>NC_035444.2:125446859-128101251 GCF_002127325.2 Helianthus annuus | reverse complement strand
GATCGGTGTAAATCGTGCACCTGGTACCGTACAGGTAGTGTCGCCATATCTTAAGCGCGAAAACAACAGCTCCCAGCTCTAAATCGTGCGTCGTATAATTCCGTTCATGAACCTTGAGTTTCCGCGAAGCGTAGTCAATAACTTTATCCCGCTGCATCAATACACAACCAAGCCCCTGTATCGATGCGTCACAGTAAACCACGAAGTCATCCGTGCCCTCTGGCAATGAGAGAATAGGTGCGCTGCAAAGCCTATCCTTTAAGTACTGAAAAGCGGTCTCTTGCGTATTACCCCATCTGTAAACGACACCTTTCTGTGTTAGCATAGTAAGTGGTTGCGCGATCTTGGAGAAGTCTTTAATAAATCGCCTGTAGTAACCCGCCAAACCCAAGAATTGGCGTATTTCAGTCGGTGTACGTGGTGCTGGCCAGTTTCTGATCGAATCAACCTTGGATGGATCGACATGAATCCCATCCTTGTTCACCACATGGCCTAAGAAGTGGACTTCACGAAGCCAGAAGTCGCATTTTGAAAACTTTGCATACAGTTGCTCCTTTCGAAGAAGTTCCAAGATAAGGCGTAAGTGCTGCTCGTGCTCCTCCTGACTCTTGGAGTAAATCAGGATGTCGTCGATGAAGACGATAACAAACTTATCAAGATACGGTTTGCACACCCTGTTCATAAGATCCATGAAAACTGCTGGCGCGTTCGTAAGCCCGAATGGCATGACAAGAAACTCATAGTGTCCGTAACGAGTTCTGAAAGCGGTTTTGGAGACGTCCTCATCTCGGACTCTCAGCTGATGATACCCTGACCTTAAATCAATCTTGGAATAGTAACACGACCCTTGCAACTGGTCGAATAGGTCATCTATGCGCGGAAGAGGATAACGGTTCTTCACCGTCACCTTATTGAGGTCACGGTAGTCGATGCACATTCTGAACGTACCGTCTTTCTTCTTCACAAATAACACTGGAGCTCCCCAAGGCGAAGAGCTTGGACGAATAAAGCCCTTTTCCAAGAGCTCTTGTAGCTGCTTTGACAGTTCTTCCAGTTCGGTTGGAGCCAAACGATACGGTGCTCGAGCTATGGGTGCTGCTTCTGGAGCGAGCTCGATTTGAAATTCGACCTGACGATGAGGCGGTAGACCAGGTAAATCTTTAGGAAACACCTGAGGAAGGTCGCGTACAGCTGGATGGTCTTCCAACTTCTTTTCTCTGCATAGGATTTCTGCTTGCTGTTGCTGCTGGCGATTCCGATCTGCAGGCCGTGGACTCCTGAATCCTTAGTTTCATGGCCCATCTTGAGACACCTCTGGCAACGTCCCTCATTGCACTAACCACCGGGGTGTCTGTTGCATTAGTTACACATTGGGTGAATTCCCCGATATCCACCCTGCCCCTGACCACCAGAAGTTGGCTGACTCGGCTCTGGTGATCACTATTCTTGCGCTGCTGCTGTGCTTGAGACTGAACGGTAGCTGAACCCTTGCTGGAATACCCATCCCATTTCCGCTTGTTGTCACTAGGAGTAGCGGGAGTAGCAGGAGTGGTAGCGGTAGTAATAGCGCTGATACAACTAGGCAGTCTGTTATGTCCCACTGCCTGATCCGTGAGGCGATGAGTAAGACGATGAATGTCCTGGATATTGTTGAGGCTAGACCCTTGAGGTACA
The DNA here is from genome assembly GCF_002127325.2 of Helianthus annuus. Lineage (NCBI taxonomy): Eukaryota > Viridiplantae > Streptophyta > Magnoliopsida > Asterales > Asteraceae > Helianthus > Helianthus annuus. The sequence continues at coordinate 128,099,577 of NC_035444.2, read as the reverse complement.
ATTCGATACTCTTGCTTGGAGGGTCCACCATGGTTGAACACAAGATGGCCAGTTCGTTCGACCGTTTCGTATAAGCTTCAATTTCTGACCCCGTCATTTTCAAATGGTAAAGCTCCACTTCCAACTTGTGGATGTCATCACGCGTGCAGTATTCCCTTTCAATGCGTTCTTTGAATTCGTTCCAGGGGGTGCTTGGACGATAGTCCATGAAGTTCTTGAATGTGCAGACAGGTTGCTGTGCGTTCCGACCCGTTGCGCGAAAAAGATAGGTCAAGGTTAAGCGCGAGAGTTGGGTCACGAGAGTAGGATCTAACGTCCTAGGATAGGTATGGAATAGCAGGGTATACCTCCTGCTGGTGCGGCTGCAAGCGCCGCAGCAACTTGTTCGTTAATGAGAGCCGTCAACTGGGCTTGAGTCATGTTAACACGTCCAAACATGATCGAACAGTAAAGGTAGCGTATGTATGAATGGTTCGCGAGTAGTGCGATGACAGAAAAGTGTAGGCACATAGGTGTTCTCAAGCAATGACAAGTTGTGAGCAAGGTAATGTAAGCATACTACGAGCAAAGTTCTAAGCAAATTCTAGCATGTAGGCAATAAACATAAACCTTATTACCTAGGAAGTTGAGTCTTGCACGTGGAGCGAAGCGTCGTTGTGGATCGTTGAGAGCACTGTTCTGGTTATAGTCTGGTTTTAATAAAAACATTTTTTTTTCCATATTAAAACCAAGTTCTCTATAACCAATGGCTCTGATACCAATCTGTCACACCCCCAAAATCCCACATGCGGAGTACCACCGCTTGGAGGCGTGACATGACCAGGATCAAGCCATCAATCATATTGAACATAGCATAACATAAATAAAGTAGTTCGTAAAACCTCATTCAATACAATTGATGTTTCAAAACAATCATAGTATCAGTAGCGGAAGCATAAGTAAATAACCCAAGTAAATCATAAGTTCAATTATTCGAAATGCTTAAACATAGCGTTCATAATCCACTGCCCACAACGTCCCGCTCCTCCAGTGCAAGCTCCATTATGTACCTAAGGTCCTGCAAGGCATGCAACAGATAATCAACAAACTAGTTGAGCGAGTTCACAGTTAATAGTTTAGTTTGGGTAAAAGTGCGTTCGTTCAGTTAAGTCTCATATCGTATCAGTTCCATCGCGGCCTCCCAGGCATGTGTGCGAAGATTTAGTTCGCTAGTTCGCGACCGTAGTCTTTACCGACCAGGGTGTGTGCGAAGGCAATTGATCAGTTCGTTCGCGACCATAGTCTTTACCGACCAGGGTGTGTGCGAAGGCAGTTGAGTAGTTCGTTCGCGACCATAGTCTTTACCAACCAGGGTGTGTGCGAAGGCAGTTTGTAAGCATCAACAGTTTAATCGTTCGTTATAATATCAAAGTATGCACAAGTAATCATCCAACCCATTCCCACCCTGGGAACCCATGCCTTGGCTGTGTGAACTCACCTTGGGTTTGCTCGGTATGCTAAGGAAATACACACGCTCACAGTTAATCAATCACGACCTATAGTACGCGCATATGTATACAATCAGTTCGTGTTCGAAATACTTCACATGTCATTTACGTCACAAGTGTGTTTAAGTATTCATTGTCATGTAACAAATAGCAGTTGATCAATTCATGCAATTCATACCTCATATAAAAGTACTTCACAGTTTGCACTATCCTGGTTATTCATTAACACACTTAACAGAGTTAATATACATAACAGAGCCCAGTAGTTAACTGAATAACAACCTAACAGAGTTAATGGACTAACATGGTTAACAAGCCATAAGAGTTACATACTTAACGGAGTTACATGCCTAACTTAACAGAGGTAATGACTTAACATCGTTAACAAACTGGCATAGTTATTAAGTTACAGAGTTACAAACTAAAACACATGTGACGAAAACTCATCTTGGGCGAAAACACTTTGTTGGGCCGAAAATCAAACTTGGGCCGAAATCATTGTTGCCGAAAACACTAATGGGCCGAAAACCAACTGTGGGCCGAAATCACAAGGTGATTTCGTTGTGATTTCGTTGGGCATAAGGTGTGACGAAAACACCATGTGTTTTCGTCTGACTCTAGTGATTTCGTTGTCCTAGTGTTTTCGCTGGCAACATCATCATCCTCAACAACAGTTACAAACAACCCTAAAAGTCATATATCAGTTTCGTATCTTTCAGCATACAGTTAATCATATCAATTCGTGCAACCTTATCAATTATCAAAACAGTGTGAGATCAAGATCGTTAATTGACCAGCAACATCATTAGCAAGCACACACAGTCGATCATAACACCCCATAAACTTGACAGTTTATAGACAATACATACAAAGCATTTACACGAAATCAACGAATCCTGAATTCATATGATTATCATACGCTAACCTGAATATACGATGAGATCTATCTAAATATTATCACAACATCAGATCTGTAGTTCATGATTTATGACAGGAACATCTAATCCACCTATTCATTATTATGCTATCGTTCGACCATATTTATTATACGGAACCGTATTTCAATCATGAATCAAAGCATCACATAAAATCACAGAATCGTAATTTCAGTTTCACCATATATTATGATAATGGACAACCAATTCCGAATAGGTTAGACACTAACCGAGATATAAGGCCAACAGGTTGATTCAGAACGAAGGGTTCCAAGGGATTGCAGTCGTTGCCACTCCGCTAAAGAGGTGTTCTAGGGTTTTCGATTAAACTCTATACGTAAAGGTTATAACCGAATATAATAGCTCGCTACTGGGCCAAAGCCCATTTTGATTTCGTTGGCTAGCAGGTGGACGAAAACACCAAAGTGTTTTCACCACAGGGTGTTTTCGGGCATAGGTTGTTTTCGCAGGATGTTAGGAAAGGTTCCACATGCTTTGAATAATTATACAATTCACAACTTAACAACATATACACGCATACAATACATAACACTTATATTGCACTTCAATGATTATAAATTACAATCCAAACAAATAAACAATCCGACCAATTAACGTGTAATATGTGCGCAGATAGAAATCGTGAAAATTCGAGTTGTCACACCAATGATGTGCTTCCCTTCAAAGGGCCAATGACATGAAGGTTCGATCAAGAGTTCAAAGAAGACAAAAGGATGATAAGGTTTACTTAAAGTCAAAGCATGATGAATCGCTTATTTGACAGTCATGATGGATCGCGTATTTGTCAACATGATGGATCGCTTATAAAGTCAAGGTGGATCGCTTATAAGGAAACATGTGGGATCGCCTTTACAGTTTTTGTTTGAATCGCTTTTACGGCAAACATGGATCGCTTATGTGGTCTGTCATTTTGAGCGGTCCTAGAGTAGTATAAATAGGCTTGATGTTCATTTCATTTGTAACATTGTTCAGATCTGATACTGAGGTATTGCCGGTTTTCCTTGTAAACGTAAACGTTGTAAAATCAATATACAAGAGGTTTAAAGTGTGATTGAAGCTGTGTACACGTCCGTTTCTTTGTTTCCGCCGCTGAAACGGATTTGAGCTCTTCCGAACGACTCGTTTAGGTCGCGAAATTCGATCCTACAAGCAATACTTGAAAAATCCTCTATAAATCGTCTGTAATAGCCTGCTAACCCCAGAAATTGTCGTATCTCAGTTGGTGTCCTTGGGGATTCCCAGTTCTTAACTCATTCACCACATTTGTTAGGAATTGCACCCCGCGAATCCCAAAATTTGCACTTTGACAACTTCTTATATAACTGTTCATTCTCTAAGAGTTCTAAGACAGCTTGCAGATGTTGCTCGTGTTCTTCCTTGGTTCACGAAAAAATAAGGTTCCAAATACGGCTTACACACCCGATTCATGAGGACCATGAATACCGCCGGTGCGTTCATTAAGACGAACGGCACGACAAAGTACTCGTAATGTCCATAGAGAGTCCTAAAGGCCGTTTTAGGGATACTTTCTTCTTGGATCCCTAGTTGCTGATATCTCGATCTCAAGTCGATCTTGGAGTAATAGCTGGAACCTTGCAGTTGATCAAATAAGTCATCAATTCTCAGTAAGGGGTACCGATTCTTGATGGTTAATTGTTTAACTCCCTGCAGCCTATGCACGATACCTCTTCCTAGCAAATATCACTAGAGCTCCCCAGGGTGAGAAGCTTGGCCTGATAAATCCCTTGTCTAGCAACTCTTGCAGTTGCGTCGAAAGCTCCTGTATTTCGGACGGAGCTAGTCGGTATGGTGCCTTCGCCACTGGTGCCGCTCCTGGTACTGGGTCTATACGAAACTTTACTCATCGCTGTGGAGTTAGCCCAGGCAAGTCTTCGGGAAGGACTTCCAGAAATTCCTTCACAACGGGAATGCCTTCTAACCTTGGCTCCTTGGTCTCCTTGTCGACAACATGAGCAAGGAAGGCTATGCAGCCTTTTCGGAGACACTTCTGCGCCTTCATAACCGATGTGGGATGTCACAATCTTCCGCCTTATGGGGCCCAACGTCCTCGCATCAACTGCATGAAGGTCGTGTACTATAAGTGTTTCATCATTCGCAAGAGGGATGCGAATGATTTTCTCATGACAAACAACTTCAGCTCCATTCTTGGATATCCAATCCATGTCGATTACCACATCAAACTATCTAAACCAACTGGTAGGAGGTCGATAGAAAATTTTCGTTCCCCAAATTCAAGTATACAATCCTTAATAACTTTATCACTTCGACTAATTTCCTATTTGCCGATTCTCTAGATTATGGGTCGTCTAGTTTACTTGTTTCTAAGCCAAGTATATCCTTAAGTTCCGTAGACTCAACGCTAAAGTCAGCGCCAGTATCAAATAGAGCGGATGCGAAATGTCGGTTTATAGGGGACGTACTTGTAACTACGTTCAAGTCCTGGCGTACCTTGCGTGCTCCTTTCGTGAAAATACTCCCATAAGCACTATTTTTCTTCGGGCAGTCCTTCCGTTAATATCCTTTGTCGCCACACTCGTAGCAACTTTTGCCCCTTTCCGTTCTGTTATCACCTATAATTCCATTCACATGTCCCGTACCAGACCATCATGCTTCCTTGCTATGCCCGGTCTTGCCACAATTACCCAACCATGAGTCCTACACGGACCCACGTGATGATAACCACACTTATCACACTTTTGGTAGTTCTCCTTGGTAGTTTTTATCACCTGTTTTAGTCGTGGCAACGAATGCCCTGGCTTTTTAGTAATAGTGGTTCCCTTATGTTTGTTGCTTGTCCTAAAACCTTGCTTAAGATGCGTATACTTTCTCTTATTTCTATCCGGAGAAGACTCCACATGTGTCTTCTTTTTCATTGGACTCTTATTCGATTTCTCCATCGTTACTCCACCCTCAGTAGGACCTAGGGCATGAGTTATCGCCTGAGCGATTTCCAATGTGGTTCCTCCTATTCCGCCGTTGTTGGCAGTACTGCTTGCTTCGTATTGGATGATTGCTTTAGCGACTTGCTGGTTTACTAGCGCTTCGAGCTCAACTCGTTTTGCAGGTAAAGGTTTTGATTGGGCTTAACCAGCGTTTCCTTTGCTGTGGTTCCATGGGCTTCGCATGTATAGTGTGACACTTGTGCTCTGTATACGATGTACGATGTAAAACAATATCAATTATCAATAAATCGATGTGTTTTGGTGTTAATATATGTGTTTTTGTGTTTGACGATTTTACGTTTTGATTCTAGTTCGATTTCAAGCTCTAAATCGCTTTCTGGAAAGTTATACGCAAACTGATGCGTAAACGTAATCAGTTTAACGCGAAAAACACTCCGGAATAGTGACATAGGCTTAACATACCTTAAATAACCTTTACATAACTTAGAAATAAGTTTTGGAGGGTTTGGTGTGTCGAAAACAAGTTTATTCGATCGCAGGTACTATTTACGACAAACTGTTAAAGTATGCCAATTTGTATACTAACGAACATTCCGGAACTTGATCATAAGTTAAACATACCCTAAATATCCTTTACATAGCTTAGAAATAGGCTTTGAGGGGTTCGGTATGCGAAAATAAACTTATTTGATCAACAGGGACTAAAAGCGTCAAAAAGTGCATAAGTTTGCATTTATGCGCATATCTTACGTTCTGAACATATCCGGACATCCAAAAATTTTTGTAATCATTAAAATATTTTATTTTAGTGATTGGAATGCAAAAATACCATTAGTCGCGCAATTTGGATCGTTTTCGCGTCCGTTCGAGTTTTCGTCGTAATTAACCGAATAACGCAACCGCACGACCAAACGAACCGATATCCGAGATGTTTTCAAGCATATTTCATGTTCCCTATGCTTTAACTTCTTTGTAGAGCCTTGAAATGGGGTTAACGGGGCTGAAATGCATCGAAAACTGAGTTTATGGCTTGCAGGGACTGAATCTGCCAATCTGTCAAACTTTCCCTCGCGGGGCGCGTAAGCCTAGGTAGACTTCTACGCGGGGCGCGACAGACTACCAGGTTAGAAACATTGAATTTGGTTTCAGCAGTTGTTTTTAGGCAATTTTAACATGGTTTTGGGATACCATTTGATTGTTTTTGAGTTCCCCTTGTATTAGAAACAATGTGCCGCAAGTGTATGGTTGAGATTATGCTTTGATTTGCTCAAAAACACTTGTAAAGATCTTGTAAACTCAAGACTTCCTATAAATACCCATCATGTTCAACCTTTATTCCTCACATATTTGATCTAAATCTGCTCTAAGTTGAAGCTAAGGCTTCATACCTGAGTGTTTTAGTTCAAGTCTTCCTAGCTTGGACCTTTTGTAAGCTTCTTTCATGCTTGTTATTGCTTTTTAAGTACGAAAGTCAAACAGTGTTTGACTTTCTGCTTTGACCATGAATTGGTCAACACAAAGTTCGTTCGAACTTTGCAACGTGAGCGTAATCACGATGGTTATAGTCCCTTATGACTATACCTACTGATTACCATGTCGATTAGTCGAAGTGACAAGTCAAAGTTTCGGTCAAAATGTCGATTATGCGCATTTTGCGACGAAGCTATTTTCAGGTATCAAAACACTTTGTTTTGATATCAAACTTGTTTTCTAACTTAGTTAAACATGTTTAACTCGTCACTTTTAGTCTAGTGCTTGTTTTGGGTCGTAAGTCAAGCGGTCTTGACAACCGCTTAGACTTTCGAACCCGACCCGTTTGGTCGATCATTAGGATCCGACCAAGCATGTTTTGTGACATAGTTGTATAGGGAATAACCTTCCGAGGTTATACCTTATGGTCACTTAGTTTAATTAGTTGTTATGATAGGTAGTTTATATGCCTTAGGAAAATGACCAAAATGCCCTTTTCATGCATAATTGGATTTTAAGCATATGTAACTTAAATGTTGGCATTTAAGCTGATTATTCAACATATTTAAACATGTTAGGTCATATAATACTTGTCATAGGACTAGTTAGGTGTCTCGAACGCTCATTCGTGCGAACGACACGTTAAAGTAGCGTAAGTTACCTTAATGAGTCGTAACCGGTCGTAAGCACTTAGGATAGGTTCCGATTTGGAATGTAGGCTTTGTTAAACCATATCACATGAGTTCCAATGCTCATTTGGTTTAAGAGACCTCATTCTACCCAATCTTCCGATTTAGGTGTCGATTTATTAACTTAACGATCCGATTACTAGGTGCTACTTGATTTCCTTGGTTTGCCCGAGCTTTGTTAGTTCACTTTAATCGAGGATACTTTGCACTTCAAAGTGAGTACATAGTTCCCCTATTTTACTATTTTCGATTGTTTTGGGGTGATTCATATGTGTTAAACGATTTCGATATTTTCAACGATGATTTCAAAAACGAATACTATGGTTTATATTAAACAATAACAATTTCGATAATGTGAACAAACTTGTTGGGATGTATTTACATAACGAATTACATTCATTAACAATGATCAAGCCGACCAGTATTAGGTTATGGTACCATAGGATCTGACAAATCATGTTATCGGACTGCCACCATGGTTATGTATGGGGGTTATGTGGATAACGACTGAACCTCATGATTGTTAATACGAGTTGAACGATGGACGAGTTACGAAGGTTTGAATGTATTCACGAGACGACCAAAAGTTAGTTTTCACAATTAAAACAAGAATGATTTGAACGATTAAACGATTTTGAACGATTGAACGATTGTGAACGATTTTGAACGATTTAAACAAATGAACGATGGTCTATAATACGAACGAATTAAAAGATTTAAACGATTGGTTTTTGGTATGTGATTAGATAACGGGACAGATGTAACATGATAAAAGCATGGTAGATACGCCACTGGTACTTCTTATATATAAGTGCTTTTATCATATTACATTCCGTGACGTTATTTAGTTCACTTGGACGAGCGATTTTAAACGATGTCACACAACGATGTTTACTAAACGATATAAACCATACGAGTTTTATTACGAGAACGATTTACAAGTTGGTTTACATAAACAAATGTTTTGGGTTAAGATTCACGGCAACGAGATTTTATAAACTATAACCAACTTATTTTGAGTTGGTTAATCATATTACAATACTAAACTTTTTTCAAATAAGGTTTTCAACTATCAACTTTTATAGTCTAACAATGTTAGTGCATATGTCTATTGACTTCGTCTTGTATTGAGTCATGTAATAGAATAGATAGACCACGACACGTTGTACGAGAGAAACGGGAAACAGGTCTGAACCAGCCAACTCGCACGAGGTGACCAGTTCGTGCGAACTGACCAGTTCGTGCGACCTGGACTAGAAAACATGGGATGGTTCGTGCGACCTGGGATTCCTAGAAATCTGAGGTCTTGGGTCTTCATTTGTAACTTCTGATTCCGGTAGCAAAGCTTTGTCGAAGTGTCACCAACTCGTGTAAACAGTTTCAAATCAATACAATCGACATTTAATCTACTTCTAAGTGCAAATCAAGCTGCTACAACATCAATACGTCTGATTCCGCCTTTCGTATTGATCGAGAACTCTTCTGAACGTCTCGTTTGATCGATTCTCCGATCCTACAAACGAGGTATTGTAACATGTATATGAGCCATGAATCCAACACTCTCACAAAACCTATGTGCTCGCTGGCATTTCTTTGCTGACTTTATTTTCGCATATGTTTTAGGTGGTGTTGAATGATGTTGATTGCGACTAGGATGCATGCTCACTTAGGACTGGACGAGGCCTTAGTGATTTAATAATGATGATAGTCGAGATGTGAACTTGTTTGTTTTAACTTTAAGACAATGTAAATATTTAATAATGCAATAAAACGAAACTTTTTGATCCATGTGTTGTGAAACAATAATCCTGTCGATCCACTCCCCGACGTTTCCGCCGCGGTTTGTTGTTTTACGCGGTCGGGGTGTGACATATAGAACCTTACTGACAAGATTAGACATTTATTTTGGAATAAATGTAGCAACTCTCACTAAAAGTTCTATTTATTAGTCTAATAGGAAACCCAAATTGAGAAACCCAAGTGATTCTGCAGAAACCCTAAGATTTCCAGAACAATCAGAATTAGGATCAGGGCCCCTAAAACTCAGGGGGGGTATTTCCTACTTGATGATTATCCACATAACTCGTTGTAGAAATCTAATTGGTCAAAACCGTCGACTCAGCTAGGCTAGTCCTATGCGTGGCAACACTATAAGAATGAGGTGTCCCTTACGGACCGTAAGGGAGAATGCTTACGGTCCGTAAGCGGTTCAAAATCGGTGTATAAATACAGAACATTAGCACTCGATTTCTGGCTCTGAAACGTCATAGAAATTCCAATTCTACGCTGAGTTATAGTCGAAATACTACAATTAACACACACAATCACTAAGTCCTGCTACGATTCAGGGTATTAATTCGATCGCTATTACGATTGTGGGAAAAACTTATGTTTTGCTTCCGTTGTAAACTTAAACTATGTTTTGACACCAATTGTATTGTGGTGGGTTTTATTTACTTAAAATACGTTGTTCAATATGATTGGTGGCTATGATCCTGGGCATGTCACGCCTCCAAGGCGGGGTGGCGTGACCACGTAAAACAACAAAACGTGGTGGAAACGTCGGGGAGTGTTGTAACAGAATCATTGTTTCACAACCATGGATTAAACAAATTTCGTTTTATTGAATTAAATGAGTTACAATGTCTTAACAATAAAGAAACATAACAAAAATTAACTAGTCTTGCATCTTTTAATGTCACTAAGGTCTCGTCCAATCCTATGTGAGCATGCATCAATATCATCATCAAATATCATCAACTATTGTACCTGAAACACATGTGAAAATACGTCAGCATAAAAATGCTGGGGAGTACATAGGTTTTATGAAAAATAGGATCAATGACTTAGGTTTAAGAAAATGTTTAACCAAAAACTTGTCATGAATCCAGTTTAAGTGTTTGCTTTTACAAAACGTTTGAAAATCGATGATAGATATGTATAGTTAAAAGAATGATGTAAGGTTAAATGAATAACCAAGTAAAAATGAGTTTGTATAAAACAAACTGTTTTGTAAAACAATGTCTTGTGAAAAATATGTTATTTGTGTAAAAATGTATAAATCCAAATGAATGATTTAAATAACGCTACGCCATGTAATATAATACAAGCACTTATATATAGGAAGTACCAGCGGCGTATCCACCATGCTTGTATCACATTACACACGTCTCGTTACTCAAATCACTTACCCACATAAACCATCAATGTAAATTGCCCATGTCTAAACCGTTGTCAAATGTCAATCAAGTATTGTGTAAACAAAATGTCATGTATGGCAAGTGAAATATGAAACAACCAAACCATAGGTAAGAATGCACAAACAATGTACTAAGTATGCGACGGATGGACATACATAGCATGATACCAAGTATAAGATGTCTTGTAAAACGATGTACTAAGTATGATGAACATACATAGCATGAAATGTTATGTAAAACGATGTACTAAGTATGCACACAATGGGCATACATAGCATGTGATGTAAAAAGTACTAAGTATGATGAACATACATAGCATGAAATGTTATGTAAAATGATGTACTAAGTATGCACACAATGGGCATACATAGCAAAAACATAATGAAATCATGTACTAATAGTGTACTAATGAACATAGCAAGTATATGATATAAAAGCATGAAATCATGAAAGTAACAAGTAGGCACATGTGTTTCACCCCAAATTGTTTGGAAAACAGTAAAAGAGGGGTCTATGTACTCACTTGAGGGTGGTCGCTAAATGCTTGGAGCTTGCACGAGGAAGGAGTCGTTGTGGTGTACGGACTGTTATGTTCCGTGCTTAATATTTAAATCCTTATGAACTTATTTGCGTTTTGAACTTTAACTTATAAACTATGGACTTAATTTTTGGACTTTACGTTTATGCTTCCGCTGTTTAAACTAAACTTAGTTAACTAGCTTTGGTCATCAATCATATTGTGGTTGGTTTTATTTACTTAATTACGGTGTTCAATATGATTGGTGCTCGATCCTGGTCATGTCACGCCTCCAAGCGATGGTACTCCGCATGGTGGATTTTGGGGGTGTGACAGAGTGGTATCAGAGCCATTGGTTATAGTGAACTTGGTTTTAAAAAGGGGAAAAAGCTTTTTGATAAAAACCAGACTATAACCTATACAGTGCTCAATGATTCGCAACGATGCTTCGCTCCAAGTGCAAGACTCAATACTTTACTGTGTTATTTATTTTAAGTGTTACAGCTAAGGTTAAGTCCTCCCTAAGTATTTCATGTATCCAACTTTAAGAAATATCTATCTGACGAATAGCTGATAGTACCTCTTCAAGACATATAAGTGAATGAAAAATTTAAAAGATTAGTTGAGAAACCACTTTAGATAGAAGACAGGTTAAGTTTCTCGGGCATAAAAGATTAGTACTGGTATCCTTACTTATTCGAAAAAATCCCGAGGACGAGATTTCTATAAGGAGGGGAGAATGTAGCAACTCTCACTAAAAGTTCTATTTATTAGTCTAATAGGAAACCCAAATTGAGAAACCCAAGTGATTCTGCAAAAACCCTAAGATTTCCAGAACAATCAGAATTAGGATCAGGGCCCCTAAAACTCAGGGGGGGTATTTCCTACTTGATGATTATCCACATAACTCGTTGTAGAAATCTAATTGGTCAAAACCGTCGACTCAGCTAGGCTAGTCCTATGCGTGGCAACACTATAAGAATGAGGTGTCCCTTACGGACCGTAAGGGAGAATGCTTACGGTCCGTAAGCGGTTCAAAATCGGTGTATAAATACAGAACATTAGCACTCGATTTCTGGCTCTGAAACGTCATAGAAATTCCAATTCTACGCTGAGTTATAGTCGAAATACTACAATTAACACACACAATCACTAAGTGCTGCTACGATTCAGGGTATTAATTCGATCGCTATTACGATTCAACGTCCGATCGATTGTAACTATCCAACGTATGATTAAGTGCTGCTCAAATTGAGCTGATACTTTATTGATTCGTCATGATTTCGACTTGAATATTTGAGTGCTGTTCGAATTCGGATTATGCTCTGTTATTCGTTGTGAATCCGCTGAATTGTTAAGTATTGCACTTTGTTAATCGTTGTGAGGGTTTAATCTCGTGAATTGTCGTAACTGCTGTATTAGTTACTAACCCCGTTCGTGTGCATCATTGTTTAAATTAGGTTATTAGGCTTATTAGTAGGCTAACTCTACCCTTACAATCAAAGAGGATAAGCAAACCGAGCAAAGCCAAAGCAAAGGTGAGTTCACGAACTTTCTACAAGGCACGGCCATCCTCCAGAGGTAGGATGCCACTCCACTAATCTTCGCACACCTGCCTGTAGGGCCGCGATGTGACGCGATACGGATACTAACCTTCGCACACATGTCTGGGAGACCGCTATACGGGCTAGTAAGCCAGTGAACCAACCGTGAATTCACTCAACTTTGTTGTTGACTCGTTGTTACATGCCTTGCAGGTCATTAGGTCCCTAGCTTAAGGAGCTTGCACTGGGAGGCGTGGTCGTTGTGGGAAAAACTTATGTTTTGCTTCCGCTGTAAACTTAAACTATGTTTTGACACCAATTGTATTGTGGTGGGTTTTATTTACTTAATATACGTTGTTCAATATGATTGGTGGCTATGATCCTGGGCATGTCACGCCTCCAAGGCGGGTTGGGGCTTTGGAGGGGTGTGACAATAAACTTTGTCGTCTATGAGTGAAAGCAAAGCTCATTCGTCGTGCATTATAAGTATAAGGGTAAGGTAATTCGTAATGATGCTTATGCAAATCCTTCCACCATAATCATCTCATCATTATAGCGAGGTAAAATGAGTTGCAATAGAACCTTGCTAAGGATATATCAACTTCCATATATACCATGTCATCTTGTTACAATTAGTCTTGTGAAGAAAACCTCCTCGGAGTCACCTCATTTCGGTTGATGCAAGTCATTTAATGCTATACGAAATACAGTGAGGTCTTCCCTGCACCTTGTTCCTTGTCGATTCCTCAAGTTTCCGGCTCCTCCAAAGTCTCTAGTTTTACAAAAACATGTATACTTCCCAAAATATGGGGGTTGTGCATTACTACCACGTGTGGGAGGGGGGGTTGATACTGAAAACGCAGGGGTAAGTTCGTGAGGGTACTTGACTTCTTCCTCGGGACCGAATTGTGCCTTGTAGCAACCGTAGAGTTGTTTCCAAGGCGTGAATGCACTACCCAAATGATGGGGTGCACTAAGGGACAGAGAGTGTGGAGGTACTGATAGGGGTGTTGGTGGTGATGATATGGGTAGTGGGTGATAGGGTGCATGTGAGGTGAAGGACGAGAAAAATTCTTTTGCATGTGTCGTACATGTACCTAAATGAAATGGGAATCCGTTGAGAAGGAAAGAATCAAGTGATCGTTTTCGTCCTTATAATATGTCCTATACTTTGTGGGCCTCGATTGTCCGTCGTAGGGAGGACCGCTTTGCCACACTGGACTGTGCTACTCCTACATTGATTTTGCTTGGGCTCCATGAGTCCCAACATAGTTGGTATGGTCTCCATAAATGTCGAATAGAGTGCGGTAGAAAGGTTACGCTACAGCTCGCGGCATGCTACCCCCTTGAGGTAAAACGAATGTCAAATATTGGGGTCTATCTTAGCAACTACAATGGATAAGTTAGGGTGTTGTAGGCTCCGTACAAATTTTAACACAGGAATCCTAAAGTGTTGAGGAAAATCTTTCCTAAGTGTTAGCCATATTTACTTGCTTAGATATCGGGTCCCAAACGACTCGTACTACAGGTAGAAGTGTTACGTGCGAAGTAGGCAAAGACAAACTTCCTACTTTGTAGAGTATTATAGTAACTATCTCGGTTAGTGTTCTACTAGGTGAAAATTTGAACAACTTTATAAATTTCGAATGGGTGTTGATCATTAGCTTGACTCGCAAAGTCCACCAGGATTTCCATGCACTACAAGTTATTATTACGTGGGCCCCCGTAGTAATAAATTGTCTTGCATGGTTACCCTAATTTTCTCTCGTTCAAAGCAGCCGGTCAGTCAGAGAGGGGACGCTACTGTCCTCATACCTTCAACATAAAAGGGACCTTTATGGTGGTCCATGAGCTAACATCCATTGTCGTTACGCGCGAAATGGCACAATGCTTAGACAGAATAGGAACAAGGAGAGTTCCTAGCAACAGTAGTTGGAGGGGCACCTTCAAGATGAGTACCTCATCTTCCTTGTTTGGACAAGAGTGTCGTCAATCATATATCGTAACAGCCACAGGGACCTCGTCCCACTGATAGGGTTGTTGTCCAAGGTTACCTCCTCCGCCTCGCCGTTACTGCCGTAGTCAGGCACCTTCGCATTTGAGGGGGAAGTACAACCATCTTCTATGGAATCAAGCTCAGGGTCTCGTTCGGTAATTACATCAGCCATATGCTTCGTAATAAACGTGAGGTCAATAGTCTCATTGTGCGAGTCAAGAACAATAATAGAATTCGAAGTTAAAGGTATCTCGTCTCCGACAAAAATTATTTCGTACTCATATATGCATATATATATATATATATATATTAATGAATAATAATGTTACTTAGTATTTACAGGCAATAATTGCGACATGTCACATATAACTCTCGTTTGTTCTTTCGGGGGGTTATTTCGTCTTCGGCAAGCCTATCCCACATGGATTGACTATACCTCAATTGGCACATTAGTCGGGGTATTCTCCCTCCCTTCTAATGTCCTTGCTTTGTCTTTCCTTTGAAAAATTTTTTTCCATGGATCTTGGCGTTTTCGTAAATGCAATGAAAAAAACCTTTTTGTAAAAATGTTTTCGTGAGAGAATCCTAGTGATTGTAGTCTACACTCGAGAAGGAATCCTAGTTCACTACAATGGAAGCTCTCATACCAACCTGTCACACCCTGACTTTTGCGGAAGCGTGCAAAGTGTGACTTGATCAATATCATTGCATTCAATTATAATAAACAACTATACGATTAAAACATGATGTTCATCCATTCATAAGTTTAAAATGTTACAAACACAGGTCATTTAAGTTTCAACCAACATATCCACAAGTTATGTTACAAACCAACAAAAGTGGATGACATCTAAACTTGAAATTTACATCTTGAAAACAACACCAGTGCCAAAGATCCATCTTGTTTCCTGAAATACATGTAATTTTGAAAACATCAACAAAAGTTGAGCGACTTTATGTGTTTTGTATGAGTTCCAATAATCTTATAAACATTTAAGTATTCCTTTGTAATCCGGTATGAAAGCGTCTATGAACAGATCAATTAATGTTTTGCAAGGACATTAATATGTGTGCAATGGTGTAGGAAGGCTCAAACCTTTGCGGATTTCGTACCGGGCCACCCGGCTGGAAAGACATAGTCACCAAATGGGCCAACTGCCGGTCCCATGGGTGGGGCTCGCAAGAACCAAATAGATCTATCACTCATGCCCCTCAGTCTTTATATAAAGATTAATGGTCTTAAGTGTGACAACCCGAGTTTCAAGGTCTCTATTCGACTTAACTTATTACTTAATTGCAAGTGTGTTTTTATAATTAATTGATGTGCAATACATGTGTTGTTTGTAGATGGTAGTATACATGATATGTGTATGGATGTTATTTATATAACGTTTGGATCATTGGATTGTATAATTAAAATTAAAAAAAACACTCCTAACTGCCGAAAACAACAAATGGGCTTTGGCCCAGTAGCAATCTGTTTTAATACCTCTTTCCCCACTTTACGAAAAAGCTTATTCGACAAACCCTAGAGTCCTTGTTCTTGTGCGACGGCAACTACCAGTTTTCAAGCTTTTCTTTCAGATCAATCTAGTGACCCTTTCATCTTGGTTAGTATTCACTTTTGTTTGATTCTTGCATGACTCTTTAGAATAATCACCACATGTCTGTGTGTTTATATTTGAGTAAATGATGAGATGGTTATATCGGATTGTTTGTCCATTGGGGTAATGAGTAGGGCTTGATATTGTTATCGTAAATCGATTGGTCTAAATCCGAATGTTATAGGACTGCTCATGCGTGACTGAATGATACATATATTTATGCCTAAATGATGAGTTGAATGATGATCTCGATCGCACGATGATTAGTAATTTATATGACTGCATGCTCTGGTCTGATTGAATGGTTGTATGATGTTGTTGATCATCTGTTAAAATGCATTAGAGTTCCTGTGTTCTGTAACTGATGAGGATGATCATGTTACCTGAGGAACCTTCAGTGAGGAAGGTTAAGGTTCCTCATGAGGAAGGTTAAGGTTCTCCATAGGGGAAGGTTAAGGTTCTCCGTAGGGGAAGGTTAAGGTTCCTCGTGAAACCAGTAAGTACTTAAGGTTCCTCGTGAAATTTATAAGTAACAGTAGTTAAGTATGTTAACTCTGTTACTGTGATAACTCTGTTAGTATGTTAACTCTATTAGTATATTAACTCTGTTAGGTATGTTAACTCTATTATGCATGTTAAGAATGTAAACCCAGTTAGTTTATTAACTGTGTTAAGCTTATTAACTCTGTTAATTTTATTAACTCTGTTAATAATGTATGCCACTCTGTTAAGTATATAACTCTATTAGTTTGTTAACTCTTTTAGTTAACTAACACTGTTAGCTTATTATTCCTGTTATATATGTTAATCCTGTTAAGTTTGTTAACCTTGTCAAGTATGTTAAAGAATAACCATGTTAGAATAAACTGTGAAAGACATTTATGAGAAGCATGAATTGCATGAGATTGACTTACTGCTTACGTGATACCTGATGTTAACTGCCAAGCACACTTAGTGACCTAGATTGCATGTGAAACCTTACCAACATGTACTGATTGTGTATACGTGCACAACTATAGGACTTGACTGATTACTTGTGAGCACATAGTTTAGCTTACCGAGCAAATCAAGGTGAGTTCACACTCTTACCAAGGCATGGGATTCCCGGTGGGTTGGGAATGAGATTGAATGATTACTTGTACTTTCATCGCTACTGGAATACGTACCATTGTCCTCGTTCGGGGAAGGACACCTATAGATACAACTAGACTAGTAACACATGGGAAGCCCCCACTAATCTTCGCAAACATGTCTGGGAGGCCACGATACGAATACTAATCTTCGCAAACATGTATGGGAGGCCGCGATACGAATACTAATCTTCGCAAACATGTCTGGGTGGCCGCGATACGAATACAGATACAACTAGTCTAGAACACATGGGAAACCCCCACTAATCTTCCGAAACATGTCTGTGAGACCACGATACGAACTAATACGATGCATAGTTTACAAAGCAAATATTTGATTTACGAAATGAATACTATAACTAAACAACCAACTGTGAACTCGCTCAACTTTGTTGTTGACTCGTCGTTACATGCCTTGCAGGTCAATAGGTACTCATGGAGCTTGCACAGGGAGGCGCAGTCGTTGTGGGACATGGATCGTGGATGCCATGTTAAACATTTATGACATTTCAAACTTATAATTATGTTGGGTTTTCATATTTATGCTTCCGCTAAACACTTAACTACGTTTGTGATTTGAAACACCTTTCATATTGTGTGGTTGAATTTTATTTATTACTTGTTATGTTCAATATGATTGGTGGCTTGATCCTGGTCAGTCACGCCTCCAGGCGGTGATACTCCGCGTGTGGATTTTGGGGGTGTGACAGATTGGTATCAAAGCCATTGGTTATAGTGAACTTGTTTTTAATAAGGGGAAAAGGTTTTTATTAAAATCAGACTATAACCTGTACAGTGCTCAACGATCCACAACGATGCTTCGCTCCACGTGCAAGACTCAACATTCTAGGTGATATTATTTATGTTTACATTGCCTACTTGCTAGATTTCCTAGAACTTTGCTCATGGTATGCTTAGATAAACGTAATAACTATTGCTTGAAAACACATATGTGCTTACCCTCTTCTGTCATTGCACTTTCGCGAACCTCTTCTTACCCATGTTTTCTTTGGTATGAAGATCATGGCAGGACGCGTTAACCTAACTCAAGCCCAGTTGACGGCTTTGATCAATGAACGAGTTGCTGAGGCACTCGCAGCCACTCAGGCAGGAGGTATAGCCTACCATTGCAACTTACTCTAGGATCTTTAGATCCTACTCTCTCAAACCAACTCTCGTGTTTAATTTGTATTCCCTCTTGTTTACACAACAGGCCAGTTTGCTCAGCAGCCTGCATGCACGTTCAAAACTTTCATGGACTGGCGTCCTAGTAATTTCAGTGGCACAGAAGGAGTAGTTGGACTCCTCCACTGGTTTGAGAAGCTCGAGTCAGTCTTCGAAATGTATGAATGCCCTGAGGCACGTAGGGTTTAAGTACGCCACTGGTACTCTCGAAGGCGTTGCATTGACTTGGTGGAACGCGCAAGTGCAAATGTTGGGGCTGGTAGCTGCCAATGCCACCCCATGGAATGACTTTAAGGAACTTATCAAGCGGGAATATTGTAGTCGTGATGACATCCACAAGCTAGAAGTGGAGTTCTTTAACCTAACGATGACGGGGTCAGAGATAGAAGCGTATACAAAGCGATCCAATGAACTGGCAATGTTATGCCCAAATATGGTAGATCCTCCAATCAAGCGCATCGAGCTGTATCTCAAGGGTCTTGTACCAGAAATTCAAAGCCATGTGACTTCGGCTAACCTTGCTACCATTCAAGATGTTACTCGTCTAGCTCATCGTCTCACAGACCAGGCAGTGGAACAGAACAGGCTGCCTAAACGTATCAGTGCTACTACTACTACCGCTACCAGTATTGCTACTCCCAGTAAGAACAAGCGAAAATGGGATGGAACCTCCAGCAAGGGTTCAACTTCGGTTCAGTCCCAGGCACAGCAGCGAAAGACAGATGACTACCAGAGCCCCAGTCAGCAGTCTTCTGGTAGTCACGGGCAGGCTGGATATCGAGGAAATCACCCAAGGTGCAACAGATGCAATAGGCACCACAGTGGTCAGTGCAACAAGGGTCGTTGTCAGCGGTGTCTCAAGATGGGTCATGAAGCTAAGGATTGCAGGAGCTCACGACCTGCGAATCCGAACCAACAACAATAACCACCCGCTCCACAGAACCAGCAGCGGCAACCACGAGGCAACAGGGGATGCTTTTAGTGTAGTGCTGAAGGCCACTTTAAGCGGGACTGCCCCCAGTTAAACCAGAACCAGAATAACAACAACAATAATCAGGGCAATGGGAACAACAACGGGGGAAACAATGATGGAAACAATGGTGCCAGGGGTCGAGCGTTCGTGCTGGGTCAGGGTGAAGCAAGGAATGATCCTAATGTGGTGATGGGTAAGTTCCTTCTCGATGACTTTTATGTTACTGTTTTATTTGATTCGGGTGCGGACACCCGTTATATTGTTGATGCATTTATTGTCTATCGCCTTCGTCAATCCGAGTTGTAGTGAAAAGCCGGAAGGAATCAAGCGCATAATGTCATATTTAGTTAGAAATGGCAAGGTGGCAAACTTGTAATTTGTGTGAACTTTCATTAAATAGCCTTGACCATATAAATAGGGGATTATGTCACTAGATAGAGATTTTGATAGAAGATTTGGAGAAGACTTGGAGAGAAGACTTTCTAGAGAGAGAAAGTAGAGAGAGAAAGTATTGTATTTGTGATTCTTGTACCGTACACGTCAATTCTATCAACGGAATCACATTAGTAGTACGTTATCGTGTGTTCGGTCACGTTCGTTCACGGATTCCGCACGTGAAACGTTCGTTACGCAATCGAACGGTCGAAAAACCGGTCCTACAATTGGTATCAGAGCTAGGAGCTCGGTTGCTTGATCAAACACATCGTTTTCGTACCAGATTTGAGCCGATTCAGATCCAATTTCTCCTATTTCTTCATCTTCTACTTATTTCTTACGTTTTTTACTGAAAAACGTCAAATTGAACAGGTAAATACGGTTCGTTTCGTCTGATTTTTGGATAAGTTGTGCGCATAGACCCGATCTACAACCCTACCAAGTTTCAGCTCGAAATTCCAAGTCATTTTGGAGAAATCGCGATTTTTCGGTCCAAACTCGCGTCAAAATTCAGCTCTGGTTCGCGTATTTGGCAATCCTGTGGATCGCTTTTGTGAACAGTTCAGGACCGCTCATTTGGTTTTATCGTGGTTCGCTCGTAATCAATTGGTGTGAACCGCTTTTTAGTCAATGATTTAGATCGCTCTTAAGGCATTTGGTATGAACCGCTCATGTGATAAGACTCTGGATCGCTTTTAAGTCAGACTTTTGCCCGCTCTTAAGAAAATTTCAGAACCGCTCATAAATGTCACATGTTAGTCCGCTTATGTGTCACCTTCTTCACGTGATTATCTGAATCATTACAGGTTGTTGACACCGCCCAAGCTAGACCCAATCACGTTTTAAAGCTCATTAATCACTGTCCTACAATTGCCGACATTTAAACAAATTACATTGTGAGTTGTCAGTTCAATTAGATATAGGGCCAATCATTTTTAATTCACCGCCCCATGTGAAACCCATTATTGCCGCCCATATTGTCTGCCATGTGATTGTTGTTTACCTTGTTGACACCGCCCATTAACTATTTTGGCCCAATCCAAGTCCTGTGATCCACCGCCCAACCATTTAAAAAAAAAACATTGTTGTTTTACACTGCCCACTGATTTTCAGCCCAATCACACCATTCAAGATTGTTGAAACTGGTTTAGTGTGCTTTGCGGAAATTGAAATTGTGTGAGCTTTGAGCGAAAAACAAATTTTTGAATCAAGTCACTTAGCGAAGAAAGTGAGATCAAAATGTTTGATGAAGAAGAAAATTATTATTTCGAAAGATTTAATGATTGGCATCACGTGTCACACCCCGGCCGCGTATAACATGCAACCGCGGCGGAAACGCCGGGGAGTGTCGTGGACAGAATTAAATTGTTTCATAACCATGGCATACAAGTTGTATTTTATTTATAAACAAAGGTGTTACATTGTCTTGGAAAGAGAGTACGGAAATCAAAACATAATTAAGCTAGTTCAAACTTCATTTTTAGGCTCTAAGGCACAGGTCCGCCCTAGAATCATGATCATCGTCCTATGGAATAGCTCCTGAAAACACATGTGAAAGTAGGTACGTCAGCATAAAAATGCCTGTGAGATACATAGGTTTTGTGAAAATGGGGTTCATGACTTGAGTTTTAAAGAATGTTTAATAACAGTCAGTCATGAACCTTGTAATTTGTTTTGCTTTGTAAATCATTTGAAAAACGATAACATCAAACGATATGTATAGATAAATGCAAGGTTAAACGAATAACCAAGTAAAGTGAGTTGAATAAGATAAGTTGTTTGTGAAAATAATGTCTTGTGAAGAATATGTTACTTATGTAAAGTGTAATGTGTCTAAACTGAAATGACTTAGATAACGCCACGATATGTAATATTATACAAACATTTATATATAGGAAGTACCAGCGGCGTATCCACCATGTTTGTATCATATTACATACGCCCCGTTACTTGAATCATTCACCCAAACCAATCCACCATGTAAATTGTTCATGTGTAAACCAAATGTCAAGTGTTATTGTAATCCATGTCAAGTGTTTATGCTCAAGTGTAAACCACCAAATGTATATGTCAATGTCGACGTGTTTATGTTCAATGTAAATCATGTAATGTGAAATCCCAAAATGTATGGTAAGCGAAAAGTATCAAATTAAACCATATGCACAAAACAAGTCGTTGAAGTAAAACGTGGTTTAAATCAGCGTTATGTTCTGCGGAAAATGCATGCTCAATTGATAATAACATTTATGCGGTATTGTAAACTATGCATACATCCAAGCCTTGAGACTGCGGCGATAAACCCTTAAACAAATTAAAGGTTTATCTAAGTTATGTATATCGAATTCGGTCATTCCTTCCAGTCCTATCAAACCCAGGACTTCAGGAATGGGAGTTGTCAATTCCTATGGTACCACTACCTACTAACGAACGGCGTAGCTAATGTTAATGAATGTATTGTCCCATGTTAAACAAACCAAATGTCATAACAAAATGAAGGCATGTGCCCATATGCTGAGTAAACATATGCAGCAGAAATGTTCATGTAAATCAATGTGTCCATATGCTGAGTAAACATATGCAACAGAAATGTTTATGTAAATCAATGTGTCCATATGCTAAGTAAACATATGCAACAGAAATGTTCATGTAAATCAATGTGTCCATATGCTGAGTAAACATATGCAACAGAAATGTTTATGTAAATCAATGTACTAAGTACGCACACAATGGGCATACATAGCATAAAATGTAATGAAATCGTGTACTATAATGTACTAACAACATAGCAGGCATATGATGTGAAAACATGGAAAGCATGAATGTAACAGGTAGGCACATGTGTTTCACCCCAAAACAGTTGGAAAACAGTAAACGAGGGGTTCTATGTACTCACCTGAGATTGCTTTGAGTTCTTGTAGAATAACCAGATAATGCTAAAGATCACGGGATATCAACGGCACCTAATAGGTAGCTTATGTTAATATACCGGACCAAGTCGGAAGGATCGGACAGTACGCGGGTTCGAAAACCAAACGAGTATGGAGACTCGTGTAATATGGTTTAACAAAGCCTACATACTAAAATGAAACTTAACCTAGGTGCTTACGGTCCATCACGACCCGTTTAGGTAGCTTATGCCACCTTACGCGTCGTTCGCGTAGAACGCGTCTGGAACGCCTAACATCGTGACCACAAGGTATAACCTCGGAAGGTTATAGCTATGGTCACCTAATGTGTTTGGTCAGGTCCTAATGACCAACCAAATGGGTCGGGTTCGAAAGTATAAGCGATGGTTTAGATCGCTTACCTTACGACCCTATATAAGCACTAAACTAAAAGTGACGAGCTAAGCATGTTAGAACATGCTTAACTAAGTTTAGAAACGGGTTTGACATCAAAACAAACGGCTTTGATGCCCACGAGTAGTTTGGTTACAAAATATGCAAGAATGCATATTTTGGCCGAAACTACGACTCGTCACTGAGCCTAGATAACGTGGTGATCAGTAGGTATGGTCACTATGGACCATAACCATCGTGATCACGCTCACGTTATGAAGTTCCATGAACTTCGCATCGACCATAAGCTGGTCAATGCAGAAAGTCAACAAAACGTTGACTTTCGGACTCGAAAAGCGAATAAAAGAGCGAAAGAAGACTTACGGAGGGTCCCCGAGTGCAAATCAAGACCAAATAGCTCAGGTATGAAACAATGGTTTCAACTTAGAGCTTCAAGATCTGATTTTATGATTTTTACACTAAAGGGGGGGGGTATTTATAGGAAAACTGGAACCGTTAGGATCGTTTTATCGAATATCGTGCCTTGATCTCGTGCGTACATGTGTCCAAGTGGATAAGTTCAGTGAACTTGACCCTTGGCTCTTCATTGGGTGAAAAGGCATCGCCCTTTGATCGAACGAAAGGCCAGATTCTGCATTAAATGCAAAATCTTTCTGTCAGACATGTTCACGCGGCCCGCCTAAAGATTTGGCAAATCTTCACGCGCCCCGCCTAAGGTTCCCAGACCAGAATTTTCAATTTTGGTCCCTGCACTTCAGAAACACGTATTTTGGCCCATTTTTGGCACGTTTAAGCCCCGTTAACCTCATTTCAAGGCTCTAAGATGAAGTTAAAGTGTAGGGGACTTGAAATATGCTCAAAAATATTCCGGATGTCGGTTCGTTTGGCCGTACGATCGCGATGTTCGCTTAATTACGACGGAATGCGCATAAGCGTGAAAGACGATCCAAATGACGCGACGAATGGATTTTTCTTATGCCAAACACTAAGGCATAATACAAGGATACTTACATAAATTTTTGGATGTCCGGATGTATTCAGAACATAAGTTATGCGCGAAAGTGCAAACTTAGGCACTTTTTGACACTTTTAGTCCCTGAATGATCCAAAAGTTTGTTTTAGCATACCAAACCTCTCAAAGCCTATTTATAAGCTATGTAAAGGATATTTATGGTATGTTTAACTTATGGACATGTTCCGGAATGTT
Source organism: Helianthus annuus (assembly GCF_002127325.2). Lineage (NCBI taxonomy): Eukaryota > Viridiplantae > Streptophyta > Magnoliopsida > Asterales > Asteraceae > Helianthus > Helianthus annuus. Next base: position 128,074,961 of record NC_035444.2, on the reverse strand, counting down.
CGTTACAGTTCAAATTGGCATACTTTTACAGTTTGTCAAGTTTAGTCCCTGTAAGCGAATTAACTTGTTTTTGCCATACCAAAGCCTTTAAAACTTATTTCTAAGTTATGTAAAGGTTATTTAAGGTATGTTGAGTATATGTTCATGTTCCGGAGTATTTGTCGCATTAAACTGAGTATGTTTACGCACTAGTTAACGTATAACTCTCCAGAAAGCAATGTAGAGTTTGAAATTGAACAAAAGTCAAAACACGAAAAATGTAAAACACAATGAAACAAACATTGGGATCAAATAACATTATTTTATTGATAATTGAACTGTTCATGATGATTACAAGCACAAATGTTACAGTCTCCCCTACTTGTGGAAATTTCGTCCCGAAATTTATTTAGAGGAAACTGATTGAAAAAGATGCGGATATTTTGCCTTCATTTGATCTTCACGTTCCCAAGTAAACTCGGGTCCACGCTTAGATTCCCAACGAACCTTGACCAAAGGAATGCGCTTGCGTTTGAGCCACTTGACTTCACGTTCCATGATTTCTACCGGTTTCTCAACAAATTTCAGTGTTTCATCAACACGAATTTCGTCAAGCGGTATGTGGAGGTTTTCATCAGCTAAACACCTCTTGAGATTGGACACGTGAAAGGTTGGATGAACATTTCCAAGTTCAGGAGGTAACTCAAGTCTGTAGGCTACCTTACCGATTCTTTCGACGATCTTGAATGGTCCAACATATCTAGGTGCAAGTTTTCCTTTCTTTCCGAATCTGATTACACCTTTCCAAGGTGAGACCTTAAGTAATACACGATCACCGACTTGAAAATCCAAGGGTTTGCGTTTCAGGTCCGCGTAACTCTTTTGACGGCTTATAGCTGTCTGAAGGTTATCACGAACTTTCTTTACCTTTTCTGTTGTCTCTAGAATGAGGGCAGGTCCAGTAAGTTGAGCCTCACCGATCTCATTCCAGCAGACTGGTGAACGACATTTTCGACCATAGAGAGCCTCGAAAGGAGCCATGTTGATGCTGGAGTGATAACTGTTGTTGTAGGAGAATTCAATCAACGGAAGATGTGAATCCCAACTACCACCAAAGTCGATCACACAAGCTCTAAGCATATCCTCCAGTGTCTGGATTGTTCTTTCAGATTGACCATCCGTTTGCGGATGATAAGCTGTGCTCAAATTAAGTTGGGACCCCATAGCAGATTGCATGGTTCTCCAAAAATGAGAAGTGAAACGAGCATCTCTGTCAGAAATGATGCTCAAAGGAACACCATGTCTAGCTACAATTTCATCTACGTAGATTTGAGCAAGTCTGTCAGCTGAATAATCCTCACGGATTGGCAAGAAATGTGCTGACTTGGTAAGACGATCAACGACTACCCAGATGGCATCGTGACCTTTCTTTGTGCGCGGGAGTTTAGTAATGAGATCCATAGTAATGTTTTCCCATTTCCAAACTGGGATCTCTGGTTGTTCTAATAAGCCAGAAGGACGCTGATGTTCAGCCTTAACCTTAAGACAAGTAAGGCATTTGGATACGTATAAGGCAATGTCCTTCTTCATACCAGGCCACCAATACTGAATACGAAGATCCTTATACATCTTATCCGAGCCAGGATGAATAGAATAACGAGACTTATGGGCTTCATCCATAAGCAAGGTACGAAGATCATCTTGGCTTGGGACCCACAAACGGTCCATGAAATAGTACGATCCATTGTCTTTCAGTTCAAGAGCATGTGTTATGTGATAAGGAAATTCCTTATCCATTAAACCTTGTGAAACACAAGCTTGTTGAGCCTGAGAAATACGAGCTTGGATATCGGTTTGAATAACAGGTTGGACACGTACACAATGAAGCTTAGTACGTTCCTTGCGACTCAATGCATCGGCTACGACATTCGCCTTACCAGGATGGTAGCGAATCTCGCAGTCGTAGTCGTTTAGAAGTTCAACCCAACGTCGTTGTCTCATGTTGAGCTCTTTTTGATTGAAGATATGTTGAAGACTTTTGTGGTCAGTGAAAACCACACACTTTGTACCGTACAAATAGTGTCTCCAAATTTTGAGAGAGAAGACAACTGCACCCAACTCAAGATCATGAGTGGTGTAGTTCTTCTCATGTATCTTCAACTGCCTTGATGCGTATGCTATGACTTTGTTTCTTTGCATCAGGACGCAGCCAAGCCCTAATTTAGATGCGTCACAATAAACGACGAAATCATAATTGCCCTCAGGCAATGTTAGGACAGGTGCGTCGCAAAGCTTTTGTTTCAAAGTCTGAAACGCTTCCTCTTGTTTGACTCCCCAATCAAATGGCTTGTTCTTCTGAGTTAGAGCAGTTAGAGGAACTGCAATCTTCGAGAAATTTTCTATGAAGCGGCGGTAATAACCCGCTAGACCAAGAAAAGAACGAACTTCAGTAGGGGTAGTAGGTGTATCCCAATCCTTAATCGCACTGATCTTGGAGGGATCTACATGAATACCTTGTTCGTTGACAATATGTCCTAAGAATTGAACCTCTTTAAGCCAGAATTCACACTTGGAGAATTTGGCGAAAAGTTGTTCTTTCTTTAGGAGTTCCAATGTAAGACGAAGATGTTGCTCAAGATCAGCTCGCGTCTTAGAATATATCAAAATGTCGTCAATGAAAACGATGATGAACTTATCTAAATACGGCTTGCAGACCCTATTCATTAAGTCCATGAAAACAGCAGGAGCATTTGTCAAACCAAATGGCATGACTGTGAACTCATAATGTCCATAACGAGTACGGAATGCTGTCTTGGGAATGTCTTCTTCATGTACACGAAGCTGATGATATCCAGATCGTAGATCAATCTTTGAAAAGTAAGAAGCGCCTTGCAACTGGTCAAAGAGGTCATCAATGCGAGGTAGGGGATATCGATTTTTGATGGTAAGCTTGTTAAGCTCACGATAATCGATACACATCCTAAAAGATCCATCCTTCTTCTTTACAAAGAGAACGGGAGCACCCCAGGGTGAAAAGCTAGGACGAATAAAACCTTTGTCGGAGAGCTCCTGAAGCTGCTTAGATAACTCTTGCATCTCTGATGGTGCAAGACGGTATGGAGCTCTGGCAATGGGGTTTGCACCAGGTACGAGATCAATACGGAACTCGACTTGGCGTGCTGGAGGTAGACCAGGTAATTCTTCAGGGAATACTTCGGAATAATCCCGAACGACAGGAATATCTGAAATAGACTTACCCTTGCCTTTATCTGCTGTAACATGTGCTAAGAACGCCACATAGTGCTTTCGCAGATACTTCCGTGCTTTAAAACAAGACATGATTTTGAGACCACCGGCAGGCTTCTCACCACGAACTTGTAGGATCTCGCCTGTCGACAGCGGTATACGAACAATCTTCTCAGAACATACTATCTCTGCGCGATGCTTAGATAACCAATCCATTCCCACAATAACGTCGAAGCTTCCAAGTTGCATTGGCGTGAGGTCAATAGGAAAAATGTGGCCGTTAAGGTTTAACTGGCAGTTGCGTAGAACAGAATTAAGAACAATGGGTTCACCACTGGCAACCTCTACTGTCAAAGGTTTACCTAGTTTCGTTCTAGACACGCGAAGCATTGTCTCAAAAGACAATGACACAAAGCTCTTGTCGGCACCCGAATCAAAAAGAACAGATGCTGGCTGATTATTAATAAAGAACGTACCGTTCACCACCTCGTTGTTTGCTTGTGCTTCTTGTGCATTCATGTTAAAGACTCGACCTCGAGCCGGTGCCGGATTCTGGTTTGCATTCTGGTTCTGGTTGACTAGTCTTGGACACCGATTTCTGTAGTGGGTCAGATCCCCACAATTATAACATGCACCTGCTGGGTAGTTTGGTCGTGCAGCCTGGCCCTGTTGTTGAGCAACCTGTTGAGCAGGGTTCTGGACTGCGCGGTTCTGAGCAAACCGACAAACATCGGCAAGATGACCCGACTTCCCACAGTTAGTACAGAAACGACACTGATATTGCGGCTGATGGTGACTGTTGCATTGATTGCACAAAGGTGCACTTCCTGAATAGGGCTTCTTTGCTGGAGGCTGGTTGGGAGCTGCCTGGTTAGCTTGGGCAGTCACAGCAAAATTTTGGGAAGCCTTACGCTTCCTTGACCCCCTTGAGGAACCAGAATCCTTCCCCTTCTTGTTTTGACCTTTCTTGCTATCCTCCTTGTCAGCCGACTGCTTCTTGCCCTTGTCACCCTTCCTGTGTAGTTTATTCTTTCGGATCTGCGACTCAGTCAGTGTTGCTGATAACTCGATTGCCTGACGGAGTGTGGTAGGGTTGCTACCTGTGAGAATGTCTTGTACTGAGTCAGGTAGGCCGTCGATGTACCTTTCGATGGCCTTATCAAGTAGGGTAACCATAGTTGGGCAAAGAAGACTCAGCTCCTCAAACCTATCTGTATAAGCCCTGTGCTCGCCACTATCTTGCTTCAACACATCAAATTCTTTCTCCAACGCTCGTTGCTCATGACGAGGACAAAACTCCCTCATCATCAGAGCTCTCAGTTCAGCCCATGTTTGAGCTAGAGCAACTTCTGCACCTTGATCTCTCATAACCCCATTCCACCATGTAAGAGCCCTCTTCTGAAACACGCTTGAAGAAAACTCGACTTTGCGATTGTCAGGACACTGCACATGACGGAAAGTGTTCTCGATGCTCTCGAACCACTGAAGAAGCCCAGTTGCTCCTTCAGAACCACTAAACTTGAGTGGCTTAGCCGAGCTAAAATCCTTGTATTTGCATGTACCATTGTTGTTGTTGGCCTCGTTCCATTGAGCAAAGAGATTCGGAAATTGAGCAGCCATCTGCTGCGCAATAATCTCCGCCAGCTCGGCAGTAGCTATCTGGTTGTCGCGTCGAGGAGGCATTCTAGAAGAGAAAAACATGAAATGAAACGAGTGAGATGATTGGATGAAGAGAATGATACGAAACAGAATCAATAAAAGCAAAGATGGTGGTTATGCATCGCAATGCAAACAAGTGATATGAAATGTCTAGTCAAAGTAAATGGGTCGGAATTAGTGTATCGCGAAGACATGCTCGCCTATAAGTGAACACTCACCCCAAGAGTTCCCAGGTAAGAGTGACTAGTCCGATTATGTGGATTTGTACGAACACTCTAGCCTTAGACAGAAAACTCAGGGTACAGGCATTCACCCTTCTAGTTCGCACGTGTTCACACTATTAACCCAAAACTTTGACGGGATTTTTTTTTTTTTTTTGAAATCCAAAGAGGTTCAAAACCATATAACAGAGGGTTCAAAACCTTATAATAGAGGGTTCAAAACCTAGTAATCAATCATCCTAGAACTGATGATTAATTTTCAAAGCGGATTCGGAACCGAAGTTCCCGTTGTGGTTATCACCTAAGGATAGGTGATGTGCATGTTTTAAACTCTAAACACAAGATAACTTGTGTTAGGGTCCTAGAAAGTTATAGTCTAGGTCAAAGCATTACTAATAACCTAATTCCCTATAACCAATGGCTCTGATACCAACTCTTCTGTCACACCCCGGCCGCGTATAACATGCAACCGCGGCGGAAACGCCGGGGAGTGTCGTGGACAGAATTAAATTGTTTCATAACCATGGCATACAAGTTGTATTTTATTTATAAACAAAGGTGTTACATTGTCTTGGAAAGAGAGTACGGAAATCAAAACATAATTAAGCTAGTTCAAACTTCATTTTTAGGCTCTAAGGCACAGGTCCGCCCTAGAATCATGATCATCGTCCTATGGAATAGCTCCTGAAAACACATGTGAAAGTAGGTACGTCAGCATAAAAATGCCTGTGAGATACATAGGTTTTGTGAAAATGGGGTTCATGACTTGAGTTTTAAAGAATGTTTAATAACAGTCAGTCATGAACCTTGTAATTTGTTTTGCTTTGTAAATCATTTGAAAAACGATAACATCAAACGATATGTATAGATAAATGCAAGGTTAAACGAATAACCAAGTAAAGTGAGTTGAATAAGATAAGTTGTTTGTGAAAATAATGTCTTGTGAAGAATATGTTACTTATGTAAAGTGTAATGTGTCTAAACTGAAATGACTTAGATAACGCCACGATATGTAATATTATACAAACATTTATATATAGGAAGTACCAGCGGCATATCCACCATGTTTGTATCATATTACATACGCCCCGTTACTTGAATCATTCACCCAAACCAATCCACCATGTAAATTGTTCATGTGTAAACCAAATGTCAAGTGTTATTGTAATCCATGTCAAGTGTTTATGCTCAAGTGTAAACCACCAAATGTATATGTCAATGTCGACGTGTTTATGTTCAATGTAAATCATGTAATGTGAAATCCCAAAATGTATGGTAAGCGAAAAGTATCAACTTAAACCATATGCACAAAACAAGTCGTTGAAGTAAAACGTGGTTTAAATCAGCGTTATGTTCTGCGGAAAATGCATGCTCAATTGATAATAACATTTATGCGGTATTGTAAACTATGCATACATCCAAGCCTTGAGACTGCGGCGATAAACCCTTAAACAAATTAAAGGTTTATCTAAGTTATGTATATCGAATTCGGTCATTCCTTCCAGTCCTATCAAACCCAGGACTTCAGGAATGGGAGTTGTCAATTCCTATGGTACCACTACCTACTAACGAACGGCGTAGCTAATGTTAATGAATGTATTGTCCCATGTTAAACAAACCAAATGTCATAACAAAATGAAGGCATGTGCCCATATGCTGAGTAAACATATGCAGCAGAAATTTTCATGTAAATCAATGTGTCCATATGCTGAGTAAACATATGCAACAGAAATGTTTATGTAAATCAATGTGTCCATATGCTGAGTAAACATATGCAACAGAAATGTTCATGTAAATCAATGTGTCCATATGCTGAGTAAACATATGCAACAGAAATGTTTATGTAAATCAATGTACTAAGTACGCACACAATGGGCATACATAGCATAAAATGTAATGAAATCGTGTACTATAATGTACTAACAACATAGCAGGCATATGATGTGAAAACATGGAAAGCATGAATGTAACAGGTAGGCACATGTGTTTCACCCCAAAACAGTTGGAAAACAGTAAACGAGGGGTTCTATGTACTCACCTGAGATTGCTTTGAGTTCTTGTAGAATAACCAGATAATGCTAAAGATCACGGGATATCAACGGCACCTAATAGGTAGCTTATGTTAATATACCGGACCAAGTCGGAAGGATCGGACAGTACGCGGGTTCGAAAACCAAACGAGTATGGAGACTCGTGTAATATGGTTTAACAAAGCCTACATACTAAAATGAAACTTAACCTAGGTGCTTACGGTCCATCACGACCCGTTTAGGTAGCTTATGCCACCTTACGCGTCGTTCGCGTAGAACGCGTCTGGAACGCCTAACATCGTGACCACAAGGTATAACCTCGGAAGGTTATAGCTATGGTCACCTAATGTGTTTGGTCAGGTCCTAATGACCGACCAAATGGGTCGGGTTCGAAAGTATAAGCGATGGTTTAGATCGCTTACCTTACGACCCTATATAAGCACTAAACTAAAAGTGACGAGCTAAGCATGTTAGAACATGCTTAACTAAGTTTAGAAACGGGTTTGACATCAAAACAAACGGCTTTGATGCCCACGAGTAGTTTGGTTACAAAATATGCAAGAATGCATATTTTGGCCGAAACTACGACTCGTCACTGAGCCTAGATAACGTGGTGATCAGTAGGTATGGTCACTATGGACCATAACCATCGTGATCACGCTCACGTTATGAAGTTCCATGAACTTCGCATCGACCATAAGCTGGTCAATGCAGAAAGTCAACAAAACGTTGACTTTCGGACTCGAAAAGCGAATAAAAGAGCGAAAGAAGACTTACGGAGGGTCCCCGAGTGCAAATCAAGACCAAATAGCTCAGGTATGAAACAATGGTTTCAACTTAGAGCTTCAAGATCTGATTTTGTGATTTTTACACTAAAGGGGGGGTATTTATAGGAAAACTGGAACCGTTAGGATCGTTTTATCGAATATCGTGCCTTGATCTCGTGCGTACATGTGTCCAAGTGGATAAGTTCAGTGAACTTGACCCTTGGCTCTTCATTGGGTGAAAAGGCATCGCCCTTTGATCGAACGAAAGGCCAGATTCTGCATTAAATGCAAAATCTTTCTGTCAGACATGTTCACACGGCCCGCCTAAAGATTTGGCAAATCTTTACGCGCCCCGCCTAAGGTTCCCAGACCAGAATTTTCAATTTTGGTCCCTGCACTTCAGAAACACGTATTTTGGCCCATTTTTGGCACGTTTAAGCCCCGTTAACCTCATTTCAAGGCTCTAAGATGAAGTTAAAGTGTAGGGGACTTGAAATATGCTCAAAAATATTCCGGATGTCGGTTCGTTTGGCCGTACGATCGCGATGTTCGCTTAATTACGACGGAATGCGCATAAGCGTGAAAGACGATCCAAATGACGCGCCGAATGGATTTTTCTTATGCCAAACACTAAGGCATAATACAAGGATACTTACATAAATTTTTGGATGTCCGGATGTATTCAGAACGTAAGTTATGCGCGAAAGTGCAAACTTAGGCACTTTTTGACACTTTTAGTCCCTGAATGATCCAAAAGTTTGTTTTAGCATACCAAACCTCTCAAAGCCTATTTCTAAGCTATGTAAAGGATATTTATGGTATGTTTAACTTATGGACATGTTCCGGAATGTTCGTTACAGTTCAAATTGGCATACTTTTACAGTTTGTCAAGTTTAGTCCCTGTAAGCGAATTAACTTGTTTTTGCCATACCAAAGCCTTTAAAACTTATTTCTAAGTTATGTAAAGGTTATTTAAGGTATGTTGAGTATATGTTCATGTTCCGGAGTATTTGTCGCATTAAACTGAGTATGTTTACGCACTAGTTAACGTATAACTCTCCAGAAAGCGATGTAGAGTTTGAAATTGAACAAAAGTCAAAACACGAAAAATGTAAAACACAATGAAACAAACATTGGGATCAAATAACATTATTTTATTGATAATTGAACTGTTCATGATGATTACAAGCACAAATGTTACATCACGGATTTCTAGATGAGGGGTATAGGAAAGTGAGCAAAGATGGATGGGCAAAAAGGTTCAAATATTTTGTGTGTTTGAAAGAAGAATCGTTGGATGATCTTAAAGACCGATATAGTGTTTTACTGAATTATATGAAAGATCATGAGATATATCCGTCAAATGTTGAAAAATTGGATAAATTTGCAGATGCATTACCGATTGAATGGGGTGAATGTTTGAAGAATTTAAGGGAGAACTCAAATTTTTCAAAACTACCTCTAAATCAATTCATCAGCAAACTTAAAGCTCATGAACTTGAAGTTAGAAAGAAAAAGAAAGATTTGATCAAGGTTTTGGAGTATAATGTGCTAGATCTAAGTTCAGATGTGATTGAAGAGATGCACAAAAGAGTTACTAAATGTATCAGGACAAAACATGTGCTGAAATACGATTTCAAACGAGGTTGTTATATTGATAATAATGGAAATCCTTTTGATTTCGTTAAAATGTTCTGTGCAGGTACATTTATAGCGACATCAGAAGAAACTTCAAAAGCTGAAGAATCGGTGAAGAACGAAACAATGTGCTCAACATGTGACAACTTTAAGACAGACAATGACAAACTCGTGAAAGATATGGCAAGTTTGGCATCTGAAGTCAAAAAGTTGAAACACGAGAAGCACGTTGTTGAAAATCAGATTCTTATTTTGAAAGAAAATTGTGAGAAGTTGAAAGCTGAAAATGACAAACTGTTGGTTGATTTTAACAGTTTGACATTGAAAAATCAAGAATTTGAAGGGCAAATGAAAATTCTTGAAGATGGGAGAAATGTGTTCAGTAAAAACAACACTGAAAAACAGAAAATGATAAATTCCCATCTTCAGAAAATTATCGAACTTGAAAAGGAAGGTGAAAGCGCTCAAAAGAGAATCAAAGAGTTGGTAAAAGAGCTTGAAAACAAACAGAAATCTTCAGAAGATTTAGATTTCTGGATTAAGCTTGAAAACAAGAATCTGAAAGCGAATGAATCAAAATTTCAGGAACAGATCAAAATTTTGATAAATGAAAAGTCTGTTCTTGAAAATTTGAAGAATGATAATGAAAAAACTATCAAGTCTCATTTTGGGAGAATATCTCAACTTGAAAGTGAAGTTGAGAATTCGAGGAACAAAATTGATGAACTTGAGAAGAAATTGATAGGTTTTGTGACTAAATCTGACAGTTTGAATTTTCCCTGTCCAAAACCAATCAATTCAGTTCCGATAAGTGAAAATGTTACAGACTTTGACAAAGTCAAAGTTGAAGATTGTGATGAGAAAACTGATGATGAAAATGAGAAATTTTATTCAGCAGATGAGTCTGAGACAGAGTCTGATGCTGAATTAAGAAAAAGAAAACAATTTCAAAATTAAAAGAAAAATTTCAGAAAACTGTTTTGCAATCGACTGAAAAGGGAGAATGCTCTAAGCAAAAACCTGTGAAGAAGATTGTAGAACAGAAACAAAAATTTAAAAATGAAGAAAAAAACTCATCAGTACGATCATCCAATCAAAAGAAAAAAACACGTAAAGTAGAAAATGAAAATTCAAAATTTGTTGTGTGCAGGACGAACCATAGTGCTAAAGCGTCAAAACCAGCAAATTTGAGGAATGAGTACCACCAGGCCAAACAATGTTACGATTTGAATGTTTGGTACAACGGTGGTAACTGGTATGATAACAGGGTGTGCTACAGCTGCGGATATCAGGGGCATATTGCTGTTAACTGCCAATACTGGAGTTATGAGACCAGGAGGTGCTATAATTGCAATATCAAAGGTCACATTGCCCGAGATTGCCCAAGGAGATCGCATGAAAGATTGAGGGCCAATTCTCAGAAAATGGTAAAGAAGATACCAGTCGTTGTCAAGCCCAAAGAATTGAAAGCTTCGGGTCAAAACGTCAAAGAACAGTCAATTCAGGAAAAGAAAGTTAAACTTTCACAGGGGCAGAAAGACAGACTGAGGAAAAAGAGAAAGAAAGCAAGAGAATATCTCGGAAAGATTTTGTCCTCGGGTTCACCCGACAGATCGAAGAAGAGTGCTGATGAATCAACTTCCTCGGCTGCAAAGTCAAGCAAGATGAATTCTTCAGATACAAATCTGAGGACTAAAGAGGATAAGAAGAAGAAGAAAGTGAAGTTTTCACTTCCTGGCGATGAATCTGTTTCTTTGGAAACAAAGGAGCCACATGTCGGCGATGAATCTGACAGGTCAAAGTCAGACAAGCCACATTCAGGCAATGATTCTAGTATGGTAAAACCAGAAGAGCCATGTCTTGAGGTAAAGGTCGAGAATTCTAGTTTAACAATGGATGAGAAAAATTTTCCACCATTGTTGAATAAGAATTCAAAATCACCCAAGGCTGGTCAGGCTTGGGTGAAACTTTTCAAATAGAAAAACCTGACTTGCCGGAGCTCCCAGGTTTGTAAGAGTGGAGCATGAATCGGCATCTTTTTAAATCTCTGTTTGAAGATTTTGCAGGAATTGCCGGAGATCCCAAGATGGTATCGCGGATCATGAATCGGCATCTTTCTTGAATTTTATTCGGTAACGTCAATCATGCAAACGGTAAAGAGGTTTGGTTGTGTTTGTGAATGTTTTACAAGTGGTACAGAGGATTCTGGACTGCATATGGTAAATCAAGGACATTAACTTGTACTTGGATTTTCCTACTTTTGTGTAGAAAACAAGATGATGAAGTAACCCCGTACCTAAACTGTTTGGTAAACAAACTAAGTTTTCCGGAAAAGCCATTTTGATTAAGACAAACTTAAGTGTTTTGAAATCACAATGGGAAAATAGTTTGTTGTGAGGGGGAGTTCTGATTGTTTATGCCAGGTGGATAGAGAATTGAAGTGATTCTCATCAAGTTGTCAAGTTTGTACAGTTTGTTTCAAATTTTCCCAGAAAATCAAAATTGAAACATATTTTGATTTTAGGGGGAGAAAAATTTTAAAAAAATTTTGAAAATTTGAAAACGTCAAAAACATTAAAAATTTAAAAATGAGTTTTGTTGTGAAAAAGAGGAAATGATTGTAAATCAGTGGACTATCACAGCATGCTAAAGAAATGTAATGTAAAATGTGATAAACGGTCTCACTGATGATGTGACGATAGGTTTTTATACATTTAGTAGATTTGTTCGGGATATAAACCTAAAATTTCAAACTTGAGAAATTCGTGGGGAACACTACTTGGATATATAGGTAACCCCTGAAATCTCGTTTGAAAGGTCTCGTATTCTGATATACTAGGTGTTTATACTCTATGATGTCTGGGGTATTATTCCCGGACTTCTGCTGAACGGTAGTTCTGACCTAGTCCTTGGCTAATACTTTCCACAAAATGCTTGAAATATAGCATAAAGCCCTCAGTTGATTAGACAATAAAATTGATAATCATCTGTTGTAGCTGAAAAGATCCTCTAAAGGGGACACACTGCTAAGTCGAAGCTGATATCTCTCTGCTGAACGGAAGTTCTGACCTGAGATCCCTCTGTTCTCGCATCTTTCCCCTAATTTATGTACAGACATCATTGTAGTGTTCATACCTGTAAGACTGAATATTGGGATTCTGGATACGGGAGTATATTCAAGAGGTGGGACACATGAATTGAACTAAGTTCATAAAATACCTAAATAGTATCCTGAATAGATTGAAAATTGTATGAAAATTTAAGAGGACAATTATATCGTCAATCTACGTGAATCGTTTAGAACTTAAAGCGATTAAAAGCTTAACGGTGCTTGTGTTATGTCTCAAAAACTGATATGATCCTCTTGCACAAACTCACAAAAATATGTTTGTTTTGCATTTAAATTTCTGTCTTTGCATTTATGTTTCATATTTTCAAAAATCCAAAAAGATTTTCGACAACTGATGGTGAAGAGCTGATTTTCAAAATCTCAAAGGCTAAACTTGATGAACATACAGGTTGGTTAAGACATTTGAAATGTTTAAAATGATTCATTATTTTTTTTTAATTTGAATTAGAAATTGAAATGTTTCAAATTTGTGATTAGTGTTTAATTTGTAAAAATTCTCAAATGATTTGTTGATTCATTAAGTTGAATCACAACTTTATTTGTTTGTGATAGAGTGTTTGAGATATATGCAGATGATGCAGATGATGAGCTGAACAGAGAGAAGTCAGGAGATAATTTCTATGGTGGTAACAAATCCCAGATGTCTATCCTAGCAGGGTGATAGGGGAAGTCTGATGAAAGTTATAGCCAAAGAAAGAAAGATCCAGGCAGAATTTCTGAAGAAGACCAAGCTATATCCGAGAATGTCATGTTGAAGACTCTCACTGAAGATTCCGTCAACATTCAATCTTTTGATACGCAAAGCCAGGTGTCGATCCCAAAAGCATGGAAGCTTGACGAAAGGGGGAGCCTGAAGATTCTGAAGAAAGAGAACAACGGAAGCTGAAGACAGATCCACCGGGATTCTGTTTGAGCTAGAGTAGTTGAAGACTCTCACTAAAGATTCCGTCAACATCCAAGGGGGAGTTTGTTAGTGTAGTTGTCTGTCGACTACATCTTTGTTCGAGTTTTAGAGAGAGAGAAAGTCAAGTCGCTACGAGTTTCACTACGAGATTGACTACGGCAATATCCAAGGGGGAGATTGTTGATGCATTTATTGTCTATCGCCTTCGTCAATCCGAGTCGTAGTGAAAAGCCGGAAGGAATCAAGCGCATAATGTCATATTTAGTTAGAAATGGCAAGGTGGCAAACTTGTAATTTGTGTGAACTTTCATTAAATAGCCTTGACCATATAAATAGGGGATTATGTCACTAGATAGAGATTTTGATAGAAGATTTGGAGAAGACTTGGAGAGAAGACTTTCTAGAGAGAGAAAGTAGAGAGAGAAAGTATTGTATTTGTGATTCTTGTACCGTACACGTCAATTCTATCAATGGAATCACATTAGTAGTACGTTATCGTGTGTTCGGTCACGTTCGTTCACGGATTCCGCACGTGAAACGTTCGTTACGCAATCGAACGGTCGAAAAACCGGTCTTACATATATGTCTCTGAAAGTTAGTCAAATGCTCAAGCGCACACCAACACTTTTGAACACCAAGCATGTCGTAGAGTTAGCTAATGGTAAAAGTCTAGAGGCCACGCACATAGTTCAGGGTTGTAATCTTATCCTTGCTGGTCAGACTTTCTCTATGGATCTCATTTCTATAGTTCTGGGTAGTTTCGACATCGTCATTGGGATGGATTGGTTATCCCAACAACAAGCAGAGATCCAATGCAAAGACAAGATCGTTCGTATTCCCCGTTCTGGTAAAGAACCTCTCGAAGTTCAATGTGACAACTCGTATTCCGAACCTATCTTTGTGATTTATGTAACGTATGTGAACGATATGTGATTTTATGAAAGTGAATGATTACATGAATGCTATGATGATACGTGCTTTATGTAATGTGTGTGTGTGTATATATATATATATATATATATATATATATATATATATATATATATGAACCAATCGCATAACACAACCATCACTCGATCGCACAAGCCCATTTGGGCCGTATTGCTTGTAACCGAAACCAATAGGCAGCCGAGTTGGGTTCGGCCCATCTTGTTGTTCACATAACACTTAGGGGTAGTAACCATCTCTCACTTTTATCAAAAATCACAACACTCACAAAACCCTACTTGCTCTCTCTTCTCTCCCTCGAAGCCGACGACACCAAGGCTCACTGTTTGGATCGTTGTTGCATTACCTACAATCGGTTAGTGTTTTGTTTGTGATTTCTTGTTGAATGATGTTATGATTCCATGCTTAGATTAAACCAATTAGGGTTGTATATGTAATAATAAGCTAGAACCGATTTGATGTTACTAGGTTGCTATGCCTTGTTTTCGGATTGATTTGTGTGATGATTTAAGTTTTGAATGAATGTAATCGGATATGTTCTTGTTGTTGTTCGGCTATCATGAATTGATGTTTAAGATTAAACATATGTAACCGGGTGAATGTTCATGAAATCGGACCGAATCATAAGAGTTGATTAGATTTTTTTCATACTATGATTTGGTTAGGGTTTATGTGAATTGGTTGTAACAACCCTGTTTGATCGAAATCTAACATGTTTTGAAACTGATTAGTTGTTGATTGATAATCACATGTTTGGAAACTATTGAATGTGTAACCGAATGTAACAACTGTCACTAAAACCATAATTAGGATGGTAATTAGCTATTAAGGAAACCCTAATTGAGAAACCCAAGTAATTCTGCACTAACCCTAAAATTTCCAGAACAATCAGAATCAGGATCAGGGCCCCTAAAACTCAGGGGGGGCAAAACCCTAGTCAACGATTATCCTCATAACTATTTGTAAAATTCGAAATTTACGAAACTGTCGACACAGCAAGCCTAGTTACACACGTAGCTACCTTATGAACATAGGTTACCACTCGCGTAGCGCGACGCCTATGGGGGGTACCCCTCGCGCTACGCGACGGTGTCAAATTTCGGGTATAAATAGAGGGGGTTGGGACTTGAATTCTGTCTTTGAAACGACGTAAATCCGAGTTACGTAGATCAAGTTATAAGCAAAACAGTCCAACACACACACACAATTATCAAAACGCTGCCGCAATCAGGGTAATAACTCGATCGCTATTACGATTCAACGTCCGATCGATTGTAACTATCCAACGATAGTCCAGGTGCTGCTCAATTGAGCTTGTACTTTGATTATTCGTCGTGATTTCGACTTGAATATTAGAGTGCTGTTCGAATTCGGACTATGCTCTGTTATTCGTTGTGAATCCGATTGAATTATCGAGTATTGAACTGATTAATCGTTGTGAAGGTTTAATCTCGTGAATTGTCGTAATTGCTGTATTAGTTACAACCCCGTTTGTGTGAATTAGGCTAATCAGTAGACTAGACTCTGCCCAAATTGAATCAGCAGTATATCAAGGATATCTGTAGACTAAACTTTGCCCGTAGAAATCTGCAATGTGAGTTCATTTCTCTTTTCTCACCGTTTGTGAGTCTATACTCTTTTATCAAAGTTTTATCACCTTTTTGTGAAACAGTTATATTACAAAATGCTTTCTAAAATCCTAAATAGTTACCAGTTATACTTACAGTGATTAAGTTATTATATTATATAATAACTACTGGTATGGGAGGTATTATACATTATTTGATTCTCATTGCTATTACCCAGAAAGTTAGCATAACCATAATTATTATATATAAATCTAAATGGCAGATACCATAACAAAGTCAAGTATATTGTATTCTATTGGTAGTCAAGTTATTATATCATATTATTACAATTAGTGAAATAACATGTTTTGATAAGTTATAATAATTGACATAAAATGTCATTATTCTGAATTGCATGATTTGGTGCTAGAAATAATATATTTGACCAAGTAATAAGACATCATTATGTCCAAAGTCACTAGCTGAAAGAATGATCAGCAGTGATATGTCCAAAGACACTAGTTGAAAGAATGATCAACAGTGTTATAATTAGAGTCACTAGTTGAAAGAATGATCAACAGTGATAATGACCAGAAGCACTAGTTGAAAGAATGATCAACAGTGCCATGAATAGAATCGCTAGTTGAAAGAATGATCAACAGCGATATGACCAAAGACCTTAGTTGAAAGAATGATCAACAGTGTTATGAACAAGTGATATGGTCAGAATCACTAGTTGAAAGAATGATCAACAGTGATATGACCCAGTCATAGGAATTGCCTAATGATAGGTAAATTGAATAACAGTAAAGTATAGTTATTTGATTAATCCACTATTGGATGAAAGTAAACCAATGAGTGATATTATTGATGTTATATTGGAATTGCTATTATGTGACAAAATACTGATTGAGTAAGGTAAATGCAAATAAATATAAAACCTTAATACTGTAAGGTATAACAAGATATTTGTATAAAAATGGAATAAATTCACTCAGCATTCCCGCTGA
Source organism: Helianthus annuus (assembly GCF_002127325.2). Lineage (NCBI taxonomy): Eukaryota > Viridiplantae > Streptophyta > Magnoliopsida > Asterales > Asteraceae > Helianthus > Helianthus annuus. The sequence continues at coordinate 128,057,861 of NC_035444.2, read as the reverse complement.
CAAAACCTTTTTCAAACATGTTTCAGGTAATTACCATAAGGCTGGATACGGCACTGAAAGGCATCAAGAAATGGCTTATTAAAGAAATATTGTTTTATAAAATAAAACTTATCTTTATTAAAGCTACCACTTTAGGGAATTATCCCATCTATTTAAATCCAATCCGGTGTTTTCTAAACTCTGATATTTTTCCTAACTCACGGTCCTGATGAAAATTCCGCTGCAATGTTTTTCAAAAATAATCACCGGTACCACGGGACTGCTCACGGCACCCGATTCCGTCCAGGGTGGGTCGGGGGTCGTGACAGAAGGTGGTATCAGAGCTAAGCCACTACTTTGATCCTATAAGTGTTGTGATAATAATATTTAAACTTAAATAAAAGAGTTAGGAGATTGCTATTAACTGGTAGCACATCTGATAATATTCAAAGGTTGAATAAGAAAAGATGCCTTAGTATAAGTTAAGCCACTTGTTTAAGCTAATTAGGTGTTCTTTAATACCTAAACAATAAAGTTAGAAAATTAATACAAATTAACTTATGTGTTATACATGAATATGTATATGTTAATATGCACATATAATATCATGGAGGTATTATTTTGTTTTAATTATTTTGTGATATTAATAAGTGAAAATACTTGCAATCCAGATGCCGAATGAAGTATCACATAATCCAGAAGTTCATGCTAATAATGAAAATCCTTTGGATAAAAATGCTATAGAAAATCTAATAGCTCAAGGAATAGCTAATGCTTTACCTTTAATAATTAAAGCTGTTAAAAATCCCATAGAACCCACCAAAGCTATGAGCAGTAAGCATACCCGTGACGATAGTTTTAACCATAGTGTCAATAGTGATAATAATGATATTATCAAAACCCCATTTCCTAAGAAGAAGAAGGCGATGACTCTCGGGTGTACCTACAAAGAATTTCTAGCCTGTAAACCAACCGAGTTCGCGGGCAGTGAAGGTGCCACGGCTGCTCTGCGATGGTTGGAAAAGACAGAGGCTGTTCTTACGATCAGCAAATATGCTGAAGAAGATAAGGTGATGTATGCATCTAATCTCTTTAAGGAAGAAGCCTTAGAATGGTGGAATACTATTCTTCAGGCAAAAGGAAGGACCATGGCTTATGCCATAAACTGGGAAGAATTCAAGGAAACGGTAGAAAGAAAATTTTGTCCTCCTTATGAAAAGGAAAGAATAACTAACAAATTCCTAAATCATAAAATGATAGATGTAAATTGTCGTGAATATACAACAATATTCTTCGAATATGCAAGAATGGTACCAACTCTGGCTTCGCCAGAATCCGTACTAATTTCTCGTTATATTTGGGGATTAGTTAGCGAAATCCGAGATATAGTCAAGGCCGTTAGACCCCAGACTATTGAGGAAGCAGTTGAACTAGCTAACATGCTGACAGATGGACTAATCCGCACAAGAGAAGAAAACAAGAAGAAAGAATTAGCCCAGAAAATTTCCCAAGAACTCAAGAAGAAAGAAACTGAATTGTCATTGGAGCAACCTATCTGCAGAAATAGTAACAAAACGCATTCAGGACGATGTCGTTTTAGGAACACACCCTACTGTGACTTCTGCAAGATGACCGGGCACACAGAGGAAGAGTGCAGAAGGAAAACTAACATCTGTTACAATTGCGGGGAAACCGGACACATCAAACCGTATTGCCCAAAACTAACCAAAACATCTAACAACAAGGCTAGAACAACAGACGGAGCTAAGAAGAACACACTAGCATACGCACTTACTACACCAGAAGTAGAGATGATTCCAGACGTAGTCACTGATATATATCTAAGTTAAGTTATTATTTGACCCTAGTACAAATAAAAGTTCATAAATAAATACATTCCGTCAAATATTTCCTCTATTTCAGATCCATACCAAACTTGTTTGGTTTTCACTTTCGTTGAATCATTTATTTGGTCACGATCACCTTGTGGTGACGTTTTCACAAATTTAAAGCTTGTGCTAATCTCGTTGCACCTCTTACATACAAGTTTAATTATTCATTCATATTGAATCACTTTGATTTATTCTATCAAAACAATCTTAACACAATCGTGTGCTAAGATAATGATACACAAATTCATTTCATATTTCCGTGTATCTATCAAGCGCTTCGCAATCTTTATTGCTTTATCATCTTTGATCATTTCAATTTCAATCCAAAAATCCTACTCATTTTTAAACATTCGGATTTACTTCATTTGATGGTGAAACTCGTTTCATTCACCACTACTATGACACCTTGTGGCGTCATAATAAATAGCTTGAACTATTTGCAATTTCACTCCTAATATACGAATTTTAATTTTTGGTTCATATTCTTAACCAATCTTAATACAACTATGTGTTAAGATAAAAGTACACAAATTCGTATCATATTCCGGTGTACTTCTTAAACGTTTCTTCTATCATCGAAAATTTTATAATATTTCATTTTGTCTTTTCATCATCAATTGAAACTCCTATTTGAAATGAATATCCAAGCTTTCTTCATTTAAACTTTCAGTTGATTATACGGTGAAATTGTTCGAGCACCGTAATTATTGAAATTATTCCAATCATTACGACACCTTGCGGAGTCGTTACAAACTTGTAGCTTGGGCTAATCCTCATCATACGAACCATTCAAAACCACGTATGTCTTTCGTTTGACTCATCATATGAAAGTAATTTTGATATAATTGTATATTAAGACAATGATACACTAAACTCTATTGTATTCCAGTGTATCCTTGCAATGTCAACACACTGATTTTTCTCCTGATATGATTCGATAATTAACAATGATCTTCGTGCCATTATTTCTGACCTTATTGATTCTGAGTTTTCCTCAGTTGCCAATCAAAGTAAGTTTTCTTTTGACCATGAATTTTATTCTAAAAAGTCATTTCACTAACTGTAAACAGATATCTATTTGATCATATATCTGTTGACTTGAACCTAGTCCTATTCGAAACTATATCATTTCATCTCATTCAGTTATCATCGATTTCTTGAACTATTTCAGTTGAACTTTTTGAACCCTACTGATACAACTAGTATTCACAAAATTTGACTCTGTGTCATTTACCTTAAAATCCAGTTCCATTGACTAAATTATGACATAAGTCTAACAGAAATATCATAACCCAAATCTCGAGGACGAGATTTTTATTAAGGTGGGGAGGATGTAACAACTGTCACTAAAACCATAATTAGGATGGTAATTAGCTATTAAGGAAACCCTAATTGAGAAACCCAAGTAATTCTGCACTAACCCTAAAATTTCCAGAACAATCAGAATCAGGATCAGGGCCCCTAAAACTCAGGGGGGGCAAAACCCTAGCCAACGATTATCCTCATAACTATTCGTAAAATTCGAAATTTACGAAACTGTCGACACAGCAAGCCTAGTTACACACGTAGCTACCCTATGAACATAGGTTACCACTCGCGTAGCGCGACACCTATGGGGGGTACCCCTCGCGCTACGCGACGGTGTCAAATTTCGGGTATAAATAGAGGGGGTTGGGACTTGAATTCTGTCTTTGAAACGACGTAAATCCGAGTTACGTAGATCAAGTTATAAGCAAAACAGTCCAACACACACACACAATTATCGGAACGCTGCCGCAATCAGGGTAATAACTCGATCGCTATTACGATTCAACGTCCGATCGATTATAACTATCCAACGAGAGTCCAGGTGCTGCTCAATTGAGCTTGTACTTTGATTATTCGTCGTGATTTCGACTTGAATATTAGAGTGCTGTTCGAATTCGGACTATGCTCTGTTATTCGTTGTGAATCCGATTGAATTATCGAGTATTGCACTGATTAATCGTTGTGAAGGTTTAATCTCGTGAATTGTCGTAATTGCTGTATTAGTTACAACCCCGTTTGTGTGAATTAGGCTAATCAGTAGACTAGACTCTGCCCAAATTGAATCAGCAGTATATCAAGGATATCTGTAGACTAAACTTTGCCCGTAGAAATCTGCAATGTGAGTTCATTTCTCTTTTCTCACCGTTTGTGAGTCTATACTCTTTTATCAAAGTTTTATCACCTTTTTGTGAAACAATTATTTTACAAAATGCTTTCTAAAATCCTAAATAGTTACCAGTTATACTTACAGTGATTAAGTTATTATATTTTATAATAACTACTGGTATGGGAGGTATTATACATTATTTGATTCTCATTGCTATTACCCAGAAAGTTAGCATAACCATAATTATTATATATAAATCTAAATGGCAGATACCATAACAAAGTCAAGTATATTGTATTCTATTGGTAGTCAAGTTATTATATCATATTATTACAATTAGTGAATTAACATGTTTTGATAAGTTATAATAATTGACATAAAATGTCATTATTCTGAATTGCATGATTTGGTGCTAGAAATAATATATTTGACCAAGTAATAAGACATCATTATGTCCAAAGTCACTAGCTGAAAGAATGATCATCAGTGATATGTCCAAAGACACTAGTTGAAAGAATGATCAACAGTGTTATAATTAGAGTCACCAGTTGAAAGAATGATCAACAGTGATAATGACCAGAAGCACTAGTTGAAAGAATGATCAACAGTGCCATGAATAGAATCGCTAGTTGAAAGAATGATCAACAGCGATATGACCAAAGACCTTAGTTGAAAGAATGATCAACAGTGTTATGAACAAGTGATATGGTCAGAATCACTAGTTGAAAGAATGATCAACAGTGATATGACCCAGTCATAGGAATTGCCTAATGATAGGTAAATTGAATAACAGTAAAGTATAGTTATTTGATTAATCCACTATTGGATGAAAGTAAACCAATGAGTGATATTATTGCTGTTATATTGGAATTGCTATTATGTGACAAAATACTGATTGAGTAAGGTAAATGCAAATAAATATAAAACCTTAATACTGTAAGGTATAACAAGATATTTGTATAAAAATGGAATGAATTCACTCAGCATTCCCGCTGACAAAACCTTTTTCAAACATGTTTCAGGTAATTACCATAAGGCTGGATACGGCACTGAAAGGCATCAAGAAATGGCTTATTAAAGAAATATTGTTTTATAAAATAAAACTTATCTTTATTAAAGCTACCACTTTAGGGAATTATCCCATCTATTTAAATCCAATCCGGTGTTTTCTAAACTCTGATATTTTTCCTAACTCACGGTCCTGATGAAAATTCCGCTGCAATGTTTTTCAAAAATAATCACCGGTACCACGGGACTGCTCACGGCACCCGATTCCGTCCAGGGTGGGTCGGGGGTCGTGACACCGAATAAGCATGAAATCCGGATATTTAAAACCGATCGCACAAGCCTCTTGATCGTACAAGAGGCTCTGGTCGCACAAGATCACACGCACAAGAGATCGCACAAGTTATGTACAAATGGATAAGCACAGCGTATAACCCCCACATTGCATGATCGCACAAGATCTTGGGCCACACACACTTATGTATTGAATCCTGATACGGTGTTGGGCCGAGCAGCCCAAATCACCATCGCACAACCCGTTCGGATCGCACAAGGCGACTTGATCGTACAAGCCCATCCGGATCACACAAGATGTATCATTCATTGGGCCGTATATGTTTAGACTCCCTTAATGTTGGGCTTATTTATATGTAGGGCCGGTTACTATTGGGCTTATTTTAATCGCACACGCCGAATATGTTATGCTACTTGACCCTTAATTGTTTACCATGATCAATACGTGTTGAAAACCTGTTAGGCAATGTGTAAACATGCGTGCGTTACTTAAAACCAAAACCTGACTTGTATGGTAACCCTGTTAGGACGTGGTTGACCACTCTTAGTTCAAGTGATCTTTTTGTGTATCTGCCGAGCAAACCAAGGTGAGTTCACACAGCCAAGGCATGGGGTTCCCAGGGTGGGAATGGGATTAGATGATTTACTTGTACTTACCTAGCTAATGGAACTTAATGATATGGTCCTCGAGTGAGGAAGGGTTATTGATAAGATACGACTAGACTAGTGATACTAATAGAACTGATCTTCGCACACACGCCGGGGTTGGCTGCGATAGTATGACTAATCTTCGCACACATGCCTGGGATGGCTGCGAACCATACACTAAACTTCGCACACATGCCAGGTGGCTGCGATACAAATATACCTAGACTAGAATACTTGGGAAAACTTCCCCTAATCTTCGCGTACATGCCTAGAGGGCCGCGATGCAAACTAGTACGATACATGATTTAATGAACGAACATAAAGCTACTCATACTATTACAATTACTGAACTATCATCTGTGAACTCGCTCCACTAGTTGTTGACTCTCTGCTGCATGCCTTGCAGGAACTTAGGTACATATGGAGCTTGCACAGGGAGGAGCAGGTCGTTGTGGGACATGGATCGTGGATTCCATGTTAAACGTTTAAACATTTGAACTAATGATTTACTTTGGGTTTACATACTTATGATTCCGCTACTCAAATTATGTTTTGTTCAACACCAGTTATATTGTGATGGGTTGTATTGATTACTTTTATTGTTTAAATACTATGTTCAATATGATTGGTGGCTTGATCCTGGTCATGTCACGCCTCCAAGCGGTGGTACACCGCGTGTGGATTCTGGGGGTGTGACAAATTGGTATCAGAGCCATTGGATATAGAGAACTTGGTTTTAATAAGGGGAAAACATTTTTATTAAAACCAGACTATAACCAGAACAGTGCTCTCAACGATCCACAACGACGCTTCGCTCCACGTGCAAGACTCAACATCCTAGGTAATATGGTTTATGTTTATTGCCTACATGCTAGAATTGTATAGAACTTTGCTCGTAGTATGCTTAGCTACACATAACTACTATTGCTTGAGAACACTTGTGTGCTTACTCTCTTCTGTCATCGCACCTTTCGCGAACCTCTCTCTTACCTATGTTATCTTTGCCATGAAGATCATGTCTGGACGAATTAACATGACTCAAGCCCAGTTGACGGCTCTCATTAACGAACAAGTTGCTGCGGCACTTGCAGCCGCACAAGCAGGAGGTACATCCTGTAGTTATAACTCACACTAGGATCTTTAGATCCTACACTCCTAAACCAACTTTTGTGTTTAAACTTTGTCCTATTCGTACACAATAGGTCAACCCGCACAGCAACCTGTTTGCACTTTCAAGAACTTCATGGACTGTCGTCCAAGCACGTTTAGTGGCACAGAAGGAGCAGTGGGACTACTCCATTGGTTTGAGAAGCTCGAGTCGGTATTCGAGATGTGAGAATGCCCTGAGGCTCGTAGGGTCAAGTACGCCACTGGCACGTTAGAAGGAATTGCGTTGACTTGGTGGAACGCGCAAGTACAGATTCTAGGGCTGGCAGCTGCTAACGCCACCCCTTGGAACGATTTTAAGGAACTCATCAAACGAGAATACTGAACGCGTGATGACATCCACAAGTTGGAAGTGGAGCTTTATCATCTGAAAATGACGGGGTCGGAAATCGAAGCTTATACGAAACGGTCGAACGAACTGGCTATCCTGTGTCCAACCATGGTGGACCCTCCAATCAAGCGCATCGAGTTGTACCTCAAGGGTCTAGCATCAGAGATTCAGAGCCATGTTACATCGGCAAACCTCGACAATATCCAAGACATTCAGCGTCTTGCTCATCGCCTCATGGATCAGGCGGTGGAACAGAACAAGCTGCCAAAGCGCATGAGTGCAACTGCCACTCCAGCCGCTACTCCTTCTACACTCAGCGACAAAAAACGGAAATGGGATGGGGATTCCAGCAGAGGATCAGTTTCCGTTCAGTCTCAAGCACAGCAGGGCAAGATAAACGACTACCAGAGTTTGGGTCAACAATCTTCTGGTGGTCAGGGGCAGGGTGGATATCGGGGAATTCACCCATTGTGTAATAGGTGCAACCGACACCACAGTGGACGGTGTCGTAAGGAACGTTGTCAGAGATGTCTCAAGAGAGGGCACAAAGCTAAAGAATGCAGGAGCTCACGACCTGCGAATCAGAATCAACAACTTCCGCCACCAGCTCCACAAAACCCGCGGCAGCAGCAACAGCGAGGAAACCGGGGATGTTTCCAGTGTGGGGGCGGAAGGTCATTTCAAACATGATTGTCCTCAATTGAACCAGAACCAGAATCGCAACAACAACAACCACCAGGGCAATGGGAACAACAACGGGGGAAACAACAACAACGGCAACGAAGCTCGGGGTCGTGCTTTCGTGCTGGGTCAGGGCGACGCAAGGAATGATCCCAATGTGGTTATGGGTAAGTTTCTTCTCGACGATATTTATGTTACTGTTTTGTTTGATTTGGGTGCTTATACGAGTTATATATCTTTTAAAGTGAGTAAATTGTTAAAACGTGCACCAACACTCTTAACCACCAAACATGTAGTAGAATTAGCTAATGGTAAGAGTCTAGAAGTCGCGCATGTAGTCAGGGGTTGTAATATTGTCTTAGCCGGTCAAGCTTTCTCCATCAACCTTATTCCCATTGTCTTGGGAAGCTTCGATATCGTTATTGGGATGGATTGGTTATCCCAACATCAGGCAGAAATCTTATGCAGCGAGAAGATCATTCGTATTCCCCGTTCTGGTCAAGAACCCCTCGAAGTTCAAGGCGACAAGAGTGGTGCTGTGGTTGGCATCATCTCCTTCTTGAAGGCTCAGAAATGTTTGCGGAAGGGTCACACCGCTATTTTGGCACTTGTTACTGATGCATCAACAAAGGAAAAGAAATTGGAAGACATTCCTGTTGTACGCGACTTTCCTCAGGTGTTCCCTGAAGATTTACCTGGTCTACCGCCTCACCGCCAGGTCAAGTTTGTGGCACCCCAGGAAAACCAGTGAACGATGCAACTTACCTAGCTTCCTCAGTGAGTGCGTACCAAATTTCGGGACGAAATTTCTTTCAAGTTGGGGATAATGTGACAACTCGCACTTCAGAACCTTTCGTGTACTTTGATGTAGCCGGTGTGAACGCTATGTGACTAACTAATGTGATTATTTGTGATGAAATGCTATCTTTTCATTATGTGATATGTGATGCATTGATTTAATGAAATGTTTTCATTATGTGATTATTATGTGAATGTATGTATGTCAACAACCCTTAGTCGCACAACCCAGTCCAATCGTACAACACACTTGGGCCGCACTATAATGTTTTCACCCACATTCCTCTCGGCCCTCCTCACTTGAAACTGAGTCCAAGTGAAGCCCGAGGATGGGCTCGGCCCTATTGCCTTCGTATAACACCAAGGGGTGTTGGTATACATTCTACTCTTTACCAAACCCTAATTCTCTCTTCTCTCTAGCCCGGAGACGGCAGCCCTTCCTCCACTCGGAACTTGTGCATCGGTTCCGCTAACACTTTCTACCCTTCGGTTAGTGCCTCATTATTGGTTAACTAGTTAATATTTGATACTTGATATTATAATTGTTAGGTGCCTATAGATTAGACATAATATGCATGTGTGTGGCCATGTGATGATAATAGAAAACAATGAGGATATTAAATCAAGTTGTCAGATCCACTATCTTGGTCCAATAGAGTTGCAATAGGGTTGATGTTTGGTCGAATAACAATATGGAATCTACCTACATTTGTCGGCCATAATGGATGATTTTAATGATGATCATCATGTGTTTTCTATTGGTTTGGTATGATCATTGGGTAGAATGGGCGGTGGGATCAAGGTTGGTTCAATCAAAATTAGAGGCATATACTAATATATATAAATATATCAAAGTCAAATGGGGCGTGCATGTGGCGGTTTAGTAAATTGGCAGCCATTATTTATGTATTGGTCCAATCACCTTAGCACTGATTCAGAAGTTGTCGTCCCATGTGTCTCTTGAAGTGTGTGCTTGTTGATGTTGTGTGATGTTATAATTCTGAAACCCATTGTATGTCGGCTGCCTTCAAGTCAAGCCCTAATCCAAACCCACATGTCCACCACTTTTATTGGCGGCCCAATCAAAAGTCCGACATGCGTGCGTAATGTCATTGGCCCACTTTTTGGTTTTAAGGCGGTGACTGGTCCGCATTTATTACAAGGATTTCCTTGAGTCTGATGTTTATGTATAACATGCTCTTGTCCGAGTTTTAATGGTTATCACATGATGTCAGAGCTTTGTTAATTCTGTTAAGTCTATAAACCACTGTTAAGTTGCTTACTTAGCTAAATTATTTAACTCTTTCATTATGTAACTCGGTTAAAGAAATGCATTTAACGTTTGTCAACACGTTAGCTAATATGTCCTGATAGACATGTAACATTTCTGGTGTATGAGTTCTGTTAAGTGCGTTAATGGTATGAAACATGTTAACTGCCTGTTAATCTTACCAAGCTTAAATAGTGCGATTTTGACTAAACTGCATACGTGATATGTGATAACTGTTTAAACACCCTTCGTGACATAAATGGCATGCGAACATGAACTGATTTACTATACGTGCAATCAATAGGACTTGACTGATTACTTGTGAGTGCATAACATAGCATACCGAGCAAACCAAGGTGAGTTCACACAGCCAAGGCATGGGGTTCCCAGGGTGGGAATGGGATTGGATTACTTTATTGTACATACTCAGTTGATAGAACCTAACGATACGAATACGACTAGACTAGTAACACTTAAACTGATCTTCGCACACCTGCCAAGGGTTGGCCGCGATATTATGACTGACTTCGCACACCTGCCTTTGGAAGGCCGCGAACTGAAATTTACTAATCTTCGCACACCTGCCTGGTAGGCCGCGATACAGATAAACCTAGTCTAGAATACTCGGGATGAACATCCCCTAATATCTTCGCATACCTGCCTGGGAGGCCGTGATGGAAACTAATACGATACATGACATAACGAACGAACATACTACTACTCACACTATACTATTACTGAACTGTTAACTGTGAACTCGCTCAACTAGTTGTTGATCCTCTGTTACATGCCTTGCAGGTCGTTAGATACATGGAGCTTGCACAGGGAGGAGCAGGTCGTTGTGGAGCATGGATCGTGGATGCCATGTTAAGACATTTAAACATTTGAACTTATGTTACACATTGGGTTTTCATACTTATGCTTCCACTATACTTTGAAACTATGATTATGTTTTGAACACCTATCGTATTGAATGATTGGTTTACATTATTATACTTGATATTAATTACATGTTCGATATGATTGGTGGCTTGATCCTGGTCAGTCACGCTCCCAAGCGGTGGTACTCCGCGTGTGGATTTTGGGGGTGTGACAAAGTTTCAAATCGAGCTAACACCAGGAGCAGCACCAATAGCTCGAGCACCGTATCGTTTAGCTCCAACTGAACTAGAAGAACTGTCGAAGCAGTTACAAGAGCTCTTGGAAAAGGGCTTTATTCGTCCAAGCTCTTCGCCTTGGGGAGCTCCAGTACTATTTGTGAAGAAGAAGGATGGTACCTTCCGTATGTGCATTGACTACCGTGAATTGAACAAGGTGACGGTGAAGAACCGTTATCCTCTTCCACGTATTGATGACTTATTCGACCAGTTGCAAGGGTCGAGCTACTACTCCAAGATAGACTTGAGGTCAGGTTACCATCAGCTGAGAGTCCGGGATGAGGACGTCTCCAAGACAGCATTCAGAACTCGTTACGGCCACTACGAGTTTCTTGTCATGCCGTTTGGGTTAACGAACGCGCCTGCCGTATTTATGGACCTTATGAACAGGGTGTGCAAACCCTATCTAGACAAGTTTGTGATTGTATTCATCGACGACATCCTGATCTATTCTAAGAGTCAGGAGGAGCATGAGCAGCACTTACGACTTATCTTGGAACTTCTTCGGTCAGAACAGCTGTACGCCAAGTTTTCGAAATGTGACTTCTGGCTTCGTGAAGTCCACTTTCTAGGCCACGTAGTAAACAAGGATGGGATCCATGTCGATCCATCCAAGGTTGATTCGATCAGGAACTGGCCTGCACCGCGTACACCAACGAAAATACGCTAATTCTTGGGTTTGGCGGGATACTACAGACGGTTCATCAAAGACTTCTCAAAGATTGCTCAGCCACTTACACTACTGACACAGAAGGGTGTCACCTACCGTTGGGGTAATACTCAGGAAACCGCTTTTCAGCACTTAAAGGATAGACTTTGCGGTGCACCTATCCTCTCATTGCCAGTGGGCACGGACGATTTCGTGGTTTATTGCGATGCATCCATTCAGGGTCTTGGATGTGTGTTAATGCAGCGCGACAAGGTCATTGCTTACGCTTCGCGCCAACTCAAGGTTCATGAACGGAACTACACGACGCACGATTTAGAGCTGGGAGCTGTTGTTTACGCGCTCAAGATATGGCGACACTACCTGTACGGTACCAAGTGCACTATCTACACCGATCACAGGAGTCTCGAGCATATCTTCAAGCAGAAGGAATTAAACATGCGTCAACGACGATGGGTTGAACTACTGAACAATTACGAATATGCCATCAAGTACCATCCCGGCAAAGCCAACGTTGTGGCTGACGCTCTCAGTCGAAAAGACACTCTACCTAGACGCGTGCGAGCCCTACAACTTACTATTCAGTCTAGTCTTCCTGCACAGATACGAGATGCTCAGGTAGAAGCATTGAAACCAGAAAATGTCAGGGCTGAAGCCCTACGCGGCTCAAGGCAACGATTAGAACAGAAGGAGGACGACGCCTATTATGTAACGGGGCGTATTTGGGTCCCACTTTATGGCAATTTACGCGAGCTGGTAATGGACGAAGCTCATAAGTCTCGCTACTCGGTACATCCAGGCTCGAATAAAATGTACCACGATCTCAGAACTACGTATTGGTGGCCTAGCATGAAGGCCCACATTGCAACTTACGTCGGCAAGTGTTTGACTTGTGCGAGAGTCAAATCGGAATACCAGAAACCATCAGGCCTACTTCAGCAACCGAAGATACCACAGTGGAAATGGGAGGAATTTCCATGGATTTTGTTACAGGTCTGCCTAGATCCCAGCGTGGGAATGATACAATTTGGGTAATCGTGGATCGACTCACAAAGTCTGCACACTTTCTAGCTATAAAGGAAACGGACAAGTTCTCCACTTTAGCAGACGTATATCTCAAGGAAGTTGTCTCAAGGTGTCACACCCTGGCTTTGCGGAAGCGTGGTTAATTTGTGTGACTTCTTAATACCATAGCTTAATCATAACAAAGCTATATGAATTTAAAAACCATGCAAGTCATCCATTAAGTTTTTGAAAACATCATACAATACCATTGTTTTTAACATGCAACCAGAACCTTGTTCAGTAACATTACAACTTATAACAAAACATAAACGTGATTTAGGGATTGTGTCTTGTCCAGGTAAGAGACACAACCCTAAACCCTGATGACTTCATGACCAGTGCAGCGGAAAACGTTCCATACCGTGCCAGATCCGTTTAATTTCCTGAAATACATGTGAGTTGAAAAATCAACAATAATGTTGAGCGAGTTCATGCGTAAGTGAGTATGTAAAACCTTTGTGAGTATGAAAATAGTTGTGGTATGTAGCAGTGTAAGAGGACTTGTGATCATCAATGGTTTGCAAGGCCACTGACATATGTGAAGTGCAAATAGGGAGACTCAAACCTAGCAGATTTCGCCACGGCAAAGTATGTGGACAAAGTCACCCCACGGTCCGTTTCTAGTTTGGCCGGGGGCTGGGCTCGCTACACCCAGATAGATCTACCGCTCCTGTCCCTCGGTCCCTCCATGAGGACTAATGGCCCCATGTTGTTCCTATCCACTCACATGATCGTATAACACCTCCTTACGTTAAACATACCGTTGTAAAGTACTCGTAAATCATAGTAACATGTATTTCACCCCCGCAGTTAAGTAAACTGAAAACAGTTAGAGAAAAGGGGGACATGAACTCACAGTGAATGCGTATCTCTACCAAGTAATCCGAATATCCGAAGCTGTGCAACGACCTACAGGTGCTAATTCTATTAGACGGATGGCCGTGCCTTAGCTTTATAACTTACATTTTTAAGAGACGGTTAGACAACCGTTTCGTGTACATACTTGGCATTTTACTTTCCTTCCCAAGGATGGGGGATTTAAATACATGTGTATTTATACTATCTCATTAAGTCCCACTTAATATATTTTTATTTCTTATTCCAAAATATAATTATTTTTCTCAAAAATAATATATTTTCACTTTACATAATACTTTCCAAAATAATATGTTGACAACATACGTGTCGGTGAATATTTCCGCGTAATGCGTAAGTTACGTTTTAATGATTAGGTGGTAATAGAAATTACCGTTGTAACTTTTATGCTTGTCGTATAAGCGTTTGTATTATCTTGGGTTTGACAAGTTAGTAAATATTATTTTTACTCTAAAAATAATATTTATACATTTTCACAAAATAATCATAAACAGTGTTGTGACAAAATATATTTACCGAATATATATTTATCACGTTTAGTTTTGTGAAAATCCCACCTCCGATTGTTTAATAAATAAAGTCATGGCGAAATATAGTTTGAAAACATGTCAAAGTAGTCTAACACTTGTAAATAATTCTAAGTGTTAGATTTTTAGAAAATTTCGCCAGAGTTTCCTCTGTAACTGGAGGTGGCCACGCTTTCAAGCGTATCATTTTCTTTTACAAAATCACTTCTTTTATTTCAATCAATCAATTTCCAACATAATAAACAAGTTTCAACACTTCGAATTCGTAGACTAGTATGTAAAATCACAATGTTACATGAACTTGTAGTTTTTCTAAAACTTATTATGTAGATCTCGTTATATTTAGTGGATCTATGTATAAAATAGTTTATTCTTGCAAAAACCCCGTTTTTGGAACAAATCACTCTTTACAACTTCCGACAACTTTTATAAAAATTGTTATTTTGTCGGATCTTTCATTTCACAAGTGTTTATACACTTGTAGACTATAGAAATCACATCTGTTAACCTGTTATACAACTTTTATAAAACATGATTTTCTCAATACCCGGTCCTACGAATATACCACTTGTACATACGTAGATCGGCTCGTTTTAAATACTATTTTTCATGTTAAAACACTTTTACACAAGTTCATGTTTCCCGTGTGGTGGAGTTTCACCTTTTAACCCTTGTACAAAAGAAACAAGTGTATGTCAAGATACGTGATCCTAACAAAGTCGGGTTAAACGATGATGAGAGCCACCACATCATAGATCGGGCTTTAACAACCAACATATTCAAATACTACGACATTTACACGCGTTATGTTCTTTTATCCAACGATTTTCACTTTTTAGTAGACTTTAAAGATTCATGAAGCGGGTTACCGACATTTAACCGATAAAAATCCTTTTAACCACTTTAGACACGACTAATAACGAGTTTTAAACAATATACCTCTAGCTCGAGGCTAGGGAAGAAACTAGTCGAAAACGGCGTGGATAAAAGCAAATGCTCGAGGTCCTTCAACTTCCGTTTGTTTCGAGCTTCGTCGTACGCGATCCTCAAGACTTGTATGCACTTGGAATGTAGAGACTTGAACCGAAAAACGGATGGGTGGTGGTGGGGGTTCTCGGCCGTGAGGGGGCAAGGGGGAGAGAGAGAGTGAGTTGTTAAGTGTGTGTTTTAGTGTGTGTGAGAGGTGAGCATTTATAGAGAAAATGTCGTTATCGTCCACCGGTTTCTCGTTCTAGATATCCGCGAATCAATTATAATATAATAAAGGTGTACCCTCCTAGTTCCATCTCAATGGAACCGGCCCAAAGGGTGTGGGGTCGCCCGGTTGGGTCTCGATCGTGCAGTTACAGTTCAGTTATGTTAAGTCGGTTACTTAAAGGTCTAACCTCGTTAGTTGTTTATTGCGTTATGATACGGGTGTTAGGGTAATCAGGGACCCTAACTGGCTCAGAAAAATACTAACAATAATTCTGGCAATATTTTTATGTTCCGGGTATTGTCCGGTTGTTCGGTTGGATAGGAATCCGTTAAAGTGCTTAAGATATCCTTTAAGCGTCGTAGGTAATATTTTTAGCGACACAATTTATTCAGCAAAGTGTCGGGAATAATTCCTTGTATTTTGGCACTTTATTAATTAGCTAGAAGCTAGTGTGTAAATAAAAGTGCTGTGTTCCGTGCTTAAAGTATGTTTTAGGCACATCCAAATCTCTACATCTTATCCCTAGAGACGTAATCATACAACCCTTGTATCCTTACACACACTATGGGTGTAGTAAAATAATTCTGGCTCATTCAGGCCTTTAGAGGCAGTGTCTGCCTGATGCTGGTTATATCAGCATGTTCAATAGGTTATCCGTTCAAATGCTACTGTGCTTTTGTGCATCATGTTTGTCACTAGAGTTCAGTAAATAAATAATGTAGTGACAGGAAAAATCAAAGTATGATGCAGACATGTACATGTATCAACAATCAAGTAGCAGTTTATCAGAAATCTCAGTTAAGCACAGTAATTAGGCAACAGTTAATAGCTAATTAAGTCGTACGGATACCTGGTTTTGTGAGGGTTGTCACATTCTCCCCCCGTTAAATAAATTTCGTCCCGAAATTTAAGTTCTGCTTGTAGATGCAGAGTTTTTAGGAAATAAGTGGGGGTATTTCTCTTTCATCCGGTCCTCACGCTCCCAGGTGTATTCAGGACCATGTCTGGCATTCCAGCGAACCTTGACGAGTTTGACACTGCTCCGGCGGGTCCTGTTAACCTTCCAATCTGTGACCTCGACAGGTGCTTCTACGAAGTGGAGCGTGTCATCAACATGAATCTCGTCGATAGGAATGGCAACGTCAACTTGAGTTGGACTCTTCTTTAAATTGGATACATGAAATGTATCGTGAACACCATTTAGTTCAGCAGGTAGGTCCAACTTGTATGCTACGGTTCCAATTCTTTCTAGAATTCTGAAAGGACCAATGTAGCGTGGATTTAACTTCCCACGCTTCCCAAAGCGTGCCACCCCTTTCCAGGGTGATACCTTCAATAACACCATCTCTCCAACTTGAAAATCCATATGTTTTCGGTTTGGATCCGCATAGGCCTTTTGTCTGTGGCGAGCGGCTTCGATGCGTTTAAGAATCTGCGCAATCTTGTCTGTCGTCTCTTGGACGATTTCGGGACCGGCAAGCTGCCTATCACCTGCGTCAGCCCAACATAGTGGTGATCGACACTTGCGTCCGTAAAGGGCTTCAAAAGGCGCGACACCAATACTGGTGTGGTAGCTGTTGTTGTATGAGAATTCGACCAAAGGTAAGTGTTTATCCCAGCTACCGCCCAAATCCATAGCACATGCTCTCAGCATGTCTTCCAAAGTCTGTATCGTTCGCTCGCTCTGGCCGTCAGTTTGCGGATGGAACGCAGTGCTCAGATTCAATTGTGAGCCAAAAGCTTCTTGGAAGGATTGCCATATCCTCGACACAAACCTTCCGTCTCTATCAGAGATGATCGAGAGGGGTACTCCATGTCGTGCTACGATCTCTCTCAAGTAAATTTCCGCAAGTTTACTAGTACTGTCTTTCTCCTTGATTGGCAGAAAGTGTGCGGACTTTGTTAGGCGGTCAACAATCACCCAAATCATATCATGGCCTCTTGGCGTTCTTGGCAGTTTTGTAACAAAATCCATTGAGATTTGTTCCCATTTCCACTTGGGAATCTCAGGTTGTTGCAGAAGTCCCGAGGGCTTCTGGTATTCCGCCTTGACCTTAGCGCACGTTAAACATTTGCTCACGTAAATAGCAACGTCGCCTTTCATCCTAGGCCACCAATAGTAATTTTTGAGATCTTGGTACATCTTATCCGATCCCGGGTGGATAGAGTACCGTGACTTGTGCGCTTCATCGAAAATAACTTCCCTTAATTCACCAAATAGAGGAACCCAAATCCTTTTCCCAAAACATAACGTTCCTTCCTCGTTTGGCACCAATATCTTCTCCATCCCACGGAGATACTCTTTCTCAAGGTTCTCCTCCTTGAGAGCTTCTTTCTGTGCTGCACGAACGCGCGAGGAGAGATCGGTTTGGATTATCATTTCCATAGCCCTAACCCTTAGGGGCTTGATCCTTTCCTTACGACTTAAGGCATCGGCGACTACATTCGCCTTCCCTGGGTGATACTTTATCTCGCAGTCGTAATCGTTCAATAATTCAACCCATCGTCTTTGCCTCATATTCAACTCCTTCTGGTTGAATATATGCTGTAGGCTTTTGTGATCTGTGAAGATTGTGCACTTCGTACCATACAGGTAGTGTCTCCAGATCTTTAGTGCAAAAACCACTGCGCCTAGCTCCAAATCATGAGTGGTATAGTTCCTTTCGTGTACCTTCAGTTGGCGTGATGCGTAAGCGATGACCTTTTGACATTGCATCAACACACAACCCAATCCCTGACGCGATGCGTCGCAGTATACCACAAAATTGTCGGTACCTTCTGGTAGAGCTAAGATTGGCGTGTTACAAAGCTTATCCTTTAATATCTGAAATGCTTCATCCTGTTTGATTCCCCAATCAAACTGCCTTTCCTTCTGCGTGAGGAGCGTCAAAGGTTGAGCGATTTTCGAGAAATCCTCGATGAACCTTCGATAGTAGCCAGCCAAACCCAAGAATTGCCGAATCTCGGTTGGCGTTTTTGGCGTTTCCCAATCTTTAATTGCCTCGATCTTGGTTGGATCCACGTGGATTCCATCTCCGTTCACCACGTGCCCAAGGAATTGCACTTCTCGTAGCCAAAACTCACACTTAGAGAACTTGGCGTACAACTGTTCCTTCTTTAGCAGCTCCAGAATGGCTCTAAGATGCTGCTCGTGTTCAGCATTTGACTTGGAATAAATTAGGATGTCATCGATGAATACAATCACGAATTTATCCAGGTATGGCTTACAAACTCGGTTCATCAAATCCATGAACACTGCAGGTGCGTTTGTTAAACCAAACGGCATAACTAGAAACTCATAGTGCCCATATCGAGTTCTGGAAGCTTTTTTCGGGATGCTTTCCTCCTGTATCCTTAGTTGATGGTATCCAGATCGAAGATCGATCTTTGAATAGAAGCTTGAACCTTGAAGCTGGTCAAACAGATCATCGATTCTTGGCAGGGGATACCTATTCTTGATTGTTAGCTTGTTCAATTCTCTGTAGTCAATACACATGCGGAAACTTCCGTCCTTCTTCTTGACAAATAAGACCGGAGCTCCCCAAGGCGAGAAGCTTGGTCGGATAAAACCCTTGTCTAACAACTCTTGCAGTTGTGTCGACAATTCCTGCATCTCAGACGGAGCAAGTCTGTATGGTGCCTTAGCCACAGGCGCGGCGCCTGGAACTAAGTCAATGTGAAACTCCACTTGCCTCTGAGGTGGCAGTCCGAGTAAGTCTTCTGGGAAGACTTCGGGATACTCCCTCACGACAGGGATGTCTTCGATCTTCGGCTCAGCAGCCTTCTTATCCACAATGTGTGCTAGAAAAGCAACACATCCTTTCTTCAGACACTTTCTTGCTTTCAGGCAACTAATCATCCTTAACGGCGTCTCACGCTTTTCTCCATGAACAACAATGGTCTCACCATCGTCGGTCGGAATACGAATAACCTTCTCGTGACATACTATCTCTGCCTTGTTCACGGATAACCAATCCATTCCTACCACCACGTCGAAGCTTCCCAACTGGACTGGTAGTAGATCTAGAGTAAACTCGCGTTCTCCTAATTCAATCACACAGCCTCTGATCACATCATTGGCTTCTACCAATTTTCCATTAGCCAATTCGATTGCGTAGGGAATGTCTAACTTATTAGCGGCTAGCCCAAGTATATTCTTAAATTCTAGTGATATGAAGCTATAGTCGGCACCAGTATCAAACAGAACAGATGCATAGCGTTGATTTACAGGGAACGTACCAGTGACAACGTTGGGATCCTGGCGCGCTTCCTGTGCACCGATCTGGAACACCCTTCCACGGGCTTGGTTCAATCCTGGGCAATCCTTCTTGAAGTGCCCAATGTCACCGCAATGAAAACATCCTAATCTTTTTCCACTTCCTGCACCGCCCCCAACTGGCGGGTTGTTTTGATTGGCAGTTCCGGCTTGATTTGCATTGTAGCCTCGATTATTCATTTGTGGGCGATTTCCCAAACCACCACGATTATCGTTTCTATTCATATATCCTCCCTGGCCTCCTCGGCCTGTACTAGCCCAACATGATTCCTTTGAGTGGCCCGGTTTTCCACAAGATTCACAAACTTTCACGTTACAATTGCCAGTATGGTGGCGTTGGCAGTTGTTGCATTTGGGCTGGGTGCCCTGGTACCCTTTCCCTTTCTTGGTACTACCAGCTGATTTTCCCTTCTTTACTGCCATACTGACGCCCTGTTTGAAGTTTGAAAACTTCCTTTTGTTATCTCCTGAGGACTCAACGTGAGTCTCTGTCTTCTTCGCCTTGACTTCATCAAACTTGTTTAAACGAATTGCCTCCTCAGTGAGAGCCACGCTCAAATCAATGGCTTCCGTAATAGTTGCCGGTCTGGCGGAGGTCACCATGCTAATGATTTGGGGAGCTAACCCCCAAATGAAGCGCTCAATTCGCTTGTATTCAGGCGTGACCATATAAGGAACCACTTGAGATAGGTCATGAAACCTCTGGACGTATTCTACAACCTTTGGTCCATCCATCTTTAGGTGCCAAAATTCAGTCTCCAACCTTTGAATTTCTGCACGGGAACAATACTTCTTGCGCATAAGCTCTTTCAATTCGGCCCAAGTCAGGGCGTAGGCGGCAGCTTCGCCTAGTGTTTGCACTTGTAAGTTCCACCAAGATAGGGGTCCGTCTAGAAACAGCCCTGAGATGTAAGTGACCTGCTGGTCGAGCGCACATTTGCTCATGCGGATGGTGGAATTAGTCTTCTCTGCCCAGCGAACGAAAGCAACAGCACCACCTGTGCCGTCGAAGTTGATGGGCTTACAGTCCAAGAATTGTTTGTAGGTGCACCCTGCACATACATCATATCATAGGAACGGCATTAGCATTTGCTAAAGGAATCCATTTATGCCATGGTATGTCTTAATGACTTAGGTTTACCATGAGGAGGATTTTGGTTGCCGTTGATGTTCGTGTTACTTCCGCTTGGTCCTTCTTGCGAGGCAGCATACTGAGCAATGGCGGCAGCAATAACTTGCTGTAGTTCTTCAGGAGTAGTGGGCATCGGCTGCGGTTGACGTCTTGGTGCCATCTTCTAAAGATGCGTACGTCGATTAGGCCATAGTAAACATACGTATATAGTAATAGTAATAGCATATAACATCTCATGTTATCAATATATCACACACAACATCCCATGTCCCAACATCCCATGTCACAAAACATAAATAAGCAATCAAGTGAATCAGATATGGTGAGAATACAGCGATTGTTATATATATCGAGACCATAAAGTGTAGCAAGTGTGTCAGCATGTTACTGTATCATACAATCACAAATCAAATAGGGGCTACATCACCCCTGTCAAAGACATCATCACATCAGTGTCACATACAACCAGTACATCAACAAATATCAGCAAAAATCTGTATCGTCAGATGGTCTCCAAAAGTCTGTGCAGTCACAATCGCGGTCGTCTCACCATCGCCTACCACTACAGTACCAATGAGCCCTATGCGGATGGGGGTGGGGGAGGGGGAAAGTGAGCGAAAAGTAAGCGGCGTAAGTGATACCAGTCCTCCTCCATCGCCTGCTGAGTACGGATCACGGACGCAACCTGCTGCTCCAAGGTCGAAAGTCGGGCAGCAATGTCAGGAGGAAATGATCGAAAAAGGCTGAAACGACGAAGATGTCTGACCAAGATATGGACCAAAAGACAACTGAGCTCTCTCGAGCTCCTGGAGTCGCTGTGAATGAGACTCGTGCTGGTGTACAAACGACAT
Source organism: Helianthus annuus (assembly GCF_002127325.2). Lineage (NCBI taxonomy): Eukaryota > Viridiplantae > Streptophyta > Magnoliopsida > Asterales > Asteraceae > Helianthus > Helianthus annuus. The sequence goes on along the minus strand of NC_035444.2, from coordinate 128,035,913 downwards.
CAAAAGATCCTCAATAGTATGGCCCAAATGAAATGGGTGGTATGGATCTGTGGGTGGCATCGGTGAGGAAGATGACCAAAGTAATGGCGTGCTGGTAAGATCGATGGGTGCAACAGAAGATGGGATAGATGCTATCTGAGGCATGAATGGCATGGTCATCGGTACATGACCGAAAGGGTGGGCTGAAGAGCCCTCTCCAGGCCCCGCTGGAGGAATAAATGATGGGATCTGAAATGAGAAATCAGTATGATGTGTGCCAGTGTGATGTGGGGGAAACGGTGGAACATCCTCGTCCGCCGGTATCCACCCGTGCTGTGCCTCCTCATCTGGAGGATCCATGTGCTCAGCAAAAAGAGCGTGCTCGGGCTCGATGGGTAAAGGATCGATAGGAGCAATAACGGGGTCAACAGGTTGCAATATCAGGATCGACAGGATCAATAACAGGATCAGCAGGTATGTCACCAACGGGTAAAGGAACAATGGGATCAGCAGCAACATGATCGCCCTCGATCACAGGAACATCTACAGGGGGATCAGCATCAACAGGATCAAGAGGAAAATCAGCATGAACAGGGTCATGCTCAGGTAAAGGGTCAAAAGCAGCTGCCTGCTCTGGGGCTATGGTAGGCTCAGGGTCGTCGAACGCCATGTCAAAGTCAAAAATCTGGATCAATGGGACCGATAGGATCATCAGGGTCCTCCATATGCTCATCCATAGGAATATACTCGATATCATGGTCAGGATCAAATCCTGGAGGGAAAACAGGGTCAGAATCCTCGATATCATCATGCTCAAACGCGTAGCTCGGAATGGGGGCAGCTGAAGACGCCTGATCAGGGTCTGAGTCGTGGAATAAACTGCTGCGCGCTCGCCCCGCGAGATGATACAGATTGCCACAGACTCAAAAGAGTCTGGGACTGGTGAGTGAATGGGGCGAGTCTCCAGCTGGAACGTCAGCTATCATCAAGAGACCGCCAGCAGGTAGAGGAGCTACGTCAGGATCCTCGTCCTCAAATGGCTCGTCCTCGTAAAGCTCGATGTCGCCGTCGGCATCGGCGTCTGGTAAAAGCTCATACGCAGGGTAAGAAGCAAGAGGAATCGGTGCCGGAATCGCAACAATAGGGAGGTACTCAGCAGGATCGCCATCAATAGGCTCATAGGCACCCTCGGGTAAAGCGAAGGGCAAGGAGTCATCAGTGTGCTCATCGGCGCCGTCGGTAACGCGAACGGCTGGAAGTCGTCATCGTCGGTGCTAGTATAGTCTGAGGTGTGCACCTCATGCTCCGAAGACATAACATCGTCTGACACTAACGGTAGAGGTCCAGTGGTATCTGATCCACCTGTAGCTGGTGAATCCATGGGTCTGTAACATAACACAGAATAAGCACAAAATCAGTGAATCAAATAGTCACATAAGTTACCAGATAATAATCACATAATCCACATAGTCCCACTAGCCTCCCAGCCTCTCAGACTGTCCTTCCTAGTCTCACTAGCCAACACTCCTAGTCCCACTAGCCTCCCAGCCTCTCAGACTGTCCTTCCTAGTCTCACTAGCCAACACTCCTAGTCCCACTAGCCAACACTCCTAGTCTCACTAGCCAACACTCCTAGTCCCACTAGCCAACACTCCTAGTCCCACTAGCCTGAACCTCAGCCTCCCAGACTGAGCCTAAAATAATGAATAATATGTGCTCAACATTTGTTTGTAAAGTTTGTGGATCTGGACTTAAGTGGTATGCAGAAAAATGTTTTCGTGAGAGCCCTAGTGATCATAGTCTAGACTCGAGAAAGAATCCCTAGTTCGCTATGATCAGAGCTCTGATACCAAGCTGTCACCACCCTGGCTTTGCGGAAGCGTGGTTAATTTGTGTGACTTCTTAATACCATAGCTTAATCATAACAAAGCTATATGAATTTAAAAAACCATGCAAGTCATCCATTAAGTTTTTGAAAACATCATACAATACCATTGTTTTTAACATGCAACCAGAACCTTGTTCAGTAACATTACAACTTATAACAAAACATAAACGTGATTTAGGGATTGTGTCTTGTCCAGGTAAGAGACACAACCCTAAACCCTGATGACTTCATGACCAGTGCAGCGGAAAACGTTCCATACCGTGCCAGATCCGTTTAATTTCCTGAAATACATGTGAGTTGAAAATCAACAATAATGTTGAGCGAGTTCATGCGTAAGTGAGTATGTAAACCTTTGTGAGTATGAAAATAGTTGTGGTATGTAGCAGTGTAAGAGGACTTGTGATCATCAATGGTTTGCAAGGCCACTGACATATGTGAAGTGCAAATAGGGAGACTCAAACCTAGCAGATTTCGCCACGGCAAAGTATGTGGACAAAGTCACCCCACGGTCCGTTTCTAGTTTGGCCGGGGGCTGGGCTCGCTACACCCAGATAGATCTACCGCTCCTGTCCCTCGGTCCCTCCATGAGGACTAATGGCCCCATGTTGTTCCTATCCACTCACATGATCGTATAACACCTCCTTACGTTAAACATACCGTTGTAAAGTACTCGTAAATCATAGTAACATGTATTTCACCCCCGCAGTTAAGTAAACTGAAAACAGTTAGAGAAAAGGGGGACATGAACTCACAGTGAATGCGTATCTCTACCAAGTAATCCGAATATCCGAAGCTGTGCAACGACCTACAGGTGCTAATTCTATTAGACGGATGGCCGTGCCTTAGCTTTATAACTTACATTTTTAAGAGACGGTTAGACAACCGTTTCGTGTACATACTTGGCATTTTACTTTCCTTCCCAAGGATGGGGGATTTAAATACATGTGTATTTATACTATCTCATTAAGTCCCACTTAATATATTTTTATTTCTTATTCCAAAATATAATTATTTTTCTCAAAAATAATATATTTTCACTTTACATAATACTTTCCAAAATAATATGTTGACAACATACGTGTCGGTGAATATTTCCGCGTAATGCGTAAGTTACGTTTTAATGATTAGGTGGTAATAGAAATTACCGTTGTAACTTTTATGCTTGTCGTATAAGCGTTTGTATTATCTTGGGTTTGACAAGTTAGTAAATATTATTTTTACTCTAAAAATAATATTTATACATTTTCACAAAATAATCATAAACAGTGTTGTGACAAAATATATTTACCGAATATATATTTATCACGTTTAGTTTTGTGAAAATCCCACCTCCGATTGTTTAATAAATAAAGTCATGGCGAAATATAGTTTGAAAACATGTCAAAGTAGTCTAACACTTGTAAATAATTCTAAGTGTTAGATTTTTAGAAAATTTCGCCAGAGTTTCCTCTGTAACTGGAGGTGGCCACGCTTTCAAGCGTATCATTTTCTTTTACAAAATCACTTCTTTTATTTCAATCAATCAATTTCCAACATAATAAACAAGTTTCAACACTTCGAATTCGTAGACTAGTATGTAAAATCACAATGTTACATGAACTTGTAGTTTTTCTAAAACTTATTATGTAGATCTCGTTATATTTAGTGGATCTATGTATAAAATAGTTTATTCTTGCAAAAACCCCGTTTTTGGAACAAATCACTCTTTACAACTTCCGACAACTTTTATAAAAATTGTTATTTTGTCGGATCTTTCATTTCACAAGTGTTTATACACTTGTAGACTATAGAAATCACATCTGTTAACCTGTTATACAACTTTTATAAAACATGATTTTCTCAATACCCGGTCCTACGAATATACCACTTGTACATACGTAGATCGGCTCGTTTTAAATACTATTTTTCATGTTAAAACACTTTTACACAAGTTCATGTTTCCCGTGTGGTGGAGTTTCACCTTTTAACCCTTGTACAAAAGAAACAAGTGTATGTCAAGATACGTGATCCTAACAAAGTCGGGTTAAACGATGATGAGAGCCACCACATCATAGATCGGGCTTTAACAACCAACATATTCAAATACTACGACATTTACACGCGTTATGTTCTTTTATCCAACGATTTTCACTTTTTAGTAGACTTTAAAGATTCATGAAGCGGGTTACCGACATTTAACCGATAAAAATCCTTTTAACCACTTTAGACACGACTAATAACGAGTTTTAAACAATATACCTCTAGCTCGAGGCTAGGGAAGAAACTAGTCGAAAACGGCGTGGATAAAAGCAAATGCTCGAGGTCCTTCAACTTCCGTTTGTTTCGAGCTTCGTCGTACGCGATCCTCAAGACTTGTATGCACTTGGAATGTAGAGACTTGAACCGAAAAACGGATGGGTGGTGGTGGGGGTTCTCGGCCGTGAGGGGGCAAGGGGGAGAGAGAGAGTGAGTTGTTAAGTGTGTGTTTTAGTGTGTGTGAGAGGTGAGCATTTATAGAGAAAATGTCGTTATCGTCCACCGGTTTCTCGTTCTAGATATCCGCGAATCAATTATAATATAATAAAGGTGTACCCTCCTAGTTCCATCTCAATGGAACCGGCCCAAAGGGTGTGGGGTCGCCCGGTTGGGTCTCGATCGTGCAGTTACAGTTCAGTTATGTTAAGTCGGTTACTTAAAGGTCTAACCTCGTTAGTTGTTTATTGCGTTATGATACGGGTGTTAGGGTAATCAGGGACCCTAACTGGCTCAGAAAAATACTAACAATAATTCTGGCAATATTTTTATGTTCCGGGTATTGTCCGGTTGTTCGGTTGGATAGGAATCCGTTAAAGTGCTTAAGATATCCTTTAAGCGTCGTAGGTAATATTTTTAGCGACACAATTTATTCAGCAAAGTGTCGGGAATAATTCCTTGTATTTTGGCACTTTATTAATTAGCTAGAAGCTAGTGTGTAAATAAAAGTGCTGTGTTCCGTGCTTAAAGTATGTTTTAGGCACATCCAAATCTCTACATCTTATCCCTAGAGACGTAATCATACAACCCTTGTATCCTTACACACACTATGGGTGTAGTAAAATAATTCTGGCTCATTCAGGCCTTTAGAGGCAGTGTCTGCCTGATGCTGGTTATATCAGCATGTTCAATAGGTTATCCGTTCAAATGCTACTGTGCTTTTGTGCATCATGTTTGTCACTAGAGTTCAGTAAATAAATAATGTAGTGACAGGAAAAATCAAAGTATGATGCAGACATGTACATGTATCAACAATCAAGTAGCAGTTTATCAGAAATCTCAGTTAAGCACAGTAATTAGGCAACAGTTAATAGCTAATTAAGTCGTACGGATACCTGGTTTTGTGAGGGTTGTCACATTCTCCCCCCGTTAAATAAATTTCGTCCCGAAATTTAAGTTCTGCTTGTAGATGCAGAGTTTTTAGGAAATAAGTGGGGGTATTTCTCTTTCATCCGGTCCTCACGCTCCCAGGTGTATTCAGGACCATGTCTGGCATTCCAGCGAACCTTGACGAGTTTGACACTGCTCCGGCGGGTCCTGTTAACCTTCCAATCTGTGACCTCGACAGGTGCTTCTACGAAGTGGAGCGTGTCATCAACATGAATCTCGTCGATAGGAATGGCAACGTCAACTTGAGTTGGACTCTTCTTTAAATTGGATACATGAAATGTATCGTGAACACCATTTAGTTCAGCAGGTAGGTCCAACTTGTATGCTACGGTTCCAATTCTTTCTAGAATTCTGAAAGGACCAATGTAGCGTGGATTTAACTTCCCACGCTTCCCAAAGCGTGCCACCCCTTTCCAGGGTGATACCTTCAATAACACCATCTCTCCAACTTGAAAATCCATATGTTTTCGGTTTGGATCCGCATAGGCCTTTTGTCTGTGGCGAGCGGCTTCGATGCGTTTAAGAATCTGCGCAATCTTGTCTGTCGTCTCTTGGACGATTTCGGGACCGGCAAGCTGCCTATCACCTGCGTCAGCCCAACATAGTGGTGATCGACACTTGCGTCCGTAAAGGGCTTCAAAAGGCGCGACACCAATACTGGTGTGGTAGCTGTTGTTGTATGAGAATTCGACCAAAGGTAAGTGTTTATCCCAGCTACCGCCCAAATCCATAGCACATGCTCTCAGCATGTCTTCCAAAGTCTGTATCGTTCGCTCGCTCTGGCCGTCAGTTTGCGGATGGAACGCAGTGCTCAGATTCAATTGTGAGCCAAAAGCTTCTTGGAAGGATTGCCATATCCTCGACACAAACCTTCCGTCTCTATCAGAGATGATCGAGAGGGGTACTCCATGTCGTGCTACGATCTCTCTCAAGTAAATTTCCGCAAGTTTACTAGTACTGTCTTTCTCCTTGATTGGCAGAAAGTGTGCGGACTTTGTTAGGCGGTCAACAATCACCCAAATCATATCATGGCCTCTTGGCGTTCTTGGCAGTTTTGTAACAAAATCCATTGAGATTTGTTCCCATTTCCACTTGGGAATCTCAGGTTGTTGCAGAAGTCCCGAGGGCTTCTGGTATTCCGCCTTGACCTTAGCGCACGTTAAACATTTGCTCACGTAAATAGCAACGTCGCCTTTCATCCTAGGCCACCAATAGTAATTTTTGAGATCTTGGTACATCTTATCCGATCCCGGGTGGATAGAGTACCGTGACTTGTGCGCTTCATCGAAAATAACTTCCCTTAATTCACCAAATAGAGGAACCCAAATCCTTTTCCCAAAACATAACGTTCCTTCCTCGTTTGGCACCAATATCTTCTCCATCCCACGGAGATACTCTTTCTCAAGGTTCTCCTCCTTGAGAGCTTCTTTCTGTGCTGCACGAACGCGCGAGGAGAGATCGGTTTGGATTATCATTTCCATAGCCCTAACCCTTAGGGGCTTGATCCTTTCCTTACGACTTAAGGCATCGGCGACTACATTCGCCTTCCCTGGGTGATACTTTATCTCGCAGTCGTAATCGTTCAATAATTCAACCCATCGTCTTTGCCTCATATTCAACTCCTTCTGGTTGAATATATGCTGTAGGCTTTTGTGATCTGTGAAGATTGTGCACTTCGTACCATACAGGTAGTGTCTCCAGATCTTTAGTGCAAAAACCACTGCGCCTAGCTCCAAATCATGAGTGGTATAGTTCCTTTCGTGTACCTTCAGTTGGCGTGATGCGTAAGCGATGACCTTTTGACATTGCATCAACACACAACCCAATCCCTGACGCGATGCGTCGCAGTATACCACAAAATTGTCGGTACCTTCTGGTAGAGCTAAGATTGGCGTGTTACAAAGCTTATCCTTTAATATCTGAAATGCTTCATCCTGTTTGATTCCCCAATCAAACTGCCTTTCCTTCTGCGTGAGGAGCGTCAAAGGTTGAGCGATTTTCGAGAAATCCTCGATGAACCTTCGATAGTAGCCAGCCAAACCCAAGAATTGCCGAATCTCGGTTGGCGTTTTTGGCGTTTCCCAATCTTTAATTGCCTCGATCTTGGTTGGATCCACGTGGATTCCATCTCCGTTCACCACGTGCCCAAGGAATTGCACTTCTCGTAGCCAAAACTCACACTTAGAGAACTTGGCGTACAACTGTTCCTTCTTTAGCAGCTCCAGAATGGCTCTAAGATGCTGCTCGTGTTCAGCATTTGACTTGGAATAAATTAGGATGTCATCGATGAATACAATCACGAATTTATCCAGGTATGGCTTACAAACTCGGTTCATCAAATCCATGAACACTGCAGGTGCGTTTGTTAAACCAAACGGCATAACTAGAAACTCATAGTGCCCATATCGAGTTCTGGAAGCTTTTTTCGGGATGCTTTCCTCCTGTATCCTTAGTTGATGGTATCCAGATCGAAGATCGATCTTTGAATAGAAGCTTGAACCTTGAAGCTGGTCAAACAGATCATCGATTCTTGGCAGGGGATACCTATTCTTGATTGTTAGCTTGTTCAATTCTCTGTAGTCAATACACATGCGGAAACTTCCGTCCTTCTTCTTGACAAATAAGACCGGAGCTCCCCAAGGCGAGAAGCTTGGTCGGATAAAACCCTTGTCTAACAACTCTTGCAGTTGTGTCGACAATTCCTGCATCTCAGACGGAGCAAGTCTGTATGGTGCCTTAGCCACAGGCGCGGCGCCTGGAACTAAGTCAATGTGAAACTCCACTTGCCTCTGAGGTGGCAGTCCGAGTAAGTCTTCTGGGAAGACTTCGGGATACTCCCTCACGACAGGGATGTCTTCGATCTTCGGCTCAGCAGCCTTCTTATCCACAATGTGTGCTAGAAAAGCAACACATCCTTTCTTCAGACACTTTCTTGCTTTCAGGCAACTAATCATCCTTAACGGCGTCTCACGCTTTTCTCCATGAACAACAATGGTCTCACCATCGTCGGTCGGAATACGAATAACCTTCTCGTGACATACTATCTCTGCCTTGTTCACGGATAACCAATCCATTCCTACCACCACGTCGAAGCTTCCCAACTGGACTGGTAGTAGATCTAGAGTAAACTCGCGTTCTCCTAATTCAATCACACAGCCTCTGATCACATCATTGGCTTCTACCAATTTTCCATTAGCCAATTCGATTGCGTAGGGAATGTCTAACTTATTAGCGGCTAGCCCAAGTATATTCTTAAATTCTAGTGATATGAAGCTATAGTCGGCACCAGTATCAAACAGAACAGATGCATAGCGTTGATTTACAGGGAACGTACCAGTGACAACGTTGGGATCCTGGCGCGCTTCCTGTGCACCGATCTGGAACACCCTTCCACGGGCTTGGTTCAATCCTGGGCAATCCTTCTTGAAGTGCCCAATGTCACCGCAATGAAAACATCCTAATCTTTTTCCACTTCCTGCACCGCCCCCAACTGGCGGGTTGTTTTGATTGGCAGTTCCGGCTTGATTTGCATTGTAGCCTCGATTATTCATTTGTGGGCGATTTCCCAAACCACCACGATTATCGTTTCTATTCATATATCCTCCCTGGCCTCCTCGGCCTGTACTAGCCCAACATGATTCCTTTGAGTGGCCCGGTTTTCCACAAGATTCACAAACTTTCACGTTACAATTGCCAGTATGGTGGCGTTGGCAGTTGTTGCATTTGGGCTGGGTGCCCTGGTACCCTTTCCCTTTCTTGGTACTACCAGCTGATTTTCCCTTCTTTACTGCCATACTGACGCCCTGTTTGAAGTTTGAAAACTTCCTTTTGTTATCTCCTGAGGACTCAACGTGAGTCTCTGTCTTCTTCGCCTTGACTTCATCAAACTTGTTTAAACGAATTGCCTCCTCAGTGAGAGCCACGCTCAAATCAATGGCTTCCGTAATAGTTGCCGGTCTGGCGGAGGTCACCATGCTAATGATTTGGGGAGCTAACCCCCAAATGAAGCGCTCAATTCGCTTGTATTCAGGCGTGACCATATAAGGAACCACTTGAGATAGGTCATGAAACCTCTGGACGTATTCTACAACCTTTGGTCCATCCATCTTTAGGTGCCAAAATTCAGTCTCCAACCTTTGAATTTCTGCACGGGAACAATACTTCTTGCGCATAAGCTCTTTCAATTCGGCCCAAGTCAGGGCGTAGGCGGCAGCTTCGCCTAGTGTTTGCACTTGTAAGTTCCACCAAGATAGGGGTCCGTCTAGAAACAGCCCTGAGATGTAAGTGACCTGCTGGTCGAGCGCACATTTGCTCATGCGGATGGTGGAATTAGTCTTCTCTGCCCAGCGAACGAAAGCAACAGCACCACCTGTGCCGTCGAAGTTGATGGGCTTACAGTCCAAGAATTGTTTGTAGGTGCACCCTGCACATACATCATATCATAGGAACGGCATTAGCATTTGCTAAAGGAATCCATTTATGCCATGGTATGTCTTAATGACTTAGGTTTACCATGAGGAGGATTTTGGTTGCCGTTGATGTTCGTGTTACTTCCGCTTGGTCCTTCTTGCGAGGCAGCATACTGAGCAATGGCGGCAGCAATAACTTGCTGTAGTTCTTCAGGAGTAGTGGGCATCGGCTGCGGTTGACGTCTTGGTGCCATCTTCTAAAGATGCGTACGTCGATTAGGCCATAGTAAACATACGTATATAGTAATAGTAATAGCATATAACATCTCATGTTATCAATATATCACACACAACATCCCATGTCCCAACATCCCATGTCACAAAACATAAATAAGCAATCAAGTGAATCAGATATGGTGAGAATACAGCGATTGTTATATATATCGAGACCATAAAGTGTAGCAAGTGTGTCAGCATGTTACTGTATCATACAATCACAAATCAAATAGGGGCTACATCACCCCTGTCAAAGACATCATCACATCAGTGTCACATACAACCAGTACATCAACAAATATCAGCAAAAATCTGTATCGTCAGATGGTCTCCAAAAGTCTGTGCAGTCACAATCGCGGTCGTCTCACCATCGCCTACCACTACAGTACCAATGAGCCCTATGCGGATGGGGGTGGGGGAGGGGGAAAGTGAGCGAAAAGTAAGCGGCGTAAGTGATACCAGTCCTCCTCCATCGCCTGCTGAGTACGGATCACGGACGCAACCTGCTGCTCCAAGGTCGAAAGTCGGGCAGCAATGTCAGGAGGAAATGATCGAAAAGGCTGAAACGACGAAGATGTCTGACCAAGATATGGACCAAAAGACAACTGAGCTCTCTCGAGCTCCTGGAGTCGCTGTGAATGAGACTCGTGCTGGTGTACAAACGACATCAAAAGATCCTCAATAGTATGGCCCAAATGAAATGGGTGGTATGGATCTGTGGGTGGCATCGGTGAGGAAGATGACCAAAGTAATGGCGTGCTGGTAAGATCGATGGGTGCAACAGAAGATGGGATAGATGCTATCTGAGGCATGAATGGCATGGTCATCGGTACATGACCGAAAGGGTGGGCTGAAGAGCCCTCTCCAGGCCCCGCTGGAGGAATAAATGATGGGATCTGAAATGAGAAATCAGTATGATGTGTGCCAGTGTGATGTGGGGGAAACGGTGGAACATCCTCGTCCGCCGGTATCCACCCGTGCTGTGCCTCCTCATCTGGAGGATCCATGTGCTCAGCAAAAAGAGCGTGCTCGGGCTCGATGGGTAAAGGATCGATAGGAGCAATAACGGGGTCAACAGGTGCAATATCAGGATCGACAGGATCAATAACAGGATCAGCAGGTATGTCACCAACGGGTAAAGGAACAATGGGATCAGCAGCAACATGATCGCCCTCGATCACAGGAACATCTACAGGGGGATCAGCATCAACAGGATCAAGAGGAAAATCAGCATGAACAGGGTCATGCTCAGGTAAAGGGTCAAAAGCAGCTGCCTGCTCTGGGGCTATGGTAGGCTCAGGGTCGTCGAACGCCATGTCAAAGTCAAAATCTGGATCAATGGGACCGATAGGATCATCAGGGTCCTCCATATGCTCATCCATAGGAATATACTCGATATCATGGTCAGGATCAAATCCTGGAGGGAAAACAGGGTCAGAATCCTCGATATCATCATGCTCAAACGCGTAGCTCGGAATGGGGGCAGCTGAAGACGCCTGATCAGGGTCTGAGTCGTGAATAAACTGCTGCGCGCTCGCCCCGCGAGATGATACAGATGCCACAGACTCAAAAGAGTCTGGGACTGGTGAGTGAATGGGCGAGTCTCCAGCTGGAACGTCAGCTATCATCAAGAGACCGCCAGCAGGTAGAGGAGCTACGTCAGGATCCTCGTCCTCAAATGGCTCGTCCTCGTAAAGCTCGATGTCGCCGTCGGCATCGGCGTCTGGTAAAAGCTCATACGCAGGGTAAGAAGCAAGAGGAATCGGTGCCGGAATCGCAACAATAGGGAGGTACTCAGCAGGATCGCCATCAATAGGCTCATAGGCACCCTCGGGTAAAGCGAAGGGCAAGGAGTCATCAGTGTGCTCATCGGCGCCGTCGGGTAACGCGAACGGCTGGAAGTCGTCATCGTCGGTGCTAGTATAGTCTGAGGTGTGCACCTCATGCTCCGAAGACATAACATCGTCTGACACTAACGGTAGAGGTCCAGTGGTATCTGATCCACCTGTAGCTGGTGAATCCATGGGTCTGTAACATAACACAGAATAAGCACAAAATCAGTGAATCAAATAGTCACATAAGTTACCAGATAATAATCACATAATCCACATAGTCCCACTAGCCTCCCAGCCTCTCAGACTGTCCTTCCTAGTCTCACTAGCCAACACTCCTAGTCCCACTAGCCTCCCAGCCTCTCAGACTGTCCTTCCTAGTCTCACTAGCCAACACTCCTAGTCCCACTAGCCAACACTCCTAGTCTCACTAGCCAACACTCCTAGTCCCACTAGCCAACACTCCTAGTCCCACTAGCCTGAACCTCAGCCTCCCAGACTGAGCCTAAAATAATGAATAATATGTGCTCAACATTTGTTTGTAAAAGTTTGTGGATCTGGACTTAAGTGGTATGCAGAAAAATGTTTTCGTGAGAGCCCTAGTGATCATAGTCTAGACTCGAGAAAGAATCCTAGTTCGCTATGATCAGAGCTCTGATACCAAGCTGTCACACCCTGGCTTTGCGGAAGCGTGGTTAATTTGTGTGACTTCTTAATACCATAGCTTAATCATAACAAAGCTATATGAATTTAAAAACCATGCAAGTCATCCATTAAGTTTTTGAAAACATCATACAATACCATTGTTTTTAACATGCAACCAGAACCTTGTTCAGTAACATTACAACTTATAACAAAACATAAACGTGATTTAGGGATTGTGTCTTGTCCAGGTAAGAGACACAACCCTAAACCCTGATGACTTCATGACCAGTGCAGCGGAAAACGTTCCATACCGTGCCAGATCCGTTTAATTTCCTGAAATACATGTGAGTTGAAAAATCAACAATAATGTTGAGCAAGTTCATGCGTAAGTGAGTATGTAAAACCTTTGTGAGTATGAAAATAGTTGTGGTATGTAGCAGTGTAAGAGGACTTGTGATCATCAATGGTTTGCAAGGCCACTGACATATGTGAAGTGCAAATAGGGAGACTCAAACCTAGCAGATTTCGCCACGGCAAAGTATGTGGACAAAGTCACCCCACGGTCCGTTTCTAGTTTGGCCGGGGGCTGGGCTCGCTACACGCAGATAGATCTACCGCTCCTGTCCCTCGGTCCCTCCATGAGGACTAATGGCCCCATGTTGTTCCTATCCACTCACATGATCGTATAACACCTCCTTAGTTAAACATACCGTTGTAAAGTACTCGTAAATCATAGTAACATGTATTTCACCCCCGCAGTTAAGTAAACTGAAAACAGTTAGAGAAAAGGGGGACATGAACTCACAGTGAATGCGTATCTCTACCAAGTAATCCGAATATCCGAAGCTGTGCAACGACCTACGGGTGCTAATTCTATTAGACGGATGGCCGTGCCTTAGCTTTATAACTTACATTTTTAAGAGACGGTTAGACAACCGTTTCGTGTACATACTTGGCATTTTACTTTCCTTCCCAAGGATGGGGGATTTAAATACATGTGTATTTATACTATCTCATTAAGTCCCACTTAATATATTTTTATTTCTTATTCCAAAATATAATTATTTTTCTCAAAAATAATATATTTTCACTTTACATAATACTTTCCAAAATAATACGTTGACAACATACGTGTCGGTGAATATTTCCGCGTAATGCGTAAGTTACGTTTTAATGATTAGGTGGTAATAGAAATTACCGTTGTAACTTTTATGCTTGTCGTATAAGCGTTTGTATTATCTTGGGTTTGACAAGTTAGTAAATATTATTTTTACTCTAAAAATAATATTTATACATTTTCACAAAATAATCATAAACAGTGTTGTGACAAAATATATTTACCGAATATATATTTATCACGTTTAGTTTTGTGAAAATCCCACCTCCGATTGTTTAATAAATAAAGTCATGGCGAAATATAGTTTGAAAACATGTCAAAGTAGTCTAACACTTGTAAATAATTCTAAGTGTTAGATTTTTAGAAAATTTCGCCAGAGTTTCCCCTGTAACTGGAGGTGGCCACGCTTTCAAGCGTATCATTTTCTTTTACAAAATCACTTCTTTTATTTCAATCAATCAATTTCCAACATAATAAACAAGTTTCAACACTTCGAATTCGTAGACTAGTATGTAAAATCACAATATTACATGAACTTGTAGTTTTTCTAAAACTTATTATGTAGATCTCGTTATATTTAGTGGATCTATGTATAAAATAGTTTATTCTTGCAAAAACCCCGTTTTTGGAACAAATCACTCTTTACAACTTCCGACAACTTTTATAAAAATTGTTATTTTGTCGGATCTTTCATTTCACAAGTGTTTATACACTTGTAGACTATAGAAATCACATCTGTTAACCTGTTATACAACTTTTATAAAACATGATTTTCTCAATACCCGGTCCTACGAATATACCACTTGTACATACGTAGATCGGCTCGTTTTAAATACTATTTTTCATGTTAAAACACTTTTACACAAGTTCATGTTTCCCGTGTGGTGGAGTTTCACCTTTTAACCCTTGTACAAAAGAAACAAGTGTATGTCAAGATACGTGATCCTAACAAAGTCGGGTTAAACGATGATGAGAGCCACCACATCATAGATCGGGCTTTAACAACCAACATATTCAAATACTACGACATTTACACGCGTTATGTTCTTTTATCCAACGATTTTCACTTTTTAGTAGACTTTAAAGATTCATGAAGCGGGTTACCGACATTTAACCGATAAAAATCCTTTTAACCACTTTAGACACGACTAATAACGAGTTTTAAACAATATACCTCTAGCTCGAGGCTAGGGAAGAAACTAGTCGAAAACGGCGTGGATAAAAGCAAATGCTCGAGGTCCTTCAACTTCCGTTTGTTTCGAGCTTCGTCGTACGCGATCCTCAAGACTTGTATGCACTTGGAATGTAGAGACTTGAACCGAAAAACGGATGGGTGGTGGTGGGGGTTCTCGGCCGTGAGGGGGCAAGGGGGAGAGAGAGAGTGAGTTGTTAAGTGTGTGTTTTAGTGTGTGTGAGAGGTGAGCATTTATAGAGAAAATGTCGTTATCGTCCACCGGTTTCTCGTTCTAGATATCCGCGAATCAATTATAATATAATAAAGGTGTACCCTCCTAGTTCCATCTCAATGGAACCGGCCCAAAGGGTGTGGGGTCGCCCGGTTGGGTCTCGATCGTGCAGTTACAGTTCAGTTATGTTAAGTCGGTTACTTAAAGGTCTAACCTCGTTAGTTGTTTATTGCGTTATGATACGGGTGTTAGGGTAATCAGGGACCCTAACTGGCTCAGAAAAATACTAACAATA
The DNA here is from genome assembly GCF_002127325.2 of Helianthus annuus. Lineage (NCBI taxonomy): Eukaryota > Viridiplantae > Streptophyta > Magnoliopsida > Asterales > Asteraceae > Helianthus > Helianthus annuus. The sequence continues at coordinate 128,020,664 of NC_035444.2, read as the reverse complement.
ATTCTGGCAATATTTTTATGTTCCGGGTATTGTCCGGTTGTTCGGTTGGATAGGAATCCGTTAAAGTGCTTAAGATATCCTTTAAGCGTCGTAGGTAATATTTTTAGCGACACAATTTATTCAGCAAAGTGTCGGGAATAATTCCTTGTATTTTGGCACTTTATTAATTAGCTAGAAGCTAGTGTGTAAATAAAAGTGCTGTGTTCCGTGCTTAAAGTATGTTTTAGGCACATCCAAATCTCTACATCTTATCCCTAGAGACGTAATCATACAACCCTTGTATCCTTACACACACTATGGGTGTAGTAAAATAATTCTGGCTCATTCAGGCCTTTAGAGGCAGTGTCTGCCTGATGCTGGTTATATCAGCATGTTCAATAGGTTATCCGTTCAAATGCTACTGTGCTTTTGTGCATCATGTTTGTCACTAGAGTTCAGTAAATAAATAATGTAGTGACAGGAAAAATCAAAGTATGATGCAGACATGTACATGTATCAACAAGCAAGTAGCAGTTTATCAGAAATCTCAGTTAAGCATAGTAATTAGGCAACAGTTAATAGCTAATTAAGTCGTACGGATACCTGGTTTTGTGAGGGTTGTCACACAAGGCACGGGGTGCCAACGTCTATTATTTCAGATCGTGATGCACGATTTACTTTAGAACTGTGGCAAGCAATGCACAAAGCTTTTGGCTCTCGGTTAGATATGAGCATGGCTTATCACCCTCAGACGGATGGGCAGTCTGAGCGCACGATTCAAACCCTAGAAGACATGCTTCGGGCATGTGTCATCGATTTTGGCAACAACTGGGAAAAGCATCTCCCTTTAGTGGAGTTCTCGTACAATAACAGTTATCACACCAGCATTCAAGCCGCTCCATTCGAGGCATTGTACGAACGTAAATGCCGGTCACCTCTCTGTTGGGCAGAGGTGGGGGATAGTCAAATCACAGGACCAGAAATGGTAGTTGATGCTACTGAACGGATTACACAGATACGGCAACGCATGGCAGCAGCTCGTGACCGTCAGAAAAGTTATGCTGATAAGCGCAAGAAGCCACTCGAGTTCCAAGTTGGGGATCGAGTGCTACTCAAAGTCTCACCCTGGAAGGGTGTGATTCGTTTTGGTAAACGGGGCAAACTCAATCCGCGGTATGTCAGACCGTTCGAAATCATAGAAAAAATAGGCAAGGTAGCCTACAAACTAAACCTACCAGCAGAACTCGGTGCAGTTCACAACGTCTTTCACGTGTCGAATCTGAAGAAGTGTCTGTCAGATGAGACCCTCATAGTTCCTTTGAAGGAGCTCACTATCGACGAACAGTTACACTTCGTCGAGGAACCTGTTGAAATCACGGACCGGGATGTTAAGGCCCTCAAGCACAAGAGAATCCCTCTTGTTCGAGTTCGTTGGAACTCCCGTCGTGGCCCAGAGTTCACCTGGGAACGCGAAGATCAGATGAAAGAAAAGTACCCCCAATTGTTCGCGAACAGTACAACTACTACTGAGGCTGAAGCAACCACGGAATTTCGGGACGAAATTCCAGATCAACGGGGGGAGGATGTGACACCCCAGGAAAACCAGTAAACGATACAACTCACCTAGCTTCCTCAGTAAGTACGTACCAAATTTTGGGACGAAATTTCTTTTAAGTTGGGGATAAAGTGACAGCTCGTATTCCGAACCTATCTTTGTGATTTATGTAACGTATGTGAACGATATGTGATTTTATGAAAGTGAATGATTACATGAATGTTATGATGATACGTGCTTTGTGTAATGTATGTATATATATATATATGAACCAATCGCATAACACAACCATCACTCGATCGCACAAGCCCATTTGGGCCGTATTGCTTGTAACCGAAACCAATAGGCAGCCGAGTTGGGTTCGGCCCATCTTGTTGTTCACATAACACTTAGGGGTAGTAACCATCTCTCACTTTTATCAAAAATCACAACACTCACAAAACCCTACTTGCTCTCTCTTCTCTCCCTCGAAGCCGACGGCACCAAGGCTCACTGTTTGGATCGTTCTTGCATTACCTACAATCGGTTAGTGTTTTGTTGGTGATTTCTTGTTGAATGATGTTATGATTCCATGCTTAGATTAAACCAATTAGGGTTGTATATGTAATAATAAGCTAGAACCGATTTGATGTTACTAGGTTGCTATGCCTTGTTTTCGGATTGATTTGTGTGATGATTTAAGTTTTGAATGAATGTAATTGATGTGTGTAAAATGCAACATATAAAACACATCATTTAAGGCATAAAACTAACCCTTTTTAAGTACTAATGTCGGAAAAAGAGTGTTTTTGTCTTCCTTTTGTATTTTCAGGATGAAATGAGCTCAAAATCACAAAAGAAGCAAAAAGACCACTAATTCTACCATAAATACAAGAAAAGGGACAAAAGTAAACTGCCCGGACCCTCAACGGCACCTCCCAAGACAAAGAGAAGAGAACAGAGCCTGAACACGCCCCGTGTCCAGTGAACACGGGGGCGTGCCCAGGAAGCAGCAGAAAAGACAAACCAGTAGAAGCTTCCATTGCTCACCACGGGGCCGTGCCCAGCGGACACGGGGGCGTGTTGAAAGTACAGCAGGCGCATTAATTGTAATTCGCAATTACAATTAATGAAGAGAGAGAATGTCAGACGGGCACGGGGCCGTGTTCAGCGAACACGGGGCCGTGTCCAGCGTTCTGTTCAGCCTATAAATAGAGGAGCTTGGCTTCATTCTCTCTCATCCCTTGGCACACCACCTCTCTCACACTTCATCCACCACCCATCACCACCATAACACCATCATCCACCACCATCATCCATTGTCCATCATAGAGTGTGTGAGTCGTCTCGGGATCCAAGATTGATCGTAAGAGTTCTTGACAATCAAGGCCATGTTTGCCTAAGTCTCTTACATCACTTGGTGAAGACAAGTGTTTAGTATAATACTTTTTATTTTTAATCTTTTGCACTTTTTATTTGGTTTTGTATTAATGACTTTAATAACTAGTTACTTATGTTGAAGGTGATCTTTCCTTATCGTTTGTCCGTGGTGTCTTGGCATTATTTTACTGTCTATATAAAATAAAAGATTTTCACCATTCATATCTCCACGGTCTATATGGAGGTATGTTGGCTACCTGGTCGGGGGTTAAGGGAACGGTTTGGTAAAGGTCTTGCCCTTGTTCAGCGTTTAGAGGTCCTGCTTGGGACCTGGGTCAAATTTAGTAGGATCTCCTTCAATGCCCATAGGTATTGGATGGCGGGGATCCAAACTCTTTGACCCCCTCATAAGCTAACTACTATTAATACTATAACCCGGCTATTTAGGACTGTATCCCTGCTGACTCAGACTACTTAGCCGAGGGTAACGTCACCGCCAAAAGCGGGGCCTACCATAATTTGCATTAATAACTTAATTCATTATCTTTCAATAATCCGACCCTTTAGGATTGTATCCTTGCTGACTCAAACTACTGGGTTGAGGGTAACGTCGCCTTCAAAAGAGGGGCCTACTACAATAACTAAGATAATCTCTTAAACAAGTGCAAAAGTGCGAAAATAATCAAAGGTTATACTAATACACGTGTCGGATCCAAGTGATTCATCTTGTCTATCTGTTTTTATTTTATTTTCTTTTTCAGCATTTAGTTAGTTTTTATTTTTCTTAGTTTAAAACATTTTTCTAACTTTTTGATTTGATTAGACGTTGAGGATAAACCGGTATTAAAAGCTCTTGTGTCCTTGGACGACCTCGGTATCTTACCAACACTATACTACGTCCACGATGGGTGCACTTGCCCATATGTGTGTTTAGTGTTAGTAAATATCGTGTTTTATAAATTTAAAACTTGGCTAAAAGTGTAAAAAGGGCTTAAATATATATCTAAAAATATAACACACTTCACGCACATCAAGTTTTTGGCGCCGCTGCCGGGGACACAAGGATTTTAAGAAAGTTAGGAATCAACGGCCTAATCATCTTTTTATTTTTCTTTAAATTTTTAGGATTTTTTTTAGATTTTTCAGCTCCTGCAGAGCTCAGCACGGGGCCGTGCCTGGTCGGACACGGGCCGTGCTCAGCAACGTCACTGGCAGTTTTTGTTTTTCAAGTTAACAGGAGGCTGACCACGGGGCCGTGTCGGTGCAACACGGGGTCGTGTCCAACTTCCAGTAACTGGGATCTGAAAAACAACCACTGTATCTCCAACCACGGGGCCGTGTTCGCTCGACACGGGGCCGTGGTGAACCTTCTGACCAACATTCTTTTCTGTTTTTATTGCAGGACTTGGAACCCGACGCCAACCTCGCGTAGTGTATGAGCTCCAGTTCCAATAAAGACATAAAGGAACCATTAGAAGAACCCGAACGCTTTCTCAGAAAAAGGTTAAAAGCCAAAAACCAAGAGAAAGTTTCGGGTGACCCACCCCCAATGGCGGACCAACGTACCCTCATGGATTACTTACGGCCCACCGTAGGTAATCTCGGCGCCGCTATCAATGCCCCGAATGTCGAAGCTAATAACTTCGAACTTCGACCGCACTTGATACAAATGCTCCAAAACTCCGCAACCTTTCACGGGCTCGCGGACGAGGATCCCCATCTACATATAACTAATTTCTTAGAAATATGTGATACGTTTCGGATCAATGGAGCATCAAACGACGCCATCCGCCTTCGTATGTTTCCATTCTCACTAAAAGACCGAGCGAAAGCTTGGCTCAACACCCTCCCAGCTGGATCGGTAAACACCTGGGATGAACTAGCCCAAAAATTTCTATATAAGTATTTCCCTCCTTCTAAAACTGCTAAATTAATGGCTGAAATTAACACATACTCACAAGAGGACGGGGAATCCTTATATGAAACTTGGGAAAGGTTCAAGGAGCTACTACGCAAGTGTCCCCATCACGGCCTCGCGATATGGCAACAAGTATCCACTTTCTACAATGGATTGTTGCCACATACTAGACAGACACTTGATTCTAGCTCCGGGGGACTTTTAGGTAATCGACGCCCACACGAAATATATAATCAGATTGAGGAAATTGCTCAAACCAATTTTCAGTGGCACACCCCCCGGGGAAATAAAACTATTGCCCCAGGCGCCCATAAGGTAGACGAAAACACCTCTTTACAAGCCCAAATCGAGGCCCTTTCTTCAAAAATAAAAAAATTAGAAATGACAAAAACAGTCTCGGTCATGGCTTGTGAAGGGTGTGGTGGGTCACATGAAAATTGGAGTTGCATGAAAGAAACGGACGATCAACCAGAAATGGTAAACTACATTGATAATAGACCTAGGCCGTCGGGTCCTCCAACGGGGACCTACAACCAAGGATGGCGAAACCACCCAAACCTTGGTTGGAGGGAGCCCGGCAATAGTAGTAACCAACAACCACAACGAACAAACTTTCAGCAATCAAGAAATGAGTCACAAAATTTCACTCAACAACAAAGTGGGAGAGAAAGGCTCGAAGATACTATATCTCGCCTCGTCTCTGACACTGACAAGAAAAATTCGGAAAGATTCCTACAATTAGAATCAAACTTTAGGAATCAACAAGCTAGCATTCAAAATATAGAAAAACAAATAAATCAACTAGCTCAAAATTTTTCCGAAAGACCACAAGGCGCGTTACCTAGCAATACCGAAACCAACCCGAAGGCACAAGTTCACCTCATCACGCTACGAAACCGAACCGTAGGGCCTGCAGAAGTACCTCCAACCGCGGAAGAATCAACGCCAACACATCTGCAGGAGAAGGACCCTCCCCCATCAACAGAGCCTACCAAGGCTCCTCGAGTTCCGTACCCCGGTAGGTTAATTCGTCAAAAAACCAACGAGCAATTCGCAAAGTTCGAAAGTTTGCTAAAACAATTGCATGTCAATATTCCTTTTATCGAAGTCCTAACCCAAATGCCCAAATACTCTAAATTTATGAGGGATTTCCTTACACATAAAAAGAAAATTGAGAATTTGCAATTAGTTAATTTAGGCGAAGAATGCTCTGCCCTCGTACTCAATAAACTACCCCAAAAGAAGATCGATCCCGGAAGCTTCACGATTCCGTGCTCAATAGGGGAATCTCCCGTTCGCAATGCCTTGGCCGACTTAGGGGCAAGCATTAACCTCATGCCCTCTTCAATGTTTAAAAGGCTTGGCTTGGGAACCACAAGCCCCACAAAAATAAGCATACAACTCGCGGATCGATCGGTCAAGTTCCCGCAAGGTGTCATCGAGAATGTCTTGGTAAGGGTAAGCAGGTTTGTTTATCCTGTTGACTTTGTCATACTCGACATGGAGGAAGACAACGAGGTCCCCCTTATTCTAGGGAGGCCTTTCCTTGCCACCGCACAAGCAGTAGTGGACATGAATGAAGGGACACTAACGTTGAGGTATGGGGACGATGAGGTAAAGTTCGAAGTTGGGAAAAGAATAGAGGATGACGACCCGGTCCACTACATGAAGGTTATCGACTCAAGCTTGGATGCCGCTCTCCGACGGTGTAACTTGGGAGGCAAGGCACCCCAATCAAATGACGTGTAACCGGGAATTGGGTCTAGCCAAGGACCCTTATAAACGTGGCGCACCACGGAGGCATTCCGCGGACCTATCCTTAGTTTAGTTTAATCTTTTAGTTCTTGCAGAATAAAACACACTCATGGTGGTAATGGATGAAAAAGGGAACGAGAAAAAAATGGAACCATGCAGAAGAACAGAACAAACCGACAAAAATCTCCATAACAGAAGGCTCCACACGGGCCGTGCCCAACCAACACGGCCCCGTGCTGAGCCCCCTGCAGGAAATCACCCAGTTCAGGTAACTGGACACGGGCCGTGTTCAGCGAACACGCCCCCGTGTCCAGGCTTCTGTTTCAATTCTATAATTTTTGTTACTGGCACTTGACCACGGGGCCGTGCCCGGTCAACACGGGGCCGTGTCCAGAGTGCCAGTAACACAAATCTTTGTTTTTAAACACACTTGTACATATTCTAATCAACCAAAAACTCTATTTTTGGACACATTGAGGACAATGTGTAATTTAAGTGTGGGGGGGATGCTAAAACCTTGGAATTTTGCAAAATCCTAAAACAAGCCTTACACAAAACTCTATTGGAACCGCTAAACACCCCAAATTTTTTTCAAAAACTTTTTCATTTTTTTTATTTATTTACTTGTCTTAGTTTAAGTTGGGAATAACAAGTTATAAAAGGGTTATATTTTTCCAAACTTACAACCGATAGCGTCGTGATAAAAAGAACTAACATAAGAAAATTATGAAACGGTATAACAAGTCTAGCTAAAATTCGATTATATATGCTTGGTCACATTAAAAACCCATTCCCACAAAAAGTGAGTTTTGAGCCTATATTGAGCATAAAAATACACATATTTAGATTAAATGCTCATTTTTCGTTTCTTGTGTGAATAGCCGCTCGGTCTTTACAAATCTAGAACTTGCCACGACGATACATTCCCGGTCCTTACCAACTTAAACCCAAGTAAGTAAATGATGGAGGCATTAGGACTAACTATTTTTCTTTCAAAACCATTATTTTTCATTTTTTTTTACCTACCCAAAATCCCCCTAGAAAACCCCTTTGAGCCTAAACCTTTCATTTCATTACACCCAAAACAATTTTCTACCCACCAAAAACCTTTTTCATTTTTTTTCACCTTTATTTTAGTGACAAACTCGGTTTTTCATAAACATACCTTTACGTGATCAAAAAAAAAAAAAAAAAAAAATTGAAGTCAAAAACAAACATAAGCTACAAAAAGCTTGTTTGGAGAAATACTTCAAAAATAAATGTCACCAAAAATAAGGTATTTCACGAAAAACCGACACTTGTTACAATTTTCGCCCTTTTTACTAACCACTAACCAACCACCCACCTTTAAACCCAAGCCTTTACCCCAAAAGACCTCTTGATATTTACAAAGGTAAAAAGTTAAAAAGGAGGAGGATTGATCGCTTGGCAAGCATATGGAAAATGTAAATCCGTGCCGCTCTCGAGCGATTCACTTAAATATACACCTTCGGCCGAGTGATTGAGTGATCTCCCGTGAGGTATGTGAACTTGTATATAAATGGAATTTTAATAAGGCATGCTATGCCAAATTAAGTAGTTTATCTTATGAAAAGTTCAAAATAAACCATGACGAATAAGATTGTAAATAAGGTAAAAATAGAACCTATACAAACCTTGGATTCCCGACACTCTAGGACAAGTTAAAAAACTTCTCTTCTACCTATTCCATTTGGGAGTGTAAGCCACATTAAAAGAGTTTTGCTTGAGGACAAGCAAAAGTTCAAGTGTGGGGGTATTTGATGTGTGTAAAATGCAACATATAAAACACATCATTTAAGGCATAAAACTAACCCTTTTTAAGTACTAATGTCGGAAAAAGAGTGTTTTTGTCTTCCTTTTGTATTTTCAGGATGAAATGAGCTCAAAATCACAAAAGAAGCAAAAAGACCACTAATTCTACCATAAATACAAGAAAAGGGACAAAAGTAAACTGCCCGGACCCTCAACGGCACCTCCCAAGACAAAGAGAAGAGAACAGAGCCTGAACACGCCCCGTGTCCAGTGAACACGGGGGCGTGCCCAGGAAGCAGCAGAAAAGACAAACCAGTAGAAGCTTCCATTGCTCACCACGGGGCCGTGCCCAGCGGACACGGGGGCGTGTTGAAAGTACAGCAGGCGCATTAATTGTAATTCGCAATTACAATTAATGAAGAGAGAGAATGTCAGACGGGCACGGGGCCGTGTTCAGCGAACACGGGGCCGTGTCCAGCGTTCTGTTCAGCCTATAAATAGAGGAGCTTGGCTTCATTCTCTCTCATCCCTTGGCACACCACCTCTCTCACACTTCATCCACCACCCATCACCACCATAACACCATCATCCACCACCATCATCCATTGTCCATCATAGAGTGTGTGAGTCGTCTCGGGATCCAAGATTGATCGTAAGAGTTCTTGACAATCAAGGCCATGTTTGCCTAAGTCTCTTACATCACTTGGTGAAGACAAGTGTTTAGTATAATACTTTTTATTTTTAATCTTTTGCACTTTTTATTTGGTTTTGTATTAATGACTTTAATAACTAGTTACTTATATTGAAGGTGATCTTTCCTTATCGTTTGTCCGTGGTGTCTTGGCATTATTTTACTGTCTATATAAAATAAAAGATTTTCACCATTCATATCTCCACGGTCTATATGGAGGTATGTTGGCTACCTGGCCGGGGGTTAAGGGAACGGTTTGGTAAAGGTCTTGCCCTTGTTCAGCGTTTAGAGGTCCTGCTTGGGACCTGGGTCAAATTTAGTAGGATCTCCTTCAATGCCCATAGGTATTGGATGGCGGGGATCCAAACTCTTTGACCCCCTCATAAGCTAACTACTATTAATACTATAACCCGGCTATTTAGGACTGTATCCCTGCTGACTCAGACTACTTAGCCGAGGGTAACGTCACCGCCAAAAGCGGGGCCTACCATAATTTGCATTAATAACTTAATTCATTATCTTTCAATAATCCGACCCTTTAGGATTGTATCCTTGCTGACTCAAACTACTGGGTTGAGGGTAACGTCGCCTTCAAAAGAGGGGCCTACTACAATAACTAAGATAATCTCTTAAACAAGTGCAAAAGTGCGAAAATAATCAAAGGTTATACTAATACACGTGTCGGATCCAAGTGATTCATCTTGTCTATCTGTTTTTATTTTATTTTCTTTTTCAGCATTTAGTTAGTTTTTATTTTTCTTAGTTTAAAACATTTTTCTAACTTTTTGATTTGATTAGACGTTGAGGATAAACCGGTATTAAAAGCTCTTGTGTCCTTGGACGACCTCGGTATCTTACCAACACTATACTACGTCCACGATGGGTGCACTTGCCCATATGTGTGTTTAGTGTTAGTAAATATCGTGTTTTATAAATTTAAAACTTGGCTAAAAGTGTAAAAAGGGCTTAAATATATATCTAAAAATATAACACACTTCACGCACATCAGTAATCGGATATGTTATTGTTGTTGTTCGGCTATCATAAATTGATGTTTAAGATTAAACATATGTAACCAGGTGAATGTTCATGAAATCGGACCGAATCATAAGAGTTGATTAGATTTTGTTCATACTATGATTTGGTTAGGGTTTATGTGAATTGGTTGTAACAACCCTGTTTGATCGAAATCTAACATGTTTTGAAACTGATTAGTTGTTGATTGATAATCACATGTTTGGAAACTATTGAATGTGTAACCGAATAAGCATGAAATCCGGATATTTAAAACCGATCGCACAAGCCTCTTGATCATACAAGAGGCTCTGGTCGCACAAGATCACACGCACAAGAGATCGCACAAGTTATGTACAAATGGATAAGCACAGCGTACAACCCCCACATTGCATGATCGCACAAGATCTTGTGGATCGCACAAGACGGTGCCGATCGCACAAGGTCTTGGGCCACACACACTTATGTATTGAATCCTGATACGCTGTTGGGCCGAGCAGCCCAAATCACCATCGCACAACCCGTTCGGATCGCACAAGGCGACCGGATCGTACAAGCCCATCCGGATCGTACAAGATGTATCATTCATTGGTCCGTATATGTTTAGACTCCCTTAATGTTGGGCTTATTTATATGTTGGGCCAGTTACTATTGGGCTTATTTTAATCGCACACGCCGAATATGTTATGCTACTTGACTGTTAATTGTTTACCATGATCAATACGTGTTGAAAACCTGTTAGGCAATGTGTAAACATACGTGCGTTACTTAAAACCAAAACCTGACTTGTATGGTAACCCTGTTAGGACGTGGTTGACCACTCTTAGTTCAAGTGATCTTTTTGTGTATCTGCCGAGCAAACCAAGGTGAGTTCACACAACCAAGGCATGGGGTTCCCAGGGTGGGAATGGGATTAGATGATTTACTTGTACTTACCTAGCTAATGGAACTTAATGATATGGTCCTCGGGTGAGGAAGGGTTATTGATAAGATACGACTAAACTAGTGATACTAATAGAACTGATCTTCGCACACACGCCGGGGTTGGCTGCGATAATATGACTAATCTTCGCACACATGCCTGGGATGGCTGCGAACCATACACTAAACTTCGCACATATGCCAGGTGGCTGCGATACAAATATACCTAGACTAGAATACTTGGGAAAACTTCCCCTAATCTTTGCATACCTGCCTAGAGGGCCGCGATGCAAACTAGTACGATACATGATTTAATGAACGAACATAAAGCTACTCATACTATTACAATTACTGAACTATCAACTGTGAACTCGCTCAACTAGTTGTTGACTCTCTGCTGCATGCCTTGCAGGACCTTAGGTACATATGGAGCTTGCACAGGGAGGAGCAGGTCGTTGTGGGACATGGATCGTGGATGCCATGTTAAACGTTTAAACATTTGAACTTATGATTTACTTTGGGTTTACATACTTATGCTTCCACTACTCAAATTATGTTTTGTTCAACACCAGTTATATTGTGATGGGTTGTATTGATTACTTTTATTGTTTAAATACTATGTTCAATATGATTGGTGGCTTGATCCTGGTCATGTCACGCCTCCAAGCGGTGGTACACCGCGTGTGGATTCTAGGGGTGTGACATTCAAGGCGACAAGAGTGGTGCTGTGGTAGGCATCATCTCCTTTCTTAAGGCCCATAAGTGTTTGCGAAAGGGCCGCACCGCTATTTTGGCACTTGTTACTGACACATCAACGAAAGAGAAGAAGATAGATGATATTAGAGTTGTACGTGATTTTTCTCAAGTATTTCCTGAAGATTTACCTGGGCTACCGCCTCATCGCCAGGTCGAATTTCAGATCGAGCTAGCTCCTGGAGCAGCACCCATAGCTCGAGCACCTTATCGCTTAGCTCTAACCGAACTGGAAGAACTATCTAAGCAATTGCAAGAACTCTTGGATAAGGGTTTCATTCGTCCTAGCTCTTCACCCTAGGGAGCTCCAGTATTATTTGTGAAGAAGAAAGACGGTACCTTCCATATGTGCATAGATTACCGCAAACTGAACAAGGTGACCGTGAAGAATCGCTATCCTCTTCCACGCATTGATGACTTGTTCGACTAGCTGCAAGGGTCGAGCTACTACTCAAAGATTGATCTGAGGTCAGGCTACCATCAACTGAGAGTCCGGGACGAGGACGTCTCCAAAACAGCATTCATAACACGCTACGGCCACTACGAGTTTCTAGTTATGCCATCCGGGTTAACAAACGCACCTGCAGTCTTCATGGATCTTATGAACAGAGTATGCAAGCCTTACCTAGACAAGTTTGTCATTGTTTTCATCGACGACATCCTGATCTATTCTAAGAGTCAGGAGGAACATGAGCAGCATTTGCGACTTATTTTAGAACTCCTTCGGTCAGAACAGTTATACGCCAAGTTTTCAAAATGCGACTTCTGGCTTCGTGAAGTCCACTTTCTAGGCGATGTGGTAAACAAGGATGGGATTCATGTTGATCCATCCAAGGTAGACTCGATTAAGAACTGGCCTGCACCGCGTACACCAACAGAAATTCTCCAATTCTTGGGTTTGGCGGGCTACTACAGAAGGTTCATCAAAGACTTCTCAAAGATTGCACAACCGCTTACACTACTGACACAGAGGGGTGTTACCTATCGTTTGGGTTATACACAGGAATTAGCTTTTCAGCACTTAAAGGATAGGCTATGTAGCGCACCTATTCTCTCATTGCCTGAAGGCACGGACGATTTCGTGGTTTATTGTGACGCATCAATACAGGGTCTTGGTTGTGTATTGATGCAACGGGATAAAGTCATTGCTTACGCCTCACGCCAACTTAAGATTCATGAAAGGAACTACACTACTCACGATCTAGAGCTGGGAGCTGTTGTTTTCGCGCTTAAGATATGGAGACATTACCTGTACGGTACCAAGTGCACCATCTACACCGATCACAAGAGTCTCGAGCATATCTTCAAGCAGAAGGAATTGAACATGCGACAACGTAGATGGGTCGAACTGCTGAACGATTACGAACGTACCATTAAGTACCATCCAGGCAAAGCCAATGTTGTGGCTGACGCCCTCAGTCGAAAAGATACTGCACCTAGACGCGTGCGAGCATTACAACTTACCATTCAGTCTAGTCTTCCCGGACAGATACGAGATGCTCAGGTGGAAGCATTAAAACCAGAAAACGTCAGGGCTGAAGCCCTACGTGGCTCAAGGCAATGATTAGAACAAAAGGAAGATGGCGCTTATTACGTAACACGACGCATCTGGGTCCCACTTTATGGCAACTTACGCGAACTTGTAATGGATGAAGCACACAAGTCCCGCTACTCAGTACATCCTGGTTCAGATAAGATGTATCACGATCTCAGAACTACGTATTGGTGGCCTAGCATGAAGGCCCACATAACAACTTACGTTAGCAAGTGTTTGACTTGTGCGAGAGTCAAGACGGAATACCAGAAACCATCAGGCCTACTCCAACAACCAAAGATACCACAATGGAAATGGGAGGAAATTTCCATGGACTTTGTTACTGGCCTGCCTAGATCTCAACGTGGGAATGATACTATTTGGGTGATCGTGGATCGACTCAGTAAGTCTGCACACTTCTTGGCTATCAAGGAAACGGATAAGTTCTCCACTCTAGCAGACGTATATCTCAAGGAAGTTGTCTCAAGGCACGGGGTGCCGACCTCTATTATCTCTGACCGTGATGCACGTCTTACTTCGGAACTGTGGTAAGCGATGCACAAGTCCTTTGGCACTCGATTAGACATGAGCACAGCTTATCACCCGCAAACGGATGGGCAGTCTGAACGCACTATCCAAACTCTTGAAGACATGCCTCGTGCATGTGTAATCGATTTCGGCAACGGCTGGGAAAAACACCTTCCTTTAGTGGAGTTCTCGTATAAGAACAGTTACCACACCAGCATTCAAGTCGCTCCATTTGAGGCATTGTACGGGCGTAAGTGCTGATCACCTCTTTGTTGGGCAGAAGTTGGCGACATCCAAATCACTGGCCTAGAACTTGTAATTGATACAATAGAACGAATTGCCTAGATACGACAACGCATGGCGGCAGCTCGTGACAGTCAGAAAAGCTATGCTGATAAGCGTAGGAAACCGTTAGAATTCCAGGTCGGGGACCGGGTTCTACTCAAAGTCTCACCCTGGAAGGGTGTGGTTCGTTTTGGAAAAAGGGGCAAACTCAATCCACGTTATGTCGGACCGTTTGAAATCATCGAGAAAATAGGCAAGGTGGCCTACAAACTAAACCTACCAGCAGAACTCAGTGCAGTTCACAACGTTTTCCACGTGTCAAATCTGAAGAAGTGTCTGTCAGATGAGACCCTGATAGTTCCTTTGAAATAGCTCACTATCGACGATCAGTTGTGATTCGTCGAGGAAGTAGTTGAAATCACGGACCGAGATGTTAAGGTCCTCAAGCACACCAGAATACCTCTTGTTCGAGTTCGTTGGAACTCCCGTCGTGGCCCAGAGTTCACCTGGGAACGAGAAGATCAAATCAAACTCAAGTATCCCCAGTTGTTCGGAAACAGTGCAACCACTACTGAGGCTGAAGCTACTACAGAATTTGGGGACGAAATTCCAAACCAACGGGGGGATGATGTGACATCCCAGGAAAACCACGAAACAACACAACACAACACAACTAGCTTCCTCAGTAACCACGTGCTAAATTTCGGGACGAAATTTCTTTCAAGTTGGGGATAATGTGACAACCCGAGTTTCAAGGTCTCTATTCGACTTAACTTATTACTTAATTGCAAGTGTGTTTTTATAATTACTTGATGTGCAATACATGTGTTGTTTGTAGATGGTAGTATACATGATATGTGTATGGATGTTATTTATATAATGTTTGGATCATTGGATTGTATAATTAAAAAAAAACACTCCTAACTGCCGAAAACAACAAATGGGCTTTGGCCCAGTAGCAATCTGTTTTAATACCTCTTTCCCCACTTTACGAAAGAGCTTATTCGACAAACCCTAGAGTCCTTGTTCTTGTGCGACGGCAACTACCAGTTTTCAAGCTTTTCTTTCAGATCAATCTAGTGACCCTTTCATCTTGGTTAGTATTCACTGTTGTTTGATTCTTGCATGACTCTTTAGAATAATCACCATATGTCTGTGTGTTTATATTTGATTAAATGATGAGATGGTTATATCGGATTGTTTGTCCATTGGGGTAATGAGTAGGGCTTGATATTGCTATCGTAAATCGATTGGTCAAAATCCGAGTGTTATATGATTGCTCATGCGTGACTGAATGATACATATATTTATTTCTAAATGATGAGTTGAATGATGATCTCGATCGCACGATGATTAGTAATTTATATGACTGCATGCTCTGGTCTGATTGAATGGTTGTATGATGTTGTTGATCATCTGTTAAAATGCATTAGAGTTCCTGCGTTCTGTAACTGATGAGGATGATCATGTTACCTGGGGAACCTTCAGTGAGGAAGGTTAAGGTTCCTCGTGAGGAAGGTTAAGGTTCCTCGTGAGGAAGGTTAAGGTTCTCCGTAGGGGAAGGTTAAGGTTCCTCGTGAAACCTGTAAGTACTTAAGGTTCCTCGTGAAATTTATAAGTAACAGTAGTTAAGTATGTTAACTCTGTTAGTGTGATAACTTTGTTAATATGTTAACTCTGTTATTATATTACCTCTGTTAGGTATGTTAACTCTATTATGCATGTTAAGAATGTAAACCCAGTTAGTTTATTAACTGTGTTAAGCTTATTAACTCTGTTAATTTTATTAACTCTGTTAATAATGTATGCCACTCTATTAAGTATATAACTCTATTAGTTTGTTAACTCTGTTAGTTAACTAACACTGTTAGCTTATTATTCCTGTTATATATGTTAATCCTGTTAAGTTTGTTAACCTTGTCAAGTATGTTAAATAATAACCATGTTAGAATAAACTGTGAAAGACATTTATGAGAAGCATGAATTGCATGAGATTGACTTACTGCTTACGTGATACATGATGTTAACTGCCAAGCACACTTAGTGACCTAGATTGCATGTGAAACCTTACCAACATGTACCGATTGTGTATACGTGCATAACTATAGGACTTGACTGATTACTTGTGAGCACATAGTTTAGTATACCAAGCAAATCAAGGTGAGTTCACACTCTTACCAAGGCATGGGATTCCCGGTGGGTTGGGAATGGGATTGAATGATTACTTTTACTTTCATCGCTACTGGATTACGTACCATTGTCCTCGTTCGGGGAAGGACACCTATAGATACAACTAGACTAGTAACACATGGGAAGCCCCCACTAATCTTCGCAAACATATCTGGGAGGCCGCGATACGAATACTAATCTTTGCAAACATGTCTGGGAGGCCGCGATACGAATACTAATCTTCGCAAACATGTCTGGGTGGCCACGATACGAATACAGATACAACTAGTCTAGAACACATGGGAAACCCCCACTAATCTTCGTAAACATGTCTGGGAGACCGCGATACGAACTAATACGATGCATAGTTTACAAAGCAAATATTTGATTTACGAAATGAATACTATAACTAAACAACCAACTGTGAACTCGCTCAACTTTGTTGTTAACTCGTCGTTACATGCCTTGCAGGTCGATAGGTACTCATGGAGCTTGTACAGGGAGGCACAGTCATTGTGGGACATGGATCGTGGATGCCATGTTAAACATTTATGACATTTCAAACTTATACTTATGTTGGGTTTTCATATTTATGCTTCCGCTAAACACTTAACTACGTATATGATTTGAAACACCTTTCATATTGTGTGGTTGAATTTTATTTATTACTTGTTATGTTCAATATGATTGGTGGCTTGATCCTGGTCAGTCACGCCTCCAGGCGGTGATACTCCGCGTGTGGATTTTGGGGGTGTGACATTAAGCATTGTGCCTACCCATTCACGTGATCTAACAGTTCATTCCTTAGCTAACCATACCATTTGAATCATTTGTAACATGTATTTCACCCCCGTAGTTATAAAACCGAAAACAGTTAAAAGAAAAGAGGGACATGAACTCACAAGTTTGTGTCCGGTGTCCTGTAAACTCAAAGATCATATAACTACCTACACACGTGTTATGTTAATTTAGACGGTTAGGTCGTGTAACGACGCTCAATCTTATTTATTAAGACTTATTTTGGAATTGGTGTACTTTGAGTTATATGTTGGATGTATATTATATAATTTCAAATTATATAATTATAAGTTAAAATAAGAATATTTTAACTTAAACTATTTTATCCAATTATTTGGGATATTGTTATAAACAATATATTTTAACTTGGTTTATTATGTATTCCTCTCATATGTATTTGTGTATTTTGCCAAGTGTTGGTAGTGTACTTCTCTCATATTTATTAAGTATTTATACTTAATTTGTGTATTATTTTTCGGAATATTATTTTTATACAACTAAAATCACCAACTTAATATTCTTAAAATATACATATTTTAAGAGAATTTTTATCGAAAAATATTTATAAATTTTACCTGGCAAAAATAAGTATACTTTCATATATATCTTAAAAATAATATATTTTTAAGATTAAACTTAGAAAAATATATATTTTTTTAGTTTTCACCAAAATAATATATTTTTGAATTGTTAAGAAAATATATATTTTTCTCCACTTCATAAATAATGTATTTCCTACTTTGACAAAATATGATATATCTTGTAATAGTTATAAAAATTCATATTTTACCGTTTCTTCGGTTTCAAAATACCGTCTATCACATTTGTCGAATTACGAGTTTATATCCGGAATATATATATAAATATAGTTCAATGTCCTTGTCCGGTTTGTCCAATATTCGGGTATAAATTATATATTTGTTTTCTTGTGATTTTGGTAATATTTTTATATTACAATTTTTAGTATTTTGGTAGTGTGTATTATTTTCAAGGTTCCTAATTTTAATATAACTAATACAGTCAATATACAAGCAGCACACAAATTTTGTGACATCTAAATATATATTTTCCTAAATATATACTTAGTGATTTTTATTATCAAAAATCAACCTCGAATATTTGTAAATTTTGTAATAAAATTATGGCAACTTTTATGCTTAAAACCAAGATCAAAAATTATTTGTAAACACTTTCTTAAAAATATTTTTCTAAGGTGTTTAATTTCTATAAAAATGTTGCCCTAGTTTCTCCTTAAAAATGGAGGTTTCCATGCTTAATAGCATATTATTTTCTTTTAAAAATTCATCATCAATTATCAACAATTCACATATAACTTACCATGAGCCAAAAATATGCATTCTTAGATTATGACATGAACTTAAAGTTAGTAAAAACTTGTAGTAATTTAACATGTTGTTTAATATGTTGTAAGAACATTAAATCCATGGTTCTTATTCTATAAAACTTATTCTTGTGAATTTTCAGTCTTTACAACTTGTGTGATGATTTTTCAAAAATCAATCTTCTTGCATTTTTCATGTTACATACACTTTACTAGTTCTATTTAACCTTCTAAAACATGGTTATTTTCCTTTGAAATCAAATCATGTGAAATCTTGTAGTAAACTTTAATTTCTTGAAAATATTATTTTTGAAATCCTTTTCTTTCAAGACTCGCATCTTGTAGGAATAATCATCCTACACACAAACAAGTTCACTTTCAAGTTCATAGTTCACATTAAGGATGATCATTATAAATTTCTCAAGATCCATCCTTATACTTGCTAGATCATGTGTTTAATCATCATCTAGCAAGCTTCATATGGTGATCTACACCATAAACATAAGTAATCAACAATCAAGTCTACTACACACACTTAAACATCTTTATCTTCATGTTTTTAAGCTTTATGTTCATGATCATGCTTCTGTTTTGTTGAGTTTCTTTAGTTTATCAAGTTACATTATACTTTAACCACTAAAATCATGAGTAAAAATAGGATCAAAGAAGCTTACTACTAGCACTATGGCTAGGGAAGAACAAGAAGCAAAGTGATGAAGATTTGAGGTGGATAAAAGCTCCTAGAGATGGTCCTTCAAGTTCCTTAGCTTCCCACCTCCTTAGTTATACTTGATTCACCTTAGGATCACCTTAGAATGTATTGAATGAAGCTAGAAAAATGAGGATGGTGGAGGGTGCTTTGGGCCGTAGGTAATGGAGGAAGAGAGGGGAAGTTTTGGTGTTTGATGATGAAGAATGATAAGTGATAAAAGAACTAGTGGTTTTTATAAAAATCTTCCAACAATCTTTTACACACTAGTTAACATGCTCCATATCAATATAACACATCTTATTATTTATTCAAAAGAAATCAAAGGTTGTGGGGCCCTTGTTGGACCATCCACATTGTGGGGGGGGGGGGGTCTTGGTTGGGTTTTAACTTCAAGTTAGGTGATTTGGTTAGATTTCAAGGGTATTAGTTTGTGTTTAATGTGTTTAGGGTTTTTAAGATGTATTATGATGTTTGGTGATCATAACTAGCTTAGTAACATTAAAACAATGCTTCTAGTTAATTTTTGGTGTTTCGGGTAGTGTCCGGTTGTTCGGTTGGTTACCGGTTCGTTAAGGTGCTAAATTGCGCAGTTTAGTGTGCTTTATGTTGTCTTTTATGACAGTTTTGATTCCCGACACTTATCAAGATATTCTGGACCATTAAACCATAATTTTGCATTATATTTTGATGTTAAAATGTTGGTTTTTGCTATTTTCTGCAGAATTCTGTAGTTTTAGGGTGTTTCGGGCACTTTCTAGCACTTAAATCATCACTCGGAAGGCAGTTTTATGATCCCTACTTTCCTACATAATATCCTAGTGTAAATCTTGGTTCCGGGACTCATTCTGTGTTCTAACAGCATGTCTGTCTGAGTACTGAACTCCCGTCAGTACTTCTAGTTTATCTGATTATTGTGCTAGTCTCATTTTGTGCACTAATTGAAACGTACCGGGTTGCATGTAATAATGATAAGCAATCATGCAACATGTAATGTATTTGTATGTCTTTGAAAGAAATCAGAAAATCATTAATTTCATTGTTCAATCATGCACAGTCATAAAGTACTAATTACTGTTCATATTGTACGGAATACATGGAAAAGTGCCAGTTGTCACAACACATATGTCGAAGTAACAAAGTTTTTGATTCTGGTAATTTACATAGACATTGGTTTTCAGGTTCGTCAGAAATGAACCACATAAGACCTGAAATCATGATTTTGTCTTGGTTGCAGGTTCTGCCGGAGTTTCATGGTCTCCTTGTCTGATTTCTCCACGATAGTACGATATGGCTACGTTTGTTGACGTGGAAGGCAAAAGACTTATAAAAGGGGGATATGAAGTGTTGCTGGCAAAACAAGTTGTTGGTGGTGGTCGTCGGCGTGGGTAGAATTGCCTCGGTAGATGGTAGGTGGTAGAGGTTGAGGATGAAATTAGTGATGTTGGGTCCCATTAACCTCGTTTGTTATCTTGTTTAGAATGAAATGACAATAATGCCCTCACATGAAAAGCATGTGAGGGGTGTTTAACTGACTTTTTAGACTATCTTAGTGGAAAAGGTTGACCCTATAGCAAAATATGAACATAAAGGTTGGTTTTTGTCGATTTCATAGTGAAAGATACGAAGTACAGTTTGGGTATAACATAAAGGTTGATCTCTACAATTTTATCTATATATTACTTTACTATATATTAATAAACGAATTGAAATGAATAGTGATTCTAATATTATAATAATATATAGTTTTTTTAATACTTTTATTATTTTTATACTATAATAATAGTTATTTTATTTATTTTTTTAACTTTAATCCTTTTATTAATATCATAATAATATATAGTTTTTTAATACTTTTATTATTTTTATACCATAATAATAGTTATTTTCTTTACTTTTTAACTTTAATCCTTTTTTATAATATCAGAGGTTGGGAAAAACTTGGTGTCAACCGATATCGAACCAGTACTGATATCGAAAATACAGGGACGGTCCTGTTCGGTATCAGTACATGAAGGTAAAAACCGGCACTAATACAGAAAACACCAAAAGTTGGTGCTGAATTGATATTGGAAATCTTTTGGTTCGGGAAATTCAGTGCTGCTACCCGATCCCATTTGCTCATCCCTGATAACGGTTACCGTACGAACAACGGTATCGTACAACTATTTTTTTTTTGTTTGTTTCAGGGGTAGGGATGAACTCGGTCCCAGCCGATACAGAAACGGTACTGATACCGAAAATACCGGTTATGGTACCGATATATGAAGGTAAAAAACGGTAGTGAACCGGTACCAGGAATGCCAAAAGTCGGTACCAAATTGGTATTTCAGACTCTCGGTTCGGCAAATTTGGTACCGGTACCCAGAACTATTTGCTCATCTCTGACCACGGGTTTCATACGAACAACATCGTTACCATACAACTTTTTGGTTGATTTTCTTTCGGTTATCTTTTAGTGTTTTCTTCTACATTTTCTTTTTATTCTTGTCAGCAGTTCCGTTCGCAACACGCTCATAATGATTTCAATACACATGTAAACACAGACTAAATAACAAAAGAAATTCACTGCAACTCGATGAACTTCTTAAAACCTAGTTCAATATAACAATAATTTGAATTGTAAACAGTAATATTATATTTTATTAGTCTTTTTTTTACTTCAAACATTATTAATAAATTTCTTTTACCTTGGACTTTTGACTCCTTATTGTTGTATTAATAAATGATTTACGTTTAAACATTAATGATTTATTATATGTAACTTTAATAATAATTCTTTTTATATAAAAGATTTACATTCGATCCACGAACTTTAATAGAATTATCATATTATCCTTAAAGTTTAATAAAATTAATATTTTCATTTTAACAAATATTTATTCTTTTATCTTTTTTATAAGTTTAATTCTTTTTTTATTTTACTTATTATTTACATAACTTATTATAATTAAAGTTAACTTTTAATTCGAGACATGTTTATTTCATTATGTTATTTTTGCCGTCGTATAAATTAAAGCTCACATGGTCTATATTAATCCTTTAATATAACAGGTAACAAATTTAATTATTTTTCATTTACCTAACTATAGTTAAAGCTAACTTTTAACTCTAGAAATATTTACTTAACCATGTTGATAGCTTATTATTACCGTCGTTTAAATTAAAGTTTGTGCGATCCATAATAACCCATCAATATATAATGTAACAAATACATCTTTTTTAGCACTCTCCTACAACCCTGCTGTGAAGCGTGGGTTTCGATACTAGTTGATTACAAATTAACCTTTATTTAAATGGATATTATTTTTTTTATTAACCATGTACAGAAGATATATTAAGAAACATTTAATAAAATTATAACCATGAAAAACAGATATTGAATTCTATAGGTTTTTAACCTATATATCCCACATAAATGTAGATAATAACGATCGTTTAATTTGGCATGCACCAATAAAATTTGTCATGAAGTTTTGAGACAAAATTCAGTATAAATTGGATCCTAAACAAAAAAATGATAAAAATATCACTGTTATACTTGGTTAATATAATCCTGTTAAAGTATCTAATGTAATCCTGAAAGACGCCTTATATAATCAATTGTTAATTTAACCAAACTAGTATTAAACCATCCCCGCGTTGCGGAAGGGGGCGTAAAACCATGCCAAGTTGCACCAATGCTACACCACCGTCGGTGACTACTAACCCCAAAAAAGCTCGTAAAAATAAAATAAATTAAAAAGAAAAAAATAACATCGAACGAAAAGCAAAGTTAAATCTTTGAACCATGTATGCCCGTTGTGGCGTGTTAATGTGAAGAAATTAGACCGAAACGAAAACACATAAAATAACTAAGATGGTCTAGGAACCGTGCGTTGCGACGAACTTGCCAAACAGGGAAAAATAGGCGTGTTGCGACGGGCCTGTCAAATGGGAAAAAATTGACGAAAAAACGTTGAACCCCACACGTACGTTGCGGCGTATTGACTTGCAAAATATAGAATGAAACGTAAAACGAAAAACCTGCAAAAAGATGAAAAGTATGAGGCATCAAAGTGAAAAATTAATTAAAAAAAAAAAAAACTCTTCATGCTAAAGCTAAGGGCACAACTTTATAAAAAACAAAAGTGATGTTTATTTTTTATTTAGGAGTTACTTTGTTAAATAGTAACCAAGTTTCAGGAGTGTTCCAATCAGGTCAATCATAATTTTTTTTGTTCCAATCAGGTCACTAAAGTTTAATTTATGTTCTAATTCTAGATATTTTACCTAAATAGAAGGTCACATATCCTACATATCATTTATTTAGATTTTAAAAAAATATATGATGACATAGCTTACAAGCGTCAACATGGATTAAAAAAATTCAATTATCTTTTTTAAATAATTTGCGATACTTTTATTAAAAATACAAAAAAAAACTAAAATTGCATTTTTTTTAAATCTTGAAGAAAGACAACAATTAAATAATACAAACAAACTTTTAAGAAGGGTGGTGGCTTTAGCTGTTTATAGGCGACTGCATTGGATTAGAAAACAACAAATCCTTCCTTTATAAATTTTTGTAACCATGTGTAAACATAGTCTATCTTGAAAGATTTTATTCCTAGAAACTGAAGTATCGCGTCAATGTCGTCAGAAGGTTTCATAGCAAAGATAAAATGAAACTGGAGGTCAGTCATGAATTTCACAAACCTCCTTTTTTCTTGAATCTCTTAATTTGCATCCTCTATTTTAGTTCCAATTCACTAGTCATTTTTGTTTCCATTGTTTTCTTGATTTTAGTTTGGTTATTTATTTTTATTTTTTGTATTTTATTGCTTAGATTTCCACAAAATAGTCGTATACTGAATGATTCATGGGTTCCTTTAAGAGAAGCCATGGTAGCATGACAAGAATTCTTTGAGTTTTTAAGTGATGAAAACCTATATAAATGCCACATAGAATAGTTTACCTGCTATTCAGGTAAATAATATAGGATTAGAACATAAATAAAACTTCAATGACCTAATTAGAACAAAAATTTTTATAAGTGACTTGATTGGAACACTTTTAAAACTTGTTTACTATTCTGTGAAATATTCCCTTTTATTTACTATGGTTTCTTAAAACCATCATACAAACTTCAAAAACAAGTTAAATTCAATACACATGGATACACAGGACATACCGGCCATTGTGAGCAACCGTAAAATTCAGCACCACATCGAACACTTCTCCTTCCTGCTACGCGAATAACAGCTCTGATCTCGTGATGATAATACAACTTCCCATCCATGTCCACCTTGAATATTTTAGGGATTCGGTTTGTATTACATGAAGAGTTGGAAGAAGTAGACATGCCGATCAGCCAATAAGTTGAAGGTTTGCTCTGATCTCGTGATGAGCAAATTAGGGAGCTAATTAGGGTTTGGATTTGGGTCGATTCATCCTTATGAGCAATTTAGGGTTTACCAATTGTTTGTGCAGGGTTAAAATCGAAGAAGAACATGGGTTTTATACCATGAATGTGCCACATCTACAATTATATTCCACGTAGGATGCCATGTAGGATGGAAGAGTAACTAAGTTAGTCATTTTTTAACTGAGTGGTGAAATGACTAACAAAATTAAAAGTTTGGGGTGTTACAGATCAAAGTGTTAGTTGCGGGTGTTATCGGCCAATTCTTCAAAGTTAGAGGTGTTAAAATCCAATTGGCCAATAAAAAACAACAATGCGAAGAATTGTTCCAAATTTATAGTATATAATTTCATTCAAAGGATTCGATAATATATATTGTGTAATATAACCTCATGTTTAAAAGAACATATCTATGTTTTTATCGTAGTGTTAACATGTCCTACATCTGTTTGGTATGAGGTGATATAATGGACGAGTGAATAGAATGGACGAGGTAATGGAATGAACGAAGGAATGCAATGGATCATTACCATTCCATATCTTGTTTGGTTACCGTGTGGGAATGGAATGAATTATTTATTATTGTGTATTGTTTTGTAGCTAAGAAAAACGAATGCATAAAAACAACGGTGAGTGGTGGTGGTCGATGGTAGTGATTGTGGGTGGTTATAGGTGGCGGTGGTGGTGGCGATGGGTGGTGGTGACGGCGAGTGGTGGTGGAGGCGGCGATGACGGGTGGGGCCACCAGGGGTGGCCGTGGCAGCGACCGTCGGTGGTTGTTGGTGGCGGTGGCGATGGTCGTTGGGGTGGCGGTGGTTGTGGCGTCGACGATGGTGGTGGCAAGTGGCGTTGGCGTCGGTGGTGGTTGGTGGCGACGGTGGGTGGCAACGGCGGCGGTGGTGGCTGTTGGGGTGGCGGTAGAGGCGGTGACGGGTTGCAGGTGGAGGCGGCGATGGTGGTTGGTGGTGGGTGGTAGAGGCAAGTGGCGTTGGCGGTGGTGTTGGTTGGTGGCGGCGGCAGTGGCTGTCGAGGCGGTGACGGGTTACGGGTGGAGGCGGCCATGGCGTCGGTGGTGGGTGGTGGCGAAGGTGGTGGGTTGTGGTGTTGTTGATAAATGGTGCAAGAGGGGATGGAATGGAAAAAAAAAACATGGGTGTTGGATGGAATGATTTTGAGGGAATGGAATGCCTTATGGAATGAGTGATTCCATTCTATTGTTCAACCAAACACTCTTTTATTCATTCCATCGTAATGATCCATTCCATTACCCCTCTTATTCCTGCATACCAAACATGGAAGGTGATGTTCTCATTTATGGCTATATTTTTTTATTTACTAATATGATTCTTGCTTGTCACGTATATTTTATTTGATGCATCTTCAATCTTAGAGATCCTAGTGATGATCTCTCCCTTCTACTTTGGTTAGAGGGTTCAATAAATTCTTTCTAAACCAGACAATGACCTTAACTTACTTTGTAATCTTCACAATTTTGTTTTATTTGTATTAACTCTATATATAGTCGAACATAATCATACAAGCACACAAAGATCTAAAGAAAACATGAATTCTCGCACATGTTTGGTGACCTACATTTCATTTGTGTTCCTCTTCGTGTACAAAGCCATGGGAGGTGGACCTATCAATACCACAACAGGTTTTGTAGCACAACCACTCGATCAGTCCAATTTCCACATACAAAAGCCATACAACGTCCCGCTCAATCAACGATACAGCTTTTCTAATGGCGTCCACAAGCTTTGGGTGCTCAAGACCGACAAACCACACTCAAAAAACAGTAAAACCCTCCCACGTACAGAAATTCGATTTCAAGTAAATTTTTAGTCATCCATATGGTTTCCTTATGAAATGATGTAAATCTATGTTCTATATAGACTAACAATTTCATTTTTATATTGTTTTTAAGGGTTATGATTACTCGTCGGGTGTTTGGCAATTTGAAGCTTACGGATACGTGCACCATGGGACTTCTGGGGTGTGCATAATGCAAATTTTCGGGTCAAAACCTCCATCTGCTACAACCACAATGCTTAGGGTAGATCATAATAAACTTACCTATTACCGGAATCCGGTTATCTTTTCTAATATATACGACAAGTGGTTCCGTTTGAATGTTATACATGATGTGGAAGGCAACAACGTACAAGTTTATATAGACGGGGTTCTTAAGTATGATGGTCCTGGTCGTGGAGGAAGATCTCATTATTTCAAGTGTGGTGTGTACTCGCAACAAGACGCTTCCTTCCATATGGAATCTCACTGGAAGGATATCAAAGTATTGAAAAAGGCATAGTCACTAACTTTTGGATCCTTTCAATACATGTCATGATTTCCAGACACAATGACATTAATAAATCTATGTGGTTTTCGAACATATATATCTTCATGTGTGTAGGCTGATTGTTTTCCTTTGTAAAGGCACCTACACATTATAAAAACGCACAAAGAGATTATATATGTAGTTATGTACATCGACAATTAATTCGTGCGTGATATGTCCAAATACAAATCAATGAATCATGCCCGTACACAACGTAGTTTATATACATGAGCTTCACCGGCGGACGATTCAATAGAAAACCGTCGATGAAAGTCATCACCAACAGGAATCTATCGGTGAAGCTCTGTTGGTATACTGGTCGTGAGATAATACTCCGACTGATATATTTTCTCCGACCATAATTTGACTCGTTAACGACAAAGTAACCAGTGAACAATTCTCCGGTTGGCTATGTTTACCGACGGACGCCATTGGTATTCACTCAGTAATTATATTTTTTTTAGGGGTGGCAATATGGGTGCGTTGGGCAGGTTTGGGTAATGGGTTAGATCATGGGGTATGGTGGGGCTTGGGTTGGGGATTGGGTTGGGCATTTGGTGACACGTGGATCTTGAATATTCCCAACCCAAAGCCAAATTTTCAAGGGGTATGGTTGGGGCTTGAGTTGGGCGTGGCTGGGCGGGTGGCATAGCCACATCAACAATATTTAAAAAAAAAAATACATAAACATAAAAAAATAACTACATAAAAAATAAACATACATATTTAAAAAAAAATACATAAACATACATAATAATTATCAAAATAAAAAACAGTCATTCTTCGTCGTCTTCGAAGGTTCTGATGTATATCCCTTGACTTTATTAAAAATTCATTTGCCGCTTTATCTTCGTCTGTTACGTTACCTGGTTGGGGGTCATCGTCATCGTAGTAGGTAACGACCGCTCTACCTTCATCCTCCAAAATCATGTTGTGAAGAATGATACATGTGTACATCACGTTTCCAATCTGATCCTTGTCCCATAGTCGACAAGACATTGCCAATATTCGCCACCTTTTCTTCAAAACACCGAATGCTCGCTCGACGTCTTTACGTGCAGCCATCTGGACCCTGTTAAACTTTAATCTCTTTGGATCTGAGGTACCGTGTCTTGTGAACGATTTTACGAAAACCCCCCACTCTGGGTAAATCCCATCAACTAGGTAGTACCCGTACATGTACTCAACCCCGTTTACAAAGAAAGTTCCTTTGGGTCCTATACCATCTACCCGATCATTGAAAAGAGGCGAGTGGTTTATGATGGTAATATCATTATGTGAACCTGGCATACCGAAGAACGCATGCCATATCAAAGATCTTGGGACGCAACCGCTTCAAGCATGATGGCTGGCACCCCGTGAAATCCACTAGTGTGAGCGCCTTGCCATTGGGTAGGACAAAGTTCCCAGGGCTATTTCATACAATCTAAACTATCTAGCAACCCGGGTAGCCCATGATAATCAGCGTGATGTTCCAATATTTGTTGCATGTCACTAAAGGAGGGCTTTCTCAAATATCTTTTCCTATAAAGTTCTAGAATACACGAACAAAAGTTGTGAAGAGTTTCTCTAGCTACACGTGCAGACATTTTTAAATAGTCATCCATAATGTCCGAACTATTGTCGTACGCTAACTGCCTAAGTGCGGCCGTGACCTTTTGCCACGTACTAAATCCTAATTGCCCGGTTACATCGGGTTTTTGTTGGAAATAATCATATTTCTCGTCAAGATCTCTAGATATTCTTAAAAATAAGTTTCTACTCATACGAAAACGACGCCTAAACATTTTTTCATCATACTTAGGTTCCGCTGAGAAGTAATCGCTTACCAACAAATCGTTAGCGGTGTGTCGTTCACAAGCGATGTACCTTCTCCTCCGTTTAGGTTGTTGAGTCTCTTCCTCATCTTCTTCGTCTTCCACGATAGCTTTCACCACCGCCACGATCGATTGTGGAAATATTTCCGCACCATCGTCAGATGATGAAGACGATTCACTATAACTTGAAGAACTCATGGCAATATTGTGTTTTATGTGTTTGATATTGTGTGAGAAAAATGTTAAATGTGGTAAGTATTTATAAAGGAATTTTTTTTTAAAGTAGCCCCCAACGGCTACCGCAACGGCTAGCCCAACGGCTACTTTTAATGGGCCAATGACAATCCGCCAACTCACCTTGCTCCCCCACCCCACGCCCGGCTTGAAAGCCAAGCCCCAAGGGGCCACGCCCCAACCCAAGCCCACCCGGGGTGGTGACTTGGGCGTTTTACCCCAACCCAAGCCCCATACCCCACGGCCTTAGGATGATTTTATTAAGAAATGGGTAAGGATGGGCTTAGGTCAAGATGGGTTTTTCTCAAGATGGATTTGGGCATGATATGCTAAAAATATAAATAAATATATAAATAAAATCAAAAAGATTAAAAAAAATCAAAAAAAAAAATCAAAAAGATCAAAAAAAATTTTTTTTTAAAAAAAACCTTACAGCAGCCTTTTATCGAATACGATGTATATGCCTACGACAAGTGTATGATAATGACACCAGCTCGTATCAAAATTTACAGATATGTATTGAATGCTTGGTCCTAAGGATATTTAGTATAGTCATAAGGCTAGACGGTATGGGGAGCGTCCCCCACCCTTCCAGCACCGGCGACGAACCAAACACCGTGCCCCCCCCCCCCCCCCCCCGTCGTCCTCAGCGGCGGGTCCTAGACGTTTGAGACGGTCCATGTGAGGACAAAATTTTCCCAATTCTCAATGCAAGTCAATAAATTACATATGCACAATTAGGTGTTTGTTTTTGTGTTTGTGTTCGTGTGTACGATTGATGAAACAAGAGGTTCAAAGTTCAAACCTGTAAACTGAGACGCGAAGAAGGTGTTTGCAATGACGAAATCTGTGCAAAAGTTCAAACCCATTTGTTGTTACTAACTTGCCGTTCATAATTTCTTTTGTTAAAAACTCGGGTGTGAATTTCTTACACGAACCTGACAGGAAATTTACGGGTTTGGGTTTAGTCTAAATGGTTTGGGTGAGTTTCAAGTTAAACCCACGAACCCGTTTAAAGTTTATGTATTGTTTTTTAATATTAATGAAAATATTTTCTTAATTTATTTGTTAAATGTTAAAAAAAAGTGGAAGATTAAAAATATAAATGAAAAAGTGGTGGGGTAGGATCATCCTCCAATTTCCACTAGTTTTGTGGGAAGGACCATCCTCCCAAGAATAGTTTTGTAGGATCATCCTCCCTTGGAGGAACGTCCCCATACCATGTAGCCTAATTTTTATTTTTTTTTTGAAATGTAACTTTTATAAATAATAGCGAAGCCGGACCAAACTAGGCCTACCCACTAAAAACTACAATATGTACAAAGGGAATTTACACCATTCGACCCATAAAATGTCTTTATATTTCGATCTGTTCCTTAACCAAAGAAAACCTATAGACTTTATATCCCCCATTATGTCTTCACTCCTGCCTGACCCGTTTGAAAAGATCTTCTCGTTCCTCGCCTTCCATATACTCTAACAACTAATCATAATCATGCCTTTTACCACTGCCTTCTCCTCGTTATTTAGGTTACAAACGTTGTGATATTCTGAGGGAATCCGAAAGCTAACATATCCGGGAGCCGAAACCATTCGCTAAACTGATGCCAAACATTTTTCACCGTCGAGCAACATGTAAAAACGTGATCGATGCATTCGTCGTAATCCCCGCAGAAACCACAATTTGTATCGTTGATGTTAATGTTGCGACTGATCAGAGCAGACCTTGTCGGAATCCTGTTTTGAAGCGCTCTCCAGAAAAAAATACTACATTTCGCCGGAACCCACGAGACCCAACCCATGACATTTTCGAATGAAGCAGCATTATCCTCAACCATAATTTTTCGAATCGAAGCCGTAGAAAGACCACCATCTTTGTTCCCACTCCAGCTCCATCTGTCATCTTGTTCTGATAAGCGAAAATCCTTCAGCAATCCACAAGTTTGCACAGATCCGACCTGTCTCTATCTGAAAGCGAAGGACTTGACCAACTCCAGCTCAGCATCATTTGATTCTCCAAAAAAACTCAGCCTATCTGCAACAACACAATTTTTTGCAGTCTCCTTTCAAACAAGTTTGGCCAAACAAACATTAAAGGTTTGTCGCCGATCCAATTTTCAGACCAAAACTTTATATCCCTCCCGTTAACAGGAATACTTTTAATGAAAGAAC
Organism: Helianthus annuus; assembly: GCF_002127325.2. NCBI lineage: Eukaryota > Viridiplantae > Streptophyta > Magnoliopsida > Asterales > Asteraceae > Helianthus > Helianthus annuus. The sequence continues at coordinate 127,989,613 of NC_035444.2, read as the reverse complement.
TTATCTTTTTCCCTTTGATGAAAGTGCATTCTTCCGTTTTAACGATACTCCAGGAAAAGCGGAGTTTAAAGGTAAATACGACTAATTTCTACCGGATCCGTGAAGCGCCTCTATTACCGATTTCCATAAACTTCCTTTATCCGATTTGAGTCTCCAAATCCATTTGGATAATAAAGAAATGTTTATATATTACTCTTGCATAAACCCAAACCCCCAAGTTTTTTCGGGAGAGCCACCCGATCCCAAGACACCCAATGCTTCTTCTTAATTTCTTCATTACCACCCCAAAGAAATCTTTTCATCATAGATTCTAATTTTTCCATAACTTTAACGGGAGCCTTGAACAAAGACAAATAGTAAATCGGGAGACTTTCGAGAACCGCTTTGATTAACGTGGCCCTTCCTCCAATCGAAAGAGAATGGGCCTTCCAAGAAGAGAGTCTATTTTGAAACGTATCCACCACCGGACTCCAATTATTAATCCGGTTCATGTTTGCTCCAACCGAAATCCCTAAATACAAGAAAGGAAGAGAACCCGTCTTACAACCCAAAATACTAGCCATACTTTCCGTTTCCTCTTCGCTAACCCCTAGCCCAAAAATATTCGACTTATGGAAATTGATTTTTAAACCTGAACAGATGTAGAAGATCCTCAAGATTCGTGCGATCGTCTTAATGTTATCGACACTCCACTCCCCTAAAATAAGAGCATCGTCCGCATAAATAAAATGCGAAATCACCGGGCCTTCTTTAGGAGTTTTAATTCCTTTAAACAGTCCCATATTGCAAGCATTCGAGATAAGGCAAGACAGGATCTCTATAACAATTAGGAAGAGAAACGGAGATATGGGGTCTCCCTGTCTCAATCCTTTTTTACACTGAAATTCGAAGGTGGGGGAGCCGTTTACTAAAACCGCAGACCTGGCAGAGGAAAGGATCCCCTCCATCCACCAACACCATTTAGCCGAAAATCCCATTTGATCAAGAATATCGATAATAAACTTCTAGTTAACGTTGTCGTAAGCTTTCTCGAAATCGATTTTGAACAAAAAAGCTTTTTTCTTTTTATGTTTCAGCCATGACATAACCTCGTTAAGCATAAAAGGGCTATCGAGAATGTACCTGTCTTTAACAAAAGCGAATTGAGAAGAAGAAATGACCCTACCGATAACTCTTTTAAATCTGGTGGCGGTTATTTTAGATATCATCTTACTGATAACCCCAATAAGGTTGATAGGGCGGTAGTTCTTAAGATTCGTGGGGTCCCTTGTCTTCGGAATCAACGTAAAGAAAGAAGAACCGCTCCCTTGATTGATCTTCCCAGTCACGAAAAAATATCTCAAAACCTCCCTGAAATCAAGCTCAAAAAGATGCCAACACTTCTTAATGAACCTGAAATTAACTCCATCTGGACCCGGGGCCCTATCCGAACCGCAAGCAAACACAACCTCCTTTATCTCTTTGTCCGTGAAAGGACCACTAATATCTCGAGCTTCTTCCCCTGTTATTCTTTTGATCCCTTGGCAGCGAAGAAAAGGTCTGGCTGTCATCCGCTCGTTGAACAAACTCCTAAAAAAAGAAAGGACTTCTTTTTAGATCTTCTTAGCTTCTTGTGTCCAGTTTCCATCCACAATAAGACCTTGAATTGAATTAGACGCCTTCCTTCTATTAATGGTTCCGTGAAAAAACGCCGTGTTGTCATCTCCATTGATCGCCCAACGGATCCTAGACCTTTGCTTCAGGTCTTTCGCTTTATTATAGCCAATCTCCTCTAGGCTCTTTTTACATTCTAATTTTATCCACTCTTCTTCTTCATTAAGATCCCTTAATTCCATGGATCGCTCCATTTTCTCCAAATCTTCTGTCACACCCTGGCTTTGCGGAAGCGTGGTTGATTTGGTGTGACTTCTTAATACCATAGCTTAATCATAACAAGCTATATGAATTAAAAATATGCAAGATCATCCATTAAAAATAAAATAGTAAAACATTGTCTTAATGGGTTAACACCCAACAACCATAACTTGTCTAAACATTACAAATGCAAACTTAACATAAACATGATTCAAGGACTGTGACTTGTCCAGGAAAGAGTCACAAGCCTCGAACCCTGGATGACCTCGGGCCTAATGCAGCGGGAAAACAAGCCATACCGCGCCAGATCGTTAGTTTCCTGAAATACATGTAAGTTGAAAAATCAACAATAATGTTGAGCGAGTTCATGCGAAAGTGAGCAAACAAACCTTTATCTTTATCAAAAACCTGGTATGTAGCAAATAAGGAAAAAGAGATCACCAATGGTTTGCAAGGCCATTGATATGTGTGAAGTGCAAGTAGGGATGACTCAAACCTAGCGGATTTATGCGTCGGGCACTAAGTCACCCCGAGGTCCGTTATGCTGGACCTGGGGCTGGGCTCGCTACACCCAGATAGATCTACCGCTCCTGTCCCTCGGTCCTACTACGAGGATTAATGGCCTCAAGTTGTGCCTACCCACTCACATGATCTGAGTAACAAACCTCCTTATGCTAACCATACCATGTATCAAGTATTCATAATCATAGTAACATGTATTTCACCCCCGCAGTTTATAAAACTGAAAACAGTTAAGAGAAAAGGGGGACATGAACTCACAGTGAGTGCGTCACAATATCAAGTAATCCAAATATCCAACTGCTGCGCAACGACCTACATGTGCTAATTCTATTAGACGGATGGCCGTGCCTTAGCTTTATAGTTTACATTTTGGGAAACAGTTAGACAACCGTTTCTTGTATATACTTGGTAGAAAATCTCCTTCCCAAGGATGGGGGAATTAATACATGCGTGCTTATAATATTAAGTCTCACTTAATATATTTTATTTCTCATTCCAAAATATAATTATTTTTCTCAAAAATAATATATTTTCTCTTCGTATAATACTTTCCAAAATAATATGTTGACAATATCCGTATTTATGAATATTTCCGGATAATGCGTAAGTTACGTTTTGGCGATTAAATGGTAATAGTAATTACCGTTGTAACTTATATGTTTGTCGTATAAGCGTTTGTATTATTTTGGGTTCGACAAAGTTAGTAAATATTATTTTTACTCTAAAAATAATATTTATACATTTTCACAAAATAATCATAAACAGTGTTGTGAAAAATATATTTATTGAATAAATATTTATCACGTTTATTTTTGTGAAAACCCCACCTCCGAATATTTGTAAATAAAGTCATGGCGAAATATATTTGAAAATATGTCAAAAGTAGTCTAACACTTGTACATAAATCTAAGTGTTAGATTTTAGAAAAATTTCGCCAGAGTTTCCCCTGTAACTGGAGGTGGCCACGCTATCAAGCGTATCATTTTCTTTTACAAAATCATTTCAACACTTCTTCAAATCAACCAATCAATTTCCAACACATTAAACAAGTTTCAACACTTCAAACTTGTAGACTAGTATGTAAAATCGCATTATTACATGAACTTGTAGTTTTTCTAAAACTATTGTGTAGATCACCTTATATTTAGTGGATCTATGTATAAAATAGTTTAGTCTTGCAAAAACCCTGTTTTTGGAACAAATCATTCTTTACAACTTCCCGACAACTTTTGTAAAAATTGTTATTTTGTCGGATCTTTCGTTTCACAAGTGTTTATACACTTGTAGTTTGTAAAAATCATATTTATTAACATGTCATCCAACTTTTATAAAACATGATTTTCTCGACACTTGGTTCTACGAATGTACCACTTGTACATACGTAGATCGGCTCGTTTTAAATACTATTTTTCACGTCAAAACACTTTTACACAAGTTCATGCTTCTCGTGTGGTGGAGTTTCACCTTTTAACCCTTGTACAAAAGAAACAAGTGTATGTCAAGATTCGGGATCTTAACAAAGTCGGGTTAAACGATGATAAGAGCCACCACATCGTAGATCGGGTCTCTACAACCAACATATTCGAATACTACGACTTTTACACGCATTATATGCTTTTAACCAACAATATTCGAGTTTTAGTAGACTTTTTAGATTCAAAAGATGGGTTACCGACTTTTAACCGTTAAAAATCCTTTTAACCACTTTAGATACGATCAAGAACGAGTTTTAAATGTTATACCTCTAGCTCGGGGCTAGGGAAGATCTTTGGCGAAAATGGCGTGGATAAAAGCAAATGAACGTGGTCCTTCAACTTCCGCTTGCTTCAAGCTTCCTCGTACGTGATCCCCAACACTTGTATGAGCTTGGAATGGCAAGACAAGAACCGAAAATATGATGGATTGGGGTGGGTGGTCACGGCCGAGAGGAGAGGAGGGCAAGAGAGAGAGTGAAGGTGTTGGTTGGAAAGTGTGAGAAGTCTTGTGTGTTGGGGGGTTTTTATAGAGAAATCATGCTCCTTCGTCCAACGGCTATACGTCGTCTAGATATCCACGAAATCTAATTAAATAATCAAAAGGTGTACCCTTAGTTACAAAGGGACCAAACCGGCCCAAAGGGGGTGGGGTCACCCGGTTGGATCTCGATCGTTCAGTTAGAGTTCAGTTAAGTTAAGTTGGTTAAGTTTAGAGATTAACCCCGTTAGTTGTTAGACGCGTTATAAAGCGGGTGTTAGGGTAATCAGGGACCCTAACTGGCTCAGAAAAATACCAATAATATTTCTGGCAATATTTTTATGTTCCGGGTATAGTCCGGTTGTTCGGTTGGATAGTAATCCGTTAAAGTGCTTAAGTAATCCTTTAAGCGTCGTAAATAATATTTTTAGCGACACAATTTATTCTGCAAAGTGTCAGGAATATTTCCTCATGTTTTGGCACTTTATTAATTAGCTAGAAGCTAGTGTGTTGATAAAAGTGCTGCGTTTTGTGCTTAGAGTACGTTTTAGGCACATCCAATCTCTGTATCTTATTCCTAGAGACGCAATTATACAACCCTTGTATCTCTACACACACTATGGGTGTAGTAAAATATTTCTGGCTCATTCAGACCTTTAGAGGCAGTGTCTGCCTGATGCTGGCTATATCAGCATGTCAAATAGGTTATCCGTTCAAGTGCTACTGTGCTTTTGTGCATCATGTTTGTCACTAGAGTTCAGTAAGTAAATATTGTAGTGACGGAAAAATCAAAGTATGATGCAGATATGTACAAGTATCAACAATCATGTAGCAGTTTATCAGAAATCTCAGTTAAGCACAGCAATTAGGCAACAATTTATAGTTAATTAAGTCGTACGGATACCTGGTTTTGTGTGGGTTGTCACATTCTCCCCCCGTTAAATAAATTTCGTCCCGAAATTTTAAATTCTGCTTGTAGAAGCAGGGTTCTCAGGAAATAAGTGGGGGTATTTCTCCTTCATTCGGTCTTCACGCTCCCAGGTGAACTCAGGACCATGTCTAGCATTCCAGCGAACTTTGACGAGCTTGACACTGCTCCGACGGGTCTTGTTAACTTTCCAATCCGTGACCTCGACAGGTTCTTCAACGAAGTGGAGCGTGTCATCAATATGAATTTCGTCGGTAGGAATGGCAACGTTAACTTGAGTTGGACTTCTCTTCAGATTGGATACATGAAATGTATCGTGAACGTTATTCAATTCGGCAGGTAGATCCAACTTGTATGCTACGGTCCCAATTCTTTCCAAAACCTTGAAAGGACCAATGTAGCGCGGATTCAACTTCCCACACTTCCCAAAGCGTGCTACACCCTTCCAGGGTGATACCTTCAACAAAACCATATCCCCAACCTCAAACTCCTGAGGTTTCCTTTTCAGATCTGCGTAGGTCTTCTGACGGTCACGAGCCGCACTGATGCGATCTCGAATTTGCGCAATCTTATCTGTAGTTTCCTGAACTACATCGGGACCTACCAATTGTCTATCACCTGCGTCAGACCAACAGAGCGGCGACCTGCACTTGCGCCCATATAACGCTTCGAATGGCGCGGCACCAATACTGGTGTGGTAGTTGTTGTTGTACGAAAATTCAACCAGGGGTAGATGCTTATCCCAGCTACCGCCTAAATCCATAACACATGCTCTCAGCATGTCCTCCAATGTCTGAATCGTCCGCTCGCTTTGACCGTCGGTCTGCGGGTGAAAAGCAGTGCTCATATTCAGCTTTGAGCCAAAAGCTTCCTGGAAGGATTGCCATATCCTCGATACGAACCTCCTGTCTCTATCAGAAATAATCGAGAGAGGTACTCCATGGCGTGTAACAATCTCTCTCATGTGGATTTCAGCCAATTTGCTTGTATGATCCTTCTCGCGGATAGGCAAGAAGTGTGCTGACTTCGTTAAGCGATCCACTATCACCCAGATAGTGTCATGGCCTTTTGGCGTTCTTGGCAACTTCGTAATAAAATCCATGGAGATTTCTTCCCACTTCCATTGGGGAATGTTTGGTTGCTGCAGAAGTCCCGAAGGCTTCTGGTATTCCGCCTTAACTTTGGCGCAAGTTAAACATTTGCTCACGTAAATAGCAACATCGCCCTTCATCCTAGGCCACCAGTAATAATCTTTAAGATCCTGGTACATCTTATCCGCTCCAGGGTGGATGGAGCACCGCGACTTGTGAGCTTCATCAAAGATAACCTCTCTTAAACCACCAAACAGAGGAACCCAAATCCTTTTCTCAAAACACAACGTTCCTTCCCTGTTTGGCACCAATATCTTCTCCATCCCACGGAGATATTCTTCCTCAAGGTTTCCTTCCTTGAGAGCTTCCTTCTGTGCTGCACGAACGCGCGAGGTAAGGTCGGTTTGAATTATCATTTCCATAGCCCTAACCCTTATGGGCTTGATTCTCTCTTTACGACTTAGGGCATCAGCGACCACATTCGCCTTCCCTGGATGATACTTGATCTCGCAGTCGTAATCGTTCAACAACTCGACCCATCGCCTTTGCCTCATGTTCAACTCCTTCTGGTTGAATATATGCTGGAGGCTCTTGTGATCTGTGAAGATCGTACACTTTGTACCGTAAAGGTAGTGTCTCCAGATCTTCAAGGCAAAAACCACTGCGCCTAGCTCCAAATCATGAGTGGTATAGTTCTTTTCGTGCACTTTCAGTTGGCGTGATGCGTAGGCGATGACCTTTTGACGTTGCATCAACACACAACCCAATCCTTGACGCGATGCGTCGCAGTATACCACGAAATCGTCAGTACCTTCTGGCAGAGCTAAGATTGGAGCGTTACAAAGCTTATCTTTCAATATCTGAAATGCTTCATCCTGTTTGATTCCCCAATCAAACTTCTTATCCTTCTGCGTGAGGAGTGTTAACGGTTGAGCGATCTTTGAAAAGTTCTCGATGAACCTTCGATAATAGCCAGCCAAACCCAAGAATTGCCGAATCTCAGTTGGCGTCTTTGGCGTTTCCCAATCCTTGATCGCCTCGATCTTGGTTGGATCCATGTGGATTCCATCACCGTTCACCACGTGCCCAAGGAATTGCACTTCTCGTAGCCAAAACTCACACTTAGAGAACTTGGCGTACAACTGTTCTTTCTTCAGCAGCTCCAGAATGGCTCTAAGATGCTGCTCGTGCTCAGCCTTCGTCTTTGAATAAATCAAAATATCATCGATGAATACGATCACGAACTTATCCAAGTATGGCTTGCAAACTCGATTCATCAAATCCATGAACACTGCAGGTGCGTTTGTCAGACCAAACGGCATAACGAGAAACTCGTAGTGTCCATATCGAGTTCTGAAGGCTGTCTTCGGGATACTCTCCTCCTGTATCCGTAGCTGATGGTACCCAGATCGAAGATCGATCTTTGAATAGAAGCTTGAACCTTGAAGTTGGTCAAATAGATCATCGATTCTTGGCAAAGGATATCTATTCTTGATCGTCAGCTTGTTCAACTCTCTGTAGTTAATGCACATACGGAAACTACCATCCTTCTTCTTCACAAACAAAACTGGAGCTCCCCAAGGCAAGAAGCTTGGTCGGATAAATCCCTTGTCTAACAACTCTTGAAGTTGTGTCGACAGTTTTTGCATCTCAGACGGAGCAAGTCTGTAGGGTGCCTTAGCCACAGGCGCGGCGCCTGGAACTAAGTCAATGTGGAACTCCACTTGCCTCTGAGGCGGCAATCCAGGCAAGTCTTCTGGAAAGACTTCTGGGTATCCCCTCACGACAGGGATGTCTTCGATCTTTGGCTCAGCAGCCTTTTTATCCACAATGTGTGCCAGAAAGCAACACATCCTTTCTGCAACCACTTCCTTGCCTTCAGGCAGCTAATCATCCTTAACGGCGTCTCACGCTTCTCCCCATGAACAACAATGGTCTCACCATCATCGGTCGGAATTCGAATTATCTTCTCGTGACAAACTATCTCCGCTTTGTTACTCGATAACCAATCCATCCCTACTACCACGTCGAAGCTCCCCAACTGGACTGGTAGTAGATCGAGAGCAAACTCACGTTCTCCCAACTCTATCACGCAACCTCGAATCACCTCGTTAGCTTCTACTAACTTCCCATTTGCTAATTCGATCGAGTACGGAATATCTAACTTACTAGCGGCTAAACCAAGCATATTCTTAAATTCTAATGATACGAAGCTATAATCGGCGCCAGTATTAAATAGAATAGATGCAAAGGTTTTGGTTGTTAAAGAACGTACCAGTAATCATGCCTGGATCCTGGCATGCTTCACAAACTCCGATGCTGGGTGTTCCTTCACGGTCTTGTTTCAACTTCGGGCATTCTTTCTTAAGATGTCCAATGTCCCCACAATGGAAGCATCCTAGCACTCGGCCATTTCCTTTCCTGCTTCCACCTTGAACGTTGTTATGGTTTTCTCCCTGTCTGGGACTCTTCATCCCACAACCATCCTTGTTGTGCCCTTTTCTCCCGCTCCTAGGCTTCCGACATCCACATTCATGGTGATATTTGCACCCAGCACGTCTTGCTTTAATTTCTAAGCAAATCTTATCATTGGCCTGTCTGTTGTTAGGGCAATCTTTCTTGAAATGCCCTTTGTCTCCGCAGTCAAAACAACCTCGAATAGATCTTTGTTCATCATTATTTGTTCGGGTATCTTCGGTAAGCTTCCTTTTGTTCTTTCCAGATGACTCTACCTGAGTCCCTTTATCAGGGTTTGCAAGTTTTTCTAGTCTAATGGCTTCCGTAACGAGTGCCAAACCCATCTTGCTTGCAGCAATAGTTGTTGGTGGCGTAGATGCTGCCATTAAGCTCATGACTTCTGGTGCCAGTTCCCAAATGAACTGTCCCAATTTCCTCATTTCTGGTTCCGCTAAGTGGGGAATAATTCGTGCCAAGTCATGAAGTCTTTGCATGTATCCCAACATTTTTGGACCTTCCATTATCAGGCTCTGGAATTCCCCTTCCAAGTTCTGGGTTTCCTCTTTGGAGCAATACTTCTCATGCATCATTCCCTTCAGTTCATCCCATGATAATGCATATGCTGCGGTTTCGCCCTTCATTTGAACCTGAAGGTACCACCATAGTCGAGCTCCATCTTGAAACAACCCAGAAACGTATAGGACTTTTTGTTCTGGCGTACAACCACTCATTCGAAAGATGGAATCCATACTTTCAATCCATTTCACAAAAGCTATGGCACCTCCAGTGCCGTCGAACTTCGGAGGCTTGTAGTTGAGGAAGTGCCAGTAGGGACAACCGTTATCTTCCGAGGTACCTCCGTTGCGCTCGGAGTGATGGGCCTCGTATTGTGCGATGACTGCAGCAATGATTTCCTGAAGTAACGCCTCGTTGGTGGGTATGCGCATTTCGCGTCTTGGTGGCATCTTCTAAAAGATGTTTCTCATAGGTTAGGTCGTAGCAGGTAAAATGTACGTATGTATTCAACAATATCAGCACATAACATCTCATGCTATCAATAAATCAGCCACATAACATCTCATGTCATAGAACATAAACCATAGATCAAACATCACAAGTGATGAGAATACTACGATTGCATTACCACAAATCGAGACCACAATGTAAAGCTTATATGTACATAACTGTATCATACAACAATAATGACTTAGTAGGGGACGACCCTAGGCAAGTCGTGCGATTTCTGGACATGTTAAGGAATCTCGGGTCTCTCCATTTTCAAATTCCAGAACTCCACCTTAAGCTTCTGAATTCTAGTCCTAGAACAACATTTCTTCTCAATCATTTCCTTGAGCTCGTCCCAGCTCAGTGCATAAGTAGCATCCGTGCTAAGGGCCTGAACATGATGGTCCCACCATGAGAGTGTGCCGTCTAGTAATGACCTTGAGGTAAAGGTATCACTCCATTTGGGGTGAACAGTTTGTCTTTCTTAGAATGGAGTCAATCTTTTCGGGCCAACGAACAAATGCAATGGCGCTTTCTGTTTCGTCGAAGTGCAAAGGCTTGCAGTTTAGGAACTGCTTATAGGTGCGGTCAGCTAGGGATTATTTCCAATAGTGCCATTGCCGTGCTAAAGGCGGAGAGCTTCATGTCGTGCAATTGCCTGTGAGTTGCGTTTTTGCAGTGGGTTAGACAACTTTCCAATTGTCTATGAGATACATAGCACCGTAAGCCATTATGTACTCACCCAATTTTACACATAAATATACTCAATGTATGGGTGGGGAAATAAATTTTCTGAGCCTCCACATAGGCTTGCCAATTTGGCTTGTTGTTTGAAATAGAATGAACTCGAGGCTTCATCGCCTTGGTCATTCGTGTTTGAGTTATTTCCTGCTACATTGGTTTTCATTAGCTTGACCCGCAGAGTCCACCAGGATTTCTGTGCACTACAAGTCGTTATTACGTGGGCCCCCGTAATAATAAATTGTCTTGCACAGTTACCCCAGGTTTTCTCTCGTCCAAGCAGATGATCAATCAAGGAGCAACAGCAGGTGCATCGGTATGAACAGGGTCATGCTCCAATGCGGTGTTAGGAGCAACGCCTGGCTCAGGGGCCACGGCTGGCTCCGGATCAACAAACTCCATCTCAAAATTAGCTGGATCAACCATCATGGAGGGTTACAGGATCCTCCAAGGGCTGGTTTAAGTGTATGAACTCAAGGTCAGGGCCTGGATCAAAACCGGGTGGAAGAACAAGATCACCCTCAGTACTGTGATCAAACTCAAAGCTGTGTGCGGGAACCGGTGCAGCTGATGATGCCGTATCAGGGTCGGCGTCGTGTGAATGGTGCTGCACTCCCTGTCTGCGAAAATGCGGATGTCAGGAACTCAAATGAGTCTGGGACAGGGGAATGGGCATAAGTTTCCCCTGCAGGAGCGTCCGCAAGTTGTAGGTTAATACCAGCAGCAATAGGGCCTCGCCCTCAAATGGGTCCTCTTTCTAGTAGATCGTTATCGTCGTCAGAGGCCACGTCAGGGGGGCATATCAACAATAGGGTAAGCGGCAAGGGGCACAGGAACAGGGATCACCGCGAATGGCAAATTCCCAACAAGATGGCCATCAGTAGGCTCTGCTACGACATGCAGGCAGCGCAAAAGGGCTGAGAGTCGTCATCGTCTTTGCCGGTAGTAACGGAAATGTACACCTCGTGCTCCGCTGCAACTGTCGTCTGATACTATGGCCATGGGATTCGTAGTGTCCATCCTTCTAGTACATGGTGAAAGCATGACGTTTGTAACACAAACACATATACGTATAATAATCAATCATATATTAATGTAAACATGTAAGTCAACAATAAACAATCAAATAATTCTCCTAGTCCCACTAGCCTCCCAGTCTCCTAGACTGACATTCCTAGTCCCACTAGCCAAATTCCTCCTAGTCTCTAAGACTGCTCTATCATCCACCTCGACCTCTTAGATCGAGCCTCGGCCTCCAAGACCGAGCCTCGGCCTCCAAGACTGAGCCTAAAACAACAAACATCTACCTCGATCTCTAAGATCGAGCCTCGGCCTCCAAGACCGAGCCTCAGCCTCCAAGACTGAGCCTAACATAAATAACATCTACCTCGATCTCTAAGATCGAGCCTCGGCCTCCAAGACCGAGCCTCAGTCTTCAGGACTGAGCCTAATAATGAATAAATGAAATGTGCTCAACATTTGTTTGTAAAAACGTTTTGGATCTGGACTTAAGTGGTATGCAGAAAATGTTTTCGTGAGAGCCCTAGTGATCATAGTCTAGACTCGAGAAGGAATCCTAGTTCGCTATGATCAGAGCTCTGATACCAAGCTGTCACACCCTGGCTTTGCGGAAGCGTGGTTGATTTGGTGTGACTTCTTAATACCATAGCTTAATCATAACAAGCTATATGAATTAAAAATATGCAAGATCATCCATTAAAAATAAAATAGTAAAACATTGTCTTAATGGGTTAACACCCAACAACCATAACTTGTCTAAACATTACAAATGCAAACTTAACATAAACATGATTCAAGGACTGTGACTTGTCCAGGAAAGAGTCACAAGCCTCGAACCCTGGATGACCTCGGGCCTAATGCAGCGGGAAAACAAGCCATACCGCGCCAGATCGTTAGTTTCCTGAAATACATGTAAGTTGAAAAATCTACAATAATGTTGAGCGAGTTCATGCGAAAGTGAGCAAACAAACCTTTATCTTTATCAAAAACCTGGTATGTAGCAAATAAGGAAAAAGAGATCACCAATGGTTTGCAAGGCCATTGATATGTGTGAAGTGCAAGTAGGGATGACTCAAACCTAGCGGATTTATGCGTCGGGCACTAAGTCACCCCGAGGTCCGTTATGCTGGACCTGGGGCTGGGCTCGCTACACCCAGATAGATCTACCGCTCCTGTCCCTCGGTCCTACTACGAGGATTAATGGCCTCAAGTTGTGCCTACCCACTCACATGATTAGAGTAACAAACCTCCTTATGCTAACCATACCATGTATCAAGTATTCATAATCATAGCAACATGTATTTCACCCCCGCAGTTTATAAAACTGAAAACAGTTAAGAGAAAATGTGACACCCCAGGAAAACCAGTGAACAATACAGTTTACCTAGCTTCCTCAGTGAGTGCATACCAAATTTCGGGACGAAATTTCCAATTAGTTGGGGATAATGTGACAACTCGAACTTTAGACTCGCTTTGTGTAACGCTATGTGCATATGTGAACTAAGTTATATGTTTGGATTTAATAAATGTTTTATTATTGTGTGCTTTGTGTATGTACGTATGTTAATAACTCGAACCGCACAACATACACATTACTCGCACAAGGCCGTTTGGGCCTCATTCTTGTACGCGGACCATTAGGGCAGCCCATTGAGGGTTCGGCCCACTTCCCTTTCACGTGAACAAACAAGCTGTAAGGGGTTTTGTATCTCATTTGTTACAAACACCATCACACACACACAACCCTAGACTCTTTCTCTCTCTCTCGATTGCTTGGAACCCGACGGCAAGAACATCCCCTACTCGGATCACCCTCTTCTCCTTCTTTAATCCGGTTAGTGATTATATTATTGGTTGTGTGTTATTGTTTGTATGTTGATGATTGCTTGATACCCGAAGGATTCTTGTTATCATGTTGTTTATGATAATAGTTATTAATGATTGTGAACCGGCTGCATGATTATTGAATTGAAATGGTCCGGATGTTGCTTGATAACCGGCTGTGATTAAAGAATTAGGTTGCATGCTAGTATGATGATGTGATTATTGATTCGGTTTAGGTTTGTTTGATAACCCGATTATTTGTTTTGATGCTGTTATGAACATGCTAAATGATGATGATTTGAAGGTGTTATGAATATGATTGAATGCTGAATAAACGATTGATTTGATCTGGTTCCGAAACTGCCATAGATGTTTGCTAGAATCACGGAATGATTGTTGCGAATGATTATGGTAATCTGTTACAAAATTGATATCCGCACGGTTGCGAGTCGGTACCTCCAATTACGACTCGAAACCTCACACCGACACAGCAGCACGAGCCGCAATCATGGTTGCGAGTCAGGTTGCGACTCGTAACCAAACCATGATGAGCCGAGACCACCCGTTGCGACTCGTATTCAGCTGTTGCGACTCGTAACCCCCGGTTGCGACTCGAGATCCCCGTTGCGACTCGAGACCACCTATGCACGTACACTATATTGGGCTTTCACTGGCACGGGCCCAATCGTTGGGCCAAATGATTGGATTTGTTGACTGTTTGTTATTGGACTAGTATGCGTTTACTATTTGGGCCGCTTGAGAATCTGGACTGTTTAGATTGGGCCGTTATATGAATTGGTTGAAGGTTAATTGGATTGTTTGACTTTCGGGCTTAGACATTGGATCGCACATGAATGTTAATGCTATGCTCTTACCTGTTTACATGCATACGTGATAGTAACGTGTTAGCTTACGTGATGCATACGTGTACTACCTTAGTCAAAGCCTGACTTGTATAAACCATGATAGGACGTGGTTGACCATTTACTAGCTTAACTATATTCTTTGTGTATCTGCCGAGCAAACCAAGGTGAGTTCACATAGCCAAGGCATGGGATTCCCGGGTTGGGAATTGGGTTGGATATGTTGAATATGGAATGATTACTCGTACTTACGCATTCTCTAGACTATAGACCATCGTCCTCAGGATAGTCAGGACACGTTACGTAAAGCCTACGTAACCCAGTATTTGCCATTTGTCTCCCGGGTCGGGAGGACACGTTACGTAAAGCCTACGTAACCCAATACCATCTACTGGCTTCCGGGTCGGAAGGCCACGCTGCGTAAAGCCTACGTAGCCCCCACGCGTACCATGTCCTCGGGGAAGGGCACGTCACGTAAAGCCTACGTGACCCTGTACGTTTTCCTGTTCTCGGTAAAGAAGAACACATGGTCGGAAGTTAGTCTAGTAAGTACCACTAATGGGAAGCCCTCATTAGTAAGGATAAACATGGGAAGCCCCCACCAGTAATATAAACACAAGGTTTGGGAAGCCCCCACCTTAGTACACACTAGTATGGGAAGCCCCCACTAGTTATACTTATGCACTATGTTATGAACTTACTTTCTGTGAACTCGCTCAACTAGTTTGTTGATTATTTGCTGCATGCCTTGCAGGACCTTAGGTACATTATGGAGCTTGCACAGGGAGGAGCAGGTCGTTGTGGGATACGGATCATGAACTTTATCTGAACTTATAACTATTTTGAGATTACATACTATGCTTCCGCTATTTAAACGATGTTTGGTTTTGAAACATCAATCATGTCATGATGATCCACATTAATTACTTTTATTATTAAATGCTATGTTTGATATGATTGATGGCTTGATCCTGGTCATGTCACGCCTCCAAGCGGTGGTACTCCGCGGGTGGATTTTGGGGGTGTGACAGAAAAGGGGGACATGAACTCACAGTGAGTGCGTCACAATATCAAGTAATCCAAATATCCAACTGCTGCGCAACGACCTACATGTGCTAATTCTATTAGACGGATGGCCGTGCCTTAGCTTTATAGTTTACATTTTGGGAAACAGTTAGACAACCGTTTCTTGTATATACTTGGTAGAAAATCTCTTTCCCAAGGATGGGGGAATTAATACATGCGTGCTTATAATATTAAGTCTCACTTAATATATTTTATTTCTCATTCCAAAATATAATTATTTTTCTCAAAAATAATATATTTTCTCTTCGTATAATACTTTCCAAAATAATATGTTGACAATATCCGTATTTATGAATATTTCCGGATAATGCGTAAGTTACGTTTTGGCGATTAAATGGTAATAGTAATTACCGTTGTAACTTATATGTTTGTCGTATAAGCGTTTGTATTATTTTGGGTTCGACAAAGTTAGTAAATATTATTTTTACTCTAAAAATAATATTTATACATTTTCACAAAATAATCATAAACAGTGTTGTGAAAAATATATTTATTGAATAAATATTTATCACGTTTATTTTTGTGAAAACCCCACCTCCGAATATTTGTAAATAAAGTCATGGCGAAATATATTTGAAAATATGTCAAAAGTAGTCTAACACTTGTACATAAATCTAAGTGTTAGATTTTAGAAAAATTTCGCCAGAGTTTCCCCTGTAACTGGAGGTGGCCACGCTATCAAGCGTATCATTTTCTTTTACAAAATCATTTCAACACTTCTTCAAATCAACCAATCAATTTCCAACACATTAAACAAGTTTCAACACTTCAAACTTGTAGACTAGTATGTAAAATCGCATTATTACATGAACTTGTAGTTTTTCTAAAACTATTGTGTAGATCACCTTATATTTAGTGGATCTATGTATAAAATAGTTTAGTCTTGCAAAAACCCCGTTTTTGGAACAAATCATTCTTTACAACTTCCCGACAACTTTTGTAAAAATTGTTATTTTGTCGGATCTTTCGTTTCACAAGTGTTTATACACTTGTAGTTTGCAAAAATCATATTTATTAACATGTCATCCAACTTTTATAAAACATGATTTTCTCGACACTTGGTTCTACGAATGTACCACTTGTACATACGTAGATCGGCTCGTTTTAAATACTATTTTTCACGTCAAAACACTTTTACACAAGTTCATGCTTCTCGTGTGGTGGAGTTTCACCTTTTAACCCTTGTACAAAAGAAACAAGTGTATGTCAAGATTCGGGATCTTAACAAAGTCGGGTTAAACGATGATAAGAGCCACCATATCGTAGATCGGGTCTCTACAACCAACATATTCGAATACTACGACTTTTACACGCATTATATGCTTTTAACCAACAATATTCGAGTTTTAGTAGACTTTTTAGATTCAAAAGATGGGTTACCGACTTTTAACCGTTAAAAATCCTTTTAACCACTTTAGATACGATCAAGAACGAGTTTTAAATGTTATACCTCTAGCTCGGGGCTAGGGAAGATCTTTGGCGAAAATGGCGTGGATAAAAGCAAATGAACGTGGTCCTTCAACTTCCGCTTGCTTCAAGCTTCCTCGTACGTGATCCCCAACACTTGTATGAGCTTGGAATGGCAAGACAAGAACCGAAAATATGATGGATGGGGGTGGGTGGTCACGGCCGAGAGGAGAGGAGGGCAAGAGAGAGAGTGAAGGTGTTGGTTGGAAAGTGTGAGAAGTCTTGTGTGTTGGGGGGTTTTTATAGAGAAATCATGCTCCTTCGTCCAACGGCTATACGTCGTCTAGATATCCACGAAATCTAATTAAATAATCAAAAGGTGTACCCTTAGTTACAAAGGGACCAAACCGGCCCAAAGGGGGTGGGGTCACCCGGTTGGATCTCGATCGTTCAGTTAGAGTTCAGTTAAGTTAAGTTGGTTAAGTTTAGAGATTAACCCCGTTAGTTGTTAGACGCGTTATAAAGCGGGTGTTAGGGTAATCAGGGACCCTAACTGGCTCAGAAAAATACCAATAATATTTCTGGCAATATTTTTATGTTCCGGGTATAGTCCGGTTGTTCGGTTGGATAGTAATCCGTTAAAGTGCTTAAGTAATCCTTTAAGCGTCGTAAATAATATTTTTAGCGACACAATTTATTCTGCAAAGTGTCAGGAATATTTCCGCATGTTTTGGCACTTTATTAATTAGCTAGAAGCTAGTGTGTTGATAAAAGTGCTGCGTTTTGTGCTTAGAGTACGTTTTAGGCACATCCAATCTCTGTATCTTATTCCTAGAGACGCAATTATACAACCCTTGTATCTCTACACACACTATGGGTGTAGTAAAATATTTCTGGCTCATTCAGGCCTTTAGAGGCAGTGTCTGCCTGATGCTGGCTATATCAGCATGTCAAATAGGTTATCCGTTCAAGTGCTACTGTGCTTTTGTGCATCATGTTTGTCACTAGAGTTCAGTAAGTAAATATTGTAGTGACGGAAAAATCAAAGTATGATGCAGATATGTACAAGTATCAACAATCAAGTAGCAGTTTATCAGAAATCTCAGTTAAGCAGCAATTAGGCAACAATTTATAGTTAATTAAGTCGTACGGATACCTGGTTTTGTGAGGGTTGTCACATCTTCCCTTAGGGACGCTTCTTCTTGAGTCTCCTTTTCAATCATCTTATCCCTCCAATCCTTGATACAACCTCTCGTAAACTTGAATTTTTATTCAATCTAACATCCGGGCAGCCATCCATCAGCTCAAAATCTTCGGTAGCTTTAACAATCTCATCTTCAAACCCGTCTTTATCTAACCAGGAGTTGAACACCCTGAACGGCTTCTTCCCGAAATTTTTGTTTACCGTAGTAAGAATAAGAGGATTATGATCTGACAGATGCCTCGGAAGAGCACGAAGACAGGATTCGGGCCAGTCGTCAAAGAAGTCAATACAGACGAGAAACCTGTCTATTTTACTTAATTTCGAACCATTTTCCCCGAAATACGTGTACTTAAAACCTTTCATGCTGTATTCCGAGAAACCAATATCAGCAATAAATTCGTTGAAGTCTCTCAAGCTAACCGCGTTGAACTTCGATTTTTTTTCTTTCATCCAGACCCCTGACTGCGTTAAAATCGCCCATTATGATCCATTAACCAGAAGAGTTGACGATAACCCCCTTTAATTCTTACCAGAGGACCCTCTTATCGGTAGTTTTTTAAGGCGCATACACGTTAAGAATGTTCAGCTCCTTGCCAGACCCGATAATAAATCCCTTTATCTGGATAAAATTGTTATGTTTCAAAGCAAACTCTTTCCTAAAGATTTTAGGATCCCAAATACAAACGCATCCCCCAGAACGGCCGGAAGCCGCCACCCATTAGTTATCAAAATCACTACCCCCCCTCCCCACCCCCCCCCCCCAAAAAAAAAAAATTAGCTAAATCAAAACCGTCAAAGCCTAGAATCTGTGTTTCCTGTAATGAAATAAACGAAACCCCATGTATCCTTTTAGTTTCTTTAACCCATCCAGCTTTCGAAGAGGCCCCCATACCTCTGATATTTAAGGATAAGAAATTCATGACGTACCATTTTGAACTCCTTCCTTCCTGATGGTTTTTTTTTACCAGATCGAGATGTCCTTGTAGGTTGATACCTAGCTTCGATGCTAGTTCACTGTTGATTCAGTCTCTCCCACCTCCATGTTATCCTCTTCCCCACCGATGGAACCCGGGAGATCCCCCTCTAAACCTTCCTCCTGAGAAGCTCCTTTTCGATATTCTGTACCCCCTCCATTGAAATACCCCGAAGAAACTGGATTTAAATTGACGTTAAGGTCGATAGAACCTGAAGGAATTGGGGAAGAACCCTTCTCATTAATTTCCCCACCTTCTGTTGGCATAACCTCATCATCGCACCTATCAGTCACAATAATAGGGCCACTCTCAATCTTTTGTTAGTTCTTTCTTGGATCTGACCACTGAGAAAAAAAAAATTGGGCTTTCCTGTTATGACCGGGCCTACTCTTTCCCTGGCCCAACTTCGAATTATTCCTTTTCCCACCTTTGTTGTAATCTGCTCCCCTAGATGATTGGGCCGCGTTAAAAGATCCTTTTTCCCAGCCGACTCCCACCTCGGGAATTCCACCGAAGAGTAATTATTGTCCAGTTCAAGCATGCAAGCCTGTTCATCTTTTTTCTCCTTATCGGAATTAACCGTTGAACCACCAGTGACAACAGACTGAGTACCATGGAGATTATTCCTTTCTGAACTAATGTCGTCGAGATGCTCAGCTTCATACACTTTGTCCTTGGCAACCAAAAAATTCGGGATCCAGTCGCTGGTTTCCTCCGCAACCCAAACTTTGAACTTTTTATTCTCCCATGCAAGCGTAACTTGCTCGCTGATTGGTCTGCCATCTCCCACCACCACCCCCACCATATCAGAAGTTAAATCGCCATCTTCATCGTCAAGTTGCGAAGGATGAATGATCTTTCCGAAGAGTCTCCCCACCGAATCAAAAACCTCGTTCTCTCTCAGATGTAATGGGACACCTTTAATAGACAAGCAAGCTATTCTCTCGATAGGCACGATTGACCTTTCCAGATCTCTAAAGAGACAAATAAGCTGCAATCCTTCGAGCATTTGTCTTTGAAAACCTCCATGTATTCCAAATTCTCGAAAGTAGTAAGAACACTAAGACCTCCCAAAAACTTAATGCTAGCAAAACATCCTCCGACCTCCTTGATGCACTTAACCAGATTCCGAAGCGAAGACAGATCTTTAACCCTCCCCACCAAGGCTTTATCAGAAAACTCCTTGAACGCCATCACGAACGTTGAAACTTCTACCAGTTTATCACTATTCCCATCCGAACCGCCTGAAACAACGTCCTTGAAAGACCTTGCCCCATACATAAAGGTTGGGTTGACTCTAAGCGAGGGACCTTTATCATACGATTGTTATTGATTGAAAGGAACCGATTCAGCATTTCTAGAGAAATACACCTTATTTTCCTGAGAAAATCTTGCGAGATTAGCTTTCAATGTGAAGTTGCCCAATTTAACTCTTGCCACAGTCTTCTCTGAAGCCTTTACGTCTTTAGCCCTACAAAAACTTACAAATCCAAACCTGTTTCCCAACTTGTCTCTCTTCCGGGCAATGTAAACCCCTGAAACTTCCCCGAACTGCCTGAAACTCTCCTCCACTTCCTTCGAACCACATCTGTTCGGGAGATTGCTCACGTAGAACTTAGCCAAACCAGAGCCCGGCGGAAAACCGGAGGAACCGGCAAACTCCTCCATGTCTCAAATGCGTTTAACACAGATTTTTAAACTGTTAATAGGATTCGTATCGATCTAGCTTAACTATAAAAATAGCCGCGATCAATCACAGACCTACTAAGCGCTCAAAATCGGAGAAACACCACCGAGAAAGAACACGAGACCTAACAGCTATCTCCAGAAAACAAACCCTAGGAGCGAATGGAGTCGGACATACTAAATAAGATAGGGATAAAGGAGCGATCAGATGGACTCCGATATTCCTTACACACTATTCCCATAGCCCCTTCTCGTCGAGCTCACCGGCAACGTTTAGAATTCTAGAGAGAAAATGTATACGATCTATAGCTTGTGCCAATTTGTTTTGTTTAATACCATGTAGCCTAAATACATGCAAGGCAACATAGAGCGTTGACCACTAATCAGTCATCTTTGACTCATCAATGTGGGTATGCCTTAATGTCAAGGGTACACATCAACTAATAGCCCAAAGAATTGGTTATCATAACTAAGACATTGAACATCGTTATCATAACTAAGACATTGAACATTGTTATCATAACTGACACATTAATTGTATTCATAAACAAATTAATGAACTATAAAAATAATGGGTCAACTACACTATTTGAATGGACTCGAAACAAGTACAGAGACACTTACAGCTTCGTATAAAAGCGCAATGGAAGTACTTGGAAGCAATTCTTGAAATGGCACAAGAAACAGTTGGAATACAAAACTTGAGTGAAGTGGGACGATCAGAATCCACCTATAAATTATCATCCACTCGTCGACACGTAGCCTAAATTCTATGTTTAGAGGAATCAAAGATTAGTCAAACCAGCTAACACATCGCCTCTAAAAAGCACGCTAAGGTTGACCGGAAAATTTCCACAACCATTACAACTCGCTTTCTTAACCCCATCTTGTCCGAGTGGAAATTTAAACATTGATACCTCTTTATTTAGCGAGTCTTTAGTCCTTTTGAATCGTCCTTCGGGTTCTTTGCAATTCGTAACCTGTTTCATTGAATATTTAATACTAAAAATCCAGATTTACATTAACTGACATACTAAAAGATTAAAAAGTCTCACCATTTTCAGATACTCAGAAGCTGCGAAAGCAGTGTTCTGATGCACAAAGATTCTTTGATCACTGTCAAATTTGTAAACAAAACCGGATTCAATTTCATTTTATAGCATTTGAGCATAATCAAATGAATGTCTGAGACACATTTCTTAAAAAATCATATTAAAAAATAATAATTCAATTAATAACAGAAACATGCAAGTGTTTTAGAACCACTCAGACTATTGCTAAACGCTCATTTCAATAACAAAATTCACAGAGTAAAATCATCGAACAGTTAGTGTGCACAACATGCTAAGGATTAAACCCATTCCTATACCACCAAAAATAAAACCCCTAAATCAACCAAAAAAAATCCAACCAGAGCTAATCGAATGATTCACGTGAACACACACAGAGGCAACAATATCAGTACATCACCAATTAAAACTCCAAAACCAAAACTCAAAAGATGCATTCGGATCTTAGAGAGTATTAGAAACATAAAAAACCCTAATTATATATTCAAATTCACACCCGCAAAAAAATCAAACCATAGTTAAACTGACACAACTATTTTGTATGAACTGATCAGGGTTTACAAAACCTAGAGATTTTTATGGCCCAAAATTTTAAGATGCCTACCTCTCAACAAAATAACCCTTATTATATATTCAAATTCACACACGCAAAAAACCCTATTTATATATTCAAATTTAGAAACATAAAAAACCCTAATTATATATTCAAATTCACACCCACAAAAAAGATCAAACCATAGTTAAACTGACGCAACTATTTTCTAATTATTTTCTATGAACTAATCAGGGTTTGCAAAACCCAGAGATTTTTATGGCCAAGAATTTTAAGATGCCTACGATCGTGATGTTGAATGATTCTGATGATTCAGTGGTGTTACAGTCGAGCAGAGAAGTGGTGTTACAGCCGTGGTGCTACAGTGGAGCAGAAGTGTTGTAGCGAACTAGCGAAATATGAAGTTTATGCTTAAGGTTACCCACTTAGTCACTTACCCATCCTGACTCATAAGATATTTTAAATTGATATCTAAAAGTCCATCCTGACTCATCCATTATTATTTCCTGGCCTAGTATAACTTGTCTCACTTTTTAAATTACCCAAAATAACCCATTTGGGTTTTGGTTGCCAGGCCTAATATTTTTCATAATTTTTGTTTTTGAATAACTTACAAATTTTCAAATAAAAATTACAAGTAATTAAAGAAATTACAAATAATGCTGCAAATCCCGAAATATGATTTCTCGAATTACAAATTACAGATCATGAAATCTCAAATTAGAAACCACAGAAACTCAAATTACAAGCCACGACATTTCAATTTACAAATCACGAAATTTCAAATTACAAACCACCGAACAGGAACACATTAACACATGATCTATATGGTAGTTTTTACATATTTTGTAATGTAAGGGCTTCAAACCGATTAAGATGTGTAATGGCTTCAAGCCTATTAACGAATCTTATTGAAAAGAAGCTAAATATTGGAAGCTCCATAATTGAATCGAAGTTTAGTGAGAACCTTTCCTTTACTTCGAATGTATCCCATCACTAAAGCTTAGAAAACTTCGAAAATATCTGCAAAAGATAGTTTTGAGTTGGATAATCTGATTATCAAATAATGACATGTAACAACTAAGTGCAAATAAGTTCCTAATCTATGTCTTACAGTGGCGGTATATCTTTGTCTGGGACCAAGACAAAAGAAGTTTGTTTTCTTTCCTCAGCTTGTCGATCTGATCATGATCCTACACAAGATAGCTTGTGTCACACCCTGACTTTTGCGGAAGCCTGATTATGGTGTGACTTTCTTAATACCATTGCATTCAATCATAACAACAACTATATGATAAAACCATAAATTTGTCATCCATTAAATATGTTTAAACATAACGACATGGTCTTAAAACGAAGACTTCAAATTCAAGTTTTACAACCCATATGAATTGTTTTAAGAGTTCACTAAGGACTCATCAAAAGACATTAAATAAAACCAAGGTTTGAAAGACGTGTCTCGTCCAGAAATAATAAGACACCCAACCCAAACCTCAAAACCATGGATGACATCTTTATTCACAACGCAGCATGAAACTTCCAACGCCCGCCAGATCCACTTACTAATTCCCTGAAATACATGTATTTTGAAAACATCAACAAAAGTTGAGCGAGTTCATGTGTTTGTTTGTGTGTATGAGAAAACCTTTGAATGTATGTCTTTATGTATGTAAGTCCTGGTATGAAAGCAACAAGGAAAACATATCACCAACGGTTTGTAAGGCCATTGATATGTGTGAAGTGATGCAGGAAAACTCAAACCTAGCAGATTTGTCTCCGGGAATAAGACATAGTCACCACATGGGCCACCCTGGTCCTCATGGGTGTGGGCTCGCTACACCCAAATAGATCTATCACTCATGTCCCTCGGTCCTACAATGAGGATTAATGGCCTTAAGTATTG
The DNA here is from genome assembly GCF_002127325.2 of Helianthus annuus. Lineage (NCBI taxonomy): Eukaryota > Viridiplantae > Streptophyta > Magnoliopsida > Asterales > Asteraceae > Helianthus > Helianthus annuus. The sequence goes on along the minus strand of NC_035444.2, from coordinate 127,965,472 downwards.
TACCCACCACTCACATGATCAAGTAGTACCCTTCCTTAGCTAACCATACAATGTATAAAACGTTTGTAAACAATTGTAACATGTATTTCACCCCCGAAGTTATAAAACTGAAAACAGCTAAAAGAGAAGGGGGACATGAAACTCACAGTCTTGCGTCTTCAACAATTGTAACTCGTACTTCTCCGGTAAACACGACTACCTACAACGTACTAATGTATATTAGACGAACGGGCCGTGCCTTGACTTAGTGTTAACGTTTCTGAGTTACGTTTCTTTTACGCTTCTGATATTATTCCAAGTTATATAATTTTTGTCAAAATAATTAATATTTCAACTTAAATTATATTTATTAAATTTTCGAATAATTGTTGAATAATAATATATATTACTTAATACTTCCCAGCTATTGATTCTTGTATTTCCTTCCCAAGGATGGGGGTATCTTATACATGTGCATTCGCATTCTTGTATTCGTGTATCTCGCCATGTATTGGTGTTGTATTCCGGTGTGTATTTATACGCGTGAGAATACGTATTTTATTGTATTCATTCAGTATTCATATACCTAAATTTATATTAAACCTTCCGGAATATTATTTCAAATAAAAGTCCACCAATATATATATTTCCAAAATATATTTTTAAGAAACATTACTTAGAAAAATTATTTGCGATTTTTCTTTTGGCAAAAATATTAGTAGTTCCAAAATAATATATTTTCAAGTCTAACTTAGAAAATATATATAAACTTATTTTTATCCAAAAATAATGTATTTCAAGTGTACTCAAGAAAATATATATCTTTCCCAAAAATTATATATATCTTCTAGAAATTCCAAGATAATATATTCTTACTTCTCAAAACATATATTTTCTCTTTGTCAAAAATATGATATAACTTTGTAATAATTGCCAAAAATCATATTTTCATTTCCTTATGTCCAGAACATTATTTACCAAAATATACTTGCGAATTAAGTTCCGTAATATTTTGTAAGTTACATTCTTGTTCTGTTTCGCCAAAATTTTGTGTGTAACTTGTATATTTATTCCTTGAGATTTTGGTAGTATTTTGGATTGTAATCCTTGGTATTTTGATGTGTTATATTATTACATGCCCTAAAATAATATAACTAATACACCAAGTATACAAATAATCACACATGTGTATCTTCAATGTATATATATATATATATATATATATATATATATATATATATATATATATATATATATATATATTCTAAATATATTTTTAGCCACTTTTATTTGTAAAAACCAACCTCCAATTTTGGTATTTTTGTAACAAAAAATTATGGCAAAGTTATATGGAAAATTCATGGTTAAAATACACTTATAAATAATTGTTTGAAAATATTTTTCTAAGTGTTTATATTTTTAGAAAATTTTGCCATAGTTTCCCCTAAAAATGGAGGTTTCCATGCATTCAAGCATATTATTTTCTTTTGTAAAATCACCACAATCAATCCACAATCAACACTAAACCACTTACACTTCCCAATTTTGCCAAAATCATGCTTATTCCACTACTTCATGAACTTGAAAGTTTATGAAAAGTTGTCGTAACTTGGTAGTGTGTTTAGTGAGTTTAGTTATCCTTCAAAGTGTGGTTGTTTATATAAAAACATCATTCTTGAAAGACTTAGATGTTTACAACTTGTAATCATGTTTTACAAAAATGTTTCTTCATGTAATCTTCTTGTTACACAAGTGTTTCTACACTTGTTTAACAATCAAAAATAGCGTTTGTTCATGTAAGAACCATGATCTACTAAAACTCATATTTTAAACTTGGTGCTTTTGGAAAACCATTCATAGATTTTAGATCTACATGATTATTAACCCACTTTGATTATTATTTTTCAAGAAACCAAAGTATTCTTCTCAAGTTCATGATTTAAGTGTGGATGATCTTTCATCCTACCACATTCTTACTTTCTCATCTTGGTATTTGATGCGATTTTGGTACGTTTAAGCCCCGTTAACCTCATTTCAAAGCTCTAAAATGAGGTTAAAGTATAGGGAACTTAAAATGTGCTCAAAAATATATCGGATGTCGGTTCGTTTGGCCGTACGGTCGCGATGTTTGGTTAATTACGACGGAGTGCGCATAAGCGCGAAAGACGATCCAAATTGCGCGACGAATGGATTTTTCTCATGCCATACACTAAGGCATAATATAAGGATGCTTACATAAATTTTTGGATGTCCGGATGTATTCAGAACGTAAGTTATGCGCGAAAGTGCAAACTTGTGCACTTTTTGACATTTTTAGCCCCCGAATGATCCAAAAGTTTGTTTTAGCATACCAAACCCCTCAAAGCCTATTTCTAAGCTATGTAAAGGATATTTATGGTATGTTTAACTTATGGACATGTTCCGGAATGTTCGTTACAGTTCGAATTGGCATACTTTCGCAGTTTGTCAATTTTAGTCCCTGTAAGCGAATTAACTTGTTTTTGCCATACCAAAGCCTTCAAAACTTACTTCTAAGTTATGTAAAGGTTATTTAAGGTATGTTGAGTATATGTTGATGTTCCGGAGTATTTGTCGCATTAAACTGAGTACGTTTACGCACCAGTTTGCGTATAACTCTCCAGAAAACGATGTAGAGTTTGAAATTGAGCAAAAGGCAAAACATGAAAAATGTAAAACACAACCAAACAAACATTGGGATCAAATAACATTGTTTTATTGATAACTGAACTGTTCACAATGATTACAAGCACAAATGTTACAGTCTCCCCTACTTGTGGAAATTTCGTCCCGAAATTTATTTAGAGGAAACTCGAGGAAACAGATGCGGATATTTCGCCTTCATTTGATCTTCACGTTCCCAAGTAAACTCGGGTCCATGCTTAGATTCCCAACGAACCTTGACCAAAGGAATGCGCTTGCGTTTAAGCCACTTGACTTCACGTTCCATGATTTCTACCGGCTTCTCAACAAATTTCAGTGTTTGATCAACACGAATTTCGTCAAGCGGCACGTGGAGGTTCTCATCAGCTAAACACCTCTTGAGATTGGACACGTGAAAGGTTGGATGAACATTTCCAAGTTCAGGAGGTAACTCAAGTCTGTAGGCTACCTTACCGATTCTTTGACGATCTTGAATGGTCCAACGTATCTAGGTGCAAGTTTTCCTTTCTTTCCAAATCTGATCACACCTTTCCAAGGTGAGACCTTAAGTAATACACGATCACCGACTTGAAAATCCAAGGGTTTGCGTTTTAGGTCCGCGTAACTCTTTTGACGGCTTCTAGCTGTCTGAAGGTTATCACGAACTTTCTTAACCTTATCTGTTGTCTCTAAAATGAGGGCAGGTCCAGTAAGTTGAGCCTCGCCAATCTCATTCCAGCAGACTGGTGAACGACATTTTCGACCATAGAGAGCCTCGAAAGGAGCCATGTTGATGCTGGAGTGATAACTGTTGTTGTAGGAGAATTCAATCAATGGAAGATGTGAATCCCAACTACCACCAAAATCGATCACACAAGCTCTAAGCATATCCTCCAGTGTCTGGATTGTTCTTTCAGATTGACCATCCGTTTGCGGATGATAAGCTGTGCTCAGATTAAGTTGAGACCCCATAGCAGATTGCATGGTTCTCCAAAAATGAGAAGTGAAACGAGCATCTCTGTCAGAAATGATGTTCAAAGGAACACCATGTCGAGCTACAATTTCATCTACATAGATTTGAGCAAGTTTGTCAGCCGAAAAATCCTCACGGATTGGCAAGAAATGCGCTGACTTGGTAAGACGATCCACGACTACCCAGATGGCATCGTGACCCTTCTTTGTGCGCGGGAGTTTAGTAATGAGATCCATAGTAATGTTTTCCCATTTCCAAACTGGGATCTCTGGTTGCTCCAATAATCCGGAAGGACGCTGATGTTCAGCCTTAACCTTAAGACAAGTAAGGCATTTGGATACGTATAAGGCAATGTCTTTCTTCATACCAGGTCACCAATACTGTATACGAAGATCCTTATACATCTTATCTGAGCCAGGCTGAATAGAATAACGAGACTTATGGGCTTCATCCATAAGCAAGGTACGAAGATTATCTTGGCTTGGGACCCACAAACGGTCCATGAAGTAATATGATCCATTGTCCTTCAGTTCAAGAGCAGGTGTTATGTGATAAGGAAATTCCTTATCCATTAAACCTTGTGAAACACAAGCTTGTTGAGCCTGAGAAATACGGGCTTGGATATCGGATTGAGCTTGAATAACAGATTGGACACGAACACAATGAAGCTTAGTTCGTTCCTTGCGACTCAATGCATCGGCTACGACATTCGCCTTACCGGGATGGTAGCGAATCTCGCAGTCGTAGTCGTTTAGAAGTTCAACCCAACGTCTTTGTCTCATGTTGAGTTCTTTCTGATTGAAGATATGTTGAAGACTTTTGTGGTCTGTGAAAACCACACATTTTGTACCGTACAAATAGTGTCTCCAGATTTTGAGAAATAGTGTCTCCAGATTTTGAGAGCGAAGACAACTGCACCCAACTTAAGATCATGAGTGGTGTAGTTCTTCTCATGTATCTTTAACTGCCTTGATGCGTATGCTATGACTTTGTTTCTTTGCATCAGGACGCAGCCAAGACCTAATTTAGATGCGTCGCAATAAACGACGAAATCATCATTGCCCTCAGGCAATGTTAGGACAGGCGCGTCGCAAAGCTTTTGTTTCAAGGTCAGAAACGCTTCCTCTTGTTTGACTCCCCAATCAAATGGCTTGTTCTTCTGAGTTAGAGCAGTTAGAGGAACTGCAATCTTCGAGAAATTCTTAATGAAGCGACGATAATAACCCGCTAGACCAAGAAAAGAACGAACCTCAGTAGGAGTAGTTGGCGTATCCCAATCCTTAATCGCACTGATCTTGGAGGGATCTACATGAATACCTTGTTCGTTGACAATGTGTTTCTTTAAGCCAACATTCACACTTGGAGAATTTGGCGAAAAGTTGCTCTTTCTTTAGGAGTTCCAAAGTAAGACGGAGATGTTGTTCATGGTCAGCTCGCGTCTTAGAATATATCAAAATGTCATCAATGAAAACGATGATGAACTTATCTAAATAAGGCTTGCAGACCCTATTCATCAAGTCCATGAAAACAGCAGGAGCATTAGTCAAACCGAATGGCATGACTGTGAACTCATAATGTCCATAACGAGTGCGGAACGCTGTCTTGGGAATGTCTTCTTCATGCACACGAAGCTGATGATATCCAGATCGTAGATCAATCTTCGAAAAGTATGAAGCGCCTTGCAATTGATCAAAGAGATCATCAATGCGAGGTAGGGGATATCGATTCTTGATGGTGAGCTTGTTAAGCTCACGATAATCGATACACATCCTGAAAGATCCATCCTTCTTCTTTACAAAGAGAACGGGAGCACCCTAAGGTGAAAAGCTAGGACGGATAAAACCTTTGTCGGAGAGCTCCTGAAGCTGTTTAGATAATTCTTGCATCTCAGACGGTGCAAGACGGTATGGAGCTCTGGCAATAGGATTTGCACCAGGTACGAGATCAATACGGAACTCGACTTGGCGTGCTGGAGGTAGACCAGGTAACTCTTCAGGAAAAACTTCAGAATAATCCCGAACGACAGGAATATCTGAAATAGTCTCACCCTTGCCTTTATCTATTGTAACATGTGCTAAGAAAGCCACATAGTGCTTTTGCAGATATTTCCGAGCTTTAAAACAAGACATGAGTTTGAGACCACCGGCAGGCTTCTCACCACGAACCTGTAGGATCTCGCCTGTCGACAGCGGCACACGAACAATCTTCTCAGAACAAACTATCTCTGCGCGATGCTTAGATAACCAATCCATACCCACTATAACGTCGAAGCTTCCAAGTTGCATTGGCGTGAGGTCAATAGGAAAAATATGGTCGTTAAGGTTTAACTGGCAGTTGCGTAGAACAGAATTAAGAACAATGGGTTCACCACTGGCAACCTCTACTGTCAAAGGTTTACCTAGTTTCGTTCTAGACACGCGAAGCATTGTCTCAAAAGACAATGACACAAAGCTCTTGTCGGCACCCGAATCAAAAAGAACAGATGCTGGCTGATTATTAATAAAGAACGTACCGTTCACCACCTCGTTGTCTGCTTGTGCTTCTTGTGCATTCATGTTGAAGACTCGACCTCGAGCCTGAGCCTGATTCTGGTTTGCATTCTGGTTCTGGTTGACTAGTTTGGACACCGATTTCTGTAGTGGGTCAGATCCCCACAGTTTAAAACAAGCACCTGGTGGGTAGTTTGGTCGTGCAGCCTGGCCCTGTTGCTGAGCAACTTGTTGAGCAGGGTTCTGAACTGCGCGATTCTGAGCAAACCGACAAACGTCGGCAAGATGACCCGACTTCCCACAGTTAGTACAGAAACGGCACTGATATTGCGGCTAATGGTGACTGTTGCATTGATTGCACAAAGGTGCACTTCCTGAGTAGGGCTTCTTTGCTGGAGGCTGGTTGGGAGCTGCCTGGTTAGCTTGGGCAGTGACAGCATAGTTTTGGGAAGCCTTACGCTTCCTTGACCCCCTTGAGGAACCAGAATCCTTTCCCTTCTTGTTTTGACCTTTCTTGCTATCTTCCTTGTCAGCCGACTGTTTCTTGCCCTTGTCACCCTTCCTGTGCAATTTATTCTTTCGAATCTACGACTCAGTCAACGTCGCTGATAACTCGATTGCCTGACGGAGTGTGGTAGGGTTGCTACCAGTAAGGATGTCTTGTACTGAGTCAGGTAGGCCGTCGATGTACCTTTCAATGGCCTTATCGAGTTGGGTAACCATAGTTGGGCAAAGCAGACTCAATTCCTCAAACCTATCAGTATAAGCCCTGTGCTCGCCACTATCTTGCCTCAAAACATCAAATTCTTTCTCCAGTGCTCGTTGCTCATGACGAGGACAAAACTCCCTCATCATAAGAGCTCTCAGTTCAGCCCATGTCTGAGCTAGAGCAACTTCTGCACCTTGATCTCTCATAACCCCGTTCCACCATGTAAGAGCCCTCTTCTGAAACACGCTTGAAGAAAACTCGACCTTGCGATTATCCGGACACTGCACGTGGCGAAAAGTGTTCTCGATGCTCTCGAACCACTGGAGAAGCCCAGTTGCTCCCTCAGAACCACTAAACTTGAGTGGCTTAGCCGAATTAAAATCCTTGTATTTGCATGTACCATTGTTGTTGTTGTTGGCTTGGTTCCATTGAGCGAAGAGATTTGGGAATTGAGCAGCCATCTGCTGCGCAATAATTTCCGCCAGCTCGGCAGTAGCTATCTGGTTGTCGCGTCGAGGAGGCATTCTAGAAGAGAAAAACATGAAATGAAACGAGTGAGATGATTGGATGAAGAGAATGAGATGAAGCAAAATCAACAAAAGCAAAGATGGCGGTTATGTATCGCAAAGCAAACAAGCGACATGAAATGTCTAGTCAAAGTAAATGGGTCGGGATTAGTGTATCGCGAAGACATGCTCGCCTATAAGTGAACACTCACCCCAAGAGTTCACAGGTAAGAGTGACTGGTCCGATTATGTGGATTTGTATGAACACTCTAGCCTTGGACAGAAAACCCAGGGTACAGGCATTCACTCTTCCAGTTCGCACGTGTTCACACTATTAACCCAAAACTTTGACGAGATTTTTGAGAATCCAAAGGGTTCAAAACCATATAACAGAGGGTTCAAAACCTTATAACAGAGGGTTCAAAACCTAGTAATCAATCATCTTAGAACAGATGATTAATTTTCAAAGCGGATTCGGAACCGAAGTTCCCGTTGTGGTTATCACCTAAGGATAGGTGATGTGCATGTTTTAAACTCTAAACACAAGATAACTTGTGTTAGGGTCCTAGAAAGTTATAGTCTAGGTCAAAGCATTACTAATAACCTAATTCCCTATAACCAATGGCTCTGATACCAACTCTTCTGTCACACCCCGGCCGCGTATAACATGCAACCGTGGCGGAAACGCCGGGGAGTGTTGGGACAGAATTAAATTGTTTCATGACCATGGCATACAAAGTTGTATTTTATTTATAAACAAGAGTGCTACATCGTTTCAAACAGGAAAACAAAGAGTTCAGAACACAATTAAACTAATTCTATCTTCATTTTTATTCTCTAAGGCACAGGTCCGCCCTAGTGTCATGATCATCATCCTATGGAATAGCTCCTGAAAACACATGTGAAAGAAGGTACGTCAGCATAAAAATGCCTGTGAGATACATAGTTTTTGTGAAAATGGGATTCATGACTTGAGTTTAAAGAAATGTTTAATAACAGTCAGTCATGAACCTTGTAATTTGTCTCGCCTTGTAAACCGTTTGAAAAACGATAATATCAGATGATATGTATAGATAAATGTAAGGTTAAATGAATAACCTAGTAAAATGAGTTGAATAAGATAAGTTGTTTTGTAAGACAATGTTTTATGAAAAGTATGTTATTTGTATAAAATGTTATACGTCTAAACTGAAATGATTTAGATAACGCTAAGATATGTAGTATTATACAAACATTTATATATAGGAAGTACCAGCGGCGTATCCACCATGTTTGCATCATATTACATACTCCACGTTACTCAAACCATTTACCCAAACCAATCCACCATGTAAATTGTTCATGTATAAACCAAATGTCAAGTGTTATTGTGTAAACCATGTCAAATGTTTATGTTCAATGTAAACCACCAAATGTGTATGTCAATGTCAACGTGTTTATGTTCAATGTAAATCATGTAATGTGTATCCCAAAATGTATCATGTATGGTAAGCGAAATGTATCAACTTAAACCATATGTAAAATGCACAAAACAAGTCGTTGAAGTAAAACGTGGTTTAAATCAACGTTATGTTCTGTGGAAAAATGCATGCTCTATTGATATTAACATTTATGTGGTATTGTAAACTATGCATACATCCAAGCCTTGAGACTGTGGCGATAAACCCTTAAACAAATTAAAGGTTTATCTAAGTTATGTATATCGAATTCGGTCATTCCTTCCAATCCTATCAAACCCAGGATTTCAGGAACGGGAGTTGTCAATTCCTATGGTACCACTACCTACTAACGAACGGCATAGCTAATGTTAATGAATGTATTGTCCCATGTTAAACAAACCAAATGTCATAACAAAATGAAGGCATGTGAGGTAAACAATTGTACTAAGTATGCTAAGTAAACATACGAAGCAGAAATGTTCATGTAAATCAATGTGCCCATATGCTGAGTAAACATATGCAGCAGAAATGTTCATGTAAATCAATGTGTCCATATGCTGAGTAAACATATGCAACAGAAATGTTCATGTAAATCAATGTGTCCATAGGCTGAGTAAACATATGCAACAGAAATGTTCATGTAAATCAATGTGCCCATATGCTGAGTAAACATATGCAGCAGAAATGTTCATGTAAATCAATGTGTCCATATGCTGAGTAAACATATGCAACATAAATGTTCATGTAAATCAATGTGTCCATATGCTGAGTAAACATATGCAACAGTAATGTAAATCAATGTACTAAGTACGCACACAATGGGCATACATAGCATGAAATGTAATGAAATTGTGTACTATACTGTACTAACAACATAGCAGGCATGTGATGTGAAAACATGGAAAGCATGAATGTAACAGATAGGCACATGTGTTTCACCCCAAAACAGTTTAGAAAACAGTAAAAGAGGGGTTCAATGTACTCACCTGAGATTGCTTTGGAGTTCTTGTGTAATAACCAAACAATGCTAGGTCACGGAATATCAAACGGCACCTAATAGGTAGCTATGTTAATATACCGGACCTAAAATCGGAGGAACGGATAGTATGCGGGCTCGTAAACCAAATGAGTATGGGGGCTCGTGTAATATGGTTTAACAAGGCCTACATCTAAAATGAAACTTAACCTAGGTGCTTGCGACCCATCACGACCCGCTTAGGTAGCTTATGCTACCTTACGCGTCGTTCGCGTAGAACGCGTCTGGAACGCCTAACATCGTGACCACAAGGTATAACCTCGGAAGGTTATAGCTATGGTCACCTAATGTGTTTGGTCGGATCCTAATGATCGACCAAATGGGTCGGGTTCGAAAGTATAAGCGATGGTTTAGATCGCTTACCTTACGACCCTATATAAGCACTAAACTAAAAGTGACGAGCTAAGCATGTTAGAACATGCTTAACTAAGTTTAGAAAACAGGTTTGGCATCAAAACAAAAGGCTTTGATGCTCACGAGTAGTTTGGTTACAAAACAAGCAAGAATGCGCATTTTGGCCGAAACTACGACTCGTCACTGAGCCTAGATAACGTGGTAATCAGTAGGTATAGTCACTACGGACCATAACCATCGTGATCACGCTCACGTTATGAAGTTCCAACGAACTTCGCATCGACCATAAACTGGTCAATGCAGAAAGTCAACAAAACGTTGACTTTCGGACTCGAAAAGCGAATAAAAGAGCGAAAGAATACTTACGGAGGGTCCCCGAATGCTAATCTAGACCAAAATGGCTCAGGTATGAAACAAAGGTTCCAACTTAGAGCTCTTGATCAGATTGTGTGGGTTTTGAGCAAAATGGGGGGGGGGTATTAATAGGAAAAGTGGAACCGTTAGGATCATTTATCGAATACCGTGCCACGTTCTTGTGCGTAAACATGTCAAAATGTTGTGGTCACTGATTAATGGCCCTTGGCCTTTGATTGGGTGAAAGGGCACTTGGACCTTTCATCATTTGAAGGGGCAAGCAGCTGGGTTCATTGAATCTGCTGTACTGGGGACCCCTTACGGACCGTATGGGCTTTGGCTTACGGTCCGTAAGCCCCTAGTTTGGCAGATTTACAGTTTTGGTCCCTGCAGCTCCAAAACTTGGTATTTGATGCGTTTTTGGCACGTTTAAGCCTCGTTAACCTCATTTCAAAGCTCTAAAATGAAGTTAAAGTATAGGGAACTTAAAATTTGCTCAAAAATATGTCGGATGTCGGTTCGTTTGGCCGTACGGTCGCGATGTTTGGTTAATTACGACGGAGTGCGCATAAGCGCGAAAGACGATCCAAATTGCGCGACGAATGGATTTTTCTCATGCCATACACTAAGGCATAATATAAGGATGCTTACATAAATTTTTGGATGTCCGGATGTATTCAGAACGTAAGTTATGCGCAAAAGTGCAAACTTGTGCACTTTTTGACATTTTTAGCCCCTGAATGATCCAAAAGTTTGTTTTAGCATACCAAACCCCTCAAAGCCTATTTCTAAGCTATGTAAAGGATATTTATGGTATGTTTAACTTATGGACATGTTCCGGAATGTTCGTTACAGTTCGAATTGGCATACTTTCGTAGTTTGTCAATTTTAGTCCCTGTAAGCGAATTAACTTGTTTTTGCCATACCAAAGCCTTCAAAACTTACTTCTAAGTTATGTAAAGGTTATTTAAGGTATGTTGAGTATATGTTGATGTTCCGGAGTATTTGTCGCATTAAACTGAGTACGTTTACGCACCAGTTTGCGTATAACTCTCCAGAAAACGATGTAGAGTTTGAAATTGAGCAAAAGGCAAAACATGAAAAATGTAAAACACAACCAAACAAACATTGGGATCAAATAACATTCTTTTATTGATAACTGAACTGTTCACAATGATTACAAGCACAAATGTTACAACTATCTCCCTTAGGTACAACTCAGCTAGTTTACCAGTGTTATCTTTTTCTCTGATTGGCAAAAAGTGTGCAGATTTCGTCAAGCGGTCTACGATTACCCAAATCGTATCATGACCTCTGGGTGTCTTTGGCAACTTGGTTATGAAATCCATCGAAATCTGCTCCCATTTCCACATAGGGATCTCAGGTTACTGCAAAAGACCTGAAGGCTTTTGATACTCGGCTTTTACCTTGGCACAGGTTAAGCACTTTCCAACATAAGCTGCAACATCACCTTTTAATCTCGGCTACCAGTAGAAATCCTTTAAATCTTGGTACATCTTGTCCGATCCGGGATGGATCGAGTACCTTGATTTATGTGCTTCATCGAAAATTACTTCTCTAAGACCACCAAAGAGGGGAATCCAAATTCGTCTCATGAAACACAATGTTCCTTCCCCATTGGGTACCAACTGTTTCTCCATCCCACGGAGATATTCGTCCACAAGATTCTCCTTCTTAAGAGCTTCTCTCTGCGCAACACGGATGCGCAATGAGAGATCTGTCAGTATAACCATTTCTAAAGCCCTAACCCTTATGGGCTTAATCCTCTCTTTTTGACTTAAGGCGTCTGCTACTACGTTCGCCTTTCCTGGGTGATACTTGATTTCACAATCATAATCATTTAACAACTCAATCCATCGTCGCTGTCTCATATTAAGCTCCTTCTGACCAAATATATGTTGTAGGCCCTTGTCATTTGTAAAGATCGTGCATCGGGTGCCATATAGATAATGTCGCCAAATCTTTAATGCAAACACCACTGCGCCTAATTCCAAATCATGTGTGGTGTAGTTCTTCTCATGAGCTTTCAACTGGCACGAAGCATAAGTGATAACCTTCTGTCGCTGTATCAGCACACAACCTAATCCCTGACGCGAGATGTCACAATACACCACGAAGTCATCGGTGCCATCGGGTAGGGATAAAATAGGTGCATCGCAAAGCTTGTTCTTGAGCAACTGAAAAGATTCCTCTTTTTTATCTCCCCATTCGTATTTCTTATCCTTCTGAGTGAGGGAGGTTAGCGGTTGAGTGATTTTTGAAAAATCCTCAATGAATCTGCGATAATACCCAGCTAAACCTAGAAACTGACAGATCTCGGTTGGCGTCTTCGGAGTTTCCCAATTTTTAATCGCCTCGATCTTGGTGGGATCCACATGAATTCCATCTTCGTTTACCACATGACCAAGAAACTGAACCTCGCGTAACCAGAACTCGCACTTCGAGAACTTTGCGTATAGTTTCTCTTTCTTGAGCAACTCTAAAATAGCTCTAAGGTGTTGCTCATGCTCTTCCTTCGTCCTTGAATAAATAAAAATATCGTCAATAAATACAATCACGAATTTATCAAGATATGGCTTGCAAACTCTATTCATCAAATCCATAAACACTGTCGGTGCGTTTGTTAACCCAAACGGCATTACTAGAAACTCGTAATGTCCATATCGAGTTCTAAAGGCAGTCTTCGGAATACTCTCCTTGTCACACCCCGGCCGCGGTAAAACAACGAAAGCCGCGGCGGAAACGCCGGGGAGGTGAGTAGCGACAGAATTATTGTTTCAACAACCATGGCAATTAAAGTTATGTATTATTAAAATTTAAAGTTACATTGTCTTTGAGTTCAAACTAAGCTAACATAATAACTATCTTTTAAGTCACTAAGGCCCGAGTCCGCCTAAGTGAAGCACAAGCATCATCATGCATTAGCACCTGAAACACATGTAAAAATAGGTACGTCAGCATAAAAATGCCTGTGAGATACATAGGTTTTGTTTATGCAGATTCATGACTTGTATTTGAAGAAATGTTTAATAAAGTGTAGTCATGAACCTTATAAAATGTTTTCCTTTGTAAAACCATCTGAAAATCAATGAAAATCAAATGATGATGAAATGATAATGCATGGTTAAATAAATAACCAAGTAGAAGTGAGTTTGTATAAAATATGTAATTTGTAAAACAATGTCATGTTTATGTATGAAATGTTCATGTCTTGCCCAAGTGGTTTATATAACGCAACGATGTATAATACGATAAAAGCACTTATATATAGGAAGTACCAGCGGCGTATCCACCATGCTTTTATCATATAACACATAGCCCCGTTACATAAGTCACTTATCAATAACTAACCGAAATGTCATGTTCAAAGTCAAAATGTTCATGTATAAATCATGTATAATGTCATGTGTAATATGTATCATGTATAACCAATGAAGTGCATAGCAAGTAGGAAATCATATACTTAACTATGTAATGATGTCAAATGTGAAAACAAATGTCATGTATGGTGAATAACTAGAAGTTACTCAACCCCATAGAAAATGTACAAAACAATGTTTTTGAATAAACCGAAGTTTGAATCAAATGTTATATTTTGCAGAAAAACAATGCTTTATGATTACAAACATTTATGCAGTAATGTTAATCGCATACATTCAAGCCTTGCGACTGTGGCGACAAACCCTTAAACGAATTAAAGGTTTATCTAAAGTTATGTAGTCGGATTCTGTCATCCCCAACTTCCAAACAAACCCAGGAAGTCGGAAACGGGAGTTGTCAATTCCTATGGTACCATTACATAAGTCCGAGCGGCGTGATCAATGTTAATGAATGTATTATTGTCCCGATTAAACACACCAAATGTCATAACCAATGTAGCATGTGAAAACCATGCACTAGGAATGCTAAGTAAACATGCCTAGTAGAAATGTTCATGTAAAACAATGTGCTAGCATGCTCAGTAAACATACATAGCAGAAATGTCATGTAAAACAATGTGTTCCATATGCTAAGTAAACATATGAAACAAATGTGTAACAAATCAATGTGCTAGCATGCTTAACATACATAGCAAAACATAGTGAAAGCATGTACTAAATATGTACTAGGTGAAACTAACATATTTATGTCATAAAAGCATGAAATGCACAAAAGTAACATGTATGTACACATGTATCACCCCAAAGTATTTGAAAACGGTAAAAGAGGGGAACTATGTACTCACTTGAGATTGCTAATTAGTCTTGAGAATAAGACCAATTTAAGCTCCAAGTATCACGGAATCAACCGGCACCTAGTATAGGTAACTATGTTAATAATTGGCTCCTAAATCGGGAGATAGGATAGAATGAGGTTCTATAAATCAAATGAGTAATTGAACTCATATGGTATGATTTAATAGGCCCTACATTCTGATTAGAAAGTCTATCTAAGTGCTTTTGACCCGTTTCGACACATTATGGTAACATAAGCCACTATAACGCGTCGTTAGCGTAAAACTATGTCCGGATGGTTAACTATGTGCTACGTGTTGATGCACGGAATGTCTGTTGACTTCGTCTACATAATGTCTTAGGTCAAGATAGGTCAACACAGGGTCTAGAATGTCAAAATTAGGTTTTATGTTGATAGGTCCGCTTGTATGAACATAGGATAGACATAGGTTCGCTTATAGATACATCAGGAGGTTCGCTTTTATGGTAATTGATGTAGGTTCGCTTTTGTGGCAGTCCCTTGGAGCGAACCTACTAACACTATAAATACCTGATGTTTGTGATTCATTTGTAATGTTGAAGCGGACCTAGACCATTGCTTGTGGAACGGAACTCTGTCAAATTGTAATCAAAAAGCAATAAAAGAGAAGAAATTAGAAAGGAATAGCTGTTGTAACTTCATTTACGTTGATTCCGCCTTCGTACTTGAAGATGAACGTTCTCAATTGACTTTTCAGGGTCGGAACACGGTCCAACAAGTGGTATCAGAGCTCAGGACGAGGAGTTCATACTACTACAGCTTGATTCTACTGAATTCTCTGATTTCTACTCACTTTCTCTCATACTTTTTCGATTTGAAGTGGTTCCTACGGTTTAAATGGTCTGATTTTTGTGTATAACATGCGAAACATATAAATAACAAACCCTAGAAAGTTTCAGGTTAAAACTCGGAGTAAAAATGGTTAAAACTGGGTAAAAACATAGGCTCGCTTTTTCGAACATTATCGATAGGTTCGCTCGTAATTCAAGGCAGGTTCGTTTGAAACAGTCAATTAGGTTTGCTTTTTCAGACACTTTAGCTGGTAGGTCCGCTCGAACAGACATAATCAGGTCCGCTCGAACGAACCTGATTCGCTGTTTTGATCATCAGATCCGCTTATATTGACATTTGTGAGGTTCGCTCGAACGTACATACTCTGGTTCGCTCGAACGAACAAAGTAGGTCCGCTCGAACAAACCTTGTAGATCCGCTCGAACGGACATTGTAGGTCCGCTTACTTGATCATATACAGGTTCGCTCATCCGAACAAATTGATAAGTCCGCTCATTCAGACATATATTGTCTCGGTCTTTCGGTCAAGATAGTTTCGCTTATCAGACACTTATCAGTTCCGCTTATTTGAACAATCTTGCAGTTTCGTTTTTCTGTCATTGTTCAAAATCTTGGAAATTTTTTAATTGTTGGCTGAATTTTGCAGGTAATTCACAAATATAAGTTCATGGCGAAAGATGAACCTATTCCGTGGAAAGACGATCGTACTGAAGAGCAGAAGTATTGCTATCGGAAAATGATTGCTGAAAACAGAATCATCAGAATTTCTTATATCTTTCTGGAAGCAAGAAGAGCGGGAAGATGGGATCCGAAAAGGGAGTGTTATCTGGATGAATATGGGAATATTGCAATTGATGATAAAACGCTCGATCTGGAAGCCATCATTAAGGAGATAAAAGAAGAGGATGAGTATTGGCAACACAAATGGTGGGGAACTCCAACTGAGAAAATGATAGAAGAAGAGAAAGAAAAAGTGAGAAAGGAGGAAGAAAAGAAAGAAAAAGAAAAAGAAGAGAAAAAGATGAATGAAAAATGCTCGAAATGTGAAAAATCAGAAGCAGACAATGTGAAGCTCTTGAAGGATGTGGAGAGTTTGACATTGGAAAACAATACTCTGAAGATCGAGAAGAAGGATGATGAAGATCAGATTTTGAGTTTGCACCTGAACTGCGAAAAATTGAGATCTGATAATGACAAATTTTTAAAGATTGTTGAGAGTTTATCATCAGAAAACAAAATTTTGAAAGAAAATGAAAAAGGTTTTGAAAGCAAAAGAAAATCTTCAGAAGATGAAGATTTCTGGATAAAATTGGAAAACAAAAATCTAAAAGAGAATGAAACAAGATTTCAAGAACAGTTAAAAGTCTTGGAAAATGAAAAATCTGTTCTTGAAAATCTTAAAATTGAAAATGAAAAATCAATAAAGTTCTATCTTGAAAGAATCTCTCAGCTTGAAAATGAAGATGAGAATTCAAGAAACAAGATTGATGAACTTGTAAAGAAATTGAAAGGTTTTGTGACTGCATCAGATAGTTTGAATTTTCCCTGTCCAAAACCAATCAATTATCTTCCAATAAGTGACAAGGTCACAAATTTTGACAAGGTCAAAATTGAAGATTGTGATGAAATATCTGATGATGAAAAAGAAAAGAAAAGAAAAGAAAAATATTTTTAGATTTACAAGAAAAATTTCAAAAGACTGTTTTGCAATCTACTGAAATAGGTGAATGCTCAAAGCAAAAACGTGTTAAGAAGAATGCAGAACAGAAACAAAAAGATAAAAATTTGAAAAATCCTAAAAATGAAAATAAAAGCTCATCAGATAAGTCATCCAATCATTATAAAAATTTACAAAAATTTAAAAATGAAAATCCACAAAATGTTGGTAATAAGTGGTGCAGGTTTGACCACAGTGCTCAAATGCCAAATCAAAGATACAAGAGGAGTGATGACTACCACAAAGCCAGACAATGCTATGATCTGAGCGTTTGGTGTGATGGTGGTACATGGTACGATAACAGAGTGTGTTACCGATGCGGTTACCAAGGACACATTGCTGTTAACTGCCAGAGTTGGAGCTATGAGATGAGAAGATGCTATAACTGTCAAATCAGAGGACACATTGCCAGAGATTGCCCGAGGAGATCGATGGGAAGATCGAGGGTTGAATCTCAGAGAATAGTAAAGAAACCAGTCAACGTCAAGCCCAAAGAACAGAAGGTTCAAGAACCTAAAGTTCAGGAAACAAAAGTAAAGCTTTCTCAGGGGCAAAAAGACAGACTGCGAAAGAAGAGGAAGAAGGCCAGAGAGTATCTGGAAAGGATTTTGTCCTCGGATACAACAAAAAAATCAGAAAAGAGTTCTGATAATCCAGTTTGCTCATCAAAGACTAACAAATCAAGCAAACTGAGTTCATCAGATGCAAATCTGAGGATAGAATGCAGTGTTAAGAAAGAAAAAGTTTCTGGCAAGGAATTTGTTTCTTCGGAAACAAAGGAGCCACATGTCGGCGATGAATCTGACTTATTAAAGTCAGACAAGCCACATTCAGGCAATGATTCTGGTATGATGAAACCAGAAGAGCCTTTTGTTGAGGTAAAAACAGTCAAACCCAAGGCTGGTCAGGCTTGGGTGGATCTTTTCAAATGAAAAATCCTGACTTGCCGGAGTTCCCAGGTTGGTAAGCGTGGAACATGAATCGGCATATTTCTTGAGAAATTTCACTTTGGTGATTTTTCGTCTTACATGTGGTAAATCAGGGACACTAATTTGTACTTGATTTTCTACAAGTGATGTTTGAGATTTAAAATTGAAATTGTTAAATTTGTCAAGTGACTAAAGGAAACCAATGTGATGAAAGAACCCTGAATTTGTGAAATGACACACAAAACTAATTTTCCGGAAAAACTATTTTGATTAAAACAAACTTAAGTGTTTTGAAATCTAAATGGGAAAATAGTTTGTTGTCAGGGGGAGTTCTGATTGTTTATGCCAAATGAATGGCGAATTGAAGTGATTCGATATCAGTTTGTCATTTTATTTGTACAGCTTTCAAATTTTCCTTGAAAATCAAAATTGAAACATATTTTGATTTTAGGGGGAGAAAAATTTAATAAAAAAATTAGAAAATTTGAAAATACCAAAAACATTGTAAAAGCAAAAATGAGTTTTGTTGAGAAAAGAGAAATGATAGTACATTAGTGGACTATCACAGCACGCTAAAGAAATGAAATGTCTAATGTGATAAACGGTCTCACTGATGATGTGTCGATAGGTTTTCGTACATTTAGAAGATTTATTCGGGATATAAACCTAAAATTTCAAACTTGTGAAATTCGTGGGGAACACTACTTGGATATATAGGTAACCCCTGAAATCTCGTTTGAAAGGTCTCATATTCTGATATACTAGGTTTTTATACTCAATGATGTCTGGGGTATTATTCTGGGACTTCTGCTGAACGGTAGTTCTGACCTAGTCCTTGGATAATACTTTGCCTCAAATGCTTGAAACATAGCATAAAGCCCTCAGCTGATTAGACAATAAAATTGATAATCATCTGTTGTAGCTGAAAAGATCCTCTAAAGGGGACATACTGCAAAGTCGAAACTGATATCTCTCTGTGCATATGGAAGTATCGACCTGAGATCCCTCAGTCTTCGCATTTAACCCCTAATTTATGTACAGATATCATTGTAGTATACTCACCTGTAAGACTGAATATTGAGATTCTGGATACGAGAGTATATTCAAGAGGTGGGACACATGAATGAGTTAAGTTCCTAAAACATCTAAATCGTATCCTGAATAGATTGAAAATTGTGTGAAAATTTAAGAGGACAACTATATCGTCAATCTACGTGAATCGTTTAGAACTTAAAATGATTAAAGCTTAACGGCGCTAGTGATTTGTCTCATGAACTGATATGATCCTCTTATACAAACTCACAAAAATATTATCTGTATATATTTGTTTACTGTATTTCATTCAAAAACAAAAATCCAAAAAGATTTTCGGAGTGTTTTAGCATAAAATTTTTGAAAAGTCAAAAAGATTTTCGACAACTGATGTTGAAGAGCTGATATTCACAATTCGAGTGCTAAACATGATGAACAGGATTGGGAAATTGTGTTGAAAATTCCTTGAATGTCATATATAAATTTGATTGAAAGATTGTGGGTTTAGTTAATCAAGGTCATTCATTTGAACTTGATGTAACTAATATGTTTGTGATTACAATCACGTTTCAAAGTTCTACTGAACTTTGACTTGACCAATTGATGGTCAAAACCGAAAGTCAAACTGTTGGCCAAACGTTTGACTTTCTGCACTACATAAGGAAAAAGCAAATCAAAGAATGAAAGAATGCTCACTAAGGGTCCTTGCTATCTTTTCAACAAAGAAGACAAAGTCCCAATGCTTGAGAGAGCTCCCAAGTCAGATGTGAAGAAGAGAAAATGAGAATGAGCAAGGAAATAAGGAGAAATGGATGGCTATTTATAGTAGTTGTGAAGTAACAAGATCATCACAAGTGTTTTGATTAGCCATTAAGCAATGAATCATGGCCATCCATTTGTTACCAGCTGATTGGAAGCCTTGGTGATCACACAAACTTGCTCAACATTCCAAGAAATTGCACAAACAGCCCCTGAAGTTACAACAGTTTGCTAAAAATCAATTTCTGGAACTGGGCATGCTGATGCGGCCCGCGTAAGAAATGGGAGAGGGCTTACACGGCCCGCCTGGGCTCCCCAGATCAGCAACAGTTTGATATATTGACAGCTTTAGTCCCTACATGCATTCGAGTCCATTTCAGGCCTTTTTGACCCCCGTTAAGCCATTTTCAAGGCTCTACAAGGTCAATAAAGCTTAGAGGACTCAAAATATACTTGGAACATTCTCGGATGTCGGCTCGTTTGGGCGTACGGTCGCGTTGTTCGTTAAATTACGACGAAACTCAAACGGACGTAAAAATGAACCAAATTGAGCGATGAATGGAATTTTTGCATGCCGATCACTAAAATAAAAATATTTTAGTGTGTACAAAAATTTTGGATGTCCAGATGTGGCCAGAACGTAAGATATGCGCGAAAATGCAAACTTACGCCGTTTTTGACACTTTTAGTCCCTGTAAGATCATATAAGCATGTTTTCGCACACCGAACCTATCAAAGCTTATTTCTAAGCCATGTTTAGGTTATTTATGGTATGTTTAACTTATGATCAAGTTCTGGACTGTACGTTGCCTTACGAAACGGCAGACTTTTGCAAGTTGACGCAATTAGTCCCTGAGAGCGAATAAACTTGTTTTTGCCATACCAAAGCCTTTAAAACTTATTTCTAAGTTATGTAAAGGTTATTTAAGGTATGTTAAGTTTATGATGATGTTCCGGAGTGTTTGTCGCGTTAAACTGATCGTGTTTACGCACCAGTTTGCGTATAACTCTCTAGAAAGCGATATAGAGTTCAAAATCGATCAAAAATCAACATGGGCACAAAACCAAACATAAATGACAAACATTCGGATCAAAACACACTGTTTTATTAATATTGTATTGTTCAGAGTTTGTAAAAATGATATCACAAGCACAGATGTCACAGTCTCCCCTACTTCAGGAAATTTCGTCCCGAAATTTATTTAGAGGAAACTTGTGAGAATAGATGCGGATATTTCGCTTTCATCTGATCTTCACATTCCCAAGTAAACTCTAGGCCACGTTTAGATTCCCAGCGAACTTTGACCAATTTAATCCGCTTGCCTTTCAACTGCTTAAATGAACGGTTCACTATCTCCACAGGTTTCTCAACAAAGTGCATCGTGTTATCAACACGAATTTCATCAAGTGGTATGTGGAGGTTCTCATCAGCTAAACACTTTCTGAGATTGGACACGTGGAATGTTGGATGAACATTTCCAAGTTCAGGAGGTAGCTCAAGTTTGTAGGCTACTTTTCCGACTCTTTCAACGATCTTGAATGGTCCAACATAGCGAGGTGCAAGTTTTCCTTTCTTCCTAAATCTAATCACACCTTTCCAAGGGGATACCTTGAGTAGGACGTGATCGCCAACTTGGAATTCTAAGGGCTTGCATCGTCGATCCGCGTAACACTTCTGACGGCTTCTAGCTGTCTGTAGGTTATCACGAATCTTCTTGACCTTATCTGTAGTCTCTAGAATGAGTTCAGGTCCAGTAAGCTGAGCTTCACCTATCTCATTCCAGCAGACCGGTGAAGGACATTTTCGACCGTATAAAGCTTCGAAAGGAGCCATGTTGATGCTAGAGTGATAACTATTGTTGTAGGAGAATTCGATCAAAGGTAGATGCGAATCCCAACTACCACCAAAATCAATCACACACGCTCTAAGCATATCCTCCAGTGTCTGGATTGTTCTCTCAGATTGACCATCTGTCTGCGGATGGTATGCTGAGCTCAAATGAAGTTGAGTACCCATGGCAGATTGCATGGTTCTCCAAAAGCGAGACGAGAATCGGGCATCTCTGTCTGATATAATGTTCAAAGGAACACCATGTCGAGATACAATCTCATCAACATAGATTTTGGCCAACTTGTCAGCAGATAGATCCTCACGGATCGGCAAGAAATGTGCTGACTTTGTTAGACGATCAACAACAACCCAAATGGCGTCATGACCTTTCTTAGTCGCGGCAGCTTGGTAATGAGATCCATAGATATGTTTTCCCATTTCCAAACCGGAATCTCTGGTTGCTCCAATAATCCAGAGGGATGTTGATGTTCTGCCTTAACCTTGAGACAAGTAAGGCATTTGGAAACATATAAGGCAATGTCTTTCTTCATACCCGGCCACCAATACTGGGTTCGAAGATCCTTATACATTTTGTCTGCACCAGGATGAATTGAATAACGAGACTTATGAGCTTCATCCATAAGCAAGGTGCGAAGATTGTCTATGCTTGGGACCCACAAACGTCCCATATAGTAGAATATCCCAAAATCTCTCAGTTCAAGCTCAGGATTAGTATGACACGGTAACTCTTTACCCATCAAGTCTTGTATAACACAAGTATGTTGAGCCTGAATTATGCGAGATTGAAGGTCAGATCGAACCTGAACACAGTGAAGCTTGACACGTTCCTTACGACTTAATGCATCAGCCACGACATTCGCCTTACCAGGGTGGTAGCGAATCTCGCAATCGTAGTCGTTTAGGAGTTCAACCCAACGTCGTTGCCTCATGTTTAGTTCTTTCTGATTGAAGATGTGCTGGAGACTCTTATGGTCAGTGAACACTACACACTTTGTACCGTAAAGGTAGTGTCTCCAGATTTTGAGAGCAAAGACTACTGCACCTAACTCAAGATCATGAGTTGTGTAGTTCTTCTCGTGTACCTTCAGCTGTCTTGATGCATAGGCTATAACTTTGTTTCTTTGCATAAGAACGCAGCCAAGGCCTAAGTTGGATGCATCATAGTACACAACAAAATCGTCATTACCCTCGGGCAAAGATAGAATAGGTGCATCACAGAGTTTCTGTTTCAAGGTCTGGAAAGCTTCTTCCTGTCTGGATCCCCACTCAAAAGGTTTACTCTTCTGAGTTAAAGCAGTGAGAGGAACCGCAATCTTGGAGAAGTTTTCAATGAAACGGCGGTAATAACCCGCTAGACCAAGAAATGAACGAACCTCGGTAGGAGTAGTAGGAGTATCCCAATCCTTAATCGCACTGATTTTGGCGGGATCTACATGTATACCTTGTTCGTTGACGATGTGCCCTGAAAATTGAACTTCCTTAAGCCAGAATTCACACTTGGAGAATTTAGCGAAAAGTTGCTCTTTCTTCAGAAGCTCCATTGTAAGACAAAGATGCTGTTCATGATCAGCTCGAGTCTTAGAATAGATCAAAATATCATCAATGAAGACGATGATGAACTTATCCAAATAAGGCTTACAAACCCTATTCATCAAGTCCATGAAAACAGCAGGAGCATTTGTTAAACCGAAAGGCATAACAGTAAACTCATAATGACCATAACGCGTACGAAAAGCTGTCTTGGGAATATCTTCTTCGAGAACTCGAAGTTGATGATACCCAGAACGTAGATCAATCTTTGAAAAGCAAGTAGCACCCTGTAGCTGATCAAAGAGATCATCAATGTGAGGTAGGGGATATCGATTCTTGATGGTAAGCTTATTAAGCTCACGGTAATCGATACACATTCTGAATGATCCATCTTTCTTTTTCACAAATAGGACAGGAGCGCCCCAAGGGGAAAAGCTTGGACGGATGAATCCTTTATCAGATAGCTCCTGAAGCTGCTTAGATAACTCTTGCATCTCAGACGGTGCAAGGCGATAAGGTGACTTAGCAATGGGATTAGCGCCAGGCACAAGATCAATGCGAAACTCAACTTGGCGCACAGGGGGTAAACCAGGTAATTCCTCAGGAAATACCTCTGGATAATCCCGAACAACAGGGATATCTTGGATAATCTTACCCTTGCCTTTATCCTCTACGACATGTGCTAAGAAAGCAACATATTTCTTTCACAGGTATTTGCGGGCTTGGGTACAGGACATAAGCTTAAGACCACTGACGGGTTTCTCCCCACAAACTTCTAAGATCTCACCAGTCGATAGCGGTATACGGACCAACTTCTCAAAACATACCACCTCAGCATGGTACTTGGATAACCAATCCATTCCTACTATTAGGGGTGTGCATGGGTCGGTTTGGTTCGGTTTTTACTATTAACCATAACCATAACCGCTAGTTCGGTTATGGAGTTTTGGTAACCATAACCATAACCAAACTTCGGTTATGGTTAATCGGTTATGAAGTCGGTTATGGTTCGGTTTTGGTTAATTTCGGTTAAGTAACCAAGCAAGGTTTGAAATAAATAGCGTTGTACACGATTTGAACTTAGCTTGAGCCTATTTATTAAGATAACAGAGACTAAACTTTTTGGTTAAACTACTGATTTGGGGTTCTTTTTAATAACGTAATTCTCAAACAAAAAAAATTATGGCCATAACACCTTAATTCTTTATCAAAATAAATGGCATCTACATCAAGATCAATTTGTTACTAAGATACTTTTATATTAGTAAAAACACTCTATATGGTTTTGTAAAACACAAATCCATTATATAAAGTTAACATTACAGGTTCGGTTCGGTTTCGGTTATATCGGTTAACCAAAGCTTCATAACCATAACCATAACCGATTGAGCGGTTATACAAAGTTTCATAACCATAACCGTTGGTTATATTGGTTATCGGTTATTAGTGGTTCGGTTATGTCGGTTATGGTTCGGTTATCGGTTATGGTGGTTAATTTGCTCACCCCTACCTACTATAACATCAAAGCTCCCGAGTTGCATCGGTGTGAGGTCAATAGGGAAAAGATGGTTATTGAGATTCAACTGGCAATTTCGAAGAACGGAATCGAGAACAACAGGTTCACCACTAGCGACTTCTACTGTCAAGGGCTTTCCTAGTTTTGTTCTAGGCATCGCAAGCAAAGGCTCAAATGCTAAGGACACAAAACTCTTATCGGCACCCGAATCAAATAGAACAGAAGCAGGATGGTTGTTAACAAGGAACGTACCGTTCACCACTTCGTTATCTGCACGCGCCTCATTTGCATTAAGATTGAAAGCTCTACCATGAGCTGGTGCTGGATTCACATGTGCCAACCTTGGGCAATTGTTCCTGTAGTGGGTCAGATCCCCACAGTTGAAACATGAACCAGGCGGAAAATGAGGTCGTGCAGGATTTTGGGCAGGGTTCTGTACTGCTGGGTTTTGAGCTGCCTGATTCTGATTAGGAGCAAAACGGCAAGTGTTCGCAAGATGACCAGACTTGCCACAATTCGTGCAGATACGACATTGCAACTGTGGCTGGTGATGGCTATTACATCTGTTGCACAGAGGTGCATTACCAGCATACTGCCTCTTGCCAGCAGGTTGTGCAGCCTGATTAGGAGCAGCCTTGTTAGTCTGAGCGGTAACAGCAAAATTCTTGGAAGCCTTACGCTTCCTTGACTTCTTCGACGACTAAGCAGCCTTCTTGCCCTTGTTATCCTTGGCGCCATCAGACTGTTTCTGCTTCTTGTCACCTTTCCTGTGGAGTTTACCCTTCTTGATTTGGGATTCAGTAAGGGTAGCAGCTAGCTCAATGGCCTGACGGTCGGTAGTAGGGTGACTGCCAGAGACAATATCCTGAACAGGATCTGGCAACCCATCTATGTACCTCTCGATTGCCTTATCCAAAGGCGTGACCATTGTTGGACAGAGCAAGCTTAACTCCTCATATCTGTCAGTGTAAGCCCGGTGTTCACCACTTACTTGCTTCAGATCATTGAACTCATCTTCGAGTGCCCTCTGCTCGTGTCGAGGACAGAATTCTCTCATCATTAGAGCCCTGAGTTCCTCCCATGTCTGACCTAAAGCAACCTCAGCACCTCAATCTCTCATTACCCCATTCCACCAGGTAAGAGCCCTCTTTTTAAATACACTCGAAGCAAACTCGACCTTACGGTTGTTCGGACACTGAACATGGCGAAATGTGCTCTCAAGACTCTCAAACTTCTGTAGAAGCCCTGTTGCTCCTTCAATACCACTAAACTTGAGCGGTTTAGCCGAGTTAAACTGTTTAAAGTTGCACGGAGCAGGTGCATTAACATTGTTATTGGTGGCTTGGTTTATTTGAGTTATGAGACCAGGTAGCATAGCAACCATCTGCTGTGCTATAATAGCTGCCAGTTCGGTATCTGGTTGAGGAACGTTACGTCGAGGAGGCATTCTAAAAGAGGAAACATGAGAGAAAATGTCACACCCGCAAAATCCCACACGCGGAGTACCACCGCTTGGAGGCGTGACTGACCAGGATCAAGCCACCAATTATATCAAACATAGCATTTAATAATAATCAAAGACATAATTGGTGTTCAAAACTAAACACTGTTCAAGTAGCGGAAGCATTAAATGTAAAACCCAAAACATAAGTATCAATGTGTGAATGTAAAAGTGTTTAATAAGCATTCACGGGTTCTTGTCCACAACGACCCGCCTCTCCTCTGGTGCAAACTCCAAGTATACCTAAGGCCCTGCAAGGCATGCAGCAAATAATCAACAAACTAGTTGAGCGAGTTCACAGAAAGTAAGTTTGTAAAAATCATGCGTATGTTCATCTAATAGGGCTTCCCAAGCAAGAATATTCTATTGGTGAGGAATTCTCACGTTTATCTTTTGTAACGGGACTTCCCATTATGGTACTTACTAGACTACTTCCAACCATGTGTTCTTCTTTACCGAGAACAGGAAAACGTACAGGGTCACGTAGGCTTTACGTGACGTGCCCTTCCCCGAGGACATTGGTACGCGTGGGGGCTACGTAGGCTTTACGCAGCGTGTCCTTCCGACCCGGAAGACAGTAGAAGGTATTGGGTTACGTAGGCTTTACGTAACGTGTCCTCCCGACCCGGGAGACAAATGGCAAATACTGGGTTACGTAGGCTTTACGTAACGTGTCCTGACTATCCTGAGGACGATGGTCTATAGTCTAGTGAATGCGTAAGTACGAGTATCTCTTTCAATATCAACATATCCAACCCAATTCCCAACCCGGGAATCCCATGCCTTGGCTGTGTGAACTCACCTTGGTTTGCTCGGCAGATACACAAATAAAAGACTCTTGAACTAAGGGTGGTCAACCACGTCCTAACAGGGTTACCACACAAGTCAGGTTCGGTTCAGATAGTACACATATACATCATGGCAATCACGTATGCACGTAAACACATTAGTGCACCACTTGTGCGATTCGGATGGTTGGGCCAAAGAACTTGTGCAAGCCCAACCATCTTGTGCGATGTAAGTCTAGGCCCAAACCTTACCCGGCCCAGTTAATTAACAAATCAAATATAAAGGTCGGCCCAAAATAATGTTCGTTGTGATCCAATAACAATCGGCCCAAAAGTAACACATAACAGTTAAGAAATTCAATATACTTGTGCGATCCAGCTACTTACCCAGCCCAACAGTTCATCCGGCCCAAACTAACGAAACAATCACTTGTGCGATCTGACTTTGGGCTTGTGCGCTCGGACATTTGGGCTGTCCGGCCCAACAGTTCCTAACAACGTTTACATATGTGTGTGGCCCAACCCCTTTGTGCGATCCATACCGACTTGTACGATCCACAAGTGTTGTACGATCAAACATGACTAAGAATATTGTGCGGTTGCCTTATGTGATCCGATCAGGTCTTGTACGACCTGACCTTGTGCGATCCAATGGGAGCTTGTACGTGTGGGCTCCCTTGTGCGATCGGTCGGTCTTGTGTGATTGATCCAATTGTGCGATCAATTAACAACTTCCCATGAATTATGCTATCAGTTACAATAATCAATTGTTTCCAAATTCAACATTCTATCAATCAACACAATTCCAATATTCCAACTAACAAACTATCGATCAAACAGGCAATTAAGTATCAAATCTTATGAACCCTATTCTAATCAAAATCACAAGAATATCATTATCGCATTCATATGGATCAACCTTAACATCTAGCATATCGTTCAGGTTCAACACCAGTCGATTACATGAGCATACACATATGACCGATTATCAAGAACACTATTAAGCACCAAACGATTAACAGAAATATCAACATCATCAACGATCATGCACTCGAACATGTAACCATACATCAATACAGAAATCACTATGGAAATCATGCAATCCAACACGTTAATAATCATATATTCAAGGTGACACACTAACCGGTTAAGGGGTGATCCGATTCAAGAATGATGTTCGAGAGGAAAGGAGTGATGGCCGTCGAATTCCAAAGCAAAACGAGAGAGAGAGGGACTAGGGTTTCTTGTGTGTGTTCTTGTGTTTTTGGTAACAAAAATGAGAAACAAACCCCTTACAATATGTTTGTTCACGTGAAAGGGGAGTGGGCCGAGCCCAACTCGGTGCCCACGGGTCCGGATGTAAGGTGTAGAGCCCAAGGCTTGTACGGTCCAAAAGTGTGTAAGTGTTGTGCGATACGGGTTGTTTGTGCGGTTCAATACATACATACACACATCATGCACAACACACATAATAACATAATCACAAGATTTACGTAACATTCATAAATCAGATATCACATATACACGTAACGTTACATCAAAGTAAGGTCTAAAGTTCGAGTTGTCACATTATCCCCAACTAATTGGAAATTTCGTCCCGAAATTTGGTATGCACTCACTGAGGAAGCTAGGTAAACTGTATTGTTCACTGGTTTTCCTGGGGTGTCACATCCTCCCCCCGTTGATCTGGAATTTCGTCCCGAAATTCCGAAGTAGTAGCTTCAGTCTCAGCAGTGGTTGTACTGTTCGCGAACAATTGGGGGTACTTTTCTGTCATCCTGTCTTCGCGTTCCCAGGTGTACTCTGGGCCACGTTTGGAGTTCCAACGAACTCGAACAAGAGGGATTCTCTTGTGTTTGAGGACCTTCACATCCCGGTCCGTGATTTCTACTGGTTCCTCGACGAACTGCAACCGCTCGTCGATAGTGAGTTCTTTGAAAGGAATGATGAGGTTTTCATCTGAGAGGCACTTCTTTAAGTTCGATACATGAAAGACATTGTGAACTGCCCCGAGTTCAGCTGGTAGGTTCAACTTGTATGCAACTTTGCCAACCTTTTCTATGATTTCGAAGGGTCCGACGTATCGCGGATTCAGTTTGCCCCGTTTGCCAAAACGTACCACACCCTTCCAGGGTGAGACTTTCAATAAAACCCGGTCCCTGACCTCAAATTCCAAAGGCTTTCTACGCTTGTCCGCGTAGGCTTTCTGACGGTCGCGTGCTGCCGCCATGCGTTGTCTTATTTGTGCAATCTTTTCTGTGGCGTCCACTACGATCTCTGGACCCGTGATTTGACTATCCCCCACCTCTGCCCAACAGAGAGGTGACCGGCATTTACGCCCGTACAATGCCTCGAATGGAGCGGCTTGAATGCTGGTGTGATAACTGTTATTATAAGAAAACTCCACCAAAGGGAGGTGCTTTTCCCAGCCGTTGCCGAAATCGATGACGCATGCTCGAAGCATGTCTTCTAGCGTTTGGATCGTTCGCTCAGACTGCCCATCCGTCTGAGGGTGATAAGCTGTGCTCATGTCTAACCGTGAGCCGAAAGATTTATGCATCGCTTGCCATAGCTCTGACGTGAATCGTGCATCGCGATCCGAAATGATAGATGTGGGCACTCCGTGCCTCGAAACAACTTCTTTAAGATAGACGTCTGCGAGAGTGGAGAACTTATCCGTTTCCTTTATAGGTAGGAAGTGTGCAGACTTGGTGAGTCGATCCACGATCACCCATATCGTATCGTTCCCACGCTGGGATCTAGGTAGGCCTGTAACGAAATCCATGGAAATTTCTTCCCATTTCCACTGTGGTATCTTAGGCTGCTGAAGTAGGCCAGCTGGTTTCTGATATTCAACCTTGACTCTCGCACAGGTCAAGCATTTTCCAACGTACGTAGCGATGTGGGCCTTCATACTAGGCCACCAATAAGTAGTACTGATGTCGTGGTACATTTTATCCGACCCTGGATGTACCGAATAGCGAGACTTGTGAGCTTCATCCATTACAAGTTCGCGTAAACCGCCATAGAGAGGGACCCAAATCCGGCCCGTTACATAGTAGGCGCCGTCTGCCTTCTGTTCCATCTGTTGTCGTGAGCCGCGTAAGGCTTCAGCCTTGACGTTTTCGGGCTTCAGTGCTTCTGTCTGAGCAGCTCGTATCTGAGCAGGAAGGCTAGACTGAATCGTAAGCTGTAGCGCTCGCACGTGCCGTGGTAAAGTGTCTTTCCGACTGAGGGCATCAGCCACAACATTGGCTTTGCCTGGATGGTACTTGATAGCGCATTCATAATCGTTCAGTAGTTCGACCCATCGTCGTTGACGCATGTTCAAATCCTTCTGCTTAAGAATATGCTCGAGACTCCTGTGATCGGTGTAAATCGTGCACCTGGTACCGTACAGGTAGTGTCGCCATATCTTAAGCGCGAAAACAACAGCTCCCAGCTCTAAGTCGTGCGTCGTATAGTTGCGTTCATGAACCTTGAGTTGACGAGAGGCGTAAGCGATAACCTTGTCGCGCTGCATTAACACACACCCAAGTCCCCGAATGGATGCATCACAATAAACCACGAAGTCATCTGTGCCCTCTGGCAATGAGAGGATAGGTGCGCTGCAAAGTCTATCCTTTAGGTGCTGAAAGGCAGTCTCCTGGGGCTCTCCCCAGCGATAGGTAACACCCTTCTGTGTCAGTAGCGTAAGCGGCTGAGCAATCTTCGAAAAGTCTCTAATAAACCGTCTGTAGTAACCTGCCAGACCCAAGAATTGGCGTATTTCCGTTGGCGTACGCGGTGCAGGCAAGTTTCTGATCGAATCTACCTTGGACGGATCGACATGGATCCCATCCTTGTTAACCACATGGCCTAAGAAGTGGACTTCACGAAGCCAGAAGTCGCATTTAGAAAGCTTAGCGTACAGCTGTTCCTTCCGAAGGAGTTCCAAAATAAGGCGAAGATGCTGCTCGTGTTCCTCCTGACTCTTGGAGTAAATTAGGATGTCGTCGATGAATACTATGACGAACTTGTCAAGATAGGGTTTGCATACCCTGTTCATAAGGTCCATAAATACGGCAGGCGCGTTCGTTAACCCGAATGGCATGACAAGAAACTCGTAGTGACCGTAACGAGTTCTGAAGGCTGTCTTGGAGACGTCCTCATCCCGGACTCTCAACTGATGGTACCCCGACCTCAAGTCTATCTTCGAATAGTAGCACGACCCTTGCAACTGGTCGAATAAGTCGTCGATGCGCGGAAGAGGATAACGGTTCTTCACCGTCACCTTGTTGAGTTCACGGTAGTCGATACACATCCTGAACGTACCGTCTTTCTTTTTCACGAAAAGTACTGGAGCTCCCCAAGGCGAAGAGCTTGGCCGAATAAAGCCCTTTTCTAAGAGCTCTTGTAGCTGCTTTGACAGTTCCTCCAATTCTGATGGAGCTAGACGATTTGGTGTGCGAGCTATGGGTGCTGCTCCTGGAGCGAGCTCGATTTGAAATTCGACCTGACGATGAGGCGGTAAGCCTGGTAAGTCTTCAGGAAACACCTGAGGGTAATCACGTACAATTGGAATATCTTCCAATTTCTTTTCTTTTGCTGATGCGTCTGTAACAAGAGCCAAAATGGCTGTGTGACCCTTACGTAAGCATTTCTGAGCCTTCAAGAAGGAGATGATGCCAACCACAGCACCACTCTTGTCGCCTTGAACTTCTAGAGGTTCCTGACCCGAACGAGGAATGCGAATTATCTTTTCACTACATAGAATCTCTGCCTGGTGTTGGGATAACCAATCCATCCCAATCACGACGTCGAAGCTACCCAAAACTATGGGAATGAGATCAATAGAGAAGGCTTGACCAGCTAAGATAAGATTACAACCTTGAACTACGTGCGTGGCTTCTAGACTTTTACCGTTAGCTAATTCTACTACATGTTTGGTGGGTAGAAGTGTTGGTGCACGTTTTAGTAGTTGACACATTTTCACAGACATATAGCTTGTATCCGCACCCGAATCAAATAAAACAGTAACGTAAATATTGTCGAGGAGAAACTTACCCATAACAACGTTGGGATCGTTCACCGCGTCGCCTCGACCTAGTACGAATGCACGACCACGAGCTTCATTGCCGTTGTTGTTGTTGTTTCCACCGTTGTTGTTGCCGTTGCCCTGGTTGTTGTTGTTGTTGCGATTCTGGTTCAGCTGAGGGCAATCTCTTTTGAAATGACCTTCAGCCCCACACTGGAAACATCCCCGGTTTCCACGCTGTGGCTGCTGCTGCTGATTCTGGTTCTGTGGAGCTGGTTGTTGAGGCTGCTGATTCTGATTTGCAGGACGAGGGCTCCTACAGTCTTTAGCCTCGTGCCCCATCTTAAGACACCTTTGACAACGACCCTAGTTACACGGGCCGTGGTGATGCCTGTTGCAGTTGTGGCACCTAGGTTGACTACCCTGATATCTCCTCTGTCTGTGACTGCCAGAGGATTGCTGACTGGGACTCTGATAGTGGTCAATCTTCTGCTGCTGAGCTTGTGGCTGAACAGATGCTGAACTTTTACTAGAATCTCCATCCCATTTTCTTTTACTGTCACCAGATGTAGCAGGAGTAGCTGAGGTGGTGACGTTAGCAGTAGCATTAACACGCTTGGGCAGTTTATTCTGATCCACTGCCTGATCGGTGATACGGTGAGCGAGACGTTGGATTTCCTGGATGTTTTCGAGGTTAGCCGACGTCACGTGGCTCTGAATTTCTGGCGCCAATCCCTTGAGATACAACTCAATGCGCTTGTATGGAGGGTCCACCATAGTTGGACACAGAACGGCCAGCTCATTCGACCGTTTAGTATACGCTTCGATCTCTGACCCAACCATCTTCAGATTGTACAGTTCGTCTTCCAACTTGTGAATATCTTCACGCGTGCAATACTCACGCTTGATGAGTTCCTTAAAATCGTTCCATGGGGTGGCGTTAGCAGCTGCCAACCCTAAGATCTGGACTTGGGCGTTCCACCAAGTCAGTGCTATCCCTTCCAAAGTGCCGGTGGCAAACTTGACCTTGCGAGCCTCAGGGCACTCGCACATTTCGAATACCGATTCTAACTTTTCAAACCAGTGGAGGAGTCCCACTGCCCCCTCGGTGCCGCTGAACGAGTTTGGACGACAGTCCATGAAGTTCTTGAATGTGCAGACAGGTTGCTGCGCGTGTTGACCTATTGTGTACGAATAGGACGA
Source organism: Helianthus annuus (assembly GCF_002127325.2). Lineage (NCBI taxonomy): Eukaryota > Viridiplantae > Streptophyta > Magnoliopsida > Asterales > Asteraceae > Helianthus > Helianthus annuus. The sequence goes on along the minus strand of NC_035444.2, from coordinate 127,932,061 downwards.
AGTTAAATACGAGAGTTAATGTAGGATCTAAAGATCCTAGTGTGTGCCTATACTGCAGGATATACTACCTGCTTGAGCTGCTGCAACTGCCGCAGCAACTTGAGCTTGAACGAGAGCCTCTAGCTGGGCTTGTGTCATGTTGATTCGTCCAGACATGATCTTCATAGTAACAAGTAGCATAGGTAAGAATGGTTCGCGAATAGGGCGATGACAGAAAAGTGTAAGCACGTAGGGTTTCTCATGTTATAGTATCATGTGTATCTAAGCGTAATGCGAGCAAAGTTCTAAGCAGTTCTAGCAAACAGGCAATAAACATAAACCTTATTACCTAGGATGTCGAGTCTTGCACGTGGAGCGAAGCGTCGTTGTGGATCGTTGAGAGCACTGTTCTGGTTATAGTCCGGTTTTAATAAAAACGTTTTCTCATATTAAAACCAAGTTCTCTATAACCAATGGCTCTGATACCAATCTGTCACACCCCCAAAATCCCACACGCGGAGTACCACCGCTTGGAGGCGTGACTGACCAGGATCAAGCCACCAATTATATCAAACATAGCATTTAATAATAATCAAAGACATAATTGGTGTTCAAAACTAAACACTGTTCAAGTAGCGGAAGCATTAAATGTAAAACCCAAAACATAAGTATCAATGTGTGAATGTAAAAGTGTTTAATAAGCATTCACGGGTTCTTGTCCACAACGACCCGCCTCTCCTCTGGTGCAAACTCCAAGTATACCTAAGGCCCTGCAAGGCATGCAGCAAATAATCAACAAACTACTTGAGCGAGTTCACAGAAAGTAAGTTTGTAAAAATCATGCGTATGTTCATCTAATAGGGCTTCCCAAGCAAGAATATTCTATTGGTGAGGAATTCTCACGTTTATCTTTTGTAACGGGACTTCCCATTATGGTACTTACTAGACTACTTCCAACCATGTGTTCTTCTTTACCGAGAACAGGAAAACGTACAGGGTCACGTAGGCTTTACGTGACGTGCCCTTCCCCGAGGACATTGGTACGCGTGGGGGCTACGTAGGCTTTACGCAGCGTGTCCTTCCGACCCGGAAGACAGTAGAAGGTATTGGGTTACGTAGGCTTTACGTAACGTGTCCTCCCGACCCGGGAGACAAATGGCAAATACTGGGTTACGTAGGCTTTACGTAACGTGTCCTGACTATCCTGAGGACGATGGTCTATAGTCTAGTGAATGCGTAAGTACGAGTATCTCTTTCAATATCAACATATCCAACCCAATTCCCAACCCGGGAATCCCATGCCTTGGCTGTGTGAACTCACCTTGGTTTGCTCGGCAGATACACAAATAAAAGACTCTTGAACTAAGGGTGGTCAACCACGTCCTAACAGGGTTACCACACAAGTCAGGTTCGGTTCAGATAGTACACATATACATCATGGCAATCACGTATGCACGTAAACACATTAGTGCACCACTTGTGCGATTCGGATGGTTGGGCCAAAGAACTTGTGCAAGCCCAACCATCTTGTGTGATGTAAGTCTAGGCCCAAACCTTACCCGGCCCAGTTAATTAACAAATCAAATATAAAGGTCGGCCCAAAATAATGTTCGTTGTGATCCAATAACAATCGGCCCAAAAGTAACACATAACAGTTAAGAAATTCAATATACTTGTGTGATCCAGCTACTTACCCAGCCCAACAGTTCATCCGGCCCAAACTAACGAAACAATCACTTGTGCGATCTGACTTTGGGCTTGTGCGCTCGGACATTTGGGTTGTCCGGCCCAACAGTTCCTAACAACGTTTACATATGTGTGTGGCCCAACCCCTTTGTGCGATCCATACCGACTTGTACGATCCACAAGTGTTGTACGATCAAACATGACTAAGAATATTGTGCGGTTGCCTTATGTGATCCGATCAGGTCTTGTACGACCTGACCTTGTGCGATCCAATGGGAGCTTGTACGTGTGGGCTCCCTTGTGCGATCGGTCGGTCTTGTGTGATTGATCCAATTGTGCGATCAATTAACAACTTCCCATGAATTATGCTATCAGTTACAATAATCAATTGTTTCCAAATTCAACATTCTATCAATCAACACAATTCCAATATTCCAACTAACAAACTATCGATCAAACAGGCAATTAAGTATCAAATCTTATGAACCCTATTCTAATCAAAATCACAAGAATATCATTATCGCATTCATATGGATCAACCTTAACATCTAGCATATCGTTCAGGTTCAACACCAGTCGATTACATGAGCATACACATATGACCGATTATCAAGAACACTATTAAGCACCAAACGATTAACAGAAATATCAACATCATCAACGATCATGCACTCGAACATGTAACCATACATCAATACAGAAATCACTATGGAAATCATGCAATCCAACACGTTAATAATCATATATTCAAGGTGACACACTAACCGGTTAAGGGGTGATCCGATTCAAGAATGATGTCCGAGAGGAAAGGAGTGATGGCCGTCGAATTCCAAAGCAAAACGAGAGAGAGAGGGACTAGGGTTTCTTGTGTGTGTTCTTATGTTTTTGGTAACAAAAATGAGAAACAAACCCCTTACAATATGTTTGTTCACGTGAAAGGGGAGTGGGCCGAGCCCAACTCGGTGCCCACGGGTCCGGATGTAAGGTGTAGAGCCCAAGGCTTGTACGGTCCAAAAGTGTGTAAGTGTTGTGCGATACGGGTTGTTTGTGCGGTTCAATACATACATACACACATCATGCACAACACACATAATAACATAATCACAAGATTTACGTAACATTCATAAATCAGATATCACATATACACGTAACGTTACATCAAAGTAAGGTCTAAAGTTCGAGTTGTCACAGAAAACGAGTGAGATGATGTGATGAAAATGAGATAACAATAAAATCGACAAAAAGCAAGGAATGTGGTCGTTTGTTCGTTACCACAAAGCAAACAAACAACACACGGTGACAAATCAAAGTAAATGAGTCATAATAATGTATCGCGAAGACATGCTCGCCTATAAGTGAACACTCACCCCAAGAGTTCCCAGGTAAGAGTGACTGGTCCGTTACTGCGGATTTGTACGAACACTCTAGCCTTAGACAGAAAACTCAGGGTACAGGCATTCACTCTTCCAGTTTGCATGTGTTTACATTATTTAGACCCAAAACTTTGACGAGATTTTGAAAATTTGGAAGGCACACAGCCAAAAGAAATCATCTAAGGATAGATGATTAATTTTCAAAGTGGTTTTGTTATTGTCTTCTTGTTGTGGTTATCACCTAAGGATAGGTGACGTGTATTGTTTTAAAATCTAAACACAAGTAAACTTGTGTTAGGGTCCTAGAAAGTTATAGTCTAGGTCAAAGAATTGCTAATAATCTAATTCCCTATAACCATTGGCTTTGATACCAACTCTTCTGTCACACCCCGGCCGCGGTAAAACAACGAAAGCCGCGGCGGAAACGCCGGGGAGGTGAGTAGCGACAGAATTATTGTTTCAACAACCATGGCAATTAAAGTTATGTATTATTAAAATTTAAAGTTACATTGTCTTTGAGTTCAAACTAAACTAACATAATAACTGTCTTTGAGTTATGTATAAACCATGTATAATGTCATGTGTAATATGTATCATGTATAACCAATGAAGTGCATAGCAAGTAGGAAATCATCTACTTAACTATGTAATGATGTCAAATGTGAAAACAAATGTCATGTATGGTGAATAACTAGAAGTTACTCAACCCCATAGAAAATGTACAAAACAATGTTTTTGAATAAACCTAAGTTTGATTACAAACATTTATGTAGTAATGTTAATCGCATACATTCAAGCCTTGCGACTGTGGCGACAAACCCTTAAACGAATTAAAGGTTTATCTAAAGTTATGTAGTCGGATTCTGTCATCCCCAACTTCCAAACAAACCCAGGAAGTCGGAAACGGGAGTTGTCAATTCCTATGGTACCATTACATAAGTCCGAGAGGCGTGATCAATGTTAATGAATGTATTATTGTCCCCATTAAACACACCAAATGTCATAACCAATGTAGCATGTGAAAACCATGCACTAGGAATGCTAAGTAAACATGCCTAGTAGAAATGTTCATGTAAAACAATGTGCTAGCATGCTCAGTAAACATACATAGCAGAAATGTCATGTAAAACAATGTGTTCCATATGCTAAGTAAACATATGAAACAAATGTGTAACAAATCAATGTGCTAGCATGCTTAACATACATAGCAAAACATATTGAAAGCATGTACTAAATATGTACTAGGTGAAACTAACATGTTTATGTCATAAAAGCATGAAATGCACAAAAGTAACATGTATGTACATGTGTATCACCCCAAAGTATTTGAAAACGGTAAAAGAGGGGAACTATGTACTCACTTGGGATTGCTAATTAGTCTTGAGAATAAGACCAATTTAAGCTCCAAGTATCACGAAATCAACCGGCACCTAGTATAGGTAACTATGTTAATAATCGGCTCCTAAATCGGGAGATAGGATAGAATGAGGTTCTATAAATCAAATGAGTAATTGAACTCATATGGTATGATTTAATAGGCCCTACATTCTGATTGGAAAGTCTACCTAAGTGCTTTTGACCCGTTTCGACACATTATGGTAACATAAGCCACTATAACGCGTCGTTAGCGTAAAACTATGTCCGGATGGTTAACTATGTGCTATGTCAAGTCTTACATGCCCAATAATCCCTAAACAGGTTACTAAATCAGATTACATGTCAAAAATATGTTCACATAATCAAAATACGGATTTATGTTTCAAAATGGCATTTTGGTCATTTCCTATGGGCATACAAGCTAACTAGCAAATGACTAACCAATCCTAGGTGATCATAAGGTTATAACCTCAGTGGTTATTCCCTATGAAACTATGATCACTTACTAAGCTTGGTCGGATCCTAAAGATCGACCAAACGGGTCGGGTTCGGAAGTATAAGCGGTTGTTTAGACCGCTTACCTTACGACCCTAAACAAGCACAAACTAATAGTGTCGAGTTAGACATGTCAAAACATGTCTAACCTACTGATATGGTATCAAAACAAAGTGTTTTGTTACCCTAAAGTAGTTCCGAGGCAAAATGCGTGCTAAAACGAATTTTGACCGAAACTTTGACTCGACACTACAGCTAGCTAACGTGGTAATCAGCGGCTATAATCATGAAGGATTATAACTATCGTGATTACAATCACGTTTCAAAGTTCAATTGAACTTTGACTTGACCAATTGATGGTCAAAACCGAAAGTCAAACTGTTGGCCAAACGTTTGACTTTCTGCACTACATAAGGAAAAAGCAAATAAAAGAATGAAAGAATGCTCACTAAGGGTTCTTGCTATCTTTTCAACAAAGAAGACAAAGTCCCAATGCTTGAGAGAGCTCCCAAGTCAGATGTGAAGAAGAGAAAATGAGAATGAGCAAGGAAATGAGGAGAAATGGATGGCTATTTATAGTTGTTGTGAAGTAACAAGATCATCACAAGTGTTTTGATTAGCCATTAAGCAATGAATCATGGCCATCCATTTGTTACCAGCTGATTAGAAGCTTTGGTGATCACACAAACTTGCTCAACATTCCAAGAAATTGCACAAACAGCCCCTGAAGTTGCAACAGTTTGCTAAAAATCAATTTCTGGAACTGGGCATGCTGATGCGGCCCGCGTAAGAAATGGGAGAGGGCTTACACGGCCCGCCTGGGCTCCCCAGATCAGCAACAGTTTGATATATTGACAGCTTTAGTCCCTGCATGCATTCGAGTCCATTTCAGGCCTTTTTGACCCCCGTTAAGCCATTTTCAAGGCTCTACAAGGTCAATAAAGTTTAGAGGACTCAAAATATACTTGGAACATTCTTGGATGTCGGCTCGTTTGGGCGTACGGTCGCGTTGTTCGTTAAATTACGACGAAACTCAAACGGACGTAAAAATGAACCAAATTGAGCGATGAATGGAATTTTTACATGCCGATGACTAAAATAAAAATATTTTAGTGTGTACAAAAATTTTGGATGTCCAGATGTGGCCAGAACGTAAGATATGCGCGAAAATGCAAACTTACGCCGTTTTTGACACTTTTAGTCCCTGTAAGATCATATAAGCATGTTTTCGCACACCGAACCTATCAAAGCTTATTTCTAAGCCATGTTTAGGTTATTTATGGTATGTTTAACTTATGATCAAGTTCCGGACTGTACGTTGCCTTACGAAACGGCAGACTTTTGCAAGTTGACGCAATTAGTCCCTGAGAGCGAATAAACTTGTTTTTGCCATACCAAAGCCTTTAAAACTTATTTCTAAGTTATGTAAAGGTTATTTAAGGTATGTTAAGTTTATGATGATGTTCCGGAGTGTTTGTCGCGTTAAACTGATCGTGTTTACGCACCAGTTTGCGTATAACTCTCCAGAAAGCGATATAGAGTTCAAAATCGATCAAAAATCAACATGGACACAAAACCAAACATAAATGACAAACATTGGGATCAAAACACACTATTTTATTAATATTGTATTGTTCAGAGTTTGTAAAAATGATATCACAAGCACAGATGTCACACTCCTCTTGAATTCGCAGCTGGTGATAACCTGATCGAAAATCGATCTTGGAGTAGTAACTTGAACCTTGAAGTTGATCGAAGAGATCATCAATTCTCGGCAAAGGATACCGATTCTTGATGGTTAACTTGTTTAGCTCACGGTAGTCTATACACATGCGAAAATTACCGTCCTTCTTGACAAACAGCACTGGAGCTCCCCAAGGCGAGAAGCTTGGTCTGATAAATCCCTTGTCCAAAAGCTCTTGAAGTTGCGTCAACAATTCTTGCATCTCAGAAGGCGCAAGTCGATAAGGTGCCTTGGCTACAGGCGTGGCACCTGGAACCAAGTCAATATGGAATTCGACTTGTCGTTGAGGCGGCAATCCTGGCAAGTCTTCGGGGAAGACTTCAGGGTATTCCCTCACAACTGGGATATCTTCCAGCTTTGGCGTAGCGGCTTCCTTGTCCACGACGTGTGCCAAGCAGGCAACACATCCTTTATATAAACATGTTTGGGCTTTCAAACAACTGATGATCCTTAGAGGCGTATCATGCTTCTCTCCATGCACTACAATTGTCTCTCCATTCGCCATCGGAATGCGAATGATCTTCTCGTGGCATACGATCTCAACTCGGTTACTCGACAACCAATCCATTCCAACTACCACGTCAAAGCTTCCTAACTCGACTGGCAGAAGATTAAGCATAAACTCATGCTCTCCGAGCTCTATTACACAACCTCTAATCACTTCGTTCGCCTCTACTAACTTTCCATTAGCTAGCTCTATCGAGTACGGAATATCTAGCTTACTAGCTACTAACCCAAGCATTTTCTTAAATTCTAGGGATACAAAGCTATAATCGGCACCAGTATCAAACAGTACAGATGCAAAATGTTGGTTGATAGGGATACAAAGCTATAATCGACACCAGTATCAAACAGTAACCACGTTCGGATCTTGGCGAGCTTCCCTAACTCCAGTGTTAAAGACTCTCCCCTAAGCTTGGTTGTTCTTTGGGCAATCTCTCTTGAAGTGCCCAAGATCACCACAGCTAAAGCAACCTTGTCTGTTTCCAGTACCGCCTTGATTGTTGTTTGCTCCATGGTTTCCACTACCAGCTTAGTTTCTAAAACCACCACGATTTCCATTTCCTCTCTGGTTGTTTCTATTACCATCACCGTTTCCACCACAGTTTCTGTAGGATCGTTTGCTGACCCGATGAGCCGATCAGAAGAGCACTTAGACTAGTTCAGAGGCGGAATTCATTGAATTAGTCTTCGTAAAGCTTGATTTCACTATTTAACTATCTCCTTTATTGATCCGCTAACAAGTTACAAGAATGTGGAGACAAACGGACACAGCTTCGCCTTTTCACACACACATACGTACTCTGGAACTCTATGGATCGCTCATTAGGACCACTTATATAGAAGTTATGGGCCGCTCATATGGACATGTCCATATGAGCGATCCACATGACTACCATATAAGCGGTTCACTATGATGACCACATAAGTGGTCCATCATCATGCACTAAAAGCGGTCCTAAACCTAAATGGACTAATGAGCGGTCCAATTACTTTAATTCTATACAAACTTTCTCACTCTCCTATTCCTATACAATTAGCTCTGCCGTAAGACTCGAACTAAGATGTAGTCGACAGACAACTGCACCAACAGACTCCCCCTTGAATGTTGACGGAATCTTTAGTGAGAATCTTCAAGCATTTCCAGCTCTTCTCTCTTGTTCGGTCTTCTTCAGGAACTCTGCCTGGAATTAACTCTTTTCTTCAGGAATTTCCTCCTGGAATCATATGCCTGGATCATTCTCTGGCTCTAACTCTCATCAGACTCCCCCTATCATCATGCTGGGATCTCTGTCTGGAAATCGTTATCACCATTGAAATCAACTCCTGGCTTTCTCTGTTTAAGCTCTTCTCTGGTTCTGATGTATCTCCTGGCTATTCGTAGCAACAGGATCAGAAACCTGCAAAACTTAACCATACTATCACAAACTAATACAATTTGCAATTCAACTTAATGAATCAGCAAATCATATAAGAAAAATTATGAAGATCAAACTGTTGATTAACATTAACTATAGTCATCAAGTTAATGAACCACTTTTGCATTTTAAATCTCCACAATCTAACACTCTCTCTCAAATCTCAATAATTGTGATTCAATTTAATGAACCAACTAAGCATTGATAATTTTTTCACTTAAACCCTGATTCACAAATTTGAAACATTTCAATTTCTGATTCAACCTAATGAATCATTTTAAACATTTCAAACGTATTAACCAACCTGTACGTTCATCAAGTTTAGCCTTTGAGATTTTGAAACTCAGCTCTTCACCATCAGTTGTCGAAAATCTTTTTGGATTTTTCAAAATGCAAAAACAAAAATTTAAATGCAAGACAAACATATTTTTGTGAGATTGTGCAAGAGGATCATATCAGATTTTGAGACATAACACAAGCACCGTTAAGCTTTTAATCGTTTTAAGTTCTAAACGATTCACGTAGATTGACGATATAATTGTCCTCTTAAGCTCAATCTAAAAACTTTCGAAATGCTTACCGATACGTTAAGGTATATTAACTATGCACTAAGTTCTTATGGACCCCACGATCTCAGCATATCCCCTCATCATGCAATACACTAACTCAAGTAATGCCTTTAAACTTTCATCAACTGTGATTTGTGCAAAAACAAAGCAGAATGTTTAAACATTAACAATCAGGTCGATACTTCCGTATACGCAGAGAAAGTCCAATGTTTAAACAAAATAAGAAAAATAAAACAAGTTGAAGTTGTTTAGGCTTTAACCACCAGGTCGATACTTCCGTATACGCAGAGGAGGTCCAAAGCTTAAACGAAACACCAAAGAAAATAAAGCAGAACGTTTAGGCAACAACATCCAGGTCGATACTCACGTATACGCAGAGGATGTCCGATGCTTAAACAAAATAAAAAAAATCAAACAAGTTTAAATCTTTGCAAAATGAAATGCACAATCACAGCGACTTTTCAGCAAAGTTGTGAAAGTTCACAAACTCAACCAGTTTTATGCTTTTTGGCATTCAGCGATTACCGAGTAGGCACACAGTCAAGAAGGACAAAACTAAGTACTATGCTTTCAACCATGTTTCCCACTAGAACTAGGCTTTTACATTTAAGTTTGTATCGTTATCGCAAATCTACTAGTCTAGCTGAGCCTATCATCACATCTTTAGTGAGATCGTTTATCACCTTTTGCATTACATTTCTTTAGCGTGCTGTGATAGTCCAACTGATTTACTATCATTTCCTCCTTTTTTGCAACAAAACTCATTTTTACAAATTTTCAATGTTTTTGACATTTTCAAATTTTCTAATTTTTTTAAAATTTTACTCCCCCTAAAATCAAAATATGTCTCAATTTTGATTTTCTGAGAAAATTTGAAACAAACTGTACAAAAAAATGACAACATGATGAGAATCACATCAATTCTCCATCCATCTGGCATAAACAATCAGAACTCCCCCTCACAACAAACTATTTTCCCATAATGATTTCAAAACACTTAAGTTTGTTTTAATCAGAATGGTTTTTCCGGAAAAATTAGTTTGTGTAACAATCATTTGTAGATTCGGGGTTATCTCTTCATCTCGTTTTTCTTTTGCCCATATATAGTAAATCACGTACAACTTAATGTCCCTGATTTACCATTTGCAATCAATCCATAAAAATAATCACTTGTAGGAATGTTACATCTACATCACCATTTTACCAATCAGGATGCCGATTCCTGCTTCGCACTTACCAACCTGGAAGCTCCGGCGTTGACCTTCAACCTGTAAAATTTTTACAATATTAATCACTTTCAAATCATCCTAATTAATCATGAAAGATGTCGATTCCTGATCCACGATATAATCTTGGGATCTCCGGCAAGTCAGTTTTTTCATTTAAACAGTTTCACCCAAGCCTGACTGTTCTTGGGTGATTTTGAATTCTTGTTCAACAATGGTGGAAAATTTGCATCATCCATTGCTAAACCTGAATTCTCCTTTTTTACCTCAACCAACGGCTCCTCTGGTTTTACCATACCAGAATCATTGCCTGAATGTGGCTTGTCTGACTTTGACCTGTCAGATTCATCGCCGACACGTGGCTCCTTTGTTTCCGAAGAAACAGATTCATCGCCAGGAAGTAAAAACTTCACTTTCTTCTTTTTCTTCTCCTCTTTTGTCCCCAGATTTGTATCTGATGAATTCTTTTTGCTTGTCTTTGCAACTGAGGAAGTAGATTCATCAGAACTGTTATTCTGTTTGTCTCGTGAACCCGAGGACAAAATTCTCTCTAAATACTCTCTTGCCTTCTTTCTCTTCTTTCTCAGTCTGTCTTTTTGCCCCTGTGAAAGCTTTACTTTCATTTCTTGCTTTGACTTATCTTGAACTTTAGGTTTCAGAACCTTCTGTTCCTGGGGCTTGACTTTGACTGGAATTGTTGCCAATTTCTGAGACTTAGCCCTCAATCTTTCACTTGATCTCCTCGGGCAATCTCTGGAAATGTGACCTTTGATATTGCAATTAAAGCACCTTCTGGTCTCATACCTCCAATACTGGCAGTTAACAGCAATATGCCCCTGATAGCCGCAGCTGTAGCATACCCTGTTATCGTACCTATCACCATCGTTGTACCAAACATTTAAGTCGTAACATTGTTTGGCCTGGTGATATTCTCTCCTCCAATTTGCTGGATTTGGCTTTGACGCACTGTGGTCCGACCTGCACCACTTATTATCAACAATTTTAGAATTTTCATTTTTTACTTTTTCTAATTTTTTCTTTTGATTGGACGATCGACCCGATGAACTTTTATTATCTTTTTGTTTCTGTTCCACTTTCTTCTTCAAAGGTTTCTGTTTCGAACATTCACCTTTTTCAGTTGATTGTAGAACAGTTTTCTGAAATTTTTCCTTCAAATTTAAAAACAATTTTTGTTTTTCTTTTTTAACTTTTTCATCATCAGGTGTCTCATCACAATCTTCAACTTTGACAGTGTCAAAGTTTGTGACATCGTCACTTATTGGAACTGAGTTGATTGGTTTTGGACAAGGAATATTCAGCTTGTCAGATGAATTCACAAAACCGATCAACTTCTTTTCAAGTTCATCAATCTTGATCCTCGAATTCTTAGCTTCTTCCTCAAGCTTAGATATTCTCTCAAGATGAGACTTGATTGATTTTTCATTTTCATTTTTCAAAATTTCAAGAACAGACTTTTCATTCGTCAGAACTTTTATCTGTTCCTGAAGCTTTGATTCATTTGTTTTCAGATTTTTGTTTTCCAATTTTATCCAGAAATCTTCCTTTTCTGATGATTTCTGTTTGTTTTCAAAACCATTTATATTTTCTATCAAAACTTTGTTTTCTGAAGTCAAACTGCTCAAACCATCCAACAGTTTGTCATTATCAGCTTTCAACTTCGCACTATTTTCCTTCAGAATACGAATCTGTTTATCATCAGTCTGTTTCTCATTTCTCAACTTCTCGATCTCTAGTGCCAAACTCTCCGCATCTTTGACAAGTTTGTCATTGTCGGTCTTCAAGTTGTCACATTCGAAACACACTGAGGCAGAACTTGAAGAGTCATTCTTCACAGATTCTTTTTCTGTTTTCTGTTCTTCAGCTTTCTTTAACTCAGCAAATCTTTTGTCTTTCTCATCACATTCTTTGCAAGATTCGAAGCACTTTTCGCAAGGCTTAGCAACTTCAATTACTTTTTCAACTATTTTTTCAACTTCCACTAGTTTCTCGACTTCAACAATTTTCTCCACTACTTTTTCTACAGCTTCAGTTTTCACCTTTTCATCAGCCAGTGACTTTGCTGCATCAAGCTCTCTCTGCAACCGAGCAATCTTCTTTTGATTCAGCATCTCAACTTTGTCTGCATAGAAAAAATTAAAACTGTTAGGATCAGTGCTTTTTCTGCATTTGTTGAGATACTCTTCTTCATCATCCGTATCAACATCACTTCCGAGATCTGGAAATATCGGAATTCTTTTCATGTTTCCAAAAATACTATTCGGATAAGCGGATGTCCAAATCAGCGAACTGAATGAGCAGACCGAAACTCAATCTACCGAAAGAACGATCCAGATTACTCAATCAAATAAGCGGTCCAGACAAGTTTGTCGAATAAGCGGTCCAAACAAACTGTCCAATAAGCGGTTCAAATCACTAATCCAAATAAGCGGCCCGGTTGTGTCCAAATAAGCGAATTCAACCGTTTGTATGAGCGATCCAGACTGTTTGAATTAGCGGTCCAAGCTGTTCGTTCGAGCGGTCTGAGCTTGTTCGTTCGAGCGGTTTGAGCTTGTTCGTTCGAGCGGTTCCAAGTTGTTCGGATAAGCGATTCCTGATGTACAGATTAGCGATCCAAAGATGTCTGAATGGGCGATCCAAGAACACTTCGACCGAATAAACGGTTCTAGATCCGTCCGGATAAGCGGTTCAACAATGTATGAATGAGCGGTTCAGAACTATCCGAATTAGCGGTCCAAGGTCATTCGAACGAACGGTCCACAATCAATTCCAATTTTAACCCACTTAAACTTCGAGTTTTGATTTGAAACTTTCCAGGGTTTGTCACAGTACTATTGCGCACAATCCCTGAGATTTTGAATGATTTTTGACCGTGAAATCTTTTCGAATCAGATAAGAAGGTGTAGAAGTAAGAATATCGAGTGAAAATTGAGCTAAACAGCAAGAACTCTTCCTCCTGAGCTCTGATACCACATGTAGGATCGTTTGCTGACCCGATGAGCCGATCAGAAGAGCACTTAGACTAGTTCAGAGGCGGAATTCATTGAATTAGTCTTCGTAAAGCTTGATTTCACTATTTAACTATCTCCTTTATTGATCCGCTAACAAGTTACAAGAATGTGGAGACAAACGGACACAGCTTCGCCTTTTCACACACACATACGTACTCTGGAACTCTATGGATCGCTCATTAGGACCACTTATATAGAAGTTATGGGCCGCTCATATGGACATGTCCATATGAGCGATCCACATGACTACCATATAAGCGGTTCACTATGATGACCACATAAGCGGTCCATCATCATGCACTAAAAGCGGTCCTAAACCTAAATGGACTAATGAGCGGTCCAATTACTTTAATTCTATACAAACTTTCTCACTCTCCTATTCCTATACAATTAGCTCTGCCGTAAGACTCGAACTAAGATGTAGTCGACAGACAACTGCACCAACAGTTTCCATTGTCATTTCCTCTCTGGCCACCATTCCCACGACTAGTACCAACCCAACACGTCTCCTTCGAATCACCATTCTTCCAACAAGTTTCACACTTCCTAACTCTACACTGGCCGACATGATGATACTGACATGCATTACATTTGGGCAAGGTGCCCTAGTATCCTTTTCCTTTGATCTCAATCCCAGCACCAGCACTAGTAGCAACAACTTGTGCTTCAACTGGCGGGTTAGCGTCCTTACGCTTGTTGGCATTGCTCGCACGAGTACCCTTCTTGAAGTTGGAGAATTTCCGCTTGTTTTCTCCAGACTACTCGACATGAGTCTTCTTCTTCTTTCCATCAGAGATTGAGAACTTGTTCAGCCTAATCGCTTCTTCCGTCAATGCCACGCTCAAATCAATAGCCTCCGTGATCATTGAAGGCTTGGACATCGTCACCATACTCATGATTTGGGGTGCCAATCCCCAAATAAAACGCTCGATTCGCTTGAACTCCGGATCAACCATGTAAGGAACGACGCGAGATAAGTCGTGGAATCTTTGCACATATCCGGCAATATTAGGACCATCCATTTTAAGATTCCAAAACTCGGTTTCCAATTTCTGGATCTCAGCCCTTGAATAGTACATCTTACGCATGAGTTCTTTCATCTCGTCCCAAGTCATAGCATATGCAGCCTCTTTTCCCAAAGTGTGAACTTAGAGATTCCACCATGATAGAGCTCCGTCTAGGAAAAGTCCAGAAATGTAGGTGACCTGGTGCTTCGGCGCACACTTACTCATTCTCAGCACAAAATCAGTTTTCTCAGCCCATCTAACGAAAGCTACAGCACCTCCAGTGCCGTCAAAATTCGGAGGCTTGTAGTCAAGGAACTGCTTGTAGGTACAACCTGTACAAGCAACATCATTCATAGAAAGCATTAGCAAACGCACATAGAATACTCAAACGTAACATAATTTGTTTCTAGTGACTTAAACATTACCATGAGGTGGGTTATTTCCTGAGGTACCCCCACTATGTTCAGAGCGCAAGGCCTCGTGTTGTGTTATTGCTTATGAAATCTGTTCTTGTAGCTCAGTCTCTGTTGTGGGCAACTGGTTGTTTCTTCGAGGAGGCATCTTCTAAAGAAGATTGTATAGGTCAGGTCTTATATATATAAGTATGTTAAGTATGTAGTACGCGTATGTAATAGCATTTATCAAGGCATGCAAGCATATAACAGTGTATATAATGAGAACATTGCGATTGAGCTTTCATAAATCATCGACCATGACTACAGTTACATGTTCTACAAATGTATCGCATCACATCAAAAGGGACTACGGGGCCACATCACCCTTGTCCAAAATGTCTATTAGTCTATAATAGTTATATACTCAAAAAGTGGTTTCCAAAAGGCTGTGCAGGCTAGGCTCAATAGCGATACTCTCATCAAAAGCAAGCTACCTACATAAAACCAAAAATTAGCTATGCTGATGGTGGTGCAGGAGGAGGTGGAGGAACAGGAAGCTAGCTTCGCACATGCGCTAGCTCCTCCTCAAGAGCATAAACGTGTCGCAACAGATAACTGATCTGCTGCTCCATAGTGAGAAATCAAACATCAAAATCTGGATAAGGCAAAAGAGGAGCAGATGGAGTCGCAAAAGGTGACTGACATGAACAAGGTGGAGGACATGGAATCCTCTCAAGCTCCATAACTCTACGACACAAGATCTCCTGCTGAAGCTGCAATGACAAAAGTAGCTCATCCCTCGTGTAACCAATAAAGTGGGAGGGATGGTAGGGATCAGAAACTGGCATAATGTTCGGCGGAAACCATATGAGTGGCTCGTCTGGCGGTGCAGAAGTAAAATGAGCAGTAGGTGTATACTGAGGCCTAGTGAGAAAAAGTTGCTGACACGTGTGGAACATGGCTAAGTTGTTGACTAGACGGACCTTCCCCTTATCGGGGTGCGATAATGTCCTGTAAGAAAGTGATGGGTAGGTCAGTGCGGTGAACATCGGACACAATCGGGTGAAAAGGGGCGACATCAACAGGTGCATGTGTAGGTGCAGGTGGGGGAGTGACTAGCTCAACAAAAGGGGGTACATCATCATCATCGTCTATCCACCCATTACTGGTGAACGCGTAACGGGGGTCGATCTGACCAACAAAAGCAGCAGTGTTAGCGGGTGCAGGAATCGGGTCTGGTACAAGTGGAGCAACAACAGGTATGCCAAATGGTACAGGATCATGATTAGGTAAAGGCTCCGGTGCAGGTATCGGAACAGGAGCTGGTATCGGCTCAGGATAAGCAGGTGCATCAACAGGCTAATCGTCTGGGGCAATGTCTAGCTCAAGGTCAAGATCAAAGTCGTGTGGAGGAACAGGTATGACAGACAGGGCCGTGTCAGTATCAGAATCAGTGGGGTAACGCTGCAATCCCAATGCATGCAAAGTGGTGGATGACACAGACTCGAAAGAATCTGGAACAGAATGATCAGAGGAAACCTCAATGATAGGAATCTCAATGAGTGGAACAACAATGGCATCATCAGCTGGAACTCTGTCACCCTGGTCATCATCAGGGGGACCATCAATGAAAAGATCGACATCATCATCAGACAAGTCATCAAAAGGCAAATCCTCGAGAGGAAAGGCCGCAAGAGGCAAAGGGGCGAGGATCGGAGCCATGACGTGCTCACCATCGGGATATCCGAGGATGAGATGGTCCTGGTCAGGAATAGGAATAAGAACGGGATCCTCGTCGGGTAAACCATCAGCATGCGGTACATCGTCGCCAAAATCGGGTAGTGCAAAAGGCTGGAAATCATAGTCGTCATCCGACATCATCTCCGGGTCACTCTCAGTGTCGGAGGTAAAAATCTCAGGCTCTAAGACAATCTCATCGTTTGAAACGATAGACATGGGGTCGACAGCATCAGACAGTCCACTCTCAGACGAAGACATAGTGTCTGTAACAAAACAATCACAACATTGGCACATATATCAACAATCATCAATAAGCATGTTATTAATAACAATGTATTCACGTATCCATCCTAGTCTTCCCAGACTATCCCACCCAGCCTCTTAGACAGAACTACCTAGTCTCTCAGACTAAACCTCCCAATCTCTCAGAGAAGGAATCCTAGTTCGCTACAATCGAAGCTCTGATACCAAGCTGTCACACCCTGACTTTTGTGGAAGCGTGATTATGCTGCGACTTTCTTAATACCATTGCATTCAATCATACCAACAATTATATGATAAAAGCATAAATTTGTCATCCATTAAATATGTTTAAGTATAACGACATTGTCTTAAAACGTAGACTTCAAATTCAAGTTTTACAACCTATACGAATTGTTTTAAGAGTTTACTAAGGACTCATCAAAAGACATTAAATAAAACCAAGGTTTGGAAGACGTGTCTCGTCTAGGAATAAGACACCCAACCCAAACCTCAAAACCATGGATGACATCTTTATTCACAACGCAGCATGAAACTTCCAACGCCCGCCAGATCCACTTACTAATTCCCTGAAATACATGTATTTTGAAAACATCAACAAAAGTTGAGCGAGTTCATGTGTTTGTTTGTGTGTATGAGAAAACCTTTGAATATATGTATGTATGTATGTATGTAAGTCCTGGTATGAAAGCAACAAGGAAAACACATCACCAATGGTTTGCAAGGCCATTGATATGTGTGAAGTGATGCAGGAAAACTCAAACCTAGCAGATTTGTAACCGGGAATAAGACATAGTCACCACATGGGCCACCCTGGTCCTCATGGGTGTGGGCTCGCTACACCCAAATAGATCTATCACTCATCTCCCTCGGTCCTACAACGAGGATTAATGTCCTTAAGTGTTGTACCCACCACTCACATGATCAAGTAGTACCCTTCCTTAGCTAACCATACCATGTATAAAACGTTTTTAAACAATTGTAACATGTATTTCACCCCCGAAGTTATAAAACTGAAAACATGTAAAAGAGAAGGGGGACATGAAACTCACAGTCTTGCGTCTTCAACAATTGTAACTCGTACTTCTCCGGTGAACACGACTACCTACAACGTACTAATGTCTATTAGATGAACGGGCTGTGCCTTGACTTAGTTTTAACGTTTCTGAGTTACGTTTCTTTTACGCTTCTGATATTATTCCAAGTTATATAATCTTTGTCAAACTAATTAATATTTCAACTTAAATTATATTTATTAAAATTTGGAATAATTGTTGAATAATAATATATATTACTTAATACTTCCCAAGTATTGATTCTTGTATTTCCTTCCCAAGGATGGGGGTATCTTATACATGTGTATTCGCATTCTTGTATTCGTGTATCTCACCATGTATTGGTGTTGTATTCCGGTGTGTATTTATACGCGTGAGAATACGTATTTTATTGTATTCATTCAGTAGTCATATACCTAAATTTACATTAAACCTCCGGAATATTATTTCAAATAAAAGTCCACCAATATATATATTTCCAAAATATATTTTTAAGAAACATTACATAGAAAAATTATTTGTGATTTTTCTTTTGGCAAAAATATTTGTAGTTCCAAAATAATATATTTTTAAGTCTAACTTAGAAAATATATATAAACTTATTTTTATCCAAAAATAATGTATTTCAAGTGTACTCAAGAAAATATATATCTTTCCTAAAAATTATATATATCTTCTAGAAATTCCAAGAAAATATATTTTTACTTCCCAAAATATATATTTTCTCTTTGTCAAAAATATGATATAACTTTGTAATAATTGCCAAAAATCATATTTTCATTTCCTTGTGTCCAGAATATTATTTACCAAAATATACTTGCGAATTAAGTTCCGGAATATTTTGTAAGTTACATTTCTTGTTCGGTTTCGCCAATATTTTGTGTGTAGCTTGTATATTTATTCCTTGAGATTTTGGTAATATTTTGGATTGTAATCCTTGGTATTTTGATGTGTTATATTATTAAATGCCCTAAAATAATATAGCTAATACACCAAGTATACAAATAATCACACATATGTGTCTTCAATGTATATATATATTCTAAATATATTTTTAGCCACTTTTATTTGTAAAAACCAACCTCCTATATTGGTATTTTTGTAACAAAAAATTGTGGCAAAGTTTATATGGAAAATTCATGGTTAAAATACACTTATAAATATTTGTTTGAAAATATTTTTCTAAGTGTTTATATTTTTCGAAAATTTTGCCATAGTTTCCCCTAAAAATGGAGGTTTCCATGCATTCAGGCATATCATTTTCTTTTGTAAAATCACCACAATCAATCCACAATCAACACTAAACCACTTACACTTACCAATTTTGCCAAAATCATGCTTATTCCACTACTTCATGAACTTGAAAGTTTATGAAAAGTTGTAGTAACTTGGTAGTGTGTTTAGTGAGTTTAGTTATTCGTCAACATGTGGTTGTTTATATAAAAACATCATTCTTGAAAGACTTAGATGTTTACAACTTGTAATCATGTTTTACAACAATGTTTCTTCATGTAATCTTCTTGTTACACAAGTGTTTCTACAGTTGTTTAACTACCAAAAATAACGTTTGTTTATGTAAGAACCATGATCTACTAAAACTCATATTTTAAACTTGGTTCTTTTGGAAAACCATTTATAGATTTTAGATCTATATGATTATTAACTCACTTTGATTATTATTTTTCAAGAAACGAAAGTATTCTTCTCAAGTTCATAGAAGTAATATGGAGTGTACAAGGATCTTACCACTAGCTCAAGGCTAGGGATGAATCTAGTGAAGAAAATGAGTGGATAAAAGCAAGCAAGAGAGGTCCTTTAGCTTCCAAAGCCACCAAGCTTCCTTGTATGGACTCTAACACCTTTGTGAATGCTTGGATTGGATGAAGAAAGTTGGATGATGATGGTGGTGTTAGTGTGGGTGTTCGGCCGAGAAGGAGAGCAAGAGGAGGAAGGAGATGAAGTGTGTGTTGGTGTGTGAAAGATAATGTGCTTAAGACCCTCCATCACATACTTATAACCATCCATTCCATTTAACTTATGTGTAATGTGTTGCAAAAAGTAAAAACAAGATCCATTATAATAAGGAAATAAAATCTTGAAGTATGGTGGTGGTGGTGGTATGGCCGATTGTAGTGGGGGGGGTATGTAGAGTAGGTTTAATCATTTAGTTGCAATTTAGTTCAATTCCAAGTATCGGTTACGTGTTCGAGTTATTAGATATTTTTAGGAGGTGTTATGATGTTCGGGGATCATAACTAGCTTGGAAACATTAAAACAATGCTTCTAGTGTAAATTTGGTGTTTCGGGCAGTGTCCGGTTGTTCGGTTAGATACAGATTCGTTAAAGTGCTAAACTTACAGTTTAGTGTTATTTATGTACCCTTTTGTGACACTTTTAATTCCCGACACTTAGGAAAGCATTCAGGACCATTTAACCATGTTTGTGCATAAAATAAATATGTTAAAATGCTGATTTATGCTGAATTTTGCTAAATTCAGCACTTTGGGTGAGTTTTAGGCACTTTCCGGCACTTAAACTATCACCTAGATAAGCAGTTTTGTGATCCTTACTTCCCTACACTCTATACTAGTGTGGTACTTAATTTCTGACTCATACTATGTCCCAATACAACGTCTGTCTATGTACTGAACTACGTCAGCATTTTCCCGGTTTGTCTGTTAACTGTGCTAACTGTGCTTTGTGCATCTTTTATGTCAATAAAGTTCTCATGCAATCAATGATACGTCATTTGCAATATGTGATGCACATGTGTGTATAAAGCAATAATCAGAAAGCAGTTAATTGTAATTTAGCACAGTCAGTAAGCACTTAATCAAGATTAATTAATTGTACGGATACCTAGATTTTTGACAGTTGTCACAGCTTGATCATAATTAGACACACACACACACAGATATATATATATATATATATATATATATATATATATATGTATATATATGGTAGGGTTCTAGAGTGAACACCCTACAAAAGTGAACTGTGTGAACTTATATTGACCCTTGATCTTCATCATATTGAGATTATAAGAGAATGGCATGATCGTAATTATTGGGTTAATTTTATATATTTAATTAAATAGAAAAGCGTATTATTGTACATATATAATTAACAAATATGGAATCCGGTAACCGAAAGGTTTAATTTGTTGAATATTTCATAATCCCTCCTCAAAAATCGTGCACTTTCAAATCTTTTTCAATATCTCTCAATATCTCTTCCATTTTTGTGTAATGATCAAAAAGAAGAAAGCAGAGAGACAAAAACGTGCGACGAAGAAGAGTAAAGGTCGTCGACGAAGAACACTCATTGTCGTCACCGTCATCTTCGTCGAAATCTGGAAAAGGATTATCAAGCAACCAAGGTACACCGATATCATCCTCGTGTTTATTTGATTTGCTGTCGTCATTGTTGGAATCTTCAATATAGGGATTTAATTCAAAATTCATATTTTTTTGTTTTCCTGATTTACTGGAGTATTAGGGTTCCGATTTAAGTTGTTTGGAGTTAAATTTTTGGAAAAAATTGTTTGGATCGTTTTGATGTTGAATAGGTAAGTGTCGTCGATACCAATAGTGGGTTATTGTTTAGTTTCTTGTTTGAGGCGGGTGTACACATGTGTATTCCGATTATTGGTATTGTTTTTTGGGGAAAATGTGAAGATTGTACACTGGAGTTGTACACATATGTACAAGGTGTATTTTGTTTATTAATGCATTGGGTTTTTAAGATTTATTAAAATTCTGTTGTAAAAGTTTCTTAACCAAAAGTTTTTGGTACAATGGTCTTTTTTTGATCAGTCGTTGTTTGAGTACATGTTTTTTTTTTTTTTTTTTGAAGTATACGGTTGATTTAACAAATTAGTGGATTTTGCTATGTTTTATGTGATGTTATGCTGTTTGGTTGGTTAAGTTGTTGTAAAATCGTTTGTGTACACATGTGTATAGCGTCCGTAAAGAGTTTAGAATTCATTGGGTGTACACATATGTATTGGAGCAGGTTTTGTGATATCTCAGAATTTTGTGTGTATTGATTGTGTAAAGTCGTTGATGTACACTTGTGAATTATGCTGATATATATTGAATTGGAGGTAAAGAGGTTTTTTTTTTTTTTTTTTTTTTTTTTTTTTTTTTTTTTTTGCGAAGAGGGACTAGTGTGTGTATAACTGTTTAAATATACACATGTGTATTTTGTTTTTAGCCTGCTATTAACTATTTAAATTTACATCTGTGTATTTCGTTATATTTGTTATCTTAGGCCTCCGATTTGTATTGCTCCCTAACTATCGTATCCATTAAATTTGTTTTTGGAGGTCAAGATTTTGTTATAATTTATATTCTACTATGTATGTATAGTTTGTTTATTTCTTGTCGCTGTACAAACTACGTGTCTTTGTAGTCTATAAATTACTATTGTCGTTTTATGTTTGTAATATTACATTTATGTACCTTATCATAGTACTAATACATTCAATATAGTTGTCTACCTGAGTAATCCCATTTTCTTTACATTTGTAGGTTCGAAACGGTAACAATGAGAAGAAGTAAGTTTTAGGTTATTTAAAAGATTAAATGATTGAATTGTAGGAATATATGATTTAATAAAATTAATGGGAACATAATTAATTTAATCATGTAGGGGAAAAAGCGAGATGATAGCTCGTATATTGGCATGTAGACTTAATAATACAAAAGATTGCCCCATTGACTGTTCGGACGAGTAAGAAACGGATAACATAGGTGAAAATGTTTTTATATTAAAGTTCATACATTAGTAACAACGTGTTGAATAGTACATTGTTTTGTAGCTTTTTTGTTAAAATAATTAACATGAAAGCAGTGCACAATATGTCAAAAGAAATAAGGGGCTGTAAGAAAGGGTTGGCCACTACAAAGGATATTGATATAGTGTATAAGAAAGAGAAAGGTAATATTATGTAAATATGTGTTTTTTTGTGTATGTTGTTTACGTAATGATATTCTAAGAATCTACTTTCTTATTTTGTTTCCGTAGGTTTTGTTGTTGACAAAACTGGTAATACTTGTAATAACTCACCTTCATTAACCATCCAATTTATGTAGGAATTTAAATGACAGTACATGGATATCTTGAAAATGTTTACTACATAATAGTTGGGATTGAATGATATGGATGCCTTGAAATTTTTGAACCACATAATAACTCCCCTTCTTCAACCATCCAAGACTTTCTGAATTGTGAATGACTAAATATAGATGTCTTGATATATTTGAACAGGTATAAGATATAATGTTAGGTCTCGCATTTAAAACTATATTTTTGGGAAATTTATATGTATAAATAGCTGATGGAGGTTCATAGCTACTATGTATCAATTACACCATAGAAAATGAAATGTACCGTTCAAAGCATATTTATGTTATTTTAGGACTTATTTTCTTATTGGGGCTTATCATTGATACTTGTAGTTCTATAAATCCTACTTTGGGTTTCACTCGTCTCACTTTCAACAAGTCATACTATACTAATCATAAACCCTATAATGTTCCACTTGAGGAGAGGTATAGCTTCATCAATGGTGTTCACAAACTATGGGTTTACTCCAATGATAAACCATTTCGTTCTGATAGTCCCACCAAACCACGCTCTGAAATATCAATCAATGTAAGTGTGTCCTTATTTTCAAATGGGTTAATTTATTGACGCTATAGATTTTACAATTTCCATAAAGTTTTTTTTTTTTTTTGAATTGTAAATTTCTTTTAATCCTATCGTCCGTGGGACTTAAACCCAAGACCCCCCCCCCCTCCCAAACTCAGGTGCTTAAAGGTCTTTCCTTTGCCAATATACCACCACCCTTGATTTAAATTAAGATTTCACATGTCATCTGAGTATTAAAACTTTTAACTATTATTAGTATTTTTTTTTTTTCAAAATTTATTTGTTTATATTACTTTTCATATATATAGTTTTTAGTAGTTACAGTGCGTTGTTGCGTTTTATTTACTTTTATGTATGTTTCAATGTACAATTAAAAAAACACAAATTCGTATGAATTTTATAGGGATATGTATATTCTAAGGGGGTTTGGCAATTTGAAGGATATATGTTTGTGCCGCATGGGACAAGTGGGGTGAGCTTGATGCAAGTGTTTGGGGGAGATCCACAGGCTACAACATTAATGGTTCGTGTGTATGATGGAAATCTTTACTGCTATAGAAGCAAAGTTATTCTTAATAATATATACGATAAATGGATCCGCTTGAATGTTATCCATGATAAGGACAATGACAACGTTAAGGTCTACCTTAATGGGGATCTTAAGTTCGAAGGGCGTGGCCGAGATGGAACCGAGCATTATTTCAAATTTGGCGTCTATGCGCAAGATCAAGATTCCTCGTGTATGGAATCTCGATGGAAAGATATCAAAATATATAAAAAGTCCAACTAGTTTCTAAACTATGTTCGTTCCTAATAAATTTTATATGATGTGCAACACTCTACTTGGAAAGTGGCCAATAATAAAAGTTCTTGCGGCGTAAAATATGTTGGATTTCTTTTTATTTTTGTTTTTTTAGAACCGTGGCTATTTTATTCAAATAGAAAAACAGGGCAGCAAGGAGCTGGAGGTCCCAAAACAAAAAAAAGACGTTACATGACAATATCTCTCACGTTGAAGTCGCACCACATCTCTCAAATTAAGCTACTAAACTTGGATCTATTCTTTAACCACAAAAATGTATCTTCTTTCACCGTATCAACCAGGGGCGGGCCTTATGTATACCGAGCCATAGCACGGGCTACGACTCAACTTTTTATCGGTAGTGTAATTTTTTTTCGGTTTTTCTACCAAAGATACCCCTAAACAACTACGAGGACACCCTTAAAAAGTCTGTAAGCCCAAATCAATTGAAAATAATAAGCCCAAATCCCAATTGTCCAATATATTAGCCCAAATCAATTGAAAATTGTAAATAATAAGCCAAATTGCCCAATATGTTAACCCAAAATAATAAAAGATTGTAAATAACTGCCCAATTGCCCTGAACTTTTAATGCACGACACGGCACAACTACGAGGATACCAATCAATTGAACCAATTGCCCATTTCGTCACACTATAAGCGATCATGATAAACTAGAAAACTTGAATGGAATAAGTGATCTTGCGCGTGTTATGGCTGAAACGGGAACACATAGTTCTTTTCCTTTGGTTTATCGGGTAGTGAAGCTAGCTTTGCTTTTACCTGTTGCAACCGCAACCGTTGAAAGATGTTTTTCGAAATTGAAGCTTATCAAGACGGATTTACGCAATCGAATGGGCCCGGAATTTTTGAACAATGCTATGGTTTGTGTGGTCGAAAAGGATTTTTTTATGTGAAGTAAAAAACGACGATGTGATGGAACGATTTCAAGCTATGAAAAAAAGAAGAGGACAAATCTATTAGGTATTTGTTTTACTTTATTTATTTATTTATTCTCGTTTTTTTAATATTGTACGATTGCATGGTGAATTTTTTTTTATACCCCTAAGTTAATGTTCTAGTTCCGCCACGGATATCAACCATCTTCAGGACCGAAAAGTGTATGTTATTGAAGATTACGATCATTCCTCGTCTTCCATATATGCCACCATGTCACATAGAACACGACCTCCATTAGCATCTTCCATTCCTTAGAACCCTTCTTTATATATAATTTTTCCGACCGATCTTTAACTGAATCTCCATAATTATTATTTTTCTGAAAAC
Source organism: Helianthus annuus (assembly GCF_002127325.2). NCBI lineage: Eukaryota > Viridiplantae > Streptophyta > Magnoliopsida > Asterales > Asteraceae > Helianthus > Helianthus annuus. The sequence continues at coordinate 127,906,459 of NC_035444.2, read as the reverse complement.
TTGATCCATATGCCATCATATAGCTTGAGACATAACACATGAATTCATGAGATGATCCTCCGTTACATTATTATCTTCGCATCCCCTATCAACCAAAGCTGCCTTTACTTCCTAGCATAAGTCTCCACACAAAGTATACTACCTTACAAGGAGTAGAGTTCCATTTGAAAGGGGTGACATTCACTTTGACCTCGTTTTCTCTACGATCTTTAGCCTTACATCCGCCAACGAATAAATATCTTGACCCGTCAAACCAGAGCCGGTGTCCAACATATCTGTTGTATCATACCAGCCTTACGCAGGTCCTTGTCTACCACAGTAATGTCTTTCCATAAGTCTGGTACATCACATCTGAAGGGAACACTTCCACAATTCTTACCGACTCCATGTATAGCGCGTATTGTTAGAGCACAAAGTTGATTAGGTTGCTTCAAATACCTCCACTTCCACTTAATCAAGAAGGCCCAATTAAGACTTTGAATTTGTCCTAATCCAAGCCCACCAAGAGATTTATGAGCTTGTATCTTCAACCAAGTAACCCACCGCATCTTGTTTTTATTACCTGATTTCCCCCAGATGCACGATCTTCTTATTCCCTCCAAAGTTTTAATGATCTTTACCGGAGCTTTGAACAGTGACAAAAAATACGCCGGAAGATTACCTAGGACCGCTTTCGCTAAGGTAATTCTCCCCGCCATAGAGAGTATCTTTTTCTTTGAGCCAACACTTTTATAAAACAACAATTGGTGATAACAACTTGCTAATTAAAAAATCATTATGAAATCTACCAATGATATACATACCTAGGGTAGGGCTAGATAGAAAACCCTATATATATAAAAAACCCGAGAAAACCCAAGCTCCCGACATTTTTTTTTTTTTTGAAAAAAATAACACATGTAATATACATGTTTTTAAGACTTTTGGGCCAAAAAAATCAAAAAAGCGCCGAAGGGATATTTTAAAAAAAAAAAACAAGTTTCAGCAATTTTCAGCGAAATTATGTCTTTTTTGCTTAACACGTGTTAGGAGCTGAAATTTGTTTATTTTTTTAAAAAAAATCCCTTCGGCGCTTTTTTGTTTTTTTTGGCCCAAAACACTCTAAAACATGTATATTACATGTGTAATTTTTTTCAAAAAAAAAAAATGTCGGGAGGTTGGGTAAAAATGGCTTCCCATTTGGGTTTCCAGAGTTTTCTAAGAATTTTAGGGTTTTTTATCTAGCATTATCCTACATACCTATAATGGATTAATTTAATAAAGACTTTAGCAAATTAATGAAAGTTCGCTTTTATCATAAACGTTTCACGACATCAACCAAGAGAATTTGTATGTGTTCACACCAACTCGCAAGAACTTGATCTTTCACATCTAAGGCCATTCTTGAGCTTCATCTAAAGCATTACAATGCCATGGGTTAGTATTTATAGTTTATAAGATAATATATGAACAATAGGTGCAAGTTCCAATTCATAAACAATAAAATTTTGGGTTGAAAACCAACGCGACATAAACTACATTGGATTCAATGTAGTCTTCCGGTTTAAGTTTTCCACATCCAACGTAGCCTATATTGGAAGGGCATAGGATAGGCTCCCTGTAACATCATTTCGCCTATCTTTAACTAAACGGCATGTTTCGAACCACTGAAAATATCTACATTTATAATATCTAGAGTTAAGTACAATCTGCCTCCCTGTTGTTTGTTTTGGCGCAAATTTCACTTTGCCTCCCTTTTGCAAAAAAAGTTTGGGTTTGCCACCCCAAAGTTTCCATACGGCACAATGTGTCTCTGCCGACAACGACCGTTGAATTAGGGTGAAAGGACCAAACTACCCTTTTCTTCTTGCAATATGTGTCTATGTGGTTTCATTATTATTACAATCGGCCACCACCCACTATCATCACCACCACCACCACCCACCATCACCCACACCACTACCATCATCATTTGAATCGGACAACACATACTTACACAAGTCTTTATAACAGAATTACTTTTTCAGTTCAACATATATCAATGATCTTAATTGATTTCTTCTTCATAGTTTAAGCCCAAATCTTGTAGAAATCATCAAATAATGGTAATTCTGTTATGAAGACTTGTGTTTTCCCTTGTCTGGTAACTCGAAATTGACCTAGACGCCGACTTTTCAGGGTGTAACCTCCGCTCTTCCCCACACTAAATCGCTCTTTGGCTTGCCATCGGCATAGAACCTGAAAGTACAATTATATTGAAGTATGATAACTGATGTTATCAGTTACACTCTTGCAACATTAAACGAAAAGGATTAACTTATTCACACAAATGCTGAGGAAAGTAAACTTCCGTTCTTCCTAACATTAAACAAGATTTAATTTTTTTAACATTCATGTGAACGAATTACAAAATTTGCTAAATTCTTTTGTAGCTAGGCACAAAGACAAACACTTGGCAGGCACCAAACCAATTTCATATTAAACTAAACAAAAACAACAAATTTTCACACCTCAAACCTTTTCATTCCACAAAAACAAATACACCCACAAAATTCCACGACGAAAGATCAAAACTTGAACAACACCCACTTCAATTTCTCATTAATTTAACCAAAGTTCAATAGATATGTTAAAATAAACCGAAGAAGAAACCCTAGATTAACACTAACCTGACAAGCTTCTCTTTGTTTACAGGGTTGTTCTATTTCCGCACCTCTATAATCTTATTTTCACATCCCTATTTGTATACGGGCCGTATAGACTTATACATGCCGTATAAAATGTTTATTCACAGAATTTAATGCGGTGGAATGTTTTTTTTGTTTTTATATGTATACGGGTCGTATAGTTATATACGGGCCGTATAAATATTTGCATAATTTTGTTTCGAAGGTTTGATAAGGGTTTTTAGTTTTGAAATCTGTATACGGGCCGTATAATGTTATACGGCCCGTATAGCCCGTATAGGAAAGTTAATTGTTTGTTGTAATCGGGACCGTTTAATAAATTTTGTAAATTTTAAAATAGTGTTGTATATATCGGATTATGTTACGAGTTTGTAGTTAAACGTATTTATTATGTTTCATAAGTTTCCACTTTGTAAAACGATAAATATGTATAGAAAAGTTAATTTTTTGTTGCAATCGGGAAACCATTTAATAAGTTTTGTAGATTTTAAAATAGTGTTGTATATATTGGATTATGTTACGAGTTTGTAGTTAAACGTATTTATTATTTTTAATAAGTTTCCACTTTTTAAAACGATAAATATGTATATGTAGAAAAGTAATTTTTTGTTGCATTCGGAAACCGTTTAATAAGTTTTGTAAATTTTAAAATAGTGTTGTATATATCGGATTATGTTACGAGTTTGTAGTTAAACGCATTTATTATGTTTAATAAGTTTCCACTTTGTAAAACGATAAATATGTATAGAAAAGTTAATTTTTTGTTGCAATCGGGAAACCGTTTAATAAGTTTTGTAAATTTTAAAATAGTGTTGTATATATCGGATTATGTTACGAGTTTGTACTTAAATGTATTTAATATTTTTAATAAGTTTCCACTTTTTAAAACGATAAATATGTATGTATAGAAAAGTTAATTTTTTGTTGCAATCGGGAAACCGTTTAATAAGTTTTGTAAATTTTAAAATAGTGTTGTATATATCGGATTATGTTACGAGTTTGTAGTTAAACGTATTTATAATGTTTAATAAGTTTCCACTTTGTAAAACGATAAATATGTGATATGATTATGATAAACTACGACAACAGTTATCAAACAAACAACATAACATCTAAACATAAGATTAATATTTAGAATGTTTACATCTAAAACAAACAAAAATATAAAGTTTTACAATGTTTCAAATGTAAAATAAGAAAAAAAATACAATAAGCAGCTACGGCGGCGGTGGTGGTGGTGGTGGTGCAGCGCCAGCTCGTGGAGGTAAGGACGCGCCAGAATGCATAGCCAGAATCGCCTCGACCATCCACTGTCCATCCCCTCTCACTGCAGCTAAATCCCCTCTGACTACAGCTACATCCGTCTCGACCTGACCAAGTCTCGACTCGACCTGAACGAGTCTCTCCTCCACCTGAACGGCACTCTACTCCTCCCCCGGTGCAGGCATCACACGCTGTCTCACGCTTCGTCGAACGTACGACCGATCACCCTGTAAATCCGCCGCAGCTACCTGTGATCGATCGACAGTATGATCGCCTCCCTCTCCCTTGCCCTCGCCTCCCTCTCCCTTTCCCTCGCCCTCGCCCTCGCCTCCCTCTCCATCGCCTCCCTCCCCCTCGCCTCCCTCTCCACGGGGTCCCTCACCCACACCATACGCCCAAACCAGCCGCCCTCCCTCTCCCTCGCGAGCCAAACCCATCGATTGGGTTGTGTCCTTCCCAACCCTGTCAAGCTGGAGTGTCAGAGTCATACCACTTGCCACCTACGGGGACAAGAGGCGAAAGAAATGCTTCCCCAAACGGGTGACGAACGCCCCACAGCTGATGTGGGTAGAGGTACACTTAAAAGCGTACTCGGCGAGATATACGGCCAACCTATACGCCAAGTTGCCCCCCCCCCGGCCGGTAAGTAAGTCGTGCAAGTAGAATAGGTCATTTTGGGTGACCCATTCCCTGCTATCATGACGATCGGCGATCGTAACGGCGATACACCGATGTAGGTATCGGTGTAATGGGTCGAAAAGATCAGTCGCTCGTGCCTTCGGGGATCGCTGGATCGGTCTCCGTGTGGGCCCGCTCTGCGGCGGCATGAAATAAGCGGTCCCACGCGGAGTTAGTTGGCATGAGCTCCCGGACCCGATCGATCGCTCCAATATCGGTCAAAAACAGAATATCAATGGTCCGAGGCGCATCTAGCACCATCTCTCGTAATCTACCCAAAATCCTATAGGCAGCCGTATCTCGGGGGATATCTCTAAGAAACTGCGCCGTCTCAGTAAAATCGGGCACAATCTCCTCCTCCTGTCCATGTTCATGTCCCCATCCGCGTCCACGTCCACGGCCTCGACCCTGACCCTGACCTCGACCTCTACGGGCCGCACCAGCTGCTGATGACTCAGCCATATCGTCTGTAAAAATAACAATTACCACTTAGCAATCACTATACGTTCATATACGCTCTGTACATGTCATATACGCTCTGTACACATCAAGTATAGGTTTCGTATAATCACGTGTAATACATCTCGTACACGATCCGTAAACATGAAGTATACGATCGTACGCGCAAGTATTATACGCACGTATACGCTACATACACTTCAGATATACGTTTCCTATACGCACGTATTATACGTCGCAGATACGCAAAAGATATAACAAATTGGGGATAAAATATAAGTTCATACGATCGTATACAACGTTTACGATCGTATACAGCTTGAACATTCAACCAGTATACGACCGTATATACCGTATAGATCGTATATAGGTTGAATATTCAAACATTATACGAGCGTATATAGTGTATACGATGGTATACAGTTTGAATATTCATCTGCTATACGAGCGTATATATGTAGGTCCCTCTTCGGAGGATGACGAACCTAAACCTTGTTATACAAACCCACTAGCGAGTGCGGAATCCAAGCTAGCAAGCAAACCGGGATGAGACAAGCATAAACACAAACACACAAGGGTTCACCGATTAACACCACTGTATTAATACGAATGAAGGTTCCGGTTACAAGCACAATGTTTACAAATCTAACTTGCAAACTCTCTAGTGTGTGTGTGTGTGTTTTGATAGAATGCTCTCAAACTCTCTCTATGTGTGCATCTATCTCACAAGCCTCTCAAGTCTCTTCTCAAAACAACACACTTCATGGGTATTTATACCCATACACAGCAGGTCTGGTCGAAGGATTAGACAGATTGTCCGAAGGACCATCTGTCGACCACAATGGCCATCGAAGGATCCGTATATACTTCGAAGGATAGCATATCCTTCGAAGTCCATCAGTATCCTTCGTGATTTATCTTTCGAGCCAATCGAAGGATAGACATAATCCTTCGATTGCTCATCCTTCGACTCAGACACTTCACAAACATATTTCTAACTGTTGACTGAGTCAAACCAGGAGGACGGTTGACTTGGTCAACTTACAAGACTGACAAGGACATCGTTTACATATAGACCGAATACAGACAAAGTACAGACACAAGTGCATCAACAAACTCCCCCTTGGCTGTAGCTTTGTCTTTATCTTCTATAGTTGTAGACTCGTCTCGAACTTCGATGGTCTTTGGTCTTCGAGTTCTCAAAACTCTGATGTCCTTTCAAGTCTTCAATGTCGGAGGATCTTCAAAGTCTTCACGTCTTGAAAGCAGAAAGTGTATCAACAAACTACCCGTATCATGTAGGAAGTGTGTTGGCAAACTCCCCCTTAACATAAGCTCCCCCTTGAGTTATGCTAGTGAAAAACTTTATCTTTATGAAGTGAGATCCTTGAGGTGTTGATGATGGTCAGCGGCGACTCGATTATCTTCATCATTTGAGTGCCTTCATGTCGTGTCTTCATTCCAAAGCTATGTCATCGACCATGTTCTCCTAGCCTTTAGAATCTGCACATGCAAGAAATCTAAACGCGTAATGAGAACAACTGCTTGGAATATAGTTACCATAAATAAATGACACACTCATGACCATGTCACAATCAAACACCGTCCGACAGTTTGAAAGTTTTTCAAAATTGACAATTTTAGCCTTTAACTTTCAAAAACTTGCAAATTTCGACCGTTTATGAAGATTTAGTCAATTCGGTTTTCGTTCAGGTTTCAAGCAACGAAGACTCGAGTTCCAACATCGTACGATCGAAAATAAAGAAGAAATAAAATCTTTTTGGCTTTTATAAAGTTTATATTAAAACACACCTAAAATCTTTTTGGTATTTTTGACTTTTCTAAATGTAAGAACTGAAAGCAGTAACTTAAATATGTACAGACATTCTTTTTGCGAGTTTCGAGGGTAAGAGAATCATATCAGTGTACGGTCATACCAAAACACTCTTGTTGTTCAGTTAGTTAACATTAAGATAAGCATCCTATAACAATTATCGGTATTGTTGTCCACTTAAGCTCAACTTATCAGATGTAATCATGTTTAGGAGATACATTAAGGTATGATTTAAACTTACCGACCGGTGTTCATCCACATCACGACACATTCCCGTATCAAGGTATGCACGAGGGTTCATCTTACCGGTGAGTATACCGATTATCATCTGTTTGACCGTATATGATGTGAGATTCTCACTTATTTTTGATTTGAAAACAAGCCCTTTGTGATAGAATCACTTATTGATGAGGAACTTGATTTTCATATGCATGAGGGCACAGGAGCAAGTCCGTGAACAGGTCAGTACTTTCGTACAGCAGAGAGACGAACTTGACTCCCGGATAAATGTGATATTTTATCACTTATTTGATTTGGACATGTGATTGTTGATCACTTATTGAGGTCGAATGCAGTATGTAATATGTACACGTATGTATAGTATCATGGAAGATCTAGACTTGCGTCCCTGTTATTTTTCGGTAAAAGATACAACCATGATACCCAGATGATAAGCAGCATAAAGACCGAATATCTCAGAACCTCGGCAATCTATCAAACGAAATTTCGGTACTAAGACCATATGCCAATGAATGGTTCCCACCTGGTCTTCAGTCGATTAAGATTTATATCACCCTGCACACTTTAAAATGATTGTGAGCCTACCGATACATCTTATATAGAGCTGCTTATCGTTTTTCATTTAAGGTTTAAAGAGGTTTGGATAGACCACTGATGTACTATCATTTTCTCTTTTGCTCGCCAGGAAACTCATTTTTGATTTTCTATTGTTTTTGTGTTTTTGAAATTTTTCGATGTTTTTGGATTTTCAGATTTTTAAATTTACTCCCCCTAAAATCAATAAACTAAGATAAATTTAAAACACACAAAGATATTTTCAAAAATGATTTTCCGATGTTGGTTTACTCTTGTGCTTGACCTTAATGCCGTTTACCAAAATTAAGTTTTATCAGAAAAGATTTAACAAATTTTGGAAAAATGAGTTGGCATGTCGGTAAGCGGTGCGGACCATGACAACATTGATGAGTTTCACATTGAAACAATCACGTGTAAGGTGATATCCGAGATCAACGTGTCATGTCAAAGAGTGCTGTACGAGATAATAACAATCACAAAGCAGCTAAAATATCGACAAGTATAGGAGAGATTAAGAATTTAAAGGCGTATCCTGCAACTGTTCCGTGCATTGCAAGGAATCTAAGCACTCTCCCAACTGGATATCCACCCGGTGTGGACTTCAAAGTCGAATTTGCAACTACTGAAAAGTCTCTTGACAGCAATAAAATCATAAACCTCCGGGTCCGGCTGGTCTTCCACATTGTACCAGCGAAGGTCTTTGACTTTCTCTTTCAGAAATGGTGTGCGGATGTTCAATCCACGCCAAGGCATCGACACACATTTCACTTCATTCGTTCCTGTGGACCCGATCAAAAACCAGAATGACCAAATTTTTGGCACGTTCTTCATTTGGTCGAATTTTGCAACTTCATTCAGCCAAATTTTCCTTTTCTTTTCTCTCTCTCCATCAAAGGCAACAATTTCTTCTGTCGCCTATCTTGTGCAAGGACATTCCACTATCAACAATCCTAAGACTATCAATAGTTCCTCCTGGAACTTCCTGCACACTCATTCAGAGATTAGTTGGAGAGAGGGACCCAAGCCTTCACAGACTTGGGTCGTCCGTCATCATCGAGAATTGTAACATCCATTTCCCGATGATTCGGAATTGATGCAGCTCCCCCTGAAACAGTTACCGGTTTTGGTATCCAAATCTCTTTCTGTTTTTCATGTTTAACATCTGATTTAATAGATTTTGTTTGGATAACCTCCGGTTTCAAAACCTTTTCAACCTCTTTTCTTTGTTTCTTTTTCTGTTTCTTTTCTCGTTGTTTAACAAGACGAGGGTCCTGTTTTGATGAAACAGATCTTTTATGGTAATTGTTACCATGGGGGACATCAATTTTTGTCTTTCTCTTGGTGAGATATGGACAATTCTTAATGATGTGCCCATACTCACAGCATTCAAAGCATGATCTCCGCTCAACAAACCTCGGAGTATCATAACTGCAATAGCTGGATGATGAACTTCGTGATCTTGAGGTACTTGGTCCTACATCACAACCGTTTGTTTGTTGTGTATAGTTGTTTTGACTGTTTCTTTTCAAAATTTTACTTTGTTTAACAGAATCCTTGTTGGATTTGTTTTTGAAAGTATCAATTTTATCAGTCCCTCTTGATTTCACGAAGTTTATCTTCCGATCCTTTTTCTTGTTTTCGCCCTGTTTGCCTTTTCTATTCTCTTGGGCGGCATGATGTTGTTCACGGGGATCATCAACCTTTGCTTTCAACTTATGAAGATATGGACAATTTCGAATTATATGTCCAATTGTACCACATTCAAAACACATTCTCCGCTCTACAAGCCTCGGAGAAACATGTTGATGACCAGACGGAGAACCAGACACTGAACTTTGTGATCTAGATGTGCTTGGACCTAAGTCACATCCATTTGTGTGTTGGGTATAATTGTTCTGATCATTTCGTTTTAAAATTCTAACTTGTTTTACAAAATCAATGTTAGATTTATTTTGAAATGTTTCAAGTTTGTCCGTACCCTTTGATCCAACAAAGTTCACTTTCTGTTCTCTTTTCTTAGCTGGAGCTCTTTTGTTTTGCACCCTTTGAACCTTAGGTTGCCCAACCTTAGATTGTTGAATTTTAGGTTGTGTAGCCTTAGGTTGAGTAGCCTTAGACTGCTCAACTTTAGGTTGTTGAACCTTTGGTTGTTCAGTCTTAGGCTGCTGAATTTCTGGTGCTTGAACATTCTTGTTCTGAGCCTTCTTTCCCTGTACTTGGCCCTTACCCTTCCCAGAATTGACTTGTTGTTTTCGCTCAACTGGCAGTTTTTGGTTTCCGTATTGTTTTCTAATTAGCTCACACGGAATTGGTTCACATTGAGTGACCGTCACTTTGTTACCTTTGTTTCCCAAAAACTTATCAGTTCGTCCTTCAAAAATTTTCTCAATTAAATCTTGATTTACATTTTTGATTGGAAAATCTTTGTCAGAATAGATTTTGCTGTCTCCCTTGAGCGTATACAACAAGTTATTCTTTTCAATGCTCGGTACACTGGGCTTCATTGCCTTTGGTGTTTCAGCCTTACTCGGTTTCACTGGTGGATCACACAAGATGTGATTCTCAATTGGAATGTCTGGTGTAACCGAGTTAGACTGTGGTTTCTCATTTTCTTCAGATTCATCGTCCGAAGAATCAGCATCCTCAATAATTGGAGAACTCTGTTCCTTAACAGACGATGAATTTTTCACATTCTCATATTCAGATTTCCCCGAGGATGATGTAACAGTTGTAAACCCGAGGCCTGCTGCAAAGTCATCTAGACCGAGTGGCACAGTAGGTTCAAAACGGGGCATATCCTCGTCATTAGGCAATTTGGAATAATTGTGATTCATCGGGGGAGGGCATGATTTGTAACCAATACATTTTGCATCCCCCTTTTTCCTTTGGACATCAATAATGTGATCCAAAACATAGCGGGAATTGGAATAGCTTTCCAATTTCTGCTTGATTGTTTCACATTCACACTTGACTGTGGCTAACTCTACCATCTGTTGTTCAATTGTGTCAATTAAATTATTATTAGCATGTTGTTTTCTCAAAACAGCCTTTTGAAGTTCAGAAACATCATATTTTAATGACGCAATTGTTGCTTTAAACTCTTTTTCATTTCTTGTTAAAAACAAGTTAGCCTCAGTTGCTTTAGACAGATCAACAATCAATTCTTGATTGTGTTTGTGTGTGATGTCAAAAAGACTTTCCTTTTCTGCATATTCTAGACATTTAGCACATTCAACAACAGCAGAAATAGATTCAGGCTTAGAATCACATACCTGAGAGGTTTGTCCTTCAACATGAGCCATAAAGGCTGTACGAAAAGAGAAAGATCCGTCTTCAGAGAAAAATTGAGAAAGCTTCTCAGAAGTTCCAGCAGCTTTCTGACAAAGAATAGATCTTCTCTTGCATAAGGCTTCAGCATCAGCCAATAACTCATCAACCTCCAGATCCAAAGCATCACTTGATATATCACTAGCATCAAGTGATTCCCCATCTGAACTTCCACTGTAACCCGAGCTATCTTCATCCTCAGAAGATTCACCAGCATGCACGGGTTCTTCAACTTTTTCAACTACCTTGGCATAACAAGCTGTGCCACCATTACCTCCTTCACCAAGCTGAAGATTCCAGTTGCAAATCTCGTCAGCTTGAACAACTAATCCTCTGTGGGGATTAGAGTTTGCAGATCCAGAAGAATTTCCTCCCACGGGAACTATTTGTCTGTCAGAATTGTTCTGTTGTTGCTGAGGCTGTCTTTGATTCCTAAAAGGATTCTGATTGCCTTGCTTGGCTGGTTTCTGACATTCCCGTTTGAAATGACCTTTTTCACCGCAGTTGAAGCAGGTGACAGCATTTTTATCAAAACCATACTTGGTGTTGTTGTTGCTTTCCAAGTTGGTTCTTCCTGTTCTCTCCATAAACTCTTTAGCTCTACGAATAGCACTCGCAAGAGCCCACTTTATATCCATCATCTCGAACTCTTCTTTATCAACCTGTTGATAATCTTCGTTGGTCAGGTTGATATTTCCAATTTGACCGGCAACCAACCCACAATAAGCGCTGACCAAGGTATTCAACATCTCCATATGTTCCTTGGCTATCTCAACACTGACTTTTGAGAAATTGGAAGTATCCAATCTGACAGTGTTAGGGTTGGAAGTAGCTTGAAAGCTTGAAGAACTTCCATAAAACCCTTGTTGTTGTGGTTGTTGCTGTTGAGCTCTGTTTGGATCCAGGAAAGGTGGTGGAGTGAACTGAGGAGCTGTCTGTTGCACATACTGTTGTTGTTGAGAAGAAGAAGAATCTGGTCTTGAGAGCACAGTATATGCTGAAGGATCAAACTGATTTGCTGTTGACGGTCCGGAGTTAGAAAGAAAAGCTGTTTGAAGCTTAGCATGTTGAGGAGCTGGCTTATCTCCTTGAATACCACCTGCAATCCCAAAATACACTTCTGGATTTTGAGGCGTGATTGTTCTTTTCGCCTTGAGCCTTTCTTCAACATCTTTGTTTTCTAACTTCTGAATTAGCTCATAAATGGAGATTGTATCTAGAACACCATTTTCTTTGAGAATCTCGAGATAACTGCTCCACTTTGCTGGTAAACTATCAGCAAATCTCTTAACCATTTCTTGTGGAGTGGCGGCAACTTTGAAAGCAAACATTTCACTTAACAGATGGTGAAATCTTGTAGACAACTCTGTTAGACCCTCATTCTCCATGCAAGTAAAACCTTCAAACTCTTTCTTAAGCAGTTCCTGCTTGATCTTCCTTGATTGAGCATTTCCTTCACATCTCATAGTAAGCATATCCCACAATTGTTTTGTAGTTGTGCAGTAGACAAACTGATGGTATATGTCTCTGTGAAGCGCTTGCGTGAGAATCATAAATGCTTTCTTCTCCAACTCGAACTTCCTTTTATCATCATCGGACAGGCTGCTGTAAGTCTGAGGATTAGATCCTGCGACTTCTAACTCATTCTCAAATTTATTGAAGAAACACATCCATAAGTCTTGGCCTTGTCCTTGAACATACGTTTTCAATCTTTCTTTCCACCAACCCCAATCATTTATGTGATTAAGCTTTGGCGGCTTTGTATTTGTACCCGTTTCATTATCATTTTGCATCATCGCTTGAATACTGCTGCTTTGATTTGTAACTAAGGCCCACTGATGTGCAGATATCATGGCAGCTGAAGGTGGAGCAATAGCCTGCATCCAAGCATTCTTGAAATCTTGATCAGATTGAGAAGTAGATGATTGCGTATTAGATGATTGCGAAGCCAAAGATGTCATAGTCCACGCGGATGGATCCCATTGACCGTTTGTTCCCATTTTATATTTAATATATTAGGTGAAAATTAATTTTAGAAAAATTGATTTTCACAAACTATGTTAAACAATTTCGAAGGATAACAAAACAGTCGAAGGATGTAGGATCGAAAGACCTGAAATTCACAAACTGTTAAGTCTAAACAAATAAGACTCGAAGGATCCACGAAAGATCACACCTGTTCGAAGGATCAACAGTGTTCGAAAGATCACTGTTGAGATTCGAACAATAACCTCGAAAGATGAACTTGAAAGATTCACCTATACGAAGGATCCTTATCTTTCGAAATGAACAGTAACTCGAAAGATGATCTTTCAAAAAGATTCCTTGACTCGAAGGATAACCTATTGACTTCGAAGGATGTTCGAAGGATGGCTATCTTTCGAATCTCCTTGATCGAAGGATGATCTTTCGAGATCGAAAGTTATCTTTCGATGGTTCTGACACAAGGACAGAAAGTACGACAGGTTGGTGAAAAGTTGATGTGGTAGGTGACCAACTTTCGGCAAAAGAGTATGATCTGACAACAACTTTTCCCAAGCAGATTTGACTTTCAAAATAATACCCAAATAGGAAGGTTCTTATCCACACCAAGGCAACCGGATTTTTGACCGGAATAATGGCCAGAAAAACACAAACCTTTTCAAATATGATTTTTAAGTTACCCAAACCTTCCCGTAACACACCCGGTTAGTTTAGAACACGTTTTTATGGTTAAAACTGCAGAAAACACACTAAAAACGGGTGCTAAACCAAGAAACTTTTTGTCCAAAAACAACCAAGTCTTGCACAAAAACCCGGTTTTAACAAGGAAAAGAGCCACGGCTCTGATACCACTTGTAGGTCCCTCTTCGGAGGATGACGAACCTAAACCTTGTTATACAAACCCACTAGCGAGTGCGGAATCCAAGCTAGCAAGCAAACCGGGATGAGACAAGCATAAACACAAACACACAAGGGTTCACCGATTAACACCACTGTATTAATACGAATGAAGGTTCCGGTTACAAGCACAATGTTTACAAATCTAACTTGCAAACTCTCTAGTGTGTGTGTGTGTGTTTTGATAGAATGCTCTCAAACTCTCTCTATGTGTGCATCTATCTCACAAGCCTCTCAAGTCTCTTCTCAAAACAACACACTTCATGGGTATTTATACCCATACACAGCAGGTCTAGTCGAAGGATTAGACAGATTGTCCGAAGGACCATCTGTCGACCACAATGGCCATCGAAGGATCCGTATATACTTCGAAGGATAGCATATCCTTCGAAGTCCATCAGTATCCTTCGTGATTTATCTTTCGAGCCAATCGAAGGATAGACATAATCCTTCGATTGCTCATCCTTCGACTCAGACACTTCACAAACATATTTCTAACTGTTGACTGAGTCAAACCAGGAGGACGGTTGACTTGGTCAACTTACAAGACTGACAAGGACATCGTTTACATATAGACCGAATACAGACAAAGTACAGACACAAGTGCATCAACAATATAGTGTATACGCTCGTATAAAATTTGAATATTCAAGTGTATACGATCGTATAAAATGTATACGACCGTATACATTTAAATAATCAGTTACAATTTTCAGTTTCAATTTTTTTTCCAAATTCAATTATACAATCGTAATCGTTACGCCTATCTACGTTATTCGATCCTTTACTATACAAGACCATAATCTAACATGTTACGGAATTTGAAAGTTTACTATACGAAAACGTACCGTATAGGAAGAACGAGAAGAAAACGCCAAAAACGCCGAAGAACGCTATCCAAGAACGATCCGAGAGAAAACCGAGAGAATTTTTGGTGTAATGTTGAGGCCGTATGGTGGAAATGAGGTCGTATAAAGCTTATACGATCTTTTTTTCCTTTGTATACAGGCCGTATAATTGTATACGGCCCGTATACAATAATTTAATGTTTTTTAATTCCCTCGTATACATAATATACGATCACTGTATACGAGGCGTATACGTTTATAGGCCCGTATACAATTGAGTATTTTTCATTTTTCTTAAATTACTATATGCGGAAGTGACGAAGATACCGTCGGTATGTGTTAACGTTGATTCGTTTAAACGTTTTTTCAAATTCAATTTCACCAAGTTGGCAAAACATTTATACAACGTGTATGTTCATCATTAAAAATTGTCAAAACATGCAAACTGATTCGTTTAAATATTTTTTCAAGTTCAATTTCAACAAGTTGGCAAAACATTTATATAACGTGTATGTTCGTCATTACAAATTGTCAAAACATGCAAATAACATTTTATATTCATAGGGTACCTAAATCCACGTAATCCCTGGTCCTGTATTCATCAACGATCCTATTATATTGGTCAATACGTTCCCTGTAATAGTGATACCAACTTTCTGCTGGCGTATTCCGTGTCGCATGTCGCCAGTATCCTGATGGGGTTGGCATTGGATATTCCCCTTCTAATCTGACGTGAATAAAATGGTTCGTGTTTACATGTACAAGCACGGCTGTTCGATGCGGAATACTTTCTTCGGCTGTTCTGAACATGGGAAAAAATGAAGCACAACCAAGGTCACTTAATAAGAGACAAACGACATTCCACTGGTTTGCTATCAGAAGCCCCGTGAAAGGCATTTGTAGCCACTTATGTTCAGGTGCTCCGCTTATACCAGTCCAATCTAATGAATCCAGAACATTTTGATAACCAGGTCCATTTATCATTTTCCATAATTCGTGGAACCGGTTGCAGTCATCATGAAGTTGCGCCCGTATGAACGACCAGTCCCACTCTTTAAGCGATAGGCCGACCGCTATAGATCGAAACCCACAATTACCATCACCCTGCACATTTTGTATGTGACTGAGGTGTTGATAGAAGCAAGGTGGAATGAACTTTTTGAAGTGCATGAACATATTAACTAGTCCGACAGGCAGCAAAGGTAAGTCTGGTTGCTCTTCCTTTGATTTTGCGACCTTCTTTTTCGTTTTCGAATCCTTAGCGCCGTTCGCAATCTCGCCGAAGAACATAGCTGTTTCAGCACAATAACTTTGTGATTCGACAAACGAGTTGTGCCTGGACGGTTCGATGATTGACTCTTGTGTGCCTAACCCAACGGGTGAATCACTATGCTCGCCTTGCGTTGTAAACAAGCTATGTCTTGAAGGCTCCGTAAACGAATCATCCTTCCTTTGTTCCTGAGCTTTTAAAGTTGGATGACCCCGTGTGTTTTTTTGCACAACTGGTTGTTTGAGCTTCGTCTTATTGAGTTGTAGCAAGTCCTTCATCTTTTGAAGTAGGTTTTTCTTGACTTCTCTTGGCTTGGCACTTAAATGTAGTTTGAGAAGCACAAATTCGCCGTCTAAGTCGAAAGAGTCCACCTTGCTCGGTTTCAGTATGGGGTCCAAATTTAACTTTCTCCAAAAAGGGTCTATCAACTCCAACGGGATCATTTGACCTAAGAAACATATCAACAAACAACTTAAAACGTCAATTAGATTTTGCGTGATGAAATGCTATGATTATAAAATGTGGTTGGTCGAATAATGTATTACCATTCATTGTATACTGGTCCAACCGACACGCGCACGGCAACCCAGAGCTTGTATACAAACGGCACGTGCATGTACCGTTATATAAATTTAATTTTTCTATTTCATTTAATTCGTCGGATATCAACTCTAGGCAGGCATGAGAAACCTTCTTTCGTAGGAGATTAAATGTTGGTTTGTTATGTTGACCCAATGTTCGGCTCCTGCTTGTTTCAATGTTGCCTTTGATTTCTGTCACCTGGTTTCTTATGAGCTTATCAATAAGTGGTACCACTTTCTCCAGGGTGTAATTAGAGTCGCCTAGGTACTGCTTCAAAAGGGCATGTTGACCCTCTACCTGTTCGTTGTACGTTGGCCGAAGTTCAGATGTTGGTCGCTCCAGAACGAAACAAACCGGTCTCTATATGGTTGTAACCAGATTGAATCCAAATAGTCCATAATCTCTATAATCAAAGTCAAGTGCAGTTAAGACAAGTCAAACAAATACGATTATTAAACAAAAATATAAAACTTACCGTCGTTTTTTTTACGTGGCAACCTTGATCGTATTCGCTTGTACCAGTAGTTGTAGTCATGATCGGTCGTTGAGTTAATTAGCTCGCCCAACTTGTAAAGAAACCTGCTCCAGCTATCATCTGTTTGAAAGCTTTGCCTACAATGTTTGAATATGTTTTGCTGTATGTGCCACCTACACAATGAATGTCTAGCCTTGGGAAACACGGTTGCACATGCGTTCATTAGGGCGCGATCTCTATCGGTTACTATTACACGGGGTTCCATAACACTGTCTAAGGAGTGTTTCAACCTCTGTAGAACCCATGTGAAGTTTTCCTGTTTCTCGTTGCTTACGAACGCATGAGCAATGCAAAACGACATCAACGCGGATGTAACACCGATAATCTGGACTAGCGGCATTTTGTACCGATTCGTCTTGTAGGTGGAGTCTATAAGCAACACATGCGGGAAGGCGCTCCACAACATGTTCGACTCCGGGTGGATGCAGAAAACATCCTCGACCCGTTCGCTGTTTTGAGATGTTCTATGGTAAAAAACAAACCCAACCTTCTCCAACCGGTCGAAAAGATCTGCAATGGAGTCTCACCGACTTGTTCCATTCGACCCAATTTGGCCCGAGCGTTGTATATGGTGTTTCTTGTTGAGACGTTATGGGGGTTCTGTTCTTTAATGGCAGCAAGAATGTCTCGTGGTTTTATGTTCTGATGCGTCATTTGCTCCACCGTCCTCTCTTCCGGTGGAGTTAGCCTCATTAGGGACGGATGACCCTCGGGATATAGAAATGGTTTGTGGTTATGTTTTGTGACAACCCTCACTAAACCAGGTATCCGTACGACTTAATTAATAATTAATTACTGCTTAATTACCGTGCTTACCTGAAATTGTGGATAAACTGCTACTTGAATGTTGATACATGTACATACTTGCATCATACTCTATTTACTGTCACTACATTATTTACATGCTGAACCTTAGTGACAAACATGATGCACAAAAGCACAGTAGTACAATGAACGGATAACCTATTGAACGTGCTGTCATAACCAGCACCAGGCAGATACTGCCTCTAAGGCCTGTATGAGCCAGAAATATTTTACTACACCAATAGTGAGTGTAGAGATACAAGGGTTGTAGAACTGCGTCTCTAGGAATAAGTTACAGTGACAGGATGTGCCTAAAACGAACTCTAAGTACAAAACTCAGCACTTTAACTAAAAATTCAGCACTTGGTTAACTAATAAAGTGCCAAAACATGAGAAAAATGTTACTAGACACTTTCCAAAGTGTCGGGAATAAGTTGTGTCACTAAAATAATAATAACGACACTTTAAAGCTTTGTTAAGCGCTTTAACGGATTACTATCCAACCGAACAACCGGACTATACTCGGAACATAAAAATATTGCCATATACATTATTTGTCTTTTTCTAAGCCAGTTAGGGTCCCTGAATACCCTAACACCCACTGTAATGCACAACGCACTAGTAACCGGGTTAATCCCTAAACCAACTTAACTTAACCTAACTAATATCTAACTAATGGTTGGATTTGAACTAGGAACCCCCCCCCCCTAACCAAACCGTCCCCAAGAGGGGGACACACATTGTCCTTAACTTGATTATTTTATTTCCTCTTGTCTAATATCAAGAAAGCACTTAAACCATTGGACCATAATCTTGAAATTGTCTATAAGATCAAGGGTTAACACTCCATAACATTCATCACATTTCAACTCACAACAACACTCCCTCTCTCTCTCAAGAAGCTCTCGGCCGAACTCCCCTATACATCCATCAAATTTTCAAGTTTTGTTCAAGTCATTCCAAGATCATACAAGTGTTAAGGATCACCCACAAGGAGGCTTGGTGCATTCGGAAGGCGAAGGACCTCACCTCATTGCTTTTATCCACTCATTTTGCGTCTAGATTCTTCCCTAGCCTCGAGCTAGTAGTAAGTTGCTTGAATCACCTTCTCGAACTATTTTAAGATGGTTAAAATGATATGTAACAGTTAAAAGTCATGAACATGCAAGATGATACATAAAAGTCGACTAAAAATGCTAGTAATGATGGTTAAAAGCTTGAATGTTGTGTAAATCTTGTAGTATTTGATTTGTGTAGTCATATAGGCCCGATCTATGTTGTGGTAGCTCGGATCATCGTTTAACCCGGATTGGTCATGATCATGGATCATGACATAGAGCTTGTTTAAGTGTAACAAGGGTTAAGTGATGAAACTCTACCACACATCAAACTTGAACTTGTGTAAAAATGATTTTACTTACGAAATAGTGTTTAAAACTAGTAGATCTACGGATCTACAAGCGGTATTTTCAAAGGACCGGGTGTCAAAGAAACCATATTTTCTAAAAATGGATCTTACACTAACAAGGATGATTTTTAGAACACACGAGTGTGTAACACATAAAGTTTCGACAAAATAACTATTTTTGTAAAGATTTACAAGAAGATGTAAAAACGGAATTTCTTTAAAAACGAGGTTTTTATGAAACCGGATTGATATATATAAAGATCCACTAAAAGTAATGAGATTTACTTCATAGTTTTGGAAAACTACAAGTTCATGTGATTTTTGTGATTTACATATTTATTTACTAGTTTGTTGTTCCGGACATTGTTTTAATTGAATGAAAGGATTGTTGGTTTGATTTATAAAAGAAAATGATACGCTTGAAAGCGTGGCCACCTCCCGTTACAGAGGAAACTCTAGCGAAATTTTTCCGAAAACCTAACACTTAGAATTATTTTCACCACAAGTGTTAGAAATACTTTTCGACTTGTTTTCAAATTATAAGTTTCGCCATGACTTTATTTACAAAATATCGGAGGTGGGATTTTCACAAAATTAAACGTGATTAATATATGTTTAGTAAATATATATTTTTCATATAGTTACTTGTCATGTATTTATGATTATTTTGTGAAGATACAAATATTATTTTTAGGGTAAAAATAATACTATCGAATGTTAACAAATCCAAAATAATACGAACGCCTCTACGTTAAATATATAAGTTACACCGGTAATTATTATTACCACTCGATCGTTAAAACGTAACTTACGCATTTTTAAGAAAATATGACTGAACGCGTATTTTGTCAAGGTATTATTTTGGGAAAATTATATAATAGAAAATATAATATTTTTGAGAAAAATACTTATATTTTGGAGTTAGAAATAAAATATATTTTAAGTGAGACTTAATAATATATTTCGAACACACATGTATTAAATCCCCCATCCTTGGGAAGGAAAATGATTACCAAGTATATACAGAATGTAAACACGAAATAGTTGTCTAACTATTTCCCAAAAACTTAAACCATAAAGCTAAGGCACGGCCGTCCGTCTAATAGAGTTAGTACGTGTAGGTCGTCGCACAGCTGCTTGAGCAGGAGATATACTTGGTAGAGACGCACCACTGTGAGTTCATGTCCCCCTTTTCTCTTAACTGTTTTCAGTTTTAAACTGCGGGGGTGAAATACATGTTACTATGATTACAAGTACTGTATACATGGTATGGTTAGCGTAAGGAGGTTTACTACTTAGATCATGTGAGTGGGTAGGCGCAACATGAGGCCATTAATCCTCATGGTAGGACCGAGGGACAGGAGCGGTAGATCTATCTGGGTGTAGCGAGCCCAGCCCCAGGCCAAACTAGAAACGGACCTCGGGGTGACTTTGTGCCCAACGCATAAATCCGCTAGGTTTGAGTGTTCCTACTTGCACTTCACACATATCAATGGCCTTGCAAACCATTGGTGATCTCTTTTTCCTTATTTGCTACATACCAGGATTTTATACATTCAATGGTTTATTTACTCACTTACGCATGAACTCGCTCAACATTATTGTTGATTTTTCAACTTACATGTATTTCAGGGAATTAAAGGATCTGGCGCGGTATGACACGTTTTCCCGCTGCACTAGTTACGAGGTCATCCGGTTTTGGGGATGTGACTCTTTCCTGGACAAGTCACAGTCCTTAAACTATGTTTATGTCATGTTGATGATTGTGTTTGTTGAACAATTTTTATATCGTTAGGATGTGTTTCCGTTGAGACAATGTTGTTGTATTTGGTTTTTAAAACTTAATTAAATGGATGATCTTGCATGGTTTTATTTCATATAGCTTTGTTGTGGTTAAGCTATGGTATTAAGAAGTCACACCAAAATAACCACGCTTCCGCAAAGCCAGGGTGTGACAGCTTGGTATCAGAGCTCTGATCATAGCGAACTAGGATTCCTTCTCGAGTCTAGACTATGATCACTAGGGCTCTCACGAAAACATTTTTACTGCATACCACTTAAGTCCAGATCCAAAACGTTTTTATAAACAAAGTTGAGCACATTTTATTTATTATTTATAGGCTCAGTCTGGGAGGCTGAGGCTCGGTCTGAGAGGCCGAGGCTCGGTCTAAGAGATCGAGGTAGATGGCTAGTGAGACTAGGAAGAGCAGTCTAAGAGGCTGGGAGAATTTGGCTAGCGAGACTAGGAGTATCAGTCTAGGAGACTGGGAGGCTAGTGGGACTAGGAGAATTATTTGATTGCTTACTTGGTGACTAATGTGTTTACCTGATTGTATGATTGATTATTTGTGCATATTTGTGTTTATGTTACAGACACATGGACTCGTCCGGCACTGGTGATTCAGACACCACAGGCCCTAGACCTATAGTATCAGACGACCTAGAGTCTTCAGAGCGCGAGGTTCACACATCCGACGTTACTAGCACAGACGAGGATGACTTTCAGCCCTTTGCGTTACTAATGGTGCTGATGAGCTCGCTGATGGCCCTTTGGCCGGGGACCTACCGCTTGTAGAGATCCCTGCTCCCATACCCTTGGCTGTTTATCCTGCTTATGATTTGCTTCTCGACGCCGACGCTGATGGCGACGTCGATCTGTTTGACGATGAGCTCCTAGAGGACGAGGAGGAGGGTGAGGCCCTTATCGCCGACGGAGGACTTTTACTGCTCGCAGATGCTCCAGCTGCGGAGTCACCTGCACACTCACCCGCTCCAGACTCCTTCGAGTCTGTGGCCTCCGCACCTTCACACACTCAGAGTGCGCAGCACTTCTCTCACAGTTCAGACCCAGATAGAGCATCCTCTGTAGCCCCTGTTCCTAGCTTTGCTTTCGACCACTATGATGAGGAGGATTCCGATCCTGTTTTTCCCCCAGGATTCGACCCGGACCGGGAGATAGAGTTCATCCACTTGGATCAGCCTATGGTTGATCCAGTAGACCCAGTTGACCCTGCATTCGCTGACGATGCAGATTTTGATATGGAGTTCATTGATCCCGAGCCTGTCATGGTCCCTGAGCAGGTAGCCGCTCTAGACCCTGCGTTTGAGCATGACCCAATTCATGCTGGCGCACCCATTATTGAGCCTGTGATTGCTGACCCACCTATTGATGATCACCCTGTGGATGCTCTGTTGTTGGAGGGTGATCATGTCATTGCTGCTGATCATGTTGATCCCCCACTTATTGCTGATGCACCTGTTGACCCTTTTGTTGCACCCCACCTTGATCCCAGGTATGCGCACGCACAGCACGGGTGGATTCCTGCTGATGACGAGGTTCCACCTATTCCCCCTCAGATCACTGATACTCGTCACGTTGATACCTCTTTTACATTCCCTCAGTTTACACCTCCAGCTCGACCTGGAGAGGGTTCTTCGGCCCATCCTTTTGGACATGTACCGGTATCTATCCCTGCTATACCACCGTCTTCTACTACTTTTTCCCCGGTTCCACCACCTGTATCACCTTTTGATCCAGCCAGTGAGCCATTCCTTTGGTCGTCACCACCGGTTATGCCACCGACCGACCCCTACCATCCTTTCCACATGGGATACTCTATTGAGGACATTTTGATGTCATTCGTTGCCCAGCACGAGGCACACACCCGGCGCATTCAGGAGCTTGAGAGAGCTCAGCCGCCGCCGTGTCAGTGCCAGGGTCAGACCCACCCTACTTCATTGCAGCACCCTCGACCTTTACCACCGGACTATGCTGCACGCCTTTCGGCACTTGAGCAGCAGGTTGCTTCTTGGTTGCGTACCCAGAGAGCCATGGAGGAGGATTGGCTCCAGTTACATCGTTTATTCTACACCCACTTCCCCCTCCTCCACCGCCATCATTGTAGAGCTCTTCAGTATCGTATGGGTAGACGTTAGTGAGAAGACGGCGATTGCTTTTGACTGCACAACATTTTTGGAGACCACCTTCTGACTCTGACTTTTGTTGATCATGTATATGGGATGTATTGACACTGATTTGATATAGTTTTTGGACTGGGGTGATGTAGCCCTTAGTCGACTGATGTTGTATGACACTATGATGTACTTGTACACTTACTATGTGGTCTCAATATATGGCAATCGCAGTATTCTCATCATATTTGACGCTTGATTTGGTTATTTATATTTTATGACATGGGTTGTTGTGTGATTGATATAATTGAAACATGAGATGCTATGTGATTAGTCTATTTATAACATGAGATGTTACGTGCAATTACTATTATTATATACGTACGTTTTACTATGGCCTGACCTACGTAAATAAATCTTTAGAAGATGCCGAGACGTCAAACGCCGATGCCTACCAATGAGGCAGAACTCTAGCAAATCATCGCTGCTGCCATCGCACAATACGCCGCCTCTCAAGGAGGGACTAGTGGAAGTAACTCTGGCAACCCTGGCAACAACAACCCACCTCATGGGTGCACCTACAAGAAGTTTCTAGACTGCAAGCCTGTCAACTTTGATGGCACAGGAGGTGCTGTCGCCTTTGTTCGTTGGGCTGAGAAAACTGAATCTGTTCTTCGCATGAGCAAATGTGCACCAGACCAGCAAGTCACCTATATTTCTGGGCTATTCTTGGATGGAGCCCTATCTTGGTGGAATTTGCAAGTACAGACACTTGGTGAAGCTGCTGCCTACGCACTAACCTGGACCAAACTGAAGGAACTTATGCGCAAAAAGTACTGCTCCTGCGCGGAAATCCAAAAATTGGAAACTGAATTCTGGCATTTGAAAATGGAAGGTCCAAAGATCGCAGAAGACGTTCAGAGGTTTCACGACCTGTCACATGTGGTACCCTATATGGTCACTCCAGAGTTCAAGCGGATTGAATGTTTCATTTGGGGATTAGCTCCTCAAATCATAAGCATGGTGACCTCCTCCAAGCCTGCGACAATTACTGAGGCGATTGATTTGAGCGTGGCTCTCACTGAGGAGGCTATTCGCCCGAACAAGTTCGATGAGATCGAGGCAAAGAAGAAAGAGACTCACGTCGAGTCATCAGGAGGTAACAAGCGTAAGTTCTCGAACTTCAGGCAAGGCACCAGCGGGGTGGTTAAGAAAGGAGAATCAAGCATGCCAGCTCAGGTTACAGCTGGTAGTGGAAAGAAAGGAAAAGGATATATGGGCACCCAACCCAAGTGTAATACCTGCCAACGACACCATTCTGGGCATTGTACTATGAAAGTATGCGAAGCATGTGGAAAACCTGGCCACTTGAAGGATTCTTGTTGGGCTACTATTGGCCAGGGAGGCCAGGGAGGATTCGGAAGCAGAAATAATAATCGGGGTGGGAATGGAAATCGCCCACAAGGAAACAATAGAGGTAATGGAAATCGAGGCAACAATACTAATCAAGCGGGCGCTGTGAATCGTAACCAAAGGAATAATCAAGCTGGTGGAAATGGGCAAAGACCCGGATGCTTCAACTGTGGTGATCTTGGGCACTACAAGAGGAACTGCCCAGAGTTAAACCAAGCCCGTGGAAGAGTGTTTAATATCGAAGCGAGGGAAGCACGCAAGGATCCCAATGTCGTTACTGGTACGTTCCCTGTAAACCAACGCTATGCGTCCGTTTTATTTGATACTGGCGCCGATTATAGCTTTGTATCGTTAGAGTTTAAGAATATGCTTAGTCTAGCCGCTAGTAAATTAGATATTCCGTACTCAATCGAATTGGCCAATGGGAAGTTAGTAGAAGCCAATGAAGTTATCAGAGGTTGTGTGATCGAATTGGGAGAGCGTGAGTTTGCTCTGGATCTACTACCAGTCCAGTTGGGAAGCTTCGATGTGGTGGTAGGAATGGATTGGTTATCAGGCAACAAGGCAGAAATAGTTTGTCACGAAAAGGTCGTTCGTATCCCAACCGAAGATGGTGATACAATTGTGGTTCACGGAGAGAAGCGTGATACGCCGTTAAGAATTATCAGCTGCCTCAAAGCGCGAAAGTGTTTACAGAAGGGATGTGCTGCCTTCCTGGCACACATTGTAGATAAGAAAGCTGCGGAACCAAAGATCGAAGACATCCCTGTCGTGAGGGAATATCCAGAAGTCTTCCCAGAGGACTTGCCTGGACTGCCACCTCAGAGGCAAGTAGAGTTTCACATCGATTTAGTTCCAGGCGCCGCGCCTGTGGCTAAGGCACCTTATAGACTTGCTCCATCTGAGATGCAGGAACTGTCGACACAACTTCAAGAGTTGTTAGACAAGGGATTTATCCGACCAAGCTTCTCGCATTGGGGAGCTCCAGTTTTGTTTGTCAAGAAGAAGGACGGTAGTTTCCGTATGTGTATTGACTATCGGGAGTTGAATAAACTGACGATCAAGAATAGATACCCTCTACCAAGGATTGATGATCTGTTTGACCAACTGCAAGGTTCAAGCTTTTATTCAAAGATCGACCTTCGATCTGGATACCATCAGTTAAGGATACAAGAGGAGAGTATCCCAAAGACAGCCTTCAGAACTCGATATGGACACTACGAGTTCTTAGTTATGCCGTTTGGGTTGACAAACGCACCTGCAGTGTTCATGGATTTGATGAACAGAGTTTGTAAGCCGTACTTGGATAAGTTCGTGATAGTGTTCATCGATGATATCTTGATTTATTCAAAGACGAAGGCTGAGCACGAACAGCATCTAAGAGCCATTTTGGAGTTGCTGAAGAAGGAACAGCTGTATCCCAAGTTCTCTAAGTGCGAGTTTTGGCTACGAGAAGTCCAGTTCCTTGGACACGTGGTGAATGGAGATGGAATCCACGTGGATCCCACCAAGATCGAAGCGATTAAGAATTGGGAAACGCCAAAGACGCCAACCGAAATTCGACAATTTTTAGGTTTGGCTGGTTACTACCGAAGATTCATTGAGGATTTTTCAAAAATCGCTCAACCATTGACGCTCCTCACGCAGAAAGATAAGAAGTTTGGTTGGGGAATCAAACAGGAAGAAGCATTCCAGATATTGAAAGATAAGCTCTGCAATGCGCCAATCTTAGCACTACCAGAAGGTACAAATGATTTCGTGGTATACTGCGACGCTTCGCGTCAAGGTTTGGGTTGCGTGTTGATGCAACGCCAAAAGGTTATTGCTTACGCATCGCGTCAATTGAAAGTGCACGAAAAGAACTATACCACACATGATTTGGAACTTGGCGCAGTGGTTTTTGCCTTAAAAATCTGGAGACACTACCTTTATGGTACGAAGTGTACAATCTTCACAGATCATAAGAGCCTACAACACATATTCAATCAGAAGGAGTGGAATATGAGACAAAGACGGTGGGTTGAGTTGTTGAATGATTACGACTGCGAGATAAAGTATCATCCAAGGAAGGCGAATGTGGTCGCCGATGCCCTAAGTCGAAAGGAGAGGATCAAGCCCATAAGGGTTAGGGCTTTAGAGATGATTATCCAGACCGATCTTTCCTTGCGCATTCGTGCCGCGCAAAAAGAAGCTCTTAAGGAAAGAAACCTTGAAGAGGAATATCTCCGTGGGATGGAGAAGCAATTGGTGCCAAACGAGGAAGGAACGTTATGTTTTGAGAAAAGGATTTAGGTTCCTTTGTTTGGAGGTTTGAGGAAGGTTATTTTCGATGAAGCTCACAAATCGCGGTACTCTATCCATCCAGGAGCGGATAAGATGTACCAAGATCTTAAAGATTATTATTGGTGGCCTAGGATGAAAGGCGATGTTGCTGTTTATGTGAGCAAGTGTTTAACATGCGCTAAGGTTAAAGTGGAATACCAGAAGCCTTCAAGACTTCTGCAACAACCAGAAATTCCCAAGTGGAAATGGGAACAAATCACCATGGATTTTATTACAAAGTTGCCAAGAACGCCAAGAGGCCATGACACTATTTGGGTAATAGTGGATCGATTAACGAAGTCAGCACACTTCTTACCTATCACAGAGAAGGATAATACAAGCAAGTTGGCCGAAATTTACATGAGAGAGATAGTTACACGCCATGGAGTACCTCTCTCGATAATCTCTGACAGAGATGGAAGGTTCGTATCAAGGATTTGGCAATCCTTCCAAGAAGCTTTTGGCTCGCAATTGAATATGAGCACCGTGTTTCACCCACAGACCGACGGGCAAAGCGAACGGACGATACAGACTTTGGAAGACATGCTGAGAGCGTGTGTTATGGATTTGGGCGGTAGCTGGGATAAACATTTGCCACTGGTCGAATTTTCATACAACAACATCTACCACACCAGTATTGGTGCCGCGCCATTCGAAGCTCTATATGGCCGCAAGTGCAGGTCACCGCGTTGTTGGTCTGACGCAGGTGATAGACAATTGGTTGGTCCTAATGTGGTCCAGGAAACCACATATAAGATTGCACAGATCCGAGATCGCATCAATGCGGCTCGTGACCGTCAGAAAGCCTACGCGGATCGGAAAAGGAAACCTCTAGAGTTTGAGGTAGGTGATATGGTTTTGTTGAAAGTATCACCCTGGAAGGGTGTGGCACGCTTCGGGAAGCGTGGGAAGTTGAATCCGCGGTATATTGGTCCGTTCAGAATTTTGGGAAGAATTGGGCTAGTAGCATACAAGCTGGACTTACCTGCTGAACTGAATGGTGTTCACGATACATTTCATGTATCCAATTTGAAGAAAAGTCCAACTCAAGATACCGTTGTCATTCCTACCGACGAAATTCATGTTGACGACACGCTCCACTTCGTTGAAGAACCCGTTGAGGTTACGGATTGGAAAGTGAACAAGACCCGCCGGAGCAGTGTCAAGCTTGTCAAGGTTCGTTGGAATGCCAGACATGGTCCTGAATACATGCAAGATGGTTAAAATGATATGTAACGGTTAAAAGTCATGAACATGCAAGATGATACATAAAAGTCGACTAAAAATGCTAGTAATGATGGTTAAAAGCTTGAATGTTGTGTAAATCTTGTAGTATTTGATTTGTGTAGTTATATAGGCCCGATCTATGTTGTGGTAGCTCGGATCATCGTTTAACCCGCATTGGTCATGATCATGGATCATGACATAGAGCTTGTTTAAGTGTAACAAGGGTTAAGTGATGAAACTCTACCACACATCAAACTTGAACTTGTGTAAAAATGATTTTACTTACGAAATAGTGTTTAAAACTAGTAGATCTACGGATCTACAAGCGGTATTTTCAAAGGACCGAGTGTCAAAGAAACCATATTTTCTAAAAATGGATCTTACACTAACAAGGATGATTTTTAGAACACACGAGTGTGTAACACATAAAGTTTCGACAAAATAACTATTTTTGTAAAAATTTACAAGAAGATGTAAAGACGGAATTTCTTTAAAAACGAGGTTTTTATGAAACCGGATTGATATATATAAAGATCCACTAAAAGTAATGAGATTTACTTCATAGTTTTGGAAAACTACAAGTTCATGTGATTTTTGCGATTTACATATTTATTTACTAGTTTGTTGTTCCGGACATTGTTTTGATTGAATGAAAGGATTGTTGGTTTGATTTATAAAATAAAATGATACGCTTGAAAGCGTGGCCACCTCCCGTTACAGAGGAAACTCTGGCGAAATTTTTCCAAAAACCTAACACTTCGAATTATTTTTACCACAAGTGTTAGAAATACTTTTCGACTTGTTTTCAAATTATAAGTTTCGCCACGACTTTATTTACAAAATATCGGAGGTGGGATTTTCACAAAATTAAACGTGATTAATATATGTTTAGTAAATATATATTTTTCATAACGTTACTTGTCATGTATTTATGATTATTTTGTGAAGATACAAATATTATTTTTAGGGTAAAAATAATACTATCGAATGTGAACAAATCCAAAATAATACGAACGCCTCTACGTTAAATATATAAGTTACACAGGTAATTTTTATTACCACTCGATTGTTAAAACTTAACTTACGCATTTTTAAGAAAATATGACTGAACGCGTATTTTGTCAAGGTATTATTTTGGGAAAATTATATAATAGAAAATATAATATTTTTGAGAAAAATACTTATTTTGGAGTTAGAAATAAAATATATTTTAAGTGAGACTTAATAATATATTTTGAACACACATGTATTAAATCCCCCATCCTTGGGAAGGAAAATGATTACCAAATATATACAGAATGTAAACACGAAATAGTTGTCTAACTATTTCCCAAAAACTTAAACCATAAAGCTAAGGCACGGCCGTCCGTCTAATAGAGTTAGTACGTGTAGGTCGTCGCACAGCTGCTTGAGTAGGAGATATACTTGGTAGAGACGCACCACTGTGAGTTCATGTCCCCCTTTTCTCTTAACTGTTTTCAGTTTTAAACTGCGGGGGTGAAATACATGTTACTATGATTACAAGTACTTTATACATGGTATGGTTAGCGTAAGGAGGTTTACTACTTAGATCATGTGAGTGGGTAGGCACAACATGAGGCCATTAATCCTCATGGTAGGACCGAGGGACAGGAGCGGTAGATCTATCTGGGTGTAGCGAGCCCAGCCCCAGGCCAAACTAGAAACGGACCTCGGGGTGACTTTGTGCCCAACGCATAAATCCGCTAGGTTTGAGTCTTCCTACTTGCACTTCACACATATCAATGGCATTGCAAACCATTGGTGATCTCTTTTTCCTTATTTGCTACATACCAGGATTTTATACATTCAAATGTTTATTTACTCATTTACGCATGAACTCGCTCAACATTATTGTTGATTTTTCAACTTACATGTATTTCAGGGAATTAAAGTATCTGGCGCGGTATGACACATTTTCCCGCTGCACTAGTTACGAGGTCATCCGGTTTAGGGGATGTGACTCTTTCCTGGACAAGTCACAGTCCTTAAACTATGTTTATGTCATGTTGATGATTGTGTTTGTTGAACAATGTTTATGTCGTTAGGATGTGTTTCCGTTGAGACAATGTTGTTGTATTTGGTTTTTAAAACGTAATTAAATGGATGATCTTGCATGGTTTTATTTCATATAGCTTTGTTGTGGTTAAGCTATGGTATTAAGAAGTCACACCAAAATAACCACGCTTCCGCAAAGCCAGGGTGTGACATGTTTAGCTTCCTCAACCCTTAGATCCCAATAACCTAACCTCTTTTTGTATGCCCCGATCAGTTGGAACTTGCAACCGGATTTCCTGGTCCCGCTGCGTCTGACCGTGGCTGTTGATTTGTACTCGCCGGCACAATCGCACGTAAGCCAAATTTTTTACAGTTGACCGTTGCCCTGTTTATCGTAGATGGTGCGTTTGGTGACGAGGGCGTAGCCATTTACGCGTCCAATGTCTCTACACCACTCTACCAATTCATCCATGCTAGCGAATTTCTAACAAAAACACTTATATGTGTCAATTAATGATTAACTCAAATGATTAACCCATCGGTTTAGTTTTAGTATAAACGGGTTCGGGTCAGATTCAGGTTGAACCTGCGAACCCGTTTGGGTTAACGGGTCGGGTTCGGGTCAACATGGTTGGGTTGGCGGGTTGACCCGTTACAATATATTTTACGTCATAAATTAAATGGAGTGCGTATGTTTATGCTATGATTATAAGTTAAAAAGAGAAATTAACATAGATTTCATAATTTAAATATATATATATATATATATATATATATATTTGTGTTTTTTAAGTAAATTTTAACTTTAATATATTAATTTCAATAAAAAAAATATAAAAATTCGGGTTTAATGGGTCGTGTTCGGGTCAACCCATGAAACTTCGGGTCGTGTTCGGGTTCTTATGTATGATACGATTTTCGGGTTCGGGTCGAGTTCGGGTTTGTGTAAAATTTTCAGGTTCAGGTCGGGTTGAACCCACCAACACGCGAACACGACCCGTTGAGCAACCCTAATCTAAGATTTTAATAAAAACAACATCAAACGTAAAAACACTAAAATAGTTAACGTACAACAAATAAACATATAATTAAATGTTATACCTGCTTGTTTTGAAACTCACTACGCTCCTCGTCAGCATTTGGACCCTCCGGCGGTTTATCACTTATGGGAGGAGAATGAGAACTATCAGTCGGCGGTCCAACACTAACAGGAGGGGCTTCAAAATTAACCGGGTGTTGCAATAGATAATAACCAGCATAATTAGCTGAAGGCATCCAAACCCCAAGTATCTTGATCTGCATCAGACGCAAGAATGGGATCGAACAGAGCATTCAAATCAAACACCACTTTGTTATCTTCAGTGTTATCATAACTCCTCTGATTCGCCTCGTTATCAAACACATTAAAAAAGTTAACCCAACCCGACATTATAGCGTAAATAATTTGAATACAGAGAAAAATAGAAGAAACGAATAGAAGTTGAATGAAAATGAATGAAATTAGTGTCGTTTATATAGAGAATTTTACGGAATATTACATCGTTTCAAATGATTAACACGCGAATCGAGGAATCTAACGTCGAATCAAATAACTCGCACGAATATCGAGGAATCTAACCTCTAATCACATAACTCGCACGAGAATCGAGGAATATAACATCGAATCAGAGAATCTTACGTCTACTCGCACGTGAATCGAGGAATAATACGTCGCGTCAAATAGTAATAAAACAATAAAATAAACGAAATTCATTGTATACGGGCCGTATAGGTATATACGACCGTATAACGGACCACAGTATAATCTTATTCTAACATGGTTGATACGGGCCGTATAAGGTTATACGGCCCATATAGAATAAAGTGAACCGACAAAGGCTGTGCCGGTTCACTTTATTCTATACGAGCCGTATAATCTTATACGGCCCGTATCAACCTTGTTAGAATAAGATTATACCATGTGAATTTATTAGGACCTTTGTTTACTTCCATAAAAGCTCACAACAAGTGAAGATCTATACATACATACATGTGAGGACAGAAAGGTCACCCAAAATTTACTAATAACCACTCAAAGACTCCCTTGCCTTTTTAGACCCTATAAAGCACTCCTTCGCTGCTTGATTTCATCCTCATCGTATCCAGTGGCGGACACAAGATTTTTTTTCAATGCGGTTCACTTTTTTCGGTTTTCAAATTTTTGACAAACAAAGGTTAAAATTTTCGGGTTGTCGTTTGGGTCGGGTCAGGATGAGGAACATAATAAAATACAATACCATAACAAAATTATATAATCATCTCTCATTAGAAAACACACAATAAACATACGATGTCTTTCGAAACGAAAAAAAACATTACAAACTTTTAGAGTTGTTCCCAACGGGTTTTCATCTTTTGAAAACGATCCATTACATCGTCGACCAAAACATTGGCAAGAAGGTCTCTTTCGATAACAAATGCAACAATCGTTCATATAATCATCACCCATTCGATTACGCAAATCCGTCTTCACATGTTTCATTGACGAAAAACACCTCTCAACACTTGCCGTTGCAACTGGTAGAATTAATGCTAACTTCAATAAACGATAGACCAACATATACCTCAAATGTTTCTTTGTTTCCACCATCCTCTTTTCAAGATTAGATATCCCATTCATGTTAGCAAACATTCCATCTTTTCTCATAATAATAATGTAGTTGCCATGCTTTTGGCTAGGTTGACGATGCTTCTGAAAGGCACTCCTAATAGATTGTTTTGGTTTACGCAAATCGTCACATTTTTTAAGTGCTTTGTTGTGAAAACTATTTGGCTTACCTACATGAATACCCAATCTATCTTTTTTGCTCCAACCATTGTATCCGTCGGTCACAAATGCATCTTTTTGACCACTTTCTTTGAACAATTAGCAAACCAAGCAAAATATGGCATCCGATTTACACTATATTCTAACCAACATCCAAATTCATTAAACCAATCGGGACTAAATTGTCTTAATCTACCACCAATATCTCGTTTTGGAAAAAAAACATGACTTGCGGTTGACATGGGCCTTTATTCAGATACGCCCGTCTAATTTCATCTCTTTGGGTTACGTCATAAGACGAAATTGGTTTTCGTTCGGCAGGATCCCATGGAAGGTCTTCCAAATCAATTCTCATACGAGCATTACTTGAAGAAGATGAGACAGTGGCGGACTTAAAGTGTTAGTAGGGGTAGCACGGGCTACCCCTCAACCCCGTCTACGTAGTGTGAAAATACCCCTTAACTTTATTTTGGTAGTGTAAAAATACCACTCAACTTCGTTTCTATTATATAAATGATACCCCTAATTCTAAAAAAAAAAAGAGTTAATTGCTCGGATGGTCCCTGTGGTTTCACGTTTTTTCACGTTTAGTCCCTACGTTTTGAAAATAGCATGTATGCTCCCTATGGTTTGTCATTTTGTTACTCGGATAGTCCCCCAACATTTACTCTGGGGACTATCCGAGTAACAAAATGACAAACCATAGGGAGCATACCTGCTATTTTCAAACTAACTGACATCTACTCAGGGACTATCCGAGTAACAAAATGACAAACCATAGAGAGCATACCTGCTATTTTCAAAAGGTGGGGACTAAACGTGAAAAAAGTTGAAACCACAGGGACCATCCGAGCAATTAACTCAAAAAAAAATTAGGATACCCCTAACCTTTTGGGCTAGTTCCACCACTAAGATGAGACATGAAACTTTGTTTTCATTGATGATGTTTTATATCTGAAAAAACAAACAACACCTTTGATTCTAATGGTATAAAAACGAGTTTGGGTTTAAGGGTGTGACAATATATGACTCAGATCTAATATTATAAGAAACTGAGTTTGGGTTTAAGGGTGTGACAATATATGACTCAGATTCTAATATTATAAGAAACTGAGTTTGGGTTTTGGATTCTAATAGTATAAGAAGCCTGTTTAGTTATAAACTTACACCTACGATCAATGTAGTCATCCAATGTTTCCACAGACGCTATTTCAAATTCACATGTTAAAATTACAATGACCAAACAAGTGGCAGAACAGATAAATACGAAAACACCAACACTTTTTTTTAACATTTTTATTACATTATAAAGCAAAATATTATACAATTATTTAAAAAAATTTATAATGCTATAATTTTAGGTTTTCTTAATTAAACTACTAAACCTTTTATATTACAATTTGACCACAAAAGTTTTTCTAATAAAATTCTATACTTCGTAGTTAAATAATTTCATTATTCTACTTCGAAGAAGAACAGAAGAAAAACCAAAATTTTTTTTTTGTAGGTCCTAGCAATATATTAAAAAAAAAAAAGAAAAAGCATGTCAATCGTTTTCACACACATGCTTTCCTCCACTGTAATCCAGCATCTAGGGGTGCAAACGAGCTGAGCTGAGTCCGAGCTTGACCAGGCTCGAGCTCGAGCTCGTTAAACATATAAAAGCTCGAGCTCGAGTTCGGCTTGAAGGTAATTTTTCAAGCTCGAGCCGAGCTGAGCTGAGTCCGAGCTCGACCAGGCTCGAGCTCGAGCTCGTTAAACATATAAAAACTCGAGCTCGAGTTCGGCTTGAAGGTAATTTTTCAAGCTCGAGCTCGGCTCGAGCTCGACTCGTTTGGTATTTATTAATTAATTTATATTAATTATAATTGTTATACATATATTTTAGTTAGTTTTTATATTTATATAAATGGTAATTATTATTATATAAATATATGTTTAATATATTAAAAAAAACAGAAAGCTCGTTTAGGATCGGGCTCGGGCTCGTTTACTAAATGAGCTTGTTTTAGGCTCGCGCACGAGCTCGAGCTCGTTTAAGCTCGGCTCGTTCGAGCTTTTTATCAAGCCGAGCTCGAGTAGCTCGCGAGTAGCTCGGCTCGTTTGCACCCCTAAGCATCTTCAACTTGTTTTTATGATACTAAAGGAAAAAAACGCACATTAACTTTCAAAATACATAGTAGTAGTTGTTGTTGTTATTATTAAAAATTAAATTAAATTTAAATTTAAAAACAAGTTGAAATTCATTGTAAAACACCAATTGATACGGATGTTTTTAAATATGAGCACACAAGTTTCTCAACTTTTAGTCCCTAAAAAAATTGAATGTCAACGTTTGTTGTATGCTTGGTATTGTTTGCTCGTCACATATATTTAAAAGTTGAAAGCTTCTTATTCATATTTTAAAAGTTTGATCATATTTAATGTGTTTTGATTAATGTGGTATTTAAATTCAATCTTTCAAGTTTAAAGTTTGATTATATTTAACAAACTAGTGGCGAACCCGCGCGTTGCCGCGGGAAGCGACGAGAATTTGATTGGTATCGATTCAACAATATAATACCAATAGATGCTATAGCAGGCGAAAGAAAGATCATAAAAACTGATGTCGTAACATGAAAAAAGTAAATTGTTCCTGTGTTCAGTTTTAGTAGCGGCTCAATCTATACATAACACATACGTTGTAATTTAAAAAAACCGTACTATAAAATCGATACATACTTACAACACAATATGCACATGGCTTACTAAAAATAACAATTGTTTGGCTTTACTAAAATAACAATTGTTTGAAAGGTTAAAGTGCATCAAGTATCTTACAGAGATTCAAAGAACTTGCACTGACTACAAAACTTAGGATCGGATTTCCAGCATGATCAACAAAATGTGTGCTCAATCCAAAAGTATTCTCATGCCTGCGCAATGACTCTGCCTAGGGATGTCTTTGTGAAATATTTGTATCCTCTGGGCCCGTTAACAAAGGGAGCAACGGTTACAGTTATTGAAGCTATTGGAACTGAATCAGGGTCTATGAATTCATTGTCGTTGCTGAAAGCATTAGATAGGTGGTAGATGATTCTTCCACCATAGCTTCATTTGACTGAAGAGTTACAGTCTCCATTCTGTCTACAGATGGGCCTGTGTGAAACGGGCCGGGTTGAGTGTTACCAGATTCAACTTGATTTGGTAGATTTGGAGGAACCGTACGGGTTTCAGTTGAGGTGAGCTTATGTTCGAGTGTGTTACTTCTAGAGTGGATTTTCGATTAGAGCTTCTAATGGGACCAGCATTCAAAGAAGCCCAATTGTTATCAGTATCTTGTTGGCTTGATTTTGAATATCAATTTTAAACAGACTGGCTATAAAGGGGTTAAACACGTCAACCCAAACACGACCCATTTATTAAACGGGCCAGAAATAATAACCAAAAACCCGATTAAAAGGGAAAACGATAATATACCTTCATGTTATCGGTTCTCCTCCCAAACGTCTCAATCAACAATTTCAATGTAACCATGGTTCCCTTGAGTACAGGAGGCTTTCCGTTTATCTGAGCATACGTATCTTTTAACCTCACACAATCAAATTCCACTATATTGTGACCCGCCCACACTCTTCCTGTCAAACAATCCATTTTGACACCAATCGTCACATTTTGACAGTTACAAATAAAAACAAAAACAAAGACAGTTTTACCATGCAAGATGTCGTAAACCTTATCTGCAATCTCAGGGAATGTTGGGCAGGAAACAACGTTGTTAGCAGTAATACCGTTGTAGCGTATCAATACCCCTTCCAAGGATAGCCTGTTGAGATCCCTTCAAACAGAACACCCATATTCCATTCATTTGACCTGTGAATCTGTCCCTTCACCATTATTTTGGGTTTATTAGCTTCTAAACACTGACACACTTTTTTATAGTTTGAAAGCTCTTTATCGTAGGCTGGCTGATTATAATTACAGAAGTAATATCGTTTCGATTCCAACTTCTGAGATGGGATTTAACACCCCAAATCATGTTGAAGTTCTTTATACATGTTATCAAACTTAAAAGGTATTTTATTCCTCAAGGAACAGAAGAAAAAAGCCCATAGCTTAACCTGTGGTATGCATACGCGATTGGGAATGTAAAAAGATGATGTTATTAGTTCTCCAATTCATTGATCCTGTAAACAAGTGGAAATGATTCATGTTTAGATATATCCTAAAAAATCACACTAAAGTACTCGTTTTTTTTAGTTTTAAATAGATTCAAGATTCAAGTAAACAGTTGACCAGATGTCGAAAGTAAACATTCTCACCTGATAAAATGTTGCGAAAGGAAAACGAGCACGAGACATTATATTTCACCCGCAACAAATTCACTAAGTTTCTTAGCACAGGGTTTTAAAAGTCCCCAGGAACGGCTTCCAACCATATTTTCCACACCAGTTTCGGAAATCATAACCCCTTACCTAAACATAAAATTAATATATATATATATATATATATATATATCTCTGTGTGTGTGTGTGTGTGTCAAAAGGGTCAATTTAAAGCGACTTGTAACTGGTTCTCCGTAGTGAAATATAAAGCCCCGTACCAGAATCGACCCAACACGACCTCTCAGATCACATATATAAAAACCTTAATGGTTTTTATCACATATCTCTATATCTCTGGTAGTTTGTTGAACACCACTATGAGACGTCATTTTCAACGTGAAAGGGCTGGAGTTAGAACAACATCACCAATGACCATACAACCCCATTTTTTATATATATTTTTTACTATTCAACATTATTATTTTTGTTTTTTTAAGAAAAAATAAATTAACTGGATAGTGAATATCTTTAGGTCACGAGAACTTTAGCTTCTTACGGTCGCCAGTCAACCCTCAAACAAATTCACGTACCTTCGCATCTAGATCCTCCGTAGCCACGACCGGTTGTGGTCGCTAGGGCGGCGGTTGCCGCCACACAACCCTAACACCATCAGAGGAAGAGATAACCACTAAAAGCAACAAAATCATATACATTTCATGGTCTAAGAATATCTTTCTTTTAATTACAACCCAACACCCACATATATGTCCTAAAATATTTGAATATTTTATAAAACGCAGGTTCAAACGTATCACCTAATTTTCATTAGGCCATGGTCATAGAACACTGTATGAATAATAGCGAACATAGTTCTAAAACTCTCTTTTAATTTAACTGAAATTATTCATCAACTAACACTTAAAAGGTTAGATGATTTCTTGATAAACAAGTTGATTGGCACATCAACAGTTGCAGAGAGGGTAGAGAGAATACCAGAGCCTTTAACATCAATTGATCAAATTCTTCATATTCCCATCCAAAAAAGCCCTATCTGAATAAGCAAAAACCCCTAAACATAAAGCAATCAACAACCAATAAAATTGTAACTGCAAAATCGACACTGGGAAATCAAAAGATCACAAATTGGAATATCAGTGATGAACTAAAACTGCAAGGTACTCAATCATAATCGACAATTAACATCACGTAATAATCAACAATTCAACATATGCATAAATAAAAATCGAGAGAAGAAACCTGGATTACCGGGGTCCCTCCGGTGTGTTTTCTCTCTCTCATCTATAATATGTGCTTCATATGGTATTATAGATGATGCACGCAGTAGGGTTTTAAGGGGGGCATATTTGGGAACAGGGGACAAAAAAATGGGTATATTAGCAGGAGACCTACTCTGGCGTCTTAAAATTGTTATAGAAAATTCTATTTTTGTGCTAATGAAATACCTCTTCCCCTCCACGAGTAACCTCTTAATCAGTAACCTCTTCCCCTTCATGAGGAACCGATTCAAGGCTAGAGCTCAACCAATTCGTCTCCATCCAGGTTACTGATGCCCATCTCTCCCTTTATAATACCTTTGTTTGGTAATATAATGGGAGGATGAATGAAGTGAAGATAACGATCAGGTATCGTTCAATTAATATCAATCATCAATTGATTTCATTAATAATTGTATCCACCGTTTCTTTCTCCTTTTTTCAATTATACAGTTTTTTAGGTATAAGCTGAGGGAGGGAGGGGTAGGATGGGAAGAAAAACTGTTAAAAATGGAGATTTGTTATTGCCTTTTGGACTGCCATCTTAAAACTTTATTGTAAATTACTATTTAGTATATAGGAGATGCTTAGATATGATTCGTATACAAATAGAAATAATCATTTAAAAAGTGAGAATCAACGATACTTTTCTAATATACATCTTACATTCCTTATTTTTATAAATGAATACATAATTGTTTAAATTTTTGTTTCTTGATATTCCGACATATATTTAAAAAAATATAGTTGTAAGCCATAGCGAATGCGGGTGCCGTGACGAACTGATCCGCTATCAAAATCGGTACCGTTGTTGGTGTTATTGGAACGGGTATCAGTATTATTTTTTTATGGTTTTAGGTCAACGTAAAGCATGTAGCAAAATATTTTTTTATCGTATTACAAGTTTATTTTTGTGGTAGCATAACAATGTTAATGTTACGGCACAACACAAATCAAATATCTGCCGCATAGCGTGGGCCAATCAACTAGTTAGTATTGTTTGGCATTACTAAACAATACAAAACTTTAAAAATAGGTATTCAACTTTGGCATTACTAAACAATACAAAAATTTAAAAACATTAAGGCATCCAACTTTGTTTTTTGTATGATACTAAAGGAAAAAAACGCACATTAATTTTCAAAATAGTTGTTAGTATTATTTGGCATTACTAAACTATACAAAACTTTAAATAATTTAAGGTGGATTTTATACAAATATAGAATCCGGCAAATGTGATTTTAAACACACTCATATGTGTTGGCGGTAATTTCCGACTCATCACAAGTCGGTGATGTGAAAAGGGTGACAAAAGAGTTCAAGTCACAAGTCGGTGAACTTGAGGGATCAATGTTGACAAATTGGTCATAATTGGTTAAGTTTCCTAATTACATTATAATTATATTTGGTAATATCTTGGTCACCAAGTTAGGGTTATATGGTAATGTCTTGGTCACCAAGCTAGGGGTAGCCTATATAAACCAAGGTAGGGTTAGGCATTATTAAGACAAGAGTCAAGAGAAGATAAACCGAGTTATGGTTTATGAGTTATTGTAATCAAGTTTTTTGAGTTATATTTTCTTGGTTATAATAAAAGTTCATTGGAGAGTTATTCCATTCGTTCTTGTTCTTGTGTTTGATTATTCGATTGGGACTTGAATTGGTATCAGAGCCAAGTTCAAGAACCTTAATCGAATAAGTCGCCGCCGGAAGA
The DNA here is from genome assembly GCF_002127325.2 of Helianthus annuus. NCBI lineage: Eukaryota > Viridiplantae > Streptophyta > Magnoliopsida > Asterales > Asteraceae > Helianthus > Helianthus annuus. Next base: position 127,866,101 of record NC_035444.2, on the reverse strand, counting down.
AGCCGTCGTTGCGAGAAGAATACCTCACGTCGCCGCGGTGTTTTCGATTGAACTAAGCCGAGTTCAGCCGTTGTCGGTCACTGCCACTTGCGTTCTCGTTGCAGGTTTGAAAAAAAACAAAGGTAAAAGGTTCTCGTGGAGACTTCTTGAAGAATTAATAGAGGTGACAACACAAAAGTCAAACAAGTGGTTTCTATATTTTTTTTCAGCTACGATTAAAAAAAGAATTGAAACAAAAAGTTTGTTTTATTTGAGCTACGATTGACAAAAAAAAAATAATAGACACAGAAAGAGGTTAAAACAATATGTTATTTTCTTTTGGAACAACGTTCGAAACAAAAAGAATATAATGACAAGTTTGGTTTATTATTTTCTGTGGGTTTAAACCTTAGTTGGGGTTTATCAGTAAACGTTGTTTGGGTTGAACAAATGGTTCAATTCGAGGTTTGATTTTTATTCGGTTTTCGAGAGGTATTCGTGACCGGGTTTCTGTGAGCAAACGCGTTCGTTTCTAAAAAGGTCGTTCAGAAATCAATGACGAATGGGGATAGACCACCACCGGTTGTGGTCAAGGATCAAAGTACCACAACTTTACAGTGTCCAATGTTAACCGAAACAAATTACAACATCTGGGCGATTCGTATCAAAGCAATATTCAAGGTTTATGGAATACAGAGAGCTTTAGAACCAGGTGAAGAAGAGGTAGAAGCCAAAAAGGATGACATGGCAGTTGCACTTCTACTTCAAGCAATACCCGAAGAGCTCGTGTTTCAAGTAGCTCAGTTTCAGACTGCAAAGGAAATCTGGGAAGCGTTGAAGACACGGTATGTTGGGGTTGAACGGGTTCGAGAGGCAAAGCTTGAGCAACTGGAAAACGAGTTCGAATCCTTGAAGATGAAAGAAACAGAGACAGTTGATTCTTTCGCAGGCAGGATAAGTCAGTTGGTTATCAAGGCAGCCAGTTTGGGAACCACCTATGAAAACAGAAAGCTTACCAGAAAGTTATTAGGCTCTGTTCCAGCAAAGTATGTTCCAATTGTAGCTTCAATTGAACAATTTGCAGATTTGAAGACTATGACGTTTCAGGAAGCGGTTGGTAGACTGAAGACGTTCGAAGACAGGATTAAAGGTATCGAGTCTTTAGCAGAAAATCAAGGTAATCTAATGTTTGCCAATGGTGAGTCATACTCGAAATCCAAATCCTATGAAATACGCGTGGGCGTGGCGGTTCACGTTACCGAGGTAGACGTCAAGACTGGGATGATGAGGACCAAGATGGAGTCAAAGCCGAGACGATCAAGATCATGGGTCAAAGCAAACGGGTCAAAGAAGAACCAATGATCGCCAAAAAGGAAGGAAAGATAGATCACAGGTTCAGTGTTACCGTTGTGATAAATTTGGTCACTTCGCGTCAGGATGTCCGGATCGTATGAAGAAACAAGATGAAGCTAACTTAGCTAAAAACGATGATTTTGATCCATCATTATTCATGATGAGATGTGATCAAGAGACGGTTTTTCTAAATGAAGAATGGGTGAATCCAAAGCGTTTCGAGACTGAGCCAATGGAGAAAGACACTTCGTATCTCGACAATGGAGCATCGAATCACATGACGGGTAATCGAGCTTATTTCTTTGAACTTAATGAGCGTGTCACGGGAAAGGTGAAGTTTGGAGATGGATCTTGTATTGATATACGGGGAAAGGGATCGGTATTACTTGAAGGGAAAACGGGGGAGAAGCGCCTGTTAACCGATGTTTACTACATACCGAGTTTGCAAAGCAATATCATAAGTCTTGGTCAAGCAACGGAAGGTGGATGCGACATTCACATGAAACGTGATTTGCTAACCATTCATGATGATACAGGAAAACTTATGATGAAGGTGACAAGGACCAAGAACCGTTTGTACAAGATCAACCTCAAGATAGCAAGTCCCGGTACACAAGCTAACATGATTGGAATACAAAATTTTGCGGGTAGGGATCTACAGAGAGTTGAACTGAAAGATGATACAGCAAGTACGAGTCAGAATCTTCTCAAAGATCTAAGTTTAATGAAGAAACCCAAAATTCAAAGTCCAAAGAAAAATGTTCAAGAATTCAAAGAAAAGGTTAAGCAAGAGATTCAAACCCAAGGAGGTACATTTAATGATCCAAGAAAGCTAGTGTTTGCTCAAGATCGCAGCCGAGTCAATGGTGGTGCGAGTTCTTATGATCAAAGGACGAGTTGTGGAAAAAGGACTAGTCGAGTACAAGGTCGCAAGAATGTTCGAGCTAGGAAAGAGCCGAAAAACACAGCTAGAGATCAAGATGTATTCTATGAGAATCAAGACAAAGAAGACATGATAAAGCCTACTTATTTCGAGTCGGAAATTAAGGGGGTAATTTTTGGCGGTAATTCCCGACTCATCACAAGTCGGTGATGTGAAAAGGGTGACAAAAGAGTTCAAGTCACAAGTCGGTGAACTTGAGGGATCAATGTTGACAAGTTGGTCATAATTGGTTAAGTTTCCTAATTACATTATAATTATATTTGGTAATATCTTGGTCACCAAGTTAGGGTTATATGGTAATGTCTTGGTCACCAAGTTAGGGGTAGCCTATATAAACCAAGGTAGGGTTAGGCATTATTAAGACAATAGTCAAGAGAAGATAAACCGAGTTATGGTTTATGAGTTATTGTAATCAAGTTTTTTGAGTTATATTTTCTTGGTTATAATAAAAGTTCATTGGAGAGTTATTCCATTCGTTCTTGTTCTTGTGTTTGATTATTCGATTGGGACTTGAATATGAATAAATAAATAAACGCAAATATTATAAATAGAGGTGATTGTGAACATACTAACTCAATTTGGGATTTTAGAAATCATGTATCGTTTGAAGCATAATATTAGTTCTACTTTAGGATTAATTATCTTATATATACACATTACTGATACTCGTAGCTCTGTTATAAATGATCTTGCTTTGGGTTTTACTCGTCTCCCTTTCAACAAGTCATATTATATCAATCATAAACCTTATAATCTTCCTCTTGAGGAGAGATATAGCTTCATCAATGGTGTTCACAAACTATGGGTTTTTTCTACCGATGAACCATTATCTCGCTGCAGTCCCACCCTCCCTCGCTCTGAGTTATTCATCAATGTAAGTGTGGTATTTTGTAATAAGATTGATATTCTGGTTTTATGTTTTGATCTAGTTAACCATGCATGTGTGTTATCTTGAATGGTGTAGGGTTACATATACTTTACGGGTGTTTGGCAGTTTGAAGCACATGTGTTTGTCCCAAACGGGACGACTGGTGTGAGCCTAATGCAAGTGTTTGGGGGATATCCGCATGTTACAAATACAACGCTAATGGTTCGAGTGTACGATGGAAATCTTTACTACTATAAATACGAGGTTATTTCTAGCGACATGTATGATAAATGGTTCCGTTTGAATGTTATCCGTGACGTCGAAGGAGACACAGTTAATGTCTACATAAATGGAGTTCTCAAGTTTGAAGGGCAAGGCCGAGGTGGAGCCATGCATTATTTCAAATGTGGAGTCTATGCTCAAGACCAAGATTCTTATTATATGGAATCTCGGTGGAAACACATCAATATATATAAGAAATCCAAATAATTTTCAAAGTGTTCCTTTCTTATAAATGTAACATGGTATGGCAATAATTCTTATTTCAGGTCATCTTATAAATGTAACGTGAACATGATAAGACAATAATTCATATTTATCGTATGTTTAATGATCTTAGGCTCAGGTCATCATATATGCATGATTTGCGAGACCAAAGACTAGTTTAGTTAGTTTTCTTTTTCTCTTGAAAAGATCCTACTTTTATTAATATTCTTTTCTCTTGAGGTGGTTACATTAGCAAAATATTCTAAATCCAATCTTCAACAACTTACAAAAACTTAAAAAAGAAGAAAATTTCGATAAGATATAGGAACACCATTAGTAGAATATATTATAATAAGATTACGATAGGGAAGAAACCAAATCCAACGGGTAGTTTATATCATTAAATGTACATATACTTAAAGGTTTGTCTATAAATGACACTTTTTTCTAAAGAGTTGTGTTTTAAAATTTTGGCATAATGTTTAGATTCTTCTTATTACATGATATTATAAGGAAAAACACCAACCTTAACATTTAAAAAAACAACCAAATGTATTCTAGGTATGAAATTAAAAGGACCACGCGAAGAAAATTAATCATAAACACGTAATGGTAAAACACGGTTAATACAATAAACATCCAAATTTCCACTGCTATATAACATGATGATCACTGACATTTTATGAGTTTTGGAAACTTTGTTTGGTTTTAAATTACAATACTTATGTAGATTCAGAAAAATTAATTTTTAAAAGGAAAGAAAATACAAAATAAAACTATATAAAGACTTGAACACGCGGGTTAAGCCGTTACACATCATTAGCCGCTGGCTAGCCGAGAAATAGTATAGTGCGTCGAACCGCTAAAGTTAGGGATGCACTAGCTAAGCTGTTAGTAATCCTATGTGGCTGGATGTCATACGTGGAATGGCTGGCTGATGGTGTCGATCCTAAAGAAAAATCAGTTGCTATTGTTTCTTTGTGGTTGGTTTCTTTGCAGAGCTCACGTATGTGTTTCATAGATTTCAGTGGATAAAATTACCCGTTGAGTACCAACCATCTTAGCCGGAAACAGCTACTTGACGCGCTCTGATGGCTGTGCCTTTATTCAAAAGGATTGAAAAAAGGTTGTCAATTTTGGAACGTTTTTAGTCAAATATGTCTATACTTGTAATTTTCCCTGTTAGTTGATTGATTTCCATAAACACTCGTAATGTTGTTGAGTACTTGTTTGATGCTGATGTACCTATTCTCTATTGAAGTTTCTCATTGTGACTAAAGTCCAAGTTTGATTATGATGAAGATGGTAACTAGTGAAGTTCATGCATTACGAAAGATCCCTCATATGCTAAAGATCTTTATGTCAAAGATTTGAAGCTTATGGTTGCTAGTTTCATAATATCATGTTTATTTGTTGTTTTTGTTTACCCAATGAGGTGGTAGTTTAGTGATTCACATGTTTTGTATTAATCAATGTTTTGTATTGATTCTAATCGAGAATGAACCAAGCAGACTAATTATAGAATTTGATCCAGTAGTGCATGTTAGTGCAAAGTCCTGTAAGTATAGTCGGAATAATGTGTGGTTGATTGTAAACTTGCATTTGTTTATGGAGATAATATAATTTAGAGCGTGAAGTGAATTATGTTGTTCTCATTGTTCTTGGCGTGTTCACTCAATTCATTGTTTATTTACTAAGTTTAATTCGGCCTCTCATAGTGTTGGACCTATAAAATAACATATGATATTCAAAAGCCAAAAGATGATCCACTGATCAAGAACTAAACAAAAGATTAAATCAATCTCTCCCCAAAGATAGTGAATCTTGAACACCTAATCAGAACATCTGTTCAAGAACAAAGCAAACATCTGATTACGACTTGGAACCGCTGTTCAAGAAGAAACAACATATGTTGAAGGCTAAAGTCTGTTGAAGCCAAAGGTCTAATGAAGAAGACCAAACATCTGTATGACCAAACAGATGTTTGGATAACTACAACAGAAGATAGCTTAGACAGTGGTTTCCAAATGTAATAGTATTTATCTTATTGTTGATGCACAATGTCTGCTACTTACATCATCGAGTCGTGTCATGTAATAGAAAAAATGTTAGATTATTTGATTTTTTAACTTGTATGTTACTTTTGTACGGAAGTGGTACATCCGTGCGAAGGTAGTTCATTCGCACAGATGTAAGTCACATTCGTACGAAAGTATTGTCTCTTAGTCCGCATGAAGGTAAGAATTCTCACGTGTATAAATAGCTGTGTTGACTGAGTGTTAGACAAATTTTGCACAACTGATGGCGTAGCCCTCTCAGATTGTTTTCTGGTTGTAAACATTGAACAATTAATGAAAACATTGAAAAATTAAGTAATCTTGTATTATCGCCTAATCAAAATGGATTCCGCACAATTTGACTAGGTTATGATATTACCTGAGTTATATGTCGATGGAAAACGGTCCTTACAAATGGTATCAGAGGTTGGAGGCTAATATCTGAGACAATTAATGAAAACATTGAAAAATTAAGTAATCTTGTATTGTCGCCTAATCAAAATGGATTCCGCACAATTTGACTAGGTTATAGATATTTCCTCAGTTATATGTCGGTGGAAAACGGACATTACGAATGGTATCAGAGCTTGGAGGCTAATATCTAAGATAATTCAACAAGATTCAGACAGTAGACTTCTTTTCTACTCATTTTCATCATTTCTCACAAATTTAACCGTCAGAAAGGACTGATTTTTTCAAGGGTTATAAAAACACATTTTTAACAAAGCCTCTGAAAATTCAGACTAAAATTCAATCAGAATCATGTTCAAAACGTCAAAAAACGAGAAAACTTGAATTTTTCGATTCGCACGCACAAACCACGTCCGCACGAATATACTACGTTCACACGAACGTACTACATCCGCACGGAAGTAAAGCTCATTCGTTTGAAATTCTTTCCTTCGCACGAACGTAAACAGTTTTTGTTTGTTTTGTGATTAGGTTCGAGCGAAAGGCTACATCCGCACCAAAAGTGATCATATTCAATTTGATTATTCTACATCCGCACGAGCTCTCTTTCGCACCAAAATCCTTACATCCGTACGAAACTGCTGTTAAAATGGAAAACAAATTTTATAATGTGTTTGCTACAACCCCCGCGACGATGGTTCAAAGTCTAAATTTGGACAATGAAATGGGAATAATAACAAAGCCACTAAAGCTTATGAGTATGGATGATTTTAAAGGATGGCATGAGAGGTTTGAGAAATGGGTACAGGCCAACTATATGGAATGTTGGTATTCGATAGAAGAAGAATATAGTGCTCCAGTCGGAGATAATGGTCTAAAGAAAAGCGTAACCCAGTTTAATAGAACTAAAAAAGAAAGGTTTATAAGGGAGAAAAATGTAACATCCGCCAATTTTAGAGCTGTAGGTTGTAACGCCCCTCCCGTATATACGGGTATTGTTAGGTTTAATCTATTAACTCTATTACCACCCTTTCGAGGGTTAGGCTATGTTAATTGCGTAACTATGGTTTGGACATGTGGATTTCATCGTTACGAGTATGACAGTTAATTGAATATCAGTTGTTCACATGGATTAGATTTGATAAACTATTAACTCTATTATGCTATATCAAACCTGTATACTCGCCAGCAATTATTTGTTGATTGTATTTTAAATGCATACTGCAGGTTGAGGATCCAAGAAAAACAAGAAAAGACTAGGATGGCTTAGAAACCCATCAACTATTTAAATTTCCAAATCTATGTTATGTATTTGAACTTTTCTATATATTGTATGAAACTTATGATTATCAATGAAATAAACTTTAATTATTGTCACAATTAGTGTTATGATGTCTTTGAACAGTTTGTACGTCTCATCTCGATGTTTCCGCCATCGGTTGGGGTGTGACAGATTGGTATCAGAGCCATAACTATAGGGAATTAGGATTGCCTTGCTTTACCTAGTCTATAGTTTAAGAGCTTTCTCATTTACTTGCTGTTAAAGACATTATCCTTTGCTTTCTTCTTTGCTTCTCTCTATTCTTTTGGACTTCTAATATACAAGCCTTTCCTAAGGCTAACACAATACACACTTGGAAGCTTTGAAGACACTCTTATAACACAATCGAAATGATTCATCAAGATAGGGGTGATTCCCACACTTGGTGATGATTTTCACTCAGCTATACTTTGATTTTGCACGAAATCTACCCTCAAGTTAGGAGTGATATCCAAATCTTGATGGGAGTTTTCCATTTCCTAATCTAGTGGACCCTCATCTTTGGATGGGTACTAACCACGTTAGGGTACGATGTTATCAAGTTAGAGGTGAAACTCGCATCTTGTTAACTAGTCCCATTCCTTGATTTTCGATCTCGCCAAAGTTTCGATTTACCCAATCGATTAAGGACGTGTAGTAACTGGAAGGACAAACATCGTTAGTCGCTCCTCGATGAGAATGTTTGTCTATTAGGCCAAAGCACGTTTCCTTAATTCGAAAAGGACTTCGATTCACTTTGGAATAGTCTATGTTACGTTCTGTGACACTCCATATTTATTGATAAAATCTCTTTTTATGCTATCTCAATTATCATGTGATTTATATTTGAGCGTTATCTTCAATTCAAATTTGGGAACACGAAGCACGTTATTATCGCAATCCAAAACAATTAATAGCTACTCTCTTTCGTGAACAAACTAAATTTATATTGCTTTCATTATTCTATGTGAACATCATTCTATGTGTAATACTATGTTAAACTATGTGAAACTATTTGGTGATCCATGTGAGAAACTATGTGCTATGTGATGCATACATGAAGTCAATTTTCCTAAACAAAAACATTATGATTAAAAGTCTCATCCATTTCTTGTTTTGAATTTCTAGATGTCATCATCTCGTCAGTACTCTCACTCTCCCAGAAAATCCAAGTTCCTTTTTATCGGATGTACACTTTATTATCTTCGATCTTCTATGATGAAACTCTTCCTTGTCAATTTTGAACCATTTTTAGGATTTCACTTTTGCGCATACATCATACGATTATACATCATTAGCATGCATAATTTCACTTAATTTTAATTACACTTTCATAACAACGAGTGAAGACATATCATCGAGATAGGAGTGATTTCCTTACCTTGACGATTAACTTCGCTTCTTTTCTCATCTTACAACGACCTCACCAACGGATTTGGGGTGATTCCCTTACCTAGGTGATCGTTACCAATACTTTCTTTAATAGATTATATTGCGTAAACACGATCATGTTTATACCTAAATCATTTATCATGTATTTCAAAATGCTTCATTTATTTAGACGTATCTCCTATTCTATAATCTATTTTCACATCGCTCGCATACACAAAAATTTTCAATGTTACCAAAAACGCGTATTCCTCGATTTCAAAAATTTCACAAAATACTACTGTCACCCTAATCAGTTTAATAAATCTATTGCCCACAAAATTTCGTATTCTACGTAATTACTAAAACGCACTCATCTCGCATCACTATACTAAAGAATTCTAAATTTCCAATTGAGAATCAAACCAACTTTTCATACAGAATATTACAAATATTATCCGATCAGTTATCAAAACTCTTTTCAAGATCAACAAAAACATTTTATTAAGGACACCTTTCACGATCACCAGGTTCATATACCAAAATTCCTTTTTCTTAAGGTTAAACCTTTTCACTAGAATCTGTAAACTTCGAAGTTAGTAATACAAAAAAAAAAAAAAAAAAAAAAACTTCTTAAAACGATGCAAAATTTTTAATTCGAAGAACTTTTCAAAACCTCGCTTGATACGTTAATTAAATTCAAAACACGTGGGCAAGGAAACTTTATAAGGACGACAAATTTTCAGCAATGAAAATTTTTTTTTAAAACCATAATAGCACTTCCATTCTTTTACAAAGTATCCTTTCGCATAATCAAAAGATGTTTTCCTTTATATTCTCTTTACAATTCACAAACTAGATTCTACATTCCTGACAACTCAATCTAATTTAACTTCACGTTTTGCACAGACAACTATATATGTATATCATTTTACACGTTTTAGTCAATATCTCACAACAATCTCACGCGTGTCACCCGTTCTCTTTTTCCTTTCATATTCAGAACTTTAAACCTTTTATGCGCATAAACTCATGTATTTTAATTTTATATTATAAACAAAATCATTAATCCCTACGTTCATACTTATACATTTTATGCTTCCACTTATGTTCACACTTACGCATTTATGTTATACTCACGATTCAAAACTCATACGTTTTACGTTTATACACACACTCACAATTATACATTTACGTGATACTTAAATTCATATTCATACACCTTCGTTTTACTTATAATCATATACACATTCATACGTATGCAATTTGCGTATACGCTTATACCGCTATGTTTATACTTGTATTTATATTCAGACACATTCTCACGTCTGTTATGATCCTCGTATTTATATACTCATAACTACCACGACACGTTTCGTGTCTATACTTTGACTCATATTTACACACGTACTCCCCACAATACGTTCGTATGCTTACACTTGTACTCATATTTATACTCATAGTCGCAACAACATACTTGTACTTGTACTTATACGATCACGTTTACACTCATATATATATATATATATATATATATACTCATACATTCCATTCGTACTTAAACATTCATGTTTTACACTTAATTTTCACATTTACAACCATACTCATGCATCTTATGTTTATACTCATATTTATACTCGTATTCACACTCGTACTTGTGTTCATACTCTCATTTATACGATTTATGTTATACTCGTACTTTTGTTGTACTCTCATTTATACGAATTTTGTCCCTACTCACGTCATTCGTTTGTGCTCAAATTGTGCTCACATTTATGCTCATTTTATTACACGTTATGCTTATACTTTTGCTCACACTCCTGGCATGCGTTTTATGTTTATGCTCACGTGCGTGTTCAAATTTAAACTTATACTATGCTCATGCTTTTTACTCAAAATTTATACATTCGCACATGTACACGGGCGAAACCCGAAGGATTCGTTTACGTTAGTCTTATACTATTTGGAACGCGAACATGCTTACATGTTACATTTTTATACGCACACAATCTTATTTTCAAAATTTATGTATACCTTGATTCATACGCAAATTAGTACAAGCTATGCGGATCATGCGACGATTGGTATAATCGCGGGTGCACACGGGATTATAGTAATAAGCGCATGAGAACCATAGAGTGTACTACTGTGTATGGTAAGACATGGAACGTAACATGACACGAATAACGAAACGGACGTAACATGGTCAAAACATGGTGGATACACCGCTGGTACATCCTATATATAAGTGTTTTCACCACGTTACCAAACTTTCGTGAAACGTGCCATGAGAAATTCAGTGTTTTGCACACCTTTTTGGACCTAATGCAAACTTTAAACAACTTACAAACGCATTATGTCCGATTATCCAAGACGAAACTCCATTCTTACTACGCAACTTTTGTATATCCAATACTTATGCCATTCTTATACTTGCATCCACTTAGAGTCAATCGTTCACTTCCATACTCCCACTATTCTCTATTATTCCATGTCTTTGATATGACTCTCATTCACAATCAAGTTTCATCTATTCTCTCTGTGGAATCCTTGGATGCCATCTTTTCAACAGTCTTCCTCTTAGATTTCGAGGACGAAATCTCCTAAAGTAGGGGAGACTGTAACATTTCGTATTTTCAAACTTTCCATTTTTGGAAAGTCTACTTGTACTTTCTACTTTTGTAAGTTGTACCTTTGTTGTACTTGATTCAAATTCCAAAATTGTACTCGAGACTTGAAATCATAATGAAATTGCATGATTTTATCCATATTTTGTGTTTGAATACTATGAATCATTGAAACTATGAAACTATGTTAAACACGTTGAAACTATGTTAAACACGTTGAAACAATTGAAACACGTTGAAACTATGTTAAACACGTAAAAACAGAGAAATTCCATCTTAATTTCGGCTCTTTAATTCATCGTTGCCAAGAGATTACCCTAAGCCGTACAAAATTGGGAATTTATACGCTAATTCGGTAAAATATTGAAGTTTGGGTTAAATTTGATTTTTATATTATTTTATTATTATTTTAGATGAATAAAATAATAATTTAAATTAAATAAATAATAATTTTCTGAATTTTATTGATATTTTAAGCTTTCTCGTTAAATAACCTAACTCCGTTAGTGAAAACCCGGTTAAATGAGCTAACCTGGTTAATTTTATTAAAGGGCAGCACTAACTGAGTTAGAAAACTCAGTTAGTGGTTAACCCAGTTAGTTAAAACTAACTTATACCAAAAAAAGGGATTAAATCCCAAAGATATGTTGCAACCCGGATTCGAACCCGCGACCTTAGGTACACAAAACGCGCACACAACCAGCTGGGCTGGCCTTGTACTGGTGGTAGATTTGAAATCTAATTTTATTTAACACGGAACTGAATCGTTCCAAATTCAAACAAATAAACCGCCCACGACTGTTGCTGTTCAACTTCGTCTTCTTCGTTTAATTCCGGCAACCGATCACATCCCATAACTGACCCTCGATCCCTATAAAAGCCCGGCTAGCATTCTTCATCGTTCCCTTTCACTCACGACACCCGATACGAACCCGAAACACCTTCCGAACCCGGTTCGACTTCGACTCGTCTTCGTCCGTTCTTTGCCGGAACTACACCACCACCGGAGCACCGCCTCACCACCGGACCACCGTCGCGTCACCATCTCCGGCCACCACCCCTTCGCCGTCCGGTAACCTTCTCCCGATTCCGTTTTCTTTTTTTGTTTTATTTATCATATTTCATGTTATATTATTATTATTATTATTATTATTATTATTATTATTATTATTATTATTATTATAATTCAGAAATAATTATTATTAATATCAAATAAACAGATTTAAATAGTCATATACATATATTTCAGAATTTTATTATTTCAGTTTTATAAAGTCCAACCTATTAAAATCAGATTTATTTATCAGATTTATTCACTATAATTGTTAATTAATAAAACTGAATATTAATGTAAATATTATTATTGAAAACAGAATTATTTATATAAAACAGTTTTATTTAAGCAATTTATAAAAAAAAAACAGAATTATTTTTATTTTAAATCTGAAATATTATCTTTATAAAAATTCAGAATATATATTATTTTATTTCAGAATATATATCAGAATTATTAATTATTATTATACCACTTAATTAATCAGAATTTTATAACTATTTTTATATCAGAAATTTATTATTTTTCAGAAATGTTATTCAGATTTATTATTTGTAACAGAATTTATATTTATAAATCAGAAATTATATTATTTGGATTATTATTTTAATAAAACAGAATTTATATTTTATTTATTCTAAATCAGACTTATCATTATTATTTATTTAAAACAGTTTATGTAATTCAGAATTTTATAATTATTATTTCAGAATTTATTCTTCTTATTTATTAATGCAGAAATTATTTATTTAAATATCAGAATTATTAATTCTATTAAAATCAGAGTTAGTATTATTTATAAAATCAGATTTATAATTTCCAGAATTTTCATTTATATAAAAATCAAATATATTATGCAATGCACAAAATAATACATTATATATGAATACTTTGATACATCTTGATGCTTGTTAATACTCATATTCCCAAAAAAAAAAATGGAAACTTATCATCAAGATAGGGGTGATTCCCAAACCTTGATGATTAGCTCCACTCACTTTCTAACTTCACCAACGAGCTAGAGGTGATTCTCTTACCTCGGAGGTAGTTACCAACTTTTATTCGTTCTCAATGAAATTTTATGATTGAACGTTCCTTTTCAAAAATTTTAGAATTTATTTCACGTGCATGCTAATACGATATACTGGATTCGTGTTACCTGGGTTAAACTTTATGTGATAAACTTGTCATTAACTTCGTAAGAAGCCACACCTTAACGTACTCGATGGGTTGACCTGTGTATTCACATGCCAGGGATACGTTAATCTTGTTAACTAAGTATGGCATGTGGATTGTTCTAAATTTTTATGAAATACGTTAATCTTAGATTTCGAGGACGAAATCTCCTAAAGTAGGGGAGACTGTAACATCCGCCAATTTTAGAGCTGTAGGTTGTAACGCCCCTCCCGTATATACGGGTATTGTTAGGTTTAATCTATTAACTCTATTACCACCCTTTCGAGGGTTAGGCTATGTTAATTGCGTAACTATGGTTTGGACATGTGGATTTCATCGTTACGAGTATGACAGTTAATTGAATATCAGTTGTTCACATGGATTAGATTTGATAAACTATTAACTCTATTATGCTATATCAAACCTGTATACTCGCCAGCAATTATTTGTTGATTGTATTTTAAATGCATACTGCAGGTTGAGGATCCAAGAAAAACAAGAAAAGACTAGGATGGCTTAGAAACCCATCATGTGACAACCCGAAATCTAGAACCTTTCGTTGTAACTTGCTTGTACGTTATGTGACTAGTTAAAATGATAACGTGAACCTTTTTATGTGATAAGTGCTTTGTTATGTGTGCATTTGTATATATATGTGTACGTGTTTTATGTGAACCGAGAACCCAACCCGAGAACAAAGAACCCGACTCGAGACCATGAGGTCTCGAGTGGACTTGGGCCGAGAACCTAGTGGCCGGTTGGGCCTTTGGGCCGTGAACCCCCACTCGAAACCCACTAAGGGTGCACACTTGGAACTTGACTATATATACACCACCTTAGTTAGTTTTTACCATTTGTTGAACATTAGAACACACACACACCCTCCTACTTCTCTCTCTAAACCTAAGAACACAAACACTTCATCATTCTTGGATCTTTGGACTTGGATCGGCTCACACACACACACCCGGTTGGAAGCTTTACACACACCCTCGAAACCCATTAACCGGTTAGTGTTTTTAAAGATTATGGTTGAATGCTTAGTGTTAGTATGTTCATGTTATGTTTGTATGATGAGATTATGTGATAATGTGGTAGTTGAGTTATGCATGATATTTGAAAGGAAATCGGTTCATGAATGATCTTGTTATGTGTGGAACTATGCATAAATGTTGATGTTGAAAATAGATTCATTGTATGTTAAAAATGAATGATGAAATTAGGTTGCACTTGTGATGAAATCGGACCTATAGGGAAACCGAGTTGTATGTTATGCTAAGTGTCTTGATGATTATTCATAGTTGTGGTTGATATAAGTGTTGAAAATGTTATGAACTTGATGAATATGCTTTGAATATGTGAAGAACACTTTGAATGATAGTTGAAGATTGAAAACCCTTGTGATTTTGATCCATCTTTGACTAGTAACCTGATTAGGAAAACTGTTAGTGGAATGCTATTGGTTATTTCCGGATTTGGGCCTGATTATATTGTACCACTAATCTGACTACATCTGCATCAACACGTGAACTTGAAAACGACTGCTACCGACTCGCAATCACGCAGTTGCGACTCGCAACCACAGCGTGATGACTCGAGACCACGCGGTTGCGACTCGCAACCATAGCAGGACAAGCCGAAACCACAGGTTACGAGTCCCGTTGCGACTCGAGACCTTAGCATGATGAACCGAGACTACGGTTGCGACACCGGTTGCGACTCGCAACCATCCATGATCAACACACAGCATGACTCGAGACCATGCTTGCGAGTCCGGTTGCGACTCGAGACCACACTTTGGGCCTTAGTTAGTGGGCCGGACTTATGAACTTCTGTGCTACTGTTGATGAGTTATTTGGGCCTGTTATCACGAGCCCAACTGTTTGGACTTTGAACATGTGATTAACTGTTACCTATGAACTGCTACTGATTAAACGTGTCTGCCATACGTGTTGAACATTTGTGCACTACTTGGTTCGAATCTGATTATACGTGATAACCGTGATAGGACGTTATTGACTACTTGCGACTTGATTGACTTTCTGTGATTAACTGCCGAGCAAACCGAGGTGAGTTCACACCCTCTACAAAGCATGGGATTCCCTGGGTTGGGAACTGGGTTAAGGAACGTGGGTTCCTCGTCCTCCTTGGGCAGGACGTCAGTGGTTCAGGAATGTGATTCCTCGTCCGGATGGACGGATAAACGTACTAGACTAAAACTCTATCACGAAGTCCCTCCTTTTTGTATCGACTAATCGCCGGGCCAATGGCGAGCGGGTCATTAGTTAGATAGCGCTATTTAGGTCTGACAAGCCTCACACCGTGCCGCAGAGGACGGGCGTGAACTAATGGATCTGGGGCACGTCAATGATGATAGACATTGATGTTTTCAGGGCACATAAACATGACTACAGTCAGCAATCGATACGGTAACGAGTCTAGTATACACATGGGGTAGCCCCCACGGCTGGAGAGCCAGATGATGTACATGGGGTAGCCCCCACGGCCGAAATGCCTGATAACTACATGGGGTAGCCCCCACGGCCGGAGTGCCGGAGTAACTGGGAACGAACTGGTCACGTTTTTAAAACTATGGGGTAACCCCCACGGCAGGATGCCAGATAAAGTAAACTGTTTTCGAAACAACTAAAACGAACGCCCACCCGTGAACTCACTCAACTAGTTGTTGACTCGTTACTACATGCTTTGCAGGACCATAGGTACTCAGTGGGAGCTTGCATGGAGGAGGATCGTTGTGGGACAGGGATTGCTACAAGACTATGTTAAACTTGAAACTTTTGGAACTTATGTTACAACTTTAAACTTATGCTTCCGCTTACAACTTAAACTTATTTGTTTTGGAACACCAATCGTATTGGTTAAACTTTTATAATTACTTATATGCTTCTTCAGTATGATTGGTGGCTGGATCCTGGTCAGTCACGCCTCCAAGCGGTAGTACTCCGCAGGTGGGATTTTGGGGGTGTGACAGATTGGTATCAGAGCCATTGGTTATAGTGAACTTGGTTTTAATAAAGGAGAAACGTTTTTGTTAAAACCAGACTATAACCGGTTTAGTGCTCAACGGTCCACAACGACACTTCGCTCCTCATGCAAGGCTCGACGTTCTAGGTAATATAATGTATGTATATGGCCTACTTGTTAGTTGCGTAGTACATTGCTCATGGTATGCTTGACTAGTATAACTACTGTTGTTTGAACACATGCGTACTTACTCTGTCCTACTATCGTGCTTTCGCGAACCTCTCTCACACGTATTGCTTTTATTATGAAGAACCATGTCTGGACGCGTTAACATGACACAAGCCCAGTTGACGGCTTTGATCAACGAGCGAGTTGCCGCAGCGCTCGCAGCTGCACACGCAGGAGGTATATCCTGCAGTCCGAAATTGTTCTAGGATCATTTGGATCCTACTCTCGTGAACCAACCTTTGTGTTAAACTCTGTCTTTTCTTTCACCTACCTTAGGTCAGTATGCTCAGGCACCGGTGTGCACTTTTAAGACCTTTATGGACTGTCGACCCACTACTTTTAGCGGAACTGAGGGAGCAGTAGGTCTCCTACACTGGTTTGAGAAACTGGAGTCTGTGTTCGAAATGTGTGAATGCCCTGAAGCGCGCAGGGTGAAGTATGCTACTGGTACTCTCGAGGGTTTGGCTCTCACGTGGTGGAATGCTCAAGTGCAGATGTTAGGGTTGGTTGCTGCCAATGCCACCCCATGGGAAACTTTCAAGGAAATGATCAGGGAAGAATACTGCAGTCGTGACGACATTCACAAACTGGAAGATGAGTTCTACAATCTCAAGATGTCGGGGTCGGAGATTGAGGCATACACTAAGAGATCGCATGAGCTTGCCTTGTTGTGTCCTACTATGGTGGATCCTCCCTACAAGCGAATTGAACTCTATCTCAAGGGCTTGGTGCCAGAGATCCAAAGTCATGTGACTTCAGCGAACTTGACTACTATCCAGCAGGTTGTACAGTTGGCTCACCGTCTCACTGACCAAGCGGTGGAGCAGAACAAGTTACCGAAGCGCATAGGTGCTGCAACTACTTCTGGTGCTTCTAGTGGGGATAAACGGAAATGGGATGGAACTTCAAGCAGGGGTTCAACTTCGGTGCAAACTCAGTCTCAGCAGAGAAAGACGGACGATCACAAGAGCCCCAGTCAGCAATCGTCTGGTGGTCAAAGTCATGGTGGGTACAAAGGAAATCACCCCAAGTGCAATCGTTGTAGCCTACACCACAGTGGGCCATGCACCAGGGGCAACTGTCATCGATGCAACAAGCCTGGTCATGTTGCAAAAGATTGCAGGAGCGCATATCCCGTCAATCAGAATCGTCAGCAACCTCAGCAGAACCAGCGACAGCAGCAGGGTAACAACAAAGGGTGTTTTCAGTGTGGAGCTGAAGGTCATTTCAAGAAGGATTGTCCCCAACTGAACCAGAACAACAACAATAATCAGGGGAATGGTAACAATGGGAACAACAACAATGGTGCTAGGGGACGTGTGTTCGTGATTGGCCAAGGTGAAGCAAGGAATGATCCCAACGTGGTGACGGGTAAGTTCCTTCTCGACGACTTTTATGTTACAGTCTTATTTGATTCGGGTGCCGATACTAGTTATGTGTCACTAGAAGTTAGTAAGATGCTTAAGCGTATTCCTACACCCCTGAGCGACAAGCACACTGTAGAGCTAGCTAATGGTAAGAGTTTGGAAGCCTCTCACGTAGTCAAGGGTTGCCAGCTTATTCTCGCTAACCAGACTTTCTCTATCGATCTTATTCCTATTGTCTTGGGTAGTTTCGACGTTGTCATTGGGATGGATTGGTTATCCCAACACCGAGCAGAGATTCTTTGCAACGAGAAGATCGTTCGTATTCCTGGTTTAGGTAGTGAACCTCTCATGATTCGTGGCGACAAGAGAAGTGCTGTTGAGAACATCATCTCTCTTCTTAAGGCCCAGAAATGCTTACGAAAGGGCCACACTGCGATTTTGGCTCTAGTTACTGATACCACAGAGAAGGAGAAGAAGCTAGAGGATTTTCCGGTTGTACGCGACTATCCTGAGGTATTCCCTGAGGAATTACCTGGTCTTCCGCCCCATCGCCAAGTCGAGTTTCAGATTGATCTAGCTCCTGGAGCCGCGCCTGTAGCCCGTGCACCTTATCGTTTAGCGCCATCAGAGTTGGAAGAACTCTCCACGCAACTACAAGAACTCTTGGATAAGGGTTTCATTCGTCCTAGCTCATCGCCTTGGGGAGCTCCAGTGTTATTTGTGAAGAAGAAGGATGGTACCTTCAGAATGTGTATCGACTATCGCGAACTCAACAAAGTGACTGTGAAGAATCGTTATCCTCTACCGCGTATTGACGACTTGTTCGACCAGTTGCAGGGGTCGAGCTACTATTCAAAGATCGATCTGAGATCGGGATATCACCAGCTGAGAGTTCGGGAAGAGGATGTCTCTAAGACGGCCTTTAGGACTCGATATGGGCACTATGAGTTTCTGGTCATGCCGTTTGGGCTGACGAACGCACCGGCAGTTTTTATGGATTTGATGAATCGAGTGTGCAAACCGTATCTGGACAAGTTTGTTATAGTCTTCATCGACGACATCCTGATCTATTCTAAGAGCAAAGAAGAGCACGAACAACATCTACGACTTATTTTGGAACTCCTTCGGAAGGAACAGCTTTACGCAAAATTCTCGAAATGCGACTTCTGGCTTCGTGAAGTCCATTTCCTAGGGCATGTGGTGAACAAGGATGGGATTCACGTTGATCCATCCAAAGTGGAATCTATTAAGAACTGGCCTGCGCCTCGCACACCAAAGGAAATTCGCCAATTTTTGGGATTGGCAGGTTATTACAGGAGATTCATTAAGGATTTTTCTAAGATCGCGCAGCCCCTCACGTTGTTAACACAGAAAGGCGTTGTTTATCATTGGGGAAATGCACAAGAGTTAGCTTTTCAGCATCTAAAGGATAGACTTTGTAGTGCACCTATCCTTTCACTGCCAGAGGGCACAGAAGATTTTGTGGTTTACTGTGATGCATCAATTCAAGGTCTTGGTTGTGTATTGATGCAACGAGATAAAGTCATAGCTTACGCCTCACGACAACTTAAAGTTCACGAGAAGAACTACACTACGCATGATTTAGAGCTGGGAGCTGTTGTTTTTGCACTTAAGTTATGGCGGCATTACCTGTACGGAACCAAGTGCGCCATCTACACCGACCACAGAAGTTTAGAACACATATTCAAGCAGAAGGAACTGAATATGCGGCAGCGACGATGGGTCGAGCTGCTGAATGACTACGAGTGCTCTATCAGGTATCACCCGGGCAAGGCCAATGTTGTGGCAGACGCCCTGAGTCGGAAGGACACTACGCCTAAGCGCGTAAGAGCTTTACAACTCACGATACATTCTAGTCTACCTTCGCAAATACGAGCTGCTCAGATAGAAGCACTGAAACCAGAAAACGTTAGAGCTGAAGCTCTACGCGGGTCAAGGCAACGCTTAGAACAGAAGGAAGACGGTGCTTATTATGTAACAGGACGCATTTGGGTCCCACTCTATGGCGACTTACGAGAACTTGTGATGGATGAAGCGCACAAATCTCGCTACTCGGTACACCCTGGTTCGGACAAGATGTACCACGATATTAAAACTACGTATTGGTGGCCTAGCATGAAGGCCCACATAGCAACCTACGTCAGCAAGTGTTTGACTTGTGCGCGAGTCAAGACAGAATATCAGAAACCTACAGGCCTACTTCAGCAACCAGAGATACCACAATGGAAATGGGAGCAAATTTCCATGGATTTCGTTACTGGCTTACCTAGATCACAGCGCGGGAACGATACTATCTGGGTGATCGTGGATCGACTCACAAAATCCGCACACTTCTTGGCAATCAAAGAAACAGATAAATTCTCCACTCTAGCGGAAATATACCTCAAGGAAGTTGTTTCGAGGCACGGGGTGCCCACTTCTATTATCTCTGATCGAGATGCACGTTTTACTTCGGAACTGTGGCAGGCAATGCACAAGTCTTTTGGCTCACGTTTAGATATGAGCACAGCGTATCACCCACAGACGGACGGGCAGTCCGAGCGAACTATTCAGACATTAGAAGACATGCTTCGCGCTTGTGTAATCGACTTTGGCAACAGCTGGGAAAGGCATCTGCCACTCGTGGAATTCTCGTATAATAACAGCTACCACACCAGCATTAAAGCTGCTCCGTTTGAGGCATTGTACGGACGTAAATGCCGGTCACCCCTCTGTTGGGCAGAAGTGGGGGATAGTCAGATCACTGGTCCAGAACATGTGGTAGACACTACTGAGCGGATTGCTCAAATACGACAACGCATGGCGGCGGCTCGTGACCGTCAGAAGGCCTACGCCGATAAGGGCAGGAAACCACTTGAGCTCCAGGTTGGGGAGCGGGTATTACTCAAAGTCTCACCCTGGAAGGGTGTGGTTCGTTTTGGTAAACGCGGCAAACTCAACCCACGGTACGTTGGACCTTTTGAAATTCTTGAGAAAATAGGCAAGGTGGCCTACAGACTGAAATTACCAGCAGAACTCGGTGCAGTTCACAACGTTTTCCATGTGTCGAATCTGAAGAAGTGTCTGTCAGATGAGACGCACGTAGTTCCTCTGAAGGAACTTACGATCGACGAACAGTTGAAATTCGTCGAAGAACCTGTCGAGATCACGGACCGGGATGTTAAGGTCCTCAAGAGCACTAGAATACCTCTTGTACGAGTTCGTTGGAACTCACGTCGCGGCCCAGAGTTTACCTGGGAGCGCGAAGATCGGATGAAACAAAAGTATCCCCAACTGTTTGAGAACAGTACAAACGCTACTGAGGCTGAAGCTACGGAATTTCGGGACGAAATTCCAGATCAACGGGGGGTGGATGTGACACCCCAGGAAAACCGGGAAAACCTTGCAACCTAACTAGCTTCCTCAGTGAGTGCCATCAAATTTCGGGACGAAATTTCTTTCAACTTGGGGATGATGTGACAACCCGAAATCTAGAACCTTTCGTTGTAACTTGCTTGTACGTTATGTGACTAGTTAAAATGATAACGTGAACCTTTTTATGTGATAAGTGCTTTGTTATGTGTGCATTTGTATATATATGTGTACGTGTTTTATGTGAACCGAGAACCCAACCCGAGAACAAAGAACCCGACTCGAGACCATGAGGTCTCGAGTGGACTTGGGCCGAGAACCTAGTGGCCGGTTGGGCCTTTGGGCCGTGAACCCCCACTCGAAACCCACTAAGGGTGCACACTTGGAACTTGACTATATATACACCACCTTAGTTAGTTTTTACCATTTGTTGAACATTAGAACACACACACACCCTCCTACTTCTCTCTCTAAACCTAAGAACACAAACACTTCATCATTCTTGGATCTTTGGACTTGGATCGGCTCACACACACACACCCGGTTGGAAGCTTTACACACACCCTCGAAACCCATTAACCGGTTAGTGTTTTTAAAGATTATGGTTGAATGCTTAGTGTTAGTATGTTCATGTTATGTTTGTATGATGAGATTATGTGATAATGTGGTAGTTGAGTTATGCATGATATTTGAAAGGAAATCGGTTCATGAATGATCTTGTTATGTGTGGAACTATGCATAAATGTTGATGTTGAAAATAGATTCATTGTATGTTAAAAATGAATGATGAAATTAGGTTGCACTTGTGATGAAATCGGACCTATAGGGAAACCGAGTTGTATGTTATGCTAAGTGTCTTGATGATTATTCATAGTTGTGGTTGATATAAGTGTTGAAAATGTTATGAACTTGATGAATATGCTTTGAATATGTGAAGAACACTTTGAATGATAGTTGAAGATTGAAAACCCTTGTGATTTTGATCCATCTTTGACTAGTAACCTGATTAGGAAAACTGTTAGTGGAATGCTATTGGTTATTTCCGGATTTGGGCCTGATTATATTGTACCACTAATCTGACTACATCTGCATCAACACGTGAACTTGAAAACGACTGCTACCGACTCGCAATCACGCAGTTGCGACTCGCAACCACAGCGTGATGACTCGAGACCACGCGGTTGCGACTCGCAACCATAGCAGGACAAGCCGAAACCACAGGTTACGAGTCCCGTTGCGACTCGAGACCTTAGCATGATGAACCGAGACTACGGTTGCGACACCGGTTGCGACTCGCAACCATCCATGATCAACACACAGCATGACTCGAGACCATGCTTGCGAGTCCGGTTGCGACTCGAGACCACACTTTGGGCCTTAGTTAGTGGGCCGGACTTATGAACTTCTGTGCTACTGTTGATGAGTTATTTGGGCCTGTTATCACGAGCCCAACTGTTTGGACTTTGAACATGTGATTAACTGTTACCTATGAACTGCTACTGATTAAACGTGTCTGCCATACGTGTTGAACATTTGTGCACTACTTGGTTCGAATCTGATTATACGTGATAACCGTGATAGGACGTTATTGACTACTTGCGACTTGATTGACTTTCTGTGATTAACTGCCGAGCAAACCGAGGTGAGTTCACACCCTCTACAAAGCATGGGATTCCCTGGGTTGGGAACTGGGTTAAGGAACGTGGGTTCCTCGTCCTCCTTGGGCAGGACGTCAGTGGTTCAGGAATGTGATTCCTCGTCCGGATGGACGGATAAACGTACTAGACTAAAACTCTATCACGAAGTCCCTCCTTTTTGTATCGACTAATCGCCGGGCCAATGGCGAGCGGGTCATTAGTTAGATAGCGCTATTTAGGTCTGACAAGCCTCACACCGTGCCGCAGAGGACGGGCGTGAACTAATGGATCTGGGGCACGTCAATGATGATAGACATTGATGTTTTCAGGGCACATAAACATGACTACAGTCAGCAATCGATACGGTAACGAGTCTAGTATACACATGGGGTAGCCCCCACGGCTGGAGAGCCAGATGATGTACATGGGGTAGCCCCCACGGCCGAAATGCCTGATAACTACATGGGGTAGCCCCCACGGCCGGAGTGCCGGAGTAACTGGGAACGAACTGGTCACGTTTTTAAAACTATGGGGTAACCCCCACGGCAGGATGCCAGATAAAGTAAACTGTTTTCGAAACAACTAAAACGAACGCCCACCCGTGAACTCACTCAACTAGTTGTTGACTCGTTACTACATGCTTTGCAGGACCATAGGTACTCAGTGGGAGCTTGCATGGAGGAGGATCGTTGTGGGACAGGGATTGCTACAAGACTATGTTAAACTTGAAACTTTTGGAACTTATGTTACAACTTTAAACTTATGCTTCCGCTTACAACTTAAACTTATTTGTTTTGGAACACCAATCGTATTGGTTAAACTTTTATAATTACTTATATGCTTGTTCAGTATGATTGGTGGCTGGATCCTGGTCAGTCACGCCTCCAAGCGGTAGTACTCCGCAGGTGGGATTTTGGGGGTGTGACACATCAACTATTTAAATTTCCAAATCTATGTTATGTATTTGAACTTTTCTATATATTGTATGAAACTTATGATTATCAATGAAATAAACTTTAATTATTGTCACAATTAGTGTTATGATGTCTTTGAACAGTTTGTACGTCTCATCTCGATGTTTCCGCCATCGGTTGGGGTGTGACAAAAAAGATGTTGAATCTTCTTCAGTAAGCTATAAAAGAAGATATATTCACGCTACTCCAGTGAAAGGGTAATGAAAATCAATTTGGATGGCTTTAAAAGTGGAATTTAAAGGGAGTAAGGCTATGCAGAAAAGCAAAAATGCTTTGCTAAAGAAAGAGTTTGGAACGATTGAATACTGAAAAAGAAGATGAGGAATGGATGGATAAGCTAGCTAATGCGTTACCATAAGGCGAATGGTCGACATATTTGATGATTTTAAAGAACAATTCTAAAGAATATAGCGATTAACTCTGGGAAAATTCATTGAGAGGTTAGAAGGACATGAACTAGAGTTACGAAAAATGGCTAAAATGAGAAGTTCAAGTGTTCAAGAAGACATTGATCTTTATTACAAGGGTAGTGATGTGGCTAATACTCAAAGGCCAAAGATCCAAACAGCTTTTAGCATAGATACTTCATTTGGATCTTCATCTAACAATTCAAGTAATGGTGGTGATTTTTCATCCTATCCAAGTTTTGAGCCAAACACTCCAATGAAGATCCTCAGTCTTCGTAGTGCTCAAACAACTATTCAAGCCAGAATAATTTAAATCCATATATCATCCAGTGCAACATTGCTGTTAATCTACAAAACACACAAGGTTTTAATGAAACAGCTGTAAAGGAGTACATGACGTTTCTTGCCTTTGTACTTGAATCTTATGAGAGTCTGGTAGCAGGAAGGATTGGGAATCCCAATATGAAAAAAAAAGATTATGATCAGATAAATCCTGAAGAGTTCTAAGAGCGCAACAATTCATGGAAATCACAGGAAGGAACAGTCTTGGAGGGCCTGACTCGAAACTAGCTTTTGATAAATCCAAAGTGACATGCTTCAAATGAAAAGAAAAAGGTCATTTCAAGTCAGAATGTACAAATAGAGAGGTTCAGGGTAACAATAATCCTTTTGGTGATGATTATTACAAGAAGGAGATTTATCACAAACATTCCGAACATCAGCCGAACAGGTCAAGACCAATTCCGATAAAAGATGGTTCATCGAAGTCGAAAGATAAGGCGTTAGTTGTGACACAAGAAGATGAAGGTTTTAACTGGAACAATTATATTCCTAAGACTAAAAGCCTTGCTCTTTTGGCTGAGATCATTGAAGAACCAGAACAGATTATGGAGGAAGTGATAGTTGAAGAAGTTTGTGCTGAGATTAGCTTTGATGAAACTCCAGAAGTTGTTAAAGTCAAGAAAACTCCAGATCACAGTGGTTTGATTTTTTTGATCCAAACACCTATTGATTAGGTGCTTGAATATGTTAAAGTCAAGAAAACTCAAAAGATGAAGATGAAGATCTTGGTTTGATGTTAACAACAAGTGTTGTATGAATTCCGAACTGATACAAACATTAACAAGCACCTGGAAATCGAATTAAGCACAAGAAATAGCAAGAAGATCACAACACTAGAGTTTTCACCAAAGAAACTAGCCAAAACCTTGAGCTAGGGTTTCATATCACACACATATATATAGTAGTGACCACCTGGCGTATTTAATAAATACTCCATGTTTACAAATACGCCAACTTAGGCACAACTATCTAAACATTACATTTCACCCCCTTGTATTATCTAAAAGCTGATAAACATAAACAAAACTATCCAGAACTATCTAAAACAAGTACCAACGATCTCAAAAGCTCTAACAATATCCCCCCTTGCTCGTTGCGTACTTGATTGATCTTTCATTCTCCAATTTCCGTTGCTGGATCGCGTGCAGCTTCAATTGTTATAGGTTCAGGTGGTGGTTGTGTTAGAGCAGCTTCATTTGTTGTCAATTAAGGAGGTTCTTGAGTTGGAATAGCTTCACTTGAAATAGGATGATCCTCCATATTGGCCTTATATGTGGATGAGGCTGGAGGTTGAGATTCTGCAGAAATAGGGACTGGTGAGGGCTCTTTTGGCTTTGCAGGTGACTTTTCTTTCTTCTTTTCCTTTTTCTTCATTTTTTTTGCCTCTTCCCTTTTCTTGGCTTCTTCCTTCTTCTTTGCTTCCTTTTTCTCGATCCTTTTCAGGATGTCCATCATTTCTCTTTTGCGTTCCCAAGCGCGTTCGACTGCTCTCTAAAATAGCATGCCTTCTTCTAAGTTCTCGTTACCCGCACCGACATGTATCTTATTTACATATAGCACATTCAGATCCTACAGCCCGAACATGAAAACATCTGTTGGATCCAGAATCCGAATATCTTCGTTTGTGTTGGATCTAATCAGAACTTCACCAGTTTTGCCATCGTAAAACCATTTCTTTAAATTGTTGAGTGAAACTGGAATTTTAGGAGGAAGCTTGATCTTCGTAACGACCTTGGCTAGTTGAATGACCCATGTAACTTCCCCTTTGCCTATGATAGGGTCTTTCGTCGTTTTTTGACACTCTACGGCGTGGACATTGTGGTTTGAACACTTTGAACCCCCGGTTGCATTCCTTAGTAATTAATCATTCGAAATCTTCACCAATACTACTTCTGTCTGGGTTCAGCATATCAAGGCTTCCTAGTTCCCGTATATCCCATCTTGGGAGGATTTGCATATCAAAACCATTTCTGAAGTATTGTATGACGCCACCACGCCTTTTTACGATGAACATCCCCTTCAAGTTGTTGTACATCCAACTGATAATCTTATGAGTTGCTTCTGTCTTTTCAACAGTTACAACCTGATAGAAATCAGGGAGTTTTTCGGGCTCCTTTTTGAACCATTCGGGGTGTTATAACGTTATTTCCTCACTATCTTCCATTTCGTACAAAACATCATCCCCCAATCCCCACTCTACAAACTTTTAAGGCATCTCGTCTCTATCATCCTCTTTTTCATCACTCTCATCGTCAAACTTTTAAGGCATCTCGTCTCTATCATCCTCTTTTTCATCACTCTCATCGTCTTCATTTACGTTCACGGCCGATTCAAGACGCCTTTTCTTTCTTTCTGCATCTTCTACTTTTCTTTTCTTTTATTCAGCTTTAAACTTGTCATAATAAAAAATATCAGTGACTGTAAACAACGACCCTATTTCAATTTTGGCGCAAACTTCTCTTACGATTTTGTATAACTTTTCCATCCCAGTTTGTTGGAACCTCACAAACCGTGTTTGTTCAGTTACATACGCGATCAACTCCTTATTCTTCTTCCTCTGCTCCTTCAACTTGTCCCTTAACACGTCCGTATCGTTGACTACATGCTTTAGAAGGCAGATTTCCTTTGAAGGACCGGCTCTAATATCTTTAGAGAGTTTATTGTACAGATTTTGGAAAGGACGCGGTCTGCGAGGAGCTATATTATGTTGCGTAACTCTGGTGGGTTTGGCTTGTACGTCCTTCGATGAACTCTCCTATTTTCTTCTTCTTTTGCGGAGGAGTTTTGCTGTGTGAAGCTTCATCAGGATTAACTAACATTTCAGAAACAAAGTTGTCCAACCGTTCTTGCTCTTCCGTTCTTATCACCGGTGTTTCGGATTCAGTCATTTCTCGCCTCGCTCTTTTCTTTTCCCTCTTCTCCCTTTCTTGCATTTCATGAATTGCGTGCATATTTTCAATGTTTTCTCTATGAGCTTGCGTCTCTGCTGCCTGAATACTGGCACCCAAAATTCTTTCAGGGTTCAAAGGATCCTTTTTCTTTTTCGACGATCCCCCCTCTTCCTCTGGTTACTTACCGTTCCTCTTTCTTACCTACTATTCTTCTTCTTCTTCCTCTTCGTGTACTTCCTCTTGAACGACCCTTTGATTTTTCTTCTGAATTCCATCCTTGTATTTCTCATAGGCTGCTTTCACCATTGGGAGCCTTTCAGCTTTGTACATCCAGTTGTGAAGCATCACTCATTCATTTGTTTTCAATTCGGTGATTTGTTGGTTTGTAGGCAGTTGAAACTTGTACAGATCGTCATCGTGTGGCAGTTTTGGATGTTGGTCATTGATGAACATTTGAATGAAACGTGGATACATAGCCCATGTTTTTCCATTTGCATTCTCGGCCATGCAAAGAAAGACTAATCCAGAGATGTTGAACTTTTGTTTTGTGCATAAATTTAGCATGGTTTCTGACCATTCCAAGTTTAGACCGTCATAACCACCTTTTCTGTAAGCTAGGCTCATGGCAAACACATGCAAGATGAACCTCCAATCTCTTGTTAATCCATTTCTTTTGATCTCGTTCTTGTGTGCTGGAAGTTGCCCACGTACTTCATTCCTCAAAATCCTTCTAGAATATCATCTTTCTTTAACCCCATCGGATCTTTCTGATTCTCACCGAGCTTTAGAATTCTTCAAATCCAATCTTCTGTTATGATAACTTGCTTGTTCCATACCGTTGCGGATATCCTTCTGAAATTATTAACTGTTTCCACCTTTGCTGTCTGCCAGAATTCTTTATTATGAATCCTGTATATGATAGGATTTGCTTGCACATCATGACTAATTTTGATTGAAATTATCCATTTCGCCACATCTTTGAATCCATTTGGTGCTGGATCGGGCTGATTATGCTTTAATGTTCTATCCCACTGAATTTCTTTCACCATTCTGAATAAACACACGAAAACGAGCTAAGTTAGAATTTTGGGATCCGAAATGTGTACATTAGTTAGTTAGAATATTTACAAAAATATTTACGAAAATATATATATATATATATATATATATATTAATTATAAGTAAATAATAATAATTTTTACATTTAAAAAGATTAAACATATTTTAAAAATATATTAATTTATAATATTGAAGTTTTGAAAACAAATCAGACTCCAATTCCACTAACAACTACCTACCGGGCTCGTGGTGAATTTAACTGATCAAAAAAATTACGCCGGCAACGGAGATTAAGTACATAGGTTCATCGGATCAATTATGCGGAAATGGTAACATTGGCTTGATCATGATGCGCGTAAATACACTGGGTCTGATCGCGTAGTTAAGTCCGGTTACGAGATAGACAAGCAGCGTAGAAGTGCATCTACGCAGCGTAGAAGTGCATCTACGCTGATTGACCGGCGATTAGTCAAATACGGCGGTTGCTCGAACTCGCGTTCGAGACTATCTTTGTGACTTCTTATTCTCATTAATTACCCGATCTTCATCGTATATACGCTGCAATCAATGAGTTCATCCTAAATACGCCATGTTCAAAAGTTTCTTCATAAACCCCAAAAACCCTTAAATATGTTTTAATCGATCTTTGATCCAAATATCAGACAATTTACTGCTACCAAGGTCGATGATTGACACTTGATGAACGATGATTATTCCTTAAACACAAGGATCAGATTGTTAATTAAAGAAATCAGATGTTTTAGCAGATAAGATGTTCATCATAAACCCATTAGAAGCCCTAAAACCTGATAAAATAACAAATCTAATCCTATTAGGAAATCAACGATCAGATCCCTTCATTCACAAGATCATTTACAACGTCTTGAACATGAAATCTTGAACCTTGATCTTTGAAAAACTTGAAAACAGAAGATTGATGGTATAGAAAGGGTTTTGTGAGAGGGTTTTTCAACGTAAATGTTAAAGAGATGATTGTGTGTTTGAATTTTTTTGAAATGTTGACTGTTGAGTTGCTTTTATACACAATTTCTTCGTTCCCAGCGTATTTATGAAATACGCTTGGTATTTAAATACGCCGCCCTATCTCTTTTAAAACTTGAATCTTTTGAAATTTCAAACACGAAGTCAAATATGCTCGAGTATTTCAAACTCTCTCGAAAAACATGCCCATTTTGATTTAATAATGCACACACACTAGAAATTCTTTACGAAAACTCAAAACTTGGGAAATTTGGACAACGAAATTCATTTTTCAAACCGGGAGGTTTCTTTTTCGATGTTTTCCTTTTTGTTTCAACGCTCGTCGACTTTCCTGCAAAAAGATCACATTGTTAACACTTATTAGATCTTTAAATTTTCTTTTCAGCTAATCAAGGCACAAGAAAAACTATCAGTATGTTTGTCCTCTTAAATCCACGCATCCTTCTTTCAACATGCTTTCGGTGAACTTGTTATCATGTTTTGGTAATATTGACAAAAATTCGATGGCCCCCCACACGAGCTATTAGGGATAGAAACATTACGCCCGTGAGTCCCACATCAGGACATACCCCCGCGATCAAGGTATGCGCAAAGGTTCCTCATAACATGTGAGTATATTGATTTCATTCGTTTTGCTTTTCAACGATAGATAATTGGTGATCAGGTCAGTACTTCCGTACAGCAGAGAGACCAATATCTACCGTGGGCTGAGACAGATACCAGACTTGGTACGATTTATGCTTTAATGCGCATTTGAATGACTTTCTATGAAAAGATATTATAGCGTTTTAACCAGTTGCTTATTCAGTTTAGGGTTTTTGGTCGTTTTGGCTCTTTTGAAAATATATCATAGCGTCTAGGTCAGCATGTATCTGGATGCAGCAGAAGAACAACTATGATATCCCCGAATGATTAATCAATATAAAGACCCGAAATCTCGGACTTAGGCAATCTATCAACGCAAGATTCAAGACCATTAAGCCATATGCCGCAACGTGTTACCCACAAGATGCATAATGCTGTGGAAATCCATAATTTTTGTGTAGACTTTATCTTTTGTCGCCTAATCACAGTTTACTCATCGGTTTTGCTGAATCTACTGACACATCGTTGCTTGGCACCCGATTCCTTTTGTTTCTGTTTTTCAAAAAACAACAAAGTGTTAGTAATTTTCTATCATTTCTTTTAACAGGTGTCGTACATAAGCATCAGACTTTTGATTTTCTGCATTTTCTTCCCCCCTAAAATTTTATTTTCGTAAGTCCATTGCCCGAAAAATGAAATTTTAAATAACAGAAAATCTTTTTGGTGGGCAACGTTTTAAGATACTTGTTTTACTTTAAACGATAGTTTTTTTAAGATCACAAAAACTTAAACGATAGAGTATGTACAGACAATGATAAACGACTAAATTCATTTCCATTCAAAGAAATTAACCATTTCCAACCAGGTTACCAACTGGTTAAAACGAGTTTTGTCAAAGGCTTTCGTGAGGATGTCGGCCCATTGCTAAGTTGTATCCACCGGAACCACCTGAGTATATCCCTTTTCGTAAGCATCTCGAATTGCATGAATGCGAATTTCGATATGCTTTGTTCTTGAGTGGTGGATAGGATTCTTCACAATCCCCAGACACGCTTCATTGTTGTAACGCCCCGCGTTTTCATACTTTCAATATTTAGAAACCATCGTTTGTAAAACTATTTTTGGAAACTTTGCATTCTTGTAATCGTTCTTTCCTTGTAATCATTGTAAATCCGAGACTTGGATCATAAATAAAATTCGTATTTCTTTAAATTCACCATCTACATATTCATACATGTTCATACGTTCGAATTCATTGTACATCGAATCCTTATTTGTAATTCATACTTATACGATACTTATTCACGATGCATGTCCATGCTTGTCCTTAAATTGTTGATACCTAAAAACCCCTAATAATATGCTTATTTATACAACGGTTAATCATCTTATATGTGACATATACTTGTCACTTACAAACATGTTACATACTTTGTACATTACACTTTTTACCTAGTTAAATCATGTTTTATTTCATATTTCACCTTGTTACAAGTTAGGGGAAACATTGTTGCATATTATTACACAACTTAACTAACAAAATTACTCATTATAATGTCTTAAAAAAATAAAAAAATAAAGAAATATGGCAGCCCCAATTTAGCAAAATTCAGCCCCATATAGTTGGGTTTTGTGGGCTAGTTTCAAGGTGTAACCCCTTCTAAACACTTCCAAAGCCCAACCCATTGAAACCCTAATCCTTCCCTCTATAAATACCACTTATAACCAACCTCTCTACCACTTTTGCAACACTAAAAACTCTCAAAACATCCTCCAAACCGTAGCTGAAAGCAAAGGTTCGAGCAGATTGACACCCCTTCACGAAAATGAGCTTAACTAACTCATTTCTTAACGAAATCACTTGATTCTTTTTCCTACTTACTTGGATAATCATGGGGTTCGATTCCTAGACTTCCCCTTGGAGAAATCAGACCTGGAAATGCCTCGAAATCGTCCATAAACTTTCTGTTTGTTTTTATGTTCATCAAAAACTTGTTTAAACCTATGTAACTTGTGTTCAACACATCTCATACCTATGTCCTAATGCTTACAACTTATCCCATGGTTGGTTAAGCTTAAAAACAAGGTTGAGATATTTAAAATCAGAGGATTAAACCTCATAAACTTGGTGTTTTGTCTAGGGTTTCAACCCACAAATCATGTCAAGCTTAGGTCTTGATGAATGAGTGATTAGGGAACAACTTGGTTTGTCCTACATACAATCCTCACGTGATTTGATGATTTCTCTATAGTTAGGTTGTTTATGTTATTGTGCAAATCCTAGTTCGTGACCCTCCTTGGTTGTTGTTACACCAAGTGAAGTGGTGAACATTCAAGGGGTTCCTAAATGGAAGCATGTCCTTCCTACCCCATACATGACATCTATGATAACACGAGGTGCCTAAATGAAGATTCTAATCTTCTACCTCCTACTTGAATTATTGGACTAAATAATATGTAGTACTTAACCTAGATATATATATACACTCATTCGAACCTTTGATGTTGAACTCATGTTTATATGTTAAAGTAGTAGAACATCACCTAAGACCTAAACCTTGTTGTGATTCTTATGGGTGTTCAACTCATGAAAACATTATCATAACCCTTGTGGTTACCAAGTGTCATACAAGTGTTAAGTGTTGAAGATGATTATTTTCACATGCTATTCACATATCTTACTTTTTATGTTGTTTTGAATGCCGAATCTCGACTCTAAGCATACTTGAACTTTAACCCTACACATTCAATCTTCCAACCTCATCAACTCATCAATAATTGGATAATTGGAAAGCATATGCAAACTTTGTGAGTATACTCGTATTCCCCCTTTTACTTTTATCACTTTTGGGGTGTAACATGTTTATCTATCAACAAACTTACACATGAACTTTTGCTTAAACACATGAACATTCCTATAACATGCTTGTATACGTGATGGCTTGATGCTTTAAACTTGGATTTATCTTATGTGTTGAACTTATCATTAACTTCGTACGAGCCAAACCGTGACATATGTAGCGCTATAGGATTAACGACCCGCCTCTTTATCTTTGGTTATGTCATGAGCATATTGCGTTTCCTTGGTTTGATATGTTAGACACATACCATATTTAAATGTTCATCTTGAATCACATGCTTGCTATGAGGAATTGTTCAAACTTATCTTTTGCTATGTACGTATCAAACTTGTATACTCGCCTTTGCTTTTGCATTGAACTTTATTTTAACATGTTACAGGTGGATGTTGACGATGCATGGAATCTAGTAGGATGCTTAGATACACACTTAGAAAGAATTGTATTTGTATTGTATCATTTTATTATTTATGTTGTTGTATTTTGTTTCAAAACCTTGTACTTGATTCTTTAGAAATGAAATGAAACGATTATTTAAATACTTGTCACAATTATTAGCGTTATGATGTCTCGAGCAATCTTCACACTTCGTCTCATCCCGATGTTTCCGCCATTGGTTGGGGTGTGACAGATTGGTATCAGAGCCATAACTATAGGGAATTAGGAAAAGTAGGAATGCTTTCACCTAGTCTATAGTTTTAGAGCCTTATTCGTATGCTTTGCTTGGGCTACTACATGATACTTTATTTGTTACTTATTTATGCTCTTTTAAACATGTATGTTACTCATGTGTAATATTTGACATGTTATTCTTACGCATTAATGCTTGTTTTATTATGTGTTAACACTTGTTTCGTTGTTCGATTCTTTATGTGTTATTCTTGACATATTTCTCTATGTGTTAATACTTGTTTTATCATTTCATTATTTAAGTACCATTCTTGATATGCTTTCCTATGTGTTTACACTTGTTTGTGTATCTCCTTCGACATACACTTCCCTCATGCATTTTACTCGATTATTCTAAATCCGACAACACTCATATTGTACAAATGAGACGAATTCACCAAAATAGGCGTGAAACCCACAATTTGGTGAACGACTCTCAATCTACCTATTCTTTTTTTTTACACGAGATATCGCCATTAAGCTAGGAGTGAAATCCACATCCTAATGGTAAATCTCAAATTTCAAATTCTAGTGGACCCTCGTCAACACGTCGAAATTAAATTTTGACCCGACGAGTACCAACCACACTTAGGATACGGAATCGTCAAGTTAGGGGTGAAACCCGCACCTTGTCGACTAGTTCCACTCCTTGGCATTTTTTTTATAAATCCCGCCAAGTCTCGAAATTTCGATTGATTTGGGACATGTAGTAACCGGATGGGTAAATACCGTTAACCGACTTGTCGGCGAGAGTATTTTACCTATTAGGCCAAAGCATGCTCCTCAAATTCAAAAGACTTTTTGACCACTTTGGTTAGTCAAAGTTCCGTTTTGGAACACTCCAAACTTTGGTCAAACATGTGTTTCTATTGTTCATTTTATACGATGCAATCTTTCAACCTCGAGTTTACCTTTGATTTCTCTTTTCACACGCACAACATATCGAACCTTTTCGATACATTTATATATGCATGATTTTCATATAATTTAAATTCATATTCCTTGTAACAACTAGTGGAGGGGTATCATCGAGATTGGAGTGATTTCCTTACCTTGACGATTAACTCCACTCCCCTTTTCTTAAAAACGACCTCACCAACGAGTTAGGGGTGATTCCCTTACCTAGGTGATCGTTACCAAAACGTCTCTTCAAAATATCTTATTATGCAAACTCGATCATATTTTATACCCAAATTGTTTATCATTATTCAAAATACCCACTCATACCGATTTCAAAATACATTGTTTTATCAAACGTACATCTTATTCTACAACCTATTTTCACTCAACTCATATACACGAGATTCTTAATCATGTCTTAAAACGTTTTATTACTCGAACTCCAAAACCTTACGAAATGCTACCTATCAATTAAATCGGTCCAACGAAACTCTTGCCCATGAACTTCATATTCGACTTAATCACTAAAACTTGCTCACATTATATCGTCATATTAGAGACTTCCATTCTTAATTGAAACCAAACCAACCTTTCTCAATTACTTATAGGATCTTATAGATATTATGAGATCGTTTTGCCAAAGAATATTTCCAACATGAACGAACCATTTGTCAAAACCCTTTAAAATGAACACTAAGACCTTTGATAAACCCCTTTTCCAAGGATCGACGTATTCACAAAAACTCCAAAATTTCTTGTTTTGATGAAACGAACTTACTTTTTCGAAGACCTTTTCCTACACCTATTTTCCAAAACACGTGGGCAAGAAGACTTCATGGGGGCCGACCATCTTCGGATTTCGTACACTCTTTTAAAACAAAGGTAGCATTTCCATTCATTACAAAATACGATATGCATGACCAATAAGTACTTTATATCCTCTTACATATGCAAACTATATTCTACCTTTCAAACCAAGCTTAATCTAAATTTGATTCAATAAACTCAACGTTTCGTTTAAACAACTATACATGCATATCATCCTACATGTTTTTGTCACTATCTCACGACAACTCCACTTATATCGTTCGTATCTACATACTCAACCTTTTGAGCACTCTTACATACGTAACTTTGTTATGTTTCAATTAATACTATATACGTAATCAATAGTATTTGTACTCACCCTCTCACTCATATTCATAACAACACATTTTATGCTTATACTTGTAATCGTATTCATACTTGTACTCATGCGTTTTATGATTTTAATTATATTTATACGTTTCATGCTTACACGTATACTCATACTACTCGTACGTTTGATACCCATACTTACGTGTATATTCATACTTAAACTTATGCTCATACTTTCATCCTTACTCATGATTCATACATTCGTACCTATACGCGAGCGTAACCTGAGGGATTCGCTTGCGTGGGTCCCACACATACTTAAACATGGACTTGCTTATATACTATATTCTTGTACGTACACATTCTAAACTTTTTTATGTATACCCCGATTCATACACAACTAGTACAAGCTATGCGGATCATGCGACGATCAAAATAATCACGGGTGCACACGGGATTATAGTGATAGGCGTATGAGAACCATAGAGTGTGCTACTGCGTATGGTAATGCACGGAACGTGACATGACTCCGAAGACGAAACAGATGTAACATGGTCAAAACACGGTGGATACGCCGCTGGTACTTCCTATATATAAGTGTTTTCACCATATTACCAAACTTTCGTAAAACGTGCCATGAGAAATTTAGTGTTTTACAGACCTCTTGGACCTAATACAAGCTTTAAACGACTCACAAACGCATTACGTCCGATTATCCATGACGAGACTTCATCTTTAACATGCAACTTTCTTCTATCTAATACCCATATCACTCATATACTTGCGTTCTTTTGGTGTCAATTGTTCGCCCCATGCTCCTATTTCCTTCCTGTCATACGAGCCTTGGTCACAATCAAGCTCACTCAAGCATTCGAATCCTAACTTACCTTATTACCTTTAGAACCGATTTTCTAATTTTAGCCATTTCAAATCATTTTTACCTATCCACGTTTACCCCTGCCTATGCCTCAAAACCATTTTATCCCGACAAATCATTTTACAAACTTATTTTCCCAAAGTTTTGTGCCTTTCGAAACATTTCAAAATTTTCAAGTCTCAAATTTTTACTAGAACTCTTCAAGTCTACCTCTTGAATAAATTTCGGGACGAAATTTCCTAAAGGAGGGGAGACTGTAACGCCCCGCGTTTTCATACTTTCAATATTTAGAAACCATCGTTTGTAAAACTATTTTTGGAAACTTTGTATTCTTGTAATCGTTCTTTCCTTGTAATCATTGTAAATCCGAGACTTGGATCATAAATAAAATTCGTATTTCTTTAAATTCACCATCTACATATTCATACATGTTCATACGTTCGAATTCATTGTACATCGAATCCTTAATTGTAATTCATACTTATACGATACTTATTCACGATGCATGTCCATGCTTGTCCTTAAATTGTTGATACCTAAAAACCCCTAATAATATGCTTATTTATACAACGGTTAATCATCTAATATGTGACATATACTTGTCACTTACAAACATGTTACATACTTGTACATTACACTTTTTACCTAGTTAAATCATGTTTTATTTCATATTTCACCTTGTTACAAGTTAGGGGAAATATTGTTGCATATTATTACACAACTTAACTAACAAAATTACTCATTATAATGTCTTAAAAAAATAAAAAAATAAAAAAATATGGCAGCCCCAATTCAGCAAAATTCAGCCCCATATAGTTGGGTTTTGTGGGCTAGTTTCAAGGTGTAACCCCTTCTAAACACTTCCAAAGCCCAACCCATTAAAACCCTAATCCTTCCCTCTATAAATACCACTTATAACCAGCCTCTCTACCACTTTTGCAACACTAAAAACTCTCAAAACATCCTCCAAACCCTAGCTGAAAGCAAAGGTTCGAGCAGATTGACACCCCTTCACGAAAATGAGCATAACTCACTCATTTCTTAACGAAATCACTTGATTCTTTTTCCTACTTACTTGGATAATCATGGGGTTCGATTCCTAGACTTCTCCTTGGAGAAATCAGACCTGGAAATGCCCCGAAATCGTCTATAAACTTTCTGTTTGTTTTTATGTTCATCAAAAACTTGTTTAAACCTATGTAACTTGTGTTCAACACATCTCATACCTATGTCCTAATACTTACAACTTATCCCATGGTTGGTTAAACTTAAAAACAAGGTTGAGACATTTAAAATCAGAGGATTAAACCTCATAAACTTGGTGTTTTGTCTAGGGTTTCAACCCACAAATCATGTCAAGCTTAGGTCTTGATGAATGAGTGATTAGGGAACAACTTGGGTTGTCCTACATACAATCCTCACGTGATTTGATGATTTCTCTATAGTTAGGTTGTTTATGTTATTGTGCAAATCCTAGTTCGTGACCCTCCTTGGTTGTTGTTACACCAAGTGAAGTGGTGAACATTCAAGGGGTTCCTAAATGGAAGCATGTCCTTCCTACCCCATACATGACATCTATGATAACACGAGGTGCCTAAATGTAGATTCTAATCTTCTACCTCCTACTTGAATTATTGGACTAAATAATATGTAGTACTTAACCTAGATATATATATACACTCATTCGAACCTTTGATGTTGAACTCATGTTTATATGTTAAAGTAGTAGAACATCACCTAAGACCTAAACCTTGTTGTGATTCTTATGGGTGTTCAACTCA
Source organism: Helianthus annuus (assembly GCF_002127325.2). NCBI lineage: Eukaryota > Viridiplantae > Streptophyta > Magnoliopsida > Asterales > Asteraceae > Helianthus > Helianthus annuus. Next base: position 127,827,408 of record NC_035444.2, on the reverse strand, counting down.
TGAAAACATTATCATAACCCTTGTGGTTACCAAGTGTCATACAAGTGTTAAGTGTTGAAGATGATTATTTTCACATGTTATTCACATATCTTACTTTTTATGTTGTTTTGAATGCCGAATCTCGACTCTAAGCATACTTGAACTTTAACCCTACACATTCAATCTTCCAACCTCATCAACTCGTCAATAATTGGATAATTGGAAAGCATATGCGAACTTTGTGAGTATACTCGTATTCCCCCTTTTACTTTTATCACTTTTGGGGTGTAACATGTTTATCTATCAACAAACTTACACATGAACTTTTGCTTAAACACATGAACATTCCTATAACATGCTTGTATACGTGATGGCTTGATGCTTTAAACTTGGATTTATCTTATGTGTTGAACTTATCATTAACTTCGTACGAGCCAAATCGTGACATATGTAGCGCTATAGGATTAACGACCTGCCTCTTTATCTTCGGTTATGTCATGAGCATATTGCGTTTCCTTGGTTTGATATGTTAGACACATACCATATTTAAATGTTCATCTTGAATCACATGCTTGCTATGAGGAATTGTTCAAACTTATCTTTTGCTATGTACGTATCAAACTTGTATACTCGCCTTTGCTTTTGCATTGAACTTTATTTTAACATGTTATAGGTGGATGTTGACGATGCATGGAATCTAGTAGGATGCTTAGATACACACTTAGAAAGAATTGTATTTGTATTGTATCATTTTATTATTTATGTTGTTGTATTTTGTTTCAAAACCTTGTACTTGATTCTTTAGAAATGAAATGAAACGATTATTTAAATACTTGTCACAATTATTAGCGTTATGATGTCTCGAGCAATCTTCACACTTCGTCTCATCCCGATGTTTCCGCCATTGGTTGGGGTGTGACAATTGTCGATCAATATAGGAGTCTTCATGATGTTGATTTCGTAATCCAACAATTGATTTTGTATCCAAAGGACTTGAGAACAGCAACTGTAGGCCGCCGTGTATTCAGCTTGAGTAGTAGAGGTGGACACTGTTGTCTGCTTCTTGCTCTGCCACGAGATTAGACGGTTTCCCAAGAAATGACATCCTCCTAAGACTGACCTGCGATCAACCTTACAACCTGCATGATCACTATCAGAATAAGTAATAAGATCAAAGTTACTATATTAGGATACCAAAGACTGAGTTTCGGTGTTCCTTTAAGATAGCGAAAGATCCACTTTACGACAGTTTCATGAGACTCTTTGGGGTTTGTCTGAAATCGAGCACAAAGACAGACGGCCCACATAATTTTAGACCTGCTTGCAGTTAAATACACCAGAGAGCCTATCATTGAGCGATAGAAGGATTTGATCACTGGTTTCCCTTGAAGATCAAGAGTAAGCTCAGTCTGAGAGGCGAACGAAGTGTTTGTTACTTTACAGTCGTTCATGCTGTACTTTATAAGGATGTCCCTAATGTATTTTGCTTGATCTATAAGGATACCATCCTCCTTTTTCTTTACTTCCAATCCTAAGAAAAATGTGAGCTCTCCCATCATGCTCATTTCAAATTTAGCCTTCATCACTGTCTTGAATTCCTTGCACAGCACCTCATTCGTCGACCCGAAGATGATATCGTCCACATATATCTTCACCAGCTTCACGTCATCGATGATACTTTTGGTAAATAGATTCATGTCAATCTTCCCTCTAGTATATCCATACTCCAAAAGATATGTTGACAAAGTCGCGTACCAAGCACGAGGGGCTTGGTGAAGACCATACAAGGCTTTGTCCAACTTATAGTAGCGACTCGAAAAGTGAGGATCTTTAAAACCAGGTGGTTGGCAAACATAAACCTCTTCCTTAACCATGCCATACAGAAAAGAACTCTTCACATCCATCTGGAAAACCTTTAAGTTTTTGTACGAAGCATACGCCAAAAAGATTCTAAGGGCCTCCAATCTTGCGTCCGGAGAAAAAACTTCTTCATAATTAATTCCCTCATCCTGTCGAAAACCTTGTACCACCAGTCTTGCCTTATTTTTGATCACCACACCATGATCGTCCATCTTGTTGCGAAACACCCATCGAGTACCAATAGGATACTTGCCTTCAGGCAGATCAACAAGTTCCCACACCTTAAGCTTTTGGAACTGAGATAGTTCCTCCGCATGGCTTGCACCCAGTTGGAATCTTGGATAGCTTCTTCAATGTCATGAGGCACAGACTGCGAAAGAAAAGCTGCATATAATCCTTTGTTGATGTCTATGTCTGCCCATGAGTACGCACCCCATCTTCCACATAACCTATGACGTTTTCAAGAGGATGATTTCGATTTGTCTTGTATCCTGCATTGGTGTGGGTCTCATTCTGTTGAGGTAGATTGGTAAAGTGTTCATCAATGTAAATCACAGGAGGTTCGTCTTCCTGAGTTAGTTCATCCACATTCGTTTGTGAAGAAGAAGCACCATTTCCAGATGCATTCTCAGCCGAAGTGTCACCATTAACTTTATCCACAGAAAGAATCGGATTAGCTGCAAATGGAGAGAAACAAGTAGTGAATGGAATGAAACCAATATCTGATAAGTCATACAAAGGTTCAATTTGAGTTGCTTCTGCAGGTTCAGCTTCAGGAACGGCTACAGGTTCAGCTTCAGGAACGGCTTCTTGAATTTCGAAGGTGTTGAAGTTCACACCTACGTCATAAAACCAATCTGGAGCACTTCAAGTGTTAGTGTAGTTTCCTTCTTGGAAGTCAACGTAGTATGACTCAATCACCATCTTGGTTCATTTGTTGTAGACTCAATACGCCTTCTGAGTCAATGAATAGCCCTTAAAATAACATATATCGCCAATTACTTTGAACTTGATAAGATTTTCTTGAGTGTTGAGAAGAGTGCAGGAGCATCCAACAGGTCTGAAGAAATCTTTCAAAGGCTTACATTTGAAAAGAAGTTCGTAAGCAGTCTTTCCATGAGGTTTGACAATTAGAACGCTGTTCAGAACGTAGCATGTTGTGTTGACAGCTTCCGCCCAAAAGATGACTGGAAGCTTTGAATCCACCAGCATAGTTCTAGCAGCTTCGATTAGTGTTCTGTTCTTTCGTTCCGCGACTCCATTTTGTTGAGGAGTTCTGGTTGCGTTGTACTGAAGGCGAATTCCTTTCTCTTCATAGAAGGATATGAACGATTGATTCTTGAACTCCAATCCGTTATCACTTCTGATCGATTTGACCTTCAGTTTGGTGATGTTCTCGATCAAGGGAATGAAAATAAACCCATGAAAAATGAGAGAAATCATCTGTAATCACCAAGAAATAAGAACTTTTAGCAAGAATTTTAACACTTATTGGACCAAAGAGATCCATATGCATCAATTGTAAAGGCGGATCGTAATCGTATTCACTGCTTTGGTCTTCTGCGATTTCTTGTGTTGCTTTCCTTGGGTGCATGAGATACATTTTTCTGAAAAAGGAAATTCTTTTATCGGAAGACCTCTTACTAAGTTTAACTTAGAGAGTTTTTTCATTTTTTGAAGTTCACATGCCCTAATCGCCTGTGCCAAAGCAGTGACTTTGATTCTGATGCCTTGGAAATTAAACACGTCAATTGCTCATTTGTTTTGGCATTTTTCATGTTGAGGACGTATTTGTTGTTTTGTCGAGGTGCTGTCAGCATAATCATCTCGGCAGGAACTGAATATTCTGGCTTGAGAAAGAGACATTCCATGTCGTTGAACATCACATATATTCCTTTGTCACAGACTTGTGATACACTCATAAGATTGTAGCACAATTCTGGTACATAGTTAATGTTTTCTAACGTCGGTGCTTCAGAAACAACATCTCCAACTCCAACTTTTTTCCCTCCCTTTTCATCTCCGGCGAAAAAAACAAAGTCGCCATCGATAAATCAGAAGTTAAGTTCCTTTAAGCTAGTCATATGCCTCGAGCATCCACTGTCCACATGCTAGGTGTATTCCATGAGCATCTGAAGCCATTTCTGGAGTTTATTCTGTTATACAACAACAAGAAATATATTGATGAGATTCTACCTCACACACAACCAAACAATAAAAACATTGTTTGGATAATAGACAACAGTTGTTCCCGGTACACGACTTGCAATGGTTCCTTTCTTAAAAACTTCAAAACATTCTATAGGGGATACGTTTCTTTTGGTGGAAATCCTAGAGGTGATGAAATTAGTGGACAAGGAATTGCCACTAGTGGGGAGGTAACTTTTCAGATGCTAAACAATTTGTTGAGTGCTTCACAAGCTTGTAAGCAAAAGTTTTCATGTTTTTCAATAAAGATGAATGTACAATTGTCTCTACTAATTTAAAATTCTTGGAAATCAAATACAAGAGACCCATCAACTTTATCATAGTCTCTTTTAACTCATCAACTTTATCATAGTCTCTTTTAACTCACTCGAAACATCAGAAGCATGTTTAGAAAAAAACTTAACCATATATAACTCATCACTAATAGAATTCAAAATCCAAGTTAGAACCACCGAATTACACCTATCCCATTTCCTATAAGAATATCATTAGTTTCAAATTTTATACATGTTTTGTCTATAAAATCTAGTTTATTTTTAACTTGCAAAGCCAACATTGTTGTATTTGACCATATGGTGTAGTTTTCAGTTCCTTTTAGTTTACTGACAAAATAATGAGATTACTGTATTCAGAATAATAAAAGTACAATGGATCACTTGCATCCAATTTGTTAACTAATGTCTCAGATGGTGGATTAGAGGGACCACCACTAGAGGATGTAACATCAACACCATCTACCATAATTGTTTAGATAGAAACTCACAACACCAAAATGCAGATCTAGTAACCTAATGCCGAAAACCCATAAATCACACCAGTTATTACTAATAACAGACAAGAAGAACAAACAATCACCAAGAAAACAAGGCGAAGCCAAGACAGAGGGTCTGATCAGTGGTTCATCACTCAAGGTGCCACTGTAGACTTTATCAAGGGAGCCACCTAGACCTAGACTTCACCAGACAAATTTAATAGCAAGACAATATATACCACAAATAACAACCAGTCAAAGAATACAGATGAAGTACAGATGCAACAAATAGCACTATAACGACCGGATAACCTAACAGTCTGACTAACCCGACAACAGCAATGCCTAGACACAAAACATCAAATGCAATAAGAAATTAAAAGAGGAAAGATCACACCTGGGGGTGTGTATAACTCCCAACAAACTTGTCTTGAAACCTTCACTTAAGGTTTCAAGAACAAAGTCAAGAAAACCAGCAACAAACTCTCCAAGAAGCAGGTTAGTGACCAACAATCAACACCTACTAGCATCTAATCCAAGCAACTAACAACCTACAGAGACAAGAACTTTTCACCAGAGAAAAAACACATATACCAAGAAACCCCAATCAACCAGGTTTGAAATCGACAGATGTATATTCTATCAAGACTTGATAAATCTTAACAAAAAACATCAAATCTAAACCAGGTCTAATTGGTAGTACCCAACGCAAAACACTTGAAGATGTCACACCCCTTTCAAAGGCGGAAGCACGAGGTGTGATCTGAGTGGTTCTCATTGCATATGACAAGTAAACATGTTACATGATATAAAACAAACTCCATATTTCCATTCAAAGTTAAATTATCCCCAAATACAAAATTTAGTTTAAGGTTTACATCATAAATAAAAGATAATTGTTTGAAAGTTCACAACACCATTTCAAAACAAAGATCAAGGTTTTGTTTCCTATATCCCCACAGAAGATGGGATATAGTAAATAAATCTACAAAAGATGGGAATGGAGGTTAGACACTAAACATCTTGAAGACATGACACTACATCTTGACAAGGAGCCCGTGAGCATTATCCACTAATTCCCTGAAATACATGTAGGTTTAAAAATTGTCAACAAAAGTTGATGTGAATTCATGCAGTTTGTGTAAAATGTAACATTTGTAATTATGTAAAAGCATGGTATGTAATTGTAAAATGTAAGTTTGTATGTTGTAATGAAAAGGAATTGAGATCGCTAATGTTTCGCGAGGACACTAACATATGTGACGACATATGAAGCATCCAAACCTAGGCGACTTTTAACATCGTTTACCCTATGATTGTGACCCAAGACACTCTATGGCTATGTGTTGCCAAGAGAGTGAGGCTGCCCGGACCTGTTAGATCTAACCCTTGTTCTTCCGGTCTAAACTAGATTGATGGTGCTTACGTATACCCTATTCGTGACATGATCTACGTATGATTCCTTTGTTTAAAGCATACCATTCGTATATGTATTTTCCCCAAGGTTTGGAAAACAGTAAAAACGTTTATAAGTGGGGGACATGAACTCACTGTTTTGCGTCTAGAGCGTCTAGCTTCACTGGCTTCTGCTACTTGAATGTTGTGACCTATAGACGTTCTAAGTATGTTAATCACCTAACTTGTAAACCTCTAAGTACAAGTTACCATTTGGATTTAATGTGTCTTACATATATTGTTTCTTATATCAATTGGGTATGTATGTCACAATATATTTAATATTGCATTTGTTATAGATTTGTGTAAGTAGGATTTGAAAATGTTATATGTTAAAATAATATATTTTTAACTTTTTCAAATATATGTCACTTATATTATTTTTTTGAAATTAAAAATAAGTAATTTGTTAAATAATATTTCCAATATTATTTTTGGTGTAAGTATACCTAGGAAAGTATACTTCTATTTTAAGGGTAAATACTTGTATATTTGTATTAATTACCCAAAAATCAATTCCTTGATTTTTATTACCTTCCGGAATTTTATTTCTTAAAAATAATAATATTTTTAAGGTTTATTGATTTTTATTACCGGCCCCTCCCTCTCTCTCTCTCTCTCTATATATATATATATATAGAGAGAGAGAGAGAGAGAGGCCGGTTATCATACAATATGCCTAATCCTACATTACGTACGCTATAACCATGGCCGTTGGATCATCTCAAATAACCCACGTGTTTAACTATTAAATTAATCAAATAAAGATATATATATGAAACCGCCAAGGTTAAAATCGTCCATTACGAAATAAAAAACCCTGATAATCAGCAAACGAAACCTCAAAATCGTAACGTAAGATTCTTAATCAAAACCTAATCGAAAATATAATAATTAATCAAAAATCGATCGATTCCGATTCACCAAATCCTTCTGCGAATTGAACTTACGATGAATTTGGAAATTCAGAACTGAAACAAATCAATGGACTGACTATCGAAGAAGATGATGCAGGGTGAAAATCAAATAAGAAAATGAGAAATACATAAAAACGTGCGAAAAACATTTCAGACAAAAAGAAAGGGTGTGATTTTTGTAAAGTTTGCGAATTCATATAACATTATATGCGAAAAAACACTTAAGGTGTAATATAATGTGCGAATTCATGACAATGCACATGCGATTTCAATAAAAAGTTAAGTATTCTTTAAAATTTCATATAGTGTGCGAATTCATGCTTTTACACATGCGATATCAGAAAAAAAAGATAATTATCTTTAGGTTTCTTAAAGTTTGCGAATTTGTTTTCGATTCAAATACGATTTTGAATAAAAACACTGCAAATACTTTCAAATTACTTTGTCCTAAAAATGCAAAAAAAAAAAAAAAAAACAAATTACGAATCTTAAAAACTAAAAATAAAAGTATTTTATATAAAAAAAACTTAATTTATTACCAATGTGACTGTAATTTGACATGTAATGATCAATTTTACAATAAATACTACTGAACTTACCACCCTACCTACATAATAAATTTACTATATTAATATAAAAAACCTAGATATAACTACCTTCCATATTAAGACATAGAACACGAAAAAAACACACACAAAACAGACATATAACTACCTTGCATTCAAAGAGCTATTGTCAACTCGCACGTTGACAGAAATAAGCACTGAAGTCACCTCTTCTCATCTGGTTCTTGATGTGCAGGGCAAAATTCTTGAACAAATCTAGAAAAATCAAGATGTATGGGAAAGACTACTTCAAGAACCACCATCAAGCTTCAGAGACAGAGCTTTGGATCACATAAAGGAGCAATCTCGAGATGATGACATAGCCTTCTCTTTCCTAACAGATGCTCTAAACACTGTGAAGGAGAAGATGGAGTTCAGCTCTTCTGAACGTGACAAAATATTTGCTTCAAGTAACTAAATTCTCTTTTTAATCGTTTTGTGGTTGTGGCCGTGTTAGACAATAACAACTATTCTTATATTTTGGGTACATGTTTTGAACACATATTATGCTTGCTTATAATATTAAACCGCATGAATGATATGCCATCTTTGTCACAAAAAAAACAAGATAACTCAAAAATCGCATGTACTAAAAGTGAAATCGCATGTAAGAATGATTATAAACAGAAGCATATAAAATCACATGTTTATATACTAAAATCGCATGAGAAAATGATATAAACAGATGAATATAAAATCGCATGTGTTTCGTATAAATTCGCATGTTCATTTAGAAAAAACTACTCATCCTCATCATCTTCTGAAACCTCCTCCCACTGCTCTTCTTCTTCAGATCCATCATCACTACTGTAATCTTCAAACTCATCTTCCTCTTCGTCGTCTTCGACCTCATTGTCTTTGTCTCTGGCAATATTTTCAATCTGGACGCCCTTCATCTTTTTTTTTTGTTGTTTACCTTGTTGTTTGGCTTTCAGCTCCTCGCAAGTCCGAATGTCATGACCTTTTTCATTGCATATGCTACATGTCCTTGACCTTTTCCCTTTGCGGCTGATCATTTGTTCCTTCTTAGATTTAATCCTTTTATGCGAGCCGCGACCTTTGTTTCTTATACCAGCCGGCACACGGACAGTAGGATGAGCATTAGTTACTGGTTGTTGATAACTAATCAACTTTGAAAATTGGTCAAATTTTGGATCAAGTTGCTTGGTTATACGACTCTGATCAACTCTCTCTTTAAGCTGCATCATTTGATCCCTAACTAAAACAAGTTGATCAAGGTCGGAAATCAAATTACTAACCAAATACTCCCCTGTGTGGATGATTTCACGAGCAATCCGTTTAGCCTTGTGTTGCACATCCTTGCCACCCACATTTAGATTGTACTTCACATTTAACTCATTCGGCACCACATCCTTCGTCCATCTCTTCGTAACATATTTGTTTGTTATTTCTTTAACACCAAGCATCTTGAAAAGAAAATAAATGTGTTTGCATAGCAGCCCATACTGCTCAAAACGCAAACAGCTACACTGTGCAGTTACATCATTTTCAAGATTCTTGAACCACACCTAGTAAAAACCAAAAAAAAAAGTATAATAAAAATTAAAATCGCATGTGTAACATAACAATTTCGCATGTCTAAAAAAAATCATGTAAATGAATAAATTTTAAAATCGCATGAGAAAAACAAAATCGCATATTGCAAGATCATGATCTAAAAAAAAAAGAAATTCGCATGTATGTTATCAAAAATCGCATGTTTGAAATATATATGCAGTAATACCTCCAATGAACCATCTCCATGGGCTTTAAAGTCCTTCAACAATATCCTGATCTGTGGACCCTCTATTTTGGTGTCCATCGGCAGACATTCAGAAATTGTACCATAAATCTCTATTTGCTGATCAAAGAATATAGACCTGGTGAATCTCTTAGCAGCATCTTTTTCCAAAGAAGTTTCGCTCCAAGCAGCAGGCTCAGTATATCTTGAAATATAATCATTCTTTGTATGATTAAAACGTTGGACATCCATTGCACCACCAAAATGATTCATAAACTCTACGAGAGTGAGTTGTGAATTAGACACCTGGCAGAAAAAATGGTTCTCACTCTCTGATCTTGAAGTTGTTCTCATAAGTCCCGACATTGGCTCGTGCCGGTAAAAAGTCGGAATCCACATGGATCTCATCACAAACATATCATCAATCCATTTGTTTTCTGTGAGACCGAACTCAATCATCACCAACTTCCACTGTCTCTCGAACTCTTCGGGCTCTATCGAATCAGTCCATACAATGTCGCACATCCTCCTTTTAAACTCATCGTTATTGCACAACTCGTGTCCAACCTATAACAATAAATGCTTTTTATATCAGCCTATAACAAAAATCTATAATATAAAAAAAATAACGCTAACAGAAAACAATATAGCATGCTATACCTTATCTGCCACTTTTTTCATTATGTGCCACATGCACAATCTGTGTCTGCTAATAGGGAAAACCTCCTCAATAGCCTGTTTCATAGCAGGGTCTTGATCCGTCACTACAACCTTTGGCTGCCGACCAAATGACTTTAAGAATGAATTCAGAAGCCATTTATATGATTCAATGTTCTCCGATGCCAACAACCAAGCTCCAAGTGTTATATTTCGATAGTGGTTGTCAATGGTAGTGAACGGAACAAACACCATCTTGTACCTGAACAACACATGCGAAAACACGTTGAAGACATGCGAATTATAAAAAATCACATGCGAAAACAAAAAAGTATAACATGCGATATATTCAACACCACTTCTTCAAAAATGTCTACACATGCGATATTACAAGCTCATGAAGACATATAACATGCGAAAATTAGAAAAAAAACATGTTTGTCTTGAAACACTAACCTGTTTGTCTTGAAAGTTGCATCGAACGATATCACATCCCCAAATTCCATATAGTTAAGCTTGCATAAATCATTAGCCCAGAACAAACCAGTTAAACGTTTGTCATCATCAACAGAATATTCAAACGAATAATCAACTAAATACTGTTTTTTGTCAGTCATCCTATTAATCACCATATCAGCATCATATTCTCCTATATAGCTGTTAATTCGCTTCCTAAAATTTTTGCAATCATCAACCGTGGCACCAACGTTCTCGAAACCACCATAACGTTTCCTCATTATATGGAAAGCTTTGACCAGACCAAGGTTTAAAGTGCCTAGTTCCCAAACCAACTCCTCCTGTACATCTGACAATTGCCTATAAGCTGGCAACATGTGAATATCATTTTGACATACAAACTTATGATTATGGCCATCAACAAATCTCTTTACCGTATATAATCTACCATCCACAGTGCAAATCATAAGTTGAGTTTTGCATCCAGTTCTAATAGTCCCCCTGTTCCTTGTTTTGAATTGCTTTTTTTGTCTTCGAACGATCGTCAATACACAGTGGCTTATGTCCCTCTTTAGAACAAACAAAATACTTAGTTTTGATTATACCACCACTGTGTACTTCACCACCTTTCCGAATAGAAAAACAAGCTAACTTAGCATATGATTGGTAAAACACATATGCTTGTTCAATAGAGATAAATTGCATTCCAACAACAAGTGTAGCTGATGCTTAAACCTCCGGAGTGTAAACCCTTTCATCTACATGAAACAAAATCAGAAAACAAAAAACGTGCAAATTATCGGACTAGTTACATGCGACATATTAATAACAACATAATTTCATCTTAAAGAATAAACACACATGCGAATTGTATGAACAATAACATGTGAAAATGATGATTTTGATTAATCTGTTTTATATATGCGATTTATTATACCATAACATGCGAAAATGCATAAAGAAAATAAAATCAAATGCGAATTGTAAGAGTAATAACATGCAAATTTGTGCATGTTGCTTTCAAATCAAAAATATAATCAACATTTAAACTTCAAAAAACAGCTACAACAACATTGCTAAGATTAAACAAAAAACAAATATACGAACAATTTAGAGATCTGGATTAACATAATTACCATTAAAAAACTCGTTTAAAGCACTTGTACTTGCAATTGGATTTGGATTTCCAGGTAGCGGATTTAAAACATCCTCAATAGAAACTCTCTGATATGCAGATAATTGAGCATGATCATCGATCGGTCGCGTTTCTTCAAAATCAACATATGTTCATCCAGTGCTGCTCTGTGGGTCCATCGAAAAAACAATTAAATGAAACCCTAGCACAGAAGAACGAAAACTGCAATTTGAGAATTATGAAAAATTTGAAACTGATTCGAATGATAATTACCGGGATATTAGTGTAACGAACATCTGACTGATTGAATGAAGAGACGAATTTGCCCTCAGATGATTGAATTAATTGTCTGATTTAATCTTATTAAAGAAAAACTGAATCAAGACACGTGTATGGCTCAAATTCTCGAGTATGTAATGTACGATAACCTTATTTGTACCATACTCTTTACCTATATATATATATATATATATACACACACACACTTAATTTTGTCACTTGTCACATTTTTGTAATTCTTCCATCACTTGTAGTAATTTTCTTATATGTCCATAAATATATAAAATTGTCCAATAAGTCCAATAATTGTCCAAATACTTAATTTTGTAGGAAATATATGTATATTGATATATATTTTTGTATTTATCCATGTATCCTTTTATAAGTAATTTTGTATACTTGTATCATTGTGTATTTCTTAAGTATTTGTATGTGTAATTTTGGTGGTATAGTCCTTTGGAGTATTTAATGTATTTTTCAAGTTCCTAACATACTAATACATATAATACACATAATACACTTAGCACATAATCTTGTGACCACTAAATATATATATTTTTCCCTAAAAATATACATACTTAATATTATTTTTATACTTTGAAGAAATCCTTATTTTGTGACAACCCGAATTCTCAAGGTTAGTATTATCCTATCCCGCGACTCTTTTGTTTTGTATCTACATATTCCTGGCATCTTAGAAAGGTCATCGTTACTAGTGGGATTACGTTACAACTTGTTAATGATAAACGCGTTAAAACATTTGATTCATACAGTGATGGGGATTTACGGCCCAAGACCCTTATAAACACTTGGATTACACAAGTGTTAGTCGCATATTAGACCTAAGACCTCAACTCTCGGCCCAGTCTTCCCACTCAAGCCCAACCGGTCTTGGCCCATTCCCTTCTTTTGATATGTATACGTAAATACATGTTGTGCAACCAATTTAACTTTTGAAAACCCTAAGAAACAACTTCTCCCCTAAGTGTATGACGGTAGCAGGCTACCCCCCTCCATCGAATACATTCTATACTTGTGATGCCATCATTTGTAAATTGCCAGTAGACTGGTATGTGTGCTAATCCTTTATATATATTATATGGTGTTTAAATGTGCTAGAGAGTTACATGTATTAGGAATGTAATTTGTGAAACATGATTTGGCATGAATACGAGATTATGATAGTGAATAAGTATTAACATATTCATGTATGGGCTGTGATTATGGTTATCTTGCATAGATGGTCTGCTTGCATCTGTATTAGTTACTAGCAGTTTGGAATGCATGTCAATTAGGGAACCGATTATTAACATTCTTGATGGCCGATGATAATGATTAACGGATGTTATGTGTTAGTCGATTAAGCACTGGTTGCGAATGTTTAAGTTTATGATAATTGTTTGTTGGTTGATGTCGAGGGGTGTGTACATGTGATCTTTAGTTGATTTTGATATAATAGTGGACATCCAAATCAATTGTGATGACAATCAGTTCTGGCGGCCCTATCAAAACATTAAAGTCACATGTGGATAAGACTTGAAAAAAAAAGGGGGCGGCCATGTGATTGAATCATGTGTTGAGCATTGGTTTAATCAAATAGAGGGGACATTATTATAGGATTGTCAGTGGTGTTATGGAATAATCATTTGGACCTACAAGCTAAATTGTGGAATGTTTGTACATATATAATTGAAATTACAAACAATCGAGTTGGGCAACACATATTTGGTGAACTTAGGGCCGCACCATGTGTGGATTTGGGCCTGAAGCCCAACCGAGTTATGTGACATTGGGACAGCCAAGCATACTGGGCTGCGTCATGTTCTGGGCTGCATAATGGCCCACACGCACGCACACTAGCATATACGATTATTCGTTGGCGTATTTTTTGTTAGACTTGGTGACGTGGGCCGCACAACCCCCATTTACTAATTATGTGAATGTTTGCTATGTGTTAAATAATGTTCAAGATTGTGTACATGCAATAGTTGAGTGACGTAATGGCAAATGCATTTGTAAGATCGAAATTATGTCGACTAGATGATATAATTTGTACTATTTGCTTAACGATTAAGCACTGTTGGTGTGACATGCTAAATGAATGTGAAACTGATTGGTTTTGGTAACTGCTTTAGGAGCTAATTGACTAACTTGGAACTTGTGTCTTAAATTTACCGAGCAAAACTAAGGTGAGTTCACTACTTTGAGCATGCATCCCGGTGGTTGGGACAGTCAGTGGGTATCCCGGGAAGGGATAAGTCTTTTGGGTAAGAACGGGTTTATATTGGTTAATATTCTCATCTCATCATTCTTTTAAGTCCCATTCATTGTTACCGAGGAGGTAACGGGTATTAGTTGGTAGCGCTACTTAGGTTTGGCACCCTTACCCCGTTCATGAGAGAGGGCGGGTATGAAGTAATGACCCAGTCGGGCCCAGTGCTTTGATAGGAGCACTGGGGAACGGGCAAAACATACATCAGGAGCCGTCTTGTTCTGTATTGAGATATTACCAATATTACTTGCATATGTTAATGGACTGTTTTAAACACTTGGTAACAAACGTTTTCATGGGCCAGCTTTGTCTGATACATTTTGTTGCATGCTCACAGGTCGTTAGATTTCTTGGATGTGGAACTTGCTGTTTGGAGCGGTTTGAGTGGTCATGGGTCGTGCTGATTGGATACACTTATTGGAATATTGGTTTTCATGCAATTGTTTTGAGAATATTTAATTTATGGTTTTGATAACGCTTCCGCTGAACACATTGGTTTTCGTATAAACTCATGTTGGAATTTTATAGTTAAATAGAGAGTTTTATTTTGAAACTTGTGAGTTTAATGTAATTAGTGGCTCATTGTCAGCCGTCACACGCCTATCAGGGACACTCCCTAGGTGGTATTTTGGGGGTGTGACATATTTCTTACTTGTAATTTTTGTATAAAAATCAGGAAACCATGGTAAATATTTTTAGGTGAATTTTTGGGGAATAAGTTTCACCAAAACTTATATTTTTCTAAGTGTCAAAATTTTATAAAACTTTTGACATACATTCCCCTAAAAATGGAGGTTTCCCCATGTTTTCAAAACATGTGTTTATTTTCTTTTCTTCATCAAAATCATTTTTCCAACAATTTCACAAGTAACATACACTAAAATCATCATGAAAAACCTTATGATGAACTTGATTTTTGTTAAAATTGTGTAGTCTTTTAGGGCTACACTTTACATACATGGATCTTCTAAAAACAAGTGTTCTTGTTAAATTTTAACAAACTCTTTATGAAACTTTAACTTACTAATTAAACCATCCATAAGTTTTAGGGTTTCAAAACCAGAAAAACATATTCTAAAACCATTTTTATGTTCATCTTGAAGATCCTTATGTTCATCATCAAGTTTCATCATGGATCTTTCAAGATCCATGCTTAAACTTGTTAGATCTAAGCTTCTAACAAGCTTACACATGATGGATCTAACCAAAAACACAAGATTCAACATTCACAACTTCATCACACACATCAAACAACTTTAAACAACTTTTTTTTCACTTAGATTATGTTAGATCTTCATGTTACCATCTTTAAAAGTTTAAGTTCTTTGAAAGTGTAACTTGTACATAAGCTTAACATGAAGTAAAATAGAGATTATGAAGCTTACTACTAGCTCTAGTGGCTAGGGAAGTGGCAAGAACAAGAACAAGATGAAGGATGAAGAAAATGAGTGGATAAAAGCTCCCCAAGAAGGTCCTTGAACTTCCTTCACTTGTAGCTTCCTTAGATCATCTTCATACACCTTGGAATCACCTTAGATATGCTTGAAAGTGGCAAGAAAATGATGATGATAGTGGATGTGGGTGTGGCCGTAGGTAGAGAGGAGAGAAGAGAGAAAAATGGTGAAAGTTTTGAATGAAGTTTATGAGATTATGGTCTTTAGGTCACTTAATATAATCCTCCAACGATCCTTTATCCATTAGTTTCGTTGTCCAATATCAAGCTATCATTTACAATATTTTAATGGGAAATGTTGGTGGCCATGTTGGGGCCGGTCACCAAGAGGAGGGGGGTAATATGTAAATTTTTGGAAGTTAAAGGTAGAAGATGTAAATTGGAAGGTTAATTGGAAGGTTAAGTGTGTTTATGTGTTTTTATGATTTTTAAGGCATTCTAGCATTATAACTAGCTTTATATCACTAAAACAATGCTTCTAGTCTATTTTTGGTGTTTTGGGTAGTGTCCGCTTATTCGTACGGTTATCGGTTCGTTAAAATGCTAAATAGTGCAGTTTTGCAAGGTATAAAGTACCTTTTGTGACAGTTTTCATTCCCGACACTTACAAGTTATTCTGGACATTTAAGCCTTAATTCTGCATGTTATGTTGATGTTAAATTGCTGTTTTTGCTGATTTTCTGCAGAATTTTGCATTTAAAGTGCGTTTCGGTACTTTTTAGTGCCTGTTTTAGCTTTCGGAAAGTGTTTATGTTAACCTTTATCCTAAATCTATTGTCTGATTGTATTCTACAGTCATGCTGATGCAGCGTGTCTAACCGGTGAGCTTACTAACCATATCGACGCAACGCTTAAAGTATAATATAACGTGACAGTTAATATATGAAACATGCATGAATTCAATTGCATATTAAATAAGCACATAATGTTGACGTGTAATCACATAAATGCAGGAAATAAATAATAATTAAAATAGTACGGAAATTACCGGTTTTGTGCCAGTTGTCATAGAAGAAACCCTAGACTTTGATGTCAAGCCCAAGAGCTCTAAACACAGTAACAACTTAGATTTGATGATCATAAACAACTGAGAGCCAAACCCTAATTATTCAGCAAAAGATGTTCACAAACTGTATAGAAATCTTATCATTCTAAACAAGAAACTAGATGATTATCAATGTGATAATCATGAACAAAACAACAAGATCACTATCTCTAAGATCAAATTCATGAATATGGTCAGAATCAATAACGAAACCCTAAGTTGTTTAACTTTTTAGGGAGAGAAAGTTTGAGAATGTGAATGACACGCAACCTATATGATCCGCAACAACCATAACTGACCCAACAGTCTTCTTTAGCCCATGCGCATGTTGCTAAACTAAGCCCAATCCAAACTTTACATCCTACGTTCAATTTCCAATAACTTAGTCCATAACACAAAAACAAAATAGAGAATGTACTAAACAATTGAAAGTAATGGAAATGTATGTAAAGTAATATTATCAACACAGTGAAATTTGGTAGGCTGATGAATGCTAATTTCTTGGAAACTCTAATCAAATAAGGGCATTTAGAGTATACAACAAGATAACAAGAATCATTGAAGAGTCTTCAAATGTGGGCAAAATATAGCACATCTTTAATGAACCTTGTTCTGGTCATGATTGGCTATATGATTTAGTTAGTCTTAAAAAAATCATTTATAGTGTATAGGAGCAAAGTTCATGTATTTATGGAAATGAGAAGACAAGAGATGATACTAATTACATATTGGATTTTCAAAGACCTTCTCTCCTGACACGTGATTAGGTTATGCTAAAGAGGATTTTTATCCTAAAAAGTGTAAGAAAAAAAATTATACTATGGTTTTACAAAAAAAAATATACATGATGTCATCCGCATTTTTTTGAACATGATCTCATCCGCTTTTCTTAGCACGGTATTATTCGCTTTTTGATTTCCTTGAACATGTGGCATCTAGAATTCTAAGGGAAAAATCCTTTCTATATCAGTGTACTCAAATACAAGGGTTAGAGTTTATTAAAGAAGCTTAGTAATCAAAAAATGCACACACACATACTATATATATATATATATATATATATATATATATATATATATATATATATATATATATATATATATATATATATATAGAAACAGGATCAGGAGAAAACGACAAAGTGTGAGAACGGTGAGAACGCATCCTAGCCGAACACGTGGCGCGGGGCATGATCAGGGTCTGAGGGGTTTTTTTGTCTTTTTAGTATTCTTCTCCTTTCACGATTTTCGCGTTTGACATGCTTCTTTATTTTTTGCGTGCAAGATAATTTTGGCGTTATGTAGAATTATTAATTATTTGGTGTTTTACTATTTTTTCTCAGATTTCTTCTCGTTGAATTAATTCTTTTTGTGTCACATAGTTAATTTTTTGGCGTTATGGCTTTTTCCATGTCATTTTTGGCGTTTTGTATCTTTTTGTTAATAATTCATTACCATAGATTAATTTTTTATAAAACTACAATAACACGAAAATCAAAATAAACTAATAGTCTTCTGTAGGTGGGATTACATCAGAGATGTACCCATCGCTTTATTTATCACTTTCTTCAGATTCTTCATCATCAAATTTCATTTTTGCGTATAACGCCATTAGCTCGTCTCTTCTTTGCTGCAGCCTATTCTTGAATATCACTGCATCCTTGTATTTTGGATTATTTGAAGGTGTTAAATCACAGAGTTGTTCAATAATAGATAGCAACCCTGTCTTCAACATTTTTTCCATTGGCCTTAAATATTGCACCCCGTTTTTATAAGTCACTTCAAGTGTTCCTTCTTTCTCATGCAATACCCAACTTGCTAAGTTTTGGTATATGAGTATCTTCAATATCATCATCATCTTCATCATCTTCTGCTGCCGGAAACTTTCTCTCCAGTCTTTTTATTACAGTTCTCATTCTTTCACAATCGTTGTCTATTGGTACCCCAAGGGCCAGGATATCCTTCTGAACATTTTCATTCATTCCCATCATGGCTTTTATTGTTCTTACCTTTACCCTTCTCCTGTTAGAGAACTTTATGATGAATCGTTTCTCTTTCCTTTTAAACCTCCATACAATAACCTTAGCCATTTTTATTTTTTTTGGCGTTTTGGAGAATATGTGGCGTTTTAGTCTTTTTGGCGTGTTTGAGCTTGGGTTCTCATGGTGTTCTTTTATATTGACTTTTTTCCCGTGTATGACAGGTAATTATGGCGTTTTGAAAAAGATAAATAAATTTAATATAATAAATGTTAGTAATTATGTTAATGCATAATGTCTATCGCCTACGTCATCAGTCTATGTCGTGTCAAATATATGTAAAAGGTCAAAAAGTTAAAGTTTATGTGTTTTATGTCCAGGTCGCACGAACTGACATGTATATATCAGGTCGTGCGAACTGGAAGTTGCCAGTTCGTGCGATGTGGAGTGGTTAACTCGTGCGATCTGGGAATCCTATAAATAGGATAGTTGAGTTCCTCATTTGTAACTTTCCAGAGAATTTTGTCACGAAGTGCTGTCGGATTCTCTCTGTATGAAAACGTTTTATATGAATGAAAAACATGTTTAAAGTGACTTTCTACTCTTCTACTCCTATTCTAACACTGATTGACGGTTTCTAGTCTGATTCCGCCTTTCTAGAAACCAGATTTGACTCAGATTGACTCGTATTGGACGAATCCTCGATCCTACAAGTGGTATCAGAGCTCAGGATGAGTCAAATTTGTTGATATCAGTGTTTTGAACGGTTTAGAATCATATACTTCTACTCGTTCTTCGATTTTCAGACGAATTCATGGATAAAATGGACTGAATTTTGAATATCATGTGTAAAACATCATTTTGAACAATTATACAGAGTTTCAGACTATATATCACACTAAAATTGATCCAAAAATGTCAAAAACTTGAAATTTTGTCTAAACCGCATGAAAATGATGCTCAAATCGCGTGAAATTGATCAGATCGTGTGAATTTTGTTCAAATCGTTTGAAATTCTGGTCCAGATCGCACGGATTGGAATAGATCGTTTGATAAGTTCAAAACTGAGTAACCAGTTCGCACGAAGTGGTCAAACCACATGACTTAAGTGGTTCAGTTCGCACGAACTGAAATTTTTTAAACAAATATTTTCACTTCGCACGGTTTGGATAGTTCACGTCGTTTAAAACCTTCACATCGTTTGAAAGTTTAAGAAGTTTGAAACAAGTTCAGTTCGTTTGAATCATTCAGTTCGTTTGAAAGTTCAGATCATGTGGAAGTCAGTTCGCTTGAAATTGAGTTTTTTCAAAACTTAGAAATTTTCGAAAACATTTTCAAAGTTTAGAAATGGACAATCAAGAGTTTTACAATGCGTTTTTCGGAGGAGGTATGACAGCAACTCAAACTCCAGCAAGTATAGCCCAGAATGTGAAATGGAGAACGAGCTAGGAACCATGCAAAAACCACCGAAACTGCTCAACATTGAAGATTATTCAGGGTGGCAAGATAGATTTCGCACGTGGGTTCAGGCGAATCACCTCGAATGTTGACTGAAAGTTGAAACGAAATATGTAGTTCCTACAAATGATGCTGGTCTTCCGAAAATAATTAACTCATTAACTTCGGCTGAACAAGAACACTTTAAAGCTGAGAAGAAGATGGTCAGTATATTGCAACAGGCAATTAAGGAAGATATTTTGGTACTGTTACAGCATCAGAATGACGTGCAATCTATTTGGAACGCTCTTAAACTCAAATTTCTTGGAAGTGCTTCAATGATCAAAAGCAAAAAGGCGCTACTGAAAAAAGAATTGGACATATTTACTGCTATCAGTGGAGAATCAACGAAAGAGTTAATTAAGAGGTATTGTCACTTGGTTCCGGAGATGAAACGTTTGAGTATGGATAAAACAGACGAAGAGTGGGTTGATAAGTTGGCTGACGCACTACCACAAGAAGAGTGGGGTACATTCTTATTGGTTTTGAAGAACAATTTGGAATACGTGGGTTTCAATATGAGTACGTTTATCGAGAGAATTGAAGGTCATGAGCTTGAACTTCGGAAGATGAGGAAAATGAAATCTGCAAACGTACAGCAAGATGTTCAACTTTATTACAAAGGAAGCTCATCTGCCGCATCTGCTCCGAGTCCAAAAATTCAAACAGCATTTAGTGCAGATTCTTCATCAGGAGTACCTCAAACCATGCCTAACAACAACGTTTCACCATTTTCAAATTACGAACCGAATCCTAAAGTTCAAAGTTCTCAAGAACAGGTTTCTTCTCAAAGTTCTTCAGGTTCGAACAATCAGAGTTATAGTCATGGGATACTGTGCAATATAGCTGTTAATATAAAAAATGGTCAAGATTTTACCAAGACAGCCGCAAAGCAGCATATAGCACTTCTAGGTTCTGTACTTGAGTCTTACGAGAGTCTAGTAGCCGGACGAATTGGTAACCCAGACATGACTAAAGAAGATTACAATCAAATTGATCCCGAGGAACTAGAATTCATTGACATAAATGGGGTATGGCGAGCATTGTGAGAAGAGCTCAAAGGTTCATAGAAATTACTGGAAGAAGTAGTCTCGCAGGTCCTGATCCTAAACTTGGATTCGACAAATCGAAGGTGACTTGCTTCAAGTGTAAAGAAAAGGGGCACTTCAAGCGCGAATGTCCGAACAGAGAAGTGTATAACCACCAGAATCCATTCGCCAACGACTACTACCGACAGGCCATCTATCATAGAAATAGTCAACAACCATTCAATCCAAGACCTCAAATCGAGAACAGTCCATCCAAACAAATAGAAAAATCTCTTTTGGTGAATCAAGATGATGAAAAGCTTCCAGAAGGCTTCAGTTGGGATAAGTACATTCCAGCAAGTGGCCTTGCAATAATGGCTGAAATTGTTGAAGAACCGGAAATCGAGGAGTGTGTTCCTGAAGTTGAAGAAAGTTTTGTTGATCTAGAAGAGGAGGCAGCAACGGTCTACTATTATCAGTCTGAATAGGAGGTTATTACTAATGCATTTAAATCCATAATGCCAGCTAATGTGTTTGATTCTTTTGTAGGTTTCTTCAATGAACCGACTACGGGTTTTTGCCCACAGTATGAAGTTAAACAAACTCCGGTTCAAGAGATCATTGATGTCTCAAAGGAAATGAATGAAGAAACTTTGAAAGAAATAGCAGACAAAGCTCTTATGGTCAAGCTGCAAGAGGTAGAACAAACTAAAACACCTTTTGATAACAATGAGACCAAAGATGCAACTCAAGAGTTAGTGTCAGGAGAGAAGTCCATGTCCGATGACAAATCAGAAAATGTGAAATCCAAATCCGGAGTGAAATCTAAGTCCGAGTCTTGAAAGTTTGGTAAATCAGAAAGTAAAAATGATAAACAAGAAAAGGTTTTTGAAAAAGTTGATCCAATTCTTGAAAAGCCATGTGAAAACTGTTTGAAACCATGCATGGATTGTCATGAAAAAGACAAACAGTTTCAAGAGTTGAAAAAGTTTAACGACAAATTAAAATTTGATTTTAATGATGTTAAAGAAGCTTATGACACTCTGTCACGATCAATGTAAATGATTCAAACTGAGAGTAAAGAAAATGATAAAATTGTTAATTTGATCAAAGCTACGGTCATGGAAAAGCAAATGGCGATTAACATCTATCTGGACACAATCGCATCCCTAAAGAAGGAACTTGAACTGATGCGCATTGAGACATAAAGAGTCGACAAAAAGTTGATCAGTTATCTTTCATCTTCATATGTGATTGATCAGATTGTTCCTCAACAAACTGATTACAAAAATGTTCCACCCCCAATGTGGAATCATTATACTCGAAATATCCAGATGGGGTGGAAAAGGCATTGAATCTCAAACTGAGAACAGAAGAGAATGAGTTACTAGAAAACATAGATGTTACATTCTCTCCGTCTGACACCGAAAACGAGTCATAACTGGTTAAAACAGTTGTAGACCAAGTGTTGGATGAAGAAAATGATAACACAGATTTCGAAACGGTTAACACTCATTTTGAGAATTCCAGTTCAGAATCTGAAGATGATGGAAACTTTCTTGATAAGTTTATACCAAAATCAGATAAAGTTTCGGATGACCGTTCGATCATTGTGGTTTACACGATGACCGGAACTGACAAACTATATACTGATTTTGAATATCCGATTCAGAATGAAAACTTGGAAAATGTTGAAAAAGTTTTTAAACTCGTGGAAATTGATATTTCAGAAGTTAACAACAAGTCATTTCTATCAAAACTGAAAAAAACTTTTGTTAAACAACAATCGACAAACAATCCGGGAAAGAAAAATGAAAGGGTGGATAACAATGGTAATAACAAGAGACATGGTAATGATTACAAAAAGAAAGGTGTTGGTTTTGAGAAGCAAATGGCTAAGAAAGAAGTTAAGCCAAAAGAAAAAATGAGTGAAGTGTTTGTGGCTGGTAATAATACAGAAGTTGAAAAGGATTATATCTTTAGTAAGCAAGCAGTTGACGATTTTATTGCGGCCAAAAACGTAAGAGACGAGACCAACAGATCCACTTTTGTTGAATATGACAAAAGAATCTGTTATCGATGCAATGAAATCGGTCACATGGCCAAACAATGTGTCACACCCCCAAAATCCACCTGCGGAGTATCACCGCTTGGGAGCGTGACTGACCAGGATCAAGCCACCAATCATATTGAACATATAAATAAATAGTAAATGTTATCCATCAATACGAAAGGTGTTTATCAAAACCAATGTAAGTGAGTGTAGCGGAAGCAGTAATGTAAAACCCAACATAAGTATTAATGTTTGAAATGTTATAAGTGTTTAATAAGTAATCACAATCCACTTTGCCCACAACGACCTGCTCCTCCTTGTGCAAGCTCCATTAGTACCTAAGGTCCTGCAAGGCATGCAGCAGAGAGTCAACAACTAGTTGAGCGAGTTCACAGAAAGTAAAAGCGTAACAGTAAGTCCGTATGTAACATGTGGCTCTACTGGGCCGATATGGGTTTCTATTGGTGGGGGCTTCCCATGTATTAATCCACTAGACTATGCGTTACCATAAGTGTTCTACATATCCCGAGAACAGTAATACGTACAAGTTTACGTAGGTTTTACGTAAGTATCCTTCACAACCGAGGATAGGGGTACGCGGGGGTTTACGTAGGTTTTACATAAGTGCCTGACACAACCGAGGCAGTAGTGAGTATCCGTTTACGTAGGTTTTACGTGAGTGTCCTTCGCAACCTGAGGACAGTGAGTAACTTAGGTATACGTAGGTTTTACGTATGTGTCCTGCACAACCGAGGACGATGGTATGGTAGTCTAGCATTGGTATCCGTATGAATCTATTCAACCTTATCCTTTCAATCCCATTCCCAACACCCCGGGAATCCCATGCCTTGGTAAGAGTGTGAACTCACCTTGGGTTGCTCGGCAGATACACAGACAAGTTAAATCAAGCTATTTGGTGGTTAACCACGTCCTACCATGGTTACCATATGATTTAGGTTCGTATTCAAGTAGTGCACGTACGTTCTACACATAATGTACACAAGTATAATCATGGCAATTCGCACATATAATCATGGCAGTCCATCAACAGCAAAGTCACGTAAATTAACGAAGCCCAAGTATCCGGCCCAAACAGTTGGGCCCGTAATAGTAAAAGTCCAATAGCAAACATAGTCGGTCTCGAGTCGAGACTATCGGTCTCGAATTATGCTGGTGTCGAGATCTCGAGTCGCAACAGGGGTGTTACCGAGTTGCAAGAGAGCTGGTCTCGGTTTGTCATGGTCCAGTCGAGACTGTCCGGTCTCGAGTCGCAACTGGACCCGCAACCTCGGTCTCGGTTGGTGCGGTTTGTGCGAGTGTTGTGGTCTCGAGTCGAGACTAAGGGTTCTCGACTCGCAACCCTGGTCGAGACAAGCAGATTGTAACAACTTTCCTGATTTCCATAATTTAGCATATCGGTTACAATCATTTAACAAGTTTCCAAATTTATAGGAATCAATTAACACCAAATCAGTTTCTTTTCTAGTAACTATCGATCAAACAAGCAATTCCATCACAGTTTCATATGAACCCTAATGATAGCAGCATGAACAATAACTAATCGATTCAAACAAGCTTTGTGACATGTAATTCATACAAACTCTAATCTTAGTTCAAGAACACAACTTGATAACATTCATTCGGATTAAACATAATGACCTCCTAACCGATCAATACTACCATTCGGATCTATAAAATAACATCCAAAGAGCATATTTCAAAGCACACATATGAACCGATTACATGTATCCATTTGGTTTTCATACAACATGAACGATAACAATAGTTTGACAAGCATCATCAATCGGTTCTAGCTTATCATCACAAATACATTCTAACATGGAATCATAACATCAATCAACATGAAATCATAAAACAAGACACTAACCGAAAGATAGAGGGTGATCCGATTACAAGAAAGCTTCGGTGAGGAGGAATGCTTGGCTGCCTTCGGTTCGCGAAAGAGAGAGAGAGGAGAGCTAGGGTTTTGTGTGATTTGTGTATGTTAAGTGTTTTGTGACAAATGAGAATACCAATCCCCAACTATGGGAATTTACACGATCAAGAGGAGTGGGCCGAGCCCAACTCGGCTGCCCTATGGTGTCCGATTACAAGGTGTGGCCCAAATGGGCTTGTGCGACCGGTTGAGCCTTGTGCGATCGGGTTGTGGTGTGCGGTTTGGGCTCGTTTACGATACTAACATTTAATACACACATATCACATAAACATGCATTTATTCAATTAGAGTAGCTCACGTAACGTTACAAGATAGGTCTAAAGTACGAGTTGTCACATTATCCCCAACTAAAAAGAAATTTCGTCCCGAAATTTGGTATGCACTTACTGATCGTCCCGAAATTTGGTATGCACTTACTGAGGAAGCTAGGTAAGTTATCGTTCACTGGTTTTCCTGGGGTGTCACATCCTCCCCCCGTTGATCTGGAATTTCGTCCCGAAATTCCGCAGTAGTAGCTTCAGCCTCAGTAGTGGTTGCATTGGTTCCGAATAACTGGGGGTACTTTTCTGTCATCTGGTCTTCGCGTTCCCAGGTGTACTCTGGGCCACGTCTGGAGTTCCAACGAACTCGGACAAGAGGGATTCTCTTGTGTTTGAGGACCTTCACATCCCGGTCCGTGATTTCAACTGGCTCCTCGACGAACTGCAACCGCTCGTCGATAGTGAGTTCCTTAAAAGGAACGATGAGGGTCTCATCTGATAGGCACTTCTTCAGATTCGACACGTGAAATACATTGTGAACTGCACCGAGTTCAGCTGGTAGGTTTAGCTTGTAGGCCACCTTGCCTATTTTCTCAATGATCTCGAAGGGTCCGACATACCGAGGATTTAGTTTGCCCCTTTTGCCAAAACGAACCACACCCTTCCAGGGTGAGACTTTAAGTAAAACCCGGTCCCCGACCTGAAATTCCAACGGTTTTCTACGCTTATCCGCGTAGGCTTTCTGACGGTCGCGTGCTACCGCCATGCGTTGTCGTATCTGTGCAATCTTTTCTGTGGCGTCCACTACAATCTCTGGACCCGTAATCTGACTATCCCCCACCTCTGCCCAACAGAGAGGTGACCGGCATTTACGTCCGTACAATGCCTCGAATGGAGCGGCTTGTATGCTGGTGTGATAACTGTTATTGTACGAAAACTCCACCAGAGGGAGGTGTTTTTCCCAGCTGTTGCCGAAATCAATAACGCATGCCGGAAGCATGTCTTCAAGGGTTTGAATCGTTCACTCAGACTGCCCATCCGTCTGAGGATGATATGCTGTGCTCATGTCGAACCGTGAGCCGAAAGATTTGTGCATCGCTTGCCATAGTTCTGATGTGAATCGTGCATCCCGATCCGAAATGATGGAGGTGGGCACTCCGTGCCTCGAAACAACTTCTTTGAGATAGATGTATGCGAGAGTGGAGAACTTATCCGTTTCCTTTATAGCCAGGAAGTGTGCAGACTTGGTGAGTCGATCCACGATCACCCATATGGTATCATTCCCACGCTGGGATCTGGGTAAGCCTGTAACAAAATCCATGGAAATTTCTTCCCATTTCCATTGTGGTATCGTGGGTTGCTGAAGTAGGCCCGCTGGTTTCTGATATTCAACCTTGACTCTCGCACAGGTCAAGCATTTGCCGACATAAGTGGCAATGTGGGCCTTCATGCTAGGCCACCAATAAGTAGTTCTGATGTCGTGGTACATTTTATCCGACCCTGGGTGTACCGAGTAGCGAGACTTGTGCGCTTCGTCCATCACAAGTTCGCGTAGACCGCCAAAAAGTGGGACCCAAATACGCCCCGTTACATAATAAGCACCGTCTTCCTTTTGTTCCATTCGTTGCCTTGAGCCGCGTAAGGCTTCAGCCTTGACGTTTTCGGGTTTTAATGCTTCTATCTGAGCAGTTCGTATCTGTGCAGGAAGACTGGACTGAATAGTGAGCTGCAGGGCTCGTATGCGTCTAGGTAAAGTATCTTTCCGACTGAGTGCGTCAGCCACAACATTGGCTTTGCCTGGATGGTACTTGATGGCGCATTCATAATCGTTCAGTAGTTCGACCCATCGTCGTTGACGCATGTTTAAATCCTTTTGCTTAAGGATATGTTCGAGACTCCTGTGATCGGTATAAATCGTGCACCTGGTACCGTACAGGTAGTGTCGCCATATCTTAAGCGCGAAAACAACAGCTCCCAGCTCTAAATCGTGTGTCGTGTAGTTCCGTTCATGAAACTTAAGTTGCCGTGAAGCGTAGGCAATAACCTTATCCCGCTGCATCAATACACATCCAAGACCCTGGATGGATGCATCACAATAGACCACAAAATCGTCCGTGCCCTCTGGCAATGAGAGGATAGGTGCACTGCAAAGTCTATCCTTTAAGTACTGAAAAGCGGTCTCCTGGGGCTCTCCCCAGCGATAGGTGACACCCTTCTGTGTCAGTAGCGTAAGCGGCTGTGCGATCTTGGAGAAGTCTTTGATAAACCGTCTGTAGTAACCCGCCAAACCCAAGAATTGGCGTATTTCCGTTGGCGTACGTGGTGCAGGCCAGTTCCTGATCGAGTCTACCTTGGATGGATCGACATGGATCCCATCCTTGTTTACCACATGGCCTAGAAAGTGGACTTCACGAAGCCAGAAGTCGCATTTCGAAAACTTAGCGTACAGCTGTTCCTTTCGAAGAAGTTCCAGAATAAGGCGTAGATGTTGCTCGTGTTCCTCCTGACTCTTGGAGTAGATCAGGATGTCGTCGATGAAAACAATGACGAACTTGTCAAGATAGGGTTTGCACACCCTGTTCATAAGGTCCATAAATACGGCAGGCGCGTTCGTTAACCCGAACGGCATGACAAGAAACTCGTAGTGGCCATAACGAGTTCTGAATGCGGTTTTGGAGACGTCCTCATCCCGGACTCTCAGCTGATGATAACCAGACCTCAAGTCTATCTTGGAATAGTAACACGACCCTTGCAACTGGTCGAATAAATCATCTATGCGTGGAAGAGGATAACGGTTCTTCACCGTCACCTTGTTGAGTTCCCTGTAGTCTATACACATCCTGAAGGTACCGTCCTTCTTTTTCACAAATAGTACTGGAGCTCCCCATGGCGAAGAGCTTGGACGAATGAAGCCCTTTTCCAAGAGCTCTTGTAGCTGCTTTGACAGTTCCTCCAATTCTGATGGAGCTAGGCGATATGGTGCGCGAGCTATGGGTGCTGCTCCTGGAGCGAGCTCGATTTGAAATTCAACCCGACGGTGAGGCGGTAATCCAGGTAAATCTTCAGGAAACACCTGAGGGTAGTCGCGTACTACTGGAATATCCTCCAGTTTCTTTTCCTTCACTGATGCATCTGAAACGAGTGCCAAGATTGCGGTGTGACCCTTCCGCAGACACTTCTGAGCCTTCAAGAAAGAGATGATGCCAACCACGGCACCACTCTTGTCGCCTTGGACTTCGAGGGGTTCTTGACCAGTACGGGGAATGCGAATGATCTTCTCGCTGCATAAGATCTCTGCCTGATGTTGGGATAACCAATCCATCCCTATGACGATGTCGAAGCTTCCCAAGAGTATGGGAATAAGGTCGATGGAGAAAACTTGACCAGCTAAGACGATACTACAACCCCTGACTATTTGCGTGGCTTCTAAACTCTTACCATTAGCTAGTTCTACGACGTGTTTGGTGTTTAGGGGTGTTGATGTACGTTTTAACAATTTACTGGCTTTCACAGAAATATAACTTGTATCCGCACCCGAATCAAATAAGACAGTAACATAAATATCGTCGAGGAGAAACTTACCCATAACCACATTGGGATCGTTCATTGCGTCTCCTCGCCCTAACACGAAAGCTCGACCCCTTGCCTCGTTGCCATTGTTGTTTCCCCCGTTGTTGTTGTTGCCATTGCCCTGGTTGTTGTTATTATTGTTGTTGTTGTTGTTGTTCCTGTTCAGCTGAGGACAGTGCCTTTTGAAGTGACCTTCAGCACCGCAATGAAAAAATCCCTTGTTGCCCTGTTGCTGATTCTGTTGTGCCTGTGGCTGCTGCTGGTTCTGGTTCGCAGGACGAAGGCTTCTACAATCCTTAGCCTCATGACCCATCTTGAGGCATCTTTGACAGCGACCCTTGTTACACTGGCCACCGTGGTGTCTGCCGCAGTTGTTGCACTTTGGGAGGTTCCCTCGATATCCGCCCTGCCTGTGACTACCTGAAGAGTGTTGGCTAGGACTCTGGTAACTGTCAGTCTTTCGCTGCTAGGCCTGAGACTGAACTGAAGCTGATCCCTTGCTGGAATCCCCATCCCACTTTCTCTTACTGTCACTGGGAGTAGCAGGAGTAGCTGAGGTAGTAGCGGTAGCAGTAACGCTGATACGTTTAGGCAGTCTGTTCTGATCCACTGCCTGGTCAGTGATGCGATGAGCGAGGCGTTGAATATCCTGGATGTTGTCAAGATTAGCCGAGGTAACATGGCTCTGGATCTCTGGCGCCAACCCTTTGAGATACAACTCAATACGCTTAAATGGAGGGTCCACCATAGTTGGACACAGCACGGCCAGTTCGTTTGACCTTTTGGTGTAAGCTTCAATTTCCGATCCAGTCATCTTCAGATGGTACAACTCATCTTCCAACTTGTGGATGTCTTCCCGAGTGCAGTACTCTCTCTTGATCAGTTCCTTGAAATCATTCCAGGGTGTGGCGTTAGCAGCTGCCAACCCTAAGATCTGAACTTGGGCGTTCCACCAAGTTAGTGCTATTCCTTCTAGCGTGCCAGTGGCGTATTTCACCCTGCGAGCCTCAGGGCATTCACACATCTCGAACATAGACTCGAGCTTTTCAAACTAGTGGAGGAGTCCAACTGCTCCTTCCGTGCCACTAAATGTACTTGGACGACAGTCCATGAAGTTCTTGAAAGTGCAGACAGGTTGCTGTGCGTGCTGACCTATTGTGTATGAATAGGACGAGGTTAAATACGAGAGTTAATGCAGGATCTAAGGATCCTAGTGTGAGTCTATACTGCAGGGTATACTACCTGCTTGAGCAGCTGCAAGTGTCGCAGCAACTTGAGCTTGAACGAGAGCCTCTAGCTGGGCTTGAGTCATGTTAATTCGTCCAGACATGATCTTCATTGTAAAAGTAGCGTAAGTGAGAATGGTTCGCGGGTAGGGCGATGACAGAAAAGTATAAGCACGTAGGTGTTCTCAGGCAATAGTGTCATGTGTATCTATGCATACTACGAGCAAAGTTCTATGTAATTCTAGCAAACAGGCAATAAACATAAACCTTATTACCTAGGATGTCGAGTCTTGCACGTGGAGCGAAGCGTCGTTGTGGATCGTTGAGAGCACTTTTCTGGTTATAGTCTGGTTTTAATAAAAACATTTTCCCATATTAAAACCGAGTTCTCTATTACCAATGGCTCTGATACCAATCTGTCACACCCCCAAAATCCACCTCCGGAGTATCACCGCTTGGGAGCGTGACTGACCAGGATCAAGCCACCAATCATATTGAACATATAAATAAATAGTAAATGTTATCCATCAATACGAAAGGTGTTTATCAAAACCAATGTAAGTGAGTGTAGCGGAAGCAGTAATGTAAAACCCAACATAAGTATTAATGTTTGAAACGTCATAAGTGTTTAATAAGTAATCACAATCCACTTTGCCCACAACGACCTGCTCCTCCTTGTGCAAGCTCTATTAGTACCTAAGGTCCTGCAAGGCATGCAGCAGAGAGTCAACAACTAGTTGAGCGAGTTCACAGAAAGTAAAAGCGTAACAGTAAGTCCGTATGTAACATGTGGCTCTACTGGGCCGATATAGGTTTCTATTGGTGGGGGCTTCCCATGTATTAATCCACTAGACTATGCGTTACCATAAGTGTTCTACATATCCCGAGAACAGTAATACGTACAAGTTTACGTAGGTTTTACGTAAGTATCCTTCACAACCGAGGATACGGGTACGCGGGGGTTTACGTAGGTTTTACGTAAGTGCCTGACACAACCGAGGCAGTAGTGAGTATCCGTTCACGTAGGTTTTACGTGAGTGTCCTTCGCAACCTGAGGACAGTGAGTAACTTAGGTATACGTAGGTTTTACGTTTGTGTCCTGCACAACCGAGGACGATGGTATGGTAGTCTAGCATTGGTATCCGTATGAATCTATTCAACCTTATCCTTTCAATCCCATTCCCAACACCCCGGGAATCCCATGCCTTGGTAAGAGTGTGAACTCACCTTGGGTTGCTCGGCAGATACACAGACAAGTTAAATCAAGCTATTTGGTGGTCAACCACGTCCTACCATGGTTACCATATGAGTTAGGTTCGTATTCAAGTAGTGCACGTACATTCTACACATAATGTACACAAGTATAATCATGGCAATTCGCACATATAATCATGGCAGTCCATCAACAGCAAAGTCACGTAAATTAACGAAGCCCAAGTATCTGGCCCAAACAGTTGGGCCCGTAATAGTAAAAGTCCAATAGCAAACATAGTCGGTCTCGAGTCGAGACTATCGGTCTCGAGTTATGCTGGTGTCGAGATCTCGAGTCGCAACAGGGGTGTTACCGAGTCGCAAGAGAGCTGGTCTCGGTTTGTCATGGTCCAGTCGAGACTGTCCGGTCTCGAGTCGCAACTGGACCCGCAACCTCGGTCTCGGTTGGTGCGGTTTGTGCGAGTGTTGTGGTCTCGAGTCGAGACTAAGGGTTCTCGACTCGCAACCCTGGTCGAGACAAGCAGATTGTAACAACTTTCCTGATTTCCATAATTTAGCATATCGGTTACAATCATTTAACAAGTTTCCAAATTTATAGGAATCAATTAACACCAAATCAGTTTCTTTTCTAGTAACTATCGATCAAACAAGCAATTCCATCACAGTTTCATATGAACCCTAATATGATAGCAGCATGAACAATAACTAATCGATTCAAACAAGCTTTGTGACATGTAATTCATACAAACTCTAATCTTAGTTCAAGAACACAACTTGATAACATTCATTCGGATTAAACATAATGACCTCCTAACCGATCAATACTACCATTCGGATCTATAAAATAACATCCAAAGAGCATATTTCAAAGCACACATATGAACCGATTACATGTATCCATTTGGTTTTCATACAACATGAACGATAACAATAGTTTGACAAGCATCATCAATCGGTTCTAGCTTATCATCACAAATACATTCTAACATGGAATCATAACATCAATCAACATGAAATCATAAAACATGACACTAACCGAAAGATAGAGGGTGATCCGATTACAAGAAAGCTTCGGTCAGGAGGAATGCTTGGCTGCCTTCGGTTCGCGAAAGAGAGAGAGAGAGGAGAGCTAGGGTTTTGTGTGATTTGTGTATGTTAAGTGTTTTGTGACAAATGAGAATACCAATCCCCAACTATGGGAATTTACACGATCAAGAGGAGTGGGCCGAGCCCAACTCGGCTGCCCTATGGTGTCCGATTACAAGGTGTGGCCCAAATGGGCTTGTGCGACCGGTTGAGCCTTGTGCGATCGGGTTGTGGTGTGCGGTTTGGGCTCGTTTACTATACTAACATTTAATACACACATATCACATAAACATGCATTTATTCAATTAGAGTAGCTCACGTAACGTTACAAGATAGGTCTAAAGTACGAGTTGTCACACAATGTGTCAAAAAGATAATAAAACCAGTTTTCCATAAACCAAAACTAAAAGTTTCAAAGGAAGTTAAGGGAAAATCACCTATGGTATCCCCCGTGCGTATTCTTAAACATGGTGAATCTTTGAAATCGGAGGACAAACCAAAATCAATTTTTGAAATTGGTGAATCTTCAAAATCTCAAAAGACTTCAAAAATTTATCCTAAAACAAAGACTTCCCAAAGTCAATCATGGGTGGTGAAACCTAAACATTCTTTTGAGGAAAAGAAAATGGAAAAAGTTTTAAAATCTGAATCAAAAATCTGTGCAACCACTGATGAGAAAAGTGAATTTGAGTTAGATAAGTTGATTAAAGAATTCCCACCTATCAAGGAAGGAACTCTAACGTCAAACCCAGAATCTGATGTTCAAAATGTTGTGTTTCACATTCCAAAAGTTGACAAAGTAGCTCATGATATTCTCTTTGGTAGTATACCAAATGTTGAAAAATCTTAGGTATAATTGTTTAAGTAAATGTCTTTTGATGTGTGTTGGGGCTTCCATGGTCTATCATTTCTAAATGGATAATGGATAGCGGCGCTTCAAGGCACATGACAGGAATGTTAGTACTGCTATACGATGTCAAATCAATCAATGGAGGTTATGTCGGGTTTGCTGGAACTCAAGGTGGAAGAATTGTTGGTGAAGGAATACTTACTAACAGGGTCGTAACATTCGACAAAGTGAATTACATCGCTGAGTTAGAAAACAATCTGTTGAGCATCTCTCAGATTTGTGATAAGTCCTTCACTGTGCATTTTACAAAAGATGAATGTCTGATTTTTAAACCAGGATTTAAGATACCTGCAGAAATGTTGTTGATGCGCGCTCCTCGTGAAAACGATCTTTATGTACTAGACATAAGCGTTGCAACAACGACAGATAAAAAGGCACAATGCTTTGTGAGTAAAACGAAGGCAACTGAAAAAAAATCCATCATGTGGCATCGTAAAATGGGGCATATTCACTTGAGAAAGATGAACTTTTTAGTTCATAATGATCTTCTCGATGGTGTAAATTTGAAAAGCTTCCATCTTAACGATGACTGTATTGAATGCAAGAAAGGGAAGCAGACGAAGAAATCACACCCGAAAAAGCTCTTGAACTCCTTCAGATTACCGCTCGAAAGACTTCATATGGATCTTTTCGGCCCGGTGAATGTGAAAAGCATAAGTGGAGATCTATATTGTTTAGTTGTTACTGACGACTTTACAAGATTCTCCTGGGTGATGTTTCTAGAGAGAAAAGACGAAACGTTTGATTCTTTGTTGAAGCTATTTAAGAAGATGGAGAATCTTTACAAACTGCAGGTTAGACGTATTCGAAGCGACAATGGCACATAATTCAAGAACAACCGTATGCTCGAATTTTGCAACGATAAAGGCATTCTTCAAGAATTCAGTGCACCATATACTCCTCAACAAAACGGTGTCGCAGAAAGAAAAAATCATACGTTGATCGAAACAGCTCGTACCATGCTAGCAGATTCGAAATTACCGGTATATTTTTGGAGTGAAGCGGTTGCTACGGCATGTTACACACTCAATCGGGTTCTTACGGTGAAGAAGTACAAGAAAACTTGTTTTAAATTACTTCATCTTTACAAACTGAATCTAAAGTTCTTAGAACCATTTGGATCACCATGCACATATATTGATCCATGTCACACCCCGACCACGTAAAACAACAAAACATGGCGGAAATGTCGGGGAGTGTTGTAACAGAATCATTGTTTCATAACCATGGATTAAACAGTTTCATTTTATTGAATTAAATGTATAACATTACATTGGAATTAGAAAAAAAAAACATGAACAAATAGACTTTCATTGTTATTAAGTCACTAAGGCCTCGTCCAGTCCTATGTGAGCGTACACAAATATCATCATCAAACATCGTCAACTATGGTACGTGAAACACATGTGAAAATACGTCAGCATAAAAATGCCGGCGAGTACATAGGTTTTATTTGAGTGTCAGATACATGGCTCGTTTTAAATGTTGCAATACTTATTTAAAAACCTTATTTTGAAAAGTATAGTATTGTGACATAATTAACCTACTCAAATCAAGTTGGTTATAATTTATAAAAATCTCAAAGTCATGATTCTTAACTCCAAAACATTTATTTATATAAGCCCAAATTGTAAATCATTTTTGAAATAAAAATCGAATGGAATATATATATATATATATATATATATATATATTGATAGAAAAACCTTGTAATATAACTTTGTTTTGATAACATTTGCCCAAGTAATCTAGATAACACGACGACATATAATGTATTAAAAGCATCTATATATAGGAAGTACTAGCGTCGTATCCACCATGCTTTTAACACATTACACCCGCCCCGTTAGCTAATCACTTCCCTAACCCAACGGTTCAAACAGTATCAAACGGTTCACATAAATCAAACGGTTACAAGCGGGTCACATAATTCAAACGGTTACAAACGGTTCACACAAATCAAACGGTTACAAATGGTTCACATGATTCAAACGGTTACAAACGGTTCACACAAATCAAATGGTTACAAACGGTTCACACAAGTGTAAAAAATGTGTCCATATGCTGGATGAACATATGCAACAAAATGTAATATGAAAATCAATATACTAGCATGCTAAGAGAACATACATAGCAAAACATAATAAAATCATGTACTAATAATGTACTAATGAACATAGCAAGTATATGATATGAAAACATGGAAAACTAGAAATTAACAAGTAGGCACATGTGTTTCACCCAAAAACGTTTGAAAAACAGTAAATGAGGGGACTATATACTCACTTGAGGATGCTTAGAAGTCTTGAATAACTACCAAGCAAATTCTAGAGGGATCACTGAAATCAAACGGCTTGTAATATAGGTAACTACATTAATAATCGGACCTAAATCGGAAGATCGGATAGTATGAGGTTTCGTAAACCAAATGAGTATTGGAACTTATATGATATGGTCTAACAAAGCCTACATACTAAAATAAAACCTAACCTAAGTGCTTACGACCCGTTTAGGTAGCTTATGCTACTTTAACGCGTCGTTCGCGTGAAACGCGTTCGGAGCGCCTAACTAGTCCTATGACAAGTATTATATGCCTTAACAAGTCTAATAATGTTGCCTAATCAGTTTAGATGTCAAAATTTATGTTACATATGCTTAAAATGAATTTATGCGTAGAAAGGGCATTTTGGTCATTTTCCTAAGGCATATAAACTACCTATCATATAACTACTTAAACGAAGTGACCATAAGGCATAACCTCGGAAGGTTATTCCCTATACAACTATGGTCACTAAACATGTCTGGTCGGATCCTAATGATCGACCAAACGGTTCTAGTTCGAAAGTCTAAGCGGTTGTTTAGACCACTTGACTTACGACTCTACATAAGCTCTAAACCTAAATTGACGAGCTAAACATGTTGAAACATGTTTAACTAAGTTAGAAAACAGGTTTTGATATCAAAACAAACGGTTTTGATACCCAAGAGTAGTTTGGTTACAAAATACGCATGAACACGTATTTTGGCCGAAACTACGACTCGTCACTGTAACTAATCAACGTGGTAATCAGTAGGTATAGTCACTAGGGACTATAACTGTAACATTTGTGCTTGTAATCATTGTGAACAGTTCAGCTATCAATAAAACAATGTTATTTGATCCCAATGTTTGTTTGGTTGTGTTTTACATTTTTCATGTTTTGACTTTTGTTCGATTTTAAACTCTACATCGCTTTTTGGAGAATTATACGCAAACTGGTGCGTAAACGTACTCAGTTTAATGCGACAAATACTCCGGAACATCAACATATACTCAACATACCTTAAATAACCTTTACATAACTTAGAAATAAGCTTTGAGGGGTTTGGTATGCTAAAATAAACTTTTGGATCATTCAGGGGCTAAAAGTGTCAAAAGTGCACAAGTTTGCACTTTCGCGCATAACTTACGTTCTGAATACATCCGGACATCCAAAAATTTATGAAAGCATCCTTATATTATGCCTTAGTGTTTGGCATGAGAAAAATCCATTCGTAGCGTCAATTGGATCGTCTTTCGCGCTTATGTGCATTTCGTCGTAATTAAGCGAACATCTCGATCGTACAACCAAACGAACCGACATCCGGCATATTTTTAAGCATGTTTCATGTCCACAATGTTTAGGCATCATTTTAGCGCCTTAAAGTTGGCTTTACGGGCCTTAGAAGTGTCGGAAACGGCTTAAATATGCAACAGGGACTAAGACTGCCATTTCTGAAACTTTGTGCTGATCAGACATGGCCAGGCGGCCCGCCTGGGTTTTGCCTGTATGCTGACGCGGGCCGCGTGGCCCCTGCAGATGCAGAAACTTGTTTTTTTGGCTGAAGTTGGCCTTTCAAACACTCCAAAGGGCAGTGCCCTTTCACAATCTCTGGAGATAAGGGTCATTATGAGCCACCACAACATCTTGACAAGTGTACGCATGAGATCGTGGCACGATATTCAAGAAACGATCCTAATGGTTTTGCTTTTCCTATAAATACCCCCCCCCCTTTTGGTTAAAAACCCACAAAACTGATCAAAGAGCTCTAAGTTGATGCTATTGCTTCATACCTGAGCTCCTGGATCAAGTTTAGCTTTCGGGGACCCTTTGTAAGTGTTCTTTCGTTCTT
The DNA here is from genome assembly GCF_002127325.2 of Helianthus annuus. Taxonomy (NCBI): domain Eukaryota; kingdom Viridiplantae; phylum Streptophyta; class Magnoliopsida; order Asterales; family Asteraceae; genus Helianthus; species Helianthus annuus. The sequence continues at coordinate 127,789,666 of NC_035444.2, read as the reverse complement.
TTATTCGCTTTTCGAGTCCGAAAGTCAACGTTTTGTTTGACTTTCTGCGTTGACCAGCCTATGGTCAACACGAAGTTCATTGGAACTTCATAACGTGAGCGTGATCACGATGGTTATAGTCCGTAGTGACTATACCTACTGACTACCACGTTATCTAGGCTCAGCGACGAGTCGTAGTTTCGGCCAAAATGCGCATTCTTGCGTATTTTGTAACCAAACTACTCGTGAGTATCAAAACCGTTTGTTTTAATACCAAACCTATTTTCTAAACTTAGTTAAGCATGTTCTAACATGCTTAGCTCGTCACTTTTAGTTTGGTGCTTATATAGGGTCGTAAGATAAGCGATCTAAACAATCGCTTATACTTTCGAACCCGACCCATTTTGTGACACCTGTGTCACTTCAGCCATCAAACAAATACCAAACCAATGAAATATTGTATTTCATACTTGGGATTTGTATAAACATGTGTATCATTTGCACATATCAACTCTTGTTCGATTTCGGGCTTTAAATCGCTTTCTAGAAGGCTATACGCGCACAAATGCGTAAATATAACCAGTTTAATGCAACAAACACTCCGTAACAGTGACATAGGCTTAACATACCTTAAATAACCTTTACATAACTTAGAAATAAGTTTTGGAAGGTTTGGTGTGCCGAAATCAAGGTTATTCGCTTACATGGACTAAATTCGACAAACTGCGAAAGTATGTCCATTTGAACTGTGACGAACATTCCGGAATATGATCATAAGTTAAACACACCCTAAATATCCTTTACATAGCTTAGAAATAGGCTTTAAGGTGTTCGGTGTGTTAAAATAAACTTTCTGGTCATTCAGGGACTAAAAGCGTCAAAAAGTGCATAAGTTTGCATTTTCGCGCATAACTTACGTTCTGAATACATCCGGACATCCAAAAATTTATGTAATCATTAAAATATTATGTTTTAGTGATTGGCTTGTCAAAAATCCATTCGTCGCGTAATTTGGATCGTTTTTGCGTCCATTACGACTTCCGTCGTAATTAACCGAACAACGCAACCGTACGGCCAAACGAACTGACATCCGTCATATTTTTGAGCACATTTTGAGTTCCCTATACTTTAACTTCATTTTAGAGCTTTGAAATGGGGTTAACGGGGCTTAAACGAGTCAAAAATGCATTAAAAACCAAGTTTGGAGCTGCAGGGGCCTGTTCTGCCAATTTTCAAACTTGCTGACCTGCAGGGTCCTTACGGACCGTATGGACTTCCTCTTACGGTCCGTAAGCAGGTGTCAGACAGCAGAAAATGCATTCCAGCTTGATCCAGCTGTTCCTCACTTGTGCAAATGGTTTTGGGCAATCTATGGGCTGGTTTTGGGTGCCCATTGTATTTCAAATCAGTGGGTACAAGTGTAGGGATGAGATTTAAGCTCGGGAATCGAGAAACGATCCTAACGGTTGTGCCTTTCCTATAAATACCCAACCCATTTGCCCATCTTCCTCACATTTGATCTGAGTTTTCTCTAAGTGGTTGTGTTTGTGCACTTCCTACCTGAGATTACTTGGAATCAAACCTTGCGGGGACCTTCTGTAAGTATTCTTTCGCGTTTTTCGTTCGTTTTAGCGTTTAAGTCAAACTGTGTTTAACTTCCTGCTTTGACCAGTTTATGGTCAACGCGAAGTTCGTTTGAACTTCATAACGTGAGCGTAATCACAATGGTTATAGTCCCTAGTGACTATACCTACTGATTACCACGTTATCTAGGCTCAGTGACGAGTCGTAGTTTCGGCCAAAATGCGTTTTCTTGCGTATTTTGTAACCAAACTACTCTAGGGTATCAAAACCGTTTGTTTTGATACCAAACCTGTTTTCTAACTTTACTAAACATGTTCTAGCATGTTTAGCTCGTCGCTTTTAGACTTGTGCTTGTTTAGGGTCGTAAAGGTAAGCGATCTAATCAATCGCTTATACTTTCGAACCCGACCCATTTGGTCGATCTTTAGGATCCGACCATACACATTAGGTGACCATAGTTGTATAGGGAATAACCTTCCGAGGTTATACCTTATGGTCACGTCGTTTAAGTAGTTGTATGATAAGTAGTTCTTATGCCTTAGGTAAATTACCAAAATGCCCTTTTTTGCACCAAAATTTATTTAAAGCATATGTAACCTAAATTTTGACATCTAAACTAATTAGGTAACTATATTAGACATATTAAGGCATATTTTACTTGTTATAGGACTAGTTAAGCAGTCCGAACGTGTTTTACGCAAACGACGCGTTAAAGTAGCATAAGCTACCTAAAACGGGTCGTAATGGGTCGTAAGCACTTAGGTTAGGTTTCATTTTAGTATGTGGGCTTTGTTTAACCATATCATATGAGTTCCAATACTCATTTGGTTTACGAAACCTCATACTATCCGATCCCCCAATTTAGGTCCGGTTATTTATGTAGTTATCTATATAGGGTGCCGTTTGATTCCGTGATCCCTCTAGCTTTGCTTGGTTGTTGTTCAAGACTTCTAAGCACCCTCAAGTGAGTACATAGACCCCTCTTTTACTGTTTTCAAACATTTTGGGGTGAAACACATGTGCCTACTTGTTACTTTCATGATTTCATGCTTTTATATAATATACTTGCTATGTTCATTAGTACTCTATTAGTACATGATTTCATTTATGTTCTTGCTATGTATGTCCATTGTGTGCATACTTAGTACATCGTTGTACATGACATTTTTATGCTATGTATGTTCATCATACTTAGTACATTTGTTTTTCATCACATGTTTATATATTGGGTATGACATTTGGTTTGTTTAAGTGGGACAATATACATTCATTAACTTTGATCACGCCGCTCGTTAGTAGGTAATGGTACCATAGGAATTGACAACTCCCGTTCCTGACATCCTGGGTATGTTTGGATGAAAGGAATGACCGAATTCGATTTAAACATAAAAACCGATAGACCTTTAATTTGTTTAAAGGTTTATCACCACAGTCACAAGGCTTGGATGTATGCATTTTAACAATACCACATAAATGTTCGTATTCAGTATAGCATGCATTTCCACAAAACATAACATTGATTTAAACTGAGTTTTACTTCAATACTTTGTTTTGTGCATTTTCACCTATGGTTTAGTTGATACATATATCACTTGCCATACATGACATTTTGTTTACACATTTCATGATTGACATTTGACACAGACATTTTGGTATTGATATATACATTTTGACATAAACATTTTGACATGATTTTTCACAATGACATTTGACAATTGGTTTAGACATGGGCAAATTTACATTGGTGGTTTGTTTTGGGTAAGTGACTTAAGTAACGAGACGTGTGTAATGTGATACAAGCATGGTGGATACGCCGCTGGTACTTCCTATATATAAGTGCTTGTACTATATTACATGTCGTAGCGTTATTTAATTCATTGAATTTGGATTTACACATTTTTACACAAATAACATATCTTCCACAAGACATCGTTTTACAAACAACTTATTTTATACAAACTTATTTTTACTTGGTTATTCATTTAACCTTACACTACTCTTTTACATATCATCTATCTTATTATCGCTTTTCAAACGTTTTATAAAAGCAAACACTAAAACTGGATTCATGACAAGTTTTCATTAAACATTTTCTTAAACCTAAGTCATGAATCCTATTTTCACAAAACCTATGTACTCACCGGCATTTTTATGCTGATATATTTTCACATGTGTTTCAGGTACATAGTTGATGAAATTTGATGATGATATTGATGCATGCTCACATAGGATTGGACGAGGCTTTAGTGACATTAAAAGATGCAAGACTAGTTAAAATTTTGTATTACTTCTTTGTTTGTTAAGACATTGTAACTCTTAAATCAATAAAACATCATTTCAATTTCCCATGTGTTATGAAACAATAATTCTGTTACAACACTCCCCGACGATTCCGCCACGTCTTGTTGTTTTACGTGGTCGGGGTGTGACAGAAAAGTTGGTATCAGAGCTCATGGTTATAGGGAATTAGGTTATTAGTAATGCTTTGACCTAGTCTATAACCTTCCTAGGACCCTAACGCGAGTTTACTTGCGTTTAGTCATAAAACAATACCGTCACTTATCCTTAGGTGACAACCAACAACAAGAACATAAATTTGATCCGCTTTGAAAACTAATCATCTGTTCTAGGTTGATTGATTTCTAGGTTTTGAACCCTTTGTTATAAGGTTTTGAACCCTTCCAGTTTGACTCATATTTGGCTTGGTGCCTTTAGAGTTTTCAAACTCGTCAAAGTTTGGGTCTAAATAATGTGAACACGTGCAAACTGGAAGAGTGAACGCCTGTACTCTGAGTTTTCTGTCTAAGGCTAGAGTGTTCATACAAATCCGCAGTATCGGACCAGTCACTCTTACCTGGGAACTCTTGGGGTGAGTGTTCACTTATAGGCGAGCATGTCTTCAGCGATGCATTATTATGACCCGTTTGCTTTGATTTGTCACCATCTCATTTGTTTGCCTTAGGTAACAAACAAATGATCGCAATTCGTATGCATTGCCTTTCTGTTTTGTTTATCCGATAACATTTCATTTGTTGCTTCCTATGTCCTTCATTTTCTTCTAGAATGTCTCTTTACCTCAACAACGGTCAAATGTCCGAGCAAGCAACCAAACTTGCCCAGCAAATAGGCGAAGTAATTCTGAAGTCCGTGGATTTAGGTATTGCCATGTCTCGCCTCAAAAATAGAGCTACTCAAGAGTCACCAAAGGAAGTAGAAGTTAAGCCTGCACCAAAATCAAGGAAGCGTAAGGCTTCAAGGAAACCCGCAGCAGTTACACCTAATCAAGCGGAACCTAGCCAAGTGGCAGCACCACCAGCTAGGAAGCCGTACATAGGAACTGCCCCATGGTGCAAACGATGCAACCGTCATCATTCAAACCTCATACCCTGCTCCAAATGTACCTACTGTGGACGGTTGGGACATTTGATTAGCATATGCCGCTTTGCTATCCAAAACAAAGCTGTTGCAAATCTTGCTGCTACCCAACTCCAAGTCAACCCTACTCAAGCTCGTCTTCCGCCTGGTACTTGCTACAACTGTGGCGAAACGAGCCATTTCAGGAACAAATGCCCAAAGATTGTCAATTCAAATCCAACCCTTGGATGAGCATTTGTCCAAGCAAAAGATGTTGCAGTCTTATGCCTTTGTTTCTTTTGTTTTCTTGTATTGTGAAACAATCTGTTTTGTTCATAAATAAAAGTCGTTGTTCGCAATTCTGATATACAAATGTAGTTACATGTGTGTATGGCATTTCCCTATGATACCTACATCAAGGAGCTATGCTCTTTACAAACTACTCTTGTGATTTTTCCCTTTCAAGTGATCGCTCATGATTTCCTCGAAAATTTTAAGTACTCGTTTCATTCTAGAAACAAAGTACAAGAAATAAAGCGAAATAATAAGTAATCGTGCTTTTTCGCACATCTGTGCCTTTGAATCCTTGGTTAGATAACTAAGGGTATTTTCAAATCTCATACCCATTACGTTCTGATTTTTTTTCAACATGCATAACATAAGTTTTCAAAACAACCTTCATGATTTCAAAAATGTTTCATATAGTTTGAAAACAATATTAATACAATATAATTACTTATATCGAGTGCATGATTTCAAAATCATCATTCATGTTTTCAAAAACCTTATATTTTCAAAATTCATCTTGCATGATTTTAAAACATTTTCTTTAAATATACCTACCTAATACACCTACTTTATGATTTCAAAGTATTATATATATAAGGTTTCCAAAAAAAAAAAAAAACGTTAAACACATTTTAGAACCCCATGCATAGTTTTCAAAATATTTTCCTCATACATTGGCTTAACCTTCAAAATTCCGCTTCATGTGTCGCCTTGGCATATCTAGCATCTCAACTTCATAAGCATTTTTTACTTCATGTTTTGACTTAAGCACATCCAGTGCAAAGTTTCAAAACATCTTAAACTTCTAAAATCCATATGGGATCTTCTTATCATTACAATTAGATCCTTGTGCGTAATTATCATTCAAATCAGAGTCCTTAATTGGATTCTTTGTGTACCTTAATTCGAACATTTCGGTTCCTTATAATCGAAATCGAATTTTCTCTTTGAGATCTTTTCTAACTTCATAGTTAGGTTCTTGATAATGTTTACAGCACCAATCAAAATCCACTGATTGGATACCTGGTGTGCTTTAAATGCATGTGCTCAGTTAACAGGACATCATGACAAATTTAAAATCAAGATAAACAATTTTGTGGTTATGTGATTATGTGTTTATGCATTTTGTGTTTTCTTTTATGCATTTTGTGATTTTGTATACTGTGGATAATTCGTTATCCAAATCCTCATAGAACCTTTCGTATTTTTATATGAGGGATTCGTAGTAGGATATTCAAAGGTACTATCTCAAATCCTTAATTGGGCTTCTACGTGATAGTTAAGACCCATGGATTTTATAGTACCATTCCATCATTCATAGAGACCCCTTTTTAGTGGTCTAGGTCAAAAGATTGATTCAAATCTGGCTGAGAATGACATGTGATGATATAAGCTGAAAAGACTCCTTGGCGGTCTGGAGATCATTTATTGACTCAATTAAAAAGGACCCCATTATGGTCTAATCACAATCATCACAAGCTCGTCCATTGTTTCCTTCCCCTACACATTATAAGATGCACTACGTGACTATGCAAGGAATTATGTAATTATGGATGCATACATAATTACAAAGTTCAGTGCACGGAAACCACGGTAAGACTTATTATGTGTAAGAACCAATAGTGGCAATCATAACAAAATGTGAACAATGTAATAGAGGTACGGTGGATGCACCAATAACGCTTATTATACTTGTATATAAGTGACCTTCTCACATTGCAAGCATAATGTTATTTAAAGTTACTAGAAGTTCAGGACATTAACCAGTGTTGTTTGATCTTTTCAACGTCATGTTTCAAACTCTCACAAGTTTCCTCTAAATAAATTTCGGGACGAAATTTCCTGAAGTAGGGGAGACTGTGACACCTGTGTCACTTCAGCCATCAAACAAATACCAAACCAATGAAATATTGTAGTTCATACTTGGGATTTGTATAAACATGTGTATCATTTGCACATATCAACTCTTGTTCGATTTCGGGCTTTAAATCGCTTTCTAGAAGGTTATACGCGCACAAATGCGTAAATATAACCAGTTTAATGCAACAAACACTCCGTAACAGTGACATAGGCTTAACATACCTTAAATAACCTTTACATAACTTAGAAATAAGTTTTGGAAGGTTTGGTGTGCCGAAATCAAGGTTATTCGCTTACAGGGACTAAATTCGACAAACTGCGAAAGTATGTCCATTTGAACTGTGACGAACATTCCGGAATATGATCATAAGTTAAACACACCCTAAATATCCTTTACATAGCTTAGAAATAGGCTTTAAGGTGTTCGGTGTGCTAAAATAAACTTTCTGGTCATTCAGGGACTAAAAGCGTCAAAAAGTGCATAAGTTTGCATTTTCGCGCATAACTTACGTTCTGAATACATCCGGACATCCGAAAATTTATGTAATCATTAAAATATTATGTTTTAGTGATTGGCTTGTCAAAAATCCATTCGTCGCGTAATTTGGATCGTTTTTGCGTCCATTACGACTTCCGTCGTAATTAACCGAACAACGCAACCGTACGGCCAAACGAACTAACATCCGTCATATTTTTGAGCACATTTTGAGTTCCCTATACTTTAACTTCATTTTAGAGCTTTGAAATGGGGTTAACGGGGCTTAAACGAGTCAAAAATGCATTAAAAACCAAGTTTGGAGCTGCAGGGGCCTGTTCTGCCAATTTTCAAACTTGCTGACCTGCAGGGTCCTTACGGACCGTATGGACTTCCTCTTACGGTCCGTAAGCAGGTGCCAGACAGCAGAAAATGCATTCCAGCTTGATCCAGCTGTTCCTCACTTGTGCAAATGGTTTTGGGCAATCTATGGGCTGGTTTTGGGTGCCCATTGTATTTCAAATCAGTGGGTACAAGTGTAGGGATGAGATTTAAGCTCGGGAATCGAGAAACGATCCTAACGGTTGTGACTTTCCTATAAATACCCAACCCATTTGCCCATCTTCCTCACATTTGATCTGAGTTTTCTCTAAGTGGTTGTGTTTGTGCACTTCCTACCTGAGATTACTTGGAATCAAACCTTGCGGGGACCTTCTGTAAGTATTCTTTCGCGTTTTTCGTTCGTTTTAGCGTTTAAGTCAAACTGTGTTTGACTTCCTGCTTTGACCAGTTTATGGTCAACGCGAAGTTCGTTTGAACTTCATAATTTGAGCGTAATCAAAATGGTTATAGTCCCTAGTGACTATACCTACTGATTACCACGTTATCTAGGCTCAGTGACGAGTCGTAGTTTCGGCCAAAATGCGTTTTCTTGCGTATTTTGTAACCAAACTACTCTAGGGTATCAAAACCATTTGTTTTGATACCAAACCTGTTTTCTAACTTTACTAAACATGTTCTAGCATGTTTAGCTCGTCGCTTTTAGACTTGTGCTTGTTTAGGGTCGTAAAGGTAAGCGATCTAATCAATCGCTTATACTTTCGAACCCGACCCATTTGGTCGATCTTTAGGATCCGACCATACACATTAGGTGACCATAGTTGTATAGGGAATAACCTTCCGAGGTTATACCTTATGGTCACGTCGTTTAAGTAGTTGTATGATAAGTAGTTCTTATGCCTTAGGTAAATTACCAAAATGCCCTTTTTGCACCAAAATTTATTTAAAGCATATGTAACCTGAATTTTGACATCTAAACTAATTAGGTAACTATATTAGACATATTAAGGCATATTTTACTTGTCATAGGACTAGTTAAGCAGTCCAAACGTGTTTTACGCAAACGACGCGTTAAAGTAGCACAAGCTACCTAAAACGGGTCGTAATGGGTCGTAAGCACTTAGGTTAGGTTTCATTTTAGTATGTGGGCTTTGTTTAACCATATCATATGAGTTCCAATACTCATTTGGTTTACGAAACCTCATACTATCCGATCCCCCGATTTAGGTCCGGTTATTTATGTAGTTATCTATATAGGGTGCCGTTTGATTCCGTGATCCCTCTAGCTTTGCTTGGTTGTTGTTCAAGACTTCTAAGCACCCTCAAGTGAGTACATAGACCCCTCTTTTACTGTTTTCAAACATTTTGGGGTGAAACACATGTGCCTACTTGTTACTTTCATGATTTCATGCTTTTATATCATATGCTTGCTATGTTCATTAGTACACTATTAGTACATGATTTCATTTATGTTCTTGCTATGTATGTCCATTGTGTGCATACTTAGTACATCGTTTTACATGACATTTTTATGCTATGTATGTTCATTATACTTAGTACATTTGTTTTTCATCACATGTTTATATTTTGGGTATGACATTTGGTTTGTTTAAGTGGGACAATATACATTCATTAACTTTGATCACGCCGCTCGTTAGTAGGTAATGGTTCCATAGGAATTGACAACTCCGTTCCTGACATCCTGGGTATGTTTGGATGAAAGGAATGACCGAATTCGATTTAAACATAAAAACCGATAGACCTTTAATTTGTTTAAAGGTTTATCACCACAGTCACAAGGCTTGGATGTATGCATTTTAACAATATCGCATAAATGTTCGTATTCAGTATAGCATGCATTTCCACAAAACATAACGTTGATTTAAATTGAGTTTTACTTCAATACTTTGTTTTGTGCATTTTCACCTATGGTTTAGTTGATACATATATCACTTGCCATACATGACATTTTGTTTACACATTTCATGATTGACATTTGACACAGACATTTTGGTATTGATATATACATTTTGACATAAACATTTTGACATGATTTTTCACAATGACATTTGACAATTGGTTTAGACATGGGCAAATTTACATTGGTGGTTTGTTTTGGGTAAGTGACTTAAGTAACGAGACGTGTGTAATGTGATACAAGCATGGTGGATACGCCGCTGGTACTTCCTATATATAAGTGCTTGTACTATATTACATGTCGTAGCGTTATTTAATTCATTGAATTTGGATTTACACATTTTTACACAAATAACATATCTTCCACAAGACATCGTTTTACAAACAACTTATTTTATACAAACTTATTTTTACTTGGTTATTCATTTAACCTTACACTACTCTTTTACATATCATCTATCTTATTATCGCTTTTCAAACGTTTTATAAAAGCAAACACTAAAACTGGATTCATGACAAGTTTTCATTAAACATTTTCTTAAACCTAAGTCATGAATCCTATTTTCACAAAACCTATGTACTTGCCGGCATTTTTATGCTGATATATTTTCACATGTGTTTCAGGTACATAGTTGATGAAATTTGATGATGATATTGATGCATGCTCACATAGGATTGGACGAGGCTTTAGTGACATTAAAAGATGCAAGACTAGTTAAAATTTTGTATTACTTCTTTGTTTGTTAAGACATTGTAACTCTTAAATCAATAAAACAACATTTCAATTTCCCATGTGTTATGAAACAATAATTCTGTTACAACACTCCCCGACGATTCCGCCACGTCTTGTTGTTTTACGTGGTCGGGGTGTGACACATTTGGTCGATCATTAGGATCCGACCAAACACATTAGGTGACCCTAACTGTAACCTTCCGAGGTTATATCTTATGGTCACGATGTTAGGCGTTCCAAACGCGTTCTACGCGAGCAACGCGTTAAGGTAGCATAAGCTACCTAAATGGGTCGTGATGGGTCGTAAGCACTTAGGTTAGGTTTCATTTTAGTATGTAGGCTTTGTTAAACCATATTACACGAGTCTCCATACTCGTTTGGTTTACGAACCCGCATACTATCCGATCCTCCGATTTAGGTCTGGTATATTAACATAGCTACCTATTAGGTGCCGTTTGATATTCCGTGATCTCTAGCATTATTTGGTTATTATACAAGAACTTCAAAGCAATCTCAGGTGAGTACATTGAACCCCTCTTTTACTGTTTTCCAAACTGTTTTGGGGTGAAACACATGTGCCTACTTGTTACTTTCATGCTTTCCATGTTTTCACATCATATACATGCTATGTTCGTTAGTACATTATAGTACATGATTTCATTACATTTCATGCTATGTATGCCCATTGTGTGCGTACTTAGTACATTGATTTACATGACTTTTATGCTATGTATGCCCATTGTGTGCGTACTTAGTACATCATTTTACACTACATTTTATGCTATGTATGCCCATTGTGTGCGTACATAGTACAATTATTCATCACATGCCTACATTTCGGTATGACATTTGGTTTGTTTAACATGGAACAATACATTCATTAACATTAGCTACGCCATTCGTTAGTAGGTAGTGGTACCAGGAATTGACAACTCCCGTTCCGGACATCCTAGGTTGGTTTGGATGAAAGGAATGACCGAATTCGATAAACATAACTTAGATAAACCTTTAATTTATTTAAGGGTTTATCGCCACAGTCTCAAGGCTTGGATGTATGCATTTTCACAATACCGCATAAATGTTTGTATCAGTATAGCATGCATTTGTTTCACAAAACATAACTTTGATTTAAACCATGTTTTACTTCAATACCTTGTTTTTGTGCATTTTGCATATGGTTTAGTTGATATATTTCACTTACCATACATGATAGATTTTGGGTACACATTACATGATCTACATTAAACATAAACATTTTGACATTGATATACACATTTGGTGGTTTACATTGAACATAGACATTTCGATATGGTTTACACAATAACACTTGACAATTGATTTATACATGAACAATTTATATGGTGGTTGGTTTAGGTAAATGGTTTGAGTAACGTGGCGTATGTGATATGATATAAACATGGTGGATACGCCGCTGGTACTTCCTATATATAAATGTTTGTATAATATTACCTATCGTAGTATTATTTAAATCATTTAAGTTTAGACATATTACGTTTTACACAAATAACATATTCTTCACAAGACATTGTTTTTACAAACAACTTAGCTTATACAAACTCATTTTACTAGGTTACTCATTTAACCTTACATTTTATTTATACATATCATCTGATCTTATCGTTTTTCATATGATTTACAAAACAAAACAATTTACAAGGTTCATGACTGACTGTTATTAAACGTTTTCTTTAAACTCAAGTCATGAATCCCATTTTCACAAAACCTATGTATCTCACAGGCATTTTTATGCTGACGTACCTACTTTCACATGTGTTTTCACGAGCTGTCGCTTAGGAGATGATCTTGACACTGGGCCGGACCTGTGCCTTAGAGACATAAAAGCGAAGATAGACTTAGTTAACTATGTTATAAACACTTTATTTCCTGTTTCTAAACAATGTAACTCTCGTATTTGATAAATAAAATATAACTTTATTTGCCATGGATTTGAAACAATTAATTCTGTCCCAACACTCCCCGGCGTTTCCGCCGCGGTTGCATGTTATACGCGGCCGGGGTGTGACAGAAGAGTTGGTATCAGAGCCAATGGTTATAGGGAATTAGGTTATTAGTAATGCTTTGACCTAGACTATAACTTTCTAGGACCCTAACACAAGTTATCTTGTGTTTAGATTTTAAAACACGCACTTCACCTATCCTTAGGTGATAACCACAACGGGAACTTCGATTCCGAATCCGCTTTGAAAATTAATCATCTGTTCTAGGATGATTGATTACTAGGTTTTGAACCCTCTGTTATAGGGTTTTGAACCCCTTTGAATTTTCAAAAGTCTCGTCAAGGTTTTCGGGTTTTAATAGTGTGAACACGTGCGAACTGGAAGAGTGAATGCCTATACCCTGAGTTTTCTGTCTAAGGCTAGAGTGTTCGTACAAATCCACATAATCGGACCAGTCACTCTTACGCGGGAACTCTTGGGGTGAGTGTTCACTTATAGGCGAACATGTCTTCGCGATACATTATTTTTGACCCATTTACTTTGACTAGACATTGCGTGTCGCTTGTTTGCTTTGCGATGCGTAACCACCATCTTTGCTTTTGTTGATTTTGTTTCATTTCATCCTCTTCATCCAATCTTCTCACTCGTTTCCTTTCATGTTTTTCCTCTTTTAGAATGCCTCCTCGACGCGAGAACCAGATAGCTACTGCCGAGCTGGCAGAAATTATTGCACAGCAGATGGCTGCTCAATTCCCAAATCTCTTTGCTCAATGGAACCAAGCCAACAACAACAACAATGCTCCATGCAATTTCAAGAACTTTAACTCGGCTAAACCACTCAAGTTTAGTGGTTCTGAAGGAGCAACTGGGCTTCTTCAATGGTTCGAGAGCATTGAGAATACTTTTCACCACGTTCAGTGTCTAGATAATCGCATGGTCGAGTTTTCTTCGAGCGTGTTTCAGAAGAGGGCTCTTACATGGTGGAATGGGGTAATGAGAGACCGGGGTGCAAACGTTGCTCTAGCACAGACATGGGCTGAACTTAGAGCTCTTATGATGAGGGAGTTTTGTCCTCGTCATGAACAACGAGCGTTGGAGAAGGAGTTTGATGATTTGAAACAAGATAGTGGCGAGCACAGGGCATATACTGATAGGTTTGAGGAGTTGAGTCTGCTTTGCCTGACTATGGTTGCCCCACTCGACAAGGCTATCGAAAGGTACATCGACGGCCTGCCTGACTCGGTACAAGACATCATTACTGGTAGTAACCCTACCACACTCAGTCAGGCGATCGAGTTATCAGCAACATTGACTGAGTCGCAGATTCGGAAGAATAAATTACACAGGAAGGGTGACAAGGGCAAGAAACAGTTTTCTGACAAGGAAGATAGCAAGAAAGGTCAAGACAAAAATGGAAAGGATTCTGGTTCATCGAAAAGAGCAAGGAAGCGTAAGGCTTCCCAAAACTATGCTGTCACTGCCCAAGCTAACCAGGCAGCTCCTAACCAACCCGCACAGCCTCCAACGAAGAAGCCCTATTCAGGGAATGCACCTTTGTGCAATAGATGCAACAGTCACCATCAGCCGCAACATCAGTGCCATTTCTGTACTAACTGTGGGAAGTCAGGTCATCTTGCCGATGTTTGTCGGTTTGCTCAAAATCGCGCAGTTCAGAACCCGGCTCAACAAGTTGCTCAGCCTCCTGCTCAGCAACAGGGTCAAGCTGCACGACCACACTACCCACCAGGTGCTTGTTATAACTGCGGGGATCTGACCCATTACAGAAATCGGTGCCCAAGGCTAGCCAACCAGAACTAGAATGCAAACCAGAATCAGGCTCAGGCTCGAGGTCGAGTCTTCAACATGAACGCACAAGAGGCACAAGCAGATGATAATGTGGTGAACAGTACGTTCTTTATTAATAATCAGCTAGCATCTGTTCTTTTTGATTCGGGTGCCGATAAGAGTTTTGTGTCGTTATCTTTTGAACCATTGCTTCGAGTGTCTAGAACGAAACTAGGTAAACCATTGACAGTAGAAGTGGCGAGCGGTGAACCCATTGTTCTTGATTCTGTTCTCCGCAACTGCCAGTTGAACCTTAACAACCATCTTTTTCCTCTTGACCTCACGCCTATGCAACTTGGAAGCTTCGACGTTATTGTGGGTATGGATTGGTTAGCCAAGCATCACCCAGATAGTTTGTTTTGAGAAGATCATTCGCATGCCGCTTTCGTCAGGTGAGATCCTACAGGTTCGTGGTGAGAAACCTGCTGGTGGTCTCAAACTCATGTCTTGTTTTAAAGCTCGGAAGTATCTGCGAAAGAACTATGTGGCATTTTTGGCACATGTGATAGCAGATAAGGGCAAAGGTAAGTCTATTCAAGATATTCCTGTCGTTCGGGATTATTCAGAGGTTTTCCCTGAAGAGTTACCTGGTCTACCCCCAGCACGCCAAGTCGAGTTCCGTATTGATCTCGTACCTGGTGCAAATCCCATTGCCAGAGCTCCATATCGTCTTGCACCGTCTGAGATGCAAGAGTTGTCTAAGCAGCTACAGGAACTCTCTGACAAAGGTTTTATCCGTCCTAGCTTTTCACCTTGGGGTGCTCCTGTTCTCTTTGTCAAGAAGAAGGATGGATCTTTTAGGATGTGTATCGATTATCATGAGCTTAACAAGCTTACCATCAAGAATCGATATCCCCTACCTCGCATTGATGATCTCTTTGATCAATTGCAAGGCGCTTCTTATTTTTCAAAGATTGATCTGCGATCTGGATATCATCAACTCCGTGTGCATGAAGAAGATATTCCCAAGACAGCGTTCCGCACTCACTATGGGCATTATGAGTTCACAGTCATGCCATTCGGTTTGACTAATGCTCCTGCTGTTTTCATGGACTTGATGAATAGGGTCTGCAAACCTTATTTGGATAAGTTCATCATCGTTTTCATTGATGACATTTTGATATATTCTAAGACGCGAGCTGATCATGAGCAACATCTTCGTCTTACGTTGGAACTCCTAAAGAAAGAGCAACTTTTCACCAAATTCTCCAAGTGTGAATTCTGGCTTAAAGAGGTTCAATTCTTAGGACACATTGTCAACGAACAAGGTATTCATGTAGATCCCTCCAAGATCAGTGCGATTAAGGATTGGGATACACCTACTACTCCCACTAAAGTTCGTTCTTTTCTTGGTCTAGCGGGTTATTATCGCCGCTTCATTGAAAACTTCTCAAAGATTGTTGTTCCTCTAACTGCTCTAACTCAGAAGAACAAGCCAATTGATTGGGGATTCAAACAAGAGGAAGCATTTCTGACTTTGAAACAAAAACTTTGCGACGCGCCTGTCCTAACTTTGCCTGAGGGCAATGATGATTTCGTCGTTTATTGCGATGCATCTAAATTGGGTCTTGGATGCGTCCTAATGCAAAGGAACAAAGTCATAGCATACGCATCAAGACAGTTGAAGATACATGAGAAAAACTACACCACTCATGATCTTGAGTTGGGTGCAGTTGTCTTCGCTCTTAAGATTTGGAGACACTATTTGTACGGTACAAAATGTGTGGTTTTCACTGACCACAAAAGTCTTCAGCACATCTTCAATCAGAAAGAACTCAACATGAGACAGCGACGCTGGGTGGAACTTTAAACGACTATGACTGCGAAATTCGCTACCATCCTAGTAAGGCAAATGTCGTAGCCGATGCTTTGAGTCGCAAGGAACGTACTAAGCTTCATTGTGTTCGTGTCCAATCTGTTATTCAAGCTCAATCCGATATCCAAGCCCGTATTTCTCAGGCTCAACAATCTTGTGTTTCACAAGGTTTGATGGATAAGGAATTTCCTTATCACATAACTCCTGCTCTAGAACTGAAGGACAATGGATCATATTACTTCATGGACCGCTTGTGGGTCCCAAGCCAAGATAATCTTCGTACCCTGCTTATGGATGAAGCCCATAAGTCTCGTTATTCCATTCATCCTGGCTCAGATAAGACGTATAAGGATCTTCGTATTCAGTATTGGTGGCCTGGTATGAAGAAAGACATTGCCTTATACGTATCAAAATGCCTTACTTGTCTTAAAGTTAAGGCTAAACATCAGCGTCCTTCTGGATTATTGGAGCAACCAGAGATTCCAGTTTGGAAATGGGAAAACATTACCATGGATCTCATTACTAAACTTCCGCGCACAAAGAAAGGTCATGATGCCATCTGGGTAGTTGTTGATCGTCTTACTAAATCAGCGCATTTCTTGCCAATCCGTGAGGATTTTTCGGCTGACAAACTTGCTCAAATCTACGTGGATGAAATTGTAGCTCGACATGGTGTTCCTTTGAATATCATTTCTGACAGAGATGCTCGTTTCACTTCCCATTTTTGGAGAACCATGAAATCTGCTATGGGGTCCCAACTTAATCTGAGCACAGCCTATCATCCGCAAACGGATGGTCAATCTGAAAGAACAATCCAGACACTGGAGGATATGCTTAGAGCTTGTGTGATCGATTTTGGTGGTGGTTGGGATTCACATCTTCCATTGATTGAATTCTCCTACAACAACAGTTATCACTCCAGCATCAACATGGCTCCTTTCGAGGCTCTCTATGGTCGAAAATGTCGTTCACCAGTCTGCTGGAATGAGATTGGCGAGGCTCAACTTACTGGACCTGCCCTCATTTTAGAGATAACTGATAAGGTTAAGAAAGTTTGTGATAACCTTCAGACAGCTAGAAGCCGTCAAAAGAGTTACGCGGACCTAAAACGCAAGCCCTTGGATTTTCAAGTCGGTGATCGTGTATTACTTAAGGTCTCACCTTGGAAAGGTATGATCAGATTTGGAAAGAAAGGAAAACTTGCACCTAGATACGTTGGGCCATTCAAGATCGTCGAAAGAATCGGTAAGGTAGCCTACAGACTTGAGTTACCTCCTGAACTTGGAAATGTTCATCCAACCTTTCACGTGTCCAATTTCAAGAGGTGTTTAGCTGATGAGAACCTCCACATACCGCTTGACGAAATTTGTGTTGACAAAACACTGAAATTTGTTGAGAAACCGGTGGAAATCATGGAACGTGAAGTCAAGTGGCTTAAACGCAAGCGCATTCCTTTCGTCAAGGTTCGCTGGGAATCTAAGCGTGGACCCGAGTTTACTTGGGAACACGAAGATCAAATGAAGGCAAATATCCGCATCTTTTTCCACGAGTTTCCTCTAAATAAATTTCGGGACGAAATTTCCACAAGTAGGGGAGACTGTAACATTTGTGCTTGTAATCATTGTGAACAGTTCAGCTATCAATAAAACAATGTTATTTGATACCAATGTTTGTTTGGTTGTGTTTTACATTTTTCATGTTTTGACTTTTGTTTGATTTTAAACTCTACATCGCTTTCTTGAGAATTATACGCAAACTGGTGCGTAAACGTACTCAGTTTAATGCGACAAATACTCCGGAACATCAACATATACTCAACATACCTTAAATAACCTTTACATAACTTAGAAATAAGCTTTGAGGGGTTTGGTATGCTAAAATAAACTTTTGGATCATTCAGGGGCTAAAAGTGTCAAAAATTGCACAAGTTTGCACTTTCGCGCATAACTTACGTTCTGAATACATCTGGACATCCAAAAATTTATGAAAGCATCCTTATATTATGCCTTAGTGTTTGGCATGAGAAAAATCCATTCGTCGCGTCAATTGGATCGTCTTTCGCGCTTATGCGCATTTCGTCGTAATTAAGCAAACATCGCGATCGTACGGCCAAACGAACCGACATCCGGCATATTTTTAAGCATGTTTCATGTCCACAATGTTTAGGCATCATTTTAGGGCCTTAAAGTTGGCTTTACGGGCCTTAGAAGTGTCGGGAATGGCTTAAATATGAAATTTTGTGCTGATCAGACATGGCCAGGCGGCCCGCCTGGGTTTTGCCTGTATGCTGACGCGGGCCGCGTGGCCCCTGCAGATGCAGAAACTTGTTTTTTTAGCTGAAGTTGGCCTTTCAAACACTCCAAAGGGCAGTGCCCTTTCACAATCTCTGGAGATAAGGGTCATTATGAGCCACCACAACATCTTGACAAGTGTACGCATGAGATCGTGGCACGATATTCAAGAAACGATCCTAACGGTTTTGCTTTTCCTATAAATACCCCCCCCCTTTGGTTAAAAACCCACAAAACTGATCAAAGAGCTCTAAGTTGATGCTATTGCTTCATACCTGAGCTCCTGGATCAAGTTTAGCTTTCGGGGACCCTTCGTAAGTGTTCTTTCGTTCTTTTATTCGCTTTTCGAGTCCGAAAGTCAACGTTTTGTTTGACTTTCTGCGTTGACCAGCCTATGGTCAACACGAAGTTCATTGGAACTTCATAACGTGAGCGTGATCACGATGGTTATAGTCCGTAGTGAGTATACCTACTGATTACCACGTTATCTAGGCTCAGTGACGAGTCGTAGTTTCGGCCAAAATGCGCATTCTTGCGTATTTTGTAACCAAACTACTCGTGAGTATCAAAACCGTTTGTTTTGATACCAAACTTGTTTTCTAAACTTAGTTAAGCATGTTCTAACATGCTTAGCTCGTCACTTTTAGTTTAGTGCTTATATAGGGTCGTAAGGTAAGCGATCTAAACAATCGCTTATACTTTCAAACCCGACCCATTTGGTCGATCATTAGAATCCGACCAAACACATTAGGTGACCCTAACTGTAACCTTCCGAGGTTATACCTTATGGTCACGATGTTAGGCGTTCCAAACGCGTTCTACGCGAGCAACGCGTTAAGCTAGCATAAGCTACCTAAACGGGTCGTGATGGGTCGTAAGCACTTAGGTTAGGTTTCATTTTAGTATTTAGGCTTTGTTAAACCATATTACACGAGTCTCCATACTCGTTTGGTTTACGAACCCGCATACTATCCGATCCTCCGATTTAGGTCCGGTATATTAACATAGCTACCTATTAGGTGCCGTTTGATATTCCGTGATCTCTAGCATTATTTGGTTATTATACAAGAACTTCAAAGCAATCTCAGGTGAGTACATTGAACCCCTCTTTTACTGTTTTCCAAACTGTTTTGGGGTGAAACACATGTGCCTACTTGTTACTTTCATACTTTCCATGTTTTCACATCATATACATCCTATGTTCATTAGTACATTATAGTACATGATTTCATTACATTTCATGCTATGTATGCCCATTGTGTGCGTACTTAGTACATTGATTTACATGACTTTTATGCTATGTATGCCCATTGTGTGCGTACTTAGTACATCATTTTACACTACATTTTATGCTATGTGTGCCCATTGTGTGCGTACATAGTACAATTATTCATCACATGCCTACATTTCGGTATGACATTTGGTTTGTTTAACATGGAACAATACATTCATTAACATTAGCTACGCCATTCGTTAGTAGGTAGTGGTACCATAGGAATTGACAACTCCCGTTCCGGACATCATAGGTTGGTTTGGATGAAAGGAATGACCGAATTCGATACACATAACTTAGATAAACCTTTAATTTATTTAAGGGTTTATCACCACAGTCTCAAGGCTTGGATGTATGCATTTTCACAATACCGCATAAATGTTTGTATCAGTATAGCATGCATTTGTTTCACAAAACATAACTTTGATTTAAACCATGTTTTACTTCAATTCCTTGTTTTTGTGCATTTTACATATGGTTTAGTTGATATATTTCACTTACCATACATGATATATTTTGGGTACACATTACATGATCTACATTAAACATAAACATTTTGACATTGATATACACATTTGGTGGTTTACATTGAACATGGACATTTCGATATGGTTTACAGAATAACCCTTGACAATTGATTTATACATGAACAATTTATATGGTGGTTGGTTTGGGTAAATGGTTTGAGTAACGTGGCGTATGTGATATGATACAAACATGGTGGATACGCCGCTGGTACTTCCTATATATAAATGTTTGTATAATATTACCTATCGTAGCATTATTTAAATCATTCCAGTTTAGACATATTACGTTTTACACAAATAACATATTCTTCACAAGACATTGTTTTTACAAACAACTTAGCTTATACAAACTCATTTTACTAGGTTACTCATTTAACCTTACATTTTATTTATACATATCATCTGATCTTATAGTTTTTCATATGATTTACAAAACAAAACAATTTACAAGGTTCATGAGTGACTGTTATTAAACGTTTTCTTTAAACTCAAGTCATGAATCTCATTTTCACAAAACCTATGTATCTCACAGGCATTTTTATGCTGACGTACCTACTTTCACATGTGTTTTCAGGAGCGGTCGCTTAGGAGATGATCTTGACACTAGGGCGGACCTGTGCCTTAGAGACATAAAAGCAAAGATAGACTTAGTTAACTATGTTATAAACACTTTATTTCCTGTTTCTAAACAATGTAACTCTCGTATTTGATAAATAAAATACAACTTTATTTGCCATGTATTTGAAACAATTAATTATGTCCCAACACTCCCCGGCGTTTCCGCCGCGGTTGCATGTTATACGCGGCCGGGGTGTGACAATAACCATCGTGATTACGCTCACGTTGCGAAGTTCAAACGAACTTCGTGTTGACCAAAGACTGGTCAATGCAGAAAGTCAAACAAAGTTTGACTTTCGTGCTAGAAACGCATAAAAGAACGAAAGAATACTTACAACGGGTCCAAGAACGGAAGCTTTGATCCAAATATTCGCAAGTATGAAGTGATAATCACATCAACTTAGAGAACCAATTCAGATTCAAAGGTGTGAGTTGAGAGTGAAGTGGATGGGGGTATTTATAGACTTCATAGAACCGTTAAGATCGTTTCTTGAAACCGGTCTTTGATCTAGGCCGTACATTTGCACCTATTGTTTTCCAAAACCATGGGAGCCTCTAATATGAGCCCAAAGTATTGAAAATACCATTTGCACATGACCAAAACAGCTGGAACAGGCTGGAAATAGCTGGAAATCACATTCTGCTGAACTGGGGACAGCTTACGGATCGCAAGGGACCTCCATACGGTCTGTATGGAGCTTGCAGACCAGCTATGTTTGAAATTTGGCAGTTTTGGTCCCTGTGCGCATATTGTCGTGTTTTGGCACTTCTAACACCCGTCAAGCCCATTTTTATGCTCCATAAGGATGTTAAGGCATAGGGAACATGAAACATTCTCAAAAACATCTCGGATGCCGGTTCGTTTGGCCGTACGATTCCGTTGTTCGGTTAATTACGACGGAAGTCGTAACGGACGCAAAAACGATCCAAATTGTGCGACGAATGGAATTTTATCATGCCAAACACTAAAATAAAATATTGTAATGCTTACATAAGTTTTTGGATGTCCGGATATATACAGAATGTAAAATATGCGAGAAAATGCAAACTTATGCACTTTTTGACGCTTTTAGTCCCCATGGATCAAGAAGGTTTATTTTTGCGCACCAAACACTTCAAAGCCTATTTCTTAGGTATGTAATGGATATTTAGGGCATATTTAACTTATGATCAAGTTCCGGAATGTTCGTTATAGTACAAATCGGCATACTTTCGCAGTTTGTCGAAATTAGTCCCTGTAAGCGAATAAACTAGATTTCGGCATACCAAACCATCCAAAACTTATTTCTAAGTTATGTTAAGGTTATTTAAGGTATGTTAAGCCTATGTCACTGTTCCGGAGTGTTTTTTGCATTAAAATGGTTATATTTACGCATTAGATCGCGTATAACCTTCCAGAAAGCGATTTAAAGCCCGAAATCGAACAAGAATTGATATGTGCAAACGATACACATATTTTTACAAATCCCAAGTATGAAACACAATAATTCATTGATTTGGTATTTGTTTGATGGTCGCAGAGGCACAGGTGTCACAGTCTCCCCTACTTTAGGAAATTCCGTCCCGAAATTTATTCGTAGGAGTCCGTCTATGACTTTGTGTCAAATAACCACCAGAGATATGCAAGGCATAATCCTGTCATTTCCTTAACGGACATTCTTCAAAAACGAAAATGAACGGACCGAGTCATTTTCCTCATCGAGTATTCTTCAGAAGCGGAAATGAAGGAATAAACAAACGGATATTCATTTCCTCAACGGACATTCTTCAGAAACGAAAATGAACGGAAGGAGTCATTTTCAACAGATGCTTCATCAGAAACGGAAATGAAGGATTAAACAAATGGATATTCATTTCCTTCAACGGATATTCTTCACAAACGAAAATGAACAAACATGGTCATTTTCAACGGTTGCTTCATCAGAATCGGAAATGAGGGATTAAACAAACAGATATTCATTTCCCCCAACGGATCTTCTTCAGAAACGAAAATGAACAAACGGGGTCATTTTCAACAGTTGCTTCATCAGAATTGGAAATGAAGGATTTAACAAACGGATATTCATTTCCTTCAATGGATATTCTTTAGAAACGAAAATGAACAAACGGAGCCATTTTCAACGGTTGTTTCATCAGAATTGGAAATGAAGGATTTAACAAACAAATATTCATTTCCTTCAACGGATATTCTTTAGAAACGAAAATGAACAAACGGGTTCATTTTCAACGGTTGCTTCATCAGAATTGGAAATGAAGGATTTAACAAACGGATATTCATTTCCTTCAACGGATATCTTTAGAAATGAAAATGAACAAATGGGGTTATTTTCAACGGTTGTTTCATCAGAATTGGAAATGAAGTTTTTAACAAACGGATATTCATTTCCTTCAACGGATATTCTTTAGAAATGAAAATGAACAAACAGGGTCATTTTCAACGGTTGCTTCATCAGAATTGGAAATGAAGGATTAAATAAATGGATATTCATTTCCTTCAACGGGTATTCTTTAGAAACGAAAATGAACAAACGGAGTCATTTTCAACGGGTGTTTCATCAGAAACGGAAATGAATTGGGTTAACTCTAGACACATGACAAAACTTGCTGTGGTTTTTGTGCACTAAATTCCATAATGTGTAGGGGAAGAAATCACACCTGTGATAAGTGTGACTAGACTACCATACAGTCCTTTTAATTAGATCGACAAATGATCTCTTTAATTAGACCACCAAGGAGTCTTTTCAGCTATATCATCACATGATATTCCTAGACAGATTTTTGGATCAATCTGTTTAACTAGACCACTCCAGGGGTCCAATTATAGAATAGTACTTCATAACCCAAGGGACTTAACTACAACGTAGAAGTCCATTAAGGATTTAAGATAGTACCTTTGGATATCCTACTATGAATCCCTTATACGAAGATATGGAAGATTCTACGAGGATTTGGATAATAAAATTTTGGATCAGACAAAAACATAAAAGGGAACACATACGCACATAATCACATAATTGTTTAACTTAACCTTAAATTTGTTATCTTTGGACACGGATATTTAAAGCACACCAGGAATCCAATCCATGGATTTCATTTGGCACTTTAATCATTTCAAGAATCTATCTATGAAGATAGGAAAATCTTAATAGGAATTCGGCTTTGTCCTTATTGAATCGTAATGTATGTATTGAATCATACAAAGAATTCAATTAAGGGCTCCGATGACGATACCCATCCACAAGGATCTAATTATGAGGATAGAAAGATCCTACATGGATTTTGGAATTTGTGTAACGAGAGGTGTTACGACACCTTGCACTAGGCGTGCATAAGCCGATACACAAGGTAGAAAGTTCATGAGGTTGAGGCGCTAGATATGCCAAGGCGACATATGAAGCAGAATTTGAAGGTTGAGCAGCAGCAGGATTTGTAACAGCTTTGCTTTGGATTGCAAAGCGGCACATGTTAACCAAATGTCCCCATCGTCCACAGTGGGTACATTTGAAACAGGGTAGTTGATTCGGATGATGATGGTTACATTGATTGCACCAAGGAGCAGTTCCCTTATACGGCTTCATCCCTGAGGCGAGTCATGGTGATAGCTAAATCAACGGTCCTCTGGAGTACGACGCCTATCTGCTGGGTAATTGCAGCACCTGGTTCAGACATTTGAGTGTTGTTGCGATGAAGAGGCATCTTGAAGATAATGGAAGGCATAGGAGGAAACAAGCGAAAGATAGTCAAAAGAGAATGACAACTCATAAAGATTGTGACCATTTGTTTGTTACCAAAGGCAAACAAATGAGACGGTGACTAATCAAAGTAAGCAGGTCATATTAATGTATCGTGAAGACATGCTCTCCTACAAGTGAACACTCACCCCAAGAGTTCCCAGGTAAGAATGACTGGTCCGATTATGTGGATTTGTATGAACACTCTATTCCTTAGACAGAAAACTCAGAGTACAGGCGTCCACCCTTCCAGATTGCACGTGTTCACATTATAAGACCCAAACTTTGATGAGATCTTTGAAAACTTTGAAGGTTCAAAACCTTATAATAAATCATCCTAGAACAGATGATTAGTTTTCAAAGCAGATTCAAAATTTGTGTTCTTATTGTGGTTGTCACTTAAGGATAAGTGGCGGTATTGTTTTAAAACTAAACACAAGATAACTTGTGTTAGGGTCCTAGGAAGGTTATAGACTAGGTCAAAGCATTACTAATAACCTAATTCCCTATAATTATTTGCTCTGATACCAACTTTTCTGTCACACCCCGACCACGTAAAACAACAAAACGTGGCGGAAACGTCGGGGAGTGTTGTAACATAATCATTGTTTCATAACCATGGATTGAACAGTTTTGTTTTATTGAATTAAATGTATAACATTACATTGGAATTAGAAACAAAACATGAACAAATAGACTTTCATTGTTATTAAGTCACTAAGGCCTCGTCCAGTCCTATGTGAGCGTACACAAATATCATCATCAAACATCGTCAACTATGGTACGTGAAACACATGTGAAAATACGCCAGCATAAAAATGTCGGCGAGTACATAGGTTTTATTTGAGTGTCAGATTCATGGCTTGTTTTAAATGTTGCAATACTTATTTAAAAACCTTATTTTGAAAAGTATAGTATTGTGACATAATTAACCTACTCAAATCAAGTTGGTTATAATTTATAAAAATCTCAAAGCCATGATTCTTAACTCCAAAACATTTGTTTATATAAGCCCAAATTGTAAATCATTTTTGAAATAAAAATCGAATGGAATATATATATATATATATATATATATATATATATATATATATATATATATATATATATATATATATATATATATTGATAGAAAAACCTTGTAATATAACTTTGTTTTGATAACATTTGCCCAAGTGATCTAGATAACGCAACGAAATATAATGTATTAAAAGCATCTATATATAGGAAGTACAAGCGGCGTATCTACCATGCTTTTAACACATTACACCCGCCCCGTTACCTAATCACTTCCCTAACCCAACGGTTCAAACAGTATCAAACGGTTCACATAAATCAAATGGTTACAAACGGGTCACATAATTCAAACGGTTACAAACGGTTCACACAAATCAAACGGTTACAAACGGTTCACATGATTCAAACGGTTACAAACGGTTCACACAAATCAAATGGTTACAAACGGATCACATAATTCAAACGGTTCACACAAGTGTAAAACAATGTGTCCATATGCTGGATGAACATATGAAACAAAATGTAGTAGGAAAATCAATGTGCTAGCATGCTAAGAGAACATACATAGCAAAACATAATAAAATCATGTACTAATAATGTACTAATGAACATAGCAAGTATATGATATGAAAACATGGAAAACACGAAAGTAACAAGTAGGCACATGTGTTTCACCCCAAAACGTTTGAAAAACAGTAAAAGAGGGATCACGTATATGATATAAAATCATGTACTAATAATGTACTAATGAACATAGCAAGTATATGATATGAAAACATGGAAAACACGAAAGTAACAAGTAGGCACATGTACTCACTTGAGGATGCTTAGAAGTCTTGAATAACTACCAAGCAAATGCTAGAGGGATCACGTATGACACCTGTGCCTCTGCGACCATCAAACAAAAACCAAATCAATGAAATATTGTGTTTCATACTTGGGATTTGTGTAAACATGTGTATCGTTTGCACATGTCAATTCTTGTTCGATTTCGGGCCTTAAATCACTTTCTGGAAGGTTATACGCGATCTGATGCGTAAATATAACCAGTTTAATGCAACAAACACTCCGAAATAGTGAAATAGGCTTAACATACCTTAAATAACCGTTACATAACTTAGAAATAAGTTTTGGATGGTTTGGTATGCCGAAATCAAGTTTGTTTGCTTACAGGGACTAAAATTGACAAACTACGAAAGTATGCCGATTTGAACTGTAACGAACAATCCGGAACTTGATCATAAGTTAAATATGCCCTAAATAACCTTTACATAGCTTAGAAATAGGCTTTGAGGTGTTTTGTGCGCAAAAATAAACTTTATGTTCATTCAGGGACTAAAAGCGTCAAAAAGTGCATAAGTTTGCATTTTCGCTCATATCTTACGTTCTGAATACATCCGGACATCCAAAAATTTATGTAAGCATTAAAATATTTTATTTTAGTGTTTGGCATAAGAAAATTCCATTCGTCGCTTGATTTGGATCGTTTTTGCATTTGTTACGACTTCCGTCGTAATTAACCGAACAACGCAACCGTACGACCAAACGAACCGACATCCGACATATTTTTGAGCATATAGTAACTTCCCTATTCCTTAACTTCATTTTAGAGTCTTGAAATGAGGTTAACGGGGCTTAAATGTGTCAAAAATGAGCCGAAATGCAAGATTCTGAAGTTCAGGGACCAAAATTGACATTCTGCCATAGTTATCTTAGGAATTGACCAAAATGAAAAATCTAAATTCCAGCTTGTTCCAGCTGTTCCCCTCATTTGTACATGGTTTTAATGAAACTATGGGCTCCCATGGTTTCACAAAACCATGGGCACATGTGTACGGATGAGATCGAAGCTCGTTTAACGATGAACGATCCTAACGGTTCTAGATTTCCTATATATACCCACCACCTTTCACTTGCAAAACCCACAATGATCTGATTTTTGCTCTCTAAGTTGAAGTTTATGCTTCATACCTGAGAGTAAATCGGATCATAGCTTGCGGGGACCTTTTGTAAGTATTCTTTCGTTCTTTTCATTCGTTTTTATCGTTAAAGTCAAACTGCGTTTGACTTTCAGCATTAACCAGTTTATCGTCAATGAGAAGTTCGTATGAACTTCATAACATGAGCGTAATCACGATGGTTATAGTCCCTAGTGACTATACCTACTGATTACCACGTTATCTAGGTGTAGTGACGAGTCGTAGTTTCGGCCAAAATGCGTATTCTTTCGTATTTTGTAACCAAACTACTTTTAGGTATCAAAGCCGTTTGTTTTGATACCAAACCTATTTTCTAACTTAGTAAAACATGTTTCGACATGTTTAGCTCGTCACTTTAGGTTTAGTGCTTATGTAGAGTCGTAAGTCAAGCGGACTAAACACCCGCTTAGACTTACGAACTAGACCCGTTTGGTCGATCTTTAGGATCCGACAAAACACATTAGGTGACCATAGTTGTATAGGGAATAACCTTCCGAGGTTATACCTTATGGTCACTTCGTTTAAGTAGTTGTATGATAGGTAGTTTATATGCCTTTGGAAAATTACCAAAATACCCTTTTTTATGCATAATTGATATTTAAGCATATGTAACCCAAACTTTTGTCACTTAACTGATTATGCAACATAATTAAACATGTTTAGGCATATAATACTTGTCATAGGACTAGTTAGGCGTTCCAAATGCGTTTTACGCGAACGACGCGTTAAAGTAGCATAAGCTACCTAAACGGATCGTAATGGGTCATAAGCACTTAGGTTAGGTTTCATTTTAGTATGTGGACTTTGTTAAACCATATCATATGAGTTCCAATACTCATTTGGTTTACGAAACCTCATACTATCCGATCTTCCGAGTTAGGTCCGGTTATTAATGTAGTTACCTATATTAGGTGCCATTGATTTTCGTGATCCCTCTAGCTTTGCTTGGTTGTTGTTCAAGACTTCTAAGCACCCTTAAGTGAGTACATAGTCCCCTCTTTTACTGTTTTTCAAACGTTTTGGGGTGAAACACATGTGCCTACTTGTTACTTTCGTGCTTTCCTGTTTTCACATCATATAATTTCTATGTTCATTAGTACACTATTAGTAAATGATTTCATTATGTTTTATGCTATGTATGTCCTTTCAGTGCATACTTAGTACATAAATTTACATTACACTTCTGCTATGTATGTTTACTTAACATGCTAGCACATTGTTTTACATGACTTTTTGCTGCACATGCTCATCCAGCATATGGCCACATTGACTTACATTTTGAACCGTTGTAACTATTTGACTATGTGAACCGTTGTAACTATTTGATTATGCGAACCGTTTGTAACCGTTGAAATATGGGAACCGTTTGTAACTGTTGAACCATATGAACCATTTGTATCTGTTTATTGACATGAACCGTTTTAAAATCTGTTTGAACTGTTGGGTTAGGGAAGTGATTAGGTAACGGGGCGGGTGTAATGTGCTAAAAGCATGGTGGATACGCCGCTGGTACTTCCTATATATAAGTGCTTTTAACACATTATATATCGTTGCGTTATCTAGATCGCTTGGGCAAGGTTATCAAAACAAAGTTATATTGCAAGGTTTTCTAACGATATATATATATATATATATATATACTAACTATTCAAGTTTTTATTTCAAAAACGATTTACATTCTGGTTTAACTAAACAAATGTTTTGGAGTTAAGAATCATGGCTATGGGATTTTATAAATTATAACCAACTTGATTTGAGTTGGTTAATCTGGTCGCAATACTATACTTTTCAAAAACAAGGTTTTTAATTAAATATTGCAACATGTAAACTAGCCATGAATCCGACACTCAACTAAAACCTATGTACTCGCCGACATTTTTATGCTAACGTATTTTCACATGTGTTTCAGGTACAATAGTTGATGATATTTGATGATGATATTGGTGTATGCTCACATAGGAATGGACAAGGCCTTAGTGACTTAATAACAACGAAAGACTATTTGTTTATGTTTTGTTTCAATTTCCAATGTAATGTAATACATTTGATTTAATAAAACGAAACTATTTATTCCATGGTTGTGAAACAATGATTCTGTTACAACACTCCCCGACGTTTCCGCCACGTTTTGTTGTTTTACGTGGTCGGGGTGTGACAGAAAAGTTGGTATCAGAGCCAATGGTTATAGGGAATTAGGTTATTAGTAATGCTTTGACCTAGTCTATAACCTTCCTAGGACCCTAACGCGAGTTTACTTGCGTTTAGTCATAAAACAATACCATCGCCTATCCTTAGGTGACAACCACAATAAGAACATAAATTTTGAATCTACTTGAAAACTAATCATCTGTTCTAGGATGATTTATTATAAGTTTTGAACCTTCAAAGTTTTCAAGATCTCGTCAAAGTTTGGGTCTCATTAATGTGAACACGTGCAAACTGGAAGGGTGGGTGCCTGTACCTTGGGTCTTCTGTCTAAGGCTAGAGTGTTCGTACAAATCCTCAGTATCGGACCAGTTACTCTTACCTGGGAACTCTTGGGGTGAGTGTCCACTTATAGGCGAGAATGTCTTCGCGACACATTATATTGACCCGCTTACTTTGATTAGTCACTGTCTCATTTGTTTGCCTTTGGTAACAAACAAATGGTCACAATCTTCATGCATTGTCATTCTCTTTTGACTATCTTTCGCTTGTTTCCTCCTATGCCTTCCATTATCTTCAAGATGCCTCTTCATCGCAACAACACTTAAATGTCTGAACCTGGTGCTGCAATTACCCAGCGGATAGGCGTTGTACTCCAGAGGACCGTTGATTTAGCTATCACCATGACTCGTGATGTGCGTGAAGTGTGTTATATTTTAGATGTATATTTAAGCCCATTTTACACTTTTAGCCAAGTTTTAAATTTATAAAACACGATATTTACTAACACTAAACACACATATGGGCAAGTGCACCCATCGTGGACGTAGTATAGTGTTGGTAAGATACCGAGGTCGTCCAAGGACACAAGAGCTTTTAGTACCGCTTTATCCTCATCGTCTAACCAAATCAAAATGTTAGAAAAGATTTTTAAACTAAGAAAATAAAAACTAACTAAATGTTGAAAATAAAATAAAAATAAAAACAGATAGACAAGATGAATCACTTGGATTCGACTCGTGTATTAGTATAACCTTTGATTATTTTCGCACTTTGCACTTATTTAAGAGATTATCTTAGTTATTGTAGTAGGCCCCTCTTTTGAAGGCGACGTTACCCTCAACCCAGTAGTTTGAGTCAGCAAGGATGCAATCCTAAAGGGTCGGATTATTGAAAGATAATGAATTAATTTATTAATGCAAATTATGGTAGGCCCCTCTTTTGGAGGTGACGTTACCCTCGACTAAGTAGTCTGAGTCAGCAGGGATACAGTCCTAAATAGCCGGGTTATAGTATTAATATTAGTTAACTTATGAGGGCGTCAAAGAGTTTGGATCCCCGCCATCCAATACCTATGGGCATTGAAGGAGATCCTACTAAATTTGACCCAGGTCCCTTGCAGGACCTCTAAACGCTGAACAAGGGCAAGACCCTTACCAAACCGTTCCCTTAACCCCCGACCAGGTAGCCAACATACCTCCATATAGACCGTGGAGATACGAATGGTGAAAATCTTTTATTTTATATAGATAGTAGAATAATGCCAA
The DNA here is from genome assembly GCF_002127325.2 of Helianthus annuus. Lineage (NCBI taxonomy): Eukaryota > Viridiplantae > Streptophyta > Magnoliopsida > Asterales > Asteraceae > Helianthus > Helianthus annuus. The sequence goes on along the minus strand of NC_035444.2, from coordinate 127,758,369 downwards.
GACACCACGGACAAACAATAAGGAAAGATCACCTTCAACATAAGCAACTAGTTATTAAAGTCATTAAAAATAAAAAAGTATTATACTAAACATGACCTTGATTGTCAAGAACTCTTCCGATCAATCTTGGATCCCGAGACGACTCACACACTCTATGATGGACAATGGATGATGGTGGTGGATGATAGTGTTATGATGGTGGTGGGTGGTGGATGAAGTGTGAGAGAGGTGGTGTGCCAAGGGATGAGTTGCAATGAAACCAAGCACTCCTATTTATAGGCTGAACAGAAGGCTGGGCACGGCTCCGTGTCCGCTGGGCACGGCCCCGTGCCTGTCTGACACTCTCTCTCTTCATTAATTGTAATTCGCAATTACAATTAATGCGCCTGCAGTACTTTCGCCACGCCCCCGTGTTCACTGGGCACGGCCCCGTGGTGGGCAATAGAAGCTTCTACTGGTTTGTCTTTTATGCTGCTTCTTGGGCACGGCCCCGTGCTGGCTGAGCACAGGGCGTGTTCAGTCTTCTGCCTTCTCTATTTTGCTTGGGAGGATGCTGTCGAGGGGTCGGGCAATCCACTAATGTTCCTTTTCTTGTATTTATGTTAGATTTAGCTGTCTTTTTGCTTCTTTTGTTAATTTGAGCTCATTTAATCCTGAAAATACAAAAGGAAGACAAAAACACTCTTTTTCCAACATTAGTACTAAAAAAGGGTTAGTTTTATGCCTCATTTGATGTAATTTATATGTTGCATTTTACACACATCAAATACCCCCACACTTGAATCTTTGCTCGTCCTCAAGCAAAACTCTTTAATATGTGGCTTTCACTCCCAAATGGAATGGGTAGAAGAGAAGGATTTGGCTTGTCATAGAGTGTCGGGAATCCAAGGTCTTTATTGGGTTTTATTTTTATTTATTTACAATCCTATTCGTTATGATTTATTTAGAACGTTTCATAAGATAAATTACTTATTTGGGCATAGCATGCCTTTTTAAAATTCCATTTATATACAAGTTCACATACCTCACAGGAGAAATCACTCACACTCGGCCGAAGGTGTATTTTTTAGTGAATCACTCGAGAGCGGCATGGAACTTATTCCTACCATAGGCTTGCCAAGCAATCAATCCTCCTCCTTTTTAACTTTTTACCTTTGTAAATATTAAGAGAACTTTTTGGGTAAAGGCTTGGGCTAAAGGTGGGTAGTCGGGTTAGTGGTTAGTAAAAGGGCGAAAAGCGTAGAAGCGTCGGTTTTCGTAAAACATTTTGTTTTAGTGACTTTTTATTCTTAATGAAGTGTTTCTTCAAACAAGCTTTTGTTTTAAGAGCTTTATTTGTTTATTTCTAACTTCATTCATTTTTTTTCGAAGTCACACGAAAACCGAGCTTGTTACTAAAATAAAGGGAGAAAATAAAAAGGGTTTTTGGTGGGTAAAAAGGTTTTAGGGTGAGAAATGAAAAGGTTTAGGCTCAAATGGGTTAACTAGGGGGAGTTTTTGGGTAGGTGAAAAGAAAAATAAAAATAATGGTTATGAAAGAAAAATGGTTAGTCCTAATGCCTCCATCATTTACTTACTTGGGTTTAAGTTGGTAAGGACTGGGAATGAATCGTCGTGGCAAGTTCTAGAGTTGTAGGAACCAAGCGGCTATTCACACAAGAAACGAAAAATGAGCATTTAGCGTAAAGATGTATATTCGTATGCTCAATAAAGGCTCAAAACTCACTTTATGTGGGAATGGGTTTTTCTATGTGATCAAGTATATATAATCGAATTTTAACTAAGCTTGTCATGCCGTTTCATAATTTCCTTATGTTGGTTCTTTTTATCACGACGCTATCGGTTGTAAACTTGTAAAAATATAACCTTGTTAGTCTTAGAATTCCCAACTTAAACTTTAGACAAGTAAAAAAAAATGAAAATTTTTGAAAAAAAATTGGGGTGATTAGCGGTTCCAATAGAGTTTTGTGTAAGGCTTGTTATTAGGATTTGTAAAATTTCAAGGTTTTAGCATCCCCCCCACACTTAAATTACACATTGTCCTCAATGTGTCCCAAAAATAAATTTTTAGGTTGATTAGATGTGTAACATGGTGTTAAAAGCAAAAATTTATGTTACTGGCAGCCTGGACACGGCCCCGTGTTCAGGTGCCAGTAACGAAAATTAAAGAAAAGAAACAGAAGCCTGGACACGGGGGCGTGTCTGGTGAACACGGCCCGTGTCCAGTTACCTGAATTGGGCATTTTTCTGCAGGGTGTTCAGCACGGGGCCGTGTTGGTTGGGCACGGCCCGTGCTGAACCTACTGTAACGGAGAAATTGTTGACGTGTGGCCTTGTTCTTGTGCATGGGGTCATGTTTCTCATTTCCCTTCTCATCCTTTACCACCATGAGTGTGTTTAATTTATTATGTACCATTCAAACCTTAAAACCATCATTTCATTAAACCATAGAGAGATACATAATATTCCTAAAATTATATTACGCTAGATAAGAAAACACAAGAAGCATTAAACCATGGAGTGCTAGCCTATACTTTATTTTAATTAGCAAAATTTCCAAGAAGCTAGTAGTCTTGGTTAGATATGGCCTTATAGAACTCCTTCTTCCGGGTGTGGATTTCCTCATATGTCGGCGAGCCACTCCTCCACTTCCCTTGGAAGGAGAAAAGAGGGCTCATTAGCGTTAGTTTGAGGAGTTGCGATTTTTACCGGGATTTCTTGTTGGTGCTCCATGGGAGGTTCCGCTGGCAAGTCGTCCCACCCGGTAGGGTTGTTAACTCCGAGTGCCAGGTTCCAATCCTGTTGAGGAAGGACCGGTTCCATCGGGGGTGTTACAAGAATATTTAACCTCTGGTGCAAGAGGTTAATCTCTTGAAAGCTACTCTCGAGTCCCACCGTAAGATCGTTAATACGGTCGATTATGACCTCCTCTACTGACGTCATTTCGTCGAGAGCCTCCCTTAATGCTATTACATAATGCACAAGTGTAGCTTCAGTGGAGGGCCTCCTTCCTCTTCGGTTATCTGATGAATGCACGGAAGATGTTTCGCTGTTTTCACTCGACATTCTACGAAAACCAAACTAAAGATAGTTTATTTGCTGAAACAGTAGACCGGACACGCCCCCGTGCTCATTGAGCACGGCCCCGTGTTCATCTTTCTGCAGAGTTTTAAAGCAAGGAAACTTGTGGTTTTAAGTTACTTTCTGAACTTGTGGGGTCTTTTTAAACATTAGTAACTTAAAACAATGTTATACAACATATTTTTACTAAGATTCCTTGAACAAAACTCATCAATCCCTACCACAAAGCTTGAAAATTCAAACTTTCATGGAGGTTCTTGGAGAAAGATGAAGAAGAAGGAAATGGTTAAAAAAGGAAAGGACAAGATGGGTTTGTTGGAACCTTCTTTTAGAACTTACCTAGGATAGTTGAGAGAAGATTCCTCCAAATCTCTGTCCCAAGTTGGTCCAAATGTGCAGAATTCTTGGCTGCATTTGTAGAAAACGACAGCATCCTGGACACGGCGCCGTGTTCAATGGGCACGGCGCCGTGTTCAATGGGCACGGCCCCGTGTGCAGATGGAATTCTGACACAGTTTATCCATATTCTGACGTAAGGATCAGAAGGGAATCTTTTGGTGGGCACGGGGACGTGTTGACTGGACACGGCTCCGTGTCGAGAGACTGTTTTATGAAGTTTGTCTTATTTTTAAGGAACTTAATAGTATCGGGTGGCTCCTGACTGGTTGGAACAACCCCAAAGTATCTAAGATACTTTAATTGTCCCAGACTAAGGCGAGAACGCAAGAGGTTATCGGTGAGGGTAATTCCTATTTTCATTCTAGGTGGACAAGTCCAACCCTTTCCCGGGCTCTTGTTAAAGAAGGTATATGCCGAATCGCTCAGGTCTATGTATGCACCGAATGAAGTCGATGGAGAGTCCTTCACGGCACAATCGGCATAGGGACGACTATCGTCCAAGTCTTCGCTAGGTATGAAGGTATTTTTGGGAGCAACGAGGTTGTTGGAATGCAATCCCAACATTTCTTCATGGTCTTCGTCTTGGGGAGGATCAATGAAATCCTTCCTAAGCTCTTTTGACCAATTTAAATTAGCTCTTCTAGTTGAAATAACTCGTCAAGGAGCATTTCTCCTAGAATATCTGGCTGGGCGCATTCGAGGGAGAGATAGTGATTATTTTTACTTTCGCCCCTCTTAAGGTTATAAGGAGTCGGTGGGTCTATGTAGTGGGGCCTATAATTTAGAAAGTAACATTCTAATTCTTTATGTTCGCCTCCACATAATTGACACCACATACCATAAGAGTGCCGAAAGTAAAAAGAATTACCATCACTCATGTTTGTGTCAGAAATTACCAACCGCCGGGATCTAATGGTTCTGTTTTCAGTATGTGAAACTTGGGCACGGGGGCGTGTTGAGTGAGCACGGCCCCGTGTTTAGCTTACTGTTTGACTTAAAACAAGATTGACAGTTCCAAGGATTGAGCACGGGGGCGTGTTCAGCAGGCACGGCCCGTGCTGAGCTCTGCAGAAGCTGAAAAACTAAGAAAATCCTAAAAAAAATTAAAACGAAAAATAAAAATATGATTAGGCCGTTGATTCCTAACTTTCTTAAAATCCTTGTGTCCCCGGCAACGGCGCCAAAAACTTGATGTGCGTGAAGTGTGTTATATTTTAGATGTATATTTAAGCCCTTTTTACACTTTTAGCCAAGTTTTAAATTTATAAAACACGATATTTACTAACACTAAACACACATATGGGCAAGTGCACCCATCGTGGACGTAGTATAGTGTTGGTAAGATACCGAGGTCGTCCAAGGACACAAGAGCTTTTAGTACCGGTTTATCCTAAACGTCTAACCAAATCAAAATGTTAGAAAAGATTTTTAAACTAAGAAAATAAAAACTAACTAAATGCTGAAAATAAAATAAAAATAAAAACAGATAGACAAGATGAATCACTTGGATTGGACTCGTGTATTAGTATAACCTTTGATTATTTTCGCACTTTTGCACTTGTTTAAGAGATTATCTTAGTTATTGTAGTAGGCCCCTCTTTTGAAGGCGACGTTACCCTCAACCCAGTAGTTTGAGTCAGTAAGGATACAATCCTAAAGGGTCGGATTATTGAAAGATAATGAATTAAGTTATTAATGCAAATTATGGTAGGCCCCTCTTTTGGAGGTGACGTTACCCTTGACTAATTAGTCTGAGTCAGCAGGGATACAGTCCTAAATAGCCGGGTTATAGTATTAATAGTAGTTAACTTATGAGAGGGTCAAAGAGTTTGGATCCCCGCCATCCAATACCTATGGGCATTGAAGGAGATCCTACTATATTTGACCCAGGTCCCTTGCAGGACCTCTAAACGCTGAACAAGGGCAAGACCCTTACCAAACCGTTCCCTTAACCCCCGACCAGGTAGCCAACATACCTCCATATAGACCGTGGAGATACGAATGGTGAAAATCTTTTATTTTATATAGACAGTAAAATAATGCCAAGACACCACGGACAAATAATAAGGAAAGATCACCTTCAACATAAGCAACTAGTTATTAAAGTCATTAATACAAAACCAAATAAAAAGTGCAAAAGATTAAAAATAAAAAGTATTATACTAAACACTTGTCTTCACCAAGTGATGTAAGAGACTTAGGCAAACATGGCCTTGATTGTCAAGAACTCTTACGATCAATCTTGGATCCCGAGACGACTCACACACTCTATGATGGACAATGGATGATGGTGGTGGATGATGGTGTTATGGTGGTGGTGGGTGGTGGATAAAGTGTGAGAGAGGTGGTGTGCCAAGGGATGAGTTGCAATGAAACCAAGCACTCCTATTTATAGGCTGAACAGAAGGCTGGGCACGGCTCCGTGTCCGCTGGGCACGGCCCCGTGCCTGTCTGACACTCTCTCTCTCTTCATTAATTGTAATTCGCAATTACAATTAATGCGCCTGCAGTAATTTCGCCACGCCCCCGTGTTCACTGGGCACGGCCCCGTGGTGGGCAATAGAAGCTTCTACTGGTTTGTCTTTTATGCTGCTTCTTGGGCACGGCCCCGTGCTGGCTGAGCACAGGGCGTGTTCAGTCTTCTGCCTTCTCTATTTTGCTTGGGAGGATGCTGTCTAGGGGTCGGGCAATCCACTTATGTTCCTTTTCTTGTATTTATGTTAGATTTAGCTGTCTTTTTGCTTCTTTTGTTAATTTGAGCTCATTTAATCCTGAAAATACAAAAGGAAGACAAAAACACTCTTTTTCCAACATTAGTACTAAAAAGGGTTAGTTTTATGCCTCATTTGATGTAATTTATATGTTGCATTTTACACACATCAACTCGCCTCAGGGATGAATTCGTATAAGGGAACTGCTCCTTCGTGCAATCAATGCCACCATCATCATCCGAATCAAATACCCTGTTTCAAATGTACCCACAGTGGACGATGGGGACATTTGGTTAACATGTGCCGCTTTGCAATCCAAAGTAAAGCTGTTACAAATCCTGCTGTTGTTCAAACCTTCAAATTCTGCTTCATATGTCACCTTGGCATATCTAGCACCTCAACCTCATGAACTCTCTACCTTGTGCAAGGTGTCGGAACACCTCTCATTACACAAACTCCAAAATCCATGTAGGATCTTTCTATCCTCATAATTAGATCCTTGTGGATGGATATCATTCATCGGAGCCCTTAATTGAATTCTTTGTATGATTCAATACGTACATTACGATTCAATAAGGACAAAGCCGAATTCCAATTAAGATTTTCCTATCTTCATAGATAGATTCTTTGAAATGATTAAATTGCAAAATGAAATCTACGGGTTGGATTCCTGGTGTGCTTTAAATATTTGTGTCCAAAGATAACAAATTAAAGGTTAAGTTAACCAATTATGTGATTATGTGCTTATGTGTTCCCTTTTGTGTTTTTGTGTGATCTAAATTTTTGTTATCTAAATCCTCATAGAATCTTCCATATCTTCGTATAAGGGATTCATAGTAGGATATCCAAAGGTACTATCTTAAATCCTTAATGGACTTCTACTTTGTATTAAGTCCCTTGGGTTATGAAGTAATATTCCATAATTAGACCAATTGAGTGGTCTAGTTAAACAAATTTATCCAAAAATCTGGTTAGGAATATCATGTGATGATATAGCTGAAAAGACTCCTTAGTGGTCTAATTAAAGAGATCATTTGTCGATCTAATTAAAAGGACCCTATGGTAGTATAGTCACACTCATCACAGGTTTGATTTTCTTCTCCTACACATTATGAAATGCACTATGCGGACTATGCAAGGAATTACAAGATTTTGGACGCGTACATAATTATGGAATTTAGTGCACAGAAATCACAGCAAGTTTTGTCATGTGTCTAGAGTTAACCCTATTCATTTCCATTTCTGATGAAGCACCCGTTGAAAATGACTCCGTCTGTTCATTTTCGTTTCTGAAGATTGTCCGTTGAGGAAATGAATATCCGTTTGATTACCCTACTCATTTCCATTTCTTAGGAAGCACCCGTTGAAAATGACTCCGTCTGTTCATTTTTGTTTCTGAAGATTGTCTGTTGAGGAAATGAATATCCGTTTGATTACCCTTTTCATTTCCATTTCTGATGAAGCAACCGTTGAAAATGACTCCGTCTGTTCATTTTCGTTTCTGAAGATTGTCCGTTGAGGAAATGAATATCCGCTTGATTACCCTTTTCATTTCCATTTCTGATGAGGCAACCGTTGAAAATGACTCCGTCTGTTCATTTTCGTTTCTGAAGATTGTCCGTTGAGGAAATGAATATCCGTTTATTCATCCTTTTCATTTCCGTTTCTGAGGAAGCAACCGTTGAAAATGACTCCGTCTGTTCATTTTCGTTTCTGAAGATTATCCGTTGAGGAAATTAATATCCGTTTGTTTATGCTTTTCATTTCTGTTTCTGATGGAGCACCCGTTGAAAATGACTCTGTCTGTTCTTTTCGTTTCTGAAGATTGTCCGTTGAGGAAATGAATCTCCGTTTGTTTATTCCTTCATTTCCGCTTCTAAAGAATACTCGTTGAGGAAAATGACTTCATCCATTCATTTTCATTTTTGAAGAATGTCTGTTAAGAAAATGACAGGATTATGCCTTGCATATCTCTAGTGGTTATTTGACACAAAGTCACAGACAGACTCCTACGAATAATATCGGGATAAAATTCCCTAAAGTAGGGGGAGACTATGACACCTGTGCCTCTGCGACCATCAAACAAAAACCAAATCAATGAAATATTGTGTTTCATACTTGGGATTTGTGTAAACATGTGTATCGTTTGCACATGTCAATTCTTGTTCGATTTCAGGCCTTAAATCGCTTTCTGGAAGGTTATACGCGATCTGATGCGTAAATATAACCAGTTTAATGCAACAAACACTCCGGAATAGTGAAATAGGCTTAACATACCTTAAATAACCGTTACATAACTTAGAAATAAGTTTTGGATGGTTTGGTATGCCGAAATCAAGTTTATTCGCTTACAGGGACTAAAATTAACAAACTACGAAAGTATGCCGATTTGAACTGTAACGAACAATCCGGAACTTGATCATATGTTAAATATGCCCTAAATATCCTTTACATAACTTAGAAATAGGCTTTGAGGTGTTTTGTGCGCAAAAATAAACTTTATGTTCATTCAGGGACTAAAAGCGTCAAAAAGTGCATCAGTTTGCATTTTCGCGCATATCTTACGTTCTGAATACATCCGGACATCCAAAAATTTATGTAAGCATTAAAATATTTTATTTTAGTGTTTGGCATAAGAAAATTCCATTCGTCGCTTGATTTGGATCGTTTTTGCATTTGTTACGACTTCCGTCGTAATTAACCGAACAACACAACCGTACGACCAAACGAACCGACATCCGACATATTTTTGAGCATATTTTAACTTCCCTATACTTTAACTTCATTTTAGAGCCTTGAAATGAGGTTAACGGGGCTTAAACGTGTCAAAAATGAGCCGAAATGCAAGATTCTAAAGTTCAGGGACCAAAATTGACATTCTGCCATAGTTATCTTAGGAATGGGCCAAAATGAAAAATCTAAATTCCAGCTTGTTCTAGCTGTTCCCCTCATTTGCACATGGTTTTAATGAAACTATGGGCTCCCATGGTTTCACAAAACCATGGGCACATGTGTACGGATGAGATCGAAGCTCGTTTTACGATGAACGATCCTAGCGGTTCTAGATTTCCTATATATACCCACCTCCTTTCACTTGCAAAACCCACAATGATCTGATTTTGGCTCTCTAAGTTGAAGTTTATGCTTCATACCTGAGAGTAAATCGGATCATAGCTTGCGGGGACCTTTTGTAAGTATTCTTTCGTTCTTTTCATTCGTTTTTATCGTTAAAGTCAAACTGCGTTTGAGTTTCTGCATTAACCAGTTTATGGTCAATGCGAAGTTCGTATGAACTTCATAACGTGAGCGTAATCACGATGGTTATAGTCCCTAGTGACTATACCTACTGATTACCACGTTATCTAGGTGTAGTGACGAGTCGTAGTTTCGGCCAAAATACGTATTCTTTCGTATTTTGTAACCAAACTACTTTTAGGTATCAAAACCGTTTGTTTTGATACCAAACCTATTTTCTAACTTAGTTAAACATGTTTCGACATGTTTAGCTTGTCACTTTAGGTTTAGTGCTTATGTAGAGTCGTAAGTCAAGCGGACTAAACACCCGCTTAGACTTACGAACTATACCCGTTTGGTCGATCTTTAGGATCCGACCAAACACATTAGGTGACCATAGTTGTATAGGGAATAACCTTCCGAGGTTATACCTTATGGTCACTTGGTTTAAGTAGTTGTATGATAGGTAGTTTATATGCCTTGGGAAAATTACCAAAATACCCTTTTTTATGCATAATTGATATTTAAGCATATGTAACCCAAACTTTTGTCACTTAATTCATTATGCAACATAATTAAACATGTTTAGGCATATAATACTTGTCATAGGACTAGTTAGGCATTCCAAACACGTTTTACGCGAACGACGCGTTAAAGTAGCGTAAGTTTCCTAAACAGATCGTAATGGGTCATAAGCACTTAGGTTAGGTTTCATTTTAGTATGTGGACTTTTTTAAACCATATCATATGAGTTCCAATACTCATTTGGTTTACGAAACCTCATACTATCCGATCTTCCAAGTTAGGTCCGGTTATTAATGTAGTTACCTATTATATAGGTAACTACATTAATAACCGGACCTAAATCGGAAGATCGGATAGTATGAGGTTTCGTAAACCAAATGAGTATTGGAACTCATATGATATGGTCTAACAAAGCCTACATACTAAAATGAAACCTAACCTAAGTGCTTACGACCCATTACGACCCGTTTAGGTAGCTTATGCTACTTTAACGCGTCGTTCGCGTGAAACGCGTTCGGACCGCCTAACTAGTCCTATGACAAGTATTATATGCCTTAACAAGTCTAATAATGTTGCCTAATCAGTTTAGATGTCAAAATTTATGTTACATATGCTTAAAATGAATTTATGCGTACAAAGGGCATTTTGGTCATTTTTCTAAGGCATATAAACTACCTATCATATAACTACTTAAACGAAGTGACCATAAGGCATAACCTCGGAAGGTTATTCCTTATACAACTATGGTCACTAAACATGTTTGGTCGGATCCTAATGATCGACCAAACGAGTCTAGTTCGAAAGTCAAAGCGGTTGTTTAGACCGCTTGATTTACGACTCTACATAAGCACTAAACCTAAAGTGACGAGCTAAACATGTTGAAACATGTTTAACTAAGTTAGAAAACAGGTTTTGATATCAAAACAAACGGTTTTGATAGCCAAGAGTAGTTTGGTTACAAAATACGCATGAACACGTATTTTGGCCGAAACTACGAGTCGTCACTATACCTAATCAACGTGGTAATCAGTATGTATAGTCACTAGGGACTATAACCATCGTGATTACGCTCACGTTGCGAAATTCAAACGAACTTCGTGTTGACCAAAGACTGGTCAATGCAGAAAGTCAAACAGAGTTTGACTTTTATGCTAGAAACGCATAGAAGAACGAAAGAATACTTACAACGGGCCCAAGAACGGAAGCTTTGATCCGAATATTCTTAGGTATGAAGTGATAATCACATCAAGTTAGAGAACCAATTCGAATTCAAAGGTGTGAGTTGAGATTGAAGTAGGTGGGGGTATTTATAGATTTCATAGAACCTTTAAGATCGTTTCTTGAAACCTGGGCTTTGATCTAGGCCGTACACTTGCACCCATTGTTTTCTAAAACCATGGGAGCCACTAATATGAGCCCATAGTATGAAAATACCATTTTCACATGCCCAAAACAACTGGAACAGGCTGGAAATAGCTGGAATTCACATTCTGCTGAACTGGGGACAGCTTACAGACCGCAAAGGACCTCCATACGGTCCGTATGGTGCTTGCAGACCAGCTATTTTTGAAATTTGGCAGTTTTGGTCCCTGTGCGCATATGGTCATGTTTTGTCACTTCTAACACCCGTCAAGTCCATTTTAAGCTCCATAAGGATGTTAAGGCATAGGGAACATGAAACATGCTCAAGAACATCTTGGATGTCGGTTCGTTTGGTCGTACGATTGCATTGTTCGGTTGATAACGACGGAATTCGTAACGGACGCAAAAACGATCCAAATTGCGCGACGAATGGAATTTTATCATGCCAAACACTAAAATAAAATATTATAATGCTTACATAAATTTTTGGATGTCCGGATATATTCAGAACTTAAAATATACGTGAAAATGCAAACTTATGCACTTTTTGACGCTTTTAGTCCCTATTGATCAAGAAGGTTAATTTTTGCGCACCAACACTTAAAAGCCTATTTCTAAGCAATGTAAAGGATATTTAGGGCATATTTAACTTATGATCAAGTTCTGGAATGTTCGTTACAGTACAAATCGGCATACTTTCATAGTTTTGTTGGCGCATACGTCTATCGATTTCGTCTTGTATCGAGTCTTACATTGTTCATGGCACGATGTTCGAGAAAACAAGTCAAAGGCTAATTCCGCATGAACAACTAATTCAGCATGAAATGGTTTTCAAGTGATTCCGTACGAAATTAGATGTTAATTTCGCTCGACTTGTAATTCCGCTTGTAATGTGATTTCGTTTGAGCATGTTCAAACGAAATTAGCTGGCCTATATATAGTTATGATTCCGTGTCATTTACAAAGAGATTAGGTGAGTTGTTTTCTGACGGCGAAGCTCTGTCGAAGTGTCGTCTTGCTGAAAAATTATTCCTAATCAATATAAACGACAATTAAAGTGAATATCTTACTGAATTCAACTCATTATGTCTGTTTCCGCCATTCATTCTGAGTAGAACACCTCTGATCGACTCGTTTCGGGTCCGACAACGATCCTACAACTGGTATCAGAGCTTAGGTGGAGGAGTTCTGCAGATTTCAGCTTGTTTTCATCTCTTTTTCTTACTTCTACACCTTCTTTTATCAATTGAACAAGTTCTAATGGTTAAAATGATCTGAAATTCACATATAACATGCAAAACAGTGTTTTAACAAAACCTTGAAAAAATTAGACCTTAATTCAATCAAAATCTGATAAAAATCATAATTCCGTTTGAACAGTTAGAGCGAAATTATGACATCAGCATAATTCCGTTTGAAAGAGTATCATAATTCCGCACGGAATTTCAGTTTGAACTTAATTCCGTTTGAAATCGGTGTTTAATTCCGCACGAAATTAGATCGAGTTGTTCAGTTCAATCGAAATTAGTTAATTTCGTTTAAAAAACATAATTTCGTTTGAAAGTCTTAATCTCATTTGAAGTTTGTGCAGGTTAATTTCGTTTGAAGTAATCTCGCTTGAAATTGTCTGTCTTGATAAAAGTGATAACGAATCATGAGTGAAGAATTTTACAAAGCATTTGTCACATCCTCGACTACTGCGGCATCCATTGCCCAAACATGAATTTGGAAAATGAGACTGGAACTATGCAAAAACCCCCGAAGCTAATGAGCGTTGAGGAGTATTACGGATGGAAAGATCAATTTGAAAACTGGGTTCAAGCTAATCATTTGAGATCATGGGAATGTATTTTGAAAAAGTATGTTCTACCACGTACTGAACTTCAAGTTGAAAAAAACGATCTCTGAATTCAATGACAAAGAACGAGACATGTACAAAGCTAAAAAGATGATGATTAGTCTACTTCAGCAAGCCATTAAAGAAGACATCTTTGTATTGCTTCAACATGACAAAACTTCAAAATCAATTTGGGATGCTCTTAAAATTAAATTTGAAGGAAGTGAGAAGATGACAAAGAGTAAAAAGGCACTGCTTAAGAAAGAATTTGATCTTTTCACAAGTTTGCCAGGGGAAGATATAAAGAAATTGATTGAAAGGTACTGCCACTTAGTGCGATCTATGTCAATGTTAAGCATAACCAAAGATCGAGAGGAATGGGTTGACAAGTTAGCTGATGCTTTACCTCAGAAAGAGTGGGGTACATATTTGATGATCTTAAATAACACTGGAGAATATGATGGTTTAACGATTTCTCAGTTCATCGAGAAGATTGAGGGTCAAGATCTTGAACAGCAAAAGATTGCGAGGATGAATAATCCGAGTGGTCAACAAGATGTGAAAATGTATTACAAAGGCAGTGTTCAAGAGGCTGAAATGAGTCCAAAAATCCAAACTGCTTTTAGGGCTGGAAACTCATCTGGAAATGTTGATCAAAGTCCAAACAACAGCAGTGGATTTTCTTCATATCCGAGTGTTAATCCAAAGAGTTTAAATTCAAGTTTCCATTCTCAAAGTTCAAAAAGTGGAAATGGGTGTGTGATACAGTGCAACATTGCATTGAATCTTCTAGATGGTCAAAGTTTTTCTGAAGAAATTGCAAAAGATCACATGGCGTTACTTGCAACTGTGCTACAATCCTATGAAGGTTTGGTTGCAGGGAGGATTGGGAATCCTATGCTGACAAAAGAGGATTACGATCAGATAGATGCTGAAGAAATGGAGCTCATGGACATCAAATGGTGTCTAGCTAGTGTCTTGAGGAGAGCAGAAAAGTTTAAAATGATAACAGGAAGAAATGATTTCTTGAATGCACATGTTTAAACTTTGGGTTTTGATAAATCTAAAGTTACTTGTTTTCGATGCAGGGAGAAAGGTCATTTCAAGAGGGAATGCAAAAATCGAGAAGCAAGTGAAGCAAAGAATCCATTCGGAAAAGATGATTACTATCAGAAAGCCATATATCAACAAGTCGGTCAACAACAACAACAAGAACCACAAGTGGCTCATGGTAGAAAAGTAATAGAGGATTCTTCAAAGAGAGCATGTTTGGTCACTCAAGAAAATTTCAGATGGGATAAATACATATAAGCTGACAACAAAGCATGCATGATCAATCAAGATGATGAAAAGTTACCAGAAGGATTTAGCTGGGATATGTTTGTGGATGAGAATGGGGAATTTAAAGCTTTCATTGCTAAAATTGTGAAAGAACCAGATTTGTTTACAGAGTGGATGAAAGTAGTTGGTGTTAATGTGAAGAATTAAAAAGAAGAGTCTGGTTCATCAGATGAAAGCTCACAAAGTTCAGATGAAAGTTCAGAAAGAGCAACTGTTTTTGATCAAACATCATCTGATTCTGGTTCTTTAGATGATAGTTCTGAGAAAACAATAGATTTTGATCAATCACCAACTGATGACAGTGGTGATGATGAGGAAGAAAGACATATAAATGTTGCAAAAACTCATCTATCTCCTGAAAGTTTTCAATTCTATTTTGCAGAACGCTTGGAGAAGCTGAAGGAGAGATGAGCAGCAAAAGTACAAAAGAACATGGAATGTGAAAGTGTTGTTCAAACAGATAAGATTGTTAAAAATGAAGAGGTTAATAATGTTGCTGAGGAGTTTGTTGAAACAGAAAAGGTGTTTGAAAATAAAAAAATTGTTTGAAGCTGAAAAGATCATTAAAGTAGAAAAGATTGTGGAAGACATCAAGCCTTGCTTAAAGTGTTTAGAATCATTGTTGGACCGTTCTATGACTCGAAAAGTCAGTCAAGGTCGTTCATCTTCACGTACGAAGGCGGAATCAACGTAAATGAAGTTACAACAGCTTATCCTTTCAATTCCGATCGTTTCTATTGCTTTCTGATGAAAATTTGGCAGAGTTTCAGCACCGTAGCACACACATACACCGTTACAACTAATGAACTGCTCCTACCTATATATAGTGTTTCTGGGTCGCTTATGTGACAGTCCAAATAAGCGATCCAGATCACTTGTTCCTATAAGCGATCCAGGGTAAGACTAATGAGTGGCCCACTATGACATATTGACATAAAAGCGATCCTACATCAATCTATCATAATATTTACACTTTGAACCCCTGTTGACCAATATTGACTTCAGACTTTTTGTAGTCTTTTAGCATCTTCAGATCCAGTCAACAGACATTCCGTGTATCAACAGACTCCCCCTTGGATGTTGACGTAGTCTTTTAGCATCTTCAGATCCGTAGTCTTTAGTCTTTGTCTTTTCACCAACTCTGTCTATCTTCACAAGCATTCTTCACAGGTTCCAGGACTATCTCCTAGCTTTATCTACAAGCTTCCCATTAGCTGTTGATCCAGACTCCCCCTCTCACTGACTCCCCCTCTCAGTATGCTGGAATCTTGAGATATCTGGTTCAACCTTTTGCAGTTTGCCTCCGTTGGGAAATATTGTCCAAACCTGTTACTCAACCAATAACCTTACAATCTATCTTTTCTAATAATAAACACTAATTCAATCAGTTTTAGAAATCCACTCAAGTTTACAAGTTCAAGTTAATGACCCTGAATACTTGATTAATCTACCAAGTTCAATTTAATGACCCTGGTTAATCTTTGACGAAACAAACTGATTTAGTAAAACTATTTTCCAATTTTCTTTCTGAAAATAACAAGTATCAACTTAATGAACTTGTTTGTGACTTTGAAAACAAACAAACTTCCAACAATGAAAGCTCTCCTCATACTTCAGCTCAGAATCTCCTGCATCTGCTTCATCTTGCTAGAATCCGACAATCAACTTTCTACTCTGGTTTGTCTAAAATAAAGCAGAAATAAAATCTTTTTGGATTTTAAGATGATCTAAACTAAGAAATGAAATAACAGAAAACTTAAATTGCAGAAAATAAACTATTTACAGATTTGTTTTTGGTGAGCGTGTCAGGGAATCATATCAGCTTTTCAGACAGATTACAAGTACCGTTAAGCTACATTACAAACTTAGACTTAAACAATTCACCTCGATTGTCGATATACTGATCCATCTTAAATTCTCATACAAACTTCAATCTATTCAGGATACCGTTTAAGTGCTTTAAGAACTTAGATTAATTCATGTGTCCCACCTCTTGAATATACTCCCATATTCAGAATCCCAATATTCAGTCTTACAGGCAAGAATACTACAATGATGTCTGTACATAAATTAGGGGTTAAATGCGAGAACTGAGGGATCTCAGGTCAGAACTTCCGTTCAGCAGAGAGATATCAGCTTCGACTTTGCAGTGTGTCCCCTTTAGAGGATCTTTTCAGCTACAACAACTGATTATCAATTTTATTGTCTAATCAGCTGAGGGCTATATGCTATATTTCAAGCATTTTGGTGAAAGTATTAGCCAGGGACTAGGTCAGAACCACCGTTCAGCGGAAGTCCCAGAATAATACCCCAGACATCATAGAGTATAACCACCTAGTATATCAGAATACGAGACCTTTCAAACGAGATTTCAGGGGTTACCTATATATCCAAGTAGTGTTCCCCACGAATTTCACCAGTTGAAATTTTAAGTTTATATCCCGAATAAATCTACAAAATGTACGAAAACCTATCAACACATCGTTAGTGAGACTGTTTAACTCATTTTGTCTTTCCAAATCTTTAGCATACTGTAATTGTCTAGCTGATGTACTATCATTTTCCCTATATACACAAGCTCTTTTTCAATTTTATCATGTTTTAGGATTTTAGCATTTTTTACTGTTTTTATATTTTTCTGAAAAAAAAAACTATTTACAACTATCTATCTCCCCCTAAATACCAAAACACGTAAAAAACCGACAAACCATCGCAGATTGTTTCTCATCTTCATCCGCAACAGTACTCTCATCAACGCTCACAACCCATCCGACACCGAAAGCAATTTCATACCATTAAGTGTTAACAAATATTGAAACCGAATAAAGTGATGACGAATTTCTATATGTTTAGTTTTAGCGTGATGTACTGGATTTTTAGTTATATTAATTGCGGCCTCATTATCAACAAACAGAGGTGTGTTAAGAAACTGCAAACCGTAGTCGCGCATCTGTTGCTGTATCCACATGATCTGAGAGCAGCAACTGCTAGCAGAAACATACTCCTCTTCACATGTAGATAGCGCCACAGATGTTTGTTTCTTACGCTGCCAAGTGACCAATCTCGGACCAAAAAACTGACATCCTGTAGTTGTTGATTTCGCGTTAATTTTGCAGCATCCGAAATCTGAATCGGAAAACCCTTCGAGTGTAAAATCGCCTTTGCGAGGATACCACAACCCCAATGTGGGTGTGCCTTTCAAGTAACGTAAAATCCTCTTGACAATAATCATGTGCGATTCTCTCGGGTTAGACTGAAATCTTGCTGCGAGGCACGTTGGGTACATGATGTCAGGACGTGAAGCAGTTAGGTACATCAAAGAACCTATCATGGATCGATAAAGTGTCTCATCAACCCTGTCTCCGGTGAGATCTGGGTGAATCCCATGATTAGTCGCAAGTGGGGTAGCAGCTGGAGTAGAACTTGACATTCCAAATTTCTCTAGAATATCATGCACGTACTTCGTTTGATGAATGAAAATTCCCTCAGGAAATTGTTCAACTTGTAATCCCAGAAAGAATTTCATCTCCCCCATTGAAGACATTTCAAATTTCTGCTTCATCACCTGTTCGAAATCTTTGCATAATTTCTCATTTGTTGACCCAAAAATTATATCGTCTACATAAATCTGTACTATCAGAAGATGACCATCAACGACTTTAGTGAAGAGAGTGGCATCCACTTTTCCACGTACGAACTGGTTAGCGAGTAGGTGTTGAGACAAAGTCTCGTACCAGGCTCTCGGCGCCTGATGTAGACCATACAACGCTTTGTCCAGCAGATAAACTTTGTTTTTGTGGATTGGGTCAGTAAAGCCCGGCGGCTGACCAACATAAACCTCCTCTTTGACCTTCCCATAAAGAAACGCTGATTTAACATCTAACTGAAATACTTTGAAATTCTTCCAAGACGCAAATGCTAGGAAAATTCTGATAGCCTCTAGTCGTGCGACAGGAGCATAGACTTCGGTAAAATCAATCCCCTCCTGTTGACTAAAACCCTGAACAACGAGTCGAGCTTTGTTCCTTACAACCACTCCTCTGTCGTCCCTCTTACATTTGAAAACACATTTTGTATTGATTTTCCTTTGACTATCCGGTAAATCAACTAACTTCCACACACCTAACTTCTCAAACTGTCCTAACTCTTCTTGCATCGCGATGACCCAAGAGTCTTCAGCAAGCGCCTCTTTGTAAGTCCTCGGTTCGACCTGCGAAATAAAGCAACTTAATGAAAATTCAGTTTGTAAAGGTGCTACTGTAGAATAAAAACATGTTAAGCCCTGGTCAATTTGACGTCTCGTCCGAACGCCTGATTGCAATTCTCCTATTATCAACTCCTCTGGATGATACGAAAGAGTTCGCGGCATCACTTCGCTTGGAACTTCTACATTTCCCTCCAGATTAGTAACATTCTGCTCTGCATCTTGTTCACCAACTTGGTTTGTTTGACTTGACAACTGGATCTGCTCCCCCTCAAGATCTGAATCACCATGGTCAAAAACTGGCATATTTTCAGCTTCTTGATCATCATTCACCTCCGACTGATTACCAGGAGCAACTTCATGATCATGTTCACCAGCGTTACTAGGACCTGCTTCATCATCATTTGAAGTCTCCCGAGGTCTTCTAGAATACTCTGCTGGAAACCTGAGCGACGATTCATATTCTCGGAAAATATCCAGCTCATCAAAGAAATCTTCCTCTTCCTCTGATTCTTCTCTCATGTCAAACGATTCCCAAAGTTTGTCATAATGATAACGCCATGAATCACCAGGATTCTGTGGCGGCATAGTATAACCCTGACATTCAACATTCGCTGCTTCAATAATACGCTTTTCACTTGGAACAAAGACACGCCGTGTAGGACCTGAATATCCAACAAATATTCCTTCAAAGTTCTTTGAACCAAACTTGCCATTAGGCTCTATCACCGTACAGGGTGACCCAAACGGTTCTAGATACTTCAAATTCGGCTTGCGTTTATTGATTAGCTCAAAACACGTCTTGTTGAACTTCTTCACAGTAAGAACTCTATTGAGAGTATAGCATGCAGCAGAAACAGCTTCAGCCCAGAAATTAATTGGTAACTTGGAATCTGCAAGCATCGTTCTGGCTGTCTCGATTAGTGTCCGGTTCTTGCGTTCTGCAACTCCATTTTGCTGAGGAGTGTACGGAGCACTAAACTCATGCAGTATACCTCTTTCATCACAGTATTCCTCCATCTTACTGTTTTTGAACTCAGTACCATTGTCACTTCGAATTCTACAAATCGGTCTCTGGTACAGATTCTCAATTTTCTTAAACAATACCATCAAACTATCAAAGGTTTCGTCTTTTGTTTTCAAAAACATGACCCACGAAAATCTGGAGTAGTCATCAGTCACGACCAAACAGTAGGAATCTCCTGTTATACTCTTGACATTCACTGGACCAAACAAATCCATATGAAGTCGTTCCAATGGTCTCGAAACTGAATTAACTTGTTTTGTAGGGTGTGACTTTTTCTTCTGTTTGCCTCTGACACAACTTATGCACTCCCCTTCCAGATGAAAACCTTTAATATTCACTCCAGTGACCAAGTCGTTATGCACTAAGTGATTCATTTTCCTTAGGTGAATATGCCCCATTTTTCGGTGCCATAACCTTGACTCTTTTTCCGTTGCTCTGGACACAAAACAATGAGCCTGACCCGTGGTTGTAGTAGCAACGCTCATGTCCAACACGTACAGATCGTTAACTCTTGGTGCCTTCATGATGATCCACTCTTCAGGTATCACAAATCCCGGTTTCAAGATCAAACATTCTTTGTCGGTGAAATGAGTAGTATACATCCTGTCACAGATCTGGGAGATACTCAGTAGGTTGTTCTCCAGCTCAGCGATGTAGTTAACTCTCTCCAACGTGATAGTGCCATTTGATAATGTTCCTTCACCTATGATCCTGCCTCCGTGATTACCCGCAAAACCCACATAACCACCATTAATGTTATTCACATCATACAGCAATGCGGTCTTCCCTGTCATATGCCTTGACGCTCCACTATCCATTATCCACCTGGATACAAGTTTTGGAAGATCCTGCACATAACAAATCATCATTTAAACAACTTCAAGAAAGATGCCGATTCATGCTTCGCAAACTAGGAAGCTCCGGCAATTCAAACTGTTTAGTCAAACATGGTGTCCACCCAGGCCTCATCAGCCTTAGGTGTAACCGTGACTTTAGCAATTTGAATTTTGAAATTCTTAGACTTAAGAGGTGGAAAGTGTGCATCATAATCAACCCTAATTGATTCTTCAGCCTTTTTCACCTCAGAAGTTAAAACTTTCTTCTCAACTTTAGGTTCAATTTTAGGTTTCCACACCTGTTGAGCTACTGCAACCCTCTTATAAAATTTATCATTTTGATTTACCAACTTCTTTACGGGTTCAGTTTTTAGTTTCAAGTTGTCAATTTGAACATTTTTCTTCCCAACAACTTTCTTCTCAACATACATCGGTGTTTTACCCTTCACATCAACTTTCTTTTATTGAACCTTCACAGCTTCAGTCTTAGGCTTCACATATGTACACTTTCGTGCAATATGACCAACCTGTTCACATCTAAAACAAGTACGAGTATCAGCTACCCGACTCGTGCCTTCAGACTGAGCCTGTGAAGCTCTCTTCTCAAAAAATTCTTTGTTTGATTTTGTAAAAATTTCTTTTTCTTCCTCAGCAAGTGAACTTGAACTGTTCACAAACTTTTTCTTTTCGACAAACCTCTTGCTTGAAACATTTCTTTTCTGATATGGTTTACCCCCCTGATAACCACCCGACCAGTTGTTTCTGTTGTTATTGTAAAAACGTGGTGGATAAACAGTTTTCTTGTTGTAAACCCTCTCTTTCTTTCGACTCAGATCGTTCACTGCTGACAACTCGACTTCGACCAGTTTGAAAACATTTGTCAATTTGTTCAAATTAACATTCTCTAATGGAAACTCAGAATCCGAAAACAACTTATCCGATCCCGACATCTTGTACATGACAAGATCAGATTCATCATGTAAGTTGTTTTTGGACTTTTGCTTCGGAATGTATTTATCTAGAAAACACCTATCCTCCTCAGAAGTGTCACAATCCGGTTTAAGCACTTTGTCTCTTACACTTTTCACCACATCATTTTGGACACCCTCTTCATTGGAAGACGTGAACGTGACATCAATGTTCTCAGGAAGTGTAACATCACTTTCTTCCTCAATTTCCACCAAACTAGACTGCTTTTTCGTGTAGTTGTCTAAAATTGGCGGTGGAACTTTGTGAAACCCTACACCCGTTCCATCAGAAAACACATCCTCACCAGCTTTGTTTTTCCCTATAGGTTTAGGAACAATATGCTGCAAAACAAAGCTAGCTGAGCTATAGCTGTTTAATTTCAACTGAATTCTTTCATTTTCAATTTCAATTTCTTGAACTTTAAGTTTTAGTTTAGCAATTTCATCCAGTTGTTTGTTAATTGATTCTTCTTTTAACCTCAAAATAGCTCTTAGATGCTCATTTTCTTTAGTTGTTTTTCCATTTCGATCATCACTATCTTTGACAACGCTTTTCAATTTTTCAAATTTTTCAGAAATTTGTCGATTCTCAAGAAATACCTTGTCATTTCCAGCTTTAATTTTCTTACATTCAGTCGTTAATTCATTTACTTGTTCAGTTGAAGCTTTTAATTTTGTGTCACGTTCAAGAATCTGATCTTCAAGCTTTCCAACTTTAGTTGTTAGATTCTTGATTTTCTCACCGTTTAGGTACGTGACAGTGCCACAAAAATTGCATTGTTTGGTGCAACTTTTGCAATCAGCATTACCCCCAACTTTGTTACCTGACACATTCGTTGACTTGTTTTGACTGACCTGATCCTTTGACTCAGTAACAGAAACAAAATCTACCTCAAGTGCTTTTGCAGCTAGCACTTTGTCAGCCATATTTCCAAGGTTCTCAGCTGTCAACTCCTGTGTAGTATCGATCAGACAGGTATCAACTTGCTTTACTTTCTCAAGTTCTTCTTTTTCTTTCATCACTTTCTCTTTTCTCTCTTTCTCTTCTTTCTCCTTTCTCTCCTTCTCTTCTTCAATCATCTTTGATGTTGGTGTTCCCCACCACTTGTGCTGCCAATATTCATCATCTTCTTTGTACTTCCGGATGATAGCTTCGATATCTATCTTTTTGTCATCAACCGCGATGTTGCCATATCTATCAAGATAGCATTCTCTGTCTGGATCCCATCTGTTTGCTCTTTTAGCTTCCAGAAAGACACTAGACAGTCTGATGATTTTGGCTTCAGCAACCATTTTCCGATACTTATACTTCTGTTCCTCCGTACGATCATCCTTCCACGGAATGGGTTCATCATGACTTGCCATGAATGCATAACCCACTGCATCATCTTCTGGTAGAACTTCTTTACTCCAGTCGTACCCCTCATCGTCATAAATCACAGCTAATGCCCTCGATTTGTCTCTATTCTCTTCCTGCTGCTTTAATCTGGGCGGCTCAGATTTATTTTGATGGTAGATTGCCTTTTTGTAATAGTCGTCATGAAACGGATTCTCTGACTCATCAACGTACGCGTTTCTACATTCACGCTTGAAGTGACCCTTCTGCTTACATTTGAAGCACGTCACTTTGGATTTATCGAACCCCAACTTTGTAGATGGACCACCGATCGTTTTTCTCCCAGTAATCTCCATGAAGCATTGTGCACGTCGAACTGCACTTGCCATTGCCCAACGGATATCGATCAGTTCCATTTCTTCGGGGTCTATCTGATCGTAATCTTCCTTCGTCAGATTTGTATTCCCTATCTTTCCGGCTACCAAACCTTCATAGGACTCCAACACAGATGCCAGAAAAACCATTTGTTGCTTGGCCGACTTTTCATCAAAATTATGTGCGTTCTTCAGATCTATAGCGATGTTGCATGAAAACTTTGCATCAGAACGTTTGTCAGAAGATGAAAATCCACCGTGATAACCACTGTGGTTTCCACTGCTTGAACTGCTTTGACTTTCTTTGTTAGCTGAAGAAACATTCTCAGCAGAAAATGCAGTTTTCGGAGAAGTAGCTTTCGGCATCAAGCTTTTTGGATAATAAAGATCCAAGTTTTGCTGATAGGATGAGTGATTGACTTTGTAAGTTTTCTTCAACTCTAGCTCATGGCTTTCAAGTCTTTCAATCACCACATCTGGAGTTAGATTTTCAGGAGAAATAGTGTTCTTCAACATTAATGCGTAATATCTCCAATCCACTTCATCTGGTAAGGAATCGAACAATTTGTCAACAAGTTCTTCCGGAGAATACTTAATATCATGTCGTGCCAGTTCCAGCTTCAGATGACCAAACATTTCAATCATTTTACTAACCGATTCATTTTTAAGACAGCCAAACATATCAAATTCTTTCCTAAGCAATTTTGTTTTGTTCTTTACAATTTCTTTGCTTCCAATACACTTCGTTTAAAGCTTTTTCCACAAATCTTTAGCATTGGTGTAATCTATCAGTGAGATAATATCCTCCCGAACTGATTGAAACAACAGAGCTACACACTTTTGTTCAGCTACAAAAAGATCAATTTCTTCAGAATTTCTTAAAGCTTCACCATTTTTCTTTCCCTCGGCATAACCGTTTTTCATACTCTTCCAACTGGGGAAAGCGAATGCCATTAGCCAATCTTCGAACTTTGTTGCCCACCTGCTGTAGTCTTCTATAGCCATCAACTTAGGAGGTTTGTTAAACGTTCCAAATGCACTTTCAGACTCCCAAGCTTCTTTCTTTTTCTCTTTTGGTTGATTCTCGTTCGTATTGTTCGATGTCGAATCGTTGTTTCCTGAACTTCCCGTAAATGCGTACATGTCGCCAAATGGATTCAAGAACATATCGTCCATCGTGAAGGTACCTGAAAAATCAGACAACACTTAGAAAAATTTTTGATTTTGAAAAACAACAGAACCACAAAAGCGAGCCTATCTGTGCAACTGACAGAAAAGCGAATCAGGTTAGGTTCAAATAAGCGAGCCCAACTATAACCTCTCGAGCAGTTCACAAATGTCAGAAAAACGAGCCAACTATGTCTGTTCGAGCGGACCAGAATGTGTCCGTTCAAGCGGTTCAGCAATGTCAGATGAGCGATCCAAAGCGTGATCGTTCGAGCGGTTCAGAATATGATCGTTCGAGCGGTCCAAGATACGTCCGTTCGAGCGATCCTTATGGTAAAATAGTCCAAAAAGCGATCCGAAGGGTGAATTTCGAGCGATCCAAACCAATTGTCCAGATAAGCGATCCTAATGTCCGAAAAAGCGATAGACTATTTTTAACCAGTTTTTACCATTTTTAGTTCGTATTTTCACCTGATTCTTTCTAGGGTTTGTTAATAGTGTGTTTTACACGTTATATTCGAATTTCAGACAATTTTGACCGTTGAAACCACTAGAAACTGAAAAAGTATGAGAGAAAGTGAGTAGAAAAGAGAGATTTCTGCAGATCTATGCTGTCGTAGTATGAACTCCTCGTCCTGAGCTCTGATACCACTTGTTGGACCGTTCTATGACCCGAAAAGTCAGTCAAGGTCGTTCATCTTCACGTACGAAGGCGGAATCAACGTAAATGAAGTTACAACAGCTTATCCTTTCAATTCCGATCGTTTCTATTGCTTTCTGATGAAAATTTCGCATAGTTTCAGCACCGTAGCACACACATACACCGTTACAACTAATGAACCGCTCCTACCTATATATAGTGTTTCTGGGTCGCTTATGTGATAGTCCAAATAAGCGATCCAGATCACTTGTTCCTATAAGCGATCCAGGGTAAGACTAATGAGCGGCCCACTATGACATATTGACATAAAAGCGATCCTACATCAATCTATCATAATATTCACACTTTGAACCCCTGTTGACCAATATTGACTTCAGACTTTTTGTAGACGCAGTCAACAGACATTCCGTGTATCAACAATCATGCAAGGAATGTGCAGCAAAAGATGAAAAGTTGGCTGAGTTTGAGAAGATGAAAGAACAATTACTGTTCAATCTCAATTATGTGAAGGAATCTTACGATGTGTTGAACAGAACAGTAACTGGTCTTCAAAAGACAAATTCTGAAAGAGAAGATGCATTGACCATGATGAATGTTGTGATGATGTCGAAGCAAAAAGCCATAAATCATTACATTGAAGAATGTGCCAAGCTGAAGCAAGAGTTGGAGAGAGAAAAAATTGAGAATGAGAGAATCAGACGATTATTACAGAGTTATTCTATTTCTGATTATCTTATTGATAGAATTTATCCAACTGTTGCAGGTTTTGAAGCATTTCAAGAAGAGAAGCCAAAGAAGAAGGATACTGGTAAAGAAACAGAGTGTTAGTTATAACAAGTGTCCGCCTCCGATTTGGGAAGGTTATTCTCCTAGAAAACCGAACGAGGAGCAAGTCAAAAAGGCTGTTAATATAAAGTTAAAATCCGAAACAACTGATGAATTACCAGAAAACATTGACGTCACGTTCACATCGTCTGACACTGATCATGTGTCTGAGTTAATAAAAAAGGTGGTCGATCAGGTGTTGGATACAGATGAGGAGTCGGAGTCAAAGTCTGAGTCGGAAAGTTCGGGATCATCATCAGTTGACAGTCCAAAGTCGTCGGTTAAACGGGTTTATAGTAAAGAATTTTTGCTATCAAAATCTAATTTGAATGAGGAAACATTTGAAGTTGCATATACTTTGAATGATTCTGACAAAT
Source organism: Helianthus annuus (assembly GCF_002127325.2). NCBI lineage: Eukaryota > Viridiplantae > Streptophyta > Magnoliopsida > Asterales > Asteraceae > Helianthus > Helianthus annuus. Next base: position 127,732,104 of record NC_035444.2, on the reverse strand, counting down.
TATATTCTGATAAAGATTTTCCAATAAGAGGTGTTCAAGTTGAAAAGATCAAAAAGGTTTTCAAAATGACAGAAATTAATATTTATGAAATAAAAGATTTAAATCTTACTGAAAAACCTAAAAAGTACATTTCAAGAATTCAACAACGATTAAACAAGAAAAAAGGTTACAGTTCTGGTTCTGGTTTTCAAAAGAAACGAAACCATAACGGTAATTTCAAAAAGAAAGGTTTAGGTTTTATTCCACCTGAAAGTTATAAAAATGAGAAAATTTCTAAAACAAATACAAAATTTGTTTCAGGGACAAGCTGTGAAGAGGAATCAAAAAGCTCATTCTGGAAACAATCAAACAAAGAATTCCTTGCCAAGAAGCAAGAGAGAATGGGGACTGGAGTTTCTCATAGAAAGGAGACTAGAACCTGTTACAAATGCAATGAAATTGGTCACATTGCATGGAACTGTTCTCAAGCTACAAAGACAAAACAGGAAGTCTCTAAAAAGCTCAAAGAAAAAGTTGTTGAGAAAAATGAACCACTAACTGAATATTTCAAAATTTTTGAAAATTCAACTTATGAAGTTGGTGAGTGTTCAAAGAAAAATTTTTACAAAAAGAAAGCCAAAGACAACCAAATGTGGGTTGTTAAGAAGTCTGATGTAAAATCGAGCGATGATTCTGGTTCCATAAAGCCAGAAGAGCCACAGGTTGAGGTTAAAGAAGAAAACTCAGTGCCTTCAGTGGATGATGTTAATTTTCCACCATTGAAGGATGAAAATTTTAGAAAAAAGTTGGTAAGGTTGAGATCTCGAATCAATTCTATTCTGAGAAGAAAGAATTTGATGTCGAGAAAGTATTTAATGGAAATGTGAAAAGGATTTTTGAGAAAATGGTCGAGGGAAAGGCCAAAGGGGTTAAAGATTTTTATGCGACAAAGAAGTCAACTTATAACCCAACTGAGGAAGAGTTAAGATCACCCAATACTGGTCAGACTTGGGTGGACATTCTCTTTACTTAAAATGGTTAAGTGGACTTGCCGGAGCTCCCAAGTTTGTAATCGTGGAGCAGGAATCGGCATCATTCTTAACAAGTTTGTTTTGAGAAAATCTTAGAATTGTTAAATTTTACAGGTTGTGGATTTGCCGGAGCTTCCAGGTTGGTAAGTGTGGAGCAGGAATCGACATATTTCTTGAGAAATTCAAGAAAAGTTTGTCCTACAATTGGTAAAGAGGTTTGATCTTACAAAATGATTAATCAAGGTCATTAATTTGGACTTGATGTAATCTTCATATATGTGGTTGAAAAACAAGATGATGAACCCCTATTCTACAATTGGTAAAATCAACAAAACTTATTTTCCGGAAAAACCATTTGGATTAAAACAAACTTAAGTGTTTTGAAATCTTAATGGGAAAATAGTTTGTTGTGAGGGGAAGTTCTGATTGTTTATGCCAAGTGGATGGAGAAATTGAAGCGATTCACAACAGTTGTCAATTTGCTTGTACAGTTTATTTTCAGATTTTCTTTAAATGTGTTTGCATTTTAGGGGGAGTAAAAATTTCAGAAAATCCAAAAACATTAGAAAATTTGAAAAAGTCGAAAACATGATAAAATCAAAATGGGTTTTGTTGTGAATAAAGGAAATGATAGTACATCAGTGGACTATCACAACACGCTAAAGAAATGTAAAGTAAAAATGTGATAAACAATCTCACTGTGGATGTGCCAGTAGGTTTTTGCACATTTAGTAAATTATTTTCGAGATATAAAGTTAAAATTCAAACTTACTTATTTCGTGGGGAACATTTCTTGAATATATGGGTAACCCCCGAAATCTTGTTTGAAAGGTCCCTCTTTCTGAGATACTAGGTCTTTATACTTAGTGATATCTGGGGTATTATCCCGGGACTTCTAATTTTGCGGAAGCAGTGGCCTAGTCCCCGTATAATACTTTGCATTTGCTTGAAATATAGCTAGCCCTCAGTACAAAAAATGATGAAACATTGAAAAATGCTAATCATGTGCTGTTGAAGAAAAGATTCTCTAAATGGAACACACCAAAAGTCGAGCCGTCATCTCTCTGCTGAACGGAAGTTCTGACCTGAGCTCTCACGGTTTTGCATTTAACCCTTTAACAGATATCATCTAGGTATATTCACCTGTAAGACAGAATATCGGGATCTGGATACGGGAGTATATTCAAGTGGTGGGACACGCGTATAAGTTTAAGTGCTTAAAACACTAATCTCGTATCTCGAAACAATTAAACTTTGAGTGAAAATTTAAGTGGATCAATATACTGACAATCTAGGTGAATTGTTTAAAACTTAAAATGGAATGAAGCTTAACGGTGTTAGTGATTTGTCTCATAAACTGATATGATCCTCTTACACAAACTCACAAAAATAGTGTCTGTAAATATTTCTTTACTGTTTTCTTTAAAATCAAAAATTCCAAAAAGATTTTGAGTGTGTTTTAGCATAAATTTTTTAAAATTCAAAAAGATTTTCGACAACTGGTGTTGAAAAGCTGATTTTCAAAATTCCAAGTGCTGAACATGATGATCAATTTGAGGGGGAGTCTGCTGAATATAAAATTGTTTTTAAATTCTTTCCTACTTGTGGTCATCAGAAGATTCAAAATGTTTCTACCTCAATTAAGATAATGATTGTTGGAAGAGATTTGCAAATGGTGTATGAGGTTATTAAATCCTTATATTATAAAACTTATGTTTGTGGTAGAGAATGTGCAGGTATAAGATTTGAGAAAAGCCAGGTTCTGATACCTAAGGTTTATGTTTAGGGAGAGCCAGATTACGATCTTAAAGCTGAGGATGCTGATGAACTTAAGAAATCAAGAGATCTGATCAAGAGAATTAGAGAGAAGAAAGAGCCAAGTTCAGATCCTGGTAAAGGAGTTCGAGTGGAGTCTGTTGGTGCTGATAGGGAAGAGAAGAGAGAGATTTGAAGATGCTTTACAGTGTCAGATACTTCAAAAGAGTTCAAGAAGACTGATAAAGACTGAAGATGCGAAGACTCGACACAGTAGACTCGTCAACATCCGAGGGGGAGTCTGTTGGTGCATACGTCTGTCGATTTCGTCTTGTATCAAGTCTTACATTGTTCATGGCACAAAGTTCGAGAAAACAAGTCAAAGGCTAATTCCGCATGAACAACTAATTCCGCATGAAATGGTTTTCAAGTGATTCCGTACGAAATTAGATGTTAATTTCGCTTGACTTGTAATTCTGCTTGTAATGTGATTTCGTTTGAACATGTTCAAACGAAATTAGCTGGCCTATGTATAGTTATGATTCCGTGTCATTTGCAACAAGATTAGGTGAATTGTTTTCCGACGGTGAAGCTCTGTCGAAGTGTCGTCTTGCTGGAAAATTGTTCCTGATCAATATAAACGACAATTAAAGTGAATATCTTATTGAATTCAACTCATTATGTCTGTTTCCGCCTTTCATTCTGAGTAGAACACCTCTGATCAACTTGTTTCGGGTCCGACAATGATCCTACAAATTTGTCGAAATTAGTCCCTATAAGCGAATAAACTTGATTTCGGCATACCAAACCATCCAAAACTTATTTCTAAGTTATGTAAAGGTTATTTAAGGTATGTTAAGCCTATATCACTGTTTCGGAGTGTTTGTTGCATTAAATTGGTTATATTTACGCATTAGATCGTGTATAACCTTCTAGAAAGCGATTTAAAGCCCGAAATCGAACAAGAATTTATATGTGCAAACGATACACATATTTTTACAAATCCCAATTATGAAACACAATATTTCATTGATTTGGTATTTGTTTGATGGTCGCAGAGGCACAGGTGTCACAATCCAGATGGTAAATTTGGTGCAAAAGCTAATGAAGGTTTTTTTGTAGGATATGCTAGCCCGTTGAAGAGAGTTTTTGTTCCGAGTTTGGGGAAGATCATACAAGTTCAGCACGTTGACTGTCAGTAGTTTACCGCTCTTACTCAACTTCCCAGAAACAGGTTGCTATTTGATTACGAAAATCTTTGGGAGTCATTCCATTTACCGACAGATTCGAATGAGGAGGAACTGGCGTTCTTATACCAACAACAATAGTCTCTTTCACAAGATCAAGTACCGAGACCGTTGGTAGTTTCCTCGCCCACCGTGGGTTCAAATGATCATGAGGCTGGTCCTAGTGGAACTGCACAATACCCCAGAAGAAACAGCTCCAGTATTTGATCAATCTAACGACTCAGAATCGGAAACCGATCCGATTTATGACGAGGAACCAAATATTGCGACTTCAAATGCTAATGATCACACGGGTGATTAGAATATAACAAATTTGCAATCGGAAGTGAGTGTACCGGTTACAGTCATGCCAAGCACTTTATCTTACCATCTGTCAGAACAAATCATTGGTGACCTTCAGAGCGGCGTGAAAACCCGCGATCAAATAAACAAAGGGCTTACATGTTTTTACTCATCTGTAGCACCTATACAAGAAGAGTTCTCATTAAAATGTTTTATCTCGCAGGTAGAGCCAACAACATATAAAGAAGCATTAACCGAAGAGAGTTGGGTAAATGCAATGCAAGAAGAGTTACAACATTTTGAAAAGCTTGGAGTGTGGAGATTGGTTGATCTCCCGGCAGATCAGAAGTTTATCAAGACCAAGTGGGTCTTCAAATGTAAAAGAGATGATAGAGGGGTTATTGTAAGGAACAAAGCACGATTGGTAGTCCAATGTTTTAGTCATCAGGAAGGGATTGACTTTACTGAAGTATATGCGCCCGTTGCTCGACTTGAGGCAATCAGAATCTTCTTGGCATTCGCGTCATGGAAGGGATTCAAGGTCTACCAACTGGATGTCAAATCTGCATTCCTCTTTGGCAAGACTAAAGAAGAAGTATACGTCAGTCAACCACCGGGTTTTACCGATCCTGTACACAAAGACAAGGTGTATCTGCTCGACAAGGCGTTATACGGATTACACCAGGCCCCGAGAGCCTGGTACGAGACGCTTTCCCAGCATCTGCTGACCAACGGGTTCACCAGAGGGACTGTCGATAGTACCCTGTTCACTAAAGAGGTTGCAGGACAGCTCCTGATCGTGCAAATATATGTTGATGATATAATTTTCGGATCGACGAACGATGAGTTGTGCAAAGAGTATGAAAAGGTTATGAAGAAGAAGTTTGAAATGAGTTCAATGGGAGAGATGAAGTTCTTTCTCGGGCTTCAAGTTGAACAAATGCCCGATGGAATCTTCATACACCAGACTAAGTATGTGAATGATGTATTGGACAAATTCAATATGTCCGAATGATCTCCCATAACAACCCCTGGCTTTAAAGCATGGCATATGTCCGGATGAAAGTGATGAGAAAGTGGATGAAACGCTTTATCGGTCAATCATAGGATCGCTAATGTATCTGACAACATCACGTCCGGACATCATGTATCCAACTTCCCTCTGCGCCCGGTACCAGTCAAGTCCCAGAGCATCACACATGCATATAGTGAAGAGAATCTTACGGTATCTCAAAGGTTACCCAAGCACCGGCTTGTGGTATCCCCGATCCGGTGACTTCTCTCTAACTGGATATTCTGACTCTGACTTCGGGTGTTGTAAGTTGAACGCTAAGTCCACAACTGCTGGTTGCCAGTTCTTCAGAAGTCGGCTAATCCCTTGGCAGTGTAAGAAACAAACCACAGTCGCTCTCTCGACTTGTGAGGCTGAATACGTTTCGGCTTCCAGCTGTTGTTCTCAGATCCTCTGGATCCAACAGTAAATGAGGGACTATGGTTTGCAGTTCTTAGACACACCAATTTTTGTGGACAACGAGGCAGCCATTAATATCACTAAAAATCCGGTTCAACAATCTAAAACAAAACATATTGAGATTCAACATCATTTTATTCGTGATTGCTACGAGAAGAAATTGATTCGAATTGATTATATTCACACCGATGATCAGAGAGCTGATTTTTACACTAAACCCTTTGAAAAAACAAGGTTTAATTATCTTTTGAAATTGAACGGGTTAAAGAATTTGTTTTCTTGGAGGGTGGTAGAGTGTGTGGCCGAAGTGGACGGCGATCAGAAGTGATCTGCATCTTGTTGTCATGTTTTCTATACAGTTTCTTTATTGCTTTTCATAAAACCAAAAACACAAAAATATGTTTTTGATTTTAGAGGGAGAAAGTTTATAGGAAATACAAAAAACATGATAAAATTTCAAAAATACAAAAACATTGAAAAAATCAAAATGAGTTTTGTTGTGAAAAAAAAGGAAATGATAGTACATCAGTGGACAATCACAACATGCTAAAGAAATGGAAAGTCAAAATGATTTTAAACAAGTCTCACTGATGATGTGTCAGTAGACTTCACACGACTAGTAGATTGAATTCGAGATATAAACCTAAATATCAATACTTGCTTATCTAGTGGGTAACATCTCTAGGATATATGGGTAACCCCTGAAATCTTGTTTGAGAGATTGCCTGATTCTGAGATACTAGGTCTTTATACTATTTGATATCTGGGGTATTATACCTGGTCTTCTGATATTGCGGAAGCAATGGCCTAGATCTCATATAATACTTTACGTGCTTTTAAAGCATACCCTCTGTATAAAATTTGATAAAATATTGAAAGATACAAATCAAGTGTAGTTGTAAAGAAGATTCCCAAGGGGAACACACCTAAAGTCGAGCCTTCGTCGCTTTGATTGAATGGTAGTTCATACCTGAGCTCTCATGGTCTCGCTCTAACCCGAATACAGATATTAGATTGGTATACTCACCTGTAAGATTGAATCTAGGGAATTTTGATACTGGAGTATATTCTGAGGTGGGACACGCGAATAAGTTAAGTCCTTAAAACACTAATTCGTATCTCGAATTAATTGAAACTTATGTAGAAGTTTAAGTGGACAACAATACTGACAATCAGAAGTGAATTTGTTTAAGATTTAATGATTAATCAAGATCAACAGTGTTGGTGATAAGTCTCAAAAACTGATATAATCCTCTTACACAAACTCACAAAAAGATGTTTGTAAATATGTTTGTACAGTTTCCTATTTCTTAAACCCAAAAAAGATTTGTCACTTCATCTTATTTTCGACAACAGACGTTGGGGATCTGATGATCAAAGTCCCACAAGTGCTAAACAAGTTGGATCATTTGGGTTGGTTAAGAAAATGTTTGAGAAATATGTTGGTAATTGCTCAAAATGTTTAAAAGTTCATTAATTTGAACTTAATTTGTTTCAAAATGTCATCGAGATCAGAATTTGGTCAGCCAAGGTCATTAACTTGGACTTGGCTGGCTAAACAGTTGACCAGGGTCATTAAATTGGACTTAGTTAACTGAGTGTGTTGGTAAAAATGTTAAAAAGTTAAAAAAATCAAAAATAATGAAATCAAGCTGGTTCACACGAGGTGACCAACTCGCACGAACTGGCCATGTTGTTTTAACATTGGCCAGACCGTTTCAAAATGCCAACTCGTGCGAGCTGGTCACACCGTCTCAACATCAACTCGTGCGACCTGCCCCATCTATATAAAGGGGAGTCCAGATCGCGTGAAAACATTTATGTTCTTCACACCGCACCAGACACACCCTTCGAGCGATTTGAAGCGATTTGAGTGATTCTTTGTTTTCAAGTTGTAATCTTGTAATATGTTGTTCGGAATCATTGTATAAGTTGGTTTGCTCTTATATTATGGGAAAGGTACTAATTGTTGATAAATTGAACCAGATCTGATGAACTGCATGAACTCGAACGAACTGATCTTTTGAACTTAGATCTAGGCTGATTTTGTGAGTTAAGTTGAATAAAAATCATATCAACGTGTTCGGATTTTGATGTAGAACAGATCCAGGGTTTCAATTTCATCATAAAAACATGTTTTGAAAACCTGCAATTCACTATTCATAATGGTGTTTCAAACGAAGTGATGACTCAGACCGCACGAGATGGTCATAATGTGTAAATATTCCAGATCATTTAAGATCGACCAGATCGTCTGAGATTAGTCAAGTCATTGTGGGTTCACACCGTTTGAATACCAGACCGCATGGATTGTTCAGTTCATTTGAAATACCAGATATCCTGAATGTGTCAGATCGTATGAAACCAGACTGTTTGAAAAGATTAATCAATTTGGCATCAGACCGCATGAACTGGCCACATCGTGTGGAGACCAGTTCGTGTGAATGATCATTCTGTATTGAAAAATGTGCAAATTGTTTAACTTGCTTGTTTTTGTTTGTGTTTCAGGCATCGAACGTGCATTTTGAACCATCGCACAATATTTGCTGTGTTTATGATGAAACGTTACCAAAGATGGTTGTGTTTAAAGAGATTTTGGAATTCATGAAGCGTTTACCAATTCAAAAGGCGTTGACAGATCAGCACAAAGCATTCAAATCTCATATTGCTCATTTCTGGAAGAATGCTAAGTATGATGAAGTGAATGATGTCATTAATTCAAGTGTTAGTATTGATGGTGAAGATAAAGAAATAATAATCACTGAACAGCTTGTTCGAGAAGTGTTAGAATTTCCAGATGCTGAAAATTCACTAACAGGGTTTCCAGAAAGGATGGTTAAAGGTTGTATGCTGAGAATGGGCTATAACGGTCCGTTGAATAAAGCAAACTATTTGAAAGCATGTTTTATGAAGCCATACAAGTTCTTTATTCACTCGGTGATTCATGCGCTTAGTCACGGGAAAGGTGGATATGATGTGATGGAAGATTATCAAATGTGTATGGTGACGGCATTGGTGCTTAACAAGAAATACAACTTTTTGAGAATTGTTTTTCACTATATGAAAGATAACATTACTTCAGGGAGTAAAAGTTGGGTTTATCCAAGATTTGTACAGATGATGCTGGATCATGCCTATCCAAATTTGGTGAAAGATGAACAGAATGATCTGATGGTATTGCATCACATGGATAATAAAACGTTGATCAGGTTATCCAAGTATACAAAGAATTGGCTGGAACTGAAGAAGACTGAGTTTTTCGGGTTTATCAAAAGTGATAAGTATGAGGATCCTAATCCGGTGAATCATTTAAAGTGGAGGAATGATGCTGAGATGAAAGAAAAGAATGCAATTGATGAGTTAACAAAGTTAGAAGATTTCTATGAAACACGAAATGATTGGTATACAAAGGAAGAAAATGAAAAGAAGAAAAGAGGTGGAAAGAGAACTCCTACTCTGAAAGTTCAAACAGAAGTAGGATCATCTTCTCAACCTCAAAAGAAGCGTAAAAAGAAAGCAGTTGAAACAATGCTGGTTGATGAACCAGAAGAAGATGAAACAGAAGCTAACGTTGAAGAAGATCATGAACGTTTATCTCCTGAAACTGATCAATTGATGAGAGATATTGATGATACTTTGGAATCTATGAAATCAGCTAGTCAGAGAGTAGTTGATGATGAAGAAAAGAGTTTATCTGGTTCTGAAGATGATATTGATGCTCAAGTTGAACGTTGGATTAGTGAAAACTATGATCCAAGAGAGAGAGAGAGAGAGAGCAACAAAAGAAAAGAAAGAGGAGTTCGGGTGACGATGATGATGAAACTTATGTTCCACCTGAAAATGTTCAAGTTGTTACCCCACCATCTTCAGGAGGTAGAAAGAAATCTACATCGAGAAAACGTGTCATAACTCCAGCAGCACGAAAGTTGAAATTCAGGCTGAAAATAAATCCACCACCAGAACCACAAACTAAACCACCATCTCCACCACCACAAAATAAACCACCATCACCACCACCACAACAACCATCACCTGATTCTTGACATATCCAACAATCACCACCACAACAACATACTTTATTACCCATTCATGAACAACCTCAAATAACTTCACCTCACATTCAAGAAACACCACCAATCCCACAACCACTAGTTCATACAACTCCTGAATCATCTGGTTTTGCAAATTTTCCACCTATTCCATAGGATATAACTCTTGAAAAGCTTGATGATTTTAGTTTCGTAAATGATGATCTTGTGAAAAAGTTACAAAAGAAGGTGGATGAGGTGTCAAGAGAGAAAAAGAAGTTGGAAGAACGTGTAAAGTCTGTTGAATCTGAAAATTCTTCTTTGTTGAAAAAGATTGAGTCTGATCAAGTCGATATAGATATTCTGAAAGTTCGAATAGCAGACTTGGAAGAAGAAAAGGCTCGAAGAAATGAGCAGAAAGAGTACTTTAAGTTGAAAAATAAAGAACTAGAAGCCAAGAATGCTAAGAAAGAACATGAAGATTATATGTTGAAGAAAGTGTTGGAAGACTTGATTGGTAAGCCGATTGGAAGACTTGCAGAAGTAAGAGCGAAGCGTGAAGCAGAAATGCAAGCTAGAATGAAAGATAAGGGTAAAGATGTTCAAGTTGAAAATGTTTTTCAAGTGACGGAAACAGTCCCGGAATTGTCTATTCCAGATCCTTGTCCGATAACTTCTGTACGTGGTGATGAAGATGATGAAGAAGACGAAGATGATAATTTGAAAGATGATGCAGATGAAGTGTATTGTGTTCATAGTGATGATGATGATGATGATGATGGTAATGATGATGATGATCAAGGTACTTCGGGTATCAAACTAACTGAAGCGTCAAAAGATGAGAATATTGATGAATATCTTCAAGAAAATGCCAATGAAGAACCTGAAAATGCAAGTGGAGAGGGGGAGCATGGTGATGCTGAAAAAGATGATGAAATTGTTGATCAGAGTACAAGTTTAATTCTACGTCTTGAGCATGATGTAGAGGAAGGAGAGATATTGCATACTTATACTAGAGCTGAGATCGTAAAAATGATGGTTATTGAAGACAGTGAGTTTAACTTCGATTTTGAAGAAGAGTTAAGTTTGACATCAATCATCAACCTGAGTATCAGTACAAGTATGTTGAAGATGCAGATAATTATGAAAAAGTGGAAGTAGAAGAGTGGAGTGATGATGATCAGTCTGAAAATGTTAATGTTGATACTTCTAGCTTTCCAACTCTTGTTGAGTTATTCAGTCAAGCAAACGAAGATGAATTGAGAAGAAAAGTGACTGATAGTGTTAAGAATAAAAGAAATGTCGAAAGAAGAACAACGCAAAGAACGTAAAAACTGGTTCAGGAAGGATACAGAAAGAAAATTCAAAAGACCACTACAGTATTACAGAAGGGATAGAGAAGTTTCTTTGGGCGATATCATAAGCTGGGGTTACTTGCCACAAGTTAATGCCTATGCTATTCGAAGAGAGTTCGGTGTTCAATACTTCCAATACATTCAAGATATAATGTCTCTGCCTTGGTGGGATGTTGAAGAGTTGTCCCAGGTCCGAACATTGTCATATCCTGTCAGAGATCATGATATGCCTACATGGGGCTTGATGAAGTTTGAAGCATTCAGAGACTTTAAACACTGGAAGCCACAATATCCTAAGAAAGTCAAAAGGGTGGATCCAGTCACATGTATTGAAGAAACAATTCTGCAGATCAAGAAGCCTAGAGTGAGAAAGAACATTCCATTGCCTAAGATGGAACAAAATTTTCGTGAAGGGTTTATATGCTGGGTTTATAGTTGCATAACGATAGAAGCAATAATTGAGTACAGAGTTGGGAATGAGATAAAAAATATTCACCTGTATGATCCGATGTGGATAGTCAACTGTTCTGCAAAGGATATTGAATGTTTGTTCGTGAACAAGATTGGATACAAGGCAGAAGATAAAGAACAAGCTCTGCAATTTCAAAAAGTTGCTACTATGTGTTTTCAAAAGGGTATTAATTCTGAAAATATGTGGTTGTCAAGTTGGAGAGAGATTGAAAAAGAAGAGGCTCTGAAAGCAGAGAAGAGGAGAAAAGAATGTGAAGAGAAAAACAAGATTGCTAGAGCTACATGTGTTCAAAGGTTAGCTGATGAAGAACAGAGAGCTGCCAAAGAGAATGAAAAGCTCAGGAAAGCATTATTGAAAAAGCCGAAGCAAGGAGAAGAAGTTTTCAAGTCTTTGTGAAGGATGTTTTGGAGACAGGCTGACTGAAGACTGCGGCAATATCCAAGGGGGAGTTTGTTGATGCATAATGTCTATCGCCTACGTCATCAGTCTATGTCGTGTCAAATATATGTAAAAGGTCAAAAAGTTAAAGTTTATGTGTTTTATGTCCAGGTCGCACGAACTGACATGTATACGTCAGGTCGCACGAACTGGAAGTTGCCAGTTCGTGCGATGTGGAGTAGTTAACTCGTGCGATCTGGGAATCCTATAAATAGGATAGTTGAGTTCTTCTTTTGTAACTTTCCAGAGAATTTTGTCACGAAGTGCTATCGGATTCTCTCTGTATGAAAGCGTTTTATATGAATGAAAAACATGTTTAAAGTGACTTTCTACTCCTATTCTAACACTGATTGACGGTTTCTAGTCTGATTCCGCCTTTCTAGAAACCAGATTTGACTCAGATTGACTCGTATTGGACGAATCCTCGATCCTACAAATTATGTTTTCCGTCGTTTCATTTTACTGTTTTTTGCAGTTTACCGTGTTTTGTTTTCAGACTCAGCTGTTTTAATGGTGAAACACGTCAAATCTTTTGACGGCTATAATTATGGCATTTTGTTTTCCAATGGAGGTTAGATAACTATTGGACTTCTTTTGTTTTGTATTCTTTGCACATTGTTTCACGCTGTGAGATCGATTACGGACCCGAACGAGTCGTTCAGAAGAGTTTATGCTCAATACGAAAGGCGGAAACAGTCGTATTGAGGTCAATTCAGCAAGAAATACACTTTAACTGTCGATTTGATTGATTTGACAACAATTTACAGTGAGATAACACTTCGGCAGCAGTTCGGCACTGAAACCGGAAAGTTACAACTGATTTCGCATGAACCCTATATATAGTATTCTAATTCCGTTTGAAACTGCTCCAAGCGAAATTAGATTCCAAGCGGAATCTAATTCCGCACGGAATTACCTAATTACCTTTCAAGCGGAATTACACTATTCATGCGAAATTACATATTATCTTGAACTACGTGCCCTGATCTAACATTCTTAGTACAAGACTCGATATAAGACGAAAATGACTGACGTATGCACTAACAGACTCCCCATCGGATGTTGACGAGTCTTAAGTGTTGAGTCTTCATAATCTTCAGTCTTTATCAGTCTTTGGGCTCTTTCAAAGTATCTAACATTGTAAGGCATCCTCAAATCTTTCTCTTCTCTTTGTCAACACCAACAAACTCTTCTCGAACAAATAATCTCCCCTCGGATGTTGATCTTCAGAGAATCATGATCTCAATTTGGTTCTCAAGCTTTCTAATTCTCTTGATCAGATCTCTTCATTCCTTAAGTTCATCAGCATCATCAGCTTGCGTGAACTTTAGCTGCAGGATTGAAACTTGGCTCCTGCTTTAAATCACAATCTACTTAGGTATCTTCAGACTCCCCCTTTCGATATGCTAGATCTCAACCTGGCTTTCACAGGATCAGGATTGAGACCTGGCTCTATACTCAGACTCATAATCCAGGCTATCCTGCACATCCTCTTCCTCACAATAAATTTCACAAATTTAACATTTGACAAATTTATGTTCTCTGCTTACCACTTGTAAATTGACCAAAAATCAAAGAATGATTTTACAATGTAAACTTCTGATGAACCACTTGCAGAACAATCAATCAAAATATTATCGTCTAAGAACACAAACTCCCCCTCACAAAATGATCATGATGTTTAGCACTCGAAATTTTGAAAATCAGCTATTCAACATCACTTGTCGAAAATCTTTTTGGATTTTCCAAAATTTTATGCAAAATACACACTAAAATCCTTTTGAGATTTTTGATTTAAATGGAATGCAGTAAAGGAATATTTACAGACAATATTTTTTGTGAGCTTGTGCAAGAGGATCATATCAGTTAATGAGACAAACCACCGACATCATTAAGCTTTAGACATTTTAAGTTCTAAATGATTCACATAGATTGTCAGTTAAATCTTTACACAAAGTTCAACTGTTTCGAGATACGAATTTAGGTGTTTTAAGTACTTAAACTTATTCGTGTGTTCCACCTTAGAATATACTCTCGTATCCAGATTTTTAAATTCAGTCTTACAGGTGAATGTACACTAGTGATATATGTAAACGGGTAAATGCGAAACCGTGAGAGCTCAGGTCAGAACTTCCGTTCAGCAAAGAGATGACGGCTCGACTTTAGGTGTGTCCCGTTTGGGGATCTTTTCTTCAACTGCCATTGATACATATCTTTCGATAATTCTCAATTTTTTAGCAGAGGGTTGGCTTTAAGATTAAAGCTTTTGCAAAGTACTATACGAGGACTAGGCTATTGCTCCCGCAAAATCAGAAGTCCTGGTATAATACCCCATATATCACCACGCACAAAGACCTAGTATGTCAGAAATAGAAAATCTTTCAACCAAGATTTCGGGGGTTACCCATATATCCGGGAGATGTTCCCCACGAGATAAGTAAGCATTCGTATTTTATGTTTATATCTCGAAAACAATCTACTTAATGAGTAAAAATCTACTGGCACATCATCAGTGAGATCATTTATCACTTTTTGACTTTCCAAATTTTTAGCGTGTTGTGATAGTCTACTGATATACTATCATTTCCTCTTTTCACAACAAAACTCAATTTTGAATTTTTTAATGTTTTGGCTTTTTCTGGTTTTATCATGTTTTTGGATTTTTCAAATTTTCGAAATTTCTAAAAAAATTTTTACTCCCCCTAAAATCAAAATATATCTCAATTTTGATTTTCTGGGAAAATTTGAAAATAAACTGTACAAACTTGACAACATGATGTGAAAAGCATCAAATCCTTATCCACTTGGCTTAAACAATCAGAACTCCCTCTTACAACAAACTATTTTCCCATTATGATTTCAAAACACTTTAGTTTGTTTTAATCAAAATGGTTTTTCCGGAAAATAAGTTTTGTTGATTTTATAACCACTTGTAGGTTAAGGGTTCATCATATTGTTCTTCAGTCATTTGAATGATAGTTAAATCAAGTTCAACTTAATGACCTTGATTTACCACTTGTTAAGAATAAACATTATCCACTTGTAAGTTTACCTCTCAACCTTACCACTTGTAAAGATAAGATATGACAATATTATGAAAATACCACTTGTAGGACAAAATTTCACATGTTGTGATAAGAAAGATGCCGATTCCTACTCCACTCTTACCAACCTGGGAGTTCCGGCTAGTCCACAATCTGTAAAAATTTAACAATTTTAAGTTTTTACAAAACAACTTGTCAAGAATAATGCCGATTCCTGCTCCGCGATTACAACCTTGGGAGCTTCGGCAAGTCAGGTTTTTCAAATAAAGAATATATCCACCCAAGCCTGACCAGCCTTGGGTGATTCCTAGTTATCAACACTTGTTTTTTACCTTCCATCTTCTTTTCATAGAATTCTTTAACCCCTTTTGTCTTTCCATCAATCATTTTTCCAAAAATATTTTGAACTGTGGGGTTAAAGGCCTTTTCAACATCAAATTCTTTCTTTTCAGAAAAGAATTGATTTGAAATCTCATCTTTACCAACTTTTTGTTTAAAATTTTCAGCTCTTAATGGTGGAAAATTTGCATCATCCATTGCAGGAACTAATTCTTCACCTTTTGGTTCAATCTGTGGTTCCTCTGACTTTGTGGAATCAGATTCATTACCAGAAGATAGCTCCTCTGATTTTGATGAATCAGAATCATTGCTAGAACTATCCTCAGATTTCTTAACAACCCATTTCTGGTTGTCAAGATTTGCTCTTTTCTTATAAAACCTCTTTGAACACTCACCAACTTCAAACTTTGAAATTTTGAAAACAATAAACGGTTTGGTTGGTGGTTCATTTTTGACCATCTTTTCTTTCATTTTACGATAAACTCCGTGTTTTGATTGTATTGCTTTGGAACAATCCTTGGCAATATGACCAGCTGTGTTGCATTGGAAACAGGTTCTCGTTTCTATTTTCTGAGCAGCTTCATTCCTCATTTCTTCCTGCTTCTTCTTAGCAAGCAATTCTCTATTTGTCTACTTCCAGAATGAACTTTTCATCTCTTCTTCTGAACTTGCACCTGAAATAAATACAATTTTTGGTTTATAAATTTTCTCATTTTTATGATTTTCTGGTGGAATAAATCCTAAAACTTTCTTTTTGAAATTACCGTTATGGTTTAGTTTCTTTTGAAAACCAGAACCAGAACCGTAACCCTTTTTCTTGTTTTCTCTTTGTTTAACTCTTGAGGTGTATTTTTTAGGTTTTTCATTTAGATTTACATCTTTTATTTCAGAAATATTAATTTCTGTTAGTTTGAAAACCTTTTTGATCATTTCTTGTTTAACACCTCTTATTGGAAATTCCTCATCAGAATATAATTTGTCAGAATCATTCAAAGTGTAAGCCATTTTGAATGTTTCATCATTCAAATTAGATTTTGATAACAGGAATTCTTTATTATAAACTCTTTTGCCCTGTTTGATGGTTTGACTCGGAGTGCTGGACTCAGACTTTGCTCTGACATAGACTCCAACTTTGACTCCTCTATTTAATCGTTATCTAACACATGATCCACCACTTTCTTCATCAATTGAGATTGTTGATCAGTGTTAGACGATGTGAGCGTAACATCAATGTTTTCTGGCAGATTAACTGAAGGTTCAGACTCCCACTTTAAGTTTGTTGCCTTTTCGACTCTTTCTGAATTTGGATTTCTTGACGAATATCCATTTCAAGCGGGGGTGGACACTTGTTATAACTGACACCTTGTTTCTTACCAGAATTTTTCAATTTAGTATTCTTTTTCTTCTCAGAGTTCTTTTTCTCAGATGTCTTTTCTTCTGTGTCAATCTTTTTCTCTTCAGAAGTATCTTCTTCAAAAGCCTTCATGCCTTCCATAGTTGGATAAATCATGTCCATGACATAACAAGTACATGAGTAACTTTTTAACAAACGATTAACTCTTTCTATTTCAATTCTTTGAGTCTCCAGTTTTTGTTCCAGGGGAGCACACTTTTCAATGTAATTGTTCACAACTTTTTGTTTCGTCATGAATGCTCCTTGAAGAGTCTTCATTGTTGTTGCCTGTTCATCGCTTGTTTCATTGTACATATTCATGGCTTTGTTCAGAACATCGTATGATTCTTTTAACCTGTTCATGTTGTTAATCAATTCGCTGTTTTTCTTCTTTATGATCTCACCGGTTTCACAATTCGCTGGAATCTTTCTTGCATCAGCTTCTTCATCAATTTTGAACACTGGAACTTCTTTTACTTTTCTCTTTACCACTGGAACTTCTTTATCATCACTGCTAATTGGTGTTTTTACTTTCTTCTTTTTCTTTTTAGCTTTCTCATCTTCACTATCAATTTCTTCCATCATTCTCAAGTGCTTTGCCATCCTTTTTGCATAATAATCATCATCATTATCACTATCTTCAGCAACTCGAGCAACAAAAGCTTTGTGATTTGAAGTTTTGTTCGGATCATAATCATCCCAATTGAAATTTGCCGAGCTAAAGCCTTCTTGCAATTTCTCATCATCTTGATTGATCAGACATGCTTTGTTGTCAGCTGAAACATATTTGTCCCAACTGAAACCTGTTGAAGATTTTTGATCATCTTGATTCACCAAACACGCTCTCTTTGATGATTCTTCAATTTCCTTCCTGCCATGAGCAGTTTGCAGTTGTTGTTGATGTGGCTGTTGTGCAACTTGATGATAAATCGATTTCCGATAGTAATCATTGTTTCCGAAAGGATTTTGACCTCCACTTACTTCGCGGTTTTTGCACTCTCTCTTGAAGTGTCCTTTTTCCCTGCAACGAAAACAAGTGACTTTAGATTTATCAAAGCCTAAAGTGGAAACATTTGCATCACGGAAATCATCTCTTCCCGTAATTTGTTTAAACTTTTCTGCTCTTCTCAACACACTCGCCAAACACCATTTTATATCCATCAATTCCATCTCTTCAGCATCTATTTGATCGTAGTCCTCTTTTGTCAGCATTGGATTGCCGATCCGTCCTGCCACTAAACTTCCATAGGACTCTAACACATTTCCCAACAAAGGCATATGACTTTTTGCAACTTCTTCAGAATACTCCTGATCATTCTCAAGATTCAATACAATGTTGCATTGTAGCTTCTTGCCATTCTTGGTTGCTGAAATGTTCGGATCAAATGATGGATATGATGAAAAACTTTTGTTGCTGTATGATCCTTTGGATGAACTTCCAGATGAACTCTAGGCATTGAATGCAGTTTCAACCTTTGGTGACATGTTGGTGGTTTTATCACTGACACCACCTTTGTAACAAAGACCAATGTCTTGTTCACCGTCAAAATATTTCATTCTTGAAATCTTTCGTTGTTCCATCTCTTGAGCTTCAATTTTTTCAATGAACTTGCTCAGTGTCAGACTGCTAAACCCTTTCTTGTTCCTTAGCATCATGAGATATGTGCCCCAAGTCTCGTGTGGCAACGCATCATGTCACACCCCGGCCGCGTATAACATGCAACCGCGTGTCGTGGACAGAATTAATTGTTATACAACCATGGAAATTAAAGTTACATTTTATTTATTAAACAAGGGTGTTACATTGTCTTAAAAGGAAGTACAGAATCCAGAACACAGTTATTCTAGTTCTATCTTCAGTTTTTAGTCTCTAAGGCACAGGTCCGCCCTAATGTCGTGTTCATCGTCCTATGCCTGTGAGATACATAGGTTTTGTGAAAATGGGATTCATGACTTGAGTTTAAAGAATGTTTAATAACAGTCAGTCATGAACCTTGTAATTTGTCTTGCTTTGTAAACCATTTGAAAAACGATAACATCAAATGATATGTATAGATAAGTGCAAGGTTAAACGAATAACCAAGTAAAATGAGTTGAATAAGATAAGTTATTTGTGAAAATAATGTCTTGTGAAGAATATGTTATTTATGTAAAATGTAATGTGTCTAAACTGAAATGACTTAGATAACGCCACGATATGTAATATTATACAAACATTTATATATAGGAAGTACCAGCGGCGTATCCACCATGTTTATATCATATTACATACGCCACGTTACTTAAATCATTTACCCAAACCAATCCACCATGTAAATTGTTCATGGGTAAACCAAATGTCAAGTGTTATTGTAAACCATGTCAAATGTTTATGTTCAAATGTAGACCACCAAATGTGTATGTCAATGTCGACGTGTTTACCTTCAATGTAAATCATGTAATGTGCATCCCAAAATGTATCATGTATGGTAAGCGAAATGTATCAACTTAAACCATTTGTAAAATGCACAAAACAAGTCGTTGAAGAAACACGTGGTTTAAATCAGCGTTATGTTCTGTGGAAAAATGCATGCTCTATTGATATTAACATTTATGTGGTATTGTAAACTATGCATACATCCAAGCCTTGAGACTGTGGCGATAAACCCTTAAACAAATTAAAGGTTTATCTAAGTTATGTATATCGAATTCGGTCATTCCTTACAATCCTATCAAACCCAGGACTTCAGGAACGGGAGTTGTCAATTCCTATGGTACCACTACCTACTAACGAACGGCGTAGCTAATGTTAATGAATGTATTGTCCCATGTTAAACAAACCAAATGTCATAACAAAATGAAGGCATGTGATGTAAACAATTGTACTAAGTATGCTAAGTAAACATACGAAGCAGAAATGTTCATGTAAATCAATGTGCCCATATGCTGAGTAAACATATGCAGCAGAAATGTTCATGTAAATCAATGTGTCCATATGCTGAGTAAACATATGCAACAGAAATGTTCATGTAAATCAATGTGTCCATATGCTGAGTAAACATATGCAACAGAAATGTTCATGTAAATCAATGTGTCCATATGCTGAGTAAACATATGCAACAGAAATGTTCATGTAAATCAATGTGTCCATATGCTGAGTAAACATGTGCAACAGAAATGTTCATGTAAATCAATGTGTCCATATGCTGAGTAAACATATGCAACAGAAATGTTCATGTAAGTCAATGTGTCCATATGCTGAGTAAACATATGCAACAGGAATGTAATGTAAATCAATGTACTAAGTACGCACACAATGGGCATACATAGCATGAAATGTAATGAAATCGTGTACTATAATGTACTAACAACATAGCAGGCATATGATGTGAAAACATGGAAAGCATGAATGTAACAGATAGGCACATGTGTTTCACCCCAAAACAGTTTGGAAAACAGTAAAAGAGGGGTTCAATGTACTCACCTGAGATTGCTTTGGAGTTCTTGTATAATAACCAGATAATGCTAGAGGTCACGGGATATCAAACGGCACCTAATAGGTAGCTATGTTAATATACCTGACCAAATCGGAAGGATCGGATAGTACGCGGGTTCGTAAACCAACCGAGTATGGAGACTCGTGTAATATGGTTTAACAAAGCCTACATACTAAAATGAAACTTAACCTAAGTGCTTACGGTCCATCACGACCCGTTTAGGTAGCTTATGCTACCTTACGCGTCGTTTGCGTAGAACGTGTCTGGAACGCCTAACATCGTGACCACTAGGTATAACCCCGGAAGGTTACAACTATGGCCACCTAAAGTGTTTGGTCGGATCCTAATGATCGACCAAATGGGTCGGGTTCGAAAGTATCAGCGATGGTTTAGATCGCTTACCTTACGACCCTATATAAGCACTAAACTAAAAGTGACGAGCTAAGCATGTTAGAACATGCTTAACTAAGTTTGAAAACAGGTTTGACATCAAAACAAACGGCTTTGATGCCCACGAGTAGTTTGGTTACAAAATATGCAAGAATGCACATTTTGGCCGAAACTACGACTCGTCACTGAGCCTAGATAACGTGGTGATCAGTAGGTATAGTCACTACGGACTATAACCATCGTGATCACGCTCACGTTATGAAGTTCCGTGAACTTCGCATCGACCATAAGCTGGTCAATGCAGAAAGTCAACAAAACTTTGACTTTCGGACTCGAAAAGCGAATAAAAGAGCGAAAGAAGACTTACGGAGGGTCCCCGAGTGCTAATCTAGATCAAATAGCTCAGGTATGAAACAATGGTTCCAACTTAGAGCTTTAGATCTGATTCTTGTGGGTTTTTACACAAAAGGGGGGGGGGTATTTATAGGAAAAGTGGAAACGTTAGGATCGTTTATCGAATATCATGCCGCGATCTCGAGCGTACACTTGTCAAATTCTTGTGGTAAGTCAGAAAATGCCCCTTGGCTCTTGATTGGGTGAAAGGGCATCGCCCCTTGATCGAACGAAAGGCCAACTGCCTTAAATAGATGCATTGAATCTGTCTGACAGTCCCACGCGGCCCGCATCAGGATATGCAAAAACTCAGGCGGGCCGCCTGAGCCCGTCTGATCTGCACATACTTTGAAAAATGACAGTTTTGGTCCCTGTTGCGTGTTTAAGCCATTTCCGACACTTCTAAGGCCCGTAAAGCCAACTTTAAGGCCCTAAGATGATGCCTAAACATTGTGGACATGAAACATGCTCAAAAATGTTCCGGATGTTGGCTCGTTTGGTCGTACGAACGCGATGTTCGCTTAATTACGACGGAATGCGCATAAGCGCGAAAAATGATCCAAATGACGCGACGAATGGATTTTTCTTATGCCAAACACTAAGGCATAATATTAGGATGCTTACATAAATTTTTGGATGTCCGGATGTATTCAGAACGTAAGTTATGCGTGAAAGTGCAAACTTGTGCACTTTTTGACACTTTTAGTCCCTGAATGACCCAAAAGTTTATTTTAGCATACCAAACCCCTCAAAGCCTATTTCTAAGCTATGTAAGGGATATTTATGGTATGTTTAACTTATGGACATGTTCCGGAATGTTCGTTACAGTTCAAATTGGCATACTTTCGCAGTTTGTCAAGTTTAGTCCCTATAAGCGAATTAACTTGTTTTTGCTATACCAAAGCCTTCAAAACTGATTTCTAAGTTATGTAAAGGTTATTTAAGGTATGTTGAGTATATGTTGATGTTCCAGAGTATTTGTCGCATTAAACTGAGTACGTTTACGCACCCGTTTGCGTATAATTCTCTAGAAAGCGATGTAGAGTTTGAATTTGAACAAAAGTCAAAACATGAAAAATGCAAAACACAACCAAACAAACATTGGGATCAAATAACATTATCTTATTGATAATTGAACTATTCATGATGATTACAGGCACAAATGTTACAGTCTCCCCTACTTGTGGAAATTTCGT
This sequence comes from Helianthus annuus, assembly GCF_002127325.2. Taxonomy (NCBI): domain Eukaryota; kingdom Viridiplantae; phylum Streptophyta; class Magnoliopsida; order Asterales; family Asteraceae; genus Helianthus; species Helianthus annuus. The sequence goes on along the minus strand of NC_035444.2, from coordinate 127,709,815 downwards.
CCCGAAATTTATTTAGAGGAAACTCGTGGAAAAAGATGCGGATATTTTGCCTTCATTTGATCTTCACGTTCCCAAGTAAACTCGGGTCCACGCTTAGATTCCCAACGAACCTTGACCAAAGGAATGCGCTTGCGTTTAAGCCACTTGACTTCACATTCCATGATTTCCACTGGTTTCTCGACAAATTTCAGTGTTTTATCAACACGAATTTCGTCAAGCGGTATGTGGAGGTTCTCATCAGCTAAACACCTCTTGAGATTGGACACGTGAAAAGTTGGATGAACATTTCCAAGTTCAGGAGGTAACTCAAGTTTGTAGGCTACCTTGCCGATTCTTTCGACGATCTTAAATGTTCCAACGTATCTAGGTTCAAGTTTTCCTTTCTTTCCAAATCTGATCACACCTTTCCAAGGTGAGACCTTGAGTAATACACGATCACCTACTTGAAAATCCAAGGGCTTGCGTTTTAGGTCCGCGTAACTCTTTTGACGGCTTCTAGCTGTCTGAAGGTTATCACGAACTTTCTTTACCTTTTCTGTTGTCTCTAAAATGAGGGCAGGTCCAGTAAGTTGAGCCTCGCCAATCTCATTCCAGCAGACTGGTGAACGACATTTTCGACCATAGAGAGCCTCGAAAGGAGCCATGTTGATGCTGGAGTGATAACTGTTGTTGTAGGAGAATTCAATCAATGGAAGATGTGAATCCCAACTACCACCAAAATCTATCACACAAGCTCTAAGCATATCCTCCAGTGTCTGGATTGTTCTTTCAGATTGACCATCCGTTTGCGGATGATAAGCTGTGCTCAGATTAAGTTGAGACCCCATAGCAGATTGCATGGTTCTCCAAAAATGAGAAGTGAAACGAGCATCCCTGTCAGAAATGATGTTCAAAGGAACACCATGTCGTGCTACAATTTCATCCACGTAGATTTGAGCAAGTTTGTCAGCCGAAAAATCCTCACGGATTGGCAAGAAATGCGCTGACTTTGTAAGACGATCAACGACTACCCAGATGGCATTGTGACCTTTCTTTGTGCGCGGAAGTTTAGTAATGAGAATGAGATCCATAGTAATGTTTTCCCATTTCCAAACTGGGATCTCCGGTTGCTCCAATAAACCAGAAGGACGCTGATGTTCAGCCATAACCTTAAGACAAGTAAGGCATTTTGATACATATAAGGCAATGTCTTTCTTCATACCAGGCCACCAATACAGTATACGAAGATCCTTATACATCTTATCTGAGCCAGGATGAATAGAATAACGAGACTTATGGGCTTCATCCATAAGCAAGGTACGAAGATTATCTTGGCTCGGGACCCACAAACGGTCCATGAAGTAATATGATCCATTGTCCTTCAGTTCAAGAGCAGGTGTTATGTGATAAGGAAATTCCTTATCCATTAAACCTTGTGAAACACAAGCTTGTTGAGCCTGAGAAATACGTGCTTGGATGTCGGTTTGAATAACAGATTGGACACGAACACAATGAAGCTTAGTACGTTCCTTGCGACTCAATGCATCGGCTACGACATTCGCCTTACCAGGATGGTAGCGAATCTCGCAGTCGTAGTCGTTTAGGAGTTCAACCCAACGTCTTTGCCTCATGTTGAGTTCTTTCTGGTTGAAGATGTGTTGAAGACTCTTGTGGTCAGTGAAAACCACACATTTTGTACCGTACAAGTAGTGTCTCCACATCTTAAGAGCGAAGACAACTGCACCCAACTCAAGATCATGAGTGGTGTAGTTCTTCTCATGTATCTTCAACTGTCTTGATGCGTATGCTATGACTTTGTTTCTTTGCATCAGGACGCAGCCAAGACCTAATTTAGATGCATCGCAATAAACGACGAAATCATCATTACCCTCGGGCAAAGTTAGGACAGGCGCGTCACAAAGTTTCTGTTTCAAAGTCAGAAACGCTTCCTCTTGCTTGACTCCCCAATCAAAGGGCTTGTTCTTCTGAGTTAGAGCAGTTAGAGGAACTGCAATCTTTGAGAAATTCTCAATGAAGCGGCGGTAATAACCCGCTAGACCAAGAAAAGAACGAACTTCAGTAGGAGTAGTAGGTGTATCCGAATCCTTAATCGCACTGATCTTGGAGGGATCCACATGAATACCTTGTTCGTTGATAATATGTCCTAAGAATTGAACTTCTTTAAGCCAGAATTCACACTTGGAGAATTTGGCGAAAAGTTGCTCTTTCTTTAGGAGTTCCAACGTAAGACGAAGATGTTCTTCATGATCAGCTCGCGTCTTAGAATATATCAAAATATCATCAATGAAAACGATGATGAACTTATCTAAATAAGGCTTGCAGACCCTATTCATCAAGTCCATGAAAACAGCAGGAGCATTAGTCAAACCGAATGGCATGACTGTTAACTCATAATGTCCATAACGAGTACGGAACGCCGTCTTGGGAATGTCTTCTTCATATACACGAAGCTGATGATATCCAGATCGTAGATCAATCTTTGAAAAATAAGAAGCGCCTTGCAATTGATCAAAGAGATCATCAATGCGAGGTAGGGGATACCGATTCTTGATGGTAAGCTTGTTAAGCTCACGGTAATCGATACACATCCTAAAAGATCCATCCTTCTTCTTTACAAAGAGAACGGGAGCACCCCAAGGTGAAAAGCTAGGACGGATAAAACCTTTGTCGGAGAGCTCCTGAAGCTGCTTAGATAACTCTTGCATCTCTGATGGTGCAAGACGGTATGGAGCTCTGGCAATGGGATTTGCACCAGGTACGAGATCAATACGGAACTCGACTTGGCGTGCTGGAGGTAGACCAGGTAACTCTTCAGGGAAAACTTCAGAATAATCCCGAACGACAGGAATATCTGAAATAGTCTTACCCTTGCCTTTATCTGCTGTAACATGTGCTAAGAAAGCCACGTAGTGCTTTCGCAGATACTTCCGAGCTTTAAAACAAGACATGAGTTTGAGACCACCGGCAGGCTTCTCACCACGAACCTGTAGGATCTCGCCTGTAGACAGCGGCACACGAACAATCTTCTCAGAACAAACTATCTCTGCGCGATGCTTAGATAACCAATCCATTCCCACAATAATGTCGAAGCTTCCAAGTTGCATTGGCGTGAGGTCAATAGGAAAAATATGGTCGTTAAGGTTCAACTGGCAGTTGCGTAGAACAGAATTAAGAACAATGGGTTCACCACTGGCAACCTCTATTGTCAAAGGTTTACCTAGTTTCTTTCTAGACACGCGAAGCATTGTCTCAAAAGACAATGACACAAAGCTCTTGTCGGCACCCGAATCAAAAAGAACAGATGCTGGCTGATTATTAATAAAGAACGTACCGTTCACCACCTCGTTGTCTGCTTGTGCTTCTTGTGCATTCATGTTAAAGACTCGACCTCGAGCCGGTGCCGGATTCTGGTTTGCATTCTGGTTCTGGTTGACTAGTCTTGGACACCGATTTCTGTAGTGGATCAGATCCCCACAATTATAACATGCACCTGGTGGGTAGTTTGGTCGTGCAGCCTGACCCTGTTGCTGAGCAACCTGTTGAGCAGGGTTCTGGACTGCGTGATTCTGAGCAAACCGACAAACATCGGCAAGATGACCCGACTTCCCACAGTTAGTACAGAAACGACACTGATATTGTGGCTGGTGGTGACTGTTGCATCGATTGCACAAAGGTGCACTTCCTGAATAGGGTTTCTTTGCTGGAGGCTGGTTGGGAGCTGCCTGGTTAGCTTGGGCAGTCACAGCAAAATCTTGGGAAGCCTTACGCTTCCTTGACCCCCTTGAGGAACCAGAATCCTTCCCCTTCTTGTTTTGACCTTTCTTGCTATCTTCCTTGTCAGCCGACTGTTTCTTGCCCTTGTCACCCTTCCTGTGTAGCTTATTCTTCCGAATCTGCGACTCAGTCAGTGTCGCTGATAACTCGATTGCCTGACGGAGTGTGGTAGGGTTGCTACCAGTAAGGATGTCTTGTACTGAGTCAGGTAGGCCGTCGATGTACCTTTCGATGGCCTTATCGAGTGGGGTAACCATAGTCGGGCAAAGAAGACTCAACTCCTCAAACCTATCCGTATAAGCCCTGTGCTCGCCACTATCTTGCTTCAGAACATCAAATTCTTTCTCCAACGCTCGTTGTTCATGACGAGGACAAAACTCCCTCATCATAAGAGATCTCAGTTCAGCCCATGTCTGAGCTAGAGCAACTTCTGCACCTTGATCTCTCATAACCCCATTCCACCATGTAAGAGCCCTCTTCTGAAACACGCTCGAAGAAAACTCGACCTTGCGATTATCCGGACACTGCACATGACGGAAAGTGTTCTCGATGCTTTCGAACCACTGAAGAAGCCCAGTTGCTCCCTCAGAACCACTAAACTTGAGTGGCTTAGCCGAGCTAAAATCCTTGTATTTGCATGTACCATTGTTGTTGTTATTGGCCTGGTTCCATTGAGCAAAGAGATTCGGAAATTGAGCAGCCATCTGCTGCGCAATAATCTCCGCCAGCTCGGCAGTAGCTATCTGGTTGTCGCGTCGAGGAGGCATTCTAGAAGAGAAAAAGATGAAATGAAACGAGTGAGATGATTGAATGAAGAGAATGAGATGAAGCAAAATCAACAAAAGCAAAGATGGCGGTTATGCATCGCAAAGCAAATAAGCGACATGAAATGTCTAGTCAAAGTAAATGGGTCAGGATTAGTGTATCGCGAAGACATGCTCGCCTATAAGTGAACACTCACCCGAAGAGTTCCCAGGTAAGAGTGACTGGTCCGATTATGTGGATTTGTACGAACACTCTAGCCTTAGACAGAAAACCCAGGGTACAGGCATTCACTCTTCCAGTTCACACGTGTTCACACTATTAACCCAAAACTTTGACGGGATTTTTGAAATCCAAAGAGGTTCAAAACCATATAACAGAGGGTTCAAAACCTTATAACAGAGGGTTCAAAACCTTATAATAGAGGGTTCAAAACCTAGTAATCAATCATCCTAGAACAGATGATTAATTTTCTAAGCGGATGCGGAACCGAAGTTCCCGTTGTGGTTATCACCTAAGGATAGGTGATGTGCATGTTTTAAACTCTAAACACAAGATAACTTGTGTTAGGGTCCTAGAAAGTTATAGTCTAGGTCAAAGCATTACTAATAACCTAATTCCCTATAACCAATGGCTCTGATACCAACTCTTCTATCACACCCCGGCCGCGTATAACATGCAACCGCGGTGGAAACGCCGGGGAGTGTCGTGGACAGAATTAATTGTTATACAACCATGGAAATTAAAGTTACATTTTATTTATTAAACAAGGGTGTTACATTGTCTTAAAAGGAAGTACAGAATCCAGAACACAGTTATTCTAGTTCTATCTTCAGTTTTTAGTCTCTAAGGCACAGGTCCGCCCTAGTGTCGTGTTCATCGTCCTATGGAACAGCTCCTGAAAACACATGTGAAAGTAGGTACGTCAGCATAAAAATGCCTGTGAGATACATAGGTTTTGTGAAAATGGGATTCATGACTTGAGTTTAAAGAATGTTTAATAACAGTCAGTCATGAACCTTGTAATTTGTCTTGCTTTGTAAACCATTTGAAAAACGATAACATCAAATGATATGTATAGATAAGTGCAAGGTTAAACGAATAACCAAGTAAAATGAGTTGAATAAGATAAGTTATTTGTGAAAATATTGTCTTGTGAAGAATATGTTATTTATGTAAAATGTAATGTGTCTAAACTGAAATGACTTAGATAACGCCACGATATGTAATATTATACAAACATTTATATATAGGAAGTACCAGCGGCGTATCCACCATGTTTATATCATATTACATACGCCACGTTACTTAAATCATTTACCCAAACCAATCCACCATGTAAATTGTTCATGGGTAAACCAAATGTCAAGTGTTATTGTAAACCATGTCAAATGTTTATGTTCAAATGTAGACCACCAAATGTGTATGTCAATGTCGACGTGTTTATCTTCAATGTAAATCATGTAATGTGCATCCCAAAATGTATCATGTATGGTAAGCGAAATGTATCAACTTAAACCATTTGTAAAATGCACAAAACAAGTCGTTGAAGAAACACGTGGTTTAAATCAGCGTTATGTTCTGTGGAAAAATGCATGCTCTATTGATATTAACATTTATGTGGTATTGTAAACTATGCATACATCCAAGCCTTGAGACTGTGGCGATAAACCCTTAAACAAATTAAAGGTTTATCTAAGTTATGTATATCGAATTCGGTCATTCCTTACAATCCTATCAAACCCAGGACTTCAGGAACGGGAGTTGTCAATTCCTATGGTACCACTACCTACTAACGAACGGCGTAGCTAATGTTAATGAATGTATTGTCCCATGTTAAACAAACCAAATGTCATAACAAAATGAAGGCATGTGATGTAAACAATTGTACTAAGTATGCTAAGTAAACATACGAAGTAGAAATGTTCATGTAAATCAATGTGCCCATATGCTGAGTAAACATATGCAGCAGAAATGTTCATGTAAATCAATGTGTCCATATGCTGAGTAAACATATGCAACAGAAATGTTCATGTAAATCAGTGTGTCCATATGCTGAGTAAACATATGCAACAGAAATGTTCATGTAAATCAATGTGTCCATATGCTGAGTAAACATATGCAACAGAAATGTTCATGTAAATCAATGTGTCCATATGCTGAGTAAAAATGTGCAACAGAAATGTTCATGTAAATCAATGTGTCCATATGCTGAGTAAACATATGCAACAGAAATGTTCATGTAAGTCAATGTGTCCATATGCTGAGTAAACATATGCAACAGGAATGTAATGTAAATCAATGTACTAAGTACGCACACAATGGGCATACATAGCATGAAATGTAATGAAATCGTGTACTATAATGTACTAACAACATAGCAGGCATATGATGTGAAAACATGGAAAGCATGAATGTAACAGATAGGCACATGTGTTTCACCCCAAAACAGTTTGGAAAACAGTAAAAGAGGGGTTCAATGTACTCACCTGAGATTCCTTTGGAGTTCTTGTATAATAACCAGATAATGCTAGAGGTCACGGGATATCAAACGGCACCTAATAGGTAGCTATGTTAATATACCTGACCAAATCGGAAGGATCGGATAGTACGCGGGTTCGTAAACCAAACGAGTATAGAGACTCGTGTAATATGGTTTAACAAAGCCTAAACATACTAAAATGAAACTTAACCTAAGTGCTTACGGTCCATCACGACCCGTTTAGGTAGCTTATGCTACTTTATGCGTCGTTTGCGTAGAACGTGTCTGGAACGCCTAACATCGTGACCACTAGGTATAACCCCGGAAGGTTACAACTATGGCCACCTAAAGTGTTTGGTCGGATCCTAATGATCGACCAAATGGGTCGGGTTCGAAAGTATAAGAGATGGTTTAGATCGCTTACCTTACGACCCTATATAAGCACTAAACTAAAAGTGACGAGCTAAGCATGTTAGAACATGCTTAACTAAGTTTGAAAACAGGTTTGACATCAAAACAAACGGCTTTGATGCCCACGAGTAGTTTGGTTACAAAATATGCAAGAATGCACATTTTGGCCGAAACTACGACTCGTCACTAAGCCTAGATAACGTGGTGATCAGTAGGTATAGTCACTACGGACTATAACGATCGTGATCACGCTCACGTTATGAAGTTCCATGAACTTCGCATCGACCATAAGCTGGTCAATGCAGAAAGTCAATAAAACGTTGACTTTCGGACTCGAAAAGCGAAAAAAAGAGCGAAAGAAGACTTACGGAGGGTCCCCGAGTGCTAATCTAGATCAAATAGCTCAGGTATGAAACAATGGTTCCAACTTAGAGCTTTAGATCTGATTCTTGTGGGTTTTTACACAAAGGGGGGGGGGGTATTTATAGGAAAAGTGGAACCGTTAGGATCGTTTATCGAATATCGTGCCGCGATCTCGAGCGTACACTTGTCAAATTCTTGTGGTAAGTCAGAAAATGCCCCTTGGCTCTTGATTGGGTGAAAGGGCATCGCCCCTTGATCGAACGAAAGGCCAACTACTTTAAATAGATGCATTGAATCTGTTTGACAGTCCCACGCGGCCCGCATCAGGATATGCAAAAACTCAGGCGGGCCGCCTGAGCCCGTCTGATCTGCACATACTTTGAAAAATGACAGTTTTGGTCCCTGTTGCGTGTTTAAGCCATTTCCGACACTTCTAAGGCCCGTAAAGCCAACTTTAAGGCCCTAAGATGATGCCTAAACATTGTGGACATGAAACATGCTCAAAAATGTTCCGAATGTTGGCTCGTTTGGTCGTACGAACGCGATGTTCGCTTAATTACGACGGAATGCGCATAAGCGCGAAAAATGATCCAAATGACGCGACGAATGGATTTTTCTTATGCCAATCACTAAGGCATAATATTAGGATGCTTACATAAATTTTTGGATGTCCGGATGTATTCAGAACGTAAGTTATGCGTGAAAGTGCAAACTTGTGCACTTTTTGACACTTTTAGTCCCTGAATGACCCAAAAGTTTATTTTAGCATACCAAACCCCTCAAAGCCTATTTCTAAGCTATGTAAGGGATATTTATGGTATGTTTAACTTATGGACATGTTTCGGAATGTTCGTTACAGTTCAAATTGGCATACTTTCGCAGTTTGTCAAGTTTAGTCCCTGTAAGCGAATTAACTTGTTTTTGCTATACCAAAGCCTTCAAAACTTATTTCTAAGTTATGTAAAGGTTATTTAAGGTATGTTGAGTATATGTTGATGTTCCGGAGTATTTGTCGCATTAAACTGAGTACGTTTACGCACCAGTTTGCGTATAATTCTCCAGAAAGCGATGTAGAGTTTGAATTTGAACAAAAGTCAAAACATGAAAAATGCAAAACACAACCAAACAAACATTGGGATCAAATAACATTATTTTATTGATAATTGAACTGTTCATGATGATTACAGGCACAAATGTTACACATCAGCTAGCTTTTCAATCAACTCCTCAAAATCTTTAGTGATGCTCAATCTCTTCATGTTCATTAACAAATTGCAATATCTTTCAATAATTTGCTTTGTGATTTCATTTTTCAAACAACGAAACAGATCAAACTCTTTCTTCAAAAGTAACTTTTTGTTTTTAACCATTTATTGACTTCCAACAAACTTTGATTTTAAAGCTTTCCAAATCAAATAAGCACTTCCATTATGTTGCAATAAAACCAAGATACCTTCTTTCACAGCTTGTTGTAGTAGACTTAACATCATTTTTTCATTTTTGTATTTCTTTCTATCATCAGCACTCATATCTTTAATTGCAATCTCCTCTTTGTCATCATTCAATGGTCTAACAAATTTCATTTCAACACATTCCCAAGCATCCAAATAATTTGCTTGAACCTAGTTTTCAAAACGTCCTTCCCAACCTTTATACTCGTCAATGTTCATGAGCTTAGGCTGTTTTTGCATAGTCCCTGTTTCATTTTCCAACATGGCTTGCTGAGTAATAGTAATAGGGGTAGCAAAGGCATTATAAAATTCCTCTTCCATGTTTCGGATTTCAAAAATTTCACAAATAGTTTGTTCAAATGAAATTACTTTCCAAATGAAATTCCCTGGTCAAAACGAAATTAACTTTGAAAACGAAATTACCCTAATTTCGTATGAAATAACACTACTTTCAAATGGAATAGTAATTCCGTGTGGAATTATTAAACGAGATCAGAAATTTCAAGCGAAATTACTAAATTCCGCGTGGACCACCCAAACGAAATTACCCTCTTCAAATGAAATTACTAATTTCGTATGAAACTTTCAAAAGAAATTATGACTCTGAAGCGGAATAAGCTAATTCCGTGTGAACTTTTAAACGAAATTAACTTTTCAAACGAAATTAACCCCTAATTTCGTGCGAAATTACGCTGATATCATCATCTCGAAACGAAATTTGTCAAATTGATCAAGTTTTAAGCCGTTTTTAGTTCTGAAACTTTCTAGGGTTTGTTAAAACATGATTGCGCACATGATATGTAAAATTCAAAGCATTTTAACCGTGAAAACTTGTTAAGTGTGAAAAAGAAGGTGTAGAAATCAGAATTTGCAGCTGAATTGGTATGAACTCTTCCTGCTGAGCTCTGATACCACTTGTGAGATCGATTACGGACCCGAACGAGTCGTTCAGAAGAGTTTATGCTTAATACGAAAGGCGGAAACAGTCGTGTTGAGGTCAATTCAGCAAGAAATACACTTTAACTGTCGATTTGATTGATTTGACAACAATTTACAACGAGATGACACTTCGGCAGCAGTTCGGCACTGAAACCGGAAAGTTACAACTGATTTCGCATGAACCCTATATATAGTATTCTAATTCCGTTTGAAACTGCTCCAAGCGAAATTAGATTCCAAACTGCTTCCAAGCGAAATTACATATTATCTCGAACTACGTGCCCTGATCTAACATTCTTAGTACAAGACTCGATACAAGACGAAATCGACAGACGTATGCACTAACACACGCTTTTTTTATAATATTAGTTGTTCAAATTAATTTTATTATAGTTTGGTAGTTTTTTGGGGGCGTTTTTATGGCATTATGGCATTTTACACGTATTTGCTAATTTTGGCTTTTTATTATATTTTTCATTATAGCATTATTATTCTTTTGTTGTTTATTAACTGACATTACAAATTAAAAAAAAAAAAAACAAAGTAGAAGCAATTTATGATTTTAAATTTTCAGTGTCATCAGTCTCTTTTTTCTGTTGAAACTACAAGAAATGTGACAAATAAATGGCGTTTTGGGTTTGGCGTTGTTTATTTTCTTTGTTCATGTGTTGAAGTGTCTTTGTGGATGTTGGAGACATAGAGCAACCCCCTGTGGGTGGATGCTATCTACCTGTGGTCTTCATTATATTCATTGAGGCCAAAGTAGCATTTATACTGGTATAGGTCTCTTCTTATCATACAAAATTTCTTCAGGAACAAAGATGACAGTATGACATATGAGTGTTTCAATTTTGTCCATCTTATGCAGTAACATCTTACTTCACTCATGTAACAATTCATTAAATGAAGCTTCATGCAGAACATTACTGAGGATCAAAGAAAAGATGTTTATTGTCGTATTTTTTGGCATTTTACATTGAGTTGTAAATTTTTTAGCAACCACTGTGTTTTTGTGTTTTTTTTGGTGTGATAAACGGAAAGTGGTGAGACGTTTCTATTTATAGAATTTTTTTGGCGCGTAGTTTAGGCGGGATGTTATTTTTATAACAAAAAACATAATTAACATTTATCCGGATGTAAGCTTTGGCGTTATATATAATGGCGTTTCATATTTTTTGGCGTTTTTGTAGCCAGAGAGCTTAAATAAAAACACAGAAAAAAGTACGCAGTGATAAAATTGGCGTTTTGTATTTATTTGGCGTTTTATTTTTCAATGGCGTTTTATGTGAGGAATTGTTTTTTACCTTTTTACCCTTAATGAAGCGCGTCCACGTAATAAAATTGGTGTTATTTACTAAAATGCCACAGCGCCAATCTAGTCCATATATTGTTTTGATCGGACGATCAATAAGCGTTCTCACCATTCTCACACTTTCTTCCATTTTCTCTAAATCCTGACCCTATATATATATATATATATATATATATATATATATATATATATGTAGCGGAGGGTTCAAATGAGAAGAAATTTTTTGTAAGAATAAAAAAGCACAAACTTCAACCAATAAGAATGTTTAATTTTACTTCATTTAATTTTTGTATTTAATATGGGTGTAAGGGTATATTGGTAAAATTAGATAGATCACTAATTGTTAGTCTTCATTTTTAATAGCTAACTAAATTAAATTTGTAACTTATTTTCAAAAAAAAAAAAAATTCAAACAAGAAAAAAATTAATTTAAAGTATAGGATAAATTATGAGGTGTGTAGGATGAATTACGAGTCGTGTAGGATAAATTTCAGTATGTGTAGAATAAATTTCAAAAACGTGTAGGATAAATTTTGATTTGTCTAGGCAAAAATTTTAGTGTGGAGGATGATAGTCTTTATGACTAATTAATTAGTCAAATTTAATAATAAATGAGATGAAAGAAAAACTATTTAATGTTTTACAATTGTACCCTTTGTTCTTTTTCTTCTCAATTTAATTTTCTTCTCAAATGAACCTCCCCTATATATATATATATATATATATATATATATATATATATATAGGGAGAAGATCATGCGAGAACCACCTCTTATTGTGAGAACCGCGAGAACTAATGTGAACACACCAAAAACGCCTAAAAATAGCGAAAAATCACACAAAATTTTTTTTTTGAATTTTTTAATATTTCTTATAAAAAAATCGCTACTTTTCGAAGCAAAAAAAAATTTTAAATTATTTAAAAAAAAAAAAAATTTTTTTTGGCTCCTAAAAGTAGCGATTTTAACATAAAAAATATTAAAAAATTCAAAAAAAATTTTTAGAATTTTTTTGATTTTTTAGATTTTTTTAGATTTTTTTAAAGATTTTTTTAGGTTTTTTGGGGGGTTTACTTTTTAGGATTTTAAGTTGGTGGGGGGGGGGGGTGTTTAGGTTTTTGGGGGGTGGGGGAGGGGGGTTTAGTTTTTTTTTTTTTGGACGGGGGGGGGGGGGGTGGGGGGGGTTTAGGTTTTTTTTTGGGGGGGGGTGGGGGTTAGGTTTTTTTAGCTATTTTAGGTTGTATTCACATTGGTTCTCAAGGTTCTCACAATAAGGGTGGTTCTCGCATTAGCCCCTCCCTATATATATATATATATATATATATATATATAGGGGAAGGATGTATAGAAAACCCACTTTAATTTAGAAAACCCAGGAAACTCAAAGCTCCAGATGTTTTTTTTTTTTTTTTTAAAAATTTACACATGTTATATACATGTTTTTAAGGGTTTTGGACAAAAAAAATCAAAAAAGCGCCGAGTAGATATTTTAAAAAAAAATAAACAAGTTTTGGTGTAACACATGTTACATTTATCTGACATATTTGTAACATGTGTTACACCAAAACTTGTTTATTTTTTTAAAAAATATCTACTCGGCGCTTTTTTGATTTTTTTTGCCCAAAACCCTTAAAAACATGTATATAACATGTGTAAATTTAAAAAAAAAAATAAAATCGGGAGCTTTGAGTTTCCCGGGTTTTCTAAATTAAAGTGGGTTTTCTATAGATACTTACATTATATATATATATATATATATATATAATATGTGTGTGTTTTCTGATTGCTAAGCTTCTTTAATAAACTCCAACCCTTGTATTTGAGTTTTATTAGACAACTTGGGGCTAAGGTGATTATGTTTGTTATTAGGGTTTATCTAATCGAGTATATATAATTATTGGCGTGGCTTACAAATTACTAACACAAGCGTATTAGCTTATTTAACCTCTAAAGCACACAACCCCTCTCCTCTTGGTCGTCGAGTTCGAGATGAAAAATAACCAATCTCGGTTGTAGGTGATACAGCAACAAGCCAAAAGGTTTTGGTTTGGGAGGTGACTCATGTGTATTCAGGCACCTTGAACCACTTTGCTACACCGTGTGAATCATTAGTTAGATTATTATTTTTTTTTTTGGGTAAAGGAAATTAGCCCGGTGATTTTATATATTCACACAAAATAAAACAAGTAGCATGGAAAGTCTATACTAGTTCTTTCATGGGACAAACCCCCACAAAAGCAAGACCAACCAAAACCTGTACACAAAACAAAACCAAAACCCTCTAGACTAATATCTAGAAAAACAAAACAAATAAAAGAAACTCAAACACAATCAGCCTCCATCATTCTCTAAGAATCCTCTAGAATCATTAGTTAGATTTCATGCACTATATAAACTAACTAAAGGTATAACTTTAAATATCATATGGTTGTTATCTTCGAGTCTCTTAATTTTGAAATTTGATCATATAATTAATAAGTGTTAGCTCTTCTGCTACAATGAAACGTTTAAAAATGAACATGCAGAATTCCAACAAAGGGACTGTACGTGCAATATGGGTAAATCATAGGGACTCTCTGTGTAATCAAGTTAATGAAGATGAAGTAGACTGAAATAACATAGTAACAAATTAGATCTACGGTAAAAAAAACCTCTTGGCGCTCCGTCGGTAATGTAAATTTTGGAAAAAATTAGACATTCTTTTAACGTTTTTTCAATTTCGTTACCTCTTTCTTTTAAGACGTTACCCCTATAAAAGTTTTCTAGATCCGCCACTGGATTAAACATGGATTTCTTGAAATTTGAATGATGAAATATGGATGCCTTGGAATTTTATACTCTTTATTATGTCAAATATAGGGCTAGCTACCATGGTAAATACATATTTTTTTAGATGAGAAGTTATAGGTTTAAACCTGAGTAGCATAGTATTTTAAAATTATTGATGTATTTTAAAGTATAAGTAACAGTTAAAAGAAATTATTAAATCACCTTCTTCAACCACAAGACATGTTAGATTATGAATGACTATATATGGATGCCCTGGAATTGTGGACCAAATTATAACTCACCTTCTTCAACCACGTACCCTAGGCTTGTTGAATGACTAAATATGGATGCCTTGAAAGTTTGTACCACATGATAACTTATCTTATTCAACACCAAACACGTGTACTAAATATGAATGTCTTATATATGGACATTTTATGTATCGATTTTGGGTTTCGAATGACTAAATATGGATGCTTTAAAATTTTGTACCACATAATAACTCCCTTCATCAACCACCCAAGGTGTGGTGAATTTTGAATGACTAAACATAGATGCTTTGAAATTTTGTACCACATAATTTTTTTTTGGAATGGCCAACTAAATCACCAGATAAGCATTTTGGAATGCCCTAAATCGAGTAAATGCATCCCCTCCTCCATAACGATCAGAGTTAGATACATAACCAAGCCACCAAGCCACCAGTTCCGTGGATAACCTGCCCGTCCAAAGGCAGATTGCGGTAAAACCCGGTCCGGCTCGGTCTCGAACTGGCCACCTCCAGAGAGACCTAATTTTAAACTTCATTGCCATTACCAATGTCCTTCAAAGTGATGCTACTGGAAGTTAAACTTGAGAACTTAAGAAGAGAAACAAAATGACTAACCATTAGACGAACTTGTCAGGACATCTTGTACCACATAATAACTCATCTTCAACCACACCAAAGTAAGGCGGCACAACCAATGTGCGTGAAGGGCAACCACACATGGTCCACTTTCTCAAGGGCCTATTATTATTGAATTATATATATATATATATATATATATATATATATATATATATATGGGTAGGGGGCAATTTGTAAATAATAAACAACCTTTAAAAAACCCGCATACCTGATTCCCTTTACCATCGGACTTCAAGCATAAAATAAATTACATTTAATAAAAACTTTCACGTCCTACATCTGAACTCTTATCTGAACTGTGATTATATCCAAATATCTCAACACTTCTTAACCAGATTCTCTCAACAATTCATCGATTACAGTCGTTTACATCATCGTCCCGAATACATCATCACTTCACCATCATCAGTTCACCATATCGAAGCATCTGGATTGAGATTGTATCTCAGATTTGAGATTTTTTACCAACAGATATTTTATATTTCATCATATGATCGAGGTAAATTCCCAAATTTGGTTTGGTGATTATAAGAATAAATTTGTTTTTGCACTTTCATTTGTTAACATGATGCTTAATTGTGGATTCAGATCCTTTATATGTTAATATGACGATTAAATCGTAGTTTCATATCTGCATTACCGAAAATGGTTTGATGTATATGATGTTTGAGGGATTCGGGGTAATTGTTGTGATACACCGACTTGTAATGTGGTAGGTATGTGTGTGTTTATTTGTATGTAGGTTTTGTTACTGAATAATTTTAAATATATTTGGTGGTAATACAGAATTTGAGTTGGCAATGGTTAGGTTATTCTATTGAAGCAAACATTACCTGTTGATATTGTCGGTCATGTTAATGCACATGTGCATAGTTATGCACATGTGCATAGTTAATATGGTGATGATAAAGTTGATGCTTATATTGTTAACAAGGTCGTTTATGTTGATGCACATGTGCATAGTTAATATAGTGATGATAAAGTTGATGCATATATTGTTAACAAGGTTGTTTATGTGTATGCACATGTGCATAATGTATATGGTGATGATAAAGTTAACGTTAATGCACATATTTATTGATAATTTATGTTTATTGATCTTATTTCTTATTATTATTATTATTTTTGTATTATATTGTATATAAACAATAGGAAAAAATCGAAGAAAGTAACTTTTGTTTTGAAGTCAATGGATGAAGGGTAAAAAAATGTCGGATGTAATGGAAGATGATTATGCGACATGCAATGAAAGATGATTACGCGACAGTTAAACAAATATGTAAAATATCGAAAAAAATAACTTTTGTTTTGTCTATTATTTTTTATCGAAGCAAACCTGTTGATAAGCTCAGTCATACTAATGCACATGTGCATAGTTATACACAAATGCATATTTTGCAAGATTATTTCAATTAGGTCAGTCATATGGATGCAAACGTACAGTTAGGCACATGTGCATAATTTGCCAGAATATGTTAATAAGGTCATTCATATTGTTGTACATGTGCATAGTTATGCACATGTGCATAGTTTGCCAGAATTTTGATAGAATATGTTAACAATGTAATTTATGTTGATGCACATGTGCATAGTGTATATAGTAATGATAAAGTAAATGTTAATGCACATATTCATTGAGATTGTATGTTTGTTAATCCTATGTTTTTTTTTGTTTTGTTTATTATCGTAGATCGATAACGGAAAAAATTCAAAGAAGGTAACTTACGTTTTGAAATCAAAGGATGAAGGGTCAAAAATGGTCGGATGCAATGGAAGATGATTACGCAACGGTTAAACAAAAAGGTAAAAAAGGTTGATTAATATTCGATGACGCAGTTGGGAGTTTATGCACATGTGCATCCCTTTATTACTTTCATGTTAAATGATATCATTTATGTATACACATTAAATATATCACATGTAGGTGCACAAGAAGAAAAAAAAAACATAAAGAGGAGTACAAGTGAGCGATATCACAATGAAAAAATCTAACAAGTAAACGAAATCCCTTTATTACTTCACAGTTTGCGGGGTGTTCGCTATGCGACATGTGAAGATGTATAATGGGAGTGGTGAGAAGTTTGATTGCATATTCAGCAAAGATAAAGAAATTCAAGACTTGCAACTTAAGAACATGAGGATGAAGATATCAACAAAATTGCCAGTATCAGAGGTGAATGATCATGTTTGTTAATATATAGTGTATTATGTTGTTTGGTAGAGGGAATGTTGGTACTGTACATGTGCATAGTTTGAAATAGCATACATATTGGAATTGTATAATGCATTACAGATGGTTATATTTGTTAATTTTGGATGTAGTATGTTTTTTGGTATAATATATGTTGGTGGTGCATATGTTCAATAATGATTGTTGATCGGATTATGTGATTCTTATGATGAGGGTGTTATATTTAATTGTTGTAACACAAAATTTGTGTGATAATGTGTTAATGTTGGTAATGCCCATGTGGAGTGAAACGGTAAACATGTATGCACATGTGCATTGTTCGAAACAGTAACCATGTTGGTAATATATGTTAGGTGGTCAATAATGAAATTACATATGATTATGTCTAATAAGTAATTGATAACAAAGTATCATGATCGTAATCACAATCTATGAATATGAAAACAGATATTACAAAAAATAATGCTTAGAAATTGTTTGACATCATATATAGGCTAATAGAGGATCGTCGGTTGATTTACGACACCTGGATGAACGTATAAGTTATTGCTCATGTTAATACATATATATGTGGGGGTGGGTCTTCTAGATCATCATCAACATCTTCATCAATGTCATTGGAAGTGTCATTGGAATCAACATCATCGGAACAAGAATTAGGTTCATCATCAAGGGGGATCAGGAGTCCAAGAACATCTTGTCATTAAATGTATACATAATGTAATTGTCAATATATTACACGTGTGCATAATGTAATTGTCAACATAATGCACACGAGCATTATCATTTTTATATATAACGACATTTTTTTAACATAATGAGATGCCATATATTCTAACCATAACTCTAGCCAGGAACTAGATAAGTACGTTTACAATAAAGATATAAACTCCTAATTTTCTATTACATTCACACCATTATTCACACCACTGGTGTACCACTCTCCAGTCACTAAATTCTCCATTAAATACTCCATTTTGGCTATGACTTTCATCCACAACATAGTACACTCATTGACTTGTTCCAGTATTATAGCATTTGAAAACTTCACGGCTTTGAATACCTTCTCATTTCTACTCAACCATATGTTCCATAATGTGGCCATCACTATGCAGTTGACTGCCTTTTTCTTCTTCTTAGAAATATACAGCTTCCAGGAAAAAGAAAGAATATCTGCCACAAGAAAGAATAACTGCCACTGATGAGCAAGAATGTAAATATTTTACTCTCAGCCATGATCCGACCATCCACCATAGCGTTTTCAACATCAAACAAATAAGGATGATGTGTTCAACAGTTTCTTGCTCGTATCCGCAACCTGGGCACAATGTGTTGCTGATATGAATTCTCTTTTTCTCTAACTCCGTCTTTGTCGGTAACCTGCCTTTGACGCCTTTCCATGCTAACATATTGGCTTTAGGTGTAGCCCAGCCGTTCCAAGTCATTACAAAGCCACTCGACGGGTCCCCGCTTGTGACACACAAGTCCTCTATAACGGTTTTAACATTGAAAGTCGACTTATTTTTTCCGATTGCCAACCCCACCCATCTTGACCCGTCTTCATTCTGTTGTATCTCAGCAGCGCCAAAAGCTGCATAAACTCTACCCATGCCTCCCCGGTTGTTGGCTTGTTCTTCCATTGCCAATCTCACACAGTCACCTCCCCTTTTTGTTGTAGTTGTCCGCCACCCAAGACCCTTTGTTTGTTGTCCTCTGTATATAATTGGATAGTCATACATAAGGCAATTGTTCAGAATACATACATCAACAACATAGTCTAATTTTCATCATAATGCACATGTGCATATAATGTAAAACAATATCATTTACAATCAACATAATGCACATGTGCATATAATTTAATACATCATTTCGAGTAAATATAATGCACATGTTCATATCACTTAATATAATATCATTTACAAAGTATATACATGATTTATAGTCAAAATAATACCTTTAGTCACAAATCGAATGAACTGCAACTCTTGATGCTCTGTATTTGTAGGTGTATTGTGACTGTAAACTGTATTATCAGCAGATGGACCAACAATGTCAGCATCAGATGTATGAGGAGGATTATTAGAGAATGTATGAGAAGGAACATCAGATGTGTGAGAATCGACATGTGATGAATCAGAGGATGACATGTAGAGGGTGTAAATGGTGGGTTGTCGTTGTGAACGCCCTTCGAAACACCGTGACCGGATGCCGCCGCCGTGAACTCCGGTGAGTTACGTGAACGCCGCCGACCACCATCGTCAATGTATACAATATTCTGAAGCGATGAATGAAACATGAATGAAACCCTAATAAGTAAACTGTGGATTGTGAACAGAGTTGTAAAACAGAGGTGAAATAGAGGGGCGCGTGCTTTATAATAAATATCACATATTTACAATTTTGCCATGTGTTCACACTGGTTCTCGTGGTTCTCGCAATAAAGGGTGGTTCCTAACGGATCCTTATCCTATATATATATATATATATATATATATATATATATATATATATATATATATATATATATATATATATATATATATATATATATATATATAATTTTATTTTAAAACAAAAGCCAACAAAATGACTCTTTGGTACAGTGGAAAGAGTGTTCGACCATGGAATCAAATGTTTCAGGTTCAATCTCTAGGAGTGGATTCCTCCATGTTTCACATGGGCTCATTTAGTAACTTGCTTATAATTAGTTATTTATTTATTTATTATTTAGCTGACGGGCCTTAGAATTGCAACCCAATTCATAGGACTTTACAATTTGTATTTTGAACGACGACTTTCATTAAGCAAAAAACACAACTAGCAAGTAGCTACAATGATACATACAACTAGTGGCGAAGCTTGACCCGAATGATGAGGGGGTCGAAAACATATATACCCAAATCTTAATATAGAACCGGGGGTCGAAAACGTATATACCCAAAAATTTCAATACAAAAACTACATATATAACACTACTGAGCAAAAATTTCGGGGGTCGGGCGCCCCTCTCCGCCCCTTCTATACTTCGCCCCTGCATTCAACAAACACAAAGGCATTACAACGCAAATTTACACCAATCCATCCATTCTAAATTCTTGAGCAGGGACCGCTTTTTTATCCAATGATACCCCAATGCTTTTATGTCTTCCTTGATTCTTTTAATGTTGACCGTTCTATTCTTGAAAATGGCTTCATTTCGCGCACGCCCAATACTCCAAACCGCGATTAGCATTACCGCTTGAATCCTTTTTTTCTTCCTTTTTCCCACCTTCAATTAACTATGGAGGTTTATAATATCTCTCACCGAGAAGGCGTAAATACTTAGAATGTTGCACCACTCACTAATATATTACCAAATCATCGTTGCTATATGGCTGGAGGAAAATAAATGAGTGCAATTTTTATCAGCTTCCCGTAGAGACGACAAGTTACCGACCCCACATTTATATTTCTTCTACCCAAAGACATCATCGTAGGATTTTACAAATTATTAATCACATAATTGCGAACTAGTATCGTAGAGTATGAATTTTAAAGAATTAATCAACAACTGTGTTTTCAAAAATTTAAAAATTCTAATCATCGGGTGAAAGACTTACAACAAAAGCGAAATAACCGGTAGTTTTCTTATTCATATAATATTTATTATAGAATTATTTAATAAATATACATAAAAAGTGAAATAATCGGGTAATCCTTTCATTGTGTTGTTCATGGTTCGGTCGGTTTTATTTAATTCAGTTTTTGGTTGATTTCGGTTTAGTTTCGTCTATTTTCGGTTTGGTTTTGGTTAACGATTTAGTTATTGCTCACCGATAACCGATTTTAGTTAATAACCGATAGGTGCGAACGTGATGCGGCATGAAACACAGACATTGTCATGATGTGCATTGTTCGGTTGGTTAGATTATTATCCTCAACCTAAATCGAGGTCATCATTTAGTCTATTTTGTTAACCAATCTTTTTCAGTTAATTGGTTTGGTTTATTTAGTTAGATTGACGGTTTTGATTTGATTTATTTAATTTTCGTTAATAGCCAAAACCAAACTTAAGCTAAAAAAATTTTGTTAGAAATACATGAAAGTTAGGTATAAATACATGAAATGGATATATAGGGACATGAAATGGAGGTATAAATACATAAAATTGGAGTATAAAAGTAAAATACATGAATTGAAGATACAAAAGCTAGAAATATATGAAAATATGAACCCATGGGTTCAATTAATTTTGGCTAAATGATGGTACAAAAAAAAATAATCGTTTTTGGTTGATTCGGATTTCGGGTAATCAGTTTTAAGTTAATTCTGTTTTTGGTTGATTTCGGTTAATGATTCAATAATTACTCACCCTTAGACACTGTTAGTCATGTAACCTGTAGGATGGTTTTCAGACCCAAACGAGTCGATCAGAAGAGATCTCGTCCGATACAAAAGGCGAAAACAGATGTATTAGAGTTATTTCAGATGAATTGTACGAGAAATCACTTTAAACTGTCTCTATATTTATATCAGATCGTATTACAAGCCTGGAGACACTTCGGCAGAGCTTCGCTACCGGAATCAGAACCTTTCAAATGACAAGGCATGACTTGTATTTATAGGCTGGCTATTTTGCACAAAACTGCCCAAACGAAATCAACTTCAGACGAAATCACTATTTTGTGCGAAATCACCAATTGATTTCATGCGAAATCACCAATTCATTTCGTGCAAAATGACCTAATGTCATTTCGTGAGAAATACCTATAATCACATATTTCTCGTTTTTCGTGCCCTGATCTATCTAAAATTATACAAGACTCGATACAAGACGAAGTCGACAGACGTATGCACCAACAGACTCCCCCTCGGATGTTGACGAAGTCTTCGGTGTCGAGTCTTCAGTTGTCAAACCTTCAATCTTTATCAGTCTTCTTACTCTTTCCAAAGATTCTCCATTGTAAGCATCCTCAATCAATCTTTATCTCTTCTTATTTTCACAAGATCAGAATCACAACCTGGCACTCGAATTTTCTAATTCTCTTGATTCTTCTTCTCAGAATCGTAATCCTAGCTCTTATCCTGTTTCAGCATCAGCATCTTGCATAGACATAGTTCCAGAATCAGACACTGGCTCTAATCACTCCTTCTTGACTGTCTTCAGACTCCCCCTTTCAATAAGCTGGGATCGCAGTCTGGAATTCTCTTCTCACATGTTCTAAGATCGTAACCTGGCTTTTTGTAATCACAGAATCCTCAGGTATCGGAACCTGGATATTTTCAATCTTCAAACCTGTACATTCTCTACCACAAACATAAGTTTCTAAAACTTTAAATTTTTGCAAATTCAGAAACCACTTTGTAGATATTGTTATGGGTCATTTTCTGAACGTATATCCTGACTAATAGTCTGCTTTTGATTATTTATTTGAGATCAGGATACCGGATCGGGATATTGGTAACATCCTGTAACGATATCCTGGTAATAACTGATTTAACCACATGCAGATTAAAGGGTATAAGTCTCCAACGTTCAAGTGGACTTCTTCTCCTTGAGACTCGGGCAAAACGGTTGGGAGAAAGACGTTGAAGCCGGAAGATGTGGACTACAACGTTCACCTGTGGAATATTCGCCGGATCCCGGAAAAATAGGATAGTTGGTTGCTTTCTATTTACTATAAATAGATTGATCGGATCAGATTAAGTCACATACACTCATTCACACACTTTGTTCTCTAGTTACTAGCAACCACTACACACAAACACTTGTACTCAAATCTCATTGTAACACTTAGTTGATCCGTATCCTGCACTGTATCCTGATATTTGAAGTAATTGAAGAACAAGGCAGCTGCGATTGTCAGCTCTCGAGATTTTATGCCGGCGATCTAGATTGATCAAGGGTTTTCCTCGTACATCTCGTGTCATTTCCTTTACTGTTTTGGTCATTGTTTGATCATAGATACAGCTCGATATCCCGAGTCGTATCCCGAAAACTGTCTTTGCCAACAACTTAATCAACATATTTCTGTACACATTCTCTTAGCACACCACCTCACAAAACTAATTTGATCACTTAATTGCTTCGGTAATTTTTGACCAAAACAATTTGGCGCCCACCGTGGGGCGAGTGGTGCTACCTTTACTAAAAATCTTTATAAAATCGTTAATCGGTTTTCTGTTTTCAAAACTTTTTGCCACATTGTCCACAATGGCCTCAAGATCAAACATGAGCTCCTCCACTGTGTCTGCTACAGCTTCTGCTACTACTGGTTCGGTGCTTCCACCACCTCCTCCAAGGATGCCCGCTCCCTCACAACCTCAGGATATTATCCCTACTCGGAGTATTCAGGGGTCTGCTCTCGTATTAGCTTCTAATGATGAAAATCTAACCTTATTTGGAAGTGTGCAGAAACAAATGAGGGAGCAGCAGGAAACTAATCAGATGCTGATGAGAGATATACAACTCTTGAAGTCAAGCTCGAGCAGGCCTGCTGAAGATACTATCACTCCCTCGCAGCCCAGGGCTTTGAACTTCAGTTCTGCGGTTTACACTGAGGATAACCGGGGAAATATTGTGCCTAGCCATCCCCAGAATCCTACTCCTGAGATGCCCTCTTCGGTTAGAGTGTCAACTATGAGGAGCTCAGGATATGCTTCAGGATATGGCCAAAATCCTCAGATTGGTAATGTGTCTAATAATAACAATACTCTTGCCACTAACAGTGTTGGATCTTTGTAGGATATAGGTGTGACATCAGCATTATCTAGGGAGCTTCAGAAGCTAAAGGACATGATATCCAGTGTACCTGGGGTGGTTCAGCCAATCCCCAAAGTATCCCAGGATAGCCACAAGATATCTCGGTTTATGCATCCTATTTGTGATGCTGAAATCCCAAAAAGATTCCAAACTCCCAACATGAAGCTTTATGATGGAACCACGGATCCTGAGGAGCATATTGCCCAGTATAGGGAACGGATGGAAATCAACCCTATCCCTCTGGAACTTAATGAAGCATGCTTATGCAAGGGTTTCGGCTCTACCTTAACAGGATCGGCCTTATAATGGCTGTTAAACGTCCCTCCTCACTCAATTACTTCTTTTGCTCATATAGTTAATGTATTTAATAGTCAATTTTCTTGCAGCCGGAGTTTTGAGAAATTAACCAGTGATCTTTACAGGATAACTCAAGGACCTCAGGAATCTTTGAGGGACTATGTGAATAAGTTTAGCTGGGAATCCTTGGATATCACGCACCTTGATGTCGCAACAGCTGTGCAGGCTTTCAAGATGGGATTGCAGAAAGATTCCCAGTTTTACCAGGATCTTGTGATGAATCCCTGCAGGAATCTGGATGAAGCTCGTAACAGGGCATTGAGATATATCAGGCTGGAGGATGATAAGAAAATGCAAGAGAGGATAAATGCATCCTCAACATATGAATCAACTAACAGGAAGTCAGAATCCACGTACAAACCATACCGCTCTAAGCCGTATGGTAGAAATGATAAAAAGAAAGTGAATGCGATTGAAGACGAGGATCCTGAGGAGTATCCTGAGTTATTTGAATATTGTTTTTCTGTTAATATACCTGAAATAATGTATGCTATGCAGGGTTTAGGAGACAAAGCCAAGTGGCCTCGGAAGAATCAACAAAAGGCTGATTGGAAGGATAAGTCCAAATGGTGTGCCTTCCATGAAGATTTTGGACATATTACAGAGGATTGCATTGCGTTGAGGAAGGAAATAAGCTATCTCCTGAGCAAAGGTTATCTGAAGGATCTCCTGGGAAGAAAGAAAAACAAGGGTCAGGATACTGAGAAGGATCCTGAACGTGCAGCATCACCTCCTGCGGATGCCAAGATAATCAACTTTATTTCAGGAGGATCCGACATTTGTGGAACTTCATATTCAGCAGCCAAGAGGCATGCAAAGGAGGCTAAAGCTGAAAGAGGGGAAAGACCAACCACGATGACAACCCTCACAGCTGATAAAGTGATCACTTTTGATAGCGATGACAGGGATACTGTCCAGGATCCTCACCATGATGCTCTGGTAATAACATTATACGTGGCTAACCATTTTGTACGCAGGATATTGGTGGACAATGGGAGCTCTGTCAACATAGTCCAACTAGAGACATTGAAGAGAATGAATGTATCCCCAATGGATATCACTTCAAAATCCACTGTACTCGTTAGCTTCAGTGGAGAGGCTAGGAATACCGTGGGAGTGATTCAATTACCAGTATATGCTGAAAGAGTCAATTCAATACAACGCTTCTGTGTGATGGACTCCCTATCCTACTATAATATTATATTGGGCAGGCCATGGATCCATGATATGAAAGCTGTGCCATCGACTTATCATCAATGCATCAAAATCCATACACCTTGGGGGGTTGTCAAAGTAGATAGTGACCAGCAGGAAGCAAAGGAGTGTTACTCATCCTCCATGAAATCCTCTACCAAGCCTAATGCAACATAGCAATTAAAGAAACGGGCCCAGGATATCGCGGAGGCTTCGGAGCAGGATGTAAAGAAAGTGATCCTGGATCAGGATAATCCGGATATCTCGGTGCTCATAGGGACCAATATCCCTCAGGATATTGAGCACCAATTGACTAACTTTTTGAAATGCAGGATGTCAACATTCGCGTGGAAGCACGAGGATATGACAGGTATTTCCAAGGATGTTATAACACACAAACTTGGTATTGACAGGTCATTTAAGCCTGTCCAGCAGAAAAGAAGGAAATTTGCTCCAGAACGAAATGCAATTATTCAAGAAGAAGTAGACAGATTTTTGAAGTCAAAAATGATCAGAGAGGTCAAATTTCCAAGGTGGCTAGCAAACGTAGTAGTGGTACAGAAGAAAAACGGGAAATGGAGAGTTTGTGTGGATTATACAAACTTGAACAAGGCTTGTCCAAAGGACCCAATTCCTCTTCCTCATATTGACTCAATGGTAGATGCTACTACCGGTCATGAAATGTTAACCTTCATGGATGCATCCTCAGGATTTCAGCAGCTCCAGATGGAACCTTCGGACCAGGAGGATACTGCCTTCATGACACCAACAAGTATTTATTGTTATACTGCTATGCCTTTCGGTTTGAAAAATGCAGGTGCAACATACCAGAGATTGGTAAACATGATGTTCAAAGACAAACTGGGGGACACTATGGAGGTGTACATCGATGACATGGTAGTAAAGTCTAAGAAGGCTGAGGATCATCTTCAGGATATTGAAGCAGCATTTGATATCCTGGATCAGTACAACATGAAGCTGAACCCTGCTAAGTGCCATTTTGGAGTGGGGGCAGGAAAGTTTCTAGGATATATGGTAACTAAAAGATGGATAGAAGCAAGCCCAGAACAGATCAAAACCATCCTAGATATCAAATCACCTTCTAACATGAAGGATGTTCAAAGACTGACAGGACGAGTAGCAGCGTTAAATAGATTTATCTCAAGGTCCTCAGAAAAATGCAAGGAGTTTTATGATATCCTGAAGAAAAATAAGAAGTTTGAATGGGGGGGGGGAGAAGCATGAAGCAGCCTTGCAGGATTTGAAGCAATACCTCTCAACTGCACCTCTACTAATGAAGCCTGAGGATGGTGAACCATTATCCCTGTATCTTGCAGTATCAGGGAATGCAGTAGGTGCTGTCCTTGTAAAGGATCATGAAGGTCAGCAGTATCCTGTTTATTATGTTAGTAAAAGTTTGTTAGATGCTGAAGCTAGATATTCTTATTTAGAAAAATTGATGTTGGCCTTAGTTACAGCATCAACAAAGCTTAGACATTACTTTGAGACACATAGGATTCATGTTAAAACTAATTATCCTATTAAGAATGTGCTTAGGAAACCTGAGATGTCAGGTAGAATGGCTAAATGGTCAGTGAAGTTAAGTGCCTATGATCTAGTGTATGAACCTAGAAATGCCATAAAATCTCAGGCTTTAGCTGACTTTGTGGCTGATTTCAGTAGTGATATTCAGAATGAAGTAGACCTAGAAGTTCAACAACTAGGAGAATCCTTAGAATGCTGGACATTGTACACTGATGGTGCATCTAATGTAAGAGGTGTCGGTCTAGGTATATGTTTTGGTCAAAAATCAGACAAGGATAATGCAACCAAACTCTCTGTTACGGGGTATGATGCTTGAATTGGTAAACAACAATAAGGATCACTCAGAAATGAATTGCACAAGTGACACAAAGATTTATACGAGGAAATAGCCCTTGATCAATGAATGATCTCGGGCATAAAAAACCTCGGGTGATGGAAACTACCGATCACCAACTCAAATTAAACAATAATTCTTTTACAACTTCGGACGATAGCGAGCTAGGTACAAGGATCACTGTAGTGTATCGTGTAGAAATGTATGAAAATTGCTAAGTGTTTTGCTGTAAGCTGATGAGTGCAGTTGTACGAGTGTGTGTAGCCAAAAAATAGCCAAGTGTTCTAAATATAACTTGCTATCCCCTTTAAAAATAGAAAATATCTAGCCTAACTAACTATCCGCATTTCGTGCCTTCTCCCCACGTTCTCCACAACGTTCACAATGGTCAAGCACGTGCAGAATTGAAGGGAATATGCTCCAGGAATATCGCCATAACCAAGTCCAAGCCGGTACTCCTGCAAAACAATACCGAATTCAAAGTGAAATCGTTAGTATAAGGATCCTTAGGATGATCTATGATCCTGATCCTGAAGCACTTCTGAGGATCACTATCTGTCACAGAAGTAAGGATCACCAAACAGGATAACACTTGAGGATCACAGGTCATTAGGAAATCCTCCCCTAACAATTGCCCCCAAAATATAAGGAGTGATTATGTAAAATAAATGAGTTATATTTTGTTGATCTTATCCGCAACAAACTAACGGATATATAGCCGTTAAAATCGAACTATCCGTTGCAATCCTGACGTCACTGAGGTGACTTACCCTGCAAGATCATGATTATAAATAGGAGTTAGAGATAGGATCAATTTGCATTTAAATCTAAGAGAAACTCCCTTTAAATTCTCATTCGAAGATCGATCAGGTATTCTCTTCTCCTCTTCTTCCTTTTCTTACTCTGTTTTACTTCTTTTATCATCATCTTGTCGAAAATGATGCTCCGGAATTCTCCCGCTAAGGATCACCAGAAGAACAGCCCTCTGAAAAGTCAAGGGATCATCAAAGATTCCGCAAAAGAACGCTGGTGTTTCACTGATCCACAGATCGATAGAATCCGTTATTGCTTCCCAGCGAACACCGTATTCAAATCCTTTGATCCCACTGCTTTGAGTGATCATGTTTTTGAAACTTGGGCTGCCTTTCCTGTTACCCCGTTCACCATAGGCTATACCTATCCTTTTCCAGCCTTTACCCAATCCTTCTTCTCTCTTACTGGTATTTCTTATATCCAAGCTATGCCAATGATCTGGAGGGTTTTGTGTACCCTTGAGAGGATCATTGAGGAGGAGGGGATTGACCTAGGAATGTCAGAGCTGGCCGAGATGTATGATCTCACTACCTTTGGATCCCACCGATACTTGTTCAAACGTAAGCCTGGTGAAGAACTCCCAATTTTTAAAGCCACCAAGAACGACACCAACTGGAAACGGCGTTTCTTCTTCGTCAAAAGAGATTCTATCCCCAATGGAAAGGATCTACAAGGAAATGGGCCACCCATGTTAGGATAGAGGATCCTGAGAAGGATCACCAGACAGTC
This sequence comes from Helianthus annuus, assembly GCF_002127325.2. Taxonomy (NCBI): domain Eukaryota; kingdom Viridiplantae; phylum Streptophyta; class Magnoliopsida; order Asterales; family Asteraceae; genus Helianthus; species Helianthus annuus. The sequence continues at coordinate 127,680,735 of NC_035444.2, read as the reverse complement.
TTCTATTTATATAAGGATCACTAACACCCTTTTGTTTTTTGTTATGCAGCTGTTACTGTCTCACACCTCATACCGTCTCCTGCTACCAAAGAAAGGCTTGCTGCCTTTAGAAGACTCAGTCCTGAAACAAGGTCATTCAAGACAATCACCCAGGATTCACAAGAGGTATCCTCAGGCTCAGTCACAATGTCAAGTAAGTATCCTGTTTTTTGTATAGTTAAAGATTTGAATAAATAGTTATACATAAATAGGATAAGGATACTTATCTTGCTTTGATTGTGCAGGTGCTGGAAAAGCTTTACGATCTACCTCCAAGTTCAGCGTGACCGATTTGGATAACGTGCGATCCACCAAGAAAAAGCTTCCTACTAGCCCAACTGCTTCAATCCCCAAGGCACCCTCCAAAGGAAGGGGAGGCAAGAAAAGAAAAGCCTCCGAGGCTGAGGATCTGCAAGGTCTGTCTCTGATCCGCCACCAATTCCTTGAGTACTTCAACGATGTAAGGATCACTGTCCCTGCTTATATATCCTGCTTGTTTGAGGATCACCTGGTCTTGAACTATTCTTTATCCTCTTTGCAGAAATTTGCTGAGATTGAAGATTATGTGGGGAACGTTGAGGAGCAGGATTGGAAGATTGCTGACCTCCAACAAGTTGCACTGCTCAAGGATCTTAAGATTGCCGACCTCCAAAAAGACCTCCAGAATGCCAAAAATGAGACGGCCAAGGTGTTAATCAATGCTGATTACGAGAAGCATGAGATCACCCAGGATGCTAAAGTCTCTGCTGCCATAGCTATGTATAATACCAAATTGCAGATGGCCTTGGAAGCTCAGGATCCTGACTTCGATAGGAGCACCTTGGATGTGGAAGGCTTGAAGGCAAGGCTGGCTGAGCTGGATGACGAGGAGGAGGCTGAGGAGATCCTGACGATCGAGGCTGGAGGCAGTGGCAAGGATCATGGTGGTGAAGCTGGTGGAGCTGGGGATGGTGATGCAGCGAGGGTGTAGGCTGCATGATTGGGCAATGACGGACACTTCTAGACATAACCGGAGCCCAATTTTTTAGGTTTGATGGTAGTTTTTGTTGAACAATGGTTGGTTTGTACTTGAACAATAGGTTTAGGGTTAAGGATCCAGGATCCTTTGGACAATAGGTAGGATTACAAATGGTGGAGGGATCATCTGTTTGGGGGATGAAGCCATTGTGATCCTGCCGCCTTTTATCACCTGCATGCTATGACCGCACAAACAATGGACACCCGTTGCCAACCCATGTGGACGGGCCACGTTTTGCTGGTAGAAACGTGGGTTGGCAATTTTGACAACTTTTGATGGTGAATCCTTTGTTAATAAAATAATTTTAATCTTTTTTTTTTTGGCTTATCATGTGTTGTTATCCTTGTATATCCTTTTAATTTTCAATTGTTTTGATATACACTTGTCTGAATAAGAAAAGTTGAACAAATTAGATATAAAATATTTAGGATATGATCCAGGATCAAATATCCTATAGTTGAAAAATTCCAAAAAGTAGTATATTTTAAGGATTGTAAGTTCAGTTGTCAAAGTACAAGGGTTATTCAAATTATCAATGAATAAAATCAAAATAGTTAAGGATCATACCTGAGGATCCAAGTTAGGATCCTAGTCCTTAATACCATAGCCAGGATAACCATAAGACAAACCTTAGTAAGAAGTAAGGATCAAGGATCCTTGATGACTTGGGACTAAGCCAATATAAAAGTTAGCAACTGGGGCAAACCCAAAGGATAAATGGGGACAAGCCCAAGGATAACTGGGGACAAGCCCAAGGACCGTGTGTAAACTGGAGTATGGCCCTAACTGGTGACTATCCAAACTTAGTGGCATGAAAATGCCAAAACCTTAGCTAACGTGAAAACGTTATAAACCTTAGGAACGGATGTATGGTACGTCTACCATTATACGTAGGATCCTAGGTATAGCCAGTACAATGAAATTATCAGCCCCTAAAGCGAGTACTGGTCCCACTGCCATGAACTATACTAGGATCATCATGCGCTACAGGCGGAACTGGGGTCAAGCCCAAATAACTGGTTGCTTTTGTGGATAACCATCCTTTTGCTAAGGATACCTGAACCTTCAAAACTCAGAATCACGTGAAAGGTGGATAGAGGATACAAGATCCTTATCCTTATGTGAGAAAGTAAGGAAATGAAATAGTTTGAGATTAGAATGTTACCAAAGTAAGGATCATTTGTGCTCCAAGGATCCTTCAAGGATACTTATGATGTGAGGATCACGGGTTCTGCTCACATGAAGTATCTCTTCAAATGGATAGCATTCCAGGCTCTAGGTAGCAAATCACCTTCCATTGTTAGCAATCGATATGCCCCCTTTCCTGCCTCAGCTTCCATCAAGTAAGGTCCTTCCCATTTTGGTACCAACTTTCCATCAGCAGGATTGGTGGTATTTTGAAATGCTTTCCTTAACACCATGTCACCAATTTGGAACTTTCTGATCCTGACATTTTTGTTGTTAGCCCCAGCCATTCTTTGTTGATAACTGGCCATCCTTATCCTAGCCAGATCCCTTATTTCTTCTATAGTATCCAGGTCTTGAACCAAGTTTTCATCATTTTTCTCAGGATCACGAATACTTGTTCTAGCAGTTGGGACCACCATTTCTGTAGGGATCACTGATTCTGCCCCAAATACCAAAGAGAATGGAGTCTGGCCTGTAGCATTCTTGGGGGTTGTCCTATCAGCCCAAAGCACATAAGGTAACTCTTCTGCCCATTTCCCTTTCCTGGATCCAAGCTTCTTCTTCAAATTGTTGATGATGATCTTATTAGATGATTCTGCCTGACCATTAGCTTGTGGGTGGACTGGTGTTGATGTTATCATCTTAATCCCCCGGCTATCATAAAAGTTAGTAGTTCTGCCCCCAATAAATTGGGAACCATTATCACATATAATCTCAGAAGGAATACCAAATCTAGTAATAATATTTCTTTTAATGAAGGATATAACTTCCTTTTCTCTGACTTGGGCAAAAGCTTCAGCCTCTATCCACTTGGAGAAGTAATCAGTCATAGCAAGTGTTTTGGTCGAAAATTAGACAAGGATAATGCAACCAAACTCTCTGTTACGGGGTATGATGCTTGAATTGGTAAACAACAATGAGTATCACTCAGAAATGTATTGCATAGGTGACACAATGATTTATACGAGGAAAAAGCCCTTAAATCAATGAATGATCTCCGGCATAAAAAACCTCGGGTGATGGAAACTACCGATCACCAACTCAAATTAAACAATAATTCTTTACAACTTTGGATGATAGCAAGCTAGGTACAAGGATCACTATAGTGTATCGTGTAGAAATGTGTGAAAATTGCTAAGTGTTTTGCCGTAAGCTGTTGAGTGCAGTTGTACGAGTGTGTGTAGCCAAAATTAGCCAAGTGTTCTAAAAACTAGCTCGCTACCCCTTTAAAAATAGAAGTTAACTATGCTAACTAACATCCCGCAATTCATGCAAGCCTTCCCACGACTCCATAACGTCCATTTTCAGTCAAGCACGTGCGGAATAACCGTGGAATAATCTTCAGGGACGTTGCCAAGACTAACTCCAAGCTGTTACTCCTGCAAAACAATACCGAATTCAAAGTGAACAATCGTTAGTATAAGGATCCTTAGGATGATCCATGATCCTGATCCTGAAACACTTCTGAGGATCACTATCTGTCACAGAAGTAAGGATCACTAAACAGGATAACACATGAGGATCACATGTCATTAGGAAATCCTCCCCTAACAATTGCCCCCAAAATATAAGGAGTAATTATGTAAAATAAATGAGTTATATTTTGTTGATCTTATCCGCAATTAACTAACGGATATATAGCCGTTTAAATCAAACTATCCGTTGCAATCCTGACGTCATAGAAGTGACTACCCTGCAAGATCATGATTATAAATAGGAGTTAGAGATAGGATCAATTTGCATTTAAATCTTAGAGAAACTCCCTTTATATTCTCATCCGAAGATCAATCAGGTATTCTCTTTTCCTCTTCTTCCTTCTCTTACTCTGTTTTACTTCTTTCATCATCATCTTGCCGAAAATGCTGCTCCGGAACTCTCCCGCTAAGGATCACCAGGAAAACAGCCCTCTAAAAAGTCAAGGAATCATCAAAGATTCCGCAAAGGAACGTTGTTGTTTCACTGATCCACAGATCGATAGAATCCGCTATTGCTTCCCATCGAACACCGTATTTAAATCCTTTGATCCCACTGCCCTGAGTGATCATGTTTCTGAAAATTGGGTTGCCTTTCCTGTTACACCGTTCACCATAGGCTATACCTATCCCTTTCCGGCCTTCACCCAATCCTTCTTCTCTCTTACTGGCATTTCTTATATCCAAGCTATGCCAATGATCTGGAGGGTTTTGCATACCCTTGAGAGGATCATTGAGCAGGAGGGGATTGACCTAGAAATGTCAGAGCTGGCCGAGATGTATGATCTCACTACCTTTGGATCCCACCGATACTTGTTCAAACGTAAGCCTGGTGAAGAACACCCAATTTTTAAAGCCACCAAGAATGACACCAACTGGAAACGGCGTTTCTTCTTCGTTCAAAGGGATTCTATCCCCAATGGAAAGGATCTACCAAGAAAATGGGCCACCCATGGTAGGATAGAGGATCCTGAGAAGGATCACCAGACAGTCTTCTTTTTGTATAAGGATCACTAATACCCTTTTGTTCTTTGTCATGCAGCTGTTACTCTCTCACATCTTATAGCATCTCCTGTCACTGAGGAACGACTCGCTGCTTTTAGAAGACTTGGTCCTGAAACCAGATCATTCAAGACAATCACCCAGGATTCACAAGAGGTATCCTCAGGCTCAGTCACCATGTCAAGTAAGTATCCTGTTTAAAAGTTTAAATAAATAGTTAAATAGAAATAGGATAAGGATACTTATCTTGCTTTGATTGTGCAGGTGCTGGAAAAGCTTCCAAATCTACTTCTAAGTTCAGTGTGACCGATCTGGATAACGTCCGATCCTCCAAGAAAAAGCTTCCTGCCAGCCCAACCGCTTCAATCCCCAAGGCACCCTCCAAAGGAAGGGGAGGCAAGAAAAGAAAAGCCTCTGAAGCTGAGGATCTACAAGGCCTGTCTCTGATCCGCCACCAATTCCTCGAGTACTTCAACGATGTAAGGATCACTGTCCCGGCTTGTGTATCCTGCTTATTTGAGAATCACCTGGTCCTGAACTGTTCTTTATCCTCTTTGCAGAAATTTGCTGAGATTGAAGATTATGTGGGGAACGTTGAGGAGCAGGATAGGAAGATTGCTGACCTCCAACAAGTTGCACTGCTCAAGGATCTCAAGATTGCCGACCTCCAAAAAGACCTCCAGAATGCCAAAAATGAGACGGCCAAGGTGCTAATTAATGCTGACTACGAGAAGCATGAGATCACCCAGGATGCCAAAGTCTCTGCTGCCATAGCGATGTATAAGACCAAACTGCAGATGGCCTTGGAAGCTCAGGATCCTGACTTTGACAGGAGCAACTAGGATGTAGAAGGCTGGAAGGCAAGGCTGGCTGAGCTGGATGATGAGGAGGAGGCTGAAGAGATCCTAACGATCGAGGCTGGAAGCAGTGGCAAGGATCATGGTGGTGAAGCAAGTGGAGCTGGAGGTGGTGACGCAGCGAAGGTGTAGGCTGCATGATTGGGCAATGATGGACACTTCTTGACATAGCCGGAGCCCAATTTTTTAGTTTTGATGGTAGTTTTTGTTGAACAATTGTTGGTTTGTACTTGAACAATAGCTTTAGGGTTAAGGATCCAGGATCCTTTAGACAATAGGTAGGATTACAAATGGTGGTGGGATCCTCTGTTTGGGGATGAAGCCATTGTGATCCTGCCGCCTTTTATTACCTCCATGCTATGACCGCACAAACAATGGACACCCGTTGCCAACCCATGTGGACGGGCCACGTTTTGCTGGTAGAAACGTGGGTTGGCAATTTTGACAACTTTTGAAGGTTAATCCTTTGTTAATAAAATAACTTTAATCTTTTTTGGCTTATCATGTGTTGATATCCTTGTACATCCTTTTAATTTGCAATTGTTGTGATTTACACTTGTCTAAGTAAGAAAAAGTGAAAAAATATTTAGGATATGATCCAGGATCAAATATCCTACAGTTAAAAAATTCTAAAAAGTAGTATATTTCAAGGATCATATGTTTAGTTGTCAAAGTACAAGGGTTATTCTAATAAGCAAGGAACAAAATTAAAATAGTGAAGGATCATACCTGAGGATCCAAGTTAGGATCCTACTCCTTATTATCATAACCAGGATAACTATAAGGCAAACCTTAGTAAGAAGTAAGGATCAAGGATCCTTGGTTGTTTAACTTCAAAGACCTGAAAGAGAATATAATTTGGGACTAAGCCAACATAAGATAAAAGTTAGCAACTGGGGACAAGCCCAAGGATAACTGGGGACAAGCCCAAGGATCATGTGTAAACTGGAGTATGGCCCTAACTGGCGACTATCCAAACTTAGTGGCATGAAAATGCCAAAACCTTAGCTAACGTGAAAACGTTAGAAACCTTAGGAACGGATGTATGGTACGTCTACCATTATACGTAGGATCCTAGGTATAGCCAGTACAATGGAATTATCAGCCCCTAAAGCGAGTACTGGTCCCATTGCCATGAACTATACCAGGATCATCATGCGCTACAGGCGGAACTGGGGTCAAGCCCAAATAACTGGGGTCAAACCCAAGTGACTGGTTGCTTTTGTAGAAAACCATTCTTTTGCTAAGGATACCTGAACTTTCAAAACTTAGAATCACGTGAGAGGTGGATAAAGGATACAGGATCCTTATCTTTATGTTAGAAAGTAAGGAAATGAAATAGTTTGAGATTAGAATGTTACCGAAGTAAGGATCATCTGTGCTCTAAGGATCCTTCAAGGATACTTATGATGTGAGGATCACGGGTTCTGCTCACATGAAGTATTTCTTCAAATGGACAGCATTCCAGGCTCTAGGTAGCAAATCACCTTCCATTGTTAGCAATCGATATGCCCCCTTTCCTGCCTCAGCTTCAATCAAATAAGGTCCTTCCCACTTTGGTGCCAGCTTTCCATCAGCAGGATTGGTGGTATTCTGAAATGCTTTCCTTAGTACCATATCACCAACTTGGAACTTCCTGATCCTGACATTTTTGTTGTAAGCACCAGCCATTCTTTGTTGATAACTGGCCATCCTTATCCTAGCCAGATCCCTTATTTCTTCTATAGTATCTAGGTCTTGAACCAAGTTTTCATCATTTTCCTCAGGATCACGAATACTTGTTCTAGCAGTTGGGACCACCATTTCTGTAGGGATCACTGATTCTGCCCCAAATACCAAAGAGAATGGAGTCTGGCCTGTAGCACTCTTAGGGGTTGTCCTATCAGCCCAAACCACATAAGGTAACTCTTCTGCCCATTTCCCTTTCTTGGATCCAAGCTTCTTCTTCAAATTGTTGATGATGATCTTATTGGATGATTCTGCCTGACCATTAGCTTGTGGGTTGACTGGTGTTGATGTTATCATCTTGATCCCCCAGCTGTCACAAAAGTTAGTAGTTCTGCCCCCAATAAATTGGGAACCATTATCACATATAATCTCAGAAGGGATACCAAATCTAGTAATAATATTTCTTTTAATTAAGGATATAACTTCCTTTTCTCTGACTTGGGCAAAAGCTTCAGCCTCTATCCACTTGGAGAAGTAATCAGTCATAGCGAGCATGAACACTTTTCCACCAGGTGCCTTGGGGAGCTTACCAACTATATCCATACCCCATCTCATAAATCGCCAAGAGGAGGATATAGGATGCAAAAATTCAGCTGGTTGGTGAATGTGACAACTCAAGTTTCCAAGATTCCATCTTCGCATTTATTGCACGTTAATTGTTTAGATTGTTTGTTTACACGACTTGTTTGTTTCACAACTGTACATGCTTGTGTTATGTTGAATCGCTTTGTGATTTATATGTATATATGGTGTGCCTTACGAGTGTGTTATATATATTGATGTGCAATATAAGCATGCATGTTAATAATAATGTGTGGTATTAATATTGTGTTTGAGAAATTTAAAAGCAACAAGCATGGAATCCACGAAAACACCCCCACCCGAAATCCTTTCCTCACGAAAACACTCTTGGATGAAAACACATTAAGTGTTTTCGTCCACCTTTAAGCCAACGAAATCAAGGTGGGCCTTTGGCCCAGTAGCGATCCACTATATCTTTGCCTCAACCTTTACGTAAACGTTTTAATCGTCAAACCCTAACTCTCACCCTCAAGTCGACGGCAGCCCTCCTCTCATTCGAAGTTAGATCATTTGTTTGATCATTCTTTGTTCGGTTAGTGTTTTCCACAGTTAAATTAACGATAGTTCTATATGGATGTTTATGATGCTTGGAGGTTATTATGCATGACATGATCAGTTATATTAATTATTGTATGCGAAACCTGGTGTGACCTAGAGTTCTAGGGTTATTATGATTGAATGATTAATCTTGAATGATGCGAAAGTGATCAGGATCTGAAAGCATGTTAACTTGTTAACAGTGTTTGATTAGGTGATATGTTAAGCTATTGCTGAATGCATAAAAGGGTTCCTGATAAATGTTATGATTGCTGTTGTTATGATTAGTGATAGGGTTCTTGATTTGCATGAATTGATATGATTGAATAACTGTATGTTGCAAGAGTTGAAACTGTTATATGATTTCTAGGATTGTTCGTAACTGCTGTTGATGATGATGATGTTGCCAGCGAAAACACAAGGACCACGAAAACACAAGAGTCAGACGAAAACACAAGGTGTTTTCGTCACACCTTATGCCCGACGAAAACCAAAGGTGATTTCGCCAATATAGGGGATTTCGGCACTAGTGTTTTCGCCCTAGGTGTTTTCGCCACATATACGTTTTGTTGAATACTGTGACAATTAAATCGGCCAAGTTATTAACATTGTTAGCTCCGTAAAATTCAATTAACTTATTTATTTCGGTTAGATGGTTAACCCTGTTAAGCATTTACTATGTCAAGTATGTCATGTATGTTAACTAAGGTATGTTAAATATGCTAAGTATGCCAATCATGTTGAGTAGGTTAAGTGGGTAACTCGGTCAAGCCTGTTAACTCTGTTAACTCAGCTAAGTTAAGATGATTAATTCCGTTAGTTAATAACTCTGTTAGTATGCAACAATATTGGCTAGTTAACTCTGTTGGTTAATTAATCCTGTTAACACTGTTAAACTTACCATGACTGTTAATGAATACTCTTGTTAGAGGAGACTGGGAAATCTATTACAGGAAGTGTAAATTATGTGAACTTGATTAACTGTGTGCGCGTTACATGATGTTAACCATCCAGTACACTTAGTGATCTAAATTACATGTGAAACTTTACCAACATGTACTGATTGAATATACGTGCATACTATAGGAGTTGATTGATTAATTTCGAGCACATAACTTAGCATACCGAGCAAACCAAGGTGAGTTCACACAGCCGAGGCATGGGGTTCCCGGGTGGGAATGGGATTGGATGACTTATTGTATATACTCAGATGGTAGAACCTAACGATAAGATACGGCTAGACTAGTAACACTTATTGAACTGATCTTCGCACACCTGCCAAGGGTTGGCCGCGATATTGTGACTGACTTCGCACACCTGCCATAGGAAGGCCGCGAACTAAATGTACTAATCTTCGCACACCTGCCTGGGAGGCCGCGATACAAATAAACCTAGTCTAGAACACTTGGGAAAAACATCCCCTAATCTTCGCATACCTGCCTGGGAGGCCGCGATGGGAAACCAAAACGATACATGACATAACGAACGAACATACTACTACTCACACTATACTATTACTGAACTATTAACTGTGAACTCGCTCAACTAGTTGTTGACTCTCTATTACATGCCTTGCAGGCTTATAGGTGCATATCCAAGGAACTTGCAGTCTGGGAAGCTGGAGTGGTCATGGGTCGAGACTCATGGAAACGCAACACAAGAACTAAGAACTTACATGTGGTTTTATAAACACTCATTGAGTTAAATAAGCTTTCGCTGTAAATTGTGAAATATTGTGATATCGTAACACTTGTTGTTTATAAATGAAAGTATTATTCACCTATACTTATGAGTTCAATGTGATTGATGGTTAAGATCCTGGTCAGTCACGCCTCCAAGCGGTGGTACTCCGCATGTGGATTTTGGGGGTGTGACAGATTGGTATCAGAGCCATTGGTTATAGTGAACTTGGTTTTAAAAAAAAGGAAACTGTTTTTGTAAAACCAGACTATAACCGGCCAATTCTGAAAACGAGAATACGACCATGACACTCAGCTCCAGATTTGCAAGGTTCGTCTATCTTATACTCATTGTACTACATAACTAGTGAACACCTACATACGATATTGCATATGATTGCACGCTTAGCACCACGATACGAATTCATGTACATTTTCACGTAATAAGAAACCGATAGGGTGGTCATTCCCTAAACCTTCATAACTTACACTACTTGATACTCTTTGAAATCTACTCGAGTTTGGGGAACCATTTGACATGAGTTAAGAGGAGCTGAGATGAACATGCAAATCACAATATTATTGTGGGTGCACACATAATAATATTGTGGGGTGCATGTGAGTCCCAGTAAGGCTTAACAAGTGGAAAAGGGGTTCTGTCCCGTTATTTGATCAGTGTGAAACATAACCAACCTATAGGGGCCATAGCAGTAATTGTCTCCCTACTCAAACTTAAACGCAAACTTCTCATTTATCGTTGGATTCTTTCGAAACTCGATGCTGTCGAGTGTTACCCGAACACCCATCAGAACACCTAGCGAACCGTGTAGAATGTTAGGTGCTTATACGAACGTCCCTGAGTTGGATGTCCTCGCGTCGAATGATTGAACGATACCTTTCCTACTCCTTCTCGTTTATTGAAACTCATGGATTGACGTCTCCGGTCCCGAAGCGTGATCACTTCTGCAATACTCTCGCCTCAGACGGTGAACTACTCGAACCACACGCAACGACGACGGGCCGGAGGATGAGCGTAAACCCCTACCGATCTCAGCACGGATTAAGTTAAAACGTCATCAACCCAAGGAACAATGACAGTTTTGGGAACTCTGGTAGTAGTAGCAACAACACTGGATGTGGTACTCGCGATGGACATTTAGGATTGGTGTGGACAACGCTAAGATTGTAACAACATGGTGGCCTTCGTGCCCTTAGTAATAAACCACTTCGTCACAGTTCGGCTCAACCCTGGTACATCTCGAAACCGAACCTGCTATGGAAACGGCAGATGGCGAGCCTTTTGAAACCTGATATGGGTGTGGGAATGCAAACTCGACCTTGTGGGACAAGTGATCAACGTCGACCCTTCTTCTGCTACCCTTGATAGATTTGATGCGGTAGCCGTGTGGATTGGCTACCCAGGTATCGTATGCATACACTCAGTGAGAAGAAAACTTTGTGCGGAGAAACATTACCTACTGCAGTGTGTCAGAGTGGCACAACGGTTAACTTCATTTCAGCAAGAAGGACCAGAAGTGTCTACGGAAGGATTACCCAGCAACGATAACCCTCAGCACGGATGTCAAGACTAAGGAAAGGAGGATCGAGGATCCACCAATTATTCGTGACTTCTCCCTAAATGTTACCTGAAGAACTGTCAGGTTTATCTACACATCGACAGGTGGGATGTCAGACTAGTATCATGCTAGAAGTAACCCTCGTTATTGGTATATCTTACTACCATGCACCAGGAAGGTTGCAGGAACTGCCTAATCAACTCCAAAATTTTTTTTGACTCGTGCTTCACTTTAAGGAGCCCCCGTTATACGCAAGAAGAGAAGTTACTCAACATGTGTTACGATTATCGAGGAACTCAACAAAGTGATAGTGGAGAGCCGCCATCCTCTTCCACGAATTGATGATCTATTCGACCAGTTGTAAAGGGTCAAGCTACCACTCCAAGATGGACCTGAGGCCAGGTTACCACCAGCTGAGAGTCCGGGTTGAGGACGTGTTCAGAACATGCTTTCAGAACTCGTTACGGCCACTATGAGTTTCTTGTCATGCTACTCGGGTTAACAAACGCACCGGCAGTCTTCATGGACCTTATGAATAGAGTGTACAAGCCCTACCTAGATAAGCTTGTGATTGTATCCGTCGACGACATTCTGATTTACTCCAAGAGTCAGGAGGAACACGAGCAGCATTTACGATTGATTTTGGAACTTCTTTGAAAGGAGCAATTGTACGCCAAGTTTTCTAAATGCGACTTCTGGCTTCGTGAAGTCCACTTCTTAGGCCATGTGGTGAACAGAGATGGGATTCATGTTGACCCATCCAAGGTAGATTCGATCAGGAACTGGCCTGCACCGCGTACACCGACGGAAATACGCCAATTCTTGGGTTTGGCGGGTTACAACAGGCGATTCATCAAAGACTTCTCCAAGATCGCGCAACCACTCACACTACTGACACAGAAGGGTGTCACCTACCGCTGGGGAGACTCTCTGGAAACCGCTTTCCAGTACCTAAAGGATAGGCTTTGCAGCGCACCTATCCTCTCATTGCCAGAGGGCACGGATGATTTCGTGGTCTATTGTGACGCATCGATACAGGGACTTGGGTGTGTATTGATGCAACGGGATAAAGTTATAGCCTACGCTTCTCGTCAACTCAAGGTTCACGAACGGAATTACACGACGCACGATTTAGAGCTGGGAGCTGTTGTTTTCGCGCTAAAAATATGGCGACACTACCTGTACGGTACCAAGTGCACAATTTACACCGATCACAGGAGTCTCGAGCATATTCTTAAGCAAAAGGATTTGAACATGCGTCAACGAAGATGGGTCGAACTACTGAATGATTATGAATGCGCCATCAAATACCATCCAGGCAAAGCCAATGTTGTGGCTGACGCCCTCAGTCAAAAAGACACTTTACCTAGACGCGTACGAGCTTTGCAGCTCACTATTCAGTCCAGTCTTCCTGCACAGATACGAACTGCTCAGATAGAAGCATTAAAACCCGAAAACGTCAGGGCTGAAGCCTTATGCGGCTCCAGGCAACGATTAGAACACAAGGAAGACGGCGCCTACTGTTTTGGTCAAAAATCACACAAGGATAATGCAACCAAACTCTAAGTAAACGGGGAATGATGCTTGGTTTGTTGAAAAAGTAAAGGATCACTTTGATAAGAAATATGCAAGTGACACAAGGATTTATACGAGGAAAAAGCCCTTGATCAATGAATGATCTCCGGCATAAAAAAACCTCGGGTGATGGCAACTACCGATTACCAACTTCAATATATCAAAATATGGTTACAACTTCGGATGATAATTAGCTGAGTACAAGGATCACTATCGTAATGTGTGTCTAAGCGTGTGACAATTGTGTTGTGTGTCTTCCGAATGGGGAAGAGTGTTATATATACAAGTGTAGGTGGCCTATTTTAGGTAAAAAGACTAATAATCAGCTCATTACCCCTTTAGAAATAAAAGCAAATCTAGCCTAAATTATCGCCCTTAAATCATGCCAAGTTTCCATATCCTTCACAACGTCCATCTCCGATTAAGCACATGCTATAGTTGTAAAGACGCGTCCTTTGATTGTGATGCTAAGAGCGGATCCTGCTAGATGTCCCTGCAAAATAACATTAAATTCAATGAAAGCAACTGTTAGCATGAGGATCCTATGATGGTCCGTGATCCTGATCCTGAAACTCTGCTGAGGAGCACTATCTGCCAAAGAAATAAGGATCATTGGTTAGGATCACATGTAAGGATCATGTATTATAAAAATCCAGCCCTAACAATTGCCCCCAAAATATAAGGAGTGATTTTGTAAATAAATGAGTTATATTTTGCTTTGATCTTATCTGCAACGAATGATTCGGATAACTAGCCGTTAAACTCGGACAAGCCGTTGCAACCCTTACGTCATAGACGTGACAATCCTGCAGATCATGATTATAAATAGGAGATAGGGTTAGGATCAATTTGCATTTAAATTCAAGATATACTCCCTTTATAATCTCGTCCGAAGATCGATCAGGTATTCTCCTCTTTTCTTTCTTCCTTCTCTTACTCTGTTTTTCTGCTCCTCTGTTTCTATTCTTCTCTGAATATGTTGCTTCGGAATTCCCCTCACAAGGATCACAAGAAGAACAGCCCCTTGAAAGGTCAAGGGATTATTAAGGACTCTCCTACTGAGAGGTGTTGCTTCACCGATGCTCACATCGATAGGATCCGTCACTGCTTTCCGGCGGATACCATCTTCAAGTCTTTCACTCCCACCGCTCTAAGCGATTTTATTTCTGACACATGGGCAGCCTTTCCTATGACTCCGTTTACCATAGGATATTTGTATCCTTTTCCAGCTTTCACCCAATCCTTCTTTTCCCTGACCGGCATGTCTTATATCCAAGCCATGCCGATGATCTGGAGGGTTCTGTATACCCTTGAGAGGATCATCGAGCAGGAGGGGATTGACTTAGGGATGTCGGAGCTGGCTGAGCTATATGATCTTACCACGTTTGGTTCCTGTCGATACTTGTTGAAACGGAAAGCTGGGGAGGATCACCCTGTTCTTAAGGTCACCAAGAATGATACAAATTGGAAGCGACGATTCTTCTTTGTTAGGAGGGATACCATCCCTAATGGGAAGGATCTGCCCAAGGAGTGGGCTACTCATGGTAGGATAGAGGATCCTGGAAGGATCACCATCAGACTTGTTCCTTATGATGAGGATCACTAATGTCTTCTTTGTCTTTTGTGCAGCTATATCTGTTGCTCATCTCAAGTTAACTCCTGCTGCAAGAGAGAGAGTTCTAGCCTTCAAAAAGCTTGATCCTAAGACCAGAAGTTTTCAAGTTGCCATTCTAGATTCACAGGAAGTATCCTCCGCATCTGCCACAATGTTAAGTAAGTATCCTCATTAAAAAAGTAGTTCTATGTAGGATTTTTAAATTTGTTAAAGTACTTATCTTGTTTTGATTGTGTAGGCGCTGGGAAATCTGTCAAGTCTGCCACCAAGTTTGGTATTGATGAACTCGCCAATGTCAAGCCTTCAAGGAAGAAGACCCCTGCTGCTAGTCCCTCTGCTTCAGCCCTTAAAGCTCCTATTAGGGGTAAGGGAAAGAAGAGAAAGACTTCTGAGGATCTTCAAGGATTCCCCCTGCTCCGCCAGCAGTTTCTTGATTACGTTAATGAAGTAAGGATCATTGCCCCTGTTGGCTATCCTACTTGAATATCCTGCTCGAAGATCCTGCCTGTATATCCTGCCTGTATATCCTGCCTGCTTCTTTGAGGATCACCTGGCCCTGAACTTACTTTTTTTTTTCCTTTCTGCAGAAACTTGCTGAAATAGAAACACATATTGGCCACGTTGAGGATCAAGACCGCCAAATTGCCGACCTCCAACAGATGGGTGTGCTGAAGGATCTCAAGATTGCTGATCTTGAGAAGGAGCTCCGGGCCACCAAGGATAAAGCTGCCAGGATGCTGATCAATTTTGATTATGAGAAGCATGACATTACCCAGGATGCCAAGATCTCTGCTGCGATAACCATGTATAAGATCCAGCTGCAGATGGCTGCGGAGGCTCAGGATCCTTCCTTCGACAAGGGCACATGGGACGTGGAAGGCTGGAAGGCAAGGCTGGCAGAGTTGGAGGATGATGAGGAGGCTGAGGAGATCCCATTGCTTGAAAGCGGTGATGTTGGCAAGGATCAGGGGGAAGCAAGTGGAGCTGGTGGTGACGGTGCAGCGAAGGTTTGAGCTGCAGGATTGGGCAATGATGGAAATTTCTAGACATAGCCGGAGCCCAATCTTTTAAAATTTGGTAGTGGTTTTTTGTGGTTGTGATGTTTTGGAACAATGACGGTTTGTAACTTTGAACAATAGTTTTTAGGGTTAAGGATCCTGGATCCTTTGGACAATAGGTAGGATCGCAAATGGTGGAGGGATCCTCTGTTTGGGGGATGAAGCCTTTGTGATCCTGTCGCTTTTACTTTCCTGCACCTGCTATGACCGCATAGACAATGGACACCCTTTGCCAACCCATGTGGACGGGCCACGTTTTGCTGGTAGAAACGTGGGTTGGCGATTTTGACAACTTTTTTGAAAGGGTTTAAGATCCTTTTGTTAATAAAATAACCTTAATCTTTCTGGCTTATCTTGTTTTGTTATCCTTTATTATTCTTCTTGTTTTCCAATTGTTTTAGAAATAATTTTGTTAGAGTAACAAAAGTTGAGCGGATCATGTTTAATAAATTTAGGATATGATCCTAGATCAAATATCCTATCATTGCAAATTTTCAAAGCAATTTATTTCAAGGATCATAGGTTTAGTTGTCAAAGTGTAAGGGTTGTTCAGAATAATGGGTATAATCAAAATAGTCAAGGATCATACCTGAGGATCCAAGTTAGGATCCTAACCTTTAATCAAGATAACCTTAGATGAGATTTTAATGGATAATAAGGATTAAGGATCCTTATTTGTTTAACTTCGAAAACCTGAAAAATGGAATATAACTTGGGACTAAGCCAATATAAAAGATAAGTTAGTAACTGGGGACAAGCCCAAAGGATAACTGGGGATGATCCCAAAGGATAATGTCACACCCCTTTCTGCGGCGGAAGCACGAGGTGTGATCATGAAAGGTTCTCATTGCATACGAAAGGTAAACATACTATATGCTCGAAAATAACTTTAAACATTACATTACCGAAAACATAAGTCAAGTGTTTACAACACATGATAGCATATTGTCTTAAAAGTTACAACTTTATTTAACGATAAACAAAGCGACATCCACGAGCATGCGTAGGACCACGCGTACATCCACCTTTAGTTACCTGAAATACATGTGAGTTTTGGAAAAACATCAACATAATGTTGGTGTGAATTCATGCAGTGATTGTTTTTGAATGTTTAATATCCTTGAATGAAAACATAGTATAAAACTGGTAGAATGAATGAATGTTTGAATGTAACTCGTAAAACGTATGTATAACTGGGTACTATGACTGTTTGAATGTGTGAGTTTTGCTAGTGGTTTGCAAGGCCACTAAAATATGTCACGACATAGGAAGCCACCAAACCTAGGCATTTTTGTCGACTTGACTGAGACACAGAAGCACTCATTGGTAGAAGTAGGCCAAGAGTGGGGTTGCCTGAAACCCATTAGATCTAACCTTTTGTTCCGCGGTCTGAATGTATACGTTGATTAATGGTGCTTATGGTACCCTATTCGAGACATGGTCTGGAATGTTTCACTTGAATGTTTTTGTACCCATCATAACATATGCAAACAATATTCAATTTGTGACATGTATTTCACCCCCGAAGTGTAAAACAAAAACAGTTAAAGAAAAGGGGGAGCATGAACTCACAACTTTGCGTTCCTTGCGTCGTAAACTTCACCGGATTTGTTTAATTAACGTCGTAACCTATACGCGTTTTCTTATCGTTAGTCACTAGACTTGCGTCGCACAAGTTCAGTCACTCACTTTTGTGTATATTTTCTTGTGTTAAAAATATTTTATATTTTAACTAAATGTCTTACTTATATTATTTTCTCACAAATAAATATAAGTCTTTTGTGTTTTGTACTTTGCACCCGAATTATGTGTCTAGTATATTGTATGTGTATCTTCATGTTTATACTCCTCATGAGTATTTAGTGTATTTTTTTACGTCTTAATACGCTAGCATGTATAACACATATGGTATACACTTAGCACAAAAGTTGGTGATAAATAATATATATATTTTTCTTTCAAAAATGCATACTTATATCCCTTTTTATGCTTGAAGAAATCCTCATTTCTTATCACCAAAAATTAGGGAAACCTTGGTAATACTCTTAAATACATTTTTAGGGAATAAGTTTCTCAAAAACTTATATTTTTCTAAGTGTCAAGATTTATAAAAATTTTGACAGAGTTTCCCCTAAAAATGGAGGTTTCCCATGTTTTCAAAACATGTGTTTATTTTCTTTTAAATCGTCAACAATCATCAACAACAATTATCAACAATAATCATCAACAACAATCACTAATTTTCCCCATTTCATGAACTTGAATACTTACCAAAATTGTGTAGTAACTTACTAGCACATTTAGTAAGTCTTGTTATCTTTATAAATAAGTTTGATTTCTTAAAAACCTTATTTTTAAAGAATATGAAGTTTCACAACTTCTAGTCAGTTTTTACGAAAATTATTTCTTTGCTAAAAACTTTTGTTACACAAGTGTCCACACACTTGTTTGTTCACAAAAATCACTTTTGTTTGTGTAAGATCCGGTTTAGAACATGTGATTTCTTTTGACGCTTGGTCTTTTGAAAATACCACTTGTAGATACATAGATCGGCTAGTTTTAAACACTATTTCACAAGTAAAACGCTTTTACACAAGTTCATGATTCGTATGTGGTAGAGCTTCACCCTTTAACCCTTGTTTCATTCAAAACAACCTTATGTCATGATTCATGATCACGACCAAACCGGGTTAAACGATGATCCGAGCTACCACAACATAGATCGGGTCTAAATAATCACAAATTTCAATTACTACAACATTTACACAACTAGTGAGCTTTTAACCATCGTTTTTCATGTTTTTAGTAGACTTTAATGAACCATTTTGTAAGATTTCGAGTTTTAATCATTACACATCACATTAACCACTTCAAAATAGTTCAAGAAGGTGTATTAAGTAACATACCACTAGCTCGAGGCTAGGGAGGAATCTAAGCGCAAATGAAGTGGATAAAAGCTAGAGGATGAGGTCCTTCGATCTCCGAATGTACCAAGCCTTCTTATGCGTGACACTTGACACTTGTATGATGTTGGAATGTGAAGAACAAAATCGAAAAATATGATGGATGATCAAGGGGTGTTTGGCCGAAAGTTTTTGAGGGAGAGGAGAGAGTAGTTTTATGGTGTTGGGTGGTGAATTGTCTAATGTGCCATCTCAAGGTATTTATAGACATTCCATATGGCATATTCCTAGCATATTCCTGGCATATTCCTAGAATATTCCTAGCATATTCCTGGCATATTCCTGGAATATTCCTAGCATATTCCTAGCATATTCCTTGAATATTCCTAGCATATTCCTGGCATATTCCTGGAATATTCCTAGCATATTCCTCGCATATTCCTGGAATATTCCTAGCATATTCGTAGCATATTGCTGGCATATTTCTGGAATATTCCTAGCATATTCCTAGCATATTCCTGGTATATTCCTGGAATATTCCTAGCATATTCCTAGGTTTTTTGCGTTGTCTGCGTTTTGCAGTGTAAGCACTGTGTCGCGTAGGAACACACGGTACGCGCTTAAACATGAAAAAAAATAACGTTTTTAAGCGTTTTAACTTATTTTTTTTCAACATGAACCTTATTAAAATTAAATTTTAATCATAACAGAATATTTGTGGGATTAAATATTATCCGGGCGGCCATCAACGTTCGTTTCGCAGTTTTGTCGTAATTAGTTCTGCTCTTAAAGTGTGTTTCGGGTGCTTTTAGTGCTTATTTTTGCTTTCGCAATATCTATAAATTAAACCCTTATATGTATTCTTGGGTTTTAATGTATTCTTGTCGTAGGACCTACACCTAGGCCTCCATTCTAATGTCTGACTGCTTTCTGCAGTTCTGTTGACACATTGTGTCTTACCGGTGAGTTTACTTAGTATTTTTTTTTGACGCAACGCTCTCGTTTATGCATAAGGCAATATTTTGTAGTATACAACGTGCATGAATTCACTTGTTTAACACGTGTTCAGACATTGTTGACAATTAAGCACATAATTGTAGTTATTAAGTAATAATTAAAGTGTACGGAAGTTACCAGTTTGGTGCCAGTTGTCACAGTCTCCCCCCGTTAAAAGAATTTCGTCCCGAAATTCAGGATGGACTAACCCTTGCAGGAGTCTCTTTGAATAGGTGGGGATACTTTTCTTTGAACTGGTCTTCACGTTCCCACGTGTACTCGGGTCCGTGCTTAGAGTTCCAACGTACTTTGACAAGCTTCACACTGCTCCTCCTGGTCTTGTTGACCTTCCAGTCGGTAACCTCAACGGGTTGTTCTGTAAATCAGAGGGCTTCATCAATATGCACTTCATCCATTGGGATGATCACGTTTTCTTGTGTTGGACTCTTCTTCAGGTTGGATACATGAAACGTATCATGTACTCCATTAAGTTCTTCCGGTAACTCCAACTTGTATGCCACGGTACCAATTCTTTTCAATATTCTGAATGGTCCGATGTATCGTGGATTCAGCTTTCCACGCTTTCCAAATCTGACTACGCCCTTCCAAGGTGAGACCTTTAACAACACTTTGTCTCGCACCTCGAATTCTACTGATTTTCTTTTCGGATCAGCGTAGCTCTTTTGTCGATCTCGAGCCGCCTTAATGCGCTCTCGGATCTGCGCAATCTTGTCGGTTGTCTCTTGAACGAGTTCAGGACCAACCATACGTTTATCTCCGGCATCTGCCCAACATAAGGGCGATCGACACTTGCGGCCATACAGAGCTTCGAACGGCGCGGCCTTTATGCTTGTATGATAACTGTTATTGTAGGAAAACTCAACTAAGGGTAGGTGAGTATCCCAGCTGCCGCCTAGATCCATGACACATGCGCGAAGCATATCTTCTAACGTTTGTATAGTCCGTTCGCTCTGGCCGTCTGTTTGCGGATGGAATGCCGTGCTTAGATCTAACTGAGATCCAAAGGCTTCCTGAAATGATTGCCAGATTCTTGAGACAAAGCGTCCATCTCTGTCTGAAATGATTGAGATAGGCACTCCGTGACGTGCCACAATTTCTCTTAAGTATATTTCTGCAAGCTTTCCAGTGCTATCCTTTTCTAGGACTGGTAGGAAATGCACAGATTTCGTCAACCGATCAATTATTACCCATATCATGTCGTGCCCTCTCGGGGTCCTGGGTAATTTCGTTATGAAGTCCATCGAGATTTGTTCCCACTTCCACACGGGAATCTCTGGTTGTTGTAGTAGACCGGACGGTTTTTGATATTCGGCCTTAACCTTAGCACAGGTTAGGCATTTTCCAACATAGACAGCAACATCGCTTTTGAGTCTCGGCCACCAATAGTACTCTTTCAAGTCTTGATACATCTTGTCCGATCATGGGTGGATCGAATATCTCGATTTGTGGGCTTCATTAAGGATGACTTCTCGTATGCCACCATAGAGTGGAACCCAAATACGCTTCTGGAAGTATAAGGCTCCCTCTTCATTTGGCGCCATGTACTTCAATGCACCTCGGAGGTATTCAGCTTTGCGGTTCTCTCCTTTAAGAGCTTCTTGTTGTGCATCACGAATGCGTGCAGTGAGGTTCGTTCGAATGGTCATTTCTAACGCTCGAACTCTTAGGGTCTTACCCCTTTCTTTTCGGCTCAATGCGTCTGCTACAATGTTTGCCTTTCCTGGGTGGTACTTAGTCTCACAGTCGTAATCATTTAGCAGCTTGACCCATCGCCGCTGGCGCATATTCAATTCCTTCTGATCAAATATGTGTTGCAGGCTTTTGTGATCTGTGAAGATTGTACATCGAGTACTATATAGATAGTGTCGCCAGATTTTCAAGGCGAATACCACTGCGCCCAGTTCCAGGTCATGAGTGGTATAATTTCTTTCGTGCACCTTCAGTTGCCTTGACGCGTAAGCGATGACTTTTTGGCGTTGCATGAGCACGCAACCCAAGCCTTGTCGCGAAGCGTCGCAGTATACCACGAAGTCTTCCGTGTCTTCGGGTAGTGACAATATTGGTGCATCGCATAGCTTGCTTTTGAGTAGCTGAAAAGCTTCCTCCTGTTTAACACCCCAGTCATACTTCTTGTCTTTCTGCGTAAGGGCAGTTAGCGGCTGAGCTATTTTCGAGAAATTCTCGATGAATCTCCTATAGTAGCCCGCTAAGCCCAAAAATTGGCGAACTTCAGTTGGGGTTTTGGGACCTTCCCAATTCTTTATTGCTTCTATCTTGGACGGGTCTACATGAATGCCCTTCTCATTCACAACGTGACCAAGAAATTGTACTTCGCGAATCCAGAATTCGCACTTTGAGAACTTTGCGAATACTTTCTCTTTCTTCAGTAGCTCTAGAATGGTCCTGAGGTGTTGCTCATGCTCTTCTTTCGTCCGAGAGTAGATCAGGATATCGTCGATAATTACAATCACGAATTTATCGAGATATGGTTTGCATACGCGGTTCATCAGATCCATAAAGGCTGCTGGTGCATTCGTCAGCCCGAATGGCATCACAAGAAACTCGTAATGTCCATAGCGTGTTCTGAATGCAGTCTTTGGTACGCTTTCTTCTTGTATCCTTAACTGATGATATCCAGATCGAAGGTCGATCTTGGAATAGTAGCTTGATCCTTGCAACTGATCAAATAAGTCATCAATCCTCGGTAGTGGGTACCGATTCTTGATAGTGAGTTTGTTCAGTTCTCTGTAATCGATGCACATTCGTAGAGTTCCATCCTTCTTCTTCACGAACAATACTGGAGCTCCCCAGGGCGAGAAGCTTGGCCTTATGAATCCTTTATCTAACAACTCCTGAAGTTGTGTAGACAATTCTTGCATCTCGGATGGTGCAAGTCGATAGGGTGCCTTGGCTACAGGTGCGGCTCCTGGAACCAAGTCTATACGGAATTCGACTTGTCGTTGCGGAGGTAGTCCTGGCAGGTCTTCGGGAAAAACATCCGGGAATTCCTTCACCACAGGAATATCTTCGAGTTTCGGCTCCTCAGCCTTTTTATCTACAACATGTGCCAGGAAAGCGACACATCCTTTCCTTAAGCACTTCTGTGCTTTTATGCAGCTGATGATTTGCAGAGGCGCGTCTCGTCTTTCTCCATGTACGATGAGGGTTTCATCATTCGCCAAAGGGATGCGAATGATTTTCTGATGGCAAATAACTTCAGCTTTGTTCTTGGACAACCAGTCCATTCCGACTACCACATCGAAGCTACCCAATTGAATAGGTAAGAGGTCAATGCTAAATCTTCGTTCACCAAGTTCTAGTGTGCAGCCTCTAATTAACCCAACCAATTCACATATGAGCAATTGAAGAAATAATGAAGCAAGGGCCGTTCATAAATTTCTCCATGCCTAGCAAATTGTCTTAAGGTTACCTTGGGCTGCGTTTCCTCCTGACGAATCTCCATCCCGTTACGCCTAGCATTGCTTGGCCCTCCACTGTCTTGGGTACGGTTCGCCTCGTACTGGACGATAGCAGCAGAGATTCTCTCTTCCAGTAGGGCGTTCAGTTCTTCAGCAGTTCTTGGCAGTGGGGGAGGAGGAGGTTTATTATCATTGCGAGCATTCACAGCTCTCCTGGGTGCCATGTTCTGGCAGAACATAACACAACAGGGTTAAACATTTGCTTGATATCATCACCCTAGACATTAGTAGCATATATATTCACAGGTATATATACCACATAAGTGACATCAAACAATTATTACTCCAACAGAGTACATAGTAGGCTTGCACTGAGGGAATCTATACGTGACGAGACTTGCTGTGGTTTCTGTGCACTGAATTCCATAATTATGTATGCATCCATAATTACGTAACTCCTTGCACAGTCTGCACAGTTCGTTTCATCCTCGTATTTCTTCCTTCGGATGGGCCATTGCTTTCAGGTAAAGTCACATATACTTGTGACATCCTACTTCTAGTACATGCTAATTATCACACATAATTGCAAGTAATTTCTCAGTTAAGACAAGTGCTACTCCTGCACCCTAAGTCTCGTAGTGTCCTTTCTAGACTCATGTAAACAGTTTCAGGCAGTGGATGTCACGGGATGTTTTATGCAATGAAAACTCTTTGAAAAAATTGTTTTCGTGATAGGATCCTAGAGATTGTAGACTAGACTCGAGAAGGAATCCTGGTTCACTACAATCGTAGCTCTGATACCAATCTGTCACACCCCTTTCTGCGGCGGAAGCACGAGGTGTGATCATGAAAGGTTCTCATTGCATACGAAAGGTAAACATACTATATGCTCGAAAATAACTTTAAACATTACATTACCGAAAACATAAGTCAAGTGTTTACAACACATGATAGCATATTGTCTTAAAAGTTACAACTTTATTTAACGATAAACAAAGCGACATCCACGAGCATGCGTAGGACCACGCGCACATCCACCTTTAGTTACCTGAAATACATGTGAGTTTTGAAAAAACATCAACATAATGTTGGTGTGAATTCATGCAGTGATTGTTTTTGAATGTTTAATATCCTTGAATGAAAACATAGTATAAAACTGGTAGAATGAATGAATGTTTGAATGTAACTCGTAAAACGTATGTATAACTGGGTACTATGACTGTTTGAATGTGTGAGTTTTGCTAGTGGTTTGCAAGGCCACTAACATATGTCACGACATAGGAAGCCACCAAACCTAGGCATTTTTGTCGACTTGACTGAGACACAGAAGCACTCATTGGTAGAAGTAGGCCAAGAGTGGGGTTGCCTGAAACCCATTAGATCTAACCTTTTGTTCCGCGGTCTGAATGTATACGTTGATTAATGGTGCTTATGGTACCCTATTCGAGACATGGTCTGGAATGTTTCACTTGAATGTTTTTGTACCCATCATAACATATGCAAACAATATTCAATTTGTGACATGTATTTCACCCCCGAAGTGTAAAACAAAAACAGTTAAAGAAAAGGGGGAGCATGAACTCACAACTTTGCGTTCCTTGCGTCGTAAACTTCACCGGATTTGCTTAATTAACGTCGTAACCTATACGCGTTTTCTTATCGTTAGTCACTAGACTTGCGTCTCACAAGTTCAGTCACTCACTTTTGTGTATATTTTCTTGTGTTAAAAATATTTTATATTTTAACTAAATGTCTTACTTATATTATTTTCTCACAAATAAATATAAGTCTTTTGTGTTTTGTACTTTGCACCCGAATTATGTGTCTAGTATATTGTATGTGTATCTTCATGTTTATACTCCTCATGAGTATTTAGTGTATTTTTTTACGTCTTAATACGCTAGCATGTATAACACATATGGTATACACTTAGCACAAAAGTTGGTGATAAATAATATATATATTTTTCTTTCAAAAATGCATACTTATATCCCTTTTTATGCTTGAAGAAATCCTCATTTCTTATCACCAAAAATTAGGGAAACCTTGGTAATACTCTTAAATACATTTTTAGGGAATAAGTTTCTCAAAAACTTATATTTTTCTAAGTGTCAAGATTTATAAAAATTTTGACAGAGTTTCCCCTAAAAATGGAGGTTTCCCATGTTTTCAAAACATGTGTTTATTTTCTTTTAAATCGTCAACAATCATCAACAACAATTATCA
Source organism: Helianthus annuus (assembly GCF_002127325.2). NCBI lineage: Eukaryota > Viridiplantae > Streptophyta > Magnoliopsida > Asterales > Asteraceae > Helianthus > Helianthus annuus. The sequence continues at coordinate 127,655,243 of NC_035444.2, read as the reverse complement.
ACAATAATCATCAACAACAATCACTAATTTTCCCCATTTCATGAACTTGAATACTTACCAAAATTGTGTAGTAACTTACTAGCACATTTAGTAAGTCTTGTTATCTTTATAAATAAGTTTGATTTCTTAAAAACCTTATTTTTAAAGAATATGAAGTTTCACAACTTCTAGTCAGTTTTTACGAAAATTATTTCTTTGCTAAAAACTTTTGTTACACAAGTGTCCACACACTTGTTTGTTCACAAAAATCACTTTTGTTTGTGTAAGATCCGGTTTAGAACATGTGATTTCTTTTGACGCTTGGTCTTTTGAAAATACCACTTGTAGATACATAGATCGGCTAGTTTTAAACACTATTTCACAAGTAAAACGCTTTTACACAAGTTCATGATTCGTATGTGGTAGAGCTTCACCCTTTAACCCTTGTTTCATTCAAAACAACCTTATGTCATGATTCATGATCACGACCAAACCGGGTTAAACGATGATCCGAGCTACCACAACATAGATCGGGTCTAAATAATCACAAATTTCAATTACTACAACATTTACACAACTAGTGAGCTTTTAACCATCGTTTTTCATGTTTTTAGTAGACTTTAATGAACCATTTTGTAAGATTTCGAGTTTTAATCATTACACATCACATTAACCACTTCAAAATAGTTCAAGAAGGTGTATTAAGTAACATACCACTAGCTCGAGGCTAGGGAGGAATCTAAGCGCAAATGAAGTGGATAAAAGCTAGAGGATGAGGTCCTTCGATCTCCGAGTGTACCAAGCCTTCTTATGCGTGACACTTGACACTTGTATGATGTTGGAATGTGAAGAACAAAATCGAAAAATATGATGGATGATCAAGGGGTGTTTGGCCGAAAGTTTTTGAGGGAGAGGAGAGAGTAGTTTTATGGTGTTGGGTGGTGAATTGTCTAATGTGCCATCTCAAGGTATTTATAGACATTCCATATGGCATATTCCTAGCATATTCCTGGCATATTCCTAGAATATTTCTAGCATATTCCTGGCATATTCCTGGAATATTCCTAGCATATTCCTAGCATATTCCTGGAATATTCCTAGCATATTCCTGGCATATTCCTGGAATATTCCTAGCATATCCCTAGCATATTCCTGGAATATTCCTAGCATATTCCTAGCATATTCCTGGCATATTCCTGGAATATTCCTAGCATATTCCTAGCATATTCCTGGTATATTCCTGGAATATTCCTAGCATATTCCTATGTTTTCTGCGTTGTCTGCGTTTTGCAGTGTAAGCACTGTGTCGCGTAGGAACACACGGTACGCGCTTAAACATGAAAAAAATAACGTTTTTAAGCGTTTTAACTTATTTTTTTTCAACACGAACCTTATTAAAATTAAATTTTAATCATAACAGAATATTTGTGGGATTAAATATTATCCGGGCGGCCATCAACGTTCGTTTCGCAGTTTTGTCGTAATTAGTTCTGCTCTTAAAGTGTGTTTCGGGTGCTTTTAGTGCTTATTTTTGCTTTCGCAATGTCTATAAATTAAACCCTTATATGTATTCTTGGGTTTTAATGTATTCTTGTCGTAGGACCTATACCTAGGCCTCCATTCTAATGTCTGACTGCTTTCTGCAGTTCTGTTGACACATTGTGTCTTACCGGTGAGTTTACTTAGTATTTTTTTGACGCAACGCTCTCGTTTATGCATAAAGCAATATTTTGTAGTATACAACGTGCATGAATTCACTTGTTTAACATGTGTTCAGACATTGCTGACAATTAAGCACATAATTGTAGTTATTAAGTAATAATTAAAGTGTACGGAAGTTACCGGTTTGGTGCCAGTTGTCACAGATAACTGGGGACAAGCCCGAAGGATAACTGGGGACAAGCCCAAGGATCGTATGTAAACTGGAGTATGGCCCTTACTGGCGACTATCCAATCTTAGTGACATGAAAATGCCAAAACCTTAGCTAACGTGAAAACGTTAGAAACCTTAGGAACGGATGTATGGTACGTCTACCATTATACGTAGGATCCTAGGCATAGCCAGTACGATGAGGTTGTCAGCCCCGAAAGTGGGTACTGGTCCCAAAGATGTGAACTATACCAGGATCATCGTGCGCTACTGGCGACAACTGGGGACAAGCCCAAGGGTAACTGGGGTTGAACCCAAGGATCTGTGGTGCTTTTGAAGATCTTTAACGATGTGCTGAAGATACCTGGACTATCATAACTCAAATGGTTCGTGAGAAGAGGATGAAGGATGCATGATCCTTATCCTTGGGTAAAAATAAGAAAACGGAAAAGTTCTGAGATAAGGACTTTACCAGAGTAAGGATCACTGATATCGCCGGGATCCTTCGAGGATGCTTCCAATGTAAGGATCATATGCTTGGAGGATCCTGTTCACATGAAATATTTTTTTAAGTGAACAGCATTCCAGGCTCTTGGTAACAAATTTCCTTCCATAGTTAGCAATCTGTATGCCCCCTTTCCTGCTTCGGCTTCGATCAAGTAAGGGCCTTCCCACTTTGGTGCTAACTTCCCGTCAGCAGGATTGATAGTGTTTTGGAATGCTTTTCTCAACACCATATCCCCGACTTGGAACTTCCTTATCCTAACATTTTTATTGTAAGCACCAGCCATTCTTTGTTGGTAGCTTGCCATCCTTATCCTAGCCAAATCCCTGATTTCCTCAATAGTATCCAAGTCTTGAGCTAAGATTGCAGCATTCTCTTCAGGATCACGAGTACTTGTTCTAGCAGTTGGAACCACCATTTCTGTTGGGATCACTGCTTCTGTCCCAAATAGTAAAGAGAAGGGTGTTTGACCAGTGGCATTCTTGGGAGTTGTTCTATCAGCCCATAGCACATAAGGCAATTCCTCTGCCCACTTCCCCTTCTTGGATCCTAGCTTCTTCTTCAGATTGTTGATGATGATCTTGTTGGATGATTCTGCTTGACCATTGGCTTGTGGATGGACTGGTGTTGATGTTATCATCTTAATTCCCCATCTGTCACAAAAGTTAGTGGTTCTGCTCCCAATGAATTGGGAACCATTATCACATACAATTTCAGAGGGAATGCCAAATCTAGTTATAATGTTTCTTTTAATAAAGGATATAACTTCCTTTTCTCTGACTTGAGCAAAAGCTTCAGCTTCTACCCATTTGGAGAAGTAGTCGGTCATGGCAAGCATAAATATTTTTCCACCAGGTGCTTTAGGGAGCTTGCCAACTATATCCATCCCCCATCTCATGAATGGCCAAGAGGATGGTATAGGATGTAGCAATTCAGCTGGTTGATGAAGGATATTGCTGTGTCTTTGACAAGGATCACATTTCCTAGCATATTCTACAGCATCCCTTTTCATGGTTGGCCAGTAGTATCCTGTTCTAAGGATCCTTGAGAACAATGCCCTGCCCCCAGTGTGGTTTCCACAATCTCCTTCATGGAAGTATCTCAACACTTCTTCAATTTCAGGATCCTCGATACATCTTAAATATGGTCCTGCAAGAGATCGTTTATATAGCACATTATTTAAGATTGTGAATTGAGATACCTTGATCCTGAAAGCTCTAGGATTCTCTCCCATAGGAATCTCCCCGTGTTGTAAGTATCTCATGATTGGTGAGATCGATGATCCTGAATGAGTTTCTTCACTAGGGATCATTGCAGTATCCTCTTCTATTTCCATGGCCACCTGATTTTCAATAGCAGGAGCTAGGATATGGATGATGGGAATACTTATATCCTCTGGGATCTTCAAGGACGATCCTAGGTTGGCCAATGCATCAGCTTCTGTATTTTCCTCCCTTGGTACCTGTGTTAAACTGAAGGAAACAAAAGAGAGTGCCAATTCTTTGACTATTTCTAAATATTTGGTTAGTTTTTCACCTTTAACAGCATAGGATCCATTAAAGTGATTGGTGATCAACAATGAGTCTACATATACTTTAAGATATTTCACCCCCATATCCTTAGCAATTTGCAAGCCAGTAATTAAGGCTTTATATTCAGCCTCATTGTTAGTTGCTTGGAACTCACAGGCTATGGAGTGGGGTATTATGTCCCCCTGTGGCGATTTTAGTAGTATCCCGAGCCCTGTGCCCTTGACATTTGAGGATCCATCAGTGTGTAGTATCCAGGGATCCTTGGTCTCATCCAGCTGCTGTACTTCCAATTCTGCTTCCTTTTGTAGATCACTACTAAAATCAGCCACAAAGTCAGCTAGTGCTTGGGATTTAATGGCTGTCCTAGGCTCATATCTTATATCATGGGCACTAAGCTTTACTGCCCACTTAGCCATTCTTCCGGACATCTCTGGTTTCCTGAGGACATTCTTGATTGGAAAATTAGTTCTAACAACAATAGTATGGGTTTCAAAATAATGTCTTAGCTTAGTAGATGCCATAATTAATGCAAGAATAAGTTTTTCAAGGTGTGAATACCTGGATTCGGCATCAAGTAAACTCTTACTTACATAGTAGATAGGATGTTGTGTACCTTCGTGATCCTTAACAAGGACTGCACTTACAGCGGTTGAGGATACCTCTAGGTATAAGGATAACACATCACCTTTTCCGGGTTTCATTAATGCTGGTGCTGAGGACATATATTCTTTAAGGGCTTGTAAAGCATTCTCATGCTTTTCAGTCCATTCGAATTTCTTGTTTTTCCTTGGGATATCATAAAATTCTTTACATCTTTCTGAGGATTTTGATATAAACCTGTTCAGAGCTGCTATCCTGCCTGTTAGCCTTTGCACATCCTTAGCATTGGCAGGGGACTTGATATTTACTAGTGCTTTAATTTGCTCCGGGCTTGCTTCAATGCCCCTCTGGGTTACCATATATCCTAAGAATTTACCTGCTTTAACACCAAAGTGACATTTTGAAGGATTAAGCTTCATGTTATAATTATCAAGGATATCAAATGCTTCCTCCAAGTCCCTTAGGTGATCCTCAGCTTTCTTTGACTTGACTACCATATCATCTATGTATACTTCCATAGTTTGTCCTATTTGATCTTTGAACATCATATTCACCAGCCTTTGATATGTCGCACCTGCATTTCTTAGTCCAAAAGGCATGGTAATATAACAATATAAACCGGTTGGGGTCATAAAGGCTGTATCCTCTTGGTCAGATGGTTCCATCTGAATTTGTTGGAATCCAGATGATGCATCCATAAAGGTTAACAGTTCATGCCCCGCTGTTGCATCCACCATGGAGTCAATGTGGGGTAATGGGAAAGGATCCTTGGGACATGCCTTATTCAGATCAGTGAAATCGACACATACCCTCCACTTTCCGTTTTTCTTTTGGACAACAACCACATTGGCTAACCATTTTGGATATTTTACCTCTCTGATCATACCTGCTCGAAGTAGTCTCTCTACTTCTTCCTGGATAATGGCATTCCTTTCTGGTGCAAACTTCCTCCTTTTTTGATGGATTGGTTTGATCGACCTGTCAATGCCAAGTTTATGAGTGATAATATCCTTAGATATACCTGTCATATCTTCATGTTTCCATGCGAAGGTAGATTTTCTTCTTTTGAGGAAGGATATTATGTCTTCTTTCAACTCGCCAAGGATCCCTGATCCGATATAGATTTTTTATTCAGGATCACTAGGATCCAAAAGGATTTCGTCCACATCCTGTTCCCTTGCCTCCAAGACATTCGTTGGAGGATACTGTAATTGCTATTGTTCCCTTGGCTTCGAGGTTGGCTTCATGGATGAGGTATAACAATCCTTAGCCTCCTGCTGATCACTGTCGATCTTGATTATCCCCCATGGGCTAGGGAGTTTCACACATTGATGGTAGGTGGATGGGACTGCTTTCATATCATGTATCCTGGGCCTGCCAAGGATAACATTGCAACAAGATAAACAGTCAATAACACAAAATTTTTGGTAATTATGTAATCCTTCCACGTAGATTGGGAGTTTGATGTCCCCCAGAGTTTTCTTCATTTCTCCACTGAATCCCACAAGCACGGAGGATCTTGGTGTGATGTCTGATTCTGGGATACCCATTTTCTTTAGAACATCGAGCTGGATAATGTTTACTGAGCTTCCTCCGTCGATAAGGATCCTGCGGACAAAATGGTTAGAAATAAAGAGAGTAATAACTAAACTATCATGATGAGGATCCTGGATGTTAATGCGATCATCCTCATCAAATGTTATCGTCTTTCCTTCCGAGACACTTGATGTTCGAATAGGTCTTTCTCCATTATCCATTTTTGCTTCCTTTGCATGCCTTTTGGCTGCCGAGAAGGATGTACCACAAATATCTGATCCTCCGGAAATAAAGTTGATCACTTGTGCATTCGCCGGAGGGGCTGGAGCCTTTTCAGGGATCCTTTCAGGATCCTGAGTCTTTTGCTTTTTTCTTCCCAACAATTCTTTCAAATGTCCCTTGCTTAGCAGATATCCAATTTCTTTTCTTAATGCTATGCATTCTTCAGTTAGATGCCCGAAATCCTCGTGGTATGCACACCACTTTGACTTGTCTTTAGTCCCGGATGGTTTGTCATTCTTTCTGGGCCATCTGGCTTTTTCTCCTAGAATCTGCATTGCAAGGATTAGTTCATGATTGTCAACAGAAAAACAATATTCAGAAATTGGAGGATAATCCTCATCATCCTCTTCTTGGTCAACAGCATGCACGTTCTGGTTGTCATTTCTATGGTAGGATTTGAATTTATTGCTCCTGAAGGAGGATCCTTGCTTCTCCTGTTTTGAGGATCCTACTTGTCTCTCCTGGATCCTCTTGTCATCCTCTAGCCGGATGAACCTGAGTGCCCGAGTTCTTACTTCATCTAAGTTCCTGCACGGTGTCATAACAAGATCATCATAGAACAATGAATCCTTAAGCAGTCCCATTTTGAAGGCCTCAACAGCCGTGGCCATATCTAAGTTGGGAATGTCCAAGGATTCTTTACTGAATTTAGTTATATAATCCCTTAATGATTCATTATGACTTTGAGTTATCCTATATAAATCACTAGTTAATTTTTCGAATTTTCTACTACAAGAGAATTGGTTATTGAATAAATTAACTAAATTAGCAAATGAAGTGATAGAGTAAGGGGGAAGACTTAGCAGCCATTTAAGAGCTGATCCAGTAAGGGTGGATCCAAATCCTTTACATAGGCATGCTTCCTTTAACTTTTCTGGGATTGGATTGATCTCCATCCTCTCCCTGTATTGTGCTATGTGCTCCTCAGGATCCGTTGTACCATCATACAGCTTCATAGTAGGGATATGGAACCTTTTGGGTACCTCTGCATCACAAATTGGTGGTGCAAAACGAGATACCTTATGGCTTCCATCTGCAATCTCCGGGATAGGCTTGACTACCCCTGGAACACTTGAGATCATGTCCTTCAGCTTCTGTAACTCCCTGGCCATAGCATGATTGATACCTGTATCCTGCACGAATCCATGGTTAGTGGTAAGATAATTATTTAAGGTGTTACCTCCCATCGGGTTCAAGTTAGGAACATTGGGTGTGAATCCATATTGCTGGGATTCTGGGATAATGGATGGACCAGTGGAAGCAATGGTCTGCATTGGAATAAAATCTCCTTGATGGACATCTAGATTTCCTGTTTGCAAACTCTTTAGGGATCCTAGCATCTGGGAGGATCCTGGTATCTGAGACGATCCCGGAACAAAGGAGGATCCTTGAACCTGGGATGATCCTGGAACGAAGGAGGATCCTTGAACCTAGGATGATCCTGGAACAAAGGAGGATCCTTGAACCTGGGATGATCCTGGGACAAAGGAGGATCCTTGAACCTGGGATGATCCTGGGACAAAGGAGGATCCTAAGCTCATGAAGGACCCCAAATGCTGGGCGTAGGATCCAGCCGGTTGAAAATATGATCCTGATGCCTGAGTCATTGTTGTGAGGCTGAAATGCACTCCTCTTGATCCACCCATATATTGAATGTCTGGGACCTCTGGTGGCTGAGAAGTAATCATTGGAGTATCAAAATTCAATGATTTGGGCATTAGTGGGGAATGATCCTCTGCCGTTTTCTTTTGCCTTTTGAGATCTCCGATTTCTCTGAGGATCCTGTCATTAGTTTTGTTAGGGCTGGATTTTTACAATACATGATCCTCACATGTGATCCTAACCAGTGATCCTTGTTTCTTTGACAGATAGTGATCCTCAGCAGAGTTCCAGGATCAGGATCACGGACCATCATAGGATCCTCATGCTAACAGTTGCTTTCGTTGAATTTAATGATTGTTTTGCAGGACATATAGCAGGATCCGCTCTTAAGCATCACAATTAAAGGACACGTCTTTACAACTATGGCATGTGCTTAATCGGAGATGGACGTTGTAAAGGATATGGAAACATGGCATGATTTAAGGGCGATAATTTAGGCTAGATTTACTTTTATTTCTAAAGGGGTAATGAGCTGATTATTAGTCTTTTTACCTAAAATAGGTCACCTACACTTGTATATATAACACTCTTCCTCATTCGGAAGAACACACAACACAACTCTCACACGCTTAGACACTCGAAACTATAGTGATCCTTGTACTCAGCTCATTATCATCCAAAGTTGTAACCATTTTTCTTATATTGAAGTTTGGTGATCGGTAGTTGCCATCACCCGAGGTTTTTTATGCCGGAGATCATACATTGATCAAGGGCTTTTTCCTCGTATAAATCATTGCGTCTTTGCATATTTTATACTGAAGTGATCCTTTACTTTTTCAATAAACCAAGCATCATACCCCGTTTACATAAAGTTTGGTTGCATTATCCTTAGTGTGATTTTTGACCAAAACAGTTTGGCGCCCACCGTGGGGCAATTGGTGCTTCATTCATAAGAAAACCTTTTGTTCGAAATCATTTCAAAGAATTACATGGCTTCATCATTGAAAAACATGTCCACGGCGATGTCTGCAGTCACCTCATCTCAGAACACTCTGCCTCCTCCACCGGCAGGATCCCAGAAGAATGCTGAGAAGAGACCAACTCATACTAACTCTAAACCTCCATCTTCCTCTGCTATGAATTCTTATACTCCCAGTACTAGTGACGTATTTACTTTGATTTTGCATATGAAGGATCGCATGCAGCGGCAGGATGAAACTAATGATAGGATCCTCAGGGAAATTGGAGATCTCAAAAGACAAAAGAGAACGGCAGAGGATCATTCCCCACTGATGCCCAAATCCTTGAACTTTGATACTCCAATGATCACTTCTCAGCCATCGGAAATTCCAGACGTGCAAATTATGGGAGAATCAAGAGGATTGCACCTCGGATCAACAGCAATGACTCAGGCATCAGGCTCACACTTTCAGCCGGCAGGATCCTATCCCCAGCATATGGGATCCTTCATGAATTCGGAAGCCTATCCGGGAACACAGCAGTTTCAAGGATCCTACTTTGTTCCAGGATCATCCCAGGGTCAAGGATCCTACTTTGTTCCAGGATCATCCAGGGTCAAGGATCCTCCTTCGCTCCAGGATCCTTCCAGATACCAGGATCCTTCCAGATGCCAGGATCCCTAAAAAGTTTGCAAACAGGAAGTCTAGATGTCCATCAAGGGGACTTCATTCCAATGCAGACCATTGCTTCCACTGGTCCATCCGTTATTCTAGAATCCCAGCAATATGGATTCACTAACTTGAACCCATTGGGAGGTAACACTTTAAATAATTATCTTACCCCTAACCATGGATTCATGCAGGATACAGGTATCAATCATGCTATGGCCAGGGAGTTGCAGAAGCTAAAAGATATGATCTCAAGTGTTCCAGGGGTAGTCAAGCCTATCCCAGAGATCGCAGATGGAAGCCATAAGGTATCTCGCTTTGCACCACCAATTTGTGATGCAGAGGTACCCAAAAGGTTCCATATCCCTACTATGAAGCTGTATGATGGTACAACGGATCCTGAGGAGCACATAGCACAATACAGGGAAAGGATGGAGATCAATCCAATCCCGGAAAAGCTAAAGGAAGCATGCCTATGTAAAGGATTTGGATCCACTCTTACTGGATCAGCTCTTAAATGGCTGCTAAGTCTTCCCCCTTACTCTATTACTTCATTTGCTAATTTAGTTAATTTATTCAATAACCAATTCTCTTGTAGTAGAAAATTTGAAAGATTAACCAGTGATTTATATAGGGTAACTCAAAGTAATAATGAATCATTAAGGGATTATATAACTAAATTTAGTAAAGAATCCTTGGACATTCCCAACTTGGATATGGCTACGGCTGTTGAAGCCTTCAAAATGGGACTGCTTAAGGATTCATTATTCTATGATGATCTTGTTATGACACCGTGCAGGAATCTAGATGAAGTAAGAACTCGGGCACTCAGGTTCATCCGGCTAGAGGATGACAAGAGGATCCAGGAGAGACAAGTAGGATCCTCAAAACAGGAGAAGCAAGGATCCTCCTTCAAGAACAACAAATTCAAATCCTACCATAGAAATGAGAACCAGAATGTGCATGCTGTTGACCAAGAAGAAGATGATGAAGATTATCCTCCAATCTCAGAATATTGTTTTTCCGTTGATAATCATGAACTAATCCTTGTAATGCAGAATCTAGGTGAAAAAGCTAGGTGGCCCAGGAAGAATGATAAACCATCCGGGACTAAAGACAAGTCAAAATGGTGTGCATACCATGAGGATTTCGGGCATCTAACTGAAGAATGCATAGCTTTAAGAAAAGAGATTGGATATCTGTTAAGCAAGGGGCACCTAAAAGAATTGTTGGGAAGAAAAAAGCAAAAAACTCAGGATCCTGAAAGGATCCCTAAAAAGGCTCCAGCACCTCCGGCAAATGCACAAGTGATCAACTTTATTTCTGGAGGGTCAGACATCTGTGGTACATCCTTCTCGGCAGCCAAAAGACATGCAAAGGAGTCAAAAATGGATAATGGAGAAAGACCTATTAGAACATCAAGTGTCTCAGAAGGGAAGATGATAACGTTTGATGAGGATGATCGCATTAACATTCAGGATCCTCATCATGACAGTTTAGTTATTACTCTCTTTATCTCTAACCATTTTGTCCGCAGGATCCTTATCGATGGAGGAAGCTCAGTGAACATTATCCAGCTTGATGTTCTGAAGAAAATGGGTATTCCAGAATCAGACATCACACCAAGATCCTCCGTGCTTGTAGGATTCAGTGGAGAAACGAAGAAAACTCTGGGGGACATCAAACTCCCAATCTACGTGGAAGGATTGCATAATTATCAAAAATTTTGTGTTATTGACTGTTTATCTTGTTGCAATGTTATCCTTGGCAGGCCCTGGATACATGATATGAAAGCAGTCCCATCCACCTATCATTAATGTGTGAAACTCCCTAGCCCATGGGGGATAATCAAGATCGAGAGTGATCAGCAGGAGGCTAAGGATTGTTATACCTCATCCATGAAGCCAACCTCGAAGCCAAGGGAGCAATAGCAATTACAGTATCCTCCGAGGAATGTCTTGGAGGCAAGGGAACAAGATGTGGACGAAATCCTCTTGGATCCCAGTGATCCTGAATCAAAAATCTATATCGGATCAGGGATCCTTGGCAAGATGAAAGAAGACTTAATATCCTTCCTCAAAAGAAGAAAATCTACCTTTGCTTGGAAACATGAAGATATGACAGGTATATCTAAGGATATTATTACTCACAAACTTGGCATTGACAGGTCTGTCAAACCAATCCATCAAAAAAGGAGGAAGTTTGCACCAGAAAGGAATGCCATTATCCAAGAAGAAGTAGAGAGACTACTTCAAGCAGGTATGATCAGAGAGGTAAAGTATCCAAAATGGTTAGCCAATGTGGTCGTGGTCCAAAAGAAAAACGGAAAGTGGAGGGTATGTGTCGATTTCACTGATCTGAATAAGGCATGTCCCAAGGATCCTTTCCCATTACCCCACATTGACTCCATGGTGGATGCAACAGCGGGGCATGAACTGTTGACCTTTATGGATGCATCATCTGGATTCCAACAAATTCAGATGGAACCATCTGACCAAGAGGATACAGCCTTTATGACCCCAACAGGTTTGTATTGTTATATTGCCATGCCTTTTGGATTAAGAAATGCAGGTGCAACATATCAAAGGCTGGTGAATATGATGTTCAAAGATCAAATTGGACAAACTATGGAAGTATACATAGATGATATGGTAGTCAAATCAAAGAAAGCTGAGGATCACCTAAGGGATTTAGAAGAAGCATTTGATATCCTTGATAATTATAACATGAAGCTTAATCCTTCAAAATGCCACTTTGGTGTTAAGGCAGGTAAATTCCTAGGATATATGGTAACTCAGAGGGGCATTGAGGCAAGTCCGGAGCAAATTAAAGCACTAGTGAACATCAAGTCCCCTGCCAATGCTAAGGATGTGCAAAGGCTAACAGGCAGGATAGCAGCTCTGAACAGGTTCATATCAAAATCCTCAGAAAAATGTAAAGAATTTTACGATATCCTAAGGAAGAACAAGAAGTTTGAATGGACTGAGAAACATGAGAATGCTTTACAAGCCCTTAAAGAATATATGTCCTCAGCACCAGCATTATCAAAGCCCGAAAAAGGAGATGTGTTATCCTTATATTTGGCGGTATCCTCAACCGCTGTAAGTGCTGTCCTTGTTAAGGATCATGAAGGTACACAATATCCTATCTACTATGTAAGTAAGAGTTTACTTGATGCCGAATCCAGGTACTCACACCTCGAGAAACTTATTCTTGCATTAATCATGGCATCAACTAAGTTAAGGCATTATTTTGAAACCCATACTATTGTTGTTAGAACTAACTTTCCAATTAAGAATGTCCTCAGGAAACCAGAGATGTCAGGAAGAATGGCTAAGTGGGCAGTAAAGCTTAGTGCCCATGATATAAGATATGAGCCAAGAACAGCCATTAAATCCCAAGCATTAGCTGACTTTGTGGCTGATTTCAGTAGTGATCTACAAAAAGAAGCAGAATTGGAAGTCTAGCAGCTGGATGAGACCAAGGATCCTTGGATACTACACACTGATGGATCCTCAAATGGCAAGGGCATAGGGCTCGGGATACTACTAAAATCGCCACAGGGGGACATAATACCCCACTCCATAGCCTGTGAGTTCCAAGCAACTAACAATGAGGCTGAATATGAAGCCTTAATTGCTGGCTTGCAAATTGCTAAGGATATGGGGGTGAAATATCTTAAAGTATATGTAGACTCATTATTGATCACCAATCCCTTTAATGGATCCTATGCTGTTAAAGGTGAAAAACTAACCAAATATTTAGAGGTAGTCAAAGAATTGGCACTTTCTTTTGTTTCTTTCAGCTTAACACAGGTACCAAGGGAGGATAACACGGAAGCTGATGCATTGGCCAACCTAGGATCATCCTTAAAGATTCCAGAAGATATAAGTATCCCTATCATCCATATCCTGGCTCCTGCTATTGAAAATCAGGTGGCCATGGAAATAGAAGAGGATACTGCAGTAATCCCTAGTGAAGAAGATCAATCTTATGCAGGATCATGGATCTCACCAATCATGAGATACTTGCAAAACGGGGAGATTCCGATGGGAGAAAATCCTAGAGCTTTCAGGATTAAGGTATCTCAATTTACAATCTTAAATAATGTGCTATATAAACGATCTCTTGCAGGACCATATTTAAGATGTATCGAGGATCCTGAAATTGAAGAAGTGTTGAGAGACTTCCATGAAGGAGATTGTGGAAACCACACTGGGGGCAGGGCATTGTTCTCAAGGATCCTTAGAACAGGATACTACTGGCCAACCATGAAAAGGGATGCTGTAGAATATGCTAGGAAATGTGATCCTTGTCAAAGACACAGCAATATCCTTCATCAACCAGCTGAATTGCTACACCCCATACCATCCTCTTGGCCATTCATGAGATGGGGGATGGATATAGTTGGCAAGCTCCCTAAAGCACCTGGTGGAAAAGTATTTATGCTTGCCATGACTGACTACTTCTCAAAGTGGATAGAGGCTGAAGCTTTTGCTCAAGTCAGAGAAAAAGAAGTTATATCCTTTATCAAAAGAAACATTATAACTAGATTTGGCATTCCCTCTGAAATTGTATGTGATAATGGTTCCCAATTCATTGGAAGCAGAACTACTAACTTTTGTGACAGTTGGGGAATCAAGATGATAACATCAACACCAGTTCATCCACAGGCCAATGGCCAAGCAGAATCATCCAACAAGATCATCATCAACAATCTGAAGAAGAAGCTAGGATCCAAGAAGGGAAAATGGGCAGAGGAGTTACCTTATGTGCTATGGGCTGACAGGACAACTCCCAAGAATGCCACTGGTCAAACACCTTTTTCTTTAGTATTTGGGGCAGAAGCAGTGATCCCAACAGAGATGGTGATCCCAACCGCTAGAACAAGTGCTCGTGATCCTGAAGAGAATGCTACAATCCTGGCTCAGGACTTGGATACCATTGAGGAAATCAGGGACCTGGCTAGGATAAGGATGGCAAGCTACCAACAAAGAATGGCTGGTGCTTACAACAAAAATGTTAGGATAAGGAAGTTCCAAGTCGGAGATATGGTGTTGAGAAAAACATTCCAAAACACTATTAATCCTGCTGACGGAAAGTTAGCACCAAAGTGGGAAGGCCCTTACTTGATTGAGGCTGAAGCAGGAAAGGGGGCATACAGATTGCTAACCATGGAAGGAAACTTATTACCAAGAGCCTGGAATGCTGTTCACTTAAAGAGATACTTTATGTGAACGTGATCCTTCAAGCATGTGATCCTTACATTGAAGTATCCTCAAAGGATCCCGGTGATGTCAGTGATCCTTACTCTGGTGATGTCCTTATCTTAAAACTATTATATTTCCTTACTTTTTACCAAAGGATAAGGATCCTGTATCCTTCATCCTCTTCTCACGAACCATTTGAGTTATGATAGTTCAGGTATCTACAGCATATCGTTAAAGATCTTCAAAAGCAACGCAGATCCTTGGGTCTAACCCCAGTTATCCTTGGGAGTATCCCCAGTTTCCGCCAGCAGCGCACGATGATCCTGATATAGTTCACGTCTTTGGGACCAGTACCCACTTCCGGGGCTGACAACCTCATCGTACTGGCTATACCCAGGATCCTACGTATAATGGTAGACGTACCATACATCCGTTCATAAGGTTTCTAATGTTTTCACGTAAGCTAAGGTTTTGACATTTCCATGTCACTAAGTTTGGATAGTCGCTAGTAAGGGCCATACTCCAGTTAACATACGATCCTTTGGGCTTGTCCCCAGTTATCCTTCGGGCTTGTCCCCAGTTATCCTTTGGGCTTGTCCCCAGTGATCCTTTGGGATCATCCCCAGTTATCCTTTGGGCATGTCCCCAGCTACTAATTTATCTTTTACATTGGCTTAGTCCCAAGATATGTTCCATTTTTCAGGTTCTCGAAGATTAACAAATAAGGATCCTTGATCCTTATCATCCATTAAGATTTCACTTATGGTTATCTCGATTAAAGGTTAGGATCCTAACTTGGATCCTCAGGTATGATCCTTGACTATTTTTTATACTAACCAACCCCTACACTTTGACAACTAAAACTATGATCCTTGAAAATTATCAATGATAGGATATTTGATCTAGGATCATATCCTAAATTTATTAAACATGGTTTGCTCAACTCTTGTTACTCTAACAAATATGTTTTTAAAAAACTGGGAAATAAGAAGATAAATAAAGGATAACAACACGAGATAAGCCAGAAAAATTAGAGTTATATTATTAACAAAAGGATCTTAAACCCTTTCAAAAAGTTGTCAAAATTGCCAACCCACATTTCTACCAGCAAAACGTGGCCCGTCCACATGGGTTGGCAAAGGGTGTCCATTGTCTATGCGGTCTTAGAAGGTGCAGGAAATTAAAAGCGGCAGGATCACAAAGGCTTCATCCCCCAAACAGAGGATCCCTCCACCTTTTGTTTCAACATGGCCAAGGTAGGTCTCAATCTCAGCAAGTTTCTGCAAAAGAGAAAAAAAAAGGGTAAGTTTAGGATCAGGTGATCCTCAAAGAAGCAGGATATACAAGCAGAATACACAAGCAGGATACTCGTGAAGGATAACCAACAGGGGCAATGATCCTTACCTCATTGACATAGTCGAGAAACTGTTGGCGGATCAGGGGAAATCCTTGGAGATCCTCAGAAGTCTTTCTCTTCTTCCCCTTACCCCTAACAGGTGCTTTAGGGGCCGAAGCAGAGGGACTGGCAACAGAAGTCTTCTTTCTTGAAGACTTGACATTGGCAAGTTCATCAATCCCGAACTTGGAGGCAGATTTGGCAGACTTAGCAGATTTCCCAGCGCCTACACAATCAAAACAAGATAAGTTCCCTTACTAACTAAACAGTCTTATATATAACTTACTTTTTAATAAGGATACTTACTTGACATAGTGGCAGATGCGGAGGATACTTCTTGTGAATCTTGGACGGTGACTTGAAAACTTCTGATTTCAGGATCAAGCTTCTTGAAAGCTAAGACCCCCTCTCTGGCAGCAGGGGTTAACTTGAGATAAGCAATGGAGATAGCTGCACAATAAACAAAAAACAAAGAAAGACATTAGTGATCCTCATCATAAGAGACAAGTCTGATGGTGATCCTTCCAGGATCCTATATCCTACCATGGGTGGCCCACTCCTTGGGCAGATCCTTCCCATTAGGGAGGGTATCCCTCCTCACAAAGAAGAAACGACGCTTCCAGTTTGTATCATTTTTGGTAACCTTTAGAACAGGGTGATCCTCCCCGGCCTTCCGATTCAGCAAGTATCGATGAGAACCAAACGTGGTAAGATCATAAAGCTCGGCCAGCTCTGCCATCCCTAAATCAATCCCCTCATGCTCGATGATCCTCTCGAAGGTATACAAGACCCTCCAGATCATCGGCATAGCTTGGATATAAGATATGCCGGTCAAAGAAAAGAAAGATTGGGTGAAGGCCAGAAAAGGATACGAATATCCTATGGTAAACGGAGTTGCAGGAAAGACCACCCAGGCGTCTGAAACAAAGTCACTCAAAGCAGTGGATGTGAAGGATTTGAAAACAGCATTCGCCGGAAAGCAATGACGAATCCTATCTACATGAGCATCGGTAAACCAGCATCTCTCCGTAGGAGAGTCCTTAATGATCCCTTGGCTTTTCAGGGGACTACTCTTCTCGTGATCCTTATGGGGAGAATTTCGGAGCAACATACTTGTGGCGAAACAAAAACAGAGCAAGAGCAGAAAAAAACAGAGCAGGAAAAGGAAGAAAGAAAGAGAATACCTGATCAATCTTCGGTGGAGATTATAAAGGGAGTATATCCTGAATTTAAATGCAAATCGATCCTTACCCTATCTCCTATTTATAATCATGATTTGCAGGGATGTCACTTCAGTGACGTAATGATCGCAACGGCTAGTCCGGTTATAACGGCTAGTTACCCGAGTTGTCCGTTGAAGATAAGATCAGAACAAAATATAACTCGTTAATTTACAATGAACTCCTTATATTTTGGGGGCAATTGTTAGGGCTGGATTTTTACAATACATGATCCTCACATGTGATCCTAACCAGTGATCCTTGTTTCTTTGACAGATAGTGATCCTCAGCAGAGTTCCAGGATCAGGATCACGGACCATCATAGGATCCTCATGCTAACAGTTGCTTTCGTTGAATTTAATGATTGTTTTGCAGGACATATAGCAGGATCCACTCTTAAGCATCACAATTAAAGGACACGTCTTTACAACTATGGCATGTGCTTAATCGGAGATGGACGTTGTAAAGGATATGGAAACATGGCATGATTTAAGGGCGATAATTTAGGCTAGATTTACTTTTATTTCTAAAGGGGTAATGAGCTGATTATTAGTCTTTTTACCTAAAATAGGTCACCTACACTTGTATATATAACACTCTTCCTCATTCGGAAGAACACACAACACAACTCTCACACGCTTAGACACTCGAAACTATAGTGATCCTTGTACTCAGCTCATTATCATCCAAAGTTGAAACCATTTTTCTTATATTGAAGTTTGGTGATCGGTAGTTGCCATCACCCGAAGTTTTTTATGCCGGAGATCATACATTGATCAAGGGCTTTTTCCTCGTATAAATCATTGCGTCTTTGCATATTTTATACTGAAGTGATCCTTTACTTTTTCAATAAACCAAGCATCATACCCCGTTTACATAAAGTTTGGTTGCATTATCCTTAGTGTGATTTTTGACCAAAACATGTTTCATCCTGCTGCTGCATACGATCCCTCATCTGCAAAATCAAAGTAAATATATCACTAGTACTGGGAACAGAAGAAGTAAGAGCAGAAGATGATGGTTTAGAGGAGATAGAAGTTGGTCTCTTCTCAGCATTTTTCTGAGATCCAGTTGGTGGTGGAGGCAAAGGTGGAATGCCAGTAGATGAGTTGACTGCCGACATCCCTGTGGATGTATTCTTCAATGATGAAGCCATGTAACTCTTTTGAAATGATTTCGAACAGAAATTTTTCTTATGAATGAAGCACCAATTGCCCCACGGTGGGCGCCAAACTGTTTTGGTCAAAAATCACACAAGGATAATGCAACCAAACTCTAAGTAAACGGGGAATGATGCTTGGTTTGTTGAAAAAGTAAAGGATCACTTTGATAAGAAATATGCAAGTGACACAAGGATTTATACGAGGAAAAAGCCCTTGATCAATGAATGATCTCCGGCATAAAAAACCTCGGGTGATGGCAACTACCGATCACCAACTTCAATATATCAAAATATGGTTACAACTTCGGATGATAATGAGCTGAGTACAAGGATCACTATCGTAATGTGTGTCTAAGCGTGTGACAATTGTGTTGTGTGTCTTCCGAATGGGGAAGAGTGTTATATATACAAGTGTAGGTGGCCTATTTTAGGTAAAAAGACTAATAATCAGCTCATTACCCCTTTAGAAATAAAAGCAAATCTAGCCTAAATTATCGCCCTTAAATCATGCCAAGTTTCCATATCCTTCACAACGTCCATCTCCGATTAAGCACATGCTATAGTTGTAAAGACGCGTCCTTTGATTGTGATGCTAAGAGCGGATCCTGCTAGATGTCCCTGCAAAATAACATTAAATTCAATGAAAGCAACTGTTAGCATGAGGATCCTATGATGGTCCGTGATCCTGATCCTGAAACTCTGCTGAGGATCACTATCTGCCAAAGAAATAAGGATCATTGGTTAGGATCACATGTAAGGATCATGTATTATAAAAATCCAGCCCTAACACCTACTATGTAACAGGACGTATTTGGGTTCCACTATATGGTGGTTTACGAGAACTTGTGATGGATGAAGCTCATAAGTCTTGCTACTCGGTACATCCAGGTTCGGATAAAATGTATCACGACATCAGAACTACATATTGGTGGCCTAGCATGAAGGCCCACATAGCAACTTACGTCGGCAAATGTTTGACGTGTGCAAAAGTCAAAGTTGAGTATCAGAAACCAGCGGGCCTACTTCAGCAGCCCAAGATACCGCAATGGAAATGGGAAGAAATTTCCATGGATTTTGTTACAGGCCTACCCAGATCCTAGCGCGGGAATGATACCATATGGGTGATCGTGGATCGACTCACCATGTCTGCACACTTCCTGGCTATAAAGGAAACGGATAAGTTCTCCACTCTTGCAGACGTTTATCTTAAAGAAGTTGTTTCGAGGCACGGGGTGCCCACCTCCATCATTTCGGATCGGGATGCACGATTCACGTCAGAGCTATGGCAAGCGATGCACAAATATTTTGGCTCACGGTTAGACATGAGCACAGCGTATCATCCTCAGACGGATGGGCAGTCTGAGCAAACGATTCAAACTCTTGAAGACATGCTTCGGGAATGTGTTATTGATTTCGGCAACAGCTGGGAAAAGCACCTTCCTTTGGTGGAGTTCTCATACAATAACAGTTATCACACCAGCATACAAGCCGTTCCATTCGAGGCATTGTACGGGGGTAAGTGCCAGTCACCTCTATGTTGGGCAGAGGTGGGGGATAGTCAGATCACGGGTCCAGAACTTATAGTGGACACCACAGAAAAGATCGCACAAATACGACAACGCATGGCGGCAGCACGCGACCGTCAGAAGGACTACGCGGATAAGCGTAGGAAGCCATTGGAATTTCAGGTCGGGGACCGGATTTTACTCAAAGTCTCACCATGGAAGGGTGTGGTTCGTCTTGGCAAACGGGGCAAACTCAATCCGCGGCATGTCGGACCGTTCGAGATCATAGAAAGAATAGGCAAAGTAGCCTATAGACTGAACCAACCAGCTGAACTCGGGGGAATTCACAACGTTTTCCACGTGTCTAATCTGAAGAAATGCTTGTCAGATGAGACCCTCATAATTCCCTTGAAAGAGCTCACTATCGACAAACAGTTGCACTTCGTCGAGGAACCAGTCGAAATCACGGATCGGGATGTTAAGGTCCTCAAAAACAAGAGAATCCCTCTTGTTCGAGTTCGTTGGAACTTCCGTCGTGGCCCAGAGTACACCCGGGAACGCGAAAACCAGATGACAGAGAAGTATCCCTAGTTATTCGAAACCAATACAACCACTACTGAGGCTGAAGCTACTACTGCGGAATTTCGGGACGAAATTCCAGATCAACGGGGGGAGGATGTGACACCCCAGGAAAACCAGTGAACGATACAACTTACCTAGCTTCCTCAGTGAGTGCGTACCAAATTTCGGGAAGAAATTTCATTCAAGTTGGGGATAATGTGACAACTCAAGTTTCCAAGATTCCATCTTCGCATTTATTGCACGTTAATTGTTTAGATTGTTTGTTTACACGACTTGTTTATTTCACAACTGTACATGCTTGTGTTATGTTGAATCGCTTTGTGATTTATATGTATATATGGTGTGCCTTACGAGTGTGTTATATATATTGATGTGCAATATAAGCATGCATGTTAATAATAATGTGTGATATTAATATTGTGTTTGAGAAATTTAAAAGCAACAAGCATGGAATCCATGAAAACACCCCCACCCGAAATCCTTTCCTCACGAAAACACTCTTGGATGAAAACACATTAAGTGTTTTAGTCCACCTTCAGGCCAACGAAATCAAGGTGGGCCTTTGGCCCAGTAGCGATCCACTATATCTTTGCCTCAACCTTTACGTAAACGTTTTAATCGTCAAACCCTAACTCTCATCCTCAAATCGACGGCAGCCCTCCTCTCATTCGAAGTCAGATCATTTGTTTGATCATTCTTTGTTCGGTTAGTGTTTTCCACAGTTAAATTAACGATAGTTCTATATGGATGTTTATGATGCTTGGAGGTTATTATGCATGACATGATCAGTTATATTAATTATTGTATGCGAAACCTGGTGTGACCTAGAGTTCTAGGGTTATTATGATTGAATGATTAATCTTGAATGATGCGAAAGTGATCAGGATCTGAAAGCATGTTAACTTGTTAACAGTGTTTGATTAGGTGATATGTTAAGCTATTGCTGAATGCATAAAAGGGTTCCTGATAAATGTTATGATTGCTGTTGTTATGATCAGTGATAGGGTTCTTGATTTGCATGAATTGATATGATTGAATAACTGTATGTTGCAAGAGATGAAACTGTTATATGATTTCTAGGATTGTTCGTAACTGTTGTTGATGATGATGATGTTGCCAGCGAAAACACAAGGACCACGAAAACACAAGAGTCAGACGAAAACACAAGGTGTTTTCGTCACACCTTATGCCCGACGAAAACCAAAGGTGATTTCGCCAATATAGGGGATTTCGGCACTTGTGTTTTCGCCCTAGGTGTTTTCGCCACATATACGTTTTGTTGAATACTGTGACAATTAAATCGGCCAAGTTATTAACATTGTTAGCTCCGTAAAATTCAATTAACTTATTTATTTCGGTTAGATGGTTAACCCTGTTAAGCATTTACTATGTCAAGTATGTCATGTATGTTAACTAAGGTATGTTAACTATGCTAAGTATGCCAATCATGTTGAGTAGGTTAAGTGGGTAACTCGGTCAAGCATGTTAACTCTGTTAACTCAGCTAAGTTAAGATGATTAATTCCGTTAGTTAATAACTCTGTTAGTATGCAACAATATTGGCTAGTTAACTCTGTTGGTTAATTAATCCTGTTAACACTGTTAAACTTACCATGACTGTTAATGAATACTCTTGTTAGAGGAGACTGGGAAATCTATTACGGGAAGTGTAAATTATGTGAACTTGATTAACTGTGTGCGCGTTACATGATGTTAACCATCCAGTACACTTAGTGATCTAAATTACATGTGAAACTTTACCAACATGTATTGATTGAATATATGTGCATACTATAGGACTTGATTGATTAATTGCGAGCACATAACTTAGCATACCGAGCAAACCAAGGTGAGTTCACACAGCCAAGGCATGGGGTTCTCGGGTGGGAATGGGATTGGATGACTTATTGTATATACTCAGATGGTAGAACCTAACGATAAGATACGGCTAGACTAGTAACACATATTGAACTGATCTTCGCACACCTGCCAAGGGTTGGCCGCGATATTATGACTGATTTCGCACACCTGCCATAGGAAGGCCGCGAACTAAATGTACTAATCTTCGCACACCTGCCTGGGAGGCCGCGATACAAATAAACCTAGTCTAGAACACTTGGGAAAAACATCCCCTAATCTTCGCATACCTGCCTGGGAGGCCGCGATGGGAAACCAAAACGATACATGACATAACGAACGAACATACTACTACTCACACTATACTATTACTGAACTATTAACTGTGAACTCGCTCAACTAGTTGTTGACTCTCTATTACATGCCTTGCAGGCTTATAGGTGCATATCCAAGGAACTTGCTGTCTGGGAAGCTGGAGTGGTCATGGGTCGAGACTCATGGAAACGCAACACAAGAACTAAGAACTTACATGTGGTTTTATAAACACTCATTGAGTTAAATAAGCTTCCGCTGTAAATTGTGAAATATTGTGATATTGTAACACTTGTTGTTTATAAATGAAAGTATTATTCACCTATACTTATGAGTTCAATGTGATTGATGGTTAAGATCCTGGTCAGTCACGCCTCCAAGCGGTGGTACTCCGCATGTGGATTTTGGGGGTGTGACAGTGAAGGATATTGTTGTGTCTCTGACAAGGATCACACTTCTTAGCATACTCTACAGCATCTTTCTTCATAGTTGGCCAATAGGATCCTTAAGAATAATGCCCTGCCCCCAGTGTGGTTTCCACAATCTCCTTCATGGAAGTCTTTTAAAACATCTTGGATTTCAGGATCCACGATGCATCTTAAATATGGTCCTGCAAGAGATCGCTTATACAACATGTTTTGGTCAAAAACCAGACGAGGATAATGCAACCAAACTCTTTGTTACGGGGTATGATGCTTGAATTGGTGAACAACAATGAGGATCACTTAGAAGTAAATTGCACAAGAGACACAAAGATTTATACGAGGAAAAAGCCCTTGATCAATGAATGATCTCCGGCATAAAAAACCTCGGATGATGGAAACTACCGATCACCAACTTCCAATTAACCAATAATTGTTTACAACTTCGGATAATAGCGAGCTAGGTATAAGGATCACTATAGTGTATCGTGTAGAAATGTATAAAAATTGCTAAGTGTTTTGCCGTATGTTCAAGAGTGCGGTTGTATGAGTGTGTGTAGCCAAAATTAGCCAAGTGTTTCTAAAGCTAGCTCGCTACCCCTTTTAAAATAGAAGTTAACTAGCCTAACAAACTGTCCACAATTCGTACCATGCTCCCACGTTCTCCACAACGTCCATTTTCAGTCAAACACGTGCGAAATAACCGTGGAATATTCCTTAGTAACGTTGCCAAGACCAAGTCCAATTGTTACTCCTGCAAAACAATACGAAATTCAAGGTAAACAATTGTTAGTACAAGGATCCTTAGGGTGATCCATGATCCTGATCCTGAAGCACTTCCGAGGATCACTATCTGTCACAGAAGTAAGGATCACTAATAGGATAATAAGTGAGGATCATAGGTCATTAAAAAATCCTGCCCTAACAATTGCCCCAAAAATATAAGGAGTAATTATATGACATATACGAGTTATATTTTGTTGATCTTATCCGCAACTAACTAACGGATATATAGCCGTTAATATCGACCTAGCCGTTACCCTTTTGACGTCACCGAAGTGACATGCCTGCAAGATCATGATTATAAATAAGAGATAGAGATAGGGATCGATTAGCATTTAAATTCAAGAGAACTCCCTTTATATTCGTATTGGAAGATCAACAAGGTAATCCTCTTTCCTTCTTCTTTTCCTTTCTCTTACTCTGTTTTTCTTTCTTTACCGCCATCAAGTATGATGCTCCGAAATTCTCCTGCCAAGGATCTCAAGAAGAACAGCCCTCTAAAGGGTCAAGGGATCATCAAGGATTCTCCCAATGAGAGGTGTTGCTTTTCTGACCCACAAATTGATAAAATCCGCCACTGCTTTCCGGCGAACACCTTCTTCAAACCTTTCGATCCTACTGCTCTGGGTGACTACGTCTCTGAGACTTGGGTAGCTTTCCCTGTCACTCCTTTTACGTGTAACATCCGTCAAAATCGACCGGTTCCAAAAATCCGACCCGTTTTAAAATTCGGATCCTACCCTTGAAACTCGAAATAAATAATCGTTGAAAGCTTCTTATCCTAATTTCATTCGTTTATATATAGTTCTAGTTATTAATTTAAATAATCATCTCATTTCAAACTTTTATTATAAACCAGTTAGATTTAAGTTATAACTTGGTTAGCACCGTTTGTTCAGTTAGTTCAACCTCAGGGGCTGAACTGTAACATTTCAAAATTTATTTCAATTAAATAAAACAAAAAGTTATTATTTCTTTAATTAAGTAATTAATATAATTAATTTAAAGATTTAAATATATTAACCAAGTTAGTATAACCTAACTAAGTTAACCCTTCTAGTTAACTAAGTCTTTAAAGTTAAAGGGCCTTTGTGTAATAATATAGAACTTGAAATTTAAAAGAAATAAAAAACAATAAAACGGGCTGCGCCCGGACTCGAACTCGGGTACACGCATTCAACAAACAACAGCTTTACCACTGCACCACCTTATGGTTTGGTGCAAGGCATCTGTACTCATTAATGTTATACCCGCAGAATGCGGACTTTCCTTTTCTTTTTGCCGCCAATACAGAACCGTGTACAGCTCATCTTTCCAAAACCAAACACAACGAACATGTTCTAATTTCTTCCCTTTTCTTTTGCATTTGATTGATCATAATCAACAAGTTTCCTTAACTTTCTAAATCACGAACCAAGATCACCTACATGTCCACATACAAACTCCTTCGTTTTGGAAACTTTTATGCTACCAAAAATTAGGAGACTTTCGAAAACAAGATTTGGTATGTGTCTATAAAACCGAAACCATCATCATGAAGCCAGAACACATCCCTACACCCTTCAGTTCACTCTCGACACCCTCATACACCTTCCAACTCTCCTTCGCTTGACCCGCACAACATTCCGAACCACTTTCACGCTCGCGGAGTTCATCGCAAACAACCACGGCAACCACCGCCACTCGCAATCTGTTTCGGACACCTGTCAACCACCCTCGACATCACCATTTCACGTTTCAGGTAACCTGCGATTGACGGAACCTCGCCGGAGAAGTCCGACGCCGTCGGAGATGATAACCGGAGTCTCGTAGGGATTCACGTATTCATCGGTTTCTGCGGATTCGGTATATAAACTTCCTTTTTAATTTGAATCAATTATTTTTTAAGAAAAAAAACACGATTCAACGATTAAATGGAAAACATGCTATAACAGTGGATATTATGATTTTTCATTGTTTTGCTCGATAGTTCTTGGAACATGGAAGAAGACAAACTGAAGTAAAATTAATAAATCATGGTTCTGTTGGACTGTTTTGTTTTTTTATAAGGAAGGTGCCAAAGAAATAATAAAAACCCTTAAAACCCATAAGTAAGAGTTTTACTTAATTCTTTTCTTTAAAAATCAAAATTTATATAATAAATAATCTTTTTAATTCTTTTTAGAAAAACCTTCAATTTATGAAGAACTCGAATAACTAAGCAATTTATTTTAAGTCATTTATTTCATTTTATTTTTTTATTAACGTTAATAACGAGTTAAATTATAATAACATAAACACCTAATATGCAATTCATAAATATTAGGATACTTATTTAAACTTATAGTAATCGCCTCTCGTGTGATATTTCATATCTAGGTTAATCACTTTTGTTTGTCATCTTGGTTTCCCAATCTTTACTCGTACAAGAAATCGCAACGCAATCACTGTGAGTATACATGACCCATTTTCGTTTTACACTTTTTGGGTGCAATATGTATTACTTATCAAACTACACCATCACATCAAACATTTTATGCACACTCTATCCATACTCTATGTGATACATTTTAATCTTGTTAGACATGTTATGCTACTGTAAAATCTCATGACTATGTGTTCATTAACTTTGCAAGCCTCCCCTAACAATGGTAGCGCTATAGGTTGAGAAACGCCCCTCCCGTTATATTAACGGGTATTGTTAGGTTAAACTATGTTAAAACCACCCGTACACTTTTGGGTTGGATACTTTACTTGCGTTAAACTTTGGTTTGGACACGTAGAGTAACATCGTTTCGAGTATATACTGTCAATATGATATTGTATTTCACATTTGGATATGAGCAACATTTTAAACACGTACTATGCTATGTATGAAAACTTGTATACTCGCCAACATGCTTTTGTTGATTTTATTTTAATACATATTGCAGGTTGAATGATCAAGAAATAAAGAAATCAAGCTAGGATGGAACTAGAAACCCATTTTAGCATAGTATTTTATTATGTTTGGTTTATGATGTACTTGAAAACAATGTATTCCATTTGATATTTATGAAATGAATTTAAATCATATTTTCACAATAGTGTTATGTTGTTTTGAGCAATTTGTTCGTCTCATCCCGATGTTTCCGCCATCGGTTGGGGTGTGACAGATTGGTATCAGAGCCATAACTATAGGGAATTAGGTAGGATTGCCTTACTTTTCCCTAGACTGTAGTAGGAATACTCTGATACCAGATTGGTATCAGAGCCATAACTATAGGGAATTAGAATGCCTTGCCTAGTCTATAGTTTAGGAGCTTATTCACTATGTGTTGCTTAAAACAGCTTCCTTTCTATCTTCTTTGCTTCCCTCTATTTTCTTTTGGACTCTTAATATACATGCCTTTCCTAAGGCTAACACAATACACACTTGGAGGCTTTGAAGACACTCTTACAACACAATCGAAAGATTCATTAAGATAGGGGTGATTCCCACACTTGGTGAAGACTTTCACTCAGCTATACTTTGATTTTTGCATGAAATCTACCCTCAAGTTAGGAGTGATATCCAAATCTTGAAGGGAATTTCCATTTCATACTCTAGTGGACCCTTATCTTTTGATAAGTACCAACCACGTTAGGGTATGATGTTATCAATTTAGAGGTGAAACTCGCATCTTGTTAACTAGTCCCACTCCTCGATTTTCGCTCTCGCCAAAGTTTCGATTTTCCCAATAGATTAAGGACGTGTAGTAACTGGAAGGACAAATATCGTTAGTCGCTCCTCGATGAGAGTATTTGTCTATTAGGCCAAAGCACGTTTCCTTAATTCGAAAAGGACTTCGATTTACTTTGGAATAGTCATATGTTACGTTCCGTGACAATCCATGTTTTACGTTAAATCTCTTTTATGCTATCTCAATTTTCATGTGTTTTTACATTTGTACGTTATATCATTTCAATTTAATACATGCATACTAATATGTTATACTGGATTCGTGATTATTGGGTTATTCTTATGTGATGAACTTGTCTTTTAACCCACACCTTAACATGTATAGCACTATGCGTAGTGCTATAGGAGTAGCGCCCGCCCGTATTCTAGTGGTCATGTTAAATTAACAACATTACACCCTCTTTTTTGCGACGATGTTGGGTAGTCAACTTTGCGGTACACGATGGGTTGACATGTTTATTCACATGCCAGTGATACGTTAATCTTGTTAACTAAGTATGTCATGTGGATTGTTCTAAATTTTTATGCTAATACTCATATTCCCAAAAAAAAATGGAAGCTTATCATCAAGATAGGAGTGATTTCCTTAACTTAACGATTAGCTCCACCCACTTTTCAACTTCACCAATGAGCTAGGGGTGATTCCCTTACCTCAGAGGTAGTTACCAACATTTATTCGTTCTCAATGAAACTTTATATTTGAACGTTACTTTCATTTCAAGTTTGGATACACGAATCGCACTATCTTCGCAATCTAAAACAAATAATAATAAGCTCTCATGAACGAACTAAATTTACGATGCTTTCATTATCTATGTTAGTTATACTACATGAAATTCATGATTAGCTATGTGAAACTAATTGAACCTTTTATATGCTATGTAACTAATTGAACTTCTTATATGCTATGTGAAACTATTTGCTATATGACGCATTCACGAAAACAATTTCTCTTAAATAAAACAATATGATGAAGTCTCATCTACTCTACAATTTCATTTGAATCTTTAGAAGTCTTACTCTTAGATTTCGAGGACGAAATCTCCTAAAGTAGGGGAGACTGTAACATCCGTCAAAATCGACCGGTTCCAAAAATCCGACCCGTTTTAAAATTCGGATCCTACCCTTGAAACTCGAAATAAATAATCGTTGAAAGCTTCTTATCCTAATTTCATTCGTTTATATATAGTTCTAGTTATTAATTTAAATAATCATCTCATTTCAAACTTTTATTATAAACCAGTTAGATTTAAGTTATAACTTGGTTAGCACCGTTTGTTCAGTTAGTTCAACCTCAGGGGCTGAACTGTAACATTTCAAAATTTATTTCAATTAAATAAAACAAAAAGTTATTATTTCTTTAATTAAGTAATTAATATAATTAATTTAAAGATTTAAATATATTAACCAAGTTAGTATAACTTAACTAAGTTAACCCTTCTAGTTAACTAAGTCTTTAAAGTTAAAGGGCCTTTGTGTAATAATATAGAACTTGAAATTTAAAAGAAATAAAAAACAATAAAACGGGCTGTGCCCGGACTCGAACTCGGGTACACGCATTCAACAAACAACAGCTTTACCACTGCACCACCTTATGGTTTGGTGCAAGTCATCTGTACTCATTAATGTTATACCCGCAGAATGCGGACTTTCCTTTTCTTTTTGCCGCCAATACAGAACCGTGTACAGCTCATCTTTCCAAAACCAAACACAACGAACATGTTCTAATTTCTTTCCTTTTCTTTTGCATTTGATTGATCATAATCAACAAGTTTCCTTAACTTTCTAAATCACGAACCAAGATCACCTACATGTCCACATACAAACTCCTTCGTTTCGGAAACTTTTATGCTACCAAAAATTATGAGACTTTCGAAAACAAGATTTGGTATGTGTCTATAAAACCGAAACCATCATCATGAAGCCAGAACACATCCCTACACCCTTCAGTTCACTCTCGACACCCTCATACACCTTCCAACTCTCCTTCGCTTGACCCGCACAACATTTCGAACCACTTTCACGCTCGCAGAGTTCATCGCAAACAACCACGGCAACCACCGCCACTCGCAATCTGTTTCGGACACCTGTCAACCACCCTCGACATTACCATTTCACGTTTCAGGTAACCTGCGATTGACGGAACCTCGCCGGAGAAGTCCGACGCCGTCGGAGATGACAACCGGAGTCTCGTCGGGATTCACGTATTCATCGGTTTCTACGGATTCGATATATTCACTTCCTTTTTAATTTGAATCAATTCCTTTTTAACAAAAAAACACGATTCAACGATTAAATGGAAAACATGCTATAACAGTGAATATTATGATTTTTCATTGTTTTGCTCGATAGTTCTTGGAACATGGAAGAAGACAAACTGAAGTAAAATTAATAAATCATGGTTCTGTTGGACTGTTTTTTTTTATAAGGAAGGTGCCAAAGAAATAATAAAAACCCTTAAAACCCATAAGTAAGAGTTTTACTTAATTCTTTTCTTTAAAAATCAAAATTTATATAATAAATAATCTTTTTAATTCTTTTTAGAAAAACCTTCAATTTATGAAGAACTCGAATAACTAAGCAATTTATTTTAAGTCATTTATTTCATTTTATTTTTTTATTAACGTTAATAACGAGTTAAATTATAATAACATAAACACCTAATATGCAATTCATAAATATTAGGATACTTATTTAAACTTATAGTAATCGCCTCTCGTGTGATATTTCATATCTAGTTTAATCACTTTTGTTTGTCATCTTGGTTTCCCAATCTTTACTCGTACAAGAAATCGCAACGCAATCACTGTGATTTTACATGACCCATTTTCGTTTTACAATTTTTGGGTGCAAAAAAAAAAAAAATAAAAAATTACATATCAAACTACACCATGACATCAAACGTTTTATACACACTCTATCCATACTCTATGTGATACATTTTAATCATGTTTGACATGTTATGCTACTGTAAACTCTCATGACTATGTGTTCATTAACTTTGCAAGCCTCCCCTAACAATGGTAGCGCTATAGGTTGAGAAACGCCCCTCCCGTTATATTAACGGGTATTGTTAGGTTAAACTATGTTAAAACCACCCGTACACTTTTGGGTTGGACACTTTAATTGCGTTAAACTTTGGTTTGGACAGGTAGAGTAACATCGTTTCAAGTATATACTGTCAATATGATATTGTATTTCACATTTGGATATGAGCAACATTTTAAACACGTACTATGCTATGTATGAAAACTTGTATACTCGCCAACATGCTTTTGTTGATTTTATTTTAATACACATTGCAGGTTGAATGATCAAGAAATAAAGAAATCAAGCTAGGATGGAACTAGAAACCCATTTTAGCATAGTATTTTATTATGTTTGGTTTATGATGTACTTGAAAACAATGTATTCCATTTGATATTTATGAAATGAATTTAAATCATATTGTCACAATAGTGTTATGTTGTTTTGAGCAATTTGTTCGTCTCATCCCGATGTTTCCGCCATCAGTTGGGGTGTGACATTACGATAGGATACTCATATCCTTTCCCTCAATTCACCCAATCTTTCTTCTCCCTCACCGGCATCTCCTACATCCAAGCTATGCCGATGATCTGGAGGGTTTTATACACCCTTGAAAGGATCATCGAGCAGGAAGGGATTGATCTTGGAATGTCAGAACTGGCTGAGATGTATAATCTCACCACTTTTGGATCCCATCGATACTTGTTCAAACGAAAAGCTGGTGAAGAGCACCCTGTTTTCAAGGCTACCAAAAATGACACGAACTGGAAGCGACGCTTCTTCTTTGTCAGAAGAGACACTATCCCAAACGGGAAGGATCTGCCCAGGGAGTGGTGCACCCATGGTAGGATAGAGGATCCTGAGAAGGATCACCAGATAATCTCCTTTTGTATGAGGATCACTAACACCCTTTTGTTCTTTGTTATGCAGCTGTTACCGTTTCACACCTCAAACTGACTCCTGCTGCCAAAGAGAGACTCGCTGCTTTCGGAAAGCTTGATCCTGCAACAAGAACATTCAACACCAATACCCAGGATTCACAAGAGATATCCTCAGGCTCAGTTACTATGTCAAGTAAGTATCCTGTTTTTTGTATGATTAAGAATTTAAATAAATAGTTACACAGAAATAGGATAAGGATACTCATCTTGTTTTGAATGTGTAGGTGCTGGAAAATCCTCCAAAGCTGCCTCCAAGTTCGGTATGGCTGATCTTGACACTTTCAAATCCAAGAAGAAGGCCATCGCAAGCCCGAGCGTCTCAATCCCCAAGGCACCCAGCAAAGGAAGGGGTGGCAAAAAGAGAAAGAGCTCTGATGTTGAGGACCTACAAGGCCTCCCACTGATCCGCCACCAGTTCCTCGAATATTTCAATGAGGTAAGGATCACTGATCCTGCTTACATATCCTACTCATATATCCTGCTCATTTGAGGATCACCTGACCTTGAACTGCTCTGTCTTCTTTGCGGAAATTTGTTGAGATTGAGGATTACATGGGGAGCGTCGAGGAGATGGATAAGAGGATGGCTGACCTCCAACAAATCTCAGTGCTCAAGGATCACAAGATCGCTGATCTTGAAAAGGCCCTCCAAGCTGCCATGACTGAAACAGCCAAACTCCTGATTGACATCGACTACGAGAAGCATGAAATCGTGGAAGGTGCAAAGGTCTCTGCTGCTATCACAATGTACAAAACAAGACTGCAGATGACCCAGGAGGCCCAGGATCCTGACTTCGACAGAAGCAGCTGGGATGTTGAAGGCTGGAAGGCAAGGCTAGATGACCTGGAGGATGATGAGGAGGCTGAGGAGATGTTGGCGCTTGAGGCCGGAGGCAGTGGCAAGGATCAACTGAAGGATGCTGGAGCTGGAGAGGATGAAGGAGCAGCGAAGGTGTAGGCTGCGTGATTGGGCAATGATGGACATTTCTAGACATAGCCAGGGCCCAATTTTTTAGTTTAATGGTAGTTTTTGCTGAACAATTGTCGGTTTGTACTTTGAACAATAGTTTTAGGATTAAGGATCCAAGATCCTTCAGACAATAGGTAGGATTGCAAATGGTGGAGGGATCCTCTGTTTGGGGGATGAAGCCATTGTGATCCTGTCGCCTTTTAATTTCCTGCATGCTATGACCGCACAAACAATGGACACCCGTTGCCAACCCATGTGGACGGGCCACGTTTTGCTGGTAAAAACGTGGGTTGGCAATCTTGACAACTTTTGTTGGTTTAATCTTTGTTAATAAAATAACTATAATCTTTTTTGGCTTATCTTGTGTTGTTATCCTTGTTTGTCTTTTTAATTTTCAATTGCTTTGATGTATATTTGTCTAAATAAGAAGTCTTGGATAAGTAAGATAGAAAATATTTAGGATATGATCCAGGATCAAATATCCTATAGTTGGAAAATCCCAAAAAGTAGTATAATTTAAGGATCACAAGTTTAGTTGTCAAAATACAAGGGTTATTCAAATAAACAATGAACAAAATTAAAATAGTTAAGGATCATACCTGAGGATCCAAGTTAGGATCCTAACCTTTAATACCATAACCAGGATAACTATAAGACAAACCTTAGAGAGAAGTAAGGATCAAGGATCCTTGGTTGTTTAACTTCAAAGACCTGAAATAGAACATAACTTGGGACTAAGCCAATATAAGATAAAAGTTAACAACTGGGGACAAGCCCAAGGATAACTGGGGACAAGCCCAAGGATCGTTTGTAAACTGGAGTATGGCCCTAACTGGCGACTATCCAAACTTAGTGGCATGAAAATGCCAAAACCTTAGCTAACGTGAAACGTTAGAAACCTTAGGAACGGATGTATGGTACGTCTACCATTATACGTAGGATCCTAGGTATAGCCAGTACAATGGAATTATCAGCCCCTAAAGCGAGTACTTGTCCCACTGCCATGAACTATACCAGGATCATCATGCGCTACAGGCGGAACTGGGGTCAAGCCCAAATAACTGGGGTCAAACCCAAGTGACTGGTTGCTTTTGTGGATAACCATCCTTTTGCTAAGGATACCTGAACTTTCAAAACTCAGAATCACGTGAGAAGTGGATAAAGGATGCAGGATCCTTATCCTTAAGTGAGAAAGTAGGGGAATGAAATAGTTCAAGATTACGATGTTTACCACAGTAAGGATCATCGGTGCTTTAAGGATGCTTCATGGATACCATAATGTAAGGATCATCTGTTCTATGAGGATCCTGTTCACATGAAATATTTCTTTAAGTGGACAGCATTCCAGGCTCTTGGTAGCAAATCACCTTCCATGGTCAGCAATCAGTATGCCCCCTTTCCTGCCTCAGCTTCAATCAAATAAGGGCCTTCCCATTTTGGTGCCAATTTTCCATCAGCAGGATTGGTGGTATTCTGAAATGCTTTCCTTAACTCCATATCACCAATTTGAAACTTCCTGATCCTGACATTTTTGTTGTAAGCACCAGCCATTCTTTGTTGATAACTGGCCATCCTTATCCTAGCCAGATCCCTGATTTCTTCAATAGTATCCAGGTCTTGAACCAAGTTCTCATCATTTTCCTCAGGATCACGGATACTTGTTCTAGCAGTTGGAACCACCATTTCTGTAGAGATCACTGATTCTGCCCCAAATACCAAAGAGAATGGAGTCTGGCCTGAAGCATTCTTGGGGGTTGTCCTATCAGCCCAAAGCACATAAGGTAGTTCTTCTGCCCATTTCCCTTTTTTGGATCCAAGCTTCTTCTTCAAATTGTTGATGATGATCTTGTTGGATGATTCTGCCTGACCATTAGCTTGTGGGTGGACTGGTGTTGATGTTATCATCTTAATCCCCCAACTGTCACAAAAGTAAGTAGTTCTGCCCCCAATAAATTGGGAACCATTATCACATATAATTTCAGAAGGGATACCAAATCTAGTAATAATATTTCTTTTAATGAAGGATATAACTTCCTTTTCTCTGACTTGGGCAAAAGCTTCAGCCTCTATCCACTTGGAGAAGTAATCAGCCATAGCAAGCATGAACACTTTTCCACCAGGTGCCTTAGGGAGCTTACCAACTATATCCATACCCCATCTCATAAATGGCCAAGAGGAGGATATGGGATGCAAAAATTCGGCCGGCTGATGAAGGATATTGCTGTGTCTCTGACAAGGATCACACTTCTTAGCATATTCCACAACATCTCTTTTCAAAGTTGGCCAATAGTATCCTGTCCTCGGGATCCTTGAGAATAATGCCCTGCCCCCAGTGTGGTTTCCACAATCTCCTTCATGGAAGTCTTTTAAAACTTCTTGGATTTCAGGATCCTCAATGCATCTTAAATATGGTCCTGCAAGAGATCGCTTATACAATACATTATTTAAAATTGTGAATTGAGATACCTTAATTTTGAAAGCTCTAGGGTTTTCTCCTGTAGGAATCTCTCCATGTTGTAAGTATCTCATGATTGGCAGGATCCATGATCCTGATCCTGAATGAGATCGAGTATCCTCACTAGGGATAATTGCAGAATCCTCTCCTATTTCCATGGCCACATGATCCTCGATGGCAGGAGCTAGGATATGGATAATGGGGATACTTATATCCTCCGGGATCTTCAAAGATGATCCTAAATTAGCCAATGCATCAGCTTCTGTATTTTCCTCCCTTGGTACCTGTGTCAAACTAAAGGAAACAAAAGAGAGTGCCAATTCTTTGACTATCTCCAAATATTTCGTTAGCTTTTCACCTTTAACAGCATAGGATCCATTAAAGTGGTTAGTGATTTACAATGAATCTACATGTACCTCAAGATACCTGATCCCCATATGCTTAGCAATTTGCAAACCAGCTATCAAGGCTTCATACTCAGCCTCATTGTTAGTGGTTTGGAACTCACAAGCTATAGAGTGGGGTATTATGTCCCCCTGTGGCGATTTTAGTAGTATTCCAAGCCCTGTTCCTTTAAACATTTGAGGATCCATCAGTATAGAGTATCCAAGGATCCTTGGTCTCCTCTAGCTACTGGACTTCTAACATTTGCAAATCACTACTGAAATCAGCCACAAAGTCAGCTAACACTTGGGATTTAATGGCTGTCCTAGGCTCATATCTTATATCATATGCACTAAGCTTCACTGCCCACTTGGCCATCCTTCCTGACATTTCAGGTTTCCTGAGGACATTCTTTATTGGAAAATTAGTTTTAACAATAATAACATGAGTTTCAAAATAATGTCTTAATTTAGTGGATGCCATAATTAAAGCGAGGATAAGCTTTTCTAGGTGTGAATACCTGGATTCAGCATCAAGTAAACTCTTACTTACATAATAGACAGGATGTTGTGTACCTTCGTGATCCTTAACAAGGACTGCACTTACTGCTTTTAAGGATACTGCAAGATATAAGGATAACACATCTCCTTTTTCTGGTTTCATCAAGGCCGGAGCTGAGGATAGGTAATCCTTGAGAGCTCTTAAGGCACTTTCATGCTTCTCAGTCCACTCAAATTTCTTGTTCTTCCTTAGGATATCATAGAATTCCTTGCATTTCTCTGAGGATTTGGATATAAATCTGTTCAAAGCTGTGATCCTGCCTGTTAGCCTCTGAACATCCTTAGCATTGGCAGGAGATTTGATGTTCACTAAAGCTTTGATTTGTTCTGGGCTGGCTTCAATGCCTCTCTTTGTCACCATATATCCTAAGAATTTACCTGCTTTAACACCAAAGTGACATTTTGAAGGATTAAGTTTCATGTTATAGTTGTCAAGGATATCGAATGCTTCCTCCAAGTCCCTCAGGTGATCCTCAGCTTTTATGGATTTTACCACCATATCATCTATGTAAAACTCCATAGTTTGTCCAATCTGATCCTTGAACATCATATTCACCAGCCTTTGATAAGTTGCACCTGCATTCCTTAGTCCAAATGGCATAGCAATATAACAATATATACCGGTTGGAGTCATAAAGGCCGTATCCTCTTGATCAGATGGTTCCATCTGAATTTGTTGAAATCCAGATGAAGCATCCATAAAAGTCAACAGTTTATGACCCGCCGTTGCATCCACCACGGAGTCAATGTGGAGTAATGGGAAAGGATCCTTGGGACATGCCTTATTTAAATCTGTGAAATCGACACATACCCTCCACTTTCCATTTTTCTTTTGAACAACAACCACATTGGCCTACCATCTTGGATACTTGACCTCTCTAATCATACCTGCTCGGAGCAATTTCTCTACCTCTTCCTGGATAATGGCATTTCTTTCTGGTGCAAACTTCCTCCTTTTTTGATGGATTGGTTTGAATGACCTGTCAATGCCAAGTTTATGAGTGATAATATCTTTAGATATACCTGTCATATCCTCATGTTTCCATGAAAAGGTAGTTTTCCTCCTTTTGAGGAAGGATATGAGGTCTTCTTTCATTTTGCCAAGGATCCCTGATCCAATATAGATTTTGGATTCAGGATCACCAGGATCCATGAGGATTTCTACTACATCCTGCTCTCTTGCCTCCAAGACATCCCTTGGAGGATACTTTGATTGCTATTGTTCCCTTGACTTCGAGGCTGGTTTCATCGATGAAGTGAAGCAGTTCTTAGCCTCCTGCTGATCACTATCAATCTTCACTATTCCCCAAGGACTAGGGAGCTTCACACATTGATGGTAGGTGGATGGGACTGCCTTCATATCGTGTATCCAAGGCCTGCCAAGGATAACATTACAACAAGATAAACAGTCAATAACACAAAGTTTTTGATAAGAATGTAGGCCTTCGATGTATATTGGGAGTTTAATGTCCACTAGGGTATTCTTAGTCTCGCCACTGAATCCCACGAGCACAGAGGATCTCGGTATGATATCTGATTCGGGGATACCCATCTTCTTTAGAACATCAAGTTGGATAATGTTCACAGAGCTTCCTCCGTCTATAAGGATCCTGCAGACAAAGTGGTTAGAAATGAAAAGAGTGATAACCAAACCATCGTGATGAGGATCCTGAATGTCAACACGATCATCCTCATCAAAAGTTATGACTTTTCCTTCGGAGACACTGGATGTTCGGATGGGTCTATCTCCATTATCCATTTTGGTTTCCTTTGCATGCCTTTTAGCTGCTGAGAAGGATGTGCCACAAATGTCTGATCCTCCAGAAATAAAGTTTATTACTTGTGCATCTGCTGGAGGGGCCGGAGCTTTCTCAGGGATTGTTAGGGCTGGATTTTTATGACTTATGATCCTTACATGTGATCCTTACATGTGATCCTAACCAGTGATCCTTGTTTCTTTGGCAGATAGTGATCCTCAGAAGAGTTCCAGGATCAGGATCACGGAGCATCCTAGGGATCCTCATACTAACGATTGTTCTCTTTGAATTTAATGTTGTCTTGCAGGAATTTCGAGTAGGATCCGCTCTTAACAACGTAAACAAGGAACCTGTCACGCTACTTTGGCATATGCATAATCAAAGATGGACGTTATGGACAATATGGAAACTCAGCACAATTTAAGGGCGATAACTTAGGCTAAATTTACTTCTATTCTTGAAGGGGTAACGAGCTAATAGTTAGGTTATTTACCTAAAATATGACCACACACACTTGTATAAGTAGCACTCTTCAACATTCGGAAGACACAACACATTTCTCACACGCTTTGACACACGATACTATAGTGATCCTTGTACTTAGCTCGTTACCATCCGAAGTTGTAAAAAGATTGTTTGTTATATTGAAGATTGGTGATCGGTTGTTGCCATCACCCGAGGTTTTTTATGCCGGAGATCATTCATTGATCAAGGGCTTTTTCCTCGTATAAATCCTTGTGTCACTTGCATATTTTACATTTAAGTGATCCTTCACTTTGTTGATCATACCAAGCATCATTCCCCGTTTACATAAAGTTTGGTTGCATTATCTTTAAGTGATTTTTGACCAAAACAGTTTGGCGCCCACCGTGGGGCAATTGGTGCTTCATTCACAAGAAAGTTTTTCCGTTGGTGATCATTCCGGAAGTGTTGCATGGCTTCATCATTGAAGAATACTTCCACAGCGATGTCGGCAGTCAATTCATCTAATGGCATTCCACCTTTGCCTCCACCACGAGCTTGATCTCAGAAAAATGCTGAGAAGAGACCAACTCCTATCTCCTCCAAACCATCATCTTCTGCTCTAACTTCTTCTATTCCCAGTACTAGGGATATATTTACTTTGATTTTGCAGATGAGGGATCGTATGCAGCAGCAGGATGAAACTAATGACAGGATCCTTAGAGAAATCAGAGATCTCAAAAGACAAAAGAAAACGGCAGAGGATCGTTCCCCACTAATGCCCAAATCTTTGAATTTTGATACTCCGATGATTACTTCTCAGCCATCAGAGGTCCCAGACGTTCAACACATGTGTGGATCAAGAGGAGTGCATTTCGGCCCAGCAGCAGTGACTCAGGCATTAGGATCATATTTCCAACCGGCAGGATCCTATACTCAGCATATGGGATCCTTCATGAACTCAGGATCCTCCTTCGTTCCAGGATTATCCCAGGTTCAAGGATCCTCCTTCGTTCCAGGATGATCCCAGGTTCAAGGATCCTCCTTCGTTCCAGGATCATCCCAGGTTCAGGGATCCTCCTTCGTTCCAGGATCATCCCAGGTTCAAGGATCCTCCTTCGTTCCAGGATTATCCCAGGTTCAAGGATCCTCCTTCGTTCCAGGATCATCCCATATTCAGGGATCCCTTCAGATACCAGGATCCTTGAAGAATTTGCAAACAGGAAGTCCAGATGTCCATCAAGGAGATTTTATTCCAATGCAGACCATTGCTTCCACTGGTCCATCCATCATCCCAGAATCCCAGCAATATGGATTCACATCCAATGTTCCTAACTTGAACCCGATGGGAGGTAACACTTTTAATAATTCTCTTACCACTAACCATGGATTCATGCAGGATACAGGTATCAATCATGCTATGGCCAGAGAACTACAAAAACTGAAGGATATGATATCAAGTGTCCCAGGGGTAGTCAAACCTATCCCGGAGATTGCAGATGGAAGCCATAAGGTATCTCGTTTTGCACCACCGATTTGTGATGCTGAGATACCCAAAAGGTTCCATATCCCTACTATGAAGCTGTATGATGGTACAACGGATCCTGAGGAACACATAGCACAATACAGGGAGAGGATGGAGATCAATCCAATTCCAGAAAAGTTAAAGGAAGCATGCTTATGCAAAGGATTTGGATCCACTCTTACTGGATCAGCTCTTAAATGGCTGCTAAGTCTTCCCCCTTACTCTATTACCTCATTTGCCAATCTAGTTAATCTATTCAATAATCAATTCTCTTGTAGCAGAAAATTTGAAAGATTGACTAGTGATCTATATAGGGTAACTCAGGGTCATAATGAATCATTAAGGGATTATATAACCAAATTTAGTAAAGAATCCTTGGACATTCCCAACTTGGATATGGCCACAGCTGTTGAGGCCTTCAAAATGGGATTGCTTAGGGATTCATTGTTCTATGATGATCTTGTTATGACACCATGCAGGAACCTAGATGAAGTAAGAACTCGTGCACTCAGGTTCATCCGACTAGAGGATGACAAAAGGATCCAGGAAAGACAAATAGGATCCTCAAAACAAGAAAAGCAAGGATCCTCTTTCAAAAGCAACAGATTCAAATCCTACAATAGGAATGACAACCAGAACGTGCATGCCGTTGAACAAGAAGAGGATGATGAGGATTATCCTCCGATTTCTGAATATTGTTTTTCCGTTGATAATCATGAACTAATCCTTGCAATGCAGAATCTAGGAGAAAAAGCCAGATGGCCCAGAAAAAACGACAAACCAGCCGGAACTAAAGACAAGTCAAAGTGGTGTGCATACCACGAGGATTTCGGGCATTTAACTGAAGAATGCATCGCATTGAGAAAGGAAATTGGATATCTGCTAAGCAAGGGGCATCTAAAAGAGTTGCTGGGAAGAAAAAAGCAAAGGACTCAGGATCCTGAAAGGATCCCTGAGAAAGCTCCAGCTCCTCCGGCAGATGCACAAGTGATCAACTTTATTTCTGGAGGATCAGACATCTGTGGTACATCCTTCTCAGCAGCTAAAAGGCATGCAAAGGAAGATAAAATGGATAACGGAGAAAGACCTACTCGAACATCAAGTGTCTCGGAAGGAAAAATCATAACCTTTGATGAGGATGATAGAATCAACATCCAGGATCCTCATCATGATAGTCTAGTCATCACTCTCTTTATCTCTAACCATTTTGTCCGCAGGATCCTTATCGACGGAGGAAGCTCAGTAAACATTATCCAGCTTGATGTTCTGAAGAAGATGGGTATCCCTGAATCAGATATCACACCAAGATCCTCAGTACTTGTGGGATTCAGTGGCGAAACTAAGAAAACCCTGGGGGACATCAAACTCCAAATTTATGTGGAAGGATTACATAATTATCAAAAATTTTGTGTTATTGACTGTTTGTCTTGTTGTAATGTTATCCTTGGCAGACCCTGGATACATGATATGAAGGCAGTCCCATCCACCTACCATCAATGTGTGAAGCTCCCTAGCCCATGGGGAATAATCAAGA
This sequence comes from Helianthus annuus, assembly GCF_002127325.2. Classification (NCBI taxonomy): domain Eukaryota; kingdom Viridiplantae; phylum Streptophyta; class Magnoliopsida; order Asterales; family Asteraceae; genus Helianthus; species Helianthus annuus. The sequence goes on along the minus strand of NC_035444.2, from coordinate 127,613,947 downwards.
TCGACAGTGATCAGCAGGAGGCTAAGGATTGTTACACCTCATCAATGAAACCAGCCTCGAAGCCAAGGGAGCAATAGCAATTACAGTACCCTCCAAGGAATGTCTTGGAGGCGAGAGAACAGGATGTGGACGAAATCCTTTTGGATCCTAATGATCCTGAATCAAAAATCTATATCGGATCAGGGATCCTTGGCAAGATGAAAGAAGACATAGTATCCTTCCTCAAAAGAAGAAAGTCTACCTTTGCATGGAAACATGAAGATATGACAGGTATATCTAAGGATATTATCACTCATAAACTTGGCATTGACAGGTCAATCAAACCAATCCATCAAAAAAGGAGGAAGTTTGCACCGGAAAGAAATGCCATTATCCAGGAAGAAGTAGAAAAATTACTTCGAGCAGGTATGATTAGAGAGGTAAAGTATCCAAAATGGCTAGCCAATGTGGTTGTTGTTCAAAAGAAAAATGGAAAGTGGAGGGTATGTGTCGATTTCACTGATTTGAATAAGGCATGTCCCAAGGATCCTTTCCCATTACCCCACATTGACTCCATGGTGGATGCAACGGCGGGTCATGAACTGCTAACCTTCATGGATGCATCATCTGGATTCCAACAAATTCAGATGGAACCATCTGACCAAGAGGATACAGCTTTTATGACCCCAACCGGTTTATATTGTTATATTGCTATGCCGTTTGGATTAAGGAATGCAGGTGCAACATATCAAAGACTGGTAAACATGATGTTCAAAGATCAAATTGGACAAACTATGGAAGTATACATAGACGATATGGTGGTAAAGTCAAAGAAGGCTGAGGATCACCTAAGGGACTTGGAGGAAGCATTTGATATCCTTGATAATTATAACATGAAGCTTAATCCTTCAAAATGTCACTTCGGTGTTAAAGCAGGCAAATTCTTAGGATATATGGTAACTCAGAGGGGCATTGAAGCAAGCCCGGAACAAATCAAAGCATTGGTGAATATCAAATCCCCTGCCAACGCTAAGGATGTGCAACGGCTAACAGGCAGGATAGCAGCCCTAAACAGATTCATATCCAAATCCTCAGAAAGGTGCAAAGAATTCTATGATATCCTAAGAAAGAACAAGAAATTCGAATGGACTGAAAAGCATGAGAATGCTTTACAAGCCCTAAAAGAATACATGTCCTCAGCACCAGCGTTGATGAAACCAGAAAAAGGAGATGTGTTATCCTTATACCTTGCGGTATCCTCAAAAGCAGTAAGTGCAGTCCTTGTTAAGGATCATGAAGGTACACAATATCCTGTCTGTTATGTAAGTAAGAGTTTACTTGATGCTGAATCCAGGTATTCACACCTTGAAAAACTTATCCTTGCATTAATTATGGCATCTACTAAACTAAGACATTATTTTGAAACACATGTTATTGTTGTTAGAACTAATTTTCCAATTAAGAATGTCCTCAGGAAACCAGAGATGTCTGGAAGAATGGCTAAGTGGGCAGTAAAGCTTAGTGCCCATGATATAAGATATGAGCCTAGAACAGCCATCAAATCTCAAGCATTAGCAGACTTTGTGGCTGATTTCAGTAGTGATCTACAAAAGGAAGCAGAATTGGAGGTCCAGCAGCTGGATGAGACCAAGGACCCTTGGATACTACATACTGACGGATCCTCAAATGTCAAAAGCACGGGGCTTGGTATACTACTAAAATCGCCATAGGGGGACATAATACCCCATTCCATAGCTTGTGAGTTCCAAGCCACTAATAATGAGGCTGAATATGAAGCCTTAATCGCTGGTTTGCAAATTGCTAAACACATGAGGATCAGGTATCTTGAGGTATACGTGGACTCATTGTTAATCACTAATCACTTCAATGGATCCTACGCTGTTAAAGGTGAAAAACTAACCAAATATTTAGAGATAGTCAAAGAATTGGCACTATCCTTTGTTTTTTCAGTTTGACACAGGTACCAAGGGAGGAAAATACAGAAGCTGATGCATTGGCCAACCTAGGATCATCTTTGAAGATCCCAGAGGATATAAGTATCCCCATCATCCATATCCTGGCTCCTGCTATTGAAAAACAGGTGGCCATGGAAATAGGAGAGGATACCGCAATGATCCCTAGTGAGGATACTCAATCTTATTCAGGATCATGGACCTCACCAATCATAAGATACTTACAACACGGGGAAATTCCTATGGGAGAAAATCCTAGGGCTTTCAGGATTAAGGTATCTCAATTCACAATCTTAAACAATGTGCTATATAAGCGATCTCTTGCAGGACCATATTTAAGATGTATCGAGGATCCTGAAGTTCAAGAAGTGTTAAAAGACTTCCATGAAGGAGATTATGGAAACCACACTGGGGGCAGGGCATTGTTCTCAAGGATCTTAAGGACAGGATACTACTGGCCAACTATGAAAAGGGATGCTGTGGAGTATGCTAAGAAGTGTGATCCTTGTCAAAGACACAGCAATATCCTTCATCAGCCGGCTGAATTTCTACATCCTATACCATCCTCTTGGCCATTTGTCACACCCCGGCCGCGTATAACATGCAACCGCGGCGGAAACGCCGGGGAGTGTCGTGGACAGAATTAATTGTTATACAACCATGGATATTAAAGTTACATTTTATTTATTAAACAAGGGTGTTACATTGTCTTAAAAGGAAGTACAGAATCCAGAACACAGTTATTCTAGTTCTATCTTCAGTTTTTAGTCTCTAAGGCACAGGTCCGCCCTAGTGTCGTGTTCATCGTCCTATGGAACAGCTCCTGAAAACACATGTGAAAGTAGGTACGTCAGCATAAAAATGCCTGTGAGATACATAGGTTTTGTGAAAATGGGATTCATGACTTGAGTTTAAAGAATGTTTAATAACAGTCAGTCATGAACCTTGTAATTTGTCTTGCTTTGTAAACCATTTGAAAAACGATAACATCAAATGATATGTATAGATAAGTGCAAGGTTAAACGAATAACCAAGTAAAATGAGTTGAATAAGATAAGTTGTTTGTGAAAATAATGTCTTGTGAAGAATATGTTATTTATGTAAAATGTAATGTGTCTAAGCTGAAATGACTTAGATAACGCCACGATATGTAATATTATACAAACATTTATATATAGGAAGTACCAGCGGCGTATCCACCATGTTTGTATCATATTACATACGCCACGTTACTTAAATCATTTACCCAAACCAATCCACCATGTAAATTGTTCATGTGTAAACCAAATGTCAAGTGTTATTGTAAACCATGTCAAATGTTTATGTTCAATGTAAATCATGTAATGTGCATCCCAAAATGTATCATGTATGGTAAGCGAAATGTATCAACTTAAACCATTTGTAAAATGCACAAAACAAGTCGTTGAAGAAACACGTGGTTTAAATCAGCGTTATGTTCTGTGGAAAAATGCATGCTCTATTGATATTAACATTTATGTGGTATTGTAAACAATGCATACATCCAAGCCTTGAGACTGCGGCGATAAACCCTTAAACAAATTAAAGGTTTATCTAAGTTATGTATATCGAATTCGGTCATTCCTTACAATCCTATCAAACCCAGGACTTCAGGAACGGGAGTTGTCAATTCCTATGGCACCACTACCTACTAACGAACGACGTAGCTAATGTTAATGAATGTATTGTCCCATGTTAAACAAACCAAATGTCATAACAAAATGAAGGCATGTGATGTAAACAATTTTACTAAGTATGCTAAGTAAACATACGAAGCAGAAATGTTCATGTAAATCAATGTGCCCATATGCTGAGTAAACATATGCAGCAGAAATGTTCATGTAAATCAATGTGTCCATATGCTGAGTAAACATATGCAACAGAAATGTTCATGTAAATCAATGTGTCCATATGCTGAGTAAACATATGCAACAAAAATGTTCATGTAAATCAATGTGTCCATATGCTGAGTAAACATATGCAACAGAAATGTTCATGTAAATCAATGTGTCCATATGCTGAGTAAACATGTGCAACAGAAATGTTCATGTAAATCAATGTGTCCATATGCTGAGTAAACATATGCAACAGAAATGTTCATGTAAGTCAATGTGTCCATATGCTGAGTAAACATATGCAACAGGAATGTAATGTAAATCAATGTACTAAGTACGCACACAATGGGCATACATAGCATGAAATGTAATGAAATCGTGTACTATAATGTACTAACAACATAGCAGGCATATGATGTGAAAACATGGAAAGCATGAATGTAACAGATAGGCACATGTGTTTCACCCCAAAACAGTTTGGAAAACAGTAAAAGAGGGGTTCAATGTACTCACCTGAGATTGCTTTGGAGTTCTTGTATAATAACCAGATAATGCTAGAGGTCACGGGATATCAAACGGCACCTAATAGGTAGCTATGTTAATATACCTGACCAAATCGGAAGGATCGGATAGTACGCGGGTTCGTAAACCAAACGAGTATGGAGACTCGTGTAATATGGTTTAACAAAGCCTACATACTAAAATGAAACTTAACCTAAGTGCTTACGGTCCATCACGACCCGTTTAGGTAGCTTATGCTACCTTACGCGTCGTTTGCGTAGAACGTGTCTGGAACGCCTAACATCGTGACCACTAGGTATAACCCCGGAAGGTTACAACTATGGCCACCTAAAGTGTTTGGTCGGATCCTAATGGTCGACCAAATGGGTCGGGTTCGAAAGTATAAGCGATGGTTTAGATCGCTTACCTTACGACCCTATATAAGCACTAAACTAAAAGTGACGAGCTAAGCATGTTAGAACATGCTTAACTAAGTTTGAAAACAGGTTTGACATCAAAACAAACGGCTTTGATGCCCACGAGTAGTTTGGTTACAAAATATGCAAGAATGCACATTTTGGCCGAAACTACGACTCGTCACTGAGCCTAGATAACGTGGTGATCAGTAGGTATAGTCACTACGGACTATAACCATCGTGATCACGCTCACGTTATGAAGTTCCATGAACTTCGCATCGACCATAAGCTGGTCAATGCAGAAAGTCAACAAAACGTTGACTTTCGGACTCGAAAAGCGAATAAAAGAGCGAAAGAAGACTTACGGAGGGTCCCCGAGTGCTAATCTAGATCAAATAGCTCAGGTATGAAACAATGGTTCCAACTTAGAGCTTTAGATCTGATTCTTGTGGGTTTTTACACAAAAGGGGGGGGGTATTTATAGGAAAAGTGGAACCGTTAGGATCGTTTATCGAATATCGTGCCGCGATCTCGAGCGTACACTTGTAAAATTCTTGTGGTAAGTCAGAAAATGCCCCTTGGCTCTTGATTGGGTGAAAGGGCATCGCCCCTTGATCAAACGAAAGGCCAACTGCATTAAATAGATGCATTGAATCTGTCTGACAGTCCCACGCGGCCCGCATCAGGATATGCAAAAACTTAGGCGGGCCGCCTGAGCCCGTCTGATCTGCACATACTTTGAAAAATGACAGTTTTAGTCCCTGTTGCGTGTTTAAGCCATTTCCGACACTTCTAAGGCCCGTAAAGCCAACTTTAAGGCCCTAAAATGATGCCTAAACATTGTGGACATGAAACATGCTCAAAAATGTTCCGGATGTTGGCTCGTTTGGTCGTACGAACGCGATGTTCGCTTAATTACGACGGAATGCGCATAAGCGCGAAAAATGATCCAAATGACGCGACGAATGGATTTTTCTTATGCCAAACAATAAGGCATAATATTAGGATGCTTACATAAATTTTTGGATGTCTGGATGTATTCAGAACGTAAGTTATGCGTGAAAGTGCAAACTTGTGTACTTTTTGACACTTTTAGTCCCTGAATGACCCAAAAGTTTATTTTAGCATACCAAACCCCTCAAAGCCTATTTCTAAGCTATGTAAGGGATATTTATGGTATGTTTAACTTATGGACATGTTCCGGAATGTTCGTTACAGTTCAAATTGGCATACTTTTGCAGTTTGTCAAGTTTAGTCCCTGTAAGCGAATTAACTTGTTTTTGCTATACCAAAGCCTTCAAAACTTATTTCTAAGTTATGTAAAGGTTATTTAAGGTATGTTGAGTATATGTTGATGTTCCGGAGTATTTGTCGCATTAAACTGAGTACGTTTACGCACCAGTTTGCGTATAATTCTCCAGAAAGCGATGTAGAGTTTGAATTTGAACAAAAGTCAAAACATGAAAAATGCAAAACACAACCAAACAAACATTGGGATCAAATAACATTATTTTATTGATAATTGAACTGTTCATGATGATTATAGGCACAAATGTTACAGTCTCCCCTACTTGTGGAAATTTCGTCCCGAAATTTATTTAGAGGAAACTCGTGGAAAAAGATGCGGATATTTTGCCTTCATTTGATCTTCACGTTCCCAAGTAAACTCGGGTCCACGCTTAGATTCACAACGAACCTTGACCAAAGGAATGCGCTTGCGTTTAAGCCACTTGACTTCACGTTCCATGATTTCCACTGGTTTCTCGACAAATTTCAGTGTTTTATCAACACGAATTTCGTCAAGCGGTATGTGGAGGTTCTCATCAGCTAAACACCTCTTGAGATTGGACATGTGAAAAGTTGGATGAACATTTCCAAGTTCAGGAGGTAACTCAAGTCTTTAGGCTACCTTGCCGATTCTTTCGACGATCTTAAATGGTCCAACATATCTAGGTGCAAGTTTTCCTTTCTTTCCAAATCTGATCACACCTTTCCAAGGTGAGACCTTGAGTAATACACGATCACCTACTTGAAAATCCAAGGGCTTGCGTTTTAGGTCCGCGTAACTCTTTTGACAGCTTCTAGCTGTCTGAAGGTTATCAAGAACTTTCTTTACCTTTTCTGTTGTCTCTAAAATGAGGGCAGGTCCAGTAAGTTGAGCCTCGCCAATCTCATTCCAGCAGACTGGTGAACGACATTTTCGACCATAGAGAGCCTCGAAAGGAGCCATGTTGATGCTGGAGTGATAACTGTTGTTGTAGGAGAATTCAATCAATGGAAGATGTGAATCCCAACTACCACCAAAATCTATCACACAAGCTCTAAGCATATCCTCCAGTGTCTGGATTGTTCTTTCAGATTGACCATCCGTTTGCGGATGATAAGCTGTGCTCAGATTAAGTTGAGACCCCATAGCAGATTGCATGGTTCTCCAAAAATGAGAAGTGAAACGAGCATCTCTGTCAGAAATGATGCTCAAAGGAACACCATGTCGAGCTACAATTTCATCTACGTAGATTTGAGCAAGTTTGTCAGCCGAAAAATCCTCACGGATTGGTAAGAAATGCGCTGACTTGGTAAGACGATCCACGACTACCCAGATGGCATCGTGACCTTTCTTTGTGCACGGAAGTTTAGTAACGAGATCCATAGTAATGTTTTCCCATTTCCAAACTGGGATCTCCGGTTGCTCTAATAATCCGGAAGGACGCTGATGTTCAGCCTTAACCTTAAGATAGGTAAGGCATTTGGACACGTATAAGGCAATGTCTTTCTTCATACCAGGCCACCAATACTGTATACGAAGATCCTTATACATCTTATCTGAGCCAGGATGAATAGAATAACGAGACTTATGGGCTTCATCCATAAGCAAGGTACGAAGATTATCTTGGCTCGGGACCCACAAACGGTCCATGAAGTAATACGATCCATTGTCCTTCAGTTCAAGAGCAGGTGTTATGTGATAAGGAAATTCCTTATCCATCAAGCCTTGTGAAACACAAGCTTGTTGAGCCTGAGAAATACGGGCTTGGATATCCGTTTGAATAACTGATTGGACACGTACACAATGAAGCTTAGTACGTTCCTTGCGACTTAATGCATCGGCTACGACATTAGCCTTACCAGGATGGTAGCGAATCTCGCAGTCGTAGTCGTTTAGAAGTTCAATCCAACGTCTTTGCCTCATGTTGAGTTCCTTTTGATTAAAGATATGTTGAAGACTTTTGTGGTCAGTGAAAACCACACATTTTGTACCATACAAGTAGTGTCTCCAAATCTTAAGAGCGAAGACAACTGCACCCAACTCAGGATCATGAGTGGTGTAGTTCTTCTCATGAATCTTCAACTGTCTCGATGCGTATGCTATGACTTTGTTTCTTTGCATCAGGACGCAGCCAAGACCTAATTTAGATGCGTCGCAATAAACGACGAAATCATCATTGCCCTCAGGCAATGTTAGGACAGGTGCGTCGCAAAGATTTTGTTTCAAAGTCAGAAACGCTTCCTCTTGCTTGACTCCCCAATCAAAGGGCTTGTTCTTCTGAGTTAGAGCAGTTAGAGGAACTGCAATCTTTGAGAAATTCTCAATGAAGCGGCGGTAATAACCCGCTAGACCAAGAAAAGAACGAACTTTAGTAGGAGTAGTAGGTGTATCCCAATCCTTGATCGCACTGATCTTGGAGGGATCTACATGAATACCTTGTTCGTTGACAATATGCCCTAAGAATTGAACTTCTTTAAGCCAGAATTCACACTTGGAGAATTTGGCGAAAAGTTGCTCTTTCTTTAGGAGTTCCAGAGTAAGACGAAGATGTTGCTCATGTTCAGCTCGCGTCTTAGAATATATCAAAATGTCATCAATAAAAACGATGATGAACTTATCTAAGTAAGGTTTGCAGACCCTATTCATTAAGTCCATGAAAACAGCAGGAGCATTAGTCAAACCGAATGGCATGACTGTGAACTCATAATGTCCATAACGAGTACGGAACGCTGTCTTTGGAATATCTTCTTCATGCACACGGAGCTGATGATATCCAGACCGAAGATCAATCTTCGAAAAATAAGAAGCGCCTTGCAATTGATCAAAGAGATCATCAATGCGAGGTAGGGGATATCGATTCTTTATGGTAAGCTTGTTAAGCTCGCGATAATCGATACACATCCTAAAAGATCCATCCTTTTTCTTTACAAAGAGAACGGGAGCACCCCAAGGTGAAAAGCTAGGACGGATAAAACCTTTGTCGGAGAGCTCCTGAAGCTGTTTAGATAATTCCTGCATCTCTGATGGTGCAAGACGGTATGGAGCTCCTGCAATGGGATTTGCACCAGGTACGAGATCAATACGAAACTCGACTTGGCGTGCTGGAGGTAGACCAGGTAAGTCTTCAGGGAATACTTCGGAATAATCCCGAACGACAGGAATATCTGAAATAGTCTTACCCTTGCCTTTATCTGCTGTAACATGTGCTAGGAAAGCCACATAGTGCTTTCGCAGATATTTCCGTGCTTTAAAACAAGACATAAGTTTGAGACCACCGGCAGGCTTCTCACCACGAACCTGTAGGATCTCGCCTGTCGACAGCGGTATACGAACAATCTTCTCAGAACAAACTATCTCTGCGCGATGCTTGGATAACCAATCCATTCCCACTATAACGTCGAAGCTTCCAAGTTGCATTGGCGTGAGGTCAATAGGAAAAATATGGTCGTTAAGGTTCAACTGGCAGTTGCGTAGAACAGAATTAAGAACAATGGGTTCTCCACTGGCAACCTCTACTGTCAAAGGTTTACCTAGTTTCGTTCTAGACACGCGAAGCATTGTCTCAAAAGACAATGACACAAAGCTCTTGTCGGCACCCGAATCAAAAAGAACAGATGCTGGCTGATTATTAATAAAGAACGTACCGTTCACCACCTCGTTGTCTGCTTGTGCTTCTTGTGCATTCATGTTAAAGACTCGACCTCGAGCCGGTGCCGGATTCTGGTTTGCATTCTGGTTCTGGTTGACTAGTCTTGGACACCGATTTCTGTAGTGGGTCAGATCCCCACAATTATAACATGCACCTGGTGGGTAGTTTGGTCGTGCAGCCTGACCCTGTTGCTGAGCAACCTGTTGAGCAGGGTTCTGGACTGCGTGATTCTGAGCAAACCGACAAACATCGGCAAGATGACCCGACTTCCCACAGTTAGTACAGAAACGACACTGATATTGTGGCTGGTGGTGACTGTTGCATCGATTGCACAAAGGTGCACTTCCTGAATAGGGTTTCTTTGCTGGAGGCTGGTTGGGAGCTGCCTGGTTAGCTTGGGTAGTCACAGCAAAATTTTGGGAAGCCTTACGCTTCCTTGACCCCCTTGAGGAACCAGAATCCTTCCCCTTCTTGTTTTGACCTTTCTTGCTATCTTCCTTGTCAGCCGACTGTTTCTTGCCCTTGTCACCCTTCCTGTGTAGCTTATTCTTCCGAATCTGCGACTCAGTCAGTGTCGCTGATAACTCGATTGCCTAACGGAGCGTGGTAGGGTTGCTACCAGTAAGGATGTCTTGTACTGAGTCAGGTAGGCCGTCGATGTACCTTTCGATGGCCTTATCGAGTGGGGTAACCATAGTCGGGCAAAGAAGACTCAACTCCTCAAACCTATCCGTATAAGCCCTGTGCTCGCCACTATCTTGCTTCAGAACATCAAATTCTTTCTCCAACGCTCGTTGTTCATGACGAGGACAAAACTCCCTCATCATAAGAGCTCTCAGTTCAGCCCATGTCTGAGCTAGAGCAACTTCTGCACCTTGATCTCTCATAACCCCATTCCACCATGTAAGAGCCCTCTTCTGAAACACACTCGAAGAAAACCCGACCTTGCGATTATCCGGACACTACACATGACGGAAAGTGTTCTCGATGCTTTCGAACCACTGAAGAAGCCCAGTTGCTCCCTCAGAACCACTAAACTTGAGTGGCTTAGCCGAGCTAAAATCCTTGTATTTGCATGTACCATTGTTGTTGTTATTGGCCTGGTTCCATTGAGCAAAGAGATTCGGAAATTGAGCAGCCATCTGCTGCGCAATAATCTCCGCCAGCTCGGCAGTAGCTATCGGGTTGTCGCGTCGAGGAGGCATTCTAGAAGAGAAAAACATGAAATGAAACGAGTGAGATGATTGGATGAAGAGAATGAGATGAAGCAAAATCAACAAAAGCAAAGATGGCGGTTATGCATCGCAAAGCAAATAAGCGACATGAAATGTCTAGTCAAAGTAAATGGGTCAGGATTAGTGTATCGCGAAGACATGCTCGCCTATAAGTGAACACTCACCCCAAGAGTTCCCAGGTAAGAGTGACTGGTCCGATTATGTGGATTTGTACGAACACTCTAGCCTTAGACAGAAAACCCAGGGTACAGGCATTCACTCTTCCAGTTCACACGTGTTCGCACTATTAACCCAAAACTTTGACAGGATTTTTGAAATCCAAAGAGGTTCAAAACCATATAACAGAGGGTTCAAAACCTTATAACAGAGGGTTCAAAACCTTATAACAGAGGGTTCAAAACCTTATAATAGAGGGTTCAAAACCTAGTAATCAATCATCCTAGAACAGATGATTAATTTTCTAAGCGGATTCGGAACCGAAGTTCCCGTTGTGGTTATCACCTAAGGATAGGTGATGTGCATGTTTTAAACTCTAAACACAAGATAACTTGTGTTAGGGTCCTAAAAAGTTATAGTCTAGGTCAAAGCATTACTAATAACCTAATTCCCTATAACCAATGGCTCTGATACCAACTCTTCTGTCACACCCCGGCCGCGTATAACATGCAACCGCGGCGGAAACGCCGGGGAGTGTCGTGGACAGAATTAATTGTTATACAACCATGGATATTAAAGTTACATTTTATTTATTAAACAAGGGTGTTACATTGTCTTAAAAGGAAGTACAGAATCCAGAACACAGTTATTCTAGTTCTATCTTCAGTTTTTAGTCTCTAAGGCACAGGTCCGCCCTAGTGTCGTGTTCATCGTCCTATGGAACAGCTCCTGAAAACACATGTGAAAGTAGGTACGTCAGCATAAAAATGCCTGTGAGATACATAGGTTTTGTGAAAATGGGATTCATGACTTGAGTTTAAAGAATGTTTAATAACAGTCAGTCATGAACCTTGTAATTTGTCTTGCTTTGTAAACCATTTGAAAAACGATAACATCAAATGATATGTATAGATAAGTGCAAGGTTAAACGAATAACCAAGTAAAATGAGTTGAATAAGATAAGTTGTTTGTGAAAATAATGTCTTGTGAAGAATATGTTATTTATGTAAAATGTAATGTGTCTAAACTGAAATGACTTAGATAACGCCACGATATGTAATATTATACAAACATTTATATATAGGAAGTACCAGCGGCGTATCCACCATGTTTGTATCATATTACATACGCCACGTTACTTAAATCATTTACCCAAACCAATCCACCATGTAAATTGTTCATGTGTAAACCAAATGTCAAGTGTTATTGTAAACCATGTCAAATGTTTATGTTCAAATGTAGACCACCAAATGTGTATGTCAATGTCGACGTGTTTATGTTCAATGTAAATTAAAGGTTTATCTAAGTTATGTATATCGAATTCGGTCATTCCTTACAATCCTATCAAACCCAGGACTTCAGGAACGGGAGTTGTCAATTCCTATGGTACCACTTCCTACTAACGAACGGCGTAGCTAATGTTAATGAATGTATTGTCCCATGTTAAACAAACCAAATGTCATAACAAAATGAAGGCATGTGATGTAAACAATTGTACTAAGTATGCTAAGTAAACATACGAAGCAGAAATGTTCATGTAAATCAATGTGCCCATATGCTGAGTAAACATATGCATCAGAAATGTTCATGTAAATCAATGTGTCCATATGCTGAGTAAACATATGCAACAGAAATGTTCATGTAAATCATTGTGTCCATATGCTGAGTAAACATATGCAACAGAAATGTTCATGTAAATCAATGTGTCCATATGCTGAGTAAACATATGCAACAGAAATGTTCATGTAAATCAATGTGTCCATATGCTGAGTAAACATATGCAACAGAAATGTTCATGTAAATTAATGTGTCCATATGCTGAGTAAACATATGCAACAGAAATGTTCATGTAAATCAATGAGTCCATATGCTGAGTAAACATGTGCAACAGAAATGTTCATGTAAATCAATGTGTCCATATGCTGAGTAAACATATGCAACAAAAATGTTCATGTAAATCAATGTGTCCATATGCTGAGTAAACATGTGCAACAGAAATGTTCATGTAAATCAATGTGTCCATATGCTGAGTAAACATGTGCAACAGAAATGTTCATGTAAATCAATGTGTCCATATGCTGAGTAAACATATGCAACAGAAATGTTCATGTAAGTCAATGTGTCCATATGCTGAGTAAACATATGCAACAGGAATGTAATGTAAATCAATGTACTAAGTACGCACACAATGGGCATACATAGCATGAAATGTAATGAAATCGTGTACTATAATGTACTAACAACATAGCAGGCATATGATGTGAAAACATGGAAAGCATGAATGTAACAGATAGGCACATGTGTTTCACCCCAAAACAGTTTGGAAAACAGTAAAAGAGGGGTTCAATGTACTCACCTGAGATTGCTTTGGAGTTCTTGTATAATAACCAGATAATGCTAGAGGTCACGAGATATCAAACGACACCTAATAGGTAGCTATGTTAATATACCTGACCAAATCGGAAGGATCGGATCGCGGGTTCGTAAACCAAACGAGTATGGAGACTCGTGTAATATGGTTTAACAAAGCCTACATACTAAAATGAAACTTAACCTAAGTGCTTACGGTCCATCACGACCCGTTTAGGTAGCTTATGCTACCTTACGCGTCGTTTGCGTAGAACGTGTCTGGAACGCCTAACATCGTGACCACTAGGTATAACCCCGGAAGGTTACAACTATGGCCACCTAAAGTGTTTGGTCGGATCCTAATGATCGACCAAATGGGTCGGGTTCGAAAGTATAAGCGATGGTTTAGATCGCTTACCTTACGACCCTATATAAGCACTAAACTAAAAGTGACGAGCTAAGCATGTTAGAACATGCTTAACTAAGTTTGAAAACAGGTTTGACATCAAAACAAACGGCTTTGATGCCCACGAGTAGTTTGGTTACAAAATATGCAAGAATGCACATTTTGGCCGAAACTACGACTCGTAACTGAGCCTAGATAACGTGGTGATCAGTAGGTATAGTCACTACGGACTATAACCATCGTGATCACGCTCACGTTATGAAGTTCCATGAACTTCGCATCGACCATAAGCTGGTCAATGCAGAAAGTCAACAAAACCTTGACTTTCGGACTCGAAAAGCGAATAAAAGAGCGAAAGAAGACTTACGGAGGGTCCCCGAGTGCTAATCTAGATCAAATAGCTCAGGTATGAAACAATGGTTCCAACTTAGAGCTTTAGATCTGATTCTTGTGGGTTTTTACACAAAAGGGGGGGGGGGTATTTATAGGAAAAGTGGAACCGTTAGGATCGTTTATCGAATATCGTGCCGGAATGTTCGTTACAGTTCAAATTGGCATACTTTCACAGTTTGTCAAGTTTAGTCCCTGTAAGCGAATTAACTTGTTTTTGCTATACCAAAGCCTTCAAAACTTATTTCTAAGTTATGTAAAGGTTATTTAAGGTATGTTGAGTATATGTTGATGTTCCGGAGTATTTGTCGCATTAAACTGAGTACGTTTACGCACCAGTTTGCGTATAATTCTCTCAGAAAGCGATGTAGAGTTTGAATTTGAACAAAAGTCAAAACATGAAAAATGCAAAACACAACCAAACAAACATTGGGATCAAATAACATTATTTTATTGATAATTGAACTGTTCATGATGATTACAGGCACAAATGTTACACCATTCATGAGATGGGGGATGGATATAGTTGGCAAGCTCCCTAAGGCACCTGTTGGAAAAGTATTCATGCTTGCTATGACTGACTACTTCTCCAAGTGGATAGAGGCTGAAGCTTTTGCCCAAGTCAGAGAGAAGGAAGTTATATCCTTTATTAAGAGAAACATTATAACTAGATTTGGCATTCCCTCTGAAATTGTATGTGATAATGGTTCCCAATTTATTGGGAGCAGGACTACTAACTTTTGTGACAGTTGGGGGATTAAGATGATAACATCAACACCAGTCCACCCACAAGCTAATGGTCAAGCAGAATCATCCAACAAGATCATCATCAACAATCTGAAGAAGAAACTTGGATCCAAGAAAGGGAAATGGGCAGAGGAATTGCCTTATGTGCTTTGGGCTGATAGGACAACTCCCAAGAATGCTACTGGTCAAACACCCTTCTCTTTGGTGTTTGGGGCAGAATCAGTGATCCCAACAGAAATGGTAGTTCCAACTGCTAGAACAAGTACCCGTGATCCTGAGGAGAATAATGCAAACCTGGCTCAAGACTTGGATACTATTGAAGAAATCAGGGATCTGGCTAGGATAAGGATGGCTAGCTACCAACAAAGAATGGCTGGTGCTTACAACAAAAATGTCAGGATAAGAAAATTCCAAGTTGGGGATATGGTGTTGAGGAAAGCATTCCGAAACACCATCAATCCTGTTGATGGGAAATTGGCACCAAAGTGGGAAGGCCCTTACCTGATTGAAGCTGAAGCAGGAAAGGGGGCATATAGATTGCTAACCATGGAAGGAAATTTGTTACCAAGAGCCTGGAATGCTGTCCACTTGAAAAAATATTTCATGTAAGCAGGATCCTCCTGGCACATATGATCCTTACATTGAAAGCATCCTCGAAGGATCCCAATGATGTCAATGCTCCTTACTCTGGTAATATCCTAATCCTAAACTATTCCATTTTCTTATTTTTACCTAAGGATAAGGATCATGTATCCTTCATCCTTCTCTCACGAGATTTTGAGTTCTGATAAGTACAGGTATCCTTAGCACAATGTTGATAGTCTTCAAAAGCATCACAGATCCTTGGGTTCAACCCCAGTTATCCTTGGGCTTGTCCCCAGTTTTCGCCTGTAGCGCACGATGATCCTGGTATAGTTCACGTCTTTGGGACCAGTACCCGCTTTAGGGGCTGATAACCTCATCGTACTGGCTATACCTAGGATCCTACGTATAATGGTAGACGTACCATACATCCGTTCCGAAGGTTTCTAGTGTTTTCACGTTAGTTAAGGTTTTGGCATTTTCATGTCACTAAGTTTGGATAGTCGCCAGTAAGGGCCATACTCCAGTTTACATACGATCCTTGGGCTTGTCCCCAGTTATCCTTCGGGCTTGTCCCCAGTTATCCTTTGGGCTTGTCCCCAGTTACTAACTTATCTTTTATATTGGCTTAGTCCCAAGTTATATTCCATTTTTCAGGTTTTCGAAGTTAAACAATTAAGGATCCTTAATCCTTATTATCCATTAAAGTTTTACTTATGGTTATCCTGATTAAAGGTTAGGATCCTAACTTGGATCCTCAGGTATGATCCTTAACTATTTTTAATTTCATTCATTATTCATTTGAATAACCCTTAGACCTTGACAACTGAACCTATGATCCTTAAAATAAACTACTTTGGAAATTTTCGATTATAGGACATTTGATCCAGGATCATATCCTAAATTTCTTGAACATAATTTGCTTAACTTTTCTTACTCAAACGAATATGTACTAAAACAATTGGAAATTAAAAGGATAACAATACGAGATAAGCCAAAAAGATTAGAGTTATTTTATTAACAAAGGATTTAAAACCCTTCAAAGTTGTCAAAATCGCCAACCCACGTTTCTACCAGCAAAACGTGGCCCGTCCACATAGGTTGGCAAAGGGTGTCCATTGTTTGTGCGGTCATAGCATGCAGGTAAATAAAAGGTGGCAGGATCACAATGGCTTCATCCCCCAAACAGAGGATCCCTCCACCATATGTAATCCTACCTATTGTCTGAAGGATCCTGGATCCTCAACCCTAAACCTATTGTTCGAAGTTACAGACCATAATTGTTTAAAAACATCAACAACCACAAAAAAAAAAAAAAAAATTGGGCTCCGACTATGTCTAGAAGTTTCCTTCATCGCCCAATCCTGCAGCTCAATCCTTCGCTGCACCATCACCACCGGCTCCACTTGCCTCCCCAGCATGATCCTTGCCAGCACCTTCAAGCATCGGGATCTCCTCAGCCTCCTCATCATCCTCCAACTCTGCCAGCCTCGCCTTCCAGCCCTCCACGTCCCATGTGCTTTTGTCGAAGGCAGGATCCTGAGCTTCCGCAGCCATCTGCAGCTGGATCTTATACATGGCTATCGCAGTAGAGACCTTGGCATCCTGGGTGATATCATGCTTCACATAATCAAAGTTTATCAGCATTTTGGCAGCTTCATCCTTGGTAGCTCGGAGCTGCTTCTCAAGATCAGCAATCTTGAGATCCTTCAGCACACCCATCTGTTGGAGGTCAGCAATTTGGCGATCTTGATCCTCAACGTGGCCAACATAAGTCTCTATTTCAGCAAATTTCTGCAAGGAAAACAAGGCATAACGTCAGAAACAAGTGATCCTCAAAACTGTCAGGATAACAAACAGGGGCAGTGATCCTTACCTCATTGAAGTAGTCCAGAAATTGTTGGCGGAGCAGGGGCAGACCTTGTAAATCCTCAGAGGCCTTTCTCTTCTTTCCTTTACCCCTAATAGGTGCTTTAGGGGCAGAAGCACTTGGGCTAGCAGGATTCTTCTTCCTTGAGGATTTCACGTTGGTCAGATCATCGATGCCAAACTTTGAGGCAGACTTAGAAGGTTTTCCAGCACCTACACAACCAAAATAAGATAAGTATTCTAATTACATTTGAAATCCTATACAGAATTACTTTATAAATATGAATACTTACTTGACATTGTGGCAGAGGCAGAGGATACTTCTTGAGAATCCTGGGTAGCAACCTGAAAAGTTCTTGTCTCCGGATCAAGCTTCTTAAAAGCCAAGAGTCTCTCTTTTGCAGCAGGAGTCAACTTAAGATGAGCAACGGATATAGCTGCACAACAAACAAGAAAATATCAGTGATCCTCATCCTAAGGAACAATTTTTATGGTGATCCTTCCAGGATCCTCTATCCTACCATGGGTAGCCCACTCCTTGGGCAAATCCTTCCCATCAGGGATGGAATCTCTCCTAACAAAAAAGAACCGACGCTTCCAGTTCGTGTCATTCTTGGTAACTTTGAAGACAGGATGATCCTCTCCAGCTTTTCGCTTAAACAAATAACGATGGGATCCGAAAGTGGTAAGATCATACATCTCAGCCAGCTCCGCCATACCAAGGTCAATACCCTCTTGTTCAATGATCCTTTCAAGGGTGTATAACACCCTCCAGATCATGGGCATAGCCTGGATATAGCAGATGCCGGTAAGAGAGAAAAAGGATTGAGTGAACTGTGGGAAAGGATACGAATATCCAATCAAGAACGGAGTAACCTGGAAAGCTACCCAAGTATCAGAAATAAAATCACTCAAAGCAGTGGGGGTAAAAGACTTGAAGATAGTGTTCGCCAGAAAGCAATGACGGATTCTGTCGATCTGAGGATTGGTGAAACAACACCTCTCAGTAGGAGAATCCTTGATGATCCCTTGACCCTTCAAGGGACTGTTCTTCTTAGGATCCTTGTGCGGAGAGTTCCGGAGCAACATCTTTTCAAGACGATAGAAAGAAAAAGAAAAACAGAGCAAGCAAGATAGAAGGAGAAGGGGAATACCTGTTCAATCCTCTGATCGCGGTTATAAAGGGAAGAATTCTCGAATTTAAATGCAAACGATCCTATCCCTATTTCTATTTATAATGATGATTCGTGCAGGGTTGTCACTTCCGTGACGTCAGATTGCAACGGATAGTTCCATTGTAACGGCTATATATCCGTTAAGTCAGTAAGAGATAAGACTGGCAAAATATAACTCGTTTATATTAGATAAATACTCCTTATATTTTGGGGGCAATTGTTAGGGCTGGATTTTTATGACTTATGATCCTTACATGTGATCCTAACCAGTGATCCTTGTTTCTTTGGCAGATAGTGATCCTCAGAAGAGTTCCAGGATCAGGATCACGGAGCATCCTAGGGATCCTCATACTAACGATTGTTCTCTTTGAATTTAATGTTGTCTTGCAGGAATTTCGAGTAGGATCCGCTCTTAACAACGTAAACAAGGAACCTGTCACGCTACTTTGGCATATGCATAATCAAAGATGGACGTTATGGACAATATGGAAACTCAGCACAATTTAAGGGCGATAATTTAGGCTAAATTTACTTCTATTCTTGAAGGGGTAACGAGCTAATAGTTAGGTTATTTACCTAAAATATGACCACACACACTTGTATAAGTAGCACTCTTCAACATTCGGAAGACACAACACATTTCTCACACGCTTTGACACACGATACTATAGCGATCCTTGTACCTAGCTCGTTACCATCCGAAGTTGTAAAAAGATTGTTTGTTATATTGAAGATTGGTGATCGGTTGTGGCCATCACCCGAGGTTTTTTATGCCAGAGATCATTCATTGATCAAGGGCTTTTTCCTCGTATAAATCCTTGTGTCACTTGCATATTTTACATTTAAGTGATCCTTCACTTTGTTGATCATACCAAGCATCATTCCCCGTTTACATAAAGTTTGGTTGCATTATCTTTAAGTGATTTTTGACCAAAATAGGGATCCTTTCAGGATCCTGAGTCCTTGACTTTTTTCTACCCAATAATTCTTTCAGGTGCCCCTTGCTTAACAAGTATCCAATTTCTTTTCTCAGTGCAATGCATTCTTCTGTGAGATGCCCAAAATCTTCATGGTATGCACATCACTTTGATTTATCTTTAGTTGCAGCTGGTCTGTCATTTTTCCTGGGCCATCTAGCTTTATCACCTAAATTCTGCATCGCAAGGATTAGTTCATTGTTATCAACAGAAAAACAATATTCAGAAATTGGGGGATAATCCTCATCATCCTCTTCTTGATCAACAGCATGCACGTTCTGGTTATCAGATTTGTTATAGGATCTGAACTTGTTGTTCTTCAACGAGGATCCTTGCTTTTCTTGTTTTGAGGATCCTGCTAATCTCTCCTGGATCCTCTTATCATCCTCTAGCCGGATGAACCTGAGTGCCCGGGTTCTTACCTCATCTAGGTTCCTGCATGGTGTCATAACAAGATCATCATAGAACAATGAATCCCTAAGCAATCCCATTTTAAAGGCCTCAACAGCCGTGGCTATGTCCAGGTTGGGAATGTCTAAGGATTCTTTACTAAATTTAGTGATATAATCCCTTAATGATTTATTATGACCCTGGGTTATCCTATATAAATCACTAGTTAAACGTTCAAATTTTCTACTACAAGAAAACTGATTATTAAATAGGTTAACTAGATTAGCAAATGAGGTAATAGAGTAGGGGGGAAGACTTAGCAGCCATTTGAGAGCTGATCCAGTAAGAATGGATCCAAATCCCTTGCACAGACATGCTTCCTTTAACCTTTCTGGGATTGGATTGATCTCCATCCTCTCCCTGTATTGTGCTATGTGTTCTTCAGGATCCGTTAAACCATCATACAACTTCATGGTTGGCACGTGGAACCTCTTGGGTATCTCAGCATCACAGATTGGTGGTGCAAAACGAGATATCTTATGGCTCCCATCTGCAATCTCCGGGATAGGTTTGACCACTCCTGGGACACTTGATATCATATCCTTCAACTTTTGCAATTCTCTGGCCATGGCATGATTGATACTTGCATCCTGCATGAATCCATGGTTAGTAGTAAGAGAATTATTAAAAGTGTTACCTCCCACCGGGTTCAAATTAGGAACACCGGATGTGAACCCATATTGTTGGGACTCTGGAATGATCGAGGGACCAGTAGAAGCAATGGTCTGCATTGGAATAAAATCCCCCTGATGGATATATGAACTTCCTGATTGCAAACTCCTTAAGGATCCCGGCATCTGGAAGGATCCTTGAAACTGGGATGATCCTGGAACAAAGGAGGATCCTTGAACCTAGGAGGATCCTAGAACAAAGGAGGATCCTTGAACCTGGGATGATCCTGGAACAAGGTAGGATCCTTGAACCTGGGATGATCCTGGAACAAAGGAGGATCCTTGAACCTGGGATGATCCTGGAACAAAGGAGGATCCTTGAACCTGGGATGATCCTGGAACAAAGGAGGATCCTTGAACCTGGGATGATCCTGGAACAAAGGAGGATCTTTGAAACGGCCATAACCCTTGAATCTGCTGTGCTCCTGGGTATCCTCCTGAGCTTGTGAAGGATCCTGCATGCTGAGGATGGGATCCTGTTGGCTGGAAGTATGAACCTGATGCCCGAGTCATTGTTGTTGATCCGTAGTGCACTCCTTTTGGTCCTCCCACATATTGAACGTCTGGAATCACTGAAGGCTGAGAAGTTATCACCGAAGTATCAAAATTCAAAGATCTGGGCACCAGTGGGGAATGATCCTCTTCCAATCTCTTTTGTTTCTTGAGGTCTCCGATTTCTTTGAGAATCCTTTCATTGGTCTTATCCTACTGCTGTATATGCTACTTCATCTGCAAGATCAAAGTAAACATGTCACTAGTAGTAGGAGTATAAGAAGCAGAAGAAGTTGGAGGTTTTGAGAAAATGGGAGTTGGTTTCTTCTCAGCATTTTTCTGAGGTCCAGCAGGTGGTGGAGGCAAAGGTGGAATGCCCTGAGATGAATTGACCGCAGACATTGCAGTAGAAGTATTCTTTGATGATGAAGCCATGTACTTGAATGCAATGAACCGGAATGATCACAAACAGAAAAACTTCTTAGGAATGAAGCACCAATTGCCCCACGGTGGGCGCCAAACTGTTTTGGTCAAAAATCAGACGAGGATAATGCAACCAAACTCTTTGTTATGGGGTATGATGCTTGAATTGGTGAACAAAAAGCCCTTGATCAATGAATGATCTTCGACATAAAAAACCTCGGGTGATGGAAACTACCGATCACCAACTTCCAATTAACCAATAATTGTTTACAACTTCGGATAATAGCGAGCTAGGTACAAGGATCACTATAGTGTATCGTGTAGAAATGTATAAAAATTGCTAAGTGTTTTGCCGTATGTTCAAGAGTGCGGTTGTATGAGTGTGTGTAGCCAAAATTAGCCAAGTGTTTCTAAAGCTAGCTCGCTACCCCTTTTAAAATAGAAGTTAACTAGCCTAACAAACTATCCACAATTCGTGCCATGCTCCCACGTTCTCCACAACGTCCATTTTCAGTCAAACACGTGCGAAATAACCGTGGAATATTCCTTAGTAACATTGCCAAGACCAAGTCCAACTTGTTACTCCTGCAAAACAATACGAAATTCAAAGTAAACAATCGTTAGTACAAGGATCCTTAGGGTGATCCATGATCCTGATCCTGATCCTGAAGCACTTCTGAGGATCACTATCTGTCACAGAAGTAAGGATCACTAATAGGATAATAAGTGAGGATCATAGGTCATTAAAAAATCCTGCCCTAACACAACATATTATTTAAAATTGTGAATTGAGATACCTTAATTTTGAAAGCCTTAGGGTTTTCTCCTGTTGGAATCTCTCTATGTTGTAAGTATCTCATGATTGGGAGGATCCATGATCCTGAATGAGATCAAGTATCCTCATTAGGGATAATTGCAGAATCCTCTCCTATTTCCATAGCCGCATGATCCTCAATAGCAGGAGCCAGTATATGGATAATGGGGATACTTATATCCTCCGGGATCTTCAAAGATGATCCTAGATTAGCCAATGCATCAGCTTCTGTATTTTCTTCCCTTGGTACCTGTGTCAAACTAAAAGAGGGTACCTGTGTCAAACTAAAAGAAACAAAAGAGAGTGCCAACTCTTTGACTATCTCCAAATATTTGGTTAGCTTTTCACCTTTAACAGCATAGGTTCCATTAAAGTGAATAGTGATTAACAATGAATCTACATGTACCTCAAGATACCTGATCGTCATATGCTTAGCAATTTGCAAACAAGCTATCAAGGCTTCATATTCAGCCTCATTGTTAGTAGTTTGGAACTCACAAGCTATAGAGTGGGGTATTATGTCCCCCTGTGGCGATTTTAGTAGTATTCCAAGCCCTGTGCCTTTGACATTTGAGGATCCATCAGTATAGAGTATCCAAGGATCCTTGGTCTCTTCTAGCTGCTGGACTTCTACTTTAGCTTCCTTTTGCAAATCACTACTGAAATCTGCCACAAAGTCAGCTAATGCTTGGGATTTAATGGCTGTCCTGGGCTCATATCTTATATCATACGCACTGAGCTTCACTGCCCACTCAGCCATCCTTCTTGACATTTCAGGTTTCCTGAGTACAGTCTTAATTGGAAAATTAGTTTTAACAATAATGGCATGAGTTTCAAAATAATGTCTTAATTTAGTAGATGCCATAATTAGTGCAAGGATAAGTTTTTCTACGTGTGAATACCTGGATTCAGCATCGAGTAAACTCTTATTGACATAATAGACAGGATGTTGCGTACCTTCGTGATCCTTAACAAGGACGGCACTTACTGCTTTTGAGGATACCGCTAGATACAAGGATAACACATCCCCTTTTTCTGGTTTCATCAAGGCCGGGGCCAAGGACAGGTAATCCTTAAGAGCTCTTAAGGCACTTTCATGCTTCTCAGTCCATTCGAATTTTTTGTTCTTCCTCAAGATATCATAGAACTCTTTACATTTCTCTGAGGACTTAGATATGAATCTGTTCAAAGCTGCAATCCTGCCTGTTAGCCTCTGGACATCCTTAGCATTGGCAGGAGACTTGATGTTCACTATAGCTTTGATTTGTTCTGGACTGGCTTCAATGCCTCTCTTTGTCACCATATATCCTAAGAATTTACCTGCTTTAACACCAATGTGACATTTTGAAGGATTAAGTTTCATGTTATATTTGTCAAGGATATCGAATGCTTCCTCCAAGTCCCTTGGGTGATCCTCAGCCTTTTTGGATTTTACCACCATATCATCTATGTAAACCTCCATAGTTTGTCCAATATGATCCTTGAACATCATATTCACCAGCCTTTGATAAGTTGCACCTGCATTCCTTAGTCCAAATGGCATAGCAATATAACAGCATATACCAGTTGGAGTCATAAAGGCTGTATCCTCTTGATCAGATGGTTCCATCTGAATTTGTTGAAATCCAGATGAAGCATCCATAAAAGTTAACAGTTCATGACCCGCCGTTGCATCCACCATGGAGTCAATGTGGGGTAATGGGAGAGGATCATTGGGACATGCCTTATTTAAATCAGTAAAATCGACACATACCCTCCACTTTCCATTTTTCTTTTGAACAACAACCACATTGGCCAACCATCTTGGATACTTAACCTCTCTAATCATACCTGCTCGGAGCAATTTCTCTACCTCTTCCTGGATAATGGCATTTCTTTCTGGTGCAAACTTCCTCCTCTTTTGGTGGATTGGTTTGAAGGACCTATCAATGCCAAGTTTGTGAGTGATTATATATTTAGATATACCTGTCATGTCTTCATGTTTCCATGCAAAGGTAGTTTTCCTCCTTTTGAGGAAGGATATGAGGTCTTCTCTTATTTCGCCAAGGATCCCTAATCCTATATAGACTTTAGATTCAGGATCATCAGGATCCATAAGGATTTCTACTACATCCTGTTCTCTTGCCTCCAGGACATCCCTTGGAGGATGCTTTAATTGCTATTGCTCCCTTGATTTTGAGGCTGGTTTCATTGATGAGGTGTAGCAGTTCTTAGCTTCTTGCTGATCACTATCAATCTTCACTATGCCCCAAGGACTAGGAAGCTTCGCACATTGATGATAGGTGGATGGGACTGCCTTCATATCATGTATCCAAGGCCTGCCAAGGATAACATTACAACAAGATAAACAGTCAATAACACAAAATTTTTGGTAACAATGCAGCCCTTCTATATAAATTGGGAGTTTTATGTCCCCCAGAGTAATCTTAGTTTCGCCACTGAATCCCACGAGCACAGAGGATCTTGGTATGATATCGGATTAGGGGATACCAATCTTCTTAAGAACATCAAGCTGGATAATGTTCACAGAGCTTCCTCCGTCTATAAGGATCATGCGGACAAAATGGTTAGAAATAAAAAGAGAGATAATCAAACCATCGTGATGAGGATCCTGAATGTCAACACGATCATCCTCATCAAAAGTTATGACTTTTCCTTCGGAGACACTGGATGTTCGGATGGGTCTATCTCCATTATCCATCTTGGTTTCCTTTGCATGCCTTTTAGCTGCTGAGAAGGATGTTCCACAGATGTCTGATCCACCAGAAATAAAGTTTATAACTTGTGCATCTGCTGGAGGGGCTGGAGCTTTCTCTGGGATCCTTTCAGGATCCTGAGTCCTTGACTTCTTTCTCCCCAATAATTCTTTCAAGTGCCCCTTGCTCAACAAGTATCCAATTTCTTTTCTCAGTGCAATGCATTCTTCTGTGAGATGCCCAAAGTCTTCATGATATGCACACCACTTTGACTTATCTTTAGTTGTAGCTGGTCTGTCATTTTTCCTGGGCCATCTCGCTTTATCACCTAGATTCTGCATTGCAAGGATTAGCTCATTGTTATCAACAGAAAAACAATATTCAGAAATTGGAGGATAATCCTCATCATCCTCTTCTTGATCAACAGCATACACGTTCTGGTTATCAGATTTGTTATAGGATCTGAACTTGTTGTTCTTGAACGAGGATCCTTGTTTCTATTGCTTTGAGGATCCTGCTAATCTCTCGTGGATCCTTTTGTCATCCTCTAGCCGGATGAACCTAAGTGCCCGGGTTCTTACCTCATCTAGGTTCCTGCATGGTGTCATAACAAGATCATCATAGAATAATGAATCCCTAAGCAATCCCATTTTAAAGGCTTCAACAGCCGTAGCTATATCCAGGTTAGGAATATCTAAGGATTCTTTACTAAATTTAGTGATATAATCCCTTAATGATTCATTATGACCCTGGGTTATCCTATATAGATCACTAGTTAAACGCTCAAATTTTCTACTACAAGAAAACTGGTTATTAAATAGGTTAACTAGATTAGCAAATGAGGTAATAGAGTAAGGGGGAAGACTTAGCAGCCATTTAAGAGCTGATCCAATAAGAGTGGATCCAAATCCCTTGCACAGACATGCTTCCTTTAACCTTTCTGGGATGGGATTGATCTCCATCCTTTCCCTGTATTGTGCTATGTGTTCTTCAGGATCCATTGAACCATCATACAACTTCATGGTTGGCACGTGGAACCTCTTGGGTATCTCAGCATCACAGATTGGTGGTGCAAAACGAGATATCGTATGGCTCCCATCTGCAATCTCCGGGATAGGCTTGACCACTACTGGGACACTTGATATCATATCCTTTAACTTTTGCAATTCTCTGGCCATGGCATGATTGATACCTGTATCCTGCATGAGACCATGGTTAGTGTTATAAGAATTATTGAACGTGTTACCTCCCACTGGGTTCAAATTAGGAAGAGTGGATGTGAATCCATGTTGTTGAGACTCCGGAATGATCGAAGGACTAGTAGAAGCAATGGTTTGCATTGGAATAAAATCTCCCTGATGGATATCTGAACTCCCTGATTGCAAACTCCTTAAGGATCCATGAAACTGAGAGGATCCTTGGACCTGCGAGGATCCTGGGACAAAGGAGGATCCTTAAACCTGAGAGGATCCTGGAACATAAGAGGATCCTTGTACCTGGGAGGATCCTGGGGCATAGGAGGATCCTTGAACCTGGGACGATCCTGAGGCATAGGAGGATCCTTGAACCTGGGAGGATCATGGGGCATAGGAGGATCCTTGAATCTGCGAGGATCCTTGGAATGGCCAGAACCCTTGAATCTGCTGCGCTCCTGGGTATCCTCCTGAGCTTGCGAAGGATCCTATATGCTGAGGATGGGATCCTGCTGGCTGGAAGTATGAACTTGATGCCTGAGTCATTGCTGATGATCCGTAGTGCACTCCTTTTGGTCCTCCCACATATTGGACATCTGGAACCACTGAAGGCTGAGAAGATACAACCGGAGTATCGAAGTTCAAAGATCTGGGCATCAGTGGGGAATGATCTTCTGCCGATCTCTTTTGTTTCTTGAGGTCTCCGATTTCTTTAAGGATCCTTTCGTTGGTCTTATCCTGCTGCTGTATATGCTCCTTCATCTGCAAAATCAGAGTAAACATGTCACTAATAGTAGGAGTATAAGAGGCAGAGGAAGTTGGAGGTTTTGAGAAAATGGGAGTTGGTTTCTTCTCGGCATTTTCCTGAGATCCAGAAGGTGGTGGAGGCAAAGGTGGAATGCCCTGAGATGAATTGACTGCAGACATCGCAATAGAAGTATTCTTTGATGATGAAGCCATCTGCTTGGATGCAATGAACCGAAATGATCACGAGAATGAGAATCTTTATGAATGAAGCACCAATTGCCCCACGATGGGCGCCAAACTGTTTTGGTCGAAAATTAGACAAGGATAATGCAACCAAACTCTCTGTTACGGGGTATGATGCTTGAATTGGTAAACAACAATGAGGATCACTCAGAAATGTATTGAACAGGTGACACAATGATTTATACGAGGAAAAAGCCTTTAATCAATGAATGATCTCCGGCATAAAAAACCTCGGGTGATGGAAACAACCGATCACCAACTAAAATTAAACAATAATTCTTTACAACTTTGGATGATAGCGAGCTAGGTACAAGGATCACTATAGTGTATCGTGTAGAAATGTGTGAAAATTGCAAAGTGTTTTGTCGTAAGCTATTGAGTGCAGTTGTACGAGTGTGTGTAGCCAAAATTAGCCAAGTGTTCTAAAAACTAGCTCGCTACCCCTTTGTTTTGGTCAAAAATCACACAAGGATAATGCAACCAAACTCTAGGTAAACGGGGAATGATGCTTGGTTTGTTGAAAAAATAAAGTATCACTTTAGTGAGAAATATGCAAGTGACACAAGGATTTATACGAGGAAAAAGCCCTTGATCAATGAATGATCTCCGGCATAAAAAACCTCGGGTGATGGCAACTACCGATCACCAAACTTCAATATAACAAAAAATGGTTACAACTTCGGATGATAATGAGCTGAGTACAAGGATCACTATAGTATCGTGTGTCTAAGCGTGTGAGAAATGTGTTGTGTGTCTTCCGAATGGGGAAGAGTGTTATATATAGAAGTGTGAGTGACCTATTTTAGGTAAATAGACTAACAATCAGCTCATTACCCCATTAGAAATAAAAGTAAATCTAGCCTAAATTATCGCCCTTAAATCATGCCGAGTTTCCATATCCTCTACAACGTTCTTCTCTGATTAAGCATATGCCAAAGTTGTAAAGACGCGTCCCTTGATTACGTTCCTAAGAGCGGATCCTGTGACAACTCGAATTTCCAAGATTTCTATTTCGCATTTATTGCACGTTCTTGTATTGTTTAGTTGATTATTTGCACAATTAATTGCTATGGAATTATATACGTTTTGATACAATGAAGTGTATTGTGTGATTGTGCATGGTTATGTGCTAATTGCAATAAACTTGTCAAATATGTAAACTTATGTAAACTTGGTGGTGAAACTATGAGATTGTTATGAGATGGTGTATATGTGTAAAATATGATACTTAGGGAGGTAGAGGGTAATTAGTGAAATCCTAGAGATATTAACCCTAATCCCTTTTCACTAATCATTAGCACACAAAAACCAAAGCACGTACATTCATTTTCTCTGGCAATCATCATCACCAAGATATCCATCACTCTTGATTCCTCTCCTTCTCTAGAATCAATCCAAGGTAATTGTGAAATCATTGGTTATTGGTTGTTTGATTGTTATCAATACTTGATTCCTGTAATTCTTGTAAACCCTAGTCTTCATATGATGCTTCCGTGTTTTTAATTTATGTTAATTATTGTGATATGAAGATGATTCATCGTATAATCCATTGTCTGATGAATTAGATGCATGATATGATAGAACGCTTGTTGTTGATTTGGTTTCTTCTATGCAAAAGTAAGGAGATTAGGGTTCAGAATCGTATGAACGTGCTGTACGTTACTTTTCTTATGTTCCTGTGCAACTAGGGTTTTAAGTCCTAGTTTTGTGATTAAAAGTCTGAACCTCCTTAAACATCATACTGTCCGAATTTTTATGCCAAGGAAACAAAGTCTGAGTTTGGTGATAAACGTTGTCTGAGTTTTATATCTTTATGCATGGTCCGAAACTTTTATGAAAACCTCAAAGGGTCCGAGTTTTTGGCATGATTATGTGGGTCCGACTTTCTTTAATTCATGTGGTCCGAGTTTCATTAGCATATGACAAGGTCCGAGTTTTTTGAAATGTTTAACAGGTCCGACTTTTAAAGAGCATATGCTTGGTCCGATCTTTGAGATCACAAGGAAAGGGTGTCACTTTGTCCGAACTTTTAAGTAAAGGATCCCCCTTCCTTTTGTCTGAGTTTTTGTATGAACTTCACAAGTGGTCCGAGTTTAATGCTAGACTGGTCCGACCTTTATGGAAAGGACACTAGGTCCGACTTTTTACACAAGGAACCCTTTTGGTCCGAGTTTAAACCCCCAATCCCCATGTCCGACTTTTGTGTGGTTAACATAAAGCTATGAATAAATGTATGATACATCATGATTTAACCTGTTACGTTGATCACCTTGTTAAGATACATGCATGACTATGTAAGTGGTTAACTGTTGTTAACTCAATTAGTATATCCTGCTAGTTAATTAACGGTGTGACCGTATCATTCCTGTTATGATTGTGAACTTTGATAAGTTGCTAACATCGTTAAGGCTGCGACTCTCCCAAGAATGTGAAACAATGATCATGTTAGTACAAACTGTGATGAAAATTTGTGTGAAACATAGATTACATGTGAAATATTGCGAATTCGAAACTGATTATTATACGTGCATACAATAGGACTTGATTGATTACTTGTGAGTGCAAAACCTAGCATACCGAGCAAACCAAGGTGAGTTCACACCCTTACTAAGGCATGGGATTCCCAAGGGCTTGGGAATGGGATTGAAGGAATAAAGTTGAATAGATTCGTACTGACACTAATACTAAACTACCATACCAGCGTCCTCGGTTGTGCAGGACACATACGTAAACCTACGTATGCTTATACTACTTACTGTCCTCGGTTGTGCAGGACACAGGCGTAAAGCCCACATATGCATATGCTTCTTACTGTCCTCGGTTGTGCAGGACACATACTTATGTTTCTTACTGTCCTCGGTTGTGCAGGACACATACTTATGCTATTCACTGTCCTCGGTTGTGCAGGACACATACTTACAATCTACGTAGACTTATACTTATCCCTATCTCCGGTTGTGAAGGATACTCACGTAAAACCTACGTGTATTTATACTTACTACTATCCTCGGTTGTGAAGGATACTTATGGTTACGAATAGTCTAGTGGTTATACAACATGGGAAGCCCCCACCAATAGAACGTACTAACGGCCTAGTAGAGCCACCTGTTACATACGAACTTACTATTACGCATTTACTTTCTGTGAACTCGCTCAACTAGTTGTTGATCCTCTGTTACATGCCTTACAGGTCGTTAGGTACATGCAGCTTGCACATGGAGGAGCTGGTCGTTGGGGGCTTGGATCGTGATTATCTTATTAAACACTTATGACGTTTCGTACTTAATTATGTTGGGTTGTGATTATACGCTTCCGCTAAACAATAATAACTTACTTATGATTTTGGATCACCTTTCTTATGGATTTGGTTTGGTTTAATGGCAATTACTTTTACTATATATATTGTTCTATATGATTGGTGGCTTGATCCTGGTCAGTCACGCTCCCAAGCGGTGATACTCCGCACGTGGATTTTGGGGGTGTGACAGATTGGTATCAGAGCCATTGGTTATAGAGAACTTGGTTTTGATATGGGAAAACGTTTTTATTAAAACCAGACTATAACCAGAACAGTGCTCTCAACGATCCACAACGACGCTTCGCTCCACGTGCAAGACTCAACATACTAAGTAATGAGGTTTATGTTTATTGCCTCCTTGCTAGAATTGCATAGAACTTTGCTCGTAGTATGCTTACATTACTTTGCTCACTACTTGTTATTGCTTGAGAACACCTACGTGCTTACACTCTTCTGTCATCGCACTATTCGCGAACCTCTCTCACTTACGTTACATTTGCTATGAAGATCATGGCCGGACATATCAACATGACACAAGCCCAGTTGACGGCTCTCATTAATGAACGAATTGTTGCGGCACTGGCAGCCATACAAGCAGGAGGTCAACACGCTTAGTCACCTGCTTGCACCTTCAAAAATCTCAAGGATTGCCAACCTAGTACCTTCAGTGGAACTGAGGGGGTTGAAGGCCTCCTCCATTGGTTCGAGAGACTCGAAACTGACTTCGAGGTGCATGATTGCCCTGAGTCACGTAGGGTAAAGTTTGCTACTGGAACACTCGAAGGTGCTGCATTAACCTGGTGGAAAGCACAGGTTCAGATGTTAGGGCTGGCAGCTGCTAATGCCACCCCCTGGAACGAGTTCAAGGACTTAATTAAGGAAGAGTTTTGCAGTCGAGAGGACATCCACAAACTTGAGGTAGAGTTCCTCAACCTACAGATGGTGGGGTCTGAAATTGAAGTTTATACGAGGAGATCAAACGAGTTAGCCACACTTTGTCCTACTATGGTAGACCCTCCCACCAAACGCATCGAACTGTATCTCAAGGGTCTGGTGCCTGAAATTCAGAGTCATATGACCATAGCTAACCTTGGCACTATCCAGCAAGCCACTCGACTGGCTCATCGTCTCACAGACCAGGCTGTAGAACAGAACAAACTACCGAAACGAGCTAAGACTGATACTGCATGTGCTTCTAGAGATAACAAACGCAAGTGGGATGAAAACCTGAGCACGGGATTAATTTTGGTCCAGCCTCTGATGCAGCAGCAAGAGATAGATGACTACCAGAGCCCCAGACAGCAGTTTTCTAGTAGTCATGGGCAGAAAAGATATCGAGGAATTCACCCATGGTGCAACAAATGTAACAGACACCACGGTGGCCAGTGCAACAGGGGTCGTTGCCAGCGGTGTCTCAAGATTGGTCATGAAGCTAAGGATTGTCGAAACTCACGTCCTGTAACTCAAGAACAACAACGACCGCCTCAATCTTCACAGAATCAACAGCAACAACAAAGTTTTAAAGGATGTTTTCAGTGTGATGCTAAAGATCAATACAAGAGGCATTGTCCGCATATGAACCAGGACCAGACTCAGAACCACGACCATGGAAACAGGGACGACAATGGTGATAGCGTTGCGGGAAACAGAGGAAACAATAACGCCGGAGCCGCGCGTACGTGATTGGTCAGGGTGACGCAAGGAACGATCTTATCGTAATAGTGGGTAAGTTTCTTCTTGTCGAATTCTATGTTACTATATTGTCTGATTTGGGTGTGAATACCAATTATATGTCTTTGAAAGTTAGTCGAATGATAAAACATACACCAACACCCTTGAACACCAAACCTGTCGTAGTGTTAGCTTATGGTACAAGTCTAGAGGCCACACATAGTTCAGGGTTGTAAAATTATCCTCGCTGGGTAGACGTTCCCTATCGACTTCATTCCTATAGTTCTGGACAGCACCTACACCTCGCGCACCGTATCGCTTAGCTCAATCCGAATTGGAAGAACTATCGACGCAGCTACAAGAACTCTTGGATAAGGGATTTATCCGACCTATCTTTTCGCCTTGGGGAGCTCCAGTATTATTCGTGAAAAAGAAGGATGGCACTTTCAGAATGTGCATTGATTATCGCGAACTGAACAAGGTCACGGTGAAGAACCGCTATCCTCTTCCTCGCATTGATGACTTATTCGACCAGTTGCAAGGGTCGAGTTACTACTCCAAGATTGATTTAAGGTCAGGTTACCATCAGCTGAGAGTCCGGGATGAGGACATCTCCAAGACAGCATTCAGAACTCGCTACGGTCACTACGAGTTTCTAGTCATGCCATTCGGGCTTACGAACGCGCCTGCAGTCTTCATGGATCTTATGAACAGGGTGTGCAAACCTTATCTTGACAAGTTCGTTATTGTCTTCATCGACGACATTCTGATCTACTCCAAGAGTCAGGAGGAGCACGAGCAGCATCTACGTCTTATCTTGGAACTTCTTCGAAAGGAACAGCTGTACGCAAAGTTTTCAAAATGCGACTTCTGGCTTCGTGAAGTCCACTTCTTAGGCCATGTGGTGAACAGGGATGGGATTCATGTCGATCCATCCAAGGTAGATTCGATCAGGAACTGGCCTGCACCGCGTACACCAACAGAAATACGCTAATTCTTGGGTTTGGCGGGGTATTACAGGCGATTCATCAAAGACTTCTCCAAGATCGCACAGCCACTTACTATGTTGACACAGAAAGGTTTTACCTATCGTTGGGGTAATACACAAGAAACGGCTTTTCAGTACCTGAAGGACAGACTATGCAGCGCACCTATCCTCTCATTGCCAGAGGGCACGGATGATTTTGTGGTCTATTGTGACGCATCGATACAGGGGCTTGGCTGTGTATTGATGCAGCGGGATAAAGTTATTGCTTACGCTTCTCGTCAACTCAAGATCCATGAACGGAAATACACGACGCACGATTTAGAGCTGGGAGCTGTTGTTTTCTCGCTTAAGATATGGCGACACTACCTGTACGGTACCAAGTGCACTATTTACACCGATCACAGGAGTCTCGAGCATATCTTCAAGCAGAAGGAATTGAACATGCGTCAACGAAGATGGGTTGAACTTCTGAACGATTACGAATGCGCTATCAAGTATCATCCAGGCAAGGCCAACGTTGTGGCCGACGCCCTTAGTCGGAAAGACACCTTACCTAAGCGCGTGCGAGCGCTACAGCTTACTATTCAGTCCAGTCTTCCTGCACGGATATGAGCTGCTCAGATAGAAGCTTTAAAACCCGAGAATGTCATGGCTGAAGCCTTA
This sequence comes from Helianthus annuus, assembly GCF_002127325.2. Taxonomy (NCBI): domain Eukaryota; kingdom Viridiplantae; phylum Streptophyta; class Magnoliopsida; order Asterales; family Asteraceae; genus Helianthus; species Helianthus annuus. The sequence continues at coordinate 127,580,073 of NC_035444.2, read as the reverse complement.
CGCGGCTCAAGGCAACGCATGGAACAAAAGGAAGACGGCGCCTACTATGTAACGGGGCGTATTTGGGTCCCACTTTATGGCGGTCTACGAGAGCTTGTGATGGACGAAGCGCACAAGTCTCGCTACTCGGTACACCCAGGGTCGGGTAAAATGTACCACGATATCAAAACAACATACTGGTGGCCAAGTATGAAAGCCCACATCGCCACCTATGTTGGCAAGTGCTTGACCTGTGCGAGAGTCAAGGTTGAATATCAGAAACCCGCAGGTCTACTGCAACAACCCAGGATACCACAGTGGAAATGGGAAGAAATTTCCATGGATTTCGTTACGGGCTTACCTAGATCCCAGCGTGGGAATGATACCATATGGGTGATCGTGGATCAACTCACCAAGTCTGCACACTTCCTGGCTATTAAGGAAACGGATAAGTTCTCCACTCTCGCAGACATCTATCTTAAAGAAGTTGTTTCAAGGCACGGGGTGCCCACCTCCATCATCTCGGATCGGGATGCACGATTCACGTCAGAGCTATGGCAAGCGATGCACAAAGCGTTTGGCTCCTGTTTAGACATGAGCACAGCTTATCACCCTCAGACGGATGGGCAGTCTGAGCGAACAATCCAGACTCTTGAAGACATGCTTCGAGCATGTGTTATCGATTTCGGCAACGGCTGGGAAAAGCACCTCCCTTTGGTGGAGTTTTCTTACAATAACAGTTATCACACCAGCATACAAGCCGCTCCATTCGAGGCATTGTACGGACGTAAATGCCGGTCACCTCTCTGCTGGGCAGAGGTGGGGGATAGTCAGATTACGGGTCCAGAGATTGTAGTGGACGCCACAGAAAAGATTGCACAAATACGACAACGCATGGCGGCAGCTCGCGACCGTCAGAAAGCCTACGCGGATAAGCGTAAAAAGCCATTGGAATTTCAGGTCGGGGACCGGGTATTACTTAAAGTCTCACCCTGGAAGGGTGTGGTACGTTTTGGCAAACGGGGTAAACTAAATCCGCGATATGTCGGACCATTTGAGATTATAGAAAGAATAGGCCCAGTAGCCTACAGATTGAACCTACCAGCTGAACTCGGTGCAGTCCACAATGTTTTTCACGTGTCAAATCTGAAGAAGTGCCTGTCAGATGAGACCCTCATCATTCCTTTTAAGGAACTCACTATCAACGAGCGGTTGCAGTTCGTCGAGGAACCTGTAGAAATCACGGACCGGGACGTGAAGGTCCTCAAACACAAGAGAATCCCTCTTGTTCGAGTTCGTTGGAACTCCCGACGTGGCCCAGAGTACACCTGGGAACGCGAAGACCAAATGAAAGAAAAGTACCCCCAGTTATTCGAAAACCGTGCAACCACTACTGAGACTGAAGCTACTACTGCGGAATTTCGGGACGAAATTCCAAATCAACGGGGGGATGATGTGACACCCCAGGAAAACCAGTGAACAATACAGCTTACCTAGCTTCCTTAGTGAGTGCGTACCAAATTTCGGGACGAAATTTCTTTTAAGTTGGGGATAATGTGACAACTCGAATTTCCAAGATTTCTATTTCGCATTTATTGCACGTTCTTGTATTGTTTAGTTGATTATTTGCACAATTAATTGCTATGGAATTATATACGTTTTGATACAATGAAGTGTATTGTGTGATTGTGCATGGTTATGTGCTAATTGCGATAAACTTGTCAAATATGTAAACTTATGTAAACTTGGTGGTGAAACTATGAGATTGTTATGAGATGGTGTATATGTGTAAAATATGATACTTAGGGAGGTAGAGGGTAATTAGTGAAATCCTAGAGATATTAACCCTAATCCCTTTTCACTAATCATTAGCACACAAAAACCAAAGCACATACATTCATTTTCTCTGGCAATCATCATCACCAAGATATCCATCACTCTTGATTCCTCTCCTTCTCTAGAATCAATCCAAGGTAATTGTGAAATCATTGGTTATTGGTTGTTTGATTGTTATCAATACTTGATTCCTGTAATTCTTGTAAACCCTAGTCTTCATATGATGCTTCTGTGTTTTTAATTTATGTTAATTATTGTGATATGAAGATGATTCATCGTATAATCCATTGTCTGATGAATTAGATGCATGATATGATAGAACGCTTGTTGTTGATTTGGTTTCTTCTATGCAAAAGTAAGGAGATTAGGGTTCAGAATCGTATGAACGTGCTGTACGTTACTTTTCTTATGTTCCTGTGCAACTAGGGTTTTAAGTCCTAGTTTCGTGATTAAAAGTCTGAACCTCCTTAAACATCATACTGTCTGAATTTTTATGCCAAGGAAACAAAGTCTGAGTTTGGTGATAAACGTTGTCTGAGTTTTATATCTTTATGCATGGTCCGAAACTTTTATGAAAACCTCAAAGGGTCCGAGTTTTTGGCATGATTATGTGGGTCCGACTTTCTTTAATTCATGTGGTCCGAGTTTCATTAGCATATGACAAGGTCCGAGTTTTTTGAAATGTTTAACAGGTCCGACTTTTAAAGAGCATATGCTTGGTCCGATCTTTGAGATCACAAGGAAAGGGTGTCACTTTGTCCGAACTTTTAAGTAAAGGATCCCCCTTCCTTTTGTCCGAGTTTTTGTATGAACTTCACAAGTGGTCCGAGTTTAATGCTAGACTGGTCCGACCTTTATGGAAAGGACACTAGGTCCGACTTTTTACACAAGGAACCCTTTTGGTCCGAGTTTAAACCCCCAATCCCCATGTCCGACTTTTGTGTGGTTAACATAAAGCTATGAATAAATGTATGATACATCATGATTTAACCTGTTACGTTGATCACCTTGTTAAGATACATGCATGACTATGTAAGTGGTTAACTGTTGTTAACTCAATTAGTATATCCTGCTAGTTAATTAACGGTGTGACCGTATCATTCCTGTTATGATTGTGAACTTTGATAAGTTGCTAACATCGTTAAGGCTGCGACTCTCCCAAGAATGTGAAACAATGATCATGTTAGTACAAACTGTGATGAACATTTGTGTGAAACATAGATTACATGTGAAATATTGCGAATTCGAAACTTATTATTATACGTGCATACAATAGGACTTGAATGATTACTTGTGAGTGCAAAACCTAGCATACCGAGCAAACCAAGGTGAGTTCACACCCTTACTAAGGCATGGGATTCCCAAGGGCTTGGGAATGGGATTGAAGGAATAAAGTTGAATAGATTCGTACTGACACTAATACTAGACTACCATACCAGCGTCCTCGGTTGTGCAGGACACATACGTAAACCTACGTATGCTTATACTGCTTACTGTCCTCGGTTGTGCAGGACACAGGCGTAAAGCCCACATATGCATATGCTTCTTACTGTCCTCGGTTGTGCAGGACACATACTTATGTTTCTTACTGTCCTCGGTTGTGCAAGACACATACTTATGCTATTCACTGTCCTCGGTTGTGCAAGACACATACTTACAATCTACGTAGACTTATACTTATCACTATCCCCGGTTGTGAAGGATACTCACGTAAAACCTACGTGTATTTATACTTACTACTATCCTCGGTTGTGAAGGATACTTATGGTTACTAATAGTCTAGTGGTTATACAACATGGGAAGCCCCCACCAATAGAACGTACTAACGGCCTAGTAGAGCCACCTGTTACATACGAACTTACTATTACGCATTTACTTTCTGTGAACTCGCTCAACTAGTTGTTGATCCTCTGTTACATGCCTTGCAGGTCGTTAGGTACATGCAGCTTGCACATGGAGGAGTTGGTCGTTGTGGGCTTGGATCGTGATTATCTTATTAAACACTTATGACGTTTCGTACTTAATTATGTTGGGTTGTGATTATACGCTTCCGCTAAACAATGATAACTTACTTATGATTTTGGATCACCTTTCATATGGATTTGGTTTGGTTTAATGGCAATTACTTTTACTATATATATTGTTCTATATGATTGGTGGCTTGATCCTGGTCAGTCACGCTCCCAAGCGGTGATACTCTGCACGTGGATTTTGGGGGTGTGAGAGATCCTGCTAGACATTCCTGCAAGATAACATTAAATCCAATGAAAACAACTGTTAGCATGAGGATCCCTATGATGGTCCGTGATCCTGATCCTGGAACTCTTCTGAGGATCACTATCTGCCAAAGAAATAAGGATCACTGGTTAGGATCACATGTAAGGATCATATGTCATAAAAATCCAGCCCTAACAATTGCCCCCAAAATATAAGGAGTGATATTGTAAATAAATGAGTTATATTTTGCTTGATCTTATCTGCAACGAGCTAATCGGATAACTAGCCGTTGGAGTCGGACTAGCCGTTGTGATTCTTACGTCAAAGAAGTGACAGCCCTGCAGATCATGATTATAAATAGGAGATAGAGATAGGATCAATTCGCATTTAAAATCAAAGAAACTCCCTTTATAATCTCGTCCGAAGATCAATCAGGTATCTCTCTTCTTCCTTCTTCCTTCTCTTACTCTGTTTTTCTGCTTCTTTGTTTTTCTTCAACATTCTGCAAGCATGCTGCTACGCAACTCCCCTCATAAGGATCCTAAAAAGAACAGTCCCTTGAAGGGTCAAGGGATCATCAAGGATTCTCCCCATGAGAGGTGTTGTTTCACCGATGTTCATATTGATAGAATTCGTCATTGTTTTCCGGCGAATGCTATCTTTAAATCTTTCACTCCCACTGCTTTAAGTGACTTTGTCTCCGATACTTGGGTAGCTTTTCCTGTTACTCCGTTCACCATAGGCTATACGTAACCCTTTCCAGCTTTCACCCAATCTTTCTTTTCCCTGACCGGCATATCTTACATCCAAGCCATGACGATGATCTGGAGGGTTTTGTATACCCTTGAAAGGATTATTGAGCAGGAGGGGATTGACTTAGGGATGGCGGAGCTGGCTGAGCTGTATGATCTCACAACGTTTGGATTCTGTCGATATTTGCTCAAACGGAAAGCCGGAGAAGATCACCCTGTTCTTAAGGTCACCAAAAATGACATGAATTGGAAGCGACGATTCTTCTTTGTTAGGAGGGATACCATCCCTAATGGGAAGGATCTGCCCAAGGAGTGGGCTACTCATGGTAGGATAGAGGATCCTGGAAGGATCACCATCAGACTTGTTCCTTAAGGCGAGGATCACTAATATTCTGTTTTTTGTGCAGCCATATCTGTCGCTCATCTCAAGTTGACTCCTGCTGCAAGAGAGAGAGAGTTCTAGCCTTCAAAAAGCTTGATCCTGAGACCAGAAGTTTTCAAGTTGCCATTCAAGATTCACAGGAAGTATCATCCGCATCTGCCACAATGTCAAGTAAGTATCCTCATTTAAAAAGTAGTTCTATGTATGATTTTTAAATTAGTTAGAGTACTTATCTTATTTTGATTGTGTAGGCGCTGGGAAATCTATCAAGTCTGCCTCCAAGTTTGGTATTGATGATCTTGCTAATGTCAAGTCTACAAGGAAGAAGACCCCTGCTGCTAGTCCATCTGCTTCAGCCCCTAAAGCACCTGTCAGGGGTAAGGGAAAGAAGAGAAAGGCTTCTGAGGATCTTCAAGGATTTCCCCTGCTCCGCCAACAGTTTCTTGATTATGTTAATGAAGTAAGGATCATTGCTCTTGCTTGTGTATTCTGCTCGTATATCCTGCTTGCTTAAGGATCACCTGGTCCTGAACTTACCTTTTTCCCTTTCTGCAGAAACTTGCTGAAAGAGAAACCTACCTTGGCCATGTTGAGGCTCAGGACCGCCAAATCGCCGACCTCCAACAAATGGGCATGCTGAAGGATCTCAAGATAGCTGATCTTGAGAAGGAACTCTGGGCTACCAAGGATGAAGCTGCTCAAATGCTGATCAACATGGATTGTGAGAAGCAGGAGATCACCCAGGATGCCAAGGTCTCTGCCGCAATAGCTATGTATAAGATCCAATTGCAGATGGCTGCGGAGGCTCAGGATCCTGCCTTTGACAAGAGCACATGGGATGTGGAGGGCTGGAAGGCAAGGTTAGCAGAGTTGGAGGATGATGATGAAGCCGGGGAGATCCCATTGCTTGGAGGTGGTGATGCTGGCAAGGATCAGGGGGAAGCAAGTGGAGCTGGTGGTGATGGAGCAGCGAAGGTTTGAGCTGCAGGATTGGGCGATGATGGAAATTTCGAGACTTGGCCGGAGCCCAATTTTTTGAATTTGGTAGTGGTTTTTGTGGTTGTTGATGTTTTGAAACAATTTATGGTCTGTAACTTAAACAATAATTTTAGGATTGAGGATCCTTCAGACAATAGGTAGGATTGCAAATGGTGGAGGGATCCTCTGTTTGGGGGATGAAGCCTTTGTGATCCTGCCGCTTTTTATTTACCTGCATGCTATGACCGCACAAACAATGGACACCCTTTGCCAACCCATGTGGACGGGCCACGTTTTGCTGGTAGAAACGTGGGTTGGCAATTTTGACAACTTTGAAGGGTTTAGAATCCTTTGTTAATAAAATAACTCTAATCTTTTTGGCTTATCTCGTGTTGTCATCCTTTGTTTATCCTCTTATTTTCCAATTGTTTAAAAACATATTCATTTGAGTAAGAAAGGTTAAGCAAATCATGTTCAAGAATTTTAGGATATGATCCTGGATCAAATATCCTATAATCGAAAATTTTCAAGGTAGTTTATTTGAAGAATCATAGGTTCAGTTGTCAAGGTCTAAGGGTTATTCAAATGAATAATGAAATTAAAAATAGTTAAGGATCATACCTGAGGATCCAAGTTAGGATCCTAACCTTTAATCAGGATAACCATAAGTAAAACTTTAACGGATAATAAGGATTAAGGATCCTTAATTGTTTAACTTCGAAAACCTGAAAAAATGGAATATAACTTGGGACTAAGCCAATATAAAGGATTAGTTAGTAACTGGGGACATGCCCAAAGGATATCTGGGGACAAGCCCAAAGGATCACTGGGGACAAGCCCAAAGGATAACTGGGGACAAGCCCAAGGATAACTGGGGACAAGCCCAAAGGATAACTGGGGACAAGCCCAAAGGATCACTGGGGACAAGCCCAAAGGATAACTGGGGACAAGCCCAAGGATCGTATGCAAACTGGAGTATGGCCCTTACTGGCGACTATCCAAACTTGGTGACATGAAAATGTCAAAACCTTAGCTAACGTGAAAACGTTAGAAACCTTAGGAACGGATGTATGGTACGTCTACCATTATACGTAGGATCCTAGATATAGCCAGTACGATGAGGTTGTCAGCCCCTAAAGTGGGTACTGGTCCCAAAGACGTGAACTATACCAGGATCATCGTGCGCTACAGGCGAAAACTGGGGACAAGCCCAAGGATAATTGGGGTTGAACCCAAGGATCTGAGGTGCTTTTGAAGACTATCAATAACATGCTAAGGATACCTGTACTATCAGAACTCAAATTCTCGTGAGAGGAGGATGAAGGATACGTGATCCTTATCCTTAGGTAAAAATAAGAAAATGGAAAGGTTTTGAGATAAGGACTTTACCAGAGTAAGGATCACTGATATCGCCGGGATCCTTCGAGGATGCTTTCATTGTAAGGATCATATGCTTGAAGGATCCTGTTCACATGAAATATTTCTTTAAGTGAATAGCATTCCAGGCTCTTGGTAACAAGTTTCCTTCCATGGTTAGCAATCTGTATGCCCCCTTTCCTGCTTCGGCTTCAATCAAGTAAGGGCCTTCCCATTTTGGTGCCAATTTTCCATCAGCAGGATTGATGGTATTTTGGAATGCTTTTCTCAACACCATATCCCCGACTTGGAACTTCCTTATCCTGACATTTTTGTTGTAGGCACCAGCCATTCTTTGTTGGTAGCTTGCCATCCTTATCCTAGCCAGATCCCTGATTTCCTCAATAGTATCCAAGTCTTGAGCTAGTTTTGCAGCATTCTCTTCAGGATCATGAGTACTTGTTCTAGCAGTTGGAACCACCATTTCTGTTGGGATCACTGCTTCTGCCCCAAATACTAAAGAGAAGGGTGTTTGACCAGTGGCATTCTTGGGAGTTGTCCTATCAGCCCACAGCACATAAGGCGATTCCTCTGCCCATTTCCCCTTCTTGGATCCTAATTTCTTCTTCAGGTTGTTGATGATGATCTTGTTGGATGATTCTGCTTGACCATTGGCTTGTGGATGGACTGGTGTTGATGTTATCATCTTAATTCCCCAACTGTCACAAAAGTTAGTGGTTCTGCTCCCAATGAATTGGGAACCATTATCACATACAATTTTAGAGGGAATGCCAAATCTGGTTATAATGTTTCTCTTAATAAAGGATATAACTTCCTTTTCTCTGACTTGAGCAAAAGCTTCAGCTTCTATCCACTTGGAGAAGTAGTCGGTCATGGCAAGCATAAATACTTTTCCACCAGGTGCTTTAGGGAGCTTGCCAACTATATCCATCCCCCATCTCATGAATGATATTGCTGTGTCTTTGACAAGGATCACACTTCTTAGCATATTCTACAGCATCCCTTTTCATAGTTGGCCAGTAGTATCCTGTTCTAAGGATCCTTGAGAACAATGCCCTGCCCCCAGTGTGGTTCCCACAATCTCCTTCATGGAAGTCTCTCAACACTTCTTGAATTTTGGGATCCTCGATACATCTTAAATATGGTCCTGCAAGAGATCGCTTATATAATACATTATTTAAGATTGTGAATTGAGATACCTTAATCCTGAAAGCTCTAGGATTTTCTCCCATAGGAATCCCCCCGTGTTGTAAGTATCTCATGATTGGTGAGATCCATGATCCTGAGTGAGATTGAGTTTCCTCACTAGGAATCACTGCAGTATCCTCTTCTATTTCCATGGCTACCTGATTTTCAATAGCAGGAGCCAGGATATGGATGATGGGGATACTTATATCCTCTGGGATCTTCAAGGATGATCCTAGATTGGCCAATGCATCAGCTTCTGTATTTTCCTCCCTTGGTACCTGTGTTAAACTGAAAGAAACAAAGGAGAGTGCCAATTCTTTGACTATCTCTAAATATTTGGTTAATTTTTCACCTTTAACAGCATAGGATCCATTAAAGTGATTAGTGATCAGTAATGAGTCTACGTATACTTTAAGATATCTGATCCCCATATCCTTAGCAATTTGCAAGCCAGCAATTAAGGCTTCATATTCAGCCTCATTGTTAGTTGCTTGGAACTCACAAGCTATGGAGTGGGGTATTATGTCCCCCTGTGGCGTTTTTAGTAGTATGCCGAGCCCTGTGCCTTTAGCATTTGAGGATCCATCAGTATGTAGTATCCAAGAATCCTTGGTTTCATCTAGCTGCTGGACCTCCAATTCTGCTTCCTTTTGTAGATCACTACTGAAATCAGCCACAAAGTCTGCTAGTGCTTAGGATTTAATGGCTGTTCTAGGCTCATATCTTATATCATGGGCACTAAGCTTTACTGCCCACTTAGCCATCCTTCAGGACATCTCTGGTTTCCTGAGGACATTCTTGACTGGAAAATTAGTTCTAACAACAATAGTATGGGTTTCAAAATAACGTCTTAGCATAGTAGATGCCATAATTAATGCAAGAATAAGTTTTTCAAGGTGTGAGTACCTGGATTCGGCATCAAGTAAACTTTTACTTACATAGTAGATAGGATGTTGTGTACCTTCGTGATCCTTAACAAGGACTGCACTTACAGCGGTTGAGGATACCGCCAGATATAAGGATAACACATCTCCTTTTCCGGGTTTCATTAATGCTGGAGCTGAGGACATATATTCTTTGAGGGCTTTCAAAGCATTCTCGTGATTTTCAGTCCATTCAAATCTCTTGTTTTTCCTTAGGATATCATAAAATTCTTTACATCTTTCTGAGGATTTTGATATGAACCTGTTTAGAGCTGCTATCCTGCCTGTTAGCCTTTGCACATCCTTAGCATTGGCAGGGGATTTGATATTCACCAATGCTTTAATTTGTTCCGGGCTTGCTTCAATGCCCCTCTGAGTTACCATATATCCTAGAAATTTCCCTGCTTTAACACCAAAGTGACATTTCGAAGGATTAAGCTTCATGTTATAATTATCAAGGATATCAAATGCTTCCTCCAAGTCCCTTAGGTGATCCTCAGCTTTCTTTGATTTTACTACCATATCGCCTATGTACACTTCCATAGTCTGTCCAATTTGATCTTTGAACATCATATTCACCAGCCTTTGATATGTTGCACCTGCATTTCTTAGTCCAAAAGGCATAGCAATATAGCAATATAAACCGGTTGGGGTCATAAAGGTCGTATCCTCTTGGTCAGATGGCTCCATCTGAATTTGTTGGAATCCAGATGATGCATCCATAAAGGTTAACAGTTCATGCCCCGCCGTTGCATCCACCATGGAGTCAATGTGGGGTAATGGGAAAGGATCCTTGGGACATGCCTTATTCAGATCAGTGAAATCGACACATACCCTCCACTTTCCGTTTTTCTTTTGGACAATAACCACATTGGCTAACCATTTTGGATATTTTACCTCTCTGATCATACCTGCTCGAAGTAGTCTTTCTACTTCTTCCTGGATAACGGCATTCCTTTCTGGTGCAAACTTCCTCCTTTTTTGGTGGATTGGTTTGATCGACTTGTCAATGCCAAGTTTATGAGTGATAATATCCTTAGATATACCTGTCATATCTTCGTGTTTCCATGCAAAGGTAGATTTTCTTCTTTTGAGGAAGGATATTATGTCTTCCTTCATCTTGCCAAGGATCCCTGATCCGATATAGATTTTTGATTCAGGATCATTAGGATCCAGAAGGATTTCGTCCACATCCTGTTCCCTTGCCTCCAAGACATTCCTTGGAGGATACTGTAATTGCTATTGCTCCCTTGGCTTCGAGGTTGGTTTCGTGGATGAGGTATAACAATCCTTGGCCTCCTGCTGATCACTGTCGATCTTGATTATCCCCCATGGGCTAGGGAGTTTCACACATTGATGGTAGGTGGATGGGACTGCTTTCATATCATGTATCCAGGGCCTGCCAAGGCTAACATTACAACAAGATAAACAGTCAATAACACAAAATTTTTGATAATTATGTAATCCTTCCACGTAGATTGGGAGTTTGATGTCCCCCAGAGTTTTCTTAGTTTCTCCACTGAATCCCACAAGTACGGAGGATCTTGGTGTGATGTCTGATTCTGGGACACCCATCTTCTTTAGAACATCAAGCTGGATAATGTTTACTGAGCTTCCTCCGTCGATAAGGATCCACAGATGTCTGATCCTCCGGAAATAAAGTTGATCACTTGTGCATTCGCCGGAGGGGCTGGAGCCTTTTCAGGGATCCTTTCAGGATCCTGAGTCCTTTGCTTTTTTCTTCCCAACAACTCTTTTAGATGCCCCTTGCTTAGCAGATATCCAATTTCCTTTCTTAATGCGATGCACTCTTCAGTTAGATGCCCGAAATCCTCGTGGTATGCACACCACTTTGACTTGTCTTTAGTCCCGGATGGTTTATCATTCTTTCTGGGCCACCTGGCTTTTTCTCCTAGATTCTGCATTGCAAGGATTAGTTCATGATTGTCAACAGAAAAACAATATTCAGAAATCGGAGGATAATCCTCATCATCCTCTTCTTGGTCAACAGCATGCACGTTCTGGTTGTCATTTCTATGGTAGGATTTGAATTTATTGCTCTTGAAGGAGGATCCTTGCTGTTAGGGCTGGATTTTTATAATACATGATTCTTACATGTGATCCTAACCAGTGATCCTTATTTCTTTGGCAGATAGTGATCCTCAGCAGAGTTCCAGGATCAGGATCACGGACCATTATAGGATCCTCATGCTAACAGTTACCTTCATTGAATCAAGTGATATTTTGCAGGAACATCTAGCAGAATCCGCTCTTAGCATCATGATCAAAGGACGTGTCTTTACAACTATAGCATGTGCTTAATCGGAGATGGACGTTGTGAAGGATATGGAAACTTGGCATGATTTAAGGGCGATAATTTAGGCTAGATTTGCTTTTATTTCTAAAGGGGTAATGAGCTGATTATTAGTCTTTTTACCTAAAATAGGCCACCTACACTTGTATATATAACACTCTTCCCCACTCGGAAGAACACACAACACAATTCTCACACGCTTACACACACATTACGATAGTGATCCTTGTACTCAGCTCATTATCATCCGAAGTTGTAACTATATTTTGATATATTGAAGTTTGGTGATCGGTAGTTGCCATCACCCGAGGTTTTTTATGCCGGAGATCATACATTGATCAAGGGCTTTTTCCTCGTATAAATCATTGTGTCTTTGCATATTTCACACTGAAGTGATCCTTTACTTTTTCTATAAACCAAGCATCATACCCCATTTACATAAAGTTTGGTTGCATTATCCTTGTGTGTTTTTTACCAAAACAGTTTGGCGCCCACCGTGGGGCAATTGGTGCTTCATTCATAAGAAAACCTTTTGTTCGAAATCATTTCAAAGAATTACATGGCTTCATCATTGAAAAACACGTCCACGGCGATGTCTGCAGTCACCTCGTCTCAGAACACTCTGCCTCCTCCACCGGCAGGATCCCAGAAGAATGCTGAGAAGAGACCAACTCCTACTAACTCTAAACCTCCATCTTCTTCTGCTATGAATTCTTATACTCCCAGTACTAGTGACGTATTTACTTTGATTTTGCAGATGAAGGATCGTATGCAGCGGCAGGATGAAACTAATGAAAGGATCCTCAGGGAAATTGGAGACCTCAAAAGACAAAAGAAAACGGCAGAGGATCATTCCCCACTGATGCCCAAATCCTTGAGCTTTGATACTCCAATAATCACTTCTCAGCCATCGGGAATCCCAGATGTGCAAATTATGGGAGAATCAAGAGAATTGCACCTCGGATCGGCAGCAATGACTCAGGCATCAGGCTCACACTTTCAGCCAGCAGGATCCTATCCCCAGCATATGGGATCCTTCATGAATTCAGGAGCCTATCCGGGAGCACAACAGTTTCAAGGATCCTACTTTGTTCCAGGATCATCCCAGGGTCAAGGACCCTCCTTTGTTCCAGGATCATCCCAGATACCAGGATCCTTCCAGGTGCCAGGATCCCTAAGAAGTTGGCAAACAGGAAGTCTAGATGTCCATCAAGGGGACTCCATTCCAATGCAGACCATTGCTTCCACTGGTCCCTCCGTTATCCCAGAATCCCAGCAATATGGATTCACTAACTTGAACTCAATGGGAGGTAACACTTTAAATAATTATCTTACCACTAACCATGGATTCATGCAGGATACAGGTATCAATCATGCTATGGCCAGGGAGTTGCAGAAGCTAAAGGATATGATCTCAAGTGTTCCAGGGGTAGTCAAGCCTATCCCAAAGATTGCAGATGGAAGCCATAAGGTATCTCGCTTTGCACCACCAATTTGTGATGCAGAGGTACCCAAAAGGTTCCATATCCCCACTATGAAGCTGTATGATGGTACAACGGATCCTGAGGAGCACATAGCATAATACAGGGAAAGGATGGAGATCAATCCAATCCCGGAAAAGCTAAAGGAAGCATGCCTATGTAAAGGATTTGGATCCACTCTTACTGGATCAGCTCTTAAATGGCTGCTAAGTCTTCCCCCTTACTCTATTACTTCATTTGCTAATTTAGTTAATTTATTCAATAACCAATTCTCTTGTAGTAGAAAATTTGAAAGATTAACTAGTGATTTATATAGGGTAACTCAAAGTCATAATGAATCATTAAGGGATTATATAACTAAATTCAGTAAAGAATCCTTGGACATTCCCAACTTGGATATGGCTACGGCTGTTGAAGCCTTCAAAATGGGACTGCTTAAGGATTCATTATTCTATGATGATCTTGTTATGACACCATGCAGGAATCTAGATGAAGTAAGAACTCGGGCACTCAGGTTCATCCGGCTAGAGGATGACAAGAGGATCCAGGAGAGACAAGTAGGATCCTCAAAACAAGAGAAACAAGGATCCTCCTTCAAGAACAATAAATTCAAATCCTACCATAGAAGTGACAACCAGAATGTGCATGCTGTTGACCAAGAAGAGGATGATGAAGATTATTCTCCAATCTCAGAATATTGTTTTTCCGTTGATAATCATGAACTAATCCTTGCAATGCAGAATCTAGGAGAAAAAGCTAGGTGGCCCAGGAAGAATGATAAACCATCCGGGACTAAAGACAAGTCAAAATGGTGTGCATACCATGAGGATTTCGGGCATCTAACTGAAGAATGCATAGCTTTAAGAAAAGAAATTGGATATCTGTTAAGCAAAGGGCATCTAAAAGAATTGTTGGGAAGAAAAAAGCAAAGGACTCAGGATCCTGAGAGGATCCCTGAAAAGGCTCCAGCCCCTCCGGCGAATGCACAAGTGATCAACTTTATTTCCGGAGGATCAGACATCTGTGGTACATCCTTCTCGGCGGCCAAAAGGCATGCAAAGGAAGCAAAAATGGATAATCGGGAGAGACCTATTCGAACATCAAGTGTCTCGGAAGGAAAGACGACAACGTTTGATGAGAATGATCGCATTAACATCCAGGATCCCCATCATGATAGTTTAGTTATTACCCTCTTTATCTCTAACCATTTTGTCCGCAGGATCCTTATCGACGGAGGAAGCTCAGTGAACATTATCCAGCTTGATGTTATGAAGAAAATGGGTATCCCAGAATCAGACATCACACCAAGATCCTCCGTGCTTGTAGGATTCAGTGGAGAAACGAAGAAAACTCTGGGGGACATCAAACTCCCAATCTACGTGGAAGGATTACATAATTATCAAAAAATTTGTGTTATTGACTGTTTATCTTGTTGCAATGTCATCCTTGGCAGGCCCTGGATACACGATATGAAAGCAGTTCCATCCACCTATCATCAATGTGTGAAACTCCCTTGCCCATGGGGGATAATCAAGATAGACAGTGATCAGCAGGAGGCTAAGGATTGTTATACCTCATCCATGAAGCCAACCTCGAAGCCAAGGGAGCAATAGCAATTACAGTATCGTCCGAGGAATGTCTTGGAGGCAAGGGAACAAGATGTGGACGAAATCCTCTTGGATCCTAGTGATCCTGAATCAAAAATCTATATCGGATCAGGGATCCTTGGCAAGATGAAAGAAGACATGATATCCTTTCTCAAAAGAAGAAAGTCTACCTTTGCATGGAAGCACGAAGATATGACAGGTATATCTAAGGATATCATAACTCATAAACTTGGCATTGACAGGTCTATCAAACCAATCCATCAAAAAAGGAGGAAGTTTACACCAGAAAGGAATGCCATTATCCAAGAAGAGGTAGAGAGACTACTTCGAGCAGGTATGATCAGAGAGGTAAAATATCCAAAATGGTTAGCCAATGTGGTCGTTGTCCAAAAGAAAAACGGAAAGTGGAGGGTATGTGTCGATTTCACTGATCTGAATAAGGCATGTCCCAAGGATCCTTTCCCATTACCCCACATTGACTCCATGGTGGATGCAACAGCGGGGCATGAACTGTTGACCTTTATGGATGCATCATCTGGATTCCAACAAATTCAGATGGAACCATCTGACCAAGAGGATACAGCCTTTATGACCCCAACAGGTTTGTATTGTTATATTGCCATGCCTTTTGGATTAAGAAATGCAGGTGCAACATATCAAAGGCTGGTGAATATGATGTTCAAAGATCAAATTGGACAAACTATGGAAGTATACATAGATGATATGGTAGTCAAATCAAAAAAAGCTGAGGATCACCTAAGGGATTTGGAAGAAGCATTTGATATCCTTGATAATTATAACATGAAGCTTAATCCTTCAAAATGCCACTTTGGTGTTAAGGCAGGTAAATTCCTAGGATATATGGTAACTCAGAGGGGTATTGAAGCAAGTCCGGAACAAATTAAAGCACTGGTGAATATCAAATCCCCCGCCAATGCTAAGGATGTGCAAAGGCTAACAGGCAGGATAGCAGCTCTGAACAGATTCATATCAAAATCCTCAGAAAAATGTAAAGAATTTTACGATATCCTAAGGAAGAACAAGAAATTTGAATGGACTGAGAAACATGAGAATGCTTTACAAGCCCTTAAATAATATATGTCCTCAGCACCAGCATTAACAAAGCCTGAAAAAGGAGATGTGTTATCCTTATATTTGGCGGTATCCTCAACCGCCGTAAGTGCTGTCCTTGTTAAGGATCATGAAGGTACACAATATCCTATCTACTATGTAAGTAAGAGTTTACTTGATGCCGAATCCAGGTACTCACACCTCGAAAAACTTATTCTTGCATTAATCATGGCATCAACTAAGTTAAGGCATTATTTTGAAACCCATATTATCGTTGTTAGAACTAACTTTCCAATTAAGAATGTCCTCAGGAAACCAGAGATGTCAGGAAGAATGGCTAAGTGGGCAGTAAAGCTTAGTGCCCATGATATAAGATATGAGCCAAGAACAGCCATTAAATCCCAAGCACTAGCTGACCTTGTGGCTGATTTCAGTAGTGATCTACAAAAAGAAGCAGAATTGGAGGTCCAGCAGCTGGATGAGACCAAGGATCCTTGGATACTACACACTGATGGATCCTCAAATGTCAAGGGCACAGGGCTCGGGATACTACTAAAATCGCCACAGGGGGACATAATACCCCACTCCATAGCCTGTGAGTTCCAAGCAACTAACAATGAGGCTGAATATGAAGCCTTAATTGCTGGCCTGCAAATTGCTAAGGATATGGGGGTGAAATATCTTAAAGTATATGTGGACTCATTATTAATTACCAACCACTTTAATGGATCCTATGCTGTTAAAGGAGAAAAACTAACCAAATATTTAGAGATAGTCAAAGAATTGGCACTCTCTTTTGTCTCTTTCAGCTTAACACAGGTACCAAGGGAGGATAACACGGAAGCTGATGCATTGGCCAACCTAGGATCATCCTTAGAGATTCCAGAAGATATAAGTATCCCTATCATCCATATCCTGGCTCCTGCCATTGAAAATCAGGTGGCCATGGAAATAGAAGAGGATACTGCAGTGATCCCTAGTGAAGAAGCTCAATCTTATTCAGGATCATGGATCTCACCAATTATGAGATACTTGCAATACGGGGAGATTCCGATGGGAGAAAATCCTAGAGCTTTCAGGATTAAGGTATCTCCATTCACAATCTTAAATAATGTGCTATATAAACGATCTCTTGCAGGACCATATTTAAGATGTATCGAGGATCCTGAAATTGAAGAAGTGTTGAGAGACTTCCATGAAGGAGATTGTGGAAACCACACTGGGGGCAGGGCATTGTTCTCAAGGATCCTTAGAACAGGATACTACTAGCCAACCATGAAAAGGGATGCTGTAGAATATGCTAGGAAATGTGATCCTTGTCAAAGACACAGCAATATCCTTCATCAACCAGCTGAATTGCTACATCCTATACCATCCTCTTGGCCATTCATGAGATGGGGGATGGATATAGTTGGCAAGCTCCCTAAACCACCTGGTGGAAAAGTATTTATGCTTGCCATGACCGACTACTTCTCCAAGTGGATAGAAGCTGAAGCTTTTGCTCAAGTCAGAGAAAAGGAAGTTATATCCTTTATTAAAAGAAACATTATAACTAGATTTGGCATTCCCTCTGAAATTGTATGTGATAATGGTTCCCAATTCATTGGGAGCAGAACCACTAACTTTTGTGACAGTTGGGGAATTAAGATGATAACATCAACACCAGTTCATCCACAAGCCAATGGTCAAGCAGAATCATCAAACAAGATCATCATCAATAATCTGAAGAAGAAGCTAGGATCCAAGAAGGGGAAATGGGCAGAGGAGTTACCTTATGTGCTATGGGCTGGTAGGACAACTCCCAAGAATGCCACTGGTCAAACACCTTTCTCTTTAGTATTTGGGGCAGAAGCAGTGATCCCAACAGAGATGGTGATCCCAACTGCTAGAACAAGTGCTCGTGATCCTGAAGAGAATGCTACAATCCTGGCTCAGGATTTGGATACTATTGAGGAAATCAGGGATCTGGCTAGGATAAGGATGGCAAGCTACCAACAAAGAATGGCTGGTGCTTACAACAAAAATGTTAGGATAAGGAAGTTCCAAGTCGGAGATATGGTGTTGAGAAAAGCATTCCAAAACACTATCAATCCTGCTGACGGGAAGTTAGCACCAAAGTGGGAAGGCCCCTACTTGATTGAAGCTGAAGCAGGAAAGGGGGCATACAGATTGCTAACCATGGAAGGAAGTTTGTTACCAAGAGCCTGGAATGCTGTTCACTTAAAGAAATACGTTATGTGAACATGATCCTTCAAGCATGTGATCCTTACATTGAAGTATCCTCGAAGGATCCCGGTGCTGTCAATGATCCTTACTCAGGTAATGTCCTTATCTTAAAACTATTACATTTCCTTACTTTTTACCAAAGGATAAGGATCCTGTATCCTTCATCCTCTTCTCACGAACCATTTGAGTTATGATAGTTCAGGTATCTACAGCATATCGTCAAAGATCTTCAAAAGCAACGCAGATCCTTGGGTTCAACCCCAGTTATCCTTGGGATTATCCCCAGTTTCCGCCAGCAGCGCACGATGATCCTGATATAGTTCACGTCTTTGGGACCAGTACCCACTTCCGGGGCTGACAACCTCATCGTACTGGCTATACCCAGGATCCTACGTATAATGGTAGACGTACCATACATCCGTTCCTAAGGTTTCTAACGTTTTCACGTTAGCTAAGGTTTTGACATTTTCATGTCACTAAGTTTGGATAGTCGCCAGTAAGGGCCATACTCCAGTTTACATACGATCCTTTGGGCTTGTCCCCAGTTATCCTTCGGGCTTGTCCCCAGTTATCCTCCGGGCTCGTCCCCAGTGATCCTTTGGGCTTGTCCCCAGTTATCCTTTGGGATCATCCCCAGTTATCCTTTGGGCTTGTCCCCAGTTACTAACTTATCTTTTATATTGGCTTAGTCCCAAGTTATATTCCATCTTTCAGGTTTTCGAAGTTGAACAAATAAGGATCCTTAATCCTTATTATCCATTAAAATCTCACCTACGGTTATCTTGATTAAAGGTCAAGATCCTAACTTGGATCCTCAGGTATGATCCTTGACTATTTTGATTATACCCATTATTCTGAACAACCCTTACACTTTGACAACTAAACCGATGATCCTTGAAATAAATTGCTTTGAAAATTTGCAATGATAGGATATTTGATCTAGGATCATATCCTAAATTTATTAAACATGGTTTGCTCAACTCTTGTTACTCTAACAAATATATTTCTAAAACAACTGGAAAATAAAGAGGATAAATAAAGGATAACAGCATGAGATAAGCCAGAAAGATTAAAGTTATATTATTAACAAAAGGATCTTAAACCCTTTCAAAAAGTTGTCAAAATTGCCAACCCACATTTCTACCAGCAAAACGTGGCCCGTCCACATGGGTTGGCAAAGGGTGTCCATTGTCTATGCGGTCTTAGCAGGTGCAGGAAATTAAAGGCGGCAGGATCACAAAGGCTTCATCCCCCAAACAGAGGATCCCTCCACCATTTGTGATCCTACCTATTGTTCAAAGGATCCAGGATCCTTAGCCCTAAAAACTATTGTTCAAAGTTACAAACCATAATTGTTTCAAACACCACAAACAAACCACTACCAAACTTAAAAAATTGGGCTCCGGCCTAGTCTCGAAATATCCATCATCGCCCAATCCAGCAGCTCACACCTTTGCTGCTCCATCACCACCAGCTTCTCCACCTTGATCCTTGTCAGCATCACCGCCCTCCAGCATTGGGATCTCCTCAGCTTCGTCCTCATCCTCCAGCTCTGCCAATCTCGCCTTCCAACCCTCCATGTCCCATGAGCTTTTGTCAAAGGCAGGATCCTGAGCCTCCGCAGCCATCTGTAGTTGTATCTTGTACATAGCAATTGCGGCAGAGACCTTGGCGTCCTGGGTGATCTCCTGCTTCTCGCTATCCATATTGATCAGCATTTGAGCAGCCTCATCCTTAGTAGCCCGGAGTTCCTTCTCAAGATCAGCTATCTTGAGATCCTTTAACACGCCCATTTGTTGGAGGTCGGCGATTTGGCTTTCCTGATCCTCGACATGGCCAAGGTAGGTCTCAATCTCAGCAAGTTTCTGCAGAAGAGAAAAAAGGTAAGTTCAGGATCAGGTGATCCTCAAAGAAGCAGGATATACAGGCAAAATACACAAGCAGGATATACAGGCAAAATACACAAGCAGGATATTCAAGAAGGATAACCAACAGGGGCAATGATCCTTACCTCATTGACATAGTCAAGGAACTGCTGGCGGAGCAGGGGAAATCCTTGGAGATCCTCAGAAGTCTTTCTCTTCTTCCCCTTACCCCTAACAGGTGCTTTAGGGGCCGAAGCAGAGGGACTGGCAACAGAAGTCTTCTTTCTTGAAGACTTGACATTGGCAAGTTCATCAATCCCGAACTTGGAGGCAGACTTGGTAGACATAGCAGATTTCCCAGCGCCTACACAATCAAAACAAGATAAGTTCCCTTACTAACTAAACAGTCTTACATATAACTTACTTTTTAATAAGGATACTTACTTGACATAGTGGCAGATGCGGCGAATACTTCTTGTGAATCTTGGACGGTGACTTGAAAACTTCTGGTCTCAGGATCAAGCTTTTTGAAAGCTAAAACTCTCTCTCTTGCGGCAGGAGTTAACTTGAGATGAGCAACGGATATGGCTGCACAAAAGACAAATAAAACATTAGTGATCCTCATCATAAGAGACAAGTCTGATGGTGATCCTTCCAGGATCCTCTATCCAACCATGAGTGGCCCACTCCTTGGGTAGATCCTTCCCATCAGGGATGGTATCCCTCCTAACAAAGAAGAAGTGTCGTGTCACACCCCCAAAATCCCACACGCGGAGTACCACCGCTTGGAGGCGTGACTGACCAGGATCAAGCCACCAATTATATCAAACATAGCATTTAATAATCAAAGACATAATTGGTGTGTTCAAAACCAAACACTGTTTAAGTAGCGGAAGCATTAAATGTAAAACCCAAAACATAAGTATCAATGTGTGAATGTAAAAGTGTTTGACAAGCATTCACGAGTTCTTGTCCACAACGACCCGCTTCTCCTCTGGTGCAAGCTCCAAGTATACCTAAGGCCCTGCAAGGCATGCAGCAAATAATCAACAAACTAGTTGAGCGAGTTCACAGAAAGTAAGTTCATAATCATAGAGCGTGAGTTAACTAGTGGGGGCTTCCCATGTTTATCCTGGCTAATGAGGGCTTCTCATTAACGGTACTTACTAGACTAACTTCCGACCATGTGTTCTTCTTTACCGAGAACAGGAATACGTACAGGGTCACGTAGGCTTTACGTGACGTGCCCTTCCCCGAGGACAGTGGTACGTGTGGGGGCTACGTAGGCTTTACGCAGCGTGGCCTTCCGACCTGGAAGCCAGTGGATGGTATTGGGTTACGTAGGCTTTACGTAACGTGTCCTCCCGACCCGGGAGACATATGGCAAGTATACTGGGTTACGTAGGCTTTACGTAACGTGTCCTGACTAACCTGAGGACGATGGTCTATAGTCTGGTATATGCGTAAGTACGAGTAACTCCTTTTTCAATAACATATCCAACCCAATTCCCAACCCGGGAATCCCATGCCTTGGCTGTGTGAACTCACCTTGGTTTGCTCGGCAGATACACAATTAAAAGACTCTTGAACTAACAGTGGTCAACCACGTCCTAACAGGGTTACCATACAAGTCAGGTTCGGTTCAAGTATTGCATGTATAAGACATACAAGTAAACACATAGCACGTAATATTCACGAGTATAATGGAATCATGCATGTACGGCCCAATTAGAAAGTCAAACAATACAGATATCGGCCCAATAATAAAACACAATAGTGGACTTGTGCGATAGAAGCCTTGGGCTACCCGGCCCAACCTATAGCCTTGTGCGATTCACCTAAGCCCAACCATACCCGGCCTAGTATTTCAAATGATCGAGCCCAACAACATGTAAGTAAATAATACAACAGCCCACTAAGTATTTCGTGAGGAGTTTGTACGACCAGACGGGTTGTGCGACCCGGATTGGGCTCAAGGCCCAATAGTAAAACAGTTAGCAAGTAAATGTATTCTTGTGCGATTCTAGGGTCCTTGTACGATTGGATGGCTTGTGCGACTGACCAACCTTGTACGACCGAGGATCTATTGTGCGGCCAATGTGGGCTTGTACGATTGGGCCTGCTTATGCGAATGGGCTTCCTTGTGCGACAGATCAGCCTTTGAACGACTTGATCTGGTGTGATTGTGAAATGCCTTGTGCGATCAGTTTGGTCATCCGGTAATCATGCTAATCGGTTTCAATCTTAACAGTTTCCAATTTTTACAAAATCAATTAATTGTTACCCGGTTTCCTTATTTATAATTCATCAATTAACAGAATCGAAGACTTTTATCCAATCCCTAACCGATCAAACATGCATATTTCATACATTCGTTCTCAAGAACCCTAACCGAAAAATATGAACAATAACAACATCCATTCAGATAACAACCTCATGCAAGCTGATTTCATACTAACCCGATTCACTGATATAACAATAAGTTATCAATCCGAAACATACATCGTCACAGCAATTTAACAAGCATCATTGAGTCGATTTACACTTATTATCATGCAATACAATTACAAGATCATCTTTATACGGTTCATATCATTTATCATAACAATCAACCCTAACGGTTCTAATCAAATCATATAATCGATCAACAAGTACCACAACAACAAACACTAACCGATTCAATAGAGGTGATCCGATTGCCAAGAATCTTCGGGAGAGAGAGTATGCTTGCCGTCGGGTTCGATGAAGAGAGAAAGAGGGAACTAGGGTTTTTGAGAACTTGTGTACGTGATGTGTTTGTAACAGAATGAGGAAAAGAACAATCCCCAAGATTGTGTTACACGACCAAAAGAGGAAGTAATGGGCCGGCCCTTAATGGGCTGCCCTTGAAGTCCGATTACCATTGATATGGCCCAATGGCCTTGTGCGGTCGAGTGTAGTGTTATGTGTTTAGAACATCTTGTGCGGTTTGGCTCAAATAACATACAAGCACATATAGTAAACACAATACACATAATAACGTAATCACAAAATTCACATAACATTCATTAATCAGGTATCACGTAGACGCGTAACGTTACGTTAAGGTAAGCCTAAAGTTCGAGTTGTCACATTATCCCCAACTAATTGGAAATTTCGTCCCGAAATTTGGTATGCACTCACTGAGGAAGCTAGGTAAACTGTACTGTTCACTGGTTTTCCTGGGGTGTCACATCCTCCCCCCGTTGATCTGGAATTTCGTCCCGAAATTCCGAAGTAGTAGCTTCAGCCTCAGTAGTGGTTGCCTGGTTCCCGAACAAATGGGGGTACTTTTCTGTCATCCTGTCTTCGCGTTCCCAGGTGTACTCTGGGCCACGTTTGGAGTTCCAACGAACTCGGACAAGAGGGATTCTCTTGTGTTTGAGGACCTTCACATCCCGGTCCGTGTTTTCTACTGGTTCCTCAACGAACTGCAACCGCTCGTCGATAGTGAGTTCCTTAAAAGGAATGATGAGATTTTCATCTGATAGGCACTTCTTTAGGTTCGATACGTGAAAGACATTGTGAACTGCCCCGAGTTCAGCTGGTAGGTTCAACTTGTAGGCTACCTTGCCAATCTTTTCTATAATTTCAAATGATCCGACGTACCGCGGATTTAGTTTACCCCGTTTGCCAAAACGAACCACACCCTTCCAGGGTGAGACTTTCAATAAAACCCGGTCCCCGACCTCGAATTCCAATGGCTTTCTACGCTTGTCCGCGTAGGCTTTCTGACGGTCGCGTGCTGCCGCCATGCGTTGTCGTATCTGTGCTATCTTTTCTGTGGCGTCCACTACGATCTCTGGACCCGTGATCTGACTATCTCCCACCTCTGCCCAGCAGAGTGGTGACCGGCATTTACGCCCGTACAATGCCTCGAAAGGAGCGGCTTGAATGCTGGTGTGATAACTGTTATTATACGAGAACTCCACCAAAGGGAGGTGCTTTTCCCAGCCGTTGCCGAAATCGATAACACATGCCCGAAGCATGTCTTCGAGAGTTTGAATCGTCCGCTCAGACTGCCCATCCGTCTGAGGGTGGTATGCTGTGCTCATGTCTAACCTTGAGCCGAAAGATTTATGCATTGCTTGCCAAAGTTCTGACGTGAATCGTGCATCGCGATCCGAAATGATAGACGTGGGCACCCCGTGCCTCGAGACAACTTCTTTAAGATAGACGTCTGCGAGAGTGGAGAACTTGTCCGTTTCCTTAATCGGTAGGAAGTGTGCAGACTTGGTGAGTCGATCCACGATCACCCATATCGTATCGTTCCCACGCTGGGATCTAGGTAGGCCTGTAACGAAATCCATGGAAATTTCTTCCCATTTCCACTGAGGTATCTTAGGCTGCTGAAGTAGGCCAGCTGGTTTCTGATATTCGACCTTGACTCTTGCACAGGTCAAGCATTTTCCAACATACGTAGCGATGTGGGCCTTCATACTAGGCCACCAATAGGTAGTACTGATATCGTGGTACATTTTATCCGACCCTGGATGTACCGAGTAGCGTGACTTGTGAGCTTCATCCATTACAAGTTCGCGTAAACCGCCATAAAGAGGGACCCAAATCCGGCCCGTTACATAGTAGGCGCCGTCTGCCTTCCGTTCCATCTGCTGTCGTGAGCCGCGTAAGGCTTCAGCCTTGACATTTTCGGGCTTCAATGCTTCTACCTGAGCATTTCGTATCTGTGTAGGAAGGCTAGACTGAATCGTAAGCTGTAGCGCTCGCACGCGCCGTGGTAGTGTGTCTTTCCGACTGAGGGCATCAGCCACAACATTGGCTTTGCCTGGATGATACTTGATAGCGCATTCGTAGTCGTTTAGTAACTCGACCCATCGTCGTTGACGCATATTCAAATCCTTCTGCTTAAGAATATGCTCGAGACTCCTGTGATCGGTGTAAATCGTGCACCTGGTACCGTACAGGTAGTGTCGCCATATCTTAAGCGCGAAAACCACAGCTCTCAGCTCTAAATCGTGCGTCGTGTAGTTGCGTTCGTGAACCTTGAGTTGACGAGAGGCGTAAGCGATAACCTTGTCACGCTGCATTAACACACATCCCAGTCCCCGAATGGATGCATCATAATAAACTACGAAGTCGTCTGTGCCCTCTGGCAATGAGAGGATAGGTGCACTGCAAAGTCTATCCTATAGGTGCTGAAATGCAGTCTCCTGGGGCTCTCCCCAGCGATAGGTAACACCCTTCTGTGTCAGTAACGTAAGCGGCTGGTCATCCGGTAATCATGCTAATCGGTTTCAATCTTAACAGTTTCCAATTTTTACAAAATCAATTAATTGTTACCCGGTTTCCTTATTTATAATTCATCAATTAACAGAATCGAAGACTTTTATCCAATCCCTAACCGATCAAACATGCATATTTCATACATTCGTTCTCAAGAACCCTAACCGAAAAATATGAACAATAACAACATCCATTCAGATAACAACCTCATGCAAGCTGATTTCATACTAACCCGATTCACTGATATAACAATAAGTTATCAATCCGAAACATACATCGTCACAGCAATTTAACAAGCATCATTGAGTCGATTTACACTTATTATCATGCAATACAATTACAAGATCATCTTTATACGGTTCATATCATTTATCATAACAATCAACCCTAACGGTTCTAATCAAATCATATAATCGATCAACAAGTACCACAACAACAAACACTAACCGATTCAATAGAGGTGATCCGATTGCCAAGAATCTTCGGGAGAGAGAGTATGCTTGCCGTCGGGTTCGATAAAGAGAGAAAGAGGGAACTAGGGTTTTTGAGAACTTGTGTACGTGATGTGTTTGTAACAGAATGAGGAAAAGAACAATCCCCAAGATTGTGTTACACGACCAAAAGAGGAAGTAATGGGCCGGCCCTTAATGGGCTGCCCTTGAAGTCCGATTACCATTGATATGGCCCAATGGCCTTGTGCGGTCGAGTGTAGTGTTATGTGTTTAGAACATCTTGTGCGGTTTGGCTCAAATAACATACAAGCACATATAGTAAACACAATACACATAATAACGTAATCACAAAATTCACATAACATTCATTAATCAGGTATCACGTAGACGCGTAACGTTACGTTAAGGTAAGCCTAAAGTTCGAGTTGTCACACGTCGCTTCCAGTTTGTGTCATTTTTGGTAACCTTAAAAACAGGGTGATCCTCCCCGGCTTTCCGTTTCAGCAAGTATCGATAGGAACCAAACGTGGTAAGATCATAAAGCTCGGCCAGCTCTGCCATCCCCAAATCAATCCCCTCCTGCTCGATGATCCTTTCGAAGGTATATAACACCCTCCAGATCATCGGCATGGCTTGGATGTAAGACATGCCGGTCAAGGAAAAGAAGGATTGGGTAAAGGCTGGAAAAGGATACGAATATCCTATGGTGAACGGAGTTGCAGGAAAAGCCACCCAGGTCTCGGAAACAAAATCGCTTAAAACGGTGGAGGTGAATGACTTGAAGATAGCATCCGCCGGAAAACAATGACGGATCCTATCAACATGAGCGTCGGTGAAGCAGCATCTCTCCGTAGGAGAGTCTTTAATGATCCCTTGGCTTTTTAGGGGACTGCTCTTCTTGTGATCCTTATGAGGAGAATTTCGGAGCAACATACTTACAGCATAATGAAAACAGAGGAGCAGAAAAACAGAGCAAGAGAAGGAAGAAAGAAAAGAAAAGAATACCTGATCGATCTTCGGTAGAGATTATAAAGGGAGTATATCTTGAATTTAAATACAGATTGATC
The DNA here is from genome assembly GCF_002127325.2 of Helianthus annuus. Lineage (NCBI taxonomy): Eukaryota > Viridiplantae > Streptophyta > Magnoliopsida > Asterales > Asteraceae > Helianthus > Helianthus annuus. The sequence continues at coordinate 127,553,096 of NC_035444.2, read as the reverse complement.
CTTACCCTATCTCCTATTTATAATCATGATTTGCAGGGATGTCACCTCAGTGACGTAAGGATTGCAACATCTAGTTCGAGATTAACGGCTAGTTATCCGAGTTGTTCGTTGAAGATAAGATCAAAGCAAAATATAACTCATTTATTTACAATAAACTCCTTATATTTTGGGGGCAATTGTTAGGGCTGGATTTTTATAATACATGATTCTTACATGTGATCCTAACCAGTGATCCTTATTTCTTTGGCAGATAGTGATCCTCAGCAGAGTTCCAGGATCAGGATCACGGACCATTATAGGATCCTCATGCTAACAGTTACCTTCATTGAATCAAGTGATATTTTGCAGGAACATCTAGCAGGATCCGCTCTTAGCATCATGATCAAAGGACGCGTCTTTACAACTATAGCATGTGCTTAATCGGAGGTGGACGTTGTGAAGGATATGGAAACTTGGCATGATTTAAGGGCGATAATTTAGGCTAGATTTGCTTTTATTTCTAAAGGGGTAATGAGCTGATTATTAGTCTTTTTACCTAAAATAGGTCACCTACACTTGTATATATAACACACTCTTTCCCACTCGGAAGAACACACAACACAATTCTCACACGCTTACACACACATTACGATAGTGATCCTTGTACTCAGCTCATTATCATCCGAAGTTGTAACTATATTTTGATATATTGAAGTTTGGTGATCGGTAGTTGCCATCACCCGAGGTTTTTTATGCCGGAGATCATACATTGATCAAGGGCTTTTTCCTCGTATAAATCATTGTGTCTTTGCATATTTCACACTGAAGTGATCCTTTACTTTTTCTATAAACGAAGCATCATACCCCATTTACATAAAGTTTGTTTGCATTATCCTTGTGTGATTTTTGACCAAAACACTTGCTTCTCCTGTTTTGAGGATCCTACTTGTCTCTCCTGGATCCTCTTGTCATCCTCTAGCCGGATGAACCTGAGTGCCCGAGTTCTTACTTCATCCAGGTTCCTGCATGGTGTCATAACAAGATCATCATAGAACAATGAATCCTTAAGCAGCCCCATTTTGAAGGCCTCAACAGCCGTGGCCATATCCAAGTTGGGAATGTCCAAGGATTCTTTACTGAATTTAGTTATATAATCCCTTAATGATTCATTATGACTTTGAGTTACCCTGTATAAATCACTAGTTAATCTTTCAAATTTTCTACTACAAGAGAATTGATTATTGAATAAATTAACTAAATTAGCAAATGAAGTGATAGAGTAAGGGGGAAGACTTAGCAGCCATTTAAGAGCTGATCCAGTAAGAGTGGATCCAAATCCTTTACATAGGCATGCTTCCTTTAACTTTTCTGGGATTGGATTGATCTCCATCCTCTCCCTGTATTGTGCTATGTGCTCCTCAGGATCCGTTGTACCATCATACAGCTTCATAGTAGGGATATGGAACCTTTTGGGTACCTCTGCATCACAAATTGGTGGTGCAAAACGAGATACCTTATGGCTTCCATCTGCAATCTCCGGGATAGGCTTGACTACCCCTGGAACGCTTGAGATCATATCCTTCAGCTTCTGCAACTCCCTGGCCATAGCATGATTGATACCTGTATCCTGCACGAATCCATGGTTAGTGGTAAGATAATTATTTAAGGTGTTACCTCCCATTGGGTTCAGGTTAGGAATACTGGGTGTGAATCCATATGGCTGGGATTCTGGGATAATGGAGGGACCATTGGAGGCAATGGTCTGCATTGGAATGAAATCCCCTTGATGGACATCTATACTTCCTGTTTGCAAACTCTTTAGGGATCATGGCATCTGGGAGGATCCTGGTAACTGAGACGATCCCGGAACAAAGGAGGATCCTTGAACCTGGGATGATCCTGGAACAAAGAAGGATCAACCTGGGATGATCCTGGAACAAAGGAGGATCCTTGAACCTGGGATGATCCTGGAACAAAGTAGGATCCTTGAAACTGCTGTGCTCCTGGATAGGCTCCTGAATTCACGAAGGATCCCATATGCTGAGGATAGGATCCTGCCGGCTGAAAATGTGAGCCCGATGCCTGAGTCATTATTGCCGATCCGAGGTGCAATCCTTTTGATCCTCCCACAATTTGAACGTCTGGGACTCCTGATGGCTGAGAAGTGATCATCGGAGTATCAAAACTTAAAGATTTGGGCATCAGTGGGGAATGATCCTCTGCCGCTTTCTTTTGTCTTTTGAGATCTCCGATTTCCCTGAGGATCCTGTCATTAGTTTCATCCTGCCGCTGCATACGATCCTTCATCTGCAAAATCAAAGTAAATACATCACTAGTACTGGGAGCAGAAGAATTCATAGCAGAAGAAGATGGAGGTTTAGAGAAAGTAGGAGTTGGTCTCTTCTCAGCAGACATCGCCGTGGATGTATTCTTCAATGATGAAGCCATGTAACTCTTTGAAATGATTTCGAACAGAAAGTTTTCTTATGAATGAAGCACCAATTGCCCCACGGTGGGCGCCAAACTGTTGTGGTCAAAAATCACACAAGGATAATGCAACCAAACTCTAGGTAAACGGGGAATGATTCTTGGTTTGTTGAAAAAATAAAGGATCACTTTAGTGAGAAATATGCAAGTGACACAAGGATTTATACGAGGAAAAAGCCCTTGATCAATGAATGATCTCCGGCATAAAATACCTCGGGTGATGGCAACTACCGATCACCAAACTTCAATATAACAAAAAATGGTTACAACTTCGGATGATAATGAGCTGAGTACAGGGATCACTATAGTATCGAGTGTCTAAGCGTGTGAGAAATGTATTGTGTGTCTTCCGAATGGGGAAGAGTGTTATATATACAAGTGTGAGTGACCTATTTTAGGTAAATAGACTAACAATCAGCTCATTACCCCTTTAGAAATAAAAGTAAATCTAGCCTAAATTATCGCCCTTAAATCATGCCGAGTTTCCATATCCTCTACAACGTTCTTCTCTGATTAAGCATATGCCAAAGTTGTAAAGACGCGTCCCTTGATTACGTTGCTAAGAGCGGATCCTGCTAGACATTCCTGCAAGATAACATTAAATCCAATGAAAACAACTGTTAGCATGAGGATCCCTATGATGGTCCGTGATCCTGATCCTGGAACTCTTCTGAGGATCACTATCTGCCAAAGAAATAAGGATCACTGGTTAGGGTCACATGTAAGGATCATATGTCATAAAAATCCAGCCCTAACACCCTTTAAAAATAGAAGTTAACTATGCTAACTAACATCCCGCAATTCATGCAAGCCTTCCCATGACTCTATAACGTCCATTTTCAGTCAAGCACGTGCGGAATAACCATGGAATATTCTTCAGGGACATTGCCAAGACTAAGTCCAAGCTGTTACTCCTGCAAAACAATACCGAATTCAAAGTGAACAATCGTTAGTATAAGGATCTTAGGATGATCCATGATCCTGATCCTGAAACACTTCTGAGGATCACTATCTGTCACAGAAGTAAGGATCACTAAGCAGGATAACACGTGAGGATCACAGGTCATTAGGAAATCCTCCCCTAACAGCAAGCATGAACACTTTTCCACCAGGTGTCTTAGGGAGCTTACCAACTATATCCATACCCCATCTCATAAATGGCCAAGAGGAGGATATAGGATGCAAAAATTCAGCTGGTTGATGAAGGATATTGTTGTGTCTCTGACAAGGATCACACCTCTTAGCATACTCCACAGCATCTCTCTTCATAGTTGGCCAATAGTATCTTGTCCTCAGGATCCTTGAGAATAATGCCCTGCCCCCAGTGTGGTTTCCACAATCTCCTTCATGGAAGTCTTTTAAAACTTCTTGGATTTCAGGATCCTCAATGCATCTTAAATATGGTCCTGCAAGAGATCGTTTATACAACATATTATTTAAAATTGTGAATTGAGATACCATACTTTTGAAAGCCCTAGGGTTTTCTCCTGTAGGAATCTCACCATGTTGTAAATATCTCATGATTGGGAGGATCCATGATCCTGAATAAGATTGAGTATCCTCACTAGGGATAATTGCAGAATCCTCTCCTATCTCCATAGCCACATGATCCTCGATGGCAGGAGCCAGAATATGGATAATGGGGATACTTATATCCTCCGGGATCTTCAAAGATGATCCTAAATTAGCCAATGCATCAGCTTCTGTATCTTCTTCCCTTGGTACCTGTGTCAAACTAACGGAAACAAAAGAGAGTGCCAACTCTTTGACTATCTCCAAATATTTGGTTAGCTTTTCACCTTTAACAACATAGGATCCATTAAAGTGATTAGTGATTAACAATGAATCTACATGTACCTCAAGATACCTGATCCTCATATGCTTAGCAATTTGCAAACCAGCTATCAAGGCTTCAAATTCAGCCTCATTGTTAGTAGTTTGAAATTCACAAGCTATAGAGTGGAGTATTATGTCCCCCTGTGGCGATTTTAGTAGTATTCCGAGCCCTGTTCCTTTGACATTTGAGGATCCATCAGTATAGAGTATCCAAGGATCCTTGGTCTCTTCTAGCTATTGGACTTCTAATTCAGCTTCCTTTTGCAAGACACTACTGAAATCTGCCACAAAGACAGCTAATGCTTGGGATTTAATGGCTGTCCTGGGCTCATATCTTATATCATATGGACTGAGCTTCACTGCCAACTTAGCCATCCTTCCTGACATTTCAGGTTTCCTGAGGACATTCATAATTGGAAAATTAGTTTTAACAATAATGGCATGAGTTTCAAAATAATGTCTTAATTTAGTAGATGCCATAATTAATGCAAGGATTAGTTTTTTGTAGGATCGATTGCTGACCCGAACGAGTCGTTCAGAGGTTGTCTCTTGCGTTTCAGATGCGGAATAATAAGAAATGCAAGTAGATATAGCCTGTTCTTCCTCCTAACTGCTTGTTTTATTGATTTGAAACGTTTTACAGTTCAATCTTTACACCGGCAGAGCTTCGGCGTGGAATTCGACAACAACTACTCAGGACCGCCCTAAAGACCCCTATTTATAGACTGTTGGGTCCGCTCATGTGACACATGTCCATAAGAGCGAACCAAGCATGTCCACATGAGCGGTCCATACTTGACAAATAAGCGATCCAGGAACAACTGACTCTATGAGCGAACCTGATTCCTAAAACCTATACAGACTCCCGTTTTCTCGTATTTCGCGCCCTATTCTATACAATATGATGTAAGACCTGATCCTAGACACCTAGACGCAATCAACAGATGTAGTGCACTAACAAACTCCCCCTCAGATGTTGATGGAGTCACCAATACACCATGACTTCAAAACTATATCTTCACATCTTCAGTCTAGATCAGTCTCTGGGCTTTCACCTTTTTTAATCTTCAGACTCCCTTTCTCGATTTACTGGCATTCTTTTGTTCTTCAGAAACATCTTCAGGATCGTTGTCTGATATTCACAGGCTTTTAGAATCGAATAACCTGGCTTTAAAACACTCTAATTCTCTTGATCAGATCTCTTGATTCCTTAAGTTCATCAGCATCAACAATAAATGTGAACTTCAATGATCAGAATCTGATTCTACTCATATTTTTAGAATTGATTTCCAGGATTGAAACTTGGCTCTTTTCCATCAGAGATCTTCAGGAATTGAAACCTAGCTACCTGCACAATCTCAACCCCGAAATAAATTTTCTTTCACAAATATTTCAAACCACTTTGCACCAACACACGATTACTTTCATATGACCATGATGAACCACTTGAAGAAGATTAGATTAACAAAAACAGATAGATTTACACAAACACTCCCCCTCAAATGCTGCTCATCATGTTTAGCACTTGAAATTTTGAAAATCAGTTCTCCAACATCACCTGTCGAAAATCTTTTTGACTTTTTCAAAATTTATGCTAAAAACACACACAAAATCTTTTTGGATTTTCTGAGAAATATTACCTGACACTACTAGTAAACAAAAACATACAGAAATGTAATATTTACAGACAATATTTTTGTGAGTTTGTGCAAGAGGATCATATCAGCTTATGAGACCTATCACAAACACCATTAAGCTTGATTTCATTTTAAGTTTTAAACAATTTACCTAGATTGTCAGTATCTTTGTCCACTTAAATTTTCACACAGATTTCAACCGATTCGAGATACGGTATTAATGTTTTAGAGACTTAAACTTAATTGTGTATCACTCCACTTGAGTATACTCCCGTATCCAGATCCCAAATACTCAGTCTTACAGGTGAGTATACCACAGATGATATCTGTAAAGGGGTTAGGTGCGAAACCGTGAGAGCTCAGGTCAGAACTTCCGTTTAGCAGAGAGATGATGGCTCGACTTTTGGTGGGTCCCCTTTAGAGGATCTTTTTACAACAGCAATGACAATCAATTTTATTGTTTAATCAGATTGCTAAGGGCGGCGCTTTTTCAAGCATTAGCAGAAAGTATTATCCGGGGACTAGGTCAGAACTTCCATTCAGCAGAAGTCCCGGGATAATACCCCAGATATCACTGAGCATAAAGACCTAGTATTTCAGAATATGGGACCTTTCAAACAAGATTTCGGGGGTTAACCATATATTCAAGAATAGTTACCCACGAATCAAGCAAGTTTAATTTCGGTTTATATCTCATTTCGACTTTACTAAAAGTACGAAAATCTACTGACACATCCGCAGTAAGATTGTTTATCACATTTTAACTTTACATTTCTTTAGCGTGCCGTGATAGTCCACTGATGTACTATCATTTCCTCTTTTTCGCAACAAAACTCTTTTTTGAATTTTATCATGTTTTTGGCTTTTCAAATTTTCAAATGTTTTTGGATTTTCCGAAATTTCCCTACTCCCCCTAAAATGCAAACACATTTCAAAGAAAATTTGAAAACTTCTAGACTCTTGACCCACTTAGAAACAAAAAAGTAAAACAAAATGTACAAAAACTTGACAACTGACATCGAATCACATCAATTCGCCATTTTCTTGGCATAAACAATCAGAACTCCCCCTATCACAAATCATATTCTCATTTAGATTTCAAAACACTTAAGTTTGTTTTAATCAAAATGATTTTTCCAGAAAATGAAATTGTGTTGATAAAAACCATTCGTAGGTTTATCATTTTAAAAACGGGGATGTGGTTCATCATCTTGTGCTTCTTTTGTCATGAATAGTAAATCAAGTACAATTTAATGTCCCTGATTTACCATTTTCATTTAAGAACCTACTGTACCACTTGTAAATGTAACCTCTTCAAAATATACAAACACCTCAAAATTTATTAACAAACACCACTTGTAGGATCAAGATTACCGCAAGTAGGAATGTTACGTCTACATTACCACTTTTACCAATCAGGATGCCGATTCCTGCTTCGCACTTGCCAACCTGGAAGCTCCGGCGTAGTCCTTCAACCTGTAAAATATTCAAACACTATTCAAAATCTTTCAAACAAACTTTTTAAACATTAGAATGATGCCGATTCCTGATCCACGATATAAACTTGGGATCTCCGGCGTAGTCCTGAGACTATCATGGAAAACAGACTTCCATCCAAGTCTTCTCAGACTTGATGGCTTTCAACTCTTGAGCAGTCGGGTTGTATGTTGCCTTTTTAGTTGCGTAAAAATCTTTTACCCCTTTAGCTCTCCCACTCAACATTTTTCCAAATATCTTCTTAACATTCCCGTTGAATGTTTTCTCGACATCAAATTCATTCTTTTCTTTGTAAAACTGATTAGAAATTTCAGTTTTTCCGATTTTTTTCTTCACTTCCTCAAACTTTAATGATGGAAACTCCTCATCATTCACTGAAATCTTCTTCTAAACCTGTGGCTCTTCTGGCTTTGTGGAACCAGATTCATCGCCGACATTCACTTCACCTTTCTTTGCAACCCACACCTGGTTGTCTTTTCCTTTCTTTTTGTAGAAATTCTTTTCCGAACACTCACCAACCACAAATTTTGAATTCTCAAAAATTTTAGGTCTATTGGTTGGTGTGTCAACATCAACAACTTTCTCTTTCAACTTCTGAGAAACTCCCTGTTTTGATTGGACACTTTTTGAGCAATTCCATGCAATGTGACCAGTTTCATTGCATCTATAACAGGTTCTAGTCTCTCTTTGATAGCATATATCAGCTCCATTCATCTTTCTTTCTTCAAGAAACTCTTTATTAGACTGTCTCCAGAACGGTTTCTGCTGTTCCTCCTCAGCACTTCCACCTGACACAAAATCAGATTTTGTTTTAGAATTTTTCATATTTTTATCATTTTCTGTTGGAACAAAACCAAGACCTTTCTTTTTGTAGCTACTATTCTGGTTAGGTTTCTTTTGAAAACCAAGACCAGAATTGTTGCCCTTTTTCTTATTTAAACGTTGCTGAACTCTAGACGTGTATTTTTTAGATTTTTCAAAACTTTTTAAAACTTTTAGTTCTGGAATATTAATCTCTATTAGTTTGAAAGTTTTGTTTATTAGTTCCGTTTTAGTACTCATTATTGGGAACTCTTTATTGTAATATAATTTGTCCGAACCATTCAAAGTATATACAACTTCGAATGTTTCATCATTCAAATCTGCCTTTGACAATAAAAATTCTTTACTATAAGACCGTTTATCCGACGAATTTGAACTGTTGACTAACGACTTTGACTTTCCAGACCCAGATTTCGACTCAGACTCCTCATCAGTATCCAACACCTGATCAACCACCTTTTTGATTAATTCAGACTCATGATCAGTATCGGACGAGGTATACGTGACATCAATATTATCTGGTAAAACGTCAGTTGTGTCGGTTTTAAGCTTTATATTGACTGCTTTTTCCAATTGCTCCTCATTTGGTCTTCTAGGTGAATAACCATCCCAAATCAGAGGCGGACACTTGTTGTAACTAACAGTCGGTTTCTTACCATAGTCTTTCTTGTCTTTTAGCTTCTCATCTTTGAAAGCTTCCATACCTGCAACAGTTGGGTAAATACGATCAATGAGATAATCAGAACTAGAATAACTTTGCAATAAGCGTCTAATTCTCTCATTCTCTATCTTTTCCGTCTCCAACTCTTGCTTCCACTTAGCACTCTCTTCGATATAGAAATTTATTGCTTTTTGTTTTGTCATTAAAACTGCATTCAACATCGTCAGTGCTTGTTCTCTCTCTGAGTTTGTCTTTTGAAGACTAGTTACTGTTTTATTCAAGACATCGTAAGATTCTTTCACATAATTGAGGTTGAACAGTAACTGCTCCTTCTTCTTCTCATACTCAGCTATGATGTCGTCTTTAGCTGCACAATTCCTGCAAGCTTCCAAGCACTTCTCACATGGCTTAACAACTTCAACAATCTTCTCAACTTCGATTGTTTTAACAACTTCTACCATCTTTTCTTCTTCTATCACAGCCTCAGTAATCTTCTCAGCAACATTCTCAGCATTTTGAATATCACCTTCAGATTCAGCTTGTTGTTCTTTAGCAGCTCGTTTCTCCTTCAGTTTCTCCATTCTTTCTGCAAAATAGAAATGAAAACTTTCAGGAGATAGATGAGTTTTTGCAATATTTATATGTTTTTCTTCCTCATCATCACTGCTGCTGTGATCAGGTGATTGATCAAATTTTACAGACTTATCAGAATCACCATCAGATACAACAGAATCAGTCGGTGTTTTATCAAAAACAACTTCTTTTTCTTGAACATTTTCATCTTGTACACTTTTATCAGAACTCTGTAAATCTTCATCTGAATCTTCTGAAACTTCCCCAGAATTTTCTGAAAGTTCATCAGTACTGTCTGAACTTTCATCAGATGACACAGACTTTTTGTCACACCCCCAAAATCCACCTGCGGAGTATCACCGCTTGGGAGCGTGACCGACCAGGATCAAGCCACCAATCATATAGAACAATATATATAGTAAAAGTAATTGCCATTAAACCAAACCAAATCCATATGAAAGGTGTTCCAAAACATAAGAAAGTTATCGTTGTTTAGCGGAAGCGCATAATTAAAACCCATCACAATAAAGTATCAAATGTCGTAAGTGTTTAACAAGACAATCACGATCCAAGCCCACAACGACCAGCTCCTCCCTGTGCAAGCTCCATGTATCTAACGACCTGCAAGGCATGTAACAGAGGATCAACAACTAGTTGAGCGAGTTCATAGAAAGTAAATGCGTAATAGTAAGTTCGTTTGTAACATGTGGCTCTACTGGGCCGATAGTACGTTCTATTGGTGGGGGCTTCCCATGTTGTATAACCACTAGACTATTCGTAACCATAAGTATCCTTCACAACCGAGGCTAGTAGTAAGTATAAGTACACGTAGGTTTTACGTGAGTATCCTTCACAACCGAGGATAGTAGTAAGTATAAGTACACGTAGGTTTTACGTGAGTATCCTTCACAACCGAGGATAGTAGTAAGTATAAGTACACGTAGGTTTTACGTGAGTATCCTTCACAACCGAGGATAGTAGTAAGTATAAGTACACGTAGGTTTTACGTGAGTATCCTTCACAACCGAGGATAGTAGTAAGTATAAGTCTACGTAGATTTTAAGTATGTGTCCTGCACAACCGAGGACAGCGAGTATGGTAGTCTAGTGGTAGTGTCAGTACGAATCTATTCAACCTTATTCCTTAAATCCCATTCCCAAGCCCTGGGAATCCCATGCCTTAGTAAGAGTGTGAACTGACCTTGGTTTGCTCGGTATGTTATCTACGTTACACTACTTGTTCCAAATAGATCAAACACGTCCTAGCATGAGTACCGATATCAATCAGTTGCCCAATCACTTAAGTTATACATTTTTCACATGCCATTCAAATAATGTACCATCATTAAACAAGTTGTACAAGTTGTATCGACTAGTCAATGTTGTTCATATCTCACACAATAATTGACCTATTGCACATAACAGACAATAATCAACTTTTACAACATTGTAATCATGCATGTCCTATAAACACAACTCGTGATTTGATTAACAGTTTTACGTATATTCATTCAACCAATCATATATCCATATGTATATTCGGATCATATATATTAGCACACTGGTATCATTTAACGTACTTATATACTTGGGCTTTATCGTTCCTTTATACATCTATTTACGGCGTATCATCGTTTTTAATCATATAAAAGAAATTAAATACAATTAAAGGAATTGTGTAATATGATCAACAATCCAACACGCTTTGGCCGTATACCACAAAGTCAACAATCCATTGATAAACACATGACTAGCTTTCATAATCTTAAACAACCAGGTTGTGACTAATGTACAGCCAAGATTCATAACACATACAACTATCCAAATAGCTCGGACCTTACAAACATCAAAAGCTCGGACCACCTTTTTGCTAGAATACTCGGACAGCCTTTGGTAAAAACTCGGACTATAAGGGGGTTGTAGGAAACTCGGACAGCCATCATCTTTTTGAAAAGAAACTCGGACAGTGGGGGTTTGGGGCATAAAAGTCGGACCTAGAGTGTGGCTCTCAAAACTCGGACCACAAGGTGGGGGAAAACTCGGACCCCCTTTGTTTTGTTTTAAAGATCGGACAAGTATTTAACAAGTGATACTCGGACATCAGCACATCAAGAAGGTCGGACCATGTGTTTTCATTTATAACTTCGGACCTTATTAACCTTGTTACAAAAGATCGGACAGAATCAATCCTTAAAGGTCGGACCTATTGTTTATCCTACAAAAGTCGGACACCTTGTTATTTCCTCTAAAGTTCGGGCAATGTATGATAGCATAAAACTCAGACAATCACTTTCATTAAAAGTCTGACTAACATCAACATACATACGAATGTTCCTGTTCCATGAGATTGCATCAGTTACGTTTTTATTTCTCCTTTGATCGTGAAATCCTAATTACGTATATGCAGAATTCTAAACATTCAATCGATGATTACAAGCAATCATTATGTGAACAATCTTATCGGCTTACAACTAATCATTCATCATAACACAATAATCAGAAATCAATTCAGTAAATTCAGATTCATCATATGTAGAACTAGGGTTTACAAGCATCAATCAATCAACAATTAATCAAGAATTGATACAATCAAATAATCAACGAACAATCATTAACAATTACCTTGTATTGATTCTAGAGAAATGTGAAATCAAGAGTGATGAATGTCTTGGTGATGATGATTGCCAGAGAAAGTGAAGTACGTGCCTTGGTTTCTTGTGTGAGAATGATTAGTGAACAAGGGATTAGGGTTAAGTACAATTTAGGTTTCACTTATTACTCTATACTACCCTAAGTACTATATTTTACACAAGCACACCATCTCACAACAATTTCACAGTTTCACCACCAAGTTTATGCATTTGGCAAGTCTTTCACAATTAACACATAACCATGTATAATCACATAATACCGTTCATTGTATTAAAACGTACACAATTCCATAGCAATCAATTGTGCAAATAACAGCTAAACAATACATGAACGTGCAATAAATGCGAAATAGAAATCTTGGAAATTCGAGTTGTCACATTATCCCCAACTTAAAAGAAATTTCGTCCCGAAATTTAGCATGCGGTTACTGAGGAAGCTAAGTAAGTTATATCGTTTACTGATTTTCCTGGGGTGTCACATCATCCCCTCGTTGATTTGGAATTTCGTCCCGAAATTCAGTAGTAGTAGCTTCAGCCTCAGTAGTGGTTGCATTGGTTTCGAATAACTGGGGGTACTTTTCTGTCATCTGGTCTTCGCGTTCCCAGGTGTACTCTGGGCCACGTTTGGAGTTCCAACGAACTCGGACAAGAGGGATTCTCTTGTGTTTGAGGACCTTAACATCCCGGTCCGTGATTTCTACAGGTTCCTCGACGAACTGCAACCGCTCGTCGATAGTGAGTGCCTTGAAAGGAACTATGAGGGTCTCATCTGACAGACACTTCTTCAGATTCGACACATGGAATACGTTGTGAAATGCACCGAGTTCAGCTGGTAGGTTTAGTCTGTAGGCTACTGTGCCTATTCTTTCAGTGATTTCGAACGGTCCAACATACCGTGGATTGAGCTTGCCTCGTTTACCAAATCTAACCACACCCTTCCAGGGTGAAACTTTGAGTAAAAACCCGGTCCTCGACCTGAAATTCCAATGGCTTCCTACGCTTATCCGCGTAGTCTTTTCTGACGGTCACGAGCTGCCGCCATGCGTTGTCGTATTTGTGCTATTCGTTCAGTAGCGTCAACTACCATTTCTGGACCTGTAATCTGACTATCCCCCACCTCTGCCCAACCGAGAGGTGACCGGCATTTACGTCCGTACAATGCCTCGAATGGAGTGGCTTGTATGCTGGTGTGGTAACTGTTATTGTACGAAAACTCCACTAAAGGGAGGTGTTTTCCCCAGCTGTTGCCGAAATCAATAACACATGTCCGAAGCATGTCTTCTAGGGTTTGGATCGTGCGCTCAGACTGCCCATCCGTCTGAGGGTGATAAGCTGTGCTCATGTCTAACCGAGAGGCAAAAGCTTTGTGCATTGCTTGCCACAGTTCTGACGTGAATCGTGCATCCCGATCTGAAATGATAGAGGTTGGCACTCCGTGCCTCGAAACAACTTCTTTCAAGTAGACGTCTGCTACGGTAGAGAACTTATCTGTTTCCTTAATAGCCAGGAAGTGTGCAGACTTGGTGAGTCGATCCACGATCACCCATATAGTATCATTCCCACGCTGGGATCTGGGTAGGCCAGTAACAAAATCCATGGAAATTTGCTCCCATTTCCATTGTGGTAACCTGGGTTGCTGAAGTAGGCCTGAGGGTTTCTGGTACTCCATCTTGACTCTCGCACAAGTCAAACATTTTCCGACGTACGTTGCGATGAGGGCTTTCATGCTAGGCCACCAATATGTAGTTCTAATGCCGTGGTACATTTTATCCGAGCCTGGATGTACCGAGTAGCGAGACTTATGAGCTTCATCCATCACAAGTTCTCGTAAGCCGCCATAAAGTGGGACCCAAATACGCCCCGTCACATAGTATGCGCCATCTTCCTTTTGTTCCATTCGTTGCCTTGAGCCGCGCGTAAAGCTTAAGCTTTGACGTTTTCGGGCTTTAATGCTTCCATCTGAGCAGTTCGTATTTGTGCAGGAAGACTGGACTGAATAGTGAGCTGCAAAGCTCGTACATGCCTAGGTAAAGTGTCCTTTCGACTGAGAGCGTCAGCCACAACATTGGCTTTGCCTGGATGGTACTTAATAGCGCATTCGTAATCGTTAAGCAGTTCGACCCATCGTCGTTGACGCATGTTCAATTCCTTCTGCTTGAAGATATGCTCGAGACTCCTGTGATCGGTGTAAATTGTGCACTTGGTACCGTACAGGTAGTGTCGCCATATCTTAAGTGCAAAAACAACAGCTCCCAGCGCTAAATCGTGCGTCGTGTAGTTCCGTTCATGAATTTTGAGTTGACGAGAGGCGTAGGCAATGACTTTATCCCGTTGCATCAATGCACAACCAAGCCCCTGTATCGATGCGTCACAATAGACCACAAAATTCGTCTGTGCCCTCTGGCAATGAGAGAATAGGTGCGCTGCAAAGCCTATCCTTTAAGTACTGGAAAGCGGTTTCCTGGGAATCTCCCCAACGGTAGGTGACACTTTCTGTCTCAGCATAGTAAGCGGCTGTGCGATCTTCGAATAGTCTTTGATGAATCGTCTGTAATACCCCGCCAAACCCAAGAATTGGCGTATTTCCGTTGGTGTACGCGGTGCAGGCCAGTTCCTGATCGAATCTACCTTGGATTGATCGACATAAATCCCATCCCTGTTCACCACATGGCCTAAGAAGTGGACTTCACGATGCCAGAAGTCGCATTTAGAAAACTTTGCGTACAATTGCTCCTTTCGAAGAAGTTCCAAGATAAGACGTAAGTGCTGCTCGTGTTCCTCCTGACTCTTGGAGTAGATCAGGATGTCGTCGACGAAAACGATGACGAACTTGTCTAGATAGGGTTTGCACACCCTGTTCATTAGATCCATAAATACTGCAGGCGCGTTCGTAAGCCCAAATGGCATGACAAGAAACTCGTAGTGACCGTAGCAAGTTCTGAATGCTGTTTTGGAGATGTCCTCTTCGCGGACTCTCAGCTGATGATACCCTGACCTCAGATCAATCTTGGAGTAGTAACTCGACCCTTGCAACTGGTCGAATAAGTCGTCAATACGAGGAAGAGGATAACGGCTCTTCACTGTGACCTTGTTCAGTTCACGGTAATCAATTTCACATCCTGAAGGTGCCATCCTTCTTTTTCACAGATAATTGGTATCCAAGAGTTCTTGTAGCTCCCCAAGGCGAAGAGATAGGTCGGATAAATCCCTTATCCAAGATTTCTTGTAGCTGCGTCGATAATTCTTCCGATTCTGGTGGAGCTAAGCGATACGGTGCTCGAGCTATGGGTGCTGCTCCTGGAGCGAGCTCGATTTGAAATGCGACCTGACAATGAGGCGGTAGACCAGGTAAATCTTTAGGAAACACCTGAGGAAAGTCACGTACAACTGGATGGTCTTCCAACTTCTTTTCTTTCGCTGATGCGTCAGTAACGAGAGCCAAAATTGCGGTGTGGCCCTTCCGCAAACATTTCTGAGCCTTCAAGAAAGAGGTGATGCCAACCACAGCACCACTCTTGTCGCCTTGAACTTCGAGAGGTTCTTGACCAGAATGAGGAATGCGAACAATCTTTTCTTTGCATAGGGTTTCTGCTCGCTGTTGCTGCTGACGATTCCGATTTGCAGGCCGTGGGCTCCTGAATCCTTAGCTCCATGGCCCATCTTGAGACACCTCTGGCAACATCCCTCGATGCACTAACCACCGTGGTGTCTGTTGCATTTGTTACACATTGGGTGAATTCCCCGATATCCACCCTGCCCCTGACCACCAGAAGTTGGCTGACTCGGGCTCTGGTGATCACTATTCTTGCGCTGCTGCTGTGCTTGAGACTGAACGGTAGCGGAACCCTTGCTGGAATACCCATCCCATTTCCGCTTGTTGCCAGTAGGAGTAGCGGGAGTAGCAGAAGTGGTAGCGGTAGTAATAGCGCTGATACAACTAGGCAGCCTGTTCCGTTCCACTGCCCGATCCGTGAGGCGATGAGCAAGACACTGAATGTCTTGGATATTGTCGAGGTTAGCCGATGTAGCATGGCTCTGAATCTCTGAGGCTAGACCCTTGAGGTACAATTCGATACGCTTGCTTGGAGGGTCCACCATGGTTGGACACAAGATGGCCAGCTCGTTCGACCGTTTCGTATAAGCATCAATTTCCTGACCCCGTCATTTTCAAATGGTAAAGCTCCACTTCCAACTTGTGGATGTCATCACGCGTGCAGTATTCCCATTTAATGCGTTCTTTGAATTTGTTCCAAGGGGTGGCGTCAGCAGCTGCCAGCCCTAATATCTGAACTTGCGTGTTCCACCAGGTTAGCGCGATTCCTTCCAACGTAACAGTGGCGTACTTGACCCTGCGAGTCTCAGGGCATTCACACATCTCGAATACCGACTCGAGCTTCCTAAACCAATGGAGTAGTCCCACTGCTCCTTCTGTGCCATTGAATATGCTTGGACGACAGTCCATGAAGTTCTTGAATGTGCAGACAGGTTGCTGTGCGTTCTGACCCGTTGCGCGAGAACGATAGGTCAAGGTTAAGCGCGAGAGTTGGGTCACGAGAGTAGGATCTAACATCCTAGGATAGGTTTGGAATTGCAGATTATACCTCCTGCTTGTGCGGCTGCAAGCGCCGCAGCAACTTGTTCGCTAACGAGAGCCGTCAACTGGGCTTGAGTCATGTTAACACGTCCAGACATGATCGAACAGTAAAGGTAGCATAAGTATGAATGGTTCGCGAGTAGTGCGATGACAGAAAAGTGTAGGCACATAGGTGTTCTCAAGCGGTAACAAGTAGTGAGCAAAGTAATGTAAGCATACTACGAGCAAGGTTCTACGCAATTCTAACATGTAGGCAATAAACATAAACCTTATTACCTAGGATGTCGAGTCTTGCACGTGGAGCGAAGCGTCATTGTGGATCGTTGAGAGCACTGTTCTGGTTATAGTCTGGTTTTAATAAAAACGTTTTCCCATATTAAAACCAAGTTCTCTATAACCAATGGCTCTGATACCAATCTGTCACACCCCCAAAATCCACCTGCGGAGTATCACTGCTTGGGAGCGTGACCGACCAGGATCAAGCCACCAATCATATAGAACAATATATATAGTAAAAGTAATTGCCATTAAACCAAACCAAATCCATATGAAAGGTGTTCCAAAACATAAGAAAGTTATCGTTGTTTAGCGGAAGCGCATAATTAAAACCCATCACAATAAAGTATCAAATGTCGTAAGTGTTTAACAAGACAATCACGATCCAAGCCCACAACGACCAGCTCCTCCATGTGCAAGCTCCATGTATCTAACGACCTGCAAGGCATGTAACAGAGGATCAACAACTAGTTGAGCGAGTTCACAGAAAGTAAATGCGTAATAGTAAGTTCGTTTGTAACATGTGGCTCTACTGGGCTGATAGTACGTTCTATTGGTGGGGGCTTCCCATGTTGTATAACCACTAGACTATTCGTAACTATAAGTATCCTTCACAACCGAGGATAGTAGTAAGTATAAGTACACGTAGGTTTTACGTGAGTATCCTTCACAACCGAGGATAGTAGTAAGTATAAGTACACGTAGGTTTTACGTGAGTATCCTTCACAACCGAGGATAGTAGTAAGTATAAGTACACGTAGGTTTTACGTGAGTATCCTTCACAACCGAGGATAGTAGTAAGTATAAGTACACGTAGGTTTTACGTGAGTATCCTTCACAACCGAGGACAGTAGTAAGTATAAGTCTACGTAGATTTTAAGTATGTGTCCTGCACAACCGAGGACAGCGAGTATGGTAGTCTAGTGGTAGTGTCAGTACGAATCTATTCAACCTTATTCCTTAAATCCCATTCCCAAGCCCTGGGAATCCCATGCCTTAGTAAGAGTGTGAACTCACCTTGGTTTGCTCGGTATGTTATCTACGTTACACTACTTGTTTCAAATAGATCAAACACGTCCTAGCATGAGTACCGATATCAATCAGTTGCCCAATCACTTAAGTTATACATTTTTCACATGCCATTCAAATAATGTACCATCATTAAACAAGTTGTACAAGTTGTATCGACTAGTCAATGTTGTTCATATCTCACACAATAATTGACCTATTGCACATAACAGACAATAATCAACTTTTACAACATTGTAATCATGCATGTCCTATAAACACAACTCGTGATTTGATTAACAGTTTTACGTATATTCATTCAACCAATCATATATCCATATGTATATTCGGATCATATATATTAGCACACTGGTATCATTTAACGTACTTATATACTTGGGCTTTATCGTTCCTTTATACATCTATTTACGGCGTATCATCGTTTTTAATCATATAAAAGAAATTAAATACAATTAAAGGAATTGTGTAATATGATCAACAATCCAACACGCTTTGGCCGTATACCACAAAGTCAACAATCCATTGATAAACACATGACTAGCTTTCATAATCTTAAACAACCAGGTTGTGACTAATGTACAGCCAAGATTCATAACACATACAACTATCCAAATAGCTCGGACCTCACAAACATCAAAAGCTCGGACCACCTTTTTGCTAGAATACTCGGACAGCCTTTGGTAAAAACTCGGACTATAAGGGGGTTGTAGGAAACTCGGACAGCCATCATCTTTTTGAAAAGAAACTCGGACAGTGGGGGTTTGGGGCATAAAAGTCGAACCTAGAGTGTGGCTCTCAAAACTCGGACCACAAGGTGGGGGAAAACTCGGACCCCCTTTGTTTTGTTTTAAAGATCGGACAAGTATTTAACAAGTGATACTCGGACATCAGCACATCAAGAAGGTCGGACCATGTGTTTTCATTTATAACTTCGGACCTTATTAACCTTGTTACAAAAGATCGGACAGAATCAATCCTTAAAGGTCGGACCTATTGTTTATCCTACAAAAGTCGGACACCTTGTTATTTCCTCTAAAGTTCGGGCAATGTATGATAGCATAAAACTCAGACAATCACTTTCATTAAAACTCTGACTAACATCAACATACATACGAATGTTCCTGTTCCATGAGATTGCATCAGTTACGTTTTTATTTCTCCTTTGATCGTGAAACCCTAATTACGTATATGCAGAATTCATAAACATTCAATCGATGATTACAAGCAATCATTATGTGAACAATCTTATCGGCTTACAACTAATCATTCATCATAACACAATAATCAGAAATCAATTCAGTAAATTCAGATTCATCATATGTAGAACTAGGGTTTACAAGCATCAATCAATCAACAATTAATCAAGAATTGATACAATCAAATAATCAACGAACAATCATTAACAATTACCTTGTATTGATTCTAGAGAAATGTGAAATCAAGAGTGATGAATGTCTTGGTGATGATGATTGCCAGAGAAAGTGAAGTACGTGCCTTGGTTTCTTGTGTGAGAATGATTAGTGAACAAGGGATTAGGGTTAAGTACAATTTAGGTTTCACTTATTACTCTATACTACCCTAAGTACTATATTTTACACAAGCACACCATCTCACAACAATTTCACAGTTTCACCACCAAGTTTATGCATTTGGCAAGTCTTTCACAATTAACACATAACCATGTATAATCACATAATACCGTTCATTGTATTAAAACGTACACAATTTCATAGCAATCAATTGTGCAAATAACAGCTAAACAATACATGAACGTGCAATAAATGCGAAATAGAAATCTTGGAAATTCGAGTTGTCACACTTTTCATCTTTGCTTTTCACAGTCTCTCCAATAGATTTCATCCAAGTAGCAAACAAATCTGGCTCTCGGACAATCTTGGCAATGAAAGCTTTGAACTCTCCCTTTTCATCCACAAACATATCCCAACTAAAACCTTCTGGTAGTTTCTCATCATCTTGATCACTAATGCGTGCTGCTGTGGCTTCGGATGATATGTAATTACTCCAGCTGAAATCTACCAAACATGCTCTTTTCGGATCTTCAATCTTTCTTCCGTGAGCTGTCTGTGGTTCCTGGGATTGACCAACTTGCTGATAGATAGCTTTGCGATAGTAATCATCTTTCCCGAACGGATTTTGTGCTCCGCTAGCTTCTCTTCCTTTGCACTCCCGTTTGAAATGGCCTTTCTCCCTGCATCGAAAACAAGTAACTTTAGATTTATCAAAACCTAAAGTAGAGACATGTGCATCAAGAAAGTCATTTCTCCCGGTAATGGTTTTGAATTTCTCAGCTCGTCGAAGAACACTTGCAAGACACCATTTAATATCCATGAGTTCCATTTCTTCAGCGTCTATCTGATCGTAATCCTCTTTGGTAAGCATAGGATTTCCGATTCGACCAGCAACAAGACCCTCATAGGAGAACAGAACTGAACCCAGAAGTGCCATGTGGTCTTTAGCAGTGTCTTCAGAAAAGCTTTGACCTTCTGGAAGGTTAAGAGCTATGTTGCACTGAATTATGTATCCATTTCCGGTTTTTGTACTCTGAGACTGAAAACTCGTGTTAGTCTCTTTCGGATTCACACTTGGGAACGATGAAAATCCACTGCTACATTTGTTCGAACCCTGATCAGCTTTCTCAGATGAATCACCAGCACTGAATGCCGTTTGAATCTTTGGACTTCTTTCAGACTCAGTAACTGGAACACTACCCCGGTAATACATCTTCACGTCCTGTTGACCACTCGGACTGTTCATTCTTGCAATCTTTTGCTGTTCAAGATCCTGACTTTCTATTTTCTCAATGAACTGTGAAATAGTCAGTCCGTCATACACACCAGTATTCTTTAAAATCACTAAATACGTTCCCCACTCTTTCTGAGGTAACGCGTCAGCCAATTTATCCACCCATTCTTCACGACCTTTTTCAACTCCCAACATCGATAACGATCGTACCAAGTGACAGTATCTCTCAATCAGTTTTTAGTATCCTCTCCTGGTAAACTGCTAAACAAATCAAACTCCTTTTTAAGCCACGCTTTCTTGCTTTTGATCATATTCTCGCTTCCCTCAAACTTGACTTTAAGAGCATCCCATACAGACTTAGCAGTTTTGTCGTGCTGTAACAAGATGAAGATATCTTCTTTTATTGCCTGCTGCAACAAAATAATCATCATTTTCTCGGCTCTATACATTGCTCGTTCTTGATCGGTAAACTCGGATATCTCTTTAATGACTTGCAAATCTGTTCGAGGCAATGTGTACTTCTTCAATATACACTCCCATGATCTGAGATGGTTTGCTTGAACCCAGTTTTCAAACCGATCCTTCCACCCATAATACTCCTCAATGCTCATCAATCTAGGGGGCTTTTGAGTCGTTCCCGTCTCATTTTCTAAGTTCATTGCTTGAGCAATTGCGGCTGGAGTAGTCGATGTAGCAAAAGCGTTGTAAAACTCGGAATCCATATTGACTTAGCACGATTTTCAAGGCAAGTGACAAAAAAGCGAATCAACTTTGCACAGATAGGCGAACCCTTATAAGCGAACCAGAATAATCCAAATAAGCGGACCAGAAAGTGTTCAACGAGCGATCCAGAAATTTTTTGGAGCGGTCCACAAATAATGTCTGTTCGAGCGGACCAGAGTCTGTTCGTTCGAGCGGACCAAGATAATGTTCGAATAAGCGATCCAAACTATTACTTTGGAGCGAACCAGAACCATATTTTGAGCGAACCAACTGAAATTTGTACGAATACACGAACCAGAAAGTGACCTAAGAGCGGTTCATGATGACGTCACTACGAGCGAACCATATACCGAACATGTTTTGACCTGTTTTTAATCAGAATTTTGACCTGAAACTTCCAAGGGTTTGTCTTTGTATGATAATGCACAGTCTGTGAGTTTTTGGACGAAAATTGACCGTGAAATCTTCTGAAAATGAGAAAAGAAGGTGTAGAAGTGAGAAGAAATGATGAAATCCGGCTATAATCTGCACAAAACCTCCTCCTAGGCTCTTATACCAATTGTAGGATCGATTGCTGACCCGAACGAGTCGTTCAGAGGTTGTCTCTTGCATTTCAGACGCGGAATAATAAGAAATGCAAGTAGATATAGCCTGTTCTTCCTCCTAACTGCTTGTTTTATTGATTTGAAACGTTTTACAGTTCAATCTTTACACCGGCAGAGCTTCAGCGTGGAATTCGACAACAACTACTTAGGACCGCCCTAAAGACCCCTATTTATAGACTGTTGGTTCCGCTCATGTGACACATGTCCATAAGAGCGAACCAAGCATGTCCACATGAGAGGTCCATACTTGACAAATAAGCGATCCAGGAACAACTGACTCTATGAGCGAACCTGATTCCTAAAACCTATACAGACTCCCGTTTTCTCGTATTTCGTGCCCTATTCTATACAATATGATGTAAGACCTGATCCTAGACACCTAGACGCAATCAACAGATGTAGTGCACTAATATTTTTCTAGGTGTGAATACCTGGATTCAGCATCAAGTAAACTCTTACTTACATAATAGACAAGATGTTGTGTACCTTCGTGATCCTTAACAAGGACGGCACTTACTGCTTTTGAGGATACCGCAAGATATAAGGATAACACATCTCCTTTTTCTGGTTTCATCAAGGCTGGAGCTGAGGATAGGTAATCCTTAAGAGCTCTTAGGGCATTTTCATGCTTCTCAGTCCACTAAAATTTCTTGTTCTTCCTTAGAATATCATAGAATTCTTTACACTTTTCTGAGGATTTGGATATGAATCTGTTCATAGCTACAATCCTGCCTGTTAGCCTCTGGACATCCTTAGCATTGGCAGGAGATTTGATGTTCACTATAGCTTAGATTTGTTCTGGACTGGCTTCAATGCCTCTCTTTGTCACCATATATCCGAAGAATTTACCTGCTTTAACACCAAAGTGACATTTTGAAGGATTAAGTTTCATGTTATATTTTTCAAGGATATCGAATGCTTCCTCCAAGTCCCTTAGGTGATCCTCAGCCTTTCTGGATTTCACCACCATATTGTCTATATAAACCTCCATAGTTTGTTCAATTTGATCCTTGAACATCATATTCACTAGCCTTTGATAAGTTGCACCTGCATTTCTTAGTCCAAATGGCATAGCAATATAACAGTAGATACCAGTCGGAGTCATAAAGGCTGTATCCTCTTAATCAGATGGTTCCATCTGAATTTGTTGAAATCCAGATGAAGCATCCATAAAAGTTAACAGTTCGTGACCCGCCGTTGCATCCACCATGGAGTCAATGTGGGGTAATGGGAAAGGATCCTTGGGACATGCCTTATTTAAATCTGTAAAATCGACACATACCCTCCAGTTTCCGTTTTTCTTTTGAACAACAACCACATTGGCCAACCATCTTGGATACTTGACCTCTCTAATCATACCTGCTCGGAGCAATTTCTCTACCTCTTCCTGGATAATGGCATTTCTTTCTGGTGCAAACTTTCTCCTCTTTTGATGGATTGGTTTGAATGACCTGTCAATGCCAAGTTTGTGAGTGATTATATCTTTAGATATACCTGTCATATCTTCGTGTTTCCATGCAAAGGTAGTTTTCCTCCTTTTGAGGAAGGATATGAGGTCTTCTTTCACTTCGCCAAGGATCCCTGATCCTATATAGACCTTAGATTTAGGATCATCAGGATCCATAAGGATTTCTACTACATCCTGCACTCTTGCCTCCAAGACATCCCTCGGAGGATACTTTGATTGCTATTGCTTCGTTGACATTGAGGCTGGTTTCATTGATGAAGTGTAGCAGTTCTTAGCCTCCTGCTGATCACTATCAATCTTCACTATTCCCCAGGGACTAGGGAGCTTCACACATTGATGATAGGTGGATGGGACTGCCTTCATGTCATGTATCCAAGGCCTGCCAAGGATAACAAGATAAACAGTCAATAACACAAAATTTCTGATAAGAATGCAGCCCTTCAATATAAATTGGGAGTTTAATGTCCCCTAGAGTATTCTTAGTCTCGCCACTGAATCCCACGAGCACAGAGGATCTTGGTACGATATCGGATTCAGGGATATTCATCTTCTTAAGAACATCAAGCTGGATAATGTTCACAGAGCTTCCTCCGTCTATAAGGATCCTGTGGACAAAATGGTTAGAAATAAAAAGAGTGATAACCAAACCATCGTGATGAGGATCCTGTATGTCAACACGATCATCTTCATCAAAAGTTATGACTTTTCCTTTGGAGACATTGGATGTTTGGATGGGTCTATCTCCATTATCCATCTTGTTTTCCTTTGCATGCCTTTTAGCTGCTGAGAAGGATGTTCCACAAATGTCTGATCCTCCAGAAATAAAGTTTATAACTTGTGCATCTGCTGGAGGGGCTGGAGCTTTCTCCGGGATCCTTTCAGGATCCTGAGTCCTTGACTTCTTTCTCCCCAATAATTCTTTCAAGTGCCCCTTGCTCAACAAGTATCCAATTTCTTTTCTCAGTGCAATGCACTCTTCAGTGAGATGCCCAAAGTCTTCATGGTATGCACACCATTTGGACTTATCTTTAGTTGCAGCTGGTCTGTCATTTTTCCTGGGCCATCTAGCTTTATCACCTAAATTCTGCATCGCAAGGATTAGTTCATTGTGATCAACAGAAAAACAATATTCAGAACTTGGAGGATAATCCTCATCATCCTCTTCTTGTTCAACAGCATGCACATTCTGGTTATCAGATTTGTTGTAGGATCTGAACTTGTTGTTCTTAAATAAGGATCCTTGCTTCTCTTGCTTTGAGGATCCTGCTAGCCTCTCCTGGATCATCTTGTCATCCTTTAGCCGGATGAACCTAAGTGCCCGGGTCCTTACCTCATCTAGGTTCCTGCATGGTGTCACAACAAGAGCATCATAGAATAATGAATCCCTCAGCAATCCCATGTCAAAGGCTTCAACAGCCGTAGCTATATCCAGGTTAGGAATATCTAAGGATTCTTTACTAAATTTAGTGATATAATCCCTTAATGATTCATTATGACCCTGGGTTATCCTATATAGATCACTAGTTAAACGCTCAAATTTTCTACTACAAGAAAACTGATTATTAAATAGGTTAACTAGATTAGCAAATGAGGTAATAGAGTAAGGGGGAAGACTTAGCAGCCATTTAACAGCCGATCCTGTAAGAGTGGATCCAAATCCCTTGCAAAGACATGCTTCCTTTAACCTTTCCGGGATGGGATTGATCTCCATCCTTTCCCTGTATTGTGATATGTGTTCTTCAGGATCTGTTGAACCATCATACAACTTCATGGTCGGCACGTGGAACCTCTTGGGTATCTCAGCATCACAGATTGGTGGTGCAAAACGAGATATCTTATGGCTCCCATCTGCAATCTCCGGGATAGGCTTGACCACTCCTAGGACACTTGATATCATATCCTTTAACTTTTGCAATTCTCTAGCCATGGCATGATTGATACCTGTATCCTGCATAAGGCAATGGTTAGTGGTATAAGAATTATTGAAAATGTTACCTCCCATTGGGTTCAAATTAAGAAGAGTGGATGTGAATCCATATTGTTGAGACTCCAGAATGATCGAAGGACCAGTAGAAGCAATGGTCTGCATTGGAATAAAATCTCCTTGATGGATATCTGAACTCCCTGATTGCAAACTCCTTAAGGATCCCAGAATCTGGAAGGATCCATGGAACTGAGAGGACCCTTGAAGCTGAGAGGATCCTTGAACCTGAGAGGATCCTTGAACCTGAGAGGATCCTGGAACATAGGAGGATCCTTGAACCTGCGAGGATCCTGAAACATAGGAGGATCCTGGAACATGAGAGGATCCTTGAAACGGCCAGAATCCTTGAATCTGCTGCGCTCCTGAGTATCCTCCTGAGCTTGTGAAGGATCCTATATGCTGAGGATGGGATCCTACTGGTTGGAAGTATGAACCTGAAGCCTGAGTCATTGTTGACGATCCGTAATGCACTCCTTTTGGTCCTCCCACATATTGAACAGCTGGAACCATTGAAGTCTGAGAAGTTACAACCGGAGTATCGAAATTCAAAGATCTGGTCATCAGTGGGGAATGATCCTCTGCCGATCTCTTCTGTTTCTTTATGTCTTCGATTTCTCTAAGAATCCTTTCATTGGTCTTATCCTGCTGCTGTATATGCTCCTTCATCTGCAAAATCAGAGTAAACAAGTCACTAGTAGTAGGAGTATAAGAAACAGAAGAAGTTGGAGGTTTTGAGAAAATAGGAGTTGGTTTCTTCTCGGCATTTTTCTGAGGTCCAGAAGGTGGTGGAGGCAAAGGTGGAATGCCCTGAGATCAATTGACTGCAGACATCGCAGTGGAAGTATTCTTTGCCGATGAAGCCATGTGCTTGAATGCAATGAACCAAAATGATCACGAAAATGAGAATCTCTTGGGAATGAAGCACCAATTGCCCCACGGTGGGCGCCAAACTGTTTTGGTCAAAAATCAGACAAGGATAATGCAACCAAACTCTCTGTTACGGGGTATGATGCTTAAATTGGTAAACAACAATGAGGATCACTCAGAAATGAATTGCACAAGTGACACAAAGATTTATACGAGGAAAAAGCCCTTGATCAATGAATGATCTCCGACATAAAAAACCTCGGGTGATGGAAACTACCGATCACCAACTCAAATTAAACAATAATTCTTTTACAGCTTCGGACGATAGCGAGCTAGGTACAAGGATCACTATAGTGTATCGTGTATAAATGTATGAAAATTGCTAAGTGTTTTGCTGTAAGCTGATGAGTGCAGTTGTACGAGTGTGTGTAGCCAAAAAATAGCCAAGTGTTCTAAATATAGCTCGCTATCCCCTTTAAAAATAGAAAATATCTAGCCTAACTAACTATCCGCATTTCGTGCCTTCTCCCCACGTTCTCCACAACGTTCACAATGGTCAAGCACGTGCAGAATTGAAGGGAATATGCTCCAGGAATATCGCCATGACCAAGTCCAAGCCGGTACTTCTGCAAAACAATACCGAATTCAAAGTGAACAATCGTTAGTATAAGGATCCTTAGGATGATCTATGATCCTGAAGCACTTCTGAGGATCACTATCTGTCACAGAAGTAAGGATCACCAAACAGGATAACACTTGAGGATCACAGGCCATTAGGAAATCCTCCCCTAACAGTATACTACTAAAATCGCCACAGGGGGACATATTACCCCAGGCTATTAGGTGTGAATTTCCTGCTACTAATAATGAGGCAGAATATGAAGCTTTGATTGCAGGATTAGAGTTGGCTAAAAGTATGAGTATCAAGAATTTGCAAGTATATGTTGACTCTTTGTTAATCACTAATCATTTTAATGGAACCTATGTAGTTAAAGGAGAGAAGTTAATCGAGTATCTCGGGATTCTCAAAAAATTAGCAGGATATTTCGATATTTTACACTTGAACAGGTACCAAGAGAGGATAACGGTGAAGCTGATGCCTTTGCAAATCTAGGATCATCGGTCAGGATACCGGAAGGAACCCGAATACCAATATTACATATCCTGTATCCTGCGACGAATCCTCATGATAAGGAAGTAATAAGTATTCAGGATCCTGAGGACAAGTATCCCGACAAAGATCCTAAGTCCTGGACGGCTCCAATCACAAGATATCTCAAGGATGGACATATCCCCAAAGATGAGAATCCTAAGGCCTTTAGGATGATGGTTTCACGATTTACTATTATAAATAACGTTTTGTACAAGAAATCTCTTGCAGGTCCGTATCTGAGGTGCCTGGAGGATCCCGAGACCAAAGAGGTACTCCAGGATATACATGAAGGGGATTGTGGTAACCATACTGGGGGCAGGTCATTATTTTCGAAAGTATTGAGGACAGGATACTATTGGCCGACAATGAAGAAAGATGCTGCGGAATATGCTCGAAGATGTGACGCATGTCAGAGGCATAACAACATTCTGCACCAACCAGTTGAACCTTTGTATCCTATAGTTTCCCCTTGGCCATTCATGAAATGGGGGATAGACATAGTAGGGAAATTACCAAAAGCTCCAGGAGGAAAAGTCTTTATGTTGGCAATGACTGATTATTTCTCTAAGTGGGTGGAAGCTAAAGCATTTGTTCAAGTCAGAGACCAGGAAGTAGTATCCTTTATAAATAGAAATATCCTGACCAGGTTTGGAGTACCAGCTGAAATCATTTGTGATAATGGATCCCAGTTTATAAGCAAGAGGACTACTGACTTTTGCAAAAGTTGGGGAATCAAAATGATCACATCTACCCCGGTACATCCTCAAGCAAATGGGCAAGCTGAATCCTCAAATAAGATAATTGTCAACAATTTGAAGAAGAGATTAGGAGCCAAAAAAGGAAGATGGGCAGAAGAACTACCCTTTGTTTTGTGGGCTAATAGAACAACGGCGAAAAATGCAACGGGCCAAACCCCATTTTCTTTGGTATTTGGAACAGACGCAGTGATTCCAACAGAGATGGTGATACCTACGGCAAGATCCAACCTTCAGGATCCTAAGCAGAATCCTGAAGCTCTGTGCCACGAGTTAGACACTATGGATTAAACAAGTGATGTAGCAAAGCTAAGGATGGCAGCATATCAACAGAGGATATCCAGAGCATACAACAAGAATATAAGAACTAGGAGGTTTCAAGTCGGAGATTGGGTGTTGAGAAAAGCTTTTCAAAATACTACCAATCCTACCGATGGGAAATTAGCTCCAAAATGGGAAGGACCCTACGAGATTGAATCAGAATCAGGGAAAGGAGCATACCGACTTAAGAATATGGAGGGGGATATTCTACCAAGATCCTAGAATGCTATACATCTCAAAGCCTATTTCAAGTGAGTTTAGAATTTAATTTCTAACTCAAGATGGTGTGAATTCTGTCTCTTTTAAATATAATTTATTTGAACCAAATACTAACTTAAGCATCGGAGGGGTGTTAGCCAAGCTAACACCCACCTTAGTTTAAGGTTGTTTTGCAGAATATGATTCGGGATATAGCTCCAGGATACACACTCAGGATACTTTGAAAGATTAGAGGATTGGCCCCCTCTCTCACGTTTAAGGAATCCTGATCCCTTCACAGGTTTAAAGGTATTCACCTTTCTCATGAATTGGGTTTAAACACCCCGCCTGGAGCGCAAGTTATCCAGGGATAGTTCTAGGTGGCGGGACCAGTTCATGTAAAAGTGGCTGACAATTTCGTTACTGTTGGCTATACCCTGGGTCCTTAAGGTATATGAGGATTGATCACCCTCTCTCGCGAAAGGGTATTTTCATACTCTCTAAGGTTTAAAGGTATTCACCTTTCTAAGTTTTGGAGTTTATACACTCCCGCCTGTAGCGCATGAAAATTTGGGATTTTCCCCAGGATACTAAGGATTTATCCCCAGTATATCTTTGGGATTTACCCCTGTAATACAAGAATCGTCTATACAGTTGGAACTAATGTTCTAAATTTTTCTAAGTGTTTAAAGACTTCATGCATAGGGGACATTCCTTCTAAAGCAATTATGTGAAGCTCAAAAGATCAAGGTTGGACTAAGTGTCTCGGACTGGGGACATCTTAGTGGGAAAAGTTGCAAAAGGGGTTGGAGTTTGATACCAAGGTTACACTCAATTCCTGGTATGATCTTTCCTTTGTGAATTTTACATAACTTTGATTGAGACTCAAATATCCTGGTAATGATATTTCCTTAAGATATGTTCTCGAAATGTGTTTTTGGGATACGTTTCGGGATATTTGATTGCCGTATTTGAAAAATGATACTTGGATGGAGGGTAAATACTCTGATCAAACAAGTGTTATCAAAACAGATTTTGGAAAATAGACTATCCTTTATTCTTTAGAAGTTTTGTCTAAGATTTATTAAAGTTTTCATAATATATCACTAAATATATTGATCAGGATAATGAGAGCAATAGCTAGCCAATTGAAAGAAGAAATTATTTAAAATAAGCAATACCAGTTGATAACCGAAGGTTTCATCCAAAAACCTAGGATCCATCTGCCTTCGGCTATCGAGTTGTCTTAATACAGAAATAAAATTGTCCAAACATAAACATAACTCTTAAATTTAAAGAAAGTAAGCTTTAGGAGGCGGCGCCTTCTTCGTTCATGGTATTTTCAGCAGCATCTGTATTGGGATCGGCCTCAGCATCCCTCTCAGCACCAGTTGGTTTCTCCACTGCTTTTGAAGATCCTTCAGCTGCAGGCTTAGAAGAGGTGTCGCCAAGGCTCCTTAGCTTCGTTTCCCAGGCATCAACGTCCCAAGAAGGGCATTCGAAGCCCAATGCTTTGGCTTCATAGGCCATCTTTAGCCTGGCCTGGAGGAGGGAAGTGACGACGGAGCTTTTAAGGCTTTCCCGGTAGCTGACCAAATCCTGTTCGTGTTGAGCATGGGCAGCATCAAGATCGGCTTGAGCCTGGAGAGCGGCTTTGTTGAGAGCGGTTTGGTTTTCTTGGGTCATAGCCTTGAACTTCTCCTCATAGTGCCGAGACTTGGCGGCTGCAATCATGCCCTGATCAGAGATGGTAACCTCGACTTTCTTTAATTTGGATTCGAGCGTCTTGTTGAGCCCACAGGATTCTTGATATAGATGGACCAGACGTTCAAGACCCTACAAAAATATGAGGACAGGTATTGGTTTTGATAAATACTTATATGTTGGTGTAGTTGTCTGTTGACTACATCTTCGTTCGAGTCTTACGGCAGAGCTGATTGTATAGGAATAGGAAAGTAAGAAAGCTTGTATAGAATTGAAGTTGTTGGACCGCTCATTAGTCCAATTAGAGGTTAGGGTCGCTTTTGTGTCAATTAGGTTAGGACCACTCGAGCGGACAGGTGGATGGATCGCTCGAGGGACAAATGGTATGGACCGCTTATGTGGTAATCATGGACCGCCTATCTGGTAGCTATGTGGATCGCTCTTATGAACATGTCCATATGAGCGGCCCATGTTGTCTATATATAGATAGGTCGTATAAGCGATCCAGGTAGCATTGTGAGCAAGGTTAGTGTGTGTAAAGGCAAAACTCTGTCTGTTTTGTCTCCATGTACTTGTAACTTGTTAGCAGATCAATAAAGGAGACGTTAAATAGTGAAATCAAGCATTACGAAGACTAATTCAATGAATTCCGCCTCTTGATTAGTCTAAGACCTCTTCTGATCGACTCATCAGGTCAGCAAACGATCCTACATGTGGTATCAGAGCTCAGGAGGAAGAGTTCTTGCTGTTTAGCTCGATTTTCACTCGATATTCTCACTTCTACACCTTCTTATCTGATTCGAAGAGATTTCACGGTCAAAAATCATTCAAAATCTCAGGGATTGTGCGCAATAGTACTGTGACAAACCCTGGAAAGTTTCAGATCAGAATTCCAAGCCGTATGGAAGATATCAAGGTTTTTCGGTTCGAAATCGCGAAGGAATCTGGGCTGGTTCGCTGATTTGGATCGCTTTTGGGATAGACCGCTCGAACGGATCGCTTATTTGACACTTGTGAACCGCTCGTTCGGACATATTGGACCGCTTATTTGGACTAGCTCAATAGCCGGATCGCTTATCTGAACAATAGCCGGATCGCTCATCCGAACGGTTGGAACCGCTCGAACGGACAACTTGAAACCGCTCGAACGAATAACTTGGAACCGCTCGAACGAACCGTCTGGACCGCTCATCCGAACAACTTGGACCGCTAATTCAAACAGTTTGGACCGCTTATATGAACAGTTGAATTCGCTTATTTGGACACAACCGGGTCGCTTATCTGGACAGATCAGGCTCGTTCGAATTGACTATCTTGGAACGCTCATTCGGTTCGCTGATTTGAACATCCGGTTCGCTTGTTGATCAGATTGTTTGATTGCTTATTGGACATCCGTTTATCCGAACAGTATTTTTGAAAACATGAAAAGAATTCCGATATTTCCAGATCTCGGAAGTGATGTTGATACGGATGATGAGGTAGAGTATCTCAACAAATGCAGAAAAAGCACTGATCCTAACAGTTTTAATTTTTTCTATGCAGATAAAGTTGAGATGCTGAATCAAAAGAAGATTGCTCGGTTGCAGAGAGAGCTTGATGCAGCAAAGTCACTGGCTGATGAAAAGGCGAAAACTGAAGCTGTAGAAAAAGTAGTAGAGAAAATTGTTGAAGTCGAGAAACTAGTGGAAGTTGAAAAAATAGTTGAAAAACTAATTGAAGTTGCTAAGCCTTGCGAGAAGTGCTCTGAATCTTGCAAAGAATGTGATGAGAAAGACAAAAGATTTGCTGAGTTAAAGAAAGCTGAAGGACAGAAAACAGAAAAAGAATCTGTGAAGAATGACTCTTCAAGTTCTGCCTCAGTGTGTTTCAAATGTGACAACTTGAAGACCGACAATGACAAACTTGTCAAAGATGCGGAAAGTTTGGCACTGGAGATCGAGAAGTTGAGAAATGAGAAACAGACTGATGATAAACAGATTCGTATTCTGAAGGAAAATAGTGAGATGTTGAAAGCTGATAATGACAAACTGTTGGATGGTTTGAACAGTTTGACTTCAGAAAACAAAGTTTTGAAAGATAATATAAATAGTTTTGAAAACAAACAGAAATCATCGGAAAATGAAGATTTCTGGATAAAATTGGAAAACAAAAATCTGAAAACAAATGAATCAAAGCTTCAGGAACAGATAAAAGTTCTGACGAATGAAAAGTCTGTTCTTGAAATTTTGAAAAATGAAAATGAAAATTCAATCAAGTCTCATCTTGAGAGAATATCTAAGCTTGAGGAAGAAGCTAAGAATTCGAGGATCAAGATTGATGAACTTGAAAAGAAGTTGATCGGTTTTGTGAATTAATCTGACAAGCTGAATATTCCTTGTCCAAAACCAATCAACTCAGTTCCAATAAGTGACTGTGTCACAAACTTTGACTCTGTCAAAGTTGAAGATTGTGATGAAAGACCTGATGATGAAAATATCAAAAAAGAAAAACAAAAATTGTTTTTAAATTTAAAAGAAAAATTTCAGAAAACTGTTCTATAATCGACTGAAAAAGGTGAATGTTCTAAACAGAAACCTTTGAAGAAGAAAGTGGAACTGAAACAAAAAGATAATAAAAGTTCATCGGGTCGATCATTCAATCAAAAGAAAAAATTACAAAAATTAAAGAATAAAAACTCTAAAATTGTTGGTAATAAGTGGTGCAGGTTGGACCACAGTGCGTCAAAGCCAAATCCAGCAAATTGGAGGAGAGAATATCACCAGGCCAAACAATGTTACAACTTAAATGTTTTGTACAACGATGGTGATATGTACGATAACAGGGTATGCTACAGCTGCGGCTATCAGGGGCATATTGCTGTTAACTGCCAGTATTGGAGGTATGAGACCAGAAGGTGCTTTAATTGCAATATCAAAGGTCACATTGCCAGAGATTGCCCGAGGAGATCAAGTGAAAGATTGAGGGCTAAGTCTCAGAAATTGGCAAAAATTTCAGTCAAAGTCAAGCCCCAGGAACAGAAGGTTCTGAAACCTAAAGTTCAAGATAAGTCAAAGCAAGAAAAGAAAGTCAAGCTTTCACAGGGGCAGAAAGACAGACTGAGGAAGAAAAGGAAGAAGGCGAGAGAGTATCTCGAGAAGATTTTGTCCTCGGGTTCTCGAGACACACAGAATAAAAGTTCTGATGAATCGAATCCCTCAGTTGCAAAGACAAGCAAAAAGAATTCATTAGATACAAATCTGGGGACAAAAGAGGAGAAGAAAAAGAAGAAAGTGAAGTTTTTACTTCCTGGCGATGAATCTGTTTCTTCGGAAACAAAGGAGCCAAATGTCGGCGATGAATCTGACAGGTCAAAGTCAGACAAGCCACACTCAGGCAATGATTCTGATTCGACAAAACCAGAAGAGCCAGTGGTTGAGGTAAAAACTATCAAACCCAAGGCTGGTCAGGCTTGGGTGGATCTTTTCAAGTGAAAAATCCTGACTTGCCGGAGTTCCCAGGTTGGTAAGCGTGGAACATGAATCGGCATATTTCTTGAGAAATTTCACTCTGGTGATTTTTCGTCTTACATGTGGTAAATCAGGGACATTAAGTTGTACTTGATTTTCTACAAGTGATGTTTGAGATTAAAGGAAAACAATGTGATGAAACCCCGAGTTTATAAAATGTCACACAAAACTAATTTTCCGGAAAAAACCATTATGATTAAAACAAACTTAAGTGTTTTGAAATCACAATGGGAAAATAGTTTGTTGTGAGGGGGAGTTCTGATTGTTTATGCCAGGTGGATAGAGAATTGAAGTGATTCTCATCAGGTTGTCAATTTTGTACAGTTTGTTTCAAATTTTCCTAGAAAATCAAAATTGAGACATATTTTGATTTTAGGGGGAGTAAAATTTTAAAAAATTAGAAAATTTGAAAATGTCAAAAACATTGAAAAATTGTAAAAATGAGTTTTGTTGCAAAAAAGGAGGAAATGATAGTAAATCAGTTGGACTATCACAGCACGCTAAAGAAATGTAATGCAAAAGGTGATAAACGATCTCACTAAAGATGTGATGATAGGCTCAGCTAGACTAGTAGATTTGCGATAACGATACAAACTTAAAATATAAAAGCCTAGTTCTAGTGGGAAACATGGTTGAAAGCATAGTACTTAGTTTTGTCCTTCTTGATTGTGTGCCTACTCAGTAATCGCTGAATGCCAAAAAGCATAAAAACTGGTTAAGTTTGTGAATTTTCACTACTTTGCTGAAAAATCACTGTGATTGTGCATTTCATTTTGCAAAGATTTAAACTTGTTTGATTTCTTTATTTTGTTTAAGCATCGGACATCCTCTGCGTATACGGGAGTATCGACCTGGATGTTGTTGCCTAAACGTTCTGCTTTATTTTCTTTGGTGTTTCGTTTAAGCTTTGGACCTCCTCTGCGTATACGGAAGTATCGACCTGGTGGTTAAAGCCTAAACAACTTCAACTTGTTTTATTTTTCTTATTTTGTTTAAACATTGGACTTTCTCTGCGTATACGGAAGTATCGACCTGATTGTTAATGTTTAAACATTCTGCTTTGTTTTCGCACAAATCACAGTTGATGAAAGTTTAAAGGCATTACTTGAGTTAGTGTATTGCATGATGAGGGGATATGCTGAGATCGTGGGGTCCATAAGAATTTAGTGCATAATTAATATACCTTAACGTATCGGTAAGCATTTCGAAAGTTTTTAGATTGAGCTTAAGTGGACAACAATATCGTCAATCAACGTGAATCGTTTAGAACTTAAAACGATTAAAAGCTTAACGGTGCTTGTGTTATGTCTCAAAATCTGATATGATCCTCTTGCACAAACTCACAAAAATATGTTTGTCTTGCATTTTTTTTTTTTTTTTGCATTTACGTTTCATATTTTGAAAAATCCAAAAAGATTTTCGACAACTGATGGTGAAGAGCTGAGTTTCAAAATCTTAAAGGCTAAACTTGATGAACGTACAGGTTGGTTAATACGTTTGAAATGTTTAAAATGATTCATTAGGTTGAATCAGAAATTGAAATGTTTCAAATTTGTGAATCAGGGTTTAAGTAAAAAAAATTATCAATGCTTAGTTGGTTCATTAAATTGAATCACAATTACTTGTGGTTTGAGTAAAAGTGTTAGATTGTGAAGATTTAAAATGCAAAAGTGGTTCATTAACTTGATGACTATGGTTAATGTTAATCAACAGTTTGATCTTCATAATTTTTCTTATATGATTTGTTGATTCATTAAGTTGAATTGAAAATTGTATTAGTTTGTGATAGTGTGGTTAAGTTTTGCAGGTTTCTGATCCTGTTGCTTCGGATAGCCAGGAGATAAATCAGAACCAGAGAAGATCTTAAATGGAGAAAGCTAGGAGTTGATTTCAATGGTGATAACGATTCCCAGACAGAGATCCCAGCATGATGATAGGGGGAGTCTGATGAGAGTTAGAGCCAGAGAATGATCCAGGCATATGATTCCAGGAGGAAATTCCTGAAGAAAAGAGTTAATTCCAGGCAGAGTTCCTGAAGAAGACCGAACAAGAGTGAAGAGCTAGAAATGATTGAAGACTCTCACTGAAGATTCCGTCAACATTCAAGGGGGAGTCTGTTGGTGCAGTTGTCTGTCGACTACATCTTCGTTCGAGTCTTACGGCAGAGCTGATTGTATAGGAATAGGAAAGTAAGAAAGCTTGTATAGAATTGAAGTTGTTGGACCGCTCATTAGTCCAATTAGAGGTTAGGGTCGCTTTTGTGTCAATTAGGTTAGGACCACTCGAGCGGACAGGTGGATGGATCGCTCGAGGGACAAATGGTATGGACCGCTTATGTGGTAATCATGGACCGCTTATCTGGTAGCTATGTGGATCGCTCTTATGGACATGTCCATATGAGCGGCCCATGTTGTCTATATATAGATAGGTCGTATAAGCGATCCAGGTAGCATTGTGAGCAAGGTTAGTGTGTGTAAAGGCAAAACTCTGTCCGTTTTGTCATAAGTGGTATAAGCTGCAGAATATGACTCAAGGATACTAACCTGGTTGGGAAAAGAAGTCATAAACCCGCTTGCTTCAATGAACCCGTGGTTCTCGTAGGGGAATGTATCAGAGATAATAGGGGAATCGGGCTCCTTCCTTTTACGAGAGCTTGAGCTTCGGGGCTTGGTAGCTGGCGAAGGTTTGGGAAGGATGATAGCCTTGGAATTGTTGGGCTTGGATGAAGCGGTGGCCTTGGGACTAGGTTCCTTCTTGATCTGGACCTGACCAGAATAGCTGTCCAGCTCGTCAAGGTCGAAGACTTCAGAGATCTTGGCTGGTGCTGCAAAAAGGGAAAAATTTCACATCTTTGTTACCCTTCATTTTATTATATTGCGCTAATTAATTATTTCAAAAGTAATCCTTACCAGACATTTCGGATGATGAGTATTGACTGGAGCTTGGGATGTGTGTGGTAAAACTTCTGTCACTAGCAGGTAATTGATAAACTGTTTCAATTCTCTTTTCCGATTCCGCAGTGGGGGGAGCTACTTCGTTGAAATTCACTGCAAAAGGATCAAGTACAAGGATATTAGTAAAAGATAAAAGTCTTGAGATATGTGGGGACATTCAAGATCCTACCGGTGGTTAACCACTCCACCGGAAGGCTAGCACCCTCGTCAATGGAATCTCGTTTGACGAAGAAAAACTTGCGTTGCCATCCGTCTTCATTCTTATTGGCTTTAAGAATAAGGGGTTTGTTGGAAGTTGAAAAAAGCAAAAACCGGCTAGAGCCATGGGATCGGAGGCGGTATGCGATTGGCATATCTTGAATACAGAGGTCAGGACAGTGAAGATTTTTAATTTGGTTGAGTACGATTAATACCCTCCAGACCATAGGCATGGTTTGGGCAAAAGAAATACCGGTAGTCCGGAAGAATTGCATCATAAATTCGGGAAAAGGGTACCGAAGACCTAGCGAAAAAGGGTATGCCTGGAAGCAAACCCAATCAGTGGAAGAAACGTCGAATCGAATTGACCGATCAAATGGTCTAAAGACCGTGCCATCAGGGAAAGCACCGGAAACTCTCAAAGCTTCAATGTCTGCGTTATCGAAGGCACAAACCTCCTTCTCGGGGTTTTTGAGTAGATTCTGTTGAATGAAGGTCTCGGATGATTCGCCGGTTTGAGAATAAGTTCTGGCGGCCATTGCAAGTAAAGGAAAAGAGATTGACAGGAAATGAATAAGGGAATTACCTGGAGACTCTGTTGGAGATATCTGCATTTCAAACAAGAAGAGAGAAGATATAGGAGCGTTGTGAATCACCATCGAGTAGAAAGCGCGTTGGAAGTTATGGTGTAATCTTGACCGTCGTCTTGATTTAATTGCCTTGATTTATGAGATAGAATTTTTGAAATATATCCGTTGGATTGGTATACCAACAGATATATTTGGGGAGAATTGTTATGGGTCATTTTCTGAATGTATATCCTGACTAATATTCTGCTTTTGATTGTTTATTTGAGATCAGGATACCGGATCGGGATATTGGTAACATCCTGAAACGATATCCTGGTAATAACTGATTTAACCACGTGCAGATTAAAGGGTATAAGTCTCCAACGTTCAAGTGGACTTCTTCTCCTTGAGACTCGGGCAAAACGGTTGGGAGAAAGACGTTGAAGCCGGAAGATGTGGACTACAATGTTCACCTGTGGAATATCCGCCGGATCCCGGAAAAATAGGATAGTTGGTTGCTTTCTATTTACTACAAATAGATTGATCGGATCAGATTACTCATTCGCACACTTTGTTCTCTAGTTACTAGCAACCACTACACACAAACACTTGTACTCAAATCTCATTGTAACACTTAGTTGATCCGTATCATATCCTGCACTATATCCTGATATTTGAAGTAATTGAAGAACAAAGCAGCTGCGATTGTCAGCTCCCGAGGTTTTATGCCGGTGATCTAGATTGATCAAGGGCTTTCCTCGTACATCTCGTGTCATTTCCTTTACTTTTTTACTCATTGTTTGATCATAGATACAGCTCGATATCCCGAGTCGTATACCGAAAACTGTCTTTGCCAACAACTTAATCAACATATTTCTGTACACATTCTCTTAGCACACCACCTCATAAAACTAATTTGATCACTTAATTGCTTCGGTAATTTTTGACCAAAACATATATAGTTTTTAAAAAAAAATTATTCTCTGAAGACTACTTGTAAGAATAACATTTCTTTCTTTCTTTCTAAAAACAAACTCTCCCAAACCTGTTCATCATGTTTAGCACTTTGAACTTTGAATATCAGCTTTTCAACATCAGTTGTCGAAAATCTTTTTGTATTTTCCAAAAATTTTGTACTAAACACACAATTTTATTGAGTTTTTGTTTTAAATGAAATGCAGTAAAGAAATATTTACAGACAATATTTTTGTGAGTTAGTGTAAGAGGATCATATCAGTTTATGAGACAAATCACCAACACCGTTAAGCTTTAGACATTTTAAGTTCTAAACGATTCACGTAGATTGTCAGTATATTGGTCCACTTAAATTTTCACACAAAGTTCAACTGTTTTGAGATACAAATTTAGTGTTTTAATTACTTGACCTATTCGTGTGTCCCACCTCAGAATATACTCCTGAATCCAGATTTCTATATTCAGTCTTACAGGTGAATGTACACTAATGATATCTCTAAACGG
Organism: Helianthus annuus; assembly: GCF_002127325.2. Classification (NCBI taxonomy): domain Eukaryota; kingdom Viridiplantae; phylum Streptophyta; class Magnoliopsida; order Asterales; family Asteraceae; genus Helianthus; species Helianthus annuus. The sequence goes on along the minus strand of NC_035444.2, from coordinate 127,513,808 downwards.
GTAAATGCGAGACCGTGAGAGCTCAGGTTAGAACTTCCGTTCAGACAAAGAGATGACGGCTCGACTTTAGGTGTGTCCCGTTTGGGGATCTTTTCTTCAACAGCACATGAATAGCATTTTTCAATGTTTCATATTTTTTATGCTGAGGCCTGGCTTTAAGATTAAAGCTTTGTAAAGTATTATACGAGGACTAGGCTATTGCTCCCACAAAATCAGAAGTCCTGGTATAATACCCCAGATATCACCACGCACAAAGACCTAGTATGTCAGAAATAGAAAATCTTTCAAATAAGGTTTCGGGGGTTACCCATACATCCGAGAGATGTTCCCCATGAGATAAGTAAGCATTCGTATTTAGGTTTATATCTCGAAAACAATCTACTAAATGAGTAAAAATCTACTGACATATCCTCAGTGAGATTGTTTATCACATTAAACATTCCATATCTTTAGCGTGCTGTGATAGTCCACTGATGTACTATCATTTCCTTTTTTTCACAGTAAAACTCAATTTTTGAGAATTTTTCAATGTTTTTGGCTTTTAGATTTTATCATGTTTTTGGATTTTTCAAATTTTCGAAAGTTTCTAAATTTTTACTCCCCTAAAATCAAAATATGTTTCAATTTTGATTTTCAAGGAAAATTTGAAAACAAACTGTACAAACTTGACAAACTGATGTGAATTGCTTTAATTCATCATTCTCTTGGCATAAACAATAAGAACTCCCCCTGTCAACAATCTATTTCCCATTATGATTTCAAAACACTTAAGTTTTTTTAATCAAAATGGTTTTTCCAGAAAATAAGTTTTCTTGATTTTACCACTTGTAAAATTGGGGTAATGATCATCACTTTGTTTTTCTCAAATTTTTGGATGAAAGTTAAATCAAGTTCAACTTAATGACCTTGATTAACCACTTGTAGGAATGCTTTTCAACCAGTTACCACTTGTAGGTTGAAATCTCAAGATGCCGATTCCTACTCCACACTTACCAACCTGGGAGTTCCGGCAAGTCAACCACTTATAACAACTTTCAATTTTCAAAAACATTTCAGTTTTTAGAAAAATGCCGATTCATGCTCCGCGATAACCAACTTGGGAGCTCCGGCAAGTCAGGTTTTTTTTAGTTAGATTGATTCTCCCAAGCCTGACGGTCCTTGGGAGATTCAGAGTTATCAACACTTGGCTTCTTACCATTCAATTTCTTCTCATAAAATTCCTTAACCCACTTGACCTTCCCATCAATCATTTTTCCAAAAATGTTTTGCACTTTGGGGTTAAAGACCTTTTCAACATCAAAATCTTTCTTTTAAGGAAAGAATTGATTTGAAATTTCAACTTTGCCAATTTTAGATTTCAAATTCTCAGCCCGCAATGGTGGAAAATTTGCATCATCCCAATGGCGGAACTGATTTCTCTTCTTTCATAACAACTTGTGGCTCTTCTGATTTTATGGAATTAGATTCATCACCAGAACTATCTCTTGATTTCTTAACAACCCATTTTTGGTTATTAAGCTTCTCTTTTCTTTTGTAAACATTTTTCTAACATTCACCAACCTCAAAAGTTGAATTTTCAAAAATTTTAAACTTGTTGGTTGAAAGTTCGGTTTTCTCAACAACTTTCTCTTTAAGTTTTTCCGAGACTCCATGTTTTGATTTGATTGCCTTTGAACAATTCCTGGCAATATGACCAACCGTTTTGCACTGAAAACAGGTTCTCGTCTCTTTCTTCTTTTGAGCCATGTCTCTCTTAAATTCCTCATGCTTCTTTGCAAGGAATTATTTGTTTGATTGCTTTCTGAACACTTGCTCTTTTTATTCTCCAGAAGATTTTCCTGAAACAAAGACAGCTTTTGGTTTATAAACTTTTTCATTTTTATAATTTTTCAGTGGAATAAATCCTAGACCTTTCTTTTTGACATTACCGTTATGGTTTGGTTTCTTTTGAAAACCATAACCAGAACTGTAACCCTTTTTCTTGTTTAACCTTTGTTGATCTCTTGAGGTGTATTGTTTAGGTTTTTCAGAAAGATATATATCTTTTATTTTAGAAATATTAATTTCTGTTAATTTGAAAACTTTTTTTATCATTTCAGTTTTAACACCTCTTATTGGAAAAACCTCATCAGAATATAATTTGTCAGAATCTTTCAAAGTATATGCTACTTTGATCGGTTCGTCATTCAAATTAGATTTTGATAACAAAAATTCTTTATTATAAACCCGTTTGTCCTTTTTGACTGTTGAATTTGACGTGTTGGACTCAGACTTTGACTCAGACTTGGACTCCTCTGTTTCATCCTTATCCAACACCTGATCAACCACTTTCTTTATTAACTCGGACTCATGATCAGTGTCAGATGATGTGAATGTGACATCAATATTTTCTGGCAAGTTATACGAAGACTCAGACTCCCACTGTAAGTTAGTTGCCTTTTTGACTCTCTCTGAATTTGGATTTCGTGGAGAATATCCATTTTCGAGCGGGGGTGGACACTTGTTGTAACTGACACTTGGTTTCTTACCAGAAATCTTCTCTTCAGTTTCTTCTTTTGTTTCAGACTTCTTCTCTTCAGATGTCTTCTCTTCAAATGTCTTCATGCCTTCAACTGTGGGGTAAATCCTGTCAATAACATAAGAAGCACATGAGTAACTTTTCAATAATCTTTCAACCCTTTCAGTCTCTATTCTTTGGGTTTCCAACTTTTGTTCAAGTTCTGCACATTTATCAATGTAATAATTGATGCCTGCTTGTTTCGTCGTGAATGCTCCTTGAAGTGTTTTCATTGTTGTAGCTTGTTCACTGCTTGACTCGTTGTATTGATTCATTGCTTTGTTTAAGACATTATATGATTCTTTTAGCCTGTTCATGTTGTGAATTAATTCACTGTTTTGCTTCTTCATAGTCTCACAGTTTTCATAATTCTCGGTTACTTTTTCTGCAACAGCTTCCTTTTTAACTTCAAACACTGGAATTTCTTTGTCTTGCTTCTTTATGTCACAAACTTCTTCTTCAACTTTTTCATCTTTCCTTGCTAAATACTTTCTTATTTTCTCTGCCCAATAATCGTCAGTAAGATAATCATCACCATTATCTTTAACAATTTGAGCAACAAAAGCTTTAGCCAATAATTCTTTATCCAGACAATAATTGTCCCAGCTAAAACCTTCTGGCATCCTTTCATCATCTTGATCTATCATTTTGTTCATCAAACTTGCTTTACTTTCTGCTGAAATATATTTATCTTGATTACCAAGACAAGCTTTCTTTGAATCTTCAATCTCTTTCCTAGCATGAGCAGTTTGTGGCTGCTGTTGTTGATACGGCTGTTGAGCAACTTGATGATAAATCGCTTTCCGATAGTAGTCATTGTTTCCGAAAGGATTTTGAGCTCCACTAGCTTCACGGTTTGTGCATTCTCTCTTGAAATGCCCTTTTTCCCTGCAACGAAAACAAGTAACTTTAGATTTATCAAATCCTAAAGTTGAGACATTTGCATCACGGAAATCATCTCTTCTCGTAATTTGTTTAAACTTTTCGGCTCTTCTCAACACGCTTGCCAAACACCACTTTATATCCATCAGCTCCATTTCCTCAGCATCAACCTGATCGTAATCCTCCTTTGTCAACATTGGATTTCCGATCCTTCCTGCAACCAAGCTTCAATACGACTTTAACACAGTCACCAACAGAGACATATGGCTTTTTGCAACTTCTTCCGAGTAGTTCTGATCATTCTGAAGAATTAAAGCAATGTTGCATTGAAGAACTTTGCCACTCTTTGTTGCAGAAAAATGTGGATCAAATGATGGAAATGAAGTAAATCCAGTTTCCGTTTTTCTTTTGAACAACAACCACATTGGCCAACCATCTTGGATACTTGACCTCTCTAATCATACCTGCTCGGAGCAATTTCTCTACCTCTTCCTGGATAATGGCATTTCTTTCTGGTGCAAACTTTCTCCTCTTTTGATGGATTGGTTTGAATGACCTGTCAATGCCAAGTTTGTGAGTGATTATATCTTTAGATATACCTGTCATATCTTCGTGTTTCCATGCAAAGGTAGTTTTCCTCCTTTTGAGGAAGGATATGAGGTCTTCTTTCACTTCGCCAAGGATCCCTGATCCTATATAGACCTTAGATTTAGGATCATCAGGATCCATAAGGATTTCTACTACATCCTTCACTCTTGCCTCCAAGACATCCCTCGGAGGATACTTTGATTGCTATTGCTTCGTTGACATTGAGGCTGGTTTCATTGATGAAGTGTAGCAGTTCTTAGCCTCCTGCTGATCACTATCAATCTTCACTATTCCCCAGGGACTAGGGAGCTTCACACATTGATGATAGGTGGATGGGACTGCCTTCATGTCATGTATCCAAGGCCTGCCAAGGATAACATTACAACAAGATAAACAGTCAATAACACAAAATTTCTGATAAGAATGCAGCCCTTCAATATAAATTGGGAGTTTAATGTCCCCTAGAGTATTCTTAGTCTCGCCACTGAATCCCACGAGCACAGAGGATCTTGGTACGATATCGGATTCAGGGATATTCATCTTCTTAAGAACATCAAGCTGGATAATGTTCACAGAGCTTCCTCCGTCTATAAGGATCCTGTGGACAAAATGGTTAGAAATAAAAAGAGTGATAACCAAACCATCGTGATGAGGATCCTGTATGTCAACACGATCATCTTCATCAAAAGTTATGACTTTTCCTTTGGAGACACTGGATGTTTGGATGGGTCTATCTCCATTATCCATCTTGTTTTCCTTTGCATGCCTTTTAGCTGCTGAGAAGGATGTTCCACAAATGTCTGATCCTCCAGAAATAAAGTTTATAACTTGTGCATCTGCTGGAGGGGCTGGAGCTTTCTCTGGGATCCTTTCAGGATCCTGAGTCCTTGACTTCTTTCTCCCCAATAATTCTTTCAAGTGCCCCTTGCTCAACAAGTATCCAATTTCTTTTCTCAGTGCAATGCACTCTTCAGTGAGATGCCCAAAGTCTTCATGGTATGCACACCATTTGGACTTATCTTTAGTTGCAGCTGGTCTGTCATTTTTCCTGGGCCATCTAGCTTTATCACCTAAATTCTGCATCGCAAGGATTAGTTCATTGTGATCAACAGAAAAACAATATTCAGAACTTGGAGGATAATCCTCATCATCCTCTTCTTGTTCAACAGCATGCACATTCTGGTTATCAGATTTGTTGTAGGATCTGAACTTGTTGTTCTTAAATAAGGATCCTTGCTTCTCTTGCTTTGAGGATCCTGCTAGCCTCTCCTGGATCATCTTGTCATCCTTTAGCCGGATGAACCTAAGTGCCCGGGTCCTTACCTCATCTAGGTTCCTGCATGGTGTCACAACAAGAGCATCATAGAATAATGAATCCCTCAGCAATCCCATGTCAAAGGCTTCAACAGCCGTAGCTATATCCAGGTTAGGAATATCTAAGGATTCTTTACAAAATTTAGTGATATAATCCCTTAATGATTCATTATGACCCTGGGTTATCCTATATAGATCACTAGTTAAACGCTCAAATTTTCTACTACAAGAAAACTGATTATTAAATAGGTTAACTAGATTAGCAAATGAGGTAATAGAGTAAGGGGGAAGACTTAGCAGCCATTTAAGAGCCGATCCTGTAAGAGTGGATCCAAATCCCTTGCAAAGACATGCTTCCTTTAACCTTTCCGGGATGGGATTGATCTCCATCCTTTCCCTGTATTGTGCTATGTGTTCTTCAGGATCTGTTGAACCATCATACAACTTCATGGTCGGCACGTGGAACCTCTTGGGTATCTCAGCATCACAGATTGGTGGTGCAAAACGAGATATCTTATGGCTCCCATCTGCAATCTCCGGGATAGGCTTGACCACTCCTAGGACACTTGATATCATATCCTTTAACTTTTGCAATTCTCTAGCCATGGCATGATTGATACCTGTATCCTGCATAAGGCAATGGTTAGTGGTATAAGAATTATTGAAAATGTTACCTCCCATTGGGTTCAAATTAAGAAGAGTGGATGTGAATCCATATTGTTGAGACTCCGGAATGATCGAAGGACCAGTAGAAGCAATGGTCTGCATTGGAATAAAATCTCCTTGATGGATATCTGAACTCCCTGATTGCAAACTCCTTAAGGATCCCAGAATCTGGAAGGATCCATGGAACTGAGAGGATCCTTGAAGCTGAGAGGATCCTTGAACCTGAGAGGATCCTTGAACCTGAGAGGATCCTGGAACATAGGAGGATCCTTGAACCTGCGAGGATCCTGAAACATAGGAGGATCCTGGAACATGAGAGGATCCTTGAAACGGCCAGAATCCTTGAATCTGCTGCGCTCCTGAGTATCCTCCTGAGCTTGTGAAGGATCCTATATGCTGAGGATGGGATCCTACTGGTTGGAAGTATGAACCTGAAGCCTGAGTCATTGTTGACGATCCGTAATGCACTCCTTTTGGTCCTCCCACATATTGAACAGCTGGAACCATTGAAGTCTGAGAAGTTACAACCGGAGTATCGAAATTCAAAGATCTGGTCATCAGTGGGGAATGATCCTCTGCCGATCTCTTCTGTTTCTTTATGTCTCCGATTTCTCTAAGAATCCTTTCATTGGTCTTATCCTGCTGCTGTATATGCTCCTTCATCTGCAAAATCAGAGTAAACAAGTCACTAGTAGTAGGAGTATAAGAAACAGAAGAAGTTGGAGGTTTTGAGAAAATAGGAGTTGGTTTCTTCTCGGCATTTTTCTGAGGTCCAGAAGGTGGTGGAGGCAAAGGTGGAATGCCCTGAGATCAATTGACTGCAGACATCGCAGTGGAAGTATTCTTTGCCGATGAAGCCATGTGCTTGAATGCAATGATCCAAAATGATCACGAAAATGAGAATCTCTTGGGAATGAAGCACCAATTGCCCCACGGTGGGCGCCAAACTGTTTTGGTCAAAAATCAGACAAGGATAATGCAACCAAACTCTCTGTTACGGGGTATGATGCTTAAATTGGTAAACAACAATGAGGATCACTCAGAAATGAATTGCACAAGTGACACAAAGATTTATACGAGGAAAAAGCCCTTGATCAATGAATGATCTCCGACATAAAAAACCTCGGGTGATGGAAACTACCGATCACCAACTCAAATTAAACAATAATTCTTTTACAGCTTTGGACGATAGCGAGCTAGGTACAAGGATCACTATAGTGTATCGTGTATAAATGTATGAAAATTGCTAAGTGTTTTGCTGTAAGCTGATGAGTGCAGTTGTACGAGTGTGTGTAGCCAAAAAATAGCCAAGTGTTCTAAATATAGCTCGCTATCCCCTTTAAAAATAGAAAATATCTAGCCTAACTAACTATCCGCATTTCGTGCCTTCTCCCCACGTTCTCCACAACGTTCACAATGGTCAAGCACGTGCAGAATTGAAGGGAATATGCTCCAGGAATATCGCCATGACCAAGTCCAAGCCGGTACTTCTTCAAAACAATACCGAATTCAAAGTGAACAATCGTTAGTATAAGGATCCTTAGGATGATCTATGATCCTGAAGCACTTCTGAGGATCACTATCTGTCACAGAAGTAAGGATCACCAAACAGGATAACACTTGAGGATCACAGGCCATTAGGAAATCCTCCCCTAACAGTATACTACTAAAATCGCCACAGGGGGACATATTACCCCAGGCTATTAGGTGTGAATTTCCTGCTACTAATAATGAGGCAGAATATGAAGCTTTGATTGTAGGATTAGAGTTGGCTAAAAGTATGAGTATCAAGAATTTGCAAGTATATGTTGACTCTTTGTTAATCACTAATCATTTTAATGGAACCTATATAGTTAAAGGAGAGAAGTTAATCGAGTATCTCGGGATTCTCAAAAAATTAGCAGGATATTTCGATATTTTACACTTGAACAGGTACCAAGAGAGGATAACGGTGAAGCTGATGCCTTTGCAAATCTAGGATCATCGGTCAGGATACCGGAAGGAACCCGAATACCAATATTACATATCCTGTATCCTGCGACGAATCCTCATGATAAGGAAGTAATAAGTATTCAGGATCCTGAGGACAAGTATCCCGACAAAGATCCTAAGTCCTGGACGGCTCCAATCACAAGATATCTCAAGGATGGACATATCCCCAAAGATGAGAATCCTAAGGCCTTTAGGATGATGGTTTCACGATTTACTATTATAAATAACGTTTTGTACAAGAAATCTCTTGCAGGTCCGTATCTGAGGTGCCTGGAGGATCCCGAGACCAAAGAGGTACTCCAGGATATACATGAAGGGGATTGTGGTAACCATACTGGGGGCAGGTCATTATTTTCGAAAGTATTGAGGACAGGATACTATTGGCCGACAATGAAGAAAGATGCTGCGGAATATGCTCGAAGATGTGACGCATGTCAGAGGCATAACAACATTCTGCACCAACCAGTTGAACCTTTGTATCCTATAGTTTCCCCTTGGCCATTCATGAAATGGGGGATAGACATAGTAGGGAAATTACCAAAAGCTCCAGGAGGAAAAGTCTTTATGTTGGCAATGACTGATTATTTCTCTAAGTGGGTGGAAGCTAAAGCATTTGTTCAAGTCAGAGACCAGGAAGTAGTATCCTTTATAAATAGAAATATCCTGACCAGGTTTGGAGTACCAGCTGAAATCATTTGTGATAATGGATCCCAGTTTATAAGCAAGAGGACTACTGACTTTTGCAAAAGTTGGGGAATCAAAATGATCACATCTACCCCGGTACATCCTCAAGCAAATGGGCAAGCTGAATCCTCAAATAAGATAATTGTCAACAATTTGAAGAAGAGATTAGGAGCCAAAAAAGGAAGATGGGCAGAAGAACTACCCTTTGTTTTGTGGGCTAATAGAACAACGGCGAAAAATGCAACGGGCCAAACCCCATTTTCTTTGGTATTTGGAACAGACGCAGTGATTCCAACAGAGATGGTGATACCTACGGCAAGATCCAACCTTCAGGATCCTAAGCAGAATCCTGAAGCTCTGTGCCACGAGTTAGACACTATGGATTAAACAAGTGATGTAGCAAAGCTAAGGATGGCAGCATATCAACAGAGGATATCCAGAGCATACAACAAGAATATAAGAACTAGGAGGTTTCAAGTCGGAGATTGGGTGTTGAGAAAAGCTTTTCAAAATACTACCAATCCTACCGATGGGAAATTAGCTCCAAAATGGGAAGGACCCTACGAGATTGAATCAGAATCAGGGAAAGGAGCATACCGACTTAAGAATATGGAGGGGGATATTCTACCAAGATCCTAGAATGCTATACATCTCAAAGCCTATTTCAAGTGAGTTTAGAATTTAATTTCTAACTCAAGATGGTGTGAATTCTGTCTCTTTTAAATATAATTTATTTGAACCAAATACTAACTTAAGCATCGGAGGGGTGTTAGCCAAGCTAACACCCACCTTAGTTTAAGGTTGTTTTGCAGAATATGATTCGGGATATAGCTCCAGGATACACACTCAGGATACTTTGAAAGATTAGAGGATTGGCCCCCTCTCTCACGTTTAAGGAATCCTGATCCCTTCACAGGTTTAAAGGTATTCACCTTTCTCATGAATTGGGTTTAAACACCCCGCCTGGAGCGCAAGTTATCCAGGGATAGTTCTAGGTGGCGGGACCAGTTCATGTAAAAGTGGCTGACAATTTCGTTACTGTTGGCTATACCCTGGGTCCTTAAGGTATATGAGGATTGATCACCCTCTCTCGCGAAAGGGTATTTTCATACTCTCTAAGGTTTAAAGGTATTCACCTTTCTAAGTTTTGGAGTTTATACACTCCCGCCTGTAGCGCATGAAAATTTGGGATTTTCCCCAGGATACTAAGGATTTATCCCCAGTATATCTTTGGGATTTACCCCTGTAATACAAGAATCGTCTATACAGTTGGAACTAATGTTCTAAATTTTTCTAAGTGTTTAAAGACTTCATGCATAGGGGACATTCCTTCTAAAGCAATTATGTGAAGCTCAAAAGATCAAGGTTGGACTAAGTGTCTCGGACTGGGGACATCTTAGTGGGAAAAGTTGCAAAAGGGGTTGGAGTTTGATACCAAGGTTACACTCAATTCCTGGTATGATCTTTCCTTTGTGAATTTTACATAACTTTGATTGAGACTCAAATATCCTGGTAATGATATTTCCTTAAGATATGTTCTCGAAATGTGTTTTTGGGATACGTTTCGGGATATTTGATTGCCGTATTTGAAAAATGATACTTGGATGGAGGGTAAATACTCTGATCAAACAAGTGTTATCAAAACAGATTTTGGAAAATAGACTATCCTTTATTCTTTAGAAGTTTTGTCTAAGATTTATTAAAGTTTTCATAATATATCACTAAATATATTGATCAGGATAATGAGAGCAATAGCTAGCCAATTGAAAGAAGAAATTATTTAAAATAAGCAATACCAGTTGATAACCGAAGGTTTCATCCAAAAACCTAGGATCCATCTGCCTTCGGCTATCGAGTTGTCTTAATACAGAAATAAAATTGTCCAAACATAAACATAACTCTTAAATTTAAAGAAAGTAAGCTTTAGGAGGCGGCGCCTTCTTCGTTCATGGTATTTTCAGCAGCATCTGTATTGGGATCGGCCTCAGCATCCCTCTCAGCACCAGTTGGTTTCTCCACTGCTTTTGAAGATCCTTCAGCTGCAGGCTTAGAAGAGGTGTCGCCAAGGCTCCTTAGCTTCGTTTCCCAGGCATCAACGTCCCAAGAAGGGCATTCGAAGCCCAATGCTTTGGCTTCATAGGCCATCTTTAGCCTGGCCTGGAGGAGGGAAGTGACGACGGAGCTTTTAAGGCTTTCCCGGTAGCTGACCAAATCCTGTTCGTGTAGAGCATGGGCAGCATCAAGATCGGCTTGAGCCTGGAGAGCGGCTTTGTTGAGAACGGTTTGGTTTTCTTGGGTCATAGCCTTGAACTTCTCCTCATAGTGCCGAGACTTGGCGGCTGCAATCATGCCCTGATCAGAGATGGTAACCTCGACTTTCTTTAATTTGGATTCGAGCGTCTTGTTGAGCCCACAGGATTCTTGATATAGATGGACCAGACGTTCAAGACCCTACAAAAATATGAGGACAGGTATTGGTTTTGATAAATACTTATATGTTGGTGCAGTTGTCTGTCGACTACATCTTCGTTCGAGTCTTACGACAGAGCTGATTGTATAGGAATAGGAAAGTAAGAAAGCTTGTATAGAATTGAAGTTGTTGGACCGCTCATTAGTCCAATTAGAGGTTAGGGTCGCTTTTGTGTCAATTAGGTTAGGACCACTCGAGCGGACAGGTGGATGGATCGCTCGAGGGACAAATGGTATGGACCGCTTATGTGGTAATCATGGACCGCTTATCTGGTAGCTATGTGGATCGCTCTTATGAACATGTCCATATGAGCGGCCCATGTTGTCTATATATAGATAGGTCGTATAAGCGATCCAGGTAGCATTGTGAGCAAGGTTAGTGTGTGTAAAGGCAAAACTCTGTCTGTTTTGTCTCCATGTACTTGTAACTTGTTAGCAGATCAATAAAGGAGACGTTAAATAGTGAAATCAAGCATTACGAAGACTAATTCAATGAATTCCGCCTCTGGATTAGTCTAAGACCTCTTCTGATCGACTCATCAGGTCAGCAAACGATCCTACATGTGGTATCAGAGCTCAGGAGGAAGAGTTCTTGCTGTTTAGCTCGATTTTCACTCGATATTCTCACTTCTACACCTTCTTATCTGATTCGAAGAGATTTCACGGTCAAAAATCATTCAAAATCTCAGGGATTGTGCGCAATAGTACTGTGACAAACCCTGGAAAGTTTCAGATCAGAATTCCAAGCCGTATGGAAGATATCAAGGTTTTTCGGTTCGAAATCGCGAAGGAATCTGGGCTGGTTCGCTGATTTGGATCGCTTTTGGGATAGACCGCTCGAACGGATCGCTTATTTGACACTTGTGAACCACTCGTTCGGACATATTGGACCGCTTATTTGGACTAGCTCAATAGCCGGATCGCTTATCTGAACAATAGCCGGATCGCTCATCCGAACGGTTGGAACCGCTCGAACGGACAACTTGAAACCGCTCGAACGAATAACTTGGAACCGCTCGAACGAACCGTCTGGACCGCTCATCCGAACAACTTGGACCGCTAATTCAAACAGTTTGGACCGCTTATATGAACAGTTGAATTCGCTTATTTGGACACAACCGGGTCGCTTATCTGGACAGATCAGGCTCGTTCGAATTGACTATCTTGGAACGCTCATTCGGTTCGCTGATTTGAACATCCGGTTCGCTTGTTGATCAGATTGTTTGATTGCTTATTGGACATCCGTTTATCCGAACAGTATTTTTGAAAACATGAAAAGAATTCCGATATTTCCAGATCTCGGAAGTGATGTTGATACGGATGATGAGGTAGAGTATCTCAACAAATGCAGAAAAAGCACTGATCCTAACAGTTTTAATTTTTTCTATGCAGATAAAGTTGAGATGCTGAATCAAAAGAAGATTGCTCGGTTGCAGAGAGAGCTTGATGCAGCAAAGTCACTGGCTGATGAAAAGGCGAAAACTGAAGCTGTAGAAAAAGTAGTAGAGAAAATTGTTGAAGTCGAGAAACTAGTGGAAGTTGAAAAAATAGTTGAAAAACTAATTGAAGTTGCTAAGCCTTGCGAGAAGTGCTCTGAATCTTGCAAAGAATGTGATGAGAAAGACAAAAGATTTGCTGAGTTAAAGAAAGCTGAAGGACAGAAAACAGAAAAAGAATCTGTGAAGAATGACTCTTCAAGTTCTGCCTCAGTGTGTTTCAAATGTGACAACTTGAAGACCGACAATGACAAACTTGTCAAAGATGCGGAAAGTTTGGCACTGGAGATCGAGAAGTTGAGAAATGAGAAACAGACTGATGATAAACAGATTCGTATTCTGAAGGAAAATAGTGAGATGTTGAAAGCTGATAATGACAAACTGTTGGATGGTTTGAACTGTTTGACTTCAGAAAACAAAGTTTTGAAAGATAATATAAATAGTTTTGAAAACAAACAGAAATCATCGGAAAATGAAGATTTCTAGATAAAATTGGAAAAAAAAAATCTGAAAACAAATGAATCAAAGCTTCAGGAACAGATAAAAGTTCTGACGAATGAAAAGTCTGTTCTTGAAATTTTGAAAAATGAAAATGAAAATTCAATCAAGTCTCATCTTGAGAGAATATCTAAGCTTGAGGAAGAAGCTAAGAATTCGAGGATCAAGATTGATGAACTTGAAAAGAAGTTGATCGGTTTTGTGAATTAATCTGACAAGCTGAATATTCCTTGTCCAAAACCAATCAACTCAGTTCCAATAAGTGACTGTGTCACAAACTTTGACTCTGTCAAAGTTGAAGATTGTGATGAAAGACCTGATGATGAAAATATCAAAAAAGAAAAACAAAAATTGTTTTTAAATTTAAAAGAAAAATTTCAGAAAACTGTTCTACAATCGACTGAAAAAGGTGAATGTTCTAAACAGAAACCTTTGAAGAAGAAAGTGGAACTGAAACAAAAAGATAATAAAAGTTCATCGGGTCGATCATTCAATCAAAAGAAAAAATTACAAAAATTAAAGAATAAAAATTCTAAAATTGTTGGTAATAAGTGGTGCAAGTTGGACCACAGTGCGTCAAAGCCAAATCCAGCAAATTGGAGGAGAGAATATCACCAGGCCAAACAATGTTACAACTTAAATGTTTTGTACAACGATGGTGATATGTACGATAATAGGGTATGCTACAGCTGCGGCTATCAGGGGCATATTGCTGTTAACTGCCAGTATTGGAGGTATGAGACCAGAAGGTGCTTTAATTGCAATATCAAAGGTCACATTGCCAGAGATTGCCCGAGGAGATCAAGTGAAAGATTGAGGGCTAAGTCTCAGAAATTGGCAAAAATTCCAGTCAAAGTCAAGCCCCAGGAACAGAAGGTTCTGAAACCTAAAGTTCAAGATAAGTCAAAGCAAGAAAAGAAAGTCAAGCTTTCACAGGGGCAGAAAGACACTCTGAGGAAGAAAAGGAAGAAGGCGAGAGAGTATCTCGAGAAGATTTTGTCCTCGGGTTCTCGAGACACACAGAATAAAAGTTCTGATGAATCGAATCCCTCAGTTGCAAAGACAAGCAAAAAGAATTCATTAGATACAAATCTGGGGACAAAAGAGGAGAAGAAAAAGAAGAAAGTGAAGTTTTTACTTCCTGGCGATGAATCTGTTTCTTCGGAAACAAAGGAGCCAAATGTCGGCGATGAATCTGACAGGTCAAAGTCAGACAAGCCACACTCAGGCAATGATTCTGATTCGACAAAACCAGAAGAGCCAGTGGTTGAGGTAAAAACTATCAAACCCAAGGCTGGTCAGGCTTGGGTGGATCTTTTCAAGTGAAAAATCCTGACTTGCCGGAGTTCCCAGGTTGGTAAGCGTGGAACATGAATCGGCATATTTCTTGAGAAATTTCACTCTGGTGATTTTTCGTCTTACATGTGGTAAATCAGGGACATTAAGTTGTACTTGATTTTCTACAAGTGATGTTTGAGATTAAAGGAAAACAATGTGATGAAACCCCGAGTTTATAAAATGTCACACAAAACTAATTTTCCGGAAAAAACCATTATGATTAAAACAAACTTAAGTGTTTTGAAATCACAATGGGAAAATAGTTTGTTGTGAGGGGGAGTTCTGATTGTTTATGCCAGGTGGATAGAGAATTGAAGTGATTCTCATCAGGTTGTCAATTTTGTACAGTTTGTTTCAAATTTTCCCAGAAAATCAAAATTGAGACATATTTTGATTTTAGGGGGAGTAAAATTTTAAAAAATTAGAAAATTTGAAAATGTCAAAAACATTGAAAAATTGTAAAAATGAGTTTTGTTGCAAAAAAGGAGGAAATGATAGTAAATCAGTTGGACTATCACAGCACGCTAAAGAAATGTAATGCAAAAGGTGATAAACGATCTCACTAAAGATGTGATGATAGGCTCAGCTAGACTAGTAGATTTGCGATAACGATACAAACTTAAAATATAAAAGCCTAGTTCTAGTGGGAAACATGGTTGAAAGCATAGTACTTAGTTTTGTCCTTCTTGATTGTGTGCCTACTCAGTAATCGCTGAATGCCAAAAAGCATAAAAACTGGTTAAGTTTGTGAATTTTCACTACTTTGCTGAAAAATCACTGTGATTGTGCATTTCATTTTGCAAAGATTTAAACTTGTTTGATTTCTTTATTTTGTTTAAGCATCGGACATCCTCTGCGTATACGGGAGTATCGACCTGGATGTTGTTGCCTAAACGTTCTGCTTTATTTTCTTTGGTGTTTCGTTTAAGCTTTGGACCTCCTCTGCGTATACGGAAGTATCGACCTGGTGGTTAAAGCCTAAACAACTTCAACTTGTTTTATTTTTCTTATTTTGTTTAAACATTGGACTTTCTCTGCGTATACGGAAGTATCGACCTGATTGTTAATGTTTAAACATTCTGCTTTGTTTTCGCACAAATCACAGTTGATGAAAGTTTAAAGGCATTACTTGAGTTAGTGTATTGCATGATGAGGGGATATGCTGAGATCGTGGGGTCCATAAGAATTTAGTGCATAATTAATATACCTTAACGTATCGGTAAGCATTTCGAAAGTTTTTAGATTGAGCTTAAGTGGACAACAATATCGTCAATCAACGTGAATCGTTTAGAACTTAAAACGATTAAAAGCTTAACGGTGCTTGTGTTATGTCTCAAAATCTGATATGATCCTCTTGCACAAACTCACAAAAATATGTTTGTCTTGCATTTTTTTTTTTTTTTTGCATTTACGTTTCATATTTTGAAAAATCCAAAAAGATTTTCGACAACTGATGGTGAAGAGCTGAGTTTCAAAATCTTAAAGGCTAAACTTGATGAACGTACAGGTTGGTTAATACGTTTGAAATGTTTAAAATGATTCATTAGGTTGAATCAGAAATTGAAATGTTTCAAATTTGTGAATCAGGGTTTAAGTAAAAAAAATTATCAATGCTTAGTTGGTTCATTAAATTGAATCACAATTACTTGTGGTTTGAGTAAAAGTGTTAGATTGTGAAGATTTAAAATGCAAAAGTGGTTCATTAACTTGATGACTATGGTTAATGTTAATCAACAGTTTGATCTTCATAATTTTTCTTATATGATTTGTTGATTCATTAAGTTGAATTGAAAATTGTATTAGTTTGTGATAGTGTGGTTAAGTTTTGCAGGTTTCTGATCCTGTTGCTTCGGATAGCCAGGAGATAAATCAGAACCAGAGAAGATCTTAAATGGAGAAAGCCAGGAGTTGATTTCAATGGTGATAACGATTCCCAGACAGAGATCCCAGCATGATGATAGGGGGAGTCTGATGAGAGTTAGAGCCAGAGAATGATCCAGGCATATGATTCCAGGAGGAAATTCCTGAAGAAAAGAGTTAATTCCAGGCAGAGTTCCTGAAGAAGACCGAACAAGAGTGAAGAGCTAGAAATGATTGAAGACTCTCACTGAAGATTCCGTCAACATTCAAGGGGGAGTCTGTTGGTGCAGTTGTCTGTCGACTACATCTTCGTTCGAGTCTTACGGCAGAGCTGATTGTATAGGAATAGGAAAGTAAGAAAGCTTGTATAGAATTGAAGTTGTTGGACCGCTCATTAGTCCAATTAGAGGTTAGGGTCGCTTTTGTGTCAATTAGGTTAGGACCACTCGAGCGGACAGGTGGATGGATCGCTCGAGGGACAAATGGTATGGACCGCTTATGTGGTAATCATGGACCGCTTATCTGGTAGCTATGTGGATCGCTCTTATGGACATGTCCATATGAGCGGCCCATGTTGTCTATATATAGATAGGTCGTATAAGCGATCCAGGTAGCATTGTGAGCAAGGTTAGTGTGTGTAAAGGCAAAACTCTGTCCGTTTTGTCATAAGTGGTATAAGCTGCAGAATATGACTCAAGGATACTAACCTGGTTGGGAAAAGAAGTCATAAACCCGCTTGCTTCAATGAACCCGTGGTTCTCGTAGGGGAATGTATCAGAGATAATAGGGGAATCGGGCTCCTTCCTTTTACGAGAGCTTGAGCTTCGGGGCTTGGTAGCTGGCGAAGGTTTGGGAAGGATGATAGCCTTGGAATTGTTGGGCTTGGATGAAGCGGTGGCCTTGGGACTAGGTTCCTTCTTGATCTGGACCTGACCAGAATAGCTGTCCAGCTCGTCAAGGTCGAAGACTTCAGAGATCTTGGCTGGTGCTGCAAAAAGGGAAAAATTTCACATCTTTGTTACCCTTCATTTTATTATATTGCGCTAATTAATTATTTCAAAAGTAATCCTTACCAGACATTTCGGATGATGAGTATTGACTGGAGCTTGGGATGTGTGTGGTAAAACTTCTGTCACTAGCAGGTAATTGATAAACTGTTTCAATTCTCTTTTCCGATTCCGCAGTGGGGGGAGCTACTTCGTTGAAATTCACTGCAAAAGGATCAAGTACAAGGATATTAGTAAAAGATAAAAGTCTTGAGATATGTGGGGACATTCAAGATCCTACCGGTGGTTAACCACTCCACCGGAAGGCTAGCACCCTCGTCAATGGAATCTCGTTTGACGAAGAAAAACTTGCGTTGCCATCCGTCTTCATTCTTATTGGCTTTAAGAATAAGGGGTTTGTTGGAAGTTGAAAAAAGCAAAAACCGGCTAGAGCCATGGGATCGGAGGCGGTATGCGATTGGCATATCTTGAATACAGAGGTCAGGACAGTGAAGATTTTTAATTTGGTTGAGTACGATTAATACCCTCCAGACCATAGGCATGGTTTGGGCAAAAGAAATACCGGTAGTCCGGAAGAATTGCATCATAAATTCGGGAAAAGGGTACCGAAGACCTAGCGAAAAAGGGTATGCCTGGAAGCAAACCCAATCAGTGGAAAAAACGTCGAATCGAATTGACCGATCAAATGGTCTAAAGACCGTGCCATCAGGGAAAGCACCGGAAACTCTCAAAGCTTCAATGTATGCGTTATCGAAGGCACAGACCTCCTTCTCGGGGTTTTTGAGTAGATTCTGTTGAATGAAGGTCTCGGATGATTCGCCGGTTTGAGAATAAGTTCTGGCGGCCATTGCAAGTAAAGGAAAAGAGATTGACAGGAAATGAATAAGGGAATTACCTGGAGACTCTGTTGGAGATATCTGCATTTCAAACAAGAAGAGAGAAGATATAGGAGCGTTGTGAATCTCCATCGAGTAGAAAGCGCGTTGGAAGTTATGGTGTAATCTTGACCGTCGTCTTGATTTAATTGCCTTGATTTATGAGATAGAATTTTTGAAATATATCCGTTGGATTGGTATACCAACAGATATATTTGGGGAGAATTGTTATGGGTCATTTTCTGAATGTATATCCTGACTAATATTCTGCTTTTGATTGTTTATTTGAGATCAGGATACCGGATCGGGATATTGGTAACATCCTGAAACGATATCCTGGTAATAACTGATTTAACCACGTGCAGATTAAAGGGTATAAGTCTCCAACGTTCAAGTGGACTTCTTCTCCTTGAGACTCGGGCAAAACGGTTGGGAGAAAGACGTTGAAGCCGGAAGATGTGGACTACAATGTTCACCTGTGGAATATCCGCCGGATCCCGGAAAAATAGGATAGTTGGTTGCTTTCTATTTACTACAAATAGATTGATCGGATCAGATTACTCATTCGCACACTTTGTTCTCTAGTTACTAGCAACCACTACACACAAACACTTGTACTCAAATCTCATTGTAACACTTAGTTGATCCGTATCATATCCTGCACTATATCCTGATATTTGAAGTAATTGAAGAACAAAGCAGCTGCGATTGTCAGCTCCCGAGGTTTTATGCCGGTGATCTAGATTGATCAAGGGCTTTCCTCGTACATCTCGTGTCATTTCCTTTACTTTTTTGCTCATTGTTTGATCATAGATACAGCTCGATATCCCGAGTCGTATACCGAAAACTGTCTTTGCCAACAACTTAATCAACATATTTCTGTACACATTCTCTTAGCACACCACCTCATAAAACTAATTTGATCACTTAATTGCTTCGGTAATTTTTGACCAAAACATATATAGTTTTTAAAAAAAAATTATTCTCTGAAGACTACTTGTAAGAATAACATTTCTTTCTTTCTTTCTAAAAACAAACTCTCCCAAACCTGTTCATCATGTTTAGCACTTTGAACTTTGAATATCAGCTTTTCAACATCAGTTGTCGAAAATCTTTTTGTATTTTCCAAAAATTTTGTACTAAACACACAATTTTATTGAGTTTTTGTTTTAAATGAAATGCAGTAAAGAAATATTTACAGACAATATTTTTGTGAGTTAGTGTAAGAGGATCATATCAGTTTATGAGACAAATCACCAACACCGTTAAGCTTTAGACATTTTAAGTTCTAAACGATTCACGTAGATTGTCAGTATATTGGTCCACTTAAATTTTCACACAAAGTTCAACTGTTTTGAGATACAAATTTAGTGTTTTAATTACTTGACCTATTCGTGTGTCCCACCTCAGAATATACTCCTGAATCCAGATTTCTATATTCAGTCTTACAGGTGAATGTACACTAATGATATCTCTAAACGGGTAAATGCGAGACCGTGAGAGCTCAGGTAAGAACTTCCGTTCAGACAAAGAGATGACGGCTCGACTTTAGGTGTGTCCTGTTTGGGGATCTTTTCTTCAACAGCACATGAATAGCATTTTTCAATGTTTCATATTTTTTATGCTGAGGCCTGGCTTTAAGATTAAAGCTTTGTAAAGTATTATACGAGGACTAGGCTATTGCTCCCACAAAATCAGAAGTCCTGGTATAATACCCCAGATATCACCACGCACAAAGACCTAGTATGTCAGAAATAGAAAATCTTTCAAATAAGGTTTCGGGGGTTACCCATACATCCGAGAGATGTTCCCCATGAGATAAGTAAGCATTCGTATTTAGGTTTATATCTCGAAAACAATCTACTAAATGAGTAAAAATCTACTGACATATCCTCAGTGAGATTGTTTATCACATTAAACATTCCATATCTTTAGCGTGCTGTGATAGTCCACTGATGTACTATCATTTCCTTTTTTTCACAGTAAAACTCAATTTTTGAGAATTTTTCAATGTTTTTGGCTTTTAGATTTTATCATGTTTTTGGATTTTTCAAATTTTCGAAAGTTTCTAAATTTTTACTCCCCTAAAATCAAAATATGTTTCAATTTTGATTTTCAAGGAAAATTTGAAAACAAACTGTACAAACTTGACAAACTGATGTGAATTGCTTTAATTCATCATTCTCTTGGCATAAACAATAAGAACTCCCCCTGTTAACAATCTATTTCCCATTATGATTTCAAAACACTTAAGTTTTTTTAATCAAAATGGTTTTTCCAGAAAATAAGTTTTCTTGATTTTACCACTTGTAAAATTGGGGTAATGATCATCACTTTGTTTTTCTCAAATTTTTGGATGAAAGTTAAATCAAGTTCAACTTAATGACCTTGATTAACCACTTGTAGGAATGCTTTTCAACCAGTTACCACTTGTAGGTTGAAATCTCAAGATGCCGATTCCTACTCCACACTTACCAACCTGGGAGTTCCGGCAAGTCAACCACTTATAACAACTTTCAATTTTCAAAAACATTTCAGTTTTTAGAAAAATGCCGATTCATGCTCCGCGATAACCAACTTGGGAGCTCCGGCAAGTCAGGTTTTTTTTAGTTAGATTGATTCTCCCAAGCCTGACGGTCCTTGGGAGATTCAGAGTTATCAACACTTGGCTTCTTACCATTCAATTTCTTCTCATAAAATTCCTTAACCCACTTGACCTTCCCATCAATCATTTTTCCAAAAATGTTTTGCACTTTGGGGTTAAAGACCTTTTCAACATCAAAATCTTTCTTTTAAGGAAAGCATTGATTTGAAATTTCAACTTTGCCAATTTTAGATTTCAAATTCTCAGCCCGCAATGGTGGAAAATTTGCATCATCCCAATGGCGGAACTGATTTCTCTTCTTTCATAACAACTTGTGGCTCTTCTGATTTTATGGAATTAGATTCATCACCAGAACTATCTCTTGATTTCTTAACAACCCATTTTTGGTTATTAAGCTTCTCTTTTCTTTTGTAAACATTTTTCTAACATTCACCAACCTCAAAAGTTGAATTTTCAAAAATTTTAAACTTGTTGGTTGAAAGTTCGGTTTTCTCAACAACTTTCTCTTTAAGTTTTTCCGAGACTCCATGTTTTGATTTGATTGCCTTTGAACAATTCCTGGCAATATGACCAACCGTTTTGCACTGAAAACAGGTTCTCGTCTCTTTCTTCTTTTGAGCCATGTCTCTCTTAAATTCCTCATGCTTCTTTGCAAGGAATTATTTGTTTGATTGCTTTCTGAACACTTGCTCTTTTTATTCTCCAGAAGATTTTCCTGAAACAAAGACAGCTTTTGGTTTATAAACTTTTTCATTTTTATAATTTTTCAGTGGAATAAATCCTAGACCTTTCTTTTTGACATTACCGTTATGGTTTGGTTTCTTTTGAAAACCATAACCAGAACTGTAACCCTTTTTCTTGTTTAACCTTTGTTGATCTCTTGAGGTGTATTGTTTAGGTTTTTCAGAAAGATATATATCTTTTATTTTAGAAATATTAATTTCTGTTAATTTGAAAACTTTTTTTATCATTTCAGTTTTAACACCTCTTATTGGAAAAACCTCATCAGAATATAATTTGTCAGAATCTTTCAAAGTATATGCTACTTTGATCGGTTCGTCATTCAAATTAGATTTTGATAACAAAAATTCTTTATTATAAACCCGTTTGTCCTTTTTGACTGTTGAATTTGACGTGTTGGACTCAGACTTTGACTCGGACTTGGACTCCTCTGTTTCATCCTTATCCAACACCTGATCAACCACTTTCTTTATTAACTCGGACTCATGATCAGTGTCAGATGATGTGAATGTGACATCAATATTTTCTGGCAAGTTATACGAAGACTCAGACTCCCACTGTAAGTTAGTTGCCTTTTTGACTCTCTCTGAATTTGGATTTCGTGGAGAATATCCATTTTCGAGCGGGGGTGGACACTTGTTGTAACTGACACTTGGTTTCTTACCAGAAATCTTCTCTTCAGTTTCTTCTTTTGTTTCAGACTTCTTCTCTTCAGATGTCTTCTCTTCAAATGTCTTCATGCCTTCAACTGTGGGGTAAATCCTGTCAATAACATAAGAAGCACATGAGTAACTTTTCAATAATCTTTCAACCCTTTCAGTCTCTATTCTTTGGGTTTCCAACTTTTGTTCAAGTTCTGCACATTTATCAATGTAATAATTGATGCCTGCTTGTTTCGTCGTGAATGCTCCTTGAAGTGTTTTCATTGTTGTAGCTTGTTCACTGCTTGACTCGTTGTATTGATTCATTGCTTTGTTTAAGACATTATATGATTCTTTTAGCCTGTTCATGTTGTGAATTAATTCACTGTTTTGCTTCTTCATAGTCTCACAGTTTTCATAATTCTCGGTTACTTTTTCTGCAACAGCTTCCTTTTTAACTTCAAACACTGGAATTTCTTTGTCTTGCTTCTTTATGTCACAAACTTCTTCTTCAACTTTTTCATCTTTCCTTGCTAAATACTTTCTTATTTTCTCTGCCCAATAATCGTCAGTAAGATAATCATCACCATTATCTTTAACAATTTGAGCAACAAAAGCTTTAGCCAATAATTCTTTATCCAGACAATAATTGTCCCAGCTAAAACCTTCTGGCATCCTTTCATCATCTTGATCTATCATTTTGTTCATCAAACTTGCTTTACTTTCTGCTGAAATATATTTATCTTGATTACCAAGACAAGCTTTCTTTGAATCTTCAATCTCTTTCCTAGCATGAGCAGTTTGTGGCTGCTGTTGTTGATACGGCTGTTGAGCAACTTGATGATAAATCGCTTTCCGATAGTAGTCATTGTTTCCGAAAGGATTTTGAGCTCCACTAGCTTCACGGTTTGTGCATTCTCTCTTGAAATGCCCTTTTTCCCTGCAACGAAAACAAGTAACTTTAGATTTATCAAATCCTAAAGTTGAGACATTTGCATCACGGAAATCATCTCTTCTCGTAATTTGTTTAAACTTTTCGGCTCTTCTCAACACGCTTGCCAAACACCACTTTATATCCATCAGCTCCATTTCCTCAGCATCAACCTGATCGTAATCCTCCTTTGTCAACATTGGATTTCCGATCCTTCCTGCAACCAAGCTTCAATACGACTTTAACACAGTCACCAACAGAGACATATGGCTTTTTGCAACTTCTTCCGAGTAGTTCTGATCATTCTGAAGAATTAAAGCAATGTTGCATTGAAGAACTTTGCCACTCTTTGTTGCAGAAAAATGTGGATCAAATGATGGAAATGAAGTAAATCCTGTTTTGCTGCTTGATCCCTGAGATGAACTTTCAGAAGAACCTTTTGCATTAAATGCAGTTTCAATCTTTGGAGAAATGTTGGTTTTATCACTAACACCACCTTTATAATACAAACCAATGTCTTGTTCTCCATCATAGTTCTTCATTCTTGCTATCTTTCTCTGTTCCATCTCTTATGCTTCAAGTTGTTTGATAAACTCGCTCAACGTCATCTTGTCAAAACCCGGTTTATTTTTCAACATCATAAGATATGTGCCCCAGGCATCATGTGGCAATGCATCAGCCAACTTTTTAATCAATTCATCTCTATCTTTATTGATACCCAATCTGCTCATATTCTTTAGTAAATTGCAATATCTTTCAATAATCTGCTTTGTGGTTTCATTTCTTAGCCCACGGAATAGATCAAATTCCTTCTTTAAAAGTGATCTTTTGTTCTTGATCATCTCATCACTTCCAAGAAACTTTGATTCTAATTCTTTCCATATCGAACATGCACTTCCGTTGTGTTGAAGTAAAATCAATATGTCTTCTTTAATAGCTTGCTGTAAAAGACTAACCATCATTTTTTCATCTTTATATTTCTTTTTATCCTCAACACTTAGATTTCTAATTTCAATTTTCACTCCATTGTCCCCAACTGGTTTACTATATTGAAATTGAGTATGTTCCCATGCATCTAAGTGATATGCTTCAACCCAGTTAGCAAAATGTTCAGCCCATCCACTGTACTCCTCAATACTCATCAGCTTAGGCGGTTTTTGTGTTGTCCCGTTTCATTTTCTAGCATCGTATTCTGTGTAATAGTCACCGGACTAGCGAAGGCATTATAAAACTCGTTTTCCATGATTTAGTTCTCAAAAATCTTACAACACAGATTTGCAAATGAAATCAAATGTTCACACAAAATAAGGTTTCAAACGAAAACAACCCTCTTTCAAGCGAAATCAACTTTCAAGCAGACTTTCAAGCGAAATGAACCTTCGTACGAAATAAACCTCTGTTTCGTGCGAAATGAAAACAATGATTCACACTAAATGAACTTTCACGCAGAATAACTTTCTTCAAACGAAAACAGCCTTCGTGCGAAATGAACTATTGATTTCATACGGAACCAAACGTGATTTCGTACGAAATGAAAACCTATTTTCGTGCGAAATAAAGCTCTGATTTCATGCGAAATAAAGCACTGCTCAAACGAAATGATATCTTGTTTCGTGCGAAATGAAACTTTCTAGGGTTTGTTAAAACACAGTTTCGCACAATATATTTGAAAATCGATCCATTTTATCCGTGAAAACTTATTTAATTTTGAAAAGAAGGTGTAGAAATCAGAAATTGCAGCTGAAATGGTAAGAACTCTTCCTCCTAAGCTCTGATACCACTTGTAGGATCGTTTTCAGACCCAAACAAGTCGATCAAAAGAGATCTCGTCTGATACAAAAGGCGGAAACAGATGTATCAGAGTTATTTCAGCTGAATTGTACGAGAAATCACTTTAAACTGTCTCTATATTGATATCAGATCGTATTACAAGCCTGGAGACACTTCGGCAGAGCTTCGCTATCGGAATCAGAACCTTTCAAATGAAAAGGCATGACTTATATTTATAGGCCTGGCTCTTTCATACGAAACTGCCCAAACGAAATCAATTTCACACGAAATCACTATTTCATGCGAAATCACCAATTGATTTCGTGCGAAATCACCAATTCACTTCGTGCGAAATGACCTAATGTCATTTCATGCGAAATACCTATAATCACATATTTCTCGTTTTTCGTGCCCTGATCTATCTAAACCTATATAAGACTCGATACAAGACGAAGTTGACAGACGTATGCACCAATATAACATATCATTTTTCAATTAAAAACACTATAGCAAATACTCGAATTAAAAATATAATATACTCGTTTATATGGTGTGATTTAAAAAATATTAATGTACCAAATAGTTATGACCGTTTAAAAATCGTGAGGGGGGTATGTAACATTAGCAACATTTCAATGGCTTTACACTTTCGATCGTTTCCGTATTTAATAAAATTATATATTATATTTACGAAATACTTAATCATATGATCGAGCAAAATGATATTCACGATATTTCCAGAACAAAATCCAAGTTACATATGCCTTAATATCCTTCATATAGCTTAAATAACAAGTTAGAAGGGTTAAAAATAGCATACAAGTGATAATACAAGTCTGGGGCCAAAACTGCTAAAAAGTGAAACTTTTTGGATCAGAGTGCCTTGCGAGTCGTAAGACATAATGCCTTGCGGTCTGTAAGACATGCCCAGATGCAGAATTTTGTGTGTTCTTCAAGTTGTGCCACCTATCTTCAAAACTTGACACCTAGCACAAATTATGCCACCTTCATTCTGGTCTTGACACTTGTTAGGACACTAATCAACATCATAATACATCATCAAACACTTGTTAACACCTCCCTGATCCTCCACTAGTATATATAGGCATTTGCTCTTAAGATACAATCACACCATTCTTTTCTTTCACTCTCAAATCACTCTTTTGGAGCTTGCTTCTAGATTGAACTCCACTCTTGAGTTCTAATCTTCCCCTTGAAGCACTTATGAATCTTGTAGGATCGTGTGCGTGACCCGAACGAGTCGTTCAGAGAAGTTTTGATCAGTTTCAGAGGCGGAAACTAAGAAACTGACTTAGAAACAGCTTGTACTTCACTTTAAACACCTTTTATATTGATATAACACTGATTACACGCAAGAATCAAACCGGCAGCACCTCGGTATGATTTTCAGGAACTATTACAATGATTTCGCTCCAACTACTATTTATAGACAACTGATTTCGCTTGAAACACCTTCAAGCGGAATACCTATCCAAGCGAAATCACCTCATTTGCCTACTCAAGCGGGATAATAACTCTTGATTTCGCTTGAAAGTGTACCTATCACTTTCAAGCGGAATTACATCAAATAAGCCTAAAACCTCCTATTTTCTTGTACAACGTGCCATGATCTAACATTCTAGTACAAGACTCGATACAAGACAAAGTCGACAGATGCATGCACTAACAGACTCCCCCTCAGATGTTGACGAGTCGTAAGTGTCGAGTCTTTACGTCTTCAGTCTTTATCAGTCTTCGGGCTTTACTCTTTCAATCATTTTCTCGAATAACTTCAGACTCCCCCTTACGATGTGTTGGCATTCCTTAAGTTCACCAGCATCATCTGCTTCAGGATCGTAATCTGGCTTTCACAGGTTCAATATCTTTGCCTGGCTCAAACTTTGCTCAGGATCGAAACTTGGCTCATGCTTTATCCACAGAGTCCTCAGGTATCGGAACCTGGCTCTCTTTAAGATGTTGTTCCAAGATCGTGACCTGGCTTTCATCCAACTCAAGATCTTCTAACTCAGCTCCTACTTAAACCTGCACAATCTCTACCTCAAAATAAAATTTCACACATTTAAACATTTCAAATTTAGGTATTCAGACTCCCTCTCAAGTTTAACTAGACTCCTGATGAACCACTTGTAGATTTGATTAAAACACATTTGTTTCCAAACACAGACTCCTTTTCACAAAAAAATCATCATGTTTAGCACTTGGAACTTTGAAAATCAGCTTTTCAACACCAGTTGTCGAAAATCTTTTTTAATTTTTCAAAAGTTTATGCTAAAACATACTAAAAATCTTTTTTGAATTTTTGATTGTAAAGAAATGCAGTAAAGAAATATCTACAGACAATATTTTTGTGAGTTTGTGTAAGAGGATCATATCAGTTTATGAGACAAATCACCAACACCGTTAAGCTTCATTTCATTTTAAGTTCTAAACAGTTCACTTAGATTGTCAGTATATTGGTCCACTTAAATTTTCACACAAAATTCAATTGTTTCGAGATACGATATTAATGTCTTGAACACTTAAACTTATTCGCGTGTCCCACTACTTGAATATACTCCCGTATCCAGATCCCAATATTCAGTCTTACAGGTGAGTATACCACAGATGATATCTGTAAAGGGGTTAGATGCAAAACCGTGAGAGCTCAGGTCAGAACTTCCGTTCAGCAGAGAGATGACGGCTCGACTTTTGGTGTGTCCCCTTTAGAGGATCTTTTCTTCAACAGCACATGATTAGCATTTTTCAATGTTTCATCATTTTTTTTGCTGAGGGCGGTGCTATATTTCAAGCTTTTGCAGAAAGTACTATACGGGGACCAGGTCAGAATTTCCATTCAGCAGAAGTCCCGGGATAATACCCCAGATATCACTGAGTATAAAGACCTAGTATCTTAGAAAGAGGGACCTTTCAAACAAGATTTCGGGGGTTACCCATATATCTAAGAAATGTTACCCACGTTATAAGCAAGCTTGAATTTTTTAGGTTTATATCTCGTCACAATTTACTAAATATGTAAAAACCTACTGGCATATCATCAGTGAGATTATTTATCACATTTTTAACTTTCCATTTCTTTTGCATGTTGTGACAGTCCACTGATGTACTATCATTTCCTTTTTTTCACAACAAAAACTCATTTTTGATTTAGTCATGTTTTTGGCTTTTTCAAATTTTCTAATGTTTTTGGATTTTCTGAAATTTTCTTACTCCCCCTAAATGCAAATACTTTGAAAGAAATTTGAAAACAAACTGTACAAGTAAAATGACAACCGATATTGAATCACTTCAATTCGCCATCCTCTTGGCATAAACAATCAGAACTCCCCCTTTCAACAAACTATTTTCTCATTTAGATTTCAAAACACTTAAGTTTGTTTTAATCAAAATGATTTTTCCGGAAAATAAGTTTGTTTTTACCACTTGTAGGGACGGATTCATCATCTTGTTCGATTTAATCATTTGTATGAAGATTACATCAAGTTCAAATTAATGACTTTGAGTAATCACTTTGTGAGAACAAAACTCTGTACCACTTATACGAACACAATCACCTGTACCAAGTGTAGGAATAAAACGTCTACACTAAATCGATTTACCAGTCATAGATGCTGATTCCTGCTTCACAATTACCAACCTGGAAGCTCCGGCAAGTCCTCATCCTGTAAAATTTTTCACCATTAAAATTCATTCACAAAAACAATTTTTAAGAATGATGCCGATTCCTGATCCACGATTACAAACTTGGGATCTCCGGCAAGTCAGATTTTTAAGGGAAAAGAATTTCCACCCAAGTCTGACCAACCTTGGGTGTTTTTAACTCTTGTTCAGTAGGGTTATATGTTGCCTTCTTTGTTGCATAAAACTCTTTAACCCCTTTTGCCTTTCCCTCGACCATTTTCCCAAAAATTTTCTTAACATTCCCATTGAATGTTTTTTCGACATCAAACTCTTTCTTCTTGGAGTAAAATTGATCCGAAATCTCAACCTTACCAATTTTCTATTTAACTTTTTCAATCTTCAGTGATGGAAAATCATCATCATTCACTGAAGATACTGAGTTCTCTTCTTTGATCTCAACCTGTGGCTCTTCTGGCTTTGTGGAACCAGAATCATTGCCGACTTTTTCATAAAACTTCTTAACAACCCACATTTGGTAATCATGCTTAGCTCTCTTTTTGTAAAACCTTGTTTTTGAACTCTCACCAACTTCATAAGACGAATTTTAAAAAATTTTGAATTTCTCCGTAGGTGGTTCAACATCGACCACTTTTTCTTTCAGTTTTTCAGAAACTCCCTGTTTTGTCTTGGTATTTGTCAGACAATTCCATGCAATATGACCAGCTTCATTGCATTTAAAACAGGTTCTAGTCTCTTTTGGATGAAAAACTCCAGTTCCTGTTCTCTTCTTCTCAGCAAGAAACTCCTGGTTTGATTGTCTCCAGAAAGGTTTCTTCTGTTCCTCTTCAGCACTTCCTCCTGAAACAAATTTTGTTTTTGTATTAGAATTTTTATCATTTTTTGTCACGGCCCAAGCCCCGGTTTGACCCGGTCAAGAGCCGCGGGACAGGAACCCCGTGGTATTTATTTTAGGTGACA
Organism: Helianthus annuus; assembly: GCF_002127325.2. Lineage (NCBI taxonomy): Eukaryota > Viridiplantae > Streptophyta > Magnoliopsida > Asterales > Asteraceae > Helianthus > Helianthus annuus. The sequence goes on along the minus strand of NC_035444.2, from coordinate 127,484,277 downwards.
GCGGAAGTCTTTAATACAGGATCTTTTAATACTAAAAATGCCCGTTTACTTTATTACATAAGTTGGGGATAAAACCCTGTAATTTACAATAAAGGGATTTTACAGGGAAATCTTTATTTTACAAAACATGTTTCTTTATTTATTTATATTGAGCCACTTCCTTTAGCTTGTAGTGCTTCACGGCACTTTTACTGGATCACAACAGATCACCTGAAACATGTTTGAAAAAGGTTTTGTCAGCGGGAAATAGTGAGTGAATCATTCATTTTTAAAACGACACATTTGTTATAATTTACAGTATTAAGAGCGATTACAATGTTCTGTTTATCAACCAACTACCCAGAGTATTTATCACTCGACCAACCATCGGTAGCCTGTGCCCAATGGTGTCTGTGACTATGGTCATATCACCCCTTGGCTAACCCGTTTGTCCAATGGTGACGGTTATCAAGTAATGTATACAAAACCCCACATATTGGCTGTAATTTGGTGATTACAAAGACTTAATCCCTGTAATTATAACTTTGAAAATAACTTGGAGTTTTGTAAAACTGTTGATAAAAAGAGAATGACTCACATTGCAGATTTATGCGGGCGGAGTTTAATCTAATGATTAGCCTGTTTAACCTAATTTAAATAACAATGGACACGAACTGGGTTAGTAACTAATACAGCATTTACGACAATTCACGAGATTAAACCCTCACAACAAATGACAAAGTGCAATACTTAAACATCCATCGAATTAACGACGAATGACAAAGTATAAACTCAATTTGAGTGGAACTTAAACATTCGTTGGATAGTTTCAATCGATCGGACGTTGAATCGTAATAGCGATCGAGTTATTACCCTGTTATTGCGGCAGCGTTTTGTGATTTGTGTGTGTTATGAAGTATTCAGACTATAACTCAGCGTATATTTGGAATTTGAGCGTCGTTCCAACTCCAGAATTCAAGTCCCAAACACCCCTATTTATACATAAAATTTGACCCCCCTCGCGTGACGCGAGGGGTACCCCTGTGGGCGTCGCGTGGCGCGAGGGGCCACTACCTACCATAGGGTAGCCCCGTGTGTTTGTAGGCTTGCTGAGTCGATGAATTTGTAAAATTCGATTTTGACAGCTTTTTATTTGGATAATCGTAACTAGGGTTTACCCCCCCCCCCCCCGAGTTTTAGGGGCCCTGATCCTGATTCTGATTGATATTAAAATTTTAGGTTTTATGCAGAATTACTTGGGTTTCTCAATTAGGGTTTCCTTATTGGATAATTAACATAATAAGTAATTATTTTGGTGAGAGTTGTTACATCCTCCCCACCTTAAGAAAAATCTCGTCCTCGAGATTTACTGGAATAGATGAGGATATTTTCGCTTCATTTCTGATTCCAGCTCCCTAGTGTATTCTGGTCCTCTTTTTGAATCCCACTTAACTTTGACTAATACTAGTCGTTTGTGCTTAAGAAACTTGATCTTTCTATCTTTTATCTGCAGTGGTTTCTCTATAAATTTTAACTTTTCATTTACCTCTACATCTTGAAGAGGTACTACCAGGGATTCGTCTGATAAACATTTCTTGAGATTGGATATATGAAACACATCATGTACTCCAGCTAGTTCTTCTGGTAGTTGTAAACGATAAGCCACTGGTCCTATTCGTTGCATTACTGGAAATGGTCCTACGTACCTTGGACTCAGCTTTCCTTTCTTACCAAATCGTACTACTCCTTTCCAAGGAGAGACTTTCAAAAGTACTTTGTCTCCGACTTGAAACTCTAGTGGTTTGCGGCAATTGTCTGCATAGCTTTTCTGGCGATCTCGAGCCGTCTTCAGTCTTTCTTTGATTTGAGTTATCTTGTCAGTGGTTTCTTGTACGATTTCAGCACCTGATAATTGACTTTCTTCTATTTCTACCCAACAAACTGGAGTTCTGCACTTGCGTCCATACAGTGCTTCGAATGGGGCAGCTTCGATACTTGAATGATAACTATTATTATAGGAGAATTCAATTAAGGGTAAGTGGTTATCCCAATTACCACCAAAATCAATTACACATGCTCGGAGCATGTCTTCTAGAGTTTGTATTGTCCTTTCACTTTGTCCATCTGTTTGCGGATGATATGCGGTACTTAAATTTAGTCGGGTTCCCATTGCTTCCTGGAAACTAGTCCAGAAATGGGAAGTGGAACGACTATCCCTATCTGATACAATGGAGAGCGGAACTCCATGTAAGGATACTACTTCGTCTACGTACAACTTGGCTAACCTTTCCATGCTAAAGGTTTCCTTCATGGGTAGAAAATGGGCTGATTTGGTTAATCGATCCACAATTACCCAAATTGCATCATTACCTTTTCTGGTTTTTGGTAACTTAGTAACAAAATCCATTGTTATGAATTCCCATTTCCATACCGGCATCTCTAACTGTTGTAGTAGTCCCGAAGGTTTCTAGTGTTTTGCTTTAACTTGTGAACAAGTAAGACATTTAGATACGTATTCAGCTATCTCCTTTTTCATACCTATCCACCAAAAATTATTCCTTAAATCTTGGTACATCTTATTATTACCGGGATGCATGGTATACCTAGATTTATGGGCTTCTTCTAAAATCTTATTTCTTAATTCTCCTTGCTTAGGTACCCAAATTCTTTTCTGGTGGAATCTCCAAATTCCATCTTTTCCTTGTTCTAACTCTTTTATATATCCTTTCATTCCTTCCGCATTGTCCTTGATTGCTGTTTCTTGAACTTCCTTTAATTGTTCCATTAAATCTAATTGCAGATTTAACCTAAGAGTACGAACTCGTCGTTGCTTCTCATGATACTTACGACTTAAGGCGTCAGCAACTACGTTTGCTTTTCCTTCGTGATATTGAATATCACAATCGTAATCACTTAGGATTTCCATCCATCTTTTTTGCCTCATATTTAATTCTTTTTGCCCAAATATATACCTTAAACTTTTATGATCTGTATAAACAGTAAACTTACTTCCATACAGATAATGTCTCCAAATCTTATGCACAAAAATTATAGTTCCTAATTCTAAATCATGATTCGTATAATTTTCCTCGTGTTTCTTCAATTGCCTGGAGGCATACGCAATTACCCTTTTGCGTTGCATCAACACACATCCAAATCCTAATTTTGAAGAATCACAATATACTTCAAAATCTTCAGTTCCTTCTGGCAAGGGTAAAATTGGAGCATTTGTCAACCTTTGCTTTAAAATCTTAAAAGCTTCTTCTTGTCTAGGTCTCCATTCAAACTTAACTGCTTTACAGGTTAACTTAGTCAAGGGTACAGCTATCTTAGAAAAATCCTTAATAAATCGTCGGTAGTATCCAGCTAAACCTAGAAAGCTTCTAATTTCCATAGCTGTTTGCGGAACCTTCCATTTGGTAATTGCTTCTATTTTAGAAGGATCTACGTGAATACCTTCGTGATTTAGCATATGTCCTAAAAATTGCACTTCTTGCAGCCAGAATTCACACTTCGAGAATTTGGCGTAAAGCTTTTCCTTTCTTAACAAAGTTAAGAGTGCATGTAGGTGCTCACAATGTACTTCCTGACTTTTGGAATAAATAAGTATATTGTCGATGAAGACAATTACGAATTTATCCAAGTATGGTTTACAAATCCGATTCATCATGTCCATGAATGTTGCAGGAGCATTTGTTAGTCCGAAGGGTGTGACTGTAAACTCATAATGACCATACCTAGTTCTGAAAGAAGTTTTAGGTATCTCTTCCTCTTGTACTTTCAATTGATGATATCCGGAGCGTAAGTCTATCTTAGAAAAATACCTAGCTCCCTGGAGTTGATCAAAAAGATCGTCAATCCTTGGTAATGGGTATCGATTCTTAATTGTAACCTTATTCAGTTCCCTATAATCGATACACATTCTCATCGATCCATCTTTCTTTTTCACAAACAACAGTGGTGCTCCCCAAGGGGTTGAACTAGGTTGTATAAATCCTTTGCTTAGTAATTCATCTAACTGCTTTTTCAATTCTAGCATTTCAGTGGGTGCTAGCCGGTAAGGTTCTTTGGCTATTGGTGTAGTTCCAGGAATTAGATGAATCCTAAACTCTACTTCCCTATCGGGTGGTAACCCGGGTAATTCTTCTGGAAATACATCAGAATATTCTGAGACTACTGGGATTTCCAGAAGTTCCTTATTCTTAGTGTTAATGATTACTGAAATCATGTACACTACTTCTTGTTTTCTTGAATAACTAGCTAACTTCATTACTGAAATGAATTTCAGTGGTTTTCGAGGTTTATTTCCTATGATTGAAATTACTTCTCCTGTAGGTGTCTGGATTTCTACGGAATTTTTATCACAGAGAATTCTAGCATGGTTGGCTACTAACCAATCCATTCCTAATACTACACCGAATCCGGCTAACTTCATAGGTAGCAAGTTTGCAGAAAATTTATGTCCTAATAGTTCTATCTTTCCTTCTTGCAAAACCTTATCTATGTTAATAGAATTTCCATCTGCCGTTTCGACTGTAAAAATCTGCCTAAGGGTGGTTAAGGGTAAATTAAGAGTGTCACACCCAGGCTTTGCGGAAGCGTGGTTAATTTGGTGTGACTTCTTAATACCATAGCTTAATCATAACAAAGCTATATGAAAATAAAACCATGTAAGATCATCCATTGAATTAAGTTTTAAAACATAAGTAACACAACATTGTCTTGAGGCGTTGACTCATGCAACGGACACTACAACCTGATAACATAAAAACATTGTTTGAAAGACACAACACCAACATGAAATAAATGCATTTTAAGGACTGTGACTCGTCCAGGTAAAAGTCACATCCCCTAAACTTGGATGACCTCGAAACTCTTATGCAGCGGGAAAACGTAGCATACCGCGCCAGATCTTTAGTTCCCTGAAATACATGTAAGTTGGAAAAATCAACAAAAATTGTTGAGCGAGTTCATGTGTGAGTGAGTATAAAACCTTTGTATGTATAAAAATCCTGGTATGTAGCAAATAAGGAAAAAGAGATCACCAATGGTTTGCAAGGCCATTGATATGTGTGAAGTGCAAGTAGGAAGACTCAAACCTAGCGGATTTTGCGTTGGGTACAAAGTCACCCCGAGGTCCGTTATGCTGGGCCTGGGGCTGGGCTCGCTACACCCAGATAGATCTACCGCTACTGTCCCTCGGTCCTACAATGAGGATTAATGGCCTCAAGTTGCGCCTACCCACTCACATGATCTAAGTAGTAACCCTCCTTACGCTAACCATACCATGTATAAAGTACTTGTAATCATAGTAACATGTATTTCACCCCCGTAGTTTAGAAAACTGAAAACAGTTAAGAGAAAAGGGGGACATGAACTCACAGTGGTGTGTCTCTATCAAGAAAATCTCCTGATCAATCTGCTGTGCGACGACCTACACGTACTATCTTCTATTAGACGGACGGTCGTGCCTTAGCTTAAGGTTTAATGTCTTTAGGAAATAGTTAGACAACTATTTCGTGTGTACACTTTGCAAATATTTGGTAAATATTTTCCTTCCCAAGGATAGGGGCTTCAATACATGTGCGTTTGTAATTTTTCGAAATATATTATTAAGTCTCACCTAATAAAATATATTTTATTTCATTAATCGAAAATACTTTACTTCCGAAATATAAATATTTTTCCCAAAAATATTACATCTCATTACATATAATTTTTTCCCAAAATAATACTCTTGTCAAAATACGCGTTCATTAGTATTTTTCCGAAAATGCGTAAGTTACGTTTAAAGACCGGGTGGTATTAATAATACCGTTGTAACTTGTATTTTTTTGTGAAGGCATTCGTATTATTTTGGAATCGTTAACATTCGGTAATATTATTTTTACCCAAAAAAAATAATATTTGTATAGTTCACAAATAATCATAAAAATCTCACAAGTGTTGTTATGATATATATATATATATATATATATATATCAAATATATACTTATCAAGTTTTATTTTGTGAAAATCCCACCTCCGACACTTAGAAATGTTGTAAATAAATCGTGGCGAAATTTACATTTTTGAAAACAAGTTAGAAATATATTTATAACACTTGTGATAAAAATATTTCCAAGTGTTAGATTTTTGGAAAAATTTCACCAGAGTTTCCCCTGTAACTGGAGGTGGCCACGCTTTCAAGCGTATCATTTTCTTTTAAAATTCAAATCAATAATTTTCTCAATCAACAATAAACAATATTCAAACCATCAAACTAGTCAAAATATATATAAATCGCAATAATACATGAACTTGTGGTTTATCCAAAATATTTAGTAACTACCCATTACTTTTAGTGGATCTTTGTATAAATCAACTCGGTTTCTTGAGAATCTTGTTTTTAAAGAAAATAAATTTCCACAACTTCTTGTCAACATTTACAAAAATAGTTCTTTTGTCAAAACTTTGTGTTACACAAGTGTCTACACATTTGTGTGTTTACAAAAATCACTTTTGTTCATGTAAAACCCGGTTTAGGAAATATGATTTCTTTTGACGCTTGGTCCTTTGAAAATACCACTTGTAGATCCGTAGATCTACTAGTTTACAAGTCTATTTCATAAGAAAGATTGTCTTTACACAAGTTCATGTTTGATATGTAGTAGTGGTCTTCATCTAACCACTTTTCACACTATAACATACACTAGGTCATGTTCCATGAACATGACTTAGTCGGGTTAGATGACGATCCGAACTGACACTAGCATAGATCAACACTAAATAATCATAACAAAACAAGTCTTACAAGTTTTACACAACTCTATAGCTTTTATCCAACATGTTTATCGTTTTAGTAAACTTTTAGTATGTCATCTTGTATGTTCATGATTTTTAACCGACAAAGTTCATTTTAACCACTTTAGAATAGATCAAGAAGGCGTTTAGAGTCACTTACTACTAGCTCGAGGCTAGGGAAGAAACTAGTCGAAAATCGAGTGGATAAAAGCAATGTAGCGAGGTCCTTCGCAATCCGAGTGCACCGAGGTTCCTTATACGCGATCCTTAACCTTTGTAGATGCTTGGAATGTCTTGAATGAAATCGAAAATGATGATGGATGGGTGTGTGGTTCTCGGTCGTGAGGAGCAAAGGAGGGAGAGAGTAGAGTGATTTTGGTTAAGTGGTGAAGTGAATGTTTAGTCCAAAAGCATTCTTATAAACCTCCCTATGATAATGGTCCAAAGGTTAATATGTAGGGAAGATATTAGGCAACCATGATTAAAATAATCAGGCAAGGATAAGGGTGTCCCCCTAGGGGACGATTTCGGTTGGGGGGGGGGTCTTTGGTTCGATTTCAACTAGATGGTTAGGATATAGTTAGATAATTAGGAGTTTAATCCGGTTACTAGCGTGTAGTAAGTTGTAACGGGTGTTAGGGTATTCGGGGACCATAACCGGCTTAAACAAGGAAAAATAATGTTGATGGCAATATTTTTGTGTTCCGGGTATAGTCCGGTTGTTCGGTTGGATAGTGATCCGTTAAAGTGCTTAACAAAGACTTAAAGTGTCGTAAATACTATTTTTAGTGACACAACTTATTCCTGACACTTTGGAAAGTGTCTAGTAATATTTTTCTCATGTTTTGGCACTTATTAGTTAGCTTAATGCTGAATTTTTATTTAAAGTGCTGAATTTTGTATTTAAAGTACGTTTTAGGCACATCCGGTCACTATAATTTATACCTAGTGACGCAGTTCTACAACCCTCATATCCCTACACTCTCTACTAGTGTAGTGATCTATTCCTGGCGCATACAGGCCTTAGAGGCAGTGCCTGCCTGGTGCTGGCTATGTTAGCACGTTTAATGGGTTATCCGTTCATTGTGCTACTGTGCTTTTGTGCATCAAGGTTGTCACTAAAGTTCTGTATGTAAATAATGGAGTGACAGCAAATAAGGTATGATGCAAGTAAGTACATGTATCAGTATTCAGGTAGAAGTTTATCCATAATTTCAAGCAAGCACAGTAATTAAGCAGTAATTAAGTATTAATTATGTCGTAAGGATACCTGATTTTGGTGAGGGTTGTCACATTCTCCCCCCGTTAGAAAAATTTCGTCCCGAAATTTTAAGTTCGGCTTCTAGATGTAGGGTTCTTGGGAAATAAGTGCGGGTACTTCTCTTTCATTCGGTCCTCACGCTCCCAGGTGTATTCCGGACCATGTCTTGCATTCCATCGAACCTTGACGAGCTTGACACTGCACCGGCGCGTTTTGTTCACTTTCCCATCTGTAACCTCAACCGGTTCTTCGACAAAATGTGATGTAGTGCGTGGTACGATAATGAAGATCAAACACGTTGATTCTGCGAATACCCGTGTAGTTCTTCCCCAACCCCAAAATTCAACCCAAAGGGCACAGAATTTGAAGTGAAAATCAGTTTTCTCAAAATTCAAGTCTGATCGTTCAAATGACTAAGGCAATACATAAATAGAGACAGAAATTCGAAATGGGCCTAAAAAAGACAACGGGCCAAACACAAGCCTAAAAACAAAATGCCCAAAATACTTGAAAAAACTAATAGAAATAAGCGTTTTTTCGGCCTGGACGATGACCTAGGCGGTTTGCAACAAGATAGAGCTCGTTCTCCCGTTCGTTTCGCCTAGTCACACGCCCAAAACGGACCCCCGTAGCCCAAGTTAGAGCCATTTTAGTGAAGCCCCTTTTGTTACGCGATCTTGGGCCTCCAAATACAAGATGGCCCGCTCTTCCACACTTGGGCCCTCATCATTCCCTCCTGGGTAGACAAAATTCGACCTCGAATCCGCAGCAACCTCATCATCAGACGAATCCCCATGAAAAGGCAGCAAATGTTTGACATTGAAAACATCGGAACAACGAATGTGGCTTGGTAACTTCAGACGATAGGCATTATAATTTATCTTCTGCACAATCTCAACTGGCCCAATCTTCTTGGCTGACAATTTATTATACTCCCCCACTGAAAAACGATCCTTGGTCAAAATGGCCCAAACAAAGTCACCCTCTTCAAAATCAACTTGCCTACGCTTTTGGTCTGCAGCTTGCTTGTACTTTGAGTTAGCGTTGGCCAAGTTATCCTGCACAGCTTTATGAACATCATGTAACCCAACCACAAAATCTTGCACCTTCTTGGGAACAGAATCTGGGGTAGGAAGTGACATCAAATCAAGAGGACCCCGAGGCTTAGCAGAATAGACCACCTCAAACGGACTAAACCTAGTACTTCTATTAACAGCATGATTATGAGCAAACTCAGCCTGACAAAGCTTTTGATCCCACGACTTCACATGATCACCCACAAGACACCGCAAAAGATTACCAAGTGATCGATTAACAACCTCTGTCTGCCCATCAGTTTGTGGGTGGTAAGCACTGCTAAAATTGAGCTGAGTGTTCACCATCTTCCATAAACTGCGCCAAAAGTGACTCAAGAAACGAGTATCCCGATCAGAAACTATAGAGGATGGCCAACCATGCAAACGATAGATATCTCGAAAGAAAAACTGAGCCACATTAACTGCATCTGTTGTCTTCTTGCAAGGAATAAAGTGCACCATTTTAGAAAACCGGTCCACCACTACGAAGATCGAATCATTACCACGCTGAGTACGGGGTAACCCCAACACAAAATCCATGCTAATATCTACCCAAGGTTGCTGAGGAATGGGTAGAGGCATATAAAGCCCTGCATTGGTAGCTGTGCCTTTCGAAACTTGACAGATCCTGCAACGTCTAACAAACCGGTCAACATCCCTCCGCATAGTAGGCCAAAAATAAGAAGACTGCACCAATCGTAAAGTACGGTCTCTACCCACATGCCCTTCACCATGCAGTTCTTTAATTATTTGAAGGCGGAGGCTGGAATTAGGAATACATAATTGATTTTCCTTAAAAAGAAAACCGTCATGCACAAGAAAATCTGTCCTCTTCCCAAACTGCACATCTTGCAAAATGACAGAAAAATATGGATCTGTTGAAAGCTGTTTCATGAGATTGTCTAGCCCGGGTACAACAACTCTCATAGAAACAAGCAGGCTACTCCTTCTGCTCAAGGCATCTGCCACACGATTCGAAATCCCATACTTATGCTTCACAACAAAAGTGAACTTTTCCAAGAAAGCCATCCACCGGGCATGTTTATGTGACACTTTATCTTGACTGCGGATATGCCTCAATGAATCATGGTCTGTAAATAAAACAAACTCCTTGTGAAACAGATAATGACGCCAATGTTTCACAGCTTGGACTACTGCATAAAATTCAAGATCATAAGTGCTATAACGCAACTTTAGCCCAATCAACTTCTCACTGAAATAGGACACTGGACGCCCCCCTTGACTTAGGACTGCCCCAATACCACCCTGCGAGGCATCTGTGTGCAGCTCAAAAACCCGAGAAAAATCTGGCAAAATTAGAATTGGTGCTGATGTAAGCTTTTCCTTGATTAACTGAAAAGTTGATTCTGCCTCCTCAGTCCATATAAAGGTCTTTCCCTTCATGCAGTCAGTCACTGGCGCCATAAGGGAACTGAAATTTCGAATGAACCGTCTATAAAATGAAGCAAGACCATGGAAGCTACGTACTTCAGTTATTGTAGTGGGGGTTGGCCACTGCTTAACAGTCGCTACCTTTGATTCATCCACCTGTATTCCGTCACCAGAAACAACATACCCCAAAAATAGGACCTTAGGGACCATAAAGACACACTTCTTTTTGGCTGCATACAGGTTATCCCTTCGGAGCAAGGTCAAAACCTGTCGTACATGCTTCACATCCTCATCAAAATTAGGGCTATAAATAAGAACATCATCAAAATAAACCACCACAAACTTGCCGATAAAGGGCCTAAACAACTGGTTCATGACCCGCATAAACGTACTAGGGGCATTGGATAAGCCAGAAGGCATCACTAACCATTCATACAACCCCTCACGAGTCTTGAAGGCGGTTTTCCACTCATCCCCAGGCCTGAGTCGGATCTGGTAATACCCACTCTTCAAGTCTAGTTTCGTGAAAATAGTGGCACCGCTAATTTGATCAAGCAAATCATCAAGTCGAGGAATAGGAAACCTGTACCTCACAGTGATCTTGTTGACTGCATGACTGTCAACACACATACGCCATGTCCCATCCTTCTTTAGAGTCAACAGAGCAGGAACAGCACACGGACTCATGCTTTCCCGAACATACCCTTTAGAAATTAAATCTTCAACCTGCCGACGTAATTCCTCATGCTCCTTTGGACTCATTCTGTAATGGGGCTTATTGGGTAGCTGGGACCCCGGTTCCAAATCAATGTGATGTTGGATGTCTCGTAGGGGTGGCAACTCGGCAGGTAAATCATCTGGGAAAACGTCAACAAACTCCTCGAATAACGAGACCATACATTCAGGAATGTCGACTTCCTCGGCCACAGGCTTCCCAATCAAAATAAAAACATTGTCTGCTTCCTCCAACTCATCTTGAAACTAACTAATGGTCAGCAGAGTACCCGACTGTTTCGTGGCTAACTGCTTAGGCTTGCTAGGAACAAGAGTGATCTTCACACCACCAAACAGAAAACTATAAGTATTGGACCGCCCGTTATGTTCTATATTACGCTCGTACTCCCAAGGTCTGCCCAACAATAAGTGACACGCGTCCATAGGGACCACATCACACACGACATCATCCTTGTACGTGGACCCAATGGAAATTGAAACAAGTGCCCTTTTGGATACCATCACTTCACCTCCCTTTTTAAGCCATTGAAGCTTGTACGGTTTCGGGTGACTCTCTGTCTTCAAGGCCATCTTTTGAACTGCCTCTTCAGAAATCAGATTGTCACAACTCCCCGAATCAATGACAAACGTGCAAACCTTCCCCAAAATGGTACATGTTGATTGGAAGATGTTGTGTTTCAGCCAGTTATCCCCATCTGCCTTTGGTGTGTAGCAAGAGCGCCTGACCACCAAGTTCACCCCAACATCACCGGTCACAACCTCTTCTTCGTACTCAGTTTCTTCATCATACACTGGGTTATTTTCATATTCCTCATAGTGTTCATCCTCAGACTCAGCAAACAAGTGTCTTTTACCGGCCTTCTTACACTCAGCTTGACGATGGCCCGTCTCACCACAATTGAAACATCTCGGACCACTACTACTAGCCCCCTTAGAAGTAGGCCCGGTATTGCTACCCCCCGGCTTCTGCTGACTAGGCCCGCCACGAGGTGCCCCACTGCCTGACCCAACGTTTCCCCCAGCAGGGGTAAATGAACCGCCCACCCGACGGTTTTGCTTCTCAAAGGCCAACACCCGTTGGTGTGCCTCAGGAATGGTTAACGGATCAAAAAGATTCACGGACTCCATGATTTGAACCCTTAGACCCCAAATATACTGAGAAACAAGTTGCTCCTCCGGTTCTTGAATATCATTCCTCGCAATCAACTGGTAAAATTATGTGGTATAATCATCAACCGATTTAGCACCCTGTTTCAAATTCTGCAGACGCTGGTACATCAACCTTTTCATCTTGGCCCACGTCACGATCCTTGACTTCCCGAGTCTATTCCGTGTTAATTTCAATTGTTGCCACCACGCAGAGGCCCTACCACATAACCTAGTAGCGATCAAGGCCACCCGCTTGTTTTCAGGCACCTCCTTGTACTCGAACACCTCCTCTACGGTAGCCAACCAATCGATGAACCCCTCCGGATTCAAACTAGACCCATCAAATTCCGGAATATCAACTCTTATCCCAGAATCCCAACGCCTGTTACCCCCTCCACGTTCACCCCTTGGTTGCCCCTCCCGTTCGTCTTCGGAAGTCGAATCATCACCAAATGGGTTACTAAGTTCAGAACCATACCCGTCATTGGGTCTCTGCCTCCTACGATTGATCAGGTCGGCCACCCGGTCAGTCAACTGATCGACCACTTGATCCAACCGCTCATCCACTCTCGCCATAAGTCGCTGCTCCAACTCTCGTTCATACACTTCATCGAGAGGCCTGTTGTTGTTTCTCCTCGGAGGCATTTTGAGCCAGGAATTCGGCTCTGATACCAACTGATGTAGTGCGTGGTACGATAATGAAGATCAAACACGTTGATTCTGCGAATACCCGTGTAGTTCTTCCCCAACCCCAAAATTCAACCCAAAGGGCACAGAATTTGAAGTGAAAATCAGTTTTCTCAAAATTCAAGTCTGATCGTTCAAATGACTAGGGCAATACATAAATAGAGACAGAAATTCGAAATGGGCCTAAAAAAGACAACGGGCCAAACACATGCCCAAAAACAAAATGCCCAAAATACTTGAAAAAACATAAAAATGGAAAAAACTAATAGAAATAAGCGTTTTTTCGGCCTGGACGATGACCCAAGCAGTTTGTAACAAGATAGAGCTCGTTCTCCCGTTCGTTTCGCCTGGTCACACGCCCAAAACGGACCCCCGTAGCCCAAGTTAGAGCCATTTTAGTGAAGCCCCTTTTGTTACGCGATCTTGGGCCTCCAAATACAAGATGGCCCGCTCTTCCACACTTGGGCCCACATCAAAATGGAGCGTGTCGTCAACCTGAATCTCGTCGGTGGGAATGACAACGGTATCTTGAGTTGGACTTTTCTTCGGATTTGATACATGAAATGTATCGTGAACGCCATTCAGTTCAGCAGGTAAATCCAACTTGTACCTGTCACACCCCGATATTTCCACATATTACCGGTGGGCCCGGAGGGGAGTATCGTGACGTAGTTGATATCATCATTGTCAACACACACAATAATATAGCACAGCGGAAGGCTGGGTAAATAAACTATTACAAACCATACTGTCTGTCGATGTTCGAATACAAGAAAATACAGACTGGAATGTAATAAGATCCACAGGCGGATCATAAAGTACAAAGAAACAAAAACTACAGACTCAGGGTATCTATGGGATTTGCAAGTTCCTCTACAACACCCTATAGCTCCAGCCTATTTCGATAAGTACCTGTCAAATCAATCTTTAGGAAAATACGTCAGTATACACTGGTAAATACAATTTAACTGACTCGTTTTGAAAACATTTAAGAAAATTGGTTTAGATGCACAAAGCACAATTCTTTTATAACTTGGGACAATCTTATTAAAATCTTGTATACAGTTTTACATGCTTGTCATACATATGGGGCCGGTTTATAAGCCGGACATGATTAACTGACTCACCACTTATAGAACCCACAAAGGAGTTATCCCCAACTTGTGGGTAAATTAATATTTAGCATTTGCATCTGTCGGGTGCATGCCTGCACCCCGTGCATAGTCGTGGCCATTAATAACTTAAATGAGCCAAGGATATCCAGGACACGGTCGTTAACCCCCAAATGTTTATGTTATCAAACAATACAGATTAAAACGGGTTATGCGGATTTATTAAATCGCAATCCGACTAAATAATCCCATACCCGACCAAGCGGTATTAATATACCGTATCCCAAGCCCGTATAGGGAAAATAAGTTAAAAGTATTTACCTGATGTAGCAGTAAATTCCTAAGTTTCTTGAAAAGGCACTTTTTACCGGAAGCTATAAATCTGTATAGAAGGTTTAATTATCTATTAGGATGCTAATGGGTCTTTACTTAAGTCGAAGACTTAGACCAACTAGCTAGAAAGAAACCTTACGGACCTAACCGGTAGATTAAACGGGAACCGGAATAGAATGTGATTTAGACCCGACAAGCTTAGATACTTGTATAATATGGGTAAATTAAACACATTCTGGAAAAAGAGGTTTTAATGACTAAGTTAAGCCCGTTTCGGCTATTTTACGTAAACTAGTCACGTAAACCGATCCGAACGCGTAAATGCGTAACGGGTAACCGAATAAACTATAAACAGGTCTTAATCATTATTATGCTCATAATATGTCAATATATCAGAAGTATATCAACATTCATGCCTAAAAAGCAATTTAAACCAAAATAAGTCTCAAAAGGGCATTTTGGTACTTTTGATGCTCGTAAAAGGATTTATTTATAAAACTGAGTTCCAGGTCTGATTAGATTAATAAAAACATGTATTTTATTGAGTTATATCAGTAGAATACTTATTATATGAAAAATATACCTTTTATAACCAATTATGCACCGTAGGGGTATTTTGGTAAATTTACATAGGCTTTTAGGGGTTAAAAATAAGTTTCTGAGTTTAAAACATTAGCTTACTGTAATATTATGTAATTTAGTTTAAAACATCAGTAGGTTATGTGTTTTATATGATAAATATAGTTTTGACCCATACTAGGTGCTAAAAACGCTAAATATGCGATTTAAAGGGCTAATATGGTAAATATAGGAAATCTGATATTTTGGTCAGTTTATAGGGTTTAAAATACTACATTTATCATTTAGGATCAGTAGCAAAAAGTTTGGTTTCAAAAAGTTATGTAAAACTCATTTTATGCATGAAAAGGGTAAGATTGGTAATTACCGAAACTAGACTATAATCCTATGTTGAGTTCAGCTTAAAAATAAATAAAAATCTTTAAAAATCCCAAAATATTATTTAACATCAGTATGTAAAAAGTTTGGTAATAAAAATCGGGTTTAGATGGGCCTTATGCTAATTACGCTTTCTAATTACTAAGAAGTTCCTTAATTACGCTATTGAGCATAACTCCCATTCTAGACCCTAAACTGATGTCAAATTTTCGGGACATGCTTAAATATCAGTAGCAAAAGTTTTAGTTCATTCACATTGCTAAGAATCTCGATTTTATGCAAAAAGGGCGTTTTAGGCATTAATGAGCATAATTACGATCAAGAGCATAAATGACAAACGATTAGGCACCATGCAATATAACTTCAGAGAGTTATACTATAATGTAGTATGGTCCTAACGGAAGCTTAAAACATGGAAGAAATAAGCTTGAATGGGTCAGAACTGGAAGTCATAACAAAAGTCATGCTTTTGCGACTTTCGGTTATAATCTGCCCTTAGATGATTAATTGTCGGATTAGGACTGATAAAACATGTTTATATAATCATTACCAAGTCTTTAGAATGTTATAATATAATTTAGAACCTTTGGTTTATTAATTAGAATCGTTTTTATCATTTCTGTCCAGTTTGACTTTCTGTCAAACTACTTTGACCCGACAATTAACCAGTCAAACGAGATAATTAGGAGACACCCTTTCAGGGGTTAATCACCTATACTAATGTGGTTTCATAACCACTTTCAATTTGATCAGTGGTTAAGCCACATGTAATTAAAATGAAAGTCAAACTGATTAAGCACTAAGTTTGACTTTTGAGCAATTAAGCTAAATTAAATGACTAAACAAGTAATTAGAGACTTACTAATGGTCCTAGCAATCTTTTCTACACTTGAAAGTCTTCTCCTTACTGCTGGAAGCTCCAGATTAAGTCCCACAATGGTATGTTGCAAGTGTGAGTTATGATCACTAGAGGAGGTTCACTTATATAGTGATTTCTATGGTTCTTGATGGCTTCCAGGTGTTTTAGGATGTTAAGAGATCATCCCAAGTGTCCTAGCTAGTGGTTTAAACCGACATATAGCTCCAAAATTCGATACAAACTAGATTAAGGCGGTGGAGAGCCAAAACCCGCACCTGGCAAGAACATTCTGCCCAGCGAAGGCAGTCGCGTAGCGCGACGGTGAAGGGCCTCGGGCTCGCGCTACGCTAGTGCCCAGGTTACCAGCTTAACAAGTTTTAAACTTGGCAATTTCAGTCCCTGCACGATTTTAACCTTATTTAACCCTATTTTTGGCAATCAAGGCCCTTGTAACTATTTTCTTGGAGCCCAAGGATGGACAAACAAACCCTGTTAGCCTCGGGTTCGTTAAATTCCTTTGTAAACGCAAGTTTCATCAAGTTGATGCTTTTAATCCAAAGTTTAAAAATCATACTTAATGATCTCAGAATCATGTGAAATTTTTATCATACATTCTTGGGAGTATGATTGAATATTACGAAGCTTCGGTTTCACTAAAAGGCCACTCGGAGACCAAGTTTCACATATTGACACTTTTAACCCTTGTAATTTATAATCGTCCGATTATTTTCACAAACTACTTCGTATACCGAATCAATCACCCAATTAAGAATATCATCTTCACATGTGGTCATTCAGAGGCCTACGTTTGACATGTTGACACTTTTAGTCCTTGCGAAAGCCTAGTTTCACTGTTGTCACTTTTAGTCCCTTAAATTTAATCTGTCGCATAGTCAGAGTTTAGGACACGTGTCTATGTATAATTGGACACGTTTTTACGTGGTGTTACATCATCACCCCCTTAAAAGAAATCTCGACCCCGAGATTTACTGGAACAAGTGAGGGTACTTTTGTTTCATAGTGGACTCAACTTCCCACGTATATTCGGGACCTCTACGAGCGTCCCATTTAACTTTTACTATCGGTACATACTTTCTTCGGAGCTTCTTGACTTGCCAATCTTCAATTGCTATAGGCTTCTCAATGAATCTCAAGCTTTTATCAACTTGCACGTCTTTATGAGACATTGCTAAAGATTCATCAGCTAAACATTTCTTGAGATTACAAACGTGGAACACATCATGAATTCCACTTAGCTCCTCTGGCAGTCTTAGCCTATATGCTACACTGCCAACACATTCGAGGATCTCGAATGGTCCGATATATCTGGGGCTCAACTTTCCCTTTTTACCAAAACGCATTACACCTTTCCAAGGTGACACTTTCAACAACACTTTATCGCCTACTTCAAACTTTAGAGGCTTTCGTCTTAAATTAGCATAGCTTTTCTGCCTATCCCTGGCCGCTTTTAGGCGATCTCGAATTTGAATAATCTATTCCGTTGTCTCAAGGACTATATCAGGTCCTGATATCTGAGCTTCTCCCACTTCGGCCCAACAGACAGGTGTTCTACATCTTCTACCATACAGTGCCTCAAAAGGCGCAGCCTGAATGCTGGTATGATAACTATTGTTATAGGAGAACTCAATCAAAGGCAGGTGGTCGTCCCAACTACCACCCAATTCCATAACACATGCACGAAGCATGTCTTCTAAGGTCTGAATAGTACGCTCACTTTGACCATCGGTCTGAGGATGTAAGCAGTACTAAAATTCAGACGTGAGCCCAATGATTGTTGAAAACTTCTCCAAAAGTGAGAGGTGTATCTAGTATCTCTATCAGAGATAATTGCCACCGGTACTCCATGAAGAGCTACAATCTTATCGACATATAACTGGGCTAACTTATCGGAGCTATAAGTCTCCTTAATGGGCAGGAAATGAGCTGACTTTGTCAGTCTATCAACAATAACCCATATAGTGTCATTTCCGTGCTTTGTTTTGGGTAACTTGGTTATAAAGTCCATAGTTACCATTTCCCATTTCCAAGTGGGAAGTTCCGGCTGTTGTAGAAGTCCTGATGGCTTCTGATGTTCGGCTTTAATCTGAGCACATGTCAGACACTTAGCTACATGGGTGGCAATAGATTTCTTTAAACCTATCCACCAATAATTGGCCTTTAAATCTTGATACATCTTATCACCTCCCGGGTGAACCGAATACTTAGAATTGTGGGCTTCCTGAAGGATTACATCCCGTAGTCCTCCTTGAATAGGAACCCAAATTCTGCCATTCATCCTAAGAATTCCGTCTTTTCCAGGTGTCAACTGTTCAGCAGTTACACCTAACTTTTCATTTAAAAGATTATCTTCCAACATGGCATCTTTTTGTGCAGCCAACAGTCTTTCGTTCAAATTATTCTTCAACTCAATGCTCTTTGCATTGATCCTAATTGGCTTAACTCTTTCCTTCCGGCTTAAAGCATCTGCGACCACATTCGCCTTACCGGGATGGTAGCGAATTTCGCAATCATAATCATTTAACGTTTCCATCCAACGACGTTGTCTCATATTGAGTTCTTTTTGATTGAACAAATGTTGGAGACTTTTGTGATCTGAATAGATTACGCATTTAGTTCCATACAAGTAATGTCTCCACAGCTTTAGTGCAAATACTACAGCACCCAATTCCAAATCATGAGTGGTGTAGTTCTTTTCATGAACCTTTAGCTGTCGCGATGCATAGGCAATCACATTGCCTCGTTGCATAAGTACACACCCCATGCCGGTGTGTGAAGCATCGCAGTAAACAACAAAGTCTTCAATTCCTTCCGGTAGTGACAAAACCGGAGCGTTGCTCAATCTTTGCTTTAAAGTCTCGAAGGATTCCTGCTGCTTGGGACCCCAGATAAATTTCTCCTTCTTACGGGTCAAGGAAGTCAATGGTGCAGCTATTCTTGAGAAGTTCTCAATGAATCTCCTATAATATCCTGCTAAACCCAGAAAGCTGCGAATTTCTGTAGGTGTCTTAGGTGCTTCCCAATTCATTACAGCCTCTACTTTGGCAGGATCCACCTGAATACCGTGTTCACTGACCACATGTCCAAGAAACTGGACCTTGCGAAGCCAAAATTCACACTTAGAGAATTTGGCATCTAATTTCTCCTGTCGAAGCAGCTCTAAAATACATCGAAGGTGCTTTTCGTGCTCTTCTTGGCTACGCGAGTAGATAAGTATGTCATCTATAAAGACAATGACAAACTTATCTAGATATGGTTTGCAGACTCTATTCATGAGATCCATGAATGCTGCAGGTGCATTAGTGAGCCCAAAAGGCATCACTAAGAACTCGAAGTGTCCATACCTCGTTCTGAATGCTGTCTTCGGAACATCCTCGGTTCGAACCTTAAGTTGATGATACCCATATCTCAAATCTATCTTTGAGAAGTAACTCGCTCCTTGGAGTTGATCGAACAAGTCATCGATCCTGGGTAAAGGATAACGATTCTTGATCGTTACTTTATTCAATTCACGGTAATCAATACATAAACGCATTGATCCGTCTTTCTTTTTCACAAACAGAATAGGAGCTCCCCAAGGTGAAGAACTAGGTTGGATGAAACCTTTATCTAACAAATCATTTAACTGAGTTCTGAGCTCCTTCATTTCAGTAGGCGCTAGGCGGTACGGAGCTCGTGCTATAGGCGCAGATCCTGGAAGAATATCTATTCTGAACTCTACCTGCCTCTCAGGAGGTAATCCAGGTAATTCGTCAGGAAAGACATCTGGATACTCTGAAATGATTGGAATATCTTCGATCTTCGGCTTTGGATTATCCACAGTCACTTGTGCCACATAAATGATACATCCACTTTTCAAGCACTGAGATACTTTAAGAATGGACATATTGTCGGGCAATCCATATTGTGTATCTCCTTGGATAGTGACTACTTCATTAGAAGGGGTTTTGATGGTAACTAGCTTCTTATCACAGGCAATTTGGGCTTGGTTATGCGACAACCAATCCATGCCTAAAACTATATCAAAACCGGCCAACTTCATTGGCAGAAGGGACAACGGAATAGAATGATTCTTAATAGCTATGGAACATCCATCCAGAAGAGTCGAAACTGATTCTAAGGTACCATCGGCAAGCTCTACCTCATATTTTATGTCTAGAGTCTTAATAGGTAAATTCAACAACTTACAGAACTTATGGTCTACAAAGGACCTATCAGCACCGGAATCAAATAAGACTCTAGCATAATTATTATTGATGAGGAAGGTACCTGTTATGACTTTATCATCATTCATCGCTTCCCTAGCCTGCATCTGGAACACTCTGGCATTGTTCTTTTTAGCTTCTTCAGACTTCTTCGCGTTCTTGGGGCAATTGGTCTTAATATGCCCCTTTTCATTGCAACCATAACAGGTTGCATCCTTGATGCTTCGGCACTCAACAGACTTGTGCCCTTTCTTCTTGCAAATCCCACATGGTTTGGCCTGTGGGTCCCGATTGCATTTGCCAAAGTGTCTTTTATTGCAAGTCTTGCATCTGGGTTTGTCATCAGACTGCCCTTTCTTGGAACTAAAGTTCCCCTTTCCTTTCTTATTCGAGTGAGAGGACTGATCATCCTCTCTCTTCCTCTTCCCCTCTTCAGAATTTTTCTTCGCCCTACTCCTCACCACATCCAAAGTGAGGGATAATGACAGATCCACAACAGATCTATAGGTGGTTGGCTTAGAAGCCTTCACATTTCCTTTAATTTCAGGAGCCAAACCACCAATAAAACGCGCAATGCGCTTGGGCTCAGGTGTGACTAAATACGGTACCAGTCTAGACATGGAGTTGAAACTAGTCACATAGGATCTACAATCTAGATCCTTCATCACGAGGGTGAGAAAATCAGTCTCCACACGCTCTACTTCGTGTTGAGGACAATAAGTGTCCTTAACTAAATCGACAAACTTCTCCCAAGAAAGGTTATACAAATGGACTTTCCCGGTGGACTGCACGAGTGCTTTCCACCACGTAAGGGCATCACCCTTAAAAGATTGGGAGGCGAACATAACTACATCTTCCTTAGCGCAGCCGCTAATGTTTATCACCGTCTCCATCTCATCAATCCATTTCATGC
Source organism: Helianthus annuus (assembly GCF_002127325.2). Taxonomy (NCBI): domain Eukaryota; kingdom Viridiplantae; phylum Streptophyta; class Magnoliopsida; order Asterales; family Asteraceae; genus Helianthus; species Helianthus annuus. The sequence goes on along the minus strand of NC_035444.2, from coordinate 127,462,817 downwards.
AATCTATCGCCCCTTTTTCTCCCGTAAAATCCCTCGGTTTACAGGAAACAAAATATTTGTAGGTACAACCCTTGGCGTACCTAGGGGTCGGCTCAAGATCTATCTGTCTTTTGGGTATACTACCCTGGTTAGACGAATGCACTGACTCACTCTTCTTATGAGTATGAGATTTAGAATGAGCTTTCGAGTGAGTTTGTGACCGAACGATACTCGGCTCCTTAAATTTAGCATCAACCGCTTGAGACACTGCAGCGGTGATCATAGCTTGTAATTCTGCACAAGTAATGTTAATTCTGGTATTGCCCTGTGCTGGATGACTGTTTACTTCGTCGGAGCCAGCCATTTCAGGATGCTATAATATAAACAATAATAGTAATTTAAATTACATATAAGTTCATCACATTGATGATTCATTGGTCATGGTATTATTAAACCATTTAGACCATTTTATAATATAACTGAATGTTTACATAATGCGTTTCTACATATTACTGGACAGGGAAAAGATAGAAATTTTCACAACTGTCCATGTTATAGGAGGCATTTTATCTATCTTTAAACTCGTTTCAAAGGACATTTAAATTGGCTTAAAGCTTGTCACAGAAACGAGTTGAGATTCAAATTAATGATCTCAAATATCAGTGATCTTTTAAGGTCTGAATCAAGTTCATTGCCTTTTTGACAAGAAGTTTATAAATCATACATTCATTGTCATTTTACACCTTTGCTTAAAGCATGCATCTCAAATGGATGCCTTGGTGTATTCATCACACTGATATTTTCTAGCCAGGATTCATATTGATCATTTTGGCTTTATATGACTTGGAAGGGTCCAAGTACCTTTTTGGAAGTTTGTGTGGTTTCTCGTACCGCACAGCTAGGAGTGTTAACATGTTTTCAGATGTTAACAGAGATTTATTTTCTTAAAAAGGTTGTACCATCATAGCCAATTAATACTTTGGCTAGGTTATACCTCTAAGAATTTCTTTGGCAGATCAATTATAAATTGAAAGGAAATAACATGGTGTAATAAAATACACAATTAAAACCAAAGCTAAACTTCATTATGAAAAGAAACGAATACAATTGCCCTAAACGGGACTTAAGAAAGACAAACTACCCACGCAGGGGTAAACAGGAATGAAAATAAGTCCACGCAGGGACTTGATACAGAAATCAAACAAATGTCCACGCAGGGACATTATTACAATAAACAAGAAACAAAAACAACCCTCTATTTCTTCTTCCCCTTGATAAGGTTGGCAAGACCCTTCATGAAGCTGTTGTGCCTCTCCTTGTTCTTCTTGGTCTTCTGCTCAACCCTGTCCAACCTCTCTAAGATTTCCTGGTTTTGTTGCTGCTGCTGTAGTTGCTGGGAAGGAGGTGGCTGATACGGAGGATACTGATAACCCTGAATAGGGCAGTCAGTTGGAGGCACAGGGGGGTAAGAAGAAGGATAAAGGTGGTGATACTGTGCAGCCGTAAGATATGGGTCATGGGTTCCGTAGCCCAATGGATATCCCGACGGGTCTCCATAAGGATTATACCCGGAAGAACCTGGGTATACCGGAATTGGGTTATCAAATCCCACAGGCGGCATAGGTGGTGCATAAGAAGCTTGCGGAGGATCAGCCTCCGGTGCCGCATTCGAGGGCCCACCCATTTGAGGGTCCTCGGGAATAGGGGGATAGGAACTCGACCCTCGAGGAGAACTAAAACGGGGTCCTCCTCTAACGGACATGCGAGCGTTCCTTCTTCGCCTCGGAGGCTCGGGAGGTGGTTGTGGTGGCTGCTGCGGTGGCTCCTCTACCGGAAGTGGTGGTGGTGAGACAGCTTGAAGTTGAGGATCATCTAAAGGTGGTTGAGCCGGAGAGCTATGGTAAGATGGGGTAAAGAACCAGTCATAGGTAGCCATCCTCTCTTGGAAGGAGTCGGGTCCACGATAAGGAGATCCCTGAAATGGTGACCCACTAGATATGCTGATAGGGTGGCCCGGGGTTCCTGTTTGCATTTCCGGGTCGGGGTCGTCATCCATCTCCATTTCTTGAGAGAAATGGTCCTCAGGGCCCAGTGGGTTGTAGCCAAGAAAGTCGTTCACATAGTCGGCTGGGTTGAATTGTCTTGGAGAGTAGGGGGATTCGGAATGATGAAAGGAATGAGATTGCAAAGAGTTATGCGAGTGGTGAGATTGGTTCGAATGGTGAGAGTGTTCGGGCTCATTTGGAGCAAATGGTCCGAAAGACGGATGAAAAGATGGTGAAGAGCTAAGCGAGACCGAGTGTCTTGCCGGCTCGAAAGGTTGACCCCACATATCGCGGGAGTCGGAAGTGGAAAAAGACGCCGATGGAGTGCGTCTGTGAGATGGTCCTGCAGATGACGGTCCTCCACGCATGGGACCCTTGCCACGTCCTCTTAGTCTTGGAGGCATGATGGTTAACTTCCTGTTGAACAAGAGAACAAAAATAAAACAAAATAAAAAAAGTAATAAAAGAAAAAAAAAAGATGCATCCTAGGTCATTTGCCTAGACTCGAGAGTCAAGGAATGTGCTTATTGTGTCATTGAGATTAAACACAAAAGGTTAGTGTTTAATTCACTCAATGTTGGCTCTGATACCAACCTGTCACACCCCGATATTTCCACATATTACCGGTGGGCCTGGAGGGGAGTATCGTGACGTAGTTGATATCATCATTGTCAACACACACAATAATATAGCACAGCGGAAGGCTGGGTAAATAAACTATTACAAACCATACTGTCTGTCGATGTTCGAATACAAGAAAATACAGACTGGAATGTAATAAGATCCACAGGCGGATCATAAAGTACAAAGAAACAAAAACTACAGACTCAGGGTATCTATGGGATTTGCAAGTTCCTCTACAACACCCTATAGCTCCAGCCTATTTCGATAAGTACCTGTCAAATCAATCTTTAGGAAAATACGTCAGTATACACTGGTAAATACAATTTAACTGACTCGTTTTGAAAACATTTAAGAAAATTGGTTTAGATGCACAAAGCACAATTCTTTTATAACTTGGGACAATCTTATTAAAATCTTGTATACAGTTTTACATGCTTGTCATACATATGGGGCCGGTTTATAAGCCGGACATGATTAACTGAATCACCACTTATAGAACCCACAAAGGAGTTATCCCCAACTTGTGGGTAAATTAATATTTAGCATTTGCATCTGTCGGGTGCATGCCTGCACCCCGTGCATAGTCGTGGCCATTAATAACTTAAATGAGCCAAGGATATCCAGGACACGGTCGTTAACCCCCAAATGTTTATGTTATCAAACAATACAGATTAAAACGGGTTATGCGGATTTATTAAATCGCAATCCGACTAAATAATCCCATACCCGACCAAGCGGTATTAATATACCGTATCCCAAGCCCGTATAGGGAAAATAAGTTAAAAGTATTTACCTGATGTAGCAGTAAATTCCTAAGTTTCTTGAAAAGGCACTTTTTACCGGAAGCTATAAATCTGTATAGAAGGTTTAATTATCTATTAGGATGCTAATGGGTCTTTACTTAAGTCGAAGACTTAGACCAACTAGCTAGAAAGAAACCTTACGGACCTAACCGGTAGATTAAACGGGAACCGGAATAGAATGTGATTTAGACCCGACAAGCTTAGATACTTGTATAATATGGGTAAATTAAACACATTCTGGAAAAAGAGGTTTTAATGACTAAGTTAAGCCCGTTTCGGCTATTTTACGTAAACTAGTCACGTAAACCGATCCGAACGCGTAAATGCGTAACGGGTAACCAAATAAACTATAAACAGGTCTTAATCATTATTATGCTCATAATATGTCAATATATCAGAAGTATATCAACATTCATGCCTAAAAAGCAATTTAAACCAAAATAAGTCTCAAAAGGGCATTTTGGTACTTTTGATGCTCGTAAAAGGATTTATTTATAAAACTGAGTTCCAGGTCTGATTAGATTAATAAAAACATGTATTTTATTGAGTTATATCAGTAGAATACTTATTATATGAAAAATATACCTTTTATAACCAATTATGCACCGTAGGGGTATTTTGGTAAATTTACATAGGCTTTTAGGGGTTAAAAATAAGTTTCTGAGTTTAAAACATTAGCTTACTGTAATATTATGTAATTTAGTTTAAAACATCAGTAGGTTATGTGTTTTATATGATAAATATAGTTTTGACCCATACTAGGTGCTAAAAACGCTAAATATGCGATTTAAAGGGCTAATATGGTAAATATAGGAAATCTGATATTTTGGTCAGTTTATAGGGTTTAAAATACTACATTTATCATTTAGGATCAGTAGCAAAAAGTTTGGTTTCAAAAAGTTATGTAAAACTCATTTTATGCATGAAAAGGGTAAGATTGGTAATTACCGAAACTAGACTATAATCCTATGTTGAGTTCAGCTTAAAAATAAATAAAAATCTTTAAAAATCCCAAAATATTATTTAACATCAGTATGTAAAAAGTTTGGTAATAAAAATCGGGTTTAGATGGGCCTTATGCTAATTACGCTTTCTAATTACTAAGAAGTTCCTTAATTACGCTATTGAGCATAACTCCCATTCTAGACCCTAAACTGATGTCAAATTTTCGGGACATGCTTAAATATCAGTAGCAAAAGTTTTAGTTCATTCACATTGCTAAGAATCTCGATTTTATGCAAAAAGGGCGTTTTAGGCATTAATGAGCATAATTACGATCAAGAGCATAAATGACAAACGATTAGGCACCATGCAATATAACTTCAGAGAGTTATACTATAATGTAGTATGGTCCTAACGGAAGCTTAAAACATGGAAGAAATAAGCTTGAATGGGTCAGAACTGGAAGTCATAACAAAAGTCATGCTTTTGCGACTTTCGGTTATAATCTGCCCTTAGATGATTAATTGTAGGATTAGGACTGATAAAACATGTTTATATAATCATTACCAAGTCTTTAGAATGTTATAATATAATTTAGAACCTTTGGTTTATTAATTAGAATCGTTTTTATCATTTCTGTCCAGTTTGACTTTCTGTCAAACTACTTTGACCCGACAATTAACCAGTCAAACGAGATAATTAGGAGACACCCTTTCAGGGGTTAATCACCTATACTAATGTGGTTTCATAACCACTTTCAATTTGATCAGTGGTTAAGCCACATGTAATTAAAATGAAAGTCAAACTGATTAAGCACTAAGTTTGACTTTTGAGCAATTAAGCTAAATTAAATGACTAAACAAGTAATTAGAGACTTACTAATGGTCCTAGCAATCTTTTCTACACTTGAAAGTCTTCTCCTTACTGCTGGAAGCTCCAGATTAAGTCCCACAATGGTATGTTGCAAGTGTGAGTTATGATCACTAGAGGAGGTTCACTTATATAGCGATTTCTATGGTTCTTGATGGCTTCCAGGTGTTTTAGGATGTTAAGAGATCATCCCAAGTGTCCTAGCTAGTGGTTTAAACCGACATATAGCTCCAAAATTCGATACAAACTAGATTAAGGCGGTGGAGAGCCAAAACCCGCACCTGGCAAGAACATTCTGCCCAGCGAAGGCAGTCGCGTAGCGCGACGGTGAAGGGCCTCGGGCTCGCGCTACGCTAGTGCCCAGGTTACCAGCTTAACAAGTTTTAAACTTGGCAATTTCAGTCCCTGCACGATTTTAACCTTATTTAACCCTATTTTTGGCAATCAAGGCCCTTGTAACTATTTTCTTGGAGCCCAAGGATGGACAAACAAACCTTGTTAGCCTCGGGTTCGTTAAATTCCTTTGTAAACGCAAGTTTCATCAAGTTGACGCTTTTAACCCAAAGTTTAAAAATCATACTTAATGATCTCAGAATCATGTGAAATTTTTATCATACATTCTTGGGAGTATGATTGAATATTACGAAGCTTCGGTTTCACTAAAAGGCCACTCGGAGACCAAGTTTCACATATTGACACTTTTAACCCTTGTAATTTATAATCGTCCGATTATTTTCACAAACTACTTCGTATACCGAATCAATCACCCAATTAAGAATATCATCTTCACATGTGGTCATTCAGAGGCCTACGTTTGACATGTTGACACTTTTAGTCCTTGCGAAAGCCTAGTTTCACTGTTGTCACTTTTAGTCCCTTAAATTTAATCTGTCGCATAGTCAGAGTTTAGGACACGTGTCTATGTATAATTGGACACGTTTTTACGTGGTGTTACATGTACGCTACTAACCCAATTCTTTCCAAAATCCTGAACGGACCAATATACCGCGGATTCAACTTTCCACGCTTCCCGAAGCGTGCCACACCCTTCCAGGGTGATACCTTTAACAATACCATATCACCTACCTCGAACTCTAGAGGTTTCCTTCTTCGATCCGCATAACATTTTTGACGATCGCGTGCCGCCTTGATGCGATCCTGGATCTGTGCAATTTTGTCTGTGGTTTCCTGGACCACATCCGGACCAACCAATTGTCTATCACCCGCGTCAGACCAACAAAGCGGTGATCTGCACTTGCGGCCATATAAGGCTTCAAATGGCGCGGCACCAATACTGTTGTGGTAGCTGTTGTTGTACGAAAATTCGACCAAAGGCAGATGCTTATCCCAGCTACCGCCCAAATCCATAACACATGCTCTCAGCATATCCTCCAATGTTTGAATAGTCTGTTCGCTTTGTCCGTCGGTCTGTGGGTGAAATGCAGTACTCAGATTCAATTATGTCACACCCCCAAAATCCACACGCGGAGTATCACCGCTTGGAGGCATGACTGACCAGGATCCTAACCACCAATCATATTGAACATGTAATATATAGCGGAAGCATTTAATTAACCCAAACAATAGTATGTATGTTTTATCATAAGTGTTGAATTATCATTCACGATCCTTTGCCCACAACGACCTGCTCCTCCCTGTGCAAGCTCCATAATGTACCTAAGGTCCTGCAAGGCATGCAGCAGAGAGTCAACAACTAGTTGAGCGAGTTCACAGAAAGTAAGTTCAGTAATAGAAATGGTATAGCAAGCATCGCGTTCGTTCATCTAATCATGCCTTGTTTTAGTTCGTTCATTGTTCATGTATAGTATTGGTTCGTATCGCGGGCCATTTCGGCATGTATGCGAAGATTAAAGAAAGTTCTCAAGTATTCTAGACTATGTATATTTGTATCGCGGCCACCCTGGCATGTGTGCGAAGTTTTAGTATATAGTTCGCGGCCTTTCCAAGGCATGTGTGCGAAGATCAGTCATAATATCGCAGCCAACCCCTGGCGTGTGTGCGAAGATCAGTTCAAGTAGGTATACTAGTCTAGCTGTATCTCATCCTTTACCACCCTCACCCTGAGGACTCATATCATTATGTTCCGTTAACTAAGTATGTACGTAAAATCATCCAATCCCATTCCCACCCTGGGAACCCCATGCCTTGGCTGTGTGAACTCACCTTGGGTTGCTCGGCAGATACACAAGAAGTACAGGTAGCAAGTAATTGGTCACTCACGTCCTATCATAGTATTTAATCAAGTCAGGTTTGTGCAAAGCACGTATGTTACCAACACGTATTGATCATGGCAGTGTACACGTATTTCATAGCAGTCCAATAACAATCAGCCCAATATTAACCGTCCCAACATACCCCGGCCCAAACAGATAAGCAGTTCAAAAGCATAACAGTCAACAGTGTAGGCCCAATAGTGCAAAGGTGGTCTCGAGTCGCAACCGGCGATCTCGAGTCGCAACTGGGTTATAAGTCGCAACCGCTGGTTGCGAGTCGCAATGACTGGTCTCGGCTCGTCATGGTTCGGTTACGAGTCGCAACGGGACTCGCAACCATGGTCTCGGTTTGGCATGGTCTGGTTACGAGTCGAAATCATGACTCGCAACCGTGATTCCGGCTGATGCTGATGGGGTCTCGACTCGCAACTGGAGGTGCCGAGTCGTAACCGTGTGTGCTGTCAATTTTGTAACAAGTTTCCAAGTTTCATGCAATCATACATAATCAATTATCAGTTTCCAACTAACATCCCGTAATATCAGCAATTAGATCAAACAGTTTCGGAAAACAGATCAATTAACATAATTTCCAACTTTTAGTTTAGCATGCAAACAGTCAGTTGTCCATCGGTTTTCTCATGAACCCTAATCAGATCAAAGCATGAACAATATTTGATTACCAATAACAAAATCGATCACATCAATTCGGAACCCTGTTCGGCCGATCAACAAAACTAAATCAAACATCTCTAATCGTTCCAGCCTAAGCATGTGATTAACAAACATCTTATTATCACCGATTGCATGAACCCTAGCCGGATTAGTCCTAGTTTATTAGCTAACATAAAACACACAAGTCCGGTCGATTAACAGGTAAGTCCGGCCGGTTAACATTAAACATAACACAGCCAATACCATTAGCCGATTAACAACAATATTCGATTACAACATTCAGCCAATTATAACCATGTCCGATCCAATTATTATACTATCCGAATCAATCACAGAATCAATATAACACAATTAAACACTAACCGATTTCAAGTAAAGAGGTGACGATCGGGAAACAAGGGTCTTCGAGTTCGGCCGGTCTTCGATTCGCGAATGAGAGGAAGAGAAAAAGCTAGGTTTCTTGTGTGTTAGGATTTGCAACAAGTGAGGAAACAACCCCCAAGGGTGATTATTTGTTTGCGTAGAGGGGAAGTGGGCCGGCCCATCCGCTCGGGCTGCCCTTGGGCCGTGCGTACAAGGTGTAAAGCCCAATGGCTTTGTGCGATTGGATTTGGTGTGTGGTTCGGGTCCGGTTTCATTAACATACATACACATTATATACACAACACAAGTAGCACGTAATAACATAGCATTCATTTAAATCATAGCACGTAATCATAACACGTTCTCGTACGTTGCACAAAGTAGGTCTAAGGTTCGAGTTGTCACATTATCCCCAACTAATTGGAAATTTCGTCCCGAAATTTGGTATGCACTCACTGAGGAAGCTAGGTAAGTTCAATAGTTCACTGGTTTTCCCTGGGGTGTCACATCCTCCCCCCGTTGATCTGGAATTTCGTCCCGAAATTCCGAAGTAGTAGCTTCAACCTCAGTAGTGGTAGCATTGGTTTCGAATAACTGGGGGTACTTTTCTGTCATCCTGTCTTCGCGTTCCCAGGTGTACTTTGGGCCACGTTGGAGTTCCAACGAACTCGAACAAGAGGGATTCTCTTGTGTTTGAGGACCTTCACATCCCGGTCCGTGATTTCTACTGGTTTCCCGACGAACTGCAACCGCTCGTCGATAGTTCGATACCTGAAAGACATTGTGAACTGCCCCGAGTTCAGCTGGTAAGTTCAATCTATAGGCTACCCTGCCTGTACGTTCTATGATCCCGAATGGTCCCCGACCTGATATTCCAATGGCTTTCTACGCTCGTCCGCGTAGGCTTTCTGACGGTCGCGTGCTGCCGCCATGCGTTGTCGTATCTGTGCAATCTTTTTCCGTGGCGTCCATAAAATCTCTGGACCCGTAATCTGACTATCCCCCACCTCTGCCCAACAGAGAGGTGACCGGCATTTACGCCCGTACAATGCCTCGAATGGAGCGGCTTGTATGCTACTGTGCTCATGTTTAATCGTGAGTCGAATGGTTTGTGCATTGCTTGCCAAAGTTCTGACGTGAATCGTGCATCGCGATCCGAAATGATGGACGTGGGCACCCCGTGCCTCGAAACAATCTTCTTTAAGATAGATGTCTGCGAGAGTGGAGGACTTGTCCGTTTCCTTAATCGGTAGGAAGTGTGCAGACTTGGTGAGTCGATCCACGATCACCCATATGGTATCGTTCCCATGCTGGGATCGAGGTAGGCCTGTAACGAAATCCATGGAAATTTCTTCCCATTTCCACTGAGGTATCTTAAGCTGCTGAAGTAGGCCCGTTGGTTTCTGATATTCAACCTTGACTCTTGCACAGGTCAAGCGTTTTCCAACGTACGTAGCGATGTGGGCCTTCCTGCTAGGCCACCAATAAGTAGTGCTGATGTCGTAGTATGTTTTATCCGACCCTGGATGTACTGAGTAGTGAGACTTGTGAGCTTCATCCATCACAAGTTCGCGTAGACTGCCATGAAGTGGGACCCAAATACGCCCCGTTACATAGTAGGCGCCGTCTGCCTTCTGTCCTAATCGTTGTCGTGAGTCGTGTAAGGCTCCAGCCTTGACGTTTTCGGGCTTCAATGCTTCTACCTGAGTAATTCGTACCTGTGCTGGCAGGCTAGTCTGGATCGTAAGCTGTAGCGCTCGCACGCGCTGAGGTAGAGTGTCCTTCCGACTGAGGGCGTCTGCCACAACATTGGCCTTGCCTGGATGATACTTGATGGCGCATTCGTAGTCGCTAAGTAGTTCAACCCATCGTCATTGACGCATGTTCAAATCCTTCTGCCTAAGGATATGCTCGAGACTCCTGTGAGCGGTGTAAATCGTGCACCTAGTACCGTACAGGTAGTGTTTCCATATCTTAAGCGCGAAAAACAATAGCTCCCAGCTCTAAATCGTGCGTCGTGTAGTTGCGTTCATGAATCTTAAGTTGACGTGAAGCGAAAACGATAACCTTGTCGCGCTGAAAAGCAGTCTCCTGGGGCTCTCCCAGCAATAGGTGACACCCTTCTGTGTCAATAGCGTAAGTGGCTGAGCAATCTTCGAGAAATCCTTGGTAAACCGTCTGTAGTTCGTGGTGCAGGCCAGTTTCTGGTTGAGTCTACCTCGGATGGATCGACACGGATCCCATCCTTGTTCACTACGTGGCCTAAGAAGTGGACTTCACGAATACTATGACGAACTTGTCTAAGTAGGGTTTGCACACCCTGTTCATAAGGTCCTTAAATACGGCAGGAGCGTTCAAATAATATCAACCCATCCATCATATCAAACATAAAGTATAGTAATTAAAATAGTCCATAAAACCCAATACGATTCATGTTCAAACCAAACTTTGTTTGAGTAACAGAGACATAATAAAGAAAATCCCAAAACGAGTTATAAGTTCAAACAGCGTCTCCTTGTCCTAGCATGAAAGCTCGACCCCTTGCCTCGTTGCCATTGTTGTTGTTGTTGTTCCCATTGCCCTGGTTATTGTTGTTGTTCTGATTCTGGTTCAACTGTGGGCAATCGCGCTTGTAATGACCTTCTGCCCCACACTGGAAACATCCCCGATTTCCACGCTGTGGCTGCTGCTGCTGCTGTGGGTTCTGAGGAACTGGTGGTGGAAGTTGCTGGTCCTGGTTTGCAGGTCGTGAGCTCCTGCAATCTTTGGCTTGATGCCCAATCTTGAGACATCTCTGGCAACGTTCCTTGCGACACCTTCCACTGTGGTGCTTGTTACACTTGTTGCATAGTGGGTGTACTCCCCTGTATCCACCCTGCTCCTGACTGCCAGATGATTGCTGACTCGGATTCTGGTAGTCATTCGTCCTGCGCTGCTGTGCTTGAGACTGTTCGGAATCCCCATCCCATTTCCGTTTGTTGTCGCTGGGTGTAGCAGTAGTAGCAGCTGAAGTGACTGTAGCAGTAGCGTTGACACGCTTAGGCAGTTTATTCTGATCCACTGCCTGGTCGGTGATGCGATGAGCGAGGCGTTGGATTTCCTGGATGTTTTCGAGGTTAGCCGACGTCACGTGGCTCTGAATCTCTGGCGCCAAACCCTTGAGATACAACTCAATGCGCTTGTATGGAGGGTCCACCATAGTAGGACACAGAACTGCCAGCTCGTTTGACCGTTTCGTATACGCTTCGATCTCTGACCCAATCATTTTCAGGTTATACAGCTCGTCTTCCAGCTTGTGAATGTCTTCACGCGTGCAATACTCACGCTTGATGAGTTCCTTAAAATCGTTCCATGGGGTGGCGTTCGCAGCTGCCAACCCTAAGATTTGAACTTGGGCGTTCCACCAAGTCAGTGCTATTCCTTCCAAGGTGCCGGTGGCAAACTTGACCTTGCGAGCCTCAGGGCACTCGCACATTTCGAATACGGATTCTAGCTTCTCAAACCAGTGGAGGAGTCCCACTGCCCCCTCTGTGCCGCTGAAGGAATTTGGACGACAGTCCATGAAGTTCTTAAAGGTGCAAACTTGCTGCGCTGGTTGACCTATTGTGTACGAAGAGGGCAAAGTTTAAATACAGGGCTAGCTTAGGAATGTAGGATCTAAAGATCCTAGTGTAAGTTATGACTACAGGGTATACTACCTGCTTGAGCAGCTGCAAGTGCCGCAGCAACTTGAGCTTGAACGAGAGCCTCTAGCTGGGCTTGAGTCATGTTGATTCGTCCAGACATGATCTTCATAGTAAAAGTAATGTAAATAAGAGTGGCTCGCGAGTAGGGCGATGACAGAAAAGTATGGGCATATAGGTGTTCTCATGTAATCAAAGCATGTGTATCTAAACGTAATGCGAGCAAAGTTCTAAGCAGTTCTAGCAAACAGGCAATAGCATAAACCTTATTACCTAAGATGTCGAGTCTTGCACGTGGAGCGAAGCGTCGTTGTGGATCGTTGAGAGCACTGTTCTGGTTATAGTCTGGTTTTAATAAAAACGTTTTCCCACATTAAAACCTAGTTCTCTATAACCTGGCTCTGATACCAATCTGTCACACCCCCAAAATCCACACGCGGAGTATCACCGCTTGGAGGCATGACTGACCAGGATCCTAACCACCAATCATATTGAACATGTAATATATAGCGGAAGCATTTAATTAACCCAAACAATAGTATGTATGTTTTATCATAAGTGTTGAATTATCATTCACGATCCTTTGCCCACAACGACCTGCTCCTCCCTGTGCAAGCTCCATAATGTACCTAAGGTCCTGCAAGGCATGCAGCAGAGAGTCAACAACTAGTTGAGCGAGTTCACAGAAAGTAAGTTCAGTAATAGAAATGGTATAGCAAGCATCGCGTTCGTTCATCTAATCATGCCTTGTTTTAGTTCGTTCATTGTTCATGTATAGTATTGGTTCGTATCGCGGGCCATTTCGGCATGTATGCGAAGATTAAAGAAAGTTCTCAAGTATTCTAGACTATGTATATTTGTATCGCGGCCACCCTGGCATGTGTGCGAAGTTTTAGTATATAGTTCGCGGCCTTTCCAAGGCATGTGTGCGAAGATCAGTCATAATATCGCAGCCAACCCCTGGCGTGTGTGCGAAGATCAGTTCAAGTAGGTATACTAGTCTAGCTGTATCTCATCCTTTACCACCCTCACCCTGAGGACTCATATCATTATGTTCCGTTAACTAAGTATGTACGTAAAATCATCCAATCCCATTCCCACCCTGGGAACCCCATGCCTTGGCTGTGTGAACTCACCTTGGGTTGCTCGGCAGATACACAAGAAGTACAGGTAGCAAGTAATTGGTCACTCACGTCCTATCATAGTATTTAATCAAGTCAGGTTTGTGCAAAGCACGTATGTTACCAACACGTATTGATCATGGCAGTGTACACGTATTTCATAGCAGTCCAATAACAATCAGCCCAATATTAACCGTCCCAACATACCCCGGCCCAAACAGATAAGCAGTTCAAAAGCATAACAGTCAACAGTGTAGGCCCAATAGTGCAAAGGTGGTCTCGAGTCGCAACCGGCGATCTCGAGTCGCAACTGGGTTATAAGTCGCAACCGCTGGTTGCGAGTCGCAATGACTGGTCTCGGCTCGTCATGGTTCGGTTACGAGTCGCAACGGGACTCGCAACCATGGTCTCGGTTTGGCATGGTCTGGTTACGAGTCGAAATCATGACTCGCAACCGTGATTCCGGCTGATGCTGATGGGGTCTCGACTCGCAACTGGAGGTGCCGAGTCGTAACCGTGTGTGCTGTCAATTTTGTAACAAGTTTCCAAGTTTCATGCAATCATACATAATCAATTATCAGTTTCCAACTAACATCCCGTAATATCAGCAATTAGATCAAACAGTTTCGGAAAACAGATCAATTAACATAATTTCCAACTTTTAGTTTAGCATGCAAACAGTCAGTTGTCCATCGGTTTTCTCATGAACCCTAATCAGATCAAAGCATGAACAATATTTGATTACCAATAACAAAATCGATCACATCAATTCGGAACCCTGTTCGGCCGATCAACAAAACTAAATCAAACATCTCTAATCGTTCCAGCCTAAGCATGTGATTAACAAACATCTTATTATCACCGATTGCATGAACCCTAGCCGGATTAGTCCTAGTTTATTAGCTAACATAAAACACACAAGTCCGGTCGATTAACAGGTAAGTCCGGCCGGTTAACATTAAACATAACACAGCCAATACCATTAGCCGATTAACAACAATATTCGATTACAACATTCAGCCAATTATAACCATGTCCGATCCAATTATTATACTATCCGAATCAATCACAGAATCAATATAACACAATTAAACACTAACCGATTTCAAGTAAAGAGGTGACGATCGGGAAACAAGGGTCTTCGAGTTCGGCCGGTCTTCGATTCGCGAATGAGAGGAAGAGAAAAAGCTAGGTTTCTTGTGTGTTAGGATTTGCAACAAGTGAGGAAACAACCCCCAAGGGTGATTATTTGTTTGCGTAGAGGGGAAGTGGGCCGGCCCATCCGCTCGGGCTGCCCTTGGGCCGTGCGTACAAGGTGTAAAGCCCAATGGCTTTGTGCGATTGGATTTGGTGTGTGGTTCGGGTCCGGTTTCATTAACATACATACACATTATATACACAACACAAGTAGCACGTAATAACATAGCATTCATTTAAATCATAGCACGTAATCATAACACGTTCTCGTACGTTGCACAAAGTAGGTCTAAGGTTCGAGTTGTCACAAATTACGAGCCAAAAGCTTCTTGGAAGGATTGCCATATCCTTGATATGAACCTTCCGTCTCTATCAGAGATGATCGAGAGAGGTACTCCATGGCGCGTAACGATTTCTCTCATGTAAATTTCAGCCAACTTGCTCGTATTATCCTTCTCCCTGATAGGTAAGAAGTGCGCAGACTTCGTTAATCGGTCCACTATTACCCAAATAGTGTCATGACCTCTTGGCGTTCTTGGCAACTTTGTAACAAAATCCATGGAGATTTGTTCCCATTTCCACTTGGGAATCTCAGGTTGTTGCAGAAGTCCTGAAGGCTTCTGGTATTCTGCTTTCACCTTAGCACACGTTAAACGTTTGCTCACATAAACAGCAACATCGCCTTTCATCCTAGGCCACCAATAATAATCTTTAAGATCTTGGTACATCTTATCCGCTCCTGGATGGATAGAGTACCGTGATTTGTGTGCCTCATCAAAAATAACTTTTCTCAAATCACCGAACAAAGGAACCCAAATCCTTTTCATGAAACATAACGTTCCTTCCTCGTTTGGCACCAATTGCTTCTCCATCCCACGGAGATATTCCTCTTCAAGGTTTCTTTCCTTAAGAGCTTCTTTCTGCGCGGCACGAATGCGCAAGGAAAGATCGGTTTGGATAATCATCTCTAAAGCCCTAACCCTTATGGGCTTGATCCTTTCTTTTCGACTTAGGGTGTCGGCGACTACATTCGCCTTCCCTAGATGATACTTTATCTCGCAGTCGTAATCGTTCAACAACTCAACCCATCGTCTCTGTCTCATATTCAACTCCTTCTGGTTGAATATGTGTTGTAGGCTCTTATGATCTGTGAAGATTGTACACTTTGTACCATATAGGTAGTGTCTCCAGATCTTTAAAGCAAATACCACTGCGCCGAGTTCCAAATCATGCGTGGTATAATTCTTTTCATGTACTTTCAGCTGGTGCGATGCGTAAGCTATAACCTTTTGGCGTTGCATCAACACGCAACCCAATCCTTGACGCGAGGCGTCACAGTATACCACGAAATCATCTGTACCTTCCGGTAGAGCTAAGATTGGTGCATTACAAAGCTTATCTTTCAATAGCTGGAACGCTTCTTCCTGTTTGATTCCCCAATCAAACTTCTTATCTTTTTGTGTGAGGAGCGTCAATGGTTGAGCGATTTTTGAAAAATCCTCAATGAACCTTCGATTGTAGCCAGCCAAACCCAAGAATTGTCGAATCTCGGTTGGCGTCTTTGGCGTCTCCCAATTCTTGATCGCTTCGATCTTGGTAGGATCCATATGAATTCCATCTCCATTTACTACATGTCCAAGGAATTGGACTTCACGTAGCTAAAACTCGCACTTAGAGAATTTGGCATACAACTGTTCTTTCTTCAGCAGCTCCAAAATAGCTCTTAGATGTTGTTCATGCTCAGCCTTTGTCTTTAAGTAAATCAAAATGTCGTCGATAAACACAATCACGAACTTATCCAAATACGGCTTGCAAACTCTGTTCATTAGATCCATGAAAACTGCAAGCGCGTTTACCAAACCAAACGGCATAACTAGGAACTCGTAGTGTCCATAACGAGTTCTGAAGGCTGTCTTCGGGATACTTTCCTCTTGTATCCTTAGCTGATGGTAACCTGATCGCAAATCGATCTTTGCATAAAAGCTTGAACCTTGCAGTTGGTCGAATAAATCATCGATCCTTGGCAGAGGGTATCTATTCTTGATCGTCAGCTTATTCAACTCCCGGTAGTCGATGCACATACGGAAACTACCGTCTTTCTTCTTGACAAACAGGACCGGAGCTCCCCAAGGCGAGAAGCTTGGTCGGATAAACCCTTTGTCTAACAACTCTTGAAGTTGTGTCGACAATTCCTGCATCTCAGACGGGGCAAAGTCGATAAGGTGCCTTAGCCACAGGCGCGGCGCCTGGAACTAAATCGATGCGAAACTCTACTTGCCTCTGAGGTGGCAATCCAGGCAAGTCCTCTGGGAAGACTTCTGGATATTCCCTCACGATAGGGATGTCTTCGATTTTCGGCTCAACAGCTTTCTTATCCACGATGTGTGCTAGGAAGGCAGCACATCCCTTTTGCAAACACTTTCGCGCTTTCAAGCAGCTGATAATTCTTAATGGCGTATCACGCTTCTCTCCATGAACCACAATTGTCTCACCATCTTCGGTTGGAATACGAACGACCTTTTCGTGACAAACAATTTCTGCCTTGTTGCTTGATAACCAATCCATTGATCCAAAGCAAACTCACGCTCTCCTAATTCGATTACACAACCTCTGACAACTTCATTGGCTTCTACCAACTTTCCATTAGCCAATTCGATTGAGTATGGAATATCTAACTTACTAGCGGCTAACCCAAGCATATTCTTAAACTCTAACGATACGAAGCTATAATCGGCACCAGTATCAAATAAAACGGATGCAAAGCGTTGGTTTACAGGGAACATACCAGTAACGACATTGGGATCCTGGCGCGCTTCCCTTGCTTCGATACTGAAAACTCTTCCACGGGCTTGGTTCAATTCTGGGCAGTTCCTCTTATAGTGCCCAATGTAACCACAGTTAAAGCATCCTGGTCTTTGCCCGTTTCCTCCTCCATTTCCAGCTTGATTATTGTTGTTTCGGTTCGCATTTCCAGTACCAACTTGATTTGCGTTGTTGCCACGATTCCCATTTCCTCCATTGTTTCCTTGTGGGTGGTTTCCATTTCCACCTCGGTTATTGTTTCTATTCCCAAATTCTCCTTGGCCTCCCCGGCCAACAGTAGCCCAACAAGAATCCTTTGAGTGACCAGTTTTTCCACATGCTTCACATACTTTTAAACCACACCTGCCAGAATGGTGACGCTGGCAGGTGTTGCACTTGGGATGGGTGCCCATATATCCCTTTCCTTTCCTTCCAGTACCAGCTGTAACTTGAGCTGGCGTGCTTGACTCTCCTTTCTTATCAACCCCACTAGTGCCTTGTTTGAAGTTCGAGAACTTTCTTTTGTTACCCCCGGACGACTCGACATGAGTCTCCTTCTTCTTTGGCTCATTGTCAGAAAACTTGTTTAGGCGAATAGCCTCCTCAGTGAGAGCCACGCTCAGATCAATCGCCTCAGTGATTGTTGCCGGCTTTAAAGAAGTCACTATACTTATGATTTGAGGAGCTAAACCCCAAGTGAAGCGCTCAATCCGCTTGAATTCTGGAGTGACCATATAAGGTACCACATGTGACAGGTCGTGAAACCTTTGAACATACTCTGCGATTTTCGGACCTTCCATCTTCAGGTGCCAAAATTCAGTTTCCAACTTCTGAATTTCTGCACGAGAGCAATATTTTCGGCGCATGAGCTCTTTCAGTTCGTTCCATGTCATTGCGTATGCAGCGGCTTCTCCAAGAGTCTGCACTTGTAAATTCCACCAGGACAGGGCTCCGTCCAAGAATAGCCCATAGATGTAGGTAACTTGCTGGACTGGAGCACACTTGATCATGCGGAGAACTGAGTCTGTCTTCTCGGCCCAACGAACAAAAGCAACAGCGCCTCCGGTGCCATCAAAGTTGACAGGTTTGCAGTCTAGAAACTGCTTGTAGGTGTACCCTGCACATACGTTACAACATATGAATGGCATTAGCATCCTTGCTAGAGATATCCAATTGTATCATGGTATGTCTCAATGACTTAGTATTACCATGAGGCGGATTGTTGTTGCCAGTATTGCCAGAATTACTTCCACTAGTCCCTCCTTGAGAGGCGGCGTACTGTGCGATGGCAGCAGCAATGACTTGCTAAAGCTCTGCCTCATTGGTAAGCATTTGCGTTTGACGTCTCGGCGGCATCTTCTAAACGATGTGTTCACGTGGGTCAGGCTATAGTAAAGCGTACGTATATAATGATAGTAATAGTACATAACATCTCATGTTATAAATAGACCAATCACATAACATCCCATGTTACAATTATATCAATCACACAACATCCCATGTTATAAATATATCCATCACACAACATCCCATGTCATAAAACATAAATAATCAATCAAACATCATATATGATGAGAATACCGCGATTGCATTGCCATAAATCGAGACTACATGGTAAAGTGTACAAGTACATAACTGTAACATACAACATCAACGACTAAGGTGTTGGTGCATATTTGTGACAACAGCTTAGATTTGGTCTTTGGATATCTTGTAATTAGTTAAACGATAAACAGTTAGCGGGTTTAGCTTTGTAATAGTGAGATTATAGAGTTTGGGCTAAACTAAACCCATTTGGGTCAAGGGGAAACAAATTGGGCTTGCCCATGTTGCAAACCCTAGCCCAAATAGTAAACCTTGTGTTATATAAACAAGGTTAGGCTTTAGGGTTTAGGTTGATCAGTTAATCAGCCAAAACAGAGTTTGAGAGACATTGTAATTCGTGAGAGCTAGGGTTTGGACGAATTTGAGTGTGTGAGGATCTTGATTGATTGTAATCAGTTAGATAGTTAATCAATAAAGATCCGGTTTGAAAGTGATTGCTGATTTCTGTTCCTACACGTTTTCTGCTAATTCTGATCAAGAGGATTCCGCACTCTTAATTGGAAAGACGATTCTGTGAAGATCCACAACATCAAGGGGA
This sequence comes from Helianthus annuus, assembly GCF_002127325.2. NCBI lineage: Eukaryota > Viridiplantae > Streptophyta > Magnoliopsida > Asterales > Asteraceae > Helianthus > Helianthus annuus. The sequence goes on along the minus strand of NC_035444.2, from coordinate 127,443,339 downwards.
CCTACAATTGGTATCAGAGCGTTAGGCTCTTGAAAAAGCTCGGTTCAGAATTTGTTGCTGCAAAATTCGGGTCGATTGGCTTGAAATTTTCGAAAATTTTTAAAACCTGAATTAGGGTTTCGAAAATTTTTGGGTTTTGAGTTATTTTCGAAAGTTGTTTTTAATCAAAATTGGTTGTTTTGATCTTCTGGTTTGTTTGTTTGGTGGTTTGCAGGATTTCTGGAAAGATTCGGTTGATTCTGTAAAAGTTTTCGGCTGATAGACTTGAAGATTCGAAGACTGTTCTTCGTGTTCTTGAGTTTATTCAATCAGTTCTTGATAAATTTTCGAAATTCTTTTGCTGATTTGCTGCTTTGATTTTGCAGGAAGTTGTTAGAAAATCAAAAAAAATCTTCACAATTTTCGAACAGATCAAGTTTCCAGATTTAACTGGCAAATTTGATCAATTTCGCTGACTGACCAGCGAAATTAACTCTCCGGCGATTTTGTGACTGAGTACCTCGGTGATCGGCGAAGTTAAATCCAAAGGCGACTTTGGTAACCGTATAGTTTTCACAGCGAAATTATTACGGTTTTCGGCGACTTTACCAGTCGTCGTAATCGCGAACTAAACCAGCGAATTTGTCCAGCGAACTTGAACAGCGAATTTGACCTGCGAACCTTTGAACTTTGATCAGCGAATTTGAACTATCAACAGTCCAGCGAAATTAACTGGTTACCAGCATATTTAAAATCCAGCAAATTAAAAAGGTGGAACATTTTCTAGGAAGCGTTGATAAAATTTCAGTGTTTTGCAAATAGAATTTGATCCGTAGCTCGTTTGACAAAACCGTCTGCACCGTTGAATTCGTGTGATTTTTAGGACAAAAAAAAATAAACAAGTCTGGAAAATCCCGAATTCGGTTTTTGAAATTATATATCATTGGATTCGTCTTTTCGAGACGATTCTAACGGTGTAATTTGGTAACCACTGTTTTCGGAAAAATTTTGTACGGTTTTCTCAGTCTGCAACTTTAAAATGTCGAACATGTCTACTTTGAACGAGCTATTGAAGATGGAGCATGAGGTTGGCACTACCAACAAACCACCTAAGATGATGAAGGTGGAAAACTATCTGACATGGAAGGATCGTTTTCAGTCCTTCATTGAATATCAGGATACGCGCATGTGGATATGCATTGAAGATGGGCATACGAACCCTACACACGACTTTGAGGGTAGACCACGTAGAACAGCATATGTGAACATGCAAGATAATGACAAAAAGATGTATGAGGCTGAAAAGAGAGCCTTGGCTGCAATCAAAATGTCGCTACCTGATAGCATCAAGCATACCTTCAAGAAGTACACTAACTCAAAGGATATGTGGGATGCTTTGGAGAAAAGATTCGCTGGAAATGCTGATGTCAAGAAAAACAAGATTGATCTACTGAAGAAGCAGTTTGTTGTCTTCAAGTACATGAAGCATGAGTCACTTGAAGACGTCATCACTCGTTACTACCATCTGATGTCAGAAACGGAAAATTATGAGATCGATTGCTATACTGACGTAGAGAAGAATGACAAGCTGCTAGATGCTTTGCCTACCAAGTGGGATATCTATACTCTCATGATCAAGGGTGAAGCAGATTATGAGACAAAAGAGCTTGAAGAGGTTGTTGGCAAGCTGAGAGCTTATGAGCTCAGCATGAAGAAGAAAGATACTGGATATGATCAGGGTCAAGATCCAACGGTCTACAATGGGCTTACGTCTTCTTCATCTCACAACGCTTCTAGCGACTCTGCTACTGCGTTTTTATCATGTGAAAATGAGCAGGTTGTGGTGAATCAGGATGGTGATGTGTGTTTTGTTGCTGCTTCAGGAGGATCATCAGGAGTAAAGAAAACTTCAGCTGCTAAGCAGAGTAATAGCGCTAAGTCAATACCAATGAGTGTGAAATCTGCTGAAGAACATTTGGCTCTACTTGCTTCGTTTGTTGCTTCTTATGAAAACTACATTCAGGGGAAGATATCTGATCCTGCTACTTTAGATGAAGACTACGATCAGATTGACCCTGATGATCTTGAGGAGATGGATTTGCAATGGCAAATGGCCATGATTTCTAGGCGTGTGAAAAGGTTCATGAATAGAACAGGAAGGAAGTTTGTAGGGAGAAGTGTTGGTTTCGACAAGACCAAAGTAAGGTGCTTTAATTGTCAAAGTTATGGGCATTTTGCTAGGGAATGTCAGAAACAAAAGCAAGATAATTCGAGTCAGAGTTCAAACAACAGGAATGCTTCAAACAACTCTAGCTCAAAGGCTTTGATCTCTATAGCACGAGAAGGTTCGTATGACTGGAGCATTCATCTAGAAGAAAATGAGAATGCCACTCAGGCATTCATGGCAGAGATAGTGCCCATTGATGATGATACAGCTACTGAGGGAGATGCTGAAGTGAAAGTCGATGCTGATGAGAAGGTAGAAAGTAAAGCTACAGAAGAGAAGGATGATCGGACAACGGTTGCTGAAGAGGAAAAGCAAAAGTCTGAACTTGAAAGGGAAGCTGAAGAAAAGGATGCCAAGTATAAAAGAATGGAAGCTCAGCTTGCGGCTCTAATGGCAAACCTTGACAAACAGACAGGAGAGGTAAAGTCTGATACGGTGTGTTTAAAATGCCGTGAACTACAGGGTGAGGTTGACAGGTTGTCCACACACAACCAAAGTTTGGTAAGCGAAATGTCTAACATTAAAGAATCAAACTTTTTCGCTAAAAGAAATGAATCTATATACTTGAAGAAAATAAAAAGTTATGAAACTGAAATTGATTCTTTAACCTACAAACTAAACGAAAAACTTCAAGTCATAGACTTAGCTCATGACATGATTGCTGAGAAAACAAAAGAGATTTCTGATAAAAACAAAGAGTTGTCAGATGCACAACTCAAAATTGTTGAACTTGAAAAGAAATTGGGTCAATTCAGGGATTCTACTTTTGTTATGAAACATATGATGGGTGGGTTAGAGAAGCGTAATGACAAGACCACTGTGGGCTTCCAGGGCTATAATGAAGTCCCACCTCCTCTTAGTCATGACTATTCTTTCCTCCCTGATGAAGATGAGCTTACAAACTTTATGTCAACTGCACCAAGTAGTTTCGCATCTACATCAAGTCAAGGTGAAGGGTCTGAGAGTGGTGATGCTAAGAAGAACAATAACAGGGAACATTTGAAAAAGCAAAATTCACCTCCTAAGAGCAAAAATCTAACTTTTGTTAAAAAGATTAATTTTGTTCAAGGTAGTGATATGAAAAATGAAACCGCTGTTATTGAAAAGAATCAAATGTAGAGTTTGCTAAAAATAAAAACAAAGAAAAATCTGAACTTAAGCAAAGTGAACAAAATTCTTCCAAGGCATCATCACCATCTGATAAGGGATCTACCTCAGAGACTCCTGCTAAGAAGTCTTTGAAAAGGAGATCGTGCTTCCGGTGTCACACCAAGGGACGTGTAGCTAGCTGCTGTCCTAACAAAAAGAGTGAAGCACAAATTATTGAAAAACAGAAAGGGAAATCACCAGAGAAGGAAGGTGATAGTGAGGAGAAGGGGTCAAATTCTCCAAAGAAATCTGCTCCTAAGCAACCACAGAATGTTGTTGTTGGTGTAGATAAGGCTGGAACAGGAACTCCACAAGTTCCACGTTTTCAAAGAAATCAACCTAGATTTCAGCCTAGATCTCCACCAGGCAGATATCAGAGACCTAGAAGTAGTTCACCAAGAATGAACAATTTTAATTCTAATAATTTCAGAAGTCAATGTCAATATCAAAATCGATACCAGAACAATGGTGGTCGAACTTTTTATAACAATGGCTTTAGAAATTACAACAATAGCTTCTCGGAATCAAAATTCAAAATATCAAAATCAAAGTTTTCAAAGGTCGAATAGTCCAAATATATATAGGAACCCTCAGGACCAAAGACCTAGTGGAAATCAAAATCAATTTTTATCAACAGGTCTGAGATCCAAGACTCCAGTGAGGAGCAATGGATATTGGATGGATGTTCCAATAGTTGGTGAATTTGGACGACCCAAGACCATTAAGGCTTGGGTCCCCCAATCTAACTAATTTCTTAGTTGGTGTGTGTAGGAGCTGCTAAGGAGGATTATCAACTTATGTTGATAGTGGCTGCTTCAGGCACATGACGGGGGATGTGAGATTGTTGATATATATGTATATTAAATGATTTAAATTGAAGTTCAAAGTGCTGAGTTGACACATAAGATAACCTGGCAGATCTTTATACTAAAGCATTTGACAGGGCTCGCTTTGAACATTTAGTCGAACTCAACGGGATGAGGAATCCTGAATAACTGGTTTTTCATAAGAATTTTTGTAAATAGTTTACTGCTTTTCTTAAAAAAAATCAAAAATACAAAAAAAATTGAAAAATCAAAAACATAAAAAAATAATAGAAAATCAAAAATTGAGTTATCACTGTGTGAAAAAGAAGAGATGATAGTACATCAGCAAGTTAGACTGTCACACTGACATTGAACCAAAAAATTGCTTAAGTGTGATAGCAGCTTCATCATACGATGTACCAGTAGGCAAAAGCATGAAATAATCAACTTACCAATGTGATATAAACTTAAATGAACTGAATATGAGTGGGGAACACATCAGTGGTGTATGGTTTAATGACCTTAATTCTTGTGTTGATAGATTGCCAAAATCTGAAGTTTTGGGTCTTTATACTGTCTTTTCATCTAGGGATATCTTGGCTGTCTTTCTGTACAGAACTAAAATTGTACATGACCCCAGGAAAGAAAGTCACTTGGAATTAGCTCATTTCTATTTGAATGTCTGTATGTTGTCCCGATACACACAATTTTGATCTGATTCTGAAATCTTCTATGAAAAAAGTCGTGTACCTCCTCTGCTGCATCCAGATATATGCTGACCTGGAGGTGCTAGGCAATGACAGCTTCTGCTGCATCCAGATACATGCTGACCTAGCTGTACGTTGTCGCGCTATAGATCTAATACACCCGAAAGAGGCCCTCAAGTGCCCAAAAGAAACCCAAGAAACCTATATCAAACTGAGAAAATCTCATTTGATCTGTATATTATACCATCTCTACTAAAGATCTATTCTGTTCTCTTCTCAACCTATTCCCAGTTAAGATTTCAGAACTCTGGATTGGACTTGTGAAATATGTGGTAGGGAAGATACTTGCATGATAGAGTGTGTTGTTCATATTTCCAGGATTTGATTTGCATTTATTTGGGTGTTCATGGTTAAGCAATTAAAACATGATAAAACAGATTATATCCAGACCTAGACACAGTCTGGATATCTTAAAGTATGACATCAGTATACTCACCTACTACGATGAATCTTTGTGCATAACTTGATCGCGGGGGTATATCCTGTTGTAGGACACACTAATATATCAGTAATAAAATTACCTTAACGTATCATATGGTAATGGTACTTGAAATGTTCATGCATTTTGTTTAAGTGGACAAACATACTGGTAATCGTCTTGAGCTGTTTTTCACGAGAAATTAAATAAAGAACTATCTAATTGTGTGAAACAGTTTGATTGTGCTGATATGATCTTCTTACCAGTGATTCTCACAAAAATAGAGTGTTAATTGCTTTTGTATTTACTTGCTTTCAGAAAATATAAAAAAATACAAAAATAGTGTCTTTTTCTGTTTAAAATTCTTAACGTACGGAAAACTGTTATTCTTGGAGGAATTGTTACTGATAAGGGGAGACGGTGTTAGAAAGTGAGTTCAAAATTTTTAAATCTTGCAGGATCTTGTGTGTTGAAGAAAAAGTTTTGCGTGTTGGTGATAAGTTGAAAAAGCTTAATCTGTGATACAGTTTAACTATCTCTTGAAAAATGATAATTTATTTAACTTTTGTTGAAAAATTCTTATGGTTTCTCGAGATGTTTGTTTTATAGTATACAGATTGAAGCAGTGTGTTGGTGAAATGTTGCTGTGAAGTGTGAAGATGAGAGTTTGATTGGATGCATGGTAGAACCTCCTTTCTATATTGCAGACAAAGTTAAAGACTTTGAAGATTGTTGTGCAAATGCTAAACTAGAGTTTACTCAAGTGCTAACGTGTTGAAGATTTGGTGATTGGATGCATCAGCTTAGGGGGAGTCTGTTGCTGACAGAAGTTGTTGAAGCTGAAACTATCCAAAGACCAAAGACAGTGCAAGATTACTTGAAGATTGCAAGAAGACTGAAGACAAAGTTTTTATGAAGCTATTGTCAAGGGGGAGTTTGTTGGTGCATATTTGTGACAACAGCTTAGATTTGGTCTTTGGATATCTTGTAATTAGTTAAACGATAAACAGTTAGCGGGTTTAGCTTTGTAATAGTGAGATTATAGAGTTTGGGCTAAACTAAACCCATTTGGGTCAAGGGGAAACGAATTGGGCTTGCCCATGTTGCAAACCCTAGCCCAAATAGTAAACCTTGTGTTATATAAACAAGGTTAGGCTTTAGGGTTTAGGTTGATCAGTTAATCAGCCAAAACAGAGTTTGAGAGACATTGAAACTCGTGAGAGCTAGGGTTTGGACGAATTTGAGTGTGTGAGGATCTTGATTGATTGTAATCAGTTAGATAGTTAATCAATAAAGATTCGGTTTGAAAGTGATTGCTGATTTCTGTTCCTACACGTTTTCTGCTAATTCTGATCAAGAGGATTCCGCACTCTTGATTGGAAAGACGATTCTGTGAAGATCCACAACATCAAGGGGACCTACATAAGGGCTACATCACCCCAGTCCAAAAATATATCAAACCAGTGTCAATACATCCATATACATATCAATAAAAGTCAGGATCAGAATGCAGTCTCCAAAAAAAAAAAGCTGTGCGGTCAGAGCAATCGCCGTCTTCTCACCAAAGTCCACCCGTGCTATACTCAATAGCCCTACACTGATGGCGGTGGAGGAGGGGGAAAATGGGAATAGAACAAATGACGCAAATGGAGCCAGTCCTCCTCCATGGCTCGCTGGGAACGCAACCAGGAAGCCATCTGCTGCTCCAGTGCCAAAAGACGTGCAGCAGAGTCCGGTGACAACGGTCGAGGGGGCTGCGAAATAGCAGGGTGGGTCTGGCCCTGACACTGGCATGGCGGTGGCTGAGCTCTCTCAAGCTCCTGTATGCGCCGCGTGAGAGCCTCCTGCTGGACAACAAATGACATAAGAATGTCCTTAATAGAATACCCCATATGAAAAGGATGGTAGGGGTCAGATGGTGGCACCGAAAATGGTGGAATAGGGGGAATAGCAGAAGAAAACTGTGGTGTAACTGGGACAGATGTCGGCACATGGCCGAAGGGATGAGTCGAGGAACCCTCTCAAGGTCGTGCTGGAGGTGTGTACTGAGCGAACGAAAAAGGGAGATCCATGTGACGTGCATCGGTGGTATGTGGGGGAAAAGGTGGGAGCTCATCATCAGCATCAATCCACCCATTCTGGGTGTGCGCATAACGGGGGTCAATATGAGTCGCAAATAGCGCATGATCGGGCTCCAAAGGAACAGGATCAGGAAGAGGAGCGACAACAACAGGCTCAGCGGGTACATCAGCGATGCGAGGGGCATCAGCCTGAGCAGCAGCAACAACATGATCACACTCCAATAGTGGAGCATCAACAGGGTGATCATCAACGGGTAGATCAGCAATCACAGGGTCAACAATGGGTACGCCAGCATGAATAGGGTCATGCTCAAACACAGGGTCAGGGGCGGCTACCGGCTCGGGGGCCATGGCAGGCTCTGGGTCATCGAACTCCATCTCGAAATCTGCGTGGTCAGCAAACACAGGGTCAACTGGGGCAATCGGGTCCTCCATAGGCTGATCCAGGTGTATAAACTCAATGTCCTGGTCCGGATCAAACCCAGGTGGAAAGACAGTGTCGGAATCCTCATCAAAGTCGTGATCAAAGGCGTAGCTTGGGGCAGGGGCAGCAGATGATGCGCTCCCTGAGTGTGCGACGGTGCAGAGGCCACAGACTCGAAAGAGTCTGGGATGGGTGAATGAGCAGGTGACTCCTCAGCAGGAGCATCTACGGGCAGCAAAAGACCACCGTCGGCTATAAGGGCCTCGCCCTCAATATCATCCTCCAGGGGCTCGTCATCAAATAAATCGACGTCGTCATCAGCGTCGGCGTCGAGAAGCATATCAAGAACAGGGTATGCGGCAAGAGGTATAGGGGCAGGGATCTCCACGAGCGGCAAATCCCCGGCAAAAGGGCCATCAGTGGGCTCGGCGACAACATCGGGTAGCGCGAATGGCTGGAAATCACCCTCATCCGTGCTAGTAACATCTGAAGTGTGTACCTCATGCTCCGATGACTCTCGGTCGTCTGATACGATGGGCATAGGACCCGTAGTGTCCGACTCACTAGTGCCTGATGAATCCATGGTGTCTGTAACACAAACACAAATGTGCACAAATAATCAATCATATAGTCAGATAAACACATTAGTCACCAATTTAGCAATCAAATAGTTTTCCTAGTCCCACTAGCCTCCCAGCCTCCCAGACTGATCTTCCTAGTCCTACTAGCCTCCCAGACTGCTCTTCCTAGTCCCACTAGCCTCCCAACCTCCCAGACTGCTCTTCCTAGTCCCACTAGCCAATTCTCCCAGCCTCTCAGACTGACTCCCTAGTCCCACTAGACAACTACCTCGGTCTCCCAGACCGAGCCTCGGCCTCCCAGACCGAGCCTCGGCCTCCCAGACCGAGCCTCGGCCTCCCAGACCGAGCCTCAGCCTCCCAGACTGAGCCTATAAATAATAAATAAAATGTGCTCAACATTTGTTTGTAAAAACGTTTTGGATCTGGATTTAAGTGGTATGCAGTGTAAAAAATGTTTTCGTGAGAGCCCTAGTGATCATAGTCTAGACTCGAGAAGGAATCCTAGTTCGCTATGATCAAAGCTCTGATACCAAGCTGTCACACCCTGGCTTTGCGGAAGCGTGGTTAATTTGGTGTTACTTCTTAATACCATAGCTTAATCATAACAAAGCTACATGAAAATAAAACCATGCAAGATCATCCATTGAATTAAGTTTTAAAACATAAGTAACACAACATTGTCTTAAGGCGTTGACTCATGCAATGGACACTACAACCTGATAACATAAAACATTGTTTGAAAGACACAACACCAACATGAAATAAACGCAGTTTAAGGACTGTGACTCATCCAGGTAAAAGTCACATCCCCTAAACTTGGATGACCTCGAAACTCTTATGCAGCGGGAAAACGTAGCATACCGCGCCAGATCTTTTGTTCCCTGAAATACATGTAAATTGGAAAAAGCAACAAAAATTGTTGAGCGAGTTCATGTGTGAGTGAGTAATAAAACCTTTGTATGTATAAAAATCCTGGTATGTAGCAAATAAGGAAAAAGAGATCACCAATGGTTTGCAAGGCCATTGATATGTGTGAAGTGCAAGTAGGAAGACTCAAACCTAGCGGATTTTGTGTTGGGTACAAAGTCACCCCGAGGTCCGTTATGCTGGGCCTGGGGCTGGGCTCGCTACACCCAGATATATCTACCGCTACTGTCCCTCGGTCCTACAATGAGGATTAATGGCCTCAAGTTGCGCCTACCCACTCACATGATCTAAGTAGTAACCCTCCTTACGCTAACCATACCATGTATAAAGTACTTGTAATCATAGTAACATGTATTTCACCCCCGCAGTTTAGAAAACTGAAAACAGTTAAGAGAAAAGGGGGACATGAACTCACAGTGGTGCGTCTCTATCAAGAAAATCTCCTGATCAATCTGCTGTGCGACGACCTACACGTACTAACTTCTATTAGAGGGATGGTCGTGCCTTAGCTTAAGGTTTAATGTCTTTGTGAAATAGTTAGACAACTATTTCGTGTTTACACTTTGCAAATATTTGGTAAATATTTTCCTTCCCAAGGATGGGGGCTTCAATACATGTGCGTTTGTAATTTTTCGAAATATATTATTAAGTCTCACCTAATAAAATATATTTTATTTCATTAATAAAAAATACTTTACTTCCAAAATATAAATATTTTTCCCAAAAATATTATATCTCATTACATATAATTTTTCCCCAAAATAATACTCTTGTCAAAATACGCGTTCATTAGTATTTTTCCGAAAATGCGTAAGTTACGTTTAAAGATCGTGTGGTATTAATAATACCGTTGTAACTTATATTTTTTTGTGAAGGCGTTCGTATTATTTTGGAATCGTTAACATTCGGTAATATTATTTTTACCCAAAAAAAATAATATTTGTATAGTTCACAAATAATCATAAAAATCTCACAAGTGTTGTTATGAAAAATATATATATCAAATATATATTTGTATAGTTCACAAATAATCATAAAAATCTCACAAGTGTTGTCAACATTTACAAAAATAGTTCTTTTGTCAAAACTTTGTGTTACACAAGTGTCTACACATTTGTGTGTTTACAAAAATCACTTTTGTTCATGTAAAACCCGGTTTAGGAAATATGATTTCTTTTGACGCTTGGTCCTTTGAAAATACCACTTGTAGATCCGTAGATCTACTAGTTTACAAGTCAATTTCATAAGAAAGATTGTCTTTACACAAGTTCATGTTTGATATGTAGTAGTGGTCTTCATCTAACCACTTTTCACACTATAACATACACTAGGTCATGTTCCATGAACATGACTTAGTCGGGTTAGATGACGATCCGAACTGACACTAGCATAGATCAACACTAAATAATCATAACAAAACAAGTCTTACAAGTTTTACACAACTCTATAGCTTTTATCCAACATGTTTATCGTTTTTGTAAACTTTTAGTATGTCATCTTGTATGTTCATGATTTTTAACCGACAAAGTTCATTTTAACCACTTTAGAATAGATCAAGAAGGCGTTTAGAGTCACTTACTACTAGCTCGAGGCTAGGGAAGAAACTAGTCGGAAATCGAGTGGATAAAAGCAATGTAGCGAGGTCCTTCGCAATCCGAGTGCACCGAGGTTCCTTATACGCGATCCTTAACCTTTGTAGATGCTTGGAATGTCTTGAATGAAATCGAAAACGATGATGGATGGGTGTGTGGTTCTCGGCCGTGAGGAGCAAAGGAGGGAGAGAGTAGAGTGATTTTGGTTAAGTGGTGAAGTGAATGTTTAGTCCAATAAGCATTCTTATAAACCTCCATATGATAATGGTCCAAAGGTTAATATGTAGGGAAGATATTAGGCAACCATGATTAAAATAATCAAGCAAGGACAAGGGTGATTTCGGTTAGGGGGGGGGGGGTCTTTGGTTCGATTTCAACTAGATGGTTAGGATATAGTTAGATAATTAGGAGGTTAATCCGGTTACTAGCGTGTAGTAAGTTGTAACGGGTGTTAGGGTATTCGGGGACCATAACCAGCTTAAACAAGGAAAAATAATGTTGATGGCAATATTTTTGTGTTTGGGGTATAGTCCGGTTGTTCGGTTGGATAGTGATCCGTTAAAGTGCTTAACAAAGCCTTAAAGTGTCGTAAATACTATTTTTAGTGACACAACTTATTCCCGACACTTTGGAAAGTGTCTAGTAATATTTTTCTCATGTTTTGGCACTTATTAGTTAGCTTAATGCTGAATTTTTATTTAAAGTGCTGAATTTTGTATTTAAAGTACGTTTTAGGCACATCCGGTCACTATAATTTATACCTAGTGACGCAGTTCTACAACCCTCATATCCCTACACTCTCTACTAGTGTAGTGATCTATTCCTGGCTCATACAGGCCTTAGAGGCAGTGCCTGCCTGGTGATGGCTATGTTAGCACGTTTAATGGGTTATCCGTTCATTGTGCTACTGTGCTTTTGTGCATCAAGGTTGTCACTAAAGTTCTGTATGTAAATAATGTAGTGACAGCAAATAAGGTATGATGCAAGTAAGTACATGTATCAGTATTCGGGTAGCAGTTTATCCATAATTTCAAGCAAGCACAGTAATTAAGCAGTAATTAACTATTAATTATGTCGTACGGATACCTGATTTTGGTGAGGGTTGTCACAAAGAGCTTGACAGAATGAGGTATTAATAAAACTTTGGTTTGCACCAGAGTCAAATAATACTTTTGCAAACACGTCGTGAACTAAGAACGTACCAGCTATCACATCTGGAATGAGTTCTGCTTTTTGAGTGGTCAGCTGGAATGCTCTGGCATTCTTTTTAGTAGCTCTGTCGGTCGTCTTGGCTTTGTTGTCGGCTGGTTTGACCATTTTGGGACATTCGGATTGGAAATGTCCAATTTCTCTACAGTTATAGCAGATTCTTGTTTTCTTTCTGCAGTCTTCTTCACGATGTCCTACAGCTTTGCAAAAGTTGCAGGTCACATTGCATCTTCCAAAATGTTTCTTTCTACAATTCCTGCAGAAAGGCGGATTTGAGGATTGCCGCGTTCCTCTTTTCTTAGTATTACTGTTATTACCCATACGGTATCCTTGGGTAATTTTCTGAGCTAACTCTTTCTTCCGGTTTTCTTCCCTTGTACGTACCAGTTCGTCAGTTAAGGTGTTAGCTAATTCTACCGCATCGTCAATTGTGCGTGGTCTTGCAGCTTTAACGATATTACGGATCTCTCCAATTAATCCCCAAATATAACGGGAAATGAGTACTGGTTCTGGCGAAGCCAGGGTTGGTACCACTCTCACATATTCAAAGAATGTAGAAGTATATCCTCGACAATCTACACCTACCATACGATGGTTCAGGAACTTATTTGCCATTTGTTCTTTTTCATATTCGGGACAGAATTTTCTTTCCATTAATTGCTTAAATTCTTCCCAATCATGGCATAAGCCACATTCCTTCCTTTGGCTTGAAGTACCGTATTCCACCATTCTAGCGCCCCTTCTTTGAAAAGGTGCGACGCATACATCACCTTATCTTCTTCGGCACATTTACTTATCGCAATTACTGCTTCGGTTTTCTCTAACCAACGCAGTGTTGCAGTTGCCCCTTCATTTCCTGCAAATTCTGCTGGTTTACAAGCAAGAAATTCTTTGTAAGTGCAACCAGGCATTGCAGCTTTCATTTTCTTAGGAAGTGGGGCCTGTCGTGGATTATTATCGTCATGATTGCCACCTCCATTTATGCTATTGCTGCCGTTATCTTCCGGAGTACGTTTACTAGGAATAATTTGTTGAGGTTCAGCAAGTTTCTAAGCAGCAGCCAAGATTGCTGGAATAGCATTGGCTATCCCTTGAGCAAGGATGTTCTCAATATCTTGCCTAGTCATAAATTGATTTTCCTGATTTTGCTCAGATTGATTTACTTCATTAACTGGTTCATTACCAGCATTTTCCATCTGGTAATTATTTTAGGTATAATTTATTAGTGTCAAATAATCGATAATTAATTATAATAAAATAATTGCACATAATCACATAAATCTTTCAACACACGTATAGTCAAAATTGTCGATTTCTCGACTTCCATTTTTTTATAAATATTAGGCATCCGTACACACCGTTTATCTTACAACGTTTTATTTCTATTTTACAAGGTTATATTTTGTTACTACTATTATTATACAAATACAGTCTCCCAACCCTCTATTCCTTTGTCAACTGGCATTTTAATAGCGACGTTCCCTCTCGTCGTACATCCAGGAAATTTGTTCTCCCATTTCCCGTAGCCTATTCCCTGTACCTATCAGTTCTTCGCCAAACAGGCGGAGTTCAGCTAAATTTTCATTACTCATTGGTGGCTATGGTATAGGTTCTGGGTCGAACTGAGGGAGAAAGGTATAGGGACTATTTAATATGTTTTGAAACTGTCAGTCGTTAGTCCACCACTCGTCCATTCCTCCTAAAGGTTGAGTGTGGATTAGAGGGTCTAGAATAGCTGGTTCAAAATTCACTGGAAGTTGGGTTTGAGCAGGATAAGTGTAGAGGTTATTGTTAATAGGCCTGATAATGTCACAACTTGCCAGTATACGATCTAATTCTTCCTGCAGCGGCAACTCCTCGATTTGCCTAGAACTTTCCCCGATTTCTATTCCCATTTGCCTAGAATTTTCCCTGATTTCTATTCCTATTGGCCTAGAACTCTCTCCGGTCTCGATCCTTTTTCCTTTATCCATAGGATTTTCTATTTTGAGAATTTTCCTATTTGCTGGTTTCCTCCTGCGCACTTTCCTCCATCCTACATATCTTCTTCTTTTCTTAGGCTTTGCTTTCTCCGGATGTGGAGCTTGAAATTCCATAGGTTCCTCCAAATCAGCAATGTAACCAGTGAAGTCCTTGGAAACTTCTATTGGTACAGGATAGAGATTGAGATTCTGAAAGGCTTCAGATAGCTCATTCATGCTGTTTAGCATATATGCAAAATGCACAAAAATGCTAAGTTAAAATTTTATAACGAAATTTATCAAATAAATGTTCAAGTTTTATTGCATACCGTGCAACTAATTTTTTTTACAAAAGATAACAGAGAATTAGAATATACTAGGATTTATTTATTTATTTACTGGGTAGTGGGTTTCTGGATAGGAGTGCTAACACTAGATTAGGGTACCGGTAGTTTAAAGGTTCGCATTTACTGCTACAGTAGCTAACATATAAAGATTTGCCCATTTTTCATCTAATTTGTCTTCCCAAGGTGGATTATTACCTATTTCCTGGATTTCTATATTAAACCTCACTTTCTTTGGTTGTGATTTCTTTCCTCTCTCCTGATTTTTTCTAATAATCGAATTTCTTTTCTCTGGGGTAAGAGGATTCTCATATTGTGCCTTATGGACAAAGATTCCTTCTTCAATTTCTGCTGGGTATTTTGAGGATGAGGTTCCTTTTTCTTTAAGTGAAGTATCTAATTTGTGATAGATAGCTGAAAATCTTTGTTTACCCATACTGTAACTAATCAAATAATCAGTTAATAAAACATATACTCACAGAATGGCAATCAAAAATTTTAAGTATTCCTCAAATACTTTAATAGGCTTAAATCAGTGGCTCTGATAACACCTTTTCCTGTCACGGCCCTAGCCCCGGTTTGAACCGGTCAAGAGTCGCGGGACAGGAACCCCGTGGTATTTATTTTAGGTGACAGCGGAAGTCTTTAATACAGGATCTTTTAATACTAAAAATGCCCGTTTACTTTATTACATAAGTTAGGGATAAAACCCTGTAATTTACAATAAAGGGATTTTACTGGGAAATCTTTATTTTACAAAACATGTTTCTTTATTTATTTATATTGAGCCACTTCCTTAAGCTTGTAGTGCTTCACGGCACTTTTACTGGATCACAACAGATCACCTGAAACATGTTTGAAAAAGGTTTTGTTAGCGTGAAATACTGAGTAGATCATTTATTTTTAAAACGACACATTTGTTATAATTTACAATATTAAGAGCGATTACAATGTTTCTGTTTATCAACCAACTACCCACAATATTTGTCACTTGACCAACCATCGGTAGCCTGTGCCCAATGGTGTCTGTGACTATGGTCATATCATCCCTTGGCTAACCCGTTTGTCCAATGGTGACGGTTATCAAGTAATGTATACAAAACCCCACATACCGGCTGTAATTTGGTGATTACAAAAACTTAATCCCTGTACTTATAACTTTGAAAATAACTTGGAGTTTTGTAAAACAGTTGATAAAAAGAGAATTACTCACATTGCAGATTTATGCGGGCGGAGTTTAATCTATTGATTAACCTGTTTAACCTAATTTAAATAACAATGCACACGAACTGGGTTAGTAACTAATACAGCATTTATGACAATTCACGAGATTAAACCCTCACAACAAATGACAAAGTGCAATACTTAAACATCCATCGAATTAACGACGAATGACAAAGTATAAACTCAATTTGAGCGGCACTTAAACATTCGTTGGATAGGTTCAATCAATCGGACGTTGAATCGTAATAGCGATCGAGTTATTGCCCTGTTATTGCGGCAGCGTTTCGTGATTTGTGTGTGTTTTGAAGTATTCTGACTATAACTCAGCGTATATTTGGAATTTGAGCGTCGTTCCAACTCCAGAATTCAAGTCCCAAACACCGCGCGAGGGGTCACTACCTACCATAGGGTAGCCCCGTGTGTTTGTAGGCTTGCTAAGTCGATGAATTGTAAAATTCGATTTTGACAGCTTTTTATTTGGATAATCGTAACTAGGGTTTACCCCCCCCCCCCCTGAGTTTTAGGCGCCCTGATCCTGATTCTGATTGTTATGAAAATTTTAGGGTTTATGCAGAATTACTTGGGTTTCTCAATTAGGGTTTCCTTATTGGATAATTAACATAATAAGTAATTACTTTAGTGAGAGTTGTTACATTTTTATAATTTTCAGGTGGAATAAAACCTAAACCTTTCTTTTTGAAATTACCATTATGGTTTGGTTTCTTTTGAAAACCAGAACCAGAATTGTAACCTTTTTCTTGTTTAACCTTTGTTGAACTCTTCAAGTGTATTTTTTAGGTTTTCCAGTAAGATTTAAATCTTTTATATCAAAAATATTAATTTCTGTCATTTTGAAAACCTTTTTGATCATTTCAAATCTAACACTTCTTATTGGAAACTCTTTGTCAGAATATAATTTGTCAGAATCATTCAAATTGTATGCTACTTCAAATGTTTCATCATTGAAATTTGATTTTGATAATAAAAACTCTTTACTGTACGCCATGTTAACCATCGGTTTTGAACTGTTGACTGACGAACTTGAACCTCCAGACTCAGACTTTGACTCAGACTCCTCATATGTATCCAACACCTGATCGACCACCTTTTTAATTAATTTAGACTCATGATCAGTGTCAGATGATGTAAAAGTAACGTCAATGTTTTCTGGTAATTCATCAGTTGTGTCGGTTTTTAACTTTATATTGACTGCTTTTTGAACTTGCTCCTCATTTGGTTTTCTGGGAGAATAACCTTCCCAGATCGGAGGCGGACACTTATTATAGCTAATAGTCGGTTTCTTACCAGTATCTTTCTTCTTTGGCATGTCATCCTGAAAAGCTTCGAAACCTGCAACAGTTGGATAAATTCGATCAATAAGATAATCAGAACTAGAATAACTTTGTAATAAACGTCTAATTCTTTCATTCTCAATTTTCTCGGTCTCCAACTCTTGTTTCCACTTTGCACTTTCTTCGATATAGAAATTTATAGCCTTTTGTTTTGTCATCATCACAGCATTCATCATGGTTAATGCTTGTTCTCTTTCAGAGTTTGTCTTTTGAAGACCAGTTACTGTTCTATTCAATACATCATAAGACTCTTTCACGTAGTTGAGATTGAACAGTAATTGTTCTTTCATCTTCTCATACTCAGCCAGCTTTTCGTCTTTTGCTACACATTCTTTACAAGGTTCAAAACACTTTGAGCAAGGCTTGATGACTTCCACAATCTTTTCTACTTTGATGATTTTCTCAACTTCAACAACTCTTTTAGCTTCTTGCATCTTTTCTGTTTCAACAATCTCTTCAGCAACACTTTTACCTTCTTCATTTTGAACAATCTCATCTTTTTGAGCAACCTTTTCAGACTTCATTTGCTTTTGTTCTTTTGTTGCTCGTCTCTCCTTCAGCTTTTCCAATCGATCTGCAAAATAAAAGTGAAAACTTTCAGGAGAGAGATGAGATTTTGCAACGTTAGTGTGTTTTTCTTCTTCATCATCACTACTGTCATCAGTTGGTGATTGATCGAACTCAATTGACTTTTCAGAATTTTCATCCGAAGAACCAGAATCAGATGGTGTTTGATCAAAAACAGCTTCTCTTTCAGAACTTTCATCACTTTGTAAACTTTCATCTGAACTCTGTGAGCATTCTTCTGATGAAACAGATTTTTCATCTTCATTTTTCACACTGACTCCAATAGATTTCATCCATTCTGTAAACATATCTGATTCTTTCACTATCTTGGCAATGAAAGCTTTAAATTCTCCTTTCTCATCCACAAACATATCCCAGCTAAAGCCTTCAGGTAACCTTTCATCATCTTGATTGATTAGGCATGCTTTGCTATCGGTTGAAATGTATTTGTTCCAGTTAAAATTTTCTTGATCTTGATTCACCAAACATGCTCTCTTTGAATCCTCTATCACTTTTCTACCATGAGCCACTTGTGGTTCTTGTTGTTGTTGTTGACCAACTTGTTGATATATGGCTTTCCGGTAGTAATCATCTTTTCCGAATGGATTCTTTGCTTCACTAGCTTCTCTGTTCTTGCATTCCCTCTTGAAATGACCTTTCTCCCTGCATCGGAAACAAGTAACTTTAGATTTATCAAAATCCAAAGTTGAAACATGTGCATCAAGAAAGTCATTTCTTCCAGTAATCAGTTTGAATTTTTCAGCTCTTCTCAGGACACTAGCTAGACACCATTTGATGTCCATGAGCTCCATCTCTTCAGCATCTATCTGATCGTAATCCTCTTTTGTCAGCATAGGATTCCCGATCCTCCCTGCAACCAAGCCTTCATAGGATAGTAGCACGGAACCAAGTAATGCCATGTGATATTTCGCAACTTCTTCAGAGAAACTTTGACCTTCTGGAAGATTTAATGCAATATTGCATTGTATCACACAACCATTTCCACTTTTAGAACTTTGATGCTGAAAGCTTGATGTTGCATCTTTTGGATTAACACTCGGATATGAAGAAAAACCACTGCTTTTGTTTGAATTTTGATCAACTTTTTCAGATGAGTCTCCAGCACTAAAAGCAGTTTGAATCTTTGGACTTCTTTCAGCTTCTGGAACACTGCCTTTGTAATACATTTTCACATCTTGTTGACCACTCGGATTATTCATCCTTGCAATCTTTTGCTGTTCCAGATCTTGACCCTCAATCTTCTCAATAAACTAAGAAATTGTCAAACCATCGTAAACTCTAGTGTTCTTCAAGATCATCAAGTACGTACCCCACTCCTTTTGCGGTAAAGCGTCAGCTAACTTGTCGACCCATTCTTCACGATCTTTGGTTATGCTTAGCATTGACATGGATCGCACTAAGTGGCAATATCGTTCAATTAGCTTCTTTGTATCTTCCCCGGGCAAACTAGTGAATAGATCAAATTCTTTCTTAAGCAGTGCCTTTTTACTCTTAATCATATTATCACTACCCTCAAACTTGACTTTAAGAGCATCCCAGATTGATTTTGAGGTCTTATCATGTTGAAGTAACACAAAGATGTCTTCTTTGATGGCTTGCTGAAGCAAACTAATCATCATCTTTTCAGCTTTGTACATGTCTCGTTCTGTGTCAGTAAATTAATTCTGAGATTTCTTTTATAACTTGCAGATCTGTACGTGGTAGAACATACTTCTTCAAAATACATTCCCATGACCTCAAATGGTTAGCCTGAACCCAGTTTTCGAATCTATATTTCCAACCGTAATACTTTTCAATGCTCATTAGCTTCGGGGGCTTTTGTAAAGTTCCAGTTTCGTTTTCCAAGTTCATGTTTTGAGCAATGGAAGTCAGAGTAGTCGGGGATGTTGCAAACGCGTTGTAGAAATCTTCACTCATCATGAAATCAAGTTCAAGCGAAATAAACTAAGTCAGATTCAAGCGGAATACCAAACTACCTTTACAAGCGAAATATCCAATCAACAATTTCAAGCGAAATATCGACCCACACTTTCAAGCGGAATACCGATTGAAGCGGAATTCCTGAAGCGAAATCAACTTTTGGAGCGGAATCACCAACAAACCTTCAAGCGGAATCTGATTGAAACAAATTTACTTATTTCGCTTGAAACTTTTCAAGCGGAATACTGGTTTTGAAGCGAAATCAGGCTAATTCAAGCGGAATCAGCCAAGTTGAATCTCAAACTCAAGCGGAATCACAGAGGTTCGTTCGAGCGGAATCAGGTATTTGGTCCATTTTAGTCACTTTTAATGCGAATTTTAGTCTGATTCTTTCAAGGTTTTGTTAAAACACACTTTTACACAATCTGTGAGAAAATTAGCCGATTTTAACTGTTAAATCTTGTTCAAATGATAAAAGAAGGTGTAGAAGTCAGAAAACACAATGAAATTCAGCTGTAATCTGCAGAACTCCTCCTCCTGAGCTCTGATACCACTTGTAGGATCGTGTGCGTGACCCGAACGAGTCGTTCAGAGAAGTTTTGATCAGTTTCAGAGGTGGAAACTAAGAAACTGACTTAGAAACAGCTTGTACTTCACCTTAAACACCTTTTAGATTGATATAACATTGATTACACGCAAGAATCAAACCAGCAGCACCTCGGTATGATTTTCAGGAACTATTACAATGATTTCGCTCCAACTACTATTCATAGACAACTGATTTCGCTTGAAACACCTTCAAGCGGAATACCTATCCAAGCGAAATCACCTCATTTGCCTACTCAAGCGGAATAACAACTCTTGATTTCGCTTGAAAGTGTATCTTTTCACTTTCAAGCGGAATTACATCAAATAAGCCTAAAACCTCCTATTTTCTCGTACAACGTGCCCTAATCTAACATTCTAGTACAAGACTCGATACAAGACGAAGTCGACAGATGCATGCACTAACAAGTCAAAAGTCAAGCAAATTGACTTTTTCTCTGACTTTCGGTTCTGACCGTTTCGGTCAAGTCAAATTTCAAAATAAATTTTGCTACGTGATCGCAATATTGAAGGTGTTAATCCTTTGCGATTACACCCTCTGATCTTCACGTTTAGTAGGCAAAATGACGAGTCAAACATGTTTTAAATAAAAGTAAAAAAACCACATAAAATGCATTTTAAGAGAATAAGTTTTTAAGTATTAAACCCAAAATTTTTGAAACCAATACGATTAGTGTAACATTATAAAGCATGTTTTGACATGTCTAGCTCATCATTTCTAGTTTAGCGCTTATTCCTTAGTAAAAAAAGTCAAGCTTTTTGACTTTCAAAGCTGACCCGTTTGGTCAACCTTAGGATTCGACCAAGCCCAACTATATGAGCATAGTAACATAGGGAATAACCCTCTGAGATTATACCATATGGCCATTTCCAATGTTTTTAGAACCGTACTGGACGTCGAACCGGTCTTCTTACAGGTTCAATAGTTCGATCGGACGTAAGAACCGAAAGGTATCGTAAATATTATAAAAATTAATAGTGTTAAATCAGAAAAAAATAACAATATAAAAACAGGTCCAACCATTCCAAAAACCGGTCCGACCGGCTGGTTTCCCGGTCCAACCGCCGGGTCGCCAATTCAACTCCGGTTCAATGCATTTCCAGCCCAATACCATGACCCGGACCGGCTCAACCTCCGGTTCTCGGTCCTACTGGCCGGTCCGGTCCGGGTCTGAAAACACTGGTCATATCATTTGATGGGTTAAATGACGAGTCAACTTTGCATACTTTTAAAATGTCAAAAAATACATTTTTTTTGCATAAAATTGTTTTAAACCTATATGAGCAATATTTTTGAAATTTAAACTGATCATACAACATTATTAAATATTTTTTGACATATCAGACTCGTCATAGGACTCATTCAACCATTCAGGCCCATGTTTGCATATACGATTAGTTGATTAGTGTAAACTATCTGTAACGGGTCAAAACAATTCCAAATTAGAATGTTAGGTTTAACCAATCATTTTATATGAGATCCCTTGCTCATATGGTTATAAAACTCATTCTATTCACTCTTCCATCATATGGATGCCTTGGAATTTTGTACTCTTTATTAAGTCAAATATAAGGCTAGCCACCATGGTAAATACACGTTTTTTAGAGGAAAAGTTATAGGTTCAAACCTGAGTAGCATAGTATTTTAAAATTATTAATGTATATTCAAGTAGGAGTAACAGTTAAAAGAAATTATTAAATCACCTTCTTCAACCACAAGACATGTTAGATTATGAATGACTATATATGGATGCCTAGGAATTGTGAACCAAGTTATATCTCACCTTCGTCAACCACGTACCCTAAGCTTGTTGAATGACTAAATATGGATACCTTGAAAGTTTGTGCCACATGATAACTCATCTTATTCAACACCAAAGACGTGTTGGGGTTTCACTTTTAAATGACTAAATGTGAATACCTTATATATGGACTTTTTATGTACCGATATTGGGTTTTGAATGACTAAATATGGATGCTTTAAAATTTTGTAGACATAATAATTCCCTTCTTCAACCACCCATGGTATGGTGAATTTTGAATGACTAAACATGGATGCCTCGAAATTTGTACCACATAACTTTTTTTGAAATAAAATTGTTTTAAACCTATATGAGCATAGTAACATAGGGAATAACCCTCTGAGGTTATACCTTATGGCCATTTCCAATGTTTTTAGAACCGTACTGGACGTCGAACCGGTCTTCTTACAGGTTCAATAGTTCGATCGGACGTAAGAACCGAAAGGTATCGTAAATATTATAAAAATTAATAGTGTTAAATCAGAAAAAAATAACAATATAATAACAGGTCCAACCATTCCAAAAACCGGTCCGACCGGCTGGTTTCCCGGTCCAACCGCCGGGTCGCCAATTCAACTCCGGTTCAATGCATTTCCAGCCCAATACCATGACCCGGACCGGCTCAACCTCCGGTTCTCGGTCCTACTGGCCGGTCCGGTCCGGGTCTGAAAACACTGGTCATATCATTTGATGGGTTAAATGACGAGTCAACTTTGCATACTTTTAAAATGTCAAAAAATACATTTTTTTGCATAAAATTGTTTTAAACCTATATGAGCAATATTTTTGAAATTTAAACTGATCATACAACATTATTAAACATTTTTTGACATATTAGACTCGTCATAGGACTCATTCAACCATTCAGGCCCATGTTTGCATATACGATTAGTTGATTAGTGTAAACTATCTGTAACGGGTCAAAACAATTCCAAATTAGAATGTTAGGTTTAACCAACCATTTTATATGAGATCCCTTGCTCATATGGTTATAAAACTCATTCTATTCACTCTTCCATCATATGGATGCCTTGGAATTTTATACTCTTTATTAAGTCAAATATAAGGCTAGCCACCATGGTAAATACACGTTTTTTAGAGGAAAAGTTATAGGTTCAAACCTGAGTAGCATAGTATTTTAAAATTATTAATGTATATTCAAGTAGGAGTAACAGTTAAAAGAAATTATTAAATCACCTTCTTCAACCACAAGACATGTTAGATTATGAATGACTATATATGGATGCCTAGGAATTGTGAACCAAGTTATATCTCACCTTCGTCAACCACGTACCCTAAGCTTGTTGAATGACTAAATATGGATACCTTGAAAGTTTGTGCCACATGATAACTCATCTTATTCAACACCAAAGACGTGTTGGGTTTTCACTTTTAAATGACTAAATATGAATACCTTATATATGGACTTTTTATGTACCGATATTGGGTTTTGAATGACTAAATATGGATGCTTTAAAATTTTGTAGACATAATAATTCCCTTCTTCAACCACCCATGGTATGGTGAATTTTGAATGACTAAACATGGATGCCTCGAAATTTGTACCACATAACTTTTTTTGGAATGGCCAACTAAATCACCAGATAAGCATCCTGGAATGCCCTAAATCAAGCAAATGCATCTCCTCCTCCATAACAGTCAGATTTGGATACGGAACCAAGCCACCAGTTCCGTACAAAACATGCCCGCCGAAAGGGAGATTGCGGTAAAACCCGGTCCGACTCGGTCTCGAACTGACCAACCCCAGAGAGACCTAGTTTTAAACTTCATTGCCATCATCAATGTCCTTCAAAGTGATGCTAGTGGAAGTTAAACTTGAGAACTTCAGGAGAGAAATCAAATGACTAACCACTAGATAAACTTGTTAGGACATCTTGTACCACATAATAACTCACCTTCAACCACACCAAAGTAAGACACCACACCCAATGTGCGTGAAGGGCAACCGCACATGGTCCACTTTCTCAGTGGCCTATTATTATTGATTATATATATATATATATATATATATATATATATATATATATATATATGGTTGGGCTATATAGAAAACTCTAAAAATTTAAGAAACCCGGGAAACTCAAAGCTCCCGACTTTTAAAAAAAAAAAATAAATAACACATGTAATATACATGTTTTTAAGAGTTTTGGGCCAAAAAAATCAAAAAGGCGCCGAAGGGTTTTTTTTAAAAAAAAAAAAACAAATTTCAGCAACTTTCAGCATTTTTTGTCTAACACATGTTAGTCACCGAAGTTGCTGGAACTTGTTTATTTTTTAAAAAAAAAGTACTCGGCGCTTTTTTTGTTTTTTTTTGGCCCAAAACTCTTAAAAACATGTATATTACATGTGTTATTTTTTTCAAAAAAAAAAAAAAAAAGTCGGGAGCTTTGAGTTTCCAGAGTTTCTTAAAATTTTTAGGGTTTTTTGTCTAGCATTAGCCTATATTATATATATATATATATATATATATATATATATATATGGCCAGGATCATTTCAGAACCATAAATATTTACAGAACTTACAGAACTCCTTATAAACAATATTTTTATATATATAGTTTTATTTTAAAACTAAAGCTAACAAAATGACTCTTTGGTATAGTGGAAATCAAATGTTTCAAGTTCAATCTCGAGGAGTGGATTCCTCCATGCTTCACATGGGCTCATTTAGTAACTTGCTTATAATTAGTTATTTATTTATTTATTTTTTTTGCTAGGCTTTTTAGAGTTGCAACCTAATTCGTAGGATTTTACAATTTTTTTTTAACGACAACTTTCATAAAACAAAAAATGCAACTAGCAAGGAGCCACAGTAATACATACAATAAACACAAAGGCATTACAACGCAAATTTACACCAATCCTTCCATTCTAAATTCTTGAGCGGCGACCAAATTTTTATTCAAAGATACCCCAACGCTTTTATGTCTTCCTTGATTCTTTTAATCTTTACTATTCTATTCTTGAAAATGGCTTCATTTCACACATGCCAAAGACTCGAAACCGTGATTGGTATTACCGTTTGAATCCATTTTTTCTTCCTTTTTCGCACCTTTAAATAACTATGGAGGTTTATCATATCTCTCACCGAGAAGGCGTAAATACTCGGAACCACTCACTAATATATTGCCAATTCATCTTCGCTATACGACAAGAGGAAAATAAATGAGTGCTATTTTCATCGGCTTCCCCGAAGAGACGGCACGTTACCGACCCCACATTAAGTGGCGGACCCAGGAATTTTTTGCTGGGGGTGCGGAATATTTTTAAGATTTTAGGCCTCTAGTTATATAAAAAAATTGGTTCATAGCGGGTCGGATCAGGTAAGACAAAATAACATCAAAATAAAATTTATATAATCATCAAAAACACGTCAAACTTATTACAAACATATTTAAAATTGTGCCATATATGTATTTATTTTTTGAAATCTATCCAAAACATCATCTAGAGATACTAAACACTGCATAAGTTCATTACATTCTTACTCATGGTTCCTACCACATATAAATCGCTTAATAAGTTCATAAAACAACACTAAACACTTAAACAAAATAAACAGTCATGTTCAACCATAGTCCATAATTTTCAAGTTTATTTTCAAACATTCAAGCCATAGTATTAAATGTTGATTACTTGTAACTAATAATTTGAACAAACAAAGCTTTAAATAAAACAACAAAATCATTGAACTACAAGTCTAGAACAACAACAAAAAAACATCAAAAAACATAAAAAGATCAAACCCTTATACGTCTATATTTTCTCCTAATCATCACGTAAAACAAAAGAAAAACAATAAAGAAACCATAGTAGTTCAATATCGGAATTCTAGCGTAATATGGGTCGGTCTTGCTGGAATTTTGGTTTTTCCAGCAAAAAAAGTCGTCCAGTCGTGAGCAGTGGCGTCAAGTCGCTGAGAGTTTATTTGGGGCGGGACTTGGAATTGGAATGGGTGGATGGGTTTGGGTTATTTTATTTAGTTGAAATTTCTTTAGTTTGGGTTTGAGTTTGGGCTTGGGCTTGGGTGAATAAAAATAGATTGTAGATTGGGCTTTGATTGGGTTAAGTAATTAAGTGAATAAGTGGTTAAAAAATAATTATATAAATTGCGGTATATACCTATATATTACAAAATAACTTGTGTTTAATTTTTTTATAAATTCATAATATTTTTTTTTTCTAAGTGGAGCGGTTGAAAAATTTCAAGGGGTGCGGGTGAAAATTTTCAAGGGGTGCGGTCCAAATTTCCGACGAAAAATAACACTAAAAATTATTTTTTCAAGGGGTGCGCCCGCCCACCCTAAGCTTGGGGTGGGTACGCCCTTGCCCACATTTATATTTCATCTACCCAAAGACATCATCGTAGGATTTTACAAATTATGAATCACATAATTGCAACTAGTATCGTAGAGTATGAATTTTAAAAATTAATCAACAACTATGTTTTCAAAAATTTAAAAATTCTAATAATCGGGTGATAGATATACATCAAAAGCGAAATAACCGGTAGTTTTCATATTCATATAATATTTATTATAGCATCATTGTGATAAATATACATAAAAAGCGAAATAATCGGGTAATCCATTCATTGTGTTGTTCATGGTTCGGTCGGCTTGGTTATTATCCTTAACCGAAGCCGAAACCAAAGTCATCGGTTAGGCCATTTTATTAACCAATCGGTTTTTGGTTAATCCCTTCGGTTTATTCGGTTAGAATGACGGTTTTGTTTTGCTTCATTTAATTTCTGTTAATAGCTAAAACAAAATTTGGGCTAAAACTTTTGCATAGAAATATATGAAATTGAGTTATAAATATATATGAAATGAAAGTACAAATATATAAAATGGAGATATAAAATATGAAATTAGTGAACTACAAGTATTAAAGCTAGAAATATATAAAAATATGAATGATTTGGTTCGGTTCAGCTAATTTTGGTTAAACGAGAGTACACAAAATTGATAACTGGTTTTTGGTTAATTCGGTTTTCAGTTTTAAGTTAATTCAGTTTTTGGTTGATTTCGATTCGTTTTCAGCTGTTTTCGGTTTGGTTTAGGTTAATGATTTAGTTATTGCTCACCGATAATCGATTTTGGTTAATAAACCGATAGGTGCTCGCGTGATGCGGCGTGAAACACAGACATTGCCATGATGTGCATTGTTCGGTTGGTTAGATTATTATCCTCAACCTAAATCGAGGTCAGCAATTACTCCATTTTATTAACCAATCCGTTTTCGGTTAATCGGTTTGGTTTATTTAGTTAGATTGACGGTTTTGATTTGATTTATTTAATTTCGGTCAATAGCTAAAACCAAACTTGGGCTAAATTTTTTTATTAGACATACATGAAAGTTACGTATAAATACATGAAATGGATATATAGGGACATGAAATGAAGGTATAAATATATAAAATTGGGGTATAAAAGTAAAATACATGAATTGAAGATATAAAAGCTAGAAATATATGAAAATATGAACGGTCGGGTTCAATTAATTTTGGTTAAATAACAGTACAAAAAAAAAACAATAATCGTTTTTGGTTGATTCGGATTTCGGGTAATCAGTTTTGAGTTAATTATGTTTTTGGTTGATTTCGTCTCGGTTTCGATTAATGATTCAGTTATTACTCACCCTTAGACACTGTTAATCACGTAACATATCATTTTTTCAACTAAATATACTATAGCAAATACTCAAATTACAAAAATAAAATAATCATTTGTATGGTGTAATTTAAAAAAAATATTAATGTACCAAATAGTTATGACCGTTTAAAAATTGGGGGGGGGGTGCTATGTAACATTAGCAACATTTCAATGGTTGTACACTTTCGAACGTTTCCGTATTTAATAAAATTTTATATTATATTTACGAAATACGTAATCATACGATCGAGCAAAATGATATTCACGATATTTCCAGAACAAAATCCAAGTTACATATGCCTTAATACTCATCATATAGCTTAAATAACAAGTTAGAATGGTTAAAAATGGCACACAAGTGATAATACAAGTCCGGGGCCAAAACTGCTAAAAAGTGAAACTTTTTGGATCAGAGTGCCTTGCGGATCGTAAGACATAATGCCTTGCGGTCTGTAAGACATGCCCAGATGCAGAATTTTGCTTGTTCTTCAAGATGTGCCACCTATCTTCAAAACTTGACACCTAGCACAATTATGCCACCTTCATTATGGTCTTGACACTTGTTAGGACACGAATCAACATCATAATACCTCATCAAACACTTTTCAACACCTCCCTAATCCTTCATTAGTATAAATAGGCACTTGTTCATGAGATACAATCACACCATTCCTTTCTTTCACTCTCAAATCACTCTCTTGGAGCTTGCTTCTACATTGAAGCCTCCACTCTTGAGTTCTAATGTTCCCCTTGAAGCACTTATGAGCCAAAAGTCAAGCAAAATGACTTTTTCTTTGACTTTCGGTTCTGACCATTTCGGTCAAGTCAAAGTTCAAAATGATCTCTGCTACGTGATCGCAATATTGAAGGTGTTAATCCTTTGTGATTACACCCCCTGATCTTCACGTTTAATAGGCGAAATCACGAGTCAAATGTGTTTTAAATAAATGTAAAAAAATGCATAAAATGCATTTTACGAGAATAAGTTTTTAAGTATTAAAGCCAAAATTTTTGAAACCATATCAGTTTATATAACATTATAAAGCATGTTTTAACATGTCTAGCTCATCATTTCTAGTTTAGCGCTTATTCCTTAGTTAAAGAAAGTCAAGTAGTTTGACTTTCAAATCTGACCCGTTTGGTCAACCTTAGGATTCGACCAAGCCCAACTATATGACCGTAGTAAATAGGGAATATCCCTCTAAGGTTATACCTTATGGTCATATCCAATGTTTTCAGAACCGGACTAGACGTCAAACCGGTCTTCTTACCGGTTCAATGGTCCGATCGGACGTAAGAACCGGTCCGACCTGCCGGTTTCCTGGTCCAACCGCCGGGTCGCCGGTTCAATGCATTTCCGGCTTGAAACCATGACCCGGACCGGCTCAACCTCTGGTTCCTAGTCTGATTGGTCGGTTCGGTCCGGGTCTGAAAACACTGGTTATATTGTTTAATGGGTTAAATGACGAGTCAACTATACACACTTTAAAAATATCAAAAATACCTGTTTGCGTAAAATAGTTTTAAACCTATATGAGCAATATTTTTGACATTTAAACTGACAATACAACATTATTAAACATTTTTTGACATATCAGACTCGTCATAGGACTTATTCGACCATTCGGACCTGTGTTTGCGTATATGACTAGTTAATTCGCGTAAACTAGCCGTAACAGGTTAAAACACCTCAAAATACTTCCAACTTAGAATGTTAGGTTTAACCAACCATGTTATATGAGATCCCTTGCTCATATGGTTATAAAACTCGTTCTATTCTCTCTTCCATCAAATCTATATTATGCGCATTTTATGGTTATGAAACTTCTTGTTTCGTCAGATTCCGTGTTGTTACTTTAACCAAGAATAAATTGGTCAAAACTTAACCAGACAAAGTAAACTATTATATTTTGATTATGTTCATT
This sequence comes from Helianthus annuus, assembly GCF_002127325.2. Lineage (NCBI taxonomy): Eukaryota > Viridiplantae > Streptophyta > Magnoliopsida > Asterales > Asteraceae > Helianthus > Helianthus annuus. The sequence goes on along the minus strand of NC_035444.2, from coordinate 127,413,781 downwards.
GAAATACAATTTTAACGATGTATGATACATCAACAAACACCTATGTTTGAACCCTCAAATGTATGAAACCAAATCAAAGGTCAAAACTAGACTGTTTGTAAAGACCAATGGTTTTGACCATTTTCCGGGTTCCAAAAAAAAAAAAAAAAAAAACTTTCTAAATGAAAGTTGTAGAACACATTTTGATTTAGTGAACTGGAAATGTTTATAATTTTTCGACAGTGTTTACTATTTTTAACGTATTTTACAAAAGCAACACAGAAGGCTGCCAAAATTCCTATCTTCTAAAACGTTTAAACTTCTTCAAAGTTATAATGTTTTCGTAACCCTCATTCTTCCACCAACATTATCATAACAAAACCATTAATGAACAATTTCTAGGAAACACTTGAGTCTTGCTAAGCCCGATTAAGCACATCATCGACAACTCAAGTGAGTACATAGTCCCCATTTTTACATTTTCTAAATGTTTTGTGGTGATTCATATGTGCATAATATTTTTCCATGTTATCAAAACTACATATATGGTTTACATATACAATATGTTTTCAAATTGTGGTTACATATACATGGTACATTGTCCATTGTACTAAACATGATGGGAGTTGAACTCGACGATGATACTTTCATTAACTATGGCCAAGTCGGCCGGTAGTATGTTATAGCGCTATAGAATTGTCAATCACATTCCCGCTTCCTAGGTTTGTTTGGAAGTTTCCTCTGGGAATGACAGAAATTGTTAAACCCAAATTGATAAACCCTTTTTAGGGATTATCCGACAGTAAACAAAAGTCTGAATGTATTCGCCAACAAGCACACTCGTTTATACAAAATAACATATTTTTACAAAAGAATACATTGGTGTATACATAACAAGATATTTGGTTTATACAAGACATTTGGTTGGTTTATACAAGATATATGGTTGGTTTATACATGCCAATAGAATTGGTTGGTTTATACAAGTCACAAAGGGTTTTTAATTAAATCATACAATGTTTTCTTTTAAATCGAATGATTACTCATGCGGTTTACAAAAGAAACACTTTTTGTCAAAGGTTCATGGATACAAAGATTTATTTAAAATATCAACTTTGTAGTTGGTTAAACATATTTCAATATTCAAAGCCATGAGTTTTGACCACAAAACCTATGTTACTCACCAACATTTATTATTGACTGTCTTTTTCACATATGTTTCGAGGTACAAATGTTTGATGATTGTACAAGTTTGCTACATGTAGGATTCGGACTCGGGCCTTAGTTTGCCTTAGAGACTAAAGTATAATCTAGATGAGATGATTAAATTGATGGTATTTAATCACTTGACATTCTGGGATAATGACTAAGTAGGTTGGGCTTTAATCACTTGTACACTAAGGCGTTATCTACTTGTACCTTTTAATTCACACGTCAATATTGACCAAGACAACTATCGAAACGACGACAAAATTGAGTAGGTCGTCATTGTACATTTGGAATTTTTTAAAACTATAGTTTATAAGATATGACAAAAATACGCACAAGAATTATAAGTTTGTACCCATAATGATGTTAAAACTCAGAGATTTGAGTGTATTAAGAAGAGGGTTAAAATAGAATTATTGTTTAAAAGAACAATTTACTCTCATTTTAGGAGTGTATTTATAAATTAAGAGAAAAAAATTTCTTGATTTAGGTTTCTTAAAATGTCTCTCTTTTATGTATTATCAACTACTACAAAAAGAAGTCTGGCCACCGACAGGGCAATAGGAACGGCCCTTAATTGGGCAAAATAGGCGGCGGTCACTGACAGGGCAACAGGAACGGCCCTTAATTGGGCAAAAGGCGGCAAACTAATAGTGCCAGGCACCTGCCTGACACCACCCCTATTAGCCCAACAAATTTACGATTTTATCCCACTTTAAAATTACAATTTTGTCATTAGTTCAAAATTATGTTTTTTTCCCCGCTTAAAAATAAATTTACGTTTTTACTCCCAGCTAAATATTTCAATTTTGCCCCCGGTTCAAAATTACGATTTTGCCCCGTTTCGTTTTACAGTTTTGCCATTAGTTTTTTTCCTTTAAGGGTACGATTTCCCCATCAGGTCAAAGTTATGTTTTTACCCCCACTTAAAAATAAATTTACGCTTTTGCTCCCAGCTAAAAAATCAAGTTTGCCATCGGTTCAAAATTACGATTTTGGCCCGTATAAATTTATAATTTTGCCATTAGTTTTTTTCTCACACCCAAGTTACGATTTTGCCCTCAACTTAAATTTACATTTTGCCCATCTTTTTTGTTTGTTTTCATGGTGAAATTACAATTTTGCCCCCAGTGTAGAATTACAGTCGTGCCGGCAGCTTCCTAGCACTCCCCCGTTGGTCCATTTAATTTACGATTTATCCCCGAATTAAAATTATGATATCGCCCTCAGTTAAAAATTACGTTTTTCCAATCGTTTTAGTTTTTTTAGTAAAACTATAAAGTTTTTTTTTTTAATTGGTTTACTCGATTTAATTTTTTTCGTGTGAAGGAGCTGCCTAACACTCGCTCATTAGTCCTGAAAAATTACAGTTTTCCCCTGAGCCAAAAATTACGGCCTTATCATCGTTTTTGTTTTTTTTCCCTAGCAAAATTTTAGTAGTCTTTTTTTAATTGATTGAGAATTATTCGGTCATCACCCCGTAACGCAAACGGGGCATCAACTAGTTATAATATAATAAGCATGAATATATTATTTTATATTTGGGGATCTATTTCTATTAGCGAGCGCCCTCGAAAGCCACAGAATTCTAAATCTAATGGACAACCCCTGTACCCAACTCACTTTTGTGAAACGAGGATAAGATTTCATGGCATGTGTCGCATTTTGAAAATATTTCTTTTCTTGAAATTGTATATAATATATAGCAGATGTAGAGGTCCATAGCCACTGTATCAATCAAACCAAAGAAATGTATCGTTTCGAACATATCTATATATATTAATAAAGGAGATGATTTGGGCTATTTGTCCTTGGATGGTGAAGCCAATTTGATGATGTGGCAAGCATTTGTTTAGTGGACTTTGATTTTGGGAGGGAATCCGTCTCAATTCTCAATACACAAACCAAAATTCTAAAAACACAAACCAAAAAAGAAGTGAACGCGGGATCCGGCAATTTTCGGGTCGGATGTATGGGTTTTCCAAACCCGTGTATATAAGGCATCTAAAAAACCTAAACTTCTCTACATCCACATTCTTCTCCTTCGCCGCATCATACTTGAAACCCTAGATTCACATCTCAGCTACGCTATTCCAGATCATATTGCCTATTCTGCAATTTCTCTCACATCTCAGTTCTTCCAGGTATGTTGATTTTTGTATTTGATATGGATTTATACCTTTCTTCTTGCTCTCAAACCCTATTGTATCTTCCCCATTCACGTTTCCTAAATTTGAGTTTTTTTCTTTTTTTTTGCAATCAAACACTAATTTCTAATCACCAAACCCTAATCCCGCTACGCAGTTCTCCCTCAACCTCAGTTCCACCATTCAGCGATTTCACTTTGGATCTTGATGATTAGGTAATGAATGTGAGTGATTTCACTTTGAATCTTGATGTTTTGTATCAGAATTCCTATATTTTATAATGTGTTTTTCTTTCTTCAAAGTTCAAAAGGTAGATTGTATGAGGATATGAACACTTCTCTCGCCATTGAAGAATATATAAACGGTACAGTTGTTTGTAAATTTTTTTGGATATGAATTATTTCTGTACATTGGTTATTGTATGTATACAAGTATTAGGTTTGATATCCAGTATTTTGTTTACAATTTAAAAGTTTTAAGACGCACACCAAGTGCTTGATGAAATGCTACAGCAAAAGTGATTACTATTTCACATGTTACTAATTGGGTTCTTAGTGTTCCTTGCTCTTTGATTACAAATTTATTTTAGATGTAATTTAATTTTTCTATAATAGTCTATACATTATAATACTTATACATATAAGTTGCTTTCTAATTGTTGATGTCAACTTTGTTCCAAAACAGTTATGGAATATGTCGCTGGAGGAGAGCTATTTGACAAGTTTGTAGCGCAACGCTTCAGTGACGATGAGGTTCTACTACCACGTATACCAAAGGATTTATTTGTTTTAGATGATACATGTAAATCATTCTGGCTTCAACTTATGTGTCGCTTACCCAACTTTGCTAATTTTTTTTTGTAGAGATATAATGACTTTACTTATGTGAAAAGATACATTAACTGAAGAGGAAGCTTGGTTTTATGTCGGAGAAACTGTTTTGGCAATCGAATCCATTCACAAACATAACTATATTCAGAGGTTATAACAATTTTCCTTAATTCACTTCATACAAACATGTGACAGGTTTTTTTTTTATCAGAAATGTAATGTTTTTTAACTGTGACACGGATATTAAACTTGATAACTTGGTGCTTGATAAATTCGGCCACATGAAACTATCAGATTTTGGATTATGTAAACCGTTAGACTGCACTAATCTTCAGCAAAATGATTTCACTGCTGCAAAGAACTTAAGTGGGGCTCTTCAAAGTGACGGATGCCCTGCTGTACCGAGACGCACTCAACAGGAGCAACTGCAACATTGGCAGAGAAATAGGAGGATGCTGGTATGTTATTTTTGTTTAGAGTAAAATGCGATTTTTGTCGCTGAGGTTTGGCCAGTTTTGCGACTTTTGTCCAAAGGTTTGTTTTTCCGCATCTAGAACCAAAAGTTTTGATGAATAGTAGGACCCGATGTTAACATGTGTGTGTAGGCAATTGATGAATATTGAATGTATATGTTACAAATAAAGATATGTATGTTGTGTTGATGTAGATTGGAGCTCATCAATTCAAGGTTAGCAATGGGGATTGCATATTCACAGAAAAGTTAAAGTTCTATGAAGTGAATGATAAGGTTAGCTTAGCTTGAATTTACTCTAGAGTATGGTTATGTTTACTATTTCATTAGCAGATATAAGCACACATGTCTTGTATTGAGAAAGCATGTAAATTTGCTCTTTTTAATTTAAACAAGAGGCGGTTAGAGTATGAACACGTTAGGTGTTTTTCTTGATGGTGTTGTAGAAGAGCAAGTAAGAATAATTTGAACATACGCTTTCATCGCTTATAATAATTATATAAACCTGAAGCTTTATAATAATAAAATCACTTCTTATTTGTATGAGTATATAAGCAATAAGAATCACTTAAAAAATAAATGGGATTGATGCATTCTTTCAGATCATTAAATTGTATTTAGTTTTTAATTTGATGAATTGCAATGATGCTATTACCCCACATTGAATGAAGTTTATCTTTATTGGGTGGAATCATAATTTGTGTAGTTCCGTAGAAGTTTTAGGCTCTTACAAATAGTTTATTTTTTCTAATGAAAATGAGTTTCACATTCTTTTCTTCTTCTTTGCAGGCCTTAGATGCAAAATTAATTATCTTTAAGAAAAAGAGAAGAAAGAATTATTGATGAATAAAATGTCATAGACAGGTAAAGATAGATGTTTGCTATTTCAACCCATTTAATTATAAATTGGTTGATCTGGGTTAATTGGGTTGATCTGGGTTATGTTCTATTTTAATGGGTCAAATTGTTAAAATAATGCTAAAAATATGAATTGAAAACTATCTACAGATTGTTTTTGCTAATCACTTTCTCCACAACTTAATATTGTTTTTGCTAATCACTTTCTCCACAACTTAATTATTATAATAACACTATCGTGTGTGCTGTCATGTTTGAAATGTTAATTGCATACATTATAACATTGATTAATCAATTTTAATTTGTATCAATGCGTTTCGCAGAGGTTAGTTTACTCACCATGTTAAATCCGTGTCAATGTCTAATTTTACTTCACAAGAAGTTGAAGCCCTTAAAGAAGGCAGTAATCAGGTACAGATATCATCTAATATTATTTTCTATCGGGGGAATTTATTTATTTACTCACACGATATTTACAATTTACTTCTCCAGCGTGCAATGGAAACATTTATAAGAGATTGGGACCCACGAGAACATAGACTTCTACATAACAGGTGATGCACTTTTATACTTTTACGTTTTTACATTTAGTGTTTGAGTAGAAAGAATGTTAATTTAGTTTTTTATGCATGCTCGCTATTACAGCAATGTGGAGAAAGTTTGAGATTTTATAAAGAGTGTCTACGTGGATAAGAAGTTTTTCACTTCAAAGGCGTCCGGAAAACCTTCTAGAGATGCAATGGATGGTTCGGTTCTATATTGGATGTGATGGAAGTTGTTTTGAAGGTAGTTTATTCCTACTTCGTATATTGTGTTTGAATATATGTTGTAGTAGTTGGTTGTGAAAGATATTGGAGAGACTTTTTATGGTGTGATAAATTGGAGAGACTTTTTGTTGCTGTTAATAGTATATGTTGCACAATAAAAGAACTTTATTTTGTTTATTATGGAATGACAGGCATTTGCACCAAGGAGGTACTATGAAATCGACCTCCATTAACGGCGTGAAGATGTATACAGTTGTAGGATAACATCGCTCGCTGGCCACTTGGCTACCGCCGAAGAAGCTTAGAGCTCTTCGCAAAGACAAAAGTATGGATATTGCTTATTGTTTTTAGTTTCGTTAATAAACTTGATTGTGAATTTGATCTGTTAGATGTGGTACTTTTTTTTCATTAGCTATACAAGAATTGTTGTATTCTTTATTTAATGGTGTTATTTCTATGAAAAGATTACACGGAAAGGGTGGATTTGATCCAAGATTTAAGATTTGTCAACGTTCTAAAGCCATTGGTACATAATTGCACGCCAATTACTCGACAAAATGTCTCAATGAAGTGCTGCCATAAAAATTGAAGTCATAACGATGTCCAGCAGAGTTCCAGCAATAAGCAACTAACACACTTCTACTACAAATTGCACCACCAATATGTAAGTTTAAGTGCACAAGAATTGTTAATTTGCAAAAAAAAAGAAAAAGAAAAAAAAACCATTTAAATATTTTATACTCTATTACAAGAATCGATATTTTGTCAAAAATCCAATTTATGGAGTGGATTTGGTCCACCAGGCACAAGTTGCTCTTATTCGTTCACTTGATTTAGTTGTCTAACCTTCATAGCTGCATTGCCTTATTATTACTATCGTATTGTTTTTATATGAATTAAATATTTAAATTTCCTTACTTGTGTTAAATATATTTACTAATTTTTCTGTTGCTTTATTAATAATAATTTTTTAGTAAAAGTAAATTATAAATGTGCATCATAACCCGTCAATAAGTTTATAGTTTGTACATAAAATCATGGGACCGCCATTGGTACGGCATGGTAGCATACTGGGTCGGACTTTTTTGGTCTCACATAATAACCCATTAACAATATGGATATTATATAAGGTTTCATAACTTCATTTCTCTAAACCCTAGGTATCAGCCACCATGTTCCTCCTCCTTCTTCCTTACAATTCCTTTCAAAATGTTCCTCCTTCTTCTTCATTGTTGTTCTACGATTCAAACTCTACAATCGATCGGTATGTATTAATCATTTTGATATCTGTTATTTTGATTGTTAATTTCATCTATCTTTGTTGGTTTATCCCGTCTTTATTATTAATGTTGTTTATATGGTTTTTTCACATATAATCGGCGATTCCTTTATTGTTACGATTCCAAGTGTAAATCAGGTTAGTATTATTTGTTATTCCAATTGTTATTATGTTATATACTTGATCGTTCTTTCCCATTTGTAACGTGAATGTTTATATAATTTTTTCACATGTAATCAGCGGCGATTGTTTCCGGTTCTTATTCCATAAGTAAATCATTTCAGTATTATTTGTGATTCCGATTGTTAATTTTGTATATCTTTCATTCTTATGTGGCTAGATTTATATGTCATGCCAATTTTTTGGGGAAAAGTAATCGAAACCTTGCTGAGTGCGACATTTATCATCAGGTTAGAAATAAAAAAAATAGTATCTTTGCATTATAGTTTCCCTTTAATTTCTTTGTTGATTATATGTGGTTTAAGATTCAAACTTAATCACCATCGTTGTTTCTTTGTTTTTTGACCTCCATCTGCTACTGATATGTTTTTTAATTGAAATAGGTATGAAACTTCTATTTATTTATGGCTGACCTCCATATCTCTCTACCTATTGACTTGGATCTGCATATTCAATCAAGAATCTTTAAAAACATCTAAGGTAAAACTACATGATGATGGTTAAATATTGTTTGTTTATGTTGTTCGATCTTCAATTTATTCAAGAAAAGTTAAGCTTTTGATGTTGAAAACCGTTTCGGCAGTTGGTAATGTTTGTTGTTGTTCTTATTTTTTGTAGATCATTAGACATATAGAGAAGGTATGTAAACAATATTAGATTGTTATGTGTTTTAAGTATTTTAACTCAATTTTAAAGAATTTTCATGTATTTTTTGTTTTGTTGTTTATGATTTACATTATCTGATTTGAATGTTATGAGGGGATTATTTTTTGTGGATGTCTTTATTGAGTGATGTTGTTATTGATTCTTTTGTTTAGGTTTAAATTTTTTCATGAATAAACCTAAATGTTATGCCACTGCCGGACTATCAATCTTCGTCGAACATGTTACAGGTAATTTTCTTTTGATAGTTTTTTTTTTCTTAATTTTTGATCCCTTATAGTTTTAGGTTTCATCGTTTATGCTCAGTTTTTTTTACTGTCTTTTTTTAGTAATAAATTTTGTATTGTATTAATTATCAATCCATTAAAGAATTTGTATATTTTTATTGTCTGATATGTTTTTTTTCGGAATATTGATTGTGTTTCTAAAAATAAATATTTTTTTTAAAATTTTTTGAAATCGTTCCTTTTTTTTTCTTTTATAAGTTTCTCCCGTTATTATGAGTATGTTTCTATAAATAGTTTACCGTTTTATTTTTTTTTAAGCGTTCATAATTAAATTGCAGATATGGATCAGAGTAACAACAATCCTTCATTTTAAAGCTGATTGAGTAAGATGATCCATTATTTTTGGTATGTTTATTGGTTTTCTAATTACTATTCATATTTTAATATAGCTGATGTTTATCTTTTGTTTTATTTTTTAATAAACTCATAGGAAATACCTAATGACTTTGCTTCAATGATGTGGGGAGAGCAACCACCTTAAAAATAATCTGTTAAGATTGTTGATGGCAACAAGTTATGGTTTGTAAGACGGAAAAAAACTGATTTGGGCCCTGTACTTGGTGATGGCTTCACCAAAGTTGTTTGGGACAGTCGTATAACAAAAAATGACTATCTTATGTTTCAGTCATATTTTTTTCATCACTCTTTAAATTTCCAGTAACTTTTCATGTATTGTACTATCATTTCTACGTATTTTCATGTTTTCCATTGATGATAAACCTATGTTAGTTTTAATTATTTTTTTAGAAGATAAAAGTTTTGATTCTATAATTATAACCGTGTGTTATGATGTTTTATTTTAGCTTTCTGCTGGTGTTTAGAAAATGCATAATGCGTTCAAACAACTATATTCATCTTCTTCTGAACTTCCAATGAATGTCGTCGCTAATGATTGTTCCTTTGCTTCTTATTTTATTTTATCATATATTATTTTTTAAAACATTGAAGAGACTAATGAAATTCTTTTTTCCCAAAATCTTTCAGATTTCAGATGTTGGTTCTCTTACATTATGAAAGGTAATTCCTGAATGACGTCTTGAACGTGTTAAAGTAGAAGTTAAAGAAGAAGTTGCTGCTTAAAGTGTTTAGTATTAGGGTTTATAAATGTTTTTTCTCAGTATTACATTTTATAAATGTTTACTTCTACAGACGTTCGTATCATCGATTAATCTACCCTATTCATCATGAAATTTTCATTTATTCATATATATGTATATATATTATTTTAGAAACATAGATTAACAACCCGGGAGTATTCCCGGGTATAACCTAGTTACCCTATATACTTAAAGCACAAAGTCGGTGCCCTCGTCACCGACCAAACACGTTTTAGTCCTCCACGTTGTGCCATACTCCACCAGAAGAGAGATGGGAAACGGGAAGATAGGAAGAGAGCGATTCAAGGAGAAAGAGTTAAAGAGATGAGAAAGTGACAAGGGAGGGTCCGGCCACGGTTGTTCCGCGACGGCGCCATGGAGGGAACGCCATTGTACAATGATGGTGACGACGTTCGACGGTGTAATAGGTCACTGGTCTTCGTCAAAACAGTACCCAAGGTGGATGGGAAGCACCATTGATGGATTCTATGGCTGTAACCGCCTTCCAGATTTGCTCATCTAGGATCCCATGTTCTTCTGCACATCCTCCTCAATTCAAATGGTATACATTTCATTTCCGATCATCAAGTTCAGGCTTCAATTAAGCAAACAAATTGCAAATAGTATGATTGTATGAGTTCCGATGCAGGTTAGAGATATGATAATCCCTAATTTCTTAATTTCAGTCTGTTTGATGAATATTGCTCAAATTAGTTTGATGAAACGGAAGCAATTAAAGATCTTGATGAGTTATGTGTAGTCGATAATAAGTATCTTAATTCAAATGTTGAGAAATCACTTCTTGTAGAACGGTCTCAAATCTCTTTACAAAGGTTTATTCATGATGTTTAAGTTTATATTTCTTTGCCTTAATAGATAATAATTGTGACCCGTTTAACCCATAAAAACGAGGTTGATTTGGGTAGCATTTTGCCTCAAAATGGTCCAAAGTTGTGAGAATATATTAAGAATGCATGATACCTTAATTCGTTTTGCATCAAACATAAACATTGGATTTTGTTTGTACGAATATGGTTCTTTAACTAATGGTACTAAAAAAACATGAAGTTTCTTATTCGGTTCAAATTCCAGTTTGCATTCCAGTTCGATTTTGAAAACGTCAACCCAAACAACCTATGTGAACAACCCGATGAACACCCCAGGGACCCGTTTAAAATAAAACAAAACTCAAATCATCCTCTTTATGAGCAAATGGGCCGAAATTACTTCGTCATATTTCGTTTAATTTGAAGATAGCATCAAGCTTAACCTTTGTCATAGATTGACTTTAGCTAACCGTAGATCACTAGCTCAATGTACACCATCTTATCAATCTTGTAGACGTGTATAATTGTTTTGTACTTATTATGATTGAAGCGCGAGTGTTGCAAAATATGATGAACCAGTACCAAAACGAATCTTACGAGTTATATCAGGTCTGGTGATGGCAATTTTACATTCTTGAAATAATCTCAATGTATGTTGACTTTAACATATTTGATTTTGTCATAAGGCAAAGACCTGTGCATTTATGTATATATGTTTTTCATTTGTGTTTCTATAGGAAATATAACAATAATATATTCTGCAGATTTAATTTTACAAGTGAGGGAAATTGTTCTACTTGAGACAAAAGAGGGGTATTTTTAAGGGTTGGGCGAGCAAATTATTTCCTAGACCTGGCAAACGGGTTGGTTCGGGTCGGGTCGGGTCATGGGTCAAAACGGGTTCGGGTCAAAACGGGTCGGGTCAAAACGGGTCAATTACAAAAAAGGGTTGTTTTGGTTCGGGTCGGAACGGGTTCGGGTCGGAACGGGTTCGGGTCAGAACGGGTTCGGGTTGAAATGGGTCCGGGTCAGAACGGGTTTCGGGTCGGATCGGGTCGGATTGGTTAAAAATTGCTTTCTTTCACGTCTAAGCTAAGAGTATTATTTCATTTGCCGTTCAAGTGAAAAAAGTATTATTTATTTATTTTAAGTATTTATATGTATTTCAAATTCCAAGTTAGAAGTTAGATAAAAATCAATAAGCATATAAACATTTACTTGCAATCCCAAACACTCGCAAGAGTGATGTTGTACATTGCCTTCACGATCTTCTACATCCATAAATAAGTTTGCAGAATTTTCATTTCGTGATTTTCCAACACGAATTGCTTGATACACAAATAATTAAAATTGCCTTCTTTGATCTCTCAGTCGCCCTCTTTGTCTCCATTACAGAAAGCTAGAGAGAAATCTAATTAACAAAAATACATACCTATATAAACTTAAGTTCGATCAATCTACATGATCTGCATTAATTCACATATACATTATCAGTTGATGCTAATATCCACGCCAACAGCGATGCATTTACCAGCCTTTACTTAGCCATTCAATCCGATTTGGATCAAGCGCGGGAGGTCCGTGTTTTTTCATATATCAATTATATTGTACATTGTTGTTTCAGACGTACCAACCTATTTTATTTTGGATATATAGAAATCGGAGGTTGTTGCGGCCGAGAAAAACAGGGCGACAACGGTTGCTCTTAATGCCGAAATCCGACGGACTAAAGCTTGGGTCGAAACGGTTTGATTGGAAACGGTTCGCATCGAAACGCTACGGGTCGAAACGGTACGCGTCGAAACAGTTCGCGCCGAAACGGTACTGGTCGAAACAGTACTGGTCGAAACGGTATGGGTCGAAACGGTTCGATTCGAAACGGTTCGGGTTGAAACGGTACTTGGTCGAAACGGTACTGGTCGAAACGGTACTGGTCGAAATGGTACGGGTCGAAACGGAAACGGTACGGGTCGAAACGGTTCGATTCGAAACGGTTCAGGTTGAAACGGTACGGGTCGAAACGGTGCGCGTCGAAACGGTTTGCGTCGAAACGGTACGGATGGAAACAGTTCGCGTCGAAACAGTACGAACCCGTCCCGACCCCAAACTCGTCTCGTGCGGAAACTCGTCTCGGCCCAAAACCAGTTGCGATCCGAAACCCATCCAACCCGTGTCGGCCCGAAACCCGACCCGAACCGACCCCGTTCCGATCCAAAACCTGCGTCGTGTCGAAACCCGTCTCGGCCCGAAACTCAATTTGAACTGAACCCGTGCCGATCCAAAACTTGTTTCGTACCGTAATCCGTCTCGTGCGGATACTTGTGCCGGCTCGAAACCCATTCCGATCCGAAACCTACCCCATTTCTTTATGACACTAACCCACATTGACCCATTTCTTTAATGTTGTCGACCCGTTTTGACCCGAAAATAAAAATATGGAATTTCAAGTAACCCATTGTGACCCATTTAGTTAAAATATCTTACCCAAACCAACCCATAAAATTTTAAAAGCAACCCAAATTGACCCACTTAGAAGCTTTGGGTCAAGATTGCCCCCTCTACTGTATTTCCCGAAAATGCAAAAAAAAAAAAAAAAAAAAAAAATCATCAGACTTCATCTTCAACAAGCACGGATTCGATTTCAACTTGGGAGAAATGTGCAGATAATCACAACTCATTTTACCTGTTGCAACTTAATTTCAAAGCTATATTAAACAGTGGTCTTAGGAATTATCTTTAATGCTTCATTTAGTAATTTAAACTTATTGACTTCTTGTTCTCATGGCAGGACTAAAATCTAGCGAATCACTGGAGGTTTTTAAGACTAAAGTTCTATCAAAGGTAGACTGAACCTTTGCGTTTTTTTTTTTTTTTTTTTTCTAATATAAGGTAGACATCCAAAATGGTATCCACACTTAAACTAGGCAAACTTGGTGCACCAGGCAACTTCTTGAATATAGGGACTGACTTCAAGTATTTAACATTATTCAAATAAATGTTATATTATAAATGTAAAAATGATTATTTTTGGTCCACTCTACAAATCTCAAGAATGATGTATTATGTACATATACTTTTAGTGAATCCTGCCTTCTCTGTATATTTATTATTGTTATTATAACTATTATTAGTATTGTTATTTCATCTTTATTTTTTCATATTTTGGGTTGGATAATTGCTTTATGGATCGTATGCCTTTGAATTTGTAATATTTTTATTTTCTTTTTTACATTGCTTCTACTTATGCGATAATTTGAAGGGAAATAGTTTGCTTATAATGATGAAGAGAAGTTTGTTCATCGTTCGTTCAATTGTAAAAAGTTAACATTATACTTTTATATCAAATCAAATACGATGTATTTTTGAGTTTAGTTAGCATGCCCAGAATATTCATTTTCATATGCTTACCATTAACTATAACACGGTTTTCCATTGTCTTTTAACGCACGTGGATCATCACATGGAAGGCAAGCGATAATTACTTTATGGTTTGATCCAATTATAATGCTTATATAGGTTACGTTAAATTCAATCGGATGCGTCGAAACACGCCTTTTCATAAGGTTAATTAACGCATCACATAACGTCGGGACTATTCTATTCGATGTTTGCAATGTATCCGCGCCGCAACGCGCGCGGTCTTATAACTAGTTTCTATTATTTTAGGATTCATTTTCTTTTCTAGGAATATCACTAACACTCGTAGCTCGTTTATAAACGATCTTGATTCAGGTTTCACTCACCTCCCTTTCAACAAGTCGTACTATGTCATTCATAAACCCTATAATTTTGCTCTTGAGAAGCGCTATAGCTTCATCCATGGGGTTCACAAACTATGGGTTTTCTCCAATGATAAATCATTTCGTCCTGAAAGTCCCACCAAACCTCGCTCCGAGTTATCAGTCAATGTAAGTGTCAAATTTTTTAATGAGTTATTCTAGTTGAACCGAGTTCTCTAAAGTCACACCAAACAATTAACTTTTGTTTATTTTTATCTAAGTTTCAATCTAAAATTTTAATGAAATAAACTTAACCGTACAAATTTTATAGGGTCACGTGTATTCTACGAGTGTTTGGCAATTTGAAGCAGATGTGTTTGTGCCACATGGGACTAGTGGTGTGAGCTTGATGCAAGTGTTTGGGGGATCTCCACAGGCTACAACACTAATGATTCGTGTGTACGATGGAAGTCTTTACTACTATAGAAGCAAGGTTATTTTTAACCATATATACAATAAATGGTTCCGACTGAATGTTATCCATGATGTCGGAAACAACAACGTTAAGATCTACATAAATGGAGATCTTAAGTTTGAAGGGCGTGGCCGAGGTGGAACCGAACATTATTTTGAATGTGGAGTCTATGCACAAGATGAAGATTCCCCCTGTATGGAATCTCGATGGAAAAATGTTAACATATATAAGAAATCCAATTAGCTTTCGAACTGTTTCGTTCTTATAAAGTTACATGATATGACAATATTTCCATTCGGTTTTATCTTTATTTATATTATGGGTGTCAGACAAAACCAAATGGTTGTTCAAAGACAAGAAATTGACACATTCAAATGTAGTTCGTAGTGGTTCGTAACCAGATTTGAACATAACTAAAATATACTAAAATATATTTTTTATATGTAGATGTAAATTTATATTGATTTTTCATCAAAAATACACAGTTATTGTTCGTAGTGTTTTTTAAGATCTCTAAAAAAGTAAAAATTATATGCTGATTATCATTTATCAATTTACGGAATATGTAAATCCTTTTATAAGAAAAATACACAGCTATTGTTCGTAGTGTTTTTTAGAATTATGTATACATTTTTTGGCACAGTTAATTACTGTTAAGTGTTTAAAAATCGTTCATGCACTCGACACACGTAATTATAATCAGGCAATGTTATAAATGGTAGCTAGAGGGATGAAACTATTCAAAACAAAAGCTCTTTATTACAATATTCATGATTATGCTTTTGTGCTTACATCCAACAAATAACATTCAAAATCTACCAAAGAGTTGTAGCATTATTAGTGGTGGAATTGGCAGAATGTGGTGGAGGTGCGGTGGTTGGAAAGGGAGGAGGGGTGGTCGTAACATTGCCATTATCAGAAACATCACAATAGCCACGTAATATATCACCTTCTTCTGAAGTGAAACCAAGTGACCCCATCAATGACGGCCAACACAACTTTTCAATTTCCTTGATGGCCCTGCAACAACCCATCCCTAGATAAGTTTCTCCATTCAAAAAGAAAAGTATGATCTCTCCTGTGCAAGCATGAAGTTCAAACAATGTTTCCCAACACCCCGTTGAACCACCATCTTGACCATCATTACCTTTCTCGAGCTTGAGTCGTGCCACTAAGGATGGCGCACCAATTGTGGTTGTGTTGGTTAACGGCCTTGCGTGGACCAACATAGACACGGTTGAAAGAACTAGGGTTAGTACGATTATGGGAGAAAGTTTAGCCATGGTTAACTTGTTGTGTGGTTTTACATGAGATGGTATATGAGTTGAATTTATAGGAGATCAATGGTGAGGGGTTACAGATATTAGGAGGCCAAGGGACAAACACTAAAGAAAAATTTAAAGAGATATAATGTGATAATAACTACATGTATTATAAGCTAGTAATTAACAAAATTACTACATTAATACATGATTATTGGACAATGGAAGAATTAATAACCTTCATATGTTATATCATATAAGGGTGTACGGGGTGTAAGAGTGGAATGCATTCGGTGACCCCATTCACCTAAGGGGAACACCGCCGCCATCCCTTAGGTGAGTGGGTGAGGGGAGTGAAATGGGGGGGGGGGGGGTTCACCGAAGAGAGGGGAGGAGAGAGGGAGGAGAGAGGGAGAGCTTGACCAATCAATGCTTTTCTTTTTTTTTTTTTTTTTTTTTAAAAAAAAAAAAAACCAATTCACCTAAGAGGGGAGTGCCGCCATCAATTTAGGGTGTTAAGGGAGTTTAAGAGGGGAGTTGACGTGGCACACGAGTATTGGTTGGGCGTAAGAGAGGGGACTCACCTCTTAGGTGAGCACCCCTTACACCCTAACATCTCTCAAAGTCTTCTCATCATATATATTTATAGTTAATTACTATTACGTAAAACGTATTTTTAGTTCAACTAAAATTTATTAAACATATATCATGTTTTTTTAGTACTGCTTCCTAGATAGAGGATGTAACCCTTTGTTAATTGTATTCTTACTTACAAGATTAGCATATGTAAAACAAAATAAATATTTACTAATTATTCAACCTATAATATAACACCTAATTTGTTTCAAATAGTGGGGAATCCGCGCGTTCCAGCGGAGTCGACAATATGGGCCGAGAACATGATTCAAACCTAAAACGTTAAAAAATCGTATATACATACATATAAAAGCACTCAGCCTTCGCGGCTGCAACGCACGAAAACCCTTATGATAAACATTATATAGTATATAACCGCAAATTATTTATCTAGTGGGAAATTCGCGTGTTACGGCAGAGTCAACAATTTACATCTAAATAATTAACTAACTTCTCTAAAATTACAAAACACATTTTATGTTAAATTTGATTAATTTTGATTCATTGATTAGTCCTTTTGTCCAAATACACAAATACAATAGAATATGTTTTTAAATATATGTTCTTCATGAATGTGTGAGTTTATTATCCATAAGCTTATTTTTAATTATTTATAAATAATCTAATATATAGTATAGATTTATTAAAGATAAATGCCATTGATCATGGGAAGAGGAGTATGAATGGAAGAAAATGACAAAAAGTTAGGCATTTTAACTTGGCCCTTTATATGTCATCTTAAAATTTGATGAGAACTTACCAATTTGTACCTAGGAAATGCTTTATATAGTAATAATAGTGCGGAACTAGCGTGTTGCGGCGAAGATGACAATGCAAGATGGGAATATAATTTAAACCTTAAATAATAAAAACAAACCATATATAATTTGTGTGTGCGTGAGTGTATATGCACTCGCGCTTCACAACGAGGTAATTTTTAATTTTTAACGGTAACTTTAAGGTTAATTTGTTGAAGCACGATAGTAGCAGTGAGTAGTTGTGGTGGTTTGTTGGTGACAGCAAAGAACCCATGGGAAGAAAATACTGGTGCGAATGATAGTGAAAGTGGTGTTACGATAATGACGCTAAATAGAGATAAACAGTTTGCATCTTAATTCTCAAATCACAATTCAATACATTAATCATGCTAGAGTGAATACAAATTTCCACGTTGTCTCCTCCTAATTCTCAAATAATATATTTAAATAATATTTAGGGTGCGTTTGGTTCATAGAAATTCAATGGAAGTTAAGAGAATTGGAATTTGAATTCCATCTCTTAAGATGTTTGGTTCACAAAATTTGATGGAATTGGAATACCAATTCCAATCTTCATGTGTTTGGCTGAGAATGGAATTATTGGAATTAGCCATGAATTCCTTCAAATTCCGTTAACTAAAGGAATTCAAAATCCTTCGTATGTATATCTGAAGCATATAAAGTGAATACCCATTGGAATCTTCAACCGTTTCGACCCGCACCGTTTCAACCCGTACCGTTTCGACCCATACTAGTTTCGATCCGAACCGTTTCGACCCGTACCGTTCGACGTGAACCGTTTCGACCCGTACCGTTTCGACGCGAACGATTTCGACCCGTAACGTTTCGATGCCAACGGTTTCAAACCGTACCGTTTCGACGCTAACGGTTTCGACCCATACTGTTTCGACCTATACCGTTTCGACGCAAACCGTTTCAACGCAAACCGTTTCGACGCGTACCGTTTCGACGCGTACCGTTTCGACTCGTACTGTTTTGACCCGAACCGTTTCGAATCGAACCGTTTCAATGCGAATCGTTTCGACGTGAACTGTCTCGACCCGTACCGTTTCAACAAGTACCGTTTTGACCTAAACTGTTTCGACCCGTACCGTTTCAACCCAAACCGTTTCGAATCGAAACATTTCTAGCGATTTCGAAGCGAATAGTTTTGAAGTGAACTGTTTCGATCGGAACCATTCGAAAGAACTGTTTCCAATCTTCATGTGTTTGGTTGATAATTGAATTGGAATTGGAATTAACCTGGAATTCCTACAAATTCCTTTTACTAAAGGAATTCAAAATCCTTCCTATATGTGAAGTAATTAAAGTAAATTCATTGGAATCTTCGATCGCTTCGACCAGCATCGTTTCAACCCGTACCGTTTCATCCCATACTAGTTTCATTGCGAACCGTTTCGACCCGTACCGTTTCGCCGCGAACCGTTTCAACCCGATCCATTTCGACGCCAACGGTTTCGACCCGTACTGTTTCGAATCGAACCGTTTCGACGCCAACGGTTTCGACCCGTACCGTTTCAACCCGTAACGTTTCGAATCGAACCGTTTCTAATCGAACCGTTTCGAAGTGAACCGTTTCGATGTCACACCCCGACCACGTAAAACAACAAAACGTGGCAGAAACGTCGGGGAGTGTTGTAACAGAATCATTGTTTCACAACCATGGATTAAACAAATTTCGTTTTATTGAAATAAATGAGTTACAATGTCTTAACAATAAAGAAACATAACAAAATTAACTAGTCTTGCATCTTTTAATGTCACTAAGGCCTCGTCCAATCCTATGTGAGCATGCATCAATATCATCATCAAATATCATCAACTATTGTACCTGAAACACATGTGAAAATACGTCAGCATAAAAATGCCGGCGAGTACATAGGTTTTATGAAAAATAGGATCCATGACTTAGGTTTAAGAAAATGTTTAACCAAAAACTTGTCATGAATCCAGTTTAAGTGTTTGCTTTTATAAAACGTTTGAAAATCGATGATAGATAGGTATAGTTAAAAAGAATGATGTAAGGTTAAATGAATAACCAAGTAAAAATGAGTTTGTATAAAACAAACTGTCTTGTAAAACAATGTCTTGTGAAAAAATATGTTATTTGTGTAAAAATGTATAAATCCAAACTAAATGAGTTAAATAACGCTATGACATGTAATACAATACAAGCACTTATATATAGGAAGTACCAGCGGCGTATCCACCATGCTTGTATCATACTACACACATATCGTTACTTAAGCCATTAAACAAACCACCAATGTATAAAGTCCATGTTTAAACCAACCATCAAATGTTCTTGTCTAAACCATTGTCATATGTTTAAAACCCAAAATGTAGTCATGTAGTTAAGTGTAAACAAAAGTTATGTATGGTAAGTAACAAAATGAGAATACTTAACCATAAGTAAAAAGGAACAAAACAAAGTATTTTGAATAAATCAAAAAGTTATGTTTTGCCAAGTAAAAGCTTGTTTTATTGATACAAACATTTATGTGGTAAGTTAACGCATTAGGTGACCATAGTTGTATGGGGAAAATCTTCAGAAACGAAAATGAACAAACGGAGTCATTTCCAACGGTTGCTTCTTCAGAAACAGAAATGAAAGGATAATCAAACGGATATTCATTTCCTCAACGGAAAATCTTCAGAAACGAAAATGAACAAACAGAGTCATTTCCAACGGTTGCTTCTTCAGAAACAGAAATGAAAGGATAATCAAACGGATATTCATTTCCTCAACGGAAAATCTTCAGAAACGAAAATGAACAAACGGAGTCATTTCCAACGGTTGCTTCTTCAGAAACAGAAATGAAGGGATAATCAAACGGATATTCATTTCCTCAACGGATAATCTTCAGAAACGAAAATGAACAAACGGAGTCATTTCCAACGGTTGCTTCTTTAGAAACGGAAATGAAGGGATAATCAAACGGATATTCATTTCCTCAACGGATAATCTTCAGAAACGAAAATGAACAAACGGAGTCATTTCCAACGGTTGCTTCTTCAGAAACGGAAATGAAGGGATAAACAAACGGATATTCATTTCCATCAACGGATATTCTTTCAAAAGTGAAAAATGAATAGCTAGTTCATTTCTCTTCAACGGGTGCTTCATCAGAATTGAAAATGAACAGGGTTCACTCTAGACGTATGACAAAACTCGCTGTGGTTTCTGTGCACTAAATTCCATAATTATGTACGCGTCCATAATTACGTAATTCCTTGCACAGTCCGCACAGTACATATCATAATGTGTAGGGGAAGAAAAATCAAACCTGTAATGAGTGTGGCTAGACTACCATAGGGTCCTTTTAATTAGATCGACAAATGATCACTTTAATTTGACCACCAAGGAGTCTTTTTAGCTATATCATTACATGATATTCCTAACCAGATTTTTGGATTAATCTGTTTAACTAGACCACTCAGGGGGTCTAATTATGGAATAGTCATGTATAATCCATGGGTCTTAACTATTACGTAGAAGCCCATTAAGGATTTAAGGTAGTACCTTTTGATATCCTACTATGAATCCCTTATAGAAGGTTCTACGAGGATTTGGATGACAACAAAGAAAATTGGATCACACCAAGAACATAAAGGGAGAACATAAGCACATAATCACAAAGTTGTTTAGTTTGACTTTTAATTTGTTATCTTTGGACGCGGATACTTAAAGCACACCAGGAATCCAATCCGTGGATTTCATTTGGCACTTTAATCACTTTCAAGAATCTATCTATAAAGATAGAATGATCTACCAAAGATTCGATTTCGTTTTCAAGAAAACGCAATAGATCATAAAATGGAAGGATTTTGGGGGTAGTATGTTTTTCAAGGAATACAGCTCCTTGATTGTCGGTATTGAAGGGGATACATTGTTTATACATGCTATCACATTTGCACATTGCAATGTAAAATAAAAAAGATTTATTTATAAACAATGATAACAACTGTTTAATGGACCTTGACAACAAAAGAAAATAATACATAAAGCTTGATTATTTCTAAACAGTGTTGTCTTCCAATCGGTCAGATGCTCATCCTTGCGCTGGATTCGCATTAGCAAGCTTTGGGTAATTTCTTCGGAAATGGCCTATCTCGCCACAGTTGAAGCAAGAACCTGGTGGAAAACGACCTTGAGCAGGATTGTTGCCAGCTTGATTTGGTGCACCTGCAGCTGGGCAAACCCTTGTTGTATGGCCTATGAGTCCACAAACTTGGCATGTGCGGCACTTCACACCAGCATGATGATGGAGGCTACATTGGTTGCACAAGGGTGCAGTTCCGTTATAGGGTTTCCTAGCAGGGGGTTGAGCTGGTTGGTTGGGGACGGCTTGATCATTGTGAGTAACCATAGCGAAGTTCTGAGAAGCCTGTTGCTTCTTTGACTTCTTAGGGGATCCAGTCTGTTCCTCCTTAGGTTTCGATTCCTCGACCGGTTTCTTGTCACCTTTTCGGAAAAGCTTACGTTTCCTGATCTGAGATTCAGTCAAAGTTGCAGATAGCTCAATGGCCTGCCTAACCGTAGTGGGGTTACTACCAGTAACAATATCCTGAACTGAGTCAGGGAGGCCATCAATGTATTTTTCGATTGCCTTATCCAAAGGCGTAACCATGGAAGGACACAACAGACTCAGCTCCTCATATCGATCGGTGTAGGCTCGATGTTCACCGCTGTCTTGCTTGAGATCGTCGAATTCCCTTTCTAAGGCCCTAATCTCATGACAAGGACAGAATTCCTTCATCATCAGAGCTCGAAGCTCTTCCCATGTTTGAGCTAGTGCCACGTCGGCGCCCCTATCTATCATTACACCATTCCACCATGTTAAGGCCCGCTTCTCAAAGACACTAGAAGCGAAGTCTACCTTTCGCTCATTTGGGCATTGAACATGTCTGAAAGTGCTCTCTAGACTCTCGAACCATTGAAGAAGTGCAGTCGCTCCTTGAGTCCCAGAAAACTTTGATGGCTTAGCTGAGTTGAACGTTTTGAAGTTGCAGGGAGCATTATTGTTGTTGAGAGCTTGGCTGCATTGAGCAACGATGTTCGGGATTGCAGCAGTCATTTGCTGCGTAATGACAGCTGCCAGATCTTCAATAGG
This sequence comes from Helianthus annuus, assembly GCF_002127325.2. Lineage (NCBI taxonomy): Eukaryota > Viridiplantae > Streptophyta > Magnoliopsida > Asterales > Asteraceae > Helianthus > Helianthus annuus. The sequence goes on along the minus strand of NC_035444.2, from coordinate 127,391,201 downwards.
TATTTGATTCTCGCGTCGCGGAGGCATTCTAAAAGGGAAACAAGAGAGAGAAACAAGTGAAATGGCATTGGGTAAGAATAGGAAATTACCGACCAAAAGTATGGGTGATGGTCATTTGTTTGAACCACGAAGCAAACAAACGACACACAAAGGCTGAATCAAAGTAAATAGGTCCCCATAATGTATCGCGAAGACATGCTCGCCTATAAGTGGACACTCACCCCAAGAGTTCCCAGGTAAGAATGACTGGTCCGATACTGCGGATTTGTACGAACACTCTAGCCTTAGACAGAAAACTCAGGGTACAGGCACCCACCCTTCCAGTTTAGTGTTCACATTATTTAGACCCAAACTTTGACGGAATTTTGAAAACTTAAAGGGTTCGAAACCTTATAACTAAGGGTTCAAAACCTAGTAATCAATCATCCTAGAACAGATGATTAGTTTTCAAAGCAGATCAAATTTATGTTCTTGTTGTGGTTGTCACCTAAGGATAAGTGACGGTATTGTTTTATGACTAAACACAAGTAAACTCGCGTTAGTGTCCTAGGAAGGTTATAGTCTAGGTCAAAGCATTACTAATAACCTAATTCTCTATAACCATTGGCTCTGATACCAACTTTTCTGTCACACCCCGACCACGTAAAACAACAAAACGTGGCGGAAACGTCGGGGAGTGTTGTAACAGAATCATTGTTTCACAACCATGGATTAAACAAATTTCATTTTATTGAAATAAATGAGTTACAATGTCTTAACAATAAAGAAACATAACAAAATTAACTAGTCTTGCATCTTTTAATGTCACTAAGGCCTCGTCCAATCCTATGTGAGCACGCATCAATATCATCATCAAATATCATCAACTATTGTACCTGAAACACATGTGAAAATACGTCAGCATAAAAATGCCGGCGAGTACATAGGTTTTATGAAAAATAGGATCCATGACTTAGGTTTAATAAAATGTTTAACCAAAAACTTGTCATGAATCCAGTTTAAGTGTTTGCTTTTATAAAACGTTTGAAAATCGATGATAGATAGGTATAGTTAAAAAGAATGATGTAAGGTTAAGTGAATAACCAAGTAAAAATGAGTTTGTATAAAACAAACTGTCTTGTAAAACAATGTCTTGTGAAAAATATGTTATTTGTGTAAAAATGTATAAATCCAAACTAAATGAGTTAAATAACGCTATGACATGTAATACAAAACAAGCACTTATATATAGGAAGTACCAGCGGCGTATCCACCATGCTTGTATCATACTACACACATATCGTTACTTAAGCCATTAAACAAACCACCAATGTATAAAGTCCATGTTTAAACCAACCATCAAATGTTCTTGTCTAAACCATTGTCATATGTTTAAAACCCAAAATGTAGTCATGTAGTTAAGTGTAAACAAACGTTATGTATGGTAAGTAACAAAATGAGAATACTTAACCATAAGTAAAAAGGAACAAAACAAAGTATTTTGAATAAATCAAAAAGTTATGTTTTGCCAAGTAAAAGCTTGTTTTATTGATACAAACATTTATGTGGTAAGTTAACGCATTACATTCAAGCCTTGAGACAGCAGGATAACCTTAGAGTAAAGGTTATCAAAGTAAAAATGTTCACGGATTCAGTCATTCCTTACATCCAAACCAACCCAGGATGTCAGGAACGGGATTTGTCAAGTCCTATGGTACCATTACTTACTACCGAGCGGCGTAGCTAATGTTAATGAATGTAGTAAAGAACCGTTTATGCAAACCAAATGTCATACCAATTGTAAACAAGTTATGTGAAAACAATGTACTAAGTATGCTAAGTAACATACAAAGCAGAAAAGTCATGTAAATCAATGTGCTAGCATGTTAAATGAACATATATAGCAAAAGAAATGAAATGTAAAACAATGTGCTTAGCATGTCGAGTAAACATTCATAGCAAAACATAATGAAATCATGTACTAATAGTGTACTAATGAACATAGCAAGTATATGATGTGAAAACAAGAAAGCACGAAAATAGCAAGTAGGCACATGTGTTTGACCCCAAAATGTTTGGAAAACAGTAAAAGAGGGGACTATGTACTCACTTGAGGGTGCTTAGAAGTCTTAGGATAACCACCAAGTAATGCTAGAAGATCACGGAATCAAACGGCACCTAGTATGGGTAACTACATTAATAACCGGACCTGTCGGAGGATCAGGTAGTACGAGGGTTCGTAAACCAAATAAGTATGGGAACTTATGTAATATGGTTTAACAAAGCCTACATACTAAAACGAAACCTATCCTAAGTGCTTACGACCCATTACGACCCGTTTAGGTAGCTTACGCTACTTTAACGCGTCGTTCGCGTAAAACGCGTTCGGAAAGCCTAACTAGTCCTATGACAAGTATTATATGCCTTAATATGTCTAATATTGTTGCTAAATCAGCTTAGATGTCAAAAATTAAGTTACATATGCTTAAAATGAATTTATGCGTAAAAAAAAGGGCATTTTGGTAATTTACCTAAGGCATAAGAACTACTTATCATAAAACTACTTAAACGACGTGACCATAAGGTATAACCTCGGAAGGTTATTCCCCATACAACTATGGTCACCTAAAGTGTTTGGTCGGATCCTAATGATCGACCAAATGGGTCGGGTTCGAAAGTATAAGCGATTGATTAGATCGCTTACCTTTACGACCCTAAACAAGCACAATTCTAAAAGCGACGAGCTAAACATGCTAGAACATGTTTAGTAAAGTTAGAAAACAGGTTTAGTATCAAAACAAACGGTTTTGATACCCTAAAGTAGTTTGGTTACAAAATACGCGAGGAAACGTATTTTGGCCGAAACTACGACTCGTCACTGAGCCTAGATAACGTGGTAATCAGTGGGTATAGTCACTAGGGACTATAACCATCGTGATTACGCTCACGTTATGAAGTTCAAACGAACTTCGCGTTGACCATGAACTGGTCAATGCAGAAAGTCAAACGCAGTTTGACTTTAACGCTAAAACGAATGAAAAACGCGAAAGAATACTTACAGAAGGTCCCCGCAAGTTTGATTTTCCAAGTATTCTCAGGTATGAGGTGATGGAACACCCCAACTTAGAGAAATATCAGAAATCAAGTGGGGAAAGAATGAAGTGGGTGAGGGTATTTATAGGAAAACCAAGACCGTTAGGATCGTTCATCGCGAAACGTGCTTCGATCTCGGCCGTACACATGGGCCCCTTGTTTTAGAAAACCATTAGAGCCCATAGAAATGCCCCAAAACCATTTGCAAGTGGTTTGGAAGTGCTAAACAGCTGCAAACAGCTGTTTGCAACAATTTTGCTGATCTGGGAGGCTGACGCGGCCCGCTTAAGAATTACACACAAACTCACGCGGGCCGCCTGGGCATAGTTTCCAGAATTTGCAGTTTAGTCCCTGAACTTGGGAAACATGCATTTCGGCCCATTTTTGGCATGTTTAAGCCCCGTTAACCTCATTTCAAGGCTCTAAAATGATGTTAAAGTATAGGGAACCCAAAACATGCTCAAAAATATCTCGGAAGTCGGTTCGTTTGGCCGTACGATCGCGAGGTTCGCTTAATTACGACGGAATGCGCATAAGTGCGAAAGACGATCCAAATTGCGCGACAAATGGATTTTTCTTATGCCAAACACTAAAATAAAATATTTTAATGCTTACATAAATTTTTGGATGTCCGGAAGTATTCAGAACGTAAGTTATGCGCGAAAATGCAAACTTATGCACTTTTTGACGCTTTTAGTCCCTGAATGACCAAAAAGTTTATTTTAGCACACTGAACACCTTAAAGCCTATTTCTAAGCTATGTAAAGGATATTTTGGGTATGTTTAACTTATGGCCAAGTTCCAGAATGTTCGTTACAGTTCAAATTGACATACTTTCGCAGTTTGTCGAATTTAGTCCCTGTAAGCGAATAAACTTGATTTCGGCATACCAAACCATCCAAAACTAATTTCTAAGTTATGTAAGGGTTATTTAAGATATGTTAAGCCTATGTCACTATTCCGGAGTGTTTGTTGCATTAAACTGGTTATATTTACGAATCAGATCGCGTATAACCTTCCAGAAAGCGATTTAAAGCCCGAAATCGAACACGAATTAATATGTGCAAACGATACACATATTTACACAAAATCCCAAGTATGAAATACAATATTTCATTGGTTTGGTATTTGTTTGATGGTCGTAGTGACACAGGTGTCACATTCGACGCGAACTGTTTCAACGCATACAGTTTTCGAATCGAACCGTTTCGACGCGTACCGTTTCGATGCGTACCATTACGACCCGAACCATTTCGAATCGAACCGTTTCGACGCGAACCATTTCAACCAGTACCGTTTCGACCCAAACTGTTTTGAATCAAACCATTTCGACCCAAACTGTTTCGAAGCGAACCGTTTTGACTCGAACCGTTTCGAACTGAACCATTTTGACGTGGATCATTTCGACCAGTACCATTTCGAATCGAACTGCTTCGACCCGAACCATTTTGACCCATACCGTTTCGACCCGAATTGGTGATTGTGGGTGTCGGGGTGATGGATTCTAATTCATTTGACAACCAAACATAACAAAAATGGAATTGAGATTCCAATTCCAACAATTTCGAATTCCAATTGGAATGTTTAAATTCCAAATCCATTTCCTTCAAATTTTAATTCCTATACAAATTTCAATTCCAATTACAAATCATTCTGCGAACCAAACTCTTCCTTGTATTCATACTTGGATTCTTGGAATGCGTGAATTCTTAAAATGGAATGTGTGAATTTAAAAGTATGCAAAACATATTCATATTTGGATTCTTAAAATGGAATGCGTGGATTTAAGAAAAAGAAAAATAAGACCACCCGAATGAAGGTTAAATTGTAAATTAGTTTTATATTTGCAGGTAGAGTTTACTGTAAAAAATGGGTTTTTTGTTAGAAAGGTAAGAAATAATCTACACCATTAGATCTTTAATCTAATGGTTGAGATCATAATGACAAAATTGTAAATAATGTTTACTACTAAACATATTAATTTTCTAGACTAAGGGTATACAGGTAAATTTAACATTTTTAAATTAAGAAACTAACATTAATGCACATGCAACTTCCCTCCGTCTTTTTTAAACGTTAATAACTTTTTATATGTAATTTTTTTTTTTAAATTACACCATAATAACGAGCATTTTTTATCTTTAATATGAGTATCATATTGCTATAGTTATATAGAGAAAAAAATATGTTTCGATCAAATGTTTTGTCTATGTGCATGCAGTGGTGTTTTAATTGTATTGTGATTGAAAGCATGGTATTTTAAACACATACTGAAAAGCGTGGTGTTTTTTATCTACTAGAATGTAGGTCTTAAAACACCATGGTGTTTTAACATATGGAATCTGGAACATCTACTAGCACGCAGATGTAAAACACCATGCATGCAGGTTTAAAACACCATATACAATAACCATACTATGAACATTATACTAAGAACACATTCTAGAAATGGAGGTAGTGACTTTAGTAGTGTTATATACTTATTGAATTGTGTTATATAATTATTGAATAGTGTTATATATGTGCCGAGTGGTGATTTTGCAGTGTTATTCGTAGTGTTTTTATAGAGATCTTTAAAATGGTGTTATATACTTATTGAATGGTGTTATATAATTATTGAATGGTGTTATATACGTGCTGAATGGTGATTGCAGTGTTATTCGTAGTGTTTTTATAGAGATCTTTTAAAAAAATCATGTTCCTATAAATAAGGTGGCGGTTATGGAAGGTTTTGAATTAATTGAATTAATGATAAAATTACTTGTTTACCCTTTTGAATTAATTTAGATTGAGTACACATGTCATCTCTACAATATTTCTCACCTTTCTCACACTTTTAACCTTTTTTACAATACCCTTACCCTATATTTGGATATGTATATCCTATAAAAGTGGGTGCAGGGGATCAAGAATTGTAATCATCACATGGTTTTTTATATAACTGCACAACGGTTATATATATTTTAATTAGATTGTGGGTTTAATTCAACATTCTAAACGTATTGTAACTGCTACTTTGTAACGCCTGTCTCCATTTATCAGGATTTTAATAATAAGATACACATTTTATATGCTAAAATGTGACTTTACAAAAACTTGTTATACTAACATTCCCAAATAATTACAACGTTTCAAAAATGAATTTATAAGTGTTTACATAATTCACTTATAATAACACAATTCAATATTTGACGCGGAAGCTTCATTTAACGTGTGTTCGGTTCTTGCTCGATGCTTGATCTTCATCCGGGACTCTCGACATTCACCTATGATCAAAACCACCTTAGAAGTCCGTTTTGATAGTTAAATAACAAGTACAACAAGGAAATTGGTTCAAATAATCGAAATAATAAAAAAAATCAAAATTTTCAGTATTTAGGTCGTTGCCACGCGCGACGGCAAAAGGGTCTGTCCGTGGCGCTACGCCACGGCCTTGTTTCGATAGAATGTTGAAGCTGGTTGCTGCATATTCCCAGCAAAACCCGATTTCACGGAAACGAGCATAACTCTCTCGTTTTTAATCTGTTTTACCCGATTCATTTTTCCAACGCGTCCGTAATTTAATTCTCCATACTATGGAGTTAAAATCCAACATCCGGATTAATAAAATTTCAGACTTTTAAGTCCTCGACTTATTACCCTTTTTACCAAATTTGACCCGTTTGTGTTTTTATCAAACAAACATGTTTAATTGATCTATAAACTCATGAGATTCATAATTTCAATATCTCCTATCATATTAATCATAAATCACGGGTTTCTTACTTAATTAAAACCCGTTTACGATCAAGTGCTTATTTTGACCCATTAAGGCTATTTAAGCACTTTAAAGCTTAAAACCGCTTTCCTTCATTTCTAGCATCATATTCCTACATTTCTTATCAAGTAATCTTCCACCACAACTATATGTGGGGTGGATTAGATGTGGAAATCCATATGTTCCGAATTTTACCCCTCGGATCATTGTTTTACGGCAAAGAATCCTATATAGTCATTTGACCCAAGTATTTACATCTTTCACATTCTATACTTATTCTAAGTATTTATTTACTCATAAAGCTCGTTTTCAAACAACCTTTGTAGGTCGTTTGTTCAATTTAGCTTATAAGGGCTTTTTGGTCAATTTCACCCTTCTTTTACGACGAAGGACTTTTAAATACTTGTTTGACCCAAAATCCGACCTTTTAACTATAATCTTATTTAGAAACCAATATGTTTCTAAAACATCATAATCATAACTCAATTCATTCGGTTTACCTAAAAGATAACCAAATATTTTATTTTAACCTTGTCTAACTCTTATAGAACTCCAAATTCTACATGATAAGCTGTATCATTATACATACCTGGCTCGGATCGATATATTGACCCATTTCTATGCCTTTCCTTAGTGGCTGCTAAGTGATAGCGATGTAACCATCCATGTGCTATTTATTTCCTAAATTCATACAACTCGACAACCCATTAGTCGATATTGTCAAAGGGTGATAATTTCACCTTTTGACCGGTTTGGTCTAAATGACCGATTATATTAGCGAGATGACATTTATTACCACCTCGTATATATGACTCGCTCCGGTTTACAACGTGCGGTCATTTTACTTATAATTTCATTTCTTAACACTTTTTGGCCTATTATGGCCTACGTCATAATTGTCTTTCAAAACTAACTGTTATGGTCAACGTGTGACCAAATTACCATTTTGCTCTTATTGGTTATTATGATTTACCTTATATGGTAACCATTAAAAGTACATGTTTCATTCGTCATAATATGATCGAATTACCGATTTAACTCATTTTTAGCCATCACTATGGTTTCTTGTCATATTTGATTACCTTGTTCCGTACGTCTACACGCCGGAACACCATATCTCAATTAGGTATTTGTCTTTTACGTAATTAATACGACAAAAGGATATTCTAAAATATATGGTTAGTGTAAGATATACTTACCTTGCATCCGAATTATGCTTTTCCTTCATTCTTGATTCGTTTGACCCGCTTCCTTCCCCAAGCTTTCACCTAGCTTGCCAAGCGTCAAACTATCATTGTAATTGTAAGATGGTTAGGTTAGTCATAATCATTTACGACTATTCCATCCTACGCTTCTTATATCGAATTTATCATTCAATCATATACTTGGTCGGTTTGACTTTTTAAAGTCAATCGACTTATCAACTTATTCAATGCACATTTGGTTTATTGAATTTCGCTTAGGCATTTCATCCGTACTCTTAACGAAATCAAATTTTACACACTAACTACTAGGTAACATGATTTCAAGCATCTCTATCACGATCTTAACATCAATTCTTTTATATCATACAAAACCCATTTCGTGAGAAGTATGATCTTGTACCCAAATTCATGGTTTAATCAAACACCTTCTGTTCGTTATTATGCATGTTGATTCTAAGCATAGTTATATCATCAATTTCATCATAACATTAAAACCCACTTATCTAAGTGTGTTAATTCATCAAATCCTTCAATTCATAGCATGTTATGTATGATTTTCACTTAGGGTTTTGTTACTAAACATATATACATCACTAATTTAGTCCTAATTTCTACGATTCATACCAAAAATCGCATATTGTGATGTTCATCCAATTTTTACAACTTCATGTAACAACAAAATTTTACATACCTTTTGATCCCCTCGACTTGGTGATCTTTTGTATGTATTCGTGCCTTTGATTCAAGCCCGATTTGGCCTTCAATTTGATTGATTTTTGTGCATGCTAGGGTTCAATGTAGAGAACCCTTTTTCTCCTGTGGAAATCTCGACCAGAACACACACTATAGTGTGTGTTGGGGTGTTTTATTTTTAATAAATTAAAAACCATTTATGTTCTTTGTCAACTTGGTCCCTCCACTTATTCAAGTTTTATAAAGGGTGTTTTAACCAAGTTTTCTTATTATTTTAAAACACTTAACTAGCTAGGTTGATATTCCTAGTTACTTAGTGGGTCCCGGGAGTTATAACCCGTTTTATTTTAAGTCCCGTTAACTCGGGCTCTTATAAACTCAATTCTTTAAAACTTTAATTCGCTTGTATTTAATATTAGGATTTTTTTATTTAAATCCAAATATTTACCGGGTTATTTTTACTACTAAGGTACTCTACCCGTCTTTTAGTATTAACGGTGTTTGATTACCAAACCTGTTTTCGGGGTGTTACAAGTCTACCCCCACTTTAAAGAGGTTTCGTCCTCGAAACCTTTTCTTACATAATTCATTGAGTTCAAACTCAGTGTATTTGATCCGAGAAATCTTTTAAACATTAGTTATACTTTCAACCAATTGTTAGTATTACCAGAAAAGTATGGTAAAATCTTTTTGGTTACTAATTGTCTACGTAACTCATACGACATAGTGCAACTTGAAATAACATAATCTCATTATTTCCACTAGTTTAGTTAACTTAGCGATATCCATCACTTTCATATACTATCGAATTCTTTATGAATCCGTTACTTTGACCCGTTTAAAGGTCTTTAGTGAAATCTTTCACTTTTAGCAACAAATTCTTTTGTTTTCAAATTTATTTATTCGGTTCAGTTATACCGAATCCACCGCTTACAAGCAAACCAAATTTCTTGATTTGAGTTACTGACCTTAACCGGTCTCACTAACTAGACTTATTAGTCCAGTTACTTTTTACCGCTCGCTTGGTTATAATGTGATTCTACTTCACATTGCATTTCTTGACCGTGATCGTGTCACATCATGTTTAATTTATATAAACCTTTCATTTTCAAAAATATCACTTTTCGAATATATCGTCTTGCGCGTATCAGTGTCAAGACTTGTATCTTTCATGCTTACTATTTAAATTCCTATCAGAATTTATATTTGTAAAAAACGTTATTTCTTACTAAAACCGAAGTTTTAGTTTTAGGATCTTCTCTTTAACTTTTGTCAATTATCCGTATCGGAATTTTGACAGTCGAAAATTTATTCTTTTATAGTCTTTGCTTTATGCGAGGATTCTCAATTGATTCCCTCGCTTTGTCTAATTAGCCCGTAAGTTTTATCACTTAGCCTTATAGGTTATTTTATTAGACTTTCACCTCTTTAAGGCAAGGTACTTATAATCTATTTCTTTCTAGTCATGACCTGTAGGTCGTTTTAGTCTCGTAGACCTTTCCGTTGTTTATAACCCCCAAGGTTAGGTTGATCCCGTAGATCATTCTTTACTCATGTCATTCTTAAAATACATGTTTGGTGTCAAGGCACCCTGTTTGTGTTTGGAGAATCATTTGGTTTCAAGCTTAAGATCCGTTAACCTTGACTGTAGTTCGTGGCTACGATTGTTTTCTTTCGAACGATTTTCCGACTTTATGACTTTTCACGTCATTTATGCGTCAGTTCTTCTTATGCTCACTGTTATTTGGTTTGCATATATTCTTAATTGGTTGTGTCCCATTACTGGGCTCATTACTCTTTTGCATTTAACGCTACCTTTATCTGGCTAGCTCTTATTTGTGCTGTCACACCCCCAAAATCCACAAACGGAGTATCACCGTATGGAGGCATGATTGACCAGGATCCAGCCACCAATCATATTGAACAATATAAATTAAGTAAATAAAAGTCCAATCCAATCAATATAATTGGTGTCAAAACAATTCATCCAAGTTAAAGTTATCAGCGGAAGCATAAAGTTTAAAACCCAAAACATAAGTTAAAAGTTCAAAAGTTTAACATGGAACTCAACAGTCCATGTCCCACAACGTCCACGCCTCCTCGTGCAAGCTCCTGAAATACCTAACGACCTGCAAGGCATGTAACAACGAGTCAACAACAAAGTTGAGCGAGTTCACAGTGGGTGTTCATTATTAAGTTGTTCCAAAACCAAGAGTTCATTTGTAAGTTGTAAGTTAATCCGTTTACCCTGTTTCCCAAACATACCCATAGTTGGTGGGGGCTTCCCCATGTTAACCACTAGACCGGTTTACCATATCGACCACTGACTAAAGTAAGTTGGTGCCCTGACGTCAATGTCTATCATCATTGACTAGTGCCCAGATCCATTAGTTCACGCTCGTCCTCTGCGGCACGGTGTGAGGCTTGTCAAATCTAAATAGCGCTATCTAACTAATGACCCACTCGCCATTGGCCCGGCGATTAAGTCGAAATAAAAATGAGGGACTTCATGATAGAGTTTTTGGTCTAGTATCCGTGTTGTCACCCTTCAGTAAAGAGGGTGTGTACGTAATCCCCAAACCAGGAGATTACGCAGGTTCCGATTATCTTTTTATCACGTGTTGTCACCCTTCAATAAAGAGGGTGTGTATGTGTCCCAAACTAGGAGATCACGCAGTTTCCGTTTAAATCCTTTACCCATTCCCAACCCCTGGGAATCCCATGCCTTGTGGAAAGTGTGAACTCACCTTTGGTTGCTCGGTTTGGCTCTTAAAAAAAATAGCTAGCAGTCAAGGTCGGTCAATCACGTCCTAATATGATTACCAGTTAGTCATTTAGTGGTTTCAAATAGAGCACAAAGTTTCTACACGTATCTAACACATAGTGTTCAAATAGCAGTTACTGTACGTTATACTAACATGTATACACATTCACAATTATCCTCACAGTTTATCATAATTCAAATGTTTTGTATATGTGTGCGAATCAAACATAGCCATGGGCTTTTATTTGTGTGCGGCCCATCAACTTAACAGCCCAAAGGAGAGTGTGCGGCTTCAGTTGATCCAATTAATTAGCACCAACTCAAGTATTTATACAGTCAAATGCACGTTACAACCATGTCTTCCATAAAAACCCAAGTCTACATAATTTGACAAACGTATGATTAGATTTAAAACAAACGGTTTGCTACAAAAATAATATCAAACACCCTATTTACCAACAAATATTTTTATTCAATTCATGGACACAGCCGAGATTCAGTCCGAGGAACAATCAGTTTGTGCTCAACCTTTAAAATCATATTTTTAAGACCCATGCACATATTTCATAAGTTTACATATACATCCCTTTTTGAATAGTTCATCTTCTTCGATTTAAATGGACTACAATTATAAACATGGCAACTAACATCATTAACATCACTTTCATATTAACATTCCTACATGCATAACCAGGTTGTACTTTTGGCTAATGGAGTTGTACATTCTATGAAAGATCACGTTTCAAGCCATCTTATTACTCATATTACAATTCTCATCTACATTATCATTGTCTAAATCAAAGGGTTTTGAATGTGACAAAAGTATTATCATGAACAGAATATTGCTAAACACACCAAAAACTCCTGCACATAATAAATCATTCCTTCCCACATCATATTATAACAAGGACCATCCACAACTTCTACATCATAAATCAACATCACACTTACAGGTGGTGATTATCTAACCTGGATTCGAAGTGTGTGACCGGTTACGAACATACACTCATACGCGTTTAAACCTCTCCGACGGTTTTTATGTGTAAACTACAGTCCTATCATCTACACATACCTACAAGTTCATTATCTCAACAAGCATATATGTCCTTCCAGTTAACCGTTTAGTCACGACACATGATCATTCACAGTTTTATACACTAACGCTAGACATCGTTACCACGTTTCGTGCCTGCACCTACGGGGTCGTTACATTTATAATCAGATTAACAAATTTATAAATTACGTTCAGGTTATCATGTTCATACATGTCATCACCTAGCTATAGTTCATATCCTTCATACATACTGTTACATATGCATGCATATACTCCTTAAACAAGTCTAGATCACAAAGAATCTACAAATCAATTTGTACACATCACACCTTAAACAACAAGAATTTATCTAATTCAAAACAGTTTGCATATAACCCATTAACATTCTATTCGTTTTAACACAATTCCGAACACGCAAACTTCCGACAATTTATGCAATTCAGAAGTCGTAAAGGTACAAACAATAGTCCAATACTCACATAGCATATGAATCACAGTTTTCGTAACGAGTATCACGTAGCCTATTCATTCATATAATCAAGCTTATGGATTAAAACAGTTTTCATGCGCATAAAAGTTCACATATCATAAACATTAAGCGCGGTACAACGTAACATCAAGCACGGAGATCACATGAGTAAACTTATATATAAACGAACCCGTAACAAGTCTACTGCTAGAATTACGAACGAGAGGAAGGTAAATGATCGTACCGGTGTTTGGCGGAGACTGAACTCGCCAAAGAAGACGATGGTGGTGGCCGGTTCGTCGTAGGATCTCGAGTGAGAAGGGAAGAGTTGCGACGGTGAGGGGGGGTGGATCTTGCTTTTCCGTAGAGTTGGCTAGTTGTGCCTAGGGTTACCCTTATACGAATATATATACATGCATCCACGCAGTTCACACACTGATCATGGGAGGCGGTGGGAGCTTATGCGTGTGTGGGCCAATATATGGGGTGGGCTGGGCTGAAGGTTTGGGTTACAAAGGGTGGTTGAGGGGTGGGCTACGTAAAGGCGGGGGAGGGAGTTCGGTTTAGATTAGATCCCAATATTCATTCATATTTTATTTTATCTTATTTAATAATTTTTTTTTCATTATTGTTATTTTTTTTACAACTAATCCAACAAACATATATATGTTTATATATACAAAGAATTAGCAGTGTTGTACATAGTATCCTTTTGACCCTTGAAGGTTTCGGGCTGTGCGAGTAGGTTGGGTCGACTAACGGGGCAAAGCTATGGTTTAATAGCTCAAATCAATTTAACGCGACATGGATAAATATAATTAATCTGTCAAATAAAACAATTATAGGATTCGATTTATAAAATCGAAACAAATGGTTTGCACCTTGAAGTTACGGGTTGTCACATCATCCCCAAGTTGAAAGAAATTTCGTCCCGAAATTTAGCACGTAGTCACTGAGGAAGCTAGTTTTGTTGAGCGTTTTCGCGGGGTGTCACATCATCCCCTACTTGAAAGAATTTTCGTCCAGAAAATTGTTCGAAAACAATGGCTTGAAGTGAGTTCCGACGAACTCGATCTATAGATACCTTACAACGCTTGGGGGGGGGGGGGGGGCTAATCTTGTGATCGGTGGAAATCATGGAATGGTTGTTAGCGTTTCGTTATATCAGTTGCCAATCAAAGAAACAGGGGATTAATGAGGTTCGTACGAAGAATCGAGCGAAAACAGGGGTCCATTAATAACCGAAGGATTCGACCAGCTAATCTATTATCTAGAAGTAATTTCCAGTAGTGGTGCATGGCGGCATGGCACAACAGGGAAGTTCGTTACATCGCGGTCGCGTGAGTGTATCATTTGTCCAAACAGAGTTTGGTGGGTAAGGTTGCGAGTTGCAAAACGACGAACGCGTGTAACTGTGGTTGCTTCGTTTCTGCTAACGATGACAGGCGAAGGTGATAGGGTTCGTCAACCGGGATGCGTAGGTGTAGTTCTCCTAAACCCAAGTTCGTTTGAGCCAGGTCTGGTCTTCATGAATGTTGACGTGCAAACCGATTGTACGGAGGGTCAGATGGCGACGTCATGTCGAGACAGTCGTATGGATAAGTAGAACGCATAAAACAGTTGTCGTATTGGGGTGAGGAGAAAACAGGAAAAGAATTTGACACTACTTGTCAAGTTTAAAGTAAACAGTTGAGTGTCAAAGAAAGCACACTAGGGCTAATAAGGGCAATCATGCTACTACGTTAACTAAGCATACCATAAACAACGCACCATGCAAATGTAACTAACAAGTAGGTAACATAAACATAGACCATACCCTCTAAAGTGTTGAGTCTTGCACGTGGAGCGAAGCGTCGTTGTGGATTGTTGAGCACTGAACAGGTTATAGTCTGATTTTAATAAAAACTTTTTCCCTTATTAAAACCAAGTTCACTATAACCAATGGCTCTGATACCAATCTGTCACACCCCCAAAATCCACACACGGAGTATCACCGTATAGAGGCATGATTGACCAGGATCCAGCCACCAATCATATTGAACAATATAAATTAAGTAAATAAAAGTCCAATCCAATCAATATAATTGGTGTCAAAACAATTCATCCAAGTTAAAGTTATCAGCGGAAGCATAAAGTTTAAAACCCAAAACATAAGTTAAAACTTCATAAGTTTAACATGGAACTCAACAGTCCATGTCCCACAACGTCCATGCCTCCTCGTGCAAGCTCCTGAAATACCTAACGACCTGCAAGGCATGTAACAACGAGTCAACAACAAAGTTGAGCGAGTTCACAGTGGGTGTTCATTATTAAGTTGTTCCAAAACCAAGAGTTCATTTGTAAGTTGTAAGTTAATCCGTTTACCCTGTTTCCCAAACATACCCATAGTTGGTGGGGGCTTCCCCATGTTAACCACTAGACCGGTTTACCATATCGACCACTGACTAAAGTAAGTTGGTGCCCTGACGTCAATGTCTATCATCATTGACTAGTGCCCAGATCCATTAGTTCACGCCCGTCCTCTGCGGCACGGTGTGAGGCTTGTCAAACCTAAATAGCGCTATCTAACTAATGACCCGCTCGCCATTGGCCCGGCGATTAAGTCGATATAAAAATGAGGGACTTCATGATAGAGTTTTTTGGTCTAGTATCCGTGTTGTCACCCTTCAGTAAAGAGGGTGTGTACGTAATCCCCAAACCAGGAGATTACGCAGGTTCCGATTATCTTTTTATCACGTGTTGTCACCCTTCAATAAAGAGGGTGTGTATGTGTCCCAAACTAGGAGATCACGCAGTTTCCGTTTAAATCCTTTACCCATTCCCAACCCCTGGGAATCCCATGCCTTGTGGAAAGTGTGAACTCACCTTTGGTTGCTCGGTTTGGCTCTTAAAAAAAATAGCTAGCAGTCAAGGTCGGTCAATCACGTCCTAATATGATTACCAGTTAGTCATTTAGTGGTTTCAAATAGAGCACAAAGTTTCTACACGTATCTAACACATAGTGTTCAAATAGCAGTTACTGTACGTTATACTAACATGTATACACATTCACAATTATCCTAACAGTTTATCATAATTCAAATGTTTTGTATATGTGTGCGAATCAAACATAGCCATGGGCTTTTATTTGTGTGCGGCCCATCAACTTAACAGCCCAAAGGAGAGTGTGCGGCTTCAGTTGATCCAATTAATTAGCACCAACTCAAGTATTTATACAGTCAAATGCACGTTACAACCATGTCTTCCATAAAAACCCAAGTCTACATAATTTGACAAACGTATGATTAGATTTAAAACAAACGGTTTGCTACAAAAATAATATCAAACACCCTATTTACCAACAAATATTTTTATTCAATTCATGGACACAGCCGAGATTCAGTCCGAGGAACAATCAGTTTGTGCTCAACCTTTAGAATCATATTTTTAAGACCCATGCACATATTTCATAAGTTTACATATACATCCCTTTTTGAATAGTTCATCTTCTTCGATTTAAATGGACTACAATTATAAACATGGCAACTAACATCATTAACATCACTTTCATATTAACATTCCTACATGCATAACCAGGTTGTACTTTTGGCTAATGGAGTTGTACATTCTATGAAAGATCACGTTTCAAGCCATCTTATTACTCATATTACAATTCTCATCTACATTATCATTGTCTAAATCAAAGGGTTTTGAATGTGACAAAAGTATTATCATGAACAAAATATTGCTAAACACACCAAAAACTCCTGCACATAATAAATCATTCCTTCCCACATCATATTATAACAAGGACCATCCACAACTTCTACATCATAATTCAACATCACACTTACAGGTGGTGATTATCTAACCTGGATTCGAAGTGTGTGACTGGTTACGAACATACACTCATACGCGTTTAAACCTCTCCGACGGTTTTTATGTGTAAACTACAGTCCTATCATCTACGCATACCTACAAGTTCATTATCTCAACAAGCATATATGTCCTTCCAGTTAACCGTTTAGTCACGACACATGATCATTCACAGTTTTATACACTTACGCTAGACATCGTTTCCACGTTTCGTGCCTGCACCTACGGGGTCGTTACATTTATAATCAGATTAACAAATTTATAAATTACGTTCAGGTTATCATGTTCATACATGTCATCACCTAGCTATAGTTCATATCCTTCATACATACTGTTACATATGCATGCATATACTCCCTAAACAAGTCTAGATCACAAAGAATCTACAAATCAATTTGTACACATCACACCTTAAACAACAAGAATTTATCTAATTCAAAACAGTTTGCATATAACCCATTAACATTCTATCCGTTTTAACACAATTCCGAACACGCAAACTTCCGACAATTTATGCAATTCAGAAGTCGTAAAGGTACAAACAATAGTCCAATACTCACATAGCATATGAATCACAGTTTCCGTAACGAGTATCACGTAGCCTATTCATTCATATAATCAAGCTTATGGATTAAAACAGTTTTCATGCACATAAAAGTTCACATATCATAAACATTAAGCGCGGTACAACGTAACATCAAGCACGGAGATCACATGAGTAAACTTATATATAAACGAACCCGTAACAAGTCTACTGCTAGAATTACGAACGAGAGGAAGGTAAATGATCGTACCAGTGTTTGGCGGAGACTGAACTCGCCAGAGAAGACGATGGTGGTGGCCGGTTCGTCGTAGGATCTCGAGTGAGAAGGGAAGAGTTGCGAAGGTGAGGGGGGGTGGATCTTGCTTTTCCGTAGAGTTGGCTAGTTGTGCCTAGGGTTACCCTTATACGAATATATATACATGCATCCACGCAGTTCACAAACTGATCATGGGAGGCGGTGGGAGCTTATGCGTGTGTGGGCCAATATATGGGGTGGGCTGGGCTGAAGGTTTGGGTTACAAAGGGTGGTTGAGGGGTGGGCTACGTAAAGGCGGGGGAGGGAGTTCGGTTTAGATTAGATCCCAATATTCATTCATATTTTATTTTATCTTATTTAATAATTTTTTTTCATTATTGTTATTTTTTTTACAACTAATCCAACAAACATATATATATTTATATATATACAAAGAATTAGCAATGTTGTACATAGTATCCTTTTGACCCTTGAAGGTTTCGGGCTGTGCGAGTAGGTGGGTCGACTAACGGGGCAAAGCTATGGTTTAATAGCTCAAATCAATTTAACGCGACATGGATAAATATAATTAATCTGTCAAATAAAACAATTACAGGATTCGATTTATAAAATCGAAACAAATGGTTTGCACCTTGAAGTTACGGGTTGTCACATCATCCCCAAGTTGAAAGAAATTTCGTCCCGAAATTTAGCACGTAGTCACTGAGGAAGCTAGTTTTGTTGAGCGTTTTCGCAGGGTGTCACAAGTGCCATCCGGCATTATATTGTATTCAACGTGTTTGACTTGTTAATGTGAAATCCATCCCTTATAAACAATCAACTTTATTCTTTATTCTACCCGTTCAATCTCAAATGGTTGAACGTATATTAAAAATTTCTTTTTTACGAAATTTTATAGTCATAATTCATAATCCAAGTCTTTTGAATTTTCAACCCGCGTTCACGTCTCTTGGTTTACACATGTGTTTAAATTCCTACCCATCAACTGGGTGTTTTACCGAAGTCATTATTATTGCAACTCTCCCGGTATGCATTAAGACTTCGCTTCACTTTTATATTCCGACTTTGTCCTCAAGTTTGACGTTTTACAAAAACAGTCCGTTAAAAGACATATTCGCATTTTCCGGGTTCGAGTGTAAGTACACCCTTCCCAATGCATATCTTAATCATTCTACATGTTTTCAGTCTCCGAGTTCGAGTGTAAGTACACCCCCTCCCAATACGTGTCTAATTCATTTTACATGTTTGCATTTTCCGGGTTCGAGTGTAAGTACACCCCCTCCCAATACATGTCTAAATCATTTTACATCAATCTTTGTCCCTTTACTCGGGCTCATTATCCTAATGTAATACGCTTCCGTCACCCGGCTGTGCTTTTACATTATTACCAAATATTTTGCTCATTTGATTCAGTTGGTTACTTTTTAATTTGTCCCACTCACCCCGTCCTTACTACATCGGATGTAAGCATGTCCATCATAAAAAGTTCATGGTGCCACGTGCTCGCCACTTACTTGGCCAGAGTAAGTGATCAACACCTGTTATACATGACCTTTTTATAATTTTCACATTACTCCCCATGTAAGTAATGCCTCTATTTGTTTCTCTTGGAAACAATATCCCGGATAGGTTTTCCATTCGGGTTTTTCCAAGTTCTCAATCTACGTATGCAACTTTCAATCTCTACGAATTTGTTGGATATTACTATTTATGCAATTAAATTTAAAATGTGCACCTGGTAATGCTTGCCCTAACAGGCTTCTCCTGCCATTAGCCTTGTTCGCGATCGCTACGCGATTTAGTTCCTTGGTGAGCATGTTCTGCTTATCGTACTTTGGACCGTTCCTCCATCAAGTCCGCAATTTGTTAGACTCCCGCTATCTTTAGATGCGATTATCCTTCAACTAAAACATTTACAAGAGTTAATAATATCAACTTCAATAATCCCCCGTATAATATTACAAGGCTTTTTCTACTATACGCGTCAACGCGCGTATTTTCGTCAACTATATCAATCATTTTAATTGGGGTAACGTGTATTACACGATAACCCTATGTGTTGTTTACAACACTTTAACACGCTAAACCATTAACATACATGTACTTACCAGATTTGCGATCTAGCCTCGAACCGAACACACTCTATTCTTTAACCATGAGCTCTGATTACCAACTTGTAACGCCCGTCTCCATTTATCAAGATTTTAATAAGAGTTAACTGCCAAAATCGTCCACGAGGTTTGGGCAGGTTTGCCATTTTCGTCCAAAATGACACTTTTGTACCAAATTGACCCCAACGTTTGTAACTTTTTGCCATTTTCATCTAAACCGCTAACTTAGTTTATTTTTCTGTTAAGTTGAGGATATTTGGATGAAACTGGCAAATATAAAACCATAGGGACGATTTTGGCAATTTACTCAAACTCTTTTAAATTTCATTTATTTGATTAATTTTGTTACATATAAATAAAAAAGAATATACATGCAATTTTTATATGAAAAAAAATCATGTAACAAAATGAATTAAATAACAGAAATTAAAAAGGGTTTGAGTAAATTGCCAAAATCATCCCTGGGGTTTTATATTTGCCAGTTTCATCCAAATATCCTCAACTTAACAAAAAAAAAAAAACTAAGTTAGTGGTTTGGATGAAAATGGCAAAAAGTTACAAACGTTGGGGGCAATTTGGTACAAAAGTATCATTTTGGATGAAAATGACAAACGTGCCCAAACCTCAGGGACGATTTTGGCAATTAACTCTTTTAATAATAAGATACACATTTTATATGCTAAAATGTGACTTTACAAAAACTTGTTATACTAACATTCCCAAATAATTACAACGTTTCAAAAACGAATTTATAAGTGTTTAGATAATTCACTTATAAAAACACAATTCAAGATTTGATGCGGAAGCTTCATCTAACGTGTGTTCGGTTCTTGCTCGACGCTTGATCTTCATCCGGGACTCTCGACATTGACCTATGATCAAAACCAACTTAGAAGTCAGTTTTGATAGTTAAATAACAAGTACAACAAGGAAATTGGGTCAAATAATCGAAATAATAAAAAAAATCAAAATTTTCAGCATTTAGGCCGTCGCCACGCGCGACGGCAAAAGGGTCTGTCCGTGGCGCTACGCCACGGCCTTGTTTCGACAGAATGTTGAAGCTGGTTGCTGCATATTCCCAGCATAACCCGATTTCACGGAAACGAGCATAACTCTCTCATTTTTAATCCGTTTTACCCGATTCTTTTTCCTACGCGTCCGTAATTTAATTCTCCATACTATGGAGTTAAAATCCAACATATGGATTAATAAAATTTCAGAATTTTAAGTCCTCGACTTATTACCCTTTTTACCAAATTTGACCCGTTTGTGTTTTTATCAAACAAACATGTTTAATTAATCTATAAACTCATGAGATTCATAATTTCAATGTCTCCTATCATATTAATCATAAATCATGGGTTTCTTACTTAATTAAAACCCGTTTACGGTCAAGTGCTTATTTTGACCCATTAAAGGTATTTAAGCACTTTAAAGATTAAAACCGCTTTCCTTCATTTCTAGCAACATATTCCTACATTTCTTATCAAGTAATCTTCCAACACAACTATATGTGGGGTGGATTAGATGTGGAAATCCATACGTTCCGAGTTTTACCCCTCGGATCATTGTTTTACGGCAAATAATCCTATATAGTCATTTGACCCAAGTATTTACATCTTTCACATTCTATACTTATTCTAAGTATTTATTTACTCATAAAACTCGTTTTCAAACAACCTTTATAGGTCGTTTGTTCAATTTAGCTTATAAGGGCTTTTTGGTCAATTTTCACCCTTCTTTTACGACGAAGGACTTTTAAGTACTTGTTTGACACAAAATCCGACCTTTTAACTACAATCTTATTTAAAAACCAATATGTTACTAAAACATCATAATCATAACTCAATTCATTCGGTTTACCTAAAAGATAACCAAATATTTTATTTTAACCTTGTCTAACTCTTATAGAACTCCAAATTCTACATGATGAGTTGTATCATGATACATACCTGGCTCGGATCGATATATTGACCCGTTTCTATACCTTGCCTTAGTGGCTGCTAAGTGATAGCGATGTAAACATCCATGTGCTATTTATTTCCTAAATTCATACAACTCACTCGACAACCCATTAGTCGATATTGTCAACGGGTGATAATTTCACCTTTTGACCGGTTTGGTCTAAATGACCGATTATATTAGCGAGATGACATTTATTACCACCTCGTATATATGACTCGCTCCGGTTTACACCGTGCGGTCATTTTACTTGTAATTTCATTTCTTAACACTTTTTGGCCTATTATGGCCTACGTCATAATTGTCTTTCAAAACTAACTGTTATGGTCAACGTGTGACCAAATTACCATTTTGCTCTTATTGGTTATTATGATTTACCTTATATGGTAACCATTAAAAGTACATATTTCATTCGTCATAATATGATCGAATTACTGATTTAACTCGTTTTTAGCCATCACTATGGTTTCTTGTCATATTTGATTATCTTGTTCCGTACGTCTACACGCCGAAACACCATATCTCAATTTGGTATTTTTCTTTTTCGTAATTAATACGACAAAAGGATATTCTAAAATATATGGTTAGTGTAAGATATACTTACCTTGCATCCGAATTACGCTTTTCCTTCATTCTTGATTCGTTTGACCCGCTTCCTTCCCCAAGCTTTCATCTAGCTTGCAAGCGTCAAACTATCATTGTAATTGTAAGATGGTTAGGTTAGTCATAATCATTTACGACTATTCCATCCTACGCTTATTATATCGAATTTATCATTCGATCATATACTTGGTCGGTTTGACTTTTTAAAGTCAATCGACTTATCAACTTATTCAATGCACATTTGGTTTATTGAATTTCACTTAGGCATTTCATTCGTACTCTTAACGAAATCAAACTTTACACACTAACTACTAGGTAACATGATTTCAAGCATCTCTATCATGATCTTAGCATCAATTCTTTTATATCATACAAAACCCATTTCGTGAGAAGTATGATCTTGTTCCCAAATTCATGGTTTAGTCAAACACCTTCTATTCGTTATCATGCATGTTGATTCTAAGCATAGTTATATCATCAATTCCGTCATAAAATTAAAACCCACTTATCTATGTGTGTTAATTCATCAAATCCTTCAATTCATAGTATGTTATGTATGATTTTCATTTAGGGTTTTGTTACTAAACATGTATACATCACTAATTCAGTCCTAATTTCTACGATTCATACCAAAAATCGCATATAGTGATGTTCATCCAATTTTTACAACTTCATGTAACAACAAAATTTTACATACCTTTTGATCCCCTCGACTCGGTGATCATTTGTATGTATTCGTGCCTTTGATTCAAGCCCGATTTGGCCTTCAATTTGATTGATTTTTGTGCATGCTAGGGTTCAATGTAGAGAACCCTTTTTCTCCTGTGGAAATCTTGACCAGAACACACACTATAGTGTGTGTTGTGGTGTTTTATTTTTAATAAATTAAAAACCATTTAAGTTCTTTGTCAACTTTGGTCCCTCCACTTATTCAAGTTTTATAAAGGGTGTTTTAAACAAGTTTTCTTATTATTTTAAAACACTTAACTAGCTAGGTTGATATTCCTAGTTACTTAGTGGGTCCCGGGAGTTATAACCCGTTTTATTTTAAGTCCCGTTAACTCGGGCTCTTACAAGCTCAATTCCTTAAAACTTTGATTCACTTGTATTTAATATTAGGATTTTTTTATTTAAATCCAAATATTTACCGGGTTATTTTTACTACTAAGGTACTTTACCCGTCTTTTAGTATTAACGGAGTTTGATTACCAAACCCGTTTTCGGGGTGTTACATACTTCTAGAAGGAATTCTTCAATTTAAACGGATGAAATTTTATCTTAATTTGATTTAATGGCTCATAATGCTTCTTTTCCCATTGACTTTAATAATAACATAAAAATATATAATTACAATGAAAGCGAAATCTCGAGTTAACTACCATCCATGTGGTTTGATGTATTGCAAAATATATTATTTATCTTGTAAAGTTTGTATGGGTTTTATTTAGGTTTAGTGTCGTTTTATTTAGTATATGCGTATATTTGATTTGTTTATGTTTTGCAGGTCTTGGATGAATAAAGTAGCTGAAAATAAGAGGAAAACGAGCTAAAATGTGCTAAGTCCAAGTGTCGGGACATGAACGAGTGATCGTAAGTTGAAAAGAATAAAAAAATTCAACTCTTGAAGGTGTCGCACGTCGCGACAGGATATGCTGAAGTCCTCCACGTGCTGCGATGATGTATCGTTGACCGTTTGACTGTTTTACATGCGCCATGGGCCGCGAAAGTCCATGCTAAGCCCATCGCGGGCTGCCAAAGACTCCCAGTCCAGCGTTTACGTGAATTAGAGGGTTATGGGCTTTTGGAAAGTATAAATTCAATGTTAATTAAACCCTAATCAACCAGAGACGCATCAGAACCATCTTGGACGAAATTCAGAGCTGATTTGCAAGGAATTGAGGCTCGAGAATCATCAGGAGGAAGTTGGAAGCTTAGAGATCAAGGGTTTAACGGGTTTTGCTTACCGATTCTTCTTGTTTTCTAGTTTTCTTGTTTCTATGTCGTTGAATTCAGTATCTAAACCTTGTTTTACTGTTTTTGAGACGATGTTTCTTGGCTAAATTTCTTAAACTACTTAGTTTGTGATGAACTCTTGATATAGTATGGATTTTTATTAGATGTTAATGTGTTTTATGGATTATTCTTGAAAAGCAGCAAACTTTGGATCCTTGATTTAATGTGTATGCATATTTTATCTTGTTCAAATTTCATCACATGTTTCATTTGCGTTTTTTGTGGATGTCTTCCATGTATGAATGCTAGTTAGGTCATAGACTGTGTGTTTGTGACTAGTTTACGGTTAATTCTATCGGATTTCTATAGGAACTATGATTGAGGTTTTAAATAGGGTTATGTATTCTACTAATCAATATATCCGTAAGGTGAGAGGTTGTCTGTTCGTCTTTATTGTTAGATTGCTAGGGTTAGATATTTTGTAAGAAGATAACCTTAGTTTACCTCTCCTTATTTTCCTGCCGAGTTAAATCAAGATCCATATTTGCTTTAGACGTTCCACTATGAGGTAGTTAGTCACATTAGGGCAGTTTTCTAAATAAATTAGATAACCTTAGGGGAGTCTAATCAACCAATAGTCTTAACAGCCTTGTAGAGTTCCATAGGTGTCTTTCCGAGAAGGGTCAGGGGTCCTGTTTGGTTTCTCTTAGGGTTTAGCATTTAAAGATCTTGGTTCCATAACACATTAGCATCTGATAGAAGCCTTACGATATCAATTGGGATTCCAACCTAGGTAGTTATTCGTCATTATTGAATCTAATCCTCGTTTAAGTCGCGTCTTAGTTTATTTTAATTTAATTTTATTTTAATTGCAATTTAGGATTTTAGAACCCCCCACCCCCAAATATAAAATAAAATTAGTCGTGTCAGTCTGCTAAGTCTATAGAGTCTAGTTTACGTAATTAGAGAGTCTCGTGGGTTCCATACTCGGACTTACTTAAGTTATTCTACATTGACCGGTACACTTGTTGTTGTGTGGTCTAGATTAGAGAGTCTTAGTTTTATATATTTAAAACTTAGCGTGTCTAATTTAGGGTTTAATTTAGTTATTTTAATTGACCACTTTTAGCACATCATGGTTTGTTCACTTTTATCATTTCGGGCCAATTTTCAAAATTGCACCAGATTCCTCCCTTACATACTGGAAACATGCAATTTTAGTTCAAAAATTAAAAAGTCACTTAGTTTTCAATGAAGGGTATGTTTGTCATTTCATATTTTTATTTATTTTCACCTTTTGTAATGTCAGATAAGTAAAACTCAACCCCTTTAATACCCCATCACCTGCACATCATTAGGCCTGTAAACGAACCAAACGAACATGAACATAGGCATGTTCTGTAACACCCCGTGTTTCCAAAGTCAAAGTCAAAGTCAACATTAAAGTCAAAGGAAGAAAAGATTGCTAATTGCGATCTGTCACTCCTTGCTCAACTACTGTTGACTTCTTTGACTTGTAGATAGTCTATTTACTTTGTTATGTTAGTTGTATTATGTGGAGTACTTGTTAATAGTCGAGATATTATCGCTATTTATCGCTTGTTATCGCATGTTTTATCGCTTATCGCATCGCTATCGCATGCGCAACTCAAATAATGTGTTCTGGATATTGTTTTACGTGTGTGTGTGCCTTTTTGTGTTACTTTTGCATGTTTATTTATGTTATGTTGTGGTGATTAATCGAAACGCAATCGCAATCGAATCGCAAACACTAAATGCAAGTTAATTATGATGATTGTATGTTAGATATAGTAGTTGGGATTAAAAGTAATTTGAATAAGAAACTCTATCGCATCGCAATGCTCAACACGCGAATCAAAACGACAAAACTCGTCACGCCGAACACTCCAATCGAGTGGCCAACCGATCGAGTTGCCACCCGATCGGGCTGCCACCCGATCGACCAGTCACTTTTCCCCACTTTCCTTTTATGGAAACCCTATAAATACCCCTCATATGTTACATCAGTTGATGTTGACAGCCTCTCACTCGCCCAGCTCACTCCAGCCTCTATTTCTTCCGATTTCTCGCGATTCTTGTAAGTTTCCAACCTAAATCTTATACTTTCTTGATCTATACGCACTCCTACACCTTTCTATCTTTTGAATCTTAACTTTTAACCGTGAAATCATTAGACTCAAGGTGTTTTGGCTTCAATCCACCAAGAACAACCTAGATTTGAAGATTTCCACATAAATAAACAAAAATCTATCATAGATCTGAACATATTCAAGGTGAAAAGGATTGAAAGATGGTTTCTAACTTTCTTTCAACTCTTTTACACTCAATGCACTCAAAACCGATAGAATCGGACCTTGTTCTGATCTTCTACTCCTTCTTGTTGATGTATTGCTACAAGATCTGGTTCTACCGAAGAGGCAACCGATTCCGGGTTAAACATGAACTACCGTCATGAACTAGTGAACGGGTCGGATTTGGGTGATTCCGTCCGATCGGATCACAGGGGTCTTAACGAGGGTCTGTTGTTTAACATGTTATCACACTGCCTCGAACAAAATGCAAGCTATCAAAACGACCAAGTATCAAGACGATCAGGCTATCGGGACAGATTGCCGTTCGATCGGACTGCTGTCCGATCGGATTGCCACCCGATCGGCTTACACTTTGGTCCCACACTTGACTTTTATTTTCAACTTTTGAGGTTTGAACATTGAACGGATTGCCGTCCGATCGGATTACCACCCGACCATGTGATGTTTAGACTTCAACACTTAAACAATTTTTAACATGTTCAATGCATAATGAGTTCCAAATGAATTGCGACCCGATCGGATTGTAATCCGATCGAGTGACAAACTACTATGAACTTGTTCTCACTAGAGTTGTCACACCCTAACCGATGGCGGAATCATCGGGGCATGGCACTGAGCGAAACAGATTGTCCAGAAGTTTCCACAACAACTATCATTACTATTTAGTTTAAATGATACGTCCCATACCGTATCCCAAATAATAAAACAAGTTATTACAGATTAGCATCTAGTCAAATATACTGTTCCGACAACTCAGATTTAAGCATAGTAAAATAAATATTGTTCAAATGCACCTAGAGACTCGATCTGCAAGATCTACAGACAACTATGATCTAGACGCTTATTCCTAGCTCGCCTTCCTAGCAGATAAGCATCCTAATTTCCTGTCACATATGTTAAAATAAAGTAAATACATGAAATGTAAAGGTGAGCATACAATTTTGATAATAGCATATAGAGTTCGAAATTGTTTACGCATAACCAGCACGTACACAGAGGAAAACGAAGCATGTTAATTATCGACATGGATTTATCGATACTAATGACTGCGGGTTGACTGTCCGAGACAGTTCGCAATACATGATTACCACCGTAATCCATGCAAGTAATTGTCCTTAACAACCCCCGTGTGAACGGGTGCTGAGTCCAAACTATAGTACTACGTCGTTAAGGCAGGTAGACAGCATTCCACGTGTAAACACAATCAACAAGCATTCATTTAGTCACGTAATACATGCATAATCGGTTAGCGTTTAAAGAAGTTGAGTAGTGTGTTCGATTGTGTTTTAGATAAGTAACGTATGTAACACCCAAAAGTGCTAAAGCAAAAAGGGTTCAAGTATACTCACAGCGATTGATTGATGGATTGAAGGGAGCGCTTGAGAGTAGGGTTAGCCTGAATAGTTCGATAGCATAATGATGAGTAACGCGTTAAAAGGAAACAAGTGATGATGGGTCGAACAGCCTGGTCGATCGAACAGTAGGTTCGATCGAACGGGTTGTTCGTTCGATTAGACAGTCCGTTCGGACAGCCTATTCGATCGGCCGGTATGCTCGATCGGTTGGTCTGTTCGAGTGAATTGTTTCTTCCTTTGAGTAGGATGTGTTTGTGTACGATGGCTTGTCCTTTTGAAGTTTTCGTTGTAGTATTTAAGAACATTGAAGTGTTCTTACCTTTCAGGTCGATCGATCGAATGGCCTGTTCGACTGGCCGGCTTAACCGATCGGTTAGACACTTCATTAGTAAGTCCTCAGCAGGATGTCACCGGACCGGACAACATGTTCGATCGGGTTGCACTCCAATACGTCGAACGAGTTGAAAATCGATTAACTGTTGAAGCACAGTATCTCATGATCCGATGAGTAATGTTATCGAACAGCTTGTTCGATCGAACATCACTTCGTTCAATACTATACATCATAAAATTGTCAAAATGTAGGGCCATGTGCTAGCCGATCGGCTAGCCTGGTCGATCGGCTGACATGTCCGATCGGTTGGGCTGTTCATTCAAACAACCTATTCGATCGGTCAGCATCCTGACCTGGTCGGCTTGTTCGTCTAACACTTGGCTGTTCTGATTGCTTGACGTTATATCGAAGTATTTTGACAACGAGCTGAACCATGACACTTTCATTCTTACTTGTTTCCCCTGCTCAGACAGGAATCACCCAAGTCCGGCCGGTGAATGGTTCGGAACGGTAGTTTAATGTTTAACCAGAAATCAGTGAACCTCGTAGATAGAATCCGAATCTTGAACCACTTGACCATTAGAATGATTAGTGAGTTGGCTCAAGCTCCGTTTCTACCGGTTTGAAGGCATTGAGTGTAAAAGGGTTGAAAGATAGTTGGAAATCCTTCTTCCAATCCTTCACACCATGTAAATGTTCAGATCTGTGGTAGATCTTAGTGTTTTTATGTGGAAATCGGCTAGATCCATGTGATTCTTGGTGGATTGAGGCCAAAACATGATGTTCTTGAAGAACACCATGATGACATCATCCTAGAATGCTTAGATCTTGATGATTTCACGGTTAGAAATCAAGATTTGAAAGATAGAAAGGTGTAGGAGTGTGTATTGATCAAGAAAGTACAAGATTTAGGATGAAAACTTACCGAAATCGCAAGAAATCTGAGAAAAGGAGGGGAGCACGAGCTGGTCGGTCAGAGAGTTTCCAAAAGTGGAAAGAATGACAATGACAGGCCTATTTATAGGCTTCCAAAAGGGGAAAGGGCTGGCCGATCGGACAGCCTGCTCGATCGGACAGTCTGTCGGATCGGCTGGGTCGTTCGATCGGCTAGGATCCTGATCGATCTACAGCCTGTTTCGAGTGTTCGATGCGATGATTTCTGATATTTCGAATTCGATTGAAGACGATACGAGTACGATAGAGTTTCCTATTCAAATTACTTTTAATCCCAACCACTATATCTACATACAAGCATCTACATTCCATATTTGATTTTGATTTCGATTGAGTTTCGAGTTTTGATTTGATTGATTCGATTGATCACCACACATAACATAAAGTAAACATGCACAGGTAACACATAAGGCAAACACACACGTATAATAACACCAAAGCTGCATAATTCGACTCTCGAGTTCGATTGATGATTCGATTAGCTTGATTATTGATTGATTAACTTTATCGCATTGTTACTTCCTACTATTCACAGTCGTAAATCATTTCGCGTCGATTAAACATTCGATTACTTTGATTCTTTTGATAGACAACACTTACTCCACATAATACAAAACATAAAATAGACTATTTACAGTCAAAGAAGTCAAACTTGACTTGGACTTTGACTTTGAGTTTGACATTTGAGAACACGGGGTGTTACAGCCTCCCCTTGTTTAGTGAATTTCGTCCCGAAATTAGGCTGAAAGCTGCATAGCACCGTGAATGATATTACCAATTTCTCGCTTCAGATCTTCATTTATACAACTACGGGTATTTAGCCTTCATGTCGCTTTCGAGTTCCCAAGTGAACTCTGCGCCTCGTTTGCCTTCCCATTGGACTTTCACGATAGGGATGCGTGAGCATCTGAGTTGCTTGGTTTGGCGATCCATGATTTCGACAGGCTTTTCCAAGAAATGCAGCGTTTCGTTAACTTGAAGGTCGTCGAGAGGTACAATCAGATCATGATCAGCTAGGCATTTTCGGAGGTTTGACACATGGAAAGTTGGGTGGACGTTACTAAGTTCCTCCGGTAGTTCGAGTCTGTAGGCGACTTTTCCGATCCTTTCTAGAATCTTAAAAGGTCCAACATATCGAGGCGCTAGTTTCCCTTTCTTGCCGAATCTGACCACACCCTTCCAAGGTGATACCTTTAGGAGTACGTAGTCGCCAACGTCAAATTCAAGGGGCTTGCGTCTTCTATCGGCATAACTTTTCTGTCTATCCCTGGCTTTTGACAAATTATCTCGAATCTGGAGGATTTTGTCAGTCGTTTCTTGTAGTAACGCGGGACCGGTTAATTGCGAGTGACCGATCTCGTGCCACACAATAGGCAAACGACATCTTCTTGCATATAAGGCCTCGAATGGTGCCATTTGTATGCTGGCATGATAGCTGTTGTTGTACGAGAATTCGACTAACGGTAGGTATTTGTTCCAACTACCTCCGAAGTCTATGACACACGCACGAAGCATGTCTTCAAGAGTACGGATCGTTCTTTCAGTCTGTCCGTCGGTTTGAGGATGGAATGCGGTACTCAGGTTAAGCGACGTACCAAGAGCTGCTTGAAACGTTTCCCACAATCGCGAAGTAAACCGAGCGTCACGATCTGAAATGATGTCACGAGGCGTACCATGATTACAAATGATCTCGTCGTTGTAGATTCGGGCTAGTCGTTCTACCTTGTAGTCTTCCCGTATTGGCAAAAAGTGGGCTGATTTGGTCAGACGATCAACTATAACCCAAATGTTGTCGTGACCTGATGGCGTGGGCAGAAGTTTGGTTATGAAGTCCATAGCTATACTCTCCCACTTCCATATAGGGATTGGAGGTTGTTCGAGTAAGCCAGAAGGTCGTTGATGTTCAGCCTTAACTCTTGCACAAGTCAGGCAACTTCCAACATAGAGAGCAATATCACGTTTCATGCCCGGCCACCAGTACTTGTAACGAAGGTCCTGGTACATTTTATCCGCACCGGGATGAATAGAATACCGGGATTTGTGGGCTTCGTTCATTATAATCTTTCGCAAATCGGTTCGCTTAGGGATCCAAATTCGGTCCAGATAATAGAAAATCCCATATGCTTTGCTTACAAGCTGAGCTCCATCGTGATAGATTCTCTCCTTCTTCAAGGTGCGTTCGTTAAAACAGGCATGCTGGGCTTTGCGGATGAGGGTTTCGAGATCATGCTGGGCTTGGGTGTTGCGAATACTGAGCAAATAACTCCGTCTGCTGAGCGCGTCGGCAACAACATTTGCCTTGCATGGGTGATAACGAATCTCACAGTCGTAATCGTTAAGAAGTTCTACCCATCGGCGCTGACGCATGTTAAGTTCTTTTTGATTAAAGATGTGTTGTAAACTCCTGTGATCGGTGAAGATCGTACACTTGGTACCATACAGGTAGTGTCGCCAAATCTTCAATGCAAAAACAACTGCGCCTAGCTCGAGATCATGGGTTGTATAGTTCCTCTCATGGATTTTGAGCTGACGAGATGCGTAAGCTATAACCTTGTCCCGTTGCATGAGGACACAGCCAAGACCAAGGTTGGAAGCATCAAAATAGAAAATGAAATCATTGTTTCCGTCAGGCAATGTGAGAACAGGAGCATTGCAAAGCATATGCTTGAGGGTTTGAAAGGCGGACTCTTATTCAGTTCCCCAAACAAAAGACTTGTCTTTATGAGTAAGGGCGGTAAGCGGCACAACGATCTTAGAGAATCCTTCGATAAATCGTCGGTAATAGCCCGCTAGTCCGAGAAAAGAACGAACTTCAGACGGGTTCTTAGGCGTAATCCAACTCTTAACTACTTCAATCTTCGCCGGATCGACATGAATACCTTGACTATTAACGATGTGACCCAGAAACTGAACCTCCAACAGCCAGAATTCACACTTGGAGAACTTGGCATAGAGTTGATTCCCCTGGAGTAGCTCGAGAACCAAACGTAGATGTTGCGCGTGTTCGGCTTTCGACTTAGAATAGATCAAGACATCATCGATGAATACGATGACAAAACGGTCTAGAAATGGTTTACACACGCGATTCATCAGATCCATGAAAACCGCGGGTGCGTTGGTTAAACCAAAAGGCATAACAACGAATTCATAATGGCCGTAACGAGTGCGAAAAGCGGTTTTGGGGATGTCTTCCTCTTGAATGCGCAATTGATGATAGCCTGAACGTAGGTCGATCTTCGAGAAACACTTAGCACCTTGCAACTGATCAAATAAGTCATCGATTCGAGGTAAAGGGTATCGGTTCTTGATGGTCAGTTTATTCAATTCCCGATAATCGATGCACATCCTGAACGACCCATCCTTCTTTTTAAGGAAAAGGACTGGTGCGCCCCAAGGAGAGGTGCTCGGGCGAATAAAACCTTTTTCAAGTAACTCCTGGAGTTGGTTCGAAAGTTCCCGCATTTCGGATGGCGCGAGTCGATAAGGGGCTTTGGCAACAGGGTTAGCTCCAGGAATACATGAGGAAATTCACGAACCATTGGAACGTCTTTGACTTTGTCCTTCTTTTTCTTTTCCTTCTCTGCTACTACAATGTTGGCCAAGAAAGCTCTGTATTCCTTGCGGAGATACCTGCTAGCTTGGATACACGACATGAGCTTGAGGCCTTTCGAAGCTGTTTCTCCGTACACACATAAAAGATCACCATTCGCGAGCCAGAATCGAATCATCTTATCAAAACACACAACTTCAGCATGGTTTTCGCGAAGAAAGTCCAAGCCTACTATGATGTCGAAACTTCCGAGTTGCATGGGAATAAGGTCGATAGGGAAAATATGATTGTTGAGCTCGAGAGTACAATGACGAAGAACAGAATTAACGGCGACAGTTCTTCCAGTAGAGACTTCGACTTCGAATGACGAGGGGAGATAAGAGCGCTTACGACTAAGGAGCTTCTCGAATTCAAACGACACAAAGCAGTTATCGGCTCCAGTATCAAACAAACATGATGCATAAATACCATTCACAAGGAACGTACCATTAACCACGTTGTTGTCAGCCTGAGCTTGACGGGCGTTGATATTGAAGGTTCTGGCATGGGCTGCTTGTTGCTGCTGGTGAGGCTGCTGTTGCTGCTGTTGGGGCTCTTGCTTCACAACCCTGTTCGGGCACATGTTTGCAAAATGGTTAGGATCACCACATGCAACGCAGACTCGAGCATTGATCGCGGGTGCTTGAGCTGCAGGTTGGCCTTGAGGGGCTGGGAGTAGAGCTTGGTGAGCGGCGGCTTGAACTGGGGCTTGACGGGGACCATAGTGACAGTTCGCAGTGAAATGACTGTAGAGATTGCAATGAGCGCAAAAACGACAGGCGATTCCCACCGGATGATTAAATGAGCAAGTCAGGCAGAGCGGGTGGGGTCCTGTGTAAGCACGCTTTGCTGGCGGTGCATTGGTCACTGGAGCTGGTCGGTGATGAGACTGCTGCTGAGCCGGTACGGCTTGCAGAGGAGCAGCAGTCGTTGTGACAACACAGTTCTTGTTGCTGGAGCTGTTGTTGTTGTGCTTCTTCTTGCGGCGTGATGACTTGGATGGTTGAGCAGTGGAGTCGGTGGTTGCTATAGTTGTAGCTTGATGCAGAGACTTGGATGGCTTATCCCAGAAACCAGACATTACCCGTTTGTCATTGATCTCGGCGGCAAGCAAGTAAGTCTCCTCGATTGATGCTGTCTTGGCGGCATGAACGAAGTCGGCAACACAATCAGGTGGAGCTCGAATGTGCTTCTTGATGGCCATGTCTGGCGTCTTTACTTGATCGGGATAGATAATGCTAATCTGCTTGAAGCGAGCAGTTAAAGCAGCGTTGTCTCCGTCCTTCTGCTTGATGTTCCAAAACTCGTCCTCCAGCTTTAGACGTTCATGGGGAGGGCAGAATTCGTCCATCATGATGGCCTTTAGCTCTTCCCAAGTCAGCTCATAAGCTGCATCATTCCCGCGTTTGTTTCGTTCGGCCGTCCACCAGTCTAGAGCTCGGGACTGGAAAACGCCGGTTGCATTTAGGGACAGAGATTTTCAGGACAGCCGCTTTGGCGCAGAGTGACTTCGACTGAATCAAACCGTTGAAACATGGCGGTAGGGCCATCTTCTCCGGTAAACTCTTTTGGTCCGCATGCCTTAAACTGTTTGAAGCTGAAAACGGTCTTGTTGGCATCTTTAGGAGCATCGGTTCGCGACTCCTCAGATGATTTGCTGACGTTTTCATACACCTCGCTCACAGCTTTTGCCACTTGCTTGGCGATGATAGCAACAAGACGCTTGTCTCTCTTCTCCTGGCAGGTAAGTGGGGTTCGGTGTCCAGATGACGACATGGTCTGCAACAGACATCGTCGTAGGTCTCAGACACAACAAATCGAATCTCACCTTACACGTCTACTACTCACTAAAGCTTAGGAACACGTCGAAACACGTATCACACAAACACATAAGCACATAATCACCGATCCTCGTAATCAAAGAAGCACATAAGCACGTAGAGCACAGAAACACATAAACACAGAAACACAGAAACATAGAAGCACATACTTATTTAATCACAGATGCAGTCAGAATACAGAAACCTATCATTTAAAGTTCGCGTGTCGTCGTATATATCGGTCGCGTATAGCATATCGAGTGGTATAGTATAGTCGTATAGCATATCGAGTATAGTATAAGCGTATATCGTATTATAATGTTGTCTAGATTTGCAGCGACTTGTTAGCGTATTGAGATAGAATAGCAATGTGATTCGTGTGTGTCGATCGAAGTGATAGCAAAAATCGAATAATTCCCCAAAATTTAAACACACACAAACAGATATATATACACACAAAACATATAAAATCGACGAATGATCAGAGTGACCACTGCCGACTCAAAAATACAAAAATCGGGAATTGGATTGTCTGCGGCTACTAGACATCGACTACCCAAAGCGATTCAACTATTCAGATTAGACTTGTCGTCACATTTCGACTTTCAGGTTCGTGCTTCTGCCTCGATTCTTGGGCATTCAACACGCATTCCTTAGCTCATACTCGTGAGTTCAGGTCGTTGGAGTCCGTCGAGGCTTTGGTGAGATAAATAAAATCTGGAACAAGTTGTCAAGGTTAGGGTTTCACCCCTAGCTTAGCAACTTCTTCCTTGTTTTAGTAAAATTGAGGAGATTATTCATCAAAATATGGATTTCACTCCTGATTTGGTATAATTCTCCTCGTTGGTTCTGAAAATTTAATGAAGAAATCATTGATGAATTGATAAAATCAGCATTGATCAAGTAATTTAGTCGAGAGTTTGCAGTGATAGTGTAGAATAACAGGATATAGCACATACGCTTGGTCTGTTGGTTCCTAACTATAGTCTAGGTCTCTAAGACAGTGACCCGGACTAGGTCGTGTCTAGCCTAATTCCCTATAGTTATGGCACTGATACCAATCTGTCACACCCCAACCGATGGCGGAATCATCGGGGCATGGCACTGAGCGAAACAGATTGTCCAGAAGTTTCCACAACAACTATCATTATTATTTAGTTTAAATGATACGTCCCATACCGTATCCCAATAATAAAACAAGTTATTATAGATAAGCATCTAGTTAAATATACTGTTCCGACAACTCAGATTTAAACATAGTAAAATAAATATTGTTCAAATGCCTTTAGAGACTCGATCTACAAGATCTACAGACAACTATGTTCTAGACGCTTATTCCTAGCTCGCCTTCCTAGCAGATAGGCATCCTAATTGCCTCTCATATACGTTAAAATAAAGTCAATACATGAAATGTAAAGGTGAGCATACAAGTTTGATAATAGCATATAGAGTTCGAAATTGTTTACGCATAACCAGCACGTACACAGAGGAAAACGAAGCATGTTAATTATCAACATGGATCTATCGATACCAATAACTATGGGTTGACTGTCCGGGACAGTTCGCAATACATGATTACCACCGTAATCCATGCAAGTAATTGTCCTTAACAACCGCCGTGTGAACGGGTGCTGAGTCTAAACTATAGTACTACGTCGTTAAGGCAGGTAGACAACATTCCATGTGTAAATATAATCAACAAGCATTCATTTAGTCATGTAATACATGCATAATCGGTTAGCGTTTAAAGAAGTTGAGTAGTGTGTTCGATTGTGTTTTGGATAAGTAATGTATATAACACCCAAAAGTGCTAAAGCAAAAAGGGTTCGAGTATACTCACAGCGATTGATTGATGGATTGAAGGGAGCGCTTGAGAGTAGGGTTAGCCTGAATAGTTCGATAGCATAATGATGAGTAACGCGTTAAAAGGAAACAAGTGATGATGGGTCGAACAGCCTGGTCGATCGAACAGTAGGTTCAATCGAACGGGTTGTTCGTTCGGTTAGACAGTCCGTTCGGACAGCCTATTCGATCGGCCGGTGGGCTCGATCGGTTGGTCTGTTCGAGTGGATTGTTTCTTCCATTGAGTAGGATGCGTTTGTGTATGATGGCTTGTCCTTTTGAAGTTTTCGTTGTAGTATTTGAGAACATTGAAGTGTTCTTACCTTTCATGTCGATCGATCGAACGGCCTGTTCGATCGGCCGACTTAACCGATCGGTTAGACACTTCGTTAGTAAGTCCTCAGCAGGATGTCACCTAACCGGACAGTATGTTCGATCGGGTGGCACTCCAATATGTCGAACGAGTTGAAAATCGATTAAGTGTTGAAGCACAGTATCTCATGATCCGATGAGTAATGTTATCGAACAACTTGTTTGATCGAACATCACTTCGTTCAATACTATACATTATAAAATCGTCAAAGTGTGGGGCCATGTGCTAGCCGATCGGCTGGCCTGGTCGATCAGCTAACATGTCCGATCGGTTGGGCTGTTCGTTCGAACAGCCTATTCGATCGGTCAGCATCCTGACCAGGTCGGCCTATTCGTCTAACACTTGGCTGTTCTGATTGCTTGACGTTATATCGAAGTATTTTGACAACGAGCTGAACCATGACAGTTTCG
The DNA here is from genome assembly GCF_002127325.2 of Helianthus annuus. NCBI lineage: Eukaryota > Viridiplantae > Streptophyta > Magnoliopsida > Asterales > Asteraceae > Helianthus > Helianthus annuus. The sequence goes on along the minus strand of NC_035444.2, from coordinate 127,353,893 downwards.
TTCTTACTTGTTTCCCCTGCTCGGACAGGAATCACCCAAGTCCGGCCGGTGAACTGTTCGGAATGGTAGTTTAACGTTTAACCTGAAATCAGTGAACCTCGTAGATAGAATTCGAATCTTGAACCACTAGACCATTAGAATGATTAGTGAGTTGGCTCAAGCTCCGTTTCTACCGGTTTGAAGGCATTGAGTGTAAAAGGGTTGAAAGAAAGTTGGAAATCCTTCTTCCGATCCTTCACACCATGTAAATGTTCACATCTGTGGTAGATCTTAGTGTTTTTATGTGGAAATCGGCTAGATCCAAGTGATTCTTGGTGGATTGAGGCCAAAACATGATGTTCTTGAAGAACACCATGATGACATCATCCTAGAATGCTTAGATCTTAATGATTTCACGGTTAGAAATCAAGATTTGAAAGATAGAAAGGTGTAGGAGTGTGTATTGATCAAGAAAGTACAAGATTTAGGATGAAAACTTACCGAAATCGGAAGAAATCTAAGAAAAGGTGCGGAGCACGAGCTGGTCGGTCAGAGAGTTTCCAAAAGTGGAAAGAATGACAATGACAGGCCTATTTATTGGTTTCCAAAAGGGGAAAGGGCAGGCCGATCGGCCAGGCATCCCGATCGGACAGCCTGCTCGATCGGACAGTCTGTCCGATCGGCTGAGCCGTTCGATCAGCTAGGAGCCTGATCGATCCACAGCCTGTTTCGAGTGTTCGGGGCGAAGATTTTTGATATTTCGAATTCGATTGAAGACGATACGAGTACGATAGAGTTTCCTATTCACAACCCTGTTTGGGCACATGTTTGCAAAATGGTTAGGATCACCACATGCAAAGCATACTCGAGCATTGATCGCGGGTGCTTGAGCTACAGGTTGGCCTTGAGGGGCTGGGAGTAGAGCTTGGTGAGCGGCGGCTTGAACTGGGGCTTGACGGGGACCATAGTGACAGTTCGCAGTGAAATGACCGTAGAGATTGCAATGAGCGCAAAAACGACAGGCGATTCCCACCAGATGATGATATGAGTATGTCGGGCAGAGTGGGTGGGGTCCTGTGTAAGCACGCTTTGCTGGTGGTGCATTGGTCACTGGAGCTGGTCGGTGATGAGACTGCTGCTGAGCCGGTACGGCTTGCAGAGGAGCAGTAGTCGTTGTGACAGCACAGTTCTTGTTGCTGGAGCTGTTGTTGCTGTGCTTCTTCTTGCGGCGTGATGACTTGAATGGTTGAGCAGTGGAGTCGGTGGTTGCTGCAGTTGTAGCTGGATGCAGAGACTTGGATGGCTTATCCCAGAAACTAGACTTTGCCTACTTGTCATTGATCTCGGCGGTAAGAAAGTAAGTCTCCTCGATTGATGATGTCTTGGCGGCATGAATGAAGTCGGCAACACAATCAGGTAGAGCTCGAATGTACTTCTTGATGGCCATGTCTGGCGTCTTGACTTGATCGGGACAGATAATGCTAAGCTGCTTGAAGCGAGCAGTTAAAGCAGCGTTGTCTCCGTCCTACTGCTTGATGTTCCAAAACTCGTCCTCCAGCTTTTGGCGTTAATGGGGAGGGCAGAATTCGTCCATCATGATGGCCTTCAGCTATTCCCAAGTCAGCTCATAAGCTGCATCATTCCCGCGTTTGTTTCGTTCGGCCGTCCACCAGTCTAGAGCTCGGGACTGGAAAACGCCGGTTGCATTTAGGGTACGGAGATTTTCAGGACAGCCGCTTTGGCGCAGAGTGACTTCGACTGAATCAAACCATTGAAACATGGCGGTAGGGCCATCTTCTCCGGTAAACTCTTTTGGTCCGCATGCCTTAAACTGTTTGAAGTTGAAAACGGTCTTGTTGGCATCTTTAGGAGCATCGGTGCGCGACTCCTCAGACGATTTGCTGACGTTTTCATACACCTCGCTCACAGCTTTTGCCACATACTTGGCGATGATAGCAGCAAGACGCTTGTCTCTCTTCTCCTGGCGGGTAAGTGGGGTTCGGTGTCCAGATGACGACATGGTCTGCAACAGACATCGTCGTAGGTCCCAGACACAACAAATCGAATCTCACCTCACACGTCTACTACTCACTAAAGCTTAGGAACACGTCGAAACACGTATCACACAAACACATAAGTACATAATCACCGATCCTCGTAATCACAGAAGCACATAAGCACGTAGAGCACAGAAACACATAAACACAGAAACATAGAAGCACATACTTATTTAATCACAGATGCAGTCAGAATACAGAAACCTATCATTTAAAGTTCGCGTGTCGTCGTATATATCGGTCGCGTGTAGCATATCGAGTGGTATAGTATAGTCGTATAGCATATCGAGTATAGTATAAGCGTATATCGTATTATAATGTTGTCCAGATTTGCAGCGACTTGTTAGCGTATTGAGATAGAATAGCAATGCGATTCGTGTGTGTCGATCGAAGTGATAGCAAAAATCGAATAATTCCCCAAAATTTAAACACACAAACATATATATATACCCACAAAACATATAAAATCGACGAATGATCAGAGTGACCACAACTGACTTAAAAACACAAAAATCGGGAATTGGATTGTCTGCGGCTACTAGACATCGACTACCCAAAGCGATTTGACTATTCACATTAGACTTGTCGTCACATTTCGACTTTCAGGTTTGTGCTTCTGCCTCGATTCTTGGGCATTCAACACGCATTCCTTAGGTCATACTCGTGAGTTCAGGTCGTTGGAGTCCGTCGAGGCTTTGGTGAGATAAATAAAATTCGGAACAAGTTGTCAAGGTTAGGGTTTCACCCCTAGCTTAGCAACTTCTTCCTTGTTTTAGTAAAATTGAGGAGATTATTCATCAAAATATGGATTTCACTCCTGATTTAGTATAATTCTCCTCGTTGGTTCTGAAAATTTAGTGAAGAAATCATTGATGAATTGATAAAATCAGCATTGATCAAATAATTTAGTCGAGAGTTTGCGGTTTTCACACCTAATCCTGACTAAATCGCTTGATCCTATTTGAAAATTCGAGTGCAGTGATAGTGTAGAATAACAGTATATAGCACATACGCTTGGTCTGTAGGTTCCTAACTATTGTCTAGGCCTCTAAGACAGCGACCCGGACTAGGTCATGTCTAGCCTAATTCCCTATAGTTATGGCTCTGATACCAATCTGTCACACCCCAACCGATGGCGGAATCATCAGGGCATGGCACTGAGCGAAACAGATTGTCCAGAAGTTTCCACAACAACTATCATTACTATTTAGTTTAAATGATACGTCCCATACCGTATCCCAAATAATAAAACAAGTTATTACAGATAAGCATCTAGTCAAATATACTGTTCCGACAACTCAGATTTAAACATAGTAAAGTAAATATTGTTCAAATGCCTCTAGAGACTCGATCTGCAAGATCTACAGACAACTATGCTCTAGACGCTTATTCCTAGCTCGCCTTCCTAGCAGATAAGCATCCTAATTGCCTGTCACATACGTTAAAATAAAGTCAATACATGAAATGTAAAGGTGAGCATACAAGTTTGATAATAGCATATAGAGTTCGAAATTGTTTACGCATAACCAGCACGTACACAGAGGAAAACGAAGCATGTTAATTATCGACATGGATCTATCGATACCAATGACTATGGGTTGACTGTTCGAGACAGTTCGCAATACAAGATTACCACCGTAATCCATGCAAGTAATTGTCCTTAACAACCCCCGTGTGAACGGGTGCTGAGTCTAAACTATAGTACTACGTCGTTAAGGCAGGTAGACAGCATTCCATGTGTAAACACAATCAACAAGCATTCATTTGGTCACGTAATACATGCATAATCAGTTAGCGTTTAAAGAAGTTGAGTAGTGTGTTCGATTGTGTTTTGGATAAGTAACGTATGTAACACCCAAAAGTGCTAAAGCAAAAATGGTTCGAGTATACTCACAACGATTGATTGATGGATTGAAGGGAGCGCTTGAGAGTAGGGTTAGCCTGAATAGTTCGATAGCATAATGATGAGTAGCGACTTAAAAGGAAACAAGTGATGATGGGTCGAACAGCCTGGTCGATCGAACAGTAGGTTCGATCGAACGGGTTGTTCGTTCGGTTAGACAGTCCGTTCGGACAGCCTATTCGATCGGCCGGTAGGCTCGATCGGTTGGTCTATTCGAGTGGATTGTTTCTTCCTTTGAGTAGGATGCGTTTGTGTATGATGGCTTGTCCTTTTGAAGTTTTCGTTGTAGTATTTGAGGACATTGAAGTGTTCTTACCTTTCAGGTCGATCGATCGAACGGTCTGTTAGATCGGCCGGCTTAACCGATCGGTTAAACACTTCGTTAGTAAGTCCTCAGCAGGATGTCACCTGACCGGACAGCATGTTCGATCGGGTGGCACTCCAATATGTCAAACGAGTTGAAAATCGATTAAGTGTTGAGGCACAGTATCTCATGATCCGATGAGTAATGTTATTGAACAGCTTGTTCGATCGAACATCACTTCGTTCAATACTATACATCATAAAATTGTCAAAGTGTGGGGCCATGTGCTAGCCGATCGAGTGGATTCTTGGTGGATTGAGGCCAAAACATGATGTTCTTGAAGAACACCATGATGACATCATCCTAGAATGCTTAGATCTTGATGATTTCACGGTTAGAAATCAAGATTTGAAAGATAGAAAGGTGTAGGAGTGTGTATTGATCAAGAAAGTACAAGATTTAGGATGAAAACTTACCGAAATCGGAAGAAATCAAAGAAAAGGAGGGGAGCACGAGCTGGTCGGTCAGAGAGTTTCCAAAAGTGGAAAGAATGACAATCACAGGCCTATTTATAGGCTTCCAAAAGGGGAAAGGGCTGGCCGATCGGCCAGGCATCCCGATCGGACAGCCTGCTCGATCGGACAGTCTGTCCGATCGGCTGGGCCGTTCGATCGGCTAGAAGCCTGATCGATCCACAGCCTGTTTCGAGTGTTCGGGGCGACGATTTCTGATATTTCGAATTCGATTGAAGACGATACGAGTACGATAGAGTTTCCTATTCACAACCCTGTTTGGGCACATGTTTGCAAAATGGTTAGGATTACCACATGGAAAGCATACTCGAGCATTGATCGCGGCTGCTTGAGCTGCAGGTTGGCCTTGAGGGGCTGGGAGTAGAGCTTGGTGAGCGGCGGCTTGAACTGGGGCTTGATGGGGACCATAGTGACAGTTCGTAGTGAAATGACCGTAGAGATTGCAATGAGCACAAAAATGACAGGCGATTCCCATCGGATGATGATATGAGCATGTCGGGCAGACTGGGTGGGGTCCTGTGTAAGCACGCTTGGCTGGCGGTGCGTTGGTCACTGGAGCTGGTCGGTGATGAGACTGCTGCTGAGCCGGTACGGCTTGCCGAGGAGTAGCAGTCGTTGTGACAGCACAGTTCTTGTTGCTGGAGTTGTTGTTGTTGTGCTTCTTCTTGCGGCGTGATGACTTGGATGGTTGAGCAGTGGAGTCGGTGGTTGCTGCAGTTGTAGCTTGATGCAGAGACTTGGATGGCTTATCCCAGAAACTAGACTTTACCCGCTTGTCATTAATCTCGGCGATAAGCAAGTAAGTCTCCTCGATTGATGATGTCTTGGCGGCATGAACGAAGTCGGAAACACAATCAGGTAGAGCTCGAATGTACTTCTTGATGGCCATGTCTGGCGTCTTGACTTGATCGGGACAGATAATGCTAAGCTGCTTGAAGCGAGCAATTAAAGCAGCGTTGTGTCCGTCCTTCTGCTTGATGTTCCAAAACTCGTCCTCCAGCTTTTGGCATTCATGGGGAGGGCAGAATTCGTCCATCATGATGGCCTTCAGCTCTTCCCAATTCAGCTCATAAGCTGCATCATTCCCGCGTTTGTTTCGTTCGGCCGCCCACCAGTCTAGAGCTCGGGACTGGAAAACGCCAGTTGCATTTAGGGTATGGAGATTTTCAGGACAGCCGCTTTGGCACAGAGTGACTTCGACTGAATCAAACCATTGAAACATGGCGGTAGGGCCATCTTCTCCGGTAAACTCTTTTGGTCCGCATGCCTTAAACTGTTTGAAGCTGAAAACGGTCTTGTTGGCATCTTTAGGAGTATCGGTTCGCGACTCCTCAGACGATTTGCTGACGTTTTCATACACCTCGCTCACAGCATTTGCCACTTGCTTGGCGATGATAGCAGCAAGACACTTGTCTCTCTTTCCTGGCGGGTAAGTGGGGTTCGGTGTCCTAAATCTATTTTAGCTGTTACTACACACCAAGAACACGGGGTAGCTTGGTGTTCTCGAATGTTAAAGTCAAAGTCAAAGTCCAAGTCAAGTTTGACTTCTTTGACTGTAAATAGTCTATTTTATGTTTTGTATTATGTGGAGTAAGTGTTGTCTATCAAAAGAATCAAAGTAATCGAATGTTTAATCGACGCGCGATTTACGACTGTGAATAGTAGGAAGTAACAATGCGATAAAGTTAATCAATCAATAATCAAGCTAATCGAATCATCAATCGAACTCGAGACTCGAATTATACAGATTTGGTGTTATTATACGTGTGTGTGTGCCTTATGTGTTACCTGTGCATGTTTACTTTATGTTATGTGTGGTGATCAATCGAATTAATCAAATCGAAACTCGAAACTCAATCGAACTCAATCGAACTCGAAACTCGAAACTCGAAACTTCTTTGACTATATCAGAAATCGTCGCACCGAACACTCGAAACAGGCTATGGATCGATCAGGCTCCTAGTTGATCGAACGGCCCAGCCGATCGAACAGACTGTCCGATCGAGCAGGCTGTCCGATCGGGATGTGTGACATCTGTGCTTGTAATCATTGTAAACAATTCAGTTATCAATGAAATAAAATTATTTGATCCCAATGTTTGTTTGTTTATGTTTGATGTTTTTCATGTTTTGACTTTTATTGAATTTCAAGCTCTATATCGCTTTCTAGAGAATTATACGCAAACTGGTGCGTGAACGTAATCAGTTAAACGCGACAAATACCCCGGAACATCAATTTTTTCTTAACATACCTTAAATAACCTTTACATAACTTAGAAATAAGTTTTGAAGGCTATGGTATGGCAAAATCAAGTCTACTCGCTTACATGGACTAAAATTGACAAACTGCGAAAGTATGCCGATTTGAACTGTAACGAACATTCCGGAACATGATCATGAGTTAAAAACACCTTAAATATCCTTTACATAGCTTAGAAATAGGCTTTGAGGGGTTCAGTGTGCTAAAATAAATTTTATGCTCATTCAGGGACTAAAAGCGTCAAAAAGTGCATAAGTTTGCATTTCCGCGCATAACTTACGTTCTGAATACATCCGGACATCCAAAAATTTATGCAAGGATTAAAATATTTTATTTTAGTGTTTGGCATGAGAAAAATCCATTCGTCGCGCAATTTAGATCGTTTTTCGCGCTTATGCGCATTCCGTCGTAATTAAGCGAACATCGCGATCGTACGACCAAACGAACCGACATCCGACATATTTTTGAGCATGTTTTATGTCCCTCATACTTAGGCATCATTGTAGAGCCTTAAAAATGGTTTAACGTGTGACACCCCAGGAAAACCAGTGAACGTTATAACCTACCTAGCTTCCTCAGTGAGTGCATACCAAATTTCGGGACGAAATTTCCAATTAGTTGGGGATAATGTGACAACTCGCACTTTGGACCTATCCTGTAACATTATGTGCTTATGTGAAACGTTATGATTTTCTTAGTGAATGATATATTTGTTATGTGCTATGTTGTAAGTATGTATATTGTGTATGTAATATATGAATGTATGTAATGGTCCAAAACGCACATCATGATCCGAACCGCACAACTATTGCTAGAGCGCACAAGGGTGTAGTGGACGCCACAGAAAAGATTGCACAAATACGACAACGCATGGCGGCAGCACGCGACCGTCAGAAAGCCTACGCGGACAAGCGTAGAAAGCCTTTGGAATTTCAGGTCGGGGACCGGGTTTTATTGAAAGTCTCACCCTGGAAGGGTGTGGTTCGTTTTGGCAAACGGGGCAAATTGAATCCGCGGTACGTCGGACCATTCGAAATCATAGAAAAGATTGGCAAAGTAGCATACAAGCTAAACCTACCAGCTGAACTCGGGGCAGTTCACAATGTTTTTCATGTGTCGAACCTAAAGAAGTGCCTATCAGATGAAAACCTCATCATTCCTTTCAAAGAACTCACTATCGACGAGCGGTTGCAGTTCGTCGAGGAACCAGTTGAGATCACGGACCGGGATGTGAAGGTCCTCAAACACAAGAGAATCCCTCTTGTTCGAGTTCGTTGGAACTCCCGACGCGGCCCAGAGTACACCTGGGAACGCGAAGACAGGATGACAGAAAAGTACCCCCAGTTATTCGGGACCAATGCAACCACTACTGAGGCTGAAGCTACTACTTCGGAATTTCGGGACGAAATTCCAGATCAACGGGGGGAGGATGTGACACCCCAGGAAAACCAGTGAACGTTATAACCTACCTAGCTTCCTCAGTGAGTGCATACCAAATTTCGGGACGAAATTTCCAATTAGTTGGGGATAATGTGAGAACTCGCACTTTGGACCTATCCTGTAACGTTATGTGCTTATGTGAAACGTTATGATTTTCTTAGTGAATGATATATTTGTTATGTGCTATGTTGTAAGTATGTATATTGTGTATGTAATATATGAATGTATGTAATGGTCCAAAACGCACATCATGATCCGAACCGCACAACTATTGCTCGAGCGCACAAGGCCGTTGGGCCACTTCCTTGTAATCGGACCCTTAGGGCAGCCCATTGAGGGTTCGGCCCATCCTTTTGGATTGATTATCAATTAGGGTGTTTGTAACCCCCAACCATTGTTACCAAAAACACTCTCACACACAAGAAACCCTAGCTATCCTCCCTCTCTTCTTCACAAACCGAAGGCAGCCAAGGATTCCCCTTCATCGAAGATCATTGTGCACGGATCAATCCCACTCTCCTTTCAATCGGTTAGTGTTGATATTGGTGTTGTATTGAATGATGTTATGTGCTTATGATTGATTGATGATATATATGTTGAAATCGGATAGTAGGAAAATATTCATGAACCTAAGAGATGTTAATCGGCCATCATGTTGCATATTCAGATTGTTGTATGATAATGTTAGATTGGATGTTACTAATCAATGATATATAATGTTCATGTAATCGGCTTGCACATGAATCGGATATATATGAATGTATGATGGATCGGCTGTTATGTATCGTCATAATCGGATATAGTTGGTAATCGAGATCCATGTTAGAATGTATGTATTGTTATGAATGTTGTTATTGTTCATGTTGGAATTAGGGTTCATACGAAAAGCATGATAAACTTCTTGTTTGATCGGATAGTCACTATGGTAGAAACTGTTAATTGGTTAGTGTAAATAAGGAAACTAATTAACTGATAATTGATTGAATGAAAATTGGAAGTTTGTTAATGCTTGTAACCGAACAAGACAGATAATCCGGAATTAGTAAACAATCGCACAAGTTTAGCTCGGTCATACAAGGCTCAAGCTTCTGGGCCGGGTATTATGATTTGGGCCGCACATGCCTATTGCACAGCCCAAGTCCACTCGCACAAATCCGGTCACACATAGTCAGTCGCACAACACCTGGTGGATCGCACAAGCTAGTGTGGATCGCACAAGGTGTTGGGCCACACACACGAGTTACATGTTTATTTAACTGTTGGGCCGGACAGCCCAAAGATCCAGACGCACAAGCCCACTCCTGATCGTACAAGACCGGCTGGATCGCACATGTTTAGCGATTGGGCCTCTAAGCCTAATACGAGTCGCACAAGGCCGGGTTATGTTGTCTGGGCCGGAAGGTTTTGGGCTGGACTTGATCGCACAAGTTCAATTCGGATCGCACAAGGTTTTAGTTTGGGCCGAGACCTTTATGTTTGACTTTTTATTTGGGCCATATATGTTGAACTGTTTGCTTATGTTGGGCCGATTACATTGGGGTAATGATTTAATCGCACATGTATGATTCCATTATACTCTTGACTGTTTACATGTTACGTGTTAACTTGTATGTTTTATACGTGCATTACGTGAAGTCAAAACCTGACTTGTGTGGTAACCCTGTTAGGACGTGGTTGACCACTTTAGTTCAAGAACCCTCTTTGTGTATCTGCCGAGCAATCCAAGGTGAGTTCACACAGCCAAGGCATGGGATTCCCGGGTTGGGAATTGGGTTGGAATGTTGATATGATATGATTACTCGTACTTACGCAATCACTAGACTATAGACCATCGTCCTCAGGATAGTCAGGACACGTTACGTAAAGCCTACGTAACCCAGTAATTACCATTTGTCTCCCGGGTCGGGAGGACACGTTACGTAAAGCCTACGTAACCCAATACCATCTACTGTCTTCCGGGTCGGAAGGACACGCTGCGTAAGGCCTACGTAGCCCCCACGCGTACCACTGTCCTCGGGGAAGGGCACGTCACGTAAAGCCTACGTGACCCAGTACGTATTCCTGTTCTCAGTTTAAGAAGAACACATGGTTGCACTAGTCTAGTAAGTACTATAATGGGAATCCCCCATTGTTAAGGATAAACGTGAGAATCCCTCACAAATAGTATATACTTGTATGGGAAGCCCCCACTAGATGAACTTACGCATTACTGTTACGAACTTACTTTCTGTGAACTCGCTCAACTAGTTTGTTGATTATTTGCTGCATGCCTTGCAGGACCTTAGGTACTTTATGGAGCTTGCACAAGGAGGAGCAGGTCGTTGTGGACAAGGATTCTTGAATGTTTACTAAACACTTATGATATTTCATACGTTAACACTTATGATTGGGTTTTACTTGAATGCTTCCACTACATATACAATGTTTGGTTTTGAACATCAATTATGTCTATGGTTATTATTTAATGCTATGTTTGATATAATTGGTGGCTTGATCCTGGTCAGTCACGCTCCCAAGCGGTGATACTCCGCGTGTGGATTTTGGGGGTGTGACAGATTGGTATCAGAGCCATTGGTTATAGAGAACTTGGTTTTAATATGGGAAAACGTTTTTATTAAAGCCAGACTATAACCAGAACAGTGCTCTCAACGATCCACAACGACGCTTCGCTCCACGTGCAAGACTCGACATCCTAGGTAATAAGGTTTATGTTTATTGCTTGTTTGCTAGAACTGCTTAGAACTTTGCTCGCATTACGCTTAGATACACATGACTTTATTACATAAGAACACCTACGTGCTTACGCTTTTCTGTCATCGCCCTACTCGCGAACCACTCTCACTCACGTTACTTTTTACTATGAAGATCATGTCTGGAAGAATTAACATGACACAAGCCCAGCTAGAGGCTCTCGTTCAAGCTCAAGTTGCTGCGGCACTTGCAGCTGCTCAAGCAGGTAGTATACCCTGCAGTATAGATTCATACTAGGATCCTTAGATCCTGCATTAACTCTCGTATTTAATCTCGTCCTATTCGTACACAATAGGTCAACCAGCGCAGCAAGTTTGCACCTTTAAGAACTTCATGGACTGTCGTCCAAGTACCTTCAGCAGCACAGAGGGGGCAGTGGGACTCCTCCACTGGTTCGAAAAGCTAGAGTCAGTATTCGAAATGTGCGAGTGCCCTGAGGCTCGCAAAGTCAAGTATGCAACTGGCACCTTGGAAGGAATCGCGCTAACCTGGTGGAACGCGCAGGTGCAAATTCTGGGGTTGGCAGCTGCTAACGCCACACCCTGGAACGATTTTAAGGAACTTATCAAGAGGGAATATTGCACGCGTGAAGATATTCACAAGTTGGAAGACGAGCTGTATAATCTGAAAATGGTTGGGTCAGAGATTGAAGCGTATACTAAGCGGTCGAATGAGCTGGCCGTGTTGTGCCCAACTATGGTGGACCCTCATACAAGCGCATTGAGATGTATCTCAAGGGATTGGCACCAGAAATCCAGAGCCATGTTACCTCGGCTAATCTCGATAACATTCAGGATATTCAACGTCTCGCGCATCGCATCACCGACCAGGCAGTGGATCAGAATAAACTGCCTAAGCGTGTCAGCGCTACTGCTACAGTCACTCCTTCAGCTACTCCCGCTACTACTGGTGACAGCAAAAGAAAGTGGGATGGAGATTCTAGTAAAGGTTCTGCATCCGTTCAGTCTCAAGCTCAGCAACAGAAGACTGACCACTACCAGAGTCCCAGTCAGCAATCCTCTGGTGGTCATAGACGGGGAAGATATCAGGGTTTTCACCCCAAGTGTCACAATTGCAACAGGCACCATAGCGGCCCATGCAACAAGGGTCGTTGCCAAAGGTGTCTTAAGATGGGGCACGAGGCCAAGGACTGTAGGAGTCCACGTCCTGCAAACCAGAACCAGCAACCGCAACAATCAGCTCCACAGAACCCACAGCAGCAGCAGCCACAGCGTGGAAACCGGGGATGTTTCCAGTGTGGGGCTGAAGGCCATTTCAAACTCGACTGCCCTCAGTTGAACCAGAATCGCAACAACAATAACCAGGGCAACGGGAACAACAACGGTGGGAACAACAACGATAATGGCAACGAGGCTAGGGGACGCGCTTTTGTGCTAGGTCGAGGTGACGCAGTGAACGATCCCAACGTAGTTATGGGTAAGTTTCTCCTCGACAATATTTACGTTACTGTTTTGTTTGATTCGGGTGCGGATACAAGCTATATGTCTGTGAAAATGTGTCAACTACTAAAACGTGCACCAACACTTTTACCCACCAAACATGTAGTAGAGTTAGCTAACGGTAAAAGTCTAGAAGCCACGCACGTAGTTCAGGGTTGTAATCTTATCCTAGCTGGTCAAGCTTTCACTATCGATCTCATTCCCATAGTTTTGGGTAGCTTCGACGTCGTGATTGGGATGGATTGGCTATCCCAACACCAGGCAGAAATTCTATGCAGTGAGAAGATCATTCGTATTCCTCGTTCTGGTCAAGAACCTCTCGAAGTTCAAGGCGACAAGAGTGGTGCAGTGGTTGGCATCATCTCTTTCTTGAAGGCTCAGAAGTGCCTGCAGAAGGGTCACACCACAATCTTGGCACTCGTTACAGACGCATCAGCAAAAGAAAAGAAATTGGAGGATATTCCAATTGTACGCGATTACCCTCAGGTGTTTCCTGAAGACTTACCTGGCTTACCGCCTCATCGTCAGGTCGAATTTCAAATCGAGCTCGCTCCAGGAGCAGCACCCATAGCTCGCGCACCATATCGTCTAGCTCCATCGGAATTGGAGGAACTGTCAAAGCAGCTACAAGAGCTCTTGGAAAAGGGCTTCATTCGTCCAAGCTCTTCGCCTTGGGGAGCTCCAGTACTATTTGTGAAAAAGAAAGACGGTACGTTCAGAATGTGCATCGACTACCGTGAACTCAACAAGGTGACGGTGAAGAACCGTTATCCTCTTCCACGCATAGACGACTTATTCGACCAGTTACAAGGGTCGTGTTACTATTCGAAGATAGACTTGAGGTCTGGTTATCATCAGCTGAGAGTCCGGGAGGAGGACGTCTCCAAAACCGCTTTCAGAACTCGTTATGGCCACTACGAGTTTCTTGTCATGCCGTTCGTGTTAACGAACGCGCCTGCCGTATTTATGGATCTTATGAACAGGGTGTGCAAACCCTATCTTGACAAGTTCGTCATTGTTTTCATCGACGACATTCTGATCTACTCCAAGAGTCAGGAGGAACACGAGCAGCATCTTCGCCTTATTTTGGAACTCCTTCGGAAGGAACAACTATACGCTAAGTTTTCGAAATGCGACTTCTGGCTTCGTGAAGTCCATTTCTTAGGCCACGTAGTAAACAAGGTTGGGATCCATGTCGATCCATCCAAGGTAGACTCGATCAGGAACTGGCCTGCACCACGAACGCCAACGGAAATACGCCAATTCTTGCGTTTGGCAGGTTACTACAGATGGTTTATCAAGGATTTCTCGAAGATTGCGCAGCCGCTTACGCTACTGACACAGAAGCGTGTCACCTACCGTTGGGGAGATCCCCAGGAGACTGCTTTTCAGCACCTAAAGGATAGGCTTTGCAGTGCACCTATCCTCTCTCTGCCAGAAGGCACAGATGACTTCGTGGTTTATTGTGATGCATCCATTCGGGGACTTGGATGTGTGTTAATGCAGCGCGACAAGGTTATTGCTTACGCTTCACGTCAACTCAAGGTTCACGAACGGAACTACACGACGCACGATTTAGAGCCGGGAGCTGTTGTTTTCGCGCTTAAGATATGGCGACACTACCTGTACGGTACCAGGTGCACGATTTACACCGATCACAGGAGTCTCGAGCATATCCTTAAGCAGAAGGATTTGAACATGCGTCAACGAAGATGGGTTGAACTACTGAACGATTACGAATGCGCCATCAAGTACCATCCAGGCAAAGCCAATGTTGTGGCTGACGCCCTCAGTCGGAAAGACACTCTACCACGGCGCGTGCGAGCGCTACAGCTTACGATTCAGTCTAGCCTTCCTGCACAGATACGAGGTGCTCAGGCAGAAGCATTGAAGCCCGAAAACGTCAAGGCTGAAGCCTTACGCGGCTCACGACAGCAAATGGAACAGAAGGCAGACGGCGCCTACTATGTAACGGGGCGTATTTGGGTCCCACTTTATGGCGGTCTACGCGAACTTGTAATGGATGAAGCTCACAAGTCTCGCTACTCGGTACATCCAGGGTCGGACAAAATGTACCACGACATCAGTACTACATACTGGTGGCCTAGTATGAAGGCCCACATCGCTACGTACGTTGGAAGATGCTTGACCTGTGCAAGTGTCAAGGTTGAATATCAGAAACCAGCTGGCCTACTTCAGCAGCCTAAGATACCGTAATGGAAATGGGAAGAAATTTCCATGGATTTCGTTACAGGCTTACCCAGGTCCCAGCGTGGGAATGATACCATATGGGTGATCGTGGATCGACTCACCAAGTCTGCACACTTCCTAGCTATAAAGGAAACGGATAAGTTCTCCACTCTCGCAGACGTTTATCTTAAGGAAGTTGTTTCGAGGCACGGAGTGCCCACTTCCATCATTTCGGATCGCGATGCACGATTCACGTCAGAACTATGGCAAGCAATGAATAAATCTTTCGGCTCACGGTTGGACATGAGCACAGCATATCACCCTCAGACGGATGGGCAGTCTGAGCGAACGATTCAAACACTTGAAGACATGCTTCGGGCATGCGTTATAGATTTCGGCAACGGCTGGGAGAAGCACCTCCCTTTGGTGGAGTTCTCGTATAATAATAGTTATCACACCAGCATTCAAGCCGCTCCATTCGAGGCATTGTATGGACGTAAATGCCGGTCACCTCTCTGTTGGGCAGAGGTAGGGGATAGTCAGATTACGGGTCCAGAGATTGTAGTGGACGCCACAGAAAAGATTGCACAAATACGACAACGCATGGCGGCAGCACGCGACCGTCAGAAAGCCTACGCGGACAAGCGTAGAAAGCCTTTGGAATTTCAGGTCGGGGACCGGGTTTTATTGAAAGTCTCACCCTGGAAGGGTGTGGTTCGTTTTGGCAAACGGGGCAAATTGAATCCGCGGTACGTCGGACCATTCGAAATCATAGAAAAGATTGGCAAAGTAGCATACAAGCTAAACCTACCAGCTGAACTCGGGGCAGTTCACAATGTTTTTCATGTGTCGAACCTAAAGAAGTGCCTATCAGATGAAAACCTCATCATTCCTTTCAAAGAACTCACTATCGACGAGCGGTTGCAGTTCGTCGAGGAACCAGTTGAGATCACGGACCGGGATGTGAAGGTCCTCAAACACAAGAGAATCCCTCTTGTTCGAGTTCGTTGGAACTCCCGACGCAGCCCAGAGTACACCTGGGAACGCGAAGACAGGATGACAGAAAAGTACCCCCAGTTATTCGGGACCAATGCAACCACTACTGAGGCTGAAGCTACTACTTCGGAATTTCGGGACGAAATTCCAGATCAACGGGGGAGGATGTGACACCCCAGGAAAACCAGTGAACGTTATAACCTACCTAGCTTCCTCAGTGAGTGCATACCAAATTTCGGGACGAAATTTCCAATTAGTTGGGGATAATGTGAGAACTCGCACTTTGGACCTATCCTGTAACGTTATGTGCTTATGTGAAACGTTATGATTTTCTTAGTGAATGATATATTTGTTATGTGCTATGTTGTAAGTATGTATATTGTGTATGTAATATATGAATGTATGTAATGGTCCAAAACGCACATCATGATCCGAACCGCACAACTATTGCTCGAGCGCACAAGGCCGTTGGGCCACTTCCTTGTAATCGGACCCTTAGGGCAGCCCATTGAGGGTTCGGCCCATCCTTTTGGATTGATTATCAATTAGGGTGTTTGTAACCCCCAACCATTGTTACCAAAAACACTCTCACACACAAGAAACCCTAGCTATCCTCCCTCTCTTCTTCACAAACCGAAGGCAGCCAAGGATTCCCCTTCATCGAAGATCATTGTGCACGGATCAATCCCACTCTCCTTTCAATCGGTTAGTGTTGATATTGGTGTTGTATTGAATGATGTTATGTGCTTATGATTGATTGATGATATATATGTTGAAATCGGATAGTAGGAAAATATTCATGAACCTAAGAGATGTTAATCGGCCATCATGTTGCATATTCAGATTGTTGTATGATAATGTTAGATTGGATGTTACTAATCAATGATATATAATGTTCATGTAATCGGCTTGCACATGAATCGGATATATATGAATGTATGATGGATCGGCTGTTATGTATCGTCATAATCGGATATAGTTGGTAATCGAGATCCATGTTAGAATGTATGTATTGTTATGAATGTTGTTATTGTTCATGTTGGAATTAGGGTTCATACGAAAAGCATGATAAACTTCTTGTTTGATCGGATAGTCACTATGGTAGAAACTGTTAATTGGTTAGTGTAAATAAGGAAACTGATTAACTGATAATTGATTGAATGAAAATTGGAAGTTTGTTAATGCTTGTAACCGAACAAGACAGATAATCCGGAATTAGTAAACAATCGCACAAGTTTAGCTCGGTCATACAAGGCTCAAGCTTCTGGGCCGGGTATTATGATTTGGGCCGCACATGCCTATTGCACAGCCCAAGTCCACTCGCACAAATCCGGTCACACATAGTCAGTCGCACAACACCTGGTGGATCGCACAAGCTAGTGTGGATCGCACAAGGTGTTGGGCCACACACACGAGTTACATGTTTATTTAACTGTTGGGCCGGACAGCCCAAAGATCCAGACGCACAAGCCCACTCCTGATCGTACAAGACCGGCTGGATCGCACATGTTTAGCGATTGGGCCTCTAAGCCCAATACGAGTCGCACAAGGCCGGGTTATGTTGTCTGGGCCGGAAGGTTTTGGGCTGGACTTGATCGCACAAGTTCAATTCGGATCGCACAAGGTTTTAGTTTGGGCCGAGACCTTTATGTTTGACTTTTTATTTGGGCCATATATGTTGAACTGTTTGCTTATGTTGGGCCGATTACATTGGGGTAATGATTTAATCGCACATGTATGATTCCATTATACTCTTGACTGTTTACATGTTACGTGTTAACTTGTATGTTTTATACGTGCATTACGTGAAGTCAAAACCTGACTTGTGTGGTAACCCTGTTAGGACGTGGTTGACCACTTTAGTTCAAGAACCCTCTTTGTGTATCTACCGAGCAATCCAAGGTGAGTTCACACAGCCAAGGCATGGGATTCCCGGGTTGGGAATTGGGTTGGAATGTTGATATGATATGATTACTCGTACTTACGCAATCACTAGACTATAGACCATCGTCCTCAGGATAGTCAGGACACGTTACGTAAAGCCTACGTAACCCAGTAATTACCATTTGTCTCCCGGGTCGGGAGGACACGTTACGTAAAGCCTACGTAACCCAATACCATCTACTGTCTTCCGGGTCGGAAGGACACGCTGCGTAAGGCCTACGTAGCCCCCACGCGTACCACTGTCCTCGGGGAAGGGCACGTCACGTAAAGCCTACGTGACCCAGTACGTATTCCTGTTCTCGGTTTAAGAAGAACACATGGTTGCACTAGTCTAGTAAGTACTATAATGGGAATCCCCCATTGTTAAGGATAAACGTGAGAATCCCTCACAAATAGTATATACTTGTATGGGAAGCCCCCACTAGATGAACTTACGCATTACTGTTACGAACTTACTTTCTGTGAACTCGCTCAACTAGTTTGTTGATTATTTGCTGCATGCCTTGCAGGACCTTAGGTACTTTATGGAGCTTGCACAAGGAGGAGCAGGTCGTTGTGGACAAGGATTCTTGAATGTTTACTAAACACTTATGATATTTCATACGTTAACACTTATGATTGGGTTTTACTTGAATGCTTCCGCTACATATACAATGTTTGGTTTTGAACATCAATTATGTCTATGGTTATTATTTAATGCTATGTTTGATATAATTGGTGGCTTGATCCTGGTCAGTCACGCTCCCAAGCGGTGATACTCCGCGTGTGGATTTTGGGGGTGTGACATAACGGACCTTAAACGTGTCGAAAAAGGCCTTAAACACATGCAGGGACTAAAACTGCAACTTTGGAAACTTGCTGTGCAGACCTGGGGCTCAGGCGGCCCGCGTAAACCCTGTGTGTGTCCTTACGCGGCCCCTGTAAAACTGCCAGATGTGCAGAAAGTGTGTAACAGCTTGTTCCAGTTGTTTCCAACACTTGCAAATGGTTTTGGGGCTTCCTAGGGGCTGGTTTTGAGTGCCCAAGGTTTTTCAAAACAGGGGGCACAAGTGTAAGGTTGAGATCAAAGCTCGGGTTTCGATAAACGATCTTAACGGCTCTCCGAACACTATATATACCCAACCCAATTTCACTCAAAACCCACATTTGAACTGATTCAAAACTCTCTAAGTGGAAGTATATGCTTCCTACCTGAGAGTGAATCGGGTCAAATCTTGCGGGGACCTTCTGTAAGTATTCTTTAGCGTCTTTCATTTGTTTTAGCGTTAAAGTCAAACTGCGTTTGACTTTCTGCATTGACCAGTTTATGGTCAATGCGAAGTTTGTTTGAACTTCATAACGTGAGCGTAATCACAATGGATATAGTCCCTAGTGACTATACCTACTGATTACCACGTTATCTAGGCTCAGTGACAAGTCGTAGTTTCGGCAAAATGCGTTTTCTCGCGTATTTTGTAACCAAACTACTCTAGGGTATTAAAACCGTTTGTTTTAATACCAAACCTGTTTTCTAACTTTTCTAAACATGTTCTAGCATGTTTAGCTCGTCGCTTTTAGATTTGTGCTTGTTTAGGGTCGTAAAGGTAAGCGATCTAATCAATCGCTTATACTTTCGAACCCGACCCATTTGGTCGATCATTAGGATCCGACCAAACACTTTAGGTGACCATAGTTGTATGGGGAATAACCTTCCGAGGTTATACCTTATGGTAATGTCGTTTAAGTAGTTGTATGATAAGTAGTTCTTATGCCTTAGGTAAATTACCAAAATACCCTTTTTCGCTAAAATTCATTTTAAGCCTATGTAACATAATTTTTGGTATCTAAACTGATTTAACAATAATATTAAACATGTTAAGGCATATCTTGCTTGTCATAGGACTAGTTAGGCATTCCAAACGCGTTTTACGCGAACGACGCGTTAAAGTAGCATAAACTACCTAAACGGGTCGTAACGGGTCAAAAGCACTTAGGATAGGTTTCGTTTTCGTATGTAGGCTTTGTTAAACCATATTACATAAGTTCCCATACTTATTTGGTTTACGAACCCTCGTACTACCCGATCCTCCGATAGGTCCGTTTATTAATGTAGATACCTATATAGGTGCCGTTTGATTCCGTGATCTTCTAGCTTTGCTTGGTGGTTATTCGAGGGCTTCTAAGCAATCTCAAGTGAGTACATAGTACCCCTCTTTTACTGTTTTTCAAACGTTTTGGGGTGAAACACATGTGCCTACTTGTTACTTTCATGCTTTTCATGTTTTCATATCATATACTTGCTATGTTCATTAGTACACTATTAGTACATGAATTCATTATGTTTTGCTATGTATGTTTACTTAACATGCTAGCACATTGATTTACATTACATTACTTTGCTATATGTGTTTACATGGCATATTAGCACATTGTTTTACATGACTTTTCTGCTGTGTATGTTTACTTAGCATACTTAGTACATTGTTTTCATATAACTTGTTTACATTGGGTATAACATTTGGTTTGCATAAACAGTTCTTTATTACATTCATTAACACCGATCACGCCGCTCGGTAGTAAGTAATGGTACCATAGGACTTGACAAATCCCGTTCCTAACATCCTAGGTTTGTTTGGGTGTAAGGAATGACTGAATCCGAAAACATTTTACTTTGATAACCTTTACTCTAAGGTTATCCTGCAGTCTCAAGGCTTGGATGTATGCGTTAACTTACCACATAAATGTTTGTATCATTAAAACAAGCTTTTACTTGGCAAAACATAACTTTTTGATTTACTCAAAATACTTTGTTTTGTTCATTTTTACTTATGGTTTAAGTAGTCTCATTTTTACTTACCATACATAACTTTTGTTTACACATACATAACTACATGACTACATTTTGGGTTTTTAAACATTGACAATGGTTTAGACAAGAACATTTGATGGTTGGTTTAAACATGAACTTTATACTTTGGTGGTTTATTTAAGTGACTTAAGTAACGATATGTGTCTAGTATGCTACAAGCATGGTGGATACGCCGGTGGTACTTCCTATATATAAGTGCTTGTATTGTATTACATGACATACCGTTATTTAAATCATTCAATTTTGGACTTATACATTTTTGCAAATAGCATAATTTTTCACAAGACTTTGTTTTACAAAATAATTTATTTCATACAATTTATTTTTACTTGGTTATTCTTTTAACCATGCATCATTCTTTTATATACATACATATTAACTGATTTGTTATCGCTTTTCAAACATTTTTATATAAGCAAACACTTAAACTAGATTCATGACAAGTTTTCGTTAAACATTTTCTTAAACCTAAGTCATGAATCCTATTTTCACAAAACCTATGTTACTCACAGGCATCTTTATGCTGACGTACCTATTTTCACATGTGTTTTTAGGAGCTAATGCATAGGATGATCGTGACACGCTAGGGTTGACTTGGGCCTTAGTGATATAAAATGGAGCTTGACTTAGTTTAATTATGTGATGTACTTTTGTTTTCTTCTATTTTAAGACAATGTAACATGTTGGTTCTTGTTTTGAACGATGTATTCCACCCTTGGGTGATGAATAAAATATTATTTTAAATACCATGGTTGTGGAACAATAATTCTGTTACAACACTCCCCGACGTTTCCGCCACGATTTGATGTTTTACGTGGTCGGGGTGTGACAGAAGAGTTGGTATCAGAGCCAATGGTTATAGGGAATTAGGTTATTAGTAATGCTTTGACCTAGGCTATAACCTTTCTAGGACCCCAACACAAGTTGTCTTGTGTTTAGATTTTAAAACATGCACTTCACCTATCCTTATGTGATCACCAAAACAAGAACCCAGTTTTCTAAAACGATTTTTGAAAAACAATCTTCTGTTTTCAAATGATTTATTATATGGTTTTGAACACTTTTGATTTTTCAAATTGATTTTGAAATATTATCATTTGTTTTTGAATGATTCTTTTGGCCTTGTGCCTTCTAAATTTTCAAAATCTCGTCAAAGTTTTGGGTTCTAAATAGTGTGAACACGTGCAAACTGGAACGGTGAATGCCTGTACCCTGGGTTTTCTGTCTAAGGCTAGAGTGTTCGTACAAATCCACATAATCGGACCAGTCACTCTTACCTGGGAACTCTTGGGGTGAGTGTTCACTTATAGGCGAGCATGTCTTCGCTAAGCATTGTTTATGGACCCATTTACTTTGATTAGTCACTGTGTGTCATTTGTTTGCTCTGTGATACTGACAAATGACCACCATCCTTGCTTTGTTGATTATGTTTCATCTCGTTCTTTTCATCTAATCATCTCACTCGTTTCCTCTCATGTTTTCCTCTTTTTAGCATGCCTCCTCGACGTGAAAACCTGTGACAACTCGAATTTCCAAGATTTCTATTTCGCATTTATTGCACGTTCACGTATTGTTTAGCTGTTTATTTGCACAATTGATTGCTATAAAATTGTATACGTTTTGATGCGATGAATCGTATTGTGTGATTGTGCATGGTTGTTTGTTAATTGTGAAAGACTTGGTAAATATATGAACTTGGTGGTGAATCGATGAAATTGTTATGAGATGGTGTACATGTGTAAAATATGATACTTAGGGAGGTAGAGGGTAATTAGTGAAATCCTAGAGATACTTAACCCTAATCCCTTTTCACTAATCATTTGCACACAAAAATCAAAGCACGTACTTCACATTCTCTAGCAATCATCACCATCATCATTGGCAAGACATTCATCACTTTCGATTCCACATTCTCTAACTAGAATCAATCCAAGGTAAGTTGTTAATGATTGATTGTTATCTTTTAATTCTTGATTGTGTGTTTCAAGAAAACCCTAGTTCATCATATACTATTCTTTGTTAATTGATTTTGATTACTGTGAAAGAATGTTGATGATTGCGTAATCGTTGCTAGATGATTAAGATGATTGTCCTGTCAAATTATTGATGATTGATTGATTATGCATATTGAAAATCATGAAATTAGGGTTCTAGTCGTAAGAACGTAACTGATGATCATAGAAAATGTAACTGCTTCAATTGCAAAGATCGAATGATTGAATTGATGGTCAGAGTTTTGTATTGTTAAACTGTCTGAGTTTTGTGATGTTGTATGTCCGAAGTTTACTTCATGTAAGTGTGGTCCGAGCTTTAAATTAAAGAGGGGATCCGAGTTTGATTAGATAACCTAGTGTCCGAGTTTTATAAACAATTGCAAGTGGTCCGACTTTAAAGCAAAGCTTAAGAGTCCGAGTTTCTATATGTATGATTGAGTCCGAGCTTTATGCATACAACATCTAATCCGAGTTTTGAATTTATATCTTTTATTATGCAAGTTATCCGAGTTTCATGGTTGGGCTATATAAAGTTTGGTTTAAAGAAATGGAAGTCCGACCTTTAAAAGTCTTGAGGGTCCGAGTTTTGTAGGTAATCCACCCCCTGTCCGAATTCTTAACCCTCTCACTTTGGTCCGAGTTTCATAGGGGTGTACTAAGGTCCGAACTTTGGAGCATTGCCACCCCTATGTCCGAGTTCTTGTTAAAGAGTATGAGAGGTCCGAATATTATTAACATTCATGTTCTGTCCGAGTTTTAGAATGAAGATACTGGCCCGAGTTTTGCTTGTGATGTGCTTGTCTGAATTTTAATTAAAGGGGGATGTTGGTCCGACTTCTTTTGTAGAGTCCGAACTGTATGTGTGATGTGGTCCGAGTGTTTAAAGGGATTTCGGCCCAACTGTTTAATTAGCTAAATCTGTTAGTTTGTTAATACTGTTAACTATCAACTATGTTTAGTCTGTTAACTAAGTCAAGTTCATTAACTATGTTAACGGTATTAATTCTGTTAAGTTATGCTACTCTTATAAACGGATTAACTAAGTTGGAATTAACTGAGAAAACTCTTATGTGAAACATGAAGTTGCATGAGTTTGATTTACTGTTTACTTGATACAAGATGCTAACTGCTAAGCACACTCTGAGTTATACTGTGATGTTACTTGCATGTGAATCATTACGAACACGAACTGACTGTGTGTAAATGCGTTACCTTAGGCCTTGATTGATTGGTTGATTGACTGATTTCTTGTGAGCATATAACTTAGCATACCGAGCAAACCAAGGTGAGTTCACACCCTTACTAAGGCATGGGATTCCCAAGGGCTTGGGAATGGGATTGAATAAATAAGGTTGAATAGATTCGTACTGACAATAATACTAGACTACTATACCACTGTCCTCGGTTGTGCAGGACACATACATCTGCTACTCACTGTCCTCGGTTGTGCAGGACACATACTTATACTACTCACTGTCCTCGGTTGTGCAGGACACATACTTATGCTATTCACTGTCCTCGGTTGTGCAGGACACATACTTACCATCTACGTAGACTTATACTTATCACTATCCTCGGTTGTGAAGGATACTCACGTAAAACCTACGTGTACTTATACTTATCATTATCCTCGGTTGTGAAGGATACTCACGTAAAACCTACGTGTATTTATACTTACTACTATCCTCGGTTGTGAAGGATACTTATGGTTACGAATAGTCTAGTGGTTATACAACATGGGAAGCCCCCACCAATAGAACGTACTATCGGCCCAGTAGAGCCACATGTTACATACGAACTTACTATTACGCACTTACTTTCTGTGAACTCGCTCAACTAGTTGTTGACTCGTTGTTGCATGCCTTGCAGGACCTTAGGTACTTATGGAGCTTGCACTGGAGGCGCGGTCGTTGTGGACAAGGATCGTGATTACTATGTTGAACTGTTATGACATTTAAAACTATTAACTATGTTGGGTTACTTACATGCTTCCGCTACTTAAACTATGTTTTGTTGCAACATCAATTGTATTGAATTGGGTTTATGAATTTCTTTAATTATTTATATTGTTCAATATGATTGGTGGTTTGATCCTGGTCAGTCACGCTCCCAAGCGGTGATACTCCGCGTGTGGATTTTGGGGGTGTGACAGATTGGTATCAGAGCCATTGGTTATAGAGAACTTGGTTTTAATATGGGAAAACGTTTTATTAAAACCAGACTATAACCAGAACAGTGCTCCCAATGATCCACAACGACGCTTCGCTCCACGTGCAAGACTCAACATCCTAGGTAATAAGGTTTATGTTTATTGCCTACATGCTAGAACTGCATAGAACTTTGCTCGTAGTATGCTTAGATTACATTGCTCACTACTTGTTATTGCTTGAACACACTTGTGTGCTTACACTCTTCTGTCATCGCACTACTCGCGAACCATTCTCACTTATTTTACCTTTACTATGAAGATCATGTCCGGACGTGTGAACATGACTCAAGCCCAGTTGGCGGCTCTCATTCAAGAACAAGTTGCTGCGGCGCTTGCAGCTGCAAACGCAGGAGGTCAACACGTTCAGCAACCTGTGTGTACCTTCAAGAACTTTATGGATTGTCGTCCTAGCACATTTAGTGGCACTGAAGGAGCGGTTGGACTCCTCCACTGGTTTGAAAAGCTCGAGTCTATGTTCGAGATGTGTGAATGCCCTGAGGCTCGCAGGGTTAAGTATGCCACTGGTACTTTGGAAGGGATCGCGTTAACTTTGTGGAACGCGCAAGTGCAGATCCTAGGGTTGGCAGCTGCTAACGCCACCCCTTGGAATGATTTCAAGGAGCTGATTAAACGTGAATACTGCACTCAGGAAGACATCCACAAGCTGGAGGATGAGTTTTATCATTTGAAAATGACTGGATCAGAAATCGAGGCTTATACCAAGAGGTCGAACGAGTTGGCCGTGCTATGTCCAACTATGGTGGACCCTCCATACAAGCGCATCGAGTTGTACCTCAAGGGTTTGGTGCCAGAAATTCAGAGCCACGTAACATCGGCTAATCTTGACAACATTCAGGCTATTCAGCGCCTCGCTCACCGCATCACAGATCAGGCAGTGGATCAGAACAGACTTCCAAAGCGTATCAGCGCTACTGCTACCGCTACTGCTTCTACTACACTTGCTACTCCCAGTGAAAACAAGAGAAAATGGGATGGGGATTCTAGCAAGGGATCCGCTTCAGTGCAGTCACAAGTTCAGCAACGAAAGACAGATAGTTACCAGAGTCCCAGTCAGCACTCTTCAGGTAGCCACAGGCAGGGCGGATATCGAGGGAACCTTCCAAAGTGTAACACCTGCAACAGACACCACAGTGGCCAGTGTAACAAGGGTCGCTGTCAAAGATGCCTCAAGATGGGTCATGAGGCCAAAGATTGTAGAAGCCCTCGACCTGCGAATCAGAACCAGCGGCAGCCACCAGCACAGCAGAATCAACAGCAGGGCAACAAAGGGTGTTTTCATTGCGGTGCAAAGGGTCACTTCAAAAGGCACTGCCCTCAGCTGAACAGGAACCAGAACAACAACCATAACAATAATCAGGGAAATGGCAACAACAACAACAATGGTGGGAACAACAACGGCAATGAAGCAAGGGGTCGTGCTTTTGTGCTAGGTCGGGGTGACGCAGTGAATGATCCCAATGTGGTTATGGGTAAGTTTCTTCTCGACGATATTTATGTTACTGTCTTATTTGACTCGGGTGCTGATACAAGCTACATGTCTTTGAAAATGAGTAAATTGTTAAAACGAACACCAACACCCCTAAACACCAAACACGTCGTAGAGTTAGCAAATGGTAAAAGTGTAGAAGCCGCACATGTAATCAAGGGTTGTAGCATCGTTTTAGCTGGTCAGACCTTCTCGATTGATCTTATACCCATAGTTTTGGGTAGTTTCGACGTCGTCATCGGTATGGATTGGTTATCCCAACATCACGCAGAGATTTTATGCAAGGAAAAGATCATTCGTATTCCTCGTTCTAGTCAAGAACCTCTTGAAGTTCAAGGCGACAAGAGTGGTGCTGTGGTTGGCATCATCTCTTTCCTGAAGGCTCAGAAATGTTTACGAAAGGGTCATTCGGCTATCTTGGCACTAGTTACTGATGCAGCTTCGAAAGAGAAAAGAATAGAGGATATTCCAGTTGTACGCGAATTTCCTCAGGTGTTTCCTGAAGATTTACCTGGTCTACCGCCTCATCGCCAGGTCGAGTTTCAAGTCGAGCTAGCTCCAGGAGCAGCACCTATAGCTCGCGCACCGTATCGTTTAGCTCCAACTGAATTGGAAGAACTGTCTAAGCAACTACAAGAGCTTTTGGATAAGGGCTTTATTCGTCCAAGCTCTTCGCCTTGGGGAGCTCCAGTACTTTTTGTGAAAAAGAAGGATGGCACTTTCAGGATGTGCATCGATTACCGCGAACTGAACAAGGTCACAGTGAAGAACCGTTATCCTCTTCCACGTATTGACGACTTATTCGACCAGTTGCAAGGGTCGAGTTACTATTCCAAGATTGATTTAAGGTCAGGGTATCATCAGCTGAGAGTCCGGGATGAGGACGTCTCCAAGACAGCATTCAGAACTCGCTACGGGCACTACGAGTTTCTTGTTATGCCATTCGGGCTTACGAACGCGCCTGCAGTATTCATGGATCTTATGAACATGGTGTGCAAACCTTATCTTGACAAGTTCGTCATTATCTTCATCAACGACATTCTGATCTACTCCAAGAGTCAGGAGGAACATGAGCAGCACTTACGTCTTATCTTGGAACTTCTTCGAAAGGAACAATTGTACGCCAAGTTTTCTAAATGTGACTTCTGGCTTCGAGAAGTCCACTTCTTAGGCCATGTGGTGAACAGGGATGGGATCCATGTCGATCCATCCAAGGTAGATTCGATCAGGAACTGGCCTGCACCGCGTACACCAACGGAAATACGCCAATTCTTGGGTTTGGCGGGTTACTACAGACGGTTTATCAAAGACTTCTCCAAGATCGCGCAACCACTTACACTACTGACACAGAAGGGTGTCACCTACCGTTGGGGAGATTCCCAGGAAACCGCTTTTCAGTACCTAAAGGATAGGCTTTGCAGCGCACCTATTCTTTCATTGCCAGAGGGCACGGATGACTTCGTGGTTTATTGTGACGCATCGATACAGGGTCTTGGTTGTGTATTGATGCAGCGTGATAAAGTTATTGCCTACGCTTCTCGTCAACTCAAAGTTCATGAACGGAACTACACGACGCACGATTTAGAGCTGGGAGCTGTTGTTTTTGCACTTAAGATATGGCGACACTACCTGTACGGTACCAAGTGCACAATTTACACCGATCACAGGAGTCTCGAGCATATCTTCAAGCAGAAGGAATTGAACATGCGTCAACGACGATGCGTCGAATTACTTAATGATTACGAATGCGCCATCAAGTACCATCCAGGCAAAGCCAATGTTGTGGCTGACGCTCTCAGTCGGAAAGACACTCTACCTAGGCGCGTACGAGCACTACAGCTTACTATCCAGTCCAGTCTTCCTGCACAAATACGTGATGCTCAGGTGGAAGCATTAAAACCAGAAAACGTTAAGGCTGAAGCCTTGCGCGGCTCAAGGCAACGATTAGAACAGAAAGAAGACGGTGCTTACTATGTAACGGGGCGCATTTGGGTCCCACTCTACGGCGGCTTACGAGAACTTGTGATGGATGAAGCTCATAAGTCTCGCTACTCAATACATCCAGGTTCGGATAAAATGTATCACGACATCAGAACTACATACCGGTGGCCTAGCATGAAGGCCCACATTGCAACCTACGTCGGCAAATGTTTGACTTGTGCAAAAGTCAAAGTGGAGTATCAGAAACCAGCGGGCCTACTTCAACAACCCAGGATACCACAGTGGAAATGGGAAGAGATTTCCATGGATTTTGTTACAGGCCTACCTAGATCTCAGCGTGGGAATGATACTATATGGGTGATCATGGATCGACTCACCAAGTCTGCACACTTCCTGGCTATAAAGGAAACGGATAAGTTCTCCACTCTCGCAGACATCTATCTCAAAGAAGTTGTTTCAAGGCACGGGGTGCCCACCTCCATCATTTCGGATCGGGATGCACGATTCATGTCAGAGCTATGGCAAGCGATGCACAAATCTTTTGGCTCACGATTAGACATGAGCACAACATATCATCCTCAGACGGATGGGCAGTCTGAGCGCACGATTCAAACTCTAGAAGACATGCTTCGGGCGTGTGTTATCGATTTTGGCAACGGCTGGGAAAAGCATCTCCCGTTAGTGTAGTTTTCGTATAATAATAGTTATCACACCAGCATACAAGCCGCTCCATTCGAGGCATTGTACGGACATAAATGCCGGTCACCTCTCTGTTGGGCAGAGGTGGGGGATAGTCAGATTACGGGTCCAGAGATTGTAGTGGACGCCACAGAAAAGATTGCGCAGATACGACAACGCATGGCGGCGGCTCGTGACCGTCAGAAAGCTTACGCTGATCTACGCAGAAAACCACCCGAGTTCCAAGTTGGGGATCGAGTGCTACTCAAAGTCTCACCCTGGAAGGGTGTGGTTCGATTTGGTAAACGAGGCAAACTCAATCCACGGTATGTCGGACCGTTCGAGATTATAGAGAGAATAGGCAAGGTAGCCTATAGACTAAACCTACCAGCTGAACTCGGTGCAGTTCACAATGTATTTCACGTGTCAAATCTGAAGAAGTGCCTGTCAGATGAGACCCTCATAGTTCCTTTTAAGGAACTCACTATCGACGAGCGGTTGCAGTTCGTCGAGGAGCCAGTTGAAATCACGGACTGGGATGTTAAGGTCCTCAAAAGCAAGAGAATCCCTCTTGTTCGAGTTCGTTGGAACTCCTGACGTGGCCCAGAGTACACCTGGGAACGCGAAGACCAAATGAAAGAAAGGTACCCCCAGTTATTCGGAACCAATGCATCCACTACTGAGGCTGAAGCTACTACTGCGGAATTTCGGGACGAAATTCCAAATCAACGGGGGGATGATGTGACACCCCAGGAAAACCAGTGAACAATACAGTTTACCTAGCTTCCTCAGTGAGTGCGTACCAAAATTTCGGGACGAAATTTCTTTTAAGTTGGGGATAATGTGACAACTCGAATTTCCAAGATTTCTATTTCGCATTTATTGCACGTTCACGTATTGTTTAGCTGTTTATTTGCACAATTGATTGCTATGAAATTGTATACGTTTTGATGCGATGAATCGTATTGTGTGATTGTGCATGGTTGTTTGTTAATTGTGAAAGACTTGGTAAATATATGAACTTGGTGGTGAATCTATGAAATTGTTATGAGATGGTGTACATGTGTAAAATATGATACTTAGGGAGGTAGAGGGTAATTAGAGAAATCCTAGAGATACTTAACCCTAATCCCTTTTCACTAATCATTTGCACACAAAAATCAAAGCACGTACTTCACATTCTCTAGCAATCATCACCATCATCATTGGCAAGACATTCATCACTTTCGATTCCACATTCTCTAACTAGAATCAATCCAAGGTAAGTTGTTAATGATTGATTGTTATCTTTTAATTCTTGATTGTGTGTTTCAAGAAAACCCTAGTTCATCATATACTATTCTTTGTTAATTGATTTTGATTTACTGTGAAAGAATGTTGATGATTGCGTAATCGTTGCTAGATGATTAAGATGATTGTCCTGTCAAATTATTGATGATTGATTGATTATGCATATTGAAAATCATGAAATTAGGGTTCTAGTCGTAAGAACGTAACTGATGATCATAGAAAATGTAACTGCTTCAATTGCAAAGATCGAATGATTGAATTGATGGTCAGAGTTTTGTATTGTTAAACTGTCTGAGTTTTCTGATGTTGTATGTCCGAAGTTTACTTCATGTAAGTGTGGTCCGAGCTTTAAATTAAAGAGGGGATCCGAGTTTGATTAGATAACCTAGTGTCCGAGTTTTATAAACAATTGCAAGTGGTCCGACTTTAAAGCAAAGCTTAAGAGTCCGAGTTTCTATATGTGTGATTGAGTCCGAGCTTTATGCATACAACATCTAATCCGAGTTTTGAATTTATATCTTTTATTATGCAAGTTATCCGAGTTTCATGGTTGGGCTATATAAAGTTTGGTTTAAAGAAATGGAAGTCCGACCTTTAAAAGTCTTGAGGGTCCGAGTTTTGTGGGTAATCCACCCCCTGTCCGAATTCTTAACCCTCTCACTTTGGTCCGAGTTTCATAGGGGTGTACTAAGGTCCGAACTTTGGAGCATTGCCACCCCTATATCCGAGTTCTTGTTAAAGAGTATGAGAGGTCCGAATATTATTAACATTCATGTTCTGTCCGAGTTTTAGAATGAAGATACTGGCCCGAGTTTTGCTTGTGATGTGCTTGTCTGAATTTTAATTAAAGGGGGATGTTGGTCCGACTTCTTTTGTAGAGTCCGAACTTTATGTGTGATGTGGTCCGAGTGTTTAAAGGGATTTCGGCCCAACTGTTTAATTAGCTAAATCTGTTAGTTTGTTAATACTGTTAACTATCAACTATGTTTAGTCTGTTAACTAAGTCAAGTTCATTAACTATGTTAACGGTATTAATTCTGTTAAGTTATGCTACTCTTATAAACGGATTAACTAAGTTGGAATTAACTGAGAAAACTCTTATGTGAAACATGAAGTTGCATGAGTTTGATTTACTGTTTACTTGATACAAGATGCTAACTTCTAAGCACACTCTGAGTTATACTGTGATGTTACTTGCATGTGAATCATTACGAACACGAACTGACTGTGTGTAAATGCGTTACCTTAGGCCTTGATTGATTGGTTGATTGACTGATTTCTTGTGAGCATATAACTTAGCATACCGAGCAAACCAAGGTGAGTTCACACCCTTACTAAGGCATGGGATTCCCAAGGGCTTGGGAATGGGATTGAATAAATAAGGTTGAATAGATTCGTACTGACAATAATACTAGACTACTATACCACTGTCCTCGGTTGTGCAGGACACATACATCTGCTACTCACTGTCCTCGGTTGTGCAGGACACATACTTATACTACTCACTGTCCTCGGTTGTGCAGGACACATACTTATGCTATTCACTGTCCTCGGTTGTGCAGGACACATACTTACCATCTACGTAGACTTATACTTATCACTATCCTCGGTTGTGAAGGATACTCACGTAAAACCTACGTGTACTTATACTTATCATTATCCTCGGTTGTGAAGGATACTCACGTAAAACCTACGTGTATTTATACTTACTACTATCCTCGGTTGTGAAGGATACTTATGGTTACGAATAGTCTAGTGGTTATACAACATGGGAAGCCCCCACCAATAGAACGTACTATCGGCCCAGTAGAGCCACATGTTACATACGAACTTACTATTACGCACTTACTTTCTGTGAACTCGCTCAACTAGTTGTTGACTCGTTGCTGCATGCCTTGCAGGACCTTAGGTACTTATGGAGCTTGCACTGGAGGCGCGGTCGTTGTGGACAAGGATCGTGATTACTATGTTGAACTGTTATGACATTAAAAACTATTAACTATGTTGGGTTACTTACATGCTTCCGCTACTTAAACTATGTTTTGTTGCAACATCAATTGTATTGAATTGGGTTTATGAATTTCTTTAATTATTTATATTGTTCAATATGATTGGTGGCTTGATCCTGGTCAGTCACGCTCCCAAGCGGTGATACTCCGCGTGTGGATTTTGGGGGTGTGACAAAACCCGTTAACAAATGCCGAAATGGCAGGCATTCGGGCGCAGCATATGGCTGCCGCACTCCCAAACATCATCGCTCAAGTGAACCAAGCCAATAACAATCAGAACGCTCCTTGTAACTTCTAGAGCTTCAATTCGGCAAAACCACTCAAGTTCAGTGGTACTGAGGGGGCAACTAGGCTCCTTCAATGGTTTGAGAGCATTGAGAGTACTTTCCGCCACGTTCTATGTCCTGAAAATAGGAAGGTCGAGTTTGCTTCAAGCGTGTTTCAGAAAAGGGCGCTTACATGGTGGAATGGGGTTATGAGAGATCGTGGTGCTGAAGTCGCTTTAGCACAGACATGGGCTGAATTGAGGACTCTTATGATGAGGGAGTTTTGTCCTCGTCATGAAGTGCGAGCGTTGGAAAGGGAGTTTGATGATCTGAAGCAAATTAGTGGTGAGCACCGGGCATATACTGATAGGTACGAAGAGCTGAGTTTGTTATGCCCAAAAATGGTCACCCCACTCGATAAGGCTATCGAGAGATACAATCGAGTACAAGACATCGTTACTGGTAATAATCCTACCTGACCCCGTACAAGACATCGTTACTGGTAATAATCCTACCACTGTCTGTCAGGCAATCGAGTTAGTTGCAACGTTGACTGAATCGCAGATTCGAAAGGGTAAGTTGCACAAGAAGGGTGACAAGAACGGTAAGAAGCAGGAGTCTGATAAGAAGGATAGCAAGAAAGGTAAAAACAAGAAGGGGAGTGATGCAGGTTCCTCAAAGGGTTCTAGGAAGCGGAAGGCTTCCCAAAATTTTGCCGTTACTACACAGACGAATCAGCCTGCGCAACCTCTTGCCAAGAAACCATACTTTGGCAATGCACCTTTGTTCAATAAGTGTAACGGACATCATCAACCACACCACCAGTGCTGTCAATGCACCAACTGCGGAAGGTCTGGTCATCTTGCTGCTACACGCCGCATTCCTGTCAATCAGAATCGGGCAGCTCAGAACCCGACTCAACAAGTTGCTCAGCCTTTTGCTCAGCAACAAGGTCAAGCAGCACGACCTCACTTCCCACCAGGTTCTTGTTACAACTGTGGGGATCTGACCCACTACCATAACCAGTGTCCAAGGTTGATAAATGCGAACCCAGTTCAAGCTCAGGCTCGAGGACGAGCTTTTAACATGAATGTTGTTGAGGCGCAAGCAGACAACGAGGTGGTGAACGGTACGTTCTTTGTTAATAATCAACCTGTGTCTGTTCTTTTTGATTCAGGGGACGATAAGAGTTTTGTGTCGTTATCTTTTGAGCCCTTGCTTCGCGTATCTAGAACGAAACTAGGTAAGCCTTTGACAGTCGAAGTTGCGAATGGTGAACCCGTTGTTCTTGATTCTGTTCTTCGCAACTGCCAGTTGAACCTTAACGACCATCTTTTTCCTATTGATCTCACGCCTATGCAACTTGGAAGCTTCGACATTATTGTGAGAATGGATTGGTTAGCCAAGCATCGCACAAAGGTAGTTTGTTTTGAGAAGATCGTTCGTGTGCCGCTTTCGTTAGGTGAGATACTACAGGTTCGTGGTGAGAAACCTGCTAGTAGCCTCAAGCTTATGTCTTGTTTTCAAGCTCGGAAGTATCTACAAAAGAACTATGTGGCCTTCTTGGCACATGTTACGACAGATAAAGACAAAGGTAAATCTATTCAAGATATTCCTGTTGTTCGGGATTATCCGGAGTTGTTTCCTGAAGAGTTACCTGGTCTACCCCCAGCTGTGACAACCCGTATTTCGAACTCATTCTTGTGTAACGTTACGTGCTTATGTGAGTTATATTATTTGATTTAATGAATGATATATTTGTTACATGTGTTGTGTAAATGAATGGCCCAAATCGCACAACACTACACATGACCGCACAAGCCCACTAGGGGGCCGTACCATTTGTACTCGGATTAGGGGCAGCCCAAGTAAGGGTCGGCCCACTCCTCTTAAACGTGTAAACACCCATCGTTGGGTTTTGTTCTCTCATTTGTTACATTCACCTCACACACACAAAACCCTAGCTTTCCTCTCTGTTGGTGCACTACATCTGCTGATTACGTCTTGTATCGAGTCAGAGACATCGAATGATAGATCTTAGATTGAAATATAGAAAATAGTGAGATTGTATAGGTTGGGCCGCTTATTAGTCCATTAGATATTGTGGGTCGCTCGATTGGTAGTTAGATGGACCGCTCATGTGACATTCAATCTGGGCCGCTCATATGTCAATAGGTTGGACCGTTTATGTGTCAACAGGTAGGACCGCTAATGTGACATATGTATGGACCGCTTATTGGGCCTGTCCAATAAGCGGTTCCAGATCTCTATAAATACCCTAAGAGCGAATTCATTTGTAACGGTTCCTGATTTTCGTACCGAAGGGCTGCCGGATCGAAAACAGGTTGTACTCATCGTCAAATCAATAGAAAAGGAGTTTAAAGTGATATACTAGCTATTCCTACGTCATTTACTTGTTTTCTGCACCTGTACTTGACGAAAACACCTCTGAACGACTCGTTCGGGTCATCATACGATCCTACAAGTGGTATCAGAGCTTCAGGAGGAGGAGTTCTACAGGAAGTAGCTGGATATTGCCGAAAATTCTGTCTTCTACTCATTCTTTTTCAGTTTCAGATATTTTTCACGGTCAAAACTTGCTCAAAATCTCAGGAATTGTGCGCGATGGTATAAAGACAAACCCTTGAAAGTTTGGGGTTGAAATTCAAAGAACTAGTGGGTCAAATCATTATCCGAAGTTGAATCGTTGTTCTGGAACATTCTGGATCGCTTATTGGACCTAGTATAAACCGCTTATCCGTACAAGTCTGAACCGCTTATTCGGTCGAACAACAAATTTTTGAACCGCTTATTTGAACATATCTTGGATCGCTGATTCGGTCGTGTGACTTGGACCGCTCCAAAATCACTTGTGAACCGCTCGAACAACAACACTTGAACCTCTCGTATAGAATTTTATTTGGATCGCTTATTTGGATTATCGGGGATCGCTTTTTCGGACAAAGTGTGGATTGCGTATTTGACATTTTGTTTGGATCGTCTTTGTGACACATTATTCATTTGGACCGCTTTTCTGTCAGCTGCATTGAATTTTGTGTTAAGTCAACATGAGTTCTGAATTCTTCAACGCGTTTGCTACACCGAGCACTCCAGTCGCGATTGCTCAAGCCATGAATCTTGAAAATGAGACGGGAACCACCCAGAAACCCCCTAAACTGATGAGTATTGAAGAATACTACGGGTGGTAGGATAGATTTGAAAACTGGGTTCAAGCAAATCATCTTAGATCATGGGAATGTATCTTGAAGAAGTATGTGTTACCGAGAACAGAGATGAATGTTATCAAACAGATATCTGAATTCACAGATCAAGAACGTGCAATGTACAGAGCAGAGAAAATGATGATTAGTTTATTGCAACAAGCGATTAAAGAAAATATATTCATTCTGTTGGAACACGATAAAACTGCTAAGTCAATATGGGAAGCTCTTAAAACCAAATTCGAGGGAAGTACGAGTATGGTTAAAAGCAAAAAGGCATTGCTTAATAAAGAGTTTGATCTTTTTAGCAGTCTACCAGGAGAAGATACTAAGAAGCTGATTGAGAGATACTGTCACTTAGTGAGATCATTAACAATGATTGGTGTTGATAAAAAATCTGAAGAGTATGTGGATAAATTAGCTGACGCGTTACCTCAGAAAGAGTGGGGAACGTATTTGATGATATTGAAAAACACGGGTGTTTATGATGGACTGACAATTGGGCAATTTATTGAAAAATTAGAGGCTCAGAATCTTGAACAGCAAAAGATCGCTAGAATGAACAGTCCTAGTGGTCAACAGGATGTTAAAATGTACTATAAAGGTAGTGTTCCAGTTTCTGAAGCTGAAAGAAGTCCAAAGATTCAAACCGCCTTCAGTGCTGGAGATTCATCAGAAAAGGCTGATCAGAGTTCAAACAAGATTAGCAGCGGGTTTTCATCGTTTCCGAGTGTGAATCCGAAAGAGACTAACACAAGCTTTCAGTCTCAGAGTACGAAAACCGGAAATGGATATATAATTCAGTGCAACATAGCTCTCAACCTTCCAGAAGGTCAAAGCTTCTCTGAAGACACTGCGAAAGACCACATGGCACTTATGGGTTCAGTTCTGTTATCCTATGAAGGTCTAGTTGCTGGTCGGATCGGAAATCCCATGCTCACCAAAGAGGATTACGATCAAATAGACGCCGAGGAAATGGAACTTATGGATATCAAATGGTGTCTTGCGAGTGTTCTTCGTCGGGCTGAGAAATTCAAAACTATTACCGGGAGAAATGACTTTCTTGATGCACATGTTTCTACTTTAGGTTTTGATAAATCTAAAGTTACTTGTTTTCGATGCAGGGAGAAGGGCCATTTCAAGCGGGAGTGCAAAGGAAGAGAAGCTAGCGGAGCACAGAATCCATTCGGGAAAGATGATTACTACCGCAAAGCTATTTATCAGCAAGTTGGTCAATCCCAGGAACCTCAGACAGCTCACGGAAGAAGGATTGAAGATCCGAAAAGAGCATGTTTGGTAGATTTCAGCTGGAGTGATTACATATCATCGGAAGCCACAGCAGCACGCATTATCGATCAAGATGATGAGAAACTACCAGAAGGTTTCAGTTGGGATATGTTTGTGGATGAAAAGGGAGAATACAAAGCTTTCATTGCCAAGATTATCCGAGAGCCAGATTTGTTTGCTACTTGGATGAAATCGATTGGTGTGAATGTGCCAAGTGAGAATGAAAAGTCTGTATCATCTGCTGAAAATTCAGAAAGTACTGATGAACTTTCAGAAAGATCTGGAGAAATTTCAGACGGTTCAGATGAGAGTTTATCAAGTTCTGATGAGAGTGTACAGAATGAAATTGTTTCAGAAAAACTAGTTGTATTTGATAAAACACCATCTGATTCTGGTGTTTCTGATGGTGATTCTGAAAAATCTGTTCAGTTTGATCAGTCACCTGATCACATCAGTAGTGATGACGAGAAAAAACATATGAATGTTGATAAGTCTCATCTTTCTCCTGATAGTTTTCATTTATATTTTGCAGAAAGGATGGAGAAACTGAAGGAAAAACGAGCTGCTCAAGAACAACAAACTGAATCTGAAGCTGATTTTCAAATTGCTGAAAATGTGGCTGAGAAGATTGGTGAGGTTGTGAAAGAAGTAGAAAAGGTGATTGAAGTAGAAAAAGTCATTGAAGTTATGAAAACAGTTGAAGTTGAAAAAATTGTTGAAGTCATCAAGCCCTGTGAGAAGTGTCTAGAAGCTTGCAAAGAGTGTGCAGCAAAAGACGACATCATAGCTGAGTACGAGAAAAAGAAAGAACAGTTACTGTTCAACCTCAATTATGTGAAGGAATCGTACGACGTATTGAACAAAACAGTAACTGGTCTCCAAAAGACAAACACAGAAAGAGAACAGGCACTGACAATGATGAATGCAACTTTAATGTCGAAGCAAAAAGCTATAAATTTCTACATTGAAGAGAGTGCCAAATGGAAGCAAGAGTTGGAAACGGAAAAGATAGAGAATGAGAGAATTAGGAGGTTATTGTTAAGCTACACTACTTCTGATTATCTCATTGATCGTGTTTATCCAACTGTTGCAGGTTTGGAAGCTTTTCAAGACGAGAAGCTAAAGAAGAAGAAAGACTGTGGTAAGAAACCGACTGTAAGCTATAACAAGTGTCCGCCTCCAATTTGGGATGGGTATTCACCTAGGAAACCAAATGAGGAACAACTTGCAAAAGCAGTCAATATACAGCTTAAAACCGACACACTGACGTTTTACCAGAAAATATTGATGTGACGTTTACCTCGTCCGATACTGATCATGAGTCTGTTCTAATAAAAAAGGTGGTCGATCAAGTGTTGGATACTGATGAGGAGTCCGAGTCGATATCTAAGTCTGGAGGGTCAAATGTCAGTTAACAGTCAAAATTCGTTGGTCAAACGGTGTTACAGTAAAGAATTTATGTTATCGAAAGCAAATTTGGATGATGAAACATTCGAAGTTGTTTATACTTTGAATGGTTCTGACAAATTATATTACAACAAAGAGTTTCCGATAATGAACATCAAAACGGAAGTAATTAACAAAATTTTTAAACTAGTAGAGATTAATATTCCTGAATTAAAAGTTTTGAACAATTTTGAAAAATCTAAAAAATATACTTCTAGAGTTCAACAGCGTTTAAACAAGAAAAAGAGTTACAATTCTGGTTCTGGTTTTCAAAAGAAACCTAACCAAAATCGTAGCTATAAAAAGAAAGGTTTAGGTTTTATTCCACCAAAAAATGATAAAAATATGAAAAATTCTAAAACAAAATTTGAATTTGTGTCGGGTGGAAGCTCAGACGAGGAACAACAGAAACCATTCTGGAGACAGTCCAACAAAGAGTTTCTTGCTGAGAAAAAGAAAAATGGAGATGAGATTTGTTATCAAAGAGAGACTCGTACCTGTTACAGATGCAATGAAATCGGTCACATTGCATGGAACTGTACACGGAATGCTAAAGCAAAACAGGGAGTGTCTCAGAAGTTGAAAGAGAAAATTGTTGATGTTGAACCACCGACTGAAAAACTTAGAATGTTTGAGAATTCAAAATTTGAGGTTGGTGAATGTTCACAAAAGAACAAGTATGAGAAGAAAAGAAAAGACAACCAGGTGTGGGTTGCGAAGAAAGATGATGTGATTGTTGGCGATGAATCTGGTTCCACAAAGCCAGAAGAGCCACAGGTTGAGAAGAAAATTTTAGTAAATGATGAGGAGTTTCCATCATTGAAGTTTGAGGAAGTAAAGAAGAAAGTGGGAAAAACTGAGATTTCGAATCAGTTCTACAAAGAAAAGAATGATTTTGATGTCGAAAAAACATTCAACGGGAATGTTAAAAAGATATTTGGGAAAATGTTGAGTGGGAGAGCAAAGGGGGTAAAAGATTTTACGCCACAAAAAAGGCTACATACAACCCAACTGCTCAGGAGTTGAAATCCATCAAGTCTGAGAAGACTTGGATGGATGTTTGTTTTCCATGATAGTCTTAGGACTACGCCGGAGATCCCAAGTTTTTATCGTGGATCATGAATCGGCATCTTTCTAGTATTTGAGAAGTTTGAATGTTTGTGTTTAATGCTTAAATGTTTTTGTTTACAGGTTAAAGGACTATGCCGGAGCTTCCAGGTGGGTAATTGCGAAGCAGGAATCGGCATTTTTGTTGAAAAATGGTAATGTAGAGGTCACATTCCTACAAGTGGTAACCATTGTATCCACAAGTGGTAATCTTGATCCCACAAGTGGTAATTGTGGTTAAATTTTGAGATGCTTGGATACTTTGAAGTGTTTACATTTACAAGTGGTACAGACGATTTTTAAAGGCAAATGGTAAATCAGGGACATTAATTTGTACTTAATTTACTATTCATGACAAAAGATAGACAAGATGATGAACCACATCCCCGTTTTTAAGATTGATAAACCTACAAGTGGTTGTTATCAACACATATTCATTTTCCGGAAAAATCATTTTGATTAAAACAAACTTAAGTGTTTTGAAATCTAAATGAGAAAATGATTTGTGATAGGGGGAGTTCAGATTGTTTATGCCTAGTGAATGGCGATTTGATGTGATTCAGTGTCAGTTGTCAAGTTTCTGTATAGTTTGTTTTACTTTTTATGTTTCTAGTAGGTAAAAATTTAGAAGTTTTCAAATCTTCTTTAAAATGTGTTTGCATTTTAGGGGGAGTAGGGAAATTTCAGAAAATCCAAAAACATTTGAAAATTTGAAAAAGCCAAAAACATGATAAAATTCAAAAATGAGTTTTGTTGCGAAAAAGAGGAGATGATAGTACATCAGTGGACTATCACGGCACGCTAAAGATATGAAAAGTTAAAAGGTGTTAAACAATCTTACTGCGGATGTGTCAGTAGATTTTCACACATTTAGTAAATCGAAACGAGATATAAACCTAAATCAAACTTGCTTAATTCGTGGGTAACTATTCTTGAATATATGGGTAACCCCCGAAATCTTGTATGAAAGGTCCTGTATTCTGAGATACTAGGTCTTTATACTCAGTGATATCTGGGGTATTATCCCGGGACTTCTGCTGTATGGAAGTACTGACCTAGTCCCTGGATAATACTTTCTGCTAAAGCTTTGAAACATAAGCTTCGCCCTCAGCATGCTGATGAAACAATAAAATTGATAGTCGCTGCTGTTGAAATGCAAAAAGATCCTCTAAAGGGGACCCACCAAAAGTCGAGCCGTCATCTCTCTGCTGAACGGAAGTTCTGACCTGAGCTCTCACGGTTTCGCATTTAACCCCTGTACAGATATCATCTGTGGTATACTCACCTGTAAGACTGAATATCTGGGATCTGGATACAGGAGTATATTCAAGTGGAGTGATACACAGTTAAGTTTAAGTCTCTAAAACATTAATATCGTATCTCGAATCGATTGAAATTTGTGTTGAGAATTTAAGAGGACAAACATACTGACAATCTAGGTAAATTGTTTAAAGTTTATAATGAAATCAAGCTTAACGGTGTTGGTGATTTGTCTCATAAACTTATATGATCCTCTTGCATGAACTCACAAAAAAATTGTTTGTAAATAGTTTAATTCTGCATTTTATTTTCTCTCATTGAAAAATTCAAAAAGATTTTGTGTGTGTTTTAGCATAATTTTGAAAATGTCAAAAAGATTTTCGACAACTGATATTGGAAAACTGATTTTCAAAATTCCGTGTGCTAAACATGATGGGCAGTATTTGAGGGGGAGTGTTTGTGTAAATCTAACTGTTTTTGATAAATCTAACCTTCTTCATGTGGTTCATCATAGATTGGTGAGAAAGAATCATGGGTTGATGCACAGGTTGTTGATATGTGATAAATCTAGGAAATTTATTTCCGGGTTAAGATTGTGCAGGAATCAAGAGATCTGATCAAGAGAATTAAAGTGTTTTTCAAGCCAGGTTATTTGATTTCGAAGGTCTGTGAAGATCAGACAACGATCCTGAAGATGTTGCTGAAGATGCGAATACCAGCAAATCGAGAGGGGGAGTCTGTAGATAGAGAGAGAAAATCTCGAAGACTGATCAAGACTGAATATGTGAAGATACAGCATGGTGTGACTCGATAGTCGACTCCATCAACATCTGAGGGGGAGTCTGTTGGTGCACTACATCTGCTGATTACGTCTTGTATCGAGTCAGAGACATCGAATGATAGATCTTAGATTGAAATATAGAAAATAGTGAGATTGTATAGGTTGGGCCGCTTATTAGTCCATTAGATATTGTGGGTCGCTCGATTGGTAGTTAGATGGACCGCTCATGTGACATTCAATCTGGGCCGCTCATATGTCAATAGGTTGGACCCTTTATGTGTCAACAGGTAGGACCGCTAATGTGACATATGTATGGACCGCTTATTGGGCCTGTCCAATAAGCGGTTCCAGATCTCTATAAATACCCTAAGAGCGAATTCATTTGTAACGGTTCCTGATTTTCGTACCGAAGGGCTGCCGGATCGAAAACAGGTTGTAC
Source organism: Helianthus annuus (assembly GCF_002127325.2). Taxonomy (NCBI): domain Eukaryota; kingdom Viridiplantae; phylum Streptophyta; class Magnoliopsida; order Asterales; family Asteraceae; genus Helianthus; species Helianthus annuus. The sequence continues at coordinate 127,311,794 of NC_035444.2, read as the reverse complement.
TCATCGTCAAATCAATAGAAAAGGAGTTTAAAGTGATATACTAGCTATTCCTACGTCATTTACTTGTTTTCCGCACCTGTACTTGACGAAAACACCTCTGAACGACTCGTTCGGGTCATCATACAATCCTACACTCTCTTTCTCTCATTCTCTCTCAAACCCGACGGCAAGCATAACCGTTCTTTCGAGGACCTTTCTTCGGATCATCCTCTCAACCGGTTAGTGTTGATGTTATTTACTTTGATAGATGATGTTTTGATTGTATGTGATTGAGTAAAATCGTTTAGGGTTCATGCTAGTGAAATCGATGATAATAAGATACATGATTGTTAATGATGTTTAATGATAGTATTCTTGTTAACATGGTGAACTATGATGCTAATTAGTAGTGTTCTTGTTAATCGGCCACATGTGTATGATTGATTCAATGTTCATATGAATCGGTTGGAGGTAGATGTTAATCCGTGTATGTTATATGATTCGGATCGTAGCTTGTTAATGTGCTAAGTGAATCGGGTTATGTTGATATTCTCGGGTACATGTTCATATGAATTGATAGATTATTGTTCATGATTATGTTTCGATTAGGGTTCATGTGAATTGGATGCTAGATGTGCTTGTTTGATCGATAATTGTTTTGGTTTAGAAACTGTTTCTGTTGATTGATATCGTAAATTTGGAAACCATTTAATTGGTTGTAACCGATTGCATAATATCCTGAAATAATTCATCAATCGCACACAACTCCGAACCGCACAAGATCGGATCTTACACGATCTGATCTGATCGCACAAGATGATCCATACGCACAAGGAAAACCTGGTCGCACAAGGTGTTTCTAGTCGCACAAGGCGTAATGGATCACACAAGTTGTTAAGCTGTTGGGCCGGACAGCCCAAATCACAGCACACAACCCAATCCGATCGCACAACATGATTTCCAGTCGCACAAGATGCATGGACCGCACAAGTATTATGCTTGTTAACTGTTGGGCCGGGTGTATATTTTGGGCTGGGCTAGTCCGATCGCACAAATCCAACGGATCGCACAAGTCACTTTTGCATGTTTTTAATTGGGCCGAATAGGGTGTTGGACTGCTTAACTAATTGGGCCGGTTACTATTAGACTTTCAAGTCGCACAAGCTGAATATAGTATTTAACTGTTAAAGTGATGCCATGATTTACGTGCTTGTAACGTGTTAACTTGTGTGAAACATACGTGCATTACTTGAGTCAAAACCTGACTTGTATGGTAACCCTGTTAGGACGTGGTTGACCACCCTTAGTTCAAGAACCTTTTGTGTATCTGCCGAGCAAACCAAGGTGAGTTCACACAGCCAAGGCATGGGATTCCCGGGTTGGGAATTGGGTTGGATTATTTGAAATGGATGATTACTCATACTTACGCTATTGCTAGACTATAGACCATCGTCCTCAGGATAGTCAGGACACTTACGTAAAACCTACGTAAACTAATATCTACCATTGTCTCCCGGGTCGGGAGGACACTTATGTAAAACCTACGTAAAGTAATACCTACTACTGTCTTCCGGGTCGGAAGGACACTTACGTAAATCCTACGTAAACCCCACACGTACCACTGTCCTCGGGGAAGGGCACTCACGTAAATCCTACGTGACCTTGTACGTATTCCTGTTCTCGGTTTAAGAAGAACACATGGTTGCAAATAGTCTAGTAAGTACTAACATGGGAAGCCCCCATTAGTAAGGATAAACGTGGGAATCCCCCACTAGTAATACATATGACCATGGGAAACCCCCACCATTAGTACATACATGCATGGGAAGCCCCCACTAGATGAACATACAAATTACTGTTATCAACTTACTTTCTGTGAACTCGCTCAACTAGTTGTTGACTCTCTGCTGCATGCCTTGCAGGACCTTAGGTACTTATGGAGCTTGCACAAGGAGGAGCAGGTCGTTGTGGGCATGGATCATGAATGCTTAATTAAACACTTATGACATTTCATACATTATTATTTATGTTGGGTTTACTTACATGCTTCCGCTACTTAAACAAAGTTTGGTTTTGAACATCGATCATGTCGTGATGAATTACATTATCTACTTTTATTATTAAATGCTATGTTCGATATGATTGGTGGCTTGATCCTGGTCATGTCACGCCTCCAAGCGGTGGTACTCCGCGGGTGGATTTTGGGGGTGTGACACCAGCACGCCAAGTCGAGTTCCGTATTGATCTTGTACCTGGTGCAAATCCTATTGCCAGAGCTCCATATCTTCTTGCACCGTCTGAGATGCAAGAGTTGTCTAAGCAGCTTCAAGAGCTTTCTGACAAAGGTTTTATCCGTCCTAGCTTTTCACCTTGGGGTGCTCCCGTTCTTTTTGTTAAGAAGAAGGATGGATCCTTCAGAATGTGTATCGATTATCGTGAGCTGAACAAGCTTACCATCAAGAATCGATATCCCCTACCTCGCATTGATGATCTCTTTGACCAGTTACAGGGTGCTACTTGCTTTTCGAAGATCGACCTTCGTTCTGGGTATCATCAACTTCGTGTGCATGAAGAGGATATTCCTAAGACAGCATTCTACACTCGTTATGGGCATTATGAGTTCACAGTCATGCCATTCGGTTTGACCAATGCTCCTGCTGTTTTCATGGACTTGATGAATTGGGTCTGCAAGCCTTATTTGGATAAGTTCATCATTGTTTTCATTGATGACATCTTGATTTATTCTATGACGCGAGCTGATCATGAGCAACATCTTCATCTTACTCTGGAACTCCTAAAGAAAGAGCAACTTTTCGCCAAATTCTGCAAGTGCGAATTTTGGCTTAAGGAAGTTCAATTTTTGGGACATATTGTCAACGAACAAGGTATTCATGTAGATCCCTCCAAGATCAGTGCGATTAAGGATTGGGATACACCTACTACTCCTACCGAGGTTCGTTCTTTTCTTGGTCTTGCGGGTTATTACCGCCGCTTCATAGAAAACTTCTCAAAGATTGCAATTCCTCTAACTGCTCTAACTCAGAAGAATAAACCCTTTGAATGGGGTTATAAGCAAGAAGAAGCGTTTCAGACCTTGAAGCAGAAGCTTTGTAACGCACCTATTCTGACTTTGCCTGAGGGCAATGATGACTTCGTCGTTTATTGTGATGCATCTAAGTTGGGTCTTGGCTGTGTTCTGATGCAAAGGAACAAAGTCATAGCCTACGCATCAAGACAGTTGAAGGTACACGAGAGAAACTACACCACTCATGATCTTGAGTTGGGTGCAGTTGTCTTCGCTCTCAAAATTTGGAGACACTATTTGTATGGCACAAAATGCGTGGTTTTCACTGACCACAAAAGTCTTCAGCACATCTTCAATCAGAAAGAACTCAACATGAGGCAAAGACGTTGGGTCAAACTCCTAAACGACTATGATTGCGAAATTCGCTACCATCCCAGTAAAGCGAATGTTGTGGCTGACGCATTAAGTCGTAAGGAACGTACTAAGCTACATTGTGTTCGTGTTCAATCTGTTATTCAAGCTCAATCTGATATCCAAGCACGCATTACTCAGGCTCAACATGCTTGTGTTTCACAAGATTTGATGGGTAAGGAATTACCCTATCACATTAAGCCTGATCTTGTTCTGAAGGAAGATGGATTGTATTATTTCATGGACCGTTTGTGGGTCCCGAGCCAAGATGACCTTCGCACTTTGCTTATGGATGAAGCCCATAAGTCTCGTTATTCTATTCATCCTGGCTCAGATAAGATGTATAAGGATCTTCGTACTCAGTATTGGTGGCCTGGTATGAAGAAAGACATTGCCTTGTACATTTCAAAATGCCTTACTTGCCTTAAGGTTAAGGCTGAACACCAACATTCTTATGGTCTTCTGGAGCAACTAGAGATCCCAGTTTGGAAATGGGAAAACATTGCTATGGATCTCATTACCAAACTTCCGCGCACTAAGAAAGGTCATGATGCCATCTGGGTAGTTGTTGATCGTCTTACTAAATCAGCGCATTTATTGCCAATCCGTGAGGATTTTTCTGCTGAAAGGCTGGCCAAAATCTATGTGGATGAAATCGTATCTCGACACGGTGTTCCCTTGAACATTATTTCTGACAGAGATGCTCGCTTTTCTTCTCGATTTTGGAGAACCATGCAATCTACTATGGGGACCCAACTTAATCTGAGCACAGCTTATCATCCACAAACAGATGGCCAAACTGAAAGAACAATCCAGACTTTGGAACATATGCTTAGAGGTTGTGTGATCGATTTTGGTGGTAGTTGGGATTCACATCTTCCATTGATTGAATTCTCCTACAACAATAGTTATCACTCCAGCATCAACATGGCTCCTTTCGAGGCTCTCTATGGTTGAAAATGTCGTTCACCAGTCTGCTGGAATGAGATATGTGAGGCTCAGCTTACTGGACCTGACCTCATTCTAAAGACAACTGACAAGGTTAAGAAAGTTCGCGATAACCTACAGACAGCTCAAAGCCGTCAAAAGAGTTATGCGGACCGACGATGAAAGCCCTTGGAATTCTAGGTCAGTGATCGTGTATTACTTAAGGTCTCACCTTGGAAAGGTGTGATCAGATTTGGAAAGAAAGGAAAACTTGCACCTAGATACGTTGGACTATTCAAGATCGTCGAAAGAATCGGTAAGGTAGCCTACAGACTTGCATTACCTCCTAAACTTGGTAATGTTCATCCAACCTTCCACGTATCCAATCTCAAGAAGTGCTTAGCTGATGAGAACCTCCACATACCGCTTGACGAAATCCGTGTTGATGAAACACTTCATTTTGTTGAGAAACCTGTGGAAATTATGGATCGTGAAGTCAAATGGCTTAAACGCAAGCGCATTCCGTTGGTTAAAGTTCGCTGGGAATCTAAACGCAGACCTGAGTTTACTTGGGAACGTGAAGATCAAATGAAAGCGAAGTATCCACATCTTTTCCCACGAGTTTCCTCTAACAAATTTCGGGACGAAATCTCCACAAGTAGGGGAGACTGTGACATCTGTGCTTGTAATCATTGTAAACAATTCAGTTATCAATGAAATAAAGTTATTTGATCCCAATGTTTGTTTGTTTATGTTTGATGTTTTTCATGTTTTGACTTTTATTGAATTTCAAGCACTATATCGCTTTCTAGAGAATTATACGCAAACTGGTGCGTGAACGTAATCAGTTAAACGCGACAAATACCCCGGAATATCAATTTATGCTTAACATACCTTAAATAACCTTTACATAACTTAGAAATAAGTTTTGAAGGCTATGGTATGGCAAAATCAAGTCTACTCGCTTACAGGGACTAAAATTGACAAACTACGAAAGTATGCCGATTTGAACTGTAACGAACATTCCGGAACATGATCATGAGTTAAACACACCTTAAATATCCTTTACATAGCTTAGAAATAGGCTTTGAGGGGTTCGGTGTGCTAAAATAAACTTTATGCTCATTCAGGGACTAAAAGGGTCAAAAAGTGCATAAGTTTGCATTTTCGCGCATAACTTACGTTCTGAATACATCCGGACATCCAAAAATTTATGCAAGCATTAAAATATTTTATTTTAGTGTTTGGCATGAGAAAAATCCACTCGTCGCGCAATTTGGATCGTTTTTCGCGCTTATGCGCATTCCGTCGTAATTAAGCGAACATCGCGATCGTACGACTAAACGAACCGACATCCGGCATATTTTTGAGCATGTTTTATGTCCTTCATACTTAGGCATCATTTTAGAGCCTTAAAAATTGTTTAACGGACCTTAAACGTGTCGAAAAAGGCCTTAAACACATGCAGGGACTAAAACTACAATTTTGGAAACTTGTTGTGCAGACCTGGGGCTCAGGCGGCCCGCGTAAACCCTGTGTGTGTCGTTACGCGGCCCGTGTAAAACTGCCAGATGTGCAGAAAGTGTGTAACAGCTTGTTCCAGCTGTTTCCAACACTTGCAAATGGTTTTGGGGCTTCCTAGGGGCTGGTTTTGAGTGCCCAAGGTTTTTCAAAACAGGGGGCACAAGTGTAAGGTTGAGATCAAAGCTCGGGTTTCGATAAACGATCTTAACGGCTCTCCGAACACTATATATACCCAACCCAATTTCACTCAAAACCCACATTTGAACTGATTCAAAACTCTCTAAGTGGAAGTATATGCTTCCTACTTGAGAGTGAATCGGGTCAAATCTTGCGGGGACCTTCTGTAAGTATTCTTTCGCGTCTTTCATTCATTTTAGTGTTAAAGTCAAACTGCGTTTGACTTTCTGCATTGACCAGTTTATGGTCAACGCGAAGTTCGTTTGAACTTCATAACGTGAGCGTAATCACGATGGTTATAGTCCCTAGTGACTATACCTACTGATTACCACATTATATAGGCTCCGTGACGAGTCGTAGTTTCGGCCAAAATGCGTTTTCTCGATTATTGTGTAACCAAACTACTCTAGGGTATTAAAACCGTTTGTTTTAATACCAAACCTGTTTTCTAACTTTACTAAACATGTTCTAGCATGTTTAGCTCGTCGCTTTTAGATTTGTGCTTGCTTAGGGTCGTAAAGGTAAGCGATCTAATCAATCGCTTATACTTTCGAACCCGACCCATTTGTTCGATCACTAGGATCCGACCAAACACTTTAGGTGACCATAGTTGTATGGGGAATAACCTTCCTAGGTTATACCTTATGGTCACGTCGTTTAAGTAGTTGTATGATAAGTAGTTCTTATGCCTTAGGTAAATTACCAAAATACCCTTTTTTCGCTAAAATTCATTTTAAGCCTATGTAACATACTTTTTGGTATCTAAACTGATTAAACATAATATTAAACATGTTAAGGCATATCTTGCTTGTCATAGGACTAGTTAGGCATTCCAAATGCGTTTTAAACGAACGACGCGTTAAAGTAGCATAAACTACCTAAACGGGTCGTAACGGGTCAAAAGCACTTAGGATAGGTTTCGTTTTAGTATGTAGGCTTTGTTAAACCATATTACATAAGTTCCCATACTTATTTGGTTTACGAACCCTCGTTCTACCCGATCCTCCGATAGGTCCGTTTATTAATGTAGATACCTATAAAGGTGCCGTTTGATTCCGTGATCTTCTAGCTTTACTTGGTGGTTATTCTAGGACTTCTAAGCAATCTCAAGTGAGTACATAGTACCCCTCTTTTACTGTTTTTCAAACGTTTTGGGGTGAAACACATGTGCCTACTTGTTACTTTCATGCTTTTCTTGTTTTCATATCATATACTTGCTATGTTCATTAGTACACTATTAGTACATGAATTCATTATGTTTTGCTATGTATGTTTATTTAACATGCTAGCACATTGATTTACATTACATTACTTTGCTATATATGTTTACATGGCATATTAGCACATTGTTTTACATGACTTTTCTGCTTTGTATGTTTACTTAACATACTTAGTACATTGTTTTCACATAACTTGTTTACATTGGGTATAAGATTTGGTTTGCATAAACGGTTCTTTATTACATTCATTAACACCGATCACGCCGCTCGGTAGTAAGTAATGGTACCATAGGACTTGACAAATCCCGTTCCTGACATCCTAGGTTTGTTTAGGTGTAAGGAATGACTGAATCCGAAAACATTTTACTTTGATAACCTTTACTCTAAGGTTATCCTGCTGTCTCAAGGCTTGGATGTATGCGTTAACTTACCACATAAATGTTTGTATCATTAAAACAAGCTTTTACTTGGCAAAACATAACTTTTTGATTTACTCAAAATACTTTGTTTTGTTCATTTTTACTTATGGTTTAAGTAGGCTCATTTTTACTTACCATACAAACTTTTGTTTACACATACATAACTACATGACTACATTTTGGGTTTTTAAGCATTGACAATGGTTTAGACAAGAACATTTGATGGTTGGTTTAAACATGAACTATACATTGGTGGTTTATTTAAGTGACTTAAGTAACGATATGTGTGTAGTATGCTACAAGCATGGTGGATACGCCACTGGTACTTCCTATATATAAGTGCTTGTATTGTATTACAAGATATACCGTTATTTAAATCATTCAATTTTGGACTTATACATTTTTGCAAATAACATATTTTTCACAAGACTTTGTTTTACAAAACAATTTATTTCATACGATTTATTTTTACTTGGTTATTCTTTTAACCATACATCATTCTTTTATATACATACATATTAACTGATTTGTTATCGCTTTTCAAACATTTTTATATAAGCAAACACTTAAACTAGATTCATGACAAGTTTTCGTTAAACATTTTCTTAAACCTAAGTCATGAATCCTATTTTCACAAAACCTATGTTACTCACAGGCATCTTTATGCTGACGTACCTATTTTCACATGTTTTTTCAGGAGCTAATGCATAGGATGATCGTGACACGCTAGGGTGGACTTGGGCCTTAGTGATATAATATGGAGCTAGACTTAGTTTAATTATGTGATGTACTTTTGTTTTCTATTTTAATGTCACACCCCCAAAATCCACCTGCGGAGTATCACCGCTTGGGAGCGTGACTGACCAGGATCAAGCCACCAATCATATAGAACAATATATATAGTAAAAGTAATTGCCATTAAACCAAACCAAATCCATATGAAAGGTGTTCCAAAACATAAGTAAGTTATCATTGTTTAGCGGAAGCGTATAAATAAAACCCATCATAATGAAGTATCAAATGTCATAAGTGTTTAACAAAACTATCACGATCCAAGCCCACAACGACCAGCTCCTCCCTGCGCAAGCTCCATGTAACTAACGACCTGCAAGGCATGCAGTAGAGAGTCAACAACTAGTTGAGCGAGTTCACAGTTTATAGTTCAGTAATTGTAACAGTATAGTAAGCCTTGTATTCGTTTATTAAGTTATGTATCGTAATAGTTCGTATCGCGGCCTTCCTAGGCATGTATGCGAAGATTAGGGGAAGTTCTCAAGTATTCTAGACTAGGTATGTTTGTATCGCGGCCACCCTGGCATGTATGCGAAGTTTAAAGTATAGTTCGCGGCCTTCCTAGGCATGTATGCGAAGATTAGTCATAATATCGCGGCCAACCCTGGCGTGTGTGCGAAGATCAGTTCAATTTAGTACCATTAGTCTAGATGTATCTTATCAATCACCATCCTCACGCGAGGATCATATCATATTACTACGTTCCGTTATCTAGAGATATACACGTAAATAAATCATATCCCATTCCCACCCTGGGAACCCCATGCCTTGGCTGTGTGAACTCACCTTGGTTTGCTCGGTATGTTATTGCTTCTAGGGTTAATTAGTGTTTAAGTCCGTTACTCACGACCTAAGGTATATTGCACATAAAATCCAAGATAAGTGTTGATGTTCAATTAGGGTTTACAGGTTCTTGATGCTCAAACAGTAACTTACAGAATCATATCACGCAGTAGCATGTAGTTATAGTATCATACAGTACCAAGCAGTATCATTCAGTAACATGCAGTAACAAGTAACAAGTAACAGACAGTATGTTCTTCATCCAGGGTTTTGACTTAGTATTAACAGGGAGTTCGGATCATGTATCACCTAGAAACTCAGAATATATATATAAACATCAAAGCATCACGTATCAAAGCATCACGTATCAACAAGAATTTAAAGTTCGGACATTAATGCCCATGCACAAAGAATTCGGACCAAGGGGGTGTTTAAAGTTCAGACAACATAGGTGAGGGGATAAAAGTCGGACACAAGGGGGCATGGTCACAAAGTCGGACCCCCTTTCAAGCAAAAAGGTCGGACAAGGGGCCCTAACCTTTAAAACTCGGACAACCCTTGTGTGGTTTAAAGGTCGGACCAAGGTATGGGGCCAAAAACTCGGACCCTTTAACATGAAATAAAACTCGGACATGGTCTTGGGTTAAAAGTCGGACCCTTAAGTGTATAAGGAAACTCGGACAACAAGCTTGTCCTTTCAAAAGCTCGGACCTCACTTGTGTGATAAAAGTCGGACATCCCCATGTTTTGAAAAGTCGGACCTTCATGCCATACTTAAAACTCGGACATAGTGCTTAACACAAAACTCGGACCTCACATTTAAATAAAGTTCGGACTCATCAATCATACAAAAGAACTCGGATACTAGCATGCCTTATTAAAACTCAGACAGTCAATCATGCACAAAAACTCAGACAATTAACATTCATTAAAACTCTGACTAGTGTTTAGGGTTACAAAACTCTGACAATAAAAATACGTGATTTCCAATCATTGCACAGAATCAAAGATCATAACAGTTACGTTTCTACAACAACAGTTACGTTTCAATGATCATTCCAAACCCTAGTTCATGATTTTCACAGTGCAAGATCATATCAATCAACCGATACTTAACAACAACAATCATCATAAGAACAATCTAACAAACATACAACTAATCATCATCATCAATAATTCAGAATCAAATCAAAATCACAGAAGTATCATATGAGAGCTAGGGTTTTCATGAACACCAAATCAAGAATCGATAATGATCAAGCAATCAATTAGGGTTTACAAGTATTATAATGATCAATAAACAATTACCTTGAATGATTCTAGAGAGAAGGTGGAAACAAAAGTGATGAATGTCTTGCCAATGATGATGGTGATGATTGCCAGAGAATGTGAAGTACGTGCTTTGGTTTCTTGTGTGAGGTTTAGTGAGGGATTAGGGTTAAGTATTATTTATGTTTCACTAATGACTCTTTACACCCTCTATTATTATATTTCATAATAATGCACCATCTCAAACAATTTCACAGTTTCACCACCAAGTTTATGCATTTAACAAATTTATCACAACTAACACATAACCATGCACAATCACACAATACACTTCATTGTATCAAAACGTATACAATTCCATAGCAACCAATTGTGCAAATAATTAACTACACAAACAATGAACGTGCAATAAATGCGAAATAGAAATCTTGGAAATTCGAGTTGTCACATTATCCCCAACTTAAAAGAAATTTCGTCCCGAAATTTGGTACGCACTCACTGAGGAAGCTAGGTAAGCTGTATTGTTCACTGGTTTTCCTGGGGTGTCACATCATCCCCCCGTTGATTTGGAATTTCGTCCTGAAATTCCGCAGTAGGAGCTTCAGCCTCAGTAGTAGTTGCATTGGTTTCGAATAACTGGGGGTACTTTTCTGTCATCTGGTCTTCGCGTTCCCAGGTGTACTGTGGGCCACGTTTGGAGTTCCAACGAACTCGAACAAGAGGGATTCTCTTGTTTTTGAGGACCTTAACATCCCGGTCCGTGAATTCAACTGGCTCCTCGACGAACTGCAACCGCTCGTCGATAGTGAGTTCCTTAAAAGGAACTATGAGGGTCTCATCTGACAGGCACTTCTTCAGATTCGACACGTGAAATACATTGTGAACTGCACCGAGTTCAGCTGGTAGGTTTAGCTTGTAGGCCACTTTGCCTATTTTCTCAATGATCTCGAACGGTCCGACATACCGCGGATTTAGTTTGCCCCGTTTGCCAAAACGAACCACACCCTTCCAGGGTGAGACTTTAAGTAAAACCCGGTCCCCGACCTGAAATTCCAAAGGCTTCCTACACTTGTCCGCGTAGGCTTTCTGACGGTCGTGTGCTGCCGCCATGCGTTGTCGTATCTGTGCAATCTTTTCCGTGGCGTCCACTACAATCTCTGGACCCGTGATCTGACTGTCCCCCACCTCTGCCCAACAGAGAGGTGACCGGCATTTACGTCCGTACAATGCCTCGAATGGAGCGGCTTGTATGCTGGTGTGATAACTGTTATTATACGAAAACTCCACCAACGGGAGATGCTTTTCCCAGCCGTTGCCAAAATCAATAACACATGCCCGAAGCATGTCTTCAAGAGTCTGGATCGTTCGCTCAGACTGCCCATCCGTCTGAGGATGATATGCTGTGCTCATGTCTAATCGTGAGCCAAAAGATTTGTGCATCGCTTGTCATAGTTCTGATGTGAATCGTGCATCCCGATCCGAAATGATGGAGGTGGGCACCCCGTGCCTCGAAACAACTTCTTTAAGATAAACGTCTGCGAGAGTGGAGAACTTATCCGTTTCCTTAATAGCCAGGAAGTGTGCAGACTTGGTGAGTCGATCCACGATCACCCATATAGTATCATTCCCACGCTGGGATCTGGGTAGGCCTGTAACAAAATCCATGGAAATTTCTTCCCATTTCCATTGCGGTATCTTGGGCTGCTGAAGTAGGCCCGCTGGTTTCTGATACTCCACTTTGACTTTTGCACACGTCAAACATTTGCCGACGTAAGTTGCTATGTGGGCCTTCATGCTAGGCCACCAATATGTAGTTCTGATGTCGTGATACATTTTATCCGAACCTGGATGTACCGAGTAGCGAGACTTATGAGCTTCATCCATCACAAGTTCTCGTAAACCACCATATAGTGGAACCTAAATACGTCCTGTTACATAGTAGGCGCCGTCTTCCTTTTGTTCTAATCGTTGCCTTGAGCCACGTAAAGCTTCAGCTTTGACGTTTTCGGGCTTTAATGCTTCCATCTGAGCAGTTCGTATTTGTGCAGGAAGACTGGACTGAATAGTGAGCTGCAAGGCTCATACGCGTCTAGGTAGAGTGTCCTTTCGACTGAGAGCGTCAGCAACAACATTGGCCTTGCCTGGATGGTACTTGATAGCGCATTCGTAATCGTTGAGTAACTCGACCCATCGTCGTTGACGCATGTTCAAATCCTTCTGCTTAAGAATATGCTTGAGACTCCTGTGACCGGTGTAAATTGTGCACTTGGTACCGTACAGGTAGTGTCGCCATATCTTAAGTGCAAAAACAACAGTTCCCAGCTCTAAATCGTGCGTCGTGTAGTTCCGTTCATGAATTTTGAGTTGCCGCGAAGCGTAGGCAATAACTTTATCCCGCTGCATCAATACACAACCAAGCCCCTGTATCGATGCGTCACAATATACTACAAAATCGTCTGTGCCCTCTGGCAGTGAGAGAATAGGTGCGCTGCATAGTCTATCCTTCAGGTACTGAAAAGCAGTTTCTTGTGTATTACCCCAACGATAGGTAACATCTTTCTGTGTCAACATAGTAAGCGGCTGTGCGATCTTAGAAAAGTCTTTAATGAATCGTCTGTAGTACCCCGCCAAACCCAAGAATTGGTGTATTTCCGTTGGTGTACGCGGTGCAGGCCAGTTCCTGATCGAATCTACCTTGGATGGATCAACATGAATCCCATCCCTGTTCACCACATGGCCTAAGAAGTGGACTTCACGAAGCCAGAAGTCGCATTTTGAAAACTTGGCGTACAGTTGTTCCTTTCGAAGAAGTTCCAAGATAAGACGTAAGTGCTGCTCGTGTTCCTCCTGACTCTTGGAGTAGATCAGAATGTCGTCGATGAAGACAATGACGAACTTGTCAAGATAGGGTTTGCACACCCTGTTCATAAGATCCATGAAAACTGCAGGCGCGTTCGTAAGCCCAAATGGCATGACTAGAAACTCGTAGTGACCGTAGCGAGTTCTGAATGCTGTCTTGGAGACGTCCTCATCCCGAACTCTCAGCTGATGATAACCAGACCTTAGATCAATCTTGGAGTAGTAACTCGACCCTTGCAACTGGTCGAATAAGTCGTCGATGCGAGGAAGAGGATAACGGTTCTTCACTGTGACTTTGTTCAGTTTGCGGTAATCAATGCACATTCTGAAAGTGCCATCCTTCTTTTTCACGAATAATATTGGAGCTCCCCAAGGCGAAGAGCTTGGACGAATGAAGCCCTTATCCAAGAGCTCTTGTAGTTGCTTAGACAGTTCCTCCAGTTTAGTTGGAGCTAAACGATATGGTGCGCAGGCTATTGGTGCTGCTCCTGGAGCTAGTTCAACTTGAAACTCGACCTGGCGATGAGGCGGTAGACCAGGTAAATCTTCAGGAAACACTTGAGGAAATTCGCGTACAACTGGAATATCCTCTATTCTTTTCTCTGTCTTCGATGCATCAGTAACAAGTGCCAAAATGGCAGTATGCCCCTTTCGTAAACATTTCTGAGCCTTCAAGAAAGAGATAATGCCAACCACAGCACCACTCTTGTCGCCCTGAACTTCGAGAGGTTGCTTACCCGAACGAGGAATACGAACTATCTTCTCCTTGCATAGGATCTCTGCGTGATGTTGGGATAACCAATCCATCCCAATAACGATATCGAAACTACCCAAAACTATGGGTATGAGGTCGATGGAGAAAGTCTGACCAGCTAAGACGATGCTACAACCCTTGACTACATGTGCGGCTTCTACACTCTTACCATTAGCTAACTCTACGACATGTTTGGTGTTTAGGGGTGTTGGTGTACGTTTTAACATTTTACTTGCTTTTAACGATATATAACTTGTATCCGCACCCGAATCGAACAAAACAGTAACATAAATATCATCAAGAAGAAACTTACCCATAACCACATTGGGATCATTCATTGCGTCACCTCGACCTAGCACAAAAGCACGACCCCGAGCTTCGTTGCCATTGTTATTCCCACCATTGTTGTTGTTGTTGCCATTTCCCTGATTGTTGTTGATGTTGTGATTCTGGTTCTGGTTTAACTGGGGGCAATCACGCTTGAAATGACCTTCAGCCCCACACTGAAAACATCCCCTGTTTCCCCGCTGTTGCTGCTGCTGATGCTGGTTCTGTGGAGCTAGTGGTGGGTGTTGCTGATTCTGATTTGCAGGTCGCGAACTCCTGCAGTCTTCAGCTTCATGCCCTATCTTGAGGCATCTCTGACAACGTTCCTTGCGACACCGTCCACTGTGGTGCATGTTGCACCTATTACACAATGGGTGAATTCCCCGATATCCACCCTGCCCCTGATTGCCTGAGGAGTGCTGACTAGGACTCTGATAACTGTCAGTCTTTCGCTGCTGAACCTGTGACTGAACTGAAGCTGAACCTTTACTGGAATCCCCATCCCATTTTCTTTTGTTGTCACTGGGAGTAGCAGAAGTGGTGACAACAGTAGTGGTAGCACTGATGCGTTTTGGCAGCTTGTTCTGTTCCACCGCCTGATCCGTAATACGATGAGCAAGGCGCTGAATAGCTTGGATATTATCAAGATTAGCCGATGTCACATAGCTCTGGATCTCTGGCGCTAACCCCTTGAGATACAACTCAATGCGCTTGATTGGAGGGTCCACCATAGTGGGACACAACACGGCCAGCTCGTTCGACCATTTAGTATAGGCTTCAATTTCTGACCCAGTCATTTTCAAATGGTAAAACTCATCTTCCAACTTGTGGATGTCTTCCCGTGTGCAGTATTCCCTTTTGATCAATTCCTTGAAATCATTCCAAGGGGTGGCGTTAGCAGCTGCCAACCCTAAGATCTGCACTTGCGCGTTCCACCAAGTTAACACGATCCCCTCTAAGGTACCAGTGGCATACTTGACCCTGAGAGCCTCAGGGCATTCACACATTTCAAATACTGATTCTAGCTTCTCAAACTAATGGAGGAGTCCCACTGCCCCCTCTGTGCCACTGAATGTGCTTGGACGACAGTCCATAAAGTTCTTGAAAGTGCAAACGGGCTGATGAGCGTGTTGACCTAATGTATAAGATCAGAACGAGGTTAAACATAAGAGTTGTTTAGGAACGTAGGATCTAAAGATCCTAGAATGAGTTACGACTGCAGGGTATACCTCCTGCATTCGCAGCTGCAAGTGCCGCAGCAACTTGTTCATTGATAAGAGCCGTCAACTGGGCTTGAGTCATGTTAATGCGTCCAGCCATTGTTCTTCATAGTAAAAGTAGTGTAAGTGAGAATGGTTTGCGAGTAGTGCGATGACAGAAGAGTGTAAGCACATAGGTGTTCTCATGTAATAACGAATAGCAAGTAATGTAATCTAAGCATACCACGAGCAAAGTTCTATATATTTCTAGCAAGCAGGTAATAAACATAAACCTTATTACCTAGGATGTTGAGTCTTGCACGTGGAGCGAAGCGTCGTTGTGGATCGTTGAGAGCACTGTTCTGGTTATAGTCTGGTTTTAATAAAAACGTTTCCCATATTAAAACCAAGTTCTCTATAACCAATGGGTCTGATACCAATCTGTCACACCCCCAAAATCCACCTGTGGAGTATCACCGCTTGGGAGCGTGACTGACCAGGATCAAGCCACCAATCATATAGAACAATATATATAGTAAAAGTAATTGCCATTAAACCAAACCAAATCCATATGAAAGGTGTTCCAAAACATAAGTAAGTTATCATTGTTTAGCGGAAGCGTATATATAAAACCCACCATAATGAAGTATCAAATGTAACTATCACGATCCAAGCCCACAACGACCAGCTCCTCCCTGCGCAAGCTCCATGTAACTAACGACCTGCAAGGCATGCAGCAGAGAGTCAACAACTAGTTGAGCGAGTTCACAGTTTATAGTTCAGTAATTGTAACAGTATAGTAAGCCTTGTATTCGTTTATTAAGTTATGTATGGTAATAGTTCGTATCGCGGCCTTCCTAGGCATGTATGCGAAGATTAGGGGAAGTTCTCAAGTATTCTAGACTAGGTATGTTTGTATCGCGGCCACCCTGGCATGTATGCGAAGTTTAAAGTATAGTTCGCGGCCTTCCTAGGCATGTATGCGAAGATTAGTCATAATATCGCGGCCAACCCTGGCGTGTGTGCGAAGATCAGTTCAATTTAGTACCATTAGTCTAGATGTATCTTATCAATCACCATCCTCACGCGAGGATCATATCATATTACTACGTTCTGTTATCTAGAGATATACACATAAATAAATCATATCCCATTCCCACCCTGGGAACCCCATGCCTTGGCTGTGTGAACTCACCTTGGTTTGCTCGGTATGTTATTGCTTCTAGGGTTAATTAGTGTTTAAGTCCGTTACTCACGACCTAAGGTATATTGCACATAAAATCCAAGATAAGTGTTGATGTTCAATTAGGGTTTACAGGTTCTTGATGCTCAAACAGTAACTTACAGAATCATATCACGCAGTAGCATGTAGTTATAGTATCATACAGTACTAAGCAGTATCATTCAGTAACATGCAGTATCTTAGCATGCAGTAACAAGTAACAAGTAACAGACAGTATGTTCTTCATCCAGGGTTTTGACTTAGTGTTAACAGGGAGTTCGGATCATGTATCACCTTCAAACTCAGAGTATATATATAAACATCAAAGCATCACGTATCAAACTGTGACAAGATCATCAAGAATTTAAAGTTCGGAGACGCTGAGCTCTCTCGAGCTCCTGGAGACGCTGCGTGTGCGACTCATGCTGATGAACGAATGACATCAAAACGTCCTCTATAGTGTGCCCAACATGAAACGAATGGTATGGATCAGTAGGTGGCATGGCTGATGGCGTCGGCCAAAGCAAGGGCTCACTGGTGGGGTCAAATGGTGCCACATGAAATGGTGCAGTAGGGGGTGGAACAGATGACATCTGGGGCATGAAGGGAATAGACATCGGTACGTGCCCAAAAGGATGGGCTGAGGAACCCTCTCCAGGCCTCGCTGGAGGTACAAACTGAGGAACCTGAAAGGTCAAATCAACAGATCGTGTAACAGGGATCTGAGGGGGCAAAGGTGGGACGTCCTCGTCAGCAGGTATCCAACCGTGCTGAGCATCCTCATCGGGTGGATCCATATGGTCAGCAAATAGTGCGTGCTCTGGCTCGAGTGGAATGGGATCCAATGGAGGAGCAATGACAGGGTCAACTGGTGCAACAGGATGGTCGACCGGTATATCAGCAACAAAAAGTGGATCAACAACAGGATCGATAGCAACAACATGATCACCAACTAACAAAGGAACATCATCAACAGGAAGATCGCCAACAGGCGGGTCAGCTAGAACGGGCTCAACTGGGATGCCAGCATGTACGGGGTCATGCTCGGGCATAGGATCTAGAGCAGCTGCCTGCTCAGGAGCCAAGGCAGGCTCATGGTCATCAAAAGCCATATCAAAGTCGAACTCAGGATCAATAGGGTCAACGGGATCAGCGGGATCCTCCATGGGCTGGTCCATCGGGATAAACTCAATGTCGTGATCCGGGTCGAATCCCGGAGGAAAAATGGGATCAGAATCCTCTATGTCGTCATGCTCAAATGCAAAGCTCGGGATAGGTGCAGCAGAGGAAGCCTGGTCAGGATCCGAGTCGTGTGCAAAATGCTGCGCGCTCACCTCGTGAGAAGGTGCAGAAGCCACAGACTCAAAGGAGTCTGGGACCGGTGAATGTGCGGGTGAATCCTCAGCAGGGGCGCCAGCGATCATCAGAAGATCGCCAGCGGGAAGAAGTGCTGCATCCGGAATCTCATCCTCAAAAGGCTCGTCCTCAAACAAATTGATATCGCCGTCAGCCTCGGCGTCGAGTAGCAAGTCGTATGCGGGATAGACGGCTAAAGGAATAGGAGTTGGAATCACAACTAGGGGTAAGTACTCAGCAGGAGGGTCATCAATAGGCTCATCAGCGCCATCGGGCAGAGCGAAGGGCTGGAAGTCATCGTCATCAGTGCTCGTGTAATCAGAGGTATGCACCTCGTGCTCTAAGGATATAATGTCGTCAGATACTATGGGTAAAGTCCGGTGGTATCCGAATCACCGTGCCTGGTGAGTCCATGTGTCTGTAACACAAACACAAATATGCACAAATAATCAGTAAGTCAGGTAATCACATAAGTTACCAAATAATAATCACATAATTCTCCTAGTCCCACTAGCCTCCCAGCCTCCCAGACTGCTTTTCCTAGTCCCACTAGCCTCCCAGTCTCTCAGACTGACTCCCTAGTCCCACTAGTCAATTCTCCCAGCCTCCCAGACTGACTCGCTAGTCCCACTAGTCAATTCTCCCAGCCTCCCAGACTGACTCCCTAGTCCCACTAGACAACTACCTCGATCCATTAGATCGAGCCTCGGCCTCCCAGACCGAGCCTCAGCCTCCCAGACTGAGCCTAAAAATAATAAATAAAATGCGCTCAACATTTGTTTATAAAAAGGTTTTGGATCTGGACTTAAGTGGTATGCAGTAAAAATGTTTTCGTGAGAGCCCTAGTGATCATAGTCTAGACTCAAGAAGGAATCCTAATTCGCTATGAACCTGGCTCGGATACCAAGCTGTCACACCCTGGCTTTGCGAAAGCGTGGTTAATTTGGTGTGACTTCTTAATACCATAGCTTAATCATAACAAAGCTATATGAATTAAAAATATGCAAGATCATCCATTAAAATAAAATATCAAAACATTGTCTTAACGGGTTAACACCCTAACAACCATAAACTTGTCCCACAACATTACAACTCTAAACATAACATAACATAACATGATTCGAGGACTGTGACTTGTCCAGGAAAGAGTCACATTCCCCAAACCCTGGATGACCTCGGTGACTAATGCAGCGGAAAACATGCCATACCATGCCAGATCTTTAATTCCATGAAATAGATGTAAGTTGAAAAATCAACAATAATGTTGAGCGAGTTCATGCGAAAGTGAGTAAATAAACCTTTGTATTTATCAAAAACCCTGGTATGTAGCAAATAAGGAAAAAGAGATCACCAATGGTATGCAAGGCCATTGATATGTGTGAAATGCAAGTAGGAAGGCTCAAACCTAGCAAATTTATGCGTCGGGAACAAAGTCATCCCAAGGTCCGTTATGCTGGACCTGGGACTGGGCTCGCTACACCCAAATAGATCTACCGCTCCTGCCCCTCGGTCCTACCCTGAGGATTAATGACCTCAAGTTTCCGCCTACCCATTCACATGATCTAAAAGTAACCCTCCTTACGCTAACCATACCATGTATAAAGTAATCATAACCATTGTAACATGTATTTCACCCCCGCAGTTTAGAAAACTGAAAACAGTTAAGAGAAAAGGGGGACATGAACTCACAGTCAGTGCGTCGCTATACCAAGTACTCCGAAATGTCAGGCAGCTGTGCAAAGACCTACATGTGCTAATTCTATTAGACGGATGGTCGTGCCTTAGCTTTATAGTTTAAGTTTCGGGAAACAGTTAGACAACCGTTCCTTGCATATACTTGGTAGTTAATTTCCTTCCCAAGGATGGGGGATTTAATACATGTGTATTTGTATCATCTCATTAAGTCCCACTTAATATATTTTTACTTCTTATTCCAAAATATAAACATTTTTCTCAAAAATATTATATTTTCTCTTCACTTAATACCTTCCAAAATAATACGTTGACAAAATACGCGTTTATGAATATTTCCGTATAAAGCGTAAGTTACGTTTTAACGATTAAGTGGTAATAGTAATTACCGTTGTAACTTATATGTTCGTCGTATAAGCGTTTGTATTATTTTGGGTTCGTCAACGTTTGTAAATATTATTTTTACTCTAAAAATAATATTTATATATTTTCACAAAATAATCATAAACAGTGTGGTGAAAAATATATTTATCGAATAAATATTTATCACGTTTAGTTTTTGTGAAAATCCCACCTCCGATTATTTAATAAATAAAGTCATGGCGAAATATATTTTGAAAACATCTCAAAAATAGTCTAACACTTGTAAATAATTCTAAGTGTGAGATTTTAGAAAAATTTCGCCAGAGTTTCCCCTGTAACTGGAGGTGGCCACGCTTTCAAGCGTATCATTTTCTTTTACAAAATCATTTCAACACTTCTTTAAATCAACCAATCAATTTCCAACACATCAAACTAATCTCAACACATCAAACTTGCCGACTAGTATGTAAATCGCATTATTACATGAACTTGTAGTTTTTCCGAAAACTATAGTGTAGATCTCCTTATATTTGGGGGATCTATGTGTAAAATAGTTTAATCTTGTAAAAACCCCGTTTTTAGAATAAATCATTCTTTACAACTTCCTGACAATTTTTATAAAAATTGTTACTTTGCCGGATCTTTCGTTTCACAAGTGTTTATACACTTGTAGTTTGTAAAAAATCATATTTGTTAGTGTGTCATCCGACTTTTATAAAACATGATTTTCTCGACACTTGGTTCTACGAATATACCACTTGTACATGCGTAGATCCGCTAGTTTTAAATACTATTTTACAAGTCAAAATACTTTTACACAAGTTCATGTCTTTCGTGTGGTAGAGTTTCACCTTTTAACCCTTGTACCGATATAAACAAGCTTATATTAAGATCTATGATCTAAACAAAGTCGGGTTAAACGATGATCAGAGCCACCACCACGTAGATCGGGCCTCAATAATCAACATATTCAAACACTACAACTTTTACACAAGTTATGATCTTTTATCCAACAAAATTCAAGTTTTAGTGAACTTTAAAGATTCAAAAGATGGGTTTCCGCATTTTAATCGTTATAAATCATATTAACCACTTTAGATATGATCGAGAGTGAGTTTTAAACATTATACCTCTAGCTCGGGGCTAGGGAAGAATCCAGGCGAAAAGGTGGTGGATAAAAGCTAAGTAACGAGGTCCTTCCACTTCCGCTTGCTTCAAAGCTCCTAATATGTGACGCGTAAGGCTTGTAGATACTCGGAATGGAGAGATCAAGAGCCGACAAATGATGGATGATGGTGGGGGTCTTCGGCCGAGAGTGGGGAGGGGCAAGAGAGAGAGTTGGGTTGGTGGTTTGTGGTGAGAAATCTCTAAGGTTATGTGAAGGTATTTATAGGAAAATTCATGTTCTTGATCCAATGGGTCCTATGTCACCTTGATATCCACATAAATCAATTTAATAATCAACTTTGTACTCTCTTGGTTACACCTTGTTGGCCGATCCCATTGAGGGGGGGGTATCCGGTTCGTTTTCAATCATGTAGTTAGGACTTAGTTACGTTAAGTAGGTTAACTTTAGGGTTTAACTCCGTTAGTTGTATGATGCGTTATAATACGGGTGTTAGGGTAATCAGGGACCCTAACTGGCTCAGAAAAAGACTAACAATATTTTTGGCAATATTTTTATGTTCCGGGTATAGTCCGGTTGTTCGGTTGGATAGTAATCCGTTAAAGTGCTTAAGTAATCTTTTAAGCGTCGCAAATGATATTTTTAGTGACACAACTTATTTCCAAAAGTGTCAGGAATACTTCCCCATGTTTTGGCACTTTATTAGTTAGCTAGAAGCTGGTATGTTAAGTAAAGTGCTGTGTCTTGTGCTTAGAGTACGTTTTAGGCACATCCAATCATTATATCTTATTCTTAGAGACGCTGTTCTACAACCCTTGTATCCCTACACACACTATGGGTGTAGTAAAATATTTCTGGCTCATACAGGCCTTAGAGGCAATGTCTGCCTGATGCTGGCTTTATCAGCATGTTCAATAGGTTATCCGTTCAAATGCTACTGTGCTTTTGTGCATCATGTTTGTCACTAGAGTTCAGTAAGTAAATAATGTAGTGACGGAAATCAAAGTATGATGCAGATATGTACAAGTATCAACAGTCAAGTAGCAGTTCATCAGGAATCTCAGTTAAGCACAGTAATTAGGCAACAATTAATAGTTAATTAAGTCGTACGGATACCTGGTTTAGTGAGGGTTGTCACATTCTCCCCCCGTTAGAAAAATTTCGTCCCGAAATTTTAAGTTCTACTTGTAGAAGCAGGGTTCTCAGGAAATAAGTGGGGGTATTTCTCTTTCATTCGGTCTTCACGCTCCCAGGTGAATTCAGGACCATGTCTAGCATTCCAACGAACTTTAACGAGCTTGACACTGCTCCGGCGGGTCTTGTTAACTTTGCAATCCGTGACCTCCACAGGTTCTTCAACGAAGTGGAGCGTGTCATCAACATGAATTTCGTCGGTAGGAATGGCAACGTTATCTTGTGTTGGACTTCTTTTCAGATTGGATACATGAAATGTATCGTGAACACCATTTAGTTCGGCAGGTAGGTCCAACTTATATGCTACTAACCCGATTCTCTCCAAGATCTTGAACGGTCCAATATATCTCGGGTTCAACTTTCCACGTTTCCCAAAGCGTGCCACACCCTTCCAGGGTGATACCTTCAACAAAACCATATCACCAACCTCAAACTCTAGAGGTTTCCTGCTTCGATCTGCGTAGGCTTTCTGCCGGTCACGAGCCGTGCTGATACGGTCTCGGATTTGCGCGATCTTATCTGTGGTTTCCTGTACCATTTCAGGACCAACCAATTGTCTATCACCTGCGTCAGCCCAACAAAGCGGCGATCTGCACTTGCGCCCATATAAAGCTTCAAATGGCGCGGCACCAATACTGGTGTGGTAGCTGTTGTTGTATGAAAACTCAACCAGGGGTAAATGCTTATCCCAGCTACCGCCCAAATCCATCACACATGCTCTCAGCATGTCTTCTAACGTCTGAATCGTCCGCTCGCTTTGACCGTCGGTCTGCGGGTGAAAAGTTGTGCTCAGATTCAACTTGGAGCCAAAAGCTTCCTGGAAGGATTGCCATATCCTTGACACGAACCTTCCGTCTCTATCAGAGATAATCGAGAGAGGTACTCCATGGCGTGTAACAATCTCTCTCATGTAAATTTCGGCCAGTTTGCTCGTATTATCCTTCTCTCGGATAGGTAGGAAGTGTGCTGACTTCGTTAAACGGTTCACTATTACCGAAATAGTGTTATGGCCTCTTGGTGTTCTTGGCAACTTTGTAACAAAATCCATAGAGATTTGTTCCCACTTCCACTTGGGAATCTCTGGTTGTTGCAGAAGTCCCGAAGGCTTCTGGTATTCCGCCTCAACCTTGGCACATGTTAAGCACTTGCTCACATAAACTGCAACATCGCCTTTCATCCTAGGCCACCAATAATAATCTTTAAGATCCTGGTACATCTTATCCGCTCCAGGGTGGATAGAGTACCGCGATTTGTGAGCTTCATCGAAAATAACCTTCCTTAACCCACCAAACAAAGGAACCCAAATCCTTTTCTCAAAACGCAACGTTCCTTCCCTGTTTGGTACCAATAACTTCTCCATCCCACGGAGATACTCTTCTGCAAGGTTTCTTTCCTTGAGAGCTTCTTTCTGCGCTGCACGAATGCGTGAAGAAAGATCGGTCTGAATAATCATTTCCAAAGCCCTAACCCTTATGGGCTTGATCCTCTCTTTACGACTTAGGGCATCGGCGACCACATTCGCCTTCCCTGGGTGATACTTAATCTCGCAGTCGTAGTCATTCAACAGTTCTACCCATCGTCTTTGCCTCATGTTCAACTCCTTCTGGTTGAATATGTGCTGGAGGCTCTTGTGATCGGTGAAGATCGTACACTTCGTACCATAAAGGTAATGTCTCCAGATCTTCAAAGCGAAAACCACTGCGCCAAGCTCCAAATCGTGTGTGGTATAATTCTTTTCGTGCACTTTCAGTTGGCGTGACGCGTAGGCAATAACCTTTTGACGTTGCATCAACACACAACCCAATCCTTGACGCGAGGCGTCGCAGTATACCACAAAATCATCAGTACCTTCTGGTAGAGCTAAGATTGGCGCGTTACAAAGCTTATCCTTCAATACCTGAAATGCTTCCTCTTGTTTGATTCCCCAATCAAACTTCTTGTCCTTCTGCGTGAGGAGTGTCAATGGTTGAGCGATCTTTGAAAAGTTCTCGATGAACCTTCGATAATAGCCAGCCAAACCCAAGAATTGCCGAATCTCGGTTGGCGTCTTTGGCGTTCCCCAATCCTTGATCGCCTCGATCTTGGTGGGATCCATGTGGATTCCATCTCCATTCACCACGTGCCCAAGGAATTGCACTTCTCTTAGCCAAAACTCGCACTTAGAGAATTTGGTGTATAGCTGTTCCTTCTTCAGCAAGTCCAGAATGGCTCTAAGATGCTGCTCGTGCTCAGCCTTCGTCTTTGAATAAATCAAAATATCATCGATGAATACAATCACGAACTTATCCAAGTACGGCTTGCAAACCCGATTCATCAAATCCATGAACACTGCAGGCGCGTTTGTCCATATCGAGAAACTCGTAGTGTCCATATCGAGTTCTGAAGGGTGTCTTCGGGATACTTTCCTCCTGTATCCGTAGCTGATGGTATCCAGATCGAAGATCGATCTTTGAATAGAAGCTTGAACCTTGTAGTTGGTCAAACAGATCATCGATTCTTGGCAGGGGATACCTATTCTTGATCGTCAGCTTGTTCAACTCTCTGTAATCAATACACATGCGGAAACTACCGTCCTTCTTCTTGACAAACAAAACTGGAGCTCCCCAAGGCGAGAAGCTTGGTCGGATAAATCCCTTGTCTAACAACTCTTGAAGTTGTGTCGACAGTTCTTGCATCTCAGACGGAGCAAGTCTGTAGGGTGCCTTAGCCACAGGCGCGGCGCCTGGAACTAAGTCAATGCGAAACTCCACTTGCCTTTGAGGCGGCAAGCCAGGCAAGTCTTCAGGAAAGACTTCTGGATATTCCCTCACGACAGGGATGTCTTCGATCTTTGGCTCAGCAGCCTTCTTATCTACAATGTGTGCCAGAAAAGCAACACATCCCTTCTGCAAACACTTTCTCGCTTTCAGGCAGCTAATCATCCTTAACGGCGTCTCACGCTTCTCCCCATGAACAACAATGGTCTCACCATCATCGGTCGGGATACGAATAATCTTCTCGTGACAAACTATCTCGGCCTTGTTACTTGATAACCAATCCATCCCTACTACCACGTCGAAGCTTCCCAACTGGACTGGTAGTAGATCCAAAGCGAACTCACGCTTTCCCAATTCGATTACGCAACCTCGAATCACCTCGTTAGCCTCTACTAACTTCCCACTTGCTAATTCGATCGAGTATGGAATATCTAATTTACTAGCGGCTAAACCAAGCATATTCTTAAATTCTAGCGATACGAAGCTGTAATCGGCACCAGTATCAAACAAAACGGATGCATAGCGTTGGTTTACAGGGAACGTACCAGTGACAACATTGGGATCCTGGCGCGCTTCCCTTTTGTTCTTTGTTGAAAACTCTTCCGCGTGCTTGGTTCAATTCTGGGCAATTCCTTTTGTAATGCCCAACATCACCGCAGTTAAAATATCCGGGCCTCTGCCCGTTCCCACCATTGTTTCCTGCTTGGTTGTTTCCCTGATTTCGATTCATGGCGCCCGCTTGGTTAGCATGATTGGCACGGTTTCCATCACCTCCCTGGTTTCCTTGTGGGCGGTTCCCAGCACCACCACAGTTGTTCCTATTCACATATCCTCCTTGGCCTCCCCGGCCAGCAGTGGCCCAACAAGTCTCCTTCAGGTGGCTAGCCTTTCCACATGCTTCACAAACCTTTAACCCACAACGACCAGAGTGATGTCGTTGGCATGAGTTGCACTTGGGTTGTGCACCCATATATCCCTTACTTTTCTTTCTCCCACCAGCTGTATCTTGAGCTGGCGCATTCGATTCCCCTTTCTTAACCACCATCCCGGTGCCCTGCTTGAAATTCGAAAACTTCCTCTGTTTTCCTCCAGATGACTCCACATGAGTCTCCTTTTTCTTGGGCTCAGTTTCATCAAACTTGTTCAACCGAATTGCCTCTTCGGTGAGAGCCACACTCAAATCAATGGCTTCTGTGATAGTTGCAGGTTTGGAGGAGGTCACCATGCTGATTATTTGAGGAGCCAATCCCCAAATGAAGCGTTCAATTCTTTTGAACTCAGGTGTAACCATGTATGGTACCACATGCGACAAGTCGTGGAACCTCTGAACATACTCAGCTATCTTAGGACCTTCCATCTTTAGGTGCCAGAACTCGGTCTCCAATCTCTGAATTTCAGCGCGAGAACAGTACTTCTTGCGCATGAGTTCTTTCAACTCGGTCCAAGTCAGTGCGTAAGCAGCAGCTTCGCCAAGTGTTTGGACTTGTAGATTCCACCATGATAGGGCTCCATCTAAAAATAGCCCTGAGATGTAAGTGACTTGTTGATCCAGCGCGCATTTGCTCATGCGAAGTACGGACTCGGTTTTCTCAGCCCAGCGGACGAAAGCAACAGCACCACCTGTGCCATCGAAGTTTACGGGCTTGCAGTCTAAGAACTGTTTGTAGGTGCACCCATGAGGTGGATTGTTGTTGCTGCCCGTGTTGCCAGAGTTGCTTCCACTCATTCCTCCTTGAGAGGCAGCATATTGAGCAATAGCAGCAGCAATGACTTGCTGTAGTTCGTCCTGAGTCGTAGGCATTGGCTGAGGTTGACGTCTTGGCGGCATCTTCTAAAGATGGATACGTCGGTCAGGCCATAATAAAGCGTACGTATATAGTAATAGTAATAGCACATAACATCTCATGTTATCAATATATCACACACAACATCCCATGTTACGATTATTATACACACAACATCCCATGTCACAAATATTATGTACACAACATCCCATGTCCCAACATCCCATGTCCCAACATCCCATGTCACAAAAATATAAATAAGCAATCAAGTGAATCAGATATGGTGAGAATACTGCGATTGCCATATATATCGAGACCACAATGTAGTAAGTGTATCAGTACATCACTGTGTCATACAATCATCAATCAATTAGGGGCTACATCACCCCTATCCAAAAACTATATCATGTCAGTGTTAAATACATCAAGTACATCAAATAAGTGTCAACAAAAGTCAGTATCATCAGATGGTCTCCAAAATGCTGTGCAGTCACAATCGCTGTCGTCTCACCAACGTCTACCTATATAGCACTGATGAGCTCTATGCGGATGGCGGGGGAGGAGGGGGAAAGTGAGGGTAAAGCAAGCGGCGTAACAGAAGCCAATCCTCCTCCATAGCCTGCTGAGTGCGAATAACAGAAGCAACCTGCTGCTCTAGGGTAAAGAGACGAGCAGCAAAATCTGGGGGTAATGATCGACCTGGCTGAAGAGGGGAGTGTATCTGACCATGGCATGAACATGGTGGCAGCTGAGCTCTCTCGAGCTCCTGGAGACGCTGCGTGTGCGACTCATGTTGATGAACGAAGGACATCAAAACGTCCTCTATAGTGTGCCCAACATGAAACAAATGGTATGGATCAGTAGGTGGCATGGCTGATGGCGTCGGCCAAAGCAAGGGCTCACTGGTGGGGTCAAATGGTGCCACATGAAATGGTGCAGTAGGGGGTGGAACAGATGACATCTGGGGCATGAAGGGAATAGACATCGGTACGTGCCCAAAAGGATGGGCTGAGGAACCCTCTCCAAGCCTCGCTGGAGGTACAAACTGAGGAACCTGAAAGGTGAAATCAACAGATCGTGTAACAGGGATCTGAGGGGGCAAAGGTGGGACGTCCTCGTAAGCAGGTATCCAACCGTGCTGAGCATCCTCATCGGGTGGATCCATATGGTCAGCAAATAGTGCGTGCTCTGGCTCGAGTGGAATGGGATCAAATGGAGGAGCAATGACAGGGTCAACTGGTGCAACAGGATGGTCGACCGGTATATCAGCAACAAAAAGTGGATCAACAACAGGATCGATAGCAACAACATGATCACCAACTAACAAAGGAACATCATCAACAGGAAGATCGCCAACAGGCGGGTCAGCTAGAACGGGCTCAACTGGGATGCCAGCATGTACGGGGTCATGCTCGGGCATAGGATCTAGAGCAGCTGCCTGCTCAGGAGCCAAGGCAGGCTCATGGTCATCAAAAGCCATATCAAAGTCGAACTCAGGATCAATAGGGTCAACGGGATCAGCGGGATCCTCCATGGGCTGGTCCATCGGGATAAACTCAATGTCGTGATCTGGGTCGAATCCCGGAGGAAAAATGGGATCAGAATCCTCTATGTCGTCATGCTCAAATGCAAAGCTCGGGATAGGTGCAGCAGAGGAAGCCTGGTCAGGATCCGAGTCGTGTGCAAAATGCTGCGCGCTCACCTCGTGAGAAGGTGCAGAAGCCACAGACTCAAAGGAGTCTGGGACCGGTGAATGTGCGGGTGAATCCTCAGCAGGGGCGCCAGCGATCATCAGAAGATCGCCAGCGGGAAGAAGGGCTGCATCCGGAATCTCATCCTCAAAAGGCTCGTCCTCAAACAAATCGATATCGCCGTTAGCCTCGGCGTCGAGTAGCAAGTCGTATGCGGGATAGACGGCTAAAGGAATACGAGCTGGAATCACAACTAGGGGTAAGTACTCAGCAGCAGGGTCATCAATAGGCTCATCAGCGCCATCGGGCAGAGCGAAGGGCTGGAAGTCATCGTCATCAGTGCTCGTGTAATCGGAGGTATGCACCTCGTGCTCTAAGGATATAATGTCGTCAAATACTATGGGTAAAGGTCCGGTGGTATCCGAATCACCGTGCCTGGTGAGTCCATGTGTCTGTAACACAAACACAAATATGCACAAATAATCAGTAAGTCAGGTAATCACATAAGTTACCAAATAATAATCACATAATTCTCCTAGTCCCACTAGCCTCCCAGCCTCCCAGACT
The DNA here is from genome assembly GCF_002127325.2 of Helianthus annuus. Classification (NCBI taxonomy): domain Eukaryota; kingdom Viridiplantae; phylum Streptophyta; class Magnoliopsida; order Asterales; family Asteraceae; genus Helianthus; species Helianthus annuus. The sequence continues at coordinate 127,282,378 of NC_035444.2, read as the reverse complement.
GCTTTTCCTAGTCCCACTAGCCTCCCAGTCTCTCAGACTGACTCCCTAGTCCCACTAGTCAATTCTCCCAGCCTCCCAGACTGACTCCCTAGTCCCACTAGTCAATTCTCCCAGCCTCCCAGACTGACTCCCTAGTCCCACTAGACAACTACCTCGATCCATTAGATCGAGCCTCGGCCTTTACCCTACAACTTTTACACAAGTTATGATCTTTTATCCAACAAAATTCAAGTTTTAGTGAACTTTAAAGATTCAAAAGATGGGTTTCCGCATTTTAATCGTTATAAATCATATTAACCACTTTAGATATGATCGAGAGTGAGTTTTAAACATTATACCTCTAGCTCGGGGCTAGGGAAGAATCTAGGCGAAAAGGTGGTGGATAAAAGCTAAGTAACGAGGTCCTTCCACTTCCGCTTGCTTCAAAGTTCCTAATATGTGACCCGTAAGGCTTGTAGATACTCCGAATGGAGAGATCAAGAGCCGACAAATGATGGATGATGGTGGGGGTCTTCGGCCGAGAGTGGGGAGGGGCAAGAGAGAGAGTTGAGTTGGTGGTTTGTGGTGAGAAATCTCTAAGGTTATGTGAAGGTATTTATAGGAAAATTCATGTTCTTGATCCAATGGGTCCTATGTCACCTTGATATCCACATAAATCAATTTAATAATCAACTTTGTACTCTCTTGGTTACACCTTGTTGGCCGATCCCATTGAGGGGGGGGGGGGTATCCGGTTCGTTTTCAATCATGTAGTTTGGACTTAGTTACGTTAAGTAGGTTAACTTTAGGGTTTAACTCCGTTAGTTGTATGATGCGTTATAATACGGGTGTTAGGGTAATCAGGGACCCTAACTGGCTCAGAAAAAGACTAACAATATTTTTGGCAATATTTTTATGTTCCGGGTATAGTCCGGTTGTTCGGTTGGATAGTAATCCGTTAAAGTGCTTAAGTAATCTTTTAAGCGTCGCAAATGATATTTTTAGTGACACAATTTATTTCCAAAAGTGTCAGGAATACTTCCCCATGTTTTGGCACTTTATTAGTTAGCTAGAAGCTGGTATGTTAAGTAAAGTGCTGTGTCTTGTGCTTAGAGTACGTTTTAGGCACATCCAATCATTATATCTTATTCTTAGAGACGCTGTTCTACAACCCTTGTATCCCTACACACACTATGGGTATAGTAAAATATTTCTGGCTCATACAGGCCTTAGAGGCAATGTCTGCCTGATGCTGGCTTTATCAGCATGTTCAATAGGTTATCCGTTCAAATGCTACTGTGCTTTTGTGCATCATGTTTGTCACTAGAGTTCAGTAAGTAAATAATGTAGTGACGGAAATCAAAGTATGATGCAGATATGTACAAGTATCAACAGTCAAGTAGCAGTTCATCAGGAATCTCAGTTAAGCACAGTAATTAGGCAACAATTAATAGTTAATTAAGTCGTACGGATACCTGGTTTAGTGAGGGTTGTCACAAACAGACCAATCGATCGAGCCTACCGGCCGATCAAATAGGCTGTCCGAACGGACTGTCTAACCGAACGAACAACCCGTTCGATCGAACCTACTGTTCGATCGACCAGGCTGTTCGACCCATCATCACTTCTTTCTTTTTAACGCGTTACTCATCATTATGCTATCGAACTCTTCAGGCTAACCCTACTCTCAAGCGCTCCCTTCAATCCATCAATCAATCGCTATGAGTATACTCGAACCCTTTTTGCTTTAGCACTTTTGGGTGTTACATACGTTACTTATCTAAAACACAATCGAACACACTACTCAACTTCTTTAAACGCTAACCGATTATGCATGTATTACGTGACTAAATGAATGCTTGTTGATTGTGTTTACACGTGGAATGCTGTCTACCTGCCGTAACGACTTAGTACTATAGTTTGGACTCAGCACCCATTCACACGGGGGTTGTTAAGGACAATTACTTGCATGGATTACGGTGGTAATCATGTATTGCGAACTGTCTCGGACAGTCAACCCGCAGTCATTGGTATCGATAGATCCATGTCGATAATTAACATGCTTCGTTTCCTCTGTGTACGTGCTGGTTATGCGTAAACAATTTCGAACTCTATATGCTATTATCAAACTTGTATGCTTGATGCGTGTGTAGTGTAATATATTTTAGATGTATATTTAAGCCCTTTTTACACTTTTAGCCAAGTTTTAAATTTATAAAACACGATATTTACTAACACTAAACACACATATGGGCAAGTGCACCCATCGTGGACGTAGTATAGTGTTGGTAAGATACCGAGGTCGTCCAAGGACACAAGAGCTATTAGTACGGTTTATCCTCAACGTCTAATCAAATCAAAATGTTAGAAAAGATTTTTAAACTAAGAAAATAAAAACTAACTAAATGCTGAAAAATAAAATAAAAATAAAAACAGATAGACAAGATGAATCACTTGGATCCGACTCGTGTATTAGTATAACCTTTGATTATTTTCACACTTTTGCACTTGTTTAAGAGATTATCTTAGTTATTGTAGTAGGCCCCTCTTTTGAAGGCGACGTTACCCTAAACCCAGTAGTTTGAGTCAGCAAGGATACAATCCTAAAGGGTCGGATTATTGAAAGTTATTAATGCAAATTATGGTAGGCACCTCTTTCGGAGGTGACGTTACCCTCGACTAAGTAGTCTGAGTCAGCAGGGATACAGTCCTAAATAGCCGGGTTATAGTATTAATAGTAGTTAACTTATGAGGGGGTCAAAGAGTTTGGATCCCCGCCATCCAATACCTATGGGCATTGAAGGAGATCCTACTAAATTTGACCCAGGTCCCTTGCAGGACCTCTAAACGCTGAACAAGGGCAAGACCCTTACCAAACCATTCCCTTAACCCCCGACCAGGTAGCCAACATACCTCCATATAGACCGTGGAGATATGAATGGTGAAAATCTTTTATTTTATATAGACAGTAAAATAATGCCAAGACACCACGGACAAACGATAAGGAAAGATCACCTTCAACATAAGCAACTAGTTATTAAAGTCATTAATACAAAACCAAATAAAAAGTGCAAAAGATTGAAAATAAAAATTATTATACTAAACACTTGTCTTCACCAAGTGATGTAAGAGACTTAGGCAAACATGGCCTTGATTGTCAAGAACTCTTACGATCAATCTTGGATCCCGAGACGACTCACACACTCTATGATGGACAATGGATGATGGTGGTGGATGATGGTGTTGTGATGGTGGTGGGTGGTGGATGAAGTGTGAGAGAGGTGGTGTGCCAAGGGATGAGTTGCAATGAAACCAAGCACTCCTATTTATAGGCTGAACAGAAGGCTGGGCACGGCCCCGTGTCCGCTGGACACGGCCCCGTGCCTGTCTGACACTCTCTCTCTTCATTAATTGTAATTCGCAATTACAATTAATGCGCCTGCTGTACTTTCGCCACGCCCCCGTGTTCACTGGGCACGGCCCCGTGGTGGGCAATAGAAGCTTCTATAGGTTTGTCTTTTCTGCTGCTTCTTGGGCACGGCCCCGTGCTGGCTGAGCACGGGGCGTGTTCAGTCTTCTGCCTTCTCTATTTTGCTTCCGAGGATGCTATTGAGGGGTCGGGCAATCCACTTATGCTCCTTTTCTTGTATTTATGTTAGATTTAGCTGTCTTTTTGCTTCTTTTGTGAATTTTAGCTCATTTAATCCTGAAAATACAAAAGGAAGACAAAAACACTCTTTTTCCAACATTAGTACTTAAAAAGGGTTACTTTTATGCCTCATTTGATGTAATTTATATGTTGCATTTTACACACATCAAATACCCCCACACTTGAATTTTTGCTTGTCCTCAAGCAAAACTCTTTAATACGTGGCTTACACTCCCAAATGGAATGGGTAGAAGAGAAGGTTTTGGCTTGTCATAAAGTGTCGGGAATCCAAGATCTTTTTGGTTTTATTTTTATTTATTTACAATCCTATTCGTTATGATTTATTTAGAACGTTTCATAGGATAAATTAATTATTTGGGCATAGCATGCCTTTTTAAAATTCCATTTATATACAAGTTCACATACCTCACGGGAGAAATCACTCACACTCGGCCGAAGGTGTATTTTTAGTGAATCACTCGAGAGCGGCGTGGAAGTTATTCCTACCATAGGCTTGCCAAGCAATCTATCCTCCTCCTTTTTAACTTGTTACCTTTGTAAATATCAAGAGGACTTTTTGGGTAAAGGCTTGGGCTAATGGTGGGTAGTTGGGTTAGTGGTTAGTAGAAAAGGGCGAAAAGCGTAAAAAGCGTCGGTTTTCGTAAAACATTTTGTTTTAGTGACTTTTTATACTTAATGAAGTATTTCTTCAAACAAGCTTTTTGTTTTAAGAGCTTTGGTTGTTTATTTCTAACTTCATAATTTTTTTTTTAGTCACACGAAAACCGAGCTTGTTACTAAAATAAAGGGTAAAAATAAAAAGGGTTTTGGTGGGTAAAAGGGTTTTAGGGTAAAGAAATGAAAGGTTTAGGCTCAAAGGGGTTAGCTAGGGGGAGTTTTTGGGTAGGTGAAAGGAAAAATAAAAATAATGGTTTTGAAAGAAAAAGGGTTAGTCCTAATGCCTCCGTCATTTACTTACTTGGGTTTAAGTTGGTAAAGACCAGGAATGAATCGTCGTGGCAAGTTCTAGAGTCGTAAGAACCAAGCGGCTATTCACACAAGAAACGAAAAATGAGCATTTAGTCTAAAGATGTGTATTTGTATGCTCAATAAAGGGTTAGAACTCACTTTTTGTGGGAATGGGTTTTCCTATGTGATCAAGTATATATAATCGAATTTTAACTAAGCTTGTCATGCCGTTTCATAATTTTCTTATGTTAGTTCTTTTTATCACGACGCTATCGGTTGTAAATTTGCAAAAATATAACCTTATTAATCTTAGAATTCCCAACTTAAACTTTAGACAAGTAAAAAAAATGAAAATTTTGAAAAAAATTTGGGGTGATTAGCGGTTCCAATAGAGTTTTGTGTAAGGCTTGTTATTAGGACTTGCAAAATTTCAATGTTTTAGCATCCCCCCACACTTAAATTACACATTGTCCTCAATGTGTCCCAAAAATAAATTTTTAGGTTGATTGAATGTGTAACATGGTGTTTTGACGGGTGGTCCATTGGACAACCCTTTGCGAAGCTAAAAGACAAGTTTATCCCTCATTTATGTGTGTAATTATCTTGAATTAGATAACTACTGTTGTTTATGTCTCAGGTACGGTTTGGCGGCTCAAATGGAGGAAAAATGCAGCTTTGAAGGCTTACAAGTTGAACGGGTTGAGAATGTGGAGCATAAGATGAACAAAGCACAAAATTCAGGCTGCCACCGTAAATTACGGTCCCACCGTAATTTACGGTGGACCTGAAAATCATTTTTGTTCCTACCGTAAAACAGTAGTGCAGCACCGTAACACTTTTATGTCCACCGTAATTTACGGTGGAGCCGTAAATTACGGTGGAGTCTGCGGAATTTGTGTAACTGCCACAGTAAGTGAGTTTTGATGGTGTCTTTTCATCTATTCTCATCAGTGGACGTTTTTGGAGCTTGCTAGGGGCGATTTTGGTGATCTTGCTTGGTAGTAAACATTATCTACACATTTTGTTTGTGTTTTCGATCTGTATGAACATTGAACTTTGTGCTATGATGATTCACCAAGCTATGTGTGGCTAAACTCATGGTGATCATCCTGAATTGAAGGTTTGTTTAAGACTTTTGTGTTTGGATTCGTATTTCTAGAATAATAGACTTGCAATATTTGTTTGTTTATTATGGTGTGTGGATGTTTGATTGTAAATTGTTGATTGATGTTATACTCATATTCTAAACCGTACATTCTTGGTGTCGTTGACAATCGAGATATCACGGGAGGGATTAGGGTTGGATATTAGTCAATTGGTTATCGGGTAACAACCTCGCATTGTCATAATCCGAGTACTTAGTTCCCTTTTATCACAACAAACAATTACACACGAATCATGTCTATGTGATTCTTTCTAGTGAATTTAAACACAATTGTCTAAAGCAAACTGGAAATTTAGGATGGTCGCTTGTTCCTAATCTGTTTACAAACTACGGTCTTTGATTTGCAATTTAATTAGATAATTTTAGTTATTAAAACCAAAACAATCAAATCTTGAATTTTAATTTCTGCATTTTAGGTAATTGTAGTTTAATTACAAAGCTATACAATCGACATACTTTCCACATACTCCCTGAGTTCGATACCCTCTTACCACTATCTATAGTTGTTTTTGGGATTAAATTTGCGTGTACCTACAACAACACGTCATGTTTAAAAGCAAAAATTTATGTTACTGGCAGCCTGGACACGGCTCCGTGGGGACCGGACACGGCCCCGTGTTCAGGTGCCAGTAACGATAATTAAGAAAAAGAAACGGAAGCCTGGACACGGGGGCGTGTCTGGTGAACACGGCCCGTGTCCAGTTACTTGAACTGGGCATTTTTCTGCAGGGGGTTTAGCACAGGGCCGTGTTGGCTGGGCACGGCCCGTGTTGAACCTACTGTAACGGAGAAATCGTCGACGTGTGGCCTTGTTCTTGTGCATGGGGCCATGTTTCTCATTTCCCTTATCATCCTTTACCACCATGAGTGTGTTTTATTTCTGCAAATTAAAACTAAAAGATTAAACTAAGCTAAGGATAGTTCCGCAGAATGCCTCCATGGTGCGCCACGTTTATAAGTGAGGTTATATAATTTCTGAGTGGGATGTCTTGCATCCCATGTTGCACCGTCGGAGAGCAGCATCCAAACTTGAATCAATAACCTTCATGTAGTTGACCGGGTCATCGTCCTCTATTCTCTTCCCAACCCCAAACTTTACTTCATCATCCTCGTACCTTAAGGTGAGCGTTCCGTTATTCATGTCTACCACTGCTTGCGCGGTGGCGAGAAATGGTTTCCCTAGTATGAGGGGGACTTCGGTGTCTTCTTCCATATCAAGTATAACAAAGTCGGCTGGGTAGACAAATTTGTCTACCTTTACTAGGACATTTTCGATGACACCTTGTGGGAATTTGATGGACCGATCAGCAAGTTGTATGCTCATTTTTGTAGGACTCGTTGTTCCTAGGTCGAGTCTTTTGAACATTGATGAGGGCATGAGGTTAATGCTAGCCCCAAGGTCGGCTAATGCATTACGAACGGGGGAGTCCCCGATCGAGCAACGAATTGTGAAGCTTCCGGGATCGATTTTCTTTTGGGGGAGTTTGTTGAGTACGAGGGCGGAGCATTCTTCGCCTAAGTTAACTAATTGCAACGTTTCAATTTTCCTTTTATGAGTGAGGAAGTCCCTCAAGAACTTAGAATATTTAGGCATTTGGGTTAGGACATCAATAAAAGGAATGTTGACATGCAATTGTTTTAGTAGACTTTCGAATTTTGCGAATTGCTCATTGGTCTTTTGACGAATTAACCTACCGGGGTACAGAACGCGAGGAGCTTTGGTAGGCTCTGATGAAGGAGGGGAGTCCTTTTCTTGCAGAGGCAGTGGTATAGCCTCCTCTGTCGGCGGTGGCGCTTCCGCAGGCCCCATGGTGCGGTTTCGTAACGTGATGAGATGAACTTGTGCTTTTCGGTTTGTTTCGGTATTGCTTGGTAATGTGCCTGGTGGTCTCTCGGAAAAATTTTGGGCTAGTTGACTTAATTGTTTTTCTATGTTTTGAATACTAGCTTGTTGATTTCTAAAATTTGATTCTAATTGTAGAAATCTTTCCGAGTTTTTCTTTTCAGTGTCGGAGATGAGGCGAGATACAGTATCTTCAAGCCTTTCTCGTCCACCTTGTTGTTGAGTGAAATTTTGTGACTCATTTCTTGGTTGTTGAAAGTTTGTTCGTTGGTTTTGTTGGTTACTACTATTGCCGGGTTCTCTCCAACCAAGGTTAGGATGATTCCGCCATCCTTGGTTGTAAGTGCCCGTTGGAGGACCCGACGGCCTAGGTCTATTGTCAATGTAGCTTACCGACTCTTGTTGATCGTCCGTTTCTTTCATACAACTCCAATTTTCATGTGGCCCACCACACCCTTCACTAGCCATAACCGAGACCGTTTTTGTCATTTCCAGTTTTTTTATTTTTGAAGAAAGGGCCTCGATTTGGGCTTGTAAAGAAGTGTTTTCATCAACCTTATGGGCGCCCGGGGCAATAGATTTATTGCCTTGGGGAGTGTGCCACTGGAAATTGGTTTGAGCAATTTCCTCAATTTGGTTATATATTTCATGTGGGCGGCGATTACCTAAAAGTCCCCCGGAGCTAGAGTTAAGTGTCTGCCTTGTGTGTGGCAACAACCCATTATAGAAAGTGGATACTTGTTGCCATATCGCAAGGCCGTGATGTGGACACTTTCGTAGTAGCTCCTTGAACCTTTCCCAAGTTTCATATAAGGATTCCCCGTCCTCTTGTGAATATGTGTTAATTTCAGTCATTAATTTAGCCGTTTTAGCGGGAGGGAAATACTTATATAGAAATTTTTGGGCTAGTTCATCCCAGGTGTTTACCGATCCAGCTAGGAAGGCGTTAAGCCAAGCTTTTGCTCGGTCTTTTAGTGAGAAAGGAAACATTCGAAGGCGGATGGCGTCATTTGATGCTCCACTGATCCAAAAGGTATCACATATTTCTAAGAAATTAGTAATATGTAGATGGGGATCCTCGTCCGCAAGCCCATGGAAGGTTGCGGAGTTTTGAAGCATTTGTATCAAATGCGGCCGAAGTTCGAAGTTATTGGCTTCAACATTCGGTGCATTGATAGCGGGGCCGAGGTTACCTACAGTGGGTCGTAGATAATCCATGAGAGTACGTTGATCCGCCATTGGAGGTTGATTTCCCGAAACTTTCTCTTGGTTTTTGGCTTTTAGTCTTTTTCTGAGAAAGTGTTCGGGTTCTTCTAGAGGTTCTTTTATGTCTTTATTAGAACTGGAACTCATACACTACGTAGGGGTGGCGTCTGGTTCCAAATCCTGCAATAGAAACAAAAAAAATGCTGGTCAGAAGGTACACCACGGCCCCGTGCTCAGTGAACACGGCCCGTGGTCGGAGTTACAGTGATTGTTTTCCAGATCCCAGTTACTGGAGAGTTGGACACGGCCCCGTGTTGCACCGACACGGCCCCGTGGTTAGCCTTCTGTAACTTGGAAAACTAAAAACTGCCAGTAACAACGCTGGGCACGGCCCGTGTCTGACCAGGCACGGCCCGTGTTGAGCTCTGCAGAAGCTGAAAAACTAAGAAAATCCTAAAAAATAAAAAAGAAAAATAAAAATATGATTAGGCCGTTGATTCCTAACTTTCTTAAAATCCTTGTGTCCCCGGCAACGGCGCCAAAAACTTGATGCGTGTGTATTGTAATATATTTTAGATGTATATTTAAGCCCTTTTTACACTTTTAGCCAAGTTTTAAATTTATAAAACACGATATTTACTAACACTAAACACACATATGGGCAAGTGCACCCATCGTGGACGTAGTATAGTGTTGGTAAGATACCGAGGTCGTCCAAGGACACAAGAGCTTTTAGTACCGGTTTATCCTCAACGTCTAATCAAATCAAAATGTTAGAAAAGATTTTTAAACTAAGAAAATAAAAACTAACTAAATGCTGAAAAATGAAATAAAAATAAAAACAGATAGACAAGACGAATCACTTGGATCCGACTCGTGTATTAGTATAACCTTTGATTATTTTCGCACTTTTGCACTTGTTTAAGAGATTATCTTAGTTATTGTAGTAGGCCCCTCCTTTGAAGGCGACGTTACCCTCAACCCAGAAGTTTGAGTCAGCAAGGATACAATCCTAAAGGGTCGGATTATTGAAAGATAATGAGTTAAGTTATTAATGCAAATTATGGTAGGCCCCTCTTTCAGAGGTGAGGTTACCCTCGACTAAGTAGTCTGAGTCAGCAGGGATACAGTCCTAAATAGCCGGGTTATAGTATTAATAGTAGTTAACTTATGAGGGGGTCAAAGAGTTTGGATCCCCGCCATCCAATACCTATGGGCATTGAAGGAGATCCTGCTAAATTTGAACCAGGTCGCTTGCAGGACCTCTAAACGCTAAACAAGGGCAAGACCCTTACCAAACCGTTCCCTTAACCCCCGACCAGGTAGCCAACATACCTCCATATAGACCGTGGAGATATGAATGGTGAAAATCTTTTATTTTATATAGACAGTAAAATAATGCCAAGACACCACGGACAAACGATAAGGAAAGATCACCTTCAACATAAGCAACTAGTTATTAAAGTCATTAATACAAAACCAAATAAAAAGTGCAAAAGATTGAAAATAAAAAGTATTATACGAAACACTTGTCTTCACCAAGTGATGTAAGAGACTTAGGAAAACATGGCCTTGATTGTCAAGAACTCTTACGATCAATCTTGGATCCCGAGACGACTCACACACTCTATGATGGACAATGGATGATGGTGGTGGATGATGGTGTTGTGATGGTGGTGGGTGGTGGATGAAGTGTGAGAGAGGTGGTGTGCCAAAGGATGAGTTGCAATGAAACCAAGCACTCCTATTTATAGGCTGAACAGAAGGCTGGGCACGGCCCCGTGTCCGCTGGACACGGCCCCGTGCCTGTCTGACACTCTCTCTCTTCATTAATTGTAATTCGCAATTACAATTAATGCGCCTGCTGTACTTTCGCCATGCCCCCGTGTTCACTGGGCACGGCCCCGTGGTGGGCAATAGAAGCTTCTATAGGTTTGTCTTTTCTGCTGCTTCTTGGGCACGGCCCCGTGCTGGCTGAGCACGGGGCGTATTCAGTCTTCTGCCTTCTCTATTTTGCTTGGGAGGATGCTGTTTAGGGGTTGGGCAATCCACTTATGCTCCTTTTCTTGTATTTATGATAGATTTAGCTGTCTTTTTGCTTCTTTTGTGAATTTGAGCTCATTTAATCCTGAAAATACAAAAGGAAGACAAAAACACACTTTTTCCAACATTAGTACTTAAAAAGGGTTAGTTTTATGCCTCATTTGATGTAATTTATATGTTGCATTTTACACACATCAATGCTCACCTTTACATTTCACGTATTGACTTTATTTTAACGTATGTGACAGGCAATTAGGATGCTTATCTGCTAGGAAGGCGAGCTAGGAATAAGCGCCTAGAGTATAGTTGTCTGTAGATCTTACATATCGAGTCTCTAGAGGCATTTGAACAATATTTATTTTACTATGTTTAAATCTGAGTTGTCGGAACAGTATATTTGACTAGATGCTTATCTGTAATAACTTGTTTTATTATTTGGGATACGGTATGGGACGTATCATTTAAACTAAATAGTAATGATAGTTGTTGTGGAAACTTCTGGACAATCTGTTTCGCTCAGTGCCATGCCCCGATGATTCCGCCATCGGTTGGGGTGTGACAGATTGATATTAGAGCCATAACTATAGGGAATTAGGCTAGACACGACCTAGTCCGGGTCGCTGTCTTAGAGATCTAGACTATAGTTTGGAACCAACAGACCAAGCGTATGTGCTATATCCTGTTATTCTACACTATAACTGCACTCGAATTTTCAAATATGATTAAGCGATTTAGTCTGGATTAGGTGTGAAAACCGCAAACTCTTGACTAAATTACTTGATCAATGCTGATTTTATCAATTCGTCAATGATTTCTTCATTAAATTTTCAGAACCAACGAGGAGAATTATACCAAATCAGGAGTGAAATCCATATTTTGATGAATAATCTCCTCAATTTTACTAAAACAAGGAAGAAGTTGCTGAGCTAGGGGTGAAACCCTAACCTTGACAACTTGTTCCAGATTTTATTTATCTCACCAAAGCCTCGACGGACTCCAACGACCTGAACTCACGAGTATGACCTAAGGAATGCGTGTTGAATGCCCAAGAATCGAGGTAGAAGCACGAACCTGAAAGTCGAAATGTGACGACAAGTCTAATGTGAATAGTCGAATCGCTTTGGGTAGTCGATGTCTAGTAGCCGTAGACAATCCAATTCCCAATTTTTGTATTTTTGAGTCGGCAGTGGTCACTCTGATCTTTCGTCGATTTTATATGTTTTGTGTGTATATATATCTGTTTGTGTGTGTTTAAATTTTGGGGAATTATTCGATTTTTGCTATCACTTCGATCGACACACACGAATCGCATTGTTATTCTATCTCAATACGCTAACAAGTCACTGCAAATCTAGACAACATTATAATACGATATACGCTTATACTATACTTGATATGCTATACAACTATACTATACCACTCGATATGCTATACGCGACCGATATATACGACGGCAGGCGAACTTTAAATGATAGGTTTCTGTATTCTGACTGCATCTGTGATTAAATAAGTATGTGCTTCTATGTTTCTGTGTTTCTGTGTTTATGTGTTTCTGTGCTCTACGTGCTTATGTGCTTCTGTGATTACGAGGACCGGTGATTATGTGCTTATGTGTTTGTGTGATACGTGTTTCGACGTGTTCCTAAGCTTTAGTGAATAGTAGACGTGTAAGGTGAGATTCGATTTCTTGTGTCTGCAACCTACGACGATGTCTGTTGCAGACCATGTCGTCATCTAGACACCGAACCCCACTTACCCGCCAGGAGAAGAGAGACAAGCGTCTTGCTGCTATCATCGCCAAGCAAGTGGCAAAAGCTATGAGCGAGGTGTATGAAAACGTCAGCAAATCATCTAAGGAGTCGTGAACCGATGCTCCTAAAGATGCCAACAAACCTTTTTTCAGCTTCAAACAGTTTAAGGCATGCGGACCAAAAGAGTTTACCGGAGAAGATGGCCCTACCGCCATGTTTCAATGGTTTGATTCAGTCGAAGTCACTCTGCGCCAAAGAGGCTGTCCTGAAAATCTCCGTACCCTAAATGCAACCGGCGTTTTCCAGTCCCGAGCTCTAGACTGGTGGACAGCCGAACGAAACAAACGCGGGAATGATGCAGCTTATGAGCTGACTTGGGAAGAGCTGAAGGCCATCATGATGGACGAATTCTGCCCTCCCCATGAATGTCAAAAGCTGGAGGACGAGTTTTGGAACATCAAGCAGAAGGTCGGAGACAACGCTGCTTTAACTGCTCGCTTCAAGCAAATTAGCATTATCTGTCCCGATCAAGTCAAGACGCCAGACATGGCCATCAAGAAGTACATTCGAGCTCTACCTGATTGTGTTGCCGACTTCGTTCATGCCGCCAAGACATCATCAATCGAGGAGACTTACTTGCTTGCCGCCGAAATCAATGACAAGTGGGTTATGTCTGGTTTTTGGGATAAGCCATCCAAGTCTCTGCATCAAGCTACAACTGCAGCAACCACCGACTCCACTGCTCAACTATCCAAGTCATCACGCCGCAAGAAGAAGCACAACAACAACAGCTCCAGCAACAAGAACTGTGCTGTCACAATGACTGCTGCTCCTCTGCAAGCCGTACCAGCTCAGCAGCAGTCTCATCACCGACCAGCTCTAGTGACCAATGCACCGCCAGCAAAGCGTGCTTACACAGGACCCCACCCGCTCTGCCCGACATGCTCATATCATCATCCGGTGGGAATCGCCTGTCGTTTTTGCGCTCATTGCAATCTCTACGGTCATTTCACTGTGAACTGTCGCTATGGTCCCCGTCAAGCCCCAGTTCAAGCCGCCGCTCACCAAACTCTACTCCCAGCCCCTCAAGGCTAACCTACAGCTCAAGCACCCGCGATCAATGCTCGAGTCTGCTTTGCATGTGGTGATCCTAACCATTTTGCAAACATGTGCCCGAACAGGGTTGTGAAGCAAGAGCCCCAACAGCAGCAACAGCAGCCTCAGCAGCAGCAACAAGCAGCCCATGCCAGAACCTTCAATATCAACGCCCGTCAAGCTCAGGCTGACAACAACGTGGTTAATGGTACGTTCCTTGTGAATGGTATTTATGCATCATGTTTGTTTGATACTGGAGCCGATAACTGCTTTGTGTCATTTGAATTCGAGAAGCTCCTTAGTCGTAAGCGCTCTTATCTCCCCTCGTCATTCGAAGTCGAAGTCGCTACTGGAAGAACTGTCGCCGTTAATTCTGTTCTTCGTGATTGTACTCTCGAGCTCAACAATCATATTTTCCCTATCGACCTTATTCCCATGCAACTCGGAAGTTTCGACATCATAGTAGGCATGGACTTTCTTCTCGAAAACCATGCTGAAGTTGTGTGCTTTGATAAGATGATTCGATTCTCGCTCGTGAATGGTGATCTTTTATGTGTGTACGGTGAAACAGCTTCGAAAGGTCTCAAGCTCATGTCGTGTATCCAAGCTAGGAGGTATCTCCGCAAGGAATACAGAGCTTTCTTGGCCAACATTGTAGTAGCAGAGAAGGAAAAGAAAAAGAAGGCCGAAGTCAAAGACGTCCCAGTGGTTCGTGAATTTCCTCAGGTATTCCCTGACGATCTTCCTGGACTCCCGCCAAGTCATGATATCGACTTTCGTATCGACCTTATTCCTGGAGCTAACCCTGTTGCCAAAGCCCCTTATCGACTCGCGCCATCCGAAATGCGGGAACTTTCGAACCAACTCCAGGAGTTACTTGAAAAAGGTTTTATTCGCCCGAGCACCTCTCCTTGGGACGCACCAGTCCTTTCAATAAAAAGAAGGATGGGTCGTTCAGGATGTGCATCGATTATCGGGAATTGAATAAACTGACCATCAAGAACCGATACCCTTTACCTCGAATCGATGACTTATTTGATCAGCTGCAAGGTTCTAAGTGTTTCTCGAAGATCGACCTACGTTCAGGCTATCATCAATTGCGCATTCAAGAGGAAGACATCCCCAAAACCGCTTTTCGCACTCGTTACGGCCATTATGAATTCGTTGTTATGCCTTTTTGTTTAACCAACGCACCCGCGGTTTTCATGGATCTGATGAATCGCGTGTGTAAACCATTTCTAGACCGTTTCGTCATCATATTCATCGACGATGTCTTGATCTATTCTGAGTCGAAAGCCGAACACGCGCAACATCTACGTTTGGTTCTCGAACTACTCCAGGGGAATCAACTCTATGCCAACTTCTCCAAGTGTGAATTCTGGCTGGAGGAGGTTCTGTTTTTGGGTCACATCATTAATAGTCAAGGTATTCAAGTCGATCCCGCGAAGATTGAAGAAGTTAAGAGTTGGATTACGCCTAAGAACCCGTCTGAAGTTCGTTCTTTTCTCGGACTAGCGGGCTATTACCGACGATTTATCGAAGGATTCTCTAAGATCGTTGTGCCGCTTACTGCCCTTACTCATAAAGACAAGTCTTTTGTTTGGGGAACTGAACAAGAGTCCGCCTTTCAAACCCTCAAGCATATGCTTTGCAATGCTCCTTTTCTCACATTGCCCGACGGAAACAACGATTTCATTGTCTATTATGATGCTTCCAACCTTGGTCGTGGCTGTGTCCTCATGCAACGGGACAAGGTTATAGCTTACGCATCTCGTCAGCTCAAAATCCATGAGAGGAACTATACAACCCATAATCTCGAGCTAGGCGCAGTTGTTTTTGCATTGAAGATTTGGCGACACTACCTGTATGGTACCAAGTGTATGATCTTCACCGATCACAGGAGTTTACAACACATCTTTAATCAGAAAGAATTTAACATGCGTCAACGCCGATGGGTAGAACGTCTGAACGATTACGACTGTGAGATTCGTTATCACCCACGCAAGGCAAATGTTGTTGCCGACGCGCACAGCAGACGGAGTTATTTGCTCAGTATTCGCAACACCCAAGCCCAGCATGATCTCGAAATCCTCATCCGCGAAGCCCAACATGCCTGTTTTAACGACGCACCTTGAAGAAGGAGAGAATCAATCACGATGGAGCTCAGCTTGTAAGCAAAGCAGATGGGATTTTCTATTATCTGGACCGATTTGGATCCCTAAGCGAACCGATTTGCGCAAGATTATAATGAACGAAGCCCACAAATCCCGGTATTCTATTCATCCCGGTGCGGATAAAATGTACCAGGACCTTCGTTACAAGTACTGGTGGCCGGGCATGAAACGAGATATTGCTCTCTATGTTGGAAGTTGCCTGACTTGTGCAAGAGTTAAGGCTGAACATCAACGACCTTCTGGCTTACTCGAATAATCTCCAATCCCTATATGGAAGTGGGAGAGTATAGCTATGGACTTCATAACCAAACTTCCGCCCACACCATCAGGTCACGACAGCATTTGGGTTATAGTTGATCGTCTGGCCAAATCAGCCCACCTTTTGCCAATACGGGAAGACTACAAGGTAGAACGACAAGCCCGAATCTACACCGATGAGATCATTTGTAATCATGGTACGCCTCATGACATCATTTCAGATCGTGACGCTCGGTTTACTTCACGATTGTGGGAAACATTTCAAGCAGCTCTTGGTACGTCACTTAACCTGAGTACCGCATTCCATCCTCAAACCGACGGACAGACTGAAAGAACGATCCGTACTCTTGAAGACATGCTCCGTGCGTGTGTCATAGACTTCGGAGGTAGTTGGAACAAATACCTACCGTTACTCGAATTCTCGTACAACAACAGCTATCATGCCAGCATACAAATGGCACCATTCGAGGCCTTATATGGAAGAAGATGTCGTTCGCCTATTGCGTGGCACGAGATCGGTCACTCGCAATTAACCGGTCCCGAGTTACTACAAGAAACGACTGACAAAATCCTCCAGATTCGAGATAATTTGACTTGAAGGTAGCAGAGAAGGAAAAGAAAGGAAAGACAGAAGTAAAAGATGTCCCTGTTGTTTGTGAATTTCCTCAAGTATTTCCGGATGACCTCCCTGGTCTACCTCCGAGTCGTGATATCGACTTTCGTATCGACCTCATTCCTGGAGCAAATCCTGTTGCTAAAGCTCCTTATCGACTCGCTCTGTCCGAAATGCGTGAACTCTTGAGTCAGCTTCAGGAATTACTTAATAAAGGCTTCATTCGCCCGAGCACCTCTCCTTGGGGCGCATCAGTCCTTTTCGTCAAAAAGAAGGATGGGTCGTTTCGGATGTGCATCGACAATCGGAAATTGAACAAGCTGACAATCAAGAATCGCTATCCCTTGCCTCGAATTGATGATTTGTTTGATCAGCTACAAGGTGCTATGTGTTTCTCCAAGATCGATCTACGCTCAGGCTATCACCAATTGCGCATCCAAGAGGAGGATATACCCAAAACCACTTTTCGCACTCGTTACGGCCACTATGAGTTCGTTGTTATTCCTTTTGGTTTAACCAACGCACCCGCGGTTTTCATGGATCTGATGAATCGCGTGTGTAAGCCATTTCTTGACTGCTTCATCATCGTGTTCATCGATGATATCCTGATCTATTCCAAGTCGAAAGCCAAACACGCGCAGCATCTACGTTTGGTTCTCGAGCTACTCCAAGGGAATCGACTCTTTGCCAAGTTCTCCAAGTGTGAATTTTGGCTGGAGGAGGTTCAATTCCTTGGTTATATTGTCAATAGGCAAGGTATTCATGTCGATCCCGTGAAGATTGAAGCCGTTAAGAGTTGGGTTACGCCAAAGAACCCGTCCGAAGTCCGTTCTTTTCTCGGACTAGCGGGCTATTATCGTCGATTTATCGAAAGGTTCTCAAAAATCGCCGTTCCGCTTACTTCTCTCACGCATAAAGACAGATCCTTTGTTTGGGGAACTGAACAAGAGTCTGTCTTCCAAACCCTCAAGCACATGCTTTGCAATGCTCCCGTCCTTGCTTTACCCGATGGAAACGATGACTTCGTGGTCTATTGCGATGCCTCGAACCTTGGTCTTGGTTGTGTTCTCATGCAACGTGACAAGGTTATTGCGTACGCAACTCGTCAGCTCAAGATCCACGAGAAGAACTATACAACCCATGACCTCGAGCTAGGCGCAGTTGTTTTTGCATTGAAGATTTGGCGACACTACCTTTACGGTACAAAGTGTACGGTCTTCACCGACCATAAAAGCCTACCACACATCTTTAGCCAAAAAGAACTTAATATGCGTCAACGCCGATGGGTAGAACTTCTCAACGATTACGACTGTGAGATTCGTTACCATCCTGGCAAAGCAAAAGTCGTTGCCGACACCCTAGCAGGCGAAGCTATTTGTATAGCGCTCCCAATGTTCAAGCCCAGCATCATCTCGAATCTCTCCTCCGCGAAGCCCAACATGCATGTTTACCGAGCATACTTTGAAGAAGGAAAGGATTCATCACGATGGAGCTCAGCTAGTGAATAAGTCGAATGGGATATTCCATTATCTGGACCAGATCTGGATCCCTAAACGGACCGATTTACGACAGATTCTGATAGACGAAGCCCACAAATCTCGGTATTCTATTCATCCCGGTGCCGATAAAATGTACCAGGACCTTCGCTACAAGTACTGGTGGCCGGGTATGAAGAGGGATATCGCTCTCTATGTTGGGAAGTGCCTAACTTGCTCGAAAGTCAAGGCCGAGCACCGAAGACCCTCTGGCTTGCTTGAAAAACCCATGATCCCTATGTGGTAGTGGGAAAGTATAGCTATGGACTTCATAATGAAGCTTCCGTGCATGCCAGCAGGTCACGACAGCATCTGGGTTGTCGTTGATCGTTTGACCAAATTTGCTCATTTTCTGCCAATACGGGAAGACTACAAGGTGGAAAGATTAGCCTGAATCTACACCAATGAGATCATTTGTCGACATGGGACGCCTCACGATATCATCTTTGACCATGATGCTCGGCTTACCTCGCGTCTATGGGAAACGTTTCAAACGGCTCTCGGTACTACGCTTAATCTAAGTACCGCTTTTCATTCCCAAACCGACGGTCAGACTGAAAGAATGATACGTACCCTTGAAGACATGCTCCGTTCGTGTGTCATAGACTTCGGTGGTACTTGGGACGCTTACCTGCCTTTAGTCGAATTCTCGTATAATAACAGTTATCATTCCAGCATTCAAATGGCACCGTTTGAGGCTTTATACGGAAGAAGATGTCGGTCGCCTATTGTGTGGAACGAGATCGGTCACTCGCAATTAACCGGTCCCGAGCTATTGCAAGAAACAACTGACAAAATCCTTCAAATTCGAGACAACCTGTTGAAAGCTCGGAGTCGTCAGAAAAGTACGCCGATAGACGACGCAAGTCCCTTGAATTTGACGTTGGCGACCATGTACTCCTAAAGGTGTCACCTTGGAAGGTTGTGGTCAGATTCGGCAAGAAAGGGAAACTCGCAGCTCGATATGTTGGACCCTTTAAGATTCTGGAAAGGATCGGAAAAGTGGCCTACAGACTCGAACTACCGGAGGAAATTAGCAACGTCCACCCGACTTTCCATGTATCTAACCTCAGAAAGTGCCTGGCTGAGCATGATTTGAACGTACCTTTTGAAGATCTCCAAGTAACCGAAACACTACACTTCGTGGAGAAGCCTGTCGAAATCATGGACCGACAAACCAAGCAGCACAGGCGCTCACGCATTCCCATTGTGAAGGTTCGCTGGGAAGGCAAGCGAGGCGCCGAGTTCACTTGGGAACTCGAGAGACATGACACTACTAGAAAATAGGTCTAAAGCAACTTTTTATAAGCAACATTTTTCGAATGAGTTGCATTTGACTCTAATGCAACTTCGTTAAACATAAAGGTTGCATTAGGAGATTTAATGCAACCTTTTTTATTAAAAAGTTGCAAATTTTACTAAAAAATGCAACTTTTTTTCACAAAAGGTTACAATTGTTGTTGGAATCTTCAACTTTTGTTAAAAAAAGTTGCATTGAGAATAAATGGTCCTACATTTGTTATATTTATTTAGATGTTATACACATGTAATAATAAAAGATAATAAAATCAACCAATTGACATAGAGAAACATCTCAACCTTAAAACCTTGGTACATTATTGTTCAAGTGATTCTCCTTTTAAAATATTACAACTCCAAACTTATATGATTCAAAAGCCTAATAAAATGTATATGAACTGTCAAATGTAGAGTAAATCTACATAAGAGAGTAGAAAGATAAATAAAACTTGATCTGCATCCAGACTCACGTATGGTTCCTCCCGGGATTGTTAACAATCTTTATTAATAAAACATGTTCACACTTACACATACTAAAGTTTGTTAGTGAAATATCTAATAAAACCATCCCCTTTACGTAACCTATCTATTTATGAGCTTTTGTGATCTAACAACAAAAGCATTGCAGGTTTTGACCCGTACCCATTTTGGTCAAACGTGTTTTGATCCGAATCAAAATGGTCATTAATAAAATATGTTCTAACCCAGGGATAAGCATCTGGTAATGGGTGCCGACACTGAATTTCTGGTACTAAAATATTTTCAGTACCAATTCGATAGCCACATTTTGTCGTTTTTGGTACCAGTACTTTACTATCCGTTCGATGTGATACTGGTACCGTACCGAACATTTTTGGTACCAACACCCATTTTGGCGCTTTCTGGTAATGCTCATCCCTATTCTAACCCGAACCCATCCTGGCCCGCCACGTCGGCGATCCAACCCACCCGTTTTGCCACGTGTAATAAAAAACATCCTTAAAAATTTTACATTTTTATTACCTGAATATTAAAAAACACTTCATTAATAATGGTCTCTAATCTAATCATCATCATATTCGCTTATGATATGCTAAATTTGTGATATGATTTATCATTCCTACTATTAAAAATTTAAAACCATAATAAATTGAAGTATGTTATTAAACAAAGTTACAATTCTAAAAAAAAAATTGAAGTGAAAAAGAAATACAAATAAAAAAAATAATCAAGTTTGATTTGAAATTAGGGCTGAGTGTGATAGATAAGCGACATTCATCCCAAGCCGGCAATTTTGCAAATAAAATTTTTATTTTCCCTCTCATGCTCTCAAACCCATTACCCTAAAATTTTTTTAGTTTCCATCTCCACCCTCAAACTGCATAACCCAATTCAACAATTAGTGATCGGTTCAATCGGTGCTCTTCAACCACCAAAGTTGTTCAATTGCCGGCTGCAAGCGGTTCAATCGGTGCTTGAACCGACCTTCAATCATAGGTCAGTAAAAAAGAAAATGTTTATGTAATGAAAAATATGTGATTCTGTGTTTATGTGAAATGATCTAGGTATGTAATTTTGTTTATTTTTCAAGTTTTAATTGAATCCCTGTTTTAATTTTGTTCGGAATACCAACATGTTACTTAATCTCACTACCCCTCTTTTGCACTTCAAGGCATTCATTCGTCAATGTAAAGTTCTAATTTCTTTTCATTTTTTGAGAAATATGCATATATTTTGCACTTGTGATCTGTACCAGATAATTTGCTTCTTCACAACACATCATCTCTAGATCTTAGATAAATGTTTGACGACTTAAATGGATTATTTGCAGCATAAAAGACCATAGTTGATAAGAAATCTTCATTTTTAGGGAAAATATATGTCAAAATGGTGCAGAAATGAACATGTTTGTGTTATATTTGTAAATCGGCAATCATATTCAGAATGTCAAGTTATATTTTTGGGTTTAATATCAAATACCTATAATCCATCCATGAGATTAACTGATCCATGTGTTAGTATAGTCAATTTTCACTCATTTGCCAAAATGGCAGTTTTGACATGTAAACTAAAATCGACAATGTGACCCGCAACTAAAACCAACTGTTTTGACCCGTTTGGCAAAATAGTAATTTTGACCCATTAACTTATATCGACTCGTTTGTTTTCAAGTTATCTAGCTATTTATGCCTTAACATATTAGTGGAATATTGTTTAATGTTATCCTGTTGGTGCACGAAATGTCTGCTGACTACGTCTTATCAAGTCTTGTGTCTCGATAGGCTCAACGGTTGTATAAACGCGATTAAAATAGGGTTGTTTAGGTTAGATTTAATCCTGGCAGTTTGAAAGAACCCTGGCTGTTTGAACAAGCCTGGCCGTTTGAGGTTGTTTGGCCGTTTGAGACCTGGCCGTTTGAACAAGATTCAAACGGACAGCCTATGCCTATATATATTGCTCATTCTCAAACGGACAGGTAGAGTAGTTTTATGTGTTTGTGAGTCGAGGTGCTGTCCAATTGAATTCAGAATTGTTGTAAAGACTTGCAAACAGTAATAGAAGGAAAAATTGAAAGGAATTGCTGTGTTTGACTTCATTTACGTTGATTCCACCTTCGTATGTGAAGATGAACTGCTTCTACTGACGTTTTAGGACATCAGAATGGTCCAACAAGTGGTATCAGAGCTCAGGACGAGGAGTTCATACCGAATACAGCTTGAAATCGCCGGATTATCTCATTTCTACCTTTCTTTTCTGATTTGAACTAATTGTCACAGTTAAAATGGCTTGAAACGTTCACACATCAAACGAAACACACTGATAATCAATCCTTGAAAGTTTGGAACTAAAATTCGACCTAAAACTAATCGAAATCACCGTGTCCGTTTGAAACTATTCGGTGAAAAATGACGTCATCCGTTTGAAAAGGCATCCGTTTGAACGCATCGTTTGAAATAGAAGTCTATCGTTTGAAACGTGACCGTTTGAGTCAGTTTCGTTTGAAAGAGATCGTTTGAAAGTCTATCGTTTGAAACTAGTGATTTTTCAAACGGACAAGTCCTGCTCGTTTGAATTACCTGCTCGTTTGAAAGCACACCATTTGAATACATTCCGTTTGAAGCTATTGTTATTTCAAACGGACAAGTCTGTTCCGTTTGAATCTGATATTTTTCAAAACCAAAATTTTTCTAATTGTTGTCTAATTTTTCAGGTACATTCACGATGGATGATATTTTCTTGAATCCGTTCAGCGACATGTACGCATTCACAGGAAGTTCAGGAAACAATGATACGTCGTCGAGCAATACGAACGAGAATCAACCGAAAGAAAGAAAGAAGGAAGCTTGGGAGTCTGAAAGCGCATTTGGAACATTTAACAAACCTCCTAAGCTGATGGCTATAGAAGATTACAGCAGGTGGGCAACAAAGTTTGAAGACTGGTTGATGGCATTTGCTTTTCCCAGCTGGAAGAGTATGAAGAATGGATATGCCGAGGGAAAGAAGAATGGTGAAGCATTGAGATCGGCTGAAGAGATTGAGAGTTTTGTGGCCGAGCAAAAGTGTGTTGCCTTGTTGTTTCAATCGGTTCGGGAGGATATTATTTCTTTGATAGACTACTCAAATGCTAAAGATTTGTGGGTAAAACTTGGAAAGAAGTGTCTTGGAAGCAAAGAGATTGTAAAAAATAAAACGAAACTTCTTAGAAAAGAGTTCGACATGTTTGGTTGTCTTAAAAATGAATCGGTTTGCAAAATGATTGAAAGATTTGGTCATCTGAAGTTGGAGCTTGCACGACATAAGATCACGTATTCTGATGAAGAAATTGTTGATAAATTGTTCGATTCATTACCAGATGAAGTGGATTGGAGATATTACGCACTGATGTTGAAGAACACTATTGCTCCGGAAAATCTGACTCCAGATGTGGTGATTAAAAGACTTGAAAGCCATGAGCTAGAGCTGAAGAAAACATTTAAAGTCAATAACTCATCTTATCAGCAAAATCTGGATTTGTACTATCCAAAAAGCTTGATGCCGAAAGCTACTTCTCCAAAAACTGCATTTTCTGCTGAGAATGTTTCTCCAGCAAGTAAAGAAAGCCAAAGCAGTCCAAGCAGCGGAAGTCACAGTGGTTATCACAGTGGATCTACATCTTCTGCAAATCGTTCTGATGCGAAGTTTTCTTGCAATATCGCGATAGATTTGAAGAACGCACAGAATTTTGATGAAGAGTCGGCTAAGCAACAAATGGTTTTTCTGGCGTCTGTGTTGGAATCCTACGAAGGGTTGGTAGCTGGTAAGATTGGGAATACAAATCTGACAAAAGAAGATTACGACCAGATAGACCCCGAAGAAATGGAGCTGATCGACATTCGTTGGGCGATGGCAAGTGCTGTTCGACGTGCTCAGCGTTTCATGGAAATTACCGGGAGAAAGACGATCGGTGGTCCGTCTACAAAGTTAGGATTCGACAAATCCAAGGTGACGTGCTTTAAGTGTAAGCAGAAGGGTCACTTCAAGCGGGAATGTAGAAACGCGTACGCTGATGAGTCAGAGAATCCGTTTAGAGATGATTACTACAAAAAGGCAATCTACCATCAAAATAAATCTGAGCCGCCCAGATTGAAGCAGTCTGAAGATAACAGAGACAAATCAAGGGCTCTGGCTGTGATTTATGACGATGAGGGGTACGATTGGAGTAAAGAAGTTCTACCAGAGGAAGATGCGGTGGGTTACGCATTCATGGCAAGTAATGATGAACCTATTCCGTGGAAAGACGAGAGTACGGAAGAACAGAAGTATAAATACCGGAAGATGATTGCTGAAACCAAGATTATCAAACTTTCTGGTATCTATTTGGAAGCGAGAAGAGCAAATAGATGGGATCCAGACAGAGAATGCTACCTTGATAGGTATGGCAACATCGCGATTGATGATAAAACGCTAGATATCGAAACCATCATCAAGGAGTACAAAGAAGAAGATGAATACTGGCAGCACAAGTGGTGGGGAACGCCAACTGAGAAGATGATTGAAGAAGAAAAAGAAAAGGAGAGAAAGGAGAAAGTAGAGACAGAGAAGAAAGAAAAAGAAGATTTTGAGAAAGCAAAGCAAATTGATATTGGATTGATTGATACTACGCAGGAGTTGACGGCAGATAACCTGGAAAAGATGGCTGACAAGGTGCTGGCTGCAAAAGCACTTGAGGTAGACCCTAATTCGGTTACTGAGTCAAAGGGGCTGGTCAGTCAAAGTGTGTCAACAAATGCGTCAGGTAACAAGATTGATGGAAATGCTGACTGCAAAAATTGCACCAAACAATGCAATTTTTGTAGCACTGTCACGTATCTTAACAATGAGAAAATCAAGAATCTGACAACAAAAGTTAAAAGTGTTGAGGATCAGATTCTCGGTCGTGACAAAACTGTAAAAGCTTCAACCGAACGGATCAAAGAATTAACGGCTCAAATTGAACTTGATAAAACTGAACGTGAGAAAATAAAGTGTGAAAATGAAAAGTTAATTCTAGAACACCGTCAGATTTCAGAAAAGTTTGAAAAACTTAAGACTATTGTGAAAGATAGTGATGATCGTAATGGCAAAACATTTAAAGAAAATGAACATCTAAGAGCTGTGGTAAGACTAAAAGAAGAATCAATTAACAATCAACTAGATGAAATTGCTAAGCTGAAACTTAAAGTTCAAGAAGCTGAAATTGAAAATGAAAGAATTCAGTTGAAGTTAAACAGCTATAGCTCAGCAAGCTTTGTTTTGCAGCATATTGTTCCTAAACCTATAGGGAAAAACAAAGCTGGCGAGGATGTGTTTTCTGATGGAACGGGTGTAGGATTTCACAAAGTTCCACCGCCAATCTTAGACAACTACACGAAAAAGCAGTCTAGTTTGGTGGAAATTGAGGAAGAAAGTGATGTTAAACTTCCTGAGAACATTGATGTCACGTTCACGTTTTCCAATGACGAGGGTGTCCAAAATGATGTGGTGAAAAGTGTGGTTGACAAAGTGCTTAAACCGGATTGTGACACTTCTGAGGAGGATGGGTGTTTCTTGGATAATTACATTCCGAAACAAAAGTCCAAGAACAACTTAAAGGATGAGACTGGTCTTGTCATGTACAAGATGTCAGGATCGGATAAGTTGTTTTCGGATTCTGAGTTTCCGATAGAGAATGTAAACTTGAACAAATTGACAAATGTTTTCAAACTTGTTGAAGTCGAGTTGTCAGCAGTGAATAATCTGAGTCCAAAGAAAGATAGGGTTTACAACAAGAAATCTGTTAATCCACCACGTTTTTACAATAACAATAGAAACAATTGGTCGGGTGGTTATCAGGGGGGTAAATTTGTATCAGAAAAAGAATGTTCCAAACAAGAGGTTTGTCGAAAAGAAAAAGTTTGTGAACAGTTCAAGTTCACTTGCTGATGAAGAAAAAGATTTTTTTTCAAAATCAAACAAAGAATTTTTTGAGAAAAGAGCTTCGCAGGCTCAGTCTGAAGGCACGAGTCGGGTAGCTGATACTCGTACTTGTTTTAGATGTGAAAAGGTTGGTCATATTGCACGAAAGTGTACTTATGTGAAGCCTAAGACTGAAGCTGTGAAAGTTCAACAAAAGAAGGTTGATGTGAAGGCTAAAACACCGATGTTTGTTGAGAAGAAGGTTGTTGAGAAGAAAAATGTTAAAATTGATAACATCAAAGTGAAAAATGAACCCGTAAAGAAGTTGGTAACTAAAAATGACACAGTTTACAAACGGGTTGCATTAACTCAACAGGTGTGGAAACCTAAAATTGAATCAAAAGTCGAGAAGAAAGTTTCAACTTCTGAGGTGAAAAAGGCTGAAGAATCAATTACGGTTGATTATGATGCAAATTTTCCACCTCTCAAGGCTGAAAATTTCAAAATTCAAATTGCGAGAGTCAAGGTTACACCTAAGGCTGATGAAGCCTGGGTGGACACCATGTTTGACTAAACAGTTTGAATTGCCGGAGCTTCCTGGTTTGCGAAGCATGAATCGGCATTTTTCTTGAAGTTGTTTAAATGATGATTTGTTATGTGCAGTATCTTCCAAAACTTGTATCCAGGTGGATAATGGATAGTGGAGCTTCAAGGCATATGACAGGGAAGACCGCGTTGCTATATGATGTGAATAACATTAATGGTGGTTACGTGGGTTTTGCGGGTAATCAAAGAGGAAGGATCATAGGTGAAGGAACGTTGTCAAATGGCGTTATAACGTTTGAGAGAGTTAACTACATCGCTGAGTTGGAGAACAACCTGCTAAGTATCTCCCAGATCTGTGACAGGATGTATACTACTCATTTCACCGACAAAGAATGTTTGATCTTGAAACCGGGATTTGTGATACCTGAAGAGTGGATCATCATGAGGGCACCAAGAGTCAACGATCTGTACGTGTTCGACATGAGCGTTGCTACTACAACCACGGGTCAGGCTCACTGTTTTGTATCCAGAGCAACGGAGAAAGAATCACGGTTATGGCATCGAAAGATGGGGCATATTCACCTAAGGAAAATGAATCACTTGGTGCATAACGATTTGGTCACAGGAGTGCATGTCAAAGGTTTTCATCTGGAAGGGGAGTGCATAAGTTGTGTTAAAGGCAAACAGAAGAAAAAGTCACACCCTATAAAGCAAGTCAATTCAGTTTCAAGACCATTGGAACGTCTGCACATGGATTTGTTTGGTCCAGTGAATGTCAAGAGTATAACAGGAGATTCCTACTGTTTGGTCGTGACTGATGATTATTCCAGATTTTCTTGGGTTATGTTTTTGAAATCCAAAGACGAAACGTTTGATAGCCTGATGGCATTGTTTAAAAGAATTGAGAATCTGTACCAGAGGCCAATCTGTAGAATTCGCAGTGATAATGGTACTGAGTTCAAAAACAGATGGAAGAATTTTGTGACGAACAAGGTATACTGCATGAGTTTAGTGCTCCGTACACTCCGCAGCAGAATGGAGTTGCAGAACGCAAAAACCGGACGCTAATCGAGACAGCCAGAACGATGCTTGCAGATTCTAAGTTACCAATTAATTTCTGGGCTGAAGCTGTTTCTGCTGCATGCTATACTCTCAACAGAGTTCTTACTACGAAGAAGTTCAACAAGACGTGTTTTGAGCTAATCAATAAACGCAAGCCGAATTTGAAGTATCTAGAATCGTTTGGGTCACCCTGTACGGTAATAGAGCCTAATGGAAAATTTGGTTCGAAGAGCATTGAGGGAATTTTTGTTGGTTATTCAAGTCCTATGCGGCGTGTCTTCGTTCCAAGTGAGAAGCGGATTATTGAAGCAGCGAATGTTGAATGTCAGGGGTACACTATGCCGCCACAGAATCCTGGTGATTCATGGCGATATCATTATGACAAACTTTGGGATTCGTTTGACATGAGGGAAGAATCTGAGGAAGAAGAAGATTTCTTTGATGAGCTGGATATTTTGCGAGAGTATGAATCGACGCTCAGGTTCCCAGCAGAGTATTCTAGAAGACCTCGGGAGACTTCAAATGACGATGAAGCAGGTCCTAGTAATGCTGGTGAGCATGTTGATGAAGTTGCTCCTGGTAATCAGTCGGAGGTGAATGATGATCAAGAAGCTGATAACATGCCAGTATTTGACCATGGTGATTCAGATCTTGAGGGGGAGCAGATCCAGTTGTCAAGTCAAACAAACCAAGTTGGTGAACAAGATGCAGAGCAGAATGTTACTAATTTGGAGGGAAATGTAGATGTTCCAAGCGAAGTGATGCCGCGAACTCTTTCCTATCATCCAGAGGAGTTGATCATAGGAGAATTGCAATTGGGCGTTCGCACGAGACGTCAAATTGACCAGGGCTTAACATGTTTTTATTCTACAGTAGCACCTTTACAAATTAAATTTTCATTAAGTTGTTTTATCTCGCAGGTTGAACCGAGAACTTACAAAGAGGCGCTTACTGAAGACTCTTGGGTCATAGCGATGCAAGAAGAATTAAGTCAGTTTGAAAAGTTAGGGGTGTGGAAGTTAGTGGATTTGCCGGATGGTCAAAGGAAAATCAATACAAAATGGGTTTTCAAATGTAAGAGGGACGACAGAGGAGTGGTTGTAAGGAACAAAGCTCGACTCGTTGTTCAAGGCTTTAGTCAACAGGAGGGGATTGATTTTACCGAAGTCTATGCTCCTGTAGCTCGACTAGAGGCTATCAGAATTTTTCTAGCATTTGCGTCTTAGAAGAATTTCAAAGTATATCAGTTGGATGTAAAATCAGCGTTTCTTTATGGGAAGGTCAGAGAGGAGGTTTATGTTGGTCAGCCACCGGGCTTTACTGACCCAATCCACAAGAACAAAGTTTATCTGCTGGACAAAGCGTTGTATGGTCTACATCAGGCGCCGAGAGCCTGGTACGAGACTTTGTCTCAACACCTACTCGCTAACCAGTTCATACGTGGAAAAGTGGATGCCACTCTCTTCACTAAAGTCGTTGATGGTCATCTTCTGATAGTACAAATTTATGTGGACGATATAATTTTTGAGTCAACAAATGAGAAATTGTGTAAAGATTTCGAACAAGTGATGAAGCAGAAATTCGAAATGTCATCAATGGGGGAGATGAAATTCTTTCTGGGTCTACAAGTTGAACAACTTCCTGAGGGAATTTTCATTCATCAAACGAAGTACGTGCATGATATTCTAGAGAAATTTGGAATGTCAAGTTCTACTCCAGCTGCTACCCCATTTGCGACTAATCATGGGATTCACCCAGATCTCACCGGAGACAGGGTTGATGAAACGTTTTACCATTCCATGATAGGTACTCCGTCATTGGGGTTATGGTATCCCAGAAAAGGCGATTTTACGCTCGAAGGGTATTCCGATTCGGATTTCGGATGCTGCAAAGTCAACGCGAAATCAACAACTGCAGGATGCCAGTTCTTTGGTCCGAGATTGGTTACCTGGCAGTGTAAGAAACAAACATCTGTGGCGCTATCTACATGTGAAGCGGAGTACGTTTCTGCTAGCAGTTGCTGCTCTCAGATCCTGTGGATACAGCAACAGATGCGCGACTACTGTTTGCAGTTTCTTAACACACCTCTGTTTGTTGATAATGAGGCCGCAATTAACATTACTAAAAATCCAGTACATCAAGCTAAAACTAAACATATAGAGATTCGTCATCACTTTATTCGCGATTGTTTCGAGAAAAAGTTGATACGAATTGAGAAAATCCACACTGACGAACAAAAAGCTGATTTGCATACCAAAGCTTTTGATAAAAATCGGTTTCAATATTTGTTAAAACTTAATGGTATGAAATTGCTTTCAGTGTCGGATGGAGTTGTGAGCGTTGATGAGAGTACTGTTGCGGATGAAGACGAGAGACAATCTGCGATGGTTTGTCGCTTTTTTACGTGTTTTGGTATTTAGGGGGAGATAGTTAGTTGTACATAGTTATGCTTTCAGAAAATTCAAAAACAGTAAAAAATGCAAAAATACAAAAACATGATAAAATCTAAAAAGAGCTTGTGTATATAGGGAAAATGATAGTACATCAGCTAGACAATTACAGTATGCTAAAGATTTGGAAAGACAAAATGAGTTAAACAGTCTCACTAACGATGTGTCGGTAGGTTTTCATACATTTAGTAGATTTATTCGGGATATAAACCTAAAATTTCAAACTTGTGAAATTCGTGGGGAATACTACTTGGATATATAGGTAACCCCTGAAATCTCGTTTGAAAGGTCTCGTATTCTGATATACTAGGTGTTTATACTCTATGATGTCTGGGGTATTATTCCGGGACTTCTGCTAAACGGTAGTTCTGACCTAGTCCTTGGCTAATACTTTATCCTGAAATGCTTGAAACATAGCATTATAGCCCTCAGATTGATTAGACAATAAAATTGATAATCATCTGTTGTAGTTGAAAAGATCCTCTAAAGGGGACACACTGAAAAGTCGAAACTGATATCTCTCTGCTGAACGGAAGTTCTGACCTGAGATCCCTCAGTTCTCGCATTTAACCCCTAATTTATGCACAGACATCATTGTAGTATTCTTGCCTGTAAGACTGAATATTGGGATTCTGGATACGGGAGTATATTCAAGAGGTGGGACACATGAATTGATCTAAGTTCTAAGACACTTAAACGGTATCCTGAATAGATTGAAGTTTGTGTGAGAATTTAAGATGGATCAGTATATCGACAATCGAGGTGAATTGTTTATGTCTGAGTATGTAATGTAGCTTAACGATGATACTTATTTGTCTGAAAATCTGATATGATTCCCTGACACGCTCGCCAAAAATAAACTTGTAAATAGTTTACTTTCTTCAATTTAAGTTTTCTGTTATTTCAATTCTTAGTTTAGATCACATTAAAATCCAAAAAGATTTTGTTTATGCTTTATTTTTAGACAAACCAGAGTGGAAAGTTGATTGTCGGATTCTAGAAAGATGAAGCAGATGCAGGAGATTCTGAGCTGAAGAATGAGGAGAGTTTACATTGTTGAAAGTTGAACTGTTTCAAAGACAAAAACAAGTTCATTAACTTTATATTTGTTATTTTTAGAAAAAGTTGAAAATGATTTTATTAAATCAGTTTGATCTGTCAAAAGATCAACCAGGGTCATTAAATTGAACTTGGTAGATAAATCAAGTAATCAGGGTCATTAACTTGAACTTGAATACTTGAGTGGATTTCTAGAGCTGATTGAATTTGTGTTTATTGTTTGAAAAGATAAAGTCTAATGTTATTGGTTGAGTAACAGGTTTGGAGACTTCATCATTCCCACGGAAGCTAATTGTCAAAGCTTGAACCAGAAACCTCAGATGCCAGCATACTGAGAGGGGGAGTCTGTGAAAGGGGGAGTTTGGATCAACATCCAAAGGGAGGACTGAAGATGGAGCTAGGAAAAGATTCTGAATCTGTGAAGATTGAGTTGTTACAAAGAGGAGATAAAGTTGAGAAAAGACCAAGACTAAAGACTCAGGCGCTAAAGACTACGTCAACATCCAAGGGGGAGTCTGTTGGTGCACGAAATGTCTGCTGACTACGTCTTATCAAGTCTTGTGTCTAGATAGGCTAAACGGTTGTATAAACGCGATTAAAATAGGGTTGTTTAGGTTAGATTTAATCCTGGCAGTTTGAAAGAACCCTGGCCGTTTGATTGTTTGGCCGTTTGAGACCTGGCCGTTTGAACAAGATTCAAACGGACAGCCTATGCCTATATATATTGCTCATTCTCAAACGGACAGGTAGAGTAGTTTTATGTGTTTGTGAGTCGAGGTGCTGTCCAATTGAATTCAGAATTGTTGTAAAGACTTGCAAACAGTAATAGAAGGAAAAATTGAAAGGAATTGCTGTGTTTGACCTCA
This sequence comes from Helianthus annuus, assembly GCF_002127325.2. Lineage (NCBI taxonomy): Eukaryota > Viridiplantae > Streptophyta > Magnoliopsida > Asterales > Asteraceae > Helianthus > Helianthus annuus. The sequence goes on along the minus strand of NC_035444.2, from coordinate 127,250,423 downwards.
TTTACGTTGATTCCGCCTTCGTATGTGAAGATGAACTGCTTCTACTGACGTTTTAGGACATCAGAACGGTCCAACATATCCTTTTATTAAGTAGATGCAGTGTTGGTTAGTTGTTTTATAAAAGTTTGAGTGATATTGTTTTATGCTTTTGTTAGGATGTTGGTTTTTATGAAACGGAGTGACAAGTTATGGCTGGTAATGCAGATCACTTTTTTATTTTTTTCGTTTGGCTGTGTGGAAAGGTTTAGGCTAAAACATTTAGGATCTGGTCATAATTCTTAAATGATTGATTAGCATTTGAACAAATTTATTTGATATTTCATTTCTAAACACCTTACGGCTTACACACTTGTAAAAAGGAGATAAAAGACGAACAATCCGGTATGCCAGCTTTAGTTTTGTTGCTGCCTTTTGCCTTCTTGAAATGTTCCTTTTGCATTTCTGCAAGTATGTTGTTTGTTTGTATCCGATGGGTTTAATGGGATAAAAGTCAAAACATGTGTGTCAGAATGCGCATCTTGTTTTGAAATTAAATAATTGCTCAAGTTTGTTGTGTACTGTACAAAAGTGTTTTTTGCGTGCATAGACACTTTCGTGTGCTTTTCTTGTTCATATTTTAGATGGTCAGTAACTCATTTACTGATTTCTTTATAGAGATCTAACCTCACAATCTAAGGTTTGTGCACCTTTAAAAGTGATGATTTGAAACAGGATAATTGTTGATCATTGTGTATACTGTATAGTTGTCTCTTTGATCATGGTCCATGAAATGGTCAGTTTGACCATAGAAGTCAATGCTGGAAGTCACCATTTGATTTAGTTATCGCGGTTAGGTAGTCATTTATAAGTCAAGTAGGATGGGTTTAGATTCATCAGTCTTGTTAATCTTGTTTCGGATGTGCTCAAAATAATGATTATTGATTACTAGTTTATAATTTGTTCAAATCAAGATTTGATTTTGACTTTTGAGTCAAAATTGCCTTGTTTACCTTTCTTTTTTAGGGATAAATCTAGTAACCTTTTTGTTCTTTTATGCAGTAACCAATTTTGAATCAAAGTTTTTGTTCATCTTGGGTGGAATCTCCAATGTGTACTTCATCATGCATACCATTTGCAGCCGAAAATGAATATTGGACCAATGAGGCGATATTTATGTCATTGCTCGATTTCAAAAGGGGAAAACCTCTCCCTTTAAATGTAACTTCGGATGTAAATCCATACCAATATAAACCCTCTGTTCTACCCGTTTAGCATCAATACAATTTCTATTTTGCATTAATTAATAATTAAATATTCGATTTCACAACTGACATAATAAAACTCCCGGGCCCCACCAATATTCTGCTAACCAGTGGGACCAGGTAAAGCGTAACTTACATTGTGCAGGCGACCTTCAAGGGGTTAAGGACATAATCAAGATTTGTGTGTATTTAATGTTTTTTTAAATCTTAACAAATGTAACTTGCAGCTGACTTGTGGTACATGTGCTCTGGGGTAAAAAAGGATGCAGAGTGTGGATTGTGGGTGCAAATTGGGGATGCTTGTTGTCACACCCCGATTTCCACGTGTCTCACCGGTGGTCCCGGTGGGGGATTACCGTAACGTAGTTGGCAACAATATAGTCAAACCACACAATTATATGAATGCACAGCGGAAGCATAAATATAAATATATATTTCAACGTTGAATGTAATATCAAAGCATCACCATTGTTGAAATAAAATCCACAGGGGATCAATAATAAGATAAAAATAATTGTTCAACAGACGTAGGCATCTTAAGCTTGCGAGACTCTTTTATTGATGCTAAGGAGAAATATCCAGCCAATTACGCTTAGTACCTGCATTTAGTCTTTTTGGGAAAATACGTCAGTTTACACTGGTAAATACATTCAAGTGACACTTTTGTAAAATGTTTAATAAAATTAATTTGAATGCACAAGGCACAAACTCTTTATAACTTGGGATAATTTATAATCAAATCTTGTAAAGAATTACATGTTACTTTGCGTTCGGTCGCCCGGGCCGTGCCGGGTTAAAGGTTAATAGACACGCCACATAGCATAAAACCGTGGCGGGAAAACCAACGGCTATACTTTTATAATTATGGACATAATGCCGGGTGTACGCCTACACCCGGATGTCAAGGTCGTGGCCATTTCGTAAAATGCTGCCAAAGATATCCGGGACATGGTCATTAAGTTCCCAAAAGCGTAAAGCCAACAAAACAAATTTTTAAACGGGTCACATTGATAATACCCAACTACTAATGAGTTGGGGTCAATTGCCCGACCAAGCGGTATTTTAAATACCGTAACCCAAGCCTGTATAACGGAAAACAAGTTAAAAGTATTTACCTTTGCAAGTATAAATCCTTAATCGAATAAATGCAAATATCTTTTACTGGCCTCCTATTCTGGAACGAAGGTTTTAAAATAACCTATTAGAATCCTAACGGGTCTTTAATTTAGCCTTAGCTTAGACCGGTCAATTTCGAAGGATAATTTACGGTTTAATCGCTTGAAAGGCGAAAATCGGGAATGGAACGTGATTTGGACCCAAAAAGTTTGAAGACTTTTTTTATATAGGTATAATAACCAAACTCTGTATTTTGGGGTCAAAACAATAAGGTTTGACCCGTTTCGGCTAGTTTATGTAAACTAGTTACATAAACCGAACCTTGCGCGCAAAAGGCGTAACGGGTAACCGTAAGAGTCCTACACTGGTTTCCTAAGTCAATATGCTTTAAAGAGGTTGTGGTATCAGTAGGATACCTTCCATAATGCCCGTAACGAGTTTAAATCCATTTTATGCCCCGTAGGGGTATTTCGGTCATTTTAAAGATTATAAAAGAGGTTTCTGAGTTCTACAGGATACCTTCCATAATGCCCGTAACGAGTTTAAATACATTTTATGCCCCGAACAGTTTATAAAGTTCAAAATACTCTATTTATTATTTAAAATCAGTAGCAACTGGAATCGGGTCAAAAGACCTTGTAGAACTCAAGTTATGTCCGAAAAGGGTATATTCGGTATTTACCGAACCGTTGCCATAACCGCAGGTTATGAGCAGGTTGAAAATAATTAAAAATCTTTAAAAATCCCAAAATATTATTTTACATCAGTGTGTAAAAGGTTTGGTGTCGAAATCTGGGTTTAGATAGGCGTTATGCTAATTGCGCCATTTAATTACAAAAGTTTCCGTAATTGCGCTATTTAGCATAACTCCTATTCTGGACCTCGAATTGACGTGAAATTTTAGGGACATGCTTAGAAATTAGTAACTAAGGTTATGGTCCTTTCACATGTCCGAAATTTTCGTTTTAAATTAAAAAGGGCGTTACGGTCAACTTTTAAGCATTTAACGGAAAGGTGTAAAAGACTCGGACAATCAACGAACCGGTCACAGAGGGTTATACCATCATGTAACCTGGTCCTAAGAGAGTCCTAAGGCATATCTAAATCATACTTTAACGGGTCAGAACTGAAGTCAAAGCAAAAGTCAAAGTTTTGCGACTTTCAGCTCCGAACCGGGTCAAAATAGTAAATGGTCGGATCAAACAAGCTTAGACTAGTTAATATACTTATTATCATGTTTTATGAGTGTTAAAACAGGTTACACACCATCTACATTACTAATTATGCATAAAATCGCAAAATAGCATTTCTGTTGACTTTTTCTAAGCATGTTAGACTCGACATTCGGACTAGTTACAGTGCGAATCAGAGGGTGCTCTTTTTGGGGTTTAAAGCCCACATGATTACCAACATATAACTACCTTTGATTCGACAAACCACTGGACTATTTGTGATTTATCGTAAAGTCAATCGTTAATTACGACGGATTGACTTTTAAGCTAAACTATGCAAAAACTAAGCCACAAAGGGTTAGGCAAACTTACAGAAGCTTGGTGCACAACCAGAGATGTTAGAAGAATGCCTTAGAGCTTTAGAAATGATCAAGAAGGCAGGTTTGAGGTGTGTTGAACAATGGTGCACTTCATTGCCTTTTATAGTGAAAAATGGTGCACAAGATCATTACAACTCATCCTACAATTGTTCATGGATGATCAGCAGGTGTCCCTGAGTGCTAGGGGACATGTAGGGGGGGCGCCCATGCTTCAATTAATGCATCCAAGATCGTTTACAAGCTCAAACAGTGAATCTGTCCAAGTTTTCTACATCTGGCACTCTCACGCGGCCCGCATTAAGGATCATGCCACCTTTACGCGGGCCGCCTGAATCCTTATGTCAGGAACCGAATCTGCAGGTGGCTCGCGGCCCGCGTTAGCTTGCTTGTTTCCTTAACGCAGCCCGCCTGTAAATCAAGATTTTCAAGTCTTTTGCCATGATTAGCCTGACCTTTCGGTTTCGAAGAGGTAACTTTGCGATTTGGGCCTCGATTATTTACGAATAAGGGCCTCGTGACATTTACCCGCGCCGTTAAGTCCCCGGTTAGTTTAATTACTATCCGAAAAGCCTTAACTTTTATTGTTGACGCTTTTAACCCCTCGCATACGAAATTTATCATAACTTTCTCGTTTTGAAACGGAACTTCGCGAAATTTATATCGTATATTCTAGTGAGCGTATTTTACTGTCACAAAGCCTCGGGTTCGTCAAAGGGTCACTTAGAGGTATAAATTAAACATGTTGACACGATTAACCCCTGTAGTTTGTAATCTCTCACTTTCTTTCGCATTTCGCTCCGTACGATCCATGATTCATTCGTTTGGTGGTACGAGCATCATTTAGGGTTACTATCAGTATATTTACCCCTCCTTGACATTTTTAACCCTTGAATTTACATACTTTCAAGGTTTGTCAACTTTAGTCCTTTATTTAGTATTTAATACCATGTGTAAACTCATGACACGTGTCAACACATTATTGGACACAAAATTTCGAGGTGTTACATCCTCACCCCCTTAAAATAAATCTCGACCCGAGATTTACTGAAACAAATAAGGGTATTTTTCTTTCATCGTGGATTCAACCTCCCACGTGAATTCGGACCTCTACGGGCATCCCATTTGACCTTAACAATAGGTACATGCTTCCTTCGAAGCTTCTTTACCTGTCGATCTTCAATCGACACAGGTTTTTCCACAAATTTCAAGCTCTCATCTATGTGCACATCTGTATGTGGTATTACCAGTGATTCATCAGCGAAACACTTCTTTAGATTGCAGATGTGGAACACATTGTGAATTCCACTAAGCCCTTCAGGTAAGTTTAACTTATAGGCAACGGACCTGACACGTTCGATAACCTCGAGAGGTCCTATGTATCTCGGGCTTAGCTTGCCTTTCTTACCAAAACGCATCACTCCCTTCCAGGGTGATACTTTAAGCAACACTTTATCACCTACTTCGAAGTGAAAATCTTTACGCTTATGATCTGCGTAACTTTTCTGCCTATCTCGGGCAGCCTTGAGACGGTCTCGAATCTGGACAATCTTGTCCGTCGTTTCGAAGACTATCTCTGGTCCTGATAATTGGACATCTCCAACTTCCGCCCAACAAATGGGCGATCTATACTTTCTACCGTATAATGCCTCGAAGGGCGCAGCCTTAATGCTGGTATGGTAGCTATTGTTGTAGGAGAATTCGATTAACGGTAGGTTCTTATCCCAACTACCACCCAAATCGATCGCACATGCACGTAGCATGTCTTCCAACGTCTGAATAGTACGCTCACTCTGACCGTCTGTCTGAGGATGGTAAGCCGTACTAAAATTCAAACGTGTGCCCAAAGATTGCTGGAAACTTTTCCAAAAATGTGACGTGTATCCGGTATCTCTGTCAGAGATAATAGACACAGGTATGCCATGCAAGGCTATAATCTTATCAACGTATAACTGGGCCAACATGTCGGAGCTTTAAGTCTCCTTGATGGGTAAGAAATGTGCTGACTTAGTCAGTCTATCAACTATAACCCATATTGTATCATTTCCTTTCCTCGTCTTGGGTAACTTGGTAATAAAATCCATAGTTACCATTTCCCACTTCCATTCGGGAAGTTCAGGCTGTTGTAGCAAGCCTGACGGTTTTTGATGCTCAGCTTTGACTTGTGCACAAGTCAAGCATTTGGCTACATAAGCGGCTACAGACTTTTTCAAGCCTATCCACCAATAATTTGCCTTTAGATCCTGGTACATCTTATCAGCTCTAGGATGAACGGAATATCTGGAACTATGGGCTTCCTGGAGGATAACATCTCGTAGTCCTCCATAAATCGGAACCCATATTCGTCCATTCAATCTTAGAATTCCATCATTGCCAAGAGATAACTGCTCCTCAGTTACTCCTAGCTTTTCGTTAGGATAGTTAGCTTCCAACACAGCTTCCCTCTGTGCAGCTAACAACCTTTCAATCAAACTGTTCTTCACTTCAATGCTCTTGGCATTGATTCGGATGGGTTTCACCCTTTCCTTTTGACTCAAGGCATCAGCGACTACATTCGCCTTGCCGGGATGATATCTGATTTCACAATCATAATCATTTAAAGTCTCCATCCAACGGCGCTGCCTTATGTTTAAATCCTTCTGATCAAACAGATGTTGAAGGCTCTTATGATCCGAATAGATCACAAACTTGATACCATACAGATAATGCCTCCACAGTTTTAGTGCGAACACAACGGCACCCAACTCCAAGTCATGGGTGGTGTAATTCTTTTCATGCACCTTTAACTGTCTTGAAGCATAAGCAATAACTTTGCCTTTCTGCATAAGCACACATCCCATGCCAGTGTGTGATGCATCGTAGTAAACTACGAACTCTTCGGTACCTTCAGGTAACGTCAGCACAGGAGCGTTGCTCAACTTCTGTTTCAAAATATCAAAGGACTCTTACTGCTTAGGGCCCCAAACGAACTTTACTTTCTTCTTGGTCAAGGAAGTTAGGGGCGCAGCAATCCTTGAAAAATTTTCAATGAAACGTCTGTAATATCCTGCTAACCCAAGGAAACTACGAATCTTTGTAGGCGTCTTTGGCTCTTGCCAATTCGTGACAGCTTCCACTTTAGCGGGATCCACTTGGATACCACGCTCGCTGACAACATGTCCAAGGAATTGGACTTCTCGGAGCCAGAATTCGCACTTAGAGAATTTGGCATAGAGTTTCTCATGATGCAGGAGTTTGAGAATACAGCGAAGGTGTTTCTCATGGTCAGCTTGGTTCTTTGAGTAGATAAGAATATCGTCGATGAAAACGATGACGAATTTGTCTAATTATGGCTTGCAAACGCGATTCATGAGATCCATGAATGCGGCCGGTGCATTAGTGAGCCCAAAAGGCATCACTAGGAACTCATAATGACCATAACGAGTCCTAAATGCGGTTTTATGTACGTCTTCATCTCTAACCTTCAGTTGATGGTAGCCTGGCCTTAAGTCAATCTTCGAGAAATAACTTGCCCCTTGTAACTGATCGAACAAATCGTCGATCCTCGGCAAAGGATACCTATTCTTTATCGTGACTTTGTTAAGCTCGCGATAATCGATGCACAGACGCATCGATCCGTCCTTCTTCTTGACAAACAGGACTGGTGCTCCCCAGGGAGACGAACTAGGTTTAATGAAACCTTTAGCTAGTAGTTCATCCAGTTGTGTCCTTAACTCTTTCATTTCGGTTGTGCTAACCTGTACGGTGCTCTAGCAACAGCTGCAGCTCCAGGGATGATGTCAATTCTGAATTCCACTTGCCTACTTGGTGGCAAACTAGGTAGTTCTTCTGGAAAAACTTCTGGGTATTCAGAAATGACGGCGATGTCTCTTATCTTTGGTTTAGGCTCATCAATAATCACTTGTGCCATGTAGATGACACAACCCTTCTTTAAACACTTTGAAGCCTTGAGCATAGTCACTTGCTCAGGCAATCCATACTGGGTATCTCCCCGAATGGTAAGCGATTCACCAGACGGAGTCTTTATCACCACTTGCTTTCTGTTGCAGACAATTTGGGCCTGGTTGTGAGATAACCAGTCCATACCCAGTACTATGTCAAAACCGGCCAATTTAAAGGGAAGTAGAGATAGAGGAAAAGAGTGGTTCTTAATGGATATCACACATCCATCTAATACAGTAGAGACGGTTTCTATGGTGCCATCTGCTAACTCTACCTCATAGTTTATACTCAAGGTTTTGACAGGCATATACAGCAATTTGCAAAATTTATGATCTACGAAAGACTTATCAGCGCCTGAATCAAAAAGTACTCTTGCAAAGACATCATTTACAAGGAAAGTACCTATGATTACGTTATCGTCCAGCACGGCTTCTTTCGCATCCATCCTGAAGACTCTTGCATTGGTCTTCTTGGCCTCTTTAGGTTTCTTGGTGTATTTAGGGCAGTTGGTTTTAATGTGCCCCTTCTCATTGCAACTGTAGCAAGTTGCATCCTTCAGCTTTTTGCAATCCAAGGTCTTGTGGTCCTTGGACTTGCATATCCCGCAAGCAAATGACTTTGACTGAGTCTGCGAGTTCGATTCGAGTCTACACTTTCCAAAGTGTTGTTTCTTGCAAATCTTGCACTTGGGCTTCTCACCAGATTGTTGCCCATCCCTCCTTGATTCTGACCCTCTCTTGTTGTCACCGTTTCCACGGTGCTTCTTGCTCGACCTTCGTGAATTTTCATCTTCACGTTTTCTCTTCTCAGCTTCTTTGTTCCTCAGCGATCTTTGTCTGACCGCGTCCAGAGTGAGGGACAAAGATATGTCAGCTACAGATCTAAAGGTCGCTGGCCGAGAGGCCTTTACGCTTTCCTTTATCTCGGGGGCTAAACCACCGATAAAACGAGCTATTCTCTTTGGTTCCGGGGTTACCAGATACGGAACCAACCGGGACATTGTGTTGAAGCTCGTGAGGTAAGCTTGACAGTCAAGGTTTGTCATAACCAACGATAGGAAGTCGGACTCTATCTTTTCAACCTCTTGTTGAGGGCAGTAATTCTCCTTGATGAGAGAAATAAATTCCTCCCACGTCATGCTGTACAAAACAGCCTTCCCCGAGGCCTGAACCAACGATCTCCACCAAGCCAGGGCTTCGCCCTTGAATGATTGCGAAACAAACTTTACCACGTCTCTCTCTTCACAACCACTGATGTCCACCACGGTGTCCATCTCGTCTAACCAAGTCATGCAATCTACCGCGCCCTTCTCCCCAGTGAAATCTCGGGGTTTGCAAGATACGAAATACTTATAGGTGCAACCCCTGGCGCGAGATGCATTAGTAAAAACTTTTTCCTTAGGACGGACACTGTTTTATTGGATGAGTGTTTATCATCGTCCTTCTTATGCTTAGACGGATTTGAGGGTGGTTTGCGGTGAGATTTTGAGTGGGTTTTTGGCTTTGCGTGTGGTGTAGATAAGATTATGCTCCGGGACTCGGTGTATTCTTCGTATTGTTGATCCAAGGCTGCCTTAACAGCGCCGTCGACAAGAGCTTTTAATTCAGCGCCCGTTAAGTGAACCTGGGCATTATCATTTTCATCTTCTTTCGAATGACTATTCACTTCATTTGGATCAGCCATTGTAACTTGAATCTGCTACAGAAGATAATGACAAAGTTTTATTTAGGAGTCTATTATGGAATTCCCTTTTATGGCAATTCATTAACCATGGTAAACATAGACCATATCTGGTTAATTTGTTACTCACTTTAATGTAGGATTTGAATATAACTTATCCTAATTATAAACAATATTGTTAGTGGCACACGAGCCTAGTTACAAGGACGTTTTTATAATATAAGCCGGGATTACAAAGAATCAAGGCATGAAGGCTTGAACCGTAGTCCTTTTACCTCTTCTGACAGGGAGTCATAGACTACAACTGCCTTTTGTCTTATATGACAATATGTATGGCCCATAGGCACTACATCACTAATGGATGTTTAATAAGTTTGGCCCGTAGGCACTACATCGCTAATGGATGTTTAATAAATGATCATCTTCATTGATGATTTAACCCATGATTTACAAATCATTAATTTGGGCTTTGGAATCCTTAGAAGGATTTTTATACAAGAATGACACATGCGATTTTAATGAATCACATCTGCCAAGAACGTTAACATGTTTACAGCGGTTAACTGGAAATCTGAATCTTTTAATTAGGTCTTACTGTCACACCCCGGCCGCGTAAAACAACAAACCGCGGCGGAAACGCCGGGGAGGTGAGTGGCGACAGAATTATTGTTTCAACAACCATGGCAATTAAAGTTATGTATTATTAAAATTTAAGTTACATTGTCTTTGAGTTCACACTAAACTAACATAATAACTGTCTTTTAAGTCACTAAGGCCCGAGTCCGCCTAAGTGTAGCACAAGCATCATCATGCATTGGCACCTGAAACACATGTAAAAATAGGTACGTCAGCATAAAAATGCCTGTGAGATACATAGGTTTTGTTTATGCAGATTCATGACTTGTATTTGAAAGAAGAGTTTAATAAAATATAGTCTTGAACCTTGTAAAATGTTTTCCTTTGTAAAATCATGTGAAAATCAATGCAAATCAAATGATGATGAAATGATAATGCATGGTTAAATAAATATCCAAGTGAAAATGAGTTTGTATAAAAATGTGTAATTTGTAAAACAATGTCATGTTTTTGTATAAAATGTTTCATGTCTTGTCCAAGTGGTTTATATAACGCAACGATGTATAATACGATAAAAGCACTTATATATAGGAAGTACCAGCGGCGTATCCACCATGCTTTTATCATATAACACATAGCCCCGTTACATAAGTCACTTATCAATAACCAACCAAAATGTCTTGTTTCATGTCAAAATGTGTATGTGTAAACCGTGTACGATGTCATGTGTATCAGGTATAATCAATGAAATGCATAGCAAGTAGGAAATCATCTGCTTAACTATGTAATGATGTCTAATGTGAAAACAAATGTCATGTATGGTGAATAACTAGAAGTTACTCAACCCCATAGAAAATGTACAAAACATGTTTTTGAATAAACCTATGTTTAAATCAAATGTTATGCTTTGCAGAAAAACAATGCTTTATGATTACAAACATTTATGCAGTAATGTTAATCGCATGCATTCAAGCCTTGAGACTGCGGCGACAAACCCTTAAACGAATTAAAGGTTCATCTAAAGTTATGTAGTCGGATTCTGTCATCCCCAACTTCCAAACAAACCCAGGAAGTCGGAAACGGGAGTTGTCAATTCCTATGGTACCATTACATAAGTCCGAGCGGCGTAGCTAATGTTAATGAATGTATTATTGTCCCGATTGAACATACCAAATGTCATAACCAATGTAGCATGTGAAAACCATGTACTAGGAATGCTAAGTAAACATGCCTAGTAGAAATGTTCATGTAAAAGCAATGTGCTAGCATGCTCAGTAAACATACATAGCAGAAACGTCATGTAAAACAATGTGTTACATATGCTAAGTAAACATATGCAACAAATGTGTAACAAATCAATGTGCTAGCATGCTTGACATACATAGCAAAACACAATGGAAAGCATGTACTATATAAGTACTAGGTGAAAGTAGCATGTTTATGTCATAAAAGCATGAAATGCACGAAAGTAACATGTATGTACATGTGTATCACCCCAAAGTATTTGAAAACGGTAAAAGAGGGGAACTATGTACTCACTTGGGATTGCTAATTAGTCTTGAGAATAAGACCAATTTAAGCTCCAAGGGTCACGGAATCAACCGGCACCTAGTATAGGTAACTATGTTAATAATCGGCTCCTAAATCGGGAGATAGGATAGAATGAGGTTCTATAAATCAAATGAGTAATTGAACTCATATGGTATGATTTATTAGTCCCAACATTCTGATTGGAAAGCCTACCTAAGTGCTTTTGACCCGTTTCGACCCATTACGGTAACATAAGTCACTATAATGCGTCATTAGCGTAAAACTATGTTCGGATGGTTAACTATGTGCTATGCCAAGTCTTACAAGCCCAATAATCCCTAAACATGTTACTAAATCAGATTACATGTCAAAATTATGTTCACATAGTCAAAATACGGATTTATGCTTCAAAAGGGCATTTTGGTCATTTCCTATGGGCATACAAGATAACAAGCATATGACTAACCAATCCTAGGTGATCATAAGGTTATAACCTCAGTGGTTATTCCCTATGAAACTATGATCATTAACTAAACTTGGTCGGATCCTAAAGATCGACCAAACGGGTCGGGTTCGAAAGTGTAAGCGGTTGTTTATACCGCTTAACTTACGACCCTAAACAAGCACAAACTAATAGTGTCGAGTTAGACATGTCAAAACATGTCTAACCTACTGATTTGGTATCAAAACAAAGTGTTTTGATACCCTAAAGTAGTTTTGTTGCAAAATGCGTGCTAAAACGCATGTTGACCGAAACTTTGACTCGACACTACAACTAGCTACGTGGGAATCAGCAGCTATAACCGCGAAGGATTATAACTATCGTGATTACAATCACGTTTCAAAGTTCAATTGAACTTTGACTTGACCAATTGATGGTCAAAACCGAAAGTCAAACTGTTGGCCAAACTGTTTGACTTTCTGCTTAAACATAAAGAACAAGCATGAAAGAAGACTTACAAAGGGTCCTAGCTATCTTTTCTACAAAGAATAAAGTTCCAAGCAGATTAGAAAGCTCCCAAATCAGATAAGAGATGAGAAATGAGAGGAATGAGCAAAGAATTGAGGAGTTTGGCCAACTATATACTTGTTGGTGATCAACAAGATCATGACAAGTGGTTTGTTTAGCCATTAAGCAATGAATCACAACCATACAAGTGTTAGGAGCAGGTGCAAAGCCTTGGAGAGGTGGTAACTTGGCTACCACACAAAGAAATTGCAAGATTGGCCCCTGAATTTACAAACTGATGCTGAAAACAAACTTTCTGCCCAGATGTGATCGTCGCGTAGCGCGACGAAATAGGCAGGGGATGGTCGCGCTACGCTACCATGTGTCTGATTCAGCAAAGTTTCAAAAATGACAGAAATGGTCCCTGCACGTGTTTAAGCTTGTTTTTTGACGTTTTTAACCTCCGTAAAGTCATTTCAAGGCTCTAAAATGAATTTAAAGTATAGGGGACTCAAAACATGCTCGAAAACATCTCGGATGTCGGTTCGTTTGGTCGTACGATCACGTTGTTCGGTTATTTACGACGAAACTCGAACGGACATGTGTACGATCCAAAATGCGCGACGAATGGCGTTTTCACGTCCGAAACACTAAAATAAAAATATTTTAGTGTGTACAAAAATTTTGGATGTCCAGATGTGTCCAGAACGTAAGATATGCGCGAAAATGCAAACTTACGCCGTTTTTGACACTTTTAGTCCTTGTAAGATCATGTAAGCATGTTTTTGCACACCGAACCTATCAAAGCTTATTTCTAAGCCATGTTTAGGTTATTTATGGTATGTTTAACTTATGATCAAGTTCCGGACTGTACGTTGCCTTACGAAACGGCAGACTTTCGCAAGTTGACGCAAATAGTCCCTGAGAGCGAATAAACTTGTTTTTGCCATACCAAAGCCTTTAAAACTTATATCTAAGTTATGTAAAGGTTATTTAAGGTATGTTAAGTTTATGATGATGTTCCGGAGTGTTTGTCGCGTTTTACTGATCGTGTTAACGCATCAGTTCGCGTATAACTTTCCAGAAAGCGATATAGAGTTCAAAATCGATCAAAAATCAACATGGGCACAAAACCAAACATAAATGACAAACATTGGGATCAAAACACACTGTTTTATTAATATTGTATTGTTCAGAGTTTGTAAAATGATATCACAAGCACAGATGTCACAGTCTCCCCTACTTCAGGAAATTTCGTCCCGAAATTTATTTAGAGGAAACTTGTGAGAATAGATGCGGATATTTCGCTTTCATCTGATCTTCACGTTCCCAAGTAAACTCTAGGCCACGTTTAGATTCCCAGCGAACTTTGACCAATTTAATCCGCTTGCCTTTCAATTGTTTAAACGAACGGTCCACTATCTCCACAGGTTTCTCAACGAAGTGCATTGTATTATCAACACGAATTTCATCAAGTGGTATGTGGAGGTTCTCATCAGCTAAACACTTTCTGAGATTGGACACGTGGAATGTTGGATGAACATTTCCAAGTTCAGGAGGTAGCTCAAGTCTGTAGGCTACTTTTCCGATTCTTTCAACGATCTTAAATGGTCCAACATAACGAGGTGCAAGTTTTCCTTTCTTCCCAAATCTAATCACACCTTTCCAGGGGGATACCTTGAGTAGGACGTGATCACCAACTTGGAATTCCAAGGGCTTGAGTCGCCGATCCGCGTAACACTTCTGACGGCTTCTAGCTGTCTGAAGGTTTTCACGAATCTTCTTGACCTTATCTGTAGTCTCTAGAATGAGTTCAGGTCCAGTAAGCTGAGCTTCACCTATCTCATTCCAGCAGACCGGTGAACGACATTTTCGACCGTATAAAGCTTCAAAAGGAGCCATATTGATGCTAGAGTGATAACTGTTGTTGTAAGAGAATTCGATCAAAGGTAGATGCGAATCCCAACTACCACCAAAGTCAATCACACACGCTCTAAGCATATCCTCCAGTGTCTGGATTGTTCTCTCAGATTGACCATCTGTCTGCGGATGGTACGCTGAGCTTAAATGAAGTTGAGTACCCATGGCAGATTGCATGGTTCTCCAAAAGCGAGACGAGAATCGAGCATCTCCGTCTGATATAATGTTCAAAGGAACACCATGTCGAGATACAATCTCATCAACATATATCTTGGCAAGATCGTCAGCAGATAGACTCTCACGGATTGGCAAGAAGTGTGCTGACTTTGTAAGATGATCAACAACAACCCAAATGGCGTCATGACCCTTCTTAGTGCGCGGTAACTTGGTAATGAGATCCATAGAAATGTTTTCCCATTTCCAAACCGGAATCTCTGGTTGCTCTAATAATCCAGAGGGATGTTGATGTTCTGCCTTAACCTTAAGACAAGTAAGGCATTTTGAAACATATAAGGCAATGTCTTTCTTCATACCCGGCCACCAGTACTGGGTTCGAAGATCCTTATACATTTTGTCTGCACCAGGATGAATAGAATAACGAGACTTGTGAGCTTCATCCATAAGCAAAGTGCGAAGATCGTCTATACTTGGGACCCACAAACGGCCCGTGTAATAGAAAATCCCAAAATCTCTTAGTTCAAGCTCAGGATTAGTATGACATGGTAACTCTTTACCCATCAAGTCTTGTGCAACACAAGTATGTTGAGCCTGAATTATGCGAGATTGAATGTCAGATCGAACCTGAACACAGTGAAGCTTGACACGTTCCTTACGACTTAATGCGTCAGCCACGACATTCGCTTTACCAGGATGGTAGCGAATTTCGCAATCGTAGTCGTTTAGGAGTTCAACCCAACGTCGTTGCCTCATGTTTAGTTCTTTCTGATTGAAGATATGTTGGAGACTCTTGTGGTCAGTAAACACTACACACTTTGTACCGTAAAGGTAGTGTCTCCAGATTTTGAGAGCAAAGACTACTGCACCTAACTCAAGATCATGAGTTGTGTAGTTTTTCTCGTGCACTTTCAGCTGTCTTGATGCATAGGCTATAACTTTGTTTCTTTGCATAAGAACACAGCCTAGGCCTAAGTTGGATGCATCACAGTACACGACAAAATCGTCGTTACCCTCGGGCAAAGATAGAATAGGCGCATCACAAAGCTTCTGTTTCAAGGTCTGGAAAGCTGCTTCCTGTTTGGATCCCCACTCAAAAGGTTTGCCTTTCTGAGTTAAAGCAGTGAGAGGAACCGCAATCTTGGAGAAGTTTTCTATGAAACGGCGGTAGTAACCCACTAGACCAAGAAATAAACGAACCTCGGTAGGAGTAGTAGGAGTATCCCAATCCTTAATCGCACTGATTTTGGCGGGATCTACATGAATACCTTGTTCGTTGATGATGTGCCCTAAAAATTGAACTTCCTTAAGCCAGAATTCACACTTGGAGAACTTGGCGAAAAGTTGTTCTTTCTTTAGGAGCTCCATAGTAAGACGAAGATGTTGCTCATGATCAGCTCGAGTCTTAGAATAGATCAAAATATCATCAATGAAGACGATAATGAACTTGTCCAAATAAGGCTTACAAACCCTATTCATCAAGTCCACGAAAACAGCAGGAGCATTTGTTAAACCGAAAGGCATAACAGTAAACTCATAATGACCATATCGAGTACGGAAAGCTGTCTTGGGAATATCTTCTTCGAGAACTCGAAGTTGATGATACCCAGAACGTAGATCAATCTTTGAAAAGCATGTAGCACCCTGTAGCTGATCAAAGAGATCATCAATGCGAGGTAGGGGATATCGATTCTTGATGATAAGCTTGTTAAGCTCACGGTAATCGATACACATCCTAAAAGATCCATCTTTCTTTTTCACAAATAGGACAGGAGCACCCCAAGGTGAAAAGCTTGGACGGATGAACCCTTTGTCAGATAGCTCCTGAAGCTGCTTAGACAACTCTTGCATCTCAGACGGTGCAAGACGATAAGGTGATTTAGCAATGGGATTTGCACCAGATACAAGATCAATGCGGAACTCAACTTGGCGCACAGGGGGTAAACCAGGTAATTCTTCAGGAAATACCTCTGGATAATCCCGAACAACAGGGATATCTTGGATTGTCTTACCCTTGCCTTTATCCTCTACGACATGTGCTAAGAAAGCAACATATTTCTTGCGTAGATAATTGCGGGCTTGGGTACATTACATGAGTTTAACGGGATTCTCCCCATGAACTTCTAAGATCTCACCAGTCGAAAGCGGTATACGAACCAACTTCTCAAAACATACCACCTCAGCATGGTACTTGGATAACCAATCCATTCCTACTATAATGTCGAAGCTCCCAAGTTACATTGGTGTGAGGTCAATAGGGAAAAGATTGTTATCGAGATTCAACTGGCAATTTCGAAGAACCAAGTCGAGGACAACAGGTTCACCACTAGCTACTTCTACTGTCAAGGGCTTTCCTAGTTTTGTTCTAGTCATCGCAAGTAAAGGCTCAAATGCTAAGGACACAAAACTCTTATCAGCACCCGAATCAAATAGAACAGAAGCAGGATGGTTGTTAACAAGGAACGTACCGTTCACCACTTCGTTATCCGCACGCGCCTCATTTGCATTCAGATTAAAAGCTCTACCACGAGCTGGTGCCTGATTTGCATTTACCAACCTCGGGCAATTGTTCCTATAGTGGGTCAGATCCCCACAGTTGAAACATGAACCAGGCGGAAAGTGAGGTCGTGCAGGATTCTGGGCTGGGTTTTGTACTGCTGGATTTTGAGCTGCCTGATTCTGATTAGGAGCAAAGCGGCAGGTGTTTGCAAGATGACCAGACTTGCCACAATTCATGCAGATACGACATTGCATCTGTGGCTGGTGGTGGCTGTTACATCTGTTGCACAGAGGTGCATTTCCCGCATACTGCCTCTTGGCAGCAGGTTGTGCAGCCTGATTCTGTGCTGCCTGATTGGTAGCAACCTGGTTAGTCTGAGCAGTGACCGCGAAATTCTTGGAAGCCTTACGCTTCCTAGATTTCTTTGAAGACTCAGCAGCCTTCTTGCCCTTACTCTCCTTGGCGCTATCAGACTGTTTCTGCTTCTTGTCACCTTTCCTGTGGAGTTTACCCTTCTTGATTTGGGATTCAGTAAGGGTAGCAGCTAGCTCAATGGCCTGTCGGACGGTAGTAGGGTGACTGCCAGTTACAATATCCTGAACAGGATCTGGCAAACCGTCTATATACCTCTCAATAGCCTTATCCAAAGGCGTGACCATAGTCGGACAGAGCAAGCTTAACTCCTCATATCTGTCAGTGTAAGCCCGGTGTTCACCACTGACTTGCTTCAGATCATTGAACTCATCTTCGAGTGCCCTCTGCTCATGTCGAGGACAAAATTCTCTCATCATGAGAGTCCTGAGTTCCTCCCAAGTCTGACCCAAAGCAACATCAGCACCTCTATCTCTCATTACCCCATTCCACCAGGTAAGAGCCCTCTTCTGGAATACACTCGAAGCAAACTCGACCTTACGGTTGTTCGGACACTGAACATGGCGAAACGTGCTCTCAAGACTCTCAAACCACTGGAGAAGCCCAGTTGCTCCTTCAGTACCACTAAACTTGAGCGGTTTAGCCGAGTTAAACTGTTTAAAGTTGCACGGAGCAGGTGCATTAACATTGTTATTGGTGGCTTGGTTTATTTGAGTTATGAGACCAGGTAGCATAGCAGCCATCTGCTGTGCTATAATAGCTGCCAGTTCGGCATCAGGTTGAGGAACGTTACGTCGAGGAGGCATTCTAAAAGAGGAAACATGAGAGAAAACGAGTGAGATGTTGTGATGAAAAGATGAGATAACAATAAAATTGACAAAAAGCAAGGAAGGTGGTCATTTGTTTGTTACCTCAAAGCAAACACACAACACACAGTGACAAATCAAAGTAAATGAGTCATAATAATGTATCGCGAAGACATGCTCGCCTATAAGTGAACACTCACCCCAAGAGTTCCCAGGTAAGAGTGACTGGTCTGATACTGCGGATTTGTACGAACACTCTAGCCTTAGACAGAAAACTCAGGGTACAGGCATTCACTCTTCCAGTTTGCACGTGTTCACATTATGTAGACCCAAAACTTTGACGAGATTTTGAAAAATTGGAAGGCACGAGGCCAAAAAGAAATCATCTAAGGATAGATGATTGATTTCAAAATCCTTTTGGAATATTGTGTTCAAGTTTTGGTAATCACCTAAGGATAGGTGACGGGTATTGTTTTAAAATCTAAACACAAGTAAACTTGTGTTAGGGTCCTAGAAAGTTATAGTCTGGGTCAAAGCATTGCTAATAACCTAATTCCCTATAACCATTGGCTCTCATACCAAATCTTCTGTCACACCCCGGCCGCGTAAAACAACAAACCGCGGCGGAAAAGCCGGGGAGGTGAGTGGCGACAGAATTATTGTTTCAACAACCATGGCAATTAAAGTTATGTATTATTAAAATTTAAGTTACATTGTCTTTGAGTTCACACTAAACTAACATAATAACTGTCTTTTAAGTCACTAAGGCCCGAGTCCGCCTAAGTGTAGCACAAGCATCATCATGCATTGGCACCTGAAACACATGTAAAAATAGGTACGTCAGCATAAAAATGCCTGTGAGATACATAGGTTTTGTTTATGCAGATTCATGACTTGTATTTGAAAGAAGAGTTTAATAAAATATAGTCTTGAACCTTGTAAAATGTTTTTCTTTGTAAAATCATGTGAAAATCAATGAAAATCAAATGATGATGAAATGATAATGCATGGTTAAATAAATATCCAAGTGAAAATGAGTTTGTATAAAAATGTGTAATTTCTAAAACAATGTCATGTTTTTGTATAAAATGTTTCATGTCTTGTCCAAGTGGTTTATATAACGCAACGATGTATAATACGATAAAAGCACTTATATATAGGAAGTACCAGCGGCGTATCCACCATGCTTTTATCATATAACACATAGCCCCGTTACATAAGTCACTTATCAATAACCAACCAAAATGTCTTGTTTCATGTCAAAATGTGTATGTGTAAACCGTGTACGATGTCATGTGTATCAGGTATAATCAATGAAATGCATAGCAAGTAGGAAATCATCTGCTTAACTATGTAATGATGTCTAATATGAAAACAAATGTCATGTATGGTGAATAACTAGAAGTTACTCAACCCCATAGAAAATGTACAAAACATGTTTTTGAATAAACCTAAGTTTAAATCAAATGTTATGCTTTGCAGAAAAACAATGGTTTATGATTACAAACATTTATGCAGTAATGTTAATCGCATACATTCAAGCCTTGAGACTGCGGCGACAAACCCTTAAACGAATTAAAGGTTCATCTAAAGTTATGTAGTCGGATTCTGTCATCCCCAACTTCCAAACAAACCCAGGAAGTCGGAAACGGGAGTTGTCAATTCCTATGGTACCATTACATAAGTCCGAGCGGCGTAGCTAATGTTAATGAATGTATTATTATCCCGATTGAACATACCAAATGTCATAACCAATGTAGCATGTGAAAACCATGTACTAGGAATGCTAAGTAAACATGCCTAGTAGAAATGTTCACGTAAAAGCAATGTGCTAGCATGCTCAATAAACATACATAGCAGAAACGTCATGTAAAACAATGTGTTACATATGCTAAGTAAACATATGCAACAAATGTGTAACAAATCAATGTGCTAGCATGCTTGACATACATAGCAAAACACAATGGAAAGCATGTACTATATATGTACTAGGTGAAAGTAGCATGTTTATGTCATAAAAGCATGAAATGCACGAAAGTAACATGTATGTACATGTGTATCACCCCAAAGTATTTGAAAACGGTAAAAGAGGGGAACTATGTTCTCACTTGGGATTGCTAATTAGTCTTGAGAATAAGACCAATTTAAGCTCCAAGGGTCACGGAATCAACCGGCACCTAGTATAGGTAACTATGTTAATAATCGGCTCCTAAATCGGGAGATAGGATAGAATGAGGTTCTATAAATCAAATGAGTAATTGAACTCATATGGTATGATTTATTAGTCCCAACATTCTGATTGGAAAGCCTACCTAAGTGCTTTTGACCCGTTTCGACCCATTACGGTAACATAAGTCACTATAATGCGTCATTAGCGTAAAACTATTTTCGGATGGTTAACTATGTGCTATGCCAAGTCTTACATGCCCAATAATCCCTAAACATGTTACTAAATCAGATTACATGTCAAAATTATGTTCACATAGTCAAAATACGGATTTATGCATCAAAAGGGCATTTTGGTCATTTCCTATGGGCATACAAGCTAACAAGCATATGACTAACCAATCCTAGGTGATCATAAGGTTATAACCTCAGTGGTTATTCCCTATGAAACTATGATCATTAACTAAACTTGGTCGGATCCTAAAGATCGACCAAACGGGTCGGGTTCGAAAGTGTAAGCGGTTGTTTATACCGCTTAACTTACGACCCTAAACAAGCACAAACTAATAGTGTCGAGTTAGACATGTCAAAACATGTCTAACCTACTGATTTGGTATCAAAACAAAGTGTTTTGATACCCTAAAGTAGTTTCGTTGCAAAATGCGTGCTAAAATGCATGTTGACCTAAACTTTGACTCGACACTACAACTAGCTAACGTGGAAATCAGCAGTTATAACCGCGAAGGATTATAACTATCGTGATTACAATCACGTTTCAAAGTTCAATTGAACTTTGACTTGACCAATTGATGGTCAAAACCGAAAGTCAAACTGTTGGCCAAACTGTTTGACTTTCTGCTTAAACATAAAGAACAAGCATGAAAGAAGACTTACAAAGGGTCCTAGCTATCTTTTCTACAAAGAATAAAGTTCCAAGCAGATTAGAAAGCTCCCAAATCAGATAAGAGATGAGAAATGAGAGGAATGAGCAAAGAATTGAGGAGTTTGGCCAACTATTTATACTTGTTGGTGATCAACAAGATCATGACAAGTGGTTTGTTTAGCCATTAAGCAATGAATCACAACCATACAAGTGTTAGGAGCAGGTGCAAAGCCTTGGAGAGGTGGTAACTTGGCTACCACACAAAGAAATTGCAAGATTGGCCCCTGAATTTACAAACTGATGCTGAAAACAAACTTTCTGCCCAGATGTGATCGTCGCGTAGCGCGACGAAATAGGCAGGGGATGGTCGCGCTACGCTACCATGTGTCTGATTCAGCAAAGTTTCAAAAATGACAGAAATGGTTCCTGCACGTGTTTAAGCTTGTTTTTGACGTTTTTAACCTCCGTAAAGTCATTTCAAGGCTCTAAAATGAAGTTAAAGTATAGGGGACTCAAAACATGCTCGAAAACATCTCGGATGTCGGTTCGTTTGGTCGTACGATCACGTTGTTCGGTTATTTACGACGAAACTCGAACGGACATGTGTACGATCCAAAATGCGCGACGAATGGCGTTTTCACGTCCGAAACACTAAAATAAAAATATTTTAGTGTGTACAAAAATTTTGGATGTCCAGATGTGTCCAGAACATAAGATATGCGCGAAAATGCAAACTTACGCCGTTTTTGACACTTTTAGTCCCTGTAAGATCATGTAAGCATGTTTTTGCACACCGAACCTATCAAAGCTTATTTCTAAGCCATGTTTAGGTTATTTATGGTATGTTTAACTTATGACCAAGTTCCGGACTGTACGTTGCCTTACAAAACGGCAGACTTTCGCAAGTTGACGCAAATAGTCCCTGAGAGCGAATAAACTTGTTTTTGCCATACCAAAGCCTTTAAAACTTATTTCTAAGTTATGTAAAGGTTATTTAAGGTATGTTAAGTTTATGATGATGTTCCGGAGTGTTTGTCGTGTTTTACTGATCGTGTTAACGTATCAGTTCGCGTATAACTTTCCAGAAAGCGATATAGAGTTCAAAATCGATCAAAAATCAACATGGGCACAAAACCAAACATAAATGACAAACATTGGGATCAAAACACACTGTTTTATTAATATTGTATTGTTCAGAGTTTGTAAAATGATATCACAAGCACAGATGTCACACTTACCATCTTGGCCGGGTCTTATAATGACACCTGGCTAGGTTTCACCATTAAGATTCTTTATTTAGGCAGATTAATTTAAAAAGGAATGATTTTTGATTTATTTCATATATAACAACAAAAATGAAATTTATAACATAACATTCCATTAATAATAATGATTACACGCTGCCCTAAACGGGACTTTTTAAATAAGTAAATACATACGCAGAGGTTTATAGAAAACAAGTCCACGCAGGGACCAAATACAAAGATAGATGTCCTTGTAGGGACTAAAAGATAAGTCCACGCAGGGACTGAAATGCAATTGTCCACGCAGGGACTAGATTGTAATAGTAAATACAACAATATATATGGAGACTAATGATCTCGTTTCTTCCTCCCTTTCAGTAGGTTTGCTAGGCCTTTGAGGAATCCACGATTACTCTTACGTTCTTGTTCGAAGTCTCGTTCCACACGGTTTAGACGGTGGAGGATTTCTTCTTGCTCCGGTGGAGAAAAACGTGGCTGTTGCGACGGTTGCTGAACCGGAGGTCTAGGAGGTGTTGGATACCCATGAGCTGAGTAATCTGGTCTCCAAGAGGTTCCATGGAGGGCAATGTAATTAGCCGCTACCATGTATGGATCGGCATCATAGTTATAGTTGTAGTGCGTGTGAGTCGGCTGCTCAAACGGATTGTATGCGGTGGAACCGCCGTACGCTGGTATCGGATTGTCATAGCCGAAAGGTGGCGGAGGTGGTGCAACTGGTGCAGAATTCACCTCTGCAGGGTGACCCGAAGGTTCCCCTAATTGTGGTTCTTCAGGCACTGAAGGAAAGTGACTCGCACTCGAGTGGCGAGGGGTGCTGAAATGGAATTCCCCTCCTCAGGTGGACATCCGCGCGCCTGATCTCCTACGCCTTGGCGGATCTGGAGGTGCTTGTTGAACTGGTGGCGGTGGAGGCGGTGGCGTAACTGCCACGAACCGCGAATCCTCAGAAGGGTCCTGTTGCTACTGTTGGTCATGAGGCGAGAAGTGATGAGATGGTGTGTAGTACCAATTACATTGGTCAAACCTCGCCTGGTAACTGTTGGGACCTTGATAGGGTGTTCCATGAAAGGATGAGCCATCAGAGATCTCGATAGGATGGTTGGAAGTACCCATTGCAGGTTCTATGGGATCCGTATCTTCATCCATATCTACCGCGTTGTCTTCAGAGAAGTGATCCTCTGGTCCTAAAGGGTTATAACCTGTTGGTTCTTGGACATAATCCGCCGGGTTAAACTGTCCTCGGAAAAAAGGAGAAGGATCGCCATAAGAATGGTGCGAAAGAGATCGCTGGAGAGGTATAAACGAAGGTTGAGGGTTATTGGGTTCATTTTCTGAGTTTGGTCCGAAAGAGTGATGGTATGAAGGTGTTGAACTGTGCGAGGTAGAATGTCTTGCAGGTTCAAAGAGGTTCCTTCTACGCCTCTGTGGTTCCTCACTCCTTGTACTCGAAGGAGCTCGCATGTTCGAAGGTCCGGCCTCATGATCATTGTGAGTAGTGATCGACCCCTTGCCTCTTCTTCCTCTTCCTCTTCTAATTGCTGGTGGCATATTTCCTGCTTTCAAAACTTTAAATCACAATAAACAATAGAAGACAAACTGGAATAACAATTCGAATTTCTCCTATGTTCTTGTCTAGACTCAAGTATGTGCAATTGTGTCATTGAGATTAAACACATAGGGATAGTGTTTAATTCACTCAACGTTGGCTCTGATACCAACCTGTCACACCCCGATTTCCACGTGTCTCACCAGTGGACCCGGTGGGGGATTACCGTGACGTAGTTGGCAACAATATAGTCACACCACACAATTACATGAATGCACAGCGGAAGCATAAAGATAAATATATATTTCAACGTTGAATGTAATATCAAAGCATCGCCATTGTTGAAATAAAATCCACAGGGGATCAATAATAAGATAAAAATAATTGTTCAACAGACGTAGGCATCTTAAGCTTGCGAGACTCTTTTATTGATGCTAACGAGAAATATCCAGCCAATTACGCTTAGTACCTGCATTTAGTCTTTTTGGGAAAATACGTCAGTTTACACTGGTAAATACATTCAACTGACACTTTTGTAAAATGTTTAATAAAATTGATTTGAATGCACAAGGCACAAACTCTTTATAACTTGGGATAATTTATAATCAAATCTTGTAAAGAATTACATGTTACTATGCGTTCGGTCGCCCGGGCCTTGCCGGGTTAAAGGTTAATAGACACGCCACATAGCATAAAACCGTGGCGGGAAAACCAACGGCTATACTTCTATAATTATGGACATAATGCCGGGTGTACGCCTACACCCGGATGTCAAGGTCGTGGCCATTTCGTAAAATGCTGCCAAGGATATCCGGGACATGGTCATTAAGCTCCCAAAGGCGTAAAGCCAACAAAACAAATTTTTAAACGGGTCACATTGATAATACCCAACTACTAATGAGTTGGGGTCAATTGCCCGACCAAGCGGTATTTTAAATACCGTAACCCAAGCCCGTATAACGGAAAACAAGTTAAAAGTATTTAGCTTTGCAAGTATAAATCCTTAATCGAATAAATGCAAATATCTTTTACTGGCCTCCTATTCTGGAACGAAGGTTTTAAAATAACCTATTAGAATCCTAACGGGTCTTTAATTTAGCCTTAGCTTAGACCGGTCAGTTTCAAAGGATAATTTACGGTTTAATCGCTTGAAAGGCGAAAACCGGGAATGGAACGTGATTTGGACCCAACAAGTTTGAAGACTTGTTTTATATGGGTATAATAACCACACTCTGGATTTTGGGGTCAAAACAATAAGGTTTGACCCGTTTCGGCTAGTTTATGTAAACTAGTTACATAAACCGAACCGTGCGCGCAAAAGGCGTAACGGGTAACCGTAAGAGTCCTACACTGGTTTCCTAAGTCAATATGCTTTAACGAGGTTGTGGTATCAGTAGGATACCTTCCATAATGCCCGTAACGAGTTTAAATCCATTTTATGCCCCGTAGGGGTATTTCGGTCATTTTAAAGATTATAAAAGAGGTTTCTGAGTTCTACAGGAAATCTGAGTTTTCCGAACAGTTTATAAAGTTCAAAATACTCTATTTATTATTTAAAATCAGTAGCAACTAGAATCGGGTCAAAAGACCTTGTAGAACTCAAGTTAAGTCCGAAAAGGGTATATTCGGTATTTACCGAACCATTGCCATAACCGCAGGTTATGAGCAGGTTGAAAATAATTAAAAATCTTTAAAAATCCCAAAATATTATTTTACATCAGTGTGTAAAAGGTTTGGTGTCGAAATCTGGGTTTAGATAGGCGTTATGCTAATTGCGCCATTTAATAACAAAAGTTTTCGTAATTGCGCTATTTAGCATAACTCCTATTCTGGACCATGGATTGACGTGAAATTTTAGGGACATGCTTCTTCATAGGTCAGTAAAAAAGAAAATGTTTATGTAATGAAAAATATGTGATTCTGTGTTTATGTGAAATGATCTAGGTATGTAATTTTGTTTATTTTTCAAGTTTTAATTGAATCCCTGTTTTAATTTTGTTCGGAATACCAACATGTTGCTTAATCTCACTACCCCTCTTCTGCACTTCAAGGCATTCATTCGTCAATGTAAAGTTCTAATTTCTTTTCATTATTTGAGAAATATGCATATATTTTGCACTTGTGATCTGTACCAGATAATTTGCTTCTTCACAACATATCATCTCTAGATCTTAGATAAATGTTTGAGGACTTAAATGGATTATTTGCAGCATAAAAGACCATAGTTGATAAGAAATCTTCATTTTTAGGGAAAATATATGTCAAAATGGTGCAGAAATGAACATGTTTGTGTTATATTTGTAAATCGGCAATCATATTCAGAATGTCAAGTTATATTTTTGGGTTTTCTTCTGAGTCTAGGATTAATATCAAATACCTATAATCCATCCATGAGATTAACTGATCCATGTGTTAGTATAGTCAATTTTGACTCATTTACCAAAATGGCAGTTTTGACATGTAAATTAAAATCGACAATTTGACCCGCAACTAAAACCAACTGTTTTGACCCGTTTGGCAAAATAGTAATTTTGACCCATTAACTTATATCGACCTGTTTGTTTTCAAGTTATCTAGCTATTTATGGCTTAACATATTAGTGAAATATTGTTTATTGTTATCCTTTTATTAAGTAGATGCAGTGTTGGTTAGCTGTTTTATAAAAGTTTAAGTGATATTGTTTTATGCTTTTGTTAGGATGTTGGTTTTTATGAAACGGAGTGACAAGTTATGGCTGGTAATGCAGATCACTTTTTTATTGTTTTTCGTTTGGCTGTGTGGAAAGGTTTAGGTTAAAACATTTAGGATCTTGTTATAATTCTTAAATGATTGATTAGCATTTGAACAATTTTATTTGATATTTCATTCTAAACACCTTACGGCTTACACACTTGTAAAAAGGCGATAAAAGACGAACAATCTGGTATGCCAGCTTTAGTTTTGTTGCTGCCTTTTGCCTTCTTGAAATGTTCCTTTTGCATTTCTGCAAGCATGTTGTTTGTTTGTATCCGATGGGTTTAATGGGATAAAAGTCAAAACATGTGTGTCAGAATGCGCATCTTGTTTTGAAATTAAATAATTGCTCAAGTTTGTTGTGTACTGTACAAAAGTGTTTTTTGCGTGCATAGACACTTTCGTGTGCTTTTCTTGTTCATATTTTAGATGGTCAGTAACTCATTTACTGATTTCTTTATAGAGATCTAACCTCACAATCTAAGGTTTGTGCACCTTTAAAAGTGATGATTTGAAACAGGATAATTGTTGATCATTGTGTATACTGTATAGTTGTCTCTTTGATCATGGTCCATGAAATGGTCAGTTTGACCATAGAAGTCAATGCTGGAAGTCACCATTTGATTTAGTTATCGCGGTTAGGTAGTCATTTATAAGTCAAGTAGGATGGGTTTAGATTCATCAGTCTTGTTAATCTTGTTTCGGATGTGCTCAAAATAATGATTATTGATTACTAGTTTATAATTTGTTCAAATCAAGATTTGATTTTGACTTTTGAGTCAAAATTGCCTTGTTTACCTTTCTTTTTTAGGGATAAATCTAGTAACCTTTTTGTTCTTTTATGCAGTAACCAATTTTGAATCAAAGTTTTTGTTCATCTTGGGTGGAATCTCCAATGTGTACTTCATCATGCATACCATTTGCAGCCGAAAATGAATATTGGACCAATGAGGCGATATTTATGTCATTGCTCGATTTCAAAAGGGGAAAACCTCTCCCTTTAAATGTAACTTCGGATGTAAATCCGTACCAATGTAAACCCTCTGTTCTACCCGGTTAGTATCAATACAATTTCTATTTTGCATTAATTAATAATTAAATATTTAATTTCACAACTGACATAATAAAACTCCCGGGCCCCACCAATATTCTCCTAACCAGTGGGACCAGGTAAAGCGTAACTTACATTGTGCAGGCGACCTTCAAGGGGTTAAGGACATAATCAAGATTTGTGTGTATTAAATGTTTTTTTAAATCTTAACAAATGAAAATGTAACTTTCAGCTGACTTGTGGTACATGTGCTCTGGGGTAAAAAAGGATGCAGAGTGTGGATTGTGGGTGCAAATTGGGGATGCTTGTTGTCACACCCCGATTTCCACGTGTCTCACCGGTGGGCCCGGTGGGGGATTACCGTGACGTAGTTGGCAACAATATAGTCAAACCACACAATTACATGAATGCACAGCGGAAGCATATAGATAAATATATATTTCAACGTTGAATGTAATATCAAAGCATCACCATTGTTGAAATAAAATCCACAGGGGATCAATAATAAGATAAAAATAATTGTTCAACAGACGTAGGCATCTTAAGCTTGCGAGACTCTTTTATTGATGCTAAGGAGAAATATCCAGCCAATTACGCTTAGTACCTGCATTTAGTATTTTTGGGAAAATACGTCAGTTTACACTGGTAAATACATTCAACTGACACTTTTGTAAAATGTTTAATAAAATTGATTTGAATGCACAAGGCACAAACTCTTTATAACTTGGGATAATTTATAATCAAATCTTGTAAAGAATTACATGTTACTATGCGTTCGGTCGCCCGGGCCTTGCCGGGTTAAAGGTTAATAGACACGCCACATAGCATAAAACCGTGGCGGGAAAACCAACGGCTATACTTCTATAATTATGGACATAATGCCGGGTATACGCCTACACCCGGATGTCAAGGTCGTGGCCATTTCGTAAAATGCTGCCAAGGATATCCGGGACATGGTCATTAAGCTCCCAAAGGCGTAAAGCCAACAAAACAAATTTTTAAACGGGTCACATTGATAATACCCAACTACTAATGAGTTGGGGTCAATTGCCCGACCAAGCGGTATTTTAAATACCGTAACCCAAGCCCGTATAACGGAAAACAAGTTAAAAGTATTTACCTTTGCAAGTATAAATCCTTAATCGAATAAATGCAAATATCTTTTACTGGCCTCCTATTCTGGAACGAAGGTTTTAAAATAACCTATTAGAATCCTAACGGGTCTTTAATTTAGCCTTAGCTTAGACCGGTCAGTTTCAAAGGATAATTTACGGTTTAATCGCTTGAAAGGCGAAAACCGGGAATGGAACGTGATTTGGACCCAACAAGTTTGAAGACTTGTTTTATATGGGTATAATAACCACACTCTGGATTTTGGGGTCAAAACAATAAGGTTTGACCCGTTTCGGCTAGTTTATGTAAACTAGTTACATAAACCGAACCGTGCGCGCAAAAGGCGTAACGGGTAACCGTAAGAGTCCTACAATGGTTTCCTAAGTCAATATGCTTTAACGAGGTTGTGGTATCAGTAGGATACCTTCCATAATGCCCGTAACGAGTTTAAATCCATTTTATGCCCCGTAGGGGTATTTCGGTCATTTTAAAGATTATAAAAGAGGTTTCTGAGTTCTACAGGAAATCTGAGTTTTCCGAACAGTTTATAAAGTTCAAAATACTCTATTTATTATTTAAAATCAGTAGCAACTAGAATCGGGTCAAAAGACCTTGTAGAACTCAAGTTAAGTCCGAAAAGGGTATATTCGGTATTTACCAAACCGTTGCCATAACCGCAGGTTATGAGCAGGTTGAAAATAATTAAAAATCTTTAAAAATCCCAAAATATTATTTTACATCAGTGTGTAAAAGGTTTGGTGTCGAAATCTGGGTTTAGATAGGCGTTATGCTAATTGCGCCATTTAATTACAAAAGTTTCCGTAATTGCGCTATTTAGCATAACTCCTATTCTGGACCTCGGATTGACGTGAAATTTTAGGGACATGCTTAGAAATCAGTAACTAAGTTTATGGTCCTTTCACATGTCCGAAATTTTCGTTTTAAATTAAAAAGGGCGTTACGGTCAACTTTCAAGCATTTAACGGAAAGGTGTAAATGACTCGGACAAACAATGAACTGGTCACAGAGGGTTATACCATCATGTCACCTGGTCCTAAGAGAGTCCTAAGGCATATCTAAATCATACTTTAATGGGTCAGAACTGAAGTCAAAGCAAAAGTCAAAGTTTTGCAACTTTTGGCTCCGAACCGGGTCAAAACAGTAAATGGTCGGATCAAACAAGCTTAGACTAGTTAATATACTTATTATCATGTTTTATGAGTGTTAAAACAGGTTACACACCATCTACATTACTGACTATGCATAAAATCGCAAAATAGCATTTCTGTTGACTTTTTCTAAGCACGTTTGACTCGACATTCGGAATAGTTAGAGTGGGAATCAGAGGGTGCTCTTTTTAGGGTTTAAAGCCCACATGATTACCAACATATAAATACCTTTGATTCGACAAACCACTGGACCATTTGTGATTTATCATAAAGTCAATCGTTAATTACGACGGATTGACTTTTAAGATAAACTATGCAAAAACTAAGCCACAAAGGGTTAGGCAAACTTACAGAAGCTTGGTGCACGACCAGAGATGTTAGAAGAATGCCTTAGAGCTTCAGAAATGATCAAGAAGGCAGGTTTGAGGTGTGTTGAACAATGGTGCACTTCATTGCCTTTTATAGTGAAAAATGGTGCACAAGATCATTACAACTCATCCTACAATTGTTCATGGATGATCAGCAGGTGTCCCTGAGTGCTAGGGGACATGTAGGGGGCGCCCATGCTTCAATTAATGCATCCAAGATCGTTTACAAGCTCAAACAATGAATATGTCCAAGTTTTTGCATCTGGTACTCTCACGCGGCCCGCATTAAGGATCAGGCCAACTTTACGCGGGCCGCCTGAATCCTTATGTCAGGAACCGGATCTGCAGGTGGCTCGCGGCCTGCGTTAGCTTGCTTGTTTCCTTAGCACGGCCCGCCTGAGGCCTGTAAATCAAGATTTTCAAATCTTTTGCCATGATTAGCCTAACCTTTCGGTTTCGAAGGGGTAACTTTGCGATTTGGGCCTCGATTATTTACGAATAAGGGCCTCGTGACATTTACCCGCGCCGTTAAGTCCCCGGTTAGTTTAATTACTATCCGAAAAGCCTTAACTTTTATTGTTGACGCTTTTAACCCCTCGCATATGAAAATTATCATAACTTTCTCATTTTGAAACGGAACTTCGCGAAATTTATATCGTATATTCTAGTGAGCGTATTTTACTATCACAAAGCCTCGGGTTCGTCAAAGGGTCACTTAGAGGTATAAATTAAACATGTTGACACGATTAACCCCTGTAGTTTGTAATCTCTCACTTTCTTCCGCATTTCGCTCCGTACGATCCATGATTCATTCGTTTGGAGGTACGAGCATCATTTAGGGTTACTATACAGTATATTTACCCCCCGTTGACATTTTTAACCCTCGAATTTACATACTTTCAAGGTTTTTCAACTTTAGTCCTTTATTTAGTATTTAATACCACGTGTAAACTCATGACACGTGTCAACACATTATTGGACACAAAATTTCGAGGTGTTACACTTGTGAGATATATTCAAACTCTTCCATCCTTGGTTCGAGAACTACACTTCAGTTTTACGAGGGGCGAGCCTCTCATGGACGAAAGACGGCTTGGGTGATGCAAGAATACAGAATAATCGAGAGATGTGACAACGGTACAAAGGTATGCACATTATCTGTTTGTAGAAGTTGTTGATTAGGGCGGAGATGATTTTTTTATTTGTTTTCATTTAACGGTATTTAGATGTTTTATCGTCGACTTTATGGTAGAGGCGTTACAAACACATTAGTGAAAAAGGTAGATGGTGCTTGCACATCATACATGATTCCGGAAGGGCTGATGGAATCATTTAAAGCAAACGTTGAAGTTGAGAAAAACCAGTTGCTGGAAATGCGTAAAGAGATTGAAGAGGATCATGAAAGAAAAAAGGCTGAGCTGGAAGTTATGCAAAAAGACATTGACAGCCAACGACAAAACTTGGAAGCTATGATGCAGAAAGTTATGAAACGACTGCCTGTTGGAGATCGAGATGAGTAGAATGTTTCCATTTCTTTTTATTATTGTATTGAAACTTTGTGTTGACCACATTGTTATTTATGTTTGAACAAGTATGTTAAAGTACACTATTTCTCTATCAATGATATTTGTCATTATTTGTTCTAGCGTAATTACGATTCAATGTATATCGAATAATAGCAATATAATTTATAGTACAAAGTTGCATTTGGGTATAAAAAGTTGCATTTGTTGTAACTAAAATTCGTAAAATGATGATGCATTTAGTGTAAAAAAAGGTTGCATTTTTCCTAATAAAAATAAAATAATAGTTGCATTAACTCTAAAAAAGGGTTACATTTTTGTAACTAAACCATATTGCAGGTTGCATTTGAATGAAAAAAAAGATTACATTT
Organism: Helianthus annuus; assembly: GCF_002127325.2. NCBI lineage: Eukaryota > Viridiplantae > Streptophyta > Magnoliopsida > Asterales > Asteraceae > Helianthus > Helianthus annuus. Next base: position 127,217,880 of record NC_035444.2, on the reverse strand, counting down.
TTGTAACTAAAATATAAAAAAAAGTTGCATTTGAGTGTTATAAAAGTTGCATAGAAAAAAAGTTACATTTGTATACTAAAAGCAACACTTAAGAAAAAAGTTGCATTAGGCCCTAAAAAGTTGCATTAGATCTAATGCAACTGCTTCTAATGTAGCCCCCAATAAAAAGTTGCATTAGGCCTAATGCAACTTTTTCAAGGCTTAATGCAACATTTTTTAGGGGTTACCATAGCTTCATTTTCTTGTAGTGTGAAGGCGAAGTACCCGCAGTTGTTTGTTACGGCTGAAGCCTAATTTCGGGACGAAATTCCCTTAACAGGGGGAGGCTGTAACACCCCGTGCTTTAAAAGTCAAAGTCAAAGTCAAAGTCAACATTAAAGTCAAAGGAAGAAAAGATTGCTAATTGCGATCTGTCACTCCTTGCTCAACTACTGTTGACTTCTTTGACTTGTACATAGTCTATTGACTTTGTTACGTTAGTTGTATTATGTGGAGTACTTGTTAATAATCGAGATATTATCGCTATTTATCGCTTGTTATCGCATGTTTTATCGCTTATCGCATCGTTATCGCATTCGCAGCTCGAATAATGTGTTCTGGATATTGTTTTATGTTTGTGTGCCTTTTTGTGTTACTTGTGCATGTTTATTTATGTTATGTTGTGGTGATTAACCGGAACGCAATCACAACTCAATCGCAATCGAATCGCAAACGCTAAACGCAAGTTAGTTATGATGATTGTATGTTAGATATAGTAGTTGGGATTAAAAGTAATTTGAATAAGAAACTCTATCGCATCGCAACGCTCAACACGCGAATCAAAACAGCAAAACTCGTCGCGCCGAACACTCCAATCGAGTGGCCAACCGATCGAGTTGCCACCCGATCAGGCTGCCACCTGATCAACCAGTCACTTTTCCCTACTTTCCTTTTATGGAAACCGTATAAATACCCCTCATATGTGACATCAGTTGATGTTGACAGCCTCTCACTCGACCAGCTCCCTCCAGCCTCTATTTCTTCCGATTTCTCGCGATTCTTGTAAGTTTCCAACCTAAATCCTGTACTTTCTTGATCTACACGCACTCCTACACCTTTCTATCTTTTGAATCTTAACTTTTAACCGTGAAATCACTAGATTCAAGGTGTTCTGGGATGATGTCATCACGGTGTTCTTATGAACTTCATGTTTTGGCTTCAATCCACCAAGAACAACCTAGATCTGAACGATTTCCACATAAATAAACAAACATCTATCATAGATCTGAACATATTCAAGGTGAAAAGGATTGAAAGATGGTTTCTAACTTTCTTTCAACTCTTTTACACTTAATGCACTCAAAACCGATAGAATCGGACCTTGTTCTGATCTTCTACTCCTTCTTGTTGATGTATTTGTACAAGATCCGGTTCTACCGAAGAGGCAACCGATTCCGGGTTAAACATGAACTACCGTCACGAACCAGTGAACGGGTCGAATTTGGGTGATTCCTGTCCGATGGGATCACAAGGATCTTAACGAGGGTCTGTTGTTTAGCACGTTATCACACTGCCTCGAACAAAACGCAAGCTATCAAAACAACCAAGTATCAAGACGATCAGGCTACCGGGACGAATTGCCGTCCGATCGGACTATCGTCCGATCGTATTGCCACCCGATCGGGTTGCCACCCGATCGGCTTGCACCTTGGTCCCAGACTTGACTTTTTGTTGGTGCATATGTCTGTCTACTTCGTCTTGTATCGAGTCTTGTAATAGGTTTGATAGATCAGTGCTCGTAGTACGAGAAAAACGAGAAAAATATAGATTGTGACCATTTCGCACAAAATGGAATATCTTTTTCGTACAAAATGACCATTTCGCATGAGTTGTTCCATGCGGAATGGGTTGCCTATAAATACGTGCCTTGTCCATTTCATTTGTAACTTTGTGATTCCGAAACCGAGGTGCTGCCGAAGTGTCTCCAGGTTGTAATACATTGTTTATCAATAAACAAGACAATTAGAGTGTATATCAAGCTGATTTAAAGTCAATACATTAGTTTCCGCCTCTCGTATTGATTGGGAACTTTTCCGAACGACTCGTTTTGGTCATGAAAACGATCCTACAAGTGGTATCAGAGCTCAGGAGGAAGAGTTCTTACTGTTTTCAGCTTGATTTCATCAAAATTCTGATTTCTACACCTTCTTTCTTCACATTTTCAAAATTAAACGATATTTTACGGATAAAAAGGCTTGATTCTCACATATAACGTGTGAAACACTGTTTTAATCAATCCTTGAAAGAATTAGACCTAAAATCAAACTAAAACCTGATCAATTTATCAAAAACATGGCCGATTGGATGACGTCAGCAGCATTTCGCATGAAATGGTCTCTCATTTCGCTTGAATAGTGCGATTTCATTTGAAACTTACTTCCATTTTGCACGAAAAGCCCATTTCTTGTGAAACATTTACTCATTTCGTACGGTTTGAGCAGTGTGATCATTTCGCTTGAAATTACCCCATTTCGCACGAATTGGTCATTTCGCACCAGAGATTCATTTCGCACCAAAGTTCATTTAGCACCAGAGATTCATTTCGCACCAATTCATTTCGTTTGAAAGACTGTGTTTGTGAATTTTTGATAACAAAATCATGGAGAACGAGTTCTACAACGCCTTTGCTAGCCCGATCACTATAACTCAGAATATGATGCTAGAAAATGAAACTGGCACTACATAAAAACCGCCTAAGCTTATGAGTATTGAAGAGTATAGTGGATGGGCAGAACGTTTTGAAAATTGGGTTCAAGGATATTTCTTAGATGCATGGGAATGTATTGAATATCGATATATTAGACCGGTTAAGGACAGCAGAGAGAATGTTGAAATTAAAGATCTAAGTGCTGATGAGAAAAAGAATTACAAAAGTGAAAAAATGATGGTTAGTCTCTTACAGCAAGCTATTAAGGAAGAAATCTTGATTTTACTACAACACAACGAAGTTCACACTCAATATGGAAAGAACTGAAATCGAAGTTTGTTGGAAGTAAAGAGATGATCAAGAACAAAATGTTACTTTTGAAGAAAGATTTGATCTATTCCATGGATTAAAAACTGAGAACACCAAGCAGATCATAGAAAGATATTGCAATTTGATGATGAACATGAAGAGATTGAACATCAATAAAGATAAAGAAGAATTGATGAAAAGTTGGCTGATGCGTTGCCACAAGATGTCTGGGGCACGTATCTTATGATGTTGAAAAATAAACCTGAATTTGACAATCTAACGCTGAGCTCATTTATTGAAAAACTCGAAGCTCAAGAGATGGGACAACGAAAGATAGCGAGAATGAAGAACTATGATGGTGAACAAGACATTGGTTTGTATTACAAAGGAGGTACTAGTGATAAGACCAACATTGCACCAAAGATTGAAACTGCATTCAATGCAAAAAGTTCTTCTGGAGGTTCATCTCAAGCATCAAGTAGCAAAACTGGATTCTCTTCATATCCATCTTTCGATCCAAATTTTCAGCAACAAAGAGTGGCAAAGTTCTACAATGCAACATCGCGCTAAATCTTGAGAATGATCAAAATTACTCTGAAGAAGTAGCCAAAAGTCATATGTCTTTGTTGGTAACTGTGTTAGAGTCTTATGGGAGTTTAGTTGCAGGAAGGATCGGAAATCCAATGTTGACAAAAGAAGATTACGATCAGATTGATGCTGAAGAGATGGAACTTATGGATATAAAGTGGTGTTTGGCTAGTGTGTTAAGAAGAGCTGAAAAATTTAAACAGATTACGGAAAGAGATGATTTTCGTGATGCTAATGTTTCTACTTTAGGATTTGATAAATCTAAAGTTACTTGTTTTCGTTGCAGGGAAAAAGGGCATTTCAAGAGAGAATGCACAAACCGCGAAGCTAGTGGAGCTCAGAATCCATTTGGAAACAATGATTATTATCGGAAAGCGATTTATCATCAAGTTGCTCAACAGCCACATCAACAACAATCGTCACAAACTGCTCATGCTAGGAGGGAGATTGAAGAATCAAAGAAAGCGTATCTAGTAAATCAAGATGATGAAAGATCGTCAAAAGGATTTAGTTGGGACAAATACATTTCAGTTGAGAGTAAAGCATGTCTGACAGATCAAGATGATGAGAAATTGCCAGAAGGTTTTAGCTGGGATAAATATTGTCCGGATGAAGATTTCTTAAAGGCTAAAGCTTTTGTTGCTCAAGTCAAGGAATATACTGCTGATGATTATTGGGCAGATAAAATGAAAGAGCATTTAAAATTTCTAGCCGAGAGAGATAAAGAAAGAATGAGAGGTAAAAAAGATGATGAAGATGTCCGTGTGATAAAGAAGCAGGTTAAAGAAATTCCAGCTTTTGAGATTAAAAAAGAAGCTGATGTAGAAAAATTGTCTGAGAATTGTGCAAACTGTGAGACTCTGAAAAAACACAACAATGAGTTGATTCACAACATAAACAGATTGAAAGAATCATATGAAGTTCTAAACAAAGCTATGAATCAATACAACAAGTCAAGCAGTGAACAAGCTACAACTATGAAAACACTTCAAGGAGCATTCATGTCGAAGCAGCAAGGCATCAATTATTACATTGAGAAATGTGCTGAACTTGAGAAGAAATCGGAAATCCAAATAATAGAAACTGAAAGAGTTGAAAGATTATTAAGAAGTTACTCATGTGCTTCTTATGTGAGTGACAGGATTTACCCTACAGTGGAAGGCATGAAGGCATTCGAAGAAGAAACATCTGAAGAGAAGAATTCTGAAACAAAAGTAGATACCGAAGTGAAGGATTCTGGTAAGAAACAAAGTGTCAGTTATAATAAGTGTCCACCCCCGCTTGAAAATGGATATTCTCCACGAAATCCAAATTCAAAAAGAGTCAAAAAGGCAACCAATTTACAGTGAAAATCTGAGCATTCAGATGATTTGCCAGACAACATTGATGTTACTTTCACTGCATCTGACACTGATCAACAATCTCAATTGATGAAGAAAGTGGTGGATCATGTGTTGGATAAAGATGAAACGGAGGAGTCAAAGTCTGAGTCTGACACTTCAAGTCCAATTGTCAAAAAGGGCAAAAAGGTTTACAATAAAGAATTCCTGTTATCAAAAAATAATTTAAATGATGAATCCATCAAAGTGGCATATACTTTGAATGATTCAGATAAATTATATTCTGATGAGGAATTCCCAATAAGAGGTGTTAAAACTGAAATGATCAACAAGGTTTTCAAATTAACAGAAATTAATATTTCTGAAATAAAAGATGAAAAACCAAAAAAATACACCTCAAGAGTTCAACAAAGGTTAAACAAGAAAAAAGGTTACAGTTCTGGTTCGGGTTTTCAAAAGAAACCAAACCATAACGGTAATTTCAAAAAGAAAGGATTAGGTTTTATTGCACCAGAAAATCATAAAAAGGAGAAAACTTTTAAACCAAAAACTGTATTTGTTTCAGGAGCAAGTTCAGAAGAAGAGGAAAGGAGTTCATTCTGGAAGCAATCAAACAGAGAATTCCTTGCTAAGAAGCAAGAAGGAATGAAGAATAAAGCTGTCCAGAAGAAGAAAAAGAGAACCTGTTATCAGTGCAACAAAGTTGGTCACATTGCCGTGAACTGTCCAACAGCAACCAACACAAAACAGGGAGATTCTGAAAAACTCAATCTCAAAGAAAAAGTTGCTGATATGGAACCACCAACTGAAAAATTCAAAATGTTTAAAAATTCTACTTTTGAAACTGGTGAGAATTCAAAATAGTTTTACAAAAGAAAAGCGAATCTTAACAACCAAAGGTGGGTTGTTAAGAAAACAGATGATAGTGCTGGTTATGAATCTGACTCGTCAAAGTCAGAGGAGCCACAAGTTGAGTTGAAAGGTGAAAATTCAGTCTCGCTATTGGATGATGCAAATTTTCCACCATTGCGGGTTGAAAATTTAAAATAAAAAATTGGAAAAGTTGAAATATCAAATTAATTTTTTTCTGAAAAGAAAGATTTTGATGTTGAAAAAGCCTTTAACCCCAAAGTTCAAAATATTTTGGACAAATGGTTGACGGAAAGGTCAAAGGGGTAAAGGAATTTTATGAAAAGAAAACAAAGAAATCAGATAAAGATGGGTCATCCCAGGTTAGTAACTGGGATAGAACCTATCATGACTAAACTCTGGACTTGCCGGAGCTCCCAAGTTGGTAATCATGGAGCACGAATCGGCATCATTCTTGAAATGTTTTTGTTTGGAAAATCTACAAGTGGTAAAATTCAAAACTGTTATATTTCAACTTACGAGTGGTATTGATTGATGAGAACATTCAAGTGATTGTTCCTACAAGTGGTTAATCAAGGTCATTAAGTTGAACTTGATTTAACTTTCATAAAAGTGATTGAAAAACAATGTGATGAAACCCCTAACCTACAAGTGGTTTGTGAATTTCAACAAAACTTATTTTTCGGAAAAACCATTTTGATTAAAACAAACTTAAGTGTTTTGAAATCATAATGGGAAAATAGTTTGTTGTCAGGGGGTTCTGATTGTTTATGCCAAGAGGATGGCGATTTAAAGAAATTCACATCAGTTTGTCAAAATTTTCTTTAAATAGTTTTGAATTTTAGGGGAAGTAAGAAATTTCAGAAAATCCAAAAACATAAGAAAATTTGAAAAAGTCAAAAACATGATAAAATCAAAAATGAGTTTTGTTGTGAAAAAGAGGAAATGATAGTACATCAGTGGACTATCACAACACGCTAAAGAATTGGAAAGTCAAAAGTGATAAACGATCTCACTGAGGATATGCCAGTAGGTTTTTACAAACTTAGTAGATTGTTTTCGAGATATAAACTTAAATATCATGCTTACTTATTTCGTGGGGAACATCTCTCGGATATATGGGTAACCCCTGAAATCTTGTTTGAAAGGCTTTCTATTTCTGACATACTAGGTCTTTGTGCATGATAATATCTGGGGTATTATACCTGGACTTCTAATTTTGCAGAAGCAATAGCCTAGTCCTCGTATAATGCTCTGCACTGCTTTATCTTAAAGCTCACCCTCAGTACAAAAAATGATGAAACATTGCAAAATGCTAATCATGTGTTGTTGAAGAAAAGATCCCCAAACGGGACACACTGAAAGACGAGCCATCATCTCTCTGATTTTGCGGAAGCAATAGCCTGAGCTCTCATGGTCTCGCATTACCCGTTTACAGATATCATTAGTGTACATTCACCTGTAAGACTGAATATAGGAGTCTGGATACAGGAGTATATTTTGAGGTGGGATACGCGAATAAGTTTAAATCCATTAAAACACTAATCTCGTATCTCGAAACAGTTGAACTTTGTGTGAAAATTTAAGTGGATCAGTATACTGACAATCTAAGTGAATCGTTTAGAACTTAAAATGTTTAAAGCTTAACGGTGTTAGTGATTTTTCTCATAAACTGATATGATCCTCTTACACAAACTCACAAAAATATTGTTTGTAAATATTTCTTTAATACATTTAATTAATAAAAATCTCAAAAAGATTTTAAGTGTGTTTTAGCATAAAATTTTGAAAATACAAAAAGATTTTATTTCATCTTATTTTCGACAACTGAGGTTGAAAAGCTGTTGTTCAAAATCCCGAGTGCTAAACATGATGAACAAATAGGTTTGGGAGAAGTGTGTTTAGAAAGAAGAAAGCCATTCCTACAAGTGGTTCATTAGAGATTAAAAATGTTAAATCATTTTGAACGATACCTGCAAGTGGTATATAAATTTGTCAAATTATTAAATTTGTGAAATTTATTTTGAGGTAGAGTCTATGCAGGCAGAAGCAGCCAGGATTCGATTCCAGAAGATGTGCAGATTTGAGCCAGGTTCCTGATCCTGTTGCTATGAAGAGCCAGGAGACGACCTGAACTTGTGGAAATGCTATGTCAGTTTGCGATCCCGGAACAACTTAAGGGAGAGTCTGCTAGCAAAAGGGAGTCTGAAGATAGTAGAGCCAGTTGCGAATCCTGATGGTGATGCCAGCTGCTAATGCTGAAGAGTTTGAAGTTTAGTAGATCAACATCCAAGAGGGAGATTAGTTAATAATGCTGATGATCTTAAGGAATCAAGAGATCTGATCAAGAGAAGATAGATCCAGGTTGATATTCTGAAAGGGAGAGAGTGTCACACCCCCAAAATCCACATGCGGAGTACCATCCGCTTGAGGGCGTGACTGACCAAGATCCAGCCACCAATTATACTAAGCAATTTAATTAAGAGCAAAAGTAGTATTCACCAACCACAGGGTTAGCAAATATCATAATCAAGTTCAAAAGTTTTAAGTTCAAATAGTAACATAAGTAGGGGAAGCATAGACAAAACAGTTTAAAACAAAGTTCATGGTTCAAGTTATTTAGAACCCAACACAGGGGTTAGACGACCACTACACATCCCCAAGTAGCAAGCTCCTGAGTCACTGGGTACCTGCAAAGCATGCAGTAGGGTATCAACAAAAATGTTGGCAAGTTCACGAGTTGTCCAGTTTTTAATTACCAAAAACTTGTTTCACTAGTTAATTTATCCGTTTATACATGCCATGGGGAGCTACCCCATAAGTAAGCGACTAAACTGTTTTTCCAATACCGAATACTTCATGTGACCGTACGTTTCCGTAAAGTGCCCCGTTTGTCAATGTTCTATCATCATTGACGGATTTGCCATCACTCCCGATCCCATACACGGGCACGGTGGGAGGCTGGTAAGACCTAAATAGCGCTATCAACTAATAACCCGTTCGCCTGGCCCCGGCGACTAATCGGTATTAAGTAGTAGGGACTTAAGTGATAGAGTTTCGTTTAGTGTTGCTCGTTGCATTTCCGTATAAACAGTAATTAACTAAGAGTCCCGCACAAGGGGAGAAAAGTACGTTTGTATCCCTCACAAGGGGATAGTGTTGCTTTTAGTTCCGTTTCCTAATCCACCGGGAATGCATGCTTTAATAGTTGTGAACTCACCTTGGGTTGCTCGGCAGATTAGCTTACTTGGTCAAGCTTGCTGGTTACCACGTCCTAACATGGTTACCAGTATAGGTCAGGTTTGGGGGGGGTACAAGTAATCACGTATATCCTACATGTATCTAACACATAGAATGCATGCAGTTATCATTTAAGTTATTGGGCCTGCTCTAATAATTACACGGTATAAACAGTAACAGTTAACACATAGCCCAGTAAAACACATAGTCCAAACATAACACATTGTGGCCCAATAACTAAGGTAGGCAGCCCCGTCGAGACAAGGTGGTCTCTACTCGAGAACACGCGGTCTCGAGTCGCAACCAGGAGATCTCGAGTTATGATCGTCTGGTCTCGAGTGGTGCTGGCATGAGTCGCAACCTCAGAGGTCTCGAGTCCAGTCTCGAGTCGAGATCATGAAGTCTCAAGTCGAGACCTTTCCGGTCTCGAGTCCTTGAAGTCTGTCTCGAGTTGTCACGTTTTGATCTCGAGTCGCAACCGAAGGTCTCGACTCGCAACCACGGTTGCGTGCACATGAAATCCTTCTAGAACCTGCCCAACTTGTACTATCCAATAGAATTTTGATTTCATGAAATTGTGTACTAACCAATAAGATTTCATAAACATGTTTCTTTGTCTAGTTCCTAATCAAAATAGATCAAATAACCAGATTTCAAATATTCATAACAACATTCAAGCACATTCAACACATATTCATCATATGTTCATCATTTTAGGGTTTTCATAACTTGATCATATTCAAACAAACACATTCACTATGATTCTCGGATTCATTTATGTGGACTAGAAGCAAAACAATGAACCTTCAACACACATACACACAATATGCATTTCATAAGCAACAATCACGTAGCATCTCCTTCTTCTCTTTAAAATATTCATATGCAAGAATCATGATGATGTACAAATTTGCCTCTAGTCATGCATAACATTCATTTCATATTATATCATTCAAAGGTCACTTTGTTAAACACCTATTCTACTCACAAACAAGCACCTTAATCACACATTATCCTACATCAAGTAAATCACACGAACCGAATGGTGTTAGAATGTAGCAAAGGGGAAAATGGTTGAGAGAAGGCCCTTGAGTGATGAACGATGGCTAGCTTCCGAGCTCCAAGCTTCCACTCGTTGATTCCGAGAGAATGGAGGTTGATTAGTGGGTTTTAGGGTTTTCTAGAGAGAGAAAGCTAGGAGGAGTGAGAGGGTGTGAGAGTGAGGGAATGTTTGAGAGTTTGGGAGAATGATTGTTGTTCCAAAAGGGGTAAGCCGGCTAATGCAAGGATTTTTATACTCTCCCGAGTAAGTGCACCCTAAGGCATTACGAGTGGGCTAAGGGAGGGGTGTGGCCCAGTCGGCCCAACTGTTCACTCGAGACCGAGTGGTCTCGAGTCGGGTTCGTGGTCTCGGCTCACTTCGTACATATGTTTATACCTATGCATATGTGTATATATATATATATATATATATATTATACGTACACATTATAGCACACCAAGATAAATCAGAAACTTTCATTTACTATAATGTACACATAATGTCGATACAAGATATTTGCTCGGGAAAACCTAGAGTGTCACATTATCCCCAAGTTTTAAGAACTTTCGTCCCGAAAGTTAAGGTAGCCACTGTCAAGCTAGTATGAGTGAGAACATTTCAACGGGGTGTCACATCATCCCCCCGTTAGTTTGGAATTTCGTCCCGAAATTCGGTTGTAGCTTCAGTGCTGGGGGTTTCATTTGGGAACAACTGGGGATACTTGTGCTTCATTTGGTCTTCTCGCTCCCAGGTAAACTCTGGGCCACGTCGTGAGTTCCAACGAACTCGCACAAGAGGTATCTGGCTACGTTTGAGGGTTTTGATCTCTCGATCCGTGATCTCAATCGGTTCCTCAGTAAAGTGTAGCTGTTCGTCAATAGTGAGTTCCTTGAAAGGAATTACGAGTGTTTCATCTGACAGACACTTCTCAGATTAGATACGTGAAATACGTTGTGTACCGCACTCAGTTCTTCAGGCAGGTTCAATTTATAAGCCACCTTACCGATTTTCTCGGTAATTCCAAATGGTCCGACATATCGCGGATTAAGCTTGCCCCATTTACCAAAACGAACCACACCCTTCTAGGGTGAGACTTTAAGTAGAACCCGGTCACCGACCTGGAATTCTAGTAGTTTCCTACGCTTATCAGCGTAACTTTTCTGACGGTCACGAGCTTCCGCCATGCGTTGTCTGATATGGGCAATCTTTTCCGTCGTGTCTACCACCAGTTCTGGGCCTGTGATCTGGCTGTCACCAACTTCTGCCCAACAAAGGGGTGATCGGCATTTACGACCGTACAATGCCTCAAAAGGTGCTGCCTGAAAGCTAGTGTGGTAGCTGTTATTATACGAGAATTCTACTAGCGGTAGGTGCTTCTCCCAATTCTTGCCAAAATCGATAACACATGCCCTAAGCATGTCTTCTAGGGTTTGGATGGTGCATTCAGACTGTCCATCCGTTTGTGGGTGATAAGCGGTGCTCATGTCCAAACGTGAGCCAAAGGATTTGTGCATAGCTTGCCACAACTCCGAAGTAAAACAAGCGTCTCGGTTGGAAATGATGGAGGTTGGCACCCCGTGCCTCGAAACCACTTCCTTTAAGTACACGTCTGCCAAGGTAGAAAACTTATCTGTTTCCTTAATAGCCAAAAAGTGTGCAGACTTGGTCAATCGGTCTATTATCACCCAAATAGTGTCATTCCCGCGTTGGGACCTAGGTAGACCTGTGACGAAATCCATGGAAATTTGCTCCCATTTCCACTTCGGGATTTCTGGTTGTTGGAGTACGCCTGCTGGTTTCTGGTACTCTGTCTTGACTCTTGCGCAAGTCAAACATTTGCTGACATATGTTGCTATGTGGGCTTTCATGCCAGGCCACCAATGCGTAGTCTCTAAGTCGTGGTACATCTTATCCGAACACGGATGTACTGAGTAACGGGACTTATGGGCCTCGTCCATCACAAGTTCACGTAGATCTCCATAGAGTGGAACCCAAATGCGCCCTGTTACATAGTAAGCGCCGTCTTCTTTTTGTTCTAGTCGCTGCCTCGATCCTCGCAGGGACTCAGCCCTGATGTTCCCCGGTTTCACTGCTTCAACCTGAGCATTCGAATCTGAGTAGGGAGGTTAGACTGGATGGTAAGTTGCAACGCTCGCACGTGCTTGGGTGTAGTGTCCTTTCGACTGAGGGCGTCTGCCACGACATTGGCTTTGCCCAGATGGTACTTGATTGCGCACTCATAATCATTCAAGAGTTCGACCCACCGACGTTGTCGCATGTTTAATTCCTTTTGCTTGAAGATATGCTCGAGACTCATGTGATCGGTGTAAATGGTGCACCGGGTACCGTACAGGTAATGTCTCCATATCTTAAGAGCAAAAACCACTGCTCCCAGTTCCAAGTCGTGCGTAGTGTAGTTTCTTTTGTGAGTCTTAAGTTGTCGAGAAGCGTAAGCAATAAATTTCTCGCGTTGCATCAGCATGCAACCAAGTCCATGGATAGACGCATCGCAGTAAACCACGAAGTCGTCGGTACCCTCAGGTAACGAGAGAATAGGAGCACTACAGAGGTTATCCTTTAGCTTTTGGAAAGCGGACTCCTGAGCTTCATTCCACTTGTAAGCAATACCCTTCTGGGTGAGTGTCGTGAGAGGTTGAACAATCTTCGAGAATCCCTTGATAAATCTACGATAGTATCCTGCCAATCCCAAGAATTGACGAACTTCGGTCGGAGTCTTAGGTGTAGGCCAATTCTTTATAGAGTCGATCTTAGCTGGGTCAACGTGAATTCCGTCCTTATTGACCACATGTCCAAGAAAATGGACTTCTCGAAGCCAGAAGTCGCATTTTGAGAACTTTGCATACAGTTGCTCCTTGCGAAGGAGTCCAAGAATAAGGCGCAGGTGTTGCTCATGCTCCTCTTGACTTTTCGAGTAGATCAGGATGTCGTCGATAAACACAATTACGAACTTGTCGAGGTAGGGCTTGCACACGCGGTTCATGAGATCCATGAATACTGCAGGCGCGTTAGTCATTCCAAAGGGCACGACGAGGAATTCATAATGACCATAACGAGTTCTGAAGGCAGTTTTGGAGATGTCTTCATCATGGACTCTCAGCTGGTGATAGCCTGATCGCAGGTCAATTTTAGAGTAGTAGCTCGATCCTTGCAACTGATCGAACAGATCGTCGATACGCGGGAGTTGGTAGCGATTCTTGATGGTAACCTTGTTTAGCTCACGATAGTCGATGCACATTCGGAATGTGCCATCCTTCTTCTTAATAAATAGTACTGGTGCTCCCCAGGGTGACGAACTAGGGCGGATAAATCCTTTATCCAATAGTTCTTGTAGTTGCGTAGAAAGTTCCTTTAGTTCTGCGGGGGCTAGTCGATAAGGCGCACGAGCTATAGGTGCTGCTCTGGGAGTTAGCTCGATTTGGAACTCGACCTGACGATGAGGAGGGAGTCCGGGTAGTTCTTCAGGGAATACCTCGGGGTAGTCGCGTACCACCGGAAAATCTTCAATCCTCTTTTCCTTTTCCTGTGTGTCGGTGACGAGTGCTAAGATAGCGGTGTGCCCCTTTTGTAAACACTTCTGGGCCTTTAAGAACGAGATGATGCATGTGACTTCTCCGCCTGTGTCACCTTGAACGATGAGGGGTTTGCCAGAGTGGCGGGGAATATGAACCACTTTCTCTTGACAGAGGATTTCAGCGCAATGTTTGGATAGCCAATCCATACCAATGACGACGTCGAAGCTTCCAAGATTGATAGGGAGAAGATCGATGCTAAACGCCTGACCAGACAATACTAGCTTGCAGTCGTTGATCACATGCGAGGCCTCGATGTTTCTACGATTAGCTAACTCGACGATATGCTTAGAACTTAATAAAGCAGGCGGATGCTTAAGCTTCTTACTAATACGTAAGGATACATAACTAGCATCGGCTCCAGAATCAAATAATACAGAAACATAACGATCATTGAGTAGGAACTTACCCGCCACGACGTTGGGGTCATTCCTTGCTTCTCCAGCTCCAATCACAAAAGCTCTTCCTCTTGCACCATTCCCAGCATTGCTGTTGTTTTGATCGTTGTTTCCAGCTCCCTGGTTGTTGTTGCGGTTCTGGTTCAGTTCAGGGCAATCCCTTCGCATGTGCCCCGTTGCCCCACATTTGTAGCACCCACGGTTGTTTCCTTGCTGCTGTTGTTGTTGTGGTTGTTGCTGATTCTGCCTAGCTGGGAACTGACTCCAACAATCTTTGGCTTCATGCCCCATCTTGTTGCATCGCTGACACTGACTTTTGCCACATGGCCCGCTGTGATGTCGGTTACACTTGTTACACTTGGGGTGGTTCCCTCGATAGCCACCCTGTTGTTGCGGGCCTTTGTTGTTTTCAGTTTTCCTTTGCTGAGTCGGGGCCTGAGTGGGGTTAGCATCCTTGCTTTGGTTTCCTTCCCACTTACACTTGTTATCACCAGAAGTTCCATCAGTAGCACTGATCCTTTTGGGCAACTTGCCCTGTTCCACAGCCTGAACAGTGAGTTTGTGTGCAAGGCGGACGATGGGCTGAATGGTATTGAGGTTGGTTGAGGTCACATGGCTTCGAATTTCTGGGGCCAAACCCTTGATGTACAATTCGACCCTTCGGTACATAGGTCGAGACATGTTCGGGCAAAGAGCAGCATAGTCGTTGGACAGTTTGGTGTAGATCTCAATCTCTGACCCAACCATCTTAAGCTCAAAGTACTCGTTCTCGAGTTTGTGGATGTCATCCCTGTGATAGTACTCTTCCTTGATCATATCCTTGAAATCTTCCCACGCAGTAGCATTAGCAGTTTCCAAACCAAGCATTTGAATTTGTGCCTTCCACCAGGAAAGTGCGTTTCCTTCAAGCGTACCAGTAGCAAACTTCACCCAATTAGCAGGGGGACACTCGCAGACAGCGAACACAGCTTCGACCTTCTCGATCTAGTGCAGAAGGCCTATGGCACCCTCAGTGCCATTGAAAGGGAGAGGCTTGCAATCTATGAAGGTCTTGAAAGTACAAACACGTGGTTGCACAGGCGCATGCTGACCTCCAGGGTGAGCTGCGAAAGCTGTAGCCACTATGTTGATCAGGTTAGTGAACTGAGCCTGAGTCAGGTTAACGTTTCCTCTTCCGCGTCCACTCATCGTCTTCATAACCAGAAAACATAACATGAGTGTGATGTCGTGATGTAGCGAGAATGAGATAGAAGAGGGAGGTGTATCTATCTAACTAGGCAAACTAGTACGTATAGCAGAACAGACAGCATAAAGCAAGCAAGCAAGTAGACACTAGTCCGAGCTATGAGGTCTAATGGGTTGAGTCTTGCACTTGGAGTGTAGTGTCATTGTGAGTCACGGGTTAGAGTTTGGTTTTTCTCAAAAAGATTCCCTTTTTAAAACCATGTTCACTATAACCAATGGCTCTGATACCAATCTGTCACACCCCCAAAATCCACATGCGGAGTACCATCTGCTTGAGGGCGTGACTGACCAGGATCCAACCACCAATTATACTGAGCAATTTAATTAATAGCAAAAGTAGTATTCACCAACCACAGGGTTAGCAAATATCATAATCAAGTTCAAAAGTTTTAAGTTCAAATAGTAACATAAGTAGCGGAAGCATAGACAAAACAGTTTAAAACAAAGTTCATGGTTCAAGTTATTTAGAACCCAACGCAGGGGTTAGACGACCACTACACATCCCCAAGTAGCAAGCTCCTGAGTCACGGGGTACCTGCAAAGCATGCAGTAGGGTATCAACAAAAATGTTGGCGAGTTCACGAGTTGTCCAGTTTTTAATTACCAAAAACTTGTTTCACTAGTTAATTTATCCATTTATGCATGCCATGGGGAGCTACCCCATAAGTAAGCGACTAAACTGTCTTTCCAATACCGAATACTTCATGTGACCGTACGTTTTCGTAAAGTGCCCCGTTTGTCAATGTTCTATCATCATTGACAGATTTTCCAGAGACTATTAGTTCACTCCCGGTCCCATACACGGGCACGGTGTGAGCCTGGTAAGACCTAAATAACGCTATCAACTAATAACCCGTTTGCCTGGCCCCGACGACTAATCGGTATTAAGTAGTAGGGACTTAAGTGATAGAGTTTCGTTTAGTGTTGCTCGTTGCATTTCCGTATAAACAGTAATTAACTAAGAGTACTGCACAAGGGGAGAAAAGTAAGTTTGTATCCCTCACAAGGGGATAGTGTTGCTTTTTAGTTCCGTTTCCCAATCCACCGGGAATGCATGCTTTAATAGTTGTGAACTCACCTTGGGTTGCTCGGCAGATTAGCTTACTTGGTCAAGCTTGCTGGTTACCACGTCCTAACATGGTTACCAGTATAGGTCAGGTTTGGGGGGGGGATACAAGTAATCACGTATATCCTACATGTATCTAACACATAGAATGCATGCAGTTATCATTTAAGTTATTGGGCCTGCTCAAATAATCACACGATATAAACAGTAACAGTTAACACATAGCCCAGTAAAACACATAGTCCAAACATAACACATTGTGGCCCAATAACCAAGGTAGGCAGCCCCGTCGAGACAAGGTGGTCTCGACTCTAGAACACGCAGTCTCGAGTCGCAACCAGGAGATCTCAAGTTATGATTGTCTGGTCTCGAGTGGTGCTGGCATGAGTCGCAACCTCAGAGGTCTCGAGTCCAGTCTCGAGTCGAGATCATGAAGTCTCAAGTCGAGACCTTGCCGGTCTCGAGTCCTTGAAGTCTGTCTCGAGTTGTCACGTTTTGATCTCGAGTCGCAACCGAAGGTCTCGACTCGCAACCACGGTTGCGTGCACATGAAATCCTTCTAGAACCTGCCCAACTTGTACTATCCAATAGAATTGTGATTTCATGAAATTGTGTACTAACCAATAAGATTTCATAAACATGTTTCCTTGTCTAGTTCCTAATCAAAATAGATCAAATAACCAGATTTCAAATATTCATAACAACATTCAAGCACATTCAACACATATTCATCGTATGTTCATCATTTTAGGGTTTTTATAACTTGATCATATTCAAACAAACACATTCACTATGATTCTCGGATTCATTTATGTGGACTAGAAGCAAAACAATGAACCTTCAACACACATACACACAATATGCATTTCATAAGCAACAATCATGTAGCATCTCCTTCTTCTCTTTAAAATATTCATATGCAAGAATCATGATGATGTACAAATTTGCCTCTAGTCATGCATAACATTCATTTCATATTATATCATTCAAAGGTCACTTTGTTAAACACTTATTCTACTCACAAACAAGCACCTTAATCACACATTATCATACATCAAGTAAATCACACTAACAGAATGATGTTAGAATGTAGCAAAGGGGAGAACGATTGAGAGAAGGCCCTTGAGTGATGAACGATGGCTAGCTTCCGAGCTCCAAGCTTCCACTCGTTGATTCTGAGATAATGGAGGTTGATTAGTGGGTTTTAGGGTTTTCTAGAGAGAGAAAGCTAGGAGGAGTGAGAGGGTGTGAGAGTGAGGGAATGTTTGAGAGTTTGGGAGAATGATTGTTGTTCCAAAAGGGGTAATGTAACATTCGTGCCTGTAATCATCATGAACAGTTCAATTATCAATAAAATAATGTAATTTGATCCCAATGTTTGTTTCATTGTGTTTTACATTTTTCATGTTTTGACTTTTATTCAATTCCAAACTCTACATCGCTTTCTGGAGCATTATACGCAAACTGGTGCGTAAACGTACTCAGTTTAATGCGACAAATACTCCGGAACATCAACATATACTCAACATACCTTAAATAACCTTTACATAACTTAGAAATAAGTTTTGAAGGCTTTGGTATAGCAAAAACAAGTTAATTCGCTTACAGGGACTAAACTTGACAAACTGCGAAAGTATGCCAATTTGAACTGTAACGAACATTCCGGAACATGTCCATAAGTTAAACATACCATAAATATCCTTTACATAGCTTAGAAATAGGCTTTGAGAAGTCTGGTATGCTAAAACAAACTTTTGGATCATTCAGGGACTAAAAGTGTCAAAAAGTGCCTAAGTTTGCACTTTTGCGCATAACTTACGTTCTGAATACATCCGGACCTCCAAAAAAATTATGTAAGCATCCTTATATTATGCCTTAGTATTTGGCATGAGAAAAATCCATTCGTCGCGTCATTTGGATCGTCTTTCACGCTTATGCGCATTCCGTCGTAATTAAGCGAACATCGCGATCGTACGGCCAAACGAACCGACATCCGACATATTTTTGGGCATGTTTCATGTCCACAATGTTTAGGCATCATTTTAGGGCCTTAAAGATGACTTTTCAGGTCTTAAAAGGGCTGGAAATGGCTTAAAAACGCAACAGGGGCCAAAAGTGTAAATTCTGCAAGTGGGCAGATCAGAGGACTTCAGGCGACCCGCGTAAGGATTGCCCAAACTTGAGGCGGGGCGCGTGAGACTGTCAGACAGAAGATTTTGCATTTAATGCAGAATCTGGCCTTTCGTTCGATCAAAGGGCGATGCCTTTTCACCCAAATGAAGGGCCAAGGGTCAAATACACTGAATCTAACCCCTGGACACGTGTACGCACGAGATCAAAGCACGTTATTCGATAAAACTATCCTAACGGTTCCACCTTTCCTATAAATACCCCCCCCCCTTTTTGTGTAAAAACCCACAAATCAGATCTAAATGCTCTAAGTTGATGCTTATGCTTCATACCTGAGCTATTGGATCTTGATTAGCACTCGGGGACCCTCCGTAAGTCTTCTTTCGCTCTTTTATTCGCTTTTCGAGTCCGAAAGTCAACGTTTTGTTGACTTTCTGCATTGACCAGCTTATGGTCGATGCGAAGTTCATGGAACTTCATAACGTGAGCGTGATCACGATGGTCATGGTCCGTAGTGACCATACCTACTGATCACCACGCTATCTAGGCTCGGTGACGAGTCGTAGTTTCGGCCAAAATGTGCATTCTTGGATATTTTGTAACCAAACTACTCGTGGGCATCAAAGCCGTTTGTTTTGATGTCAAACCTGTTTCTAAACTTAGTTAAGCATGTTCTAACATGCTTAGCTCGCCACTTTTAGTTTAGTGCTTATATAGGGTCGTAAGGTAAGCGATCTAAACCATCGCTTATGCTTTCGAACCCGACCCTTTTGGTCGGTCATTAGGATCCGACCAAACATATTAGGTGACCATAGCTATAACCTTCCGAGGTTATACCTTGTGGTCACGATGTTAGGCGTTCCGAGCGCGTTCTACGCGAACGACGCGTTAGGGTAGCATAAGCTACCTAAACGGGTCGTGATGGACCATAAGCACTTAGATTAGGTTTCATTTTAGTATGTGGGCTTTGTTAAGCCATATTACACGAGTCTCCATACTCGTTTGGTTTACGAACCCGCGTACTGTCCGATCCTTCCGATTTGGTCCGGTATATTAACATAGCTACCAATTAGGTGCCGTTGATATTCCGTGACCTCTCGCATTACCTGGTTATTTCACAAGAACAACAAAGCAACCTCAGGTGAGTACATAGAACCCCTCTTTTACTGTTTTCTAAACTGTTTTGGGGTGAAACACATGTGCCTATCTGTTACTTTCATGCTTTCCATGTTTTCACATCGTATATCTGCTATGCTCATTAGTACGTTATAGTACATGATTTCATTACATTTTATGCTATGTATGCCCATTGTGTGCGTACTTAGTACATCGATTTACATGAACATTTTTGTTGCATATGTTTACTCAGCATATGGACACATTGATTTACATAAACATTTTTGTTGCATATGTTTACTCAGCATATGGACACATTGATTTACATGAACATTTCTGCTGCATATGTTTACTCAGCATATGGGCACATTGATTTACATGAGCACTTCTGCTTCGTATGTTTACTTAGCATACTTAGTACAATTGTTTACATCACATGCCTTCATTTTGTTATGACATTTGGTTTGTTTAACATGGGACAATACATTCATTAACATTAGCTACGCCGTTCGTTAGTAGGTAGTGGTACCATAGGAATTGACAACTCCCATTCCTGAAGTCCTGGGTTTGATAGGACTGGAAGGAATGACCGAATTCGATATACATAACTTAGATAAACCTTTAATTTGTTTAAGGGTTTATCGCCGCAGTCTCAAGGCTTGGATGTATGCATAGTTTACAATACCGTATAAATGTTATTATCAATTGAGCATGCATTTTCCGCAGAACATAACGTTGATTTAAACCACGTTTTACTTCAACGACTTGTTTTGTGCATATGGTTTAAGTTGATACATTTCGCTTACCATACATGATACATTTTGGGATTACACATTACCTGATTTACATTGAACATAAACACGTCGACATTGACATATACATTTGGTGGTTTACATTTGAACATAAACATTTGACATGATTTACAATAACACTTGACATTTGGATTACACATGAACAACTCACATGGTGGATTGGTTTGGGTAAATGATTTAAGTAACGTGGCG
The DNA here is from genome assembly GCF_002127325.2 of Helianthus annuus. Classification (NCBI taxonomy): domain Eukaryota; kingdom Viridiplantae; phylum Streptophyta; class Magnoliopsida; order Asterales; family Asteraceae; genus Helianthus; species Helianthus annuus. The sequence continues at coordinate 127,197,256 of NC_035444.2, read as the reverse complement.
TATGTAATATGATACAAACATGGTGGATACGCCGCTGGTACTTCCTACATATAAATGTTTGTATAATGTTACATATTGTGGCGTTATCTAAGTCATTACAGTTTAGACACATTACACTTTACATAAGTAACATATTCTCCCAAGACATTATTTTCACAAACAACTTATCTTATTCAACTCATTTTACTTGGTTATTCGTTTAACCTTGCACTTATCTATACATATCGTTTGATGTTATCGTTTTTCAAATGATTTATAAAGCAAAACAAATTACAAGGTTCATGACTGACTGTTATTAAACATTCTTTAAAACTCAAGTCATCAACCCCATTTTCACAAAACCTATGTATCTCACAGGCATTTTTATGCTGACGTACCTACTTTCACATGTGTTTTCAGGAGCTATTCCATAGGACGATGGTCATGATTCTAGGGCGGACCTGTGCCTTAGAGCCTAAAAATGAAGTTTGAACTAGCTTAATTATGTTTTGATTTCTGTACTCTCTTTCTAAGACAATGTAACACCTTTGTTTATAAATAAAATACAACTTGTATGCCATGGTTATGAAACAATTTAATTCTGTCCACGACACTCCCCGGCGTTTCCGCCGCGGTTGCATGTTACACGCGGCCGGGGTGTGACAGAAGAGTTGGTATCAGAGCCATTGGTTATAGGGAATTAGGTTATTAGTAATGCTTTGACCTAGACTATAACTTTCTAGGACCCTAACACAAGTTATCTTGTGTTTAGAGTTTAAAACATGCACATCACCTATCCTTAGGTGATAACCACGACGGGAACTTCGGTTCCGAATCCGCTTTGAAAATTAATCATCTGTTCTAGGATAATTGATTACTAGGTTTTGAACCCTCTGTTATAAGGTTTTGAACCCCTTTGGATTTTCAAAAATCCCGTCAAAGTTTTGGGTTAATAGTGTGAACACGTGCGAACTGGAAGGGTGAATGCCTGTACCCTGAGTTTTCTGTCTAAGGCTAGAGTGTTCGTACAAATCCACATAATCGGACCAGTCACTCTTACCTGGGAACTCTTGGGGTGAGTGTTCACTTATAGGCGAGCATGTCTTCGCGATACACTGATTCTGACCCATTTACTTTGACTAGACATTTCACGTCGCCTATTTACTTTGCGATGCATAACCGCCATCTTTGCTTTTGATTGCTTTTGCTTCATCTCATTCTCTTCATCCAATCATCTCACTCGTTTCATTTCATGTTTTTCTCTTCTAGAATGCCTCCTCGACGCGACAACCAGATAGCTACTGCCGAGCTGGCGGAGATTATTGCGCAGCAGATGGCTGCTCAATTTCCGAATCTCTTTGCTCAATGGAACCAGGCCAACAACAACAATGGTACATGCAAATACAAGGATTTTAACCAGGCTAAGCCACTCAAGTTTAGTGGTTCTGAGGGAGCAACTGGGCTTCTTCAGTGGTTCGAAAGCATCGAGAACACTTTTCGCCATGTGCAATGTCCGGATAATCGCAAGGTCGAGTTTTCTTCGAGCGTGTTTCAGAAGAGGGCTCTTACATGGTGGAATGGGGTTATGAGAGATCAAGGTGCAGAAGTTGCTCTAGCTCAGACATGGGCTCAACTGAGAGCTCTTATGATGAGGGAGTTTTGTCCTCGTCATGAGCAACGAGCGTTGGAGAAAGAATTTGATGTGTTGAAGCAAGATAGTGGCGAGCACAGGGCTTATACAGATAGGTTTGAGGAGCTGAGTCTTCTTTGCCCGAATATGGTTACCCCACTCGATAAGGCCATCGAAAGATACATCGACGGCCTACCTGACTCAGTACAAGACATCCTTACTGGTAGCAACCCTACCACACTTCGTCAGGCGATCGAGTTATCAGCGACGTTGACTGAGTCGCAAATTCGAAAGAATAAATTGCACAGGAAGGGTGATAAGGGCAAGAAGCAGTCGGCTGACAAGGAGGATAGTAAGAAAGGCCAGAACAAGAATGGAAAAGATTCTGGCTCATCAAAGAGGTCAAGGAAGCGTAAGGCTTCCCAAAATTTTGCTGTCACTGCCCAAGCAAACCAGGCAGCTCCCAACCAGCCTCCAGCAAAGAAACCCTACTCAGGAAGTGCACCTTTGTGCAATCGATGCAACAGTCACCACCAGCCACAATATCAGTGCCGTTTCTGTACTAACTGTGGGAAGTCAGGTCATCTTGCCGATGTTTGTCGGTTTGCTCAGAATCACGCAGTCCAGAACCCTGCTCAACAGGTTGCTCAACAACAGGGTCAGGCTGCACGACCAAACTACCCACCAGGTGCTTGTTATAACTGTGGGGATCTGACCCACTACAGAAATCGGTGTCCAAGACTAGTCAACCAGAACCAGAATGCAAACCAGAATCCGGCACCGGCTCGAGGTCGAGTCTTTAACATGAATGCACAAGAAGCACAAGCAGACAACGAGGTGGTGAACGGTACGTTCTTTATTAATAATCAGCCAGCATCTGTTCTTTTTGATTCGGGTGCCGACAAGAGTTTCGTGTCATTGTCTTTCGAGACAATGCTTCGCGTGTCTAGAACGAAACTAGGTAAACCTTTGACAGTAGAGGTTGCCAGTGGTGAACCCATTGTTCTAAATTCTGTTCTACGCAACTGCCAGTTGAATCTTAACGACCAAATTTTTCCTATTGACCTCACGCCAATGCAACTTGGAAGCTTCGACGTTATAGTGGGAATGGATTGGTTATCCAAGCATCGCGCAGAGATAGTTTGTTCTGAGAAGATTGTTCGTGTGCCGCTGTCTACAGGCGAGATCCTACAGGTTCGTGGTGAGAAGCCTGCCGGTGGACTCAAACTCATGTCTTGTTTTAAAGCACGGAAGTATCTGCGAAAGCACTATGTGGCGTTCTTAGCACATGTTACAGCAGATAAAGGCAAGGGTAAGTCTATTTCAGATATTCCTGTCGTTCGGGATTATTCCGAAGTATTCCCTGAAGACTTACCTGGTCTACCTCCAGCACGCCAAGTCGAGTTCCGTATTGATCTCGTACCTGGTGCAAATCCCGTTGCCAGAGCTCCATACCGTCTTGCACCGTCAGAGATGCAAGAATTATCTAAACAGCTTCAGGAGCTCTCCGACAAAGGTTTCATCCGTCCTAGCTTTTCACCTTGGGGTGCTCCCGTTCTCTTTGTAAAGAAGAAGGATGGATCTTTTAGGATGTGTATCGATTATCGTGAGCTTAACAAGCTTACCATCAAAAATCGATATCCCCTACCTCGCATTGATGATCTCTTCGATCAATTACAAGGCGCATCTTACTTTTCAAAGATTGATCTACGATCTGGATATCATCAGCTTCGTGTACATGAAGAAGACATTCCCAAGACAGCGTTCCGTACTCGTTATGGACATTACGAGTTCACAGTCATGCCATTTGGTTTGACTAATGCTCCTGCTGTTTTCATGGACTTAATGAATAGGGTCTGCAAGCCTTATTTAGATAAGTTCATCATCGTTTTCATTGACGACATTTTGATATATTCTAAAACGCGAGCTGATCATGAGCAACATCTTCGTCTTACATTGGAACTCCTAAAGAAAGAACAACTTTTCGCCAAATTCTCCAAGTGTGAATTTTGGCTTAAAGAGGTTCAATTCTTAGGACATATTGTCAACGAACAAGGTATTCATGTAGATCCCTCCAAGATCAGTGCGATTAAGGATTGGGATACACCTACTACCCCTACTGAAGTTCGTTCTTTTCTTGGTCTAGCGGGTTATTACCGCCGCTTCATAGAAAATTTCTCGAAGATTGCAGTTCCTCTAACTGCTCTAACTCAGAAGAACAAGCCATTTGATTGGGGAGTCGAACAAGAGGAAGCGTTTCAGACTTTGAAACAAAAGCTTTGCGACGCGCCTGTCCTAACATTGCCTGAGGGCAACGATGATTTCGTCGTTTATTGCGACGCATCTAAATTAGGACTTGGTTGCGTCCTAATGCAAAGAAACAAAGTCATAGCATACGCATCAAGGCAGTTGAAGATACATGAGAAGAACTACACCACTCATGATCTTGAGTTGGGTGCAGTTGTCTTCGCTCTCAAAATTTGGAGACACTATTTGTACGGTACAAAGTGTGTGGTTTTCACTGACCACAAAAGTCTTCAACATATCTTCAATCAAAAAGAGCTCAACATGAGACAACGACGTTGGGTTGAACTTCTAAACGACTACGACTGCGAGATTCGCTACCATCCTGGTAAGGCGAATGTCGTAGCCGATGCATTGAGTCGCAAGGAACGTATTAAGCTTCATTGTGTACGTGTCCAATCTGTTGTTCAAACCGATATCCAAGCCCGTATTTCTCAGGCTCAACAAGCCTGTGTTTCACAAGGTTTAATGGATAAGGAATTTCCTTATCACATAACACCTGCTCTTGAACTGAAAGACAATGGATCGTACTATTTCATGGACCGTTTGTGGGTCCCAAGCCAAGATGATCTTCGTACCTTGCTTATGGATGAAGCCCATAAGTCTCGTTATTCCATTCATCCTGGCTCAGATAAGATGTATAAGGATCTTCGTATTCAGTATTGGTGGCCTGGTATGAAGAAAGACATTGCCTTATACGTATCTAAATGCCTTACTTGTCTTAAGGTTAAGGCAGAACATCAGCGTCCTTCTGGTTTATTGGAACAACCGGAGATCCCAGTTTGGAAATGGGAAAACATTACTATGGATCTCATTACTAAACTCCCGCGCACAAAGAAAGGTCACGATGCCATCTGGGTAGTCGTTGATCGTCTTACCAAGTCAGCACATTTCTTGCCAATCCGTGAGGATTATTCAGCTGACAGACTTGCTCAAATCTACGTAGATGAAATTGTAGCTAGACATGGTGTTCCTTTGAGCATCATTTCTGACAGAGATGCTCGTTTCACTTCTCATTTTTGGAGAACCATGCAATCTGCTATGGGGTCTCAACTCAATTTAAGCACAGCTTATCATCCGCAAACGGATGGTCAATCTGAAAGAACAATCCAGACACTGGAGGATATGCTTAGAGCTTGTGTGATAGACTTTGGTGGTAGTTGGGATTCACATCTTCCATTGATTGAATTCTCCTACAACAACAGTTATCACTCCAGCATCAACATGGCTCCTTTCGAGGCTCTCTATGGTCGAAAATGTCGTTCACCAGTCTGCTGGAATGAGATTGGCGAGGCTCAACTTACTGGACCTGCCCTCATTTTGGAGACAACAGAAAAGGTAAAGAAAGTTCGTGATAACCTTCAGACAGCTAGAAGCCGTCAGAAGAATTACGCGGACCAAAAACGCAAACCCTTGGATTTTCAAGTCGGTGATCGTGTATTACTTAAGGTCTCACCTTGGAAAGGTGTGATCAGATTTGGAAAGAAAGGAAAACTTGCACCTAGATATGTTGGACCATTCAAGATCGTCGAAAGAATCGGTAAGGTAGCCTACAGACTTGAGTTACCTCCTGAACTTGGAAATGTTCATCCAACCTTTCACGTATCCAATCTCAAGAGGTGTTTAGCTGATGAAAACCTCCACATACCGCTTGACGAAATTCGTGTTGATGAAACACTAAAATTTGTTGAGAAACCGGTAGAAATCATGGAACGTGAAGTCAAGTGGCTCAAACGCAAGCGCATTCCTTTGGTCAAGGTTCGTTGGGAATCTAAGCGTGGACCCGAGTTTACTTGGGAACGTGAAGACCAAATGAAGGCAAAATATCCGCATCTTTTTCAATCAGTTTCCTCTAAATAAATTTCGGGACGAAATTTCCACAAGTAGGGGAGACTGTAACATTCGTGCCTGTAATCATCATGAACAGTTCAATTATCAATAAAATAATGTAATTTGATCCCAATGTTTGTTTCATTGTGTTTTACATTTTTCATGTTTTGACTTTTATTCAATTCCAAACTCTACATCGCTTTCTGGAGCATTATACGCAAACTGGTGCGTAAACGTACTCAGTTTAATGCGACAAATACTCCGGAACATCAACATATACTCAACATACCTTAAATAACCTTTACATAACTTAGAAATAAGTTTTGAAGGCTTTGGTATAGCAAAAACAAGTTAATTCGCTTACAGGGACTAAACTTGACAAACTGCGAAAGTATGCCAATTTGAACTGTAACGAACATTCCGGAACATGTCCATAAGTTAAACATACCATAAATATCCTTTACATAGCTTAGAAATAGGCTTTGAGAAGTCTGGTATGCTAAAACAAACTTTTGGATCATTCAGGGACTAAAAGTGTCAAAAAGTGCCTAAGTTTGCACTTTTGCGCATAACTTACGTTCTGAATACATCCGGACCTCCAAAAAAATTATGTAAGCATCCTTATATTATGCCTTAGTATTTGGCATGAGAAAAATCCATTCGTCGCGTCATTTGGATCGTCTTTCACGCTTATGCGCATTCCGTCGTAATTAAGCGAACATCGCGATCGTACGGCCAAACGAACCGACATCCGACATATTTTTGGGCATGTTTCATGTCCACAATGTTTAGGCATCATTTTAGGGCCTTAAAGATGACTTTTCAGGTCTTAAAAGGGCTGGAAATGGCTTAAAAACGCAACAGGGGCCAAAAGTGTAAATTCTGCAAGTGGGCAGATCAGAGGACTTCAGGCGACCCGCGTAAGGATTGCCCAAACTTGAGGCGGGGCGCGTGAGACTGTCAGACAGAAGATTTTGCATTTAATGCAGAATCTGGCCTTTCGTTCGATCAAAGGGCGATGCCTTTTCACCCAAATGAAGGGCCAAGGGTCAAATACACTGAATCTAACCCCTGGACACGTGTACGCACGAGATCAAAGCACGTTATTCGATAAAACGATCCTAACGGTTCCACCTTTCCTATAAATACCCCCCCCCTTTTTGTGTAAAAACCCACAAATCAGATCTAAATGCTCTAAGTTGATGCTTATGCTTCATACCTGAGCTATTGGATCTTGATTAGCACTCGGGGACCCTCCGTAAGTCTTCTTTCGCTCTTTTATTCGCTTTTCGAGTCCGAAAGTCAACGTTTTGTTGACTTTCTGCATTGACCAGCTTATGGTCGATGCGAAGTTCATGGAACTTCATAACGTGAGCGTGATCACGATGGTCATGGTCCGTAGTGACCATACCTACTGATCACCACGCTATCTAGGCTCGGTGACGAGTCGTAGTTTCGGCCAAAATGTGCATTCTTGGATATTTTGTAACCAAACTACTCGTGGGCATCAAAGCCGTTTGTTTTGATGTCAAACCTGTTTCTAAACTTAGTTAAGCATGTTCTAACATGCTTAGCTCGTCACTTTTAGTTTAGTGCTTATATAGGGTCGTAAGGTAAGCGATCTAAACCATCGCTTATGCTTTCGAACCCGACCCTTTTGGTCGGTCATTAGGATCCGACCAAACATATTAGGTGACCATAGCTATAACCTTCCGAGGTTATACCTTGTGGTCACGATGTTAGGCGTTCCGAGCGCGTTCTACGCGAACGACGCGTTAGGGTAGCATAAGCTACCTAAACGGGTCGTGATGGACCATAAGCACTTAGATTAGGTTTCATTTTAGTATGTGGGCTTTGTTAAGCCATATTACACGAGTCTCCATACTCGTTTGGTTTACGAACCCGCGTACTGTCCGATCCTTCCGATTTGGTCCGGTATATTAACATAGCTACCAATTAGGTGCCGTTGATATTCCGTGACCTCTCGCATTACCTGGTTATTTCACAAGAACAACAAAGCAACCTCAGGTGAGTACATAGAACCCCTCTTTTACTGTTTTCTAAACTGTTTTGGGGTGAAACACATGTGCCTATCTGTTACTTTCATGCTTTCCATGTTTTCACATCGTATATCTGCTATGCTCATTAGTACGTTATAGTACATGATTTCATTACATTTTATGCTATGTATGCCCATTGTGTGCGTACTTAGTACATCGATTTACATGAACATTTTTGTTGCATATGTTTACTCAGCATATGGACACATTGATTTACATAAACATTTTTGTTGCATATGTTTACTCAGCATATGGACACATTGATTTACATGAACATTTCTGCTGCATATGTTTACTCAGCATATGGGCACATTGATTTACATGAGCACTTCTGCTTCGTATGTTTACTTAGCATACTTAGTACAATTGTTTACATCACATGCCTTCATTTTGTTATGACATTTGGTTTGTTTAACATGGGACAATACATTCATTAACATTAGCTACGCCGTTCGTTAGTAGGTAGTGGTACCATAGGAATTGACAACTCCCATTCCTGAAGTCCTGGGTTTGATAGGACTGGAAGGAATGACCGAATTCGATATACATAACTTAGATAAACCTTTAATTTGTTTAAGGGTTTATCGCCGCAGTCTCAAGGCTTGGATGTATGCATAGTTTACAATACCGTATAAATGTTATTATCAATTGAGCATGCATTTTCCGCAGAACATAACGTTGATTTAAACCACGTTTTACTTCAACGACTTGTTTTGTGCATATGGTTTAAGTTGATACATTTCGCTTACCATACATGATACATTTTGGGATTACACATTACCTGATTTACATTGAACATAAACACGTCGACATTGACATATACATTTGGTGGTTTACATTTGAACATAAACATTTGACATGATTTACAATAACACTTGACATTTGGATTACACATGAACAACTCACATGGTGGATTGGTTTGGGTAAATGATTTAAGTAACGTGGCGTATGTAATATGATACAAACATGGTGGATACGCCGCTGGTACTTCCTACATATAAATGTTTGTATAATGTTACATATTGTGGCGTTATCTAAGTCATTACAGTTTAGACACATTACACTTTACATAAGTAACATATTCTCCCAAGACATTATTTTCACAAACAACTTATCTTATTCAACTCATTTTACTTGGTTATTCGTTTAACCTTGCACTTATCTATACATATCGTTTGATGTTATCGTTTTTCAAATGATTTATAAAGCAAAACAAATTACAAGGTTCATGACTGACTGTTATTAAACATTCTTTAAAACTCAAGTCATGAACCCCATTTTCACAAAACCTATGTATCTCACAGGCATTTTTATGCTGACGTACCTACTTTCACATGTGTTTTCAGGAGCTATTCCATAGGACGATGGTCATGATTCTAGGGCGGACCTGTGCCTTAGAGCCTAAAAATGAAGTTTGAACTAGCTTAATTATGTTTTGATTTCTGTACTCTCTTTCTAAGACAATGTAACACCTTTGTTTATAAATAAAATACAACTTGTATGCCATGGTTATGAAACAATTTAATTCTGTCCACGACACTCCCCGGCGTTTCCGCCGCGGTTGCATGTTACACGCGGCCGGGGTGTGACAGGTAAGCCGGCTAATACAAGGATTTTTATACTCTCCCGAGTAAGTGCACCCTAAGGCATTACGAGTGGGCTAAGGGAGGGGTGTGGCCCAATCGGCCCAACTGTTCACTCGAGACCGAGTGGTCTCGAGTCGGGTTCGCGGTCTCGGCTCACTTCGTACATATGTTTATACCTATGCATATGTATATATATATATTATACGTACACATTATAGCACACCAAGATAAATCACAAACTTTTATTTACTATAATATACACATAATGTCGATACAAGATATTTGCTCGAGAAAACCTAGAGTGTCACAGAGAGAAAAGATAGAGATAGAGATTGAGGATGCTTACACTGTCAGATACTTTGGAAAAGCACTAGAAGATTGATAAAGACAGAAGTTTTTGAAGACTCGACACTGAAGACTTTGTCAACATCCAAAGGGGAGTCTATTTGTGCATATGTCTGTCGACTTCGTCTTGTATCGAGTCGTGTAATAGGCTTGACAGATCAGGGCTCGTAGTACGAGAAAAACGAGAAAAATACAAATTGTGACCATTTCGCACGAAATGGTGAAGCCATTTCGCACGAAATGGTGAAGCCATTTCGTACGAAATGACCATTTCGCATGAGCTGTTCCGTGTGGAATGGGTTACCTATAAATACGTGCCTTGTCCATTTCATTTGTAACTTTGTGATTCTGGTACCGAGGTGCTGTCGAAGTGTCTCCAGGTTGTAATACATTGTTTTATCAATAAACAAGACAATTAGAGTGTATATCAAGCAGATTCAAAGTCGATACGTTAGTTTCCGCCTCTCGTATTCATCGAGAACTTTTCTGAACGACTCGTTTTGGTCGTGAAAATGATCCTACACTTTTATTTTCAACTTTTGAGGTTTGAACATCGAACGGATTGCCGTCTGGTTGGATTACCATCCGATCAGATTACCACCCGACCATGTGATGTTTAGACTTCAACACTTGAACAATTTTCAACATGTTCAATGCATAATGAGTTCCAAATGGATTGCCACCCGATCGGATTATAATCCGATCGAGTGACAAACTGCTGTGAACTTGTTCTCACTAGAGTGTCCTACCAATCGGATTGTCGCCCGATCGGACCGCCGATCGATCGACCGACCTAAAAGGTAGAGATACTTCTCTGTTTTCAAAATGCTACAACAAAAACTTCAAAGTACAAGCCATCATACACAAACACATCCATCCCAAACGAGGCAACAATCCAATCGAATGGTCACCCGATCGGATGACCATCCGAACGGATTGTCACCCGATCGACTGGCCATCCGATCGGATTGCCATCTGATCGGATTACTGTCTGATCCACTGACACTTGTACCGTTTTGCACGCCGCTTATCTTTTATGCTATCGTTCTGATTAGGCTAATCTTGCTCTAAGCGCTCCCTTCAATCCATCATCGCTGTGAGTATACTCGAACCCTTTTTGCTTTACGCACTTTTGGGTGTTACATACGTTACTTATTCTAAAACACATCGAACACACTATGCAATACTTTAACGCTAACTGTTACCGCATGTTATACGTGGCTTAATGAATGCTTGTTTGTTATGTTTATACATGGATTGCTGTCTACCTGCCTTAGCAACGATAGTACTATAGTTTGGACTCAGCACCTGTTCATTCAGGGGTTGTTAAGGACAATTAATCACATGGGTCACAGTGGTGAACATGTATTACGAACTGCCTTGCGTAGTCAACCCGCAGTCATTGGTATTGATAGGATCATGTCGATAACTTAAGTGCTTCATTTTACACTGTGTACGTGTTGGTTATGCGTAAACGATTTCGAACTCTATTATATCTATTAAACTTGTATGCTCACCTTTACACTATGTGTATTAACTTTTACTTTAACGTATGTGGCAGGTGCTTAAGATGTTTAAATGCTTGGCTTGCTGTGAAATCGAGGCTAGGAAAGGTCTAGAAACCAATAAACGAATTGTCTGTATTTAAATTCTGAGTTGTCGAAACAGAACAATTTGTCTTGACTTTGCCTGTAATAATTATGTTACTTTTTGTGTCATGGTATGGGACGTGATACTTTAAATCATTGGTAACCATAGTTGTTATGGAAACTTCTGGACAATCTGTTTCGCTCAGTGCCACGCCCCGATGTTTCCACCATCGGTTGGGGTGTGACATGTTCGTGTTCGTTCATTTAACTTTAACTGAACACGAACACGAACATATAATCGAACACCTTTTTTTGTTCGTGTTCGTTCATTAAGAAATCAGGCATGTTCGTGTTCGTTTATGTTCGTTCGTTTAAAGCTAAACGAACAGTTCACGAACATAAACGAACATAAAAAAAATTAACTGAACATATTTGAATAAACATAAATTAACATGATTGAAGAAACAAGTCTAATATATTACATTTCATCCGAAAACACATCTAAATAAGGGTTCGTAGATATATTAATTAGTTATATTTATATAACTAGTTAGAAAACCTAATATTTATATAAATATAACTATTTATGTATTTATTAAAATTTAAACGAACATAAACGAACGTTCACGAACATAAAAGAATGTTCACGAACATAAATGAACGAACACAAGGTGTGTTCATGTTCGTTCATTTATTTAAACGAACAAATTTTTTTGTTCGTGTTCGTTCTTTTATTAAATAAACGAACATAAGCAAACTTCCCGCCGAACAAGTTCATGAATAGTTCATGAACGTTCGGTTCGCTTATAGGCCTACACATCATATTTGAAGCCCTAACCCTAATTCGATCGATCCATAGAATTGAAGTGTCCCAAAATCCAAAATTGAAGAGCTCCCCGTCTTGAAACAATGGTGTTATGCACTAATTGTGGATCTCATACAATTTTGAAGACTTCGTTGACATCTACAAACCCTGGATGTAGGTTCTTTTGCTGCATCACTGGTCGAAGGGGCTGTGGGTTTGTGGAATGGGTAGAGGGTCCATCGTGTCAAAGGGAAATTGAAGTCTTTCGACATTTTATGCATAAAAAACAACCTATAACGGTGGCAAATCAAGTTAGGGAGCATGAAGAACAACGTTTATTTCTAGCAAATGAAAGTAGGCACCATCAAGAACAAGCTTTAAGGATGGCAGTAAAGTATACAAGAATAAAGATGATCTTAATGTTTAGCTAGGTTTTTTATTCTTCTTATATGGTTATGGATTGTGTTTTAGGATGTCTTTTGGATATGTAATGGGAATGTAATCTGGTTTATAAAGTACCTTTTATGATGTTAATGCAATGGTAGGGTTTATGTACTTGCTGAAGTTTGTCCAATGAAATGGTATGTTTTGTGGAAGGTTGGTGAAAATTGACCAAACGGAAACATGACCAAATGACAAACCAACGCTGCAACAAGTAATGACCAATGGTATGGTTCATCTCAAATGACATACCAACACTGCAACAAGTAATGACCAAAGATACAAGTAATGACCAAAGACACATTGTAACTAATAACTATACCAAAACAAATACTTCACAACAAAGGTAACAGTTAAACTAAGTTAAACTAATGACCAAATGACCAAAACTAATAAATAAATGATCAAAACAAATACCCTAATGACCAAATTATAAACTAATGACCATAACAGTTAAACTAATGAACATAACATAATAGTTAAACATAATTCATTACCATTACCACAAACCAAAAGACAACAACAGTTAAACATAATTCATTACCATTACCACAAACCAAAAGACAACTAAATATAGCAGTTTACAAGAGAAATATCACACATGTTCTTAGACATGATACATAATGAAGGCATGTACCAAAACATTCAAAATACATGTTCAAATAACATAACCAAGACATGTTACCACTAAACTATTCAATATCAGCCTCCTTGCCACTCCTCCTATTATGACCCCTCTTCATACACTTGGTGCATTCCAATGTTTCACATTTCTTTGACATCTTACCACTGGATTCCATCTGTTGATTTAACTCACTGATTTCCACAGCAGATCTCTTCCTTTTCTTTCTTGGTGTGCCTACTTGCTTGTGCTACTTCAGTGGAAGCAACTTTGTAGGGCATGTGGAAGGTGTCCATAAGTCTTGACCATCGACTAGATCAATTACATGGGAATACACATCCTTCTAGGTCTGCAACTAGTATGAACTATCAACCCACTTTTCCAAAACACCATCATCTTTGTCATGTAGGGCCAAGCTCCAAGTACAAGCAACTGCGTGCTTGCAAGGGATGCCAGTCATGTCCCACTTTCTGCAAAAGCAAGTTTTCAGTTGCAAGTTGACTGTTTTGGAGTCTCTTGGGCCATTAACCTGGTACTTGTTGATACAACTAAAAATAACAGTGTATTCAGCGGCTTCTTATATGATCTTGTCTTGGGTTTCTGTTGCATAAGGGGTAAGAGGCCCTTTACTCTTTGCAATCAGTTTGTGCACCACAACATTCCTTGTCATTAGGTATTCGCTGATGTATTCTAGGCTGGTAATGATTAGTTTATCCCTTGCATTTATTAGCTACCTATTGAAGACTTTACAAATGTTGTTTAGTAAAATATCACATTTTGCCCAACCTGTTTAAAGGAAACATGTCAGTTATTAGGCAACCATTAGAAACTGACTTAACATATGTGAGAATCACAAGTCTTACCAATAAACGGGTACCTAGTCCAATGTTTAACTGTGATCCGTTTCAACCAATCATGAAGCTTCTTATCTTCCATCTTGATGTCTAGCATTACATGATCAAACCAGGGTGTTGTTGTTGTAGATGCAGTATTCCAGAATAGTCCCTTTATCTTATCACCCCTCCATTTAGCATTGGCCTTCATATTTTCATGTATATGCCTTATACAATATGTATGCTTTGCCCTAGGAAACACTTTACTAACTGCAGGTAATATTCCCTATATAAAATAAAGGCCAGTTTCAGTAAGGATACTTGATAAGGAACAACATAAAATTATACAAGTTATATAAATAGAAGAACACCTTTTGTCTGTCACTTATAAAAGTGAAGTTAGCATTAGATGGCAAATCCAGATCTTGTGCAAGTTGTTCTAAAAACCAAGTCCAAGTGCTAGTTGTTTCTGACTCAACCACAACAAAAGCAATAGGATAAATCCCATTGTTTCCATCCACCCTTGAATTCTGGATCATTACCATCCTCCTCTGTTTGCCTCTTTTTGTAAGCTTTCTTTTTAGTAGCATTTGCCTCAAGATTGCCCTCACTATCCTCCTCTATTGCCTCTTTTCGCTAGTTTTCTTTTTAGTAGCATTTGCATTCATACTGCCATCAATATCCTCTTCACTAAGCTCATAATCAGCATTAAACTCTGGATCTTCAGAATCTTTAGTACCCTCATATTGGACCTCATGACTGCTACCATCACCATCACCTTCACTATCATCACCACTGCCTTCACTATCACCACCACCACCTGGACTATCATCACCACCTCCTGGACTATCATTACCACCACAACCTTGTGCCTGTGTCAAATCTCCTAAATCAAGACCATGTTGAGGCTCTTGATGTTGTTCAGGCATAGTCACACTTAATGGTTCCTATGTCAAGTCTCCTAAATCCACTTTTTGAACTTTCTCAACATATAACTCTACAACCTTAGTCACTGTTGGATGTTTAATTAACCTAAGAATATCAACATCACTACCTATTGGCCTTAACCCAAAATCCATATCTTCACCTGGAACCCTATTAGAACATCTAGATCCTTATCCATGTAACCAAGTTCAATCATCATGTCATTGATTATTATTCGCGAGAAATAGTCTGCATTCACCTTATCAACATATGAGATTCGAATATAGTGAGCTCACCAACATGGTGAACTTCCAGGGTAAACAACTCAGGTTCGTGTACTGAAACGTTTATACAACCAACATTAGTGATGATCTATACCGGATGAAAAATAAACGAGTAAAAAAAAACAAATGTGAAGAGCATAGACCTACCGTATGCAAGTTGGGGTTTGACATTTGAATGTTGAGTTGCTCAAAGCCTCCGGTTTGGGTTATTGTCGTCTTCATGATCCATTGTTGCAATGGTTTGATCGGTGAGTACGCACGTGGATGAAGGGTGTTAATCGACGGAGAAGTTTGGGAATTAGGGTAGGGTATGTTGGTTATTGGAGGGAAATGTTGTGGTTTATTTATCTAACACTAAAAAAGTGAGTGACTTAACTGGGTTTTAGTTTTTGAACTGAAATGATACGTTTTCAGTATGTTAGGAGGAATCTAGTGCAATTTTGAAAATTGGTATGAAATGCCAAAAGTAAACAAACCAAAGGGACGAAAATGACAGTTAACTCGGAAACCTCTGGCAGTTAACTCGGAAACCTCAATAAGATACCTAAGAAAGTATATATCAAGTCTATGGGCCACATATACGGATAAAACTTATACCAAAAGGTAACATGTTATAGGCAGCAGATTTATTATAACCAGCATGTAACTTTATGTAAGTGATTGTTTTCTGGTAAATGGAAATTATTAGACATTAATACATTACAGATTATTCGGTGGTTTATGGGGACATCTATCTACATTTATATTAATTTTCTAGACGTTAACATCTAATAGTCTGTTTCATCGTCTTCATCATCACCATTGTCATCACTAATGTTGTAGTCTGCATCACGCAATGGAATTTGATTCATCATAAATCTATAGTTGTCGCCTTCTTCTATCTCCCATTGTCTCTTCAGTTCTGCGATGGTTTTAGATGCTGCGGCTGCAATGGTTGGGTTGCTATCTTCTGCCAGTCTCTGCAAAGTCAAATGTCCAAAATACCCTTTCATCATGAAAAAATAAAGAGGAAGACGGTTTGAGTAATGAGGATTTGGGGGCAAACAAGTAGTTTATACTTCCATAAGACGCTATTTGTTGAAATTAGCGGTGAGTGTTTTTTATGCATACTACTTCCAAAAAGTAAATAGCATTGTTTTTCTAAGTTCTCACAATATTTAAAGTCCTAATATTTATGGAAAAAAATGGAGAAAGAAGTGTTAACAAACCCGTCAAGTAATAGAAAGTAACTGTTTTGACCCGTTAACAAACCCACCATTTTGTCACCTGGAGTCAAGACCAACGGTTACCTGTAAAGCTCCCATGCCTGCATTTCCAAGAGTCCACATCGATGGTGCAACGGATAGAGCATTAGCCAATGCTTTTCTGAAACATAAAGAAACGAGCATAGAGCACTAGTAAGGCGTTGACAACCTTAGTTATTACAACTCATATTTGTATGTGTTAAATAACTTCCTAATCTTCGTCCTTGTGATGGTGGGCTTAGCGGTCGGAAACATGGAGCAGTATAAATTATAAAGCAGAGGTCTAGGGATCAAATCCCGACACCATGCCATTTGTCTGTTGTTTACACCATTTACCTCGTTACCCAAACATCCAAGTCCCTTTAACTAGAGCTCATTTAATAAAATAGCTCGAGCTACGGAGCCTGAAGCTCGCGAGCAAACAAGCCTACTATTGTTACTGTATATAATAATTTGCTATGTATAAATAAATAAAATGATTAAATAAACAATAAACTAGTCATGTCCGATCTTAAGTTAAATGAGCCAGCTTGAGCTCTCTTAGGTTAACGAGCCGAACCCAAGGCGAGCCCGTGATCGGCTCGTATACATCATAACTATAAGTGCACTGTTTTATTCTTCCCGTACATGTACTTAAGTATTATACTAGTCACCGAAAAGAAGCTTAAGGACCAAAAACAAGATTAAAAAAAAAAAAAATCAAACTATAATGATAAATCAAGAGATCTACCTTGTATTGACGTCTGGAGAACTTGAGCACTCTACCAATAATGATACACTACCTTTACCATCCATTGCATCAAGATCCATCAGTGTGGCAACCAACAACTCAAGCTGCAAATATGTACAAAAAGGAGAGATGAAATTAGTATTACACTTTCAATAACACCATAATTTTCACCTTTTGAACTTTGGGCTTACTTCTTCAGGGTCATTGTAGTCAATTCCATCAGCCTCTGAGAGTGCAGATGCCATATCCTGATAAGCTTCCTGAATATCTTCCAAATATTCATATCTAGTTTCACATCTAACATAATACTAATAAGGAGATGTTTGGATTTCTGATAACTAATTTTTAATAATCAGTTTTATACAACAAACCTGATTATCGGATAATAACTTAGGTTCTCTTCATTTAAAGAAGAAAAAAGAGAAGTCGTCTTTTTTGTCATGTATCAGTATCAGATTTTGATAGACTCAAAATATCTACTGATATAGTTTCAATATTAAATAATCAGATGCAAAACACAAATCCAAGCATCCCTAATATGTGTTGAGATTGAAAAGCTAACAGACCTGAAGAGCAGTAATGCGATCAGTTGACACCTCCCCAGGGAAAAAGTCGAGGACTTTTCCATTCTTTTCAAGTGTTATTTGGCCTGCCATGTCATCAAAAGATAGAGCTCCATTTCTCCTATACAACAATTTAAATCAGTTAGAAGAGAACAAAGATCTATGAAAGATATTTACTCAATTCGTAAAACAAAGAAGGTTCACTTTGACTTTTTAGGTCAAATGAGTTGCCATTTCAAGCTTTAACATGGACGAAAGCATGTAAATGTCACAAATAGAATAGAGGAGCTTACAGTTTGTACATCTTGCTAATCATCATGTCGTGTACATCTTTCATAAACTGCAAAGGTTTTAGAAGTAAGACAAATATGAAAGCATGTGAACTTCATTAAAATATGCAGTGTCACACCATACATAGTATACCTCTAAAGCCATGAGGGCATCTTCCATTGCTCGTTGCTTGGCTATATAGTCAGCACGTCTGAGATCCGCCTGATAAACAATTAAATAAGAAGTCAAAATCCGTTGCTATTTGTTGTTAAAGAGCAAGAAAAGATGTAGCAAACAGAAGAAGCACCTCTAAAGCTCCATCACTCCAATGTCGATCAGCAACGCTTTTCAATTTAGAATGAGCTTTGTTTTGTAAAACCTGTTAGTTAACAAAGAAACTTCATGAGAATTGCTATAGTAAAAACAAACAAATATAACCTGTTACATACAAGGGCAATGTGATGTAGATGCTCAGCTCTTTTCTTCACATCGTTGTCAATTTTTTCAGTGTCTTCCCTTGCTCGAGCTACCAAGCAAGAAGGTGATTAGAAAAAAGTAGACCAAAATCTCCGTTATTAAATATGTTTTATTTAAACTAAGAGTGGTCGGTCATGTTGTATAATTAACAGAGAATAAAAGTAGCTGGCAAAAGACCGTTTAAAGATCACTATAGTTATAACTTGATGAATATCAGTTTAAATATCTGTTTTGAAACAGATGTTAGGCTTGTAAAGAATATTACCATCTAGTTTTAAAAATCCCGAACCTAAGATAGCAACATCTTGGCGCGCCCGAGCATCCAATCTCCTAATGCCACTAATAACATGTGAACACATCATCAGTTTCATAGACAAACTACAGCCTGGGTTTAAGCGACTCATTGATTATGCTACCAACAATAATATAAAATCTTTGACCAATTTCTTGTACATACAGGAATTATAACTAGCAGATAAAAGATCTGTTTCCCTGTTCTCCTACTTACCGAGAAAGCAAGATAATGTCGTTTTTAGCCCTTTCATTGACATATCTAGCATCATTGTAAGCAAATTTACAAGCTTCAGCTAATGCTTGGTTTCTGTCATTAATTCTCTCAGCATGAATGTGCTGTCCGTTTCTGCCTTGAGTTCTGCTAAACGTAAAATAATTATCATCTCCTGAAACAGGAATTACTATGATGCATATTTGAGTACTTCATCTAAGCATTTAGTAGATTATTATGTAACATAGATCTTCATGCCTATAAATGTTACTGTAATTAATGCATTAAACATTTTCTACGGTACTGTTAATGCTGATGCTACATAATGATTAAAAAAAAAAAAAAAAAAAGTAAAGGTAAATATTGTTTGAAACAAAGGGGGGATTACTGGATTATCCATACCTGATAGTATCAGAGCAATCTTCATTCTGGCTTACACTTTCTTGTGTTTCTGCAGTTTGTGCGTCTCTTGACCGACATATGAACGAAGTTGTAAAATGTTCAGGCGTATTTAGTTTCTCCTTGGTCGATAACTTTAATTTGAACTTAGAAAGTAGGCCATGGCCGAATTTCTTTGGTACCAATCCTTGACTATTACTGTTTAAGCTGGGATGATGGGGACTTTTAACCGATGAGTAGATGACCCCAGGAACTTTAGCCATAAATACTTAGTTATCACTGGATGTCTTCTTTAGGATGCTGCTAACCCTAGCGCAAATGCCAAACGATCATCACCAGAAGTAACAGCGTATTATATCATTTCATAAAAACAGATAAAACTAGAACAAATCAGATAATAATAAAAAAAAAAAAAAAAACAAAACTATGAATGCCTCTACTACCTACACTAATCACAGCTATCCCTACCTGGCTTCATCACCGCCGTTTAACATCCAGATTCTTAAGAGCCACGCAGAATTATACATTTTTAACTCAAAAGTCAAAATCATAACACATCAAAAAGCAACTATAACTCAAAAAACAAATCAGATAATGTTTATTGATTCAGAACCATGAACACTTACAGTTTACTACTAAATTTACTTCAGTAACATCAAAATCATTAGAACAAATTCAAACTGGAATCAATTTCAAAACAGAACATACAAGCAACAAACACAGTGCATGCCTAATTTACTTGACTAACAAAAAGTCAATGAAACAAAGTCAAAATTACAATCAATTTCAAAACAAAACATACAAGTAACAAACACAGATATGCAAAAGGTGAATTAAAGGACAAAGATCAGCCTAAAACGACGAACACATACAGTCTTCTCCCAGACTTACTTAACATCAAAATCATCCAAACAAACTGAAAATTTCAAAACAAAACACAAAATCGAAGAACAACAATCGGCCTAAAACGATGAACACTTACACTTTTCCTCCAGATTTAGTTCAACAACATGAAAATCATCCGAACAAATTCAAACACACTATAAAGTAGCAGATGCAGTGCATACCTAAGGTGAAATAGAGATAGATGACAATAATAATAATAATAATAATCCGCCTAAAAATAAAAATTGAAGAATGAAGGAGGGGACCAAATGACGATAGGGAGTGAACGGTGTCCACAACCCAAGCTTGTGACCCCGCGGTTGCCAACAGTCTACGGTATGGGCACCTGTTACGTGGCTGTTATTGAGTTTGAGTAAATTGCCATTTTAGTCCCTGAGGTTGGTCAAAATTATCATTTTAGTCTAAATAGTATTTTTTTTTCCTTCTCTGGGTCTCTGACATTTCAATTTTCTTGTTATTTTGATCACATTGCCTAACTCAGTCTAAAAATCTTGTTATAACAATGGGTATTTTTGGCATAACTGTTGTGTAGTGATAATCAGTGGTAGTTTATAACATGATTT
Organism: Helianthus annuus; assembly: GCF_002127325.2. Classification (NCBI taxonomy): domain Eukaryota; kingdom Viridiplantae; phylum Streptophyta; class Magnoliopsida; order Asterales; family Asteraceae; genus Helianthus; species Helianthus annuus. The sequence goes on along the minus strand of NC_035444.2, from coordinate 127,176,367 downwards.
ATAAATCTCATAATAATTTAATACTAAAAATACCCTTTTGATTATAACCTGTTTTTTAGACTAAGTTAGGCAATGTGATCAAAATGTCAAGAAAAAAGAAAAGTCAGGGACCCAGAAAAGAAAAAAAAAACTATTTGGACTAAAATAACAATTTGGACAAAAACTCAGGGATTAAAATGGCAATTTACTCATTGAGTTTCTATTGTCTGATGTAGGGATATTTGGTTCAGATGTACAACGGGCACGTGGCAGATGAATATTGGTGAGTTTAGTTAATATCCCCAAAAACAAAAAAAAAATATGTGATGATGGAACAAACATCGGGTCCGTATGATAACATTCCCTCTATAGTCTTTATCCTAGAAAAGATAACGTGGTATTTTGAAAGGAGAGTAACAGGTTTAGTTGGATTCGGAATATCCTGCTTCAGCATAACCATAGCAGTCATGTATTTGGATTTCTTGTCCTCTATCTTTTCTTTGAGATCGGGGCTTCATTTTTAACTGTTCGGTTCATCACGAACCGACACTCGCTATACCAAACCAGTATTAACGTTGTTCGATCAGTATCGGTTTAGTTTATTTTTTTACCTATACATTACCAACACATAAATGCAAGTTATTTAAAATAGAGTAAATTACTGCTTTGGTCCCTGTGGTTTAGCCAGTTTAACCCTTTTAGCACAAAAAGGAATATTTTAACATATCAGATCCCGAGTTTGCATTTTATAACGTTTTTGGCCCTGACACTTACTTTGTTACTTTTTTGTAATTAAGTGTAAGGGTAATTAATTCTTTATATACCATAAGGTTGTTTTTAATAATTATAAAGTTCTTTTAATATTTAAGAGATTATTAATGCAATTACTCAAATGTTTTTTTATTTCGTTATTTTCACGATTATTATTTAATAAAATATGTTTTATATATACAAATAAATATGTATTTTCATTAAGCGTTTGTTTTTATACACGTCGTTTTTAAAATCATTTGTTTTTTTAACCTTTTTTAAAAACCGTATATCGTTTTTAAAATTATTCCTTTTTAAATCGTTTGTTTTTTTAGAATCGTTCTTTTTAAAGTTGTTTGTCTTTTAAAATTTTTTTAAACAACTCATTTAACACCGTTCTATTTAAAATCATTTTTAAAGTTTTTTAAACAATTCATTTTTTTAAGTTGTTGATTTTTAACTGCTTTCTTTTTAAACCGTTCCTTTTAGAACCGTTTTTGAAATCGTTCGGTTTTGTATTCTGTTTACTTATAGCCGTTAGGAAAAATGAACTTTGGAAAATGAACAATTTAAAAATGTTTTAAAAAACTACATTACAAAAAACATAAAAACCCAAATAAAAATAAAAAACCTACATGACATTGATGTAAAAGAAACCGACATAATTGTAAATATAAAACATTACACCTAACTAAAGATGTTCGATTGAATCAAATCAGCAATCGCAGTAGAGCGCTTGTCTTCGCATGGGTCATAGAACCTGAAACACTCGTCGTCGAATTCATTGGCATTCATGTCACATGGATGTGATACGTATACCTCTCGAGATTTAGTTACGTACCCGTCCTCTTAATTGGGGACGTGTCGTTCCCCAGTGTAGCCAAACACTTGGTCAAATGCCTAGTTCAATTTTTCATCTGTCGATACCCACTCCAGAATTCTTAATTGGCTAAATTGTTGCACATGTGGAACTGCAGTTGGACGGAGAGGGTAATTGGATGGAAGAGTAGAGTTTGCAGCTGGAGGGCGAGGGTAAATAGTTTGATAATGAGGATTTGCAGCTGAATGGTGAGGGCAAACTGTTGGGTGAGGGTAAACAGATGGACGAGGAGGATTTACAGCCAGAGGATCAGGGTAAACAGTTGGACGATGACGGTTTACAACTAGATGGTGAGGGTAAACAACTAGATGAGGAAGGGTTTGCAGTTTGACATGAAAATGAGGGTACAAGAATGTATAAATATCCTCCACCCTTATTTGATAGATTTCAGAGTGACAACAAGGATTGGTATATGCTATTAATTTATAGTTGATATAATATATCTGTTGGAACAAAGTTGTTACAATATAGTTGTTAGAATATATTGTAATATTTAAAATTAAAGAATAATTTTTTTATTTCTTATATATTCCTTAATTGTATGTTGATACATAAAAAAATAAATGTAAAAGTAGATGAGGTGGAGTGTGATGCCGAGTTTGTGAAGTTTTATACGTTACAAAAAAAAAAATTAGGGCATTTTAAGAAAGTTTGAAATCAGAGATTACAGATCATTCTGAAATCTTTTTACATTGTGGATCTCTAAGACCCACTAGGCTACATTTCTTTTTTTTTTCGTAGTTCATTATTGAACCAAATATTTTATAGTAGCCTATTATAAAGATGGGTCAGGATATACTAGGAAGTTTATTTGGGTAGAAAGGCTAGGATGTAATCTTGACCATCTATTAAGTAATCAATGGCTAAGATTAAATGTGTGAAATTGAACAAAAAAAAGATGCGTGAGTTAGTTTGAGGGTATTCTAGTCTATCCAAGTCAATAGTTTCTCTCTCCTCCAATTCCCCATCGTTTTTAAAACGTTAATAACTTTTCCATACAACAATATTTTTTTTAAATTGCACCATAAAAACGAGCGTTTTTTTAATCTTTAAAACGAGAACATTATTGCTATACTTTTGAAAAAAAATCAAAAACCCAGATGCATAAAACGCAATGCATAGAACAACACACTATAACCCAGGTTCTAAAATGCAATTGAGTTTCATATGGTCGTGTTTATGTTTTAACATGGTCATGCCTCTATTCTAACATGATCATGTTTATGTTTTAGCATGATCATGTCCTTTGCACTCAAATTCTACTAAAACGTAATGGGTTTCACATTGTCATGTATCTCTTTTAACATGGTCATGCCTTTGTTTTGACATGAACATGTTTCTGTTTTAACATGGCTATGTCTTCGTTTTAACATGATCATGCCTCTGTTCCAACATGATCATGCTTATATTTTAGCATGATCTGTGTTATTTCACCCAGGTTCTAAAACGCAATGGGTTTTAACATGGTCATGCCTTTATTCCAGCATGATCATGCTTCCATTTTAACATGATCATGTTCTTTGATGTTCTTTTACACTTCAGTTCTAAAACGCAATGACACCCAAAATCAATATTTTGCACTGTAGGTTCTAAAAAGCAATGGAGTTTTAACACGACCATGTTTATGTTTTAACATGGTCATGTTTTTGTTCCAACATGATCATGTTCTTTGCACTCTAGATTGTAAAACGCAATGACACCCAAAATCACTATTTTTCACAGGAGGTTCTAAAAAGTAATAGGGTTCTAAAAAGTATTGGAACTCATATGACATGGTTTAACAAAGCCTATATACTAAATCGAAACCTATCCTAAGTGCTTACGACCCATTACGACTTGTTTAGGTAGCTTACGCTACTTTAGCGCGTCATCCGCGCTAAAGCGCGTTCGAGACGTCTAACTAGTCCTATGACAAGTATTATATGCCTAAACATGTTTAAATATGTTGCATAATTAGTTAAATGACAAAAGTTTAAGTTACACATGCTTAAAATCCAATTATGCATAAAAAGGGCATTTTGGTAATTTTCCTAAGGCATATAAACTATCTATCATACAACTAACTAAACGTAGTGACCATAAGGTATAACCTCGGAAGGTTATTCCCTATACAACTATGGTCACAATATATGTTTGGTCGGATCCTAATGGTTGACCAAACGGGTCGCGTTTGAAAGTCTAAGCGGTTGTTTAGACCGCTTACCTTACGACCCTAAATAACCACTAAACTAAAAGTGACGAGTTAAACATGCTAAAACATGTTTAACGAAGTTAGAGAACAGGTTTTGATATCAAAACAAAGGGTTTTGATACCCAAGAATAGTTTGGTTGCAAAATAAATACGCATAAACGCGTATTCTGACCGAAACTATGACTCATCACTATGCATAATCAATGTGGTAATCAGTAGGTATAGTCACACGGGACTATAACCATCGTGATTACGCTCACGTTGCAAAGTTCAAACGAACTTTGTGTTGACCATTGACCGGTCAAAGCAGAAAGTCAAACACTGTTTGACTTTCGTGCTTAAAAACGCATAAAAGCATGAAAGAATACTTACAAAAGGTCCAAGCTAGGAAGAACTTGATCTAAGATACTCAAGTATAAAGCAAAAGCTTCAACTTAGAGCATAAACTCAGATCAAGTGTGAAGAAACAAGTGAATTCAATGTGGGTATTTATAGATTTCGGACCATCGTTAGGAACGTTCTTCGATAAACGAGCTTCAATCTTCGCCCTCCATGTGTGCCCACTGAATTATAAACCTATGGGTGCCCCAAAACAAGCTCACGGTGTTGAAAAACCATAAACCAAAGCAAGAAACCAGCTGCTGATTGCAGAAACTGGTTTTTGCAGAACTGGGCAGCTCTCCCGCCCCGTGTAATAGTTAGACTCTTCTTACGCGCCCCGCCTAAGCCAGGTTTGGCAGATTGTCATTTCAGGTCTCTGCATGTCCAAAACATGGTTTTCGATGCATTTTTGACACGTTTAAGCCCCGTTAACCTCATTTCAAGGCTCTAAAATGAAGTTAAAGTATAGGGAACTTAAAATATGCTCAAAAACATCTTGGATGGCGGTTCGTTTGGCCGTACGGTTGCGTTGTTCGGTTAATTACGACGAAACACGAACAGACGCGAAAAAATATCCAAATTATGCGACGAATGGGATTTTATCATGCCAATCACTAAAATAAAATATTTTAATGATTACATAAATTTCTGGATGTCCGGATATATTCAGAAAGTAAGATATGCGCGAAAAGGCAAACTTATGCACTTTTTGACGCTTTTAGTCCCTATTGATCAAAAAGTTTTTTTTTGCGCACCAAACAACTCAAAGCCTATTTCTAAGCTATGTAAAGGATATTTAGGGCATATTTAACTTATGATCAAGTTCTTGAATGTTTGTTACCATTCGATTCGGTATACTTTTGCAGTTTGACGCAAATAGTCACTGTGATCGAATAAACTTGATTTCGACACACCAAACCCTCCAAAACTTATTTCTAAGTTGTGTAAAGGTTATTTAAGGTATGTTAAGCCTTTGTCACTGGTTTGGAGTGTTTGTTGCAATAAACTGATTACGTTTACGCATCATTTCGCGTATAACCTTCCAGAAAGCGATTTAAAGCTCGAAATCGAACAAGAATTGATATGTGCAAATGATACACATATTTATACAAATCCCAAGTATGAAACACAATATTTCATTGATTTGGTATTTATTTGATGGTCGAAAAGACACAGATGTCACAGTTGTGTCTCTTAACCATTTCGTAACTGGGTGGATTGAAATCAAACATTATCACCATGGAAGCTCATTGTTCCTCAATTGGGTTTTGTATCAAATCGTCCAATTGAATCACAAAATTTTTACCATTCATTCTCCTGATCAAACCATGTAAAACCCCAATGAAATTTCTCCATTTCATCACCACTACATCGCGAATTTAATCGAAGAACATTCTAGGGCTTGTAACTTGTGCGGACGATATCTTCTTCAATTCTTAACCTTTTCAAGTAATTCCAAAGCCTATTGTGCTTTGTTTTTCATTCTCTACAAAAGCCCTCTATCAATTTCTGTGATAGATGGCTAATTTATCTTAAATTAATTTTAGTTGAAATTAGGGTTCTTCGTTCATACGATTTGGGGCTTTTAGGTTTAGACATGTGTTTTGATGAAATTAAAGTAGACTATTGTTATATATCATATTATGACATTGTGTGTAAATTTTGGGGATTTTTAGATGTCAATTCAAATTTTGGTGAATTATTTATGTTTTAATCAATAGATAAATCAAATAAAAATACAAGATAATCTCTAATAACTTCAATAAATATTTTTATTGGTTATTTCAGATTATATCAACACTAGGGAATTTCTATATAAATTTTTTCTTGATTTTTGGGAATTCATGAATTTAATTTGGATTTATACATGTTTTAATTATTTAAAAATACTAGAATTTCACAAATAAATTCTATAAATATTTTTACTGATTTATATAGATTATATAATTGTAGTGGGAATTTTATATAAATCTTCCATAATTTTTTTTATAATCATTGAAGTAAAGAAGCTATGGAAATATTAAACAAGTAAATTCCTTTATATAATTAATCATAATATGTGATAATCATTTAATCTGCGATATAAAAATTATTAGATGGTTTTAGTAAATTTGTTAAATATGGGCATTTACAAAACTATTAAACCCTATTAAATTGATAATTCTAAGAATATCTCATGGTAAATAATTATATATATATGTATATATATAATTATATTGGTTTGGTTGTTTTGTCAAATAATTATTTTCTATAATTTAAGGTCCCCAAATAGGAGAACTCAATTTCCTAAAATTAATATATTCGTTCAAGTATTTCGTTATTTAGAATCTTGGTTACATTTATTCTAGGGTGATTTAGTCAATTGTTATACCTCGTGTACTCATGCGATAATTCTCGTGGATTAACTCTTTGCAACCTGTGAGTAATTTCTTCCATTTCCCCTTTTTAATCTTTTACAAATTTTGGGGTGCATCATGTTACACTTTTTGATTTACTTAACATGCTATGATCATGTGTTATTATGTGAATGTCTTACGTGTATTCTATTATTTTATATGCTATCTGAAGTCAAGTCTATTACATGCTATTGTGTCTAGTGGATCCACGGCTGACTAGGTTCCCCACGGCCATGGGTTGTAGCCTAGTATCGCCAACGGTATTAGACTCGCTCCTCGGGGCTTGAGCCTAATGCACGCTATTATCAGGAGTGTTATATTTTGGTTGTTTGTGTTGTTATTTGATTGTGTATTTTTGTTTGGTAAAGTTGGATTTATGGATATGTTGACTACATTGATGATATGAGACCATTTACACACTAACTTTGAGGTGCATGTTACAAATATTTTTTTTTAAAAGATTTAAATATGAAACCGTTTTCTATAAAAAAAGGAGGAAATTATTCACCAACATTTTGTTGACCCAAAAATATATTTTTCTAACGTGGTGCAGGTTTTCAAAGTTGATGACCAAGTGATATAGACACGTAGCATGGGCCTTAGGAAATTAAATTGAAATCTTGATATGTTTGTTTTGAACAATGTATGAACAATTTTGATTATTATATGTTATACGACTATTTAAATGGATAAGCGTTAAATATTGAAACAATAATTAGTTGTCATGAGCTATGGGCAATCATCATGCCCCGTACCTTTCCGCTGCGGGTCGGGGTGTGACAGATTGGTATTAGAGCCAATGACTATAGAGAACTAGGTTTAGGTTATTAGACCCTTAGACTTAGACTATAGTTGATTAGGTACCTTATGTGCTTAATTGTTTGATTGTCTTAGCTAAAAAAAAATTAAGTGCCCATGATTTAAATTTTCTAATGTCACACACATATATATGTGAGCACATTTAATTATTATATGCTAAGTATTATATCACATAAATGCTAATATGTGCTTTATTATTAAACTATGGTTTATTATTTCTTTTTTCATGTCACGTTGCACACACCTTAAACTATATGCGAATATTCAATATTCTAATTCTTATTCCTATATATCTAAAGTCTTGAATCAATTCATCTTCTTTAATACATTTCAAATATTCATGAGTTTGGTTTCATTTCATTTTTGGAGTTTCAAATTTCAATTGATATTTCACTCTCCTCAAAGTAAGTTATTGTGACGGACATGTAGTAACTGGAAGGGTTACGTATCGGTAGTCGGGACGTCCTGTCTAGGCTGGCATTCGTATAAATCCAATTAATGGACCAGTTTGCCTACCTGGGGACTATCGATGAGAGTACCGACACCTATTAGGCCAAAGCATGTAACACCAAACGTCACGTGAACTAACAACACCTTGATATGTCAAACGTGTCCGTGTTAATTCATGGATACTATCCTAAACATCGTTTTACAACACCCCAAAATTTATTTCGTTTACTGATTTACGATTTTCTTCGGGTTAAGTTGTATGTCAATGGGTAGACATATGAGGACCATGCGAAATCTCGGTAATTGCGGGTGCACACGTAATTACGAAAGTGATGCGCGGAAGTCATACTAAACCCTATGATGTGCCAAACCTATGATTTTCAATATTTTATGATGAAATATTATTTTATCATGAGTTTATTATCTTATCTTATTCCACGTGGTTATTATATTGTTTCATATATAAACCACTAAAAAATCCTTAAATATTCCACGAGATTCTAATAAACTTTCTTTAAACAAATCACCCTAATCTTATTGTAATTTGTCAAAGGGTTAGACTTTTGTTACCCTTTGATACTCCATAATATTTTCATGAGATTTGTATTCTTGAATCATGGGATTTTCCCTAAGTTCCATGATTTCACAAATCTATGAATCCTAAGCATCTGACCATCAATTCTCGTTATGGGCTATACATCTTACTTAAGTTGTCCCTCGCAGATGTCGCCTTATCATCGTCGTCGTCGTCAACCGAGGATTTCTAGTCGCCGAATGGCAGCTTTAATAACTGAACACATGGCCACCCTTATTTCTACCATCGTCATCCAAGTTCAACAGGCGCTCAACGCTCACATCTCCTCGAATCAAATCGAAGAGGTTGAAGCTGAACCGTCCTCACCCGATAACAACCATCAAAGGAGTGAAACCAACCACGATAACGCCATACCGGCTGTTCAGCTAAACCAGGTTGCCCTTAATCCTGTACCTGACAGAAAACCTTATCAGGGACATTTTCCACATTGCCCCACTTGCCAAAAACATCACCCAGTCAACACTTTGTGCCGCCTTTGCACTTATTGTGGACTTTATGGTCACTTAATCGAAACTTGTCGGCGCTATAACCCTCAAACAGAACCACCTATAGCACCATTTAATGTACAACATGTGACACCTCCTGTAACAACCCGCATGTTTTTGCGTTGTTACTACTCAATACACTTGTTACGCCTAGCACCAGAGATTCGGATCATAATGTGACTATATCGCTTACATCGCTACTTCGCCGTATATTCGCATATTTCGCATACTTAATCGCTATAACACATCACATCGCACATACTAACACTCACGATGACATTGAGTGAGGACCTATTCTACCCTCCTCGATAGCCATGATGTGTCGCAACGCAACGCATATTCGAAACGCGCAACTCGATTGCCGCAACACAGGCTTTGGAATATAGATGTTTATACGACCCTTTGTGACTAATATATATATATATTTTTCCAGCATATGACTTGCCGAATTTGCACTTGCCGAATTTGCACTTTACTGAACTTATTTACGCTTATGTGGCTATGATTTAAAACCTTACGCTTTTTCGATTCCTCGATTTATCTATTTTCGCTCCCTGCTTTAGAAACGCACAACACGCACGACCATCGCAATCTAAAATGAAAACTGAATGTTCGCAACAAAACTAATGTCAATTTACTCGCTTTCGCTTTCGCTCTCTCCCTCTTCATCGCATCCTCGCGCATTCTACACTGACGTGTATGTGTGTAAGTATAAACTACAACTATTTATATGTAAAAAACGAATCAATTGTGTGAGAGCTTAGGAATCTAGTGTCTCCTATGTGGCTCCTATGTGAAATCTACTATATTACTCGCAGCAGGTTTTGAACGCGCCCAATCGCATCGCAAAACTCAAAAATCATTATGATCGAATCTCACTCCAAATCTCTCTCTGTCTAGATGTCTTCCAACGACTCTACCTCGAGGCAAACAGCTAGGAGAAGAGCCAAACGAAGCGCCGAAAAGAGGATTGCCTCGCTTGTGGCCAAGGAGGTGGCCAAGGTCATTCCTTAAATTGTAGCTCAAGTGCACTCTCTCAGCAACTCCTGAACCTTAGAAGATTCTAAGACAGAAGCGCCGCAATCTGCTTTCCTCTACAAATACTTCAAAGCCTGTCATGGGTGAAGGAGGTGTGTCCCAGCTACTCCAGTGGTTCGACTCTATCGAAGTTACCCTTTGTCAGAGTGGGTGTCCCGATAGTTTCCGTACTACTTGTGCAACCGGAGTATTACAATCGCAAGCACTTGATTGGTGGACTACCGAACGTAACAAACGTGGGATCTCCGCAGCTTATGCTCTCTATTGGGATGAGCTGAAGGAGCTCATGAAGAAAGAGTACTACCCTCCCCACGAAGTCCAGAAACTAGAAGACGAATTTTGGGCAATCAAGCAAGTCGAAGGTGACAATACTGGCTACACCGCAAGGTTCAAACAGCTTAGCATAATCTGCCCAAGTCAAGTCAACACTTCAGAAAAAGCCATCATGAAGTACATTCGCGGCTTGCCTGAATGTGTGGGCGATTTTGTCGAAGCTGCAAGGCCTGCTACCATCGAAGAAACCTGCCGCTTAGCCGCATAAATCAACGACAAACGAGTCTTGGATGGATTTTTCTCCAAGAATCCTGTCAAACAAGCTCATCAAGCAATCTTCATCGATTCTTCCGACGATTCCTCCGATGATTCTACCGACCATTCTTCAAGCGAGTCCTCAGACGAATCCTCCGATGACAATGCACCGCCTCAGGAAGCTCAGTCCAGCCGCAAACGAAAGACCATGAGCCTAAACTCTTCAACAACTGAGCTATCGCAACCAGAACCTCTCCAAGCAATACCAGTTCACTCGAAGCGCGACTACAACGGAACTTATCCCCTGTGTCTCATGTGTATGTATCATCACCCGGCGGTAGCTAACTATCGATATTACGCAAATTGCAACTGGTATGATCATCTTACCCAGCACTGTCGCACGGGGCCGTAGACTTGAGGAATTTCAGCAACAATCGCAGTCTCCGCAGAATTCCTCCACAACAACATTAGTTATGATTCCAATGTTGTTGTAGTGATACGATTTTCACCGTTAATCTCCTTTATATGTTGAACTTGTTCTATTTCTCGACGCAATGTGGACTCTATTTATCTCCCATTTCTATCGCATTTGCACACCTATAAATTACTAGCACTATGTACTATATAATGTGTTTTACCCCTACTATGCGTTCTTGGGATAAAGTACGATAAACGTGCAAGGGACAACTTAATCACGGGTGCACACAAGGATTATTTTGGCCAGTGCACGAGGATCGTAGTAAGTTCCAATGATGCCATAACGTTCAAAGGCATGGTTAAGCGTGGTGGATACGCCACTGGTACTTCCTATATATAAGCATCTTGACCATGTTTGACAAAGTATGACACCTATTCACGAGGCAGAGGCATATGGTTGAAACATGGTGGATACGCCGCTGGTACTTCCTATATATAAGTGCTTTGCCATGCCAACCAATGTCTTGTGAAGAAAGTGCCATGCAAGTGGAACGTTATTAGACCAAGTATACTATTAAATCTACTTTCGACACACTAAACTACATCGCAAGGCATAACAATCTCAATCGCAACTCAAAGCGTGTAATCGGTAGACTTTTCGTAAGACAACACGCTCACAATCTCATTATCGCTAGAATCTATCTCACAATCTCAATTGCTTATTGTGTGTTCGCTCCATCGCTAATTATGTGTATCACGCTATCGCTTATCATGTGCATTGCTCTATCTCTCATCGGGTATCGCTTAAACGTGAATCGCTATCGCTATCGCTATCGCTTATCGTTATCTATGTTATCTGTGTTATGTTAGCACACATGACCTCGCTCCATGAGACGAAACTAATAGGGTTAAAAAATGGTGGATACGCCGCTGGTACTTACTATATATAAGTGTTTTTGCCATATCAGCAGACTTTCGTGGAAAAAGGGCCATGTGGGGCTTAATGTTAGTTAAAATTTGTGGTGTTGTTGAATCTAATCAAATCGCATGTTCCCATCACTTACAACGCATCAATCGTCGCCTATCACTCAACGGTTGTCGTTATCACTCGTCGCGTACCGCTTATCGCTTTTCGCTTATCGCCGTCATCTTCGCTTACTATGTTTGTGTTTGTGCTACCACTTATCGCACTCGCTCGTATCGTTGAACCGAGTTCGTAAACGACTTCATCGCTCAGTTTGCTCAATCTCTCTCTTACACTTGGTCCATCCATCTTTCTCCTGGACTGAGGGAATCGAAATCTATCAGTGCTATATCGACACATATGACACTACCTCACGGGACGGAAGCCATATGGCTAAAACATGGTGGATACGCCGCTGGTACTTCCTATATATAAGTGTTTTAGCCATATTGTCGAACTTTCCTGGGAAAGTGCCATGTGGGGCCGACTTTAAATTTAAAATCTTTGATGTTATTTAAAACCTTTGTGTAAACAAAGCCTTTTCTTACAAACTTTTTCTAAAAATTTAATCAGAATCTTTGTACAAAACGAGATTTTCTTGTAACGTTGGTGTGACAATCGACTCAAGTTAATGCCGCGTCACGAGAAAATTCCGTAAAACGAGTTTTAATCACCCTAAAATCTTTTAGTAACCTAATAAACCTCCTCTCATGGCGCTGGTGTGAACATCGAAACAGTTTGACACCGCACTATGGGAAGATTTTTTCATAAATATGTTTTCTCCAACCTTTCGAATTAATCAACCTTTCGAGAATTCAAAACACTTTTGGATCACTTTTTGTGTGTTGCCAGCTTTTGTTATACGGATCGCCTCACTCGCTGCCATCTTCAGTCATCGCAACGCTCTCGCTCGTCGAATTTCAAGTAATCGCTTGTTTATTTTGACGCTTTTATCGCTACCTTCACTCGCATCAATTCTAGCAACCCTTCTTGTGGATTAATTTCGGGACGAAATTTTCTAAAGCAGGGGAGACTGTAACAACCCGCACGTTCGTGCGTTGTTACTACTCAATACATTTGTTACGCCTAGCACCAGAGATTCGGATCATAACGTGACTATATCCTTACATCGCTACTTCGCCGTATATTCTCATATTTCGCATACTTTATCGCTATAACACATAACATCGCACATACTAACACTCACGATGACATTGAGTGAGGACCTATTCTACCCTCCTCGATAGCCGTGATGTGTTGCAACGCAACGCATATTCGAAACGCGCAACTCGATTGCCGCAACACAGACTTTGGAATATGGATATTTATACGACCCTTTGTGACTAATATATATATATATATAAATATATATATATATATATATATATATATATATATATATATATATATATATATATATATATATATATATATGGAAATGTGGGAACAAACTATCGCAACGCTTAACGATCGAAACGAAACGCCAAAAATCAAGTTGCCGGAGATCGAATGACAATTCGATCGAATGCCCATCCGATCGGATTGCCATCCGATCGAAGTGCCACTCGATCGGATTGCCATCCGATCTGACACCTTGCACCGCCTTTCTCTCCCTTCGCCTATTCTAACGGGTGCAGCCACACATGCTAAACACCTAAGTCATTCAACAGTATACCGTGATCTAAACACTAAAAGTAAGGTCTAACGACTTATTACACACGAACATTAGTGGTTTATAACCAACAAAATAAGGTGTTAATGACCGTAACTATCATGCGACTTTCTTTTTGTCCGCTACTTTCCTTGCATCTTCAACCACCTTTTGTTTGAGCAGATTCGCATCTGAAAGCAGTATCTTCGCATCATACTTCATTCTGAGATTTTTTATTTGTTCTTATTGTTCCGATTCTTTCTTGTTGAACCTGCAATTAAGTGGCTTGCTACTTCCAACGTTGGCCTCCATGTGCCTCATGGCAAATATTCCACAATCTGTGAAGTTTTCCCTTGTTCCCCAGTCAATCACTCTTCGTCTCGGGTGTCACTGTAGGTCCCTCGGAGGTTGAGGTTAAACCTTATCCTTGTTATGTTTAACACTCTAGCAAGTGCGGAATCCAAGCTAGAATGCAAACCGATAGTTTAGATGAAAGCACAAGTTACAAAGAGAAAGAGTAGACACGCAATATATCAAAGTTTTCTCTTGTATTTCAGTGGACACGGTTACAGCCCTTGACCAAACTGAAATGCTCTCTACAAGACTTGGTTCACTCACATGCACTATCCAAAGATTTTCAAGACTAACTGTGAACTGAACCATGTATGGGATATATATACCCATAACAGATAACATGCTCGAAGGATAAGGTAATCTGGTCGAAGGATCATCTATCGACCAGAAATCTACCGAAGGATCCATACATACCTCGAAGGATGATATATCCTTCGAGGTCCATATGTATCCATCGAAGGTTGTCTTTCGAGGTCATCGAAGGATACAAACCATCCTTCGATGACATCCTTCGAAGCATACAACTTACATACATAGTGTTGACTGTTTGGCCAAGTCAAACCAGGAGGATGGTTGACTTGGTCAAACTCACATTCAAACACATATACAACACAACAAAAGACGTAAACACGACAGACAAAAGACATCGTTTTATACATTACAAAATACAGACAAAGTACAGACACAAGTGCACCAACAAACTCCCCCTTGGCTGTAGCTTTGTCTCGATCTTCGTGTCTTTAAGTCTCGGACGTCCTTTCAACTGTCAAATGATGTGATGACCATGCACTTCCCGCATTAACCAGTAGATTGAAGCAGTACAAGGCCATCTTCTGAAACTTCATAGCTTGATCTCGATCCCGCACCAAGTAGTTTATCTCATGATCCTTCAGAACAATAATATCCGACCTGGACATGTTGGTAATCCACATCGGATCTATTATTCTAAAGTTCTCTTGACTATCTCGGAATAAGATCACGGCTTCACAAGTATCCGCGTCATAGACCCAGCAACGAAAGTTTCCTAGAAAGTCAGTCTTCATTTTCAGCAAAGGTATCTTCTTCATCACTTTTGGAGGATCATACACCAAACGATAGCGAGCAGTGTTTGTTTCTGGATCAAGTGTAAA
The DNA here is from genome assembly GCF_002127325.2 of Helianthus annuus. Classification (NCBI taxonomy): domain Eukaryota; kingdom Viridiplantae; phylum Streptophyta; class Magnoliopsida; order Asterales; family Asteraceae; genus Helianthus; species Helianthus annuus. The sequence goes on along the minus strand of NC_035444.2, from coordinate 127,161,359 downwards.
TCTGATCTGCTCGTATCTAGGAAACTGTGGCTTGTATAGAGGATCCTTCCAGCCCCTTCTTCTTTCCAACCTGATTTTCTTAGCAAACAGATCCACCATCTTTTCTTCGTCTCGATTGATAACATCTAGTTGAGCTAACACTGCAACATCATAGTACGGAAGTGAAAGAATACTGAGAAGAGTTCTGAAATACTGAAGACCATTTTCTCGTTTCACGACCATGCAGTGAAGTTCCTTAACAAACATCCAACTAATAATGCGACCCCGAGCCCGATTCTTTTCCAGACTCATATAATTAATCTGATCCAATGGAGCGAGCGGAGGAGGATTCCTAGCAAGGAAATCCGCTCGCCATTCATTCACTGTCTTCTCACGGTTTTCTTGAGCTGTCGGAGAATCTGAAGAAAGATTGGCAAATTCTGCTGTCTTTTCTGCCACATAATCATCATCAAGAGCATTCACCTCCGCATTGTCTTTCCCAACATAGACAGGACGTTCAGGATCCGAACCGATGAATATTTCATCAATTGAAGAGAAATCGGTTTGGTCCTGAACCAACGGAGTAGCATCAATCATGCTTACAGCAACCTCATCCAATTCCGTCAGAGCCAGTACCTGTTCATCAGACATTTCGGTAACATGTTCTCCCTCTTCTAACAGTTCACCCGTGACTGGATGATACTGAAGAACACCTGAGGATTCAGGGAGATCTGCAAACGTTTCTGCTTCCAGACTAACATGCTCAAGCCCTGTAGAAGTTCCCAGTGTTTCTGTCTGCTCAGATGGGCCAGTAGTAGTTGTGGAAGGAGTAGTAGGAGCATCTTGAGATGTACCAGACCCACCTGCAGCCCCGGATGCAGTTGCACCGGAACCTGAGGCAGCTGGTTGATCCGGATTTGCTGCATCATCATCCTTGTCATCCTCACGCCTTGAGGGTACAATGCCTAATGCATTGCATCTTTCATTCCACAGCGTACCTACTTTGTATTCCAACTTCTTGAAGTTTGCTTGAACAGGCTTGAAGCCTTCTATTAATCGATCATCGCGATTTTTATAGCGCTCTGACAGCTCTTCATGCTTCTGCCTGAGTGCTTTAGCCTCATTCTCCAACACAGTACTATGCCTTTTCATTATCTCGACCTCCCTGTCACGTGCCCTGTTCGCTTCCTTCAACCTTTCAATTTCCTCAGCCTGTTCCTTGATCTTAATATTCTGAGCATTAACAATTGAACACAGCGTGTTGTGTGCCACCACATCCTGTTTTCGCTGCACACGATACTCTTCAATTGTTCTTGTATGCCGACCGACTATGGAACCCAATTCACTGACTTGTTCAATCAGGAATTGAATCTTTTCAGATTCAGATAAACCAGACAAAGTCTCTGCCAGAGTCGGTCGCGAAGGCTCAGGTCCTGAGGAGCCAGACTGACCAGCCTGACCAGAAGCACCTGTAGGTCCAGTAATAACAAGAGTAGGTCGGACATGTGTACCTGAGGCGGGAGTTGCAGGCGGCTGTTGATCAACAGTCACCGTGCGCGTCCCAGAGGACCTCTGAGGAGAAGACATCAGCTCCAGCGTCTCTGTTGCAGTCAGTTGATCACTAACAGGAGGAAGCTGTTGCTCAGGAGCAGATGAAGGCTGAATAGAAACTGGAATAGAGGAATCACCAGCAGTTTTCTTTGATGAACGAACACCCTGTCTTTTTGCTTTCCTCTTTCTAACAAAACCCGGAGAAGTAAGGAGATAATCCTCATCCTTGTCAGATTCTCCAGTTCTAACCGTCTTCTCTATTCGCTCAAAACGAGGATTCCCGTGACTATCATAGACCTTTTTCATCCCTGGAGGAGGAGGATTATCATCCTCAGAAGACGAACCATCGTCACCAGAACCTCCTTCCTCTTCAGAAGACGAACTACTATCATCCGCTTGTCTCCTCGGCTCATCTACCTTTCCTTTGCCTTTGTCAGTCGCAACAGTACCTGACTGACTCGCAGGATCACCATCTCCACCTGCACTACCGCCTGTTTCAACAACCACAGTACCACCATCACCACCTGCACCAATACGAGCATCAGGATCTACAAACTCTCCCTGAACTTCTTCAGCAGCAACATTAACATCAACCTCAACACGTGCTGCAGCACTAGAACTGCCAGCAGACTTCCTTGTTGCTTTGATTCCATGTTTAGCCCTGAGCTGCGTGTCAGCCAAAGCGATTAACTTTGGCTCTTCATTATCAGAATCACTCGCGTCTCGACGCCATTTGTTGTTCTGCGGTGCCTCGTAGTTAGGAACATCGAGATGACCAATCAGCTTTCTAATTGGATCCGATTCCTTATAGGCGGACATGGACTTGAATATCAGCAATGTACGCTCATTCATTGGATTGACAGGTAGAACATCTGCTTCAGCCTTTGGAAGATCAGGAATCTGATCATCAATCATCATCTGCAGAAATCTGGGATATAGCCAGAATTTGGTAGATGTTCGCTGTGTTGCTGATGGGAGTGGCCTTCGAGCATTTTCCTTCAGGTTGTCGAAGATATAGCGAGATATGTTGAACGGCTTGTTCAGAATCAAAGCCGTAAACAATCCAGTTAAATCAATCGGCGACAGATCATATCCAGAACGCTTGTTGCTCAGGCAGTGAATAAGGATATGTAACAAGAACTTGTATCGAAGCGGCATATACTTCTTGTTGATCTGATTTGCAAGAACATTGTCGCTGTACCGTAGCCTCATCAGTAAGCCCCGCTGACATTGTAAATCAATAGAAGTAGGATCTTCTGGTTGATCTCCAAGCTGTAGACGTGCTCTGATAGTGTTTTCTGTAATAACCACGGGTCTCCCAGCAACTGATCCATTTATCACTTCCTTATTCTCCACTATTTCAACCACAGCCGAACTCCAGAACTCCTTGATGTGAGACTGATAGGCAATGTGCTGTGTGGTGATTGCATAGTTGATACGAGCACGATGAAGGTACTCCATGATTCCCGTGAATTCCGGACTGATCTTGCCTTCCGGTTGTAAGTAAGCAGCCATGTTATGTCTAGATTCAGACATAGATTCAACCTCAGATTTCTCCTTCTTTGTTGGCTTTGCCCGCTCCTTTCTCACTTTCGGTGCCATTTCTGTACATCAAATAATGACACGTAAAGTTGGATACATAATGTCGGGTCTTGATGCGGTGAGATACATTAAGGATCCAATCATAGCACGATAAAGTGAAGAGTCTACAGCATCCCCTTTTTCATCCGGAGTAATCCCGTGATTCTGCGGAAGAGGAGTAGAAATTGGCTTCGAATCGGACATCTGGAACCGGCTCAAGATGTCTCCGACGTACTTGGTTTGATGGATAAAAATTCCCGATTCGGACTGATTAACTTGCAAACCCAAGAAGAACGTCATTTCACCCATCGCACTCATCTCGAATCGATCTTGCATCACCTTTTCAAATTCCTTGCATAACTTATCATCGGTAGAACCAAAGATAATGTCATCGACATACACCTGTACCAACAGAAGATCTTCACCTTTTTCCTTGATGAAGAGGGTACAATCGATCAAACCCCGTCTAAACCCATTGCTCAGCAGGTAGGTAGACAGTGTCTCATACCAGGCTCTGGGTGCTTGATGAAGACCATATAACGCCTTGTTAAGTAATAAAACTCTGTCAGGATGTAATGGATCTTCAAACCCCGGTGGTTGCTCGACATATACTTCCTCTTCGACTACTCCGTGTAGAAAAGCACTTTTAACATCCATCTGGTACACCTTGAATTTCTTGAAGGATGCGTAGGCTAGAAAGATTCTAATAGCCTCCAGACGAGCAACAGGTGCATACACTTCATTGTAGTCAATACCTTCGATCTGACTGAAGCCTTGAACAACTAACCTTGCTTTGTTTTGGACAACAATCCCACGGTCGTCCTTTTTGCACTTAAACACCCAACGAGTTCCGATCTTCTTGTAGTTGTTGGGCCTATCAACCAATTTCCATACGCCCAACTTCTCGAACTACTGAAGTTCTTCTTGCATAGCTTCCACCCAGGAATCATCTTTCAATGCCTCCTTCCAAGATCTAGGCTCTTCTTGGCTAACATAGCAGGCGAAAGACCAATCATTTTGTTGTCCCGATTCTCGTATCTCAGCATACAAGCCAACATTTTCGTTATTTCTGATTTGATTCCTTGTCCTTACACCACTGAGAACATCACCTATAATATTCTGCTGAGGATGAATATTATGAATTCGGGTTTCAGAAACTGGAGGAATTTCAACATTTGACCTCAAGTTATTGATATTCAAATTCCCGATATCATTCTGAAGCTGTTGAGTTGTAGAAGATGATGCATTTTCTTCTTGGATAATTGGCGCAGACACTGGATCCGTTGCTTCTGAAGTACCTTGAACCGGACGCAGTGCTTCACCATCATTTGCATCAACATACTCTTCATCTTCTGATGACAAATTGTAATCGACAGCATCATTAAACACCTCATTTGAAACGAGATTGTTGACAGAAGAAGATGCTTGTGAGTCAACAATGATTGGACGAGCTAACTGAGAGCCAGTCGCATTCTCGCTTTCAGACAACATTTGAGCAATTGCATTGTCATCATCAAATGTCGGCAGATTAAATGAGTCGAAAAGACTATCATAATCGAACATCCATGGGTCTCCAGAAGGCTTCGGAGGATTAGAATATCTTTGAACTCTTACTTCACCCCATTCTTCAATCCTTTTGGTAGTCAGGTTCCATACTCGCAGATTAGGAGTAGCATACCCAAGGAAGTAACCTTCAATAGCTTTGGCACCAAACTTCCCGTCTGGATCAATCATGGTACATGGTGCACCAAAAGGTTCTAGATATTCCAAGTCAGGAGTCTTCTTGTGTAGGAGTTCAAAGCACGTTTTGCCATGTCTTTTCACTGTGAGAACCCTGTTTAACGTGTAGCAAGCTGAGGCAACAGCTTCAGTCCAGAATCGAACTGGAAGCTGAGACTCAACCAACATGGTTCTTGCAGTCTCAATTAAGGTTCTGTTCTTTCTTTCAGCGACTCCATTTTGTTGTGGTGTGTACCGAGAGCTGTATTCATGAAGGATTCCTTTTGCAGTGCAAAATTCATCCATAACCCTGTTTTTGAACTCGGTTCCGTTGTCGCTTCGAATTCGCCTCACCTTTAGATTATAAAGATTTTCCAACAAGGTGATCAAATTCTTTAGAATTTCTGGAGTCTAACTCTTGTGAACCATGAAGTCAACCCATGAAAATCTTGAATAGTCATCAGTAACTACCAAGCAGAAAACCTCCCCGTGCACACTCTTGTGTTTGACTAGGCCGAAAAGGTCCATATGCAGACGTTCGAGTGGCATGTTTACAGTGTTAACCTTTTTCAATGGATGTGATTTCTTGATTTGCTTCCCTTTCTGACACGGCACACAGACATCTTGAAGTTGAAAGTTCTTCACATTGACACCTCTCACCAAATTGTTTTTGACAAGGTGATTCATTTTTCTGAGGTGAATATGACCCATTCGTCTGTGCCAAGAGATCGTCTCCTTTTCAGTGGCTTTTGAAATAAAGCAAGTAACTTGTTTTGACTGAGTTATTGCTTGGCTCATATCAAGGACATACAAATCATTAACTCTTGGTGCTGATAAGAGAATCCATTCTGCGGGAATCTTGAATCCTGGCTTCAGCACATAACAACCGGCATCATCAAAATGCACGGTGAACTTCTTGTCGCAGATCTGAGAAACACTCAGGAGATTGTGATCCAACTGTTGCACATAATTGATTTTGTCGAAACTCACAATTCCATTTGAGATCATTCCCTCGCCGGTGATATACCCTCCTTTGTCTCCAGCAAACACAACATATCCTCCTCTTATACTTCGCACATCGAAAAGAAGACGATAGTCGCCTGTCATGTGCCTGGAAGCCCCACTATCAACAATCCAATGACTATTAATAGTTCCTCCTGGAGCCGCCTGCACATGCAACTAACTTATCAGTTTGAGAGGGGGACCCAAGCCTTTGTGGACTTGGGTCGTCCTTGATCATCAAGGAAAGTGATTTCAATCACTTGATGATTAGGAAAAAGAACCTGTGGTGCTCCCCCTGATTGAACTACCTGTTTTTGTTTCCAAGCTGTTTGTCCTTTACCAGTATTTGTATTAATTGTTTTTGCATTTACTGGTTTTACAGTTGTAGATTTTGCTTGTACAGGTTTTTCTTCTTTGACCTCTGATTTTAAGGCCTTCTCAATTACCTTTTGGTTCTTTTGTTTTAACTTCTTTTCCCTTTCTTTCAAGACACGTGGGTCTTGTTTCGGGGAAATAGGTCGTTTTTGGTAATTGGTTTCTTGGGGAGCACTCGTTTTTGCCTTCAACTTTTGCAGATATGGGCAGTGTCTTACAATATGCCCAATTGTGCCACATTCAAAGCATGTTCTCCGCTCTACAAACCTTGGAGAAACATGTTGATGATCAGACGAAGAACCAGACAATGAACTTTGTGATCTAGATGTACTTGGACCTAAATCACATCCGTTTGTGTGTTGGGTGTAATTATTCTGATCATTTCGTTTTAAAATTCTAACTTGTTTTATAAAATCAACGTTAGATTTATCCTGAAATGTTTCAAGTTTATCTGTACCCTTGGATCCAACAAAGTTCACTTTCGGTTCTCTTTTCTTAACAGGAGCTCTTTTGTTTTGCACCTTTTGCTGTTGAACCTTAGGTTGCTCAACCTTATATTGTTGAATTTTAGGTTGTGCAGCCTTATGTTGAGTAGCCTTAGACTGCTCAACTTTAGGTTGTTGAACCTTCGGTTGTTCAGTCTTAGGCTGCTGAACTTTTGGTGCATGAACATTCTTGTTCTGAGCTTTCTTTCCCTGTACCTGACCCTTTCCGGAGTTGACTTGTTGTTTTCGCTCAATTGGTAGTTTTTAGTTTCCATATTGTTTTCTAATTTGTTCACATGGAATTGGATCACATTGAGTGACTGTAACTTTGCCACTTTTGTTCCCCAAAAACTTATCAGTGCATCCTTCAAAAATTTGCTCAATTAAATCTTGATTTACATTTTTAATTGGAAAATCTTTGTTAGAATAAATTTTGCTATCTCCTTTGAGCGTATACAACAAGTTATTCCCTTCAGAGCTAACTACAAGGGATTCCATTGCTTTTGACATTTCAGTCTTACTCGGTTTCACTGGTGGATCACACAGAATGTGATTCTCGATAGGAATATCTGTTGTAACCGAGTTAGACTGTTGTTTCACAATTTCTTCAGATTCATCGTCCGAAGAATCAGCATCCTCAATAATGGGAGGACTTTGTTCCTTAACACACGATGTATCTGTCACGTTCTCAGATTCTGATTGACCCGAGGATGATGTACCAGTTGTGAACCCATGGCCTGCTGCAAAGTCATCTAGACCGAGTGGCACAGTAGGTTCAAAACGGGGCATATCCTCGTCATCAGGCAACTTGGAGTAATTGTGATTCATCGGGGGAGGACATGATTTGTAACCAATACATTTTGCATCCCCCTTTTTCTTTTGAACATCAATAATGTGATCCAAAACATAGCGGGAATTGGAATAGCTTTCCAATTTCTGCTTAATTGTCTCACATTCACATCGAGCTGTTGCTAGCTCTACCATTTGTTTTTCAATTGTGTCAATTAGATTATTGTTAGCATGTTGTTTTCTCAAAACAGCCTTTTGTAATTCAGAAACATCATGTTTTAATGACGCAATTGTTGCTTTAAACTCCTTTTCATTTCTGGTTAAAAACAAGTTAGCTTCAGTTGCTTTAGAAAGATCTACAATCAATTCTTGATTGTGTTTGTGTGTGATTTCAAACTGAATTTCCTTTTCTGCATATTCTAAACACTTTGCACATTCAGTAGAAGCAGAATTAGAGTCAGAGTTAGTATCACATACCTGAGAGGTTTGACCTTCTACATGAGCCATAAAGGCTGTATGAAAAGAAAAAGATCCGTCTTCAGAGAAAAATTGAGAAAGCTTCTCGGAAGTTCCAGCAGATTTCTGGCAAAGAATAGATCTCCTCTTGCATAATGCTTCAGCGTCAGCCAAGAGCTCATCAACCTCCAAATCTAAAGCATCACTTGATAAATCACCAGCATCAAGTGATTCCCCATCCATGCTTCCACTATAACCCGAACTATCTTCATCTTCTGAAGATTCACCAGCAGACACGGGTTCCACTACCTTCTCAACCACTTTAGCATAACATGCTGTTCCACCATTTCCTCCTTCTCCAAGCTGAAGATTCCAGTTGCAAATTTCATCAGCTTGAACAACTAATCCTCTGTGGGGATTAGTGTTTGTGGAACCAGATGTATTTCCTCCAACGGGAACTATTGATCTGTCAGAGTTGTTGTTCTGTTGTTGTTGTGGCTGTCTTTGATTCCTGAAGGGATTCTGATTGCCTTGCTTAGGTGGCTTCTGACACTCCCGCTTGAAGTGACCCTTTTCACCACAATTGAAGCAAGTAACAACATTCTTATCAAAACCATACTTGGTGTTGTTGTTGCTTTCCAAGTTGGTTCTCCCCGTCCTTTCCATAAACTCCTTTGCTCTTCGAATTGCACTAGCAAGAGCCCATTTGATATCCATCATCTCAAACTCTTCTTTATCCACTTGCTGATAATCTTCATTGGTTAGATTGATATTCCCAATCTGACCTGCAACTAATCCACAATAAGCACTAACCAAGGTATTCAACATCTCCATATGCTCCTTGGCTATTTCAACAGTGACTTTGGAAAAGTTGGAAGTGTTTAATCTGACTGTGTTCGGATTGGAAGTGGCTTGAAAGTTTGAAGAGTTTCCATAAAACCCTTGCTGTTGCGGTTGTTGCTGCTGAGCTCTGCTTGGGTCTAAGAAAGGCGATGGTGTGAATTGCTGAGCTGTCTGTTGTTGTTGAGAAGAAGAATCTGGTCTTGAATACATCATCGTGTATGCTGAAGGATCAAACTGATTCGTTGTGGAAGGTCCGGTGTTAGAGATGAAAGCTGTTTAAAGCTTAGCATGCTGAGAGGCTGGCTTTTCTCCACTAATTCCACCTGCAATCCCAAAATACATCTCTGGATTCTGAGGAGTTATTGTTCTTTTTGCCTTTAGCTTTTCTTCTACATCTTTGTTCTCCAATTTCTGAATTAGCTCATAAACGGTGATTGTGTCCAGAACACCGTTTTCTTTGAGAATCTCAAGATAACCGCTCCATTTTGCTGGTAAGCTATCAGCAAATCTCTTCACCATTTCTTGTGGAGTGGCAGTAACTCTGAAGGCAAACATTTCACTTAACAGATGATGGAATCTTGTAGATAATTCTGCCAAACCCTCGTTCTCCATACACGTGAAACCTTCAAACTCTTTCTTCAACAATTCTTGCTTGATCTTCCTAGACTGAGCATTTCCTTCACATCGTAACCTGAGCATATCCCACAAGCTTTTAGTAGTCGTGCAGTAAACAAACTGGTGGTATATGTCTCTGTGAAGAGCTTGCGTGAGAATCATGAATGCTTTCTTTTCCAACTCAAATTTCTTCTTATCATCATCAGACATAGTGCTGTAAGTTTCTGGATTAGATCCTGCAACTTCCAACTCATTTTCAAATGGAGTGAAGAAACACATCCATAGATCTTGACCTTGCCCCTGAACATAAGTTCTCAGCCTTTCTTTCCACCATCCCCAATCATTGATGTGATTTAGTTTTGGCGGTTTTGTGCTTGTACCAGTTTCACTGTCGTTCTGCATCATTGCTTGAATGCTGCTGCTTTGATTTGTGACCAATGCCCATTGATTTGCAGTTATCATTGCAGCTTGAGGTGGGGCAATAGCCTGCATCCATGCAGTTTTGTTGAACTCTGACGCAGATTGCGTGGCTGATGATTGCGTAGATGATTGTGGAGTCAAAGTTGTTGTAGTCCACGCGGATGGATCCCACTGACCGTTTGTTCCCATTATATAAAAATTAATATATTAAGTGAAAATTGATTTAAAATTTGAAAAATTAATTTTCACAAACTATGTTAAAATGTTGAAGAGAAACAAACAGCCGAAAGATCAAGGATCGAAAGACCTGAAAATCACACACTGTTAATCTTAAACAAATAAAGATCGAAAGATAAACACATGTTCGAAGGATCAACAGTGTTCGAAAGATCACTGTTGAGTTTCGAACAATGACTTCGAAAGATTCTCCAACACGAAGGATCCTTATCTTTCGAAGAGTAACAGTAGCTCGAATGATGTATCCTTCGAAAAGATTCCTTGGCTCGAAAGATAGATCACAGGCTTCGAAAGATGTTCGAAGGATGGGTATCTGTCGAACCTCCTTGATCGAAAGATGATCTTTCGACTTCGAAGGATATCTTTCGATGAGATTTGTCACAACTGACACAAAGTTGACAGGTTGGTGAAAAGGTGATGTGGTTGGTAGACAACTTTCGGCAGAAGGTATGTTCAGACCCAACTTTTCACCAACTCAGATTTGACTTTTGAAATATTGCCCAAAAAGGAAGTTCCTTATCCAGAAACCGGTACCGGAGTTAGCCGGAATCTTGGCCGGAAATAACCAAACCTTTTAGAACAAGATTTTTAAGTTACCCAAACCTTCCCTTAACACACCCGGTTAGTTTAGAACACGTTTTTAAGGCTAAAAATGCAAGAAACACACTAAAAACGGGTGCTAAACCAAGTGAGTTTTGTCCAAACACTTCCAAAGTCTTGTAAAAACCCGGTTTTTTAACAAGGAAAAGAGCCACGACTCTGATACCACTTGTAGGTCCCTCGGAGGTTGAGGTTAAACCTTATCCTTGTTATGTTTAACACTCTAGCAAGTGCGGAATCCAAGCTAGAATGCAAACCGATAGTTTAGATGAAAGCACAAGTTACAAAGAGAAAGAGTAGACACGCAATATATCAAAGTTTTCTCTTGTATTTCAGTGGACACGGTTACAGCCCTTGACCAAACTGAAATGCTCTCTACAAGACTTGGTTCACTCACATGCACTATCCAAAGATTTTCAAGACTAACTGTGAACTGAACCATGTATGGGATATATATACCCATAACAGATAACATGCTCGAAGGATAAGGTAATCTGGTCGAAGGATCATCTATCGACCAGAAATCTACCGAAGGATCCATACATACCTCGAAGGATGATATATCCTTCGAGGTCCATATGTATCCATCGAAGGTTGTCTTTCGAGGTCATTGAAGGATACAAACCATCCTTCGATGACATCCTTCGAAGCATACAACTTACATACATAGTGTTGACTGTTTGGCCAAGTCAAACCAGGAGGATGGTTGACTTGGTCAAACTCACATTCAAACACATATACAACACAACAAAAGACGTAAACACGACAGACAAAAGACATCGTTTTATACATTACAAAATACAGACAAAGTACAGACACAAGTGCACCAACAGTCACATCCCGGCCGCGGTAAAACAACGAAAGCCGCGGCGGAAACGCTGGGGAGGTGAGTAGCGACAGAATTATTGTTTCAACAACCATGGCAAATAAAGTTTTGTATTATTAAAATTAAAGTTACATTGTCTTGAGTTCAAATAAACTACATAATAACTGTCTTTTAAGTCACTAAGGCCCGAGTCCGCCTAAGTGTAGCACAAACACCCTTATGCATTAGCACCTGAAACACATGTAAAAATAGGTACGTCAGCATAAAAATGCCTGTGAGATACATAGGTTTTGTTTATGCATATTCATGACTTGTATTTGAAAGAAGTGTTTAATAAAGTGTAGTCATGAATCTTATAAAATGTTTTTCCTTTGTAAAACCATGTGAAAAATCAATGAAAATCAAATGATGATGAAATGATAATGCATGGTTTAATAAATAACCAAGTGAAAGTGAATTTGGATAAAATATGTAATTTGTAAAACAATGTCATGTTTATATATGAAATGTTCATGTCTTGCCCAAGTGGTTTATATAACACAACGATGTATAATACGATAAAAGCACTTATATATAGGAAGTACCATCGGCGTATCCACCATGCTTTTATCATATAACACATAGCCCTGTTACATAAGTCACTTATCAATAACCAACCAAAATGTCTTGTTCCATGTCAAAATGTGTATGCGTAAACCGTGTACAATGTCATGTGTATCATGTATAACCAATGAAATGCATAGCAAGTAGGAAATCATCTACTTAACTATGTAATGATGTCTAATGTGAAAACAAATGTCATGTATGGTGAATAACTTAGAAGTTACTCAACCCCATAGAAAATGTACAAAACATGTTTTTGAATAAACCTAAGTTTAAATCAAATGTTATGCTTTGCAGAAAAAAATGCTTTATGATTACAAACATTTATGCAGTAATGTTAATCGCATACATTCAAGCCTTGAGACTGTGGCGACAAACCCTTAAACGAATTAAAGGTTCATCTAAAGTTATGTAGTCAGATTCTGTCATCCCCAACTTCCAAACAAACCCAGGAAGTCGGAAACGGGAGTTGTCAATTCCTATGGTACCATTACATAAGTCCAAGCAGCGTGATCAATGTTAATGAATGTATTATTGTCCCGATTGAACATACCAAATGTCATAACCAATGTAGCATGTGAAAACCATGTACTAGGAATGCTAAGTAAACATGCCTAGTAGAAATGTTCATGTAAACAATGTGCTATCATGCTCAGTAAACATACATAGCAGAAATGTCATGTAAAACAATGTGTTCCATATGCTAAGTAAACATATGCAACAAATGTGAAATAAATCAATGTGCTAGCATGCTTAACATACATAGCAAAACACAATGGAAAACATGTACTATAAGTGTACTAGGTGAAACTAGCATGTTTATGTCATAAAAGCATGAAATGCACAAAAGTAACATGTATGTACATGTGTATCACCCCCAAAACATTTGAAAACGGTAAAAGAGGGGAACTATGTACTCACTTGGGATTGCTAATTAGTCTTGAGAATAAGACCAATTTAAGCTCCAAGGGTCACGGAATCAACCGGCACCTAGTATACGTAAATATATTAATAATCGGCTCCTAAATCGGGAGATAGGATAGGACGAGGTTCTATAAATCAAATGAGTAATTGAACTCATATGGTATGACTTAGTAGACCCTACATTCTGATTGGAAAGCCTACCTAAGTGCTTTTGACCCGTTTCGACCCATTACGGTAACATAAGTCACTATAATGCGTCATTAGCGTAAAAATATGTTCGGTTGGTAATCTATGTGCTATGTCAATCCCTAAACATGTTACTAAATCAGATTATTTGTCAAAAATATGTTCACATAGGCAAAATACGGATTTTAGCATCAAAAGGGCATTTTGGTCATTTCCTATGGGCATACAAGCTAACTAGCAAACGACTAACCAATCCTATGTGATCATAAGGTATAACCTCAGTGGTTATTCCCTATGCAACTATGATCACTAAGCAAGCTTGGTCGGATCCTAAAGATCGACCAAACGGGTCGGGTTCGGAAGTTTAAGCGGTTGTTTAGCCGCTTAACTTACGTCCCTAAACAAGCACAAACTAATAGTGTCGAGTTAGACATGTTAAAACATGTTTAACCTACTGATTTGGTATCAAAACAAAGTGTTTTGATACCCTAAAGTAGTTCCGAGGCAAAATGCGTGCTAAAACGCATTTTGACCGAAACTTTGACTCGACACTACAACTAGCTAACGTGGTAATCAGCGGTTATAATCACGAAGGATTATAACTATCGTGATTACAATCACGTTTCAAAGTTCAATTGAACTTTGACTTGACCAATTGATGGTCAAAACCGAAAGTCAAACTGTTGGCCAAACGTTTGACTTTCTGCACTACATAAGGAAAAAGCCAAAAAAAAAAAAGAAATGAAAGAAGGCTCACAATAGTCCTTGCTATCTTTTCTACAAAGAAGACAAGTCCCAAATCACTTGAGAAAGCTCCAAAGCAGATGAGAATGAGAGAAATGATGAATGAGCAAGGAAATGAGTGAACTTGGGTGGCTATTTATAGTTGTTGGTGAAGAACAAGATCATTACAAGTGTTTCAATTAGCCATTAAGCAAGAAATCATGGCCCTCCAATTGTCACAAGCAGGTACAAAGCCTTTGTGACCACTTAACTTGCTTAACACACCAAGAAATTTACACTAACAGCCCCTGAAGTTGCAACAGAATGCAAAAATTGAGTTTCCGGTTGCTGGGTTGCTGAGGCGCCCCGCGTAAGAATTGGGGCTGGGCTTACGCGCCCCGCCTGAGCCCCCAGATCAGCAAACTTTCAAAATTTACAGTTTTGGTCCCTGCATGCAATCGAGTCCATTTCAGGCCTTTTTGACCCCCGTTAAGCCATTTTCAAGGCTCTACAAGGTCAATGAAGTTTAGAGGACTCAAAATATGCTTGGAACATTCTCGGATGTCAGCTCGTTTGGTCGTACGGTCGCGTTGTTCGTTAAATTACGACGAAACTCAAACGGACGTAAAAACGAACCAAATTAAGCGACGAATGGAATTTTTGCATGCCGATCACTAAAATAAAAATATTTTAGTGTGTACAAAAATTTTGGATGTCCAGATGTGTCCAGAACGTAAGATATGCGCGAAAATACAAACTTACGCCGTTTTTGACACTTTTAGTCCCTGTAAGATCATGTAAGCATGTTTTCGCACACCGAACCTATCAAAGCTTATTTCTAAGCCATGTTTAGGTTATTTATGGCATGTTTAACTTATGATCAAGTTCTGGACTGTACGTTGCCTTACGAAACGGCAGACTTTCGCAAGTTGACGCAATTAGTACCTGAGAGCGAATAAACTTGTTTTTGCCATACCAAAACCTTTAAAACTTATTTCTAAGTTATGTAAAGGTTATTTAAGGTATGTTAAGTTTATGATGATGTTCCGGAGTATTTGTCGCGTTAAACTGACTGCGTTTACGCATCAGTTTGCGTATAACTTTCAAGAAAGCGATATAGAGTTCAAAATCGATCAAAAATCAACATGGGCACAAAACCAAACATAAATGACAAACATTGGGAACAAAACACACTGTTTTATTAATATTGTATTGTTCAGAGTCTGCAAAATGATATCACAAGCACAGATGTCACAGTCTCCCCTACTTCAGGAAATTTCGTCCCGAAATTTATTTAGAGGAAACTTGTGAGAATAGATGCGGAAATTTCGCTTTCATCTGATCTTCATGTTCCCAAGTAAACTCTGGGCCACGTTTAGATTCCCAGCGAACTTTGACCAATTTAATTCGCTTGCCTTTCAACTGCTTAAATGAACGGTCCACTATCTCCACAGGTTTCTCAACAAAGTGCATCGTGTTATCAACACGAATTTCATCAAGTGGTATGTGGAGGTTCTCATCAGCTAAACACTTTCTGAGATTGGACACGTGGAATGTTGGATGAACATTTCCAAGCTCAGGAGGTAGCTCAAGCCTGTAGGCTACTTTTCCGACTCTTTCAATGATCTTAAATGGTCCAACATAACGAGGTGCAAGTTTTCCTTTCTTCCCAAATCTAATCACACCTTTCCAAGGGGATACCTTGAGTAGGACGTGATCACCAACTTGGAATTCCAAGGGCTTGCGTCGTCGATCCGCGTAACACTTCTGACGGCTTCTAGCTGTCTGAAGGTTTTCACGAATCTTCTTGACCTTATCTGTAGTCTCTAGAATGAGTTCAAGTCCAGTAAGCTGAGCTTTACCTATCTCATTCCAGCAGACCGGTGAACGAAATTTTCGACCGTATAAAGTTTCGAAAGGAGCCATATTGATGCTAGAGTGATAACTGTTGTTGTAGGAGAATTCGATCAACGGTAGATGCGAATCCCAACTACCACCAAAGTCAATCACACATGATCTAAGCATATCCTCCAGTGTCTGGATTATTCTCTCAGATTGACCATCTGTCTGCGGATGGTACGCTGAGCTCAAATGAAGTTGAGTACCCATGGCAAATTGCATGGTTCTCCAAAACCGAGACGAGAATCGAGCATCTCTGTCAGATATAATGTTTAAAGGAACACCATGTCGAGATACAATCTCATCAACATAAATCTTGGCAAGCTTGTCAGCAGATAGATCCTCATGGATCGGCAAGAAATGGGCTGACTTAGTAAGACGATCAACAACAACCCAAATGGCGTCATGACCCTTCTTAGTGCGCGGTAACTTGGTAATGAGATCCATAGAATGTTTTCCCATTTCCAAACCGGAATCTCTGGTTGCTCCAATAATCCAGAGGGATGTTGATGTTCTGCCTTAACCTTGAGACAAGTAAGGCATTTGGAAACATATAAGGCAATGTCTTTCTTCATACCCGGCCACCAATACTGGGTTCGAAGATCCTTATACATTTTGTCTGCACCAGGATGAATTGAATAACGAGACTTGTGAGCTTCATCCATAAGCAAGGTGCGAAGATTGTCTATACTTTGGACCCACAAACGGCCCATGTAATAGAAAATCCCAAAATCTCTCAGTTCAGGCTCAGGGTTAGTATGACACGGTAATTCTTTACCCATCAAGTCTTGTGCAACACACGTATGTTGAGCTTGAATTATGCGAGATTGAATGTCAGATTGAACATGAACACAGTGAAGCTTGACACGTTCCTTACGACTCAATGCGTCAGCCACGACATTCGCCTTACCAGGATGGTAGCGAATTTCGCAATCGTAGTCGTTTAGGAGTTCTACCCAACGTCGTTGCCTCATGTTTAGTTCTTTCTGATTGAAGATATGCTGGAGACTTTTGTGGTCAGTAAACACTACACACTTTGTACCGTAAAGGTAGTGTCTCCAGATTTTGAGAGCAAAGACTACTGCACCTAACTCAAGATCATGAGTCGTGTAGTTTTTCTCGTGCACTTTCAGCTGTCTTGATGCATAGGCTATAACTTTGTTTCTTTGCATAAGAACGCAGCCAAGACCTAAATTGGATGCATCACAGTACACGACAAAGTCGTCGTTACCCTCGGGCAAAGATAGAATAGGCGCATTACAGAGTTTCTGTTTCAAGGTCTGGAAAGCTTCTTCCTGTTTGGATCCCCACTCAAAAGGTTGACTCTTCTGAGTTAAAGCAGTGAGAGGAATCGCAATCTTGGAGAAGTTTTCTATGAAACGACGGTAATAACCCGCTAGACCAAGAAATGAACGAACCTCGGTAGGAGTAGTAGGTGTATCCCAGTCCTTAATCGCACTGATTTTGGCGGGATCTACATGTATACCTTGTTCGTTGATGATGTGTCCCAAAAATTGAACTTCCTTAAGCCAGAATTCGCACTTGGAGAATTTGGCGAAAAGCTGTTCTTTCTTTAGGAGCTCCATTGTAAGACGAAGATGCTGTTCATGATCAGCTCGAGTCTTAGAATAGATCAGAATATCATCAATGAAGACGATGATGAACTTGTCCAAATAAGGTTTACAAACCCTATTCATCAAGTCCATGAAAACAGCAGGAGCATTTGTTAAACCGAAAGGCATAACAGTGAATTCATAATGACCATAACGCGTACGAAAAGCTGTCTTGGGAATATCTTCTTCAAGAACTCGAAGTTGATGATACCCAGAACGTAGATCAATCTTTGAAAAGCAAGTAGCACCCTGTAGCTGATCAAAGAGATCATCAATGCGAGGTAGGGGATATCGATTCTTGATGGTAAGCTTGTTAAGCTCACGGTAATCGATACACATCCTAAAAGATCCATCTTTCTTTTTCACGAATAGGACAGGAGCGCCCCAAGGGGAAAAGCTTGGACGGATGAATCCTTTGTCAGATAGCTCCTGAAGCTGCTTAGACAACTCTTGCATCTCAGACGGTGCAAGACGATAAGGTGATTTAGCAATGGGATTAGCGCCAGGCACAAGATCAATGCGGAACTCAACTTGGCGCACAGGGGGTAAACCAGGTAATTCTTCAGGAAATACCTCTGGATAATCCCGAACAACAGGGATATCTTGGATTATCTTACCCTTGCCTTTATCCTCTACGACATGTGCTAAGAAAGCAACATACTTCTTGCGTAGATATTTGCGGGCTTGGGTACAAGACATGAGTTTAAGGCTTCTAGCAGGTTTCTCCCCATGAATTTCTAAGATCTCACCAGTCGATAGCGGTATACGGACCAACTTCTCAAAACATACCACCTCAGCATGGTACTTCGATAACCAATCCATTCCTACTATAACATCGAAGCTCCCGAGTTGCATCGGTGTGAGGTCGATAGGGAAAAGATGGTTATTGAGATTCAACTGGCAATTTCGAAGAACCGAGTCGAGTATAACGGGTTCACCACTAGCTACTTCTACTGTCAAGGGCTTTCCTAGTTTCGTTCTAGTCATCGCAAGCAAAGGCTCAAATGCTAAGGACACAAAACTCTTATCGGCACCCGAATCAAATAGAACAGAAGCAGGATGGTTAACAAGGAACGTACCATTCACCACTTCGTTATCCGTACGCGCCTCATTGGCATTCAGATTGAAGACTCTACCACGAGCTGGTGCTTGATTCACATTTGCCAACCTCGGGCAGTTGTTCCTGTAGTGGGTCAGATCCCCACAATTGAAACATGAACCAGGCGGGAAGTGAGGTCGTGCAGGATTCTGGGCAGGGTTCTGTGCAGCTGGGTTCAGATTAGGAACAAAACGGCAGGTATTCGCAAGATGACCAGACTTGCCACAATTCGTGCAGATACGACATTGCATATGTGGCTGGTGATGGATGTTACATCTGTTGCACAGAGGTGCATTTCCTGCATACTGCCTTTTGGCAGCAGGTTGTGCAACCTGATTCTGTGCTGCCTGGGTAGGAGCAGCCTGGTTACTCTGAGCGGTAACAACAAAATTCTTGGAAGCCTTACGCTTCCTCGATTTCTTAGAAGACTCAGCAGCCTTCTTGCCCTTGTTATCCTTGGCGTCATCAGACTGTTTTTGCTTCTTGTCACCCTTTCTGTGGAGTTTACCCTTCTTGATTTGGGATTCAGTAAGGGTAGCAGCTAGCTCAATGGCCTGTCGGACGGTAGTAGGGTGACTGCCAGTGACAATATCCTGAACAGGATCTGGCAAACCGTCTATGTACTTCTCAATAGCCTTATCCAAAGGCGTGACCATTGTCGGACAGAGCAAGCTTAACTCCACATATCTGTCTGTGTAAGCCCGGTGTTCACCACTGATTTGCTTCAGATCTTTGAACTCATCTTCGAGTGCCCTCTGCTCGTGTCGAGGACAGAATTCTCTCATCATGAGAGCCCTGAGTTCCTCCCAAGTCTGACCCAAAGCAACATCTGCACCTCTATCTCTCATTACCCCATTCCACCAGGTAAGGGCCCTCTTTTGAAACACACTCGAAGCAAACTCGACCTTACGATTGTTCGGACACTGAATATGGCGAAATGTGCTCTCAAGACTCTCAAACCACTGGAGAAGCCCAGTTGCTCCTTCAGTACCACTAAACTTGAGCGGTTTAGCCAAGTTAAACTGTTTAAAGTTGCACGGAGCAGGTGCATTAACATTGTTATTGGTGGCTTGGTTTATATGAGTTATGAGACCAGGTAGCATAGCAGCCATCTGCTGTGCTATAATAGCTGCCAGTTCGGCATCAGGTTGAGGAACGTTACGTCGAGGAGGCATTCTAAAAGAGGAAACATGAGAGAAAACGAGTGAGATGATGTGATGAAAATGAGATAACAATAAAATCGACAAAAAAGCAAGGATGGTGGTCGTTTGTTTGTTACCACAAAGCAAACAAACAACACACAGTGACAAATCAAAGTAAATGAGTCATAATAATGTATCGCGAAGACATGCTCTCCTATAAGTGAACACTCACCCCAAGAGTTCCCAGGTAAGAGTGACTGGTCCGATACTGCGGATTTGTACGAACACTCTAGCCTTAGACAGAAAACTCAGGGTACAAGCATTCACTCTTCCAGTTTGCACGTGTTCACATTATTTAGACCCAAAACTTTGACGAGATTTTGAAAATTTGGAAGGCACGAGGCCAAAAAGAAATCATCTAAGGATAGATGATTGATTTCAAAATCATTTTGGAATATTGTGTTCAAGTTTTGGTAATCAGCTAAGGATAGGTGACGGGTATTGTTTTAAGATCTAAACACAAGTAAACTTGTGTTAGGGTCCTAGAAAGTTATAGTCTAGGTCAAAGCATTGCTAATAACCTAATTCCCTATAACCATTGGCTCTGATACCAACTCTTCTGTCACACCCCGGCCGCGGTAAAACAACGAAAGCCGCGGCGGAAACGCCGGGGAGGTGAGTAGCGACAGAATTATTGTTTCAACAACCATGGCAAATAAAGTTTTGTATTATTAAAATTAAAGTTACATTGTCTTGAGTTCAAATAAACTACATAATAACTGTCTTTTAAGTCACTAAGGCCCGAGTCCGCCTAAGTGTAGCACAAACACCCTTATGCATTAGCACCTGAAACACATGTAAAAATAGGTACGTCAGCATAAAAATGCCTGTGAGATACATAGGTTTTGTTTATGCAGATTCATGACTTGTATTTGAAAGAAGTGTTTAATAAAGTGTAGTCATGAATCTTATAAAATGTTTTTCCTTTGTAAAACCATGTGATAAATCAATGAAAATCAAATGATGATGAAATGATAATGCATGGTTTAATAAATAACCAAGTGAAAGTGAATTTGGATAAAATATGTAATTTGTAAAACAATGTCATGTTTATGTATGAAATGTTCATGTCTTGCCCAAGTGGTTTATATAACGCAACGATGTATAATACGATAAAAGCACTTATATATTGGAAGTACCATCGGCGTATCCACCATGCTTTTATCATATAACACATAGCCCCGTTACATAAGTCACTTATCAATAACCAACCAAAATGTCTTGTTCCATGTCAAAATGTGTATGCGTAAACCGTGTACAATGTCATGTGTATCATGTATAACCAATGAAATGCATAGCAAGTAGGAAATCATCTACTTAACTATGTAATGATGTCTAATGTGAAAACAAATGTCATGTATGGTGAATAACTTAGAAGTTACTCAACCCCATAGAAAATGTACAAAACATGTTTTTGAATAAACCTAAGTTTAAATCAAATGTTATGCTTTGCAGAAAAAAATGCTTTATGATTACAAACATTTATGCAGTAATGTTAATCGCATACATTCAAGCCTTGAGACTGTGGCGACAAACCCTTAAACGAATTAAAGGTTCATCTAAAGTTATGTAGTCGGATTCTGTCATCCCCAACTTCCAAACAAACCCAGGAAGTCGGAAACGGGAGTTGTCAATTCCTATGGTACCATTACATAAGTCCAAGCAGCGTGATCAATGTTAATGAATGTATTATTGTCCCGATTGAACATACCAAATGTCATAACCAATGTAGCATGTGAAAACCATGTACTAGGAATGCTAAGTAAACATGCCTAGTAGAAATGTTCATGTAAACAATGTGCTAGCATGCTCAGTAAACATACATAGCAGAAATGTCATGTAAAACAATGTGTTCCATATGCTAAGTAAACATATGCAACAAATGTGAAATAAATCAATGTGCTAGCATGCTTAACATACATAGCAAAACACAATGGAAAACATGTACTATAAGTGTACTAGGTGAAACTAGCATGTTTATGTCATAAAAGCATGAAATGCACAAAAGTAACATGTATGTACATGTGTATCACCCCAAAACATTTGAAAACGGTAAAAGAGGGGAACTATGTACTCACTTGGGATTGCTAATTAGTCTTGAGAATAAGACCAATTTAAGCTCCAAGGGTCACGGAATCAACCGGCACCTAGTATAGGTAACTATGTTAATAATCGGCTCCTAAATTGGGAGATAGGATAGAACAAGGTTCTATAAATCAAATGAGTAATTGAACTCATATGGTATGACTTAATAGACCCTACATTCTGATTGGAAAGCCTACCTAAGTGCTTTTGACCCGTTTCGACCCATTACGGTAACATAAGTCACTATAATGCGTCGTTAGCGTAAAACTATGTTCGGTTGGTAATCTATGTGCTATGTCAAGTCTTACATGCCCAATTATCCCTAAACATGTTACTAAATCAGATTATTTGTCAAAAATATGTTCACATAGGCAAAATACGGATTTTAGCTTCAAAAGGGCATTTTGGTTATTTCCTATGGGCATACAAGCTAACTAGCAAACGACTAACCAATCCTATGTGATCATAAGGTATAACCTCAGTGGTTATTCCCTATGCAACTATGATCACTAAGCAAGCTTGGTCGGATCCTAAAGATCGACCAAACGGGTCGGGTTCGGAAGTATAAGCGGTTGTTTAGACCGCTTAACTTATGTCCCTAAACAAGCACAAACTAATAGTGTCGAGTTAGACATGTTAAAACATGTTTAACCTACTGATTTGGTATCAAAACAAAGTGTTTTGATACCCTAAAGTAGTTCCGAGGCAAAATGCGTGCTAAAACGCATTTTGACCGAAACTTTGACTCGACACTACAACTAGCTAACGTGGTAATCAGCGGTTATAATCACGAAGGATTATAACTATCGTGATTACAATCACGTTTCAAAGTTCAATTGAACTTTGACTTGACCAATTGATGGTCAAAACCGAAAGTCAAACTGTTGGCCAAACGTTTGACTTTCTGCACTACATAAGGAAAATGCCAAAAAAAAAAGGAAATGAAAGAAGGCTCACAATAGTCCTTGCTATCTTTTCTACAAAGAAGACAAGTCCCAAATCACTTGAGAAAGCTCCAAAGCAGATGAGAATGAGAGAAATGATGAATGAGCAAGGAAATGAGTGAACTTGGGTGGCTATTTATAGTTGTTGGTGAAGAACAAGATCATTACAAGTGTTTTAATTAGCCATTAAGCAAGAAATCATGGCCCTCCAATTGTCACAAGCAGGTACAAAGCCTTGGTGACCACTTAACTTGCTTAACACACCAAGAAATTTACACTAACAGCCCCTGAAGTTGCAACAGAATGCAAAAATTGAGTTTCTGGTCGCTGGGCTGCTGAGGCGCCCCGCGTAAGAATTGGGGCTGGGCTTACGCGCCCCGCCTGAGCCCCCAGATCAGCAAACTTTCAAAATTTACAGTTTTGGTCCCTGCATGCAATCGAGTCCATTTCAGGCATTTTTGACCCCCGTTAAGCCATTTTCAAGGCTCTACAATGTCAATGAAATTTAGAGGACTCAAAATATGCTTGGAACATTCTCGGATGTCGGCTCGTTTGGTCGTACGGTCGCGTTGTTCGTTAAATTACGACGAAACTCAAACGGACGTAAAAACGAACCAAATTAAGCGACGAATGGAATTTTTGCATGCCGATCACTAAAATAAAAATATTTTAGTGTGTACAAAAATTTTGGATGTCCAGATGTGTCCAGAACGTAAGATATGCGCGAAAATACAAACTTACGCCGTTTTTGACACTTTTAGTCCCTGTAAGATCATGTAAGCATGTTTTCGCACACCGCACCTATCAAAGCTTATTTCTAAGCCATGTTTAGGTTATTTATGGCATGTTTAACTTATGATCAAGTTCCAGACTGTACGTTGCCTTACGAAACGGCAGACTTTCGCAAGTTGACGCAATTAGTCCCTGAGAGCGAATAAACTTGTTTTTGCCATACCAAAACCTTTAAAACTTATTTCTAAGTTATGTAAAGGTTATTTAAGGTATGTTAAGTTTATGATGATGTTCCGGAGTATTTGTCGCGTTAAACTGACTGCGTTTACGCATCAGTTTGCGTATAACTTTCCAGAAAGCGATATAGAGTTCAAAATCGATCAAAAATCAACATGGGCACAAAACCAAACATAAATGACAAACATTGGGATCAAAACACACTGTTTTATTAATATTGTATTGTTCAGAGTCTGCAAAATGATATCACAAGCACAGATGTCACAGTCTCCCCTAGTTCAGGAAATTTCGTCCCGAAATTTATTTAGAGGAAACTTGTGAGAATAGATGCGGATATTTCGCTTTCATCTGATCTTCACGTTCCCAAGTAAACTCTGGGCCACGTTTAGATTCCCAGCGAACTTTGACCAATTTAATTCGCTTGCCTTTCAACTGCTTAAATGAACGGTCCACTATCTCCACAGGTTTCTCAACAAAGTGCATCGTGTTATCAACACGAATTTCATCAAGTGGTATGTGGAGGTTCTCATCAGCTAAACACTTTCTGAGATTGGACACGTGGAATGTTGGATGAACATTTCCAAGCTCAGGAGGTAGCTCAAGCCTGTAGGCTACTTTTCCGACTCTTTCAATGATCTTAAATGGTCCAACATAACGAGGTGCAAGTTTTCCTTTCTTCCCAAATCTAATCACACCTTTCCAAGGGGATACCTTGAGTAGGACGTGATCACCAACTTGGAATTCCAAGGGCTTGCGTCGTCGATCCGCGTAACACTTCTGACGGCTTCTAGCTGTCTGAAGGTTTTCACGAATCTTCTTGACCTTATCTGTAGTCTCTAGAATGAGTTCAGGTCCAGTAAGCTGAGCTTTACCTATCTCATTCCAGCAGACCGGTGAACGACATTTTCGACCGTATAAAGCTTCGAAAGGAGCCATATTGATGCTAGAGTGATAACTGTTGTTGTAGGAGAATTCGATCAACGGTAGATGCGAATCCCAACTACCACCAAAGTCAATCACACATGCTCTAAGCATATCCTCCAGTGTCTGGATTGTTATCTCAGATTGACCATCTGTCTGCGGATGGTACGCTGAGCTCAAATGAAGTTGAGTACCCATGGCAGATTGCATGGTTCTCCAAAAACGAGATGAGAATCGAGCATCTCTGTCAGATATAATGTTTAAAGGAACACCATGTCGAGATACAATCTCATCAACATAAATCTTGGCAAGCTTGTCAGCAGATAGATCCTCACGGATCGGCAAGAAATGGGCTGACTTAGTAAGACGATCAACAACAACCCAAATGGCGTCATGACCCTTCTTAGTGCGCGGTAACTTGGTAATGAGATCCATAGAATGTTTTCCCATTTCCAAACCGGAATCTCTGGTTGCTCCAATAATCCAGAGGGATGTTGATGTTCTGCCTTAACCTTGAGACAAGTAAGGCATTTGGAAACATATAAGGCAATGTCTTTCTTCATACCTGGCCACCAATACTGGGTTCGAAGATCCTTATACATTTTGTCTGCACCAGGATGAATTGAATAATGAGACTTGTGAGCTTCATCCATAAGCAAGGTGCGAAGATTGTCTATACTTGGGACCCACAAACGGCCCATGTAATAGAAAATCCCAAAATCTCTCAGTTCAGGCTCAGGGTTAGTATGACACGGTAATTCTTTACCCATCAAGTCTTGTGCAGAAAGCGATATAGAGTTCAAAATCGATCAAAAATCAACATGGGCACAAAACCAAACATAAATGACGAACATTGGGATCAAAACACACTGTTTTATTAATATTGTATTGTTCAGAGTCTGCAAAATGATATCACAAGCACAGATGTCACATCGGGGCTACATGTGGTATAGATAGGGCCTTTGGGTGTTTCACTTCTTTCAAGTAAGTAGAAAATATGTGCCTCTGCATTCAATAAATCAATCATTAAACATATATTAAATATAATATACAAACAATACAAACCATATATGATACATGTATATATACTAACATGTATTACATATATGCTTTTATCATATAACACATAGCCCCGTTACATAAGTCACTTATCAATAACCAACCAAAATGTCTTGTTCCATGTCAAAATGTGTATGCGTAAACCGTGTACAATGTCATGTGTATCATGTATAACCAATGAAATGCATAGCAAGTAGGAAATCATCTACTTAACTATGTAATGATGTCTAATGTGAAAACAAATGTCATGTATGGTGAATAACTTAGAAGTTACTCAACCCCATAGAAAATGTACAAAACATGTTTTTGAATAAACCTAAGTTTAAATCAAATGTTATGCTTTGCAGAAAAAAATGCTTTATGATTACAAACATTTATGCAGTAATGTTAATCGCATACATTCAAGCCTTGAGACTGTGGCGACAAACCCTTAAACGAATTAAAGGTTCATCTAAAGTTATGTAGTCGGATTCTGTCATCCCCAACTTCCAAACAAACCCAGGAAGTCGGAAACGGGAGTTGTCAATTCCTATGGTACCATTACATAAGTCCAAGCAGCGTGATCAATGTTAATGAATGTATTATTGTCCCGATTGAACATACCAAATGTCATAACCAATGTAGCATGTGAAAACCATGTACTAGGAATGCTAAGTAAACATGCCTAGTAGAAATGTTCATGTAAACAATGTGCTAGCATGCTCAGTAAACATACATAGCAGAAATGTCATGTAAAACAATGTGTTCCATATGCTAAGTAAACATATGCAACAAATGTGAAATAAATCAATGTGCTAGCATGCTTAACATACATAGCAAAACACAATGGAAAACATGTACTATAAGTGTACTAGGTGAAACTAGCATGTTTATGTCATAAAAGCATGAAATGCACAAAAGTAACATGTATGTACATGTGTATCACCCCAAAACATTTGAAAACGGTAAAAGAGGGGAACTATGTACTCACTTGGGATTGCTAATTAGTCTTGAGAATAAGACCAATTTAAGCTCCAAGGGTCACGGAATCAACCGGCACCTAGTATAGGTAACTATGTTAATAATCGGCTCCTAAATTGGGAGATAGGATAGAACAAGGTTCTATAAATCAAATGAGTAATTGAACTCATATGGTATGACTTAATAGACCCTACATTCTGATTGGAAAGCCTACCTAAGTGCTTTTGACCCGTTTCGACCCATTACGGTAACATAAGTCACTATAATGCGTCGTTAGCGTAAAACTATGTTCGGTTGGTAATCTATGTGCTATGTCAAGTCTTACATGCCCAATTATCCCTAAACATGTTACTAAATCAGATTATTTGTCAAAAATATGTTCACATAGGCAAAATACGGATTTTAGCTTCAAAAGGGCATTTTGGTTATTTCCTATGGGCATACAAGCTAACTAGCAAACGACTAACCAATCCTATGTGATCATAAGGTATAACCTCAGTGGTTATTCCCTATGCAACTATGATCACTAAGCAAGCTTGGTCGGATCCTAAAGATCGACCAAACGGGTCGGGTTCGGAAGTATAAGCGGTTGTTTAGACCGCTTAACTTATGTCCCTAAACAAGCACAAACTAATAGTGTCGAGTTAGACATGTTAAAACATGTTTAACCTACTGATTTGGTATCAAAACAAAGTGTTTTGATACCCTAAAGTAGTTCCGAGGCAAAATGCGTGCTAAAACGCATTTTGACCGAAACTTTGACTCGACACTACAACTAGCTAACGTGGTAATCAGCGGTTATAATCACGAAGGATTATAACTATCGTGATTACAATCACGTTTCAAAGTTCAATTGAACTTTGACTTGACCAATTGATGGTCAAAACCGAAAGTCAAACTGTTGGCCAAACGTTTGACTTTCTGCACTACATAAGGAAAATGCCAAAAAAAAAGGAAATGAAAGAAGGCTCACAATAGTCCTTGCTATCTTTTCTACAAAGAAGACAAGTCCCAAATCACTTGAGAAAGCTCCAAAGCAGATGAGAATGAGAGAAATGATGAATGAGCAAGGAAATGAGTGAACTTGGGTGGCTATTTATAGTTGTTGGTGAAGAACAAGATCATTACAAGTGTTTTAATTAGCCATTAAGCAAGAAATCATGGCCCTCCAATTGTCACAAGCAGGTACAAAGCCTTGGTGACCACTTAACTTGCTTAACACACCAAGAAATTTACACTAACAGCCCCTGAAGTTGCAACAGAATGCAAAAATTGAGTTTCTGGTCGCTGGGCTGCTGAGGCGCCCCGCGTAAGAATTGGGGCTGGGCTTACGCGCCCCGCCTGAGCCCCCAGATCAGCAAACTTTCAAAATTTACAGTTTTGGTCCCTGCATGCAATCGAGTCCATTTCAGGCATTTTTGACCCCCGTTAAGCCATTTTCAAGGCTCTACAATGTCAATGAAATTTAGAGGACTCAAAATATGCTTGGAACATTCTCGGATGTCGGCTCGTTTGGTCGTACGGTCGCGTTGTTCGTTAAATTACGACGAAACTCAAACGGACGTAAAAACGAACCAAATTAAGCGACGAATGGAATTTTTGCATGCCGATCACTAAAATAAAAATATTTTAGTGTGTACAAAAATTTTGGATGTCCAGATGTGTCCAGAACGTAAGATATGCGCGAAAATACAAACTTACGCCGTTTTTGACACTTTTAGTCCCTGTAAGATCATGTAAGCATGTTTTCGCACACCGCACCTATCAAAGCTTATTTCTAAGCCATGTTTAGGTTATTTATGGCATGTTTAACTTATGATCAAGTTCCAGACTGTACGTTGCCTTACGAAACGGCAGACTTTCGCAAGTTGACGCAATTAGTCCCTGAGAGCGAATAAACTTGTTTTTGCCATACCAAAACCTTTAAAACTTATTTCTAAGTTATGTAAAGGTTATTTAAGGTATGTTAAGTTTATGATGATGTTCCGGAGTATTTGTCGCGTTAAACTGACTGCGTTTACGCATCAGTTTGCGTATAACTTTCCAGAAAGCGATATAGAGTTCAAAATCGATCAAAAATCAACATGGGCACAAAACCAAACATAAATGACAAACATTGGGATCAAAACACACTGTTTTATTAATATTGTATTGTTCAGAGTCTGCAAAATGATATCACAAGCACAGATGTCACAGTCTCCCCTAGTTCAGGAAATTTCGTCCCGAAATTTATTTAGAGGAAACTTGTGAGAATAGATGCGGATATTTCGCTTTCATCTGATCTTCACGTTCCCAAGTAAACTCTGGGCCACGTTTAGATTCCCAGCGAACTTTGACCAATTTAATTCGCTTGCCTTTCAACTGCTTAAATGAACGGTCCACTATCTCCACAGGTTTCTCAACAAAGTGCATCGTGTTATCAACACGAATTTCATCAAGTGGTATGTGGAGGTTCTCATCAGCTAAACACTTTCTGAGATTGGACACGTGGAATGTTGGATGAACATTTCCAAGCTCAGGAGGTAGCTCAAGCCTGTAGGCTACTTTTCCGACTCTTTCAATGATCTTAAATGGTCCAACATAACGAGGTGCAAGTTTTCCTTTCTTCCCAAATCTAATCACACCTTTCCAAGGGGATACCTTGAGTAGGACGTGATCACCAACTTGGAATTCCAAGGGCTTGCGTCGTCGATCCGCGTAACACTTCTGACGGCTTCTAGCTGTCTGAAGGTTTTCACGAATCTTCTTGACCTTATCTGTAGTCTCTAGAATGAGTTCAGGTCCAGTAAGCTGAGCTTTACCTATCTCATTCCAGCAGACCGGTGAACGACATTTTCGACCGTATAAAGCTTCGAAAGGAGCCATATTGATGCTAGAGTGATAACTGTTGTTGTAGGAGAATTCGATCAACGGTAGATGCGAATCCCAACTACCACCAAAGTCAATCACACATGCTCTAAGCATATCCTCCAGTGTCTGGATTGTTATCTCAGATTGACCATCTGTCTGCGGATGGTACGCTGAGCTCAAATGAAGTTGAGTACCCATGGCAGATTGCATGGTTCTCCAAAAACGAGATGAGAATCGAGCATCTCTGTCAGATATAATGTTTAAAGGAACACCATGTCGAGATACAATCTCATCAACATAAATCTTGGCAAGCTTGTCAGCAGATAGATCCTCACGGATCGGCAAGAAATGGGCTGACTTAGTAAGACGATCAACAACAACCCAAATGGCGTCATGACCCTTCTTAGTGCGCGGTAACTTGGTAATGAGATCCATAGAATGTTTTCCCATTTCCAAACCGGAATCTCTGGTTGCTCCAATAATCCAGAGGGATGTTGATGTTCTGCCTTAACCTTGAGACAAGTAAGGCATTTGGAAACATATAAGGCAATGTCTTTCTTCATACCTGGCCACCAATACTGGGTTCGAAGATCCTTATACATTTTGTCTGCACCAGGATGAATTGAATAATGAGACTTGTGAGCTTCATCCATAAGCAAGGTGCGAAGATTGTCTATACTTGGGACCCACAAACGGCCCATGTAATAGAAAATCCCAAAATCTCTCAGTTCAGGCTCAGGGTTAGTATGACACGGTAATTCTTTACCCATCAAGTCTTGTGCAGAAAGCGATATAGAGTTCAAAATCGATCAAAAATCAACATGGGCACAAAACCAAACATAAATGACGAACATTGGGATCAAAACACACTGTTTTATTAATATTGTATTGTTCAGAGTCTGCAAAATGATATCACAAGCACAGATGTCACATCGGGGCTACATGTGGTATAGATAGGGCCTTTGGGTGTTTCACTTCTTTCAAGTAAGTAGAAAATATGTGCCTCTGCATTCAATAAATCAATCATTAAACATATATTAAATATAATATACAAACAATACAAACCATATATGATACATGTATATATACTAACATGTATTACATATATGCATTATACATTAAATTTTCATGATTGTTGTACACTTACAACTTTACACGGCGTCCCTTTTGATAGAAATTTGGGATTGTCCTTCACTGAAACCCACCAATTTTCCTTGTGCATATTGTCAATGACTTCAATAGCTAGACAATTCATGTCAAAGCACACCAGGTAAAAATGGTGGTGTTCAAACATAGGGAAAATGATGATGTCATATGACGTGAGATCCATTTTGTCTGCTGACCGTCTACCACTGCAAGCAAGTTGTTTTTAAAAGCTCTTGATCTTGACTCCATCATTTTTATACCAGTTAGCATCCACGGAATCTGTGTAATAAAATAAACAAAACGTGACACATAGAAACTAACTGAAATTGATTGTGAGCAGTCTATGATTCAATAGAAATAATCTAAACTCAACAGATTTACATCGAAATCATTGATAAATCTCAACAGTTTCTATCCTTTTTAGATTCAGGTCTGCATCATAGTTATGATATAAACAGTCTGCAGTTTTTGTCCGGAATCGCAAAATTTTAAGTTCGATTCAGCAACACTTAACTACTATCAGCAACTGAGTTATGATTTATCAGAGTTTCTAAATTCATAACAGATCTAAATTTCGAGTACAGTTAAATCTGTTTTGGTTTTAATCTGATTTGAATCTTGACGTGTATTTTTTTAATGAAATTCAATGAAACAGCTTCACCGAAACAGATTGAAACAATGACACGTGTTCAAACTAGTTCAAATCAACCAAATTTTAACCGAAAACGATCGAAACAATGATGAAATCAATGTAAACAGTTTAGAAATCACAAACACCACACCGAAACGATTCGAAATTCACCGAAAATCAATCGGTTCAGTCCGAAATCAACCGAAATTCGATTCGTTTTCACCAAAACTCGTTCGATTCGAACAATGATTACAACTATTAACACGATAAAAAATGCTGTAGTTCACATGTCTAATATTACACATGTGTATGTGTACTACACGTGTGTATTATTACACATGTGTATGATTTTTTTTAAAACATGTAAAAAAAATCACCGAAACAATGACTAATATCAAATTTGTAATTGCCGTGCACATAAATATATATATATATATATATATATATATATATATATATATATATATATATATATATATATGTATGTATGTATATATGTATATATACGCAAACACGTATTCCATACTTACAAATGTCGATGAGTAGCAAAATAGTCGTCCAGGCGTTCCGGTGCTTTTATATCTTTCCTAATAGTTCAGCACAGCTGCCCAAAAGTCTATAGTGTTTCCATACACTTGTTTTCCCGGTATCATGTGTGTCATCAGGTATGCCTTTGATTGTAATCCATATCCTGTGTCGAAAATTTCTTTGCTGTTATACACAGCACGTACGTGTATGTGAACATATTCATAACATACGTAAACTATTATATTGAACATGTGTTATAATACTTACAAAAACGACGGCTGTACTTCTGACCCTTCTGCATTCATATTGGCCTCTACTATTATTGCTTCCGTTTGTTCTTGTTCGTCATCTATTATGTACAATCCCTTTGATTTTGTTTTCAGTAACTCTTTCTTTGGTGATTTTTTCTTATCTGCAACACTTTTTTCTTTATCAATCTCCAACATGTACATCCAAACTAGCTGCTCTTCATCTATCATCGGTTCGTTGATTTCAACTGGCTCACACATACGAGCTGGCTCGTCCTTGGATTCTTGTGAGCTAATGCCAAGGCTAAAGCTCGGTTCTGTGTTGTCTCTTTTTGTCCTTTTCTAACCAATGCTGTTGACCTTTGCAATAATCTCTCCGATATTTTCTTCAACAAATTGGGTCCAGTCAGTTTGTGCGATTTGTTCCTCAATATCCACTGTATCTGCATATACAGATTTGTATTTGTCTATGAAACTTTTTATTTCATGAATATCTGGGAAGGACGAACACGCTTCACACAAAGCTTTTTCAACCAATTTTTTGTCTGGTGATATATTCTCGAACAAAGCGTCTAGCTTTGCGACATGACCCTGTTAAAAACAAATATAATTAATAACATCAATCTTATAACAACATAACACATACACATGTAATATAATGTCATTTTAATATATCACACTGACCATATTATTCTGAATGAACATGTGAAAAATAATAATAATAATAATAATAACAATAATAACAAAAATAATAATATTAATAATAGTAGTAAATAAATAAATAAATAAATAAATAAGAATATAATAAAATAAAATACAATAAACACACATGTGTTGCAACCGAAATGAAAATCACTTTTTAACGCGAAACTCGAAAACTAACTAAAAAAGCCTAAAAAACACACCAATTTTTTACAATTTTTTTTATTAAAAATCACTAGTTTTTATATAAAAAAACACTTTTTGTTGGTGCATATGTCTGTCGACTTCGTCTTGTATCAAGTCTTGTAATAGTTTAGATTGATCAGGGCACGTTATACGAGAAAAATAAGAAAAATATAGGTAGTGGCCATTTCGCACGAAATGGAACTTGTCCATTTCGTACGAAATGGAAATGGCCATCTCGCATGAGTCATTTCGCACGAAATGGCAGTGCCTATATATATGCGTGCCTTGTTCATTTCATTTGTAACGATTGGTTTCCGGTAGCGAAGCTCTGCCGAAGTGTCTCCAGCCTTGTAATACGATCTGTTATCAGTACAAGAGACAATTAAAGTGATTCTACGTGCAATTCAGCTGAAATAACTCCGATATGTTTGTTTCCGCCTCTCGTATTGGACGAGATCTCTTCTGAACGACTCGTTTGGTCGTGTGAACGATCCTTACAAGTGGTATCAGAGCTCAGGAGGAAGAGTTCTTACTGATTTCAGCTGTTTTCACCGAAAATTCTGATTTCTACACCTTCTTTTACACATTTTTCAAAATTAACTAAGATTTTACGGATAAAATGGCTTGATTTTTACATATAACGTGCAAAACACTGTTTTAATCAATCCTTGAAAGAATCAGACCTAAAATCGAACTAAAAGTTGATCAATTTGACAAAAGTCTGGCCGATTGTGTGACATCATCATTCATTTCGTACGTATTGAACTCCCATTTCGCACGAAATGGATTTTTAGTGTGACCATTTCGCTTGAAAAGTCCATTTCGTGTGAAACATTGTTTCATTTCGCACAAATCGAAGGAAATTGCCTCAATTCGCTTGAAATTTACATTCATTTCGCACGAAAAGCCCAATTGTGGTCCATTTCGTTTGAAATTTTTTCATTTCGCACCAAAAGGCATTTCGCTTCAGATCCAGTCCGTCTGAGATACTCATTTCGTTTGAAACTCAGTGTTTGTGATATTTTGGAAACTGAATCATGGAGAACGAATTCTACAATGCATTTGCTACCCTGATCACTATGACTCAGAATGCGATGTTAGAAAATGAAACGAGCACTATGCAAAAACTGCCTAAACTTATGAGTATTGAGGAGTTTAGTGGATGGGCAGAACGTTTTGAAAATTGGGTTCAAGCAAATTACTTAGATGCATGGGAATGTATTAAATATCGATATATTAGACCGGTTAAGGACAACGGAGAGAAGGTTGAAATTAAAGATTTGAGTGCCGATGAGAAAAAGAATTACAAAAGTGAAAAGATGATAGTTAGTCTCTTGCAGCAAGCTATCAAGGAAGAAATCTTGATTTTATTACAACACAACGAAAGTTCATATTCAATATGGAAAGAACTGAAATCGAAGTTTGTTGGAAGTAAAGAGATGATTAAGAACAAAATGTCGCTTTTGAAGAAAGAATTTGATCTATTTCGTGGATTAAAAACTGAGAATACCAAGCAGATCATAGAAAGATATTGCAATTTGGTGATGAACATGAAGAGATTGAACATCCAGAAAGATAATGATGAATGGATTGAAAAGTTGGCCGATGCGTTGCCATAAGAGGTTTGGGGCACGTATCTTATGATGAAAAATAAACCTGAATTTGACAATCTAACACTGAGCACGTTTATTGAACAACTAGAAGCACAAGAGATGGAACAACGAAAGATAGCAAGAATGAAGGAATTTGATGGTGAACAAGACAATGGTTTGTATTATAAAGGAGGTATTAGTGATAAAACCAACTCTTCATCAAAGATTGAAACTACTTTCAATGCAAAAAGTTCTTCTGGAGGGTCATCTCATGGATCAAACAACAACAAAGAATTCTCTTCATATCCATCATTCGATCCAAACTTTTCAGCAACAAAGAGTGGCAAAGTACTACAATGCAACATTGCACTAAATCTTGAGACTGATCAAAATTACTCTGAAGAAGTAGCCAAAAGTCATATGTCTTTGTTGGTGACTGTGTTAGAGTCCTATGGAAGTTTAATTGCAGGAAGGATCGGAAATCCAATGTTGACAAAAGAAGATTACAATCAGATTGATGCTGAGGAGATGGAACTTATGGATATAAAGTGGTGTTTGGCTAGCGTATTGAGAAGAGCTAAAAAGTTTAAATAGATTACGGGAAGAGATGATTTCCGTGATGCTAATGTTTCTACTTTAGGCTTTGATAAATCTAAAGTTACTTGTTTTCGTTGCAGGGAAAAAGGGCACTTCAAGTGAGAATGCACAAACCGCGAAGCAAGTGGAGCTCAAAATCCATTCGGCAACAATGATTATTATCGGAAAGCGATTTATCATCAAGTTGCTCAACAGCCGTATCAACAACAAGAGCCACAAACTACACATGCTAAAAAGATGATTGAGGAGTCATCAAAAAGAGCTTGTTATGGTATAATAGATCAAGAGGATGAAAGATTACCATAAGGTTTTAGCTGGGACAAATACTGTCCGGATGAAGATTTCTTAAATGCTAAAGCTTTTGTTGCTCAAATTAAGGTAGATAGTGTTGATGATTATCATGCAGAGAGAATGAAAGAGCTCTTAAAATATTTAGCCGAGAGAGATGCAAATGCTCGAGTGATAAAGAAGTAGTTTGAAAAACAAGATGATTGTGATGATGATAATTCATATTATGCAGAAAGAATGAAAGAGCATTTAAAATTTCTAGCTGAAAGAGATAAAAATGATGAAGATGTTCGTGTGATAAAGAAGCAGGTCAAAGAAATTCCAGCTTTCAAGGTTGATGAGGAAGCTGTTGCAGAAAAGACACCTGAGATCTGTGAAAATTAGAGGGGGCAATTCTGACCCAAATAGCATACAATGGGTCAGTCTGGGTCATTTTTAGATTATATTGGGTGAGGAAGTTTAGACAAGGGGGTCAAAGTGGGTTATTTAAAAAATAAAAAGTTTTATTTATGGGTCATACAGGGTTGAGAAATTAGGATGGGCGGGTCAGTTAGGGTTGAAAAAAAAAGAAAGCATGGGTGAACAATGGGTCATCTTCTTCAATCTGATTGAATCAACGCGTCCAGTCCTCTGCCTTCTCCTCCGCCACAGACCTCCACCATCTCCTCTGCCACAGACCTCCGCCATCTCCTCCGCCACAGACCTCCGCCGTCAATACATCATCTTCAATCTTCAACCTCTCCTTCAAGAAATCCTTCTTCGCTCGTTAATCTCTCGGTCTGCATCAACGATTTCTTCACATCGAATCATACACAGGTTCAAAACCCTAATCTTTGCTTCTTCGGTACCAAATTAGAGTTGAACTGTTACAATGTTGATGATAGCGACCCACGATGATCATCTTTACAATGTGTATTGCTTACGTGACTTTTACAATTCAGTCGTATAAGTTGCTTTGGAGGTGTTTTGTGTTAAAGCGAGCCGCCTGCTATGTATATGGAGTCTATGATTGATGAAATCCATCGACCCTGGTGGACCTTTCGAGTAAACACATGTGTTTCTTGAAACTTCCATAAGCTTCTTTACTACAAGTCTTGGGTCCTCAAGAATGACATTGAAACTTTTGGAATCCCCAACATAGATCTTGGGGTTGTTACATTCTCTGCCACCTAAGCTTATGATATCTCGTCGTCATGATGTCATCCTTGAACTTCTCCAACTCGGGTGACCAAATATGGTAATGGGTCTTTTTGACAACCTCTTCGGCATCGGGTCCTTGAACGCACAAAGGATC
Source organism: Helianthus annuus (assembly GCF_002127325.2). Taxonomy (NCBI): domain Eukaryota; kingdom Viridiplantae; phylum Streptophyta; class Magnoliopsida; order Asterales; family Asteraceae; genus Helianthus; species Helianthus annuus. Next base: position 127,124,632 of record NC_035444.2, on the reverse strand, counting down.
TTATGTCTTTTGGTATTGCCATCTTGCTCGACTGCACGCCTTGTAACCGCCAAATAAAGAGGTTATTTCTTGTTGTACCTGTTATTAAGTTGCACGGTTGATAGGGTCTTTACACCGCTCTTAAATCCCCTTTCAGTGATCATTGTGCAAGTTTACCACCCGTTTGGATTCATAGTGTACTGGAAAGCGGCATTGAATCGTGCATTCACAATATACTCTAATATGTGCTCGAACATTCTTAACTCGTGTATGCATGCAACAAATGATGGACTAAATTCTCAGTCTCGCGCAATCTAGGTTTTGCTTAAGCTCGTAACTTTTTCCAAACCAGTTTGTCAACATACTCGTCGAGTATTCAGCTACTCTTTTTACGGTTTTCAAGTTCTTAAAAGAAATTCTATTAACCACCCCTCTTGTGTGTAAGAACACACGGAGTGGTGGGCGTGGTGATGATGTGGAAGCCCCTTCACGGCGGGAACACCGTCCCGTGGGGTAGCGTGGAGGTGGCGTGGTGGTGAGGGCGGGTGATTCTTCATTGGGGGGGGGGGGCAAATGGGTGGTGAGGTGTCGGTTTTTAATTTGTTGGTGTATTTTGGGTTAGTTTTGATTTGTTCTTGTTTATTTGTTTATTTATTTTTTAATAGAAACATCACTTTCATGCCTCTCCCATTCCGTGCTTTTTTACCACGCCCCCTTGATTTGTTCGGATATTATAATGTAAACTGTTAGTTTGAAGTTTCTTTGTGTTCGCAAATGATTCTTTAGATCTGAAATATTATAATATCATTGGTTTTAAACTTGTTTACTGCCCCCAATATCTTTGCATCCAATTAATAGGCTGCATAATGCATATGAATCTACACTGAAGTTATTGGTTTTTCTTGATGATTATATTGAAGACTTAAGATAATTAAAATTTCCTGCCTTTTAATCCCAGAAATCATATTATTCTTGTTGAATGATTATTTTTCAATAAAATAGTAATGATGTTGTTTGATTATACTCAAGTAGGGATGTTTATAAACCGTCGAAACCAATCAAACCGGTCAATGCCGACTGCAAGTTTGAGATTTATACGGTTTAACGGTTTGATAGTTCAAACCGCTATAACCAGTTGGTCCGGCCAACCCACACAACCCAACCCTACCCGCGGCCAATTTGGTTTGTTGTTTCATGAACCAACACTTAGCGGTTCGACTTGAATGCAAGTTGTCTCAAAATTTCTAGTGCTGCATATTAGACCAAAAATCTTGAAAATTTTCAATTTATTTTCAGATGGCTACAATCTGTTCCATGAGTGAGTGATCATATAAACATGGATTTACGAGACGAAAGCTCAACATTCGGATCGAATATACGGAATTTATCATCTTCATTTCATTTCTACTAACAATCCTTACACTATAAACAGATTTGTGGCTCTTTTTGTTGTCCCTTTGCTTTCTTTTCATTTCATTTCTACTAACAATCCTTACACTATGAACATAAGGTTCATTGCTGCTGACACTCTTCAGAAACTTATGGTTCTTGTGGGTTTAGCTCTTTATTATATTTATTATTGAACTTTATCAGTAGTTAGGATAGATTTATTACTGTGTTTGTTTTATTATAACTATTAGTTTATTAGTTGTGATGAAATTATAAAAAAATGTTTTTAATATTCAATAAGCTTCAGGAGGAAAAAAAACCCCTGACCCGATCCGACCCGAAACCCGTTCTGACCCGGACCCGTTCTGACCCGGACCCGTTTCGACCCGAACCAAAACAACCCTTTTTTATAATTGACCCGTTTTGACCTGAACCCGTTTTGACCCATGACCCGACCCGACCCGTTTGCCAGGTCTAGTGAAAATTGTGAGACTCTGAAAAAGGAAAACAACACATTGATTCATAATATGAACATACTGAAAGAATCTTATGACGTTCTGAACAAAGCTATGAATCAATACAATGAGTCAAGCAGTGAACAAGCAACAGCTATGAAGACACTTCAAGGAGCGTTCATGTCGAAGCAGCAAGGCATCAATTATTACATTGAGAAATGTGCTGAGCTTGAAAGAAAATTGGAAACTCAGAGAATAGAAACTGAAAGGGTTGATAGATTATTGAGAAGTTACTCATGTGCTTCTTATGTGATTGACAGGATATACCCAACAGTTGAAGGCATGAAGGCATTTGAAGAAGTAACATCTGGAGTGAAGAATTCCGAAACAAAAGATGATACTGAAGTAAAGGATTCTGGTAAGAAACACAGTACTAACTATACCAAGTGTCCACCCCCGCTTGAAAATGGATATTCTCCACGAAATCCAAATTCAGAAAGAGTCAAAAAGGCAACCAACTTACAATGGGAATCTGAGCATTCAGATAATTTGCCAGATAATATTGATGTCACTTTCACTGCATCTGACACTGATCAACAATCTCAGTTAATAAAGAAAGTGGTCGATCAGGTGTTGGATAAAGATGAAATGGAGGAGTCAAAGTCAGAGTCAGAGTCAAAGTCTGACACGTCAAGTCCAACGGTCAAAAAGGACAAACGGGTTTACAATAAAGAATTTCTGTTATCAAAATCTAATTTGAATGATGAAACATTCAAAGTAGCATATCTTTGAATGATTCTGACAAATTATATTCTGATAAAGAATTTCCAATAAGAGGTGTCAAAACTGAAATGATTAACAAGGTTTTTAAACTAACAGAAATTAATATTTCTGAAATAAAAGATGTAAATCTTTCTGAAAAACCTAAAAAATACACCTCAAGAGTTCAACAAAGGTTAAACAAGAAAAAGGGTTACAGTTCTGGTTCAGGTTATTGAAAGAAACCAAACCATAACGGTAATTTCAAAAAGAATGGATTGGGTTTTATTCCACTAGAAAATCATAAAAATGAGAAAACTTATAAACCAAAAACTGTATTTGTTTCAGGAGCAAGTTCGGAGGAAGAAGAAAAGAGCTCATTCTGGAAGGAATCAAACAAAGAATTCCTTGCGAAGAAGCAAGAAGGAATGAAGAATGTATCTGCTCAGAAAAAAGGATAAGAGAACATGTTATCAATGCAACAAAGTTGGTCACATCGCCTTTAACTGTCCTAAGACAACCAACACAAAACAGGGAGTTTCTCTTAAACTAAAAGAAAAGATGGTTGAGGTTGGTGAGTGTTCAAAGAGTTTTTACAAAAGAAAAGCAAAGCTTAACAACCAAAAATGGGTTGTTAAGAAATCTGATGATAGTTCTAGCAATGATTCTGATTTTCTGATTCGTCAAAATCAGAGGACCTATTTTCTGGCAATGAATCTGACTCGTCAAAGTCAGAGGAGCCACAAGTTAAGCTAAAAAGGGATAATTCAGTTCCGCCACTTAATGACGAAAATTTTCCACCATTGCGGACTGAAAATTTTAAACAAAAAGTTGGAAAAGTTGATATTTCAAATCAATTCTTTTCTGAAAAGAAAGAATTTGATGTTGAAAAAGCCTTTAACCCCACAGTTCAAAATATTTTTGGACAAATGATTGATGGTAAGTGTGACACCGGTGTCACCACGACCATCAAAAAAATACCAAGCTGATGAAATATCGTATTTCATACTTGGGATCTTGTATAAATATGTGTATCTATTGCACATATCAATTCTTGTTCAATTTCAAACTTTACATCGCTTTCTGGAGAGTTATACGCAACCTGGTGCGTAAACGTACTCAGTTTAAATGCGAAAAATACTCCAGAACATCAACATATGCTTTACATACCTTAAATATCCTTTACATAACTTAGAAATAAGTTTGAAGGCTTTGGTATGGCAAAAACAAGTTAATTCGCTTACAGGGACTAAACTTGACAAACTGCGAAAGTATGCCAATTTGAACTGTAACGAACATTCCGGAACATGTCCATAAGTTAAACATACCCTAAATATCCTTTACATAGCTTAGAAATAGGCTTTGAGGGGTTTGGTATGCTAAAATAAACTTTTGGGTCATTCAGGGACTAAAAGTGTCAAAAAGTGCACAAGTTTGCACTTTCACGCATAACTTACGTTCTGAATACATCCGGACATCCAAAAATTTATGTAAACATCCTTATATTATGCCTTAGTGTATGGCATGAGAAAAATCCATTCGTCGCGCAATTTGGATCGTCTTTCGCGCTTATGCGCATTCCGTCGTAATTAACCGAACATCACGACCGTACGGCCAAACGAACCAACATCCGAGATATTTTTGAGCACATTTTAAGTTCCCTATACTTTAACTTCATTTTAGAGCTTTGAAATGGGGTTAACGGGGCTCAAACGTGTCAAAAATGCATCAAATACCAAGTTTTGGGGCTGCAGTGACCAAAACTGTAAATCTGCCAAACTAAGGGCTTACGGACCATAAGCATTCACCCATACGGTCCGTAAGGAGTCCCCAGTACAGCAGATTCAACTTTAAATGCAGTTGCCTCTTCATATAGTGAAAGGCCACACTTGCACTTGTCTCTTCAAGCCAATTAGGGGCAAATCTGATGTACCATAAATGTTACAACAAGTGTATGGACAAGATCAAAGCACGTTAATCGATAAACGATCCTAACGGTCATGCTTTTCCTATAAATACCCCCCCTTGGTGTAAAACCCACAAGAATCTGATCTAAAACTCTAAGTTGGAGCCATTGCTTCATACCTGAGTTCCTTGGATCGAGATTAGCATTCGGGGATCCTTTGTAAGTGTTCTTTCGTTGTTTTATCGCTTTTCGAGTCCGAAAGTCGAACTATGTTTGACTTTCTGCATTGACCAGTTTATGGTTGATGCGAAGTTCGTTGGAACTTCATAATGTGAGCGTGATCATGATGGTTATAGTCCGTAGTGACTATACCTACTGATTACCACGTTATCTAGGCTCAGTGACGAGTCGTAGTTTCGGCCAAAATGCGCATTCTTACGTATTTTGTAACCAAACTACTCGTCAGCATCAAAGCCGTTTGTTTTGATGCCAAACCTGTTTTCTAAACTTAGTTAAGCATGTTCTAACATGCTTAGCTCGTCACTTTTAGTTTAATGCATATGTAGGGTCGTAAGATAAGCGATCTAAACCATCGCTTATACTTTCGAACCCGACCCATTTGGTCGTTCATTAGGATCCGACCAAACACATTAGGTGACCATAGCTGTAACCTTCCGAGGTTATACCTTGTGGTCACGATGTTAGGCGTTCCAAACGCCTTCTACGCGAACGACGCATTAAGGTAGCATAAGCTACCTAAACGGGTCGTAATGGGCCGCAAGCACTTAGGATTGGTTTCATTTTAGTATGTAGGCTTTGTTAAACCATATTTCACGAGTCTCCATACTCGTTTGGTTTACGAACCCGCATACTATCTGATCCTTCCGATTTTGGTCCGGTATATTAATATAGCTACCTATTAGGTGCTGTTTGATATCCCGTGATCTCTAGCATTGTGTGATTATTACACAAGGAATTCAAAGCAATCTCAGGTGAGTACATTGAACCCCTCTTTTACTGTTTTCCAAACTGTTTTGGGGTGAAACACATGTGCCTACTTGTTACTTTCATGCTTTCCCGTTTTCACATCATATACTTGCTATGTTCATTAGTACATTATAGTACATGATTCCAATACACGTCATGCTATGTATGCCCATTGTGTGCATACTTAGTATATTGTTGTACATTACATTTCATGCTTTGTATGCCCATTGTGTGCGTACTTAGTACATTGTTTTACATACATTTCATGCTAGGTAGGCCCATTGTGTGCGTACTTAGTACATTGTTGTACATTACATTTCATGCTATGTATGCCCATTGTGTGCGTACTTAGTACATTGCTTTACATTACATGCTATGTATGCCCATTGTGTGCGTACATAGTACATTGCTTTACATTACATGCTATGTATGCCCATTATGTGCGTACTTAGTACATTGTTTTACATTGCATTTCTGTTGCATATGCTCATCCAACATATGAACACATTATGCTACATTTTGAACCGTTGTGACCATTTGACTATGTGAACCATCTAAACCCATTTGATTATATGAATCGTTTGTAACCATTTAACCGTGTGAACCAGTTGTATCCGTTGTCATGATTTACATTTGACAATAGACATTTGACTATACATGAACATTTCTACAGTTGTTAAACATTTCATCTCGATGGTTTGGTTTGAGTAAGTGATTAAGTAACGAGGCATGTGTAATATGATACAAGCATGGTGGATACGCCGCTGGTACTTCCTATATATAAGTGTTTGTATGGTATTACATATCGTAACGTTATTTGAATCATTTCAATTTGAGACATATGACATTTTATACAAATAACACACTTTTCACGAGACATTGTTTTACAAACGACTTATCTTATACAAACACATTTTACATGGTTATCCGTTTAACCATACAGTGTTCTCTTATTTATACATATCATCTGATCTTATCGTTTTTCAAATGATTTACAAGACAAAGCAAATTACAAGGTTCATGACTAAACATTTTCTCAAACCGAATTCATGAATTCCGTTTTCACAAAACCAATGTATCTCACAGGCATTTTTATGCTGACGTACCTATTTTCACATGTGTTTTCAGGAGATGATGCATAGGACTTATCAAGACATACTTAGGCGAACCTGTGCCTTAGTGACTTAAAACGAGACAAGGACTAGTTAATTTATGTTATGTACTCTTTGGTTCTTGTTTAAACAATGTAAACTTTCATGTTTGATTAATAAAATGAAACTTCATTTGCCATGGATTTGAAACAATTGATTCTGTTACAACACTCCCCGACGTTTCCGCCACGTTTTGTATGCTCTACGTGGTCGGGGTGTGACAGAAAAGTTGGTATCAGAGCCAATGGTTATAGGGAATTAGGTTATTAGTAATGCTTTGACCTAGTCTATAACCTTCCTAGGGCCCTAACGCGAGTTTACTTGCGTTTAGTCATAAAACAATACCGTCACCTATCCTTAGGCGACGACCACAACAAGAACATAAATTTCAAAACCGCTTTGAAAACTAATCATCTGTTCTAGGATGATTGATTACTAGGTTTTGAACCCTCTGTTATAAGGTTTTGAACCCCTTTGGGTTTTCAAAATCTCGTCAAGGTTTTGGGTCCTAAATAGTGTGAACACGTGTGAACTGGAAGAGTGAATGCCTGTACCCTGGGATTTCTGTCTAAGGTTAGAGTGTTCGTACAAATCCACATAATCGGACCAGTCACTCTTACCTGGGAACTCTTGGGGTGAGTGTCCACTTATAGGCGAGCATGTCTTCGTGATACACTATGAGGATCTATTTGCTTTGACTCAGCCTTGGTGTTGTTTGTTTGCTTCGTGGATTCAAACAAATGACCCTCAACCATGATTATGGCCGGTAATTGTAACATCCTATTCTTACCCAATGCCATTTCATTTGTTTTCTTTCTTGTCTCTCATTTAGAATGCCTCCTCGACGCGAAAACCAGATAGCGACTGCAGAACTGGCAGAGATCATTGCACAGCAAATGGCTGCTCAATTCCCAAACCTCTATGCTCAATGGAACCAAGCCAACAACAACAATAATGCCCACTGCGACTTCAAGACGTTCAACTCAGCTAAGCCATCAAAGTTTTCTGGGTCTCAAGGAGCGACTGCACTTCTACAATGGATCGAGAGTTTAGAGAACACCTTCAGCCATGTTCAATGTCCAAACGAGCGAAAGGTAGAATTCGCATCTAGCGTCTTTGAGAGACGAGCTTTGACATGGTGGAATGGTGTGATGAGAGATAGGGGTGCCGATGTGGCACTGGCTCAAACATGGCAAGAGCTTCGAGCTCTGATGATGAAGGAATTCTGTCCTCGTCACGAGATCAGGGCTTTGGAAACGGAGTTCGACGATCTTAAGCAGGTTAGCGGTGAGCAACGAGCCTACACGGACCGTTATGAGGAGTTAAGTTTGTTATGCCCGGATATGGTTACACCTTTGGATAAGGCAATCGAAAAGTACATTGATGGCCTCCCTGACTCAATACAAGACATTGTGACTGGTAGCAACCCTACTATAGTCAGACAGGCCATTGAGCTATCTGCAACCTTGACTGAATCAAAGATCAGGAAAGGTAAACTTTTCCGAAAAGGTGACAAGAAACCGGTCGGGGAATCGAACCCAATCGGGGAATCAAAGACCATGGATGAACAGACTGAATCCTCTAAAAAGTCAAAGAAGCGAAAGGCTTCTCAGAACTTCGCCGTGGTCGCTCACAATGGTCAAGCCAACCAACCAGCTCAACCCCCTGCTAGAAAACCATACAATGGAACTGCACCCTTGTGCAACCAATGTAGCCTCCATCATCACGCCAATGTACAGTGCCGCAAATGCCAAACTTGTGGACTCATAGGCCATACAACAAGAATCTGCCCAGCTGCAGCTGCACCAAACCAAGCTGGCAACAATCCCGCTCAAGGTCGTTTCCTACCAGGTTCTTGTTTCAACTGTGGCGAGATGGGTCATTTCCGAAGAAATTGCCCAAAGCTTGCTAATGCAAATCCAGCACAAGGATGATCATCTGACTGACTAGAAGACAACATCGTTTAGAAAATAATCACGTCTTATGTGTTATTTTCTTTTGTTGTCAAGATCCAAGAAGCAGTTGTTATCATTGTTTATAAATAAATCTTTTATTTGCATTGCAATATATTTCTGTGGTTGCATGTATAAACGACATATCCCTTACAATACCGACAATCAAAGAACCGTATTCCTTGAAGAACAAACTACCCCCAAAATTCTCCCATTCTATGACCTCTTGCGTCTTCCACAAAATTCCTAAGAACCCGTTTATTCTAAGGAAACGAAGTACAAAGCGCAAGTTACAACATGAGACGAATATCCAAGGTACCACTATAAATCCCTAATAGGGTACCTAAGGATTTTCCGTAAGTCCTTAGTTGTTGTATACCTTAATTCAAATGTGATGATTCCTTGTAATCAAAAATCGAATTTTGGGAGATCTTCCTATCTTCTCAGATAGATTCCAGTGAACATTGAGACCCGTCGACTGGTTTCCATATCCGTGTTCAATCAATAACAAGTTAATAACAAATTATAATCAAGATTAAACAATTATGTGACTATGTGCTTATGCGTTCCCTTATGTGTTGTTGTGTGATCCAAATTATGTTATCCAAATCCTCGTAGAATCCTACATCCTTGTACAAGAGATTCATCGTAGGATACCCAAAGGTATTACTTAAAATCCTTAATGGACTTCTACGTTACAGTTAAGTCCCTTGGATTATAAAGTACTACTTCATAATTAGACCCCTTCTGTCACAACCCCCGGTCCCTAATTCCCGGGAACGGGCGGCCGTGAGCCAGTTTCGGTGGTATCACATTTATTTATCCAATTTGGCAGCGAAAATTTTCATCAGGACTGTAGTTAGGAAATATTTAATCAGAGTAAACCACCATGTTTTATAACATTAAACATATGGGTAAAACCCAAGTTTTCAATACACACATTTCATAGGAATAAATCCTATTTATTTAATAAAAACATCCGTTTTATTATTAGGTAACTTTATTGCCACTTTTCCAAGCCTCCAGTGCTGTCCAGCTGGCTTCTATTTGGCTTTCACATTTTGTTACCTAAAACGCGTTTTAAAACATTTTGTCAGTGGAAAATACTGGTGAGTGAATCCCAGTTTAATCAGGTTTAAATAAAATTCACAGTGAACAGTATTGAGGGCGATCCCGCAATTACATTTGTTTCCAAGTTATATCAATTATCACCCGTTGGTACTGTCGAACCCGACTTGTGGAAATGTTACTCCTTAACCAGGTTGTAACCAATTTTGTATACAAAAACCCCAACATACCCACGATAATTGTATTCTTACAAATACTCAATAACTGTTATTCGCATAGAAAAGTATGTAAGGTTTTGTAAAAACAGTTAACAAAAAGAGGATTACTCACATTGCTGTTTTAGGTTATTCTTTAGGGTTTCCTGGTGAATATCTATAATTTACACAAATGCACGTGTGTTAGTATAATAACCTATTTTAACATTAGTAATACCCTCCCCGAGACGGCATTCCAACGACTACGTCGGGTAGAACCACGACAGCCGTTACGGAACCCTAGATCAATCGGGCAGCGTATCTAATACGTCTCCAGGGTTTATAATACTTACATCGTAGCAGAACCTCGCTATTTAGGGGGGGGGGTAAAATGCCCAGGTATAATAACACCACTACAGAAATTTAGAAAGAAAGAAAGAAATTGAGCGAAACGGACTGAAGGCCGATGGCCTCTACTTATATGGCTGAAATCGCGTCTTCACGCGGCCCGCGTTAAGTAAGGCTAGGCCTTACACGGCCCGCATCAATGTGGGTCAACGACGTAGCTTGGCCCGGTCACCACTAGGCTTGACACGATGTTTACACGTGTCAGCTCCGGGTCGTGCCACAAATCAGGACACTCGCGACCCGCGTGAACTTAAGCTATCTTATACGCGGCCCGCATGAACTTATGATTTCACTAGAGTCCGGTTCACACCCTTATGCGGCCCGCGTTAAGTTGAGGTGAGGTCTTATGCGGCCTGCCTCAACTTATTATTTATTGTTTTTAATTTACTTTATATATTATAATCTACTTTGGGCTCGGTTTTCACATATGGGGTGCATATAAAGACATATTGGGATATTTTAGGATATATTAGGGTGTCAGAAATATTATGAGGGTGTCGGTTTTACCGAGAGTTGTTATATCCTCCCCACCTTGTTTTAGAGCTCGTCCTCGAGATCTATTGGAACAAGTGTGGATATTTCTTTTTCATTTCTGATTCAAGCTCCCATGTGTATTCAGGTCCTCTTTTGGAGTCCCACTTTACTTTGACTAGAACTAATCTCTTATGCTTGAGATTCTTAATTTTCCTATCTTCAATTTGTAGAGGTCTCTCTACAAAATTGAGTTGTTCATTTACCTCTATATCTTTAAGGATACTATGAGTGATTCGTCAGCTATACACTTTTTGAGATTAGATACATGAAATACATCATGTATTCCTGCCATTTTCTCTGGCAGTCGTAGCTGATAGGCTACAGGTCCTATTCTTTTAATAATCTTGAAAGGTCCAATATACCTGGGACTTAACTTTCCTCTTTTGATAAATCTTACCACTCCTTTCCAGGGAGAGACTTTTAACAATACTTTATCTCCTACTTGGAATTCCAATGGTTTACGTCTGTTATCGGCATAGCTCTTTTGTCGATCACGTGCTGTTTTCAGTCGTTCCTTGACTTGAATGATTTTATCAGTTGTTTTGTTTCCTGTACTATCTCGGGTCCAGATAATTGTTTTTCCCCAATTTCTGCCCAATAGACTGGGGTTCTGCACTTTCGTCCATAAAGTGCTTCGAATGGTGCAGCATTGATACTTGTGTGATAACTATTATTATAAGAAAATTCTATTAAAGGTAAATGTTCGTCCCAATTACTTCGAAATCTATTACACAAGCTCTAAGCATGTCTTCCATCGTCTGGATTGTCCTTTCACTTTGGCCGTCCGTTTGAGGATGATAAGCTGTGCTTAGATTTAACCTGGTTCCCATTGCTTTTTGGAAACTTGACCAAAAATGAGAGGTAAAACGGCTATCCCTATCAGAAACAATTGATAAAGGAATTCCATGTAATGAAACAATTTCATTTACATATAATTTGGCTAATTGTTCCATACTAAAGGTTTCCTTCATTGGTAAGAAATGAGCTGATTTGGTTAGCCTATCTACAATCACCCAGATTGTATCATTACCTTTTCTTGTTTTGGGTAATTTAGTAACAAAATCCATTGTTATCAATTCCTATTTCCAAACTGGCATTTCTAATTGTTGTAATAAATCTGAGGGTTTCTGATGTTCAGCTTTAACTTGTGAGCAAGTTAAACATTTAGAAACATAGGCTGCTACATCCTTTTTCATTCCTATCCACCAGAAATTTTTCCATAAATCCTGGTACATTTTATGACTTCCTGGATGCATCGTATATTTAGACTTATGAGCTTCTTCTAATATACGGTGACGTAAATTTTCTAATTTAGGTATCTACATTCTCTTTTTATGGAACCTCCAAATTCCATCTGTTCCTTGTTCTAATTCCTTAATCATTCCTTTTAATTTTTCAGTATCCTCCTTGATTACTGATTCTTGTGCTTTTCTAATCTGATTGTTTAAATCTACTTGTAGATTTAATTTAAGAGAACGTACCCTTTTTGGCTTTTCGTGATATTTTCGACTTAAAGCATCAGCCACCACATTGGCTTTTCCTGCATGATACTGGATATCACAATCATAATCACTAAGTAATTCCATCCAGCGTCTCTGTCTCATATTCAACTCTTTTTGCCCGAAGACATACCTTAAACTTTTATGATCTGTAAAAACAGTAAACTTACTACCATAAAGATAATGTCTCCAAATCTTAAGGGCAAAAATTATGGCTCCTAATTCCAAATCATGGGTTGAATAATTTTCTTCATGACTCTTAAGCTGTCTAGATGCGTAAGCTATAACCTTTTGACGTTGCATTAACACACATCCATAACCTAACTTAGAAGCATCACAATAGACTATAAAGTCTCCAGTTCCTTCTGGTAATGCTAGTATGGGTGCATGGGTTAATCTTTGCTTAAGGATTCTAAAAGCTTCTTCTTGTTTTGGTCCCCATTCAAATTTAACAGATTTACAAGTTAACTTAGTTAAAGGAATGGCTATTCTAGAAAAATCTCGGATAAATCTTCTATAATAACCGGCCAATCCTAAGAAACTTCTAACCTCAGTTGGTGACTCTGGGGTTTTCCATTTAGTAATTGCCTCGATCTTTGTTGGATCTACATGAATTCCTTCATGGTTGACTAAATGTCCGAGGAATTGTACTTGCTCTAACCAAAACTCACACTTTGAAAATTTAGCATAAAGCTTTTCCTTTCTCAATAAACTTAAAAGTAAGTGCAAGTGCTTTGCATGCTCCTCTTTACTTTTAGAGTAAATTAGAATATCATATATGAAAACAATTATGAATTTATCCAAATATGGCTTACATATTCGGTTCATCATGTCCATAAATGCGGCTGGGGCATTGGTTAAACCAAATGGCATGACAGTAAATTCATAATGACCATACCTTGTTCTGAATGCGGTTTTAGGAATGTCCTATTCCTGTACCTTTAGTTGATGATATCCTGATCTTAAATCGATTTTAGAGAAAAATCGAGCTCCTTGAAGTTGATCGAACAAATCATCGATTCTCGGTAATGGATACCGATTCTTAATCGTGACTTTGTTCAATTCACGGTAGTCAATGCACATACGCATGGATCTGTCCTTCTTTTTGACAAATAAAATCGGTGCTCCCCATGGCGATGAGCTTGGCTGTATAAATCCTTTTTCCAACAATTCGTCTAATTGTTTCTTCAGTTCCTGCATTTCAGCGGGTGCTAAACGATAAGGTGTTTTGGCAATCGGTGCTGTCCCTGGTAACAGATGGATTCTAAATTCGACTTTCATGTCTGGCGGTAGTCCTGGCAATTCCTCTGGAAATACATCTGAAAACTGGGACACTACTGGAATGTCTTTTAATTCCTTTCCTTTAGTTTTAGTGATTATAGAAATCAAATACACTATAGATCCTTTCCATATATAACTTGCAGTTTTCATCACAGAGATGAATTTAGTGGATCTAGATGATTTTTCTCCTTTATTTTGATCTTTTCACCTCTTGGTGATTTTACTTGAATTGACTTTTGATCACATAAGATATTGGCTTTATTGGCTAATAACCAATCCATACCTAACACGATATCAAATCCTACTAAATTCATTGGGTAAAGGTTTGCAATAAACTTTTGATTAAAAATTTCTATTCTTGCTTTCTGCAAGATTTCAGAAATCCTAACGGTTTCTCCATTTGCGGTTTCTACTAGACATTCTTGTGGTAGTTTAGTTAATGATTGATTTAGGAGTTTGCAAAATGAAGTATTAATAAAACTTTGGTTTGCACCAGAGTCAAATAATACTTTAGCAAAAATATCATTAACTAAAAACGTACCAGCAATTACGTCTGGAATCATCCTGGCTTCATCTGCAGTTAGAACGAATGCTCTAGCATTTTTAGTATTCTTGTTGTTTGCAGCTGGAGTCAATTTGGGCAGTTTGTCTTAATATGACCCTTTTCTCCACAGTTGTAGCACATTCCATTACTGGCTTTTCTTCTGCAATTTTCTTCCTTGTGTCCTGGCGCCTTACAGTAATTGCAGTAAGTAGAGCATCTTCCAGAATGCTTCTTCTTGCAGTTCCTGTAGTATGGTGCAGAGGTAGAACCTATATTTCTACGGTTGGAATTCCCAAAACGGAATTCTTGGGTAAGCCTTTGGGTTAGGTTTCTCCTCTGGTCTTCTTCTCTAGTACGGATTAACTGATATGTCAAGGTATTGGCTAGTTCTACAGCTTCTTCTATAGTTTGGGGTCTAGCTGCCTTGACTACATGTCTAATCTCTCCAATTAATCCCCAGATATAACGGGAGATTAATACCGGTTCAGGTGATGCAAGGGTTGGTACTATCCTAGCATATTCAAAGAATGTGGTAGTGTAACCCTTACTGTCTACCCCGGTCATTCTAAGATTTAGAAACTTATTTGCTATCTGTTGCTTTTCATTGGGAGGGCAGAATTTCGTTTCTACCATATTATTAAATTCCTCCATTCCATGTTATAAATCCTATCACTTCCTCTTGACTGGAGGATAGTGTTCCACCATTCTAGGGCTGCATTTTTAAATAGATTTGAAGCAAACATTATCTTATCTTCTTCAGCGCACTTCTGATTTTTAGGACTGCCTCAGTTTTCTCTATCCAGCGTAAGGCTGCAATGGGTCCTTCATTGCCCGAGAATTCTATTGGTTTACAGGACCAGAATTCTTTGTAAGAACAACCATATGGCATGGCGTGGTTCTTCTCCTTTTGGGAATGGGCGCTTGAAGTACGAGTCCATTGTTCAAGCTATGTTCCGGTTCACTTGGTCGTTTACTGCTATGCTTACTTTTATTATTCGCTTCTTGAACTGTTTGAATAATAAAGGGCATTGCATCTATAATTCCTTGTGCCACTATGTGTTGAACAGCACTATTATCCATTTGATTTCCATTGTTATTGTTGTTTGAATTCTCATTAACCACGTTATTGTTACTCTGGTTATCGTTATTCAGATTATCTTGATTTCCCTCGTCGGCCATCTGAATTTTACACAATTACCAAATATTAATATCACAATTAATATTTGAATATAATCAATCACATGACATGTACTTTTAGCCAAAAGCGTCGAACATTGCGACTTTTACTCTATTTATATAGTATGCATCATTACACACTAGTACTGAAATTTAAATTACAATACTGGCTGAAATGTAAAGCTACAATACTAATAGTAGGCATCCATAGTTTTTTTTTTTCTAACACATACACACATATATTATTTTATTATTATTATTATTATTATTATTATTATTATTATTATTATTATTATTATTATTATTATTATTATTATTATTATTATTATTATTATTATTATTATTATTATTATTATTATTATTATTATTATTATTACTACCGTTCCTGTCATCACATTCACTGATATGGATTTATCAAAAAATCCATATTACGCTCATCGTATTTCCATACGAGGCGTTCTCCCACCTGTCGCATTCGATCACTGCTTTCTAAAATTTCCTCCCCAAAAGTCCTAAGTTCTTGGACATTTTCTGCACTCATTGGGGGTGCAGGTTCTAGGACTGGGTTTGGAAACTGGGGTACGGGTTCCTGATACGGAGGCATAGGGGCCTGGTACGGGTATGGATTCTCTAAAATTTCCTTACCATATGCATCACTAATGTTGTAGGGATCTTGAGGATCTAACCCTGGGTAAGCTCCTATGTTGGGTATTGGCACATTTTCCTGTATTGGGTTTTGTTGCACGTAGTCCCTAACCTCATCCCACCAGGGGTCGTAGTTGTTTGGGTCTAGGGGATCTGCTCCAGGTACCCTAGGTATCTCCTCCGGGTTGTAATCAGGCATTTCTATCTGGTTTTCTACTTCCATGGGTTGGTCAGGATTTTGTGGTTGTGGTGCTAGCATTTGTTCCAGGTTTGGGTCAGCAGCAGTGGTTGCTAAAATATGGATATTAGCGATACCCCTATTGAGTATGTCCTGATTATAAGCATCGGTCTCTCTTTTTGCTGCGGCTAACACTCGCTGTTCCTGCAACTTTTTCATTCTTTTCCTACGCTCGTGCGCTCCCCTACTGAACCATCCCCTCTTTTTCTGAGGAAATGGCTCTTCAGACGGAGCCTTAAACACAAAGATTCCTTCTTCTGTGTCAGCAGAATACCCCGAGAGGGCAGGCTGAGAAGAGGAGGTGCCTTCCCTCCTAGGCGAACCAGACAGTTGACGATAGGCGTCAGAAGGTCCTTGGTCGCTCATACTGTAAACTAACAAATAGTCAGATAACACATAGCAAGAAATACAATTATACACGTATTTTATTTCCTAACACTTTGAATTTTGATGTCAGCAGAACACTTCTGTGGCTGAATCAGTGGCATAGCTCTGATACCACCTTCTGTCACAACCCCCGGTCCCTAGTTCCCGGGAACGGGCGGCCGTGAGCCAGTTTCGGTGGTATCACATTTATTTATCCAATTTGGCAGCGGAAATTTTCATCAGGACCGTAGTTAGGAAATATTTAATCAGAGTAAACCACCATGTTTTATAACATTAAACATATGGGTAAAACCCAAGTTTTCAATACACACATTTCATAGGAATAAATCCTATTTATTTAATAAAAACATCCGTTTTATTATTAGGTAACTTTATTGCCACTTTTCCAAGCCTCCAGTGCTGTCCAGCTGGCTTCTATTTGGCTTTCACATTTTGTTACCTGAAACGCGTTTTAAAACATTTTGTCAGTGGAAAATACTGGTGAGTGAATCCCAGTTTAATCAGGTTTAAATAAAATTCACAGTGAACAGTATTGAGGGCGATCCCGCAATTACATTTGTTTCCAAGTTATATCAATTATCACCCGTTGGTACTGTCGAACCCGACTTGTGGAAATGTTACTCCTTAACCAGGTTGTAACCAATTTTGTGTACAAAACCCCAACATACCCACGATAATTGTATTCATACATGTGACATCTGTGCTTGTAATCATTGTAAACAGTTTAGTTATCAATGAACTAAAGTTATTTTGATCCCTATGTTTGTTTGTTTATGTTTGATGTTTTTCATGTTTTGACTTTTATTCGATTTCAAACTCTATATCGCTTTCTGGAGAATTATACGCAAACTGGTGCGAAAACGTAATCAGTTAAACGCGACAAATACTCCGGAACATCAATTCATGCTTAATATACCTTAAATAACCTTTACATAACTTAGAAATAAGTTTTGAAGGCTTTGGTATGGCAAAATCCAGTCAATTCGCTTACAGGGACTAAAATTGACAAACTACGAAAGTATGCCGATTTGAACTGTATCGAACATTCCGGAACATGATCATAAGTTAAACACACCCTAAATATCCTTTACATGGCTTAGAAATAGGCTTTGAGGGGTTCGGTGTGCTAAAATAAACTTTTGGGTCATTCAGGGACTAAAAGCGTCAAAAAGTGCATAAGTTTGCATTTTCGCGCATAACTTACATTCTGAATTCATCCGGACATCCAAAAATTTATGTAAGCATTAAAATATTATGTTTAGTGTTTGGCTTGTCAAAAATCCATTTGTCGCGCAATTTGGACCGTTTTTGCGTCCGTTACGACTTCCGTCGTAATTAACCGAACAACGCAATCGTACGGCCAAACGAACCGACATCCGGCATATTTTTGAGCATATTTCAAGTCCCCTATACTTTAACTTCATTTTAGAGCTTAAAAATGGGTTTGACGGGTTTTAGAAGTACCAAAACACGTCCATACGCGCACATGGGTCAAATCTGCCAAAACTGAAAGTTAGCTGGTCTGCAGGTCCCTTACGGACCGTATGGGGTTGCTTACAGTCCGTAAGCCCCTCCCAGTACAGCAGAAATGCTTTCCAGCCATTTCCAGCTGTTACACACTTATGCACATGGTTTCTCCTAAACTATGGGCTGGTTTTGGGTGCCAATGGTTTTGTAAATCAGTGGGTACGAGGTGTACGACTCAGATTTAACGCTTGGGGAACAAGAAACGATCTTAACGGTTCTATGTTTCCTATAAATACCCAACCCCAACTTCATTCAAACCCACTTGATTCTGAGATTTTCTCTAAGTTGGAGTTATAAACACTTCATACCTGAGAAATACTCGGAAATCAATCTTGCGGGGACCTTCTGTAAGTATTCTTTCGCGTTTTTCGTTCGTTTTAGCGTTAAAGTCAAACTGTGTTTGACTTTCTGCTTTGACCAGTTTATGGTCAACGCGAAGTTCGTTTGAACTTCATAACGTGAGCGTAATCACGATGGTTATAGTCCCTAGCGACTATACCTACTGATTACCACGTTATCTAGGCTCAGTGACGAGTCGTAGTTTCGGCCAAAATGCGTTTCCTCACGTATTTTGTAACCAAACTACTCTAGGGTATTAAAACCATTTGTTTTAATACCAAACCTGTTTTCTAACATTACTAAACATGTTCTAGCATGTTTAGCTCGTCGCTTTTAGATTTGTGCTTGTTTAGGGTCGTAAAGGTAAGCGATCTAATCAATCGCTTATGCTTACGAACCCGACCCATTTGGTCGATCATTAGGATCCGACCAAACACTTTAGGTGACCATAGTTGTATAGGAATAACCTTCCGAGGTTATATCTTATGGTCACATTGTTTAAGTAGTTGTATGATAAGTAGTTCTTATGCCTTAGGTAAATTACCAAAATACCCTTTTTGCGCCGAAATTCATTTTAGGCATATGTAACTTAATTTTTGACATCTAAACTGATTTAGCAACAATATTAAGCATGTTAAGGCATATCTTACTTGTCACAGGACTAGTTAGGCTTTCCGAACGCGTTTTACGCAAACGGCGCGTTAAAGTAGCATAAGCTACCTAAACGGGTCGTAACGGGTCAAAAGCACTTAGGATAAGTTTCGTTTTAGTATGTAGGCTTTGTCAAACCATATTACATAAGTTCCCATACTTATTTGGTTTACGAACCCTCGTACTACCCGATCCTCCGATAGGTCCGTTTATTAATGTAGATACCTATATAGGTGTCGTTTGATTCCGTGATCTTCTAGCATTGCTTGGTGGTTATCCTACGACTTCTAAGCAATCTCAAGTGAGTACATAGACCCCTCTTTTACTGTTTTTCAAACATTTTGGGGTGAAACACATGTGCCTACTTGTTACTTTCATGCTTTCTTGTTTTCACATCATATGCTTGCTATGTTCTTGAGTACACTATTAGTACATGATTTCATTATGTTTTGCTACGTATGTTAACTTAGCATGCTAGCACATTGATTTACATTACATTGTTTTGCTATATATGTTTACATGGCATATTAGCCCATTGTTTTACATGACTTTTCTGCTTTGTATGTTTACTTAGCATACTTAGTACATTGTTTTCACATAACTTGTTTACATTTGGTATGACATTTGGTTTGCATAAACGGTTCTTTACTACATTCATTAACATTAGCTACACCGCTCGGTAGTAAGTAATGGTACCATAGGACTTGACAAATCCCGTTCCTGACATCCTGGGTTGGTTTGGATGAAAGGAATGACTGAATCCGTGAACATTTTACTTTGATAACCTTTACTCTAAGGTTATCCTGCTGTCTCAAGGCTTGAATGTAATGCGTTAACTTACCACATAAATGTTTGTATCAATAAAACAAGCTTTTACTTGGCAAAACATAACTTTTTGATTTATTCAAAATACTTTGTTTTGTTCCTTTTTACTTATGGTTAAGTATTCTCATTTTGTTACTTACCATACATAACTTTTGTTTACACTTAACTACATGACTACATTTTGGGTTTTAAACATATGACAATGGTTTAGACAAGAACATTTGATGGTTGGTTTAAACATGGACTTTATACATTGGTGGTTTGTTTAATGACTTAAGTAACGATATGGGTGTAGTATGATACAAGCATGGTGGATACGCCGCTGGTACTTCCTATATATAAGTGCTTGTATTGTATTACATGTCATAGCGTTATTTAAATCATTTAGTTTGGACTTATACATTTTTACACAAATAACACATTTTCACAAGACTTCGTTTTACAAAAACAACTTGTTTTATACAACTTATTTTTACTTGGTTATTCTTTTAACCATACGTTATTCTTCTATTTATAAATATCGTTTGATTTCATCGCTTTTCAAATGATTTACAAAACACAACATTTTATAAGATTCATGACTAACTTTTATTAAACACTTTTCTTAAACTTAAGCCATGAATCCTATTTTCATAAAACCTATGTTACTCACAGGCATTTTTATGCTGACGTACCTATTTTCACATGTGTTTCAGGAGCTAATGCATAGGATGATCGTGACACGCTAGGGTGGACTTGGGCCTTAGTGATATAAAATAGAGCTAGACTTAGTTTAATGACATTATGTACTCTTTATTTCAGTAGTTTTAAGACAATGAAACATGTTGGTTCTTGTTTTGAACAATGTATTCCACCCTTTGGTTATGAATAAAATATTATTTTAATTAACTTGGTTGTGGAACAATAATTCTGTTACAACACTCCCCGACGTTTCCGCCACGATTTGATGTTTTACGTGGTCGGGGTGTGACAGAAGAGTTGGTATCAGAGCCAATGGTTATAGGGAAATTAGGTTATTAGTAATGCTTTGACCTAGACTATAACCTTTCTAGGACCCCAACGCAAGTTGTCTTGTGTTTAGATCTTAAAACATGCACTTCACCTATCCTTAGGTGATCACCAAAACAAGAACCCAGTTTTCTAAAACGATTTTTGAAAAACAATCCTCTATTTTCAAATGATTTATTATATGATTTTGAACCCTTCCAGTTTGATTTTTGGCCTTGTGCCTTCCAAGTTTTCAAAATCTCGTCAAAGTTTTGGGTTCTAAATAGTGTGAACACGTGCAAACTGGAAGAGTGAATGCCTGTACCCTGGGTTTTCTGTCTAAGGCTAGAGTGTTCGTACAAATCCACATAATCGGACCAGTCACTCTTACCTGGGAACTCTTGGGGTGAGTGTTCACTTATAGGCGAGCATGTCTTCGCTAAGCATTATTTATGGACCCATTTACTTTGATTAGTCACTGTGTGTCATTTGTTTGCTTTGTGATACGGACGAATGACCACCATCCTTGCTTTGTTGATTTTGTTTCGTCTCGTTCTTTTCATCTAATCATCTCACTCGTTCCCTCTCATGTTTTCCTCTTTTTAGCATGCCTCCTCGACGCGAAAATCAGCTACCGAATGCCGAACTGGCGGAAATCATCGCACAGCATATGGCTGCTGCGTTCCCGAATCTTATTGCTCAGTTTAACCAAGCCAACATCAATCAGAACGCTCCTTGTAACTTCAAAAGCTTCAATTCGGCTAAACCACTCAAGTTCAGCGGTACTGAGGGGGCAACTGGGCTCCTTCAATGGTTTGAGAGCATTGAGAATACTTTCCGTCATGTTCAGTGTCCTGATAATCGCAAAGTCGAGTTTGCTTCTAGTGTTTTTCAGAAGAGGGCGTTGACATGGTGGAACGGGGTTGTGAGGGATCGTGGTGCTGAAATTGCTTTAGCACAGACATGGGCTGAGTTGAGGACTCTCATGATGAGTGAGTTTTGTCCTCGTCATGAACTGCGAGCATTGGAAAGGGAGTTCGATGATCTGAAACAAGTAAGTGGTGAGCACCGGGCGTATACTGATAGGTATGAGGAGCTGAGTTTGTTATGCCCAACTATGGTTACCCCACTTGACAAGGCTATCGAGAGATACATTGATGGTCTACCTGACTCTGTGCAAGACATAGTTACCGGTAGTAAACCTACCACTGTTCGTCAGGCAATCGAACTATCTGCAACGTTGACTGAGTCGCAGATACGAAAGGGTAAGTTGCATAGAAAGGGTGATAAGAAGGTTAAGAAGCAGGATTCTGAGAAGAAGGAGAGTAAGAAAGGTAAAAGCAAGAAGGGGAGTGATGCGGGTTCTTCGAAGGGTTCGAGGAAGCGGAAGGCTTCCCAGAACTATGCCGTTACTACTCAGGCTCAAACTGCTCAAAATCAGCCTGCGCAACCTCTTGCCAAGAAACCATACTTTGGCAATGCACCTCTGTGCAATAAGTGTAACGGACATCATCAACCACACCACCAGTGCCTTCAATGCACCAACTGCGGAAGACCTGGTCATCTTGCTGCTACATGCCGCATTCCTGTTAATCAGAATCGGGCAGCTCAGAACCCGGCTCAACAGGTTGCTCAGCCTTTTGCTCAGCAACAAGGTCAAGCAGCGACCTCACTTCCCACCAGGTTCTTGTTACAACTGTGGGGATCTGACCCACTACCGTAATCAGTGTCCAAGATTGGTGAATGCAAACCCGGTACAAGCTCAGGCTCGTGGGCGAGCTTTTAACATGAATGCTGCTGAGGCACAGGCAGACAATGAAGTGGTAAACGGTACGTTCTTTGTTAATAATCAATCTGCGTCTGTTCTTTTTGATTCAGGGGCCGATAAGAGTTTTGTGTCGTTATCTTTTGAGCCCTTGCTTCGCGTGTCTAGAACGAAACTAGGTAAGCCTTTAACAGTCGAAGTTGCGAATGGTGAACCCATTGTTCTTGATTCTGTTCTTCGCAACTGCCAGTTGAACCTTAACGACCATCTTTTTCCTATTGACCTCACGCCTATGCAACTTGGGAGCTTCGACATTATTGTGGGTATGGATTGGCTAGCTAAGCATCGCGCAGAGGTAGTGTGTTTTGAGAAGATTGTTCGAATTCCGCTTTCGTCAGGTGAGATCCTACAGGTTCGTGGTGAGAAACCTGCTAGTAGCCTCAAGCTTATGTCTTGTTTTCAAGCTCGGAAGTATCTGCGAAAGAACTATGTGGCCTTCTTGGCACATGTTACAGCAGATAAAGACGAAGGTAAGTCTATGCAAGATATCCCTGTTGTTCGGGATTATCCGGAGCTGTTTCCTGAAGAGTTGCCTGGTCTACCTCCAGCACGCCAAGTCGAGTTCCGTATCGATCTCGTACCTGGTGCAAATCCTATCGCCAGAGCTCCATATCGTCTTGCACCGTCTGAGATGCAAGAGTTATCTAAGCAGCTTCAGGAGCTTTCTGACAAAGGTTTTATCCGTCCTAGCTTTTCTCCATGGGGTGCTCCTGTTCTTTTTGTCAAGAAGAAGGATGGATCCTTCAGAATGTGTATCGATTATCGTGAGCAGAATAAGCTTTCCATCAAGAATCGATATCCCCTACCTCGCATTGATGATCTCTTTGACCAGTTACAGGGTGCTACTTGCTTTTCGAAGGTCGATCTTCGTTCTGGGTATCATCAACTTCGTGTGCATGAAGAGGATATTCCCAAAACAGCATTCCGCACTCGATATGGGCATTATAAGTTCACAGTCATGCCATTCGGTTTGACCAATGCTCCTGCTGTTTTCATGGACTTAATGAATAGGGTCTGCAAGCCTTATTTGGATAAGTTCATCATCGTTTTTATTGATGACATCTTGATTTATTCTAAGACGCGAGCTGATCTAGAGGAACATCTTCGTCTTACTCTGGAACTCCTGAAGAAAGAACAACTTTTTGCCAAATTCTCCAAGTGTTAATTCTGGCTTAAGGAAGTTCAATTTTTAGGACATATTGTCAACGAACAAGGTATTCATGTAGATCCCTCCAAGATCAGTGCGATTAAGGATTGGGATACGCCTACTACTCCTACTGAGGTTCGTTCTTTTCTTGGTCTTGCGGGTTATTACCGCCGCTTCATCGAGAACTTCTCAAAGATTGCAGTTCCTCTAACTGCTCTAACTCAGAAGAATAAACCCTTTGAATGGGGTTTTAAGCAAGAAGAAGCATTTCAGACCTTGAAGCAGAAGCTTTGTGACGCACCTATTCTGACTTTGCCTGAGGGCAATGATGATTTTGTTGTTTACTGTGATGCATCGAAATTGGGTCTTGGCTGTGTTCTGATGCAAAGGAACAAAGTCATAGCCTACGCATCAAGGCAATTTAAGGTACATGAGAGAAACTACACCACTCATGATCTTGAGTTGGGTGCAGTTGTCTTCGCTCTCAAAATCTGGAGACACTATTTGTATGGCACAAAGTGTGTGGTTTTCACTGACCACAAAAGTCTCCAGCATATCTTCAACCAGAAAGAACTCAACATGAGGCAAAGACGTTGGGTCGAACTCCTAAACGACTATGATTGCGAAATTCGCTACCATCCTGGTAAAGCGAATGTTGTGGCTGACGCATTAAGTCGTAAGGAACGTACTGTGCTTCATTGTGCTCATGTTCAATCTGCTATTCAAGCTCGATCTGATATCCAAGCACGCATTACTCAGGCCCAACAGGCTTGTGTTTCACAAGACTTGATGGGTAAGGAATTACCCTATCACATTAAGCCTGATCTTGTGCTGAAGGAAGATGGATCATATTATTTCATGGACCGTTTGTGGGTCCCAAGCCAAGATGATCTTCGCACTCTGCTTATGGATGAGGCCCATAAGTCTCGTTATTCTATTCATCCTGGCTCAGATAAAACGTATAAGGATCTTCGTACTCAGTATTGGTGGCCTGGTATGAAGAAAGACATTGCCTTGTACGTTTCAAAGTACCTTACTTGTCTCAAGGTTAAGGCTGAACACCAACATCCTTACGGTCTTTTGGAGCAACCTAAGATCCCAGTTTGGAAATGGGAAAACATTGCTATGGATCTCATTACTAAACTTCCGCGCACTAAGAAAGGTCATGATGCCATCTGGGTAGTTGTTGACCGTCTTACAAAGTCAGCGCATCTCCTGCCGATCCGTGAGAATCTATCTGCTGAAGATCTGGCCAAAATCTACGTGGATGAAATTGTATCTCGACATGGTGTTCCTTTGAACATTATTTCTGATAGGGATGCTCGCTTCTCTTCTCGATTTTGGAGAACCATGCAATCTGCTATGGGGACCCAACTTAATCTGAGCACAGCATATCATCCACAAACAGATGGCCAAACTGAAAGAACAATCCAGACTTTGGAGGATATGCTTAGAGCTTGTGTGATCGATTTTGGTGGTAGTTGGGATTCACATCTTCCATTGATTGAATTCTCCTACAACAATAGTTATCACTCCAGCATCAACATGGCTCCTTTCGAGGCTCTCTATGGTCGAAAATGTCGTTCACCAGTCTGCTGGAATGAGATCGGTGAGGCTCAGCTTACTGGACCTGACCTCATTCTAAAGACAACTGACAAGGTTAAGAAAGTTCGTGATAACTTACAGGCAGATCGAAGCCGTCAAAAGAGTTACGCGGACCGACGACGCAAGCCCTTAGAATTCCAAGTCGGTGATCGTGTATTACTTAAGGTCTCACCTTGGAAAGGTGTGATAAGATTTGGAAAGAAAGGAAAACTTGCACCTAGATACGTTGGACCATTCAAGATCGTCGAAAGAATCGGTAAGGTAGCCTACAGACTTGCATTACCTCCCGAACTTGGAAATGTTCATCCAACTTTCCATGTATCCAATCTCAAAAAGTGTTTAGCTGATGAGAACCTCCACATACCACTTGACGAAATCCGTGTTGATAAAACACTACATTTTGTTGAGAAACCTGTGGAAATTATGGATCGTGAAGTCAAATGGCTTAAACGCAAGCGCATTCCGTTGGTTAAAGTTCGCTGGGAGTCTAAACGTGGACCTGAGTTTACTTGGGAACGTGAAGATCAAATGAAGGCGAAGTATCCACATCTATTCTCACGAGTTTCCTCTAAACAAATTTCGGGACGAAATTTCCACAAGTAGGGGAGACTGTGACATCTGTGCTTGTAATCATTGTAAACAGTTCAGTTATCAATGAAATAAAGTTATTTTGATCCCTATGTTTGTTTGTTTATGTTTGATGTTTTTCATGTTTTGACTTTTATTCGATTTCAAACTCTATATCGCTTTCTGGAGAATTATACGCAAACTGGTGCGAAAACGTAATCAGTTAAACGCGACAAATACTCCGGAACATCAATTCATGCTTAATATACCTTAAATAACCATTACATAACTTAGAAATAAGTTTTCAAGGCTTTGGTATGGCAAAATCCAGTCAATTCGCTTACAGGGACTAAAATTGACAAACTACGAAAGTATGCCGATTTGAACTATATCGAACATTCCGGAACATGATCATAAGTTAAACACACCCTAAATATCCTTTACATGGCTTAGAAATAGGCTTTGAGGGGTTCGGTGTGCTAAAATAAACTTTTGGGTCATTCAGGGACTAAAAGCGTCAAAAAGTGCATAAGTTTGCATTTTCGCGCATAACTTACATTCTGAATTCATCCGGACATCCAAAAATTTATGTAAGCATTAAAATATTATGTTTTAGTGTTTGGCTTGTCAAAAATCCATTCGTCGCGCAATTTGGACCGTTTTTGCGTCCGTTACGACTTCCGTCGTAATTAACCGAACAACACAATCGTACGGCCAAACGAACCGACATCCGGCATATTTTTGAGCATATTTCAAGTCCCCTATACTTTAACTTCATTTTAGAGCTTAAAAATGGGTTTGACGGGTTTTAGAAGTACCAAAACACGTCCATACGCGCACAGGGGTCAAATCTGCCAAAACTGAAAGTTAGCTGGTCTGCAGGTCCCTTACGGACCGTATGGGGTTGCTTACGGTCCGTAAGCCCCTCCCAGATCAGCAGAAATGCTTTCCAGCCATTTCCAGCTGTTACACACTTATGCACATGGTTTCTCCTAAACTATGGGCTGGTTTTGGGTGCCAATGGTTTTGTAAATCAGTGGGTACGAGGTGTACGGCTCAGATTTAACGCTTGGGGAACAAGAAACGATCTTAACGGTTCTATATTTCCTATAAATACCCAACCCCAACTTCATTCAAACCCACTTGATTCTGAGATTTTCTCTAAGTTGGAGTTATAAACACTTCATACCTGAGAAATACTCGGAAATCAATCTTGCGGGGACCTTCTGTAAGTATTCTTTCGCGTTTTTCGTTCGTTTTAGCGTTAAAGTCAAACTGTGCTTGACTTTCTGCTTTGACCAGTTTATGGTCAACGCGAAGTTCGTTTGAACTTCATAACGTGAGCGTAATCACGATGGTTATAGTCCCTAGCGACTATACCTACTGATTACCACGTTATCTAGGCTCAGTGACGAGTCGTAGTTTCGGCCAAAATGCGTTTCCTCGCGTATTTTGTAGCCAAACTACTCTAGGGTATTAAAACCGTTTGTTTTAATACCAAACCTGTTTTCTAACCTTACTAAACATGTTCTAGCATGTTTAGCTCGTCGCTTTTAGATTTGTGCTTGTTTAGGGTCGTAAACGTAAGCGATCTAATCAATCGCTTATGCTTACGAACCCGACCCATTTGGTCGATCATTAGGATCCGACCAAACACTTTAGGTGACCATAGTTGTATAGGAATAACCTTCCGAGGTTATACCTTATGGTCACATTGTTTAAGTAGTTGTATGATAAGTAGTTCTTATGCCTTAGGTAAATTACCAAAATACCCTTTTTGCGCCGAAATTCATTTTAAGCATATGTAACTTAATTTTTGACATCTAAACTAATTTAGCAACAATATTAAGCATGTTAAGGCATATCTTACTTGTCATAGGACTAGTTAGGCTTTCCGAACGCGTTTTACGCAAACGACGCGTTAAAGTAGCATAAGCTACCTAAACGGGTCGTAACGGGTCAAAAGCACTTAGGATAAGTTTCGTTTTAGTATGTAGGCTTTGTCAAACCATATTACATAAGTTCCCATACTTATTTGGTTTACGAACCCTCGTACTACCCTATCCTCCGATAGGTCCGTTTATTAATGTAGATACCTATATAGGTGCCGTTTGATTCCGTGATCTTCTAGCATTGCTTGGTGGTTATCCTACGACTTCTAAGCAATCTCAAGTGAGTACATAGACCCCTCTTTTACTGTTTTTCAAACATTTTGTGGTGAAACACATGTGCCTACTTGTTACTTTCATGCTTTCTTGTTTTCACATCATATGCTTGCTATGTTCTTGAGTACACTATTAGTACATGATTTCATTATGTTTTGCTACGTATGTTAACTTAGCATGCTAGCACATTGATTTACATTACATTGTTTTGCTATATATGTTTACATGGCATATTAGCCCATTGTTTTACATGACTTTTTTTCTTTGTATGTTTACTTAGCATACTTAGTACATTGTTTTCACATAACTTGTTTACATTTGGTATGACATTTGGTTTGCATAAACGGTTCTTTACTACATTCATTAACATTAGCGACGCCGCTCGGTAGTAAGTAATGGTACCATAGGACTTGACAAATCCCGTTCCTGACATCCTGGGTTGGTTTAGATGAAAGGAATGACTGAATCCGTGAACATTTTACTTTGATAACCTTTACTCTAAGGTTATCCTACTGTCTCAAGGCTTGAATGTAATGCGTTAACTTACCACATAAATGTTTGTATCAATAAAACAAACTTTTACTTGGCAAAACATAACTTTTTGATTTATTCAAAATACTTTGTTTTGTTCCTTTTTACTTATGGTTAAGTATTCTCATTTTGTTACTTACCATACATAACTTTTGTTTACACTTAACTACATGACTACATTTTGGGTTTTAAACATATGACAATGGTTTAGACAAGAACATTTGATGGTTGGTTTAAACATGGACTTTATACATTGGTGGTTTGTTTAATGACTTAAGTAACGATATGGGTGTAGTATGATACAAGCATGGTGGATACGCCGCTGGTACTTCCTATATATAAGTGCTTGTATTGTATTACATGTCATAGCGTTATTTAAATCATTTAGTTTGGACTTATACATTTTTACACAAATAACACATTTTCACAAGACTTCGTTTTACAAAAACAACTTGTTTTATACAACTTATTTTTACTTGGTTATTCTTTTAACCATACGTTATTCTTCTATTTATAAATATTGTTTGATTTCATCGCTTTTCAAATGATATACAAAACACAACATTTTATAAGATTCATGACTAACTTTTATTAAACACTTTTCTTAAACTTAAGCCATGAATCCTATTGTCATAAAACCTATGTTACTCACAGGCATTTTTATGCTGACGTACCTATTTTCACATGTGTTTCAGGAGCTAATGCATAGGATGATCGTGACACGCTAGGGTGGACTTGGGCCTTAGTGATATAAAACAGAGCTAGACTTAGTTTAATGACATTATGTACTCTTTATTTCAGTAGTTTTAAGACAATGAAACATGTTGGTTCTTGTTTTGAACAATGTATTCCACCCTTTGGTTATGAATAAAATATTGTTTTAATTACCTTGGTTGTGGAACAATAATTCTGTTACAACACTCCCCGACGTTTCCGCCACGATTTGATGTTTTACGTGGTCGGGGTGTGACATTACAAATACTCAATAACTGTTATTCGCATAGAAAAGTGTGTAAGGTTTTGTAAAAACAATTAACAAAAAGAGGATTACTCACATTGCTGTTTTAGGTTATTCTTTAGGGTTTCCTGGTGAATATCTATAATTTACACAAATGCACGTGTGTTAATATAATAACCCATTTTAACATTAGTAATACCCTCCCCGAGACGGCATTCTAACGACTACGTCGGGCAGAACCATGACAGCCGTTACGGAACCCTAGATCAATCGGGCAGCGTATCTAATACGTCTCTAGGGGTTATAATACTTACACCGTAGCAGAACCTCGCTATTTAGGGGGGTGTAAAATGCCCGGGTATAATAACACCACTACAGAAATTTAGAAAGAAAGAAAGAAATTGAGCGAGACGGACTGAAGGCCGATGGCCTCTACTTATAGGGCTGAAATCGCGTCTTCACGCGGCCCGCGTTAAGTAAGGCTAGGCCTTACGCGGCCCGCGTCAATGTGGGTCAACGGCGTAGCTTGGCCCGGTCACCACTAGGCTTGACACGATGTTGACACGTGTCAGCTCCGGGTCGTGCCACAATTCAGGACACTCGCGACCCGCGTGAACTTAAGCTATCTTATACGCGGCCCGCATGAACTTATGATTTCAGGGGAGTCCGGTTCACACCCTTATGCGGCCCGCGTTAAGTTGAGGTGAGGTCTTATGCGGCCCGCCTCAACTTATTATTTATTGTTTTTAATTTACTTTATATATTATAATCTACTTTGGGCTCGGTTTTCACATATGGGGTGCATATAAAGACATATTGGGATATTTTAGCATATATTAGGGTGTCAGAAATATTATGAGGGTGTCGGTTTTACCGAGAGTTGTTATACCTTGAGTGGTCTAGTTAAACAGGTTCATCCAAAAATCTGGTTAGGGATATCATGTGACAATATAGCTGAAAGGACTCCTTGGTGGCCTAACTAAGAAGATCCCCTGTGGATCTAATTAAAAGGACCCGATGGAAGTCTAGTCAGCCTCATCACAAGCTTGATATCCTTCCCCAAAACATTACAAAACAAACTGTGCGGACTGTGCAAGGGATTACGTAATTATGGATGCATACATAATTATGGAATTTTGTGCACAGGAATCACAGCATGTTCTGTCATGTGTCTAGAGTTAACCCTATTCATTTCCAACTCTGATGAAGCAACCGTTGAAAATGACTCCGTTAGTTCATTTTCGTTTCTGACGAATTATCCGTTGGGGAAATGAATATCCGTTGTGTAAACCTTCATTTCCAACTCTGATGAAGCAACCGTTGAAAATGACTCCGTTAGTTCATTTTCGTTTCTGAAGATTTACCCGTTGAGGGAATGAATATCCGTTGTGTAATCCTTCATTTCCAACTCTGATGAAGCAACCGTTGAAAATGACTCTGTTAATTCATTTTCGTCTCTGACGATTTATCCGTTGAGGAAATGAATATCCGTTGTGTAATCCTTCATTTCCAACTCTGATGAAGCAACCGTTGAAAATGACTCCGTTAGTTCATTTTCGTTTCTGACGAATTATCCGTTGAGGGAAATGAATATCCGTTGTGTAATCCTTCATTTCCAACTCTGATGAAGCAACCGTTGAAAATGACTCCGTTAATTCATTTTCATTTCTGACGATTTATCCGTTGAGGAAATGAATATCCGTTGTGTAATCCTTCACTTCCAACTCTGATGAAGCAACCGTTGAAAATGACTCCGTTAGTTCATTTTCATTTCTGACGAATTATCCGTTGGGGAAATGAATATCCGTTGTGTAATCCTTCATTTCCAACTCTGATGAAGCAACCGTTGAAAATAACTCCGTTAGTTCATTTTCGTTTCTGAAGATTTATCCGTTGAGGAAATCAATATCCGTTGTGTAATCCTTCATTTCCATTTCTGAAGAATACTCGTTGAGGAAAATGACTCCGTCTGTTCATTTTTCGTTTCTGAAGATTTGTCCGTTGAGGAAATGAACATCCGTTTGCTTATTCCGTCATTTCCATTTCTGAAGAATACTCGTTGAGGAAAATGACTCTGTCTGTTCATTTTCGCTTCTGAAGAATGACCGTTAAGGAAATGACAGGACATTACTTTGCAATATCGCTGATGGTTATTTGGCAGAGTCACAAATAGACTCCTACGAATAAATTTCGGGACGAAATTTCCTAAAGTAGGGGAGACTGTGACACCTGTCTCACCACGACCATCAAACAAATACCAAGCCGATTAAATATCGTATTTCATACTTGGGATCTTTTAAAAATATGTGTATCTATTGCACATATCAATTCTTGTTCAATTTCGAACTTTACATCGCTTTCTGGAGAGTTATACGCAACCTGGTACGTAAACGTACTCAGTTTAAATGCGACAAATACTCCGGAACATCAACATATGCTTAACATACCTTAAATAACCTTTACATAACTTAGAAATAAGTTTTGAAGGCTTTGGTATGGCAAAAACAAGTTAATTCGCTTACAGGGACTAAACTTGACAAACTGCGAAAGTATGCCAATTTGAACTGTAACGAACATTCCGGAACATTTCCATAAGTTAAACATACCCTAAATATCCTTTACATAGCTTAGAAATAGGCTTTGAGAGGTTTGGTATGCTAAAATAAACTTTTGGGTCATTCAGGGACTAAAAGTGTCAAAAAGTGCACAAGTTTGCACTTTCACGCATAACTTACGTTCTGAATACATCCGGACATCCAAAAATTTATGTAAACATCCTTATATTATGCCTTAGTGTATGGCATGAGAAAAATCCATTCGTCGCGCAATTTGGATCGTCTTTCGCGCTTATGCGCATTCCGCCGTAATTAACCGAACATCACGACCGTACGGCCAAACGAACCGACATCCGAGATATTTTTTAGCACATTTTAAGTTCCCTATACTTTAACTTCATTTTAGAGCTTTGAAATGGGGTTAACGGGGCTCAAACGTGTCAAAAATGCATCAAATACCAAGTTTTGGGGCTGCAGGGACCAAAACTGTAAATCTGCCAAACTAAGGGCTTACGGACCGTAAGCCATCACCCATACGGTCCGTAAGGAGTCCCCAGTACAACATATTCAACTTTAAATGCAGTTGCCTCTTCATATAGTGAAAGGCCACACTTGCACTTGTCTCTTCAGGCCAATTAGGGGCAAATCTGATGTACCATAAATGTTACAACAAGTGTATGGACAAGATCAAAGCACGTTAATCGATAAACGATCCTAACGGTCATGCTTTTCCTATAAATACCCCCCCTTGGTGTAAAACCCACAAGAATCTGATCTAAAACTCTAAGTTGGAGCCATTGCTTCATACCTGAGTTCCTTGGATCGAGATTAGCATTCGGGGATCATTTGTAAGTGTTCTTTCGTTGTTTTATCGCTTTTCGAGTCCGAAAGTCGAACTATGTTTGACTTTCTGCATTGACCAGTTTATGGTCGATGCGAAGTTCGTTGGAACTTCATAACGTGAGCGTGATCATGATGGTTATAGTCCGTAGTGACTATACCTACTGATTACCACGTTATCTAAGCTCAGTGACGAGTCGTAGTTTCGGCCAAAATGCGCATTCTTACGTATTTTGTAACCAAACTACTCGTGAGCATCAAAGCCGTTTGGTTTGATGCCAAACCTGTTTTCTAAACTTAGTTAAGCATGTTCTAACATGCTTAGCTCGTCACTTTTAGTTTAATGCATATGTAGGGTCGTAAGATAAGCGATCTAAACCATCGCTTATACTTTCGAACCCGACCCATTTGGTCGATCATTAGGATCCGACCAAACACATTAGGTGACCATAGCTGTAACCTTCCGAGGTTATACCTTGTGGTCACGATGTTAGGCGTTCCAAACGCGTTCTACGCGAACGACGCATTAAGGTAGCATAAGCTACCTAAACGGGTCGTAATGGGCCGCAAGCACTTAGGATAGGTTTCATTTTAGTATGTAGGCTTTGTTAAACCATATTTCACGAGTCTCCATACTCGTTTGGTTTACGAACCCGCATATTATCCGATCCTTCCGATTTTGGTCCGGTATATTAATATAGCTACCTATTAGGTGCCGTTTGATATCCCATGATCTCTAGCATTGTGTGATTATTACACAAGGAATTCAACGCAATCTCAGGTGAGTACATTGAACCCCTTTTTTACTGTTTTCCAAACTGTTTGGGGGTGGAACACATGTGCCTACTTGTGACTTTCATGCTTTCCCGTTTTCACATCATATACTTGCTATGTTCATTAGTACATTATAGTACATGATTCCAATACACTTCTTGAACCCCTCTTTTACTGTTTTCCAAACTGTTTTGGGGTGGAACACATGTGCCTACTTGTTACTTTCATGCTTTCCCGTTTTCACATCATATACTTGCTATGTTCATTAGTACATTATAGTACATGATTCCAATACACTTCATGCTATGTATGCCCATTGTGTGCATACTTAGTATATTGTTGTACATTATATTTCATGCTTTGTATGCCCATTGTGTGCGTACTTAGTACATTGTTTTACATACATTTCATGCTAGGTATGCCCATTGTGTGCGTACTTAGTACATTGTTGTACATTACATTTCATGCTATGTATGCCCATTGTGTGCGTACTTAGTACATTGCTTTACATTACATGCTATGTATGCCCATTGTGTGCGTACTTAGTACATTGCTTTACATTACATGCTATGTATGCCCATTGTGTGCGTACTTAGTACATTGTTTTACATTGCATTTCTGTTGCATATGCTCATCCAGCATATGAACACATTATGCTACATTTTGAACCGTTGTGACCATTTGACTATGTGAACCATCTAAACCCGTTTGATTATATGAACCGTTTGTAACCATTTAACCGTGTGAACCAGTTGTATCCGTTGACATGATTTACATTTGACAATAGACATTTGACTATACATGAACATTTCTACAATTGTTAAACATTTCATCTCGATGGCTTGGTTTGAGTAAGTGATTAAGTAACGAGGCATGTGTAATATGATACAAGCATGGTGGATACGCCGCTGGTACTTCCTATATATAAGTGTTTGTATGGTATTACATATCGTAACGTGTTTTGAATCATTTCAATTTGAGACATATGACATTTTATACAAATAACACACTTTTCACGAGACATTGTTTTACAAACGACTTATCTTATACAAACACATTTTAGATGGTTATCCGTTTAACCATACAGTGTTCTCTTATTTATACATATCATCTGATCTTATCGTTTTTCAAATGATTTACAAGACAAAGCAAATTACAAGGTTCATGACTAAACATTTTCTCAAACACAAGTCATGAATTCCGTTTTCACAAAACCAATGTATCTCACAGACATTTTTATGCTGACGTACCTATTTTCACATGTGTTTTCAGGAGATGATGCATAGGACTTATCAAGACATACTTAGGCGGACCTGTGCCTTAGTGACTTAAAATGAGACAAGGACTAGTTAATTTATGTTATGTACTCTTTGGTTCTTGTTTAAACAATGTAAACTTTCATGTTTGATTAATAAAACGAAACTTCATTTGCCATGGATTTGAAACAATTGATTCTGTTACAACACTCCCCGACGTTTCTGCCACGTTTTGTATGTTCAACGTGGTCGGGGTGTGACAGGAAGGTCAAAGGGGTAAAGGAATTTTATGAATTGAAAAAGAATAAACCAGATGAAGATGGTTAACCCATGTACGTATCATCATGGGATAGAACCTATCATGACTAAAAATCAAGACTTGCCGGAGCTCCCAAGTTGGTAATCGTGGAGCAGTAATCGGCATCATTCTTGAATACGTTTGTTTGAAAAGCTTACAAGTGGTAAAACTAAAATTGTCATATTTCGTTTTACAAGTGGTATGATTGATAAGTGTTTGTTCTTACAAGTGGTTAATCAAGGTCATTAAGTTGAACTTAATTTAACTTTCATTCAAGTGGTAAGAGAAAAATGAACCTACAAGTGGTTAAAAATGAACAATGTGATGAATTAAACCCCTAACTTACAAGTGGTTTGTGAATATCAACAAAACTTATTTTCCGGAAAAAACCATTTTGATTAAAACAAACTTAAGTGTTTTGAAATAATAATGGGAAAATAGTTTGTTGTGAGGGGGAGTTCTGATTGTTTATGCCAAGAGGATGGCGAATTGAAGCTAATCACATCAAGTTATCATTTTTGTACAGTTTATTTTCAAAATTTTCTTTAAATGATTTTGCATTTTAGGGGGAGTAAGAAATTTCAGAAAATCCAAAAACATTAGAAAATTTGAAAAAGCCAAAAACATCAAAAAATTAAAAAAAAAAACGAGTTTTGTTGTGAAAAAGAGGAAATGATAGTACATCAGTGGACTATCACAGCATGCTAAAGAATTGAAAATTCAAAAGTAATAAACGATCTCACTGGGGATATGCCAGTAGGTTTTTATACATTCAGTAGATTGTTTTTGAGATATAAACCTAAATATCAAATACTTACTTATTTCGTGGGGAACATCTCTTGGATATATAGGTAACCCCTGAAATCTTGTTTGAAGGGCTTTCTATTTCTGACATACTAGGTCTTTGTGCGTGATGATATCTTGGGTATTATACCTGGACTTCTGATTTTGCGGGAGCAATAGCCTAGTCCTCGTATAATGCTCTGCACTGCTTAAATTTTTAAGCCCACCCTCAGCATAAAAAATGATGAAACATTGCAAAGTGCTAATCATGTGCTGTTGAAGAAAAGATCCCTAAACAGGACACACCTAAAGTTGAGCCATCATCTCTTTGTCTGAACGGAAGTTCTAACCTGAGCTCTCATGGTTTCGCATTACCCGTTTACAGATATCATTAGTGTACATTCACCTGTAAGACTGAATATAGGAGTCGAGATACGGGAGTATATTCTGAGGTGGGACACGCGAATAAGTTTAAGTCCATTAAAACACTAATCTCGTATCTCGAAACAGTTGAACTTTGTTTGAAAATTTAAGTGGACTAGTATACTGACAATCTAAGTGATTCGTCTCGAACTTAAAATGTTTAAAGCTTAACGGTGTTAGTGATTTGTCTCATAAACTGATATGATCCTCTTACACAAACTCACAAAAATGTTGTCTGTAAATATTTCTTTACTGCTTCTGTTATAAACAAAAAATCCAAAAAGATTTTCGGAGTGTTTTAGCATATATTTTTGAAAATTCAAAAAGATTTTTATTTTATCTTATTTTCGACAACTGATGTTGAAAAGCTGATTTTTAAAATTCCGAGTGCTAAACATGATGGACAACAGTGGATTGGGAGAGTTAGTTTTGAAATGAAAAATTATATTTTACAAGTCGTGAATCAGAGATTATAAATGTTAAATCAATTTGAACAATATCTACAAGTTGGTTTCTAAATTGGTCAAATTTTTAAATTTGTGAAATTTATTGTGAGGTAGAGTTTGTGCAGGTAGAAGCAGCTAGGTTGAGAATAGGCAGACTCGAGCCAGGTACCAGATCCTGTGGATACGTAAAGTCAGGTTACGATTTTAGAACCTGTGAAAGTTATAAGAGCCAGGTTTCCGATCAAAAGCCTGTAGATTGCGAATTCCAGATTGCGATCCCAGCTTATCGAAAGGGGGAGTCTGAAGATTTTAAAGCTAGGATCAACATTCAAGGGGGAGTTAGAATGTCAGAGAGCTAGTTTCGAATCCTGAGGTTCATGCAAGCTGCTGATTCTAAAGAACTTAAGGAATCAAGAGATCTGATCAAGAGAAGATAGAGCCAGGTTGCGATTCTGAAAGAGAAAGAGGAAGAGAGAAAGAGAAGAAGAGATAGAGATTGAATATGCTTACATTGTCAGATACTTTAGAGAGAGCAAGAAGACTGAAGACTTTGAAGACTCGACACTGAAGACTTCGTCAACATCCAAGGGGGAGTCTGTTGGTGCATATGTCTGTCGACTTCGTCTTGTATAGAGTCTTGTAATAGTTTAGATTGATCAGGGCACGTTATACGAGAAAAACAAGAAAAATATAGGTAGTGGCCATTTCGCACGAAATGGAACTTGTCCATTTCATACGAAATGGAACTGGCCATCTCGCATGAGTCATTTCGCACGAAATGGCAGTGCCTATATATATGTGTGCCTTGTTCATTTCATTTGTAACGATTGGTTTCCGGTAGCGAAGCTCTGCCGAAGTG
The DNA here is from genome assembly GCF_002127325.2 of Helianthus annuus. Lineage (NCBI taxonomy): Eukaryota > Viridiplantae > Streptophyta > Magnoliopsida > Asterales > Asteraceae > Helianthus > Helianthus annuus. The sequence continues at coordinate 127,086,719 of NC_035444.2, read as the reverse complement.
TCTCCAGCCTTGTAATACGATCTCTTATCAATACAAGAGACAACTGAAGTGATTCTACGTGCAATTCAGCTGAAATAACTCCGATACGTTTGTTTCCGCCTCTCGTATTGGAAGAGATCTCTTCTGAATGACTCGTTTGGTCGTCTAAACGATCCTTACAGTTTTTCACAAAAAAAATGTAGTACACATGTGTAATAATACACATGTGTAGTACACATCATATATATTACACACGTGCATTAACTTCTGTATGTTAAACATGCACGTATGCATATGTGCATATGATGCACATGTGTAACACATTGCAAATGCATTATGAATGCGCATGTGCAATACATTTTTATATAAAAAAAAGAAAATTGTAGTACACATGTGTAATAATACACGTGTAGTACACATCATATATATTACACATGTGCATTAACTTTGGTATGTTAAACATGCACGTATGCATATGTGCATATGATGCACACGTGTAATACTGATTATATCCAATATAATATATTAAATATACCATATTCTGAATGCACTTGTGTAACACATTGAAAATGCATTATGAATGCGCATGTGCAATACATTTTTATATAAAAAAATTGTAGTGCACATGTGTAGTACACATCATATATATTACATACGAGCATTAACTTCGGTATGTTAAAAATGCACGTATGCATATGTGCATATGATGCACACGTGTAATACTAATTATATCCAATATAATATATTAATATACCATATTTTGAATGCACGTGTGTAACACATTGCAAATGAATTATGAATGAACATGTGCGTTACATTTTTATATAAAAAAATTGTAGTACACATGTGTAATAATACACATGTGTAGTACACATCATATATATTACACACGTGCATTAACTTTGGTATGTTAAACCTGCACGTATGCATATGTGCATATGATGCACACGTGTAATACTGATTATATCCAATATAATATATTAAATATACCATATTCTGAATGCACATGTGTAACACATTGCAAATGCATTATGAATGTGCATGTGCAATACACTAAAAAAACTGTATGTGTTCAACCCATATTAATAATCATTAAACACATTTATATATCATACCGTCAAATCTTGTGGTTTGTCTTTGTTTCCCTGTTCATCTTCACTTTCATCCCCATTCAAGTCCAAGCACTGATCCCTCAAACATCCCTTGCCGAAACCTCCGTTTTTTATCTCAAGTTTTTCCCTCGACCGCAATCTTTCCATTGTCCAGAAATTCAATGGGGTTGTCATGCGTTCTACATTTAACGGTGGTACGTTAAATCTGTCGACGTACAACAACTGCATTTTTTTGTTACATTGTATATGAGTTAGCGATGATGTTAATTATCAAAACATATATGTAGTGCATAGATAATAATATATATTATATGTATAAAACAGCACTTACCACTAAGATTGTCAATGCGCCTGTAAAAAAATGAATTCTTATCACATCTTTTCCATCCATTTTTACAGTTTTTGATTAAACGAGTGATGTATGAGCACCAATTAATGTCTGAAAGGTCGGTATCATCCTTGATGTGGTGTAGAAATTCGAGCTTGCACTTCCCATGATCTTGAGCCTCGACAATAGTGGTAATGAATAATGTCAAGAAATCTAGCTTGAACATAATGCCATCATCGTCGCCATTATCGTGCATCCGGGATACTACTTGAGATGTTGTAACATAAGACCCTTCATACATGTCTTTCCAACTCTTAGCATTTCCAGTGAAGTTCTTTTTGTACTTGAGAGTTTCCAAAATGATTCCACTGTTTGGTACTCCAAGCAGTTGGTGGATTGAGTCGCCGTCTACCTTAATAATGTCACTTCCCAGATTTATCGCCATTTCTTCGGGGTCGAAGTTGTCAACTACGAAGTGGCCAAGTTTTGAAGGAATCCCATCAACTTGGAATGATAGTATTTTTCCAAATCCCAAACTTCTTACAACATCTCGCTGTTTCTTTGACAAATCCTTTACTCCCAAATACATCTGTCGTGGAGATGTACGTGTTCGTATAGAACACCATTTAATATTCTCTTCAGACTTTCCTTTTTTAACATCTTTATTTTTTGCTGTTGAATGTTTTCTTTTTTTTTTTTTGGCCCCAGCCGAGTTGTCTTTGTCTTCTACATACAAATCATAGTTTAGTTATTAGAATGATAAAAACATCACGTTAACATGAATATGAATATTATGTGAACATGAAGTATCTAAGATTGATGAAAACTTGATCGAAACTGATAAACGACACACTGTAATCACTGTAAACATGCTCAAACAGTTTGATAATCGCACCAAATCAAACCGATATCAATAAAACTTTTCTAAAAACTTTAAAAACTTCCGTAGAAACTAACTGAAATCGATTGTGAGCAGTCTATGATTCAACAGAAATGATCTAAACTCAACAGGTTTACATCGAAATCATTGATAAATCTAAAGAGTTTATGTCTTTTTTATATTCAGTTCTGCGGCACAGTTATGACATAAACAGTCCGCAGTTTTTGTCCGAAATCACAAAATTTTAAGTTCGATATCAACCAGCAACACTTAACAGATCTAAATTCCGAGTACAGTTAAATATGTTTTGGTTTTCTTTAAATCTGGTTTGAATTGTGACGTGTATTTTGGTAATGAAATTCAATGAAACAGATTCACCGAAACAGATTGAAACAATGACACGTGTTCAAACTCGTTAAAATCAACCAAATTTAAATGAAAACGATCGAAACAATGATGCAATCAACGTAATCAGTTTATAAATCACAAACATCACACCGAAATGATTCGAAATTCACTGAAAATCAATCGATTCAGTCCGAAATCAGCCGAAATTCGATTTGTTTTCACCGAAACTCGTTCGATTCAAACAATGATTACACGATTACAATGATTATCGTGATAAAAAATGTTGTAGTGCACATGTGTAATATTACACATGTGTATGTGTACTACACGTGTGTATTATTACACACATGTGTCATTATTACACATGAATCCTCCCCGTGCATTACATATATGTGATCGATACGTTTACATTTGATTACACGTGTGTATTTCAATACAAACATAGAATAAGTTGTAAGGGGCCCCTAAATTGTCATTAATATCATGCTAATTTGCAGTTAATCACACTTGTAATATTACATAAAATACAACACGTGTAATATATTACATATATATAACATGTGTAATATTACATAAAATACATACAAATATACACGATGTCTAACCTTTATTTGCAGATTTATTAATTTTATCCTTGGACATGTTCGGGGGTCTCCTTGCTTTCTTGAGTATAGTATTTGTGTCTGTAAACAATAATAACATGTATTTTAACATTATTACAAATATCAATCGTAGTGATTTTTTTCAAAATAAACTAATGTGCATGTTTAACTGTTACAAAATTATAACATACCAACTTCTTTGTCACTAGCAGCTTTGTTTTCATTGGTTTGATTTTCAGCTTTGTTTTCGGCGTCGTCCACGTTTATGTCTTTAACTTTATTGATCTTATTTTCAGCGTTGTTTTCCTTGTTTTTCACTTCAACCATTTTCTTGTTTCCGTCTTTTGGTTTATACACAACTGTTAATTTCTTGATTGTGTTCTTACTAGGGGTTGACTGTTTAGGTTTGACGTCTTCATTGGTTTCTCTTTTGCTGGGTCGTGCCATTTTTTTTGCTGCGCATGACAAAAGTGAATTATATCATGTTCCAGATCAGTAACATATTCCCAAAATATAATTATATAGCCCAAAATTGATACACACATGTACTACATGTGTGCAACAATACCTTAACATAAAAGTGTATTATAAGCTATCAATATCATTCATGTGTAACACATTATATATACCATGCATCAACAAACGACTCTATTACAATTTTGATATTATCAATCATGTGTAATAAATAATAATCAGAAATACACGTGTGAAACCATATACATTATATATGTGAACGCACATGTGTGATACAATATGTTAAGGTGTACACGTGTGCAATACATATAATATGAGTTTAGCAATATCACTCGTGTGTGATACAATATGTTAAGGTGTACACGTGTGCAACGGTGCATGAACATACAAGTGTAATATATATCATTAATATCACTGATGTGTAACACATTATAAACATTAATACACACGTGCAACCGTGCATCAACAAACGTGTATATTACAATTTTGATATTATCAATCATGTGTAATACGTCATACTCATAAATACACGTGTGAAACCATATACATTATATATATTAAAGCACATATGTAATACATCATAATCGGTTATTTTGATCTATCATACGTGATACATTATATATATTAAAGCACATGTGTAATACATCATAATCGGTTATTTTGATCTATCATACGTGATACAATACATATATTATGATTTTAGCAATATCACTCGTGTATAATACCTTGTATTAAGTTGTACACATGTGCGGTAATACATGAACAGAAATGTTATTTTTGATTTCTCATATGTGATACAATACATATAATATGAGTTTAGCAATATCACTCGTGTGTGATGCATCAGAATCGAAAATACATGTGTGAAACCATAAACATATCATCTATGAATGCACATGTGCACTATACATCAACAAACAAATATAAATGAGTTTATAAGTATCACTCGTGTGTAATACGATATATTAAGGTGTACACGTGTGCAACAATACATGAATTGAAAAGTTATTTTGATTTCTCATCTGTCATACAATATATTCAATAATACACATGTGCTACAATACATTAACAATAAGACAACCATCATGTTCTAAGTCATAATTCGTGTGTAATACATTATAGTTAGAAGTACACATGTGTATTACATTACATTCAGTCATGCTCATTTTTTAACAAAAAATTAACAGACATAATACATATGCGAACTACAAATACTGTAATTCAGTCCGCAAACAAGTGAGATGCAATTAGACTTATCACACATGTGTAATACACTGTACACGACATTATCCATGAGAAAAATCATACTACATATGTGAATTATAAACACACTCATTTGCTACACTACGTTTATGAAGTTCGATTCAGTGTATAACAATTAAATGTGACCGTGTTTCATGCGATAACAAACAAGTAATACACCGTTACAATCGATGTTAAGATGTGGCTATGATCGATGCGTAGTGTGCGTAAATCGATTTGAAATGTGTGTAATACGTCAAACAATCGACGATGATAAATGGATTAAGAGGTTTAGTGTGTGTAAATTGATCTGAAATGTGTGTAATACGTCAAACAATTGACGATGATAAACGGATTAAGAGGTTTCGAGTTTATACCTGCGTTCGATATTCGATTATACGTCCGATTTCGAGATGAAGATCCGTATGTGCCAAAACCCTAGCGGAGAGAGAATTTGGGGGTGAATGTTTTGTCTGAATCGTGTAAATGAGGTTGAAGATGTAAAATTTGTGCACTTTCCAAAATTACCCTCCCCTTTAAAATTTGTCTATTTTTTTAATCCGTCCAGTTGTGTAATCTTGGCCGTTGATATAATTAAATCAATGGCTGTTAATTAGTTTACAAGTTTTCGCAATAAAATTGATTTTCATTTGAACCATCCCCTATATACATATATATATAATATTATATTGGTTTGGTTGTTTTGTCAAATAATTATTTTCTATAATTTAAGGTCCCCAAATAGGAGAACCCAATTTCCTAAAATTAATACTTTTGTTCAAGTATTTCGTTATTTAGCATCTTGGTTATATTTATTCTATGGTGATTTAGTCAATTGTTATACCTTGTGTACTCGTGCGATAATTCTCGTGGATTAACTCTTCGCAACCTGTGAGTAATTTCTTCCATTTCCCCTTAAAAATCTTTTACAAATTTTGGTTGCATCATGTTACACTTTTTGATTTACTTAACATGCTATGATCAAGTGTTATTATGTGAATGTCTAATGTGTATTCTATTATTCTATATGCTATCTGAAGTCAAGTCTATTGCATGCTATTGTGTCTAGTGGATCCACGACTGACTAGGTTCCCCACGGCCATGGGTTGTAGCCTAGTATCGCCAACGGTATTAGACTCGCTCCTTGGGGCTTGAGCCTAATGCACGCTATTATCAGGAGTCTATTTATTTTGGTTGTTTGTTTTGTTATTTGATTGTGTATTTTTGTTTGGTAAAGTTGGATTTATGGATATGTTGACTACAGTGATGATATGAGACCATTTACACACTAACTTTGAGGCGCATGTTAATAATATTTTTTTTAAAAGGAATAAATATGAAACTGTTTTCTATAAAAAAAGGAGGAAATTATTCACCAACATTTTGTTGACCCAAAAATATATTTTTCTAACGTGGTGCAGGTTTTCAAAGTTGATGACCAAGTGATGTGGACACGTAACATGGGCCTTAGGAAATTAAATTGAAATCTTGATATGTTTGTTTTGAACAATGTATGAAAATTTTTGATTATTATATGTTATACAACTATTTAAATGGATATGCTTTAAATATTGAAACAATAATTAGTTGTCATGAGCTATGGGCAATCATCATGCCCCGTACCTTTCCGCTGTGGTTCGGGGTGTGACAGGCTTGGGCTTGGGCCCAAGGCCCACAACCCAACTCGTGCTTTTAAGCGGCCCAAAAATTCCTACGAACTTGTTTTTAAAACCCGAACACTTCGTAACGTCGTAAATTATAATGTTTGGTTCAAAAATAGTTAAAATAGTGTATGCGGTTGTTGTTGTCGCGTTCTAATCGTCGGTTGCGTAAAAGCGCGTAAATTGCGTCGGTTGTCATTCCAATACGTTTTTCGATCTGGTTTCTACTACGGTTGTTAAAAATTTAATTACGAAACTAAATATATCGAGAAATTTCAGTTTTGAAGGAAATACATGCGTCCGTTGCTTCCGTTTCGTGGTCGGTGCGTTCTTGCAGTCGCGTTTTTCGTCTATGTTTACGTTTGTGACGTACGGAAGCAGATAAATTTGTAAAACTAGATTTATAAACATAAAATATTCGTATAGAATTCGTACCTGTAGGCGTTGTCAGTATTTTGTTCGGTTTCAATTCGTTGTCGTTTTACGTTTAACAGGTTTCTCAGTAAACCATCGTTCGCGCTCTATAAAGTCGGATAGACGTTCCTAGGCACTCCAAAGGCCTAATTAAGTTAATCTACGTCTTAAACACTATTTATTACCGTCCTAATCCTCGTTTTGCGCGTAATTAAGAGTAGTAAATTACAGGTTGTCACAAATGAAAAGGGTTCCGGGTACGAAACCTCATTTAAGGGGGTAGATTTGTAACACCTCAAAATGTAAACATATAATTTCTTAGTATGTATTCTTATGTTATGTTATGAAATAAAATAACTAAGTTATTTTATATAGTTAGAATGTAATTTAAATAGTTGGGAATGAGGTTTGTGACAAATGAGATCAAATGGCAAACATAGAGGCTGAACTTGTAAGTTTAAACTAATGTTTTATAAATTTAAAACCTCTGGATATGTGTAAGTGTGTGTGTTGACATATACAAAGAAAAAAAGAGGGGTTCTCTCAAACTACTCTAAATCCAGAAATTGTTGATGGATTTTGGTTAGAGACTTAATGCATGATGTATGAATGAAATTGGTTGGTGATTATGGATGAATCCTAGTATTCAATACGAATCTTAGTACGAATTGTGCTTATAATTGATTATTGAGTTAGAATTTATGTTAATTTCATAAAATTAGCAAGTTGAATGAGATTCTTGGAGGCTGGGATGATGGGGGTCAAATCTTGGGTAAACCAATAATCATATTTTTCCAAATTGATAAATAGATTGAAAGGACTAGAAATTTTGCTATGTTTAGTGTTCATGAATGATTCATATTTGGTTTTTGGAAAGAAACATGGTGATTGATACCATGAACTAGGAAGTTAAGCATTAAGTATGTGTACATTGTACCTTAAATATAGTACGCATGCCTAGTGTTTAATGAAATTTCTAGGTGGCAAAAATAGGTGAAGTTGATTGCATTTAATTGATGAACATGAATGGAATGTGATAGTGTGATTTGAAATGTGGAATTATGTAAAATTTGAATACTGCTAAAAATATGTGTATGAATTGCAAGATGTGATGTTAACTTAAGTTTAATTCAGAATTTGATGATGGATGAAGAAGATAATAATACAAGTTGTCTCAAAGAAACTTGTATTTATAAGCTTGAGTACGCCATGTCACAAATAGGGCTTATATGGTCGGACACTAAGAAATCTAAAAGACTTGGAATGTATGCCTAGGGAATGCGATGGGTCGTTCAAGAAAGATATACAGGTATGTGTTTTATTTTAGCCCTTTGGAAGAAATGTTAGTTGGTAGGTAATAGTTAACTTTATTTTGAGAGAAAGAGGTTTTGGGGACGAAACCAACTATAAGGGGGGCAGACTTGTAACATCCCATTTCGAGTGAAGTTGTAAATAATATTTTATTATATGTTTGGAGATCTTAATGGAGGAAAATAACTTTGGGTAGCAATATATTTTAACGGATTGTATATTAGCAACATAAGTCGAGAAATATGAGAGGTTCGCTTCGGGGAAATACCGTTACCTCATCTTGTGGCTTACCCAAACTTAAAGGGGCATTGTTGTAAAACAATAAACTTGAGGGTCTACATTGCAATTATAAAAAAGTTGAATGTATAAAAAGCCAACTTTAGGCTCATTTGTAACAAAATATGGCTAGAGTTAGAGAGAGAAATGCATGGAACTAGTGAGAGAAAGGAAGTGGTGGTCTAATGGTGGTCGGATGGCGGTTTGCGGCGGCCGGTGGTGGCCGGAGTTGCGGATTTCAACCTGAAACCATCTCTCAACAATAAGAATGAAATGGTAAGCTCTGTTTTCTCAAAAATCTTAAGTTAAAGTCGTTTTAAGATGTCGGAAAGTTAGATTCGTTTATGTGATTTCCGTTTTATTTTGTGTGGTCTGAAAGAAGTGGCTGTTATTGGAAAACCAACCGTTAGATCGAGCCCAAATTTTTACTGTTGCTTTCTAACTCATTAATGTTAACATCCAACGGTTGGAAATGCGAAATGTATTCCGGAGTTAGGTGGTATACAACTCCAATTGTTGTTTGGATTTTCGGAATAGAAAATGCAGTCATAAAGGTTGAGTTTTTCCAGGAGATCCGACCGTTAGATTGAGCCCAAATTTTGGAAGTAGCTTTTTAACTCATTAGTGTTAACATCCAACGGTTGGGACTTCGAAATGCGTCCCAGAGGTAGGTGGTTTACGACTCAAATCGCAGTTGTTTGGATTTTCGGAACAAAAAATGCAGAAGGTTGAGTTGTCCCAGAAGTTCCAACCGTTGGATTGAGCTAAAAATTTGATATTAGCTTTTGAAGACATGGATCTTAAATCCTTTAAGGAAATTCCGATCAAGTGTTGGTAAGCATGGTTTTCACATTGATCAGTTTGTAAAAGTTTGTTTGTGCAAAAATCAGGAACTTGATTGTGACGCATGGATGTTTAATGGAGTTATATATGAAATCTGAGACTGTAGAAACGTTTGTGATGCAAAAATAAACACAAATACATAAGTGGATCTCATTGCATGTCGGCTCCAAGAAAATCCGCATACACGATCAATCACATTTTCCTACGGGCAAAGGTGAGTGGTTTATATTTGTTTTGGTATGAGTTGTTACTTTCGATTTTATTAAGATTATGAACACATAACATATGCTTATTTTATTGTGCCTATTGAAAGTCCATGATGAATGATAAAAATTAAGATCATGTAGGTCAATTAGTTGATAATGGATGTATGGTATTTCATGTAGTAATTCATTGGCCATGTGGGTTAAATATTGAAGGAAGGTTGAAATGTTAAGATATTTTGTTTGGAATCCATCTGGTTAGATTAGAATGATCATTCAACATAAACATAATCTTGTAAGACGTATGGAATAAGACTTATGTGCTATAATGTAAGTTTAGCATATACTACTATGTGTGTGCGTTTATCATCGTGTTAAGGTACAAGCATGAGTAGTGAATCGTTTGCGATTGAAATACTCATGGTTGTGTTTTCTAACTCTTGGATATGCTAAGATGGATTAGCAAGTTCAGGCATGCATGATGGGAGTTTATTCATGAAGATTTGAACGCAGTAACAACCTAGTCATGCATTCGATTTTGTTTAGCCATGATAGTAAGTACTCTAACACTTAATGTTAGTACAGGTATGGATATTTGACAAATAATGATTGTGATGAAGTAGCAAATGTGTGTATAGAGCACTAAAAACCCTCACTTAGCTTTGCTAATTCAGATTATGATGATTGATGTCCACAGTTCACAAGTCTAGTCAACTCTGAGATTAAAGATTGGGTCTGAATATTTGGTTATACAAGTCAAGCAGTGATGGATGATTCATTAAATATGTTATAAAAATCATCTACAAAGAAAGAATTGTAACACTTGATAATTCTTTAAAAGATTTTACTTTGGAAATATGTTGTTTGTGTGTATTAGTAAACAAAAAAAAATGGGGATCGTTTTCCGCTGCTAATTAAATGGTTAAATCTTGTTTTCAAACTAGGGCATTACATAGCATGGTCATGCCTTTGCTTTAACATTCAGAAGAACAAAACTGAAAAGAACTCCAACTAAAACATAGTGAGGTGAAAAACGCAATTAAGGTTTGATAACCTAAAATGGAATGAAAATAAAAAATAACACAACTTACAAAAGAACGCCGATTAGCGACGGTGGACGAAGAAAGAACTCCGACACACCATGGGGAAACTTGTTGCGGTGGCGATGGGCGATGGAGCGGTGGCGATGGATGATGGAATGGTGGTTTCAGATCTGAAAAACCGAACAGGCAGGTGAAGGTGGTGGTGGTTTCAGATCTAGTTTCCGGCAAGATAGTGGCGATCGTAGGTGGTGGTGGAGGTGGTGACGTGGTAGTTTATGGTTTTGAAAATGGTGGATCTGAGTATACGAGGAAGAGAAATGAATTGCAGATGCTGAGTTTTTTTAAGATGGTGAGTTTTAACTAAAATGCCCCTGCTTATGTTTTTTCAACTTTACCACATGTCTTCCTCTTATTGTTTCCTATCATTCCTACCCATTTTATCTTTTCCCTTATAAAAATTATAGAAGCATATATCTGTGGTTAGTTTCGTGGTTCTTTATTTATCCAAATATTTTATAGTAGCCTATTATAAAGATTACATAAGCATATATCTGTGCTTATTTATATTAACTATAAAAAAGAAAAAAAATAAGAAAACATACCTTAATAAAACAAGTTTAAGCAAATAGTTCATGTAAATGACTAATATCTGTAAACGTACAAGTTTTTTGGAGCACATGCATGTGCTACCTAATCAAATTTTATCATCATTTGCTTGTTTTTTTCTTTTCTAAAAGCAACTACTATTATTATTATTCTTCTTATTATTATTACTATTATTATTATTATTATTTTTATTATTATTACTATTATTATTATTATTATTATTATTATTATTATTATTATTATTATTATTATTACTGTATACTAGTGGTAAGACCCGTGTGCAAACACGGATGGTTTCTTAGAAAACAATGCATAACACATATAAATGATGAATATGGTTATATTTATAAACTTATAAATAAATAAGTCAGTCGGTAAATACTTAAAGTTTAGAGTATAAAAAATACAAAAATATACAATTTATTAATCTTTTGTAAAGGAAATAACATTTACATTCAACCATGTTCCTTCTTCAAAAAACAATATTTTAAATCAACAGTTGTTTCAATCCCCTTCAACCTCTACAAAACACTATTTGAACCCAACAGTGGTTTTGAACCACCGTTTTAACCCAACAGCGGTTTCAACAACAGTTTTCTCCACAACACTCTGCTTTAACCCAACAGTGGTTTCAAACATCTGTTTCCATCTGTTGACTGGTCAACAGATGTATCAACCACTGTTTTATTTTCAAACATGTCTACAACAAAACACTATTTTAACCCAACAGTGGTTTTAAACCACCGTTTTAACCCAACAACGGTTTCAACAACAGTTTTCTACAGAACACTCTGCTTTAACCCAACAGTGGTTTCAAACATATGTTTCATCCATCTGTTGACGCAAGTCAACAAATCTATAAACCACTGTTTTATTTTCAAACATCTGTCCACGACAACAGAGCTTTCATCATTTAAACAAACCTTTGCCAATATTACAAGCTTTTAAACTCTCAAACCTGAATATTCACTTAATTAATTTAAATAACAAACATGCTTAACAATTTTAACACAACTAATTATTATATAAAATATGAAAGTGTCAAATAGAGGTAAATATATAATAAACAAATTCAAAACAACAAATAACATTCAGTAAAATACAGCATAATAATTTCTAATCAATGGGCAAAACAGTAGTCTTGATAAATAAAGCTTCTTTCGGACCATTGTAATTGTCAACATGTTGGAGGTATTTCAAAACTTGATTGCTCAGATCAACTTCAACCATATCCCCCCAACTTCAACTTCAACTTCAACCTTAATTACTTAAAGTTTAAAATATGAAAAATACAAAAATATACAACTTATAATTCATTCTGTAAACAAAATAACATTTGCATTCAAGCATGTTCCTTCTCCAAAAAACAATATTTTAACTCAACAGTCGTTTCAATCCCCTTCAACCTCCACCAAACACCATTTTAACCCAACAGTGGTTTTAAACCACCATTTTAACCCAACAGCAGTTTCAACCACAATTTTCTCTACAACACTCTTCTTTAACCCAACAATGGTATCAAACATCTGTTTTCATCCATTTGTTGACCAAAGTCAACAGATGTATCAACCACTATTTTATTTTCAAACATGTGTTCACAACAACAAACCTTTCATCATTTAAACAGACATTTGCAAATATTACAAGCTTTTAATCTCTCAAACCTAAATATTCATTTAATTAATTTAAATAACAATCATAGTTAATAATTTTAACACAACTAATTATATGAAAACTACAAATGTCAAACAGATGTAACTATATAATAAACAAAGTTCAAAACAACAAACAACATTCAGTAAAATACAACATAATAACTTCTAATCTATGGGCGAAACAGTAGTCTCGATAAATAAAGCTCCTTTCGGACCATTGTAGTTGTCAACATGTTGGAGGTATTTCAAAACTTCGTTGTTCAGATCAACTTCAACCATATCCCCCCAAATGCTTGTTATCAGCCACTTGTTGTTTTCAATTATATTAGTCCTTCGGCGCCTATCTACATAATCAACTACACGAGGATTATTGAAAGCAAACACCTTGATCCAGCCTTCTTCTTCATATCTGAGTAAATCAGCAGTCAACTTAGTAGACTTTCCAATAACAATCAAATGCAGCCTCTTTGCAATGGTCAAAAGATGCCCTTGGCAAGGATTGACTACGATACTCTCGGGAAAATGAAGCATTCTGAAAGTCTCAGAAAGAACATCGAAAGCAACGATGTTCCTCTCACCTAGTGGATACCAATAATTTGAAACCATGAAATATATGGTTTTATCAGTATAAATTCCTGGAGACCATGAATAACTGCTTGAACCATAATTATTTACGCTACCGAAATTTATTGTTCTCCATGACTCACGACGTCATGAGTAAACATGAGCAGTAGTCACATTACGGTAACAGCTGATGTGAAGCACTTTCAGATCATTGGATTGATCAAAATAAATTCCACCTGTATCAGAATTTCGATCATGAATATAATTTAAGTAGTCGCCAGACAAAAACTTATAGCGCCTGGTAGTTGGATTCCAAAGGATCAGCTCACAACAAATCCCTTCATTGCAAACTAACAACAATCCATTAAATGACGATAGAATACATAAGAAGGTAGAGTGGACATTGTTAGGAAAACTTAAGGTTTTGCTTGTTCCGACATGCAAATCACCAGCTACTATGCTGTCAACGACAATTGACGTGTCTTTAAAGGAGAGTAGTTTCTTTTGTAGTGAATCTCCACTTCGGAGAGCATGGATCATCCCAAATGCATGACTTGACAGTTCCCTATAAAAATTTTTGGAAAGACATTTCAAATGACCAATATCTTCTGCAGGGAGCCTCGTGAAAATTTCGTCAACAATAATTTGAAACACAATGTTTTCCATTTCGCAGTGAACAAATGCGTGTTTGAAAGCCAAAGAAATTATAAAGATACTGATAAACGAAAAACTTTGAAGATGATTGAGTAGATGGGTGAAAGCGGTAATGATGAAAGCAGTTTCCCAATGTAGTTTATATACCCAATGAAGGCGGTTATGACTAAATACATCGTCAGACTAACTTAGTGTGTAAAGAATATGATGCGACGATGGTTAGGATTTTAATGCAAAACATTTCAAAACTGCATTTCCATGGGAAAATAATAAAATTAAATATCAAGAAATCCAAAGGACAAATTTTAAACCTTCAAAAAAAAATCAGGTTATCATAATTACACTTAACCTCCTCATTTACCATTAGACGCCTTTACCATAAGACAGAAGTGACAGAGTGACATGCATTATTTGCAAATTACATATCCCCAAGCATTTTGAATTTGAAACTACCGGCAACTTCAAAACATCTGCTAAGTTACACGTTTGCCAAAGGAAGGACTTTCAACCTCTGCTGGCTTTAAAGGATAGATATAGGCAGAGGTTTTGAGATGAGACAGACTTTTAGATAGATTTTAAAATAATTTTATATATATTAGGCTTTATGATGCAGTAATGACATAAGAAAAGCATTGTTGGACAACCTCTCTGGCTGCCACATCAGCTTTTCTTATGCCACATGGGGATTATTTTCCATTATCCACATTTCAAAACTTCAACAATTGTCTTTTAAAAACTCTGTTGAGTAGGATCTAATATCTATCACCTGTTGTTCTTTAAGATCTGTTGACTCATAGCAGACCTTTACTTCTTAAAACTTTCTTCAGACTATGTCTTCATCAGCAGAGGATCACTTGAAACAGATGTTCTCTTTGGGCATAATTTACCTCGAACAGACATTTAGAGGAGCAGATGTTGTGTATTTGTAATTGAGCGGAAATTCTTCAAAAACCTGTTGACTTACCAAATAATAATAAAAAAATAATAAAATTTCAAACGGATGTTGAGAAGCACTGTTAGGCAACAACAGATGTTGACAACAGTAGCAAGTTAAACAGCCGTTAGATCAGCAGATGATGATTTCGAGCATATGTTCTCTTTTAGCAAACTTTATCTTTGACAGATCTATACAGTAACAGAAATTGATTCTTTGTAATTCTTCAAAAAATTGTTCAAGCACAATTCATCATCTACATAATCTAAATCAAACTCAGAGACAATTTCACATCTACATCAATATCGATCTGCAATACTCAGATGATATTAAAAATTATATAATAATACTTATGCACCTTAAAATTAGCAAAAATAAAAGGCTCCACAAACATTAATAGGATTAAAATTTAATTATGAGGATTAAAAGATCAACAATTACATCGAGTACTGAACAACGAAACCTTAAAATCTAACAACACCAAGAAATTTAGGAATCTAACAGCAAAAATTAAGTGCTTTTAGCTTCAACTCCATCGAGTACTGAACTTCTAAATGTATATCTTTGACAATCGCCATGAACTCCATGGAATTATTCAAGGTATCACCATTCTGGAAACCAGCTCTCTCGTGAACAGACCAAGATGCAGTACATCAAAACACTTCTTCAGCTGTTGAAGAGTAGCCCTAACCTCATATACTTGATCCTCAACTTGCTTGATAAAGAGCTACTTTAAATTGTCGGAGCCTACAGAAGTATATACATTCTATACATCAAAATTCCAAACTTTATGCTTCTTTTAATACAAAAAAAAGGCAGGAAAGAACAAATTGAATCTACTTATATATCTTATTAAATAAAATCTTATCTTACAGCAATAGCAGATCCTTTCTTGCGTTTAGTAGGAACTACTGTGGGTTCTACATCATCATCATATGCCCAAGTCAGTTATAAACATCATTTAGACATAAGGAAAAATTATTTTAACTCTACATTTAATAATCTTTCTTTGTGTTTAATTTGATTCCAACAACATCCACAAACCTAAAATAACCCGCAGATTATTGTATGAATTTCTAACAACTGTGATTAGACTGAAATATAAGCGAGAATTAGAGTAGATCACTTCAAAATTAAAAATTCAAGATTTCAAAATTAGAGTAGCTCAAAAAACATACTTTAAACGATGTTGGAACAATGATGCCGGCAATCATCATCTGCTCAGATCATTCACAATTATCATTTAGTCATAACTCAGATAAAAAAAAAATTAGTAAAAATCAAAAACCAAAACAAACATAATTATATATATGACATCACCATCATCAATGTAAACCACATATCCCCAAAATTTGTTCTGAAAGTGGGTCAGAGAGAGCTTCCGTTTTCTCTTATCCTTTATGAACAAATGTCGACTATTGAGAAGAAGAGATTTGAGGGAGAGATACATTGGAAGTGTGGTTTGAAAATACAAAAGCATAGAACTTAGCAGAGTGTAAATATGAAGAGTGAAATGAGAAAAAAGAACCTTTATATAAGAAGATGATTGACAGAAGTGAGTGAGTGACATGCATTAATTGCAAATTACATATCCCCAGGCATTTTGAATTTGAAATTACCGGCAATTTCTAAACCTCTGCTAAGGTATACGTTTAGACATAAGCAAACATCTGCTAAGTTATACGTTGGCTTCAAAGGAAAGAAATGGGCAGAGGTTTTGGGATGAGGCAGACGTTTAGACAGATTTTAAAATGATTTTATATATTAGGCTTTATGATGCAGTAATGACATAAGAAAAAACATTGTTGGACAGCCTCTCTGGCTGACACATCAGCTTTTCTTATGTTATTGGAATTTCTCTTTTTATAGAAAGTATAGATTAATAAAACAAATGAAATGAACAATTTTTTTTAACATATTATAATAATATATATTTTTTAATACCTTTACTATTTTAATATAATAATAATAATTACTATATACTAATAAACCAAATGAAATATTTTCTTTACTTTCTAAGTTGGATAAGTTTGGTGTCAACCAATACTGGTATCGAAAATACCGGTACGGTTCGCTTCATTATCGGTACATGGAGGCAGGGGCGATGCTTTGAAGGGGCCGGGAGGGGCGCCCGACCACCCGAACTTTTCGGCCAGTAGTGTTATATATGTAGTTTTCGTATAGAAATTTTTGGGTATATACGTTTTCGACCCCCCAGTTCTATAGAAATTTTTGGGTATATACGTTTTCGACCCCCCGGTAAAAAATTTCAAGCTTCGCCACTGCATGGAGGTAAAATCGGCACCAGCCTGATACCGAAAACGTCAAAAGTCGGTATCAGATTGAGTTTAAAATCGGCACCAGCCTGATACCATTTGCTCATCACTGATCACGGATGTCGTACAAACAACGGTATCGTATAATTTTTTCTTGTTGAAATAAAATATATATTTAAATCGTCAAAAATTGATATTATGTACGAATAAGTTTAGTATGGCAAGTCGTATTATTCAAATCATTTTCAAATCCATGACAATGAACCTTACTCGTGACCGGTCTTCCACTACACTACTGAACCAGATATGCATGCAATACAACATACGAATGCTATTTTGGTTATATTGAAAAATCTCATATTCGAAAATTATATAAGAAAAACTAATGGCCCCGTATGGTGCAAATTTCACAAGTTCACATTAGTAAGATGACTTGGTCAAATTATTTTAGTTGGCTGTTGTTTTCACTAAGGTTTCTGTTATAAATCAGACATTTTATGCCTAACCCATTACTTATGGGCTTTAGGGTTTATAGTTAGGTTTATTCAGTTTTATCTTTATTTCTCTTTGGCTTTTATCACGTTATCAGCACGAGACTCTCCGCTGAGATTTACCGGCCATCATATCAAATCGTTGCTGTAACTTGCAACGGGTAGCAGTACCACAATTCCCAGACCACAATCCCTCATAATTCTGGTAAATATCATCACAATATCTCATATATATGTTGATTATATGTTATCGTTCTTGATATAGTACCATGTATACATCTGCATCTCAAAAAGTAGATACACCAACTTCAAGTTTTTTGGAACATTTGCATATATACAAAACGTGGATACACAAAATTTATGAAAAAGCTTTGTTAAGATATAAAATGACCTTTTCGTATAAGAAGAAAAAAATAAAAATAACAACACCATATGATTTCCTAATATTAATTAGCATCATCCTACTGAGCATATGTTTCTTTGTAACATAATATATGATCACGGTCCGTAATCATATATTATGTTACAGATAAGTTAGTCACATGCATGTATTAGTTTCATCCAAACTAGATAATATATTTGTGAAAACTAATATGAGCTTTTTTAGGTTCTGAAACATTTGCTTTGTTAGGAATCCAAAACTATATGATTACTGCAATGTATATTCTAGAGTTTTAAATCAAATATATTTCTCAGTGAACAAAAGTTTTGTTGTCCGATGCCTAATTTACGTTTCTCAACTTATCACCATACTGAAGCGGCATCATCATTCATAACGGATTTTTTTTAGTAAAAAAAAAATTATTTCCTTCTATGTTGCCTAATTTTTCCATAGTAACAATGCCAGTTGATATTGGTATCCGTGTTTAAAATGCCTAAATTAGGATTTTTCTCTGGGAATATTAGAAATCAACATAGCGTTTTCATACTGACCTGAAAACTTTTCTCTGGCGATTGTCCTCAACCGCCAATCGTTCCGGTGATGCCGTTTACATTGGCGTTTAACCGGTTAAGTTTCTACTCGTCTCCGGTTTCGAGTCAAGTCTACAACCGTTTGTCATCTCTGACACGTGTGAACCTTCACGGACTCGCTCCAGTGACGTCATCATCGGTGAATGTTTTCGTTAGCTAGCGAGTAGATCTGGATCTCCGAATAGATCTATGGCAGTGTAGGGTTTAGATTTTGAAACTGTTGCCATTCTCATGGTCATTGACTGATAAGGGAATCTGAATCTGAGATTTCATGGTGGAAGATGGGTTTCAAGAGTTTTGACCAACAGAAGTTGGTCTTACTCCCCAAAGCCCGCTATGAATGGCTTCATTTACGACTACAGGATTTTAAGACTGTCAGTGAGTATAATTCTGCCATGTTCCGCATTACCTCTTAACTTAAATTATGTGGTGAGAAAATTACCGATGAAGACATGCTTGAAAAAACTTTCTCAACGTTCCTTGCCTCAAATATGCTCCTGTCTCAGCAATACAGGGAACGTCAATTTACTAAGTATTCTGAACTGATATCATGTCTTCTGGTCGCAGAGCAAAACAACAAGCTCCTACTACAAAATCATCAATCGCGACCTGCTGGTGCAAGCCCATTCCATGAAGCGAATGTGGCCAATTATCAAAACGGACGAGGTAGAGGTAGAGGCCGCGGCCCCAGCAGAGGTCTTGGTCGTGCTCTAGGACGGGGAGATACATTGCATCGAGAGTCCTAGAACACTAAAAATAGCGGTGAATCGAGTCGACGCAATACGGGGCGACCTTCGAAAGGGAAAAGTAGCGGGAACCAAAGCAACATTTGTTATAAACGTGGGATGTCTAATCATTGGTCCCGCACATGTCGCACCCCTAAACACCTCGTTGAGGCATATCAACGCATGATGAAAGAAAAAGGAAAGAATGCTGAAACTAATCTGATTGAGGATGTACCTTCAACCACGATATCAGACGTTCATTTGGATGCATGTGATTTCATTGAAAATAAACATGCATGCTAGCTCCAGTAGAGCTATTATTGGTGATGAATGTCTGGTAGATAGCGGTAGTACTAACACTATTCTCAAAGATTTGAAATTTTTATCTGAGTTGTCTCTGGCAGAGACACCGATTAGTACTATATCTGGTGTTAGTAACCTTATCGAAGGCTCCGACAGAGCACACATAACATTATCTTCGGGTACCCAATTAACTATTGATAATGCATTATATTCTAGTAAATCCAGAAGAAATTTACTTAGCTTTAAAGATATTCGAAAAAACGGTTACCACGTAAAAACAATATCTGAAAATAATATTGAATATCTTCAAATTACTTCAAACAAAAATGGCCAAGAAACAATTGTCGAACAATTAGATGCCTTATCCTCTGGATTATATTGTACTAAAATCAATCCTATCGAATCATACATGGTGAGTAACCAAAAGCTTTTATATAAAGACACATTCAATATATGGCATGACCGTCTAGGTCACCCTGGTAGCATAATGATGAGACGAATAATCAAAAGTGCAATCGGGCACCCTCTCAAAAACTTAAAAGTTTTCCTACCACAAGACTTATTATGTGCAGCATGCTCTCTGGGCTAACTTATAACTCGGCCTCACAAACTAAATTGACACATGAAACCCCATCATTTTTAGAAAGAATCCAAAGGGATATTTGTGGGCCTATTCATTCTACGTGTGGACCATTCCGCTATTTCTTGGTCTTAATTGACGTGTCCTCAAGGTGGTCACATGTGAGCCTTTTAGCTACTCGAAATGTAGCATTTGCCCGACTTTTAGCTCAAATCATACAATTGAGAGCCATTTTTCCGGATAATCAATTTAAAAATATCCGGATGGATAATGCGGGAGAGTTCACATCTCAAGCTTTTAATGACTTTTGTATGTCAATTGGGATCAATGTTGAACATTCAGTACCTCATGTTCACACACAAAACAGTTTAGCTGAATCTCTGATTAAACGATTACAAATAATCGCCAGACCACTCTTAATGAGATGTAAATTACCATCTTCTGCATGGGGTCATGCTATTTTGCATGTTGCTGCACTGATTAGATTGAGACCAACTGCTGATCACGAATACTCCCCATTGCAACTGGTCTCTGGACGAGAACCCAATTTGTCCCACCTTATAATTTTTGGTTGTGCGGTATATGTACCAATACCGCCACCACAACGTACTACAATGGGACCCCAAAGAAGACTGGGTATCTATATTGGTTTTAACTCCCCGTCCATGATTAAATATTTAGAACCAATGACGGGAGACATGTTTACAGCAAGGTATGCTGACTGTCATTTTGATGAAACAATGTTCCCAATCTTAGGGGGAGATAAGGACAAAGAAAGACTGGTAACACAAGAAATAACATGGAATGCATCATCGCTATCAAATCTCGACCCTTGAAGTGGTCAATGTTAATATGAAGTCCAAAAGATCATACATTTGTAAAGAATAGCGAATGAATTACCAGATGCATTCACAGACACGAATAGAGTGACAAAGTCACATGTACCAGCATCAAATTCACCTACTCGAATTGAAGTAATCCCAGAAGCGATTACTATACAACGAAAGCGTGGGAGACCAATCGGTTCCAAAGACAAAAACCCACGGAAACAAAAAGAGCAAAGTAACGCAGTTGGTGAAAACTCGTAAAAGATTATAAGTGAAACCCCGGTAGAGGTAAATGTCCCAGAAGAGAGAACTATGAATCCAGAGGAAAATGAAGTTTCAGAAGAAACACCGGTACCGAATGAAAATGAGATCTCTATTAATTATGTAGAAGATAGTACAATGTGGAACCGGAATAAAACACGTGTTGATGATATATTCGCATATGCTATAACAACGGATGTAATCAATGAAAATGATTACGTACCTAAAACTTTAGAAGAGTGCATAAACAGAAATGATTGGCCAAGATGGCAAGAAGCCATAAATGCCGAATTAAATTCGCTTGAAAAGCGACATGTTTTCGGACCTGTAGTCCGAACGCCCATAGACGTCAAACCAGTAGGTTATAAATGGGTGTTTGCAATAAAGAGAAATGAAAAGAATGAGATTGTACGATATAAGGCTCGACTTGTAGCACAAGGGTTTTCCCAAATCCCAGGAGTTGATTATGAGGAAACGTATTCCCCTGAAGTGGATGCGATAACCCTTAGGTTCCTAATCGGCCTCACAAACTCTGAAGGACTTCATATGAGATTAATGGATGTCGTCACCACATACTTATACGGGACACTTGAAAATGACATCTACATGAAAATCCCTCAAGGATTAAAATTGCCTGAAGCACTAAAATCAACACCTCGAGAAATGTGTTCTATAAAGCTCCCGAGATCTCTATATGGTCTCAAACAATCTGGTCGTATGTGGTACAATCGACTTAGTGAATATCTCGAAAAGGAAGGATACAAGTCTGATGTAATCAGTCCATGTGTCTTTATAAAACGATCACTCTTAAATTTTACTATAATAGCAGTCTATGTTGACGATATCAATATCATCGGATCTCCTGAAAAGATAGAGAAAGCTGCTCAGTTGTTAAAGAAGTAATTTGAAATGAAAGATCTTGGTATGACGAAATTATGTATCGAACTACAATTTGAGTATCTGGGCAATGGCACATTTGTCCATCAATCAAACTACATCCAGAAGATGTTAGTACGTTTCAATATGGATAAAGCACATCCGTTTAGCGTACCTATGGTTGTCCGACCGCTGGATCCACACAAGGATCCTTATCGCCCTCAAGAAGAAGGCGAAGAAGTACTTGGTCCAGAAGTACCATACTTAAGCGCGAACAGTGCCCTTATGTATCTCGCAAATAACACAAGTCCTGACATTGCATTTGCAGTACATGTACTAGAGAGATACAGTTCGAATCCAACACGTAGACACTGGAATGGTGTAAAACATATATTCTGGTATATTTGCGGGACACATGACTTAGGTCTTTTCTATCAGAAAGATCAAAAGTCCCAGCTTGTTGGGTATGCTGATGCCGGGTATCTATCAGATCCCCACAAAGCAAAATCTCAGACATGTTATGTATTCACATACGGCGGCACAACAATTTCTTGGAAGTCAACTAAGCAAACACTTACAACAACATCATCAAATCATGCTGAATTGATAGCACTATATGATGCTGGTCGAGAATGTGTGTGGTTGAGATCAATGATTAATCACATACAAGAAGCATGCGGATTAGAATAGATCAAGAAGGAGCCGACAATTATTTATGAAGACAATGCTGCTTGCATTGCTCAGACCAGAGAAGGTTACATCAAGGGTGATCGAACAAAGCACATCTCACCAAAGTTCTTCTCAACATATGACTTGCAGAAAGAAGGGGAAATTGATGTACGCCAGATCAAGTCAAGTGAAAATTTAGCTGACCTGTTCACAAAATCTTTACCAAGAAGCAGTTTCGAGCAACTATCACACAAGATCGGTCTCCGCAGATTGAAAGATGTTTGTTGAATTAAGGGGGAGAATTATACACTCTATACTCTTTTTCCCTTAACTAAGTTTTGTCCCAATGAGTTTTCTTAGTAAGGTTTTTAATGAGGCAGTACAACTGATCCAGTAGTATCAGTTTATTTATTCAGGTCCTGAAGTACCTATTTAACATCGTCCTGAAGTATGTTGTTAAACTGTGTTTAATTCTAAATGTTTGAGGGGGAGTGTTATAAACCAGACATTTTAGGCCCAACCCATTACTTATGGGCTTTAGGGTTTACAGACAGGTTTATCTATATATTGTAATGTTGAATAGAATAAAGATATGAATTTAGCTTTATCTTTATTTCTCTTTGGTTTTTATCACGTAATTATATTTTTAGTTGTTAATTTCTTAGACCAGTTAAAACTTACAATCAAGAAACAAAAATAATATAAAATGATCAATCCTAAAATTGTAAAACTCAATCATGAGGTGACACATGTACCACACGTGAAACTCGAACGGTAAACGTGTTCGGTAAAAAATGTAGAAAAATTCTACTAGTGAAGACACGGTGTGACACACAATTGTAGAAAAAATCTACTAGTGAAGACACGGTGTGACACACAATTGTATGAGTTAGACGCCTTGTATTTTGGTGGACGCTAGAGTTACATGCAACGCTGATAAATATCTGGACACATTATGTATTAAATATTGTTGATTGTAACACTCATTCCTAATATTTTAATTATTCGAACGTTTAGGTCCTAGATTTTTTTTTGACACAGAAAGTCTGGTTTAACTGATAACCCAAGAAACTAACATAATAAATTATTACTCATAAAACACAGTCCAAAACACATCAAAAGTTTTGGACTTGAGAAACCTTGTCACGCATGCTCATGCTCTATCTTTTCCAATAAGATATCCCTAAGGAGATGGCGGTTTAAGAGTCTTCGGTTCCTCGCATGGCTAGATGGTCCATCTGGTGATTGCTTTAGATTTTACCTATCATAAACGCCCATAAAATGGATAGCGTTTATGTTAATAAGTGGGAAAAAGCGACAAGAAAACAAATCCAGTTCGTCTGGGCGAAATGCCTGGCTCACAAGGCATTATGTCTAGCTAACTAGTTATGTCTGACTCACTAGGCACACTGTCTAACTCACTAGGCATACTTCCTAACTCACTAGTTATGCCTGGTTCACTAGGCATAATGCTTGACTTTTTAGTTATGCCTGACCCACTAGGCATAATGCTTGGTTCGCTAGATATGCTTGGCTCAGTAGGAATAATGCTTGGCTCACTAGGCATATTGCCTGACTCAATAGACATAATGTTTTATATGTGACAAATGACAAAATTACAAGTATATCAGTATAACCTAATCATAGTTAATTATACAATTACGTGCATTTAGACTTAATTGTGTATTAATTGAGTCCACAAAGTCTAGTGATATACGGGAAATGCATGAATATTTGCATTTGACATAATTGTATTCGCCTTGTCACGGTACGATGAAAATAGTTTTAATAAACGTTGGTGGGCTATCCGGTTAGCAATTTAATGCCAAAACTGTTCCAATATGCCGGGGATGTTAAACCGATGACGTTATTATATGAAAACAACGTATAGAAACTTATATAGAATAAGTACATATTCTTATTACCCAGTAAAATGCTTAAGGATTATTTTTGGTCCATTTTAACCAACGAAACTTACAATTTTCACTGAATGACTACTAATACATGATTAATAAGTGACGCTAATTAACATTAAGCGCTGAGATATCTGATATCCGAAGGGTTTCTAAATCATAATTACCGGTTATTATCACCTAATTAATCATTAGTTGGTTAGTTAGCACAACTAAGGGATCGTTTAGCATCCAACCATTATCTAAACATAATCTAGTGAACTAGTTAACCTCAACTAGTGTCCTATACGCTAGATTACCATCCTAAACACCCTAATTAGCCCTAAGTGCATAAATATCTAGCAACCATCATTGCATGACCTCAAATTTCAAACAACCTAACCCACCGCTTCCCTCCCCTCTACTCACGGCTCAAGGGAGACCCACCAAAATGTCACACCCCGATATTTCCACGCATTACCGGTGGGCCCGGTGGGGAGTATCATGACGTAGTTGATATCATCATAGTCAAACAACAAAATAATTAAATGCACAGCGGAAGCAAAAGATAGATTTATTTCAACTGAATAAGTTGTAATATTAAGTATCACAAGAAGTTGAAACAGATCCACAGGCGGATCAAATAAAAAGGACAACTGTTCAACAGACTTTGACATCTAGAGCTTGCGAGACTTGATTATTGATGCCTGGAGTAGCCAGCCTATTTCGTCTAGTACCTGCACTTAGCCTTTTTGGAAAATATGTTAGTTTACACTGGTAAATACAACTTAACTGACTCATTTTGAAAAGAGTTTGAAAATTGATTTGAATGCTCCTCGGCAAAAATATCTTTTATAACTTGGGACAATTATTGAAAAATAATCTTGTATACAGTTTTACTTATTTATCATCCATCAGGGCTGGTTTGTAGGGCCGGTCTAGATTAACTGACACGCCACAGCTATAATACCCACAAGGCTGATTCCTTTAAGTGGACTACCAGTTTTTACATATGCAACTGTCAGGTGTACGCCTACACCCCGTGCTTAGGTCGTGGCCATTTCTTTGAATGATGCCAAGGATATCCGGGACATGGTCATTTAACCCCCAAAGGCCATACACCAAATAATACATATTAAACGGGTCATGTAAATACATTAATCACAATCCAATTTAAATGACTACACACCCGACCAAGCGGTACTTTTATAGTACCGTATCCCAAGCCCGTATAGGGAAAATAAGTTAAGAGTATTTACCTGAGCAAAGTATAAATCAAATACAGCAAGTGCACATAGCTTTTACTGGGCTCCTAATCTGGAACGAATGTTTTTAATAACCTATTAGAATCCTAACGGGTCTTTAATTAAGCTTAGACTTAGACCTGTTAGTTTTCAAAAGGAAGACACGGTTCAAACGCATGATAAAGCGAAGACCGGTTTAGAATGTGGTTTTGACCCGACAAGCTTGTATGCTTGTTTAATATGGGTAACGTAAACACATTCTGAATTTTGAGACAAAAACGATATGGTTTGACCCGTTTCGGCTAATATATGCAAACTAGTTACAAAAGCCGATCCGAATGCGAAAAGTGCGTAACGAATAACCAAATGAGTCATATACAAGTTTCCTAAGTTAATATGCCTTAAATATGTTGTGACATCAGTAAGATATCTTCTATTATGCCCAAAATGAATTTAAACTCAAACTATGCCCCGTAAGGGCATTTTGGTCATTTTAAAGGTTATAAAAGAGTTTAAATATTAATCTGAGTTACAGGTCTGATATAATCAGTAAAAATGCTTAGTTTAATAAGTTATAACATTAGGGTATCATATATATGTGAAATTTATTAATTATAACCAAACTATGCACCGTAAGGGCATTTTGGTAATTTCACATAAGCTTAAAAGGTCAAAACTGGAAATCTAAGTTTAAAACTTTTTCTTACTGTTAAAATATAAAAATTTATTGAAAATATCAGTAGGCATCAAACCTTATATGTTTAAAATAGTTTTAATACATACTATGCGTTAAAAACGCTTAAAAAGGCGATTTGGAGCCATTTCCGTTTTGTCAAAGGAAAACTGATATTTTTATTATTCCAGAAGGCTCAAAATATTTATTTATCATATTAGATCAGTAGAAAAAGGTTTGGTATCAAAAGGATTTGTAAAACTCATTTTATAGCCCAAAAGGGCAAAACCGACAATAACCGAATCAAGCTTAGAACTCTATGTTATGCTCAGCCTAAAAATAAATAAAAATCTCCAAAAATCCCAAAATATTATTTTATATCAGTAGGTAAAAAGTTTGATATCAAAAATTGGGTTTAGATAGGCTATATGCTAATTACGCCGTTTAATTCATAAAAAGCTTTTCATTTACGCTAATGAGCATAACGCCTAATCTAGACCTCAAACTGATGTCAAATTTTAGGGACAAGTTTATAAATCAGTAGTGAAGATTTCTATTCTTTCACTTTTTCAAAAATCACATTTTAAGGTGAAAAGGGCATAATAGTCAACATGTAAGCATTTAACGGAATCATGCACATGAATCGGATAACTAATGAACCAAGTTGTATAATCTTAGAGGGTTATACTTATAGGTAACTTGGTCCTAACAAAGCTCTAAGGCATTCCTAAACTATGCTCTAATGGGTCAGAACTAAAAGTCAAAGTAGAAGTCCACTTATGCGACTTTTGGTCCCAATCCGAGCTTAAACTGAAAATTGTCGAGTTGAACATGTTTAGACATGTTCTTACCTTAACTACCAAGTTATATTAATGACAAAACAGGTTGCATAGCTTCTGCATTGCTAATTATGCATTAATTTTAAAATAAACTTCCTGTTGGCTTTTTAATATCAAGTTTGACCCGACAATTGACCTAGTTAGAGTGGGAATCAGAGGGGGCCCTTTTAAGGGTTTATTGCCCACATGATTACCAACTCATAGGTACTTTCAATTTGAAATCTGACTGGACAAATTAAGATTAATGATGAAGTCAAATCTTAATTACGATGGTTTGACTTTAAGCTAATAAACTAAGCAAAACTAACTTAAGGAAGGTTAAGAATACTTACCAAGGTCCTAAGCACGACTAATGATCACTAGGAAAGGTGCTTGAGCTCCAGGAACTTCCAGAAACCAAGTTGTGAAGTTGCAAGTGAATGAGCACTTGAACAATTGAACTCATGGCCCTTATATAGGTTTCTTAGAGCTCCAAGATCATTCTAACAAAGCCTATGGATGTTTCCTGATCATCCCAAGTGTCCCTAGGCCCTTATAAACCATCAAACAAGCCCATAGAATTGAAAACAAGGCTTTAAATCGGTTACACAGCTTTAACAGGTAGCTTCCACATTTTCTGATGCTGGCAGTCCCAGGCGGCCAGCGTAAGGTCCTGGGCAAGCCTTACGCGGCCCGTGTGAAGGTGGCTCTCCGGTCAGCAAGTTTCAAATATTGCAATTTTGGCCCCTGGTCCTTCCAAACTTGATTTTTACATGGTTTCTTGCACTTTTAACCCCCAAACTTGACTTTTAAGGACCCCAAGTCATAAATCAACTTTGTTTAGTCCCCGGTTATTCATATGATCACCGAAAAGTCTTAAATTTCAACATTGTCGCTTTTAACCCCTCGTATACGAATATTGTCATAACTTTCTCATACTTTATCGAAACCTTGTGAAATTTTTATCACTTATTCTCGTGAGTATAGTTAATCATTACAAAGCTTCGGTTTTGCTAAAAGGTCAATCAGAGGTATACTTTAAACATGTTGACACATTTAACCCCTGTAGTTTGTAATTCCTCAGTTTCTTTCACAATTAGCTTCGTATGATCCATGAATTATTCGTTTAAGGGTATAAACATCGTGTAGGGCTATTGTGAAGCATATTTATCCATTGTTGACATTTTGAACCCTTTTTACACATGTAGATTCCTTGTTTGTCAACTTTATTCCTTCTAAATCAATTCTTTACACGTTTAAAGTCCATGACACGTGTTGATATATTATTGGACATGAATTTTCGAGGTGTTACATCCTCACCCCCTTAAAAAAAGTCTCGCCCTCGAGATTTACTGAAATAAATGAGGGTACTTTTCTTTCATTGTGGATTCTACCTCCCACGTGTACTACGGACCTCTGCGGGCTTCCCATTTAACCTTTATAATAGGCACATGCTTCCGTCGAAGCTTCTTTACCTGTCGATCCTCAATCGACAAAGATTTTTCCCCAAATTTCAAGCTCTCATCTATGTGCACATCTGTATGTGGTATGACTAGTGATTCATCAGCTAGGCATTTCTTCAGATTGCAGATGTGGAATACATTGTGAATACCACTGAGCTCTTCAGGTAAGTTTAACTTATAAGCCATTGTTCCTACACATTCGATGATCTCGAATGGTCCTATATATCTTGGGCTTAACTTACCTTTCTTACCAAATCGCATCACCCCCTTCCAGGGTGATACTTTAAGCAAAACTTTATCACCAACCTCAAACTTTAGAGGTTTTCGTCTTTTATCAGCATAACTTTTCTGCCTATCCCTGGCAGCTTTCAGGCGATCACGAATCTGGACAATCTTGTCCGTCGTTTCAAAGACTATGTCAGGTCCTGATAATTGAGCTTCCCCTACTTCTGCCCAACAAATAGGCGTTCTGCATTTCCTACCATATAATGCCTCAAAAGTTGCTGCCTGAATGCTTGTATAGTAGCTATTGTTATAGGAGAACTCGATCAATGGTAGGTGCTTATCCCAACTACCGCCTAAATCAATTACACATGCACGAAGCATGTCTTCCAAATTTTGAATGGTACGCTCACTCTGCCCATCCGTCTGAGGATGGTAAGCTGTACTAAAATTTAAGCGCGTGCCCAAAGACTGTTGGAAACTTTTCCAAAAATGAGATGTGTATCTAGTATCTCTGTCAGAGATAATTGACACTGGTACGCCATGAAAAGATACAATCTTATCTACGTACAATTGGGCTAACATGTTGGAGTTATAAGTCTCCTTAATGGGTAGGAAATGTGCTGACTTAGTCAGTCTATCTACTATCACCCATATAGTATCATTTCCTTTCTTTGTCTTTGGCAACTTGGTGATGAAATCCATTTTCACCATTTCCCATTTCCATGTGGGAATTTCAGGCTGTTGTAGCAAACCTGACGGCTTCGGATGTTCAGCTTTGACTTGTGCGCGTGTCAAACATTTAGCTACATAGGCAGCTATATACTTCTTCAAGCCTATTCACCAATAATTTGCCTTCAGATCCTGGTACATCTTATCAGCTCCAGGATGAACGAAATATTTGGAACTGTGGGCTTCCTGGAGGATGACATCCCGAAGTCCTCCATAAACTGGAACCCATATTCATCCATTTAACCTTAGGATTCCGTCCTTGCCATAGGATAACTGTTCTTCAGTTACTCCTAGCTTTTCATCAGGGTAGTTAGCTTCCAAGACAGCTTCCTTCTGCGCAGCTAACACCCTTTCATTCAAACTATTCTTTAATTCAATGCTCTTGGCATTGATTCTTATAGGCTTCATTCTTTCCTTCCTGCTTAAGGCATCGGCGACTACATTCGCCTTGCCAGGATGGTATCTTATCTCACAGTCATAATCATTCAAAGTTTCCATCCAACGTCGCTGCCTCATGTTTAAGTCCTTCTGATTATACAGATGTTGAAGGCTCTTGTGATCAGAATAGATCACACACTTAGTTCCATACAAGTAATGCCTCCACAGTTTTAGTGCGAATACAACGGCACCCAATTCCAAGTCATGGGTGGTGTAATTCTTTTCATGCACCTTTAACTGACGCGAAGCATAGGCAATGACCTTGCCTTTTTGCATAAGCACACAACCCATACCGGTGTGTGATGCATCACAATACACTACGAACTCATCAATTCCATCAGGCAAAGTCAGTACTGTAGCGTTACTCAACTTCTGCTTCAAAATATCGAAGGATTCTTGCTGCTTAGGCCCCCAATCAGACTTGCTATTCTTGTGAGTGAGTAGAGTCAGGGGTGCTGCAATTCTTGAGAAGTTTTCGATAAATCGCCTGTAATATCCTGCCAGTCCTAGGAAGCTCCGAATTTCCGTAGGCGTCTTCGGCTCTTGCCAGTTCATAATAGCTTCAATCTTAGCGGGATCTACTTGGATACCACGCTCACTAACAACATGTCCAAGGAATTGGACTTTACGAAGCCAAAATTCACACTTTGAAAATTTAGCATAGAGCTTTTCTTGATGAAGTAGTTTCGGAATGCAACGGAGATGCTTCTCGTTGTTGGGATTGAAGCCTACCAAAGGAACAGATAATAAAAGCCAAAACTGGATAACAGCAGTAGATTCAAAATAAGCAGATGTCTAGTTGCAAGTCTCTCCCCATGAAAGTGGTTTCAACATCTACTGACCTCCTATCTGCTGATCATGCAATCTGCTGACCTATAACTGCTGACCAAGACAAAGTCTGATAGAAGAACTAAAGCTCTGCTGCTCAATCTACTGCCTTGGTTCAAGCTCTGCTGATCATGACAAGTACTGCTGGGTTCACAGCAGTGGAAGGATGCAGCAGCAGTTCTTGTTTAGTTTGTGCATTGAAATGTAATATCAGTAGCTAGCATAGCAGTGTTTGTATAGATCAGAGGTTAGAGTTTGTTAGGAGGTTAGATGTCACTTTCATGGTGACGTCAGCTTTGATGCTCAGTGGTTTGCAAGTGCCTATAAATAGAACAGTACTCTGTACTGTTCTGTTTAGCTCATTCACCATCTTCTTTCTGCACGAACAAACACTGAGCTCAGGCTGAGGGGGAGTTTGCATATCATACACACATTGTAATCAGAGTTTAAAAATAATTTAATCATTTGATTCAGTGTTAGAAAATGTATGATTGATAGCATTTCTTCTGTTTGATTGTGAAAAGTTTGGTTCCATTAAATTCCGCTGCACTACTCTTTCATTTATTCATCTAAATTCAAACAAAAATCACAATCAATCCAAACTCAGATCCTAACAATTGGTATCAGAGCTTGGACAGTCAAACTTGATCTAACAATCATTTTGACGTAAATAGTTCAACTCGAAATTGTTGATACTGATCGTTTGTTCGTTGTGTTGAAAAACAGAGTAAGGTTTAATCACTGATAAAGTTGATTAATCAGTACCTGTAAAACAACCGGAAAGATGTCGCAATCTCAAGAAGATAAAAATAACATTGGCTCTTTGTTTAAACCACCTATGCTGAAAAGAAATGAGTACAACATCTGGGAGCGAAGGATGCGTCACATCCTCACCCAACAAAACACTGGATGTTGGAGGTCTGTCGTTTTCGGTCCTCATGTTCCTATGGTGCCAAGCGCAGAGGACGCCAAAAAATCCGTTCCTAAACCAACTGAAAATTACACTGAATTGGATTTTCAGAAGCTTGAACTGGATGCCAAAGCGTTTAGCATCATAGCCTCTACACTCCCCAACGAAATCTATGCTGGACTGTTACATTGTGACAGTGCAAAAGAATTGTGGGATGCATTGAAGGAACAGTTCGGAGGAACAGAGGAGGTTATCGAAAACAACAGGGAAATTCTGAATCAGCAGTATGAAACGTTTTGTCACATCAAAGGGGAATCACTAACCCAACAATTTGAACGTTTCATTTGTCTTATCAGTGAGCTAAGGCTTGTTAAGGTTACATTTCCAAATGCAACCCAAAATAGCAGGTTCCTTAGATCACTGCCAGAAAATGGGACACAATTGTTTTTGTCACCAGGAATTCAGCTGAATTCAAAGATCTGACCCTGACCCAACTCCATGGTAGACTCCTGACCTACGAAAGGGAGTTGAACCAAAAAAAGGAGGTTGCAAGAGTCTGGTAAAGTTGCTGATGATTATTCATTCGGCAGCACAGCTCTGTTTGGTTAGGAAGAATCTGGTAGTAGTAGTAAGGATCAGAGTTATGATCATTTTATTGACATAACAGCTGGGGGTAACTTCATCAACTCTGATTCTCACTCTACAAATTATGCTTTCACAGCAAATACAGAGAACCAGATGTCAGATAATTTGTGTTTTGAGCTGAATGATTTGCAACATTTTGATCCCACTGACTTAGAGGAGATGGACATCTTGCATCAGTTGGCCTTGCTTAGTGTAAGAACAAGCATGTTCTATAAAAGAACAGGGAGAACATTTCTAGGGCTTCATGGAAATTTAAGGGTGGGGTTGGATAAATCGAAAATCAAGTGTTACAAGTGTAGTAGGCTAGGTCACTTTGTTAGAGAATGTAGGAGTCAAACTACTGGTCCCATAATAACTCACCCTAGCACAAATCCTAGACCACAACAACAAAACACTGTGCACTATACCCAATATGCCCCTGCAGCACATGTTAACACTGCTCATTATGCTGCAACCCCTATGCCGGTGCATTATGTTCAAACCACTGTTCCACAAATTCAGTATGTTCAAACCCCTGTCCCTCAGGCACAAGTGCAACCTATTGCACCTCAAACAACTGCTCCAACTATGACACAACCAGATCAGCAAAGCTTTTTCACACAAGGCTTTGTCGATTGGAGCAGCATGCCTGAAGAGCTTAGTGATAAAAATTTTGCTCTATATGCTTCTAATGATGCTTGTAATGATGAATTTTGTTTGATGGCATTAGAGTCAATACCAGAAGGGGATGAAGCTGAAGGTGAACAGCTAAGTGCTGAAACAGTTGATGAAGTTGCTGAAGCAGTGGTTACTGCAGTTGCTGGTGAACTACTGCTGGAAGAAAATTCAGAAACCCTGATTGAACCACTGACCGACCATTGGTCCAAAGAAGACAAAGAGGAAGAAGAGCCGAAGAAAGCTAGTGACAAAGAAGAGAGAGCTGATGAAGAAGATAATCATCAATGTGATTGTGCCATGATGGTTGCTGCTAAGGTATCACCTCAAGTTCTTGAAAAACTGTGTTCAGACAACTGTATTATTGCATTTGCTAACATTAAAGAGGTGAATGAAAACCTTAGAGATAAAATCTTGTCTGAAGAGGTCAAATTTGAAAAGTCATTGAAATAACTTAAAATCAAATTGGCTGAAAAAGATAAAGAGATCAACAGTTTGAAAGAAGAACAAAGCATAACCAAAACTCAACTCCAAACTATGGTAGAAAAATACCAAGTTTGCAAAAAGGAGTTAGAGTCTACCCAGATCACCTGTGAAAGGTGGGTGGAATCTTGCAAAGGGTATGAGGTTATGCTTGAGAAACATGTTAAAAGCAATGTCAAGTTTGGTATAGGTCATAGAAAATATGATGACATTGCAAGCACTGCTGCAATGCAAGCTGTTTCTTCTGAAATCATACGAACCAACAAAAATGGCCAAGAGGTTAAAATACCCGACAAACGTGGTAACAAAATTACTCTGGAAAGATCTGCGGGATCCTCAACTTTTGAGGAAATTGAGAAATACCAATTTAAACCCACATGGTCTGATGAGTGTGATATCCTTGAAAATTTCAATCCAATGGATTTCACAACCACTGATGGTGTAAAAGCTCCAAAAGCAAGAGTCATTCCTATCAAAGATATCCCAACAGAGGTTCAAAACTCTGTTGCAAAGGAATCTGAGAAAAGGAAGAAAAGAGAAAAGATCAAAAACTTGTTTTGTGAATTCTGTGAAAAGAAGAATCATCTAACAAAAGATTGTTTTCATCTAAAAGCAAATGATATAAACAAAACAAGCAACATTTCACCTGCTACCAGCTGCACCATCTGTGGTAAAAATAACCACAAAACTAAGGAATGTGTGTATCTCAAAAACTTTGATGAAAAGAAGAAAGAGTACACTGCAAAAACATCCTTAAGTTCATCAGCATCATCTGTTAAGTTCACCAAGAAACAACCACTGTTCATCCCTGTCTAAACTGCTGTCACAAAATAGCTGAACCAAACATCTGTTCAAAGGGATGTACAGGTGACAGATGCACCTCCAGCCAATCAATTCAGAAAAGGCAAGGAAAAAGCATCATACCAAAGGATTCCACACGTTTATGAGACTTATGTCACACCCCCAAAATCCACCCGCGGAGTACCACCGCTTGGAGGCGTGACGTGACCAGGATCAAGCCACCAATCATATTGAACATAGTATTTAATAATAGAAGAAATCAATTCAACCCATCACAATATAACTGGTGTTTAACAAAACATAATTTGAGTAGCGGAAGCATAAGTATGTAACCCAAAGTAAATCATAAGTTCAAATGTTTAAACGTTAAACATGGCATCCACGATCCATGTCCCACAACGACCTGCTCCTCCCTGTGCAAGCTCCATAAGTACCTAAGGTCCTGCAAGGCATGCAGCAGAGAGTCAACAACTAGTTGAGCGAGTTCACAGTTGATAGTTCAGTAATCGTAATAGTATGAGTAGCTTTATGTTCGTTCATTAAATCATGTATCGTATTAGTTTGCATCGCGGCCCTCTAGGCATGTATGCGAAGATTAGGGGAAGTTTTCCCAAGTATTCTAGACTAGGTATATTTGTATCGCGGCCACCCGGCATGTGTGCGAAGTTTAGTGTATAGTTCGCGGCCTTCCAAGGCATGTGTGCGAAGATTAGTCATATTATCGCAGCCAACCCCGGCGTGTGTGCGAAGATCAGTTCTATTAGTATCACTAGTCTAGTCGTATCTTATCAATAACTCTTCCTCACTCGAGGACCATATAACTAAGTTCCATAAGCTAGGTAAGTACAAGTAAATAATCCAAACCCATTCCCACCCTGGGAACCCATGCCTTGGCTGTGTGAACTCACCTTGGTTTTGCTCGGCAGATACACAGAAAAGTTCAATCAAGCTATAGGGTGGTCAACCACGTCCTACCATGGTTACCATACAAGTCAGGTTCATATTCAAGTAGTGCACGTATATTCTACGCGTATTGTACACAAGTAGTGACCATAGCATACACGTATAATCATGGCAGATCAATAACAGTCACGTAAATA
Source organism: Helianthus annuus (assembly GCF_002127325.2). Classification (NCBI taxonomy): domain Eukaryota; kingdom Viridiplantae; phylum Streptophyta; class Magnoliopsida; order Asterales; family Asteraceae; genus Helianthus; species Helianthus annuus. The sequence goes on along the minus strand of NC_035444.2, from coordinate 127,050,707 downwards.
AGGTCCAAGTATGCGGCCCGAATGGTTGGGCTCATAACAGTGTGCAAAGTCCAAACGGTGTGCAAGTGTTCATGGTCTCGAGTCGAGACTAGAGATCTCGAGTCGGGACTAGGTGGTCTCGAGTATAGGTCTTGGTGTTCTCGAGTCGAAATCAGGAAGGTCTCGAATTGTGCAAATGTTACTCGAGACTAGGTGGTCTCGAGTCAGGTCTCAAGTTGCAACAGGACTCGCAATGATGGTCTCGAGTTGTGCTGTTTGTGTGCGGGTGTTGCGGTCTCGAGTCGAGACAGTGGGTTCTCGACTCGCAACCCGTGTCGTAACAGATTTCCTTGTTTGATGCTCATTATCTCCGTAATATTAGCAAACAGATTTGGCAGTTTCATAATCAGATCAAATCACCATTATTTAATCATTCAAACACGTTCATATCCATTCCAGAACAACGAATCAGTATCATATGAACATACAACCTAATCATTCGAATATTGAACTCAAAGACTAGCATGTAATCCTAACCGATTCACCATATCAACCATGCATTTGGTTCTAGATCCTTAACATACAATTCCGATTTATATGAACATAATCTAATATATATATATATATATATATATGAGCCGATTATAACACGAACAATCAACACAAACAAATCATGTTTACAGTAATTCTAGATCAACATACAAAATTGTAAACACACATCAAAACATCATCAAACAGGTAACCGAAGAATCCAAACACTAACCGATTAAAAGAGAGTGAAGGGAATGATCCGATCAACAACGATTTTCGATCCGAAAGGGGATGTTCGCCGTCGGCTTCAAGAGAGGGAAAGAGAGCACTAGGGTTTGTAAACTTGTGTGTGTGAAGTGTATTGGTAACAATGTGTGATGGTTACAAACACTCTAATTGTTAATTGATCAAAGGGGGATGGGCCGAACCCAACCTGGGTTGCCCATTCGGTTTCGGTTATAAGAGTGTAGCCCAATTGGGCTTGTGCGGTCGGGTGTGAGTGGTGTATTTGGGCCGATTGCATACATACATACATACAAACGCAAATCAAACATAACATTCATTTAATCAACAAGGTTCACATAAGGACGTAACGTTACACAAAGTAGGTTCGAATTACGAGTTGTCACATTATCCCCAACTTAAAAGAAATTTCGTCCCGAAATTTGGTACGTACTCACTGAGGAAGCTAGGTAAGTTGTATCGTTTACTGGTTTTCCTTGGGTGTCACATCCTCCCCCCGTTGATCTGGAATTTCGTCCCGAAATTCCGTGGTAGCTTCAGCCTCAGTAGTGGTTGTACTGTTCACGAATAACTGGGGGTACTTTTCTTTTATCTGATCTTCGCGTTCCTAGGTGAACTCTGGGCCACGACGGGAGTTCCAATGAACTCGAACAAGAGGGATTCTCTTGTTTTTGAGGACCTTAACATCCCGGTCCGTGATTTCAACTGGTTCCTCGACGAAGTGCAACTGCTCGTCGATAGTGAGTTCCTTCAGAGGAACTATGAGGGTCTCATCTGACAGATACTTCTTCAGATTCGACACGTGAAAAACGTTGTGAACTGCCCCGAGTTCAGCTAGTAGGTTCAATCGGTAGGCTACTTTGCCTATTATTTCTGCAATTTCGAACGGTCCGACATATCGCGGATTGAGCTTGCCCCGTTGCCAAAACGAACCACACCTTTCCAGGGTGAGACTTTGAGTAAAGCCCGGTCCCCGGCCTGAAATTCCAATGGCTTCCTACGCTTATCCGCATAGCTTTCCTGACGGTCGCGAGCTGCCGCCATGCGTTGTCGTATTTGTGCAATCTTGTCCGTGGTGTCCACTATAAGTTCTGGACCCGTGATCTGACTATCCCCCACCTCTGCCCAACAGAGAGGTGACCGGCATTTACGCCCGTACAATGCCTCAAATGGAGCGGCTTGTATGCTGGTGTGATAACTGTTATTGTATGAGAACTCCACCAAAGGGAGATGCTTTTCCCAGCTGTTGCCAAAATCAATAACACATGCCCGAAGCATGTCTTCTAGAGTTTGAATCGTGCGCTCAGACTGCCCATCCGTCTGAGGGTGATAAGCCGTGCTCATATCTAACCGAGAGCCAAAAGCCTTGTGCATTGCTTGCCATAGTTCTGAGGTGAATCGTGCATCGCGATCCGAGATGATAGATGTGGGCACCCCGTGCCTTGAGACTACTTCCTTCAAGTATATGTCTGCTAGTGTGGAAAACTTGTCCGTTTCTTTGATCGCCAGGAAATGAGCAGACTTGGTGAGTCGATCCACGATCACCCAAATTGTATTGTTCCCACGCTGGGATCTAGGTAGGCTTGTAACAAAATCCATGAAAATTTCCTCCCATTTCCACTGTGGTATCTTTGGTTGCTGAAGTAAGCCCGCTGGTTTCTGATACTCTGCCTTGACTCTTGCACAAGTCAAGCACTTACTGACATAGGTGGCGATGTGGGCCTTCATGCTAGGCCACCAATAAGTTGTTCTGAGATTGTGGTACATTTTATCCGACCCTGGATGTACCGAGTAGCGCGATTTGTGAGCTTCATCCATCACGAGTTCTCGTAAACCGCCATATAGTGGGACCCAAATACGCCCCGTTACGTAATAGGCACCGTCTTCCTTCTGTTCTAGTCGTTGCCTTGAGCCGCGTAGGGCTTCAGCCCTGACGTTTTCTGGTTTCTATGCTTCTACCTGAGCATCTCGTATCTGTGCAGGAAGACTAGACTGAATAGTGAGCTGTAAGGCTCATACGCGCTTAGGTATAGTGTCTTTCAGACTGAGTGCGTCAGCTACAACATTGGCTTTGCCTGGATGGTACTTAATAGCGCATTCATAATCGTTCAGTAGTTTAACCCATCGACGTTGAAGCATGTTCAATTCCTTCTGTGATCGGTGTAGATAGTGCACTTGGTACCGTACAGGTAGTGTCGCCATATCTTAAGCGCGAAAACAACAGCTCCCAGCTCTAAATCGTGCGTCGTGTAGTTCCGTTCGTGAACCTTGAGTTGGCGCGAAGCGTAAGCAATGACCTTGTCGCGCTGCATTAACACACATCCAAGACCCTGGATGGATGCATCACAGTAAACCACGAAGCCGTTTGTGCCCTCCGGCAACAAGAGGATAGGTGCACTGCAAAGTCTATCCTTTAAGCGCTGAAAAGCAGTTTCCTGAGTATTTCCCCAACGGTAGGTGACACCCTTCTGTGTCAGTAGCGTAAGCGGCTGTGCGATCTTTGAAAAGTCCTTGATAAACCGTCTGTGGTATCCTGCCAAACCCAAGAATTTGCGTATTTCCATTGGTGTACGCGGTGCAGGCCAGTTCCTAATCGAATCTACCTTGGATGGATCGACATGGATCCCATCCCTGTTTACCACATGGCCTAGAAAATGGACTTCACGAAGCCAGAAGTCGCATTTTGTAAACTTGGCGTACAGTTGTTCCTTTCGAAGAAGTTCCAAGATAAGCCGTAAGTGCTGCTCGTGTTCCTCCTGACTCTTGGAGTAGATCAGAATGTCTTCGATAAAAACTATCACAAATTTGTCTAGACAGGGTTTGCACACCCTGTTCATAAGGTCCATAAAAACTGCCGGTGCGTTTGTTAGCCCGAAAGGCATGACTAGGAACTCGTAGTGGCCGTAGCGAGTTCTGAATGCTGTTTTGGGGACGTCCTCATCCCGGACTCTCAGCTGATGGTAACCTGACCTCAAGTCTATCTTGGAGTAGTAGCTCGACCCTTGCAACTGGTCGAATAAGTCGTCAATACGTGGAAGAGGGTAGCGGTTCTTCACTGTCACCTTGTTCAGTTCTCGGTAATCAATGCACATCCTGAAGGTACCGTCCTTCTTTTTCACAAATAATACTAGAGCTCCCCAAGGCGAAGAGCTAGGTCGGATAAATCCCTTATCCAAGAGTTCCTGTAGCTGTGTAGAGAGTTCTTCCAACTCTGATGGAGCTAATCGATACGGTGCACGAGCTATAGGTGCTGCTCAGGAGCTAGCTCGATTTGAAACTCGACCTGACGATGAGGCGGTAGACCAGGTAATTCCTCTGGAAACACTTGAGTAAAGTCGCGAACTATTGGAATGTCCTCCAATTTCTTTTCCTTTGCTGATGCATCGGTGACAAGTGCCATAATGGCAGTGTGCCCCTTACGTAAACACTTCTGAGCCTTTAGAAAGGAAATGATGCCAACTACAGCACCACTCTTGTCGCCTTGAACTTCGAGAGGTTCCTGACCGGAACGAGGGATACGAACAATCTTCTCTTTGCACAAGATCTCTGCGTGATGTTGAGATAGCCAGTCCATACCAATGACGATGTCGAAACTACCCAAAACTATGGGAATGAGGTCGATCGAGAAAGTCTGACCCGCGAGGATAAGATTACAACCCTGAACTATGTGCGCGGCCTCTAGACTCTTACCATTAGCTAATTCTACGACATGCTTAGTGTTCAGAAGTGTGGGTGCACGTTTTAACATTTGGCTAACTTTCAAAGACATATAACTTGTATCCGCACCCGAATCAAACAAAACAGTAACATAAAAGTCGTTGAGAAGAAACTTACCCATAACTACGTTGGGATCATTCCTTGTGTCGCCCTGACCCAGCACAAAAGCACGACCCCTAGCTTCGTTGTCGTTGTTGTTGTTTCCCCCATTGTTGTTGTTCCCGTTGCCCTGGTGGTTGTTGTTGTTGCGGTTCTGGTTCTAGTTCAATTGAGGGCAATCACGTTTGAAATGACCTTCAGCCCCACACTGGAAACATCCCCGGTTTCCTCGCTGTGGCTGCTGCTGCTGGTTCTGTGGAGCTGGTGGTGGGAGTTGCTGATTCTGGTTCGCAGGTCGCGAACTCCTGCAGTCTTTAGCTTCATGCCCTAACTTGAGACATCTCTGACAACGTTCCTTGCGACACAGTCCACTGTGGTGTCTGTTGCACTTATTACATAGTGGGTGAAATCCCCGATATCCACCTTGCCCCTGACTGCCTGCTGATTGCTGGCTCGGATTCTGGTAGTCATTTGTCCTACGCTGCTGTGCTTGAGACTGAACTGAGACTAAACCTTTACTGGAATCCCCATCCCACTTTCTTTTGTTATCGCTGGGTGTAGCAGAAGTAGCAGCTGGAGTGGTAGCACTGATGCGTTTGGGCAGCTTGTTCTGTTCCACCGCCTGATCCGTGAGGCGATGAGCAAGACGCTGAATGTCTTGGATATTGTCGAGATTAGCCGATGTCACATGGCTCTGAATTTCTGATGCTAGACCCTTGAGGTACAACTCAATGCGCTTGATCGGAGGGTCCACCATGGTTGGACACAAGATGGCCAATTCGTTCGACCGTTTCGTATAATCTTCGATCTCTGACCCCGTCATTTCCAAATGATAAAGCTCCACTTCCAACTTGTGGATGTCATCGCGTGTGCAGTATTCCCTTTTGATCAGTTCTTTGAATTCGTTCCAAGGAGTGGCGTTAGCAGCTGCCAGCCCTAGAATCTGAACTTGCGCATTCCACCAGGTTAGTGCAATTCCTTCCAACGTGCCAGTGGCGTACTTGACCCTATGAGCCTCAGGGCATTCACACATCTCGAATACTGACTCGAGCTTCTCAAACCAATGGAGTAGTCCCACTGCTCCTTCCGTGCCACTGAACGTACTTGGACGACAGTCCATGAAGTTCTTGAATGTGCAGACAGGTTGCTGTGCGTGTTGACCTATTGTACATAGGATAGGACAGTATTAAATACAAGGGTTGATTTCGGAATGTAGGATTCAAAGATCCTAGTGTGTATCCCATCCGCAGGGTATTCTACCTGCTTGTGCAGCTGCAAGTGCCGCAGCTACTTGTTCGTTGATGTGAGCCGTCAACTGGGCTTGAGTCATGTTAACGCGTCCAGACATGATCTTCATAGTAAAGGTAACATAGTGAGAGAGGTTCGCGAAAAGTGCGATGACAGAAGAGTGTAAGCACATAGGCATTCTCATGTAATAGGGTCATGTGTATCTAAGCATACTACGAGCAAAGTTCTATGTAATCTAGCAAGTATGCAATATAAACATAAACCATATTACCTAGGATGTTGAGTCTTGCACGTGGAGCGAAGCGTCGTTGTGGATCGTTGAGAGCACTGTTCTGGTTATAGTCTGGTTTTAATAAAAACATTTTCCCCTTACTAAAACCGAGTTCTCTATAACCAATGGCTCTGATACCAATCTGTCACACCCCCAAAATCCACCCGCGGAGTACCACCGCTTGGAGGCGTGACGTGACCAGGATCAAGCCACCAATCATATTGAACATAGTATTTAATAATAGAAGAAATAAATTCAACCCATCACAATATAACTGGTGTTTAACAAAACATAATTTGAGTAGCGGAAGCATAAGTATGTAACCCAAAGTAAATCATAAGTTCAAATGTTTAAACGTTAAACATGGCATCCACGATCCATGTCCCACAACGACCTGCTCCTCCCTGTGCAAGCTCCATAAGTACCTAAGGTCCTGCAAGGCATGCAGCAGAGAGTCAACAACTAGTTGAGCAAGTTCACAGTTGATAGTTCAGTAATCGTAATAGTATGAGTAGCTTTATGTTCGTTCATTAAATCATGTATCCTATTAGTTTGCATCGCGGCCCTCTAGGCATGTATGCGAAGATTAGGGGAAGTTTTCCCAAATATTCTAGACTAGGTATATTTGTATCGCGGCCACCCGGCATGTGTGCGAAGTTTAGTGTATAGTTCGCAGCCTTCCAAGGCATGTGTGCGAAGATTAGTCATATTATCGCAGCCAACCCCGGCGTGTGTGCGAAGATCAGTTCTATTAGTATCACTAGTCTAGTCGTATCTTATCAATAACTCTTCCTCACCCGAGGACCATATAACTAAGTTCCATAAGCTAGGTAAGTACTGGTAAATAATCCAAACCCATTCCCACCATGGGAACCCATGCCTTGGCTGTGTGAACTCACCTTGGTTTTGCTCGGCAGATACACAGAAAAGTTCAATCAAGCTATAGGGTCGTCAACCACGTCCTACCATGGTTACCATACAAGTCAGGTTCATATTCAAGTAGTGAACGTATATTCTACACGTATTGTACACAAGTAGTGACCATAACATACACGTATAATCATGGCAGATCAATAACAGTCACGTAAATAAGGTCCAAGTATGCGGCCCGAATGGTTGGGCTCATAACAGTGTGCAAAGTCCAAACGGTGTGCAAGTGTTCATGGTCTCGAGTCGAGACTAGAGATCTCGAGTCGGGACTAGGTGGTCTCGAGTATAGGTCTTGGTGTTCTCGAGTCGAAATCAGGAAGGTCTCGACTTGTGCAAATGTTACTGGAGACTAGGTGGTCTTGAGTCAGGTCTCGAGTCGCAACAGGACTTGCAATGATGGTCTCGAGTTGTGCTGTTTGTGTGCGGGTGTTGCGGTCTCGAGTCGAGACAGTGGGTTCTCGACTCGCAACCCGTGTCGTAACAGATTTCCTTGTTTGATGCTCATTATCTCCGTAACATTAGCAAACAGATTTGGCAGTTTCATAATCAGATCAAATCACCATTATTTAATCATTCAAACACGTTCATATCCATTCCAGAACAATGAATTAGTATCATATGAACATACAACCTAATCGTTCGAATATTGAACTCAAAGACTAGCATGTAACCCTAACCGATTCACCATATCAACCATGCATTCGGTTCTAGATCCTTATCATACAATTCCGATTTATATGAACATAATCTAATATATATATATGAGCTGATTATAACACGAACAATCAACACAAACAAATCATGTTTACAGTAATTCTAGATCAACATACAAAATTGTAAACACACATTAAAACATCATCAAACAGGTAACCGAAGAATCCAAACACTAACCGATTAAAAGAGTGTGAAGGGAATGATCCGATCAACAACGATTTTCGATAAGAAAGGGGATGTTCGTCGTCGGCTTCAAGAGAGGGAAAGAGAGCACTAGGGTTTGTAAACTTGTGTGTGTGAAGTGTATTGGTAACAATGTGTGATGGTTACAAACACTCTATTTGTTAATTGATCAAAGGGGGATGGGCCGAACCCAACCTGGGTTGCCCATTCGGTTTCGGTTATAAGAGTGTAGCCCAATTGGGCTTGTGCGATCGGGTGTGAGTGGTCTATTTGGGCCGATTGCATACATACATACATACAAACGCAAATCAAACATAACATTCATTTAATCAACAAGGTTCACATAAGCACGTAACGTTACACAAAGTAGGTTCGAATTACGAGTTGTCACAACTTACAAAAAGCCCTCTAAACCAAAAGTGAACAGGCATCCTTTTGGTTATCAAAAGATGATAGGTCAAGACCCCCAACAATGGTTAGAGAAATACATTCCCAAAAATGTACAAACCCCTGAGCTAACCACTGTCCATGCATCTGCCTCCATCCCAGACACTGTTGAGACCCCATCCAAAGCCCTGTTGGCTTTGGAAACCTTTTTGAACTAATCCTTTACTTCATGTGCAGGGAGCTTCTGCATGCTTAGATAGTCTTTGGTATGTAGATAGTGGAGGCTCCAGGCACATGATAGGATGTAAAGCCCTTCTTCAAGATTTCAAGATTCATGGAGGGGGTGATATATCCTTTGGTAATAATTGTTAGGGAAAGGTTCTGGGGTCTGGTACTGTAAAGTCTGGAAATGTAAAATTTGAAAATGTCAATCTTATTGATAATCTGAAATTCAACCTCCTGAGTGTGTCTCAAATGAGTGATAAAGGGTTTGGATCATTTTTCACAAAGGATTGTTGTAGGATTGTCGGACCAGAAATGGTTGGTAAGATTGAAGCAATAATCTAGAAAGGCTCAACAAAACTTGTTGCTCAAAGAAGTGGCAATGTTTATGTTGTTGACATGTCAAGAGAGTGTCCCAGAGCTGATGCCTGTCTGTTCTCAGCTGCTTCTAACAAAGAGACAGAGCTATGGCACAAAAGACTGGGACACACAAATCTCAAAACAATCAATGAAATTTCAAAAAATGGCTCAGTAAGAGGCTTACCACAGAAAATGTTTTCATGTCCTGAACACTGTGTTTCCTGTTTAAAAGGAAAACAGCACAAGAGCTCTTTTAAGTCCATTGAAGAGTCCAAAAAAACCCACTCTTTGCAGATGCTGCACATGGAGTTGTTTGGCCCAGTGCAAGTCATGAGTCTCAAAAAGAAAAGATATTGTTTGGTTATTGTTGATGACTTCTCTAGGTTTACATGGACCTTCTTTTTACACTCCAAAGATGAGACTGCAGGTATTTTGCAAGACTTTGTGATACAGGTTGAAAAGCAATTTGACCTTCCAGTAAAAGTCTTCAGGAGTGACAATGGCACAGAATTCAAAAATAAGGAGTTGGATGCCTTCTGTGTGAAGAAAGGGATTGTAAGGCAGTACAGCATTCCTAGAACACCAGAGCAAAATGGATTTGTTGAAAGTAAGAACAGAACGCTGATTGAGGCTGCCAGAACCATGCTTGCAGATTCAGGTTTGCCATTAACTTTTTGGGTAGAGGCAGTAACACTATTAACTGTTCATCAGTTTTAGAAATCCACTTAAGTATTCAGGTCCAAGTTAATGACCCTGATTACTCAATTTATCTACCAAGTCCAATTTAATGACCTTGGTTGATATGTGACAAAAACAAACTGATTTTTGTTCAACATTTTCAAACATTTTTCTGAAAATTACAAGTTTCAAGTTAATGAACTTGTTTTGACTTTCCAATTTCTCAATTAACAAGTTAAGCTCCCAACTCATCATCCAGCTTAGAATCTTTCTGCATCTGCTTCATCCTTCTGAATCTGAAGATCAACTCCCCACTTTGGTTTGTCAGAAAATAAAGCAGAAATGAAAAATATTTTTGGATTTTAGTAAAGTTTCTAAACTAGAAAATGAATTACAGAAATTAAATGCAGAATGTAAACTATTTACAAACATATTTTTGGTGAGCGTGTTAGGGAATCATATCAGCAAATGACAAGCTACTAGCACCGTTAAGCTTGATAACATACTAAGTCTTAAACAATTCACTTAGATTATCGATATACTGGTCCTCTTAAATTTTCATACAAACTTCAATCTATTCAGGATACGATTTAGGTGTATTAAAGACTTAAACTTATATATGTGTCCCACCTCTTGAATATACTCCCGATCCAGATCCCAATATTCAGTCTCACAGGTGAGTATACCTAGATGATATCTGTAAAAAAGGGTTAGATGCGAAACCGTGAGAGCTCAGGTCAGAACTTCCATTCAGCAAAGAAATGACGGTTCGAATTTAGGTGTGTTCCCTTTAGAGAATCTTTTCTTCAACAACACATGATTAGCATTTTGCAATGTTTAATCATTTTGTATGCTGAGGGTGATGCTATATTTCAAGCAATGCAGAAAGTATTATACGGGGACTAGGCCATTGCTTCCGCAAAATCAGAAGTCCCGGGATAATACCCCAGATATCACTGAGTATAATGACCTAGTATCTCAGAAAAAGGGACCTTTCAAACAAGATTTCAGGGGTTACCTGTATATTCAAGATTTGTTCTCCACAAAATAAGCAAGTTTGAATTTTAGGTTTATATCCCAAACAAGATTTACTGAATGTATAAAAACCTATCGACACATCATCAGCAAGATTGTTTAAAAACTTTAAAACTTTACATTTCTTTAGCGTACCGTAACTGTCAAGCCAATGTACTATCATTTTCCCTTTTTACACAAGCTCTTTTTCAGTTTTCTATTGTTTTTGGATTTTGAATTTTTCTCATGTTTATGGATTTTTGAAATTTTTTACTGTTTTTGGATTTTCTGAAAATACAATACTCCCCCTAAATACCAAAACAAGTAAAAAATCGACAAACCATTGCAGATTGTTTCTCAACATCATCTACAATGTGATCCTCATCAACGCCAATAATCCCATCCGACACCGATAAAAGCTTCATACCATTTAGTTTTAAAAGATATTTAAAACGAGTTTTGTAAAATGGTTTGGTATGTAAATCAGCTTTCTGTTCGTCAGTGTGGATTTTCTCAATTCGTATCAACTTCTTCTCGAAACAATCGCGAATGAAATGATGACGAATTTCTATGTGTTTCGTTTTAGCGTGATGAACAGGATTTTTTGTTATACTTATCGCGGCCTCATTATCAACAAAAACAAGGGTGTTAAGAAATTGCAAACTGTAGTCGCGCATCTGTTGCTGGATCCACAAGATCTGAGAGCAGCAACTGCTAGCAGATACATACTCAGCTTCACATGTGGATAGAGCCACAGAGGTTTGCTTCTTACATTGCCAGGTGACCAAACGCGGTCCAAAAAACTTACAACCCGCTGTTGTTGATTTAGCATTAACTTTGCAGCTTCCGTAGTCGGAATCAGAATACCCTTCGAGCGTGAAATCGCCTATTTTTGGATACCACAACCCCAATGATGGAGTTCCTTTTAGGTAGCGCAATATCCATTTCACAATCACCATATGCGAAGCTCTGGGGCTTGACTGAAACCGTGCTGCGAGGCACGTCGGATACATGATATCGGGTCTTGAAGCAGTTAAGTACATCAGTGATCCGATCATGGAACGATACATCGTTTCATCTACCCTGTCTCCGGTGAGATCTGGGGTTATCCCATGGTTCGTCGCTAACGGGGTTGACGCTGGAGTAGATCCTGACATCCCAAATTTCTCTAAGATATCATGAACATACTTTGTCTGGTGTATGAAAATTCCCTCAGGTAGTTGATCAACTTGAAGTCCCAAGAAGAATTTCATCTCCCCCATCGATGACATTTCAAACTTTTGCATCATAACTTTTTCAAAGTCTTTGCATAAATTTTCATTCGTTGACCCAAATATGATGTCGTCTACGTATATCTGAACTATCAGAAGATGTCCGTCGATCTCTTTGGTGAAGAGAGTGGCATCCACTTTTCCACGGATGAAGCTGTTGGCTAGTAGGTGTTGAGACAATGTCTCGTACCAAGCTCTCGGGGCCTGGTGTAAACCATACAGCGCCTTATCCAGTAAATAAACCTTGTCTTTGTGGATTGGGTCGGTGAAGCCCGGTGGCTGTCCGACATATACCTCCTCTTTAACCTTCCCGTAGAGAAACGCCGATTTCACATCTAACTGAAAATCTTTGAAATTTTTCCACGATGCAAATGCCAGAAAATCTACTAACTTCCACACTCCTTACTTCTCGAACTGGCTCAGTTCCTCCTGCATCGCGTTGACCCAAGAATCTTCAGTTAGCGCCTCTTTTAAGTTCGCGGTTCGATCTGCGAAATAAAACAACTTAGTAAAAAGTTAGTTTGCAAAGGTGCACTGTAGAATAAAAGCAAGTAAGGCCTTGGTCAATTTGACGTCTAGTGCGGACGCCTGATTGTAATTATCCAATAATCAGCTCTTCTAGATGGTATGAAAGTGTTCTTGGCATCACCTCGTCTGGAACATCTACCTCGCCCTCCAGATTTGTGATATTTTGATCTGCACTTTGTTCACTTACTGGAATAGATTGACTTGAAATCTGAATTTGCTCCCCCTCAGAATCTGAATCACCTTGGTCAAATACTGGTCTGTTCTCAGATTCTTGATTATTATTCTCTACCGTCTGATTTTGTTGAATATCATCATGTTCTCCAGCATTGCTTGGACCTGCTTCATCGTCATTTGGAGTATGCCTTTGACGTCTTGAAGACTCAGCTGGGAACCTTTCCTGCGATGACTCATACTCTCTTAGAATATCCAACTCGTCAAAGAAATCTTCTTCTTCTTCCTCTTCTTTTTCCATGTTAAACGAATTCCACAAAGTGTCATAATGAAAACGCCATGAATCGCCGGGATTATGCGGTGGCATTGTATAGCCTTGACATTCAACATTATGGGCCTCAATAATCCGCTTCAAGTTTGGAACATAAACTCGTCTCAAAGGACTTGAGTAACCCACAAATATTCCCTCAATACTCTTTGGACTAAACTTTCCAAAAGGTTCTAGAACTGTACAGGGAGACCCAAACGGTTCTAAATACTTCAGGTTTGGTTTGCGGTTATTGATCAGCTCGAAACATGTCTTGTTGAATTTCTTGACAGTAAGAACCCGGTTGAGCGTATATCATGCGGCTGATACTGCTTCTGCCCCAAAATTTACTGGTAGCTTTGAATCAGCAAGCATCGTCCTGGCCGTTTCAATTAGTGTCCTGTTCTTTCTTTCAGCTACTCCATTCTGTTGTGGAGTGTAAGGAGCACTAAATTCATGCAATATACCTCTTTTATCGCAATATTCTTCCATTTTGATATTCTTGAACACAGTACCATTGTCACTACGTAATCTTCTAATGCGTGTCTGGTACAATTTTTCCACCTTCTTGAAAAGCGTCATCAAACGATTAAACGTCTCATCTTTTGACTTCAGAAATAATACCAAAGAAAATCTTGAATAATCGTCTGTGACTACAAGACAATAGAGATTCCCAGTAATACTTTTGACATTCACTGGACCAAACAAATCCATATGTAGTCTCTCTAAAGGTCTTGAGATTGAATTTTCTTTCTTCCCGGGGTGAGATTTCTTCTTTTGCTTTCCTTTGATGCAGCTAATGCACTCCCCCTCAAGATGAAAACCTTTCACATAATCACCAGTAACCAAGTCATTGTGCACTAGGTAATTCATTTTTCTCAAATGTATATGACCCATTTTCCGGTGCCACATTTGTGATTCTTTTTTTGTTGCTCTAGACAAGAAACAATGAGCCTGACCCATGGTTGTAGTTGCTATGCTCATATCCAACACGTACAGATCATTGACTCTTGGTGCTCTCATGATAATCCATTCTTCGGGAACAACAAATCCTGGTTTCAAGATCAAACATTCTTTGTCTGTGAAGTGCGTTGTATACATCCTATCACAAATCTGAGAAATACTTAGAAGATTATTCTCAAGCTCAGCAATGTAGTTAACTCTTTCAAACGTGACAGTGCCATTGGATAACGTTCCTTCTCCAATTATCCTACCTCCTTGATTTCCTGCAAAACCTACATATCCTCCATTAAACCCTCTAACATCGTACAACAGGGTCTTCTTTCCCGTCATGTGCCTAGAAGCTCCACTATCCATAATCCATCGCGAAACGGATCATGGAAGCTCCTGCACAATTCACAAATGCTTAGTTAGATTTTGATGCCACCCAAGCCTCTTTTGACACAGGTAGCTGGAAATTAAGAACAGTTCTTTTGGTGAACAATGGTGGAAAATTCTTGTCATTCATTTTTAACCTTTCTTCAGATCCAACCTCAACCTCTTTGTATAAGAAAAATTCAACTTTAGGAGGTTGACCAGATGGTTGATCTTTCTTTTGATCATTTTCTTTTCAGAAATAAGCATTTGCTCTTCAAGTTTCTCATAGTAATCCAAAGGAACATTCATCTTTACCGGTGTAGTAGAAGATGATTGATTTTCTGACTCTGAACCTTTGGTTTTGGAGAACTTGTTTTCTTTTCAACAACTTTTGGCTTCCATGTTTGTTGAGATGATGCAACCCGTTTGTAAAACTTGTCATTTTTAGTTACCACATTTTTAACAGGTTCAGTTTTGACTTTGATGTTTTCATTTTTCAAAACCTTTTGCTCAACAACCATTGGTGCTTTTCCCTTTGCATCAACTTTCTTCTTCTGATTCTCGACAACTTCAGTCTTAGGCTTCCAGTTAGTACACTTTCGTGTAATATGTCCAATTTGATTGCATTTGAAGCAAGTTTGGGTGTTAACTACCCGATGTGTGCCTTCAGACTGAGGCTGTGAGACCTTCTTCTCAAAGAACTCTTTCTTTGATTTTGAAAAAATTTTAGAGTCTTCGTCAGACAGTGAACTCGAACTTGAACTTTTCACAAACACCTTTTTCTCAGCAAACCTTCTATTTTGAACATTCTTTTTCTGATAATTCTTACCACCCCGATATCCACCCGACCATTTGTTTTGATTGTTGTTATAAAAACGCGGTGGAACAATAGGCTTCTTGTAGTAAGCTTTATCTTTTTCAAAATTCATTTGCCTCTTTGTCTGATTTAAATCTTTTACTTCAGACAGATCAATTTCAATCAATTTGAACATTTTTGTCAATTTAGCAACATTAACATTCTCCAGTGGAAACTCAGAATCCGAATACAACTTATCCGATCCTGACATCTTGTACATGACAAGAGTAGGTTCCTCATTTAAGTTGTTTTTGGATTTTGGTTTCGGAATGTATTTGTCCAAGAAACATTCATCTTCCTCAGTAGTGTCACTTTCAGAATTTAAAACTTTTTCAACCACACTTTTCACAACTTCAGATTGGACACTATCTTCATCGGAAGATGAAGTAAATGTGACATCAATTGTGTCCGGAAGTTTCACTTCATGAACATCTTCATCATTAGCAAGCATTACTTTAACTGTTTATGCCCGTATATATACTTCCCATCCATTCCCTACTCATAAGTAAACATACGATAGTGCACGTAACACATATAACATGTTGGATCATTCACAGATAGCATACTCGACATTTAGACACACAAGTCACAACTTATATCAATTCAGCATTAATATTCAAAACCGGCTGTTTTCGGACATTTAAATAAAATAGTTAAATTATTCCAAAAATTCCCAAATTTTTACAGAATGTCTTAAATGTTCCAAATTTAGTTGTGTAAAAAGATCGGGGTCCGGTTCACTACAAATATTTTATAAAAAAATCATATTCCGGACTGAACTCAGATTTATGTATTTCTGACCACAGTTCACGGAACAATTTATTAAAAATTCATCGAGTGTCCGATTTACGAAATTCCAGGGGGTAACTACAAATACATCGGTGGTCAACTATGGTATAAATTTCGTGATCAGACTTCACACAGATTACAAGTTATAACAGAAAACAAGACGCACTTTTTCAGCAGAAAAATTGCAGCTCTAGCTGCTGTTACGAAAAGACGCTTTTAAAATAGTAAACGGAGTCCAAAAATTACGATTCCAGTGCGCTTAGAACCGTATTTCATAATAACACGTTTTAGAGTCAAAATATCAGTTTTTCGTAGTGTTTACAACCTGTTTACAGCCTGATGAAGTTGGCTGGAAATGTGATTCAGCATGTTCTTTATAGTTTAATATGTTACTATACTGTATCAACACATGTCCGAACAACGGATTTTATCAAGAGTTCGACGATCAATCATCATATATGTATTAACCGACCCTAAACCAACAACATACCCATGACAACATCAACTAATAGCATTTCATATACAAGTAAACTTCATGTAACCTTTATGTTTATATTTTTAGTGTTCTTGCATTTTAGTTGTAAACATAAGCATCATACTACAATGTTAGCCATAAAATAAGATGAACAAAGGTTAAACAAGAGCTTACTACTAGCTTATAGCTAGGGTAGAATCTATTGAGGAGGATGATGAGAAAAGATGAAGAACAAGCAAGACAAAGCCCTTCTTGAAGCTCCACAAGTAGCTACCTTCTTGAATCCTTCTAAGCTTAAAAAGGGACTTGTAAAAATGGAAGATGAAGATGTGAAGAGAGAGAGGGGTGAGTTCGGTTTGGGGGAACCGAATAGAGAGAGAGAGAGAGAGAGTAGTGAGGTTGAGTGTTGAGGTGAGAAGTATGGTCTTGTAAATCTCATGAGCCATACTTATAAGATTTCTTAATATCATGTTCACCAAATCAAGCAACAATCTAATAAAATATATAAGGAGATCTAGTGGGATATGGTGATCTTGTGAAGTGAGAGAGTGAAAGATATGAAATGATCTCATAATCTATGCCACCATACTTGTAGAGATTTCTCAATATTATGTCCAAGATCTCAAGCAATCAATCTGAATAAAATATGAAATAAAATCTAGTGGGTATGGTGTGGAGGTATGGTGGTGATCTTGAGAAGATATGAAACGATTTGGAATGATGTTGCAATCCTATGCTCCATACTTATAATCTATTCCCCCATATTTTGGCTACTCAAACAAGCAAGTAATCTAATAAAATATTAGAATGAAAATCTAGTGGGATATGGGGGTGGGTCCATGGTGACCGTAAATGGGCATGGGGGGGGGGGGTTAATTGTAAGTTTTCATGCTAGTTGGTAAATATTAGTTCATATCCATCTATTTAGTTACATATGTTAGTTACCATAACTAGCCAAGAAATAATTAAACAATTTTTCTTGCAATATTTTGGTGTCCCGGGTAATGCCCGGTTGTTCGGTCGGATACTTTTCCGTTAAATTGTTTAATTGTTCCGTAAGGCGTCTTTTATATATATTTTTGTAACACAATTAATTCCTAACACATAGGAAAATATTCAGGACTTATTTATTAACTTTTCTGTATACCACTAGTATGTTAACACGCACATGTAAGTATAACACGGTATTCAGAGAGCAGTTAAATGATTCAGCACAGTCATCAAGCACTTTAATTATTATTAAATAATCGTACGGATACATGTAATTACGAGGGTTGTCACATTCTCCCCCTGTTAAGAAAATTTCGTCCCGAAATTTACTGCGTGGTTACTGAGGAAGCTAGTTATGTTGCGTTGGTTTCCTGGTTTTCCTGGGGTGTCACATCATCCCCCCGTTGATTTGGAATTTCGTCCCGAAATTCTACAGTAGCTTCAGCCTCAGTAGTGGTTGCACTTTTCTTAAACAGCTGGGGATACTTGAGTTTCATTTGGTCTTCTCGTTCCCAGGTATACTCTGGGCCACGACGGGAATTCCAACGAACTTGGACGAGAGGTATTCTGGTGTGCTTGAGAATCTTAACGTCTTGATCCGTAATCTCTACTGGTTCTTCGACGAATCGCAGCTGGTCATCGATAGTGAGCTCCTTGAGAGGAACTATGAGGGTCTCGTCTGACAGACACTTCTTTAGATTCGACACATGGAAGATGTTGTGAACTCCGCTGAGTTCTTCAGGTAGGTTCAACCTGTAGGCCACCTTGCCAATTCTCTCGGTGATTTCGAAGGGTCCAACGTATCACGGGTTGAGTTTGCCTCGTTTTCCGAAATGAACTACGCCTTTCCAAGGTGAAACTTTGAGTAGCACCCGATCCCCAACCTGGAACTCGAGTGGCTTTCTTCGCTTATCGGCATAGCTTTTCTGACGGTCACGAGCTGCCGCCATTCGTTGTCGTATCTGAGCAATCTTCTCGGTTGTATCTACTACTAGTTCTGGGCCAGTGATTTGACTGTCACCAACATCTGCGCAACAAAGAGGTGATCGGCATTTACGTCCATATAATGCCTCGAACGGAGCGGCCTGGATGCTGGTGTGGTAGCTGTTGTTATATGAAAACTCCACTAACGGGAGATGCTTTTCCCAGCCGTTACCAAAATCGATTACACATGCCCAAAGCATGTCTTCAAGAGTCTGGATGGTGCATTCAGATTGCCCATCTGTCTGTGGATGATAAGCGGTGCTCATATCTATACGTGAGCCAAAAGATTTATGCATAGCTTGCCACTGTTCAGAGGTAAAACGAGCGTCACGATCAGAAATGATGGAGGTTGGCACTCCGTGCCTTGATACCACTTCTTTTAAGTAGATGTCTGCTAGAGTAGAAAACTTATCCGTTTCTTTGATAGGCTGAAAATGTGCAGACTTGGTCAGTCGATCCACGATCACCCAAATGGTATCGTTTCCGCGTTGAGATCTGGGCAGACCAGTAACGAAATCCATGGAAATTTGCTCCCATTTCCATTTAGGTATCTCTGGTTGTTGGAGTGGGCCTGATGGTTTCTGGTATTCGACCTTGACTCTCGCACAAGTTAAACATTTACCGACGTAGGTTGCTATGCTGGCTTTCATACCAGGCCACCAGTATGTAGTCTTGAGATCATGGTACATCTTGTCCGAACCAGGATGTACTGAGTAACGAGACTTATGCACTTCATCCATCAGAAGCTCGCGCAAGTCTCCATACAGCGGAACCCAGATGCGTCCGTTAACATAGTAGGCGCCGTTTTCTTTTTGTTCTAGCCGTTGTCTCGATCCTCGTAGGGACTCGGCCCTGATGTTCTCTGCCTTCAATGCTTCAATCTGAGCATCGCGAATCTGGGTGGGAAGGTTAGATTGGATGGTAAGCTGTAACGCACGTACCCGCCTAGGTATAGTATCCTTTCGACTGAGGGCGTTGGCCACAACATTGGCTTTGCCCGGATGGTACTTGATTGCGCATTCATAATCATTGAAGAGCTCAACAAATCGGCGTTGACGCATGTTTAATTCCTTTTGCTTGAAGATATGCTCGAGACTCCTGTGATCGGTGTAAATGGTGTACTTGGTACCATACAGGTAATGTCTCTATATCTTAAGCGCGAAAACAACTGCTCCCCGCTCCAGATCGTGAGTATTGTAATTTCTTTCGTGAACCTTGAGTTGGCGTGATGCGTAGGCAATGACCTTGTCACGTTGCATCAATACGCAACCATGCCCTTGGATGGAAGCGTCGCAGTAAACCACAAAATCATCTGTGCCTTCAGGCAATGAGAGGATAGTCGCGCTACAAAGTCTATCTTTTAAGTGCTGGAACGCAGATTCCTGTGCATCACCCCAACGATAGGTGACACCCTTCTGAGTCAGTGAAGTGAGAGGTTGCGCAATCTTGGAGAAATCCTTAACAAACCTTCTGTAATATCCCGCCAAACCCAAGAATTGGCGGATTTCTGTTGGTGTGCGGGGTGCAGGCCAGTTCTTGATCGATTCAACCTTAGATGGATCAACATGAATCCCATCCTTGTTTACCACATGGCCTAGAAAGTGGACTTCGCGAAGCCAGAAGTCACATTTTGAATACTTGGCATACAACTGCTCTTTTCGAAGAAGTTCCAGCATAAGTCGTAGATGCTGCTCGTGTTCCTCCTGACTCTTAGAAAAGATCAGGATATCGTCGATGAACACAATAACGAACTTATCCAGGTAAGGCTTGCACACTCGGTTCATGAGATCCATGAAGACCGCTGGTGCATTCGTCAGCCCGAATGGCATAACCAGAAACTCGTAATGGATGTAACGAGTTCTGAATGCTGTTTTGGAGACGTCCTCATCTCGGACTCTCAGCTGATGGTATCCCGATCTCAAATCAATCTTAGAGTAATAGCTCGACCCTTGCAACTGGTCGAACAGGTCGTCAATGTGTGGGAGAGGATAACGATTCTTCACGGTCACCTTGTTAAGTTCGCGGTAGTCAATACACATTCTGAAGGTACCGTCTTTCTTCTTCACGAATAGTACTGGAGCTCCCCAGGGCGAAGAGCTAGGACATATAAAACCCTTTTCCAAGAGTTCTTGTAGTTGTGTGGACAGTTCTTCAAGTTCTGATGGAGCTAGACGATATGGTGCTCGAGCTACTGGCGCTGCTCCAGGAGCTAGCTCCATTTGAAACTCAACTTGGCGATGAGGCGGAAGACCAGGTAATTCCTCAGGAAATACCTCGGGAAAATTGCGCACAACAGGGATGTCTTCAATTCTCTTCTCTTCTGTAGATGTGTCAGTAACGAGTGCTAGAATGGCAGTGTGGCCCTTTCGCAAACACTTCTGGGCTTTAAGGAAAGAGATGATGCCTTCAACAGCACCACTCTTGTCGCTACGAATTATGAGAAGTTCTTCACCAGAACGAGGAATGCGGACGATTTTCTCCTTACAAACAATCTCCGCTTGATGATGAGATAGCCAATCCATCCCAATAACAACGTCGAAACTACCCAGTGTGATAGGAATAAGATCGATAGAGAAAGTCTGACCAGCTAAGACGAGGTTACAACCTTTAACTACGTGTGTGGCTTCAAGACTTTTACCGTTAGCTAGTTCTACCGTGTGTTTGGTGTTCAGAAGTGTTGGAGTGCGCTTAAGTATTTGGCTAACTTTTACGGACACATAACTAGTATCGGCACCCGAATCGAACAAAACAGTAACAAAGAAGTCGTCCAGAAGAAACTTACCCATCACAATGTTGGGATCGTTCCTTGCTTCTCTCTGACCAATCACGAACACACGACCTTGGGCGCCATTTCCATTATAGTTACCTTCATTATTGCCTCCGTTGTTGTTTCCATTGTGGTTCCCGTTTCTTTGGTTATTGTTCTGGTTTTGGTTCAGCTGGGGGCAGTTCCTCTTAAAGTGGCCTTCAGCGCCACATTGAAAGCATCCTTTGTTGTTACCTTGTTGTTGCCGCTGCTGGCGTTGATTGGGTGGGGCTTGCTGTTGCTGCCGGTTCTGATTCGCTGGATGCTGACTCCTGCAGTCCCTTGCCATGTGACCAGGCTTGTTGCATCGATGACAGTTGCCCTTACCACATGGCCCACTGTGGTGCAAGTTGCAGTGATTACATTTGGGGTGATTTCCCTTGTATCCACCCTGACCTTGATTCCCAGAAGACTGCTGACTGGGGCTCCTGTACTCATCTGTCTTCCGCTGCTGAGATTGAGCTGAAGCGGAACCCTTGCCCAGATTTCCATCCCACTTGCGCTTATTGTCGTTGGGAGCATCAGAAGTAGTGGCGCTAATACGCTTTGGCAGCCTGTTCTGTTCAACTGCCTGATCAGTGAGGCGATGAGCCAACTTAACGACTTGCTGTATAGCGCCAAGGTTAGCTGAGGTTACGTGGCTTTGAATTTCTGGCACCAAGCCCTTAAGGTACAGCTCAATGCGTTTGTAGGGAGGGTCCACCATAGTAGGACACAGGATGGCCAGCTCGTTCGACCTCTTCGTGTATGCCTCGATCTCAGACCCCGTCATCTTTAGATTGAAAAATTCCACTTCCAGCTTGTGGATGTCGTCACGACTGCAGTACTCTTCTCTAATCAGTTCTTTGAAACCGTTCCACGGGATGGCATTAGCAACCGCCAACCCAAGCAGTTGAACCTGTGCTTTCCACCAGGTTAACGCAGCACCCTCGAGTGTTCCAGTAGCATACTTCACCCTGCGATCTTCAGGGCATTCACACATCTCGAAAACAGACTCGAGCTTCTCAAACCAGTGAAGAAGGCCTACAGCTCCTTCTGTGCCGCTGAAAGTGCTAGGTCGGTAATCCATGAAGGTTTTGAATGTGCACACAGGAGGCTGAGTATGTTGACCTGTGGTGCGAGAATAAAAGACAAGGTTAAGCACGAGGGTTGATTCGCGAAGGTGGGATCTAAACGTCCTAAGATGGGTTGAAGTAGCAGGTTATACCTCCTGCAGGACAGCTGCGAGTGCCTCAGCAACTCGTTCGTTGATCAAAGCCGTCAACTGGGCTTGAGAGAGGTTGATACGTCCTCCGCATCCGCTCATGATCTTCATAATGAAGCAACGTAAGTGAGGAAGTGTCGCGAAAGTGCATAAGTGTGGGACGACAGTAGAGAGTAAGCACACAAGGTTCAAATAGCAATTTTCACATTATCCAATGCACAGTGTGAACTATCTAACCGAAAGTATAACATATATCATACCACCTATGGTGTCGAGTCTTGCACGTGGAGCGATGCGTCGTTGTGGATCGTTGAGCACTGTACAGGTTATAGTCTGGTTTTATCAAAAATCTTTTCCCTTTTTAAAACCAAGTTCACTATAACCAATGGCTCTGATACCAATCAGTTACACCGCCAAAATCCACCATGCGGAGTATCACCGCTTGGAGGGGTGACATGACCAGGATCGAGCCACCAATCATATTGAACAACATAATCAAGTAAATAAAACCAAACACAATACGATTGGTGACCAATAGGAAGTAACCCGATTTTTGTTTAACGACGGAAGCATAAAACATAAAGTTCAAAACATAAGTTCGCAGTTCATAAGTTTAAAGTCCAAAATGTAGGTTTAATAAGTTCATAAAGTTTATTTATTAAATATGAGACATTTCAGTTCGCATCCCACAACGACCACCTCCATAAGCAAGCTCCATAGCATCTAATAACCTGCAAAGCATGTAATAACGAGTCAACAACAAAGTTGAGTGAGTTCACGCTTGGTTGTCCATTTTAGAGTTGTTTCCAAAAACATAGTTTAATCTCATTCGGCTATCCAGCCGTGGGAGTTACCCCATAGTTCGAAAACGTTTATTAGTTAACCATCCCATGTCCACCTTCCCTGGCTATCCAGCCCGGCACTTTGGCCGTGGGGAGCTACCCCAGTATTTTAAACTACTAGACTCGTTTATTATATCGACTACTAACAAAAATCAATTGTGCCCTAGCGTGGGTGTTCTATCACCACCGACGTGCCATAGTCCATTAGTACACGCCCGTCCGACTGGCACGGTGTGAGGTTTGTTAAACCTAATAGCGCTATTAACTAATGACCCGCTCGCCATAGCCTCGGCGATTAAGTCGATACAAAAAGGGAGGGACTTCGCTGATAGAGTTCTAGTCCAGTAAGTCTAACACGTCCCAACAGGACGAGGAATTTACATTCCTGAACACGTCTCAGAGGACGAGGAATCCCTATTCCTGTACCCATTCCCATTCCCACCGGGAATTTACCATGCTTTGTAGAAAAGTGTGAACTCACCTCCATTTGCTCGGTTAGATTCTCAAATATCGCTAACAGTCAAGGTCGGTCAATCACGTCCTAGTATGATTTACAGTTAGTCATTTAGTGTCTTACAAATGGCGCACAAAGTTCCTACACGTATCTATCACATAGCAAGCATTACATTAACCGTTTATGCCCGTATATATACTTCCCATCCATTCCCTACTCGTAAGTAAACATACGATAGTGCACGTAACACATATAACATGTTGGATCATTCACAGATAGCATACTCGACATTTAGACACACAAGTCACAACTTATATCAATTCAGCATTAATATTCAAAACCGGATGTTTTCGGACATTTAAATAAAATAGTTAAATTATTCCCAAAATTCCCAAATTTTTACAGAATGTCTTAAACGTTCCAAATTTAGTTGTATAAAAATATCGGGGTCCGGTTCACTACCAATATTTTATAAAAAAATCATATTCCGGACTGAACTCAGATTTATGTATTTTTGACCACAGTCCACGGAACAATTTATTAAAAATTCATCGAGTGTCCGATTTACGAAATTCCAGTGGGGTAATTACAAATACATCGGTGGTCAACTATGATATAAATTTCGTGATCAGACTTCACACAGATTACAAGTTATAACAGAAAACAAGACGCACTTTTTCAGCAGAAAAAATGCAGCTCTAGCTGCTGTTACGAAAAGACGCTTTTAAAATAGTAAACGGAGTCCGACAATTACGATTCCGGTGCCAATAGAACCGTATTTCATAATAACACGTTTTAGAGTCAAAATATCAGTTTTTCGTAGTGTTTACAACCTGTTTACAGCATGATGAAGTTGGCTGGAAATGTGATTCAGCATGTTCTTTATAGTTTAATATGTTACTATATTGTATCAACACATGTCCGAACAACGGATTTTATCAAGAGTTCGATGATCAATCATCATATATGTATTAACCAACCCTAAACCAACAACATACCCATGACAACATCAACTAATAGCATTTCATATACAAGTAAACTTCATGTAACCTTTATGTTTATATTTTTAGTATTCATGCATTTTAGTTGTAAACATAAGCATCATACTACAATATTAGCCATAAAATAAGATGAACAAAGGTTAAACAAGAGCTTACTACTAGTTATAGCTAGGGTAGAATCTATTGAGGAGGATGATGAGAAAAGATGAAGAACAAGCAAGACAAAGCCCTTCTTGAAGCTCCACAAGTAGCTACCTTCTTGAATCCTTCTAAGCTTAAAAAGGGACTTGTAAAAATGGAAGATGAAGATGTGAAGAGAGAGGGGGTGGGTTCGGTTTGGGGGAACCGAATAGAGAGAGAGAGTAGTGAGGTTGAGTGTTGAGGTGAGAAGTATGGTCTTGCAAATCTCATGAGCCATACTTATAAGATTTCTCAATATCATGTTCACCAAATCAAGTAACAATATAATAAAATATATAAGGAGATCTAGTGGGTATGGTGTGTGATCTTGAGAAGATATGAAATGATTTGGAATGATATTGCAATCCTATGCTCCATACTTATAATCTCTTCCCCCATATTTTGGTTACTCAAACAAGCAAGTAATCTAATAAAATATTAGAATGAAGATCTAGTGGGATATGGGGGTGGGTCCATGGTGACCGTAAATGGGCATGGGGGGGGGGGTTAATTGTAAGTTTTCATGATAGTTGGTAAATATTAGTTCATATCCATGTATTTAGTTACATATGTTAGTTACCAGAGAATTTAGTGGGTGTTATGGTGTACGGGATCATAACTAGCCAAGAAATAATTAAACAATTTTTCTTGCAATATTTTGGTGTCCCAGGTAATGCCCGGTTGTTTGGTCGGATACTGTTCCGTTAAATTGTTTAATTGTTCCGTAAGGCGTCTTATATATATATATTTTTGTAACACAATTAATTCCTAACACATAGGAAAATATTCAGGACTTATTTATTAACTTTTCTGTATACCACTAGTATGTTAACACGCACGTGTAAGTATAACACGGTATTCAGAGAGCAGTTAAATGATTCAACACAGTCATCAAGCACTTTAATTATTATTAAATAATCGTACGGATACATGTAATTACGAGGGTTGTCACATCATTTTTATCATTTTCGATTTTCTCAGTTAATTCTTTTAATTTGTCGTTCGAAGCTTTTAACAACTTATCACGGTTTAAGATCTGATCTTCAACACTTCTGACTCTACCAGTCAGTTCTTCAACCTTCTTACCACTAAGGTAAGCAACTGTACTTCAAACTTTGCACTCTTTCATGCAATTTTTGCAGTTGTTCTCAGATTTAACATTCTTACCTGACTCATGTGTATTGTTTGAACTGACCTTGTTTTTGGAGTCAGTTCCAGAAACAGAAACTACCTCTAGTTCTTTCGCAGCTAGAACTTTATCAGCCATCTTCTTCAAGTTTTCAGCAGTGAATTCTTGTGATGTATCTATGATCCCATCATCAATCTTCTTTGGCTGCAGTTCTTTTTCTGTCTCTTTCTTTTTCTCTTCAGCTTCTCCTCCTCCCCACCATTCTCTCTGTCTGGCTTCTTCTTCGTCAGCAAGTTGTTTGGTGAGAACTTCAACATCAACAGTATCTGGATCAACTGCTATGTTTCCATTAGGATCGAGATAACATTCTCTATCAGGATCCTATCGCTTTGCTTTCTTTGCTTCCATCCATGTACCATAGATTTTGCGTTTCATGAATTGAGTTGTTGCCTTCCAGTTCACATACTTCACTTCTTCAAATCTGTTATCTTTAAACGGAACAATCTTTGCTGCTGTAAAGGCATATCCAACTGCGTCTTCCTTAGGCAAAACATCACTCCAATCATAACCTTCATCATCATGAAAAACATCAAGTGCCTTGGATTTTTCTTTGGGTGCCTCCTCTATCTGCTTCATCCTGGGAGGTTCTGATTTATTTTGATGATAAATCGCTCTTTTGTAATAATCCTCTCGAAAAGGATTTGCAGTATCATCAGTGTAAGCATTTCGGCACTCACGCTTAAAATGAGCTTTTTGTTTACATTTAAAGCACATGACTTTTGACTTGTCAAAGCCTAACTTGGTAGAAGGTCCTCCAATAGACTGTCTTCCAGTAATCTCCATGAATCGCTGCGCTCTTCTCACTGCACTCGCCATACACCACCTTATATCGATCAACTCCATCTCCTCAGGGTCGATCTGATCGTAGTCTTCCTTTGTTAGGTTGGTGTTACCTATCTTTCCTACAACGAGACTTTCGTACGATTCTAACACAGATGCTAAAAACACCATCTGTTGTTTGGTAGATTCTTCACTAAAATTCTGACTATTCTTCAGATCCACAACAATGTTGCATTGAAATAAATTCTTTGGCGCAGATTGATTTGAAGTATTTGATGAAGAACCATCATGATAGCCACTGCTATGAGTTTCTTGATTCATTGTGTTTGAGCTTTCGGCAGAAAAAGCTGTCTTAGGAGATGTAGTCTTGGGAATCATACTTCTTGGATAGTACAGCTCCAAATTCTGCCTTTAAGATGAGTTGTTGACCTTGTTGGATTTCTTGATCTCTAATTCATGGCTTTCTAGTCTTTCAATAAGCAGATCCACTGTCAATTCTTCTGACTTGATTGTGTTTTTCAGCATCAAGGCAAAGTACTGCCAATCTTGCTCATTCGGTAGTGAATCAAACAATTTATCAACCAACTCTTCTTGAGTGTAAGTTCCATCTCCAGATGCGCAAACCTTTCAATCATCTTGGAAACAGACTCGTTCTTTAAACAACCAAACAAATCAAGCTCTTTTCGTAACAGTTTCTTTTTGTTCTTAACTATTTATCAACCAACTCTTCTTAACTATTTTTCCCAAAGGTCTCTCGAATCTTTGTACTCAATCAGTGAGATAATATCATCTCTGACAGATTGGTGAAGCAGAGCAATACACTTTTGTTCAGCAACGTATCTTTCTATTTGATTTTCTTCTAAGTTCTCATAGTCTGATCTCCCCAAATCAAATCCACTTTTCAAACTTCTCCAACTGGGATAAGCAAACGCTTTAAGCCATTCTTCAAATCTGGTAGCCCACCTGTTGTAATCTTCAATTGCCATCAACTTAGGCGGCGTGTTGTATGTTCCATATGCCACTACAAGAAAACTGGGTTTTTAGTACGTGCAAAAGCATCCTAAAATGCTATTTTATAGGACCTTTCATTTAATAGGACCAACGGTAAAAGGGTTTCATGTAAAGGGGTCGTAATAAGTCCCGGAACTAAAAAAACGTCCTAACATATCAAATAAGATTACGAAACCAATTTTATGGTCGCGTAATATGTCTTTGAACAACCAAAATAGTGTCCTAATAAAAACATATTAGGACACTTTGACGATGTTCCAACATGTGCTTACATACTTTTAATCTTTTGACACACTTACAAGCGTCCTTAGAAATTAATTGATAGGACCCTTATGATGTAACATTATAGCTAATTTAGTACCAAGAAAAGGGTCCTAATATACCAAATAAGATTTATGAAACCAATTTTATGGTCGCGTAATATGTCTTTGAACAACCAAAATAGTGTCCTAATAAAAACATATTAGGACACTTTTACGATGTTCTAACATGTGCTTACATACTTTTAATCTTTTGATACACTTACAAGCGTCCTTAAAATTAATTGATAGGACCCTTATGATGTAACATTATAGCTAATTTAGTACCAAGAAAATGGTCCTAATATACCAAATAAGATTATGAAACCAATTTTATGGTCGCATAATATGCCTATAAACAACTTAAATAGCGTCCTAAAAAGAACATATTAGGACACTTTTACAATTTTCTAATATGAGATTACCTACTTTTAATCCTTTGATACACATACAAGCGTCCTTAAGAATTAATTTATAGGACCCTTATGATGTAACGTTATAGCTACTTTAATATCAAGAAAATGGTTCTAATATTCCAAATAAAATTATAAAACCAATTTTATAAACAGACCATCAACATATAACATCCTAATAGTTATTGTATAACATCAACTAATGAAAAAATCATTATATTTCAAATAAGCATGTTCATAACAAAAACATTAACCATAAATAAGTTAACATTATCAAACATAAAGTCTTAACATTTAAAAAAGAAATTAAAAGCAATTAAAGAAATAAGAAGCAAAAAATCTTAAGTCATCATGCGTCTCAATCCTCATGGACTACCTACAAATAAACCATCCATGTATAAGCATTAAGTTCAATGATATTAAAATTATTTGTATCACAAGTTTAATAAATACATACCGAGATGAATGGACAGGGCCATGCGATGGATGCACCAATACAATCTTGAATTGTAGAAAATAAACCATATGGTCTTACCAAGTTTTTATCTTTTGTTATTGGTACTTGAACGTTTACCTCACACCATTCTGGTCCAATCTCTGTACCACGAACTAGATCATTTGGGTCCAAGTTTTCATAAAAGGAACCCAAAAGTTCATTTGTCCTATTAAATAGTTTTTTAGGACCCTCTTTTACAAGCGTCCCACATAAAAGGTCCTAAAAAGCCATTTTTGTTGTAGTGTGCACTGTCTACACTCATAGCATCCGAAAGAATTTTCTTTGCACTTGGTGTTGGTGTAGTTTCATTCGTGTTGTTTGATGTGCCATCTCCCGAACCACTGGTAAATGCAAACACGTCACTAAATGGATTCATAAACTCATCCGTCTTTCAAGTACCTGAAACAGTCAACAAACACAGAAAAATTTTTGGAATTTTGAAAAGTGATTTCAAACGAAATTAGTTCAAACGGAATGGCTTCAAACGAAATTCCCACCCAAACGGAATTAAACTTTTCAAATGAAATTACCAGTCAATATCTAATTCCTTGCGGAATTAGCCTAATCTCAAACTGTGACAACCCTCATAATTCCATGTATTCGTACAATTTATTAATGATAATTAAAGTGCTTCATTACTGTGCTGAATCATTTAACTGCTCTCTGATTTCTGTGTAATACTTACATGTGCTTGTTAACATACTAGTAGTGTACAGAAAAGTTACTAAATAGTCCGTTATGCTTTCCTGAGTGTTGAAAATTAAAAATGTTACAAATATATATATATATATATATATATATATATATATATATATATATATATATATATATATATATATATATATATTATGGATTAATTAAGCACTTTAACGGACTTTATCCGGAACACCCTAACACACTACATATTACACCGAACCGAACAACCGGACTTTATCCGGAACACAAAAATATTGTCAAACACATTGTTTTTATTTTTCTGAGCTAGTTAGGGTCCCCGAACACCCTAACACACTACATATTACACCACACACATAAACACCAACTAAACTCTTGAATCCCAACCAAGATCATTAACTATTTAGTTGCATCCCAACTAAACCAACCCCCCCCCCCCAAACCGGTTATGAAACATGGGAAATCCTCCATGATTTTCTTTTAATTGTTTAATGAGATTGCCATGTACTTAGGGGGACACTTAGTCCAATGGATATTGGATGATGGGGATTATATATGAAACCACAAGACCAAGACTCTTCACTTCACAACACACATCTCACTCAAACAACACTCTCTCCCTCTTCCTCTAGTCTTGGCCGAGATCAAGGCCACCACCACCACCATCACTTGATCATCTTCTAGCATTCTAAGTGCACACATAGGTATTAGAAGGCATACAACGAAGCTCGGTGTGTTTGGAAGTTGAAGGACCACTCTCATCTTCTTTTATCCACCACTTTTCTACACTTGAACTTCCCTAGCCTTGAGCTAGTGGTAAGAACTTAGATCTTTGCTTTTTACATCTTGTTTAAGTGGTTAATAATGTTTAATGATCAAAATGATAAGAACTCTAATGAATCTTGTAAAGAAATCGTGAACATAAACTAATTTGGTGATAAAAGTATGATTAAGAGATGAAGAAATTATGATATTCATGTGTTGTGATGATTGTCGATTGTTGTTACTTATGTAGTTGATGGATCATCATATGGTCTTGCTAGATCATGATTAAAAACATGATCTAGCAAGATGAGAAAGTTAGAAATGTGTAGGATGATGGAATCATCCACACATAAACTATCAACTTGAATAAATAAATGTTTTCTTGTAAATATAAAGATCAAAGTAGGTTACAATCTTGTAGATCTAAAGATCCATGAGTGGTTTCTCAAAAGAATCAAGTGAAAATTATAAGTTTCATTAAATATTGGACCTTACAAAAACTAATCACATTTTTAGTGGATAAACTAGTGTAGAAACACTTGTGTAACTAGAAACTTTCATGAAGAAATATTTTTAGAAAATATGGTGGAAGTTGTAAACACTTAAAGTCTTTAAAAATAAAGTTTTTAAAGAACTAATCACATTTTGGAAGGTAACAAGACTTACTAAGTATGCTAGTAAGTTACTACGTATTTTCATAAATATTCAAGTTCATGAGTTTATAGTTTATGCTTGTTTTTGACAAGTTTGGTAAATAGAGATTGTATGTTGATGATTGAGAATTGTTTGAATGAATTTTTGAAAAGAAAATGATATGCTAGTAAGCATGGACACCTCCATTTACAAAGGAAACTCTGGCGAAATTTTCTAAAATCCCAACACTTAGAAAATATTTTTCTAAAACAAGCATTATAAGTGTATTTTATAACTTGCTTTTCGAATATAAACTTCGCCATAATTTTTGTAACAAAACACCAAGTATCGGAGGTTGACTTTCGTAATTAAAATTTGATAAATATATATTTAAAATATATATTGTATACTAAAACTCTTGTGTGAATATTTGTTTATTTTACCATTATATTATTTTAGGGTAAAATAATATATAACTTAACAAAGTGCGTTGACATTCAAATTGTGTGATATGTGATAAAAGTAATGGGTAGATAAACCATACGTGTTGTGCATGAGAAATTGATTGTTATCTGTACCTTATTAGGACGTGCTTGAATTCCGGATTATTAGAGTAACTAATTTAACCGAGCAAACTGAGGTGAGTTCACACTTTTCTACAAAGCATGGTAAATTCTTGGTGGGAATAGGAATGGGTTCAGGAATAGGGATTCCTCGTCCTTTGGGACGCGTTCAGGAATTTAAATTCCTCGTCCTTGGGACATACTTAGACTTACTGGACTAGAACTCTATCAGCGAAGTCCCTCCCTTTATATCGACTTAATCGCCGAGGCTATGGCGAGCGGGTCATTAGTTAATAGCGCTATTCGGTTTAATAAACCTCACACCGTGCCAGTCGGATAGGCGTGTACTAATGGACTATGGCACGTCGGTGATGATAGACACCGACGCTAGGGCACAATTAATTTTCGTTAGTAGTCGATATGATAAACGAGTCTAGTAGTTTAAATAATGGGGTAGCCCCCACGGCCGGAGTGCCGGGCTGGATAGCAAGGGAAGGTGGACATGGGACGGTTAACTGATAAACGTTTTCGAACTATGGGGTAACCCCCATGGCGGGATAGCTAATTAAGATTAAACTACGTTTTTGGAAACAACTCTAAAATGGACAACCAACCGTGAACTCACTCAACTTTGTTGTTGACTCGTTGTTACATGCTTTGCAGGTCGCTAGATGCTATGGGGTTTGCACATGGAGGTGGTCGTTGTGGGATGCGAACTGTTATGTTCCGTACTCAATAAATAAACTCTATGAACTTATGAAACTTATGTTTTGGGACTTTAAACTTATGAACTACGAACTTATGTTTTGGTTTAACGTCTTATGCTTCCGCTGTTTAAATTGAACTTGATTAATTTCCTTTTGGTCACCAATTGTATTGTGGTTGGTTTTATTTACTTAAATACATTGTTCAATATGATTGGTGATGCTCCGCATTGTGGATTTTGGGTGTGTGACAGATTGGTATCAGAGGCATTGGTTATAGTGAAGTTGGTTTTAAAAAGGGAAAAGCTTTTTGATAAAAACCAGACTATAACCTGTACAGTGCTCAACGATCCACAACGACGCTTCGCTCCACGTGCAAGACTCCACACAATAGGTGGTATGATTTATATTATATTGTCGGTTAGATAGTTCACATTGTGCATTAATTAACGTGATAATTGCTATTTGAACCTTGTATGCTAACTCTCTACTGTCGTCCCACACTTACGCACTTTCGCGACACTTTCCTCACTTACGTTGCTTCATTGTGAAGATCATGAGCGGACGCGGAGGACGTATCAACCTCACGAGTTGCTGAGGCACTCGCAGCTGTCCCTGTAGGAGGTATAACCTGCCATATCAACCCATCTTAGGTCGTTTAGACCCTACCCTCGCAAACCAACTCTTGTTTTTAATCTTATCTTTTCGCTCTCGCGCGACAGGTCAACCTGCACAACCTACTGCGTGCACGTTCAAAACATTCATGGACTGCCGACCCAGTACTTTCAGCGGCACAGAGGGAGCTGTAGGTCTTCTTCACCGGTTCGAGAAGCTCGAGTCTGTTTTCGAGATGTGTGAATGCCCTGAGGATCGTAGGGTGAAATTTGCTACTGGAACGCTGGAAGGTGCTGCGTTAACCTGGTGGAAAGCACAGGTTCAACTGCTTGGGCTGGCGATGTGACAACCCTCACTAAACCAGGTATCCGTACGACTTAATTAATAATTAATTACTGCTTAATTACTGTGCTTGATTGAAATTGTGGATAAACTGCTACTTGAATACTGATACATGTACTTACTTGCATCATACTTTACTTGCTGTCACTCCATATTTTGCTTACAGCGCCTTAGTGACAAACATGATGCACAGTAGCACAATGAACGGATAACCTATTGAACATGCTGATATAGCCAGCATCAGGCAGACACTGCCTCTAAGGCCTGTATGAGCCAGAGATATTTTGCTACACTAGTAGAGAGTGTAGGGATACAAGGGTTGTAGAACTGCGTCACTAGATATAAGTTACAGTGACCGGATGTGCCTAAAACGTACTCTAAGTACAAAACTCAGCACTTTAACTAAAATTCAGCATCTAGCTAACTAATAAAGTGCCAATACATGAGAAAAATATTACTAGACACTTTCCAAAGTGTCGGGAATAAGTTGTGTCACTAAAGATAGTATTAACGACACTCTAAAGCTTTGTTAAGCATTTTAACGCATCACTATCCAACCTGTGACAACTCGAATTTCCAAGATTCCTATTTCGCATTTATTGCACGTTCATTTATTGTTTAGTTGTTTATTTGCACAATTGATTGCTATGGAATTGTATAGGTTTTGATTCAATGAAGTGTATTGTGTGTTTGTGCATGGTTATGTGTTAATTGTGATAGACTTGTCAAATGCATAAACTTGGTGGTGAAACTGTGAAACTGTTTGAGATGGTGTACTATTGTAAAATATTATAATTAAGGGTGTGTGGAGTTATTAGTGAAACTTATAAGATACTTAACCCTAATCCTTCACTAAACCTCACACAAGAAACCAAAGCACGTACTTCACATTCTCGGGCAATCATCACCATCATCATTGGCAAGATATTCATCACACTTGATTCCTCTCTTTCTCTAGAATCATTCAAGGTAATTGCTTATTGATTATTGTAATACTTGTAAACCCTAATTGATTGCTTGATTATTACCAATTCTTGATTCTTGTAATTCTTGGTAAAACCCTAGTTCTTCATATGATACTCTCTGTGATTATTGATTGGTTTCTGATGATAAGGATATTGAATGTTAATCGATTGCCTGGTGTTTAAGAATACATGATTGATGTGATAACTGAATTGATGCTAGACAGATTCAATGCGATTAGGGTTTTCTCCGTCATGAAGTGTGAAAACGTAACTGATTGAATAATAGAACGTAGCTGTTACAATTGTGATTGCTTGTAGTCTGAGTTTTATGAAATGCATTAAGGATCCGAATTTTATATGATGTTCATGATAGTCTGAGTTTTGTATGAAGATGTGTCCGATCTTTTGTTGCACATGAATGTTGTCTGAGTTTTATAAAGAAAGCATAAAGGTCCGAATTTTTGACAAGTTATCATGCCATCCGAGTTTCATGAATGCTAAAATGGTCCGACTTTTGAAACCCTTATAGTCCGAGTTTTGTATAGTTGTTATGTATCCGAGTTTTGCTTGTAACATTGTCTGAGTTTCCATATGTTGAAGAGTCCGAGTTTTTGTAATGATGACTAAGGGTCCGAGTTTTGGCCCATACCCTAGTCCGACTTTTATGAAGCATGATCATGTCCGACCTTTAACCCTTGGAAGGGTGGTCCGACTTTTTAAACAAAGCTTAAGGGGTCCGAGTTTTCTTTGCAAAGTGGAGAGGGGTTGTCCGACTTTTAACCCCTTGTCACTTGGTCCAACTTTTGACCCCCACCCCCAACATATCCGAGTTTTAATCCCTTGTCTCATGATCCGACTTTTAAACAGGGGAAGCCCCCCCCCCCTTCATCTTTGTCCGAGCTTTTGTATGTTAGGGTTTTATCTGAGTTTTGATTGCCTGTTAAGGGATTAACTGGGTAGGATGTAACTGTGTTACATTTATTAGATATGTACAATTCATGCCAATTGATTAGTCTGGTAAACCGTAAAGGGGTGTTATTGATAAACTACGTTAGATTGTAAATTAAGTTGAACATGTTAACTCCGTTATGACTGTAAAGATGTTAACTCAGTAGACGTGTAACATTGCTAGTGTGTAAATCCTGTTAAGTGTGTTAACTTGGTGAAGTATGTTAACTACATGTTCTTTCTATCGAGCATGAATTGTATGAAGATGGTAATTGGTTGTAATGCCTGCTGTTAACTATTACACACACTTTGTGATGAACTTTGCATGCGAAACCTTACAACATGTACTGACTGTGGACACATGCATACTATAGGATGTGATTGATTATTCGTGAGTAACGGACTTAAACACTAATTAACCCTAGAAGCAATAACATACCGAGCAAATCGAGGTGAGTTCACACTCTTACTAAGGCATGGGATTCCCAAGGGCTTGGGAATGGGATTGAAGGAATGAGGTTGACAAGATTCGTACATACACTGTTACTAGACTACCATACCATCGTCCTCGGTTGTGCAGGACACATACGTAAAACCTACGTATACTTGTGCTATTCACTGTCCTCAGGGTGCGAAGGACACTCACGTAAAACCTACGTGAACTTATACTCACTACTGCCTCGGTTGTGTCAGGCACTTACGTAAAACCTATGTAAACCCCCGCGTACCCCTATCCTCGGTTGTGAAGGATACTTACGTAAAACCTACGTAAACTTGTACGTATTACTGTTCTCGGGATATGTAGAACACTTATGGTTACGAATAGTCTAGTGGTTATACAACATGGGACGCATGTTACCAACGAACTTACTATTACGCACTTACTTACTGTGAAATCGGTCAACTAGTTGTTGATCCTCTGTTGCATGCCTTGCAGGTCGTTAGATACATGGAG
The DNA here is from genome assembly GCF_002127325.2 of Helianthus annuus. NCBI lineage: Eukaryota > Viridiplantae > Streptophyta > Magnoliopsida > Asterales > Asteraceae > Helianthus > Helianthus annuus. Next base: position 127,014,603 of record NC_035444.2, on the reverse strand, counting down.
CTTGCACAGGGAGGGGCTGGTCGTTATGGGCTTGGATCGTGATTGTCTTGTTAAACACTTATGACATGTGATACTTTATTATGATGGGTTTTATTTATGCGCTTCCGCTAAACAGTGATAACTTACTTATGTTTTGGAACACCTTTCATATGGATTTGGTTTGGTTTAATGGCAATTACTTTTACTATATATATTGTTCTATATGATTGGTGGCTTGATCCTGGTCATGTCACGCTCCCAAGCGGCGATACTCCGCAGGTGGATTTTGGGGGTGTGATAGATTGGTATCAGAGCCAGGTTATAGAGAACTTGGTTTTAATATGGGAAAACGTTTTTATTAAAACCAGACTATAACCAGAACAGTGCTCTCAACGATCCACAACGACGCTTCGCTCCACGTGCAAGACTCAACATCCTAGGTAATAAAGTTTATGTTTATTGCCTACTTGCTAGAATTACATAGAACTTTGCTCGTGGTATGCTTAGACTACATTTGCTCACTACTTGTTATTGCTTGAGAACACTTGTGTGCTTACACTCTTCTGTCATCGCACTATTCGCGAACCTTTCTCACTTATGTTGCCTTTGATGTGAAGATCAATGGCCGGACGAATTAACTTGACACAAGCCCAGTTGACGGCTCTTATCAATGAACAAGTTGCTGCCGCACTTGCAGCTGCAAACGTAGGAGGTATACCCTGCAGTCGTAACTCATCCTAGGATCTTTAGATCCTACGTTCCTAATCAACTCTTATGTTTAACCTCATTCTGTTCTTACACATTAGGTCAACACGTTCAGCAACCTGTGTGTACCTTCAAGAACTTCATGGATTGTCGTCCTAGCACGTTCAGTGGCACGGAGGGAGCGGTTGGACTCCTCCACTGGTTTGAAAAGCTCGAGTCTGTGTTCGAGATGTGTGAATGCCCTGAGGCTCGCAGGGTGAAATATGCCACTGGTACTTTAGAGGGGATTGCTCTAACTTGGTGGAACGCACAAGTGCAGATCTTAGGGTTGGCAGCTGCTAACGCCACCCCTTGGAATGATTTCAAGGAACTGATCAAAAGGGAATACTGCACTCGGGAAGACATTTATAAGCTGGAAGATGAACTTTATCATTTGAAAATGACTGGGTCAGAAATTGAAGCATATACCAAAAGGTCAAATGAGCTGGTCGTGCTATGTCCAACTATGGTGGACCCTCCAGTTAAGCGTATTGAGTTGTATCTCAAGGGTTTGGCGCCAGAAATTCAGAGCCATGTGACATCGGCTAACCTTGATAACATCCAGGCTATTTAATGCCTGGCTCATCGCATCACAGATCAGGCAGTGGATCAGAATAGGCTGCCTAAACGTATCAGCGCTACTGCCACCGCTACTACTTCTGCTACACTTGCTACTCCCAGTGACAACAAGAGAAAATGGGATGGGGATTCCAGCAAGGGATCAGCTTCAGTTCAGTCACAGGTTCAACAGCGAAAGACTGATAGTTATCAGAGTCCAAGTCAGCACTCTTCAGGTAGCCACAGGCAGGGCGGATATCGAGGGAACCTCCCAAAGTGTAATAACTGCAACAGACACCACAGTGGCCAGTGTAACAAGGGTCGCTGTCAAAGATGCCTCAAGATGGGTCATGAGGCCAAGGATTGTAGAAGCCCTCGGCCTGCGAACCAGAATAGCCACAAGCGCAGCAGAATCAGCAACAGGGCAACAAGGGGTGTTTTCATTGCGGCGCAGAAGGGCACTTCAAAAGGCACTGTCCTCAGCTAAATAGGAACCAGAACAACAACAATAACAACAATCAGGGAAATGGCAACAACAACAACAATGGTGGGAACAACAACGGCAATGAAGCAAGGGGTCGTGCATTTGTGTTGGGGCAGGGTGATGCCAGAAATGATCCCAACGTAGTTATGGGTAAGTTTCTTCTTGACGACTTTTATGTTACTGTTTTGTTTGATTCGGGTGCGGATACGAGTTATATGTCTTTGAAAATGAGTAAATTGTTAAAACGTGCACCAACACCCCTAAACACCAAACATGTCATAGAACTAGCAAATGGTAAAAGTGTGGAAGCCACGCATGTAGTCAAGGGTTGTAACATCGTTCTAGCGGGTCAGGCCTTCTCGATTGATCTTATTCCAATAGTTCTGGGTAGTTTCGACATCGTCATCGGCATGGATTGGTTATCCAAGCAGCAGGCGGAGATCCTATGCAAGGAGAAGATCATTCGTATTCCTCGTACGGGAAAGGAACCTCTCGAAGTTCAAGGCGACAAGAGTGGTGCTGTGGTTGGCATCATCTCTTTCTTGAAGGCTCAGAAATGCTTACGAAAGGGTCATACGGCTATCTTGGCACTTGTTACTGATGCATCGACAAAGGAGAAAAGAATAGAGGATATTCCAGTTGTACGCGAATTTCCTCAAGTGTTTCCTGAAGATTTACCAGGTCTACCGCCTCATCGTCAAGTCGAGTTTCAAGTCGAGCTAGCTCCAGGAGCAGCACCTATAGCTCGCGCACCGTATCGTTTAGCTCCAACTGAACTGGAAGAACTGTCAAAGCAACTACAAGAGCTCTTGGATAAGGGCTTCTTTATTCGTCCAAGCTCTTTGCCTTGGGGAGCTCCAGTACTATTTGTGAAAAAGAAGGATGGCACTTTCAGAATGTGCATAGATTACCGCGAACTGAACAAGGTCACAGTGAAGAACCGCTATCCTCTTCCTCGTATTGACGACTTATTCGACCAGTTGCAAGGGTCGAGTTACTACTCCAAGATTGATCTAAGGTCCGGTTACCATCAGCTGAGAGTCCGGGATGAGGATGTCTCCAAGACAGCATTTAGAACTCGCTACGGCCATTACGAGTTTCTTGTCATGCCATTCGGGCTTACGAACGCGCCTGCAGTATTCATGGATCTTATGAACAGGGTGTGCAAACCCTATCTTAACAAGTTCGTCATTGTCTTCATCGACGACATTCTGATCTACTCCAAGAGTCAGGAGGAACACGAGCAGCACTTACGACTTATCTTGGAACTTCTTCAAAAGGAGCAATTGTACGCAAAGTTTTCGAAATGTGACTTCTGGCTTCGTGAAGTCCACTTCTTAGGCCATGTGGTGAACAGGGATGGGATTCATGTCGATCCATCCAAGGTAGATTCGATCAGGAATTGGCCAGCGCCTCGCACTCCAACGGAAATACGCCAATTCTTGGGTTTGGTGGGGTAGTACAGACGATTTATTAAAGACTTCTCCAAGATCGCACAGCCGCTCACTATGTTGACACAGAAAGGTGTTACTTATCGTTGGGGTAATACACAAGAAACTGCTTTTCAGTACCTGAAGGATAGATTATGCAGCGCACCTATTCTCTCATTGCCAGAGGGCACAAATGATTTTGTGGTCCATTGTGACGCATCGATACAGGGGCTTGGTTGTGTATTGATGCAGCGAGATAAAGTTATTGCCTACGCTTCGCGGCAACTCAAGGTTCATGAACGGAACTACACGACGCACGATTTAGAGCTGGGAGCTGTTGTTTTCGCGCTTAAGATATGGCGACACTACCTGTACGGTACCAAGTGCACTATTTACACTGATCACAGGAGTCTCGAGCATATCTTCAAGCAGAAGGAACTGAGCATGCGTCAACGACGATGGGTCGAGTTACTTAACGATTATGAATGCGCCATCAACTACCATCCAGGCAAGGCCAATGTTGTGGTTGACGCTCTCAGTCGAAAAGACACTCTACCTAGGCGTGTACGAGCTTTGCAGCTCACTATTCAGTCTGATCTTCTTGCACAGATACGAGATGCTCAGGTGGAAGCATAGAAACCAGAAAACGTCAAGGCTGAAGCCTTACGCGGCTCAAGGCAACGATTAGAACAAAGGGAAGACGGCGTCTACTATGTAACAGGACGTATTTGGGTTCCACTATATGGCGGTTTACGAGAACTTGTGATGGATGAAGCTCATAAGTCTCGCTACTCGGTACATCCAGGTTCGGATAAAATGTACCACGACATCAGAACTACATACTGGTGGCCTAGCATGAAGGCCCACATTGCAACTTACGTCGGCAAATGTTTGACTTGTGCGAGAGTCAAGACAGAGTACCAGAAACCCTCAGGCCTACCGCAACAACCCAGGATACCACAGTGGAAATGGGAAGAAATTTCCATGGATTTTGTTACTGGCCTGCCTAGATCTCAGCGTGGGAATGATACTATATGGGTGATCGTGGATCGACTCACCAAGTCTGCACACTTCCTCGCTATTAAGGAAACGGATAAGTTCTCCACCCTCGCCGACGTTTATCTTAAAGAAGTTGTTTCGAGGCACGGGGTGCCCACCTCTATCATTTCGGATCACGATGCACGATTCATGTCAGAACTATGGCAAGCTATGCACAAAGCTTTTGGCTCTCGGTTAGATATGAGCATGGCTTATCACCCTCAGACAGATGGGCAGTCTGAGCGCACGATCCAAACCCTAGAAGACATGCTTTGGGCATGTGTTATTGATTTCGGCAACAGCTGGGAAAAACACCTCCCTTTAGTGGAGTTTTCGTACAATAACAGTTATCACACTAGCATACAAGCCGCTCCATTCGAGGCATTGTACGGACGTAAATGTCGGGTTTTAATCCCTTGTCTCATGGTCCGACTTTTAAACAGGGGAAGCCCCCCACCCCCCTTCATCTTTGTCCGAGCTTTTGTATAATAGGGTTTTATCTGAGTTTTGATTGCCTGTTAAGGGATTAACTGGGTAGGATGTAACTGTGTTACATTTATTAGATATGTACAATTCATGTCAATTGATTAGTCTGGTAAACCGTAAAGGGGTGTTATTGATAAACTACGTTAGATTGTAAATTAAGTTGAACATGTTAACTCCGTTATGACTGTAAAGATGTTAACTCAGTAGACGTGTAACATTGCTAGTGTGTAAATCCTGTTAAGTGTGTTAACTTGGTGAAGTATGTTAACTACATGTTCTTTCTATCGAGCATGAATTGTATGAAGACGGTAATTGGTTGTAATGCCTACTGTTAACTGTTATACACACTTTGTGATGAACTTTGCATGTGAAACCTTACAACATGTACTGACTGTGGACACATGCATACTATAGGACGTGATTGATTATTCGTGAGTAACGAACTTAAACACTAATTAACCCTAGAAGCAATAACATACCGAGCAAATCGAGGTGAGTTCACACTCTTACTAAGGCATGGGATTCCCAAGGGCTTGGGAATGGGATTGAAGGAATGAGGTTGACTAGATTCGTACATACACTGTTACTAGACTACCATACCATCGTCCTCGGTTGTGCAGGACACATACGTAAAACCTACGTATACTTGTGCTATTCACTGTCCTAAGGGTGCGAAGGACACTCACGTATAACCTACGTGAACTTATACTCACTACTGCCTCGGTTGTGTCAGGCACTTACGTAAAACCTACGTAAACCCCCGCGTACCCCTATCCTCGGTTGTGAAGGATACTTACGTAAAACCTACGTAAACTTGTACGTATTACTGTTCTCAGGATATGTAGAACACTTATGGTTACGAATAGTCTAGTGGTTATACAACATGGGAAGCCCCCACCAATAGAACGTACTATTGGCCCAGTAGAGCCACATGTTACCAACGAACTTACTATTACGCACTTACTTACTGTGAACTCGCTCAACTAGTTATTGATCCTCTGTTGTATGCCTTGCAGGTCGTTAGATGCATGGAGCTTGCACAGGGAGGAGCTGGTCGTTGTGGGCTTGGATCGTGATTGTCTTGTTAAACACTTATGACATGTGATACTTTATTATGATGGGTTTTATTTATACGCTTCCGCTAAACAGTGATAACTTACTTATGTTTTGGAACACCTTTCATATGGATTTGGTTTGGGTTAATGGCAATTACTTTTACTATATATATTGTTCTATATGATTGGTGGCTTGATCCTGGTCATGTCACGCTCCCAAGCGGCGATATTCCGCATGTGGATTTTGGGGGTGTGACACAACCGAACAACCGGACTATACCTGGAACATAAAAATATTACCATTTACATTGTTTATCTTTTTCTGAGCCAGTTAGGGTCCCTGAATACCCTAACACCCGCTATAATGCACAACACATTAGTAACCGAGTTAAGTTCCTAACTTAACTTAACTAACCTAACTATGTCCTAACTAAATGGTTGAAATTGAACCAAGACCCCCCCCCCTCTCTAACCGAACCGTCCCCAAGGGGGACACCCCTTTGTACTTTGTGATTAAAATAATCAAACATGTCTAATATCTATTAGACACATAATCCCTTGGTTAATGTTGGAAGACTTTTCCTATAAGATCAAGCCATAACACATCATTCTTACACTCATCACAACTCATAACACACACACTCCCTCTCCTTTCCAAAGCTCTCGGCCGAACATCCCCTTCCCCATCCATCCATCTTTCGATCTTGATCTTGCAATTTCAAGTGACTACAAGTGTGGAGGATCACATACGAGGAAGCTTGGTGCATTCGGAAAGTGAAGGACCTCTTCTCATTGCTTTTATCCACTCATTCTTCGACTCGAATCTTCCCTAGCCTCGAGCTAGTAGTAAGTCTCTTGAAACACACTCTCGATCTATTTTAAAGTGGTTAAAATGAAATATGACGGTTAAAACTCGTGAACATACAAGATGAAGTGTTAAAAGTCTACTAAAATGATGAATATGTTGGTTAATAGCACAAGGGTTGTGTAAATCTTGTAAGATTTGTTTTGTGTAACTATTTAGTGCCGATCTATGTTGTGGTAGCTCAGATCATCGTCTAACCCGGATTGGTCATGATCATGGATCATGACATAGAGTTTGTTTAAGTGTAAAAAGGGTTAAGTGATGAAACTCTACCACACACCAAAGATGAACTTGTGTAAAATCGATTTTACTTATGAAATAGTGTTTAAAACTAGTAGATCTACGGATCTACAAGTGGTATTTTCAAAGGACCAAGTGTCAAAGAAATCATATTCTCTAAAACCGGATCTTTCATGAACAAAGATGATTTTTGTAAACACACAAGTGTGTAAACACTTGTGTAACACTAAGTTTCGACAAAGAACTAGTTTTGTCAATTTTTACAAGAAGTTGTAAAGATAGAATTTCTTTAAAAGCGAGGTTTTTACGAAACCGGATTGATTTATATAAAGATCCACTAAAAGTAATGGGATTTACTTCATATTTTTGGATAAACTACAAGTTCATGTGATTTTTGCGATTTACATATATATTGACTAGTTTGATGCTTTGGACATTGTTTTGGTTGAATAAGAAAATTGTTGGTTTGATTTATAAAAGAAAATGATACGCTTGAAAGCGTGGCCACCTCCAGTTACAGGGGAAACTCTAGCGAAATTTTTACAAAAACCTAACACTTAGGATTATTTTCACTACAAGTGTTAAAAATACATTTTAGACTTGTTTTCGAATCATAGATTTCGCCACGACTTTATTTACAAAATATCGGAGGTGGGATTTCACAAAATAAAACTCGATAAAAATATATATTTAGTATATATTTTCATAACAACACTCGTGAATCTTTATGATTATTTTGTGAACTATACAAATATTATTTTTAGGGTAAAAATAATATTACCGTGTTAACGACTCCAAAATACTACAAACGCCTCTACGATAAATATTTAAGTTACAACGGTATAGTTAATACCACCCGACCTTTAAAACGTAACTTACGCATTTTAAAATATTTATGAACGCGTATTTTGCAAGGTATTATTTTGGAAAATCATGTGAAATAAAATATAATATTTTTGAGAAAAATATTTATATTTTGGAGTTAGAAATAAAATATATTTTAAGTGAGACTTAATAATATATTTTAAATTTTACGAACGCACATGTATTAAATCCCCCATCATTGGGAAGGAAAATAATTACCAAGTATTTACAAAAAGTAAACACGAAATAGTTGTCTAACTATTTCCCAAAAACTTTAAACCATAAAGCTAAGGCACGGCCATCCGTCTAATAGAGTTAGTACGTGTAGATCGTCGCACAGCTGCTTGACCAGGAGATATACGTGGTAGAGACGCACCACGGTGAGTTCATATCCCCCTTTTCTCTTAACTGTTTTCAGTTTTCTAAACTGCGGTGGTGAAATACATGTTACTTTGATTACGAGTACTTTACACATGGTATGATTAGCGTAAGGAGGGTTACTACTTAGATCATGTGATTGGGTAGGCGGAAACTTGAGGCCATTAATCCTCAGGGTAGGACCGAGGGACAGGAGCGGTAGATCTATCTGGGTGTAGCGAGCCTAGCCCCAGGCCCAACAGTACGGACCTCGGGGTGACTTTGTGCCCAACGCATAAATCCGCTAGGTTTGAGTCTTCCTACTTGCACTTCACAAATATCAATGGCCTTGCAAACCATTGGTGATCTCTTTATTTCCTTATTTGCTACATACCAGGATTTTTATACTTACAAAGGTTTTACTTACTCGCTACGCATGAACTCGCTCAACATTATTGTTGATTTTTTCCAACTTACATGTATTTCAGGGAATTAAAGGATCTGGCGCGATATGACACGTTTTCCCGCTGCACTAGTTTCGAGGTCATCCGAGTTTAAGGGATGTGACTTTTTCCGGGACGAGTCACAGTTCTTAAACTGTGTTTATTTCTTGTTGGTGTTGTGTCGTTTGAACACTGTTTATGTTGTTAGGATGTAATTTCCGTTAAGACAATGTTGTGGTTCCTTACTTTTCAAACTTAATTTAATGGATGATCTTGCATGGTTTTTATTTCATATAGCTTGTTATGATTAAGCTATGGTATTAAGAAGTCACACCAAATTAACCACGCTTCCGCAAAGCCAGGGTGTGACAGGCGGTTGCTAATGCCACCCCATGGAATGGCTTCAAAGAGTTGATCAAAGAAGAGTACTGCAGTCGTGACGACATCCACAAGCTGGAGGTGGAATTCTTCAATTTGAAGATGACGGGGTCTGAGATCGAGGCATACACGAAGAGGTCAAACGAGCTGGCCATCTTGTGTCCTACAATGGTGGACCCTACCATCAAACGTATTGAGTTGTACCTCAAGGGTCTTGTACCAGAGATTCAGAGTTACGTAACCTCAGCTAATCTTGGCACCATTCAACAAATCATCAAGTTGGCTCACCGTCTCACCGATCAGGCAGTTGAGCAGAACAGGCTGCCCTAACTTATTAGTGCTGCTACTTCTGATGCTCCCAATGATAATAAGCGCAAGCGGGATGGAAATTTGGGTAAAGGTTCTACTTCAGCTCAGTCCCAGCAGCGAAAGACAGATGAGTACAGGAGCCCCAGTTAGCAGTCTTCTGGAAATCAAGGTCAGGGTGGGTACAAGGGAAATCACCGCAAATGTAATCGCTGTAACTTGCACCACAGCGAGCCATGTAGTAAAGGCAACTATCATCGATGCAACAAGCCTGGTCATGTTGCAAGGGATTGCAGGAGTCAGCGTCCAGCGAATCAGAACTGGCAGCAACAGCAAGCCCCACCAAATCAACGCCAGCAGCAGCAACAACAAGGTAACAACAAAGGGTGCTTTCAATGTGGTGCTGAGGGCCATTTCAAGAAAGACTGCCCCCAGCTAAATCAGAACCAGAACAACAACAATAAGGGGAATGGAAACGACAATGGGGGAAACAACAATGGTAATGGGGCAAGGGGTCGTGCGTTCGTGATTGGTCAGGGTGATGCAAGGAACGATCCCAACGTTGTGACGGGTAAGTTTCTTCTGGATGATTTCTTTGTTACCGTTTTATTTGATTCGGGTGCCGATACTAGCTACGTGTCCTTAAAAGTTAGTCAGATGCTTAAGCATACTCCAACACTTTTGAACACCAAGCACCTCGTAGAGTTAGCGAATGGTAAAAGTTTAGAGGCTACACATGTAGTTGAGGGTTGCAAGCTTGTCATTGCCGATCAGACCTTTTCTATCGACCTCATTCCTATCGTTCTGGGTAGTTTGACGTTGTCATTGGGATGGATTGGTTATCTCAACACCAAGCAGAGATTATTTGCAAGGAGAAAATCGTCCGTATCCCTCGTTCTGGTAAAGAACCCCTCGTGATTCGTGGTGACAAGGGTGGTGCTGTTGTAGGCATCATCTCTTTCCTGAAGGCCCAGAAGTGTTTGCGCAAGGGCCACCCCGCTATTCTAGCCCTCGTTTCTGATTCATCCATGGAAGAAAGGACGATAGAAGACATACCTATTGTACGCGACTTTCCTGAGTTATTTCCTAAGGAATTACCTGGTCTTCCGCCTCATCGCCAAGTTGAGTTTCAAATCGAGCTAGCTCCTGGAGCAGCACCAGTAGCTCGAGCACCATATCGTCTAGCTCCATCAGAACTCGAAGAACTTTCCACGCAACTACAAGAACTCTTGGAAAAGGGTTTCATATGTCCTAGCTCTTCGCCTTGGGGAGCTCCGGTGTTATTCGTGAAGAAGAAGGACGGTACCATCAGAATGTGTATTGACTACCGTGAACTCAACAAGGTGACCGTGAAAAATCGTTATCCTCTTCCACGCATTGATGATTTGTTCGACCAGTTGTAAGGTTCGAGTTATTACTCTAAGATTGATTTGAGATCGGGCTACCATCAGCTGAGAGTCCGAGAGGAAGACGTCTCCAAAACAACATTCAGAACTCGTTACGGCCATTACGAGTTTCTAGTTATGCCTTTCGGATTAACGAATGCACCCGCGGTCTTCATGGATCTCATGAACCGAGTGTGCAAGCCTTACCTGGATAAGTTTGTCATAGTGTTCATCAACGACATCCTGATCTATTCTAAGAGTCAGGAGGAACACGAGCAACATCTGAGGCTTATTCTAGAACTTCTTCGAAAAGAGCAGTTGTATGCCAAGTTTTCGAAATGTGACTTCTGGCTTCGCGAAGTCCACTTTCTAGGCCATGTGGTAAACAAGGATGGAATTCATGTTGATCCATCCAAGGTTGATGTAGGTCCCCTTGTTTGTATGGATCTTTCACAGAATTGTCAATCCGATCAAATCCTCTTGATCAGAATATAGTAGAATGAGTAGAAACAGAAAATCACTTTCAACTGGGGTTCTATTGATTATCAAACTAAAGTATTACAATCAATTAAACCCTAATTCGTCCAAGCTCTAAGCCTTTCACGAAATTGCTAGAACTCTCATGAAATTACTCTCACAAACTCTGTTTTGGCTGATTAACCTAAACCCTAAAGCCTAACCTTGTTTATATAACACATGGTTTACAACTTGGGCTAGGGTTTACTACATGGGCAATTCCAATTCGTCCCCTATGACCCAAACTGGGTTTTGTTTAGCCCAAACTCAATTATCTCACTAATACAAAGCTAAACCCGCTAACTGTTTATCGTTTAACTAATTATAAGATATCCAAAGACCAAATCTAAGTTGTTGTCATAGAATATGCACCAACAAACTCCCCCTTGACAATAGCTTCATAAAATAACTTTGTCTTCAGTCTTCTTGCAATCTTCATGTAGTCTTGCACTGTCTTTGGTCTTTGGATAACTTCAGCTTCAATAGCCTCTGTCAGCAACAGACTCCCCCTAAGCTGATGCATCCAATCACTAAATCTTCAAAACGTTAGCACTTGAGTAAACTCCAGTTTAGCATTTGCACAACAATCTTCAAACTCTTCAATCTTGTCTGCAATGTAGAAAGGAGGTTATACCATGCATCCAATCAAACTCTCATCTTCTCAGCAACAAACTGCTTCAATCTGTATACTATAAAACAAACATCTCGAGAAACCATAAGAATTTTTCAACATAGTTAAGTAAATTATTATTTTTCAAGAGACAGTTAAACTGTATCACAGATTAAGCCTTTTCAATTTCATCACCAACACGCAAAACTTTTTGTTCAACACACAAGAACCCGCATGATTTAAAATTTTGAACTCACTTTCTAACACCGTCTCCCCCTATCAGTAACAATTCCTCCTTTTTGTATTTTTATTTTTTCTGAAAGCAAGTAAATACAAAAGCAATAAACACTCTATTTTTGTGAGAATCACTGGTAAGAAGATCATATCAGCACAATCAAACTGTTTCACACAATTAGATAATTCTTTATTTAATTTTTCATGAAAAGCAGTTCAAGACGATTACCAGTATGTTTGTCCACTTAAACAAAATGCATGAACATTTCAAGTTCCATTACCATATGATACGTTAAGGTAATTTTAATATACTGAAATACTAGTGTGTCTCACTTCAGGATATACCCACGCGATCAAGGTATGCACAAAGATTCATCGTAGTAGGTGAGTATACTGAATTCATCCGTTTTGTTTTTCAACGATAGATAATTGGTGAACAGGTCAGTACTTCCGTACAGCAGAGAGACCAAAATATCTTATCGAGGGCTAAGACAAATACCATTTTTTGGTACGATTTATGCATTTTGCACTTGTTGAATGACTATCTATGAGAGCTTCTTCATTTATGGGATTTGGCATTTTTTGCTCTTTTAAGATATCCTGGGTGTGTCAAGGTCAGCATGTATCTGGATGCAGCAGAAGGACACCCCTGATATCCCCGGATGAAATAACAGTATAAAGACCCAAAACCTTAGATTTTGGCAATCTATCAACGCAAGATTTAAGGTCATTAAACCATACACCACTTATGTGTTCCCCACTCATATTCAGTTCGTTTAAGTTTATATCACATTGGTAAGTTGATTATTTCATGCTTTTTGCCTACTGGTACATCATATGATGAAGCTGCTATCACTCTTAAGCAATTTAGGTTCAATTTCAGCGTGACAGTCTAATTTGCTGATGTACTATCATTTTTTCTTTTTCACACAGTGATAACTCATTTTTGATTTTTTTTATGTTTTTGATTTTTCAATTTTTTTTTGTATTTTTGATTTTTAAGAAAACAGTAAACTATTTACAAAATTCTTATGAAAAACCACTTATTCAGGATTCCTCATCCCATTGAGTTCGACTAAATGTTCAAAGCGAGCCCTGTCAAATGCTTTAGTATAAAGATCTGCCAGGTTATCTTCTGTGCCGACTCGATGTAATTCAATTAGTCTCTTTTCAGCATAATCCCGTATAAAATGATGACGTATGTCAATATGTTTTGTGCGACTGTGTTTCACGGGATTATTAGTTATTGAAATTTTGTGGCGTTATTGTCTATCATAATAGGAGTACGAGTGAAATCCAAACCGTAATCGCGCATCTGCTGTTGTATCCAGAGAACCTGAGAGCAGCGGCTACCCACAGCAATATATTCAGCTTCACACGTAGAGGTAGACACACAAGATTGCGTCTTGCATTGCCAAGACACAATCCTGCCTCCTAAGAACTGACAACCACCTGTTGTAGACTTTCTGTTTGACTTGCATCCTCCAAAGTCTGAATCAGTGTAAGCAACAAACGTCAAATCACTATCAGCTGGATACCACAACCCAAGTTTAGGTTTCCTCTTCAACTAACGAAGAATCCGCTTCACTGCTTTCATGTGAGACTCCTTTGGATTAGCCTGATATCTGGCACACAAGCATACGGCAAACATGATGTCGGGTCTTGAAGCAGTCAAGTACATTAGAGAACCAATCATTGCCATGTATTGAGTAGGATCAACGTCTTCAGTGCTTTCGTGATCTGGGCCAAGATTGTGATTTTCACATATGGGTGTGTTGAAAGTAGAGCAATCGTTCATTTTGAACCGACTCAAATTGTCATACACATACTTAGTTTGATGAATAAACATCTCATCCTCCTTCTGTTCAACTTGTAATCCCAGAAAGTAAGACAGCTCACCCATAGCACTCATTTCGAACTTGCTCTTCATCACCTGCTCGAACTCTTTACACATGTTTTCATCAGATGACCCAAAGATGATGTCATCCACGTACACCTGTACCAGCAGAAAATCTTCCTTCTTTCTCTTGATGAACAGTATACTGTCAATCTGACCTCTTTCAAAACCATTCTTGATCAGATGTGTAGACAGTGTCTCGTACCACGCCCTGGGAGCTTGATGTAATCCATACAAAGCCTTATCAAGCTTGTACACCCGATCTGGATAATCTGGATCAACGAACCCATCTGGTTGTGAGACATACACCACATCTTGGACTTTCCCGTAAAGAAACGCACTCTTCACGTCTAGTTGGTAAACTTTGAAGCCCTTGAATGTTGCGAAAGCTAGAAACAAACGAATTGCCTCTAACCTTGCCACTGGCTCAAGCACTTCATTGTAATCTATCCCTTCTTGCTGATTGAAACCTTTGATAACCAATCGAGCCTTGTTTCGCGTGAGTATTCCTCTTTCATCCTTCTTGCACCTAAATACCCATTTAGTGCCAATCTCTCTTTCACCTTTAGGAAGGTCCACTAACTCCCAAACCTTCAACTTAGCAAACTGGGCCAATTCCTCTTGCATACCTTCAACCCATGAATTGTCTTTAAGAGCCATATGAATGTTCTTCGGCTTCTCTTGGGAAATGAAGCAACTATACAAGCACTCATTCACAATCCTAGTCTTCTCAATCAAAACAAATAACCCTGTATTCGCTGCTATGCTTCTTCTTGTCTGAACACCTGCAGTAGGATCTCCAAGTATCATGTCAACTGGATGATCTCTATTTGCTTGTGTAGTAGCAACCGCATCGACTTCTAGATTGTCACCCAGGTTTGATCCAACCTCCCCTTGAATGTTTTGATTAGCAAACGGATTAATGAAGTCCTCCCCCTGATTGGGTTCGGGTTCACTATCACTTGAATCAGTATCAGCAGCACCTTGGGAAGTTTCTGCAGCATCTGTCATATCAACATTCGATCTAGGCATGAACTCGCCTTCATCATCTCCATTTATCACTGTTTGAATCAGCTGAGACTCATCTGCATTGGAAAACTCAGGAATATTAAATGATTTAAAAATGCTTTCATAATCATATAATATAGCTGGTCCACTCGTTGATTGTTGAGGTTTGTAGGAAGTAATTTCCACATTAAACACAACCTCAATTTTACTAGTTTTTAGATTAAAAACCCTTTTATTCGGTGTGCCAGGCACGTAACCTAGAAAGTAGCCATCGTCAGCCACCTCACCGAATTTTTGTTTATCTTTATTACGCACAATGGTGCAGGGTAATCCAAATGGTTCAAAGCCTTCTAAGTTTGGCTTTTTGTTAAACATCAACTCATGACAAGTTTTGTTAAAACGTTTAACAGTCAAAACTTTGTTTAGGACGTAGCAAGCTGTATTCACAGCTTCTCCCCAGAAAAGAACTGGTAGCTTAGAACCTGAAAGCATCGTCCTAGCGGCTTCAATCAACGTCCTGTTTTTCCTCTCAGCGACTCCATTCTGTTGAGGCGTATAAGGAGCAGAATAGTGATGTTCAATCCCCTTGCGAAGACAATAGAGATCCAGAATACGATTCTTAAACTCCGTGCCATTATCACTCCTTATCCTCTTGATCTTTGCATCGTGGACGTTTTCCAATTTTGTAAAAAGATCTATCAACATCTTTGATGTCTCATCTTTTGTACCTAAAAAGAAAACCCATGAATAACGTGAGTAATCATCAGTGACAACTAAACAATAGTACTTTCCACCTATGCTCCTCACGTTCACTGGACCGAATAAATCCATGTGAAGTAATTCGTAAGGGGCATCTATGGAATTTACTGTTTTAGACTTATGAGGTTTCTTGTGTTGTTTTCCCTTTTGACATGGTAGACATTTATCTTCCACTTCAAACCTCTGCATTGGAACCCCTTTCACTAGCTCATTTTTAACAAGGTAATTCATTTTTCGATTGTGAATATGGGCCATGCGTCTGTGCCACAACATTGATTCAGTTTCAGATGCTTTTGATAGTAAACACGCCACCACAGCAGTCGGATCCTTAGCACCCATGTCCATGACATAAGTGTCATTTCTCCTTGGCGCTCGCATCACTATCCAATCGTCCGGAATCACCAAACCTGGTTTCAACACTAATGCTTCATTCTTGGTAAAATGGACCGAGTGACCTTTGTCGCAGACTTGTGACACGCTCATCAGATTGTGTTTAAGCTGCTCAACATAATTCACTTTGTCCAGTGTGATCTTCCCATTGGTCACTTTTCCTCGTCCTGTAATTCTACCACCTTTAGCACCCGCAAAATTCACATGTCCTCCATCATATTCTTCAAACTCAGTCAACAATCTCGCATCCCCCGTCATGTGCCTGGAGCAGCCACTATCAACATACCATAAGTTGATAATCCTCCTTAGCAGCTCCTGCACACACCAACCAAGAAATTAGTTAGATTGGGGGACCCAAGCCTTAATGGTCTTGGGTCGTCCAAATTCACCAACCACTGGAACATCCATCCAATATCCATTAATCCTAACTGGAGTCTTGGATCTCAGACCTGTTGATGGAATTTGATTTTGATTTCCACTAGGTCTTTGGTCCTGAGGGTTCCTATATGTGTTGGACTATTTGACCTTTGAAAATTTTGGTTTTGATACCTTGAATTTTGATTCCAAGAAGCATTATTGTTGTAATTTCTAAAGCCATTGTTATAAAAAGTTCGACCACCATTATTTTGGTATCCATTTTGATATTGACCTTGACTTCTGAAATTATTTGAATTATTATTGTTCATTCTTGGTGAACAGCTTCTAGGTCTCTCAAATCTGCCTGGTGGAGATCTAGGCTGAAATCTTGGTTGATTTCTTTGAAAATGAGGAACTTGTGGAGTTCCTTTTTCAGCCTTATCTTCACCAACAGCAACATTCTCTGGTTGCTTAGGCGTTGATTTCTTTGGAGAGTTGGACTCTCTCACTTGCTTATAACCACTCTTCTCTGGTGACTTCTCTCTTTTCCTTTCACTCACTTGTGCTTCACTCTTTTTTGTTAGGACAGCAGCTTGCCACATGTCCTTTGGTGTGACATTTGAAGCACTTCTTATCTGAAGCCTTTGAACTAGATTCAGGTTGTGATGATGATGCCTTAGAAGAATCTGGTTTAGTTTGCTTAGTTTCAGAATTTTCTTTGTTCTTGTTTTTAGCAAACTCTACATTAGATTCGTTTTCAATAACAGCTGTTTCATTTTTCATGTCACTTCCTTGAACAAAATTAATATGTTTAACAACAGTTGGATTCTTATTCTTAGGATGTGAAGTTTTCTTTTTCAAAACTGGTTTGATGTTATCATTCTTCTTAGCAATGTCACACGCAGACTCATCACCTCAATTTGCTGTGGAACTACTTGGTGCTGTTGACATAAACTTTTTTAGCTCATCTTCATCAGGTAGGAATGAATAATCATGACTAGGAGAAGGTGGGACTTCATTAAAGCCCTGGAATCCCAAACTACTCTTGTCATTACTTTTCTTTAACCCACCCATCATGTGTTTCATAACAAAAGTAGAGTCCCTGAATTGACCTAGTTTCTTTTCAAGTTCAACAACTTTGAGTTGTGCATCTGACAACTCTTTGCATTTTTCAGAAATCTCTTTTGTTTTCTCAGCCATCATTTCATGAGCTAAGTCTATAACTTGAAGTTTTTCATTTAATTTGCAGGTTACGGCTTCAATTTCACTTTCATAACCTTTTATTTTCTTCAAGTATGACGTTTCATTTCTTTTAGCAAAAAAATTTTATTCTTTAATGTTAGACATCTCACTTACCAAACTTTTTTTTTGTGTGGACAGCCTATCAACTTCACCCTGTAGTTCACGACATTTTAAGCACACAGAATTAGATTTTACCTATCCTGTTTGTTTATGAAGGTTGGCCATTAGAGCCGCAAGCTGAGCTTCCATTCTCTTGTATTTTGCATCCTTTTCTTCAGCTTCCCTTTCATGGTCAGACTTTTTCTTTTTCCCTTCTGCAATCGTTGTCTAATCACTCTTTTGTTCTTAAGCTTTATTCTCTATCTTCACCTCAGCATCCATTTTCACTTCAGCAGCTTCAACATCTTCAACTGGCACTATCTCAGCCATGAATGCCTGAGTGGCATTATCATTATCTTCAAGATGAATACTCCAATCATAAGTACCTTCTCTTGCTGTAGAGATCAAAGCCTTTGAGCTAGAGTTGTTTGATGCATTCCTGTTGTTTGAACTCTGACTCGAAGTCTCTTGCTTTTGTTTTTGACATTCCCTAGCAAAATGCCCATAACTTTGACAGTTAAAGCACCTCACTTTGGTCTTGTCGAAACCAACAGACCTCCCCACAAACTTCTTTCTTGTTCTGTTCATGAATCTCTTCACTCGCCTAGAAATCATGGCCATCTGCCATTGTAAATCCATCTCTTCAAGATCATCAGGGTCAATCTGATCATAATCTTCATCTAAAGTAGCAGGATCAGATATCTTCCCCTGAATATAGTTCTCATAAGATGCAACGAATGAAGCAAGTAGAGCAAGATGTTCTTCAGCAGACTTCACACTCATTGGCATTGACTTTGTACTACTACTATGCTTAGAAGCTGATGTTCCCTTGGCTCCTGTCGATCCTCCTGAAGCAGCTACAAAACAAACATCACCATCCTCATTCACTGTGACCTGCTAATTTTCACACGATAGAAAAGCAGTAGTGTCACACCCCCAAAATCCACACGCGGAGTATCACCGCTTGGGAGCGTGACTGACCAGGATCAAGCCACCAATCATATCGAACACAACATTTAATAATAAAAGTAGATAATGTAATTCAACAAGACATGATTGATGTTCAAAACCAAACATTATTTAAGTGGCGGAAGCATGTAAGTAAACCCAACATAAATAATAATGTATGAAAGTCATAAGTGTTTAATTAAACATTCATGATCCATGCTCCACAACGACCTGCCCCTCCCTGTGCAAGCTCTATGTATCTAACGACCTGCAAGGCATGTATGTCACACCCCCAAAATCCACCTGCGGAGTATCACCGCTTGGGAGCGTGACTGACCAGGATCAAGCCATCAATCAAATTGAACATAACATAATATAAATAAGATAATACGTAAAACCCAAGTCAATACGATTGATGTTCTAAACCAACATAGTATCAATAGCGGAAGCGTAATAATAAGAATCCAAAGTATGGAAATGTAAACCAAGGTAATAATAAGTTTGATTGTTTAAACGTTTTAACATGGCATCCACGACCCATGCTCCACAACGACCTGCTCCTTCCTAGTGCAAGCTCCATAAGTACCTAAGGTCCTGCAAGGCATGCAGCGACGAGTCAACAACTAGTTGAGCGAGTTCACAGTTAACAGTTCAGTAATAGTATAGTGTGAGTAGTAGTATGTTCGTTCGTTATGTCATGTATCGTATTAGTTTCCATCGCGGCCTCCCAGGCAGGTATGCGAAGATATTAGGGGATGTTCCTCCCGAGTATTCTAGACTAGGTTTGTTTGTATCGCGGCCTACCAGGTAGGTGTGCGAAGATTAGCAGATTTCAGTTCGCGGCCTTCCAAAGGCAGGTGTGCGAAGTCAGTCATAATATCGCGGCCAACCCTTGGCAGGTGTGCGAAGATCAGTTCAATAAGTGTTACTAGTCTAGTCGTATTCTTATCGTTAGGTTCTATCAACTGAGTATGTACAATAGTTCATCAAATCCCATTCCCACCCGGGAACCCCATGCCTTGGCTGTGTGAACTCACCTTGGTTTGCTCGGTATGCTATGTTATGTGTTCTCAAGTAATCAGTCAAGTCCTATTGTATGCACGTGTAATAAATCAGTTCATGTTCGAAATGATACGCAGGGAATCTATGTCACAAAGCGTTTGACAGTTAACATCATGTATCACATAAACAGCTAATCACATTCATGCAGCTTAGGCTTTACATTCAGGGCTTTTCTCAGTTTGTTTTAACTCTATTTTTCATCCACAGTCTTAGTAATTGTAACCGTGTTACAAAGTTGCTCAGAATTACAGAACTAGCATGCGTAGAAAGGTTTACATACATAACAGTGTTATCACATCACAGTGTCATCATACTAACAGATAATGAAACTCAGACTAGGTTAACAAGCATGGGAGTTAGCATATTGAACAACCTTGGATATCACTTAATCTACAAAAGTCGGACAACCCTATGCACATAATTTTCATAAAATTCGGACAGGGAGTGGGGGTTTGGGGCCATGAAACTCGGACAAGGGTAAGGGTAAACAACCCTCACAAACTCGGACCATATGGGTTTTCACTTTGCAAGGTCGGACAAGGGGTGTGGGGTGTTAAAGTCGGACAAGAGGTTATGGGGTTAAAAGTCGGACCCCCATACCCCATGTCAAAACTCGGACACTGATCCACTTCTAAGAAACTCGGACACCCCCTTAGATTGCATCAAGAACTCGGACCTATCAATTGCATCAAGAACTCGGACCTATCAATTGTTTAAGAACTCGGACCTATCAATTGTTTAAGAACTCGGACTTCTAACAGTCACAAAAGTCGGACTTAATTCCATTTACAAATTCGGACCAGGACATGCACATTAAAACTCGGACATACCTGCATGATCATCATATAGTTCGGACCTTCATCTATATAGATAAAACTCGGACCTTTTGTTTACATGAAAGTCGGACAATGCATGATGTTGATAATATTCGGACTCTTTTCGTCATATAAAACTCGGATCCATTTGTATTATACAAAACTCAGACAACTAGCAATCACAATTGAAACAGTTACGTTCTATCATTCCATCAGTTACGTTTCAGTATTCATACGATCGTGAATCCTCATTTTCTATAATATTTACAGTACGATAATCTTAATCAAAATCAATGATTTTAGCACATCACGTATCCAATCATCATCAGGCAGTCGATTATACAACCAATCAATAACATTATCACAATAGACAGAATCAAATCAACAACTACAGAACTAGCATGAGAAGAACTAGGGTTTACAATAATCACAAGAATCAAGGATTAATAACAATCAAACAATCAATACTAACAACCAAGAATGATTAAGCAATTACCTTGATTGATTCCAAATGGATTGAAAGATCAAACTTGATGCAAAAGACTTGTGAAACCAAGAATGATGAGAAGATGGTTGTAGAGAGGATTAGAGGAGGTGAAAGTACGTGTTTTGATTCTTTGTGAATGATTAGAGAATGATTAGGGTAGGAGATTAGGGTTAAGAATCTCTAGGATTTCACTAATTACCCTCTACCTCCCTAAGTATCATATGTTACACATGTACACCATCTCATAACAATTTCATAATTTCACCACCAAGTTCATATATTTACCAATTTCACAATTAACAAACAACCATGCACAATCACACAATCAAAACATATATAATTCCATGGCAATCAATTGTGCAAATAAACGACTAGTCAATACATGAACGTGCAATAAATGCGAAATAGAATCTTGGAAATTCGAGTTGTCACATTATCCCCAACTTAAAAGAAATTTTGTCCCGAAATTTGGTACGCACTCACTGAGGAAGCTAGGTAAGTTATATCGTTCACTGGTTTTCCTGGGGTGTCACATCATCCCCCTGTTGATTTGGAATTTCGTCCCGAAATTCAGTAGTAGTAGCTTCAGCCTCAGTAGTGGTTGCATTGGTTTCGAATAATTGGGGGTACTTTTCTTTCATTTGGTCTTCGCGTTCCCAGGTGTACTCTGGGCCACGTCGGGAGTTCCAACGAACTCGAACAAGAGGGATTCTCTTGCTTTTGAGGACCTTAACATCCCGGTCCGTGATTTCAACTGTGTCACACCCCCAAAATCCACACGCGGAGTACCACCGCTTGGAGGCGTGACATGACCAGGATCAAGCCATCAATCATATCAAACATAGCATTTAATAATATAAGTAGATAATGTAATTAATCACGACATGGTTGATGTTCAAAACCAAACTTTGTTTAAGTAGCCGAAGCATGTAAATAAACCCAACATAGTTAATAGTTTGAAATGTCATAAATGTTTAGCAATCATTCACTAGTCCTTGTCCACAACGACCTGCTCCTTCCTTGTGCAAGCTCCATAAGTACCTAAGGTCCTGCAAGGCATGCAGCAGAGAGTCAACAACTAGTTGAGCGAGTTCACAGAAAACATGTTCGTATTAGTAATGAGTATGTTCATCTAGTTGGGGGCTTCCCATGCATGTATATACTAATGGTGGGGGTTTCCCATGCTTATATATATATTACTAGTGGGGGATTCCCACGTTTATCTTTACTAATGGGGGCTTCCCAATATGGTACTTACTAGACTATTCGCAACCATGTGTTCTTCTTAAACCGAGAACAGGAATACGTACAAGGTCACGTAGGATTTACGTGAGTGCCCTTCCCCGAGGACAGTGGTACGCGTGGGGTTTACGTAGGATTTACGTAAGTGTCCTTCCGACCCGGAAGACAGTAGTTGGTATTAGTTTACGTAGGTTTTACGTAAGTGTCCTCCCGACCCGGGAGACAATGGTAGATACTAGTTTAAGTAGGTTTTACGTAAGTGTCCTGACTATCCTGAGGACGATGGTCTATAGTCTAGCAATAGCGTAAGTACGAGTAATCATCCATTTCAAATAATCCAACCCAATTCCCAACCCGGGAATCCCATGCCTTGGCTGTGTGAACTCACCTTGGTTTGCTCGGTATGCTAAGTAAGTGCTCAAAGTAAATCAATCACGTCCTAGAGTATGCATGTACACAATCAGTTTGAATTCATATAGTTCACGTATAAGCATAACAATGATCACCAAGTAGTACACATCACTAATCAACATCACACAAGTCATGCATAGTGTTTAACATCAGTTAGTTAACTCAGTCAACACTTAACAGAATTAAATCAGTTTACTGTGCAGGTTATCCAAGTTGGCGAAACAGAAATTGGCGAAACACATTAATTGGCGAAACACAGGTTGACGAAACACAATGTGTTTCGTCAACTACCCTTTGACGAATCATAGTTCTATTTCGTTAAGGACCTTTGGCGAAACACATTTTCTAATTCGTCGACATCCTTGGCGAAACACATTCTTTTTCGCCAAGACTTCCAATTCGTCAAACATTCACATTCGTTAAGCAGCAGTTAGGTCAACATGTCAGTTGCGCAATCATCACAGAAAACCCTAATCATTCTAGCAGCCGTCATGCCATCATCGGATCAACACTAACCACAGATTGTTATGCACAGATCTTAGAGAATTCATTCAACGATCATTATCAAATCAATAACGTACTCATCACGGTTTTAATGTCTATCATGAACACTAACTTACGTGTACCATAAATCGATTATCATAACACAAACAACATTCAAATATTGTTCCTAAGCATCATGAAATCTAGTTCATCATTAACAATATACATATACATAGGTTGTAACTGATAAATCATACGTTACTAATCCGGGATTACCATAAACATATATTCATATATGATCCAGGAATCAAGCATAGATATAACATGAATCAAGAAATCATGAACACATAAACGACTAACCGAGTGGAGGGAAAGACGGGTTAATCGCTAGGAGGTCTCTAAAAACCAACTGCCGTCAGTGCACAGGAGCTCTAGGGTTTCAGTTTTGCCAAAGTTGTGAAACAGGAAGTCGTTCCACGTTTTAAACACATACAGACGATTTGGGCCCGTAGTGGGCTTTGGCGAATCAGATGGGCCGGCGAAACAAGCTTTGTTTCGTTAAGAGTGGGCTGGCGAAACAGGATTGGCGAAACAGGTTTCCTGTTTCGTCGAATGGTTCTTGGCGAATCAAAATTCTGATTCGTTGAGATGTTTGTTGGTGAAACGCTCTAAGTGTTTACAATAATCCATGTTATTCTTATAACAATAAGCCACATATGTGCACAATCATAACACGTTTCAATAAAACATAGCATGTATGATTACCAGTCAATCAGTCAAACAACTACACAGTCAAAGTTAACGGTCAAGGTCAACGTGCATTAAATACAAAATGAAAGTCAAAAGTTCGAGTTGTCACATTATCCCCAACTTGAAAGAAATTTTGTCCCGAAATTTGGTACGTGTACTTACTGAGGAAGCTAGATAGGTTGCATCTGTGACACCTGTGTCACCGCGACCATCAAACAAATACCAAGCCGATGAAATATTGTATTTCATACTTGGGATCTTGTATAAATATGTGTATGTTTTGCACATATCAATTATTGTTCAATTTCAAACTCTACATTGCTTTCTAGAGCATTATACGCAAACTGGTGCGTAAACGTACTCAGTTTAATGCGACAAATACTCCGGAACATCAACATATACTCAACATACCTTAAATAACCTTTACATAACTTAGAAACAAGTTTTGAAGGCTTTGGTATAGCAAAAACAAGTTAATTCGCTTACAGGGACTAAACTTGACAAACTGCGAAAGTATGCCAATTTGAAATGTAACGAACATTCCAGATCATGTCCATAAGTTAAACATACCATAAATATCCTTTACATAGCTTAGAAATAGGCTTTGAGGGGTTTGGTATGCTAAAACAAACTTTTGGATCATTCAGGGGCTAAAAGTGTCAAAAAGTGCACAAGTTTACACTTTCGCGCATAACTTACGTTCTGAATACATCCGGACATCCAAAAATTTATGTAAGCATCCTAATATTATGCCTTAGTGTTTGGCATAAGAAAAATCCATTCGTCGCGTCATTTGGATCGTCTTTCGCGCTTAAGCGCATTCCGTCGTAATTAAGCGAACATCGCGATCGTACGGCCAAACGAAGCAACATCCGGAATATTTTTGAGCATATTTCAAGTCCCCTACACTTTAGCTTCATCTTAGAGCCTTGAAATGAGGTTAACGGGGCTTAAACGTGCCAAAAATGGGCCAAATTACGCGTTTCTGAAGTGCAAGGACCAAAATTGAAAATTCTGATCTGGGAACTTCAGGCGGGGCGCGTAAGGATTTACCAAATCCTTACGCGGGGCGCGTGAGACTGTCAGACAGAAAATATATTGCATTTAATGCAGTTTGGCCTTTCGTTCGATCAAGGGGCAATGCCCTTTCACCCAATCAGGAGCCAAGAGCCAATATCTGACTTACCACAATATTTTGACAAGTGTACGCTCGAGATCGCGGCACGATATTCGATAAACGATCCTAACGGTTCCACTTTTCCTATAAATACCCCCCCCCCCCCCCGTGTTCCAAAAACCCACAAAATCTGATCTTAAGGCTCTAAGTTGGAACCATTGTTCCATACCTGAGCTATTTGATCTAGATTAGCACTCGGGGACCTTCCGTAAGTCTTCTTTCGCTCTTTTATCGCTTTTCGAGTCCGAAAGTCAACGTTTTGTTGACTTTCTGCATTGACCAGCTTATGGTCGATGCGAAGTTCATGGAACTTCATAACGTGAGCGTGATCACGATGGTTATAGTCCGTAGTGACTATACCTACTGATCACCACGTTAACTAGGCTCAGTGACGGGTCGTAGTTTCGGCCAAAATGTGCATTCTTGCATATTTTGTAACCAAACTACTCGTGAGCATCAAAGCCGTTTGTTTTGATGTCAAACCTGTTTTCTAAACTTAGTTAAGCATGTTCTAACATGCTTAGCTCGTCACTTTTAGTTTAGTGCTTATATAGGGTCGTAAGGTAAGCGATCTAAACCATCGCTTATCCTTTCGAACCCGACCCATTTGGTCGGTCATTAGGACCCGACCAAACACATTAGGTGACCATAGCTATGACCTTCCGAAGTTATACCTTGTGGTCACGATGTTAGGCGTTCCAGACGCGTTCTACGCGAACGACGCGTTAGGGTAGCCTAAGCTACCTAAACGGGCCATGATGGGGCGTAAGCACTTAAGTTAGGTTTCATTTTAGTATGTAGGCTTTGTTAAACCATATTACACGAGTCTCCATACTCGTTTGGTTTACGAACCCGCGTACTATCCGATCCTTCCGGTTTGATCCGGTATATTAACATAGCTACCTATTAGGTGCCGTTGATATCCCGTGATCTTTAGCATTATCTGGTTATTATACAAGAGCTCAAAGCAATCTCAGGTGAGTACATTGAACCCCTCTTTTACTGTTTTCCAAACTGTTTTGGGGTGAAACACATGTGCCTACTTGCTACTTTCATGCTTTCCGGTTTTCACATCATATACTGCTATGTTCGATAGTACATATATAGTACATGATTTCATTGTGTTAATGCTTTATGTATGCCCATTGTGTGCGTACTTAGTACATTGCTTTACATCACATTTCATGCTACGTACGCCCATTGTGTGCATACGTAGTACATTGTTTCACATTGCATATCTGTTGCATATGCTCATCCAGCATATGAACACATTATTCTACATTTTGAACCGTTGTACTCTACAATACATTTCATGCTACGTACGCCCACTGTGTGCATACGTAGTACATTGTTTCACATTGCATATCTGTTGCATATGCTCATCCAGCATATGAACACAGTATACTACATTTTGAACTGTTGTATACATTTCATGCTACGTACGCCCATTGTGTGCACACGTAGTACATTGTTTCACATTACATATCTGTTGCATATGCTCATCCAGCATATGAACACAATATACTACATTTTGAACCGTTGTATACGTTTCATGCTACGTACGCCCATTGTGTGCACACGTAGTACATTGTTTCACATTGCATTTCTGTTGCATATGCTCATCCAGCATATGAACACATTACACTACATTTTGAACCGTTGTAACCATTTGACTATGTGAACCGTCTTACTCCTTTTGATTTCATGAACCGTCTGTAACCATTGAACCGTGTAAACCAGTTGTATCCGTTGACATGAATTACATTTGACAATAGACATCTGACTATACATGAAAATTTCTACCGTTGTTAAACATTTCATCTTGATGGTTTGGTTTGAGTAAGTGATTAAGTAACGTGGCGTGTGTAATATGATACAAGCATGGTGGATACGCCGCTGGTACTTCCTATATATAAGTGTTTGTATGGTATTACATATCGTAGCGTTATTTGAATCATTTCAATTTGAGACATATGACATTTTATACAAATAACATACTTTTCACGAGACGTTGTTTTACAAACGACTTATCTTATACAAACTCATTTTACATGGTTATCCGTTTAACCATACAGTGTTCTCTTATTTATACATATCATTTGATCTTACCGTTTTTCAAATGATTTACAAGACGAAGCAAAATACGAGGTTCATGACTAAACATTTTCTCAAACATAAGTCATGAATCCCATTTTCACAAAAACTATGTATCTCACAGGCATTTTTATGCTGACGTACCTATTTTCACATGTGTTTTCAGGAAATGATGCATAGGACTTATCAAGATATACTTAGGCGGACCTGTGCCTTAGTGACTTAAAACGAGACAAGAACTAGTTAATTTATGTTATGTACTATTTGGTTCTTGTTTGAACAATGTAAACTTTCATGTTTGATCAATAAAACGAAACTTCAATTGCCATGGATTTGAAACAATTGATTCTGTTACAACACTCCCCGACGTTTCCGCCACGTTCTGTATGTTCCACGTGGTCGGGGTGTGACAGAAAAGATGGTATCAGAGCCAATGGTTATAGGGAATTAGGTTATTAGTAATGCTTTGACCTAGTCTATAACCTTCCTAGGACCCAAACACGAGTTTACTTGCGTTTAGTCATAAAACAATACCGTCACCTATCCTTAGGCGACGACCACAACAAGAACATAAATTTCAAAACCGCCTTGAAAACTAATCATCTGTTCTAGGATGATTGATTACTAGGTTTTGAACCCTCTATTGTAAGGTTTTGAACCCTTTGTTATAAGGTTTTGAACCCCTTTGAATTTTCAAAACTCTCGTCAAAGTTTAGGGTCCTAAATAATGTGAACACGTGCGAACTGGAAGAGTGAATGCCTGTACCCTGGGTTTTCTGTCTAAGGTTAGAGTGTTCGTACAAATCCACATAATCAGACCAGTCACTCTTACCTGGGAACTCTTGCGGTGAGTGTCCACTTATAGGTGAGCATGTCTTCGCGATACACTATGAGGATCTATTTGCTTTGATTCAGCCTTGGTGTTGTTTGTTTGCTTCATGATTCAAATAAATGACCATCAACCGTGATTATGGTCGGTGATTGTAACATCCTATTATTACCCAATACCATTTTATTTTCCTTTCATGTTTTCCTCTTTTAGAATGCCTCCTCGACGCGAACACCAGATAGCAACTGCCGAGCTGGCAGAAATTATTGCGCAGCAGATGGCTGCTCAATTCCCAAATCTCTTTGCTCAATGTAACCAAGCCAACAACAACAATGGTACATGCAATTTCAAGAACTTTAACTCGGCTAAACCACTCAAGTTTAGTGGTTCTGAGGGAGCAACTGGGCTTCTTCAATGGTTCGAGAGCATCGAGAATACCTTTCGCCACGTGCAGTGTCCGGAAAATCGCAAGGTCGAGTTTTCTTCGAGTGTGTTTCAGAAGAGGGCTCTTACATGGTGGAACGGGGTAATGAGAGACCGTGGTGCAGATGTTGCTCTAGCACAAACATGGGCTGAACTGAGAGCTCTTATGATGAGATAGTTTTGTCCTCGTCATGAACAACGAGCGTTGGAGAAGAAGTTTGATGACTTGAAACAAGATGGTGGCGAACACAGGGCATATACTGATAGGTTTGAGGAGTTGAGTCTACTTTGCCCAACTATGGTCGCCCCACTCGACAAGGCTATCGAAAGGTACATCGACGGCCTGCCTGACTCGGTACAAGACATTGTCACTGGTAGCAACCCTACCACACTCCGTCAGGCCATTGAGCTATCTGCAACCTTGACTGAATCGCAGATCAGAAAGCATAAACTTTTTTGAAAGGGTGACAAGAAGCCAATCGAGGAATCAAAGACCATGGATGAACAGACTGAATCTCCTAAGAAGTCAAAGAAGCGAAAGGCTTCTCAGAACTTCGCCGTGGTCGCTCACAATGGTCAAGCCGTCCCCAACCAACCAGCTCAACCCCCTACTAGAAAACCATACAATGGAACTGCACCTTTGTGCAACCAATGTGGTCTCCATCATCACGCCAATGTACAGTGCCGCAAATGCCAAACTTGTGGAATTATAGGCCACACAGCAAGAGTCTGCCCAGCTGCAGCTGCGCCAAACCAAGCTGGCAACAATCCTGCCCAAGGTCGTTTTCTACCAGGCTCTTGTTTCAACTGTGGCGAGATGGGTCATTTCCGAAGAAATTGCCCAAAGCTTGCTAATGCAAATCCAGCACAGGGATAAGCATCTGACTGACTAGAAGACAACATCGTTTAGAAATAATCACGTCTTATGTATTATTTTCTTTTGTTGTCAAGGTCCGAGAAACCGTTGTTATCGTTGTTTATAAATAAATCTTTTATTTGCATTGCAATGTATTTCTGTGGTTGCATGTATAAACGACATATCCCTTACAATACCGACAATCAAGGGACTGTATTCCTTAAAGAACAAACTACCCCCAAAATTCTCCCATTCTATAATCTCTTGCGTCTTCCACGAAATTCCTAAGTACCCGTTTATTCTAAGGAAACGAAGTACAAGGCGCAGGTTACAACACATGACAAATACCCAAAGCACCACTATAAATCCTTAATAGGGTACCTAAGGATTTCCCGTAAGTCCTTAATCATTGTATACCTTAATTCGAATGTGGTGATTCCTTGTAATCAAAAATCAAATTTTGGGAGATCTTCCTATCTTCTCAGATAGATTCCAGTGAACATTGAGACCCGTCGATTGGTTTCCATATCCGTATTCAATCAATAACAAGTTAAAAACAAATTATGATCAAGTTAAACAAGTATGTGACTTTGTGCTTATGTGTTCCCTTATGTGTTGTTGTGAGATCCAAATTATGTTATCCAAATCCTCGTAGAATCTTACATATCCTTATACAAGAGATTCATAGTAGGATACCCAAAAGTATTACTTAAAATCCTCAACGGACTTCTATGTTATAGTTAAGTCCTTTGGATTATAAAGTACTACTTCATAATTAGACCCTTGAGTGGTCTAGCTAAACAGATTCATCCAAAAAGCTGGATAAGGATATCATGTGATGATATAGCTGAAAGGACTCCTTGGTGGCCTAACTAAGAAGATCCCCTGTCGATCTAATTAAAAGGAACCGATGGAAGTCTAGTCACCCTCATCACAAGTTTGATATCCTTCCCCAAAACATTACAAAACAAACTGTGCGGACTGTGCAAGGGATTACGTAATTATGGATGCATACATAATTATGGAATTTAGTGCACAGAAATCACAGCAAGTTCTGTCATGTGTCTAGAGTTAACCCTATTCATTTCCAACTCCGATGAAACAACCGTTGAAAATGATTCCGTTTAGTTCATTTTCGTTTCTGAAGATTTATCCGTTGAGGGAATGAATATCCGTTGTGTAATCCTTCATTTCCAACTCTGATGAAGCAACCGTTGAAAATGATTCCGTTTAGTTCATTTTCGTTTCTGAAGATTTATCCGTTGAGGGAATGAATATCCGTTGTGTAATCCTTCATTTCCAACTCTGATGAAACAACCGTTGAAAATGATTCCGTTTAGTTCATTTTCGTTTCTGAAGATTTATCCGTTGAGGAGATGAATATCCGTTGTGTAATCCTTCATTTCCAACTCTGATGAAGCAACCGTTGAAAATGATTCCGTTTAGTTCATTTTCGTTTCTGAAGATTTATCCGTTGAGGGAATGAATATCCGTTGTGTAATCCTTCATTTCCAACTCTGATGAAACAACCGTTGAAAATGATTCCGTTTAGTTCATTTTCGTTTCTGAAGATTTATCCGTTGAGGAGATGAATATCCGTTGTGTAATCCTTCATTTCCAACTCTGATGAAGCAACCGTTGAAAATGACTCCGTTAGTTCATTTTCGTTTCTGACGATTTATCCGTCGGGGAAATGAATATCCGTTGTGAAATCCTTCATTTCCAACTCTGATGAAGCAACCGTTGAAAATGACTCCGTTAGTTCATTTTCGTTTCTGACGATTTATCCGTTGGGGAAATGAATATCCGTTGTGAAATCCTTCATTTCCAACTCTGATGAAGCAACCGTTGAAAATGACTCTGTTAGTTCATTTTCGTTTCTGATGATTTATCCGTTGGGGAAATGAATATCCGTTGTGTAATCCTTCATTTCCATTTCTGAAGAATACTCGTTGAGGAAAATGACTCCGTCTGTTCATTTTTGTTTCTGAAGAATGACCGTTAAGGAAATGACAGGATATTGCCTTGCATATCGCTGGTGGGTATTTTTGGCAAAGTCACAAATAGACTCCTACGAATAAATTTCGGGACGAAATTTCCTAAAGTAGGGGAGACTGTGACACCTGTGTCACCGCGACCATCAAACAAATACCAAGCCGATGAAATATTGTATTTCATACTTGGGATCTTGTATAAATATTTGTATGTTTTGCACATATCAATTATTGTTCAATTTCAAACTCTACATTGCTTTCTAGAGCATTATACGCAAACTGGTGCGTAAACGTACTCAGTTTAATGCGACAAATACTCCGGAACATCAACATATACTCAACATACCTTAAATAACCTTTACATAACTTAGAAACAAGTTTTGAAGGCTTTGGTATAGCAAAAACAAGTTAATTCGCTTACAGGGACTAAACTTGACAAACTGCGAAAGTATGCCAATTTGAAATGTAACGAACATTCCAGATCATGTCCATAAGTTAAACATACCATAAATATCCTTTACATAGCTTAGAAATAGGCTTTGAGGGGTTTGGTATGCTAAAACAAACTTTTGGATCATTCAGGGGCTAAAAGTGTCAAAAAGTGCACAAGTTTACACTTTCGCGCATAACTTACGTTCTGAATACATCCGGACATCCAAAAATTTATGTAAGCATCCTAATATTATGCCTTAGTGTTTGGCATAAGAAAAATCCATTCGTCGCGTCATTTGGATCGTCTTTCGCGCTTAAGCGCATTCCGTCGTAATTAAGCGAACATCGCGATCGTACGGCCAAACGAAGCAACATCCGGAATATTTTTGAGAATATTTCAAGTCCCCTACACTTTAGCTTCATCTTAGAGCCTTGAAATGAGGTTAACGGGGCTTAAACGTGCCAAAAATGGGCCAAATTACGCGTTTCTGAAGTGCAGGGACCAAAATTGAAAATTCTGATCTGGGAACTTCAGGCGGGGCGCGTAAGGATTTACCAAATCCTTACGCGGGGCACGTGAGACTGTCAGACAGAAAATATATTGCATTTAATGTAGTTTGGCCTTTCGTTCGATCAAGGGGCAATGCCCTTTCACCCAATCAGGAGCCAAGAGCCAATATCTGACTTACCACAATATTTTGACAAGTGTACGCTCGAGATCGCGACACGATATTCGATAAACGATCCTAACGGTTCCACTTTTCCTATAAATACCCCCCCCCCTTTGTTCCAAAAACCCACAAAATCTGATCTTAAGGCTCTAAGTTGGAACCATTATTCCATACCTGAGCTATTTGATCTAGATTAGCACTCGGGGACCTTCCGTAAGTCTTCTTTCGCTCTTTTATCGCTTTTCGAGTCCGAAAGTCAACGTTTTGTTGACTTTCTGCATTGACCAGCTTATGGTCGATGCGAAGTTCATGGAACTTCATAACGTGAGCGTGATCACGATGGTTATAGTCTGTAGTGACTATACCTACTGATCACCACGTTAACTAGGCTCAGTGACGGGTCGTAGTTTCGGCCAAAATGTGCATTCTTGCATATTTTGTAACCAAACTACTCGTGAGCATCAAAGCCGTTTGTTTTGATGTCAAACCTGTTTTCTAAACTTAGTTAAGCATGTTCTAACATGCTTAGCTCGTCACTTTTAGTTTAGTGCTTATATAGGGTCGTAAGGTAAGCGATCTAAACCATCGCTTATCCTTTCGAACCCGACCCATTTGGTCGGTCATTAGGACCCGACCAAACACATTAGGTGACCATAGCTATGACCTTCCGAGGTTATACCTTGTGGTCACGATGTTAGGCGTTCCAGACGCGTTCTACGCGAACGACGCGTTAGGGTAGCCTAAGCTACCTAAACGGGCCATGATGGGGCGTAAGCACTTAAGTTAGGTTTCATTTTAGTATGTAGGCTTTGTTAAACCATATTACACGAGTCTCCATACTCGTTTGGTTTACGAACCCGCGTACTATCCGATCCTTCCGGTTTGATCCGGTATATTAACATAGCTACCTATTAGGTGCCGTTGATATCCCGTGATCTTTAGCATTATCTGGTTATTATACAAGAGCTCAAAGCAATCTCAGGTGAGTACATTGAACCCCTCTTTTACTGTTTTCCAAACTGTTTTGGGGTGAAACACATGTGCCTACTTGCTACTTTCATGCTTTCCGGTTTTCACATCATATACTGCTATGTTCGATAGTACATATATAGTACATGATTTCATTGTGTTTATGCTTTATGTATGCCCATTGTGTGCGTACTTAGTACATTGCTTTACATCACATTTCATGCTACGTACGCCCATTGTGTGCATACGTAGTACATTGTTTCACATTGCATATCTGTTGCATATGCTCATCCAGCATATGAACACATTATTCTACATTTTGAACCGTTGTACTCTACAATACATTTCATGCTACGTACGCCCACTGTGTGCATACGTAGTACATTGTTTCACATTGCATATCTGTTGCATATGCTCATCCAGCATATGAACACAGTATACTACATTTTGAACCGTTGTATACATTTCATGCTACGTACGCCCATTGTGTGCACACGTAGTACATTGTTTCACATTGCATATCTGTTGCATATGCTCATCCAGCATATGAACACAATATACTACATTTTGAACCGTTGTATACATTTCATGCTACGTACGCCCATTGTGTGCACACGTAGTACATTGTTTCACATTGCATTTCTGTTGCATATGCTCATCCAGCATATGAACACATTACACTACATTTTGAACCGTTGTAACCATTTGACTATGTGAACCGTCTTACTCCTTTTGATTTCATGAACCGTCTGTAACCATTGAACCGTGTAAACCAGTTGTATCCGTTGACATGAATTACATTTGACAATAGACATTTGACTATACATGAAAATTTCTACCGTTGTTAAACATTTCATCTTGATGGGTTGGTTTGAGTAAGTGATTAAGTAACGAGGCGTGTGTAATATGATACAAGCATGGTGGATACGCCGCTGGTACTTCCTATATATAAGTGTTTGTATGGTATTACATATCCTAGCGTTATTTGAATCATTTCAATTTGAGACATATGACATTTTATACAAATAACATACTTTTCACGAGACATTGTTTTACAAACGACTTATCTTATACAAACTCATTTTACATGGTTATCCGTTTAACCATACAGTGTTCTCTTATTTATACATATCATTTGATCTTACCGTTTTTCAAATGATTTACAAGACGAAGCAAAATACGAGGTTCATGACTAAACATTTTCTCAAACATAAGTCATGAATCCCATTTTCACAAAAACTATGTATCTCACAGGCATTTTTATGCTGACGTACCTATTTTCACATGTGTTTTCAGGAAATGATGCATAGGACTTATCAAGATATACTTAGGCGGACCTGTGCCTTAGTGACTTAAAACGAGACAAGAACTAGTTAATTTATGTTATGTACTATTTGGTTCTTGTTTGAACAATGTAAACTTTCATGTTTGATCAATAAAACGAAACTTCAATTGCCATGGATTTGAAACAATTGATTCTGTTACAACACTCCCCGACGTTTCCGCCACGTTCTGTATGTTCCACGTGGTCGGGGTGTGACAGCATCGTTCACTGGTTTTCCTGGGGTGTCACATCCTCCCCTCGTTGATCTGGAATTTTGTCCCGAAATTCCGGGGTAGTAGCTTCTGCCTCAGTAGTGGTTGTATTAGTTCCGAATAACTGGGGATATTTTTCTGTCATCTGGTCTTCGCGTTCCCAGGTGTACTCTGGGCCACGATGGGAGTTCCAACGAACTCGAACAAGAGGGATTCTCTTGCTTTTGAGGACCTTAACATCCCGGTCCGTGATTTCAACTGGCTCCTCGACGAACTGCAACCGCTCGTCGATAGTGAGTTCCTTAAAAGGAACTATGAGGGTCTCATCTGACAGGCACTTCTTCAGATTCGACACGTGGAATACATTGTGAACTGCACCGAGTTCAGCTGGTAGGTTTAGCTTGTAGGCTACTTTGCCTATTTTCTCTATGATCTCGAATGGTCCGACATACCGCGGATTTAGTTTGCCCCGTTTGCCAAAACGAACCATACCCTTCCAGGGTGAGACTTTAAGTAAAACCCGATCCCTGACCTGAAATTCCAAAGGCTTTCTACGCTTGTCCGCGTAGGCTTTCTGACGGTCTCGTGCTGCCGCCATGCGTTGTCGTATTTGTGCAATCTTTTCCGTGGCGTCCACTACAATCTCTGGACCCGTAATCTGACTATCCCCCACCTCTGCCCAACAGAGAGGTGACCGGCATTTACGTCCGTACAATGCCTCGAATGGAGCGGCTTGTATGCTGGTGTGATAACTGTTATTATATGAGAACTCCACCAAAGGGAGGTGCTTTTCCCAGCCGTTGCCGAAATCAATAACGCATGCCCGAAGCATGTCTTCAAGACTGCCCATCCGTCTGAGGATGATATGCTGTGCTCATGTCTAACCGTGAGCCGAAAGATTTGTGCATCGCTTGCCATAGTTCTGACGTGAATCGTGCATCCCGATCCGAAATGATGGAAGTGGGCACCCCGTGCCTCGAAACAACTTCTTTGAGATAGATGTCTGCGAGAGTGGAGAACTTATCCGTTTCCTTTATAGCCAGGAAGTGTGTAGACTTGGTGAGTCGATCCACGATCACCCATATGGTATCATTCCCCCGCTGGGATCTAGGTAGGCCTGTAACGAAATCCATGGAAATTTCTTCCCATTTCCATTGCGGTATCGCGGGTTGTTGAAGTAGGCCCGCTGGTTTCTGGTATTCCACCTTGACTCTCGCACAGGTCAAGCACTTGCTGACATAGGTAGCGATGTGGGCCTTCATGCTAGGCCACCAATAAGTAGTTCTGATGTCATGGTACATTTTATCCGACCCTGGATGTACCGAGTAGCGAGACTTGTGTGCTTCGTCCATCACAAGTTCGCGTAGACCGCCATAAAGCGGGACCCAAATACGCCCCGTTACATAGTAGGCGCCGTCTGCCTTCTGTTCTAATCGTTGCCTTGAGCCGCGTAGGGCTTCAACCCCGACGTTTTCTGGTTTCAATGCTTCTGCCTGAGCATCTCGTATCTGGGTAGGAAGGCTAGATTGAATCGTAAGCTGTAGCGCTCGCACGCGCCGAGGTAAAGTGTCTTTCCGACTGAGAGCGTCAGCCACAACATTGGCTTTGCCTGGATGGTACTTGATGGCGCATTCGTAATCGTTCAGTAGTTCGACCCATCGTCGTTGACGCATGTTCAAATCCTTTTGCGTAAGGATATGCTCGAGACTCCTGTGATCGGTGTAAATCGTGCACCTGGTACCGTACAGGTAGTGTCGCCATATCTTAAGCGCGAAAACAACAGCTCCCAGCTCTAAATCGTGCGTCGTGTAGTTCCGTTCGTGAACCTTGAGTTGACGTGAAGCGTAAGCAATAACCTTATCCCGTTGCATCAATACACATCCAAGACCCTGGATGGATGCATCACAATATACTACGGAATCGTCCGTGCCCTCTGGCAATGGGAGGATAGGTGCACTGCAAAGTCTATCCTTTAGGTGCTGAAAAGCAGTTTCCTGCGTGTTGCCCCAACGGTAGGTGACACCCTTCTGTGTCAGTAGTGTAAGTGGCTGAGCAATCTTTGAAAAGTCTTTAATAAAACGTCTGTAGTAACCCGCCAAACCCAAGAATTGGCGTATTTCCGTTGGCGTACGTGGTGCAGGCCAATTCCTGATCGAGTCTACCTTGGATGGATCGACATGAATCCCATCCCTGTTCACCACATGGCCTAAGAAGTGGACTTCACAAAGCCAAAAGTCACATTTAGAAAACTTGGCGTACAATTGCTCCTTTCGTAGAAGTTCCAAAATCAACCGTAGGTGCTGTTCGTGCTCCTCCTGACTCTTGGAGTAAATCAGAATGTCGTCGATGAAGACAATGACGAACTTGTCAAGATAGGGTTTGCACACCCTGTTCATAAGGTCCATAAATACAGCAGGCGCGTTCGTTAACCCGAATGGCATGACAAGAAACTCGTAATGACCGTAGCGAGTTCTGAATGCAGTTTTGGAGACGTCCTTATCCCGGACTCTCAGCTGATGGTAACCTGACTTCAAGTCTATCTTGGAGTAATAACACGACCCTTGCAACTGGTCGAATAAGTCATCTATGCGTGGAAGAGGATAACGGTTCTTCACCGTCACCTTGTTGAGTTCACGGTAGTCAATGCACATCCTGAACGTACCGTCTTTCTTTCTCACGAATAACACTGGAGCTCCCCAAGGCGAAGAGCTTGGACGAATGAAGCCCTTTTCCAAGAGCTCCTGCAGCTGTTTTGACAGTTCCTCCAATTCTGATGGAGCTAGGCGATATGGTGCGCGAGCTATGGGTGCTGCTCCTAGAGCGAGCTCGATTTGAAATTCGACCTGACGATGAGGCGGTAATCCAGGTAAGTCTTCAGGAAACACCTGAGGATAGTCACGTACGACTGGAATGTCTTCCAATTTCTTTTCCTTCACTGATGCATCTGAAACGAGTGCCAAGATTGCGGTGTGACCCTTCCGAAAACATTTCTAAGCCTTCAAGAAAGAGATGATGCCAACCACAGCACCACTCTTGTCGCCTTGGACTTCGAGAGGTTCCTGACCAGAACGGAGAATACGGACAATCTTTTCTTTGCATAGGATCTCTGCTTGCTGTTGCTGCTGGAGATTCTGATTTGCAGGCCGTGGGCTCCTGAATCGTTAGCTTCATGGTCCATCTTGAGACACCTCTGGCAACGTCCCTCGTTGCACTAACCACCGTGGTGTCTGTTGCATTAGTTACACATTGGGTGAATTCCCCGATATCCACCCTGCCCCTAACCACCAGAAGTTGGCTAACTCGGCTCTGGTGATTACTATTCTTGCGCTGCTGCTGTGCTTGAGACTGAACGGTAGCGGAACCCTTGCTGGAATACCCATCCCATTTCCGCTTGTTGTCACTAGTAGTAGCGGGAGTAGCAGACGTGATAGCAGTAGTAATAGCGCTGGTACAACTAGGCAGCCTGTTCTGTTCCACTGCTTGATCCGTGAGGTGATGAGCAAGACGCTGAATGTCTTGGTTATTGTCGAGGTTAGCCGATGCAGCATGGCTCTGAACCTCTGAGGCTAGACCCTTGAGGTACAATTCGATACGCTTGCTTAGAGGGTCCACCATGGTTGGACACAGGATGGCCAGTTCGTTTGACCGTTTCGTGTAAGCTTCTATCTCTGACCCCGTCATCTTCAAGTGATAAAACTCATCTTCCAGCTTGTGAATGTCGTCACGCGTGCAGTATTCTCGCTTGATGAGTTCCTTAAAATCGTTCCATGGGGTGGCGTTAGCAGCTGCCAACCCGAGAATCAGAACTTCCGCGTTCCACCAGGTTAGCGCAATTCCTTCCAAAGTACCGGTGGCGTATTTGACCCTGCGAGCCTCAGGGCATTCGCACATTTCAAACACTGACTCTAGCTTCTCAAACCAATGGAGGAGTCCCACTGCCCCCTCGGTGCCACTGAAAGTACTTGGACGACAGTCCATGAAGTTCTTGAAAGTGCAGACAGGTTGCTGCGCGTGTTGACCTATTGTGTACGAATAGGACAAAGTTAAATACGAGAGTTAATGTAGGATCTAAAGATCCTAGTGTGAGTCTATACTGCAGGGTATACTACCTGCTTGAGCAGCTGCAAGTGCCGCAGCAACTTGAGCTTGAACGAGAGCCTCTAGCTGGGCTTGAGTCATGTTAATTCGTCCAGACATGATCTTCATAGCAAATGCAACATGAGTTAGAGAGGTTCGCGAATAGAGCGATGACAGAAGAGTGTAAGCACATAGGGGTTCTCATGTAACGACGTATGGTAAGCAATGTAATCTAGCATACTACGAGCAAAGTTCTAAGCAGTTCTAGCAAGCAGGTAATAAACATAAACCTTATTACCTAGGATGTCGAGTCTTGCACGTGGAGCGAAGCGTCATTGTGGATCGTTGAGAGCACTGTTCTGGTTATAGTCTGGTTTTAATAAAAACGTTTTTCCCATATTAAAACCAAGTTCTCTATAACCAATGGCTCTGATACCAATCTGTCACACCCCCAAAATCCACACGCGGAGTACCACTGCTTGGAGGCGTGACATGACCAGGATCAAGCCATCAATCATATCAAACATAGCATTTAATAATATAAGTAGATAATGTAATTAATCACGACATGGTTGATGTTCAAAACCAAACTTTGTTTAAGTAGCGGAAGCATGTAAATAAACCCAACATAGTTAATAGTTTGAAATGTCATAAATGTTTAGCAATCATTCACTAGTCCTTGTCCACAACGACCTGCTCCTTCCTTGTGCAAGCTCCATAAGTACCTAAGGTCCTGCAAGGCATGCAGCGGAGAGTCAACAACTAGTTGAGCGAGTTCACAGAAAATATGTTCGTATTAGTAATGAGTATGTTCATCTAGTTGGGGGCTTCCCATGCATGTATGTACTAATGGTGGGGGTTTCCCATGCTTATATATATATTACTAGTGGGGGATTCCCACGTTTATCTTTACTAATGGGGGCTTCCCAATATGGTACTTACTAGACTATTTGCAACCATGTGTTCTTCTTAAACCGAGAACAGGAATATGTACAAGGTCACGTAGGATTTACGTGAGTGCCCTTCCCCGAGGACAGTGGTACGCGTGGGGTTTTCGTAGGATTTACGTAAGTGTCCTTCCGACCCGGAAGACAGTAGTGGGTATTAGTTTACGTAGGTTTTACGTAAGTGTCCTCCCGACCCGGCAGACAATGGTAGATACTAGTTTACGTAGGTTTTACGTAAGTGTCCTGACTATCCTGAGGACGATAGTCTATAGTCTAGCAATAGCGTAAGTACGAGTAATCATCCATTTCAAATAATCCAACCCAATTCCCAACCCGGGAATCCCATGCCTTGGCTGTGTGAACTCACCTTGGTTTGCTCGGTATGCTAAGTAAGTGCTCAAAGTAAATCAATCACGTCCTAGAGTATGCATGTACACAATCAGTTTGAATTCATACAGTTCACGTATAAGCATAATCAATGATCACCAAGTAGTACACATCACTAATCAACATCACACAAGTCATGCATAGTGTTTAACATCAGTTAGTTAACTCAGTCAACACTTAACAGAATTAAATCAGTTTACTGTGCAGGTTATCCAAGTTGGCGAAACAGAAATTGGCGAAACACATTAATTGGCGAAACACATTAATTGGCGAAACACAGGTTGACGAAACACAATGTGTTTCGTCAACTACCCTTTGACGAATCATAGTTCTATTTCGTTAAGGACCTTTGGCGAAACACATTTTCTAATTCGTCGACATCCTTGGCGAAACACATTCTGTTTCGCCAAGACTTCCAATTCGTCAAACATTCACATTCGTTAAGCAGCAGTTAGGTCAACATGTCAGTTACGCAATCATCACAGAAAACCCTAATCATTCTAGCAGCCGTCATGCCATCATTGGATCAACACTAACCACAGATTGTTATGCACGGATCTTAGAGAATTCATTCAACGATCATTATCAAATCAATTACGTGTACCATAAATCGATTATCATAACACAAACAACATTCAAATATTGTTCCTAAGCATCATGAAATCTAGTTCATCATTAACAATATACATATACATAGGTTGTAACCGATAAATCATACGTTACTAATCCGGGATTACCATAAACATATATTCATATATGATCCAGGAATCAAGCATAGATATAACATGAATCAAGAAATCATGAACACATAAACGACTAACCGAGTGGAGGGAAAGACGGGTTAATCGCTAGGAGGTCTCTAAAAACCAACTGCCGTCAGTGCACAGGAGCTCTAGGGTTTCAGTTTTGCCAAAGTTGTGAAACAGGAAGTCGTTCCACGTTTTAAACAAATACAGACGATTTGGGCCCATAGTGAGCTTTGGCGAATCAGATGGGCCGGCGAAACAAGCTTTGTTTCGTTAAGAGTGGGCTGGCGAAACAGGATTGGCGAAACAGGTTTCCTGTTTCGTCGAATGGTTCTTGGCGAATCAAAATTCTGATTCGTCGAGATGTTTGTTGGTGAAACGCTCTAAGTGTTTACAATAATCCATGTTATTCTTATAACAATAAGCCACATATGTGCACAATCATAACACGTTTCAATAAAACATAGCATGTATGATTACCAGTCAATCAGTCAAACAACTACACAGTCAAAGTTAACGGTCAAGGTCAACGTGCATTAAATACAAAATGAAAGTCAAAAGTTCGAGTTGTCACATTATCCCCAACTTGAAAGAAATTTCGTCCCGAAATTTGGTACGTGTACTTACTGAGGAAGCTAGATAGGTTGCATCGTTCACTGGTTTTCCTGGGGTGTCACAAACTGGTTCCTCGACGAACTGCAACCACTCGTCGATAGTGAGTTCCTTAAAAGGAACTATGAGGGTCTCATCTGACAGGCACTTCTTCAGATTCGACACGTGAAATACGTTGTGAACTGCACCGAGTTCAGCTGGTAGGTTTAGTCTGTAGGCTACTTTGCCTATTCTTTCAATGATCTCAAACGGTCCGACATACCGCGGATTTAGTTTGCCTCTTTTGCCAAAACGAACCACACCCTTCCAGGGTGAGACTTTAAGTAGAACCCGGTCCCCGACCTGAAATTCCAAAGGCTTCCTACGCTTGTCCGCGTAGGCTGTCTGACGGTCGCGTGCTGCCGCCATGCGTTGTCGTATTTGTGCAATCTTTTCTGTGGCGTCCCCTACAATCTCCGGACCCGTGATCTGACTATCCCCCACCTATGCCCAACAGAGAGGTGACCGGCATTTACGTCCGTACAATGCCTCGAACGGAGCGGCTTGTATGCTGGTGTGATAACTGTTATTATACGAAAACTCCACCAAAGGGAGACGTTTTTCCCCGCCGTTGCCGAAATCGATGACACACGCTCGAAGCATGTCTTCTAGAGTTTGAATCGTGCGCTCAGACTGCCCATCCGTCTGAGGGTGATATGTTGTGCTCATGTCTAAACGAGAGCCAAAAGCTTTATGCATCGCTTGCCATAGTTCTGAGGTGAATCGTGCATCCTGATCTGAAATAATGGAGGTGGGCACCCCGTGCCTCGAAACAACTTCTTTAAGATAAACGCCTGCGAGGGTGGAGAACTTATC
The DNA here is from genome assembly GCF_002127325.2 of Helianthus annuus. Classification (NCBI taxonomy): domain Eukaryota; kingdom Viridiplantae; phylum Streptophyta; class Magnoliopsida; order Asterales; family Asteraceae; genus Helianthus; species Helianthus annuus. The sequence continues at coordinate 126,972,076 of NC_035444.2, read as the reverse complement.
CGTTTCCTTAATAGCCAGGAAGTGTGCAGACTTGGTGAGTCGGTCCACGATCACCCATATAGTATCATTCCCACGCTGAGATCTAGGCAGGCCAGTAACAAAATCCATGGAAATTTCTTCCCATTTCCACTGTGGTATTCTGGGTTGTTGCAGTAGGCCTGAGGGTTTCTGGTACTCTGTCTTGACTCTCGCGCAAGTCAAACATTTGCCGACGTACATTGCGATGAGGGCTTTCATGCTAGGCCACCAATAAGTTGTTCTGATGTCGTGGTACATTTTATCCGAACATGGATGTACCGAGTAGCGAGACTTATGAGCTTCATCCATTACAAGTTCTCGTAAACCGCCATATAGTGGGACCCAAATGCGTCCTGTTACATAGTAGACGCCGTCTTCCTTCTGTTCTAATCGTTGCCTTGAGCCACGCAAAGCTTCAGCCTTTACGTTTTCTGGTTTCAATGCTTCCACCTAAGCATCTCGTATTTGTGCAGGAAGATCAGACTGAATGGTGAGCGGTAAAGCTCGTACACGCCTAGGTAAGGTGTCTTTTTGACTGAGAGCGTCAGCCACAACATTGGGTTTGCCTGGATGGTATTTGATGGCGCACTCGTAATCATTAAGTAACTCGACCCATCGTCGTTGACGCATGTTCAATTCCTTCTGCTTGAAGATATGCTCGAGACTCCTGTGATCGGTGTAAATAGTGCACTTGGTACCGTACAGGTAGTGTCGCCATATCTAAAGCGCGAAAACAACGGCTCCCAGCTCTAAATCGTGCGTCGTGTAGTTCCGTTCATGAACTTTGAGTTGACGAGAGGCGTAGGCAATAACTTTATCCCGTTGCATCAATACGCAACCAAGTCCCTGTATCGATGCGTCACAATAGACCACAAAATCGTCTATGCCCTCGGGCAATGAGAGAATAGGTGCACTGCAAAGCCTATCCTTTAAGTTCTAAAAAGCGGTTTCCTGGGAATTCCCCCAACGGTAGGTGACACCTTTTTGTGTCAGCATAGTAAGCGGCTGTGCGATCTTCGAAAAGTCTTTGATGAACCGCCTGTAATACCCCGCCAAACCCAAGTATTGGCGTATTTCCGTCGGTGTACGCGGTGCAGGCCAGTTCCTGATCGAATCTACCTTGGATGGATCGACATGAATCCCATCCCTGTTCACCACATGGCCTAAGAAGTGGACTTCACGAAGCCAGAAGTCGCATTTTGAAAACTTGGCATACAGTTGTTCCTTTCGAAGAAGTTCCAAGATAAGACGTAAGTGTTGCTCGTGCTCCTCCTGACTCTTGGAGTAGATCAGTATGTCGTCGATGAAGACAATGACGAACTTGTCAAGATAAGGTTTGCACACCCTGTTCCTAAGATCCATAAAAAAAACTGCAGGCGCGTTCGTAAGCCCGAATGGCATGACAAGGAACTCGTAGTGGCCGTAGCGAGTTCTGAATGCAGTTTTGGAGACGTCCTCATCCCGGACTCTCAGCTGATGGTAACCTGACCTCAAGTCTATCTTGGAGTAATAACTCGACCCTTGCAACTGGTCGAATAAGTCGTCAATACGAGGAAGAGGATAGCGGTTCTTCACTGTAACCTTGTTCAGTTCGCGGTAGTCTATGCACATTCTGAAAGTGCCATCCTTCTTATTCACGAATAGTACTGGAGCTCCCCAAGGCGAAGAGCTTGGACGAATAAAGCCCTTATCCAAGAGTTCTTGTAGCTGCGTCGATAGTTCTTCCAATTCGGATGGAGCTATGCGGTACGGTGCGTGAGCTATAGGTGCTGCCCAGAACTATAGGAATGAGGTCGATAGGGAACATCTGACCAGCGAGGATAAGATTACAACCCTGAACTATGTACGGCCTCTAGACCTTTATCACTAGTTAACACTACGACACGTTGGGTGTTCAAGGGAGTTGGTGTACGTTTTAACATTCGACTAACTTTCGAAGACATATAATTGGTATACACACCCGAATCAAACAAAACAATAACGTAAAAGTCGTCAAGAAGAAACTTACCCATGGCTACGTTGGGATCATTTCTCGTTTCTCCCTGCCCCAGCACAAATACTCGTCCCCTAGCTTCGTTGCCATTGTTTTTCCCACCATTGTTGTTGTTGTTGCCATTTCCCTGATTGTTGTTATTGTTGCGATTCTGGTTCTGGTTCAACTGGGGACAATCACGCTTGAAATGACCTTCAGCCCCACACTGGAAACATCCCCGGTTTCCACGCTGTGGCTGCTGCTGCTGATTCTGTGGAGCTGGCGGTGGGGGTTGCTGGTTCTGGTTTACTGGTCGTGAGCTCCTACAATCCTTAGCCTCATGACCCATCTTGAGGCATCTTTGACATCTTTCCCTGCGACACCTTCCACTATGGTGTTTGTTGCATCGATTACACCATGGGTGAATTCCCCGATATCCACCCTGCCCCTGACTACCTGATGATTGCTGATTCGGACTCTGGTAGTCGTTGGTGCGGCGCTGCTGTGTTTGGGACTGAACAGAAACTGATCCCCTGCTGGAATCCCCATCCCATTTCCGTTTGCTATCGCTGGGTGTAACAGGAGTAGCAGCTGGAGTAGTAGTAGCAGTAGTGGAAGCACTGATGCGTTTTGGCAGTCTATTCTGTTCCACTGCCTGATCGGTGAGTCTATGAGCAAAACGCTGAATGTCTTGGATGTTGTTGAGGTTAGCCGACGTCACGTGGCTCTGAATCTCTGGCGCAAGCCCCTTGAGATACAACTCAATGCGCTTAACAGGAGGGTCCACCATCGTTGGGCATAAGATGGCCAGTTCATTTGACCGTTTCGTGTAAGCCTCAATCTCTGACCCCGTCATCTTCAAGTGGTATAACTCATTCTCCAGCTTGTGAATGTCGTCTCGTGTGCAGTACTCACGTTTAATCAATTCCTTGAAATCCTCCCAAGGTGTGGCATTAGCAGCTGCCAACCCTAGGATTTGTACTTGCGCGTTCCACCAGGTTAGCGCTATTCCTTCGAGAGTGCCGGTGGCATACTTCACCCTGCGAGCCTCAGGGCATTCTCACATTTCAAACACTAACTCTAGCTTCTCAAACCAATGGAGGAGTCCCACTGCCCCCTCGGTGCCACTGAAAGTACTTGGACGACAGTCCATGAAGTTCTTGAAAGTGCAGACAGGCTGCTGCGCGTGTTGACCTATTGTGTATGAATAGGGCAAAGTTAAATACGAGAGTTAATGTGGATCTAAAGATCCTAGTGTGAGTCTAAACTGCAGGGTATACTACCTGCTTGAGCAGCTGCAAGTGCCGCAGCAACTTGTTCATTAACGAAAGCCGTCAGCTGGGCTTGTGTCATGTTAATTCGTCCGGCCATTGATCTTCACATCAAAGGCAACATAAGTGAGAAAGGTTCGTGAATAGTGCGATGACAGAGGAGTGTAAGCACATAGGTGTTCTCAAGCAATAACAAGTAATGAGCAGAGTAATGTAAGCATACTACGAGCAAAGTTCTATGCAATTCTAGCATGTAGGCAATAAACATAAACCTTATTACCTAGGATGTCGAGTCTTGCACGTGGAGCGAAGCGTCGTTGTGGATCGTTGAGAGCACTGTTCTGGTTATAGTCTGGTTTTAATAAAAACGTTTTCCCATATTAAAACCAAGTTCTCTATAACCAATGGCTCTGATACCAATCTGTCACACCCCCAAAATCCACCTGCGGAGTATCACCGCTTGGGAGCGTGACTGACCAGGATCAAGCCATTAATCATATTGAACATAACATAATATAAATAAGATAATACGTAAAACCCAAGTCAATACGATTGATGTTCTAAACCAACATAGTATCAATAGCGGAAGCGTAATAATAAGAATCCAAAGTATGGAAATGTAAACCAAGGTAATAATAAGTTTGATTGTTTAAACGTTTTAACATGGCATCCACGACCCATGCTCCACAACGACCTGCTCCTTCCTAGTGCAAGCTCCATAAGTACCTAAGGTCCTGCAAGGCATGCAGCGACGAGTCAACAACTAGTTGAGCGAGTTCACAGTTAACAGTTCAGTAATAGTATAGTGTGAGTAGTAGTATGTTCGTTCGTTATGTCATGTATCGTATTAGTTTCCATCGCGGCCTCCCAGGCAGGTATGCGAAGATATTAGGGGATGTTCGTCCCGAGTATTCTAGACTAGGTTTGTTTGTATCGCGGCATACCAGGCAGGTGTGCGAAGATTAGCAGATTTCAGTTCGCGGCCTTCCAAAGGCAGGTGTGCGAAGTCAGTCATAATATCGCGGCCAACCCTTGGCAGGTGTGCGAAGATCAGTTCAATAAGTGTTACTAGTCTAGTCGTATTCTTATCGTTAGGTTCTATCAACTGAGTATGTACAATAGTTCATCAAATCCCATTCCCACCCGGGAACCCCATGCCTTGGCTGTGTGAACTCACCTTGGTTTGCTCGGTATGCTATGTTATGTGTTCTCAAGTAATCAGTCAAGTCCTATTGTATGCATGTGTAATAAATCAGTTCATGTTCGAAATGATACGCAGGGAATCTATGTCACAAAGCGTTTGAAAGTTAACATCACGTATCACATAAACAGCTAATCACATTCATGCAGCTTAGGCTTTACATTCAGGGCTTTTCTCAGTTTGTTTTAACTCTATTTTTCATCCACAGTCTTAGTAATTGTAACCGTGTTACAACGTTGCTCAGAATTACAGAATTAGCATGCGTAGAAAGGTTTACATACATAACAGTGTTATCACATCACAGTGTCATCATACTAACAGACAATGAAACTCAGACTAGGTTAACAAGCATGTGAGTTAGCATATTGAACAACCTTGGATATCACTTAATCTTCAAAAGTCGGACAACCCTATGCACATAATTTTCATAAAATTCGGACAGGGAGTGGGGGTTTGGGGCCATGAAACTCGGACAAGGGTAAGGGTAAACAACCCTCACAAACTCGGACCATATGGGTTTTCACTTTGCAAGGTCGGACAAGGGGTGTGGGGTGTTAAAGTCGGACAAGAGGTTATGGGGTTAAAAGTCGGACCCCCATACCCCATGTCAAAACTCGGACACTGATCCACTTCTAAGAAACTCGGACACCCACTTAGATTGCATCAAGAACTTGGACCTATCAATTGCATCAAGAACTCGGACCTATCAATTGTTTAAGAACTCGGACCTATCAATTGTTTAAGAACTCGGACTTCTAACAATCACAAAAGTCGGACTTAATTCCATTTACAAATTCGGACCAGGACATGCACATTAAAACTCGGACATACCTGCATGATCATCATATAGTTCGGACCTTCATCTATATAGATAAAACTCGGACCTTTTGTTTACATGAAAGTCGGACAATGCATGATGTTGATAATATTCGGACTCTTTTCGTAATATAAAACTCGGATCAATTTGTATTATACAAAACTCAGACAACTAGCAATCACAATTGAAACAGTTACGTTCTATCATTCCATCAGTTACGTTTCAGTATTCATACGATCGTGAATCCTCATTTTCTCATATATTTACAGTACGATAATCTTAATCAAAATCAATGATTTTAGCACATCACGTATCCAATCATCATCAGGCAGTCGATTATACAACCAATCAATAACATTATCACAATAGACAGAATCAAATCAACAACTACAGAACTAGCATGAGAAGAACTAGGGTTTACAAGAATCACAAGAATCAAGGATTAATAACAATCAAACAATCAATTACTAACAACCAACAATGATTAAGCAATTACCTTGATTGATTCCAAATGGATTGAAAGATCAAACTTGATGCAAAAGACTTGTGAAACCAAGAATGATGAGAAGTTGGTTGTAGAGAGGATTAGAGGAGGTGAAAGTACGTGTTTTGATTCTTTGTGAATGATTAGAGAATGATTAGGGTAGGAGATTAGGGTTAAGAATCTCTAGGATTTCACTAATTACCCTCTACCTCCCTAAGTATCATATGTTACACATGTACACCATCTCATAACAATTTCATAATTTCACCACCAAGTTCATATATTTACCAATTTCACAATTAACAAACAACCATGCACAATCACACAATCAAAACATATATAATTCCATGGCAATCAATTGTGCAAATAAACGACTAGTCAATACATGAACGTGCAATAAATGCGAAATAGAATCTTGGAAATTCGAGTTGTCACAATGTAACAGAGGATCAACAACTAGTTGAGCGAGTTCACAGTTTATAATTCAGTAATTGTAGTAGTATAGTAAGCCGTGTATTTGTTCGTTATGTCATGTATCGTATTAGTTCGTATCGCGGCCCTCTAGGCATGTATGCGAAGATTAAGTAAAGTTCTCAAGTATTCTAGACTAGGTATATTTGTATCGCGGCCACCCGGCACCTGTGCGAAGTTTAGCGTATAGTTCGCAGCCTTTCTTGGCATGTGTGCAAAGATCAGTCATAATATCGCGGCCAACCCTGGCGTGTATGCGAAGATCAGTTCAATTAGTATCACTAGTCTAGCAGTATCTTAACCAATCACCTTCCTCACCCGAGGATCATATCACTACGTTCCATTATAGATAAGTACCAGTAAATAATCAAATCCCATTCCCACCCTGGGAACCCCATGCCTTGGCTGTGTGAACTCACCTTGGTTTGCTCGGTATGCTTAACTATGTGCTTGCAATTAATCAATCAAGTCCTATAGTATGCACGTGTAATAAATCAGTTTTTCGTTCGTAACAACTCTTGCACACAAATCTAACATCACATAGTGTGTTTGGCAATCATTCATCATGCGGCATTTAAGTAGTCAGTCAAAGCCATATACTTTCATACTTGACAGGATACACAGGCGGTTAACATACTCTACCAGGTTAACACATTAAACAGGGTTACATGCATCTCATAACAGATCAAATCATGAATTAACATACAATACATGTCCTCATATTAATCATACGCAAAATAGACAGGGCCTTGCCCTTCTAAAAACTCAGACAAGTGTGTTGGGGTTAATCCCTTTTAAAATTCGGATAAGGGGATGTGGGTGTCAAAAGTCGGACATGAGAGATTGGGGGTTTAAACTCGGACCACAGAGGATTGGGCCACAAGTTCGGACCATGCGCTCTCATACAAAAAAACTCGGACAAGAGAGGTTGTCCTTCACAACCTCGGACTAGAGGGGGGGGGGGGTTAACAAGGTCGGACAAGAACAAGGGATGGATCACAAGCTCGGACTTCATGTTATGCATACAAAAACTCGGACCAATGGAGCCTTTAAAAGTCGGACCACATCTAGGGTTTAAAAGTCGGACAAGCCTAATACCAATAAAGCTCGGATAGGGTATAATATTCACCCAATTCGGACATAAGGCTTTGCCTTAAAGCTCGGACCAAAGGTTTCCCCTAAAAGAACTTCGGACAAGTGTGCATATTATAAAAAATTTGGACCCCTTATAATTATAAAGGTCGGACCCTTAACAACATATCAAAAGTCGGACTAGGGCATTTCCCTTTAAACCTCGGATCACTTATTTATGTAATAAAATTCGGACAACTTCAACCCTAGGCAATAAGTCAGACCTTTAAGCATGAAACTCTGACAACAAACAATACGCGAATTCCATTCATTGCACAGGATCCAAAGAATCAGAACAATTACGTTTTTATTGTGACAATTGCCACTTTTTGGTAAATTATTTACATTTAAAGCAATGAATTACATTATACAAATACGTTATTAGAATACTTATGGAATATTCATTTATGATGCACATGATTCATTTTTAGTGGTTACATTTGAAACAATGTAAACAGTGCATCGAAACAACTAGAATAGTGCCTAGTAAACTAGTGTGCTGACAAAAACTCAGGATCCGCAGAAACTAGTGTAACGACAGTTTTAGGACTCAGACGAAAGTCCAACATCAATTATACAATAAACCCTACTTGGAAATACAAGGGTTTGGTCTAATATATTACCAATGTCCGATAGCACAAAAACTGCCGAAAACTGCCAAAAAGCACCAAAAATGACCATTTCAATGTTTTTCCGCAAAATTCAGCATTTGTATTTTTACTACAAAGTGCAAAATGGGTTGTTTAAACTCAAATTCCATATGAAAATACATAAGGAACATCATATAAAAATATAACCAAATGTTTCTCTACAACTTTCATAAGCAAACCTTTCGACTATCTTCTTGCGGAACGAGCGACAAAAGACTATCCGAACTACAAATTGACATATGTAGTGAACTAGTGAATATTATTTTTGGGTCTTTTAAGGCCTATTTATAGTCATTCAATGTTATGAAACCTCTTGAAACATTAAATCCCTAAAACATCTAAACATTTAAACATTTCATCACAATTATGAACCATTAATTTTACTAACCCATTTTTACAATAAAAGACCCCCCCCCCCCCCCCCTCATGTGAACCGTGAACTAGTAGGAACCCCCTCTCTCTTTGTTTTTTTTTTATTATTTTATTTTTAGTTAATGATACTTATCTAAATAATAAGTGGAAGGTGTGGTGGCATGAAATTAACATAAGTGTAAAGAGTTAGTAATGTGGTGTCCTTGTTATAACACTTCTCATAAATCACTAACACAATTACAACTCCTTTTCACCTTTACTTTCACACACTTAACAAACTCTCTCTTCATCTTCATCATTTCATCAAGAACACCATAGAAAACCCACTTCATCTTCTTCATGTTTCTTATGATCAACATGGATTTTCATGGAACCTAAGAAGATCTAAAGCATTTGCAAGCTAAATCAAGTCTTTTCATCCATCCAAGAGTCTTCTAACAACAAGATCTTCATCTTCTTTGTTTCTTAACATCCTCTAGATCATCCCTAGCCTAGAGCTAGAAGTAAGCTTCTAACTTTATTTTTCATACTTATTTATGTTATGATTATTATTATAACTAGTAATAACAAAGTAATCATAAATAATAATATGAAGATACAAAGAAGCAAAAATTACAAATCATGATGTATGTGTTTGTTTATGTGGTGATTAAGATTGTTATTTGCATATTTGATCTTGTTGAGATGATTAAGACATGTATAACTTGTTAGATGAAGTTCTAAAAATATGATCTAACAAGTATACATGAATATGTTAAAAAATTTTTTAGATAATGGATGATCAAAATTTATGGTGTAATTAAAGTATCTAAGGTTTTAATTAAAAACAAGACTTTTTACAAGATAATATACAACATGAGATTTTTATAAAAGTTGTTAAAACTAGAAGTAAACTTGGTTTTTGAACTAGTTAAAATATGTTATGATCATGTTCAAAACCCTACATGATTTTGAGATCATCTTGATAAGATTATGTTATAAATCTTGTTATAAAGTTTATGTATCTTGTTTATAAAAGTTATGAGTAAATTGTGATGTTGATTTGAAAAGAAAAAGATATGTTTATTAAACATGGCAAAGTGATTAAAACAAAGGTTATATGGCAAAATTTTCTTAAAAACTATATGATATAAAAACTATCATTTTTAGTTCAATCTTTCCAAGATTTACAAAGATATAAAAGAAAGTTTTTTATAAAAAGAAAAGATTAGATAATTATATATTTTGAGAAAATATATACTTGTTCATTTTAACAAGTTATGTGATATGTAGTAATTTGTGTATTAGTTATATATATCAAAGATAAGAACTTGATTAAAATGGTGATAACAAACTCAAAAAGACTTTAGAATTCAAGTCTTACCAAAATTCATATAAATACGCCTTAAAGACATATTACGGACATTACGAACAATCGGACATAAATTATGGACAAAACGGACGACAGATGAACTTATGGACATATTACCAACCCGAGGACTTAATACGACATCTAGACGATCTTTCGACACGGACACAAAATTTGCGTTACTGTTAACAAACTTTGAACATTTTGAAAACTTATAAAAGGTATTATGTTTTTATTATCTAAAAAGTATAACTAGAAAATTTTTATAAAATTATTTTTATAAAAATGAAAGACTTATCTTTTGGGTAAATATTTATATAAAATGGGCTTATATTTTTTTTATAAATTATATTGGGCTTAAACTAAATACTTGGGCTAAGCTCAATAGCAAATAACTCATGGGCCAAGCCCAATACCAAACTTGTGGGCCCAAAAGCCCAACACTATTTAAAGCCCAACAATATTTAAACCCAACACTATTTAGGCCCAATAACATAACTTGTAATGAAATACAAGTATACGATTAATTACTACTAAACACGAATTCAAGGGAACTAGATCCGACTATATGACATACCAGATACACGATTACTTACATATATGTATTTGGAAAAATATGTATATAACGGTTAAACAATAAAGACATACAAGTCTTACACATAATTAAGACATAAGACTTGTACTCAAGTTATTTACAAAGACCGAAGTGTCTAACAAAATATAACAATGATTGTAGGTCGCAATACTGTTCAGGACTACCGTACGTGAAATCATATTTACTTCTACTCACTGAAGCGATATTGTGAGTTCATGTCCCCTTTTCATTTTAAATGTTTTTCAAGCTTTACAACTATCGGGGAAAATATATGTACAATAAGTATGATAAGTCAAGGAATGAAACACTTTAGATCATGTGAGAAATTAGGGCCATAACTAAAGCACCATTAATCCAGTTTGGACCAAGGAACAAAGGGTTAGATCTAATGGGTTTTGGCGAGCCCCACTCATGGTCATTCATTTACCTAGGAGTGCGTTTGTTGCCCTACGACATGGTGTCGATACAATTAAAATCGTCTAGGGTTGGTTTGCTTCCTATTTCGTCACACATATTAATGTCCTTGCAAAACATTAATGATCACGATTTCATTGACGCTTTTCATACTATATTTGATTCAAATACAAATACATTTTTCATTTTTCGGGTGTATCATACACAACTAAACTGCATGAACTCGCTCAACCTTTGTTGATTTTTCTACTTAAACATGTATTTCAGGGAATTAGTGGACCTTGTCAGGGATTCTAATTCAGGAAACAAGTATCAAGACTCCGTGCCATCTTTTGAAGGGTTTATCTATTATATTGCCGCTTTGCGGTGATATAGTGGACAAATCCTTAGTGTTTAAAATTTCGTTTTGAATGTATGAAATAATAACACCTTAGTTTCTTTGAATGGTTTGTAAATTATAAACTTAATGTATGTTGCGCATCTTTTGAACAATTATGGTAATGGCAATGGAGTATGTTTTATTCATTTAGTATGTTTACTTATATCGTTATGCAATGAGAACCAACAGATCACACCTCGCGCTTCCGCTACGAGCAGGGTGTGACAGATTGGTATCAGAGCTTCGATTGTAGTGAACCAGGATTCTTTCTCGAGTCTAGTCTACAATCACTAGGGAACCTCTCACGAAAACAATTTATACAAAAACAAGAGTTTTCATTGCATAAACAAATTCATATCATACAAATCAAGCAAGGACATTAAGTGCATTAGTCTCTAAATGGTAGACATGAAACATTAAGTTAATCCGCATAAAACAAATAGAATAACTTAAAATGAAATTATGTGATTTCAACATTTTGTGTATATATATATTTGAAAAATTATTTTATTAATACATACGTCAAACCAATTATGTTACAGGATATCATGTCTTCATCCGAAGGAAGTAACATTTATGATGACGTGGATCCTATGACACCTTCTTCAGATGATGATTACATACCCGAGGTTCAGGTCATTACATCGGATAGTGAGACGGGATCTGATAGCGATATGGATGATTTTCAGCCGTTTGCATATCTAGGGGATATTGTTGACGATGATGTATTAGCTGTACCTCCACCACTCAATGACATAATGATTATAGGTCACCCGGAGGGTGAACATATAGTCGAGATTATACCTTTGGATGTACTTCCTCTTGCTATGGTGCCTTTCGTCGACCTTGACGAGGATGATGACGACATTGTCCCGGTGATTCCCGTAGAGCATATAGATGATGACTTGGGAGACGGAGATGTTTATGATGTGGTTATCTTAGATATTGCATCACCGGTGGTCTCGGTGATCGATATTTCTTCGGATGCAGATACAGACTCATATGCTTCTTCTTATGCATCTGTTACCTCATCTGCACTGCAGGCCCTTGGCCTACAGCGCAACGCAGACCTTGAGTTGGATGATGTCCTACCAGATGAGCCAGTTGTCCCTACACCTAACCATATTGCCTCTATCCTACCACAGACCGACCATACTGACGAGGCAGGACCCTCTGGACATGCCCACATACCACCCAGTGAGCCTCTTATTGCGCCACACTCTCCACCTCACGTCATGCCTGTGACAGATCCATACCACCCATCGCATTACCCATCTGTTACTACCGAGTTATGTGCTCGTGTGCTGACTCTCGAGCATCAGATAGACTTCATTGTCCGTCGAGTTCATGAACTCGAGGAGGAGTTTCTTCACCTTGAGGCTTTGGTATTTTTGACTCCATCACCACCAGCTCATTCACCACCTCATGCTCCACCACCACCACCACCAGAGTTACCACCATTACCCCCACTACCACCTCAGATACCACCAGTTGACTTACCTGCTCGTGTTTTGACACTCGAGCAGCAGATGATTTTCCTTCACCGTTTGGTTCATGATATGGAGGATAGGGTTTCTCATGTTTACAGGGCATTGTTTCCGGTTCCACCACCAGTTTTTCCTCCACCATAGACTTTGTGTTTGCAGGTACTTCTTTTGTGATAGGTAGCTATATCAGCGTTTTGTGTACATAGACTCACACCAAGTTTCAAGACAACTGAAAGACTAAAGACCGCATGGAATGAAGGAAAAATTTTGCCACTTTGTATATGTACTAGTCTAGTAAGACCGGGGGATGTAGCCCGAGTCTATTTTGATTTCCTTTTCAAAAACAATCATGTAATCGGTTGTCAGTTATATAAATAAGAAAACTTGGTGTTATCCTATATGTGCATTTGAATGTTATATGATACATGTTTTGTTGCTTGTATTGTTTGGTCTATTCACATGATATATTACTGGATTATATTTTTATTAATGTTATAAATGTGTTTTATATACTTAGTAAAAATATTTATTAACAAACCAACGCCTAAACTTAATCGTATATTCTTTTGGAAGAATAATGGCGCCAAGAAGACAACCTCCACGTACACGAACATCTAATCCACCCCCACCTCCACCAATGCCTACAAATGAGGCGGAATTGAATGCATTAATCGGAGAAAGGGTTTCCCAAGCTATAGCCCTTTATGAGGCCTCACGTGCCGAACACAGTGGTGGCACTGGCGGATCAGGAGGCCCAGGACACGGCGGTACCTATGGCGGAACCAATACCAATGGATGCACATTCAAGCAGTTTCTAGACTGCAAGCCACTCAATTATGATGGCACAGGCGGTGCTGTGGCTTATGTGCGTTGGACGGAGAAAACGGATTCCACCATAAGAATGAGTAGATGCTCTCTTGATCAGCAAGTCACCTACGTCACTGGCTTGTTCATCAATGAGGCCCTTACATGGTGGAATTTACAAGTGCAAACTTTGGGTGATAGTGTAGCATACGGATTGACGTGGGAAGAATTGAAAGAAAGGATGAGAGAAAAATATTGTTCCCGTGCTGAACTCCAGAAGTTGGAGAATGAATTTTGGAACCTTACTATGGTCGGATCTGATATTACTGGGTATACACAAAGGTTTCACGACCTGTCTCGTGTGATTCCTTATTTGGTTACACCAGAATACAAGCGTATTGAACGCTATATTTGGGGACTTGCTCCTGAGATCCGAAGCCATGTTACTGCAGCAGAACCCACGACTATCACGCAGGCGGTAACTTTAGCTGTGAGCCTTAATGAAGACGCGATCAGGATGAAGAAATATAATGTGAAAGGAGATGAGAAGAAAGATTCACATGTCGAGTCTTCCACGGGTGGAAAAAGGAGTTACTCAAATTTCAAGAAGGGAACTCGTAGGAACAACAACTACAACAATAACACCAACCCCAACAACAATACCAACAACAATACCAACAACAACAACTACAACCGCAATAACCACAACAATAATAACAACAACCGCAATCACAACAACCCCAACCATTATAACATAAAACAAGAGAATACTCAGGCAAGGGATGCAAAGGCGTTTATAGCCACCAATGATACTGGCCCGAAAAAGTACTCAGGTACTATGCCGAAGTGTGAGCGATGCACGTATCATCACGTGGGTAATTGTAGGAAATGTGACAAGTGTGGAAAGCTTGGCCACCGTACCGAGTCATGCTGGGGATCAGGAAATAGATCAGGAACGGAGAATAGAAATAACAATAGGAATGGAAATGGGCGTGAGCAAGGATGTTTTGGATGCGGAAGCAAAGATCACTTCAAAAGGGATTGCCCTAAAGAAAACCAACCCCGTGGTCGATCATTTGTGATTGGAGCTAAGGATGCGCGCCAAGACCCTAATGTGGTCACTGGTACGTTCCTCCTTAACAATCATTTTGCATCCATATTATTTGATACTGGTGCCGATTTTAGCTTTATCTCTGTAGAATTTAAAAATACTCTGGGACTAAAATCTAGTAAGTTAGATGTCCCATATTCTATAGAATTGGCTAACGGTAAACTAGTAGAGTCGGGGGAAGTTGTTAAGGAGTGTTCCTTACAACTTGGAGAACAAAAATTCACTATCAATCTCTTACCTGTTGAGTTGGGTAGTTTCGATGTAGTGGTTGGCATGGATTGGCTATCCAATAATCGAGCCGAAGTTGTTTGCCATGAAAAGATCATTCGCATACCACTATTGAACGAAGAGACACTTGTGATACATGGAGAGAAGCGAGACACCCCATTACGGATCATTAATAGCATGAAAGCCCAGAAGTGCTTACGGAAAGGGTGTATTGCTTTTCTAGCACATGTTGTTGACAAGAAGACTGATGGGCCAAAGTTGACAGATATTCCTATAGTGAAAGAATTTCCGGAAGTCTTCCCTGAAGACTTACCAGGACTACCCCCTTATCGACAAGTCGAATTTCATATCGATTTGGTACCAGGAGCCGGACCCGTAGCTAAATCTCCATATCGTTTAGCACCTTCTGAAATGCAAGAGTTATCCACACAACTTCAAGAGTTGTTGGATAAAGGATTCATTAGACCGAGCTACTCGCCTTGGGGAGCTCCAGTCTTGTTTGTAAAGAAGAAGGACGGAACTTTCAGGATGTGCATCGATTATCGCGAGTTGAATAAACTTACCATCAAGAATCGGTATCCATTACCGAGGATTGATGATCTATTCGATCAACTACAAGGGTCGAGCTTATACTCAAAGATAGACTTACGATCGGGGTATCATCAATTACGGATTCAAGAGGAAAGCATACCGAAAACGGCTTTTCGGACTCGTTACGGTCATTACGAGTTTCTCGTTATGCCATTCGGCTTAACGAATGCACCAGCGGTCTTCATGGATCTAATGAATCGCATGTGCAAGCCGTATCTTGACAAATTCGTTATAGTGTTTATTGACGATATCTTGATATATTCTCGATCGACTGAGGAACATGAACAACATTTGAGAACAATTTTGGAGTTGCTAAAGACGGAGAAACTATACGCGAAATTTTCCAAATGCGAATTTTGGATTCGCGAAGTACAATTTCTGGGGCATGTAGTGAACGAGAAAGGCATTCAAGTAGATCCGTCGAAGATAGAAGCAATTAAGAATTGGGAAGCGCCCAAGACTCCTACCGAAGTGAGACAATTTTTGGGCTTAGTAGGATATTATCGGAGATTTATTGAGAATTTTTCAAAGATTGCTCAACCGCTAACTTATCTTACACAGAAAGACAAGAAATTCGATTGGGGAGAGAAACAAGAAGCAGCATTTCAACTTCTTAAAGACAAGTTGTGCATTGCACCAATCTTATCATTACCCGATGGTACCGATGATTTTGTTGTATACTGTGATGCTTCGCATCAAGGTTTGGGTTGCGTACTCATGCAACGTGAAAAAGTTATCGCGTACGCGTCTCGCCAACTAAAAGTTCACGAAAAGAACTATACCACTCACGACCTTGAATTAGGCGCAGTGGTATTTGCTTTGAAAATATGGCGACATTATCTATATGGTACTCAATGTACTATTTTCACGGATCATAAAAGTCTACAACACATATTCAACCAAAAAGAATTAAATATGCGTCAACGACGTTGGGTTGAATTGTTAAACGATTATGATTGTGAAATTAAGTATCATCCGGGCAAGGCGAATGTTGTAGCTGACGCCTTGAGCCGCAAGGAGCGAGTTAAAACACTAAGAGTCCGAGCATTTGAAATGACAATTCACACAGATCTTATCACTCGGATTCATAATGCACAACAAGAAGCGCTCAAGGAAGAGCATATTCAAGCTGAAACACTTCGAGGCATGGAAAAGCAATTAGTGCCAAAAGAAGATGGAACTTTATACCTTATGGGTAGAATTTGGGTTCCACTCTTTGGAGGCCTTCGAGATGTTATTTTTGAGGAAGCACATAGGTCTAAATACTCGATTCATCCTGGATCGGATAAAATGTACCAAGATTTGAAAGAGTACTATTGGTGGCCTAAACTCAAAGGTGATATCGCGACTTATGTTGGAAAATGCTTAACCTGCGCGAAGATCAAGGCTGAATATCAGAAACCCTCGGGCTTGTTACAACAACCTGAGATTCCTGTTTGGAAATGGGAACAAATATCGATGGACTTCATTACGAAGTTACCCAGGACCTCAAAAGGTCATGACATGATATGGGTAATCATCGATAGATTAACAAAGTCCGCACACTTCTTGCCAATTCGGGAGAAGGATAGTACCGAGAAACTAGCGGAAATCTATGTCAGAGAAATAGTGGCTCGTCATGGGGTACCTATTTCAATCATTTCGGACCGAGATGGTCGTTTTGTTTCTAGAATTTGGAATTCATTTCAACAGGCCTTTGGATCACAATTAAATCTAAGTACGGCCTTTCATCCTCAAACTGACGGCCAGAGCGAACGGACAATCCAAACACTCGAAGATATGCTTCGTGCGTGTGTTATGGATTTAGGCGGCAATTGGGATACTCATCTACCTTTAGTTGAGTTTTCCTACAATAACAGCTACCATACTAGTATACAAGCTGCACCGTTTGAAGCTCTTTATGGTCGAAAGTGTCGCTCTCCGCTATGTTGGGCGGAAACAGGCGATAGTCAGTTAATTGGTCCGGAACTAGTCCAAGAGACTACGGACAAAATTTTCCAGATCCGAGACCGTATCAAGGCGGCTCGCGATCGACAAAAGAGCTACGCAAACAAAAAGCGAAAACAATTATCTTTCGAGGTCGGAGACAAAGTCTTGTTGAAAGTCTCGCCTTGGAAAGGCGTAGCGAGGTTCGGTAGGCGTGGAAAGCTAAACCCACGTTACATTGGACCATTTGAAATCTTAGAAAAGATTGGCACTGTTGCATACAAGTTGAAGTTACCGGAGGAACTTAGCAGTGTGCACCACACGTTTCATGTGTCGAATCTTAGAAAGAGTCCAACACAAGATACCGTTATCATCCCTGCGGATGAAATTCACATTGACAACAAACTTCAATTCACCGAAGAACCTGTTGAGGTCACGGACTGGAAGGTTCAGAAAACACGAAGAAGTCGTATCAAGTTAGTAAAAGTTCGTTGGAACTCTCTCACGGACCTGAGTATACTTGGGAACGTGAAGATCAAATGAAAGAAAAGTATCCTCACCTGTTTCCAAAGACTCCTACAAAGAATAAGAAAGCTCGAATTTCGGGACGAAATTCTCAATAACAGGGGGAGAATGTGACAATTGCCACTTTTTGGTAAATTATTTACATTTAAAGCAATGAATTACATTATACAAATACGTGATTAGAATACTTATGGAATATTCATTTATGATGCACATGATTCATTTTTAGTGGTTACATTTGAAACAATGTAAACAGTGCATCGAAACAACTAGAATAGTGCCTAGTAAACTAGTGTGCTGACAAAAACTCAGGATCCGCAGAAACTAGTGTAACGACAGTTTTAGGACTCAGACGAAAGTCCAACATCAATTATACAATAAACCCTACTTGGAAATACAAGGGTTTGGTCTAATATATTACCAATGTCCGATAGCACAAAAACTGCCGAAAACTGCCAAAAAGCACCAAAAATGACCATTTCAATGTTTTTCCGCAAAATTCAGCATTTGTATTTTTACTACAAAGTGCAAAATGGGTTGTTTAAACTCAAATTCCATATGAAAATACATAAGGAACATCATATAAAAATATAACCAAATGTTTCTCTACAACTTTCATAAGCAAACCTTTCGACTATCTTCTTGCGGAACGAGCGACAAAAGACTATCCGAACTACAAATTGACATATGTAGTGAACTAGTGAATATTATTTTTGGGTCTTTTAAGGCCTATTTATAGTCATTCAATGTTATGAAACCTCTTGAAACATTAAATCCCTAAAACATCTAAACATTTAAACATTTCATCACAATTATGAACCATTAATTTTACTAACCCATTTTTACAATAAAAGACCCCCCCCCCCTCATGTGAACCGTGAACTAGTAGGAACCCCCTCTCTCTTTGTTTTTTTTTTATTATTTTATTTTTAGTTAATGATACTTATCTAAATAATAAGTGGAAGGTGTGGTGGCATGAAATTAACATAAGTGTAAAGAGTTAGTAATGTGGTGTCCTTGTTATAACACTTCTCATAAATCACTAACACAATTACAACTCCTTTTCACCTTTACTTTCACACACTTAACAAACTCTCTCTTCATCTTCATCATTTCATCAAGAACACCATAGAAAACCCACTTCATCTTCTTCATGTTTCTTATGATCAACATGGATTTTCATGGAACCTAAGAAGATCTAAAGCATTTGCAAGCTAAATCAAGTCTTTTCATCCATCCAAGAGTCTTCTAACAACAAGATCTTCATCTTCTTTGTTTCTTAACATCCTCTAGATCATCCCTAGCCTAGAGCTAGAAGTAAGCTTCTAACTTTATTTTTCATACTTATTTATGTTATGATTATTATTATAACTAGTAATAACAAAGTAATCATAAATAATAATATGAAGATACAAAGAAGCAAAAATTACAAATCATGATGTATGTGTTTGTTTATGTGGTGATTAAGATTGTTATTTGCATATTTGATCTTGTTGAGATGATTAAGACATGTATAACTTGTTAGATGAAGTTCTAAAAATATGATCTAACAAGTATACATGAATATGTTAAAAAATTTTTTAGATAATGGATGATCAAAATTTATGGTGTAATTAAAGTATCTAAGGTTTTAATTAAAAACAAGACTTTTTACAAGATAATATACAACATGAGATTTTTATAAAAGTTGTTAAAACTAGAAGTAAACTTGGTTTTTGAACTAGTTAAAATATGTTATGATCATGTTCAAAACCCTACATGATTTTGAGATCATCTTGATAAGATTATGTTATAAATCTTGTTATAAAGTTTATGTATCTTGTTTATAAAAGTTATGAGTAAATTGTGATGTTGATTTGAAAAGAAAAAGATATGTTTATTAAACATGGCAAAGTGATTAAAACAAAGGTTATATGGCAAAATTTTCTTAAAAACTATATGATATAAAAACTATCATTTTTAGTTCAATCTTTCCAAGATTTACAAAGATATAAAAGAAAGTTTTTTATAAAAAGAAAAGATTAGATAATTATATATTTTGAGAAAATATATACTTGTTCATTTTAACAAGTTATGTGATATGTAGTAATTTGTGTATTAGTTATATATATCAAAGATAAGAACTTGATTAAAATGGTGATAACAAACTCAAAAAGACTTTAGAATTCAAGTCTTACCAAAATTCATATAAATACGCCTTAAAGACATATTACGGACATTACGAACAATCGGACATAAATTATGGACAAAACGGACGACAGATGAACTTATGGACATATTACCAACCCGAGGACTTAATACGACATCTAGACGATCTTTCGACACGGACACAAAATTTGCGTTACTGTTAACAAACTTTGAACATTTTGAAAACTTATAAAAGGTATTATGTTTTTATTATCTAAAAAGTATAACTAGAAAATTTTTATAAAATTATTTTTATAAAAATGAAAGACTTATCTTTTGGGTAAATATTTATATAAAATGGGCTTATATTTTTTTTATAAATTATATTGGGCTTAAACTAAATACTTGGGCTAAGCTCAATAGCAAATAACTCATGGGCCAAGCCCAATACCAAACTTGTGGGCCCAAAAGCCCAACACTATTTAAAGCCCAACAATATTTAAACCCAACACTATTTAGGCCCAATAACATAACTTGTAATGAAATACAAGTATACGATTAATTACTACTAAACACGAATTCAAGGGAACTAGATCCGACTATATGACATACCAGATACACGATTACTTACATATATGTATTTGGAAAAATATGTATATAACGGTTAAACAATAAAGACATACAAGTCTTACACATAATTAAGACATAAGACTTGTACTCAAGTTATTTACAAAGACCGAAGTGTCTAACAAAATATAACAATGATTGTAGGTCGCAATACTGTTCAGGACTACCGTACGTGAAATCATATTTACTTCTACTCACTGAAGCGATATTGTGAGTTCATGTCCCCTTTTCATTTTAAATGTTTTTCAAGCTTTACAACTATCGGGGAAAATACATGTACAATAAGTATGATAAGTCAAGGAATGAAACACTTTAGATCATGTGAGAAATTAGGGCCATAACTAAAGCACCATTAATCCAGTTTGGACCAAGGAACAAAGGGTTAGATCTAATGGGTTTTGGCGAGCCCCACTCATGGTCATTCATTTACCTAGGAGTGCGTTTGTTGCCCTACGACATGGTGTCGATACAATTAAAATCGTCTAGGGTTGGTTTGCTTCCTATTTCGTCACACATATTAATGTCCTTGCAAAACATTAATGATCACGATTTCATTGACGCTTTTCATACTATATTTGATTCAAATACAAATACATTTTTCATTTTTCGGGTGTATCATACACAACTAAACTGCATGAACTCGCTCAACCTTTGTTGATTTTTCTACTTAAACATGTATTTCAGGGAATTAGTGGACCTTGTCAGGGATTCTAATTCAGGAAACAAGTATCAAGACTCCGTGCCATCTTTTGAAGGGTTTATCTATTATATTGCCGCTTTGCGGTGATATAGTGGACAAATCCTTAGTGTTTAAAATTTCGTTTTGAATGTATGAAATAATAACACCTTAGTTTCTTTGAATGGTTTGTAAATTATAAACTTAATGTATGTTGCGCATCTTTTGAACAATTATGGTAATGGCAATGGAGTATGTTTTATTCATTTAGTATGTTTACTTATATCGTTATGCAATGAGAACCAACAGATCACACCTCGCGCTTCCGCTACGAGCAGGGTGTGACATTTATGTTCATACAATCGTGAAAACCCTAATTTCATGGTGTCAGTCTAGCATCAATCTAATTACCCAACTAATCATGCATTCCTTATTACCAGGCAATCGATTAAACAACTACTCAATATCATTATCATCATAATCAAATCCAGAATCGCAAAATGTTAAATGAAGAACTAGGGTTTTCATGAACACACAATCAAGAATCAAGAATGGATAATAATCAAGCAATCAATTAGGTTTACAAGTATTACAATAATCGATAAACAATTACCTTGAATGATTCTAGAGAAAGAGGAATCAAGAGTGATGATTATCTTGTGCCAATGATGATGGTGATGATGATTGCTAGAGAAAGTGAATGTACGTGCTTTGGTTTTTGTGAGAATGATTAGTGAAATGGGATTAGGGTTAAGTATGATTTAGGTTTCACTAATAACTCTTTACACCCTCAATTATTCTATTTTACAAGAGTGCACTATCTCAATCAATTTCACAGTTTCACCACCAAGTTTATGCATTTGACAAGTTTATCACAATTAACACATAGCCATGCACAATCACACAATACACTTCATTGTATCAAAACGTACATAATTCCATGGCAACTAATTGTGCAAATAATTACCTACACCAACAATGAACGTGCAATAAATGCGAAATAGAAATCTTGGAATTTCGAGTTGTCACATTATCCCCTACTTAAAAGAAATTTCGTCCCGAAATTTGGTACGCACTCACTGAGGAAGCTAGGTAAGCTGTATCGTTCACTGGTTTTCCTGGGGTGTCACATCATCCCCCCGTTGATTTGGAATTTCGTCCCGAAATTCAGTAGTAGTAGCTTCAGCCTCAGTAGTGGTTGCATTGGTTCCGAATAACTGGGGGTACTTTTCTTTCATTTGGTCTTCGCGTTCCCAGGTGTACTCTGGGTGACGTCAGGAGTTCCAACGAACTCGAACAAGAGGGATTCTCTTGCTTTTGAGGACCTTAACATCCCGGTCCGTGATTTCAACAGGTTCCTTGACGAACTGCAACCGCTCGTCGATAGTGAGTTCCTTAAAAGGAACTATGAGGGTCTCATCTGACAGGCACTTCTTCAGATTCAACATGTGAAATACATTGTGAACTGCACCGAGTTCAGCTGGTAGGTTTAGCTTGTAGGCCACTTTGCCTATTTTCTCAATGATCTCAAACGGTCCGACATACCGCGGATTAAATTTGCCCCGTTTCCCAAAACGAACCACACCCTTCCAGGGTGAGACTTTTAGTAAAACCCGGTCCCCGACCTGAAATTCCAACGGTTTCCTACGCTTATCCGCGTATGCTTTCTGACGGTCGCGTGCTGCCGCCATGCGTTGTCGTATTTGTGCAATCTTTTCCGTGGCGTCCACTACAATCTCTGGACCCGTGATCTGACTATCCCCCACCTCTGCCCAACAGAGAGGTGACCGGCATTTATGTCCGTACAATGCCTCGAATGGAGCGGCTTGTATGCTGGTGTGATAACTGTTATTATACGAAAACTCCACCAAAGGGAGATGCTTTTCCCAGCCGCTGCCGAAATCAATAACACATGCTCGAAGCATGTCTTCAAGAGTCTGGATCGTTCGCTCAGACTGCCCATCCGTCTGAGGATGATTTGCTGTGCTCATGTCTAATCGTGAGCCAAAAGATTTGTGCATCGCTTGCCATAGCTCTGATGTGAATCGTGCATCCCGATCCGAAATGATGGAGGTGGGCACCCCGTGCCTCGAAACAACTTCTTTAAGATAAACGTCTGCGAGGGTGGAGAACTTATCCGTTTCCTTTGTAGCCAGGAAGTGTGCAGACTTGGTGAGTCGATCTACGATCACCCATATAGTATCATTCCCACGCTGGGATCTGGGTAGGCCTGTAACAAAATCCATGGAAATTTCTTCCCATTTCCATTGCGGTATCTTGGGCTGCTGAAGTAGGCCCGCTGGTTTCTGATACTCCACTTTGACTTTTGCACATGTCAAACATTTGCCGACGTAGGTTGCAATGTGGGCCTTCATGCTAGGCCACCAGTATGTAGTTCTGATGTCGTGGTACATTTTATCTGACCCTGGATGTACCGAGTAGCGAGACTTGTGAGCTTCGTCCATTACAAGCTCTCGTAAGCCGCCATAAAGTGGGACCCAAATACGCCCCGCTACATAGTATGCGCCGTCTTCCTTTTGTTCCATTCGTTGCCTTGAGTCGCGTAAAGCTTCAGCTTTGACGTTTTCTGGCTTTAATGCTTCCATCTGAGCAGTTCGTATTTGTGCAGGAAGACTGGACTGAATAGTGAGCTGCAAGGCTCGTACGCGTCTAGGTAGAGTGTCCTTTCGACTGAGAGCGTCAGCCACAACATTGGCTTTTCCTGGATGATACTTAATAGCGCATTCGTAATCGTTAAGCAGTTCGACCCATCGTCGTTGACGCATGTTCAATTCCTTCTGCTTGAAGATATGCTCGAGACTCCTGTGATCGGTGTAAATAGTGCACTTGGTACCGTACAGGTAGTGGCGCCATATCTTAAGCGCGAAAATAACAGCTCCCAGCTCTAGATCTTGCATCGTGTAGTTCCGTTCATGAACCTTGAGTTGACGAGAAGCGTAAGCAATAACTTTATCCCGCTGCATCAATACACAACCAAGCCCCTGTATCGATGCATCACAATATACCACGAAATCATCGGTGCCCTCTGGCAATGAGAGAATAGGTGCGCTGCAAAGCCTATCCTTAAGGTACCGAAAAGCGGTTTCCTGGGAATCTCCCCAACGGTAGGTGACACCTTTCTGTGTCAGCATAGTAAGCGGCTGCGCGATCTTGGAGAAGTCTTTGATAAATCGCCTATAATACCCCGCCAAACCCAAGAATTGGCGTATTTCCGTTGGTGTATGCGGTGCAGGCCAGTTCCTGATCGAATCTACCTTGGATGGATCGACATGAATCCCATCCCTACTCACCACATGGCCTAAGAAGTGGACTTCACGAAGCCAGAAGTCGCATTTTGAAAACTTGGCGTACAGTTGCTCCTTTCGAAGAAGTTCCAAGATAAGACGTAAGTGCTGCTCGTGCTCCTCCTGACTCTTGGAGTAGATCAGAATGTCGTCGATGAAGACAATGACGAACTTGTCAAGATAGGGTTTGCACACTCTATTCATAAGATCCATGAATACTGCAGGCGCGTTCGTAAGCCCGAAAGGCATGACTAGAAACTCGTAATGGCCGTAGCGAGTTCTGAATGCTGTCTTGGAGACGTCCTCATCCCGGACTCTCAGCTGATGATACCCTGACCTTAAATCAATCTTGGAATAGTAACTCGACCCTTGCAACTGGTCGAATAAATCGTCAATACGAGGAAGAGGATAACGGTTCTTCACTGTGACCTTGTTCAGTTCGCGGTAATCGATGCACATCCTGAAAGTGCCATCCTTCTTTTTCACAAATAATACCGGAGCTCCCCAAGGCGAAGAGCTTGGACGAATAAAGCCCTTTTCCAAGAGCTCTTATAGTTGCTTAGACAGTTCCTCTAGTTCAGTTGGAGCTAAACGATACGGTGCGCGAGCTATGGGTGCTGCTCCTGGAGCTAGCTCGACTTGGAATTCGACCTGACGATGAGGCGGTAGACCAGGTAAATCTTCAGGAAACACTTGAGGAAATTCGCGTACAACTGGAATATCCTCTATTCTTTCCTCTTTCGTCGATGCATCAGCAACAAGTGCCAAGATAGCCGTATGCGCCTTTCGTAAACATTTCTGAGCCTTTAAGAAAGAGATGATGCCAACCACAGCACCACTCTTGTCGCCTTGAACTTCGAGAGGTTCCTTTCCCACACGAGGAATGCGAATGATCTTCTCCTTGCATAAGATCTCCGCCTGCTGCTTGGATAACCAATCCATGCCGATGACGATGTCGAAACTACCCAGAACTATAGGAATAAGATCAATCGAGAAGGTCTGACCCGCTAGAACGATGTTACAACCCTTGACTACATGCGTGGCTTCTACACTTTTACCATTTGCTAGTTCTACGACATGTTTGGTGTTTAGGGGTGTTGGTGTACGTTTTAACAATTTACTCATTTTCAAAGACATATAACTCGTATCCGCACCCGAATCAAACAAACCAGTAACATAAATATCGTCGAGAAGAAACTTACCCATAACGACGTTGGGATCATTTCTGGCATCACCCTGCCCCAACACAAATGCACGACCGCTTGCTTCATTGCCGTTGTTGTTTCCACCATTGTTGTTGTTGTTGCCATTTCCTTGATTGTTGTTATTGTTGCGGTTCTGGTTTAACTGAGGACAATCACGCTTGAAATGACCTTCAGCCCCACACTGAAAACATCCCCTGTTGCCCCGCTGCTGCTGCTGGTGATGCTGGTTCTGTGGAGCTGGTGGTGGGTGTTGCTGATTCTGGTTTGCAGGTCGCGAACTCCTGCAGTCTTTAGCTTCATGCCCTAACTTGAGATATCTCTGACAACGCTCCTTACAACACCGCCCGCTGTGGTGTCTGTTGCACTAATTACACAGTGGGTGAATTCCCCGACATCCACCCTGCCCCTGACTGCCAGATGATTGCTGACTCGGATTCTGGTAGTCATTTGTCTTGCGCTGCTGAGACTGAACAGAAACTGATCCCTTACTGGAATCCCCCTCCCATTTTCTCTTGTTGTCACTGGGAGTAGCAGAAGTAGTGACAGCAGTAGTGGTAGCATTGATACGTTTCGGCAGCCTGTTCTGATCCACTGCCTGATCTGTAATACGATGAGCAAGGCGCTGAATAGCCTGGATATTATCAAGATTAGCCGATGTCACATGGCTCTGGATCTCTGGCGCTAACCCCTTGAGATACAACTCAATGCGCTTAACTGGAGGGTCCACCATAGTTGGGCATAGCACGGCAAGCTCATTCGACCGTTTAGTATAAGCTTCGATCTCTGACCCAACCATTTTCAAGTGATACAGTTCATCTTCCAGCTTGTGAATGTCTTCACGAGTGCAGTATTCCCTTTTGATCAATTCCTTGAAATCATTCCAAGGGGTGGCGTTAGCAGCTGCCAACCCTAGGATCTGTACTTGCGCGTTCCACCAAGTCAACGCGATTCCCTCCAAAGTACCAGTGGCGTACTTGACCCTGCGAGCCTCATGGCATTCACACATTTCGAACACAGATTCTAGCTTCTCAAACCAATGGAGGAGTCCCACTGCCCCCTCGGTGCCACTGAATGAGTTAATGTAGGATCTAAAGATCCTAGTGTGAGTCTAAACTACAGGGTATACTACCTGCTTGAGAAGCTGCAAGTGCCGCAGCAACTTGTTCATTAACGAAAGCCGTCAACTGGGCTTGTGTCATGTTAATTCGTCCGGCCATTGATCTTCACATCAAAGGCAACATAAGTGAGAAAGGTTCGCGAATAGTGCGATGACAGAAGAGTGTAAGCACATAGGTGTTTTCAAGCAATAACAAGTAGTGAGCAATGTAATCTAAGCATACTACGAGCAAAGTTCTATGCAATTCTAGCATGTAGGCAATAAACATAAACCTTATTACCTAGGATGTTGAGTCTTGCACGTGGAGCGAAGCGTCGTTGTGGATCGTTGAGAGCACTGTTCTGGTTATAGTCTGGTTTTAATAAAAACGTTTTCCCATATTAAAACCAAGTTCTCTATAACCAATGGCTCTGATACCAATCTGTCACACCCCCAAAATCCACACGCGGAGTATCACCGCTTGGGAGCGTGACTGACCAGGATCAAGCCACCAATCATATCGAACACAGCATTTAATAATAAAAGTAGATAATGTAATTCAACAAGACATGATTGATGTTCAAAACCAAACATTATATAAGTAGCGGAAGCATGTAAGTAAACCCAACATAAATAATAACGTATGAAAGTCATAAGTGTTTAATTAAACATTCATGATCCATGCTCCACAACGACCTGCCCCTCCCTGTGCAAGCTCCATGTATCTAACGACATGCAAGGCATGTAACAGAGGATCAACAACTAGTTGAGCGAGTTCACAGTTTATAATTCAGTAATTGTAGTAGTATAGTAAGCCGTGTATTTGTTCGTTATGTCATGTATCGTATTAGTTCGTATCGCGGCCCTCTAGGCATGTATGCGAAGATTAAGTAAAGTTCTCAAGTATTCTAGACTAGGTATATTTGTATCGCGGCCACCCGGCACCTGTGCGAAGTTTAGCGTATAGTTCGCAGCCTTTCTAGGCATGTGTGCAAAGATCAGTCATAATATCGCGGCCAACCCTGGCGTGTATGCGAAGATCAGTTCAATTAGTATCACTAGTCTAGCAGTATCTTAACCAATCACCTTCCTCACCCGAGGATCATATCACTACGTTCCATTATAGATAATTACTAGTAAATAATCAAATCCCATTCCCACCCTGGGAACCCCATGCCTTGGCTGTGTGAACTCACCTTGGTTTGCTCGGTATGCTTAACTATGTGCTTGCAATTAATCAATCAAGTCCTATAGTATGCACGTGTAATAAATCAGTTTTTCGTTCGTAACAACTCTTGCACACAAATCTAACATCACATAGTGTGTTTGGCAATCATTCATCATGCGGCATTTAAGTAGTCAGTCAAATCCATATACTTTCATACTTGACAGGATACACAGGCAGTTAACATACTCTACCAGGTTAACACATTAAACAGGGTTACATGCATCTCATAACAGATCAAATCATGAATTAACATACAATACATGTCCTCATATTAATCATACGCAAAATAGACAGGGCCTTGCCCTTCTAAAAACTCAGACAAGTGTGTTGGGGTTAATCCCTTTTAAAATTCGGATAAGGGGATGTGGGTGTCAAAAGTCGGACATGAGAGATTGGGGGTTTAAACTCGGACCACAGAGGATTGGGCCACAAGTTCGGACCATGGGCTCTCATACAAAAAAACTCGGACAAGAGAGGTTGTCCTACACAACCTCGGACTAGAGGGGGGGGGATAACAAGGTCGTACAAGAACAAGGGATGGATCACAAGCTCGGACTTCATGTTATGCATACAAAAACTCGGACCAATGGAGCCTTTAAAAGTCGGACCACATCTAGGGTTTAAAAGTCGGACAAGCCTAATACCAATAAAGCTCGGACAGGGTATAATATTCACCAAATTCGGACATAAGGCTTTGCCTTAAAGCTCGGACCAAAGGTTTCCCCTAAAAGAACTTCGGACAAGTGTGCATATTATAAAAAATTCGGACCCCTTATAATTATAAAGGTCGGACCCTTAACAACATATCAAAAGTCGGACTAGGGCATTTCCCTTTAAACCTCGGATCACCTATTTATGTAATAAAATTCGGACAACTTCAACCCTAGGCAATAAGTCAGACCTTTAAGCATGAAACTCTGACAACAAACAATACGCGAATTCCATTCATTGCACAGGATCCAAAGAATCAGAACAGTTACGTTTTTATGTTCATACAATCGTGAAAACCCTAATTTCATGGTGTCAGTCTAGCATCAATCTAATTACCCAACTAATCATGCATTCCTTATTACCAGGCAATCGATTAAACAACTACTCAATATCATTATCATCATAATCAAATCCAGAATCGCAAAATGTTAAATGAAGAACTAGGGTTTTCATGAACACCCAATCAAGAATCAAGAATGGATAATAATCAAGCAATCAATTAGGTTTACAAGTATTACAATAATCGATAAACAATTACCTTGAATGATTCTAGAGAAAGAGGAATCAAGAGTGATGATTATCTTGTGCCAATGATGATGGTGATGATGATTGCTAGAGAAAGTGAATGTACGTGCTTTGGTTTTTGTGAGAATGATTAGTGAAATGGGATTAGGGTTAAGTATGATTTAGGTTTCACTAATAACTCTTTACACCCTCAATTATTCTATTTTACAAGAGTGCACTATCTCAATCAATTTCACAGTTTCACCACCAAGTTTATGCATTTGACAAGTTTATCACAATTAACACATAGCCATGCACAATCACACAATACACTTCATTGTATCAAAACGTACATAATTCCATGGCAACTAATTGTGCAAATAATTAACTACATCAACAATGAACGTGCAATAAATGCGAAATAGAAATCTTGGAATTTCGAGTTGTCACAAGTAGCAGAGTCGCTAGAAGCGTTGTGTGATGAAGAAGATGAAAGCCCATTGTAAACCCCTGGATCTTGAACCTGATCGTATCCAGTGTCTTTCTTCTTCATACTGAGCTCATAAGCTCTCAGCTTGCCAATGACTTCTTCAAGCTCTTTTGTCTCATAATCATCTTCTCCCTTGATCATGAGAGTGTAGATATCCCACTTGGTAGGTAAGGCATCGAGCAACTTGTCATTCTTCTCTATGTCAGTATAGCAATCTGTCACACCTCCAAAATCCACCTGCGGAGTATCACCGCTTGGGAGCGTGACTGACCAGGATCAAGCCACCAATCATACAGAACAATACATATAATAAAAGTAATTGTCATTTAAACCAAACCAAATCCATATGAAAGGTGTTCCAAATCATAAGAATGTTATCTTTGTTTAGCGGAAGCGTATAAATAAAACCCATCGTAAACAAGTATCAAATCTCAAAAGTGTTTAATAAGATAATCACGATCCAAGCCCACAACGACCCGCTCCTCCATGTGCAAGCTCCATATACCTAACGACCTGCAAGGCATGTAACAGTGGATCAACAACTAGTTGAGCGAGTTCACAGAAAGTAAATGCGTAATAGTAAGTTCATTTGTAACAGGTGGCTCTACTGGGCCGTTAGTACATTCTATTGGTGGGGGCTTCCCACGTTGTATAACCACTAGACTACTCGTAACCATAAGTATCCTTCACAACCGAGGATAGTAATAAGCATAGGTATCCGTCACATCCGAGGATAGTAATAAGTATAAGTATCCTTCACATCCGAGGATAGTAGTAAGTATAAGTATCCTTCACAACCGAGGATAGTAGTAAGTATAAGTCTACGTAGATTGTAAGTATGTGTCCTGCACAACCGAGGACAGTGAATAGCATAAGTATGTGTCCTGCACAACCGAGGACAGTGGTATGGTAGTCTAGTATTGGCGTCAGTACGAATCTATTCAATCTTATTCCATCAATCCCATTCCCAAGCCCTTGGGAATCCCATGCCTTAGTAAGGGTGTGAACTCACCTTGGTTTGCTCGGTATGCTATGCTCTAGGGTTTAACAATTGTCTAAATCCGTTACACACGACCTAGGTTATATTGCACATAATATGATGTAAGTGTTGGCATCAAATTAGGGTTTGCAAGTCATGAGAAAATCAAGCAACTGTGTTGTTGTGTGTTTATTGTGTACATGCGATTATCACATAGGATGCTCACGCGTGCAGGATCATGTAGTTGAAATCAGAATCATGCAATCATATATCGTATCATTCAATTATAAGCGAACATGAACAATTGCATGAAACTATGTACAGAAGTACACAGTGGGGCTTAATTACAGGTATTTGTGATAACAGAACACTCATTTACTAATTCAGCATATAAAATCAATAACACTTGAACAACTTCGGGCTCCTAAAGGTCGGACAGGGAGGCCCATCACAAAGTCGGACCATGTAAGGGGGGGGGTGACATGAAGCTCGGACAGGGGTAGGGGGGGTTTAAACTCGGTTAAGGGGTGTGGGGTGTGGAAAGTCGGACCAAAGAGTTTCATTGAAGAAACTCGGACTTATGGTTCCATTTAAGAACTTCGGACATATGTGCATTAAACAAACTCGGACATATATGCATTTAAACAAACTCGGACATATGTGCATTTAAACAAACTCGGACCTCCTTGATCTCACACTAAACTCGGACAAGGTGATCATTACACTAAACTCGGACTAGGTGTGATCATTAAACTCGGACATGGGCCTTCATATAAACTCAGACCACAAACCATTCAATAAACTCGGGCCTATGCCATGTTTTAAACTCGAACTATGTTTTCATTTGATAAGCTCGGACCTAGTGTCCATCAAGTAATTCGGTCCACAAGTAATCATTAAACTCGGTCCACAATTCCCTTCATTAAACTCGGATCATCAACATATCACACAAACTCAGGCATAATCATCAACTAAGGTCGGTATATATCACTTTCTTTTGCAAAAACTCAGACAACAATCATATATATATTTAACCTCGGATCATGCTTGATGAATTAAACTCAGACAATTAATGGCTTCACATAACTCAGGGAAACAATTAAATCGTTCGTTCTTTGCATCATATCAGTTACGTTTTCTATTGTTCAAGCAATTTCAAAACCCTAATTCATATGTGTTGACGGCAGAAGCATAACAAATCATCAAATGCTAACCAACAACAACAATTGTCACAAGAATAATCTACCGAGCATGCACTAATCATCATCATAATCATAATTATCAACATCAATTGAAAACACAGAACCCTCATATTATAATCTAGGGTTTTCAAGAATTACAAGAATCATGCATTGATAACAATCCATCAATCAATAAACAATCATTAACAATTACCTTGTGATGGTTCTAGAGAAATGTGGAATCAAAAGTGATGATTAGCTTGTCAATGATGATGGTGATGATTGCTAGAGAGCCAAAGAAATGACAGTACGTGCTTGGATTCTTGTGAGAGGTTTAGTGAATGATTTAGGGTTAAGTATAGCTTAAGTTCACTAATGGCTCTCTACACCCTTAACTAATATATTTTACAATAGTACACCATCTCAAATAGTTTCACAGTTTCACCACTAAGTTTATGCATTTGACAAGTCTATCACAATTAACAAACAACCATGCATAAACACACAACACAATTCATTGTATCAAAACGTTACATTGAATTAAACCACTGGACAACACATAAACGTGCAATAAATGTAAAATAAGAATCTTGGAAATTAAAGTTGTCACATTATCCCCAACTTAAAAGAAATTTCGTCCCGAAATTTAGCATGCGGTTACTGAGGAAGCTAGGTAAGTTGAATTGTTCACTGGTTTTTCCTGGGGTGTCACATCATCCCCCCGTTGATTTGAAATTTCGTCCCGAAATTCAGTAGTAGTAGCTTCAGCCTCAGTAGTGGTTGCACTGGTTTCGAATAACTGGGGGTACTTTTCTTTCATTTGGTCTTCGCGTTCCCAAGTGTACTCTGGGCCACGTCGGGAGTTCCAACGAACTCAAACAAGAGGGATTCTCTTGTGTTTGAGGACCTTAACATCCCGGTCCGTGATTTCAACTGGCTCCTCGACGAACTGCAACCGCTCGTCGATAGTGAGTTCCTTAAAAGGAACTATGAGGGTTTCATCTGATAGACATTTCTTCAGATTCGACACGTGAAATACATTGTGAACTGCACCGAGTTCAGCTGGTAGGTTCAGTCTGTAGGCTAATGGGCCTATTCTTTCAGTGATTTCGAACGGTCCAACATATCGTGGATTGAGTTTGCCTCGTTTACCAAATCGAACCACACCCTTCCAGGGTGAGACTTTAAGTAAAACCCGGTCCCCGACCTGAAATTCCAATGGCCTCTTACGCTTATCCACATAGGCTTTCTGACGGTCGCATGCTGCCGCCATGCGTTGTCGTATTTGTGCTATTCGTTCAGTAGCGTCAACTACCATTTTCTGGTCCTGTAATCTGACTATCTCCCACCTCTGCCCAACCGAGAGGTAACCGGCATTTACGTCCGTACAATGCCTTGAATGGAGCGGCTTGTATGCTGGTGTGGTAACTGTTATTGTACGAAAACTCCACTAAAGGGGGTTGCTTTTCCTAGCTGTCGCCGAAATCGATAACACACGCCCGAAGCATGTCTTCTAGAGTCTGAATCGTGCGCTCAGACTGCCCATCCATCTGAGGATGATATGCTGTGCTCATGTCTAATCGTGAGCCGAAAGATTTGTGCATCGCATGCCATAGTTCTGACGTGAATCGTGTATCCCGATCCGAAATAATGGAGATGGGCACCCCGTGCCTCGAAACAATTTCTTTAAGATAGATGTCTGCGAGAGTGGAGAACTTATCCGTTTCCTTTATAGCCAGGAAGTGTGCAGACTTGGTGAGTCGATCCACAACCACCCATATAGTATCATTCCCACGCTGGGATCTGGGTAGGCCTGTAACAAAATCCGTGGAAATTTCTTCCCATTTCCACTATGGTATCCTGGGTTGTTGAAGTAAGTCTGAGGGTTTCAGGTACTCTGTCTTGACTCTCGCACAAGTCAAACATTTGCCGACATAAGTTGCAATGTGGGCCTTCATGCTAGGCCTCCAATAAGTAGTTCTGATGTCGTGGTACATTTTATCCGACCCCGGATGTACCGAGTAGCGAGACTTGTGTGCTTCATCCATCACAAGTTCTCATAAACCGCCGCAACGTCCTGTTACATAGTAGGCGTCGTCTTCCCTTTGTTCTAATCGTTGCCTTGAGCCACGCAAAGCTTCATCCTTTACGTTTTCCGGTTTCAATGCTTCCACCTGAGCATCTCGTATTTGTGCAGGGAGGTCGGACTGAATAGTGAGCTACAAAGCTCGTACCCGCCTGGGTAGAGTGTCTTTCCGACTGAGAGCATCAGCCACAACATTGGCTTTGCCTGGATGGTACTTGATGGCGGATTCGTAATCATTAAGTAGCTCGACCCATCGTCGTTGACGCATGTTCAATTCCTTCTGCTTGAAGATATGCTCGAGACTCCTGTGATCGGTGTAAATAGTGCACTTGGTACCGTACAGGTAGTGTCGCCATATCTTGAGCGCAAAAACAACAGCTCCCAGCTCTAAATCGTGCGTCGTGTAATTCCGTTCGTGAATCTTGAGTTGCCGCGAAGCGTAAGCAATAACCTTATCCCGTTGCATCAATACGCAACCAAGACCGTGTATCGATGCGTCACAATAAACCACGAAGTCATCTGTGCCCTCCGGCAATGAGAGAATAGGTGCACTGCAAAGCCTATCCTTTAGGTACTGAAAAGCGGTCTCTTGGGAATCTCCCCAACGGTAGGTGACACCTTTCTGTGTCAACATTGTGAGCGGCTGCGCGATCTTGGAGAAGTCTTTAATAAATCGCCTGTAATACCCCGCCAAACCCAAGAATTGGCGTATTTCTGTCAGTGTACGCGGTGCAGGCCAATTCCTGATCGAAACTACCTTGGATGGATCGACATGAATCCCATCCCTGTTCAACACATGGCCTACGAAGTGGACTTCACGAAGCCAGAAGTCGCATTTAGAAAACTTTGCGTACAATTGCTCCTTTCGAAGGAGTTCCAAGACAAGACGTAAGTGCTGCTCGTGTTCCTCCTGACTCTTGGAGTAGATCAGAATGTCGTCGATGAAGACAATGACGAACTTGTCAAGATAGGGTTTGCACACCCTGTTCATAAGATCCATGAAGACTGCAGGCGCGTTCGTAAGCCCAACTGGCATGACTAGGAACTCGTAATGGCTGCAGTGAGTTCTGAATGCTGTCCTGGAGACGTCCTCATCCCGGACTCTCAGCTGATGATAACCAGACCTTAGATCAACCTTGGAGTAGTAACTCGACCCTTGCAACTGGTCGAATAAGTCGTCAATGCGTGGAAGAGGATAACAGTTCTTCACTGTGACCTTGTTGAGTTCACGGTAGTCAATGCACATCCTGAAAGTGCCATCCTTCTTTTTCACAGATAATTGGTATCCAAGAGTTCTTGTAGCTGCGTCGATAGTTTCTTCCGATTCTGGTGGAGCTAAGCGATACGGTGCACGAGCTATAGGTGCTGCTCCTGGAGCGAGCTCGATTTGAAATTCGTCCTGACGATGAGGCGGTAGACCAGGTAAATCTTTAGGAAACACCTGAGGAAAGTCGCGTACAACTGGATGGTCTTCCAACTTCTTTTCTTTCGCTGATGCGTCAGTAACGAGAGCCAAAATTACGGTGTGGCCCTTCTGCAAACATTTCTGAGCCTTCCAGAAAGAGGTGATGCCAACCATAGCACCACTCTTGTCGCCTTGAACTTCGAGAAGTTCTTGACCCGAACGAGAAATGCGAACAATCTTTTCTTTGCATAGGACTTCTGCTCGCTGTTGCTGCCGGCGATTCCGATTTGCAGGCCGTGGACTCCTGAATCCTTAGCTTCTGCTGTGCTCTGGTGTTCACTATTCTTGCGCTGCTGCTGTGCTTGAGACTGAACGGTAGCCGAACCCTTGCTGGAATACCCATCCCATTTCCGCTTGTTGTCACTAGGAGTAGCGGGGGTAGCAGAAGTGGTAGCGGTAGTAATAGCGCTGATACAACTAGGCAACATGTTCTGTTCCACTGCCTGATTCGTGAGGCGATAAGCAAGACGCTGAATGTCTTGGATATTGTCGTGGTTAGCCGATGAAGCATGGCTCTGAATCTCTGAGGCTAGACCCTTGAGGTAAAATTCGATACGCTTGCTTGAAGGGTCCACCATGGTTGGACACAAGATGACCAGTTCGTTCGACTGTTTCGTATAAGCTTAAAGTTCTGACCCCGTCATTTTCCAATGGTAGAGCTCCACTCCCAACTTGTGGATGTCATCACGCGTGTAGTATTCCCTTATAATGCGTTCTTTGAATTCGTTCCATGGGGTGGCGTTAGCAGCTGCCAACCCTAGTATCCGTACTTGCGCGTTCCACCAGATTAGCGCGATTTCTTCCAAAGTACCAGTGGCAAACTTAACCCTGCGTGCCTCAGGGCATTCACACATCTCGAACACAGACTCGGGCTTTTCAAACCAGTGGAGGAGTCCAACCGCTCCTTCAGTGCCACTAAATGTGCTTGGACGACGGTCCATGGAGTTCTTGAATATGCAGACAGGCTGCTATGCGTTCTGACCCGTTGCGTGAGAAAGATAGGTCAAGGTTAAGCGCGAGAGTTGGGTCATGAGAGTAGGATCTAACATCCTAGGATAGGTCTGGAATAGGAGGTTACACCTCCTGCTTGTGCGGCTGCAAGCGCCGCAGCAACTAGTTCGATAATAGGTGCCGTCAACTGGGCTTGATTCATGTTAGCATGTCCAGACATGATCGAGTAGTAAGAGTAGCGTAAGTATGAATGGTTCGCGAGTAGTGCGATGACAGAAAAGTGTAGGCACATAGGTGTTCTCAAGCAGTATCAAGTAGTGAGCAAAGTAATGTAAGCATACTACGAGCAAAGTTCTATGCAATTCTAGCATGTAGGCAATAAACATAAACCTTATTACCTAGGATGTCGAGTCTTGCACGTGGAGCGAAGCGTCGTTGTGGATCGTTGAGAGCACTGTTCTGGTTATAGTCTGGTTTTAATAAAAACGTTTTCCCCATATTAAAACCAAGTTCTCTATAACCAATGGCTCTGATACCAATCTGTCACACCTCCAAAATCCACCTGCGGAGTATCACCGCTTGGGAGCGTGACTGACTAGGATCAAGCCACCAATCATACAGAACAATACATATAATAAAAGTAATTGTCATTTAAACCAAACCAAATCCATATGAAAGGTGTTCCAAATCATAAGAATGTTATCTTTGTTTAGCGGAAGCGTATAAATAAAACCCATCGTAAACAAGTATCAAATCTCAAAAGTGTTTAATAAGATAATCACGATCCAAGCCCACAACGACCCGCTCCTCCATGTGCAAGCTCCATATACCTAACGACCTGCAAGGCATGTAACAGTGGATCAACAACTAGTTGAGCGAGTTCACAGAAAGTAAATGCGTAATAGTAAGTTCATTTGTAACAGGTGGCTCTACTGGGCCGTTAGTACGTTCTATTGGTGGGGGCTTCCCATGTTGTATAACCACTAGACTACTCGTAACCATAAGTATCCTTCACAACCGAGGATAGTAATAAGCATAGGTATCCTTCACATCCGAGGATAGTAATAAGTATAAGTATCCTTCACATCCGAGGATAGTAGTAAGTATAAGTATCCTTCACAACCGAGGATAGTAGTAAGTATAAGTCTACGTAGATTGTAAGTATGTGTCCTGCACATCCGAGGACAGTGAATAGCATAAGTATGTGTCCTGCACAACCGAGGACAGTGGTATGGTAGTCTAGTATTGGCGTCAGTACGAATCTATTCAATCTTATTCCATCAATCCCATTCCCAAGCCCTTGGGAATCCCATGCCTTAGTAAGGGTGTGAACTCACCTTGGTTTGCTCGGTATGCTATGCTCTAGGGTTTAACAATTGTCTAAATCCGTTACACACGACCTAGGTTATATTGCACATAATATGATGTAAGTGTTGGCATCAAATTAGGGTTTGCAAGTCATGAGAAAATCAAGCAACTGTGTTGTTGTGTGTTTATTGTGTACATGCGACTATCACATAGGATGCTCACGCGTGCAGGATCATGTAGTTGAAATCAGAATCATGCAATCATATATCGTATCATTCAATTATAAGCGAACATGAACAATTGCATGAAACTATATACAGAAGTACACAGTGGGGCTTAATTACAGGTATTTGTGATAACAGAACACTCATTTACTAATTCAGCATATAAAATCAATAACACTTGAACAACTTCGGGCTCCTAAAGGTCGGACAGGGAGGCCCATCACAAAGTCGGACCATGTAAGGGGGGGTGACATGAAGCTCGGACAGGGGTAGGGGGGGTTTAAACTCGGTTAAGGGGTGTGGGGTGTGGAAAGTCGGACCAAAGAGTTTCATTGAAGAAACTCGGACTTATGGTTCCATTTAAGAACTTCGGACATATGTGCATTAAACAAACTCGGACATATGTGCATTTAAACAAACTCGGACATATGTGCATTTAAACAAACTCGGACCTCCTTGATCTCACACTAAACTCGGACAAGGTGATCATTACACTAAACTCGGACTAGGTGTGATCATTAAACTCGGACATGGGCCTTCATATAAACTCAGACCACAAACCATTCAATAAACTCGGGCCTATGCCATGTTTTAAACTCGAACTATGTTTTCATTTGATAAGCTCGGACCTAGTGTCCATCAAGTAATTCGGTCCACAAGTAATCATTAAACTCGGTCCACAATTCCCTTCATTAAACTCGGATCATCAACATATCACACAAACTCAGGCATAATCATCAACTAAGGTCGGTATATATCACTTTCTTTTGCAAAAACTCAGACAACAATCATATATATATTTAACCTCGGATCATGCTTGATGAATTAAACTCAGACAATTAATGGCTTCACATAACTCAGGGAAACAATTAAATCGTTCGTTCTTTGCATCATATCAGTTACGTTTTCTATTGTTCAAGCAATTTCAAAACCCTAATTCATATGTGTTGACGGCAGAAGCATAACAAATCATCAAATGCTAACCAACAACAACAATTGTCACAAGAATAATCTACCGAGCATGCACTAATCATCATCATAATCATAATTATCAACATCAATTGAAACACAGAACCCTCATATTATAATCTAGGGTTTTCAAGAATTACAAGAATCATGCATTGATAACAATCCATCAATCAATAAACAATCATTAACAATTACCTTGTGATGGTTCTAGAGAAATGTGGAATCAAAAGTGATGATTAGCTTGTCAATGATGATGGTGATGATTGCTAGAGAGCCAAAGAAATGACAGTACGTGCTTGGATTCTTGTGAGAGGTTTAGTGAATGATTTAGGGTTAAGTATAGCTTAAGTTCACTAATGGCTCTCTACACCCTTAACTAATATATTTTACAATAGTACACCATCTCAAATAGTTTCACAGTTTCACCACTAAGTTTATGCATTTGACAAGTCTATCACAATTAACAAACAACCATGCATAAACACACAACACAATTCATTGTATCAAAACGTTACATTGAATTAAACCACTGGACAACACATAAACGTGCAATAAATGTAAAATAAGAATCTTGGAAATTCAAGTTGTCACATTATCCCCAACTTAAAAGAAATTTCGTCCCGAAATTTAGCATGCGGTTACTGAGGAAGCTAGGTAAGTTGAATTGTTCACTGGTTTTTCCTGGGGTGTCACATCATCCCCCCGTTGATTTGGAATTTCGTCCCGAAATTCAGTAGTAGTAGCTTCAGCCTCAGTAGTGGTTGCACTGGTTTCGAATAACTGGGGGTACTTTTCTTTCATTTGGTCTTCGCGTTCCCAAGTGTACTCTGGGCCACGTCGGGAGTTCCAACGAACTCAAACAAGAGGGATTCTCTTGTGTTTGAGGACCTTAACATCCCGGTCCGTGATTTCAACTGGCTCCTCGACGAACTGCAACCGCTCGTCGATAGTGAGTTCCTTAACATCCCGGTCCGTGATTTCAACTGGCTTCTTGAAAGTATGCTTGATGCTATCAGGTAACGACATCTTTATTACAGCCAAGGCTCTCTTTTCAGCCTCATACATCTTTTTATCATTATCTTGCATGTTCATATAGGCTGTTCTACGTGGTCTGCCCTCAAAGTCATGTGTAGGGTTCGTGTACCCATCTTCAATACATATCCACATGCGCGTATCCTGATATTCAATGAAGGACTGAAAACGATCCTTCCATTTCAGATAATTTTCCACCTTCATCATCTTAGGCGGGCTGTTGGTAGTGCCAACCTCATGCTCCATTCTCAACAGCTCATTCAAACTAGACATGTTCGACATTTTTAATGTAACAGACTGATAAAACCGTACAAAATTTTTCCGAAAACATTGGTTACCAAATTACACCATTGGAATCGTCTCGAAAAGACAAATCCAATGATATATAATGTCAAAAACCGAATTCGGGATTTTTTTTTGGTCCTAAAAATCCCACGAATTCAACGGTGTAGACGGTTTCTTCAAATGAGTTACGGTTCACTTTCTATTTGCAAAACACTGAAATTTTATCGACGCTTGCCAACAGAAATTCCACCCCTTAATTCCTCTCCTAATTTCGCTGGGTTCTGAGTTAATTTTTGCTAGATTAAGTTTGCAGGTTTAGTTCGCAGGTTTAGTTCGCTGGTCTAGTTAGCTGACAAGTCTGTTAATTTCACTAAGAATTAATTTCGCTGGGTAACCAGTTAACTATTACGACGACTAGCAAAGTCGCTGAAAATCGTAATAATTTCGCTGTGAAAAATTATACGATTACCAAAGTCGCCTTTGGATTTAACTTCGCTGATCACCGAGATGTTTATTCCCAAGTTCGCTGATCAGTTAATTATGCTAGACTAATCTGCGAATTTGTTAAAATCGCCAATAGTTAAAATCGCTGGTCCAGTAACTTTGGAAACTTGAGCTGTTCGAAATTCTGAAGATTCTCCAACACAATTCTGCACAATCAAACAAGCAAATCAGCAAACTTTTGACAAAAATTTGATGAACTTAATGAAGAACATGAAGACAGTCTTCAAATCTTCAAGGAATTCAGCCAAAATTTCTTCAAAACAATCAACCAAAAACTTTCTTGGAAACCCTAAAACCTGCAAAACAGCAATCAAACAAAACAGAAGATCAAAACAACCAACAAAAATCGAAAATCAGTATCAAACACATAAAAAATTTCGAAAATTTCAAAACCCTAATTTTCAAAAATTCGAAAAACTCCCTGTTTCTGCAGCCAACAATTCTGAACCGAGCCTTCAACAGCCTAACGCTCTGATACCAATTATAGGTCCCCTTGTTTGTATGGATCTTTCACAGAATTGTCAATCCGATCAAGAGTGCGGAATCCTCTTGATCAGAATATAGCAGAATGAGTAGAAACAGAAAATCACTTTCAACTGGGTTTCTATTGATTATCAAACTGAAGTATTACAATCAATTAAACCCTAATTCGTCCAAGCTCTAAGCCTTTCACGAAATTACTCTCACAAACTCTGTTTTGGCTGATTAACCTAAACCCAAAAGCCTAACTTTGTTTATATAACATAAGGTTTACAATTTGGGCGAGGGTTTACTACATGGGCAAGCCCAATTCGTCCCTATGACCCAAACTGGGTTTTGTTTAGCCCAAACTCAATTATCTCACTAATACAAAGCTAAACCCGCTAACTGTTTATCGTTTAACTAATTACAAGATATCCAAAGACCAAATCTAAGCTGTTGTCACAGAATATGCACCAACAGTTGACTCGATCAAGAACTGGCCTGCACCCCGTACACCAAAAAGAAATCCGCCAATTCTTGGATTTGGCAGGATACTACAGAAGATTCATCAAGGATTTCTCCAAGATTGCGCAACCTCTCACTTCACTGACTCAGAAAGGTGTCACCTATCGTTGGGGTGACTGTCACACCCTGATTTCCACGTGTCTCACCGGTGGGCCCGGTGGGGGATTACCGTGACGATGTTGGCAACAATATAGTCAAACCACACAATTATATAAATGCACAGCGGAAGCTTAAAGATAAATATATACTTCAACCTCTGGTTGTAATATCAAATGTATTACAGAAGTCGAATATATCCACAGCGGATCAAAATAATAATAAAATATTGTTCATTCAGATACGGCATCGAGTTTGCGAGACTATTCGTGATGCTTAGGAAGCTAATACCAGCCCATTGCGTATAGTACCTGCACTTAATCTTTTTGGGGAAAATACGTCAGTTTACACTGGTAAATACATTCAACTGACACATTTGAAAATGTTTATTAAAATTGATTTGAATGCACAAGGCACAAACTCTTTTATAACTTGGGAAAATTATTAAAATCATGTGAACGTTTTACATGTTCTTTTATGCGTTCAGTAGCCCGGGTCGTGCCGGGTTAAAGATTTATAGACACACCACATTGCGTAAAACCGTAGTATAAAAACCAACGGCTACGTCTTTTAATTTAATGTCGACAATATATACCGGGTGTACGCCTACACCGGGATGTCGATGGTCGTGGCCATTTCGTAAAATGATGCCAAGGATATCCGGGACAACGGTCATTAAACCTCCCAAAGGCTTTTAAGAAACAAAACTGTTTAAATGAGCCGATCATATTATTTAATTAACCACCTAAGCGATGGAAAAATATAATGCTCAATCAAGCGGTATTAACATACCGTAACCCAAGCCCATATAGGGGAAATAAGTTAAAGTATTTACCTTTGCAAGTATATTTCCTTAATTTGATTAAATCACCGATAGCTTTTACTGGGCTTCCTAATCTGGAACGAAGGTTGTAATTAACCTCTTAGAATCCTAACGGGTCTTTATATTGGACGTAGCCTAGACCGGTTGGTTCTGGAATATAAATATGGTTTAATCGCGCGAAAAGGCGAAGACCGAGAATGGAGTGTGATTATGCCCCAACAAGTTCAGAGACTTGTTTTATATAGGTCTAAGGTTCACACTCTGGGTTTTGGGGTCCAAATAATATAATTTGACCCGTATCGGCTAAATTATGAAAATTAGTTTCATAAGCCGAACCGTGCGCGCAATTGGCGAAACGGTTTACCATGGGAGTCTTACGCTTATTTCCTAAGTCAATATGCCTTAAAGAGGTTGTGGCATCAGTAGGATACCTTCCGTGATGCCCGTAACGAGTTTAAGTTAATATTATGCCCCGTAGGGGTTTTTCGGTCATTTTAAAGACTTTTAAAGAGCTTTTCGAGTTCTACAGGAAATCTGAGTTTCCCGAACAGTTTAAAAAGTCTAAAATACTTTATTTATTATTTAAAATCAGTAGCAACTGGAATCGGGTCAAAAGACCTTGTAGAACTCAAGTTTTGGCCGAAAAGGGCATATTCGGTATTTACTGAACCGTAGCCATAACCGTAGGTTATGAGCAAGGTAAAAATTATTAGAAATCTTTAAAATTCCCAAAATATTAATTTATAACTGTTGATGCACGTAATGTCTATCGCCTTCGTCAATCTGAGTCGTAGTGAAAAACCGGAAGGAATCATGCGCATAATGTCATATTTAGTTAGAAATGGCAAGGTGGCAAACTTGTAATTAATGTGAACTTTCATTAAAAGCCTTGACCATATAAATAGGGTGTTATGTCATGAGTTAGTTAGTTTTTAGAGTGCTTGGAGAAGATTAGTAGAAGACTTGGAGAGGAGACTTTCTAGAGAGAGAAAGTAGAGAGAGAAAGTAGTGTAAACGTGAATTCTTGTACCGAATCGTCAAATCTATCAATGAAATCACGTTAGTAGTACGTTATCGTGTGTTCGGTCACGTTCGTTCACGGATTCCGCACGTGAAACGTTCGTTACGCAATCGAACGGTGCCAAAACCGGTCCTACAAGTGGTATCAGAGCTAGGAGCTCGATTGCTTGATCAAACACGTCGTTCTCGTACAGATTTCAGCCGATTCAGAGCCGATTCAGATCCGATTTCTTCTATTTCTTTATCTTCTACTCATTTCTTATGGTTTTTACGGAAATTCGACAAATTGAACGTGGTTTCACGGTCCGATTCGTCT
Source organism: Helianthus annuus (assembly GCF_002127325.2). Taxonomy (NCBI): domain Eukaryota; kingdom Viridiplantae; phylum Streptophyta; class Magnoliopsida; order Asterales; family Asteraceae; genus Helianthus; species Helianthus annuus. The sequence continues at coordinate 126,928,086 of NC_035444.2, read as the reverse complement.
GAAATTCTAGTATTGTGTGCGAAATACATAGAATTAAAACCCTACCAAGTTTCACATCGAAATTCCAAACCGTTTTGGAGAAATCGTGATTTTTCGGTCCGATTCACGTCAAACAAGTGTGAACCGCTCGAAAGGTATTGTTTTGGATCGCTTATTCGGTCAGAATATTGGATCGCTTATTTGGAATTGTTGTGGATCGCTCAAAAGAAATTAGTTGGGTCGCTCGTAATCACAATCCTTTGAACCGCTTTTATGACACAATTTTTGAACCGCTTATAGTGTTATGTGTGAACCGCTCCAAAATGTCAACTATGAATCGCTTATTTGTCAGCATGTGGTCCGCTCAAAAGGTTTGAGGGTCGTTCTTTTGTCACCTTCTTCACGTGAGGTTCTGAAAAAGAAATACAGGTTGTTGGTAGTTGACTAAATGTGGTTGCACCGACCCTTTATTACATGAAATTGTTTCAGCCTATTACCACCGCCCCACATCGAGAGATCCAATCAAAGTGACCGCCCAAGACCCAATCATCCAATCCCTGCTTTCCTGTTGCCGCCCATTTAAATGGTAGTTGTTGTTGTGCAATTGTGATTAGCGGCCAAATCAATAGTTCATTAATACACCGCCCAACTTCATCGCCTATTAACCCATTTATAGTTGTCGGCCACGTGGTTTAAATACAGATGCATGTGATTGTGCAGGTTATCGTGTGATTGTGTTTGTATAAAAATGGTCTTACAATGATTCATTAAAAAATTGGTCAAATAGAAAGTGTAGAGTTGTCGGCTAATTCAAGTTATCATCTTTGTTCACTGCTCAAGGCACTGACCCATTTATTGTGAAACCTTTTAACCGCCCACTTACACTTGTCGGCCCAATCCTTGTTCACCGATCATTATTGCACCGCCCATAGATCAAGTTTGGCCCAATCCTAGCCCAACATCACCTTCCATTTTAATAACAAAGGCCTAATCATAATCCGTTGTGTTTGAGAGTTTTATATTTTCAAACTAATCGTGTGATTGTGTGTTTGCAGGAGATTCGAAGTGTTTTTACAAGGAGCAAATATCAAGACACTGAAATTTTGTGGACTTCGAACTTAAATAAAAACTTTAATCACGTCACTTAACAAAGAAAGTGAGATGAAAATGTTTGACGAACAGGAAAACGATAACCTTGAAAGGTTAAATGATTGGTTTAATGGGGTTTGGGGTAGTAGATATCAGAATGAGAATAAGAATATTTGGGTTAAAAGACTTGAATGTTTTTTGTGTAAGAAAGATGAAACAGTTAATGAGTTGGAAAAACGGTATGAAAGCTTACTTGACAATTTAAGAAGGTACGAGATAGGAATGTCAAATGCTGAAAAAATATCAAAATTTGCAGACGCGTTACCTTCAGAGTGGGATGAATTTTTGATTGAATTGAAAAAGGATTCTAGGTTCTCAAATTTTTATCCAAATGAATTTATCAATAAGCTCAAAACACACAAGTATGAAAATGAAAAGAAAAAGAAAGAGTTGATGAATGGAATCGAAAAAGAATTGGAAAAAATAAGTTTGGATGTGATTATTGAAATGAGAAGAAGAGTCAATATTTGTCTTGTAGCAAAAAATGTTATGAAATATGATATTAAGAGGGGTTGTTATCTGGATGAAAGTATGAATCCTCTTGATTTTGTTAAAATTTTTTGTGCAGGCAAATACAAGACAGAGACAGAGATAGTGTCGAAAAATGAAGAATCTGTGAAGAATGCATCAGTGTGTTTCAAATGTGACAACTTTAAGACTTATAATGACAAACTCGAAAAAATTGCAAAAAGTTTGGCATTGGAGATCAAGAAGTTGACAGATGAAAAGCAAGCTGATGATAAACAGATTCTTATGATTCAGGAAATTTGTGAGAAACTAAAAGTTGAAAATGACAAACTGTTGGGTAATTTGAACAGTTTGACATCAGAAAACAAGGTTTTGAAAGAGAAAGAAAAAGACTTTGAAAGCAAAAAGAAATCCTCAAAAAATGAAGATTTTTGGATAAAACTTGAAAACAAAAATTTGAAAGCAAATGAAACAAAATTTCAAGAACAGATAAAAGTTTTAGTCAATGAAAAGTCTGTTCTTGAAAACATTAAGATTGAAAATGAAAAATTAATCAAGTCTCATCTTGAAAGAATATCTCAGCTTGAAAATGAGGCTGAGAATTCGAGAGCTAAAATTGATGAGCTTGAAAAGAAATTGATAGGTTTTGTGACTTCATCAGAAAGTTTGAAGTTTCCATGTCCAAAACCAATCAATTCTGTTCCAATAAGTGACTGTGTCACAAACTTTGACTCTGTCAAAGTTGAAGATTGTGATGATGCATCCGATGATGAAAATGTTAAAAAAGAAAAACAAAAATTGTTTTTAAATTTGAAAGAAAAATTTCAGAAAACTGTTTTGCAATCGACCGAAAAAGGTGAATGTTCTAAGCAAAAGCCTTTGAAGAAGAAAGCAGAACAGAAACAAAAAGATAATAAAAGTTCATCGGATAGATCATCCAATCAAAAACAAAATTTACAAAAAATAAAAAATGAAAACTCAAAAAATGTTGGTAATAAGTGGTGCAGGTCAGACCACAGTGCTAAAACGTCAAATCCAGCAAAGTTGAGGAAGGAATATCACCAGGACAAACAATGTTACGACTTGAGTGTTTGGTACAACGGTGATAACCGGTACGATAACAGAATGTGTTACAGCTGCGGCTATCATGGACACATTGCTGTTAATTGCCAGTACTGGAGATATGAGACCAGGAGGTGCTATAACTGCAATATCAAAGGTCATATTGCCCGAGATTGCCCGAGGAGATCAATGGGAAGATCAAGGGTTATGTCTCAAAAAGTGGCAAGAATTCTAGTCAAGGTCAAGCCCGGAGAACTAAAAGTTCGAGAACCAAAAGTTCAACAACCAAAAGTTCTAGAGACGAAAGTTAAACTTTCTCAGGGGTAGAAAGATCGATTGAGGAAGAAGAGAAAGAAGGCCAGAGAATATCTGGAGAAGATTTTGTCCTCGGGTTCATCCGTTGGAAAGAATAAAAGTTCTGATGAATCTACTCCCTCAGCTGTAAAGACAAGCAAAAAGAATTCATCAGATATAAATCTGAGGACAAAAGAGGAAGAGAAGAAGGAAAAGGTCGGCGATGAATCTGACATGCCGAAGTCAGATAAGCCACCTTCAGGCGATGAATCTGGCTCATCAAAGTCAGACAAGCCACAGTCAGGCAATGATTCTGGTTCGTTAAAGCCAGAAGAGCCATGTGTTGAGGTAAATGTCGAGAATTCTAGTTTAGCAATGGATGAGAAAAACTTTCCACCATTGTTGAACAAGAATTCAAAATCACCCAAGGACAGTCAGGCTTGGGTGAAACTTTTCAAATGAAAAACCTGACTTGCCGGAATTCCCAGGTTGGTAAGCGTGGAACATGAATCGGCATATTTCTTGAGAAATTTCACTCTGGTGATTTTTCGTCTTTCAAAAGATAAATCAGGGACATTAAGTTGTACTTGATTCATCTTTCCTACAAGTGATAATTTGAAAAACAATGTGATGAAACCCCAAGTTTATGAAATGTCACACAAAACTAATTTTTCGGAAAAACCATTTTGATTAAAACAAACTTAAGTGTTTTGAAATCATAATGGGAAAATAGTTTGTTGTGAGGGGGAGTTCTGATTGTTTACGCCAAGTGGATGGAGAATTGAAGTGATTCTCATCATGTTGTCAAGTTTGTACAGTTTGTTTCAAATTTCCCAGAAAATCAAAATTGAAACATATTTTGATTTTAGGGGGAGAAAATTTTAAAAAAATTAGAAAATTTGAAAATGTCAAAAACATCGAAAAAGTCAAAACGAGTTTTGTTGTGAAAAAGAGGAAATGATAGTAAATCAGTGGACTATCACAACACGCTAAAGAAATGTAATGTAAAATGTGATAAACGGTCTCACTGATGATGTGACGATAGGTTTTTGTACATTTAGTAGATTTATTCGGGATATAAACCTAAAATTTCAAACTTGTGAAATTCGTGGGGAACACTACTTGGATATATAGGTAACCCCTGAAATCTCGTTTGAAAGGTCTCGTATTCTGATATACTAGGTGTTTATACTCTATGATGTCTGGGGTATTATTCCGGGACTTCTGCTGAACGGTAGTTCTGACCTAGTCCTTGGCTAATACTTTCCGCAAAATGCTTGAAACATAGCATAAAGCCCTCAGCTGATTAGACAATAAAATTGATAATCATCTGTTGTAGCTGAAAAGATCCTCTAAAGGGGACACACTGCTAAGTCGAAGCTGATATCTCTCTGCTGAACGGAAGTTCTGACCTGAGATCCCTCAGTTCTCGCATCTTTCCCCTAATTTATGTACAGATATCATTGTAGTATTCTTGCCTGTAAGACTGAATATTGGGATTCTGGATACGAGAGTATATTCAAGAGGTGGGACACATGAATCGAACTAAGTTCATAAAACACTTAAATAGTATCCTGAATAGATTGAAAATTGTATGAAAATTTAAGAGGACAACTATATCGTCAATCTACGTGAATCGTTTAGAACTTAAAATGTCTAAAAGCTTAACGGTGTTGGTGATTTGTCTCAAAACTGATATGATCCTCTTACACAAACTCACAAAAATATGTTTGTACATATTTCATTTCTGCATTTAATTTATGTCTTTGCATTTATGTTTCTTATTTTGAAAAATCCAAAAAGATTTTCGACAACTGATGTTGAAAAGCTGACATTCAAAATCTCAAAGGCTAAACATGATGAACAGACAGGTTGGTTAATTGATTTGAAATGTTTAAAATGATACATTAATTTGAATCAGAAATTGGAATGTTTCAAATTTTATCAGTTTTAAATGTGAAAATTCTCAAACGTTTAGTTGATTCATTAAGTCGAATCACAACTTTATTGGTTTGTAATAGAGAGTTTGAGATGTGTAGGTTTCAGAATTTGTTGATACGAAAAGCCAGACTACGATCCCGACAGCCGAGTCTAAGGGGGAGTCTGAAGACGAGCTCAACACTAAAGGAGCTTGTATCTGGAAAGCCAGGTGTCGATCCCAAAAGCACGGAAGCTTGACGAAAGGGGGAGCCTGAAGATTCTGAAGAAAATACAGATCCACTAGGATTCTGTTCGAACAAGAGTATTTGAAGACTCTCACTAAAGATTCCGTCAACATCCAAGGGGGAGTTTGTTAGTGCAGTTGTCTGTCGACTACATCTTCGTTCGAGTCTTAAAGAGAGAGAAAGTCAAGTCGCTATGAGTTTCGCTACGAGATTGACTAAGTCAATATCCAAGGGGGAGATTGTTGATGCACGTAATGTCTATCGCCTTCGTCAATCTGAGTCGTAGTGAAAAACCGGAAGGAATCATGCGCATAATGTCATATTTAGTTAGAAATGGCAAGGTGGCAAACTTGTAATTAATGTGAACTTTCATTAAAAGCCTTGACCATATAAATAGGGTGTTATGTCATGAGTTAGTTAGTTTTTAGAGTGCTTGGAGAAGATTAGTAGAAGACTTGGAGAGGAGACTTTCTAGAGAGAGAAAGTAGAGAGAGAAAGTAGTGTAAACGTGAATTCTTGTACCGAATCGTCAAATCTATCAATGAAATCACATTAGTAGTACGTTATCGTGTGTTCGGTCACGTTCGTTCACGGATTCCGCACGTGAAACGTTCGTTACACAATCGAACGGTGCCAAAACCGGTCCTACAATAATAGTGGGTAAAAGTTTTGGTGACGAAATCTTGGTTTAGATGGGCGTTATGCTAATTGCGCTGTTTATTACAAAAGTTTATTTAATTTACGCTAATTAGCATAACTCTCATTCTAGACCTCGGATTGACGTGAAACTTTAAGGACATGCTTATAATTTAATAAGCAAGGTTATGGTCCGTTCACGTGTCCGAATTACTCGTTTTATTTTTATAATGGCGTTACGGTCAACCTTTAGGCGTTAGACGAAAATACGCAAAAGACTTGGATAACTCATGAACCGATCACAGGGATTTATACCAACATGTGACCTGGTCCTAAGAGAGTCCTAAGGCATATCTATACCTCACTAAAACGGGTCAGAACTGAAGTCAAAACAAAAGTCAAACTTTCGCGACATTCGGCTCCGAACCGGGTCAATATAGCAAACGGTCGATTCAAATGAGCGCAAACCAGTTTATATACTTATTATCATGTTTTATGAACATCAAAATAGGTTTCATAACGTATACATTACAGATTATGTAGAAAACGGCAAAATGACTTTCTGTTGACTTTTTAAGTGCGCGTTGACTCGATATTTGACATAGTTAGAACGGTGATCAGAGGGAACCCTTTTAGGGGTTTATTACCCACATAAATACCAACTCAAAACTACTTTTGATTCGTCATAAGACTGAACCATCACTGATTTATTTTAAAGTCAAACCGTATTTACGACGGTTTGGTTTTTAGCTATTTACTAAGGAAATGTGAAACCACAAAGGGTTAGATCACTTACAGAAGCTTGAGAGAAGACTTGAGAACACAGAGGAATGCTTGAGAGCTCTTGAAATGATCAGATGAGTGTGTTTGAGGTGTGGTGAACTTATGAGCCAAGTGTGGCTATTTATAGTGTTTACAAGGCCATTAGATCATCACAACACATGCTACAAGTGATCATGGATGATGGGCAGGTGCCCCTAAGTGATATGGGTCGAGCATAGGGTGCCCATGCCCCATTTATTGGTTGTTGGTCATTCAAAGGTTCCAAAAGGCAAGTAGTTACAAGTTTTCTGCATCTGGGCGTCCCACGCGGCCCGCATGGGAGTTCCCATGCATTTTTACGCGGGCCGCCTGAGTTTAAGAAATCAGGCGAGTAAATGAGGAGGCTCGCGGCCCGCCTCAACTTATGCCTAAACCTCACGCGGGCCGCGAGAGGTTATATTTTCTGAATTCTTAAATCTTTTGTAATGATTAACAGAATCTGGCAATTAATAACGAAATCTTTCGTAATGATTTACCTGACCTTTCGGGTTTGAAGGGGTAACTTTGCGGTTTGGCCCTCGGTTAATTACAACTAAGGACCTCGTGTTATTTACCCGCGTTGTTAAGTCCCCGGTTTGTTTATTAATTATTCAGGAAGCCTTAACTTTCATTATTGACGCTTTTAACCCTTCTCATACGAATTCGATCATATCTTTCTCGTTTTAAACCGGAACTTCGTGGAATTTATTCAGTATATTCTAGTGAGCGTATAATACTACTACGAAGCCTTGGGAACGTTAAAGGGTCACTCAGAGGTATAATTAAACATGTTGACACAGTTAACCCCTGTAGCTCGCAATCTCTCACTTTCTTCCGCGTTTCACTTCCGTACGATCTATGATTCCTTCGTTTGAAGGTTCAAGCATTATTTAGGGTTACTATACAGTATATTTACCCTTGTTGACATTTATAACCCTCGAATTTACATACTTTCAAGGTTTGTCAAAATTAGTCCTTTATTTATGATAGATGCCGTGTAATCAAATGACACGTGTTAACACATTATTGGACACAAAATTTCGAGGTGTTACATCCTCACCCCCTTAAAATAAATCTCGACCCGAGATTTACTCAAATAAATAGGGGTACTTTTCTTTCATTGTGTCTTCGACTTCCCACGTATATTCGGGACCTCTACGAGCATCCCATTTGACCTTTACAATCGGTACGTGCTTTCTTCGAAGCTTCTTCACCTGTCGATCTTCAATCGACAAAGGTTTTTCTATAAACTTTAAGCTCTCATCTATATGCACATCTGTGTGTGGAATCACCAATGATTCATCGGCGAAGCACTTTTTGAGATTGCAGATGTGGAACACATTGTGAATTCCACTGAGCTCTTCAGGCAAGTTCAACTTATAGGCGACCGATCCGACACGTTCAATGACCTCAAAAGGTCCTATGTATCTTGGACTCAGTTTGCCCTTCTTGCCGAAACGCATCACCCCCTTCCAGGGCGATACTTTAAGCAACACCTTCTCACCTACCTCGAAGTGAAGATCCTTACGTTTTGGATCGGCGTAGCTTTTCTGCCTATCGCGGGCAGCCTTGAGACGTTCCCGGATCTGGACAATCTTGTCCGTTGTCTGGAAAACAATCTCTGGTCCTGATAATTGGACCTCTCCTACTTCCGCCCAACAAACAGGCGATCTACATTTCCTACCGTATAATGCCTCGAAAGGCGCAGCCTTTATGCTGGTGTGGTAGCTATTATTGTAGGAGAATTCGATTAGGGGTAGATTCTTATCCCAGTTACCGCCTAAATCGATTGCACATGCACGAAGCATGTCTTCTAGCGTTTGGATAGTACGCTCACTTTGACCGTCCGTCTGTGGATGGTAAGCCGTACTAAAGTTTAAACGCGTGCCCAAAGATTGCTGGAAAATCTTCCAGAAGTGAGACGTGTATCTAGTATCCCGGTCGGAGATAATAGACACAGGTATGCCATGTAAGGCTACAATCTTATCAACATAAAGTTGGGCTAACATATCGGAGCTATACGTCTCCTTGATGGGTAGAAAATGAGCTGATTTAGTCAGCCTATCGACTATGACCCATATTGTATCGTTTCCTTTCCTGGTTTTGGGTAACTTGGTTATGAAATCCATAGTTACGCATTCCCACTTCCACTCGGGAAGTTCAAGCTGTTGTAGCAAGCCAGACGGCTTTTGGTGCTCGGCTTTGACTTGAGCACAAGTCAAGCACTTTGCTACGTGGGCGGCCACAGACTTTTTCAAGCCTATCCACCAATAGTTTGCCTTTAAATCTTGATACATCTTGTCTGCTCCAGGATGGACTGAGTATTTGGAACTATGGGCTTCCTGGAGGATAACATCTCGTAGTCCTCCATAAATCGGAACCCATATTCGTCCGTTTAATATAAGGATTCCATCCTTGCTAAGAGTCAACTGCTCCTCAGTTACTCCTAACTTTTCATTAGGATAATTAGCTTCCAACACAGCCTCTCGCTGTGCAGCTAAAATCCTTTCAATTAAATTGTTCTTGACCTCAATGCTTTTGGCATTGATTCGAATGGGTTTTACCCTTTCTTTCCTGCTTAAGGCATCAGCGACCACATTCGCTTTGCCGGGATGGTACCTGATCTCGCAATCATAGTCATTCAAGGTTTCCATCCAACGGCGCTGCCTCATGTTCAACTCCTTCTGGTTGAACAGGTGCTGGAGCCTTTTGTGATCAGAATAAATCACAAATTTAATACCATAAAGGTAATGCCTCCACAATTTTAGTGCAAATACAACGGCACCCAACTCCAAATCATGGGTGGTGTAATTCTTTTCGTGCACCTTTAATTGTCGTGAAGCGTAGGCAATAACCTTGCCCTTCTGCATAAGCACACACCCCATGCCCGTGTGTGATGCATCGCAGTAAACTACGAATTCATCCGTACCCTCCGGGGTAATGTCAGCACAGGTGCGTTGCTTAGCTTTTGCTTCAGTATTTCGAAGGACTCTTGCTGCTTTGGGCCCCAAATGAACTTTTCTTTCTTCTTGGTTAGGGAAGTCAAGGGCGCAACAATCCTCGAAAAATTTTCAATAAACCTCCTGTAGTACCCTGCTAACCCCAGGAAACTACGGATTTCGGTAGGCGTCTTTGGCTCTTGCCAGTTCATGACTGCCTCTACCTTAGCGTGTCACACCCCGACCACATAGGACAACAAACCGTGGCGGAAACATCGGGGAGTGTTGTAACAGAAGCAATCGTTTCACAACCATGGATACAAAAAGTGTTTCGTTTTATTGATAATATTTAAGCATTGCATTGACTTAACATAGAATAAACAAGTTTTATATTGTCTATCATAGTTATTATGTCACTAAGGCCTCGTCCAGATCCTATGTGACGCATGCATCCTAGCAGTCATTCAAGTATCAACACCTGAAACATATGTAAAAACTTAGTCAGCAAAGAAATGCTGGCGAGTACATAGGTATTATAGGAGTGTCGAATTCATGGCTAGTTTGAGTGTTGCAATACTTTATTAAAAACTTTGTTTTGAAAAGAGTATAATATTGCAACTTAATTGACCAACTCGAATCAAGCGGGTCATAGTTTATAAAACCTCGTAGCCATGATTCTTAACCCAAAAACCTTTGCTTTAGAACACCAACTTGTAAAACATCTTGTAAAAACTCGTATAGTTTATACCTCTTAGAAAAACATCGTTGTGTGATATCGTTTCAAAATCGTTTACCCAAGTGAACTAAATAACGCCACGATATGTAATATGATGAAAACACTTATATATAAGAAGTACCATCGGCGTATCTACCATGTTTTCACCACATTACACCCGTCTCGTTATCTAAACACTTAACCAAAAACCAATCGCTTATTGAAATCGTTTAACATCGTTTCCAAGTCGTCCCCAAATCGTTTACTCGTTTCACCTCGTGTATCTTGTTTCAAATCGTTTAACTTGTCCCAAAATCGTATTCGTTTTAATAGTGAACTACTTTTGGTCGTCTCGCTAACAACATTCAAACCTGTGTGACTCGATTATTGTTCAACTCGTTTTCGCATTAACAAACCTCCAAAGGGTAAGTTAACAATTATCAGATTCAGTCGTTACCCACAACCCCCACACATAACGATGGGTGCAGTGCAATAACGGGATTTGTCAGATCCTATGGTACCATAACCTAATACTGGTCGGCTTGATCAATGTTAATGAATGTCATTCGTTATGTAATTACAACCAACAAGTCGTGTACACCTCATCGAAATCGTTATTAGTTTTGTATAAACCACCTTAATCGTTTTTGAAACCATCGTTAAAACATCGAAATCGTTATTAGTTTTGTATAAACCACCTTAATCGTTTTTGAAACCATCGTGAAAACATCGAAATCGTTATTAGTTTTGTATAAACAACGTTAATCGTTTTGAAACCATCGTGAGAACATCGAAATCATTTTGATACATATGAATCACCCCAAAACAATTGAAAACAGTAAAATAGGGGAACTATGTACTCACCTTGGGTGCGTTTTTAAATGTTAACACAATCCCTCAAATTGTTTATGCATCCTAAATAAAGTAAGGATGATTTTTAATAATCAAAATTCACATAAATACCGAAGTTTCTCCGATACTTGGAATTTTCACATAACTTTGAGTTTTCTCGAAAAGTTATTATTTTTGATTATTTTGGTGTATTTGTATATATACATATACTCAAGCGTAATACGCATAATCTTGTCAACACTAACACATCATCATACACATATTGTAAAACACTTAGCACATTGTGACACATTAAATTTACTTATGAACAACCCATTCTAGTTATGTTGAAAAACACTTACTTTATCGTTTCGGTAACATTTTTGAGCGTCGGAAGCCACGTATGACTAACCGAACACCAAGTAAACTTACTATAAGTTAAAATACTTGTTTTTACATCAAAAATATCAGTTTGGTTACTGATCAAAAACAGTTTAATAAAAATCCTCCGAAAAGGCGATTTTTAACCGTTTTACCGCATAGTTTTGCATCAAACGTTACCCGAACCATCCGAAATCGAAACGACTTGAAATTTTGACACAACCCATGTTATTTACTGAATAAAATAATGGTTATACTCACAATAGTGCAGGTCTTAAACAGAGCATATAAATCATGCAAATTTCACATATTTTATCACTTTTTAAGCTATATGTACAACATGCAATGCTACCAAACCTATGTCAAAGTTTTATGCCATTATATTACACCAAATAATGTTATTTTTAGTGTTTATAATCTGTTCAAAATCACTTTTGTCATACAACCATTTTTTTATCACTTCTTGAGCTTTAAATCAACATATTCCTTCATGTACAAGTGTCTAAAGCACACTATCATATCATCATCTTTTCATATGAGTTTAGATGCATCAAACATGTGATTTATTCATGTTTACTTGCTGATTTAATTGATCATTTATCATATCTTGCACAAATCATCAAATACTTGCATTTTTAACAATATTCAAGAACATGCAACAACATAAACAAGTACTTAACAAGAAAATCAAACTTCAAGACTCATACACACATATATATATGTACGGTTACATACATATATACACTCCACCATTTTTATTAGTATCAAGACCCATTTCATTTTAGTTCTCAAGTTTGGTGAAAATTCCAAGATTCAAGAGAGCTTCAAATCATCAAGAACAACCAAGAATCGAAAGTATGACTTAAAAAAAATGTTATACCTTCAAGATTCAAGTAGGTTATGGGATGAGATTTTGATGATAGAAAGCTTGAAATTACTTGAATGCACCTTTGATTCTTCACAAACACTTGAAATATGCTTGGAAAGGGACTTGATTCATAAGAACAAAGTTGCAAAAAGATGAAGATAGAGAGAGAAGAGGGTGAACGGTTTGGGAGGGAGGAGAGAGAAGGATAGATTGAGTTTGATCTTGCTTAGATTATGTAGAAGATATGGAAGAATATATAGAGGATTTGAAGTGAAGCATGCAATTACTCTTGTCATAAAAAAATCTAGCAAAGATCAAAGGAAATATTTGGAGATCTTATAAAAAAATTGGTGGGGTCCCCTAACATGTGACCGTAAGTTGTCTGGGGGAGGAGGATTTGTTTTGATTTTGTGTTCTCTTGAAAGATCATATAAAGATATGGAAGATCTATGCATCAACACTTATCCATACAAATCTAGCAAGATCCACATAAAATAAAAAAAAATAAAATCCTTGAGATATGGTGTGATGTTGGAAGGATTGCTCGTGATCTTTGAAATATTTAGGAAAGATATAGAAGATATAGGAGATTACATATATATCTTGCAAGATCTTTTATATCTCTAAAAAAATCTAGGAAAGATCATGAAATATATTTTGCTAGATCTTGAGAATATAACAAGATTTCACAAATCAAAAGTGGGGCCACCCAATATATTACAACCGTATATGCATATGGGGGGGGGGTGGAATGTAATTTTGTTGGTAAGTAAGATAAAAGTAGGTATTTAACTGGATACCGGGTATTTTATCTAGCGTTCAAATCCCGGTTTATGGCGTTCTAAATTATTTTTATTATTCTATAAAAATAATCTTGCCAAAATATTACTGAAATAAATTTCAGTTGCTGAGACTGGCTGCGTTGTCCGCGTTTTGCAGTATAAGCACTGTGTCAGGCAGCAACACGCGGTACACGCTTAAACTTGAAAAATAACGTTTTTAGGCGTTTCGGTTTATTTTTCAACATGGACCTGATTAAAAATAAATTTTTAATCATAACAGAATATTTTTGGGATTTAAATATTATCCAGGCGGTCACCAACGTTCGTTTCGCAGTTTTGTCGTAATTAGTTCTTTAGTTCAAATAAACATGTTTTCGCCATACCGAATCCTTCGAACTTATTTCTAAGTTATGAAAGGGATATTTAGGGTATGTTTAGCTTACGTCACAGTTCCGGAGTGTACGTTGCGTTAAACTGATTGCGTTTAAGCACCAGTTTGCATATAACCTTCCAGAAGGTGATCTAAAGCTTGAAATCGGAATCGAATCAAATTGTAAAATTGTCAAACACAAATACACATATATTAACACTAAAACACATTGTTTTATTGATAATCACCATTGTTTTACATCGTACAGAGATTACAGAACACAGTTGTCACAGTCTCCCATACTTTAGGAAATTTCGTCCCGAAATTTTATTTATAGGAAACTTATGAAAGCTTGAAACATGAAGTCGAAAAGATAAAACAACACCGGTTAGGGTTCCGAACTTCTAGTAACTTTAAATAACATTATGCTTGCAAGGCAAGAGGGACACTTATATACAAGTATATGAAGCGTCATTGGTGCGTCCACCGTACCTTCATTACATTGTTCACATTTTGTTATTGTTGTCACTATTGGTTCTTACACATGATAAATCTTACTGTGGTTTCTGTGCACTGAATTTTTATAATTATGTACGCGTCCATAATTACGTAATTCCTTGCATAGTCCACACAGTGCATTTAATAATGTGTAGGGGAAAAGCCAAATGAATGAACCTGTGATGAGTGTGACTGGGCCACCATAGGGTCCTTTCAGCTGTATCATCACATGCCACTCTTAACCAGATTTTGAATCAATCTTTAACTAGACCACTCAAGGGTCTATTTTCGAAGCATGGAATTGTACTATATAATCCAAGGGTCTTAACTACCATGTAGGAACCCATTAAGGATTTAAGATAGTACCTTTTGATATCCTATTATGAATCCCTCATATGAGGATATTATGGAAGATTCTATGAGGATTTGGATAACGAAAATCGGGTCTCATAATAAAAGAGAACACCTAAACACATAATCGCATTAATCGTTTAACTTGACCTTTAATTTGTTATCTTTGGACACGGGTATTTGAAGCATTCCAGGAATCTAATCAGGGCTCCGATTTGAAATTCCATGGGCTTGCGTCCCAAATCTGCATAACTCTTTTGACGGCTTCTAGCGGTCACAAGATTATCGCGGATTTTCTTGATTTTGTCTGTTGTTTCCAGAATGAGATGAAAATCGAGCATCACGATCAGAAATGGTATCCAAAGGAACACCATGTCGTGAAACAATCTCATCAACATAAATCTTTGCATGTTTATCAGCAGATAGGTCCTCGCGACTCGGGAGAAAATGAGCTGACTTCGTTAATCGATCGATAACAACCCAGATAGCATCATGATCTTTAGAAGTACGCGGTAGCTTAGTGATGAGATCCATCGCAATGCTCTCCCACTTCCAAACTGGTATCTCTGGTTGTACAAACAAACCAGAAGGTCGTTGATGTTCAGCCTTAACATTAAGACAAGTTAGGCATTTCGATACGTACAAGGCAACATCTTTCTTCATACCAGGCCACCAGAACTTAGTATGAAGATCCTTGTGCATTTTATCAGCACCAGGATGGATAGAATATCAGGACTTGTGAGATTCGTCCATCACTAGGGTGCGGAGATCGTCTTGTTTCGGGACACACAAACGATCCTTGAAATAAAGCAAACCATCGCTTTTTTGCCTCGAGTTTAAGCTCAAGCTGATGTGGTAATTCCATAACCATCAACTTCTGTGAAACACAAAATTGCTGAGCTTGAAGAACACGAGATTGAAGATCAGATAGTGTTTGAACGGAATGAAGCTTGACTCGCTCTTTTCGACTAAGCGCATCGGCCACGACATTCGCCTTACTAGGATGGTAGCGAATTTCGCATTCGTAATCGTTCAAGAGTTCAACCCAACGTCGTTGCCTCATGTTCAACTCTTTCTGATTAAGAATATGCTGAAGACTTTTGTGGTCTGTGAAAACCACACACTTCGTTCCATAGAGGTAGTGTCTCCAGATCCTAAGCGCGAAAACCACAGCTCCTAACTCGAGATCATGAGTCGTATAGTTCTTCTCGTGGATTTTCAGCTGTCGAAATGCATATGCAATAACTTTACCTCGTTGCATGAGGACGCAGCCAAGGCCTAAGTTGGATGCATCGCAATAGACAACGAAATCATCGTTTCCCTCGGGCAGAGATAGAACAGGAGCATTACATAACTTCTGCTTCAGTGTTTGGAACGCTTCCTCTTGCTTGGGTCCCCACTCAAAAGGCTTATTCTTCTAAGTCAAAGCTGTGAGTGGAACCGCAATCTTCGAGAAATTAGAAATGAATCGACGATAATAACCGGCAAGACCAAGAAAAGATCGAATCTCTGTCGGTGTATTCCACTCCTTAATAGCAGCAATCTTGGATGGATCCACATGAATACCCTGCTCGTTGACTATATGACCTAGAAACTGAACTTCTTTAAACCAGGATTCACACTTGGAGAATTTAGCGAAAAGTTGTTCCTTCTTAAGGAGTTCCAACGTTAAGCGAAGTTGTTGCTCGTGATCGGCTCGAGTCTTCGAATAAATGAGGATATCGTCGATGAACACAATAATGAAGTTATCTAAATAAGGTTTACAGACCCTATTCATTAAGTCCATAAAGATAGCTGGAGCATTCGACAAGCCAAAAGGCATGACTGTGAACTCGTAATGCCCATATCTCGTGCGGAAAGTAGTTTTGGGAATATCTTCTTCGAGAACACGAAGTTGATGATACCCATAACGCAGATCGATCTTAGAAAGACATGAAGCACCTTGCAGCTGGTCAAAGAGATCATCAATTCGAGGTAGGGGATATCGATTCTTGATGGTAAGCTTATTAGGCTCACGATAATTGATACACATTCGAAAAGACCCATCTTTCTTTTTCACAAAGAGGACAGGAGCTCCCCAAGGCGAAAAGCTCGGACGGATGAATCCTTTATCAGACAAATCTTGAAGCTGTTTCGATAACTCTTGCATCTCTAACGGTGCAAGACGATAAGGTGCTATCGCAATCGGGTTGGCATTAGGTACAAGGTCGATATGAAACTCAACTTGACGAACTGGAGGCAAACCAGGCAGTTCATCGGGAAACACCTCTGGATAATCCCGAACAATCGGAATATCCTGGATACTCTTACTTTTGCTTCTCTCCTCGGTGACATGTGCTAGAAAAGCAACATATCCCTTTCTCAAATGTCTTTGGGCCTTTGTACACGACATAAGCTTCAAACCGCCAGATGGCTTCTCTCCACGAACTTCCAAAACATCGCCAGACAGAAGAGGAATACGAATAATCTTATCGAAACAAACCACCTCAGCGTGGTGTTTGGTTAACCAATCCATTCCAACGATGACGTCGAAGCTCCCAAGTTGCATTGGCGTGAGGTCAATAGGAAAAAAGATGGCTATCAAGGTTCAACTAACAATCACGAATAACAGAATCGAGAACAAGAGGTTTACCAGTAGCAATTTCGACAGATAAGGGTTTCCTCAATTTAGTTCTAGGTATCGCAAGCAAAGGTTCAAAAGATAACGAAACAAAACTACGATCGGCACCAGAATCAAAAAGAATAGATGCGGGTTGATTATTAACAAGAAACGTATCGTTGACAACAAAGGTACCATTAACAACGAGGTTGTCAGCCCTCTCCTTGTTTGCATTCAAGTTGCACACTCGTCCATGGGCGGGATTCGCGTTCGCATTAACATTCGGATAAACAAAAGAGGTATTGAAAACATCGACAGAACACAAGGAAGGTGATCATTTGTTCGTTACCTCGAACAAACAAATGGCACGCAGTGACTAATCAAAGTAAATGAATCAAAATAATGCATCGTGAAGATATGCTCGCCTATAAGTGAACACTCACCCCAAGAGTTCCCAGGTAAGAGTGACTGGTCCGATTATGTGGATTTGTACGAACACTCTAGCCTTAGACAGAAAACTCAGGGTACAGACATTCACTCTTCCAGTTTGCACGTGTTCACATTATTTTAACCCAAACTTTGACGAGATTTTAAAAATTCAAAAGGCACTAAGCCAAAAATTAATCAAACTGGGAGGGTTCAAAACCATAAAGCAGGGGGTTCAAAACCTAGTAATCAATCATCCTAGAACAGATGATTAATTTTCAAAGCAGATTCGGATTTGTTTTAAAATCTAAACACAAGTAAACTTGTGTTAGGGTCCTAAAGTTATAGTCTAGGTCAAAGCATTACTAATAACCTAATTCCCTATAACCATTGGCTCTGATACCAACTTCTTCTGTCACACCCCGACCACATAGGACAACAAACCGTGGCGGAAACATCGGGGAGTGTTGTAACAGAAGCAATCGTTTCACAACCATGGATACAAAAAGTGTTTCGTTTTATTGATAATATTTAAGCATTGCATTGACTTAACATAGAATAAACAAGTTTTATATTGTCTATCATAGTTATTATGTCACTAAGGCCTCGTCCAGATCCTATGTGACGCATGCATCCTAGCAGTCATTCAAGTATCAACACCTGAAACATATGTAAAAACTTAGTCAGCAAAGAAATGCTGGCGAGTACATAGGTATTATAGGAGTGTCGAATTCATGGCTAGTTTGAGTGTTGCAATACTTTATTAAAAACTTTGTTTTGAAAAGAGTATAATATTGCAACTTAATTGACCAACTCGAATCAAGCGGGTCATAGTTTATAAAACCTCGTAGCCATGATTCTTAACCCAAAAACCTTTGCTTTAGAACACCAACTTGTAAAACATCTTGTAAAAACTCGTATAGTTTATACCTCTTAGAAAAACATCGTTGTGTGATATCGTTTCAAAATCGTTTACCCAAGTGAACTAAATAACGCCACGATATGTAATATGATGAAAACACTTATATATAAGAAGTACCATCGGCGTATCTACCATGTTTTCACCACATTACACCCGTCTCGTTATCTAAACACTTAACCAAAAACCAATCGCTTATCGAAATCGTTTAACATCGTTTCCAAGTCGTCCCCAAATCGTTTACTCGTTTCACCTCGTGTATCTTGTTTCAAATCGTTTAACTTGTCCCAAAATCGTATTCGTTTTAATAGTGAACTACTTTTGGTCGTCTCGCTAACAACATTCAAACCTGTGTGACTCGATTATTGTTCAACTCGTTTTCGCATTAACAAACCTCCAAAGGGTAAGTTAACAATTATCAGATTCAGTCGTTACCCACAACCCCCACACATAACGATGGGTGCAGTGCAATAACGGGATTTGTCAGATCCTATGGTACCATAACCTAATACTGGTCGGCTTGATCAATGTTAATGAATGTCATTCGTTATGTAATTACAACCAACAAGTCGTGTACACCTCATCGAAATCGTTATTAGTTTTGTATAAACCACCTTAATCGTTTTTGAAACCATCGTTAAAACATCGAAATCGTTATTAGTTTTGTATAAACCACCTTAATCGTTTTTGAAACCATCGTGAAAACATCGAAATCGTTATTAGTTTTGTATAAACAACGTTAATCGTTTTGAAACCATCGTGAGAACATCGAAATCATTTTGATACATATGAATCACCCCAAAACAATTGAAAACAGTAAAATAGGGGAACTATGTACTCACCTTGGGTGCGTTTTTAAATGTTAACACAATCCCTCAAATTGTTTATGCATCCTAAATAAAGTAAGGATGATTTTTAATAATCAAAATTCACATAAATACCGAAGTTTCTCCGATACTTGGAATTTTCACATAACTTTGAGTTTTCTCGAAAAGTTATTATTTTTGATTATTTTGGTGTATTTGTATATATACATATACTCAAGCGTAATACGCATAATCTTGTCAACACTAACACATCATCATACACATATTGTAAAACACTTAGCACATTGTGACACATTAAATTTACTTATGAACAACCCATTCTAGTTATGTTGAAAAACACTTACTTTATCGTTTCGGTAACATTTTTGAGCGTCGGAAGCCACGTATGACTAACCGAACACCAAGTAAACTTACTATAAGTTAAAATACTTGTTTTTACATCAAAAATATCAGTTTGGTTACTGATCAAAAACAGTTTAATAAAAATCCTCCGAAAAGGCGATTTTTAACCGTTTTACCGCATAGTTTTGCATCAAACGTTACCCGAACCATCCGAAATCGAAACGACTTGAAATTTTGACACAACCCATGTTATTTACTGAATAAAATAATGGTTATACTCACAATAGTGCAGGTCTTAAACAGAGCATATAAATCATGCAAATTTCACATATTTTATCACTTTTTAAGCTATATGTACAACATGCAATGCTACCAAACCTATGTCAAAGTTTTATGCCATTATATTACACCAAATAATGTTATTTTTAGTGTTTATAATCTGTTCAAAATCACTTTTGTCATACAACCATTTTTTTATCACTTCTTGAGCTTTAAATCAACATATTCCTTCATGTACAAGTGTCTAAAGCACACTATCATATCATCATCTTTTCATATGAGTTTAGATGCATCAAACATGTGATTTATTCATGTTTACTTGCTGATTTAATTGATCATTTATCATATCTTGCACAAATCATCAAATACTTGCATTTTTAACAATATTCAAGAACATGCAACAACATAAACAAGTACTTAACAAGAAAATCAAACTTCAAGACTCATACACACATATATATATGTACGGTTACATACATATATACACTCCACCATTTTTATTAGTATCAAGACCCATTTCATTTTAGTTCTCAAGTTTGGTGAAAATTCCAAGATTCAAGAGAGCTTCAAATCATCAAGAACAACCAAGAATCGAAAGTATGACTTAAAAAAAATGTTATACCTTCAAGATTCAAGTAGGTTATGGGATGAGATTTTGATGATAGAAAGCTTGAAATTACTTGAATGCACCTTTGATTCTTCACAAACACTTGAAATATGCTTGGAAAGGGACTTGATTCATAAGAACAAAGTTGCAAAAAGATGAAGATAGAGAGAGAAGAGGGTGAACGGTTTGGGAGGGAGGAGAGAGAAGGATAGATTGAGTTTGATCTTGCTTAGATTATGTAGAAGATATGGAAGAATATATAGAGGATTTGAAGTGAAGCATGCAATTACTCTTGTCATAAAAAAATCTAGCAAAGATCAAAGGAAATATTTGGAGATCTTATAAAAAAATTGGTGGGGTCCCCTAACATGTGACCGTAAGTTGTCTGGGGGAGGAGGATTTGTTTTGATTTTGTGTTCTCTTGAAAGATCATATAAAGATATGGAAGATCTATGCATCAACACTTATCCATACAAATCTAGCAAGATCCACATAAAATAAAAAAAAAATAAAATCCTTGAGATATGGTGTGATGTTGGAAGGATTGCTCGTGATCTTTGAAATATTTAGGAAAGATATAGAAGATATAGGAGATTACATATATATCTTGCAAGATCTTTTATATCTCTAAAAAAATCTAGGAAAGATCATGAAATATATTTTGCTAGATCTTGAGAATATAACAAGATTTCACAAATCAAAAGTGGGGCCACCCAATATATTACAACCGTATATGCATATGGGGGGGGTGGAATGTAATTTTGTTGGTAAGTAAGATAAAAGTAGGTATTTAACTGGATACCGGGTATTTTATCTAGCGTTCAAATCCCGGTTTATGGCGTTCTAAATTATTTTTATTATTCTATAAAAATAATCTTGCCAAAATATTACTGAAATAAATTTCAGAGTTGCTGAGACTGGCTGCGTTGTCCGCGTTTTGCAGTATAAGCACTGTGTCACGCGGTACACGCTTAAACTTGAAAAATAACGTTTTTAGGCGTTTCGGTTTATTTTTCAACATGGACCTGATTAAAAATAAATTTTTAATCATAACAGAATATTTTTGGGATTTAAATATTATCCAGGCGGTCACCAACGTTCGTTTCGCAGTTTTGTCGTAATTAGTTCTTTAGTTCAAATAAACATGTTTTCGCCATACCGAATCCTTCGAACTTATTTCTAAGTTATGAAAGGGATATTTAGGGTATGTTTAGCTTACGTCACAGTTCCGGAGTGTACGTTGCGTTAAACTGATTGCGTTTAAGCACCAGTTTGCATATAACCTTCCAGAAGGTGATCTAAAGCTTGAAATCGGAATCGAATCAAATTGTAAAATTGTCAAACACAAATACACATATATTAACACTAAAACACATTGTTTTATTGATAATCACCATTGTTTTACATCGTACAGAGATTACAGAACACAGTTGTCACATAGCGGGATCCACTTGGATACCACGCTCACTCACAACGTGCCCTAAAAACTGGACCTCTCGTAGCCAGAATTCACATTTCGAGAATTTGGCGTGGAGTTTCTCACGCTGTAGTAATTCGAGAATGCAACGGAGGTGCTTCTCGTGGTCAGCTTGGTTCTTGGAATATATAAGGATATCGTCGATGAAGACTATGACAAATTTGTCCAAATACGGCTTGCAGACGCGATTCATGAGATCCATGAACGCAGCCGGTGCATTTGTGAGCCCAAAAGGCATCACTAGGAACTCGTAATGACCATAGCGAGTCCTAAATGTTGTCTTATGTACATCCTCATCTCTGACCCTTAGCTGATGATAACCCGACCTCAAGTCGATCTTCGAGAAATAGCTCGCTCCTTGCAGCTGATCGAACAGATCGTCGATCCTTGGCAAAGGATATCTATTCTTTATGGTAACTTTGTTCAGCTCACGATAATCGATGCACAAACGCATCGATCCGTCCTTCTTCTTTACAAATAGGACTGGTGCTCCCCAGGGAGACGAACTAGGTCGGATAAAACCTTTTGCCAGCAGTTCATCCAACTGGGTCCTTAGTTCTTTCATTTCCGTCGGAGCTAATCTGTAAGGCGCTCTAGCTATAGGAGCTGCTCCAGGAATGATGTCTATTCTGAATTCCACTTGTCTATCCGGTGGCAAACCAGGTAGTTCTTCAGGGAAAACCTCAGGATATTCAGAAATGACAGGAAGATCTTCTATCTTCGGCTTAGGCTCTTCTATTATCACCTGAGCCATGTAAATTACACAGCCTCTGTTCAAACACCTTGAAGCTTTGAGCATAGATACGTCCTCGGGTAACCCGTACTGCGTATCTCCTCGAATGGTAAGAGATTCACCACTCGGAGTCTTTAAAACTATCTGCCTCTTGCCGCAAATGATTTGGGCCTGGTTATGGGATAACCAGTCCATGCCTAGCACAATGTCAAAACCCGCTAATTTGAAGGGAAGTAGAGATAAAGGAAAAGAATGGTTCCTAATGGACATTTCACATCCTTCTAGAATAGTTGAGACGGTTTCTATCGTGCCGTCTGCTAACTCTACTTCGTATTTCACATCAAGGGTTTTGATAGGCATATTTAGTAGTTGGCAAAATTTCTGGTCTACAAAGGATTTATCAGTGCCAGAATCGAATAGTACTCTTGCAAATATATTATTTACGAGAAAAGTACCTGTAAGCACGTTGTCGTTCTGGACCACTTCCTTTGCATCCATGCGAAAAACTCTCGCATTTGACTTCTTTGTCTCTTCCGCCTTCTTGGCATACTTAGGGCAATTACTCTTGATGTCCCCTTTTCGTTACAACCATAGCAGGTTGCATCCTTGATCTTTTTGCACTCCACAGTCTTATGATCCTTGGACTTGCATAGTCCACAGGAGGGAGTCTTTGATTGCGACTGTGAGTTCGATGCAAATCTGCATTTCCCAGAGTGGGGTTTCTTGCAGATTTTGCAGTTGGGCCTTTCACCAGCTTGCCCATCTTTCTTGGCCTCAGCCCCTTTCTCGCCGTCACCGTTTCCACGGTGCTTCTTTCCAGATCTTCGTGAGGTATCATCCTCACGTTTCCTCTTCTCAGCCTCCTTGCTCCTTAGGGTCCTCAGGCGGACAGCATCTAAAGTTAGAGACAAGGAGAGGTCAGTAACTGACCTGAAGGTCGTCGGCCGGGAGGCCTTTACGCTAGTCTTTATTGCAGGCTCTAATCCCCCAATGAAACGGGCGATTCTTCTGGGTTCTGGTGTCACAAGGTATGGGACCAGGTGAGACATCGTATTGAAGCTCGTCAAATATGCCTGGCAGTCCAGGTTCGTCATTACCAGTGACACAAAGTCAGCCTCGATCTTCTCAACCTCATGCGGAGGGCAGTAGTTTTCCTTAATGAGAGCAATAAATTCCTCCCATGTCATCTTGTATAAAGCAGACTTACCTGATGCCTGCACCAACGCTCTCCACCATGCCAGGGCCTCGCCCTTAAATGACTGGGACACATACTTCACCACATCCCTCTCTGCACACCCGCTGATGTCCACAATAGTGTCCATCTCATCTAGCCAGGTGATACAATCAACAACACCTTTCTCCCCTGTAAATTCCCGGGGCTTACAGGATACAAAGTATTTGTAGGTGCAACCCTTAGCATTGGATGCATCAGTATATTCTCTATCGCGATGAACGCTGTTCTCAGTGGACGAGTGTTTGTCGTCATCTTTCTTGGGTTGAGAGGGTGGTTTGGAGTGTGTCTTTGGTTTAGAGGGTGGTTTTGTTACAGATCTGCTATGCGACTCAGTGTATTGACGGTCAAGAGCTGCCTGAACAGCATTGTCAATCAGAGCCTTAAGCTGTGCGCCTGTCAGATGCACTGGTGCATTGTCGTAGTCATCATCATTAGTATGGCTATTCTCTCCATTGGGATCCGCCATTGTAACTTGAATCTGCTACAGAAGATAACAAAATTTATTCAGGAGATTATTATATAATTGTCTTTTATGACAATTTGTCAACCATGGTAACAGAGACCATATTGGGTTAACTTATTACTTCATTAGATATTAGGATTTGAATATATCCTATT
The DNA here is from genome assembly GCF_002127325.2 of Helianthus annuus. Classification (NCBI taxonomy): domain Eukaryota; kingdom Viridiplantae; phylum Streptophyta; class Magnoliopsida; order Asterales; family Asteraceae; genus Helianthus; species Helianthus annuus. Next base: position 126,903,736 of record NC_035444.2, on the reverse strand, counting down.
TCAGCTATATCAATAATATTGGCGGCATAAAGCCTAATCACGAGTATGTTTTATAATATTAGCCGAGATTCCAGAGAATCAAAGGCATAGAGGTTTGAACCGTAGTTCTCTTACCCCTTTCTGGCAGGGAGTCATAGACCACCACTGTCTTTTGTCTTTATAAGACAATTATTACGGCCCATAGGCACCACACCACTAATGGATGTTTTAATAAGGTTGGCCCGTAGGCACTACATCACTAATGGATGTTTTAATAAGATTGGCCCGTAGGCACTACATCACTAATGGATGTTTTAATAAGATTGGCCCGTAGGCACTACATCACTAATGGATGTTTAAATAAGTGATCATCTCTACTGATGATTTAACCCATGATTTATAAATCATTTAGTTGGGTTTTGAAATCCTTAAAGGGTTATTGTATAAGAATGACGCGCGTGATTTTAACGAATCACATCTGCCATGATTGTTAACCTGCTTGCAGCGGTTAACAGGGAATCTGAATCTTTTAATTAAGTCCTACCATCTTGGCCGGATCTTAGAAGACACCAGGCTAGGTTTCACTCTTTAAGATTCTTTATTTAGGCAGATCAATTTAAAAGGAATGGTTTTGATTTATTTCATACATATTAAAACAAAACTCATAACATACATTCCATAATCTCAAATACAATTACATATTGCCCTAAACGGGTCGTTCAAATAGTACATACCTCCATAGAGGTTTAAAATAAGTGACAAGTCCACGCAGGGACTAATCCAAGATAGGTGTCCATGTAAGGACTAAAAGATAAGTCCACGTAGGGACTGAAATACAATAAGTGTCCACGCAGGGACTTATTTCAAAGTAGAAATTACATTAGTACAACTATTAAGGGCTAGTGGTCACGTTTCTTCTTTTTGCCCTTTAGTAGGTTCGCTAAGCCCTTGAGAAATCCTCGGTGGCTCTTTTTCTCTTCTTCGAACTCTCTCTCCACACGATCTAGTCGATGGAGTATCTCTTCCTGTTCAGGAGGAGAGAATCGTGGTTGTGGCGCTTGTTGCGGAACTGGGGGTCTGGGAGGTAGTGGATACCCATGAGCTGAGTAGTCCGGTGGTCCCATGTTCCCATGAGCTCCGTCGGGGTAGCGCGCATTATATATCTAGCCGACACCACATACGGGTCGCGCTCATAATTGTAGTTATATTGTGCTTGTGACGGTTCGAACGGGTTGTAAGCCGTTGGACCCGTGTAAGCAGGTATGGGTTGGTCATACCCAAATGGTGGCGAATTTGGTGCAGCTGGTGCGGAGTTCGCCTCCTGTATAGGACTTGAAGGTCCTTCTTCTTGTAGTGGCGGATAGTGGCTACTACTAGAGTGTCGAGGGTTGCTGAAGTGGATACCCCCTCCTCCTCGTGTGGACATACGAGCATTTGTCCTCCTACGCCTTGGCGGATCAGGCATTACTGGTTGCGCCGGTGGCGGAGGTGGTGGCGTAACTGCCTCAAAGCGTGAATCCTCAGAGGGATCCTGTGGATGTCGCGGTTGTTGTGATGTCTGTTGAGGTGGCGTGTAGTACCACTCATGTCGGTCGAACAACGCTTGGAAACTGTCTGGTCCCTGATAGGGTGTGCCATGGAAGGATGACCCATCAGAGACTTCTATCGGATGCGTGGGCGTACCACGAGCAGGTTCAGTTGGATCAGTATCTTCATCCATATGGTCTTCGGAGAAGTGATCTTGTGGCCCTAATGGAACAAAGCCTGAAGGTTCCTGTATGTAGTCAGCCGGATTAAACTGACCTATGAAGTATGGAGTAGGGTCGTCGTAATTTCGGTGCGATACCGAACGTTGTAGAGGTATGAAGGAAGGTTGTGGGTTGTTGGGATCATTCTCTGAGTTTGGCCCAAAGGAGTGCCGATAAGATGGCGTCAAGCTGTGCGAGGTGGAATGCCTCGCGGGTTCGTAAAGGTCTCTTCGTCGTTGTGGTTCTTCGCTCCTTGTCATTGAAGGATGTCTTGTACCTGATGGTCCAGCTTCGTTGTCGTGATGTGTCACGACATCTCCTCTGCCTCTTCTTCCCCTTCCTCTTCCTCGGAATATAACAGGTGGCATTTTCCTGCTTTATAAAACTTTAAATTCCAGTAAAAAAAGACAAAATTGGAATAACAATTCGAATTTGTCCTAAGTTCTTGTCTAGACTCAAGTATGTGCAATTGTGTCATTGAGATTAAACACATTAGGATAGTGTTTAATTCACTCAATGTTGGCTCTGATACCAACCTGTCACACCCCAATTTCCACGTGTCTCACCGGTGGGCCCGGTGGGGGATTACCGTGACGATGTTGGCAACAATATAGTCAAACCAGACAATTATATAAATGCACAGCGGAAGCTTAAAGATAAATATATACTTCAACCTCTGGTTGTAATATCAAATGTATTACAGAAGTCGAATATATCCACAGCGGATCAAAATAATAATAAAATATTGTTCATTCAGATACGGCATCGAGTTTGCGAGACTATTCGTGATGCTTAGGAAGCTAATACCAGCCCATTGCGTATAGTACCTGCACTTAATCTTTTTGGGGAAAATACGTCAGTTTACACTGGTAAATACATTCAACTGACACATTTGAAAATGTTTATTAAAGTTGATTTGAATGCACAAGGCACAAACTCTTTTATAACTTGGGAAAATTATTAAAATCTTGTGAACGTTTTACATGTTCTTTTATGCGTTCAGTAGCCCGGGTCGTGCCGGGTTAAAGATTTATAGACACACCACATTGCGTAAAACCGTAGTATAAAAACCAACGGCTACGTCTTTTAATTTAATGTCGACAATATATACCGGGTGTACGCCTACACCGGGATGTCGATGGTTGTGGCCATTTCGTAAAATGATGCCAAGGATATCCGGGACAACGGTCATTAAACCTCCCAAAGGCTTTTAAGAAACAAAACTGTTTAAATGAGCCGATCATATTATTTAATTAACCACCTAAGCGATGGAAAAATATAATACTCAATCAAGCGGTATTAACATACCGTAACCCAAGCCCATATAGGGGAAGTAAGTTAAAGTATTTACCTTTGCAAGTATATTTCCTTAATTTGATTAAATCATCGATAGCTTTTACTGGGCTTCCTAATCTGGAACGAAGGTTGTAATTAACCTCTTAGAATCCTAACGGGTCTTTATATTGGCCGTAGCCTAGACCGGTTGGTTCCGGAATATAAATATGGTTTAATCACGCGAAAAGGCGAAGACCGAGAATGGAGTGTGATTATGCCCCAACAAGTTCAGAGACTTGTTTTATATAGGTCTAAGGTTCACACTCTGGGTTTTGGGGTCCAAATAATATAATTTGACCCGTATCGGCTAAATTATGAAAATTAGTTTCATAAGCCGAACCGTGCGCGCAATTGGCGAAACGGTTTACCATGGGAGTCTTACGCTTATTTCCTAAGTTAATATGCCTTAAAGAGGTTGTGGCATCAGTAGGATACCTTCCGTGATGCCCGTAACGAGTATAAGTTAATATTATGCCCCGTAGGGGTTTTTCGGTCATTTTAAAGACTTTTAAAGAGCTTTTCGAGTTCTACAGGAAATCTGAGTTTCCCGAACAGTTTAAAATGTCTAAAATACTTTATTTATTATTTAAAAGACCTTGTAGAACTCAAGTTTTGGCCGAAAAGGGCATATTCGGTATTTACCGAACCGTAGCCATAACCGCAGGTTATGAGCAAGGTAAAAATTATTAGAAATCTTTAAAATTCCCAAAATATTAATTTATAACAGTGGGTAAAAGTTTTGGTGACGAAATCTTGGTTTAGATGGGCGTTATGCTAATTGCGCCGTTTATTACAAAAGTTTATTTAATTTACGCTAATTAGCATAACTCTCATTCTAGACCTCGGATTGACGTGAAACTTTAAGGACATGCTTATAATTTAATAAGCAAGGTTATGGTCCGTTCACGTGTCCGAATTACTCGTTTTATTTTTATAATGGCGTTACGGTCAACCTTTAGGCGTTTGACGGAAATAAGCAAAAGACTTGGATAACTCATGAACCGATCACAGGGATTTATACCAACATGTGACCTGGTCCTAAGAGAGTCCTAAGGCATATCTATACCTCACTAAAACGGGTCAGAACTGAAGTCAAAACAAAAGTCAAACTTTCGCGACATTCGGCTCCGAACCGGGTCAATATAGCAAACGGTCGATTCAAATGAGCGCAAACCAGTTTATATACTTATTATCATGTTTTATGAACATCAAAACAGGTTTCATAACGTATACATTACAGATTATGTAGAAAACGGCAAAATGACTTTCTGTTGACTTTTTAAGTGCGTGTTGACTGGATATTTGACATAGTTAGAATGGTGATCAGAGGGAATCCTTTTAGGGGTTTATTACCCACATAAATACCAACTCAAAACTACTTTTGATTCGTCATAAGACTGAACCATCACTGATTTATTTTAAAGTCAAACCGTATTTACGACGGTTTGGTTTTTAGCTATTTACTAAGGAAATGTGAAACCACAAAGGGTTAGATCACTTACAGAAGCTTGAGAGAAGACTTGAGAACACAGAGGAATGCTTGAGAGCTCTTGAAATGATCAGATGAGTGTGTTTGAGGTGTGGTGAACTTATGAGCCAAGTGTGGCTATTTATAGTGTTTACAAGGCCATTAGATCATCACAACACATGCTACAAGTGATCATGGATGATGGGCAGGTGCCCCTAAGTGATATGGGTCGAGCATAGGGTGCCCATGCCCCATTTATTGGTTGTTGGTCGTTCAAAGGTTCCAAAAGGCAAGTAGTTACAAGTTTTCTGCATCTGGGCGTCCCACGCGGCCCGCATGGGAGTTCCCATGCATTTTTACGCGGGCCGCCTGAGTTTAAGAAATCAGGCGAGTAAATGAGGAGGCTCGCGGCCCGCCTCAACTTATGCCTAAACCTCACGCGGGCCGCGAGAGGTTATATTTTCTGAATTCTTAAATCTTTTGTAATGATTAACAGAATCTGGCAATTAATAACGAAATCTTTCGTAATGATTTACCTGACCTTTCGGGTTTGAAGGGGTAACTTTGCGGTTTGGCCCTCGGTTAATTACAACTAAGGACCTCGTGTTATTTACCCGCGTTGTTAAGTCCCCGGTTTGTTTATTAATTATTCAGGAAGCCTTAACTTTCATTATTGACGCTTTTAACCCTTCTCATACGAATTCGATCATATCTTTCTCGTTTTAAACCGGAACTTCGTGGAATTTATTCAGTATATTCTAGTGAGCGTATAATACTGTTACGAAGCCTTGGGAACGTTAAAGGGTCACTCAGAGGTATAATTAAACATGTTGACACAGTTAACCCCTGTAGCTCGTAATCTCTCACCTTCTTCCGCGTTTCACTTCCGTACGATCTATGATTCCTTCGTTTGAAGGTTCAAGCATTATTTAGGGTTACTATACAGTATATTTACCCTTGTTGACATTTATAACCCTCGAATTTACATACTTTCAAGGTTTGTCAAAATTAGTCCTTTATTTATGATAGATGCCACGTGTAATCAAATGACACGTGTTAACACATTATTGGACACAAAATTTCGAGGTGTTACAGTGACGCACATGAGTCCGCATTTTAGCACTTAAAAGATAGACTTTGTAGCGCGCCTATCCTCTCCTTGCCTGAAGGCACAGATGATTTTGTGGTTTGTTGCGACGCTTCCATCCAAGGGCTTGGTTGCGTGTTGATGCAATGTGACAAGGTCATTGCCTACGCATCGCGCCAACTTAAGGTTCACAAAAGGAACTACACTACGCACGACTTGGAATTGGGAGCAATTCTTTTCGCACTTAAGATATGGAGACATTACCTGTACGGTACCAAGTGCACCATTTACACCGATCACATGAGTCTCGAGCATATCTTCAAGCAAAAGGAATTAAAAATGCGACAACGCCGATGCGTCGAGCTCTTGAATGATTATGAATGCGCTATCAAATACCATCCGGGCAAGGCCAATGTGGTGGCCGACGCCCTCAGTCGAAAGGATACTATACCTAAGCGTGTACGTGCGTTACAGCTTACCATCCAATCTTACCTTCCCGCTCAGATTCGCGATGCTCAGGTTGAAGCATTGAAAGCAGAGAACATCAGGGCTGAGTCCCTACGAGGATCGAGACAACGGATAGAACAAAAGGGAAACGGCGCCTACTATGTTAACGGACGCATCGGGGTTCCACTTTATGGAGACTTACGTAAGCTTGTGATGGATGAAGCACATAAGTCTCGTTATTCAGTACATCCTGGTTCGGATAAGATGTACCACGATCTCAAGACTACATACTGGTGGCCTTGTATGAAAGCCAGCATAGCAACCTACGTCAGTAAATATTTGACTTGTGCTAGGGTCAAGGTCGAATACCAGAAACCATCAGACCCACTCCAACAACCAGAGATCCCGAAATGGAAATGGGAGCAAATCTCCATGGATTTCGTTACTGGTCTGCCTAGATCTCAACGCGGAAATGATACCATTTGGGTAATCGTGGATCGACTGACCAAGTCTGCACATTTTCTAGCCATCAAGGAAACGGATAAATTTTCTACTCTAGCAGACATCTACCTAATAGAAGTGGTATCAAGGCACGGAGTTCCAACCTCCATCATTTCTGATCGTGACGCGCCTTTTTCCTCTGAACTGTGGCAAGCTATGCACAAGTCTTTTGGCTCAGGTTTAGATATGAGCACAGCATATCACCCGCAAACGGATGGGCAGTCTGAACGCACCATCCAAACCCTTGAAGACATGCTTAGGGCATGTGTGATCGATTTGGTAATGGCTGGGAAAAACACCTCCCGTTAGTGGAGTTTTCATATAACAACAATTACCACACCAGCATCCAGGCCACTTCATTTGAGGCATTGTATGTATGCAAGTGCCGATCACCTCTTTGTTGGGCAGAAGTTAGTGACAGTCAAATCACTGGCCCAGAACTCGTAGTAGATACAACCGAGAAGATTGCTCAGATGCGACAACGAATGGTGGCAGCTCGTGACCATCAGAAAAGTTATGCTGATAAGAGAAGAAAGCCACTCGAGTTCCAGGTTGGGGATCGAGTGCTACTCAAAGTCTCACCTTGGAAAAGTGTAGTCCGTTTTGGCAAACGAGGCAAGCTCAATCCGCGTTATGTCGGACCATTCGAAATCATTGAGAAAATTGGCAAAGTCGCTTACAGGCTGAATCTACCGATAGAACTCAGCGGAGTTCACAATGTCTTCCATATGTCGAATCTGAAGAAGTGTCTGTCAGATGAGACCCTCATAGTTCCCTTAAAGGAGCTCACTATCGATGACCAGCTGTGATTCGTCGATGAACCAGTAGAGATTACTGATCGAGATGTTAAATTTCTCAAGAGCACCAGAATACCTCTCGTTCGAGTTCGTTGGAATTCCCGTCATGGCCCAGAGTATACCTGGGAACGAGGGACCAAATGAAACTCAAGTATCCCCAGCTGTTTAAGAAAAGTGCAACCACTACTGAGGCTGAAGCTACTGCAGAATTTCGGGAAAATTTTCCAAACCAACGGGGGGATGATGTGACACCCTAGGAAAACCAGGAAAAACCAACGCAACATAATTAGCTTCCTCAGTAACCACGTGCTAAATTTCGGGACGAAATTTTCTTAATAGGGGGAGAATGTGACAACCCTCATAATTCCATGTATCCGTACAATTTATTAATGATAATTAAAGTGCTTGATTACTGTGCTGAATCATTTAAATGCTCTCTGATTTCTGTGTTATACTTACATGTGCTTGTTAACATACTAGTAGTGTACAGAAAAGTTACTAAATAGTCCGTTATGCTTTCCTGAGTGTTGAAAATTAAAAATGTTACAATATATATATATATATATATATATATATATATATATATATATATATATATATATATATAGGACACGTTACGGATTAATTAAGCACTTTAACAGAACAACCGCACTTTATCCGGAACACAAAAATATTGTCAAACACATTGTTTTTATTTTTTCTAAGCTAGTTAGGGTCCCCGAACACCCTAACACACTATATATTACACCACACACATAAACACCAACTAAACTCTTGAATCCCAACCAAGATCATTAACTGTTTAGTTGCATCCCAACTAAACCAACCCCCCCCCCCCAAACCGGTTATGAAACATGGGAAATCCTCCATGATTTTTTTTAATTGTTTAATGAGGTTGCCAAGTACTTAGGGGGACACTTAGTCCAATGGATATTGGATGATGGAGGATTATATAAGAAACCACAAGACCAAGACTCTTCACTTCACAACACACATCTCACTCAAACAACACTGTCTCCCTCTTCCTCTAGTCTCGGCCGAGATCAAGGCCACCACCACAACCATTACTTGATCATCTTCAAGCATACTAAGTGCACACATAGGTGTTAGAAGGCATACAACAAAGCTCGGTGTGTTCGGAAGTTGAAGGACCACTCTCATCTTCTTTTATCCACCACTTTTCTACACTTGAACTTCCCTAGCCTTGAGCTAGTGGTAAGAACTTAGATCTTTGCTTTTTACATCTTGTTTAAGTGGTTAATAAAGTTTAATGATCAAAATGATAAGAACTCTAATGAATCTTGTAAAGAAGTCTTGAACATAAACTAATTTGGTGATAAAAGTATGATTAAGAGATGTAGAAATTATGATATTCGTGTGTTGTGATGATTGTCGGTTGTTGTTACTTATGTAGTTGATGGATCATCATATGGTCTTGCTAGATCATGATTAAAAACATGATCTAGCAAGATGAGAAAGTTAGAAATGTGTAGGATGATGGAATCATCCACACATAAACTATGAACTTGAATAAATAAATGTTTTCTTATAAAAATAAAGATCAAAGTAGGTTACAATCTTGTAGATATAAAGACCCATGAGTGGTTTCTCAAAAGAACCAAGTGAAAAATATAAGTCTCATTAAATATTGGACCTTACAAAAACTAATCACATTTTTGGTGGATAAACAAGTGTAGAAACACTTGTGTAACTAGAAACTTTCATGAAGAAATATTTTTAGAAAATATGGTGGAAGTTGTAAACACTTAAAGTCTTTAAAAATAAAATTTTTAAAGAACTAATCACATTTTGGAAGGTAACAAGACTTACTAAGTATGCTAGTAAGTTACTACATATTTTCATAAATATTCTAGTTCATGAGTTTATAGTTTATAGTTTATGCTTGTTTTTGACCAGTTTGGTAAATAGAGATTGTATGTTGATGATTGAGAATTGTTTGAATGAATTTTTGAAAAGAAAATGATATCCTAGTAAGCATGGACACATCCATTTACAAAGGAAACTCTGGCGAAATTTTCTAAAATCCAAACACTTAGAAAATATTTTTCTAAAACAAGCGTTATGAGTGTATTTTATAACTTGCTTTTCGAATATAAACTTCGCCATAATTTTTGTAACAAAACACCAAGTATCGGAGGTTGACTTTCATAAAAAAAATTTGATAAATATATATTTAAAATATATATTGTATACTAAAACTCTTCTGTGAGTATTTGTTAATGTTACCGTTATATTATTTTAGGGTAAAATAGTATATAAATTAACAAAGTGCGTTGACGTTCAAATTATGTGATATGTGATAAAAGTAATAGGTAGATAAACCATACGTGTTGTGCATGAGAAATTGATTGTTATCTGTACCTTATTAGGACGTGCTTGATTTCCTGATTATTAGAGTAAATAATCTAACCGAGCAAACCGAGGTGAGTTCACACTTTTCTACAAAGCATGGTAAATTATCGGTGGGAATAGGAATGGGTTCAGGAATAGGGATTCCTCGTCCTTTGGGACACGTTCAGGAATGTAAATTCCTCGTCCTTGGGATGTACTTAGACTTACTGGACTAGAACTCTATCAGCGAAGTCCCTTCCTTTATATCGACTTAATCGCCGAGGCTATGGCGAGCGGGTCATTAGCTAATAGCGCTATTAGGTTTAACAAACCTCACACCGTGCCAGTCGGACGGGCGTGTACTAATGGACTATGGCACGTCGGTGATGATATACCCTGACGCTAGGGCACAATTAATTTTCGTTATTAGTCGATATGATAAACGAGTCTGGTAGTTCAAATAATGGGGTAGCCCCCACGGCCGGAGTGCCGGGCTGGATAGCCAGGGAAGGTGGACATGGGATGGTTAACTGATAAACGTTTTCGAACTATGGGGTAACCCCCACGGCGGGATAGCTGATTAAGATTAAACTACGTTTTTAGAAACAACTCTAAAATGGACAACCAACCGTGAACTCACTCAACTTTGTTGTTGACTCGTTGTTACATGCTTTGCAGATCGCTAGATGCTATGGGGTTTGCACAGGGAGGTGGTTGTTGTGGGATGCTGTTAGTGCACTACATCTGTTGATTGCGTCTAGGTGTCTAGGATCAGGTCTTACATCGTATTATATAGCTTTGGGCACGTTTTACGAGAAAACTGGAGTCTGTATAGGTTTTATATGCTAGATCCGCTTATATGGTCTTTAGAATATTGGTTCACTCATAGGTGCATGTCGGTCCGCTTATGTGGACTTGTCAGGTCCGCTCCTAAGTACAGCTCGCTCGTGTGAACATCTGGTTCGCTTATCTGTGCAAAGTTGATTCGTTTTTTTGTCATCTGTTTAGTTCGCTTATAAGTCAGTATGGATACCGAGTTCTACAACGCTTTTGCTACATCGACTACTCCAGCCGCAATTGCTCAAGCAATGAATTTAGAAAACGAGACGGGAACGACTCAAAAGCCCCCTAGATTGATGAGCATTGAGGAGTATTATAGGTGGAAGGATCGGTTTGAAAACTGGGTTTAGGCAAATCATCTCAGATCATGGGAATGCATATTGAAGAAGTACACTTTGCCTCGAACAGATTTGCAAGTTATTAAAGAGATATCCGAATTTACTGATCAAGAACGAGCAATGTATAGAGCCGAGAAAATGATGATCAGTTTGTTGCAGCAGGCAATAAAGGAAGATATATTCATCTTGTTACAGCACGACAAAACTGATGGGATGCTCTTAAGGTTAAATTCGAGGGAAGTGAAAACATGATCAAGAGCAAGAAAGCATTGTTAAAGAAAGAATTCGATTTGTTTAGCAGTTTGCTGGGAGAGGATACTAAAAAGCTAATTGAGAGATACTGCCACTTGGTGCGATCGTTATCGATGTTGGGAGTTGAAAAAGGTCATGAGGAATGGGTGGATAAATTAGCTGATACGTTACCTCAGAAAGAGTGGGGAACGTATTTGATGATTTTAAAGAATACTGGTGTGTATGACGGGCTGACTATTTCACAGTTCATTGAGAAAATAGAAAGTCAGGATCTTGAGCAGCAGAAGATCGCAAGGATGAATAGTCCGAGTGGTCAATAGGACGTGAAGATGTACTACCGGGGTAATGTTCCAGTTACTGAGTCTGAAAGAAGTCCGAAGATTCAAACTGCGTTCAGTGCTGGTGATTCATATGAAAAAGCTGATCAGGATTTGAACAAGAGTAGCAGCGGGTTTTCATTGTTTCCGAGTGTGAATCCGAAAGAGACTAACACGAGTTTTCAGTCTCAGAGTACAAAAACAGGAAACGGATATGTGATTCAATGCAACATAGCTCTCAACCTTCCAGAAGGTCGAAGCTTCTCTGAAGACACTGCTAAAGACCACATGGCACTTCTGGGTTCAGTTCTGTTATCTTATGAAGGTCTTGTTCCTGGTCGGATCGGAAATCCTATGCTTACCAAAGAGGATTACGATCAAATAGACGCTGAAGAAATGGAACTCATGGATATTAAATGGTGTCTTGCTAGTGTTCTTCGACGAGCTGAGAAATTCAAAACCATTACCGGGAGAAATGACTTTCTTGATGCACATGTCTCTACTTTAGATTTTGATAAATCTAAAGTTACTTGTTTTCGATGCAGGGAGAAAGGCCATTTCAAGCGGGAGTGCAAGGGAAGAGAAGCTAGCGGAGCACAGAATCCATTCGGGAAAGATGATTACTATCGCAAAGCTATTTATCAGCAAGTCGGTCAATCTCAAGAACCACAGACAGCTCATGGGAGAAAGATTGAAGATCCCAAAAGAGCATGATTGGTAGATTTCAGCTGGAGTAATTACATATCATCTGAAGCCACAGCAGCACACATTATCGATCAAGATGATGAGAAACTACCAGAAGGTTTCAGTTGGGATATGTTTCTGGATAAGAAGGGAGAGTTTAAAGCTTTCATTCCCAAGATCGTCCGAGAGCCAGATTTGTTCGCTACTTGGATGAAATCTATTGGAGAGACTGTGAAAAGTGAAGATGAAAAGTCTGTGTCATCTGATGAAAGTTCAGATAGTACTGATAAACTTTCAGAACATTCTGGGGAAGTTTCAGAAAGTTCAGACGAAAGTTTACAGGGTTCAGATGAAGATTTACAGAAATCTGATAAAAGTGTATAAAATGAAAATGTTCAAGAAAAAGTAGTTGTTTTTGATAAAACACCGTCTGATTCCGATGTATCAGATGGTGATTCTGATAAGTCTGTAAAGTTTGATCAATCACCTGATCACAGCAGCAGTGATGATGAGGAAGAAAAACACATAAATATTGCAAAAACTCATCTTTCTCCTGAAAGTTTTCATTTCTATTTTGCAGAAAGAATGGAGAAACTGAAGGAGAAACGAGCTGCTAAAGAACAACAATCCGAATCTGAAGGTGATACTCAAAACGCTGAGAATGTTGCTGAGAAGATTACCGAGGTTGTGATCGAAGAAGAAAAGGTGGTTGAAGTTGTTAAAACAATCGAAGTTAAGAAGATTGTTGAAGTTGTCAAGCCGTGTGAGAAGTGTTTGGAAGCTTGCAAGAATTGTGCAGCTAAAGACGACATCATAGCTGAGTATGAGAAGAAAAAGGAGTAGTTACTGTTCAACCTCAACTATGTGAAAGAATCTTACGATGTTTTGAATAAAACAGTAACTGGTCTCCAAAAGACTAACTCAGAGAGAGAACAAGCGCTGACGATGTTGAATGCAGTTTTAATGACAAAACAAAAAGCAATAAATTTCTACATCGAAGAGAGTGCTAAGTGGAAGCAAGAGTTGGAGACGGAAAAGATAGAGAATGAGAGAATTAGACGCTTATTGCAAAGTTATTCTAGTTCTGATTATCTCATTGATCGTATTTACCCAACTGTTGCAGGTATGGAAGCTTTCAAAGATGAGAAGCTAAAAGACAAGAAAGACTGTGGTAAGAAATCGACTGTTAGTTACAACAAATGTCTGCCTCCGATTTGGGATGGTTATTCACCTAGGAGACCAAATGAGGAGCAATTAGATAAAGCAATCAATATAAAGCTTAAAACCGACACAATTGACGTTTTACCAGATAACATTGATGTCACGTATACCTCGTCCGATACTGATCATGAGTCTGAATTAATCAAAAAGGTGGTCGATCAGGTGTTGGATACTGATGAGGAGTCTGAGTCGAAATCTGGGTCTGGAAAGTCAAAGTCGTCAGTCAACAGTCAAAATTCGTCGGATAAACGGTCTTACAGTAAAGAATTTTTATTGTCAAAAGCAGATTTGAATGATGAAACATTCGAAGTTGTGTATACTTTGAATGGTTCGGACAAATTATATTACAATAAAGAGTTCCCAATAATAAGTATTAAAACGGAACTAATAAACAAAGCTTTCAAATTTATAGAAGTTAATATTCCAGAATTAAAAGTTTTGAAAAGTTTTGAAAAATCTAAAAAATACACTTCTAGAGTTCAGCAACGTTTAAATAAGAAAAAGGGCAACAATCCTGGTTCTAGTTTTCAAAAGAAACCTAACCAGAATCGTAGCTACAAAAAGAAAGGTCTTGGTTTTGTTCCACCAGAAAATGATAAAAATATGAAAAATTCTAAAACAAAATCTGAATTTGTGTCAGGTGGAAGTGCTGAGGAGGAACAGCAAAAACCGTTCTGGAGACAGTCTAATAAAGAGTTTCTTGCTGAGAGAAAGAAGAATGGAGTTGATATATGTTATCAAAGAGAGACTAGAACTTGTTATAAATGCAATGAAGCTGGTCACATTGCATGGAATTGTTCGAATAGTGACAAATCAAAACAGGGAGTTTCTCAGAAGTTGAAAGAGAAAGTTGTTGATGTTGACACAGCAACCAATAGACCTAAAATTTTTGAGAATTCAAAATTTGAGGTTGGCGAGTGTTCAGAAAAGAATTTTTACAAAAAGAAAAGAAAAGACAACCAGGTGTGGGTTGCGAAGAAAGGTGAAGTGAATGACGGCGATGAATCTGGTTCCACAAAGCCAGAAGAGCCACAGGTTGAGAAGAAGATTTTAGTGAATGATGAGGAGTTTCCATCATTGAAGTTTGAGGAAGTAAAGAAGAAAGTGGGAAAAACTGAGATTTCAAATCAGTTTTATAAAGAAAAAGATGAATTTGATGTCGAGAACACATTCAACGGGAATGTTAAAAAGATATTTGGGAAAATGTTGAGTGGGAGAGCTAAAGGGGTTAAAGATTTTTACGCGACTAAAAAGGCAACATACAACCCGACTGCTCAAGAGCTGAAGGCCATCAAGTCTGAAAAGACTTGGATGGAAGTTTGTTTCCCATGATAGTCAAAGGACTATGCCGGAGATCCCAAGTTTATATCGTGGATCAGGAATCGGCATCTTTCTAGTGTTTGAATATTTTGTTTGAAAAAATTTGAATAGTGTTTTGGGTTTTGCAGGTGAAAGGACTACGCTGGAGCTTCCAGGTTGGTAAGTGCGAAGCAGGAATCGGCATCCTGATTGGTAAAATGGTGATGTAGATGTAACATTCCTACAAGTGGTAATCTTGATCTTACAAGTGGTATTTGTGGTTATATTTTGAGATGTTTGTATTTTTACAGGTGGTACAGAAGGTTCTAAAATGCCAATGGTAAATCAGGAACATTAAATTGTACTTGATTTACTATTCATGGCAAAAGATAGACAAGATGATGAACCAAATCCCCGTTCTTAAAATTGATAAATCTACAAGTGGTTTTTATAAACACAAACTCATTTTCCGGAAAAGTCATTTCGATTAAAACAAACTTAAGTGTTTTGAAATCTAAATGAGAAAATGGTTTGTGATAGGAGGAGTTCTGATTGTTTGGGCTGAGTGAATGGCGATTTGATGTGATTCAGTGTCAGTTGTCAAGTTTCTGTACAGTTTGTTTTACTTTTCATGTTTCTAGTGGATCAAGAGTCTTTTATTTTCAAATTTTCTTTGAAATGTGTTTGCATTTTAGGGGGAGTAGAGAAATTTTAGAAAATCCAAAAACATTTGAAAATTTGAAAAAGACAAAAACATGATAAAACAAAAATGAGTTTCGTTGTGAAAAGAGGAAATGATAGTACATCAGTGGACTATCACAACACGCTAAAGAAATGTAAAGTTAAAATGTAATAAACAATCTTACTGCGGATGTGTCAGTAGATTTTCGCACATTTAGTAAGTTGAAACGAGATATAAACCTAATTCAAACTTGCTTAATTTGTGGGTATCTATTCTTGAATATATGGGTAACCCCCGAAATCTTGTTTGAAAGGTCCCATATTCTGAGATACTAGGTCTTTATGCTCAGTGATATCTGGGGTATTATCCCGGGACTTCTGCTGTATGGAAGTACTGACCTAGTCCCCGGATAATGCTTTCCGCAAATGCTTGAAACACAGCATCGCCCTCAGCAAGCTGATGAAACAATAAAATTGATAGTCGCTGCTGTTGTAATCAAAAGATCCTCTAAAGGGGACCCACCAAAAATCGAGCCGTCATCTCTCTGCTGAACGGAAGTTCTGACATGAGCTCTCACGGTTTCGCATCTACCCCTTTACAGATATCATCTGTGGTATACTCACCTGTAAGACTGAATATTTGGGATCTGGATACAGGAGTATATTCAAGTGGAGTGATACACAGTTAAGTTTAAGTCTCTAAAACATTAATATCGTATCTCGAATCGATTGAAATATGTGTGAGAATTTAAGTGGACAAACATACTGACAATCTAGGTAAATTGTTTAAAGCTTAAAATGAAATCAAGCTTAACGGTGTTAGTGTTTGGTCTCAGATACTGATATGATCCTCTTGCTCGAACTCGCAAAAATATTGTTTGTAAATATTACATTTCTGTATGTTTTGTTTACTAGTAGTGTCAGGTAATATCTCTCAGAAAAACCAAAAAGATTTTGTGTGTGTTTTAGCATAAATTTTGAAAACGTCAAAAAGATTTTCGACAGCTGACGTTGAAAAACTGATTTTCAAAATTCCGAGTGCTAAACATGATGAGTAGTATTTGAGGGGGAGTGTTTGTGTAAATCTAACTGTTGTCGTTAAATCTAACCTTCTTCAAGTGGTTCATCATAGATATTTGAAAGAAAGTCTGAGTTAATGTGATTATATGTTTGTTTAGTGGATATGAGAGTCAAATGTTGGTGCAAAATTGTTTGAAACATTTGTGAAAGAAATTTATTTCAGGGTTGAGATTGTGCAGGTAGCCAGGTTTCGATTTCTGAAGATCTCTGTTGGAGCCAGGTTGATCGATCCTGAAAGAATGAGTAGAGTCAGATTTTGATCCTAAAGATCACGTATACCGTTGATGCTGATGAACTTAAGGAATCAAGAGATCTGATCAAGAGAATTAGAGTGTTTTAAAGCCAGACAACGATCCTGAAGATGTTACTGATGAACAAAGGAATGCTAGTAAATCGAGAGGGGGAGTCTGAAGATTGAAAGAAGATAAAGCCCAGAGACTGATCTAGACTGAAGATATGAAGAGATAGTTTTGCTGTTAAGGTGTATTGGCGACTCCATCAACATCTGAGGGGGAGTCTGTTAGTGCACTACATCTGTTGATTGCGTCTAGGTGTCTAGGATCAGGTCTTACATCGTATTGTATAGCTTTGGGCACGTTTTACGAGAAAATTGGAGTCTGTATAGGTTTTATATGCTAGGTCCGCTTATATGGTCTTTAGAATATTGGTTCGCTCATAGGTGCATGTCGGTCCGCTTATGTGGACTTGTCAGGTCCGCTCTTATGGTCATGTGACACATAAGCGGACCCAACTGCCTATATATAGGGTAGTTTGAGCGATCCTCAAAAGTGTGGTTGTCGAATTCCACGCCGAAGCTCTGCCGGTGTGAAGATTGAGCTGTAAAACGTTTCAAATCAATAAAACAAGCAGTTAGGAGGAAGAACAAGTTATATCTACTTGCATTTCTTATTATTCCGCATCAATGCAAGAGACAACCTCTGAACGACTCGTTCGGGTCATCAAACGATCCTACAGATGCGAACTGTTATGTTCCGTACTGAATAAATAAACTTTATGAACTTATGAAACTTATGTTTTGGGACTTTAAACTTATGAACTACGAACTTATGTTTTGGTTTAACGTCTTATGCTTCCACTGTTTAAATTGAACTTGATTAATTTCTCTTTGGTCACCAATTGTATTGTGGTTGGTTTTATTTACTTAAATACGTTGTTCAATATGATTGGTGGCTCGATCCTGGTCATGTCACGCCTCTAAGCGTTGATGCTCCGCATGGTGGATTTTGGGGGTGTGACACAAACGAAATTAAGCCAACAGAAGCGGAATTAGTAATTCCGTTTTAACTCTTCAAACGGAATTTGATTCTGTGTGAGATCAACAATACTTTTCAAGCGAAATTAAGAACAATATGGCTAATTTCTTGCGGAATTAGGATCTAGTTCAAACGGAATTATGATGACGTCGTTATATGCGATCATTTTTTCAAGCAGAATTAAGAGTTTTATCAGTGTAAGTCGAATTTTAGTCCAATTCTTTCAAGGATTAGATAAAACTATGTTTCGCTTATTATATGTGATAATCAAGCCATTTTGTCCGTTAAATCTTGTTCAAATCAGAAAAGAATGAGTAGAAGTGAGAGAATCCGATGTAATCAAGCTGAATTGGTATGAACTCCTCGTCCTAAGCTCTGATACCACTTGTTGGGTCGTCGTGTGACCCTAACGAGTCAATATGAAGAGTTCAACATCAAAAACAAAGGCGGAATCAGTGAATTTGATGCAACACAGCTTGTTTTCCCTTAATTATCTTCTTATTGATCGATTCTGAGCTTTTTACAATTCTGATAACAATTCGGCAGCACCTCGGCTCAGAAACTATGGTCTAATTCCGTTCCAAATAACACAGTATGGTCAGGTATTTATAGGAGGTTAATTCCGCTTGAAACATGTTGAACCAGAATTACTTTTCAAACGGAATTAACTAATTCCATGCAGAATTAGTTAATCTCGCTTGAACATCTAATTCCGTTTGAAATGTCTTCATGCACCTTTCAAGCAGAATTACCTTTACATTGTTTTCTCGATTTCCTTGCCTTGATCTATGTGATACAATACAAGACTTTATAAAGACGAAGTTAACAGACATTAGTGCACCAACAATATAGAAGCTTATTCAGCATTTGATTAATTTATTAACCATGGTTTTAATAGCCATTTTAGTTAATTTGCCAAATATATAATTGTTCAGGATCTTTATCATAAATCCTAATTTATAAGTTAATAATAGCACAAAAGGCCTAGTCACGTAGACAAGTTTAATTTATAAGCCCAGATTTTATGTCATCGAGGCATTAAGATTTGAATCAAAGTTCATGACCTTTTCTTGACAGGGAGTTGTAGGCTACCACTGTCTTTAGTCTCAAAGGACATCAATTATAGCCCGTAGGCACTTCATCCTTAAGGGATGATTATTTTAATAAGGAAAGATTGGAATAACCCAATTTAAGAATGACTTATGTGATTTTATCAGATCACACTTTGTCAAGCATGTTAACATGCTTTCAGATGTTAACAAAGATTTGAATCTTTTGAATAGGTTTTACCATCTTGGCCATGTCTGCAATGACATATAGACTTGGTTTTACCTTTAAGATTCTTTATACTATTTAAACGCAGAACAATCCTAATTTGAGATGTTAATATGGATCTGAATCTAATTGTGGAACTACCATCTTGGCCCCGTCTTAAGGTGACATATGGCTAGGTCTTGTCCTTTTTAGATTTTGCCATTTTATTATAATGGTAGATCTCTTAATCGGGATGTTATTTTAAATCTAACCGTCACATTAAAATTTAAACAAGTACATGGTTGCCCTAAACGAGACTTCTAACTGAAATGACTTGCCCATGCAGGGGCTAATCAGAAAAATAACAAGAAAACAAATAAAGGACAAAATAAAACGAAGTAGGATTAGTCCTAAGTTCTTTGTCTAGACTCGAGAATGTGCAACTGTGTAACTGAGATTAAACACAAAAGGCTAGTCTTTAATTCACTCAGTGTTGGCTCTGATACCAACCTGTCACACCCTGATATTTCCACGCATTACCGGTGGGGAGTATCGTGACGTAGTTGATATCATCATAGTCAAACAACACAATTATTAAATGCACAGTGGAAGCAAAAGATAGATTTATTTCAACTGAATAAATTGTAATATTAAATATCACAATATAGTTGAAACACATCCACAGGCAGATCAAATAAAAAGGACAACTGTTCAACAGACTTTGACATCTAGAGCTTGCGAGACTTGATTATTGATGCCTGGAGTAGCCAGCCTATTTCGTCTAGTACCTGCACTAAGCCTTTTTGGAAAATACGTCAGTTTACACTGGTAAATACAACTTAACTGACTAATTTTGAAAAGAGTTTGAAAATTGATTTGAATGCACTTCGGCAAAAATATCTTTTATAACTTGGGACAATTATTTAAAAATAATCTTGTATACAGCTTTACTTATTTGTCGTCCATCAGGGCTGGTTTGTAGGGCCGGTCTAGATTAACTGACACGCCACAGGTATAATACCCACAAGGTTGATTCCTTTAAGTGCACTACCAGTTTTTACATATGCAACTGTCAGGTGTACGCCTACACCCCGTGCTTAGGTCGTGGCCATTTCTTTGAATGATGCCAAGGATATCCGGGACATGGTCATTTAACCCCCAAAGGCCATACACCTAATAATACATATTAAACGGGTCATGTAAATACATTAATCACAATCCGATTTAAATGACTACACACCCGACCAAGCGGTACTTTTATAGTACCGTATCCCAAGCCCGTATAGGGAAAATAAGTTAAGAGTATTTACCTGAGCAAAGTATAAATCAAATACAGCAAGTGCACGTAGCTTTTACTGGGCTCCTAATCTGGAACGAAGGTTTTTAATAACCTATTAGAATCCTAACGGGTCTTTAATTAAGCTTAGACTTAGACCGCTTAGTTTTCAAAACGAAGACACGGTTCAAACGCATGATAAAGCGAAGACCTGTTTAGAATGTGGTTTTGACCCGACAGACTTGTATGCTTGTTTAATATGGGTAACTTAAACACATTCTGAATTTTGAGACAAAAACGATATGGTTTGACCCGTTTCAGCTAATATATGCAAACTAGTTACATAAGCCGATCCGAACGTGAAAAGTGCGTAACGAGTAACCAAATGAATCATATACAAGTTTCCTAAGTTAATATGCCTTAAATATGTTGTGACATCAGTAAGATATCTTCTATTATGCCCAAAATGAATTTAAACTCAAACTATGCCCCGTAAGGGAATTTTAGTCATTTTAAAGGTTATAAAAGAGTTTAAATATTAATCTGAGTTATAGGTCTGATATAATCAGTAAAAATGCTTAGTTTAATAAGTTATAATAGTAGGGTATCATATATATGTAAAATTTATTAATTATAACCAGACTAATGCACTGTAGGGGCATTTTGGTAATTTCACATAAGCTTAAAAGGTCAAAACTGGAAATCTGAGTTTAAAACTTTTGCTTACTGTTAAAATATAAAAATTTATTGAAAATATCAGTAGGCGTCAAACCTTATATGTTTAAAACAGTTTTAATACATATAATGCGTTAAAAACGCTTAAAAAGGCGATTTGGAGCCATTTCCGGGTTTTCAAAGGAAAACTGATATTTTTATTGTTCCAGAAGACTCAAAATATTTTATTTATCATATTAGATCAGTATAAAAAGGTTTGGTATCAAAAGGATTTGTAAAACTCATTTTATAGCCCAAAAGGGCAAAACCGACAATAACCGAATAGAGCTTAGAACTCTATGTTATGCTCAGCCTAAAAATAAATAAAAATCTCCAAAATTGCAAAATATTATTTTATATCAGTAGGTAAAAAGTTTGATATCAAAAATTGGGTTTAGATAAGCTATATGCTAATTACGCCGTTTAATTCATAAAAAGCTTTTCATTTACGCTAATGAGCATAGCTCCTAATCTAGACCTCAAACTGATGTCAAATTTTAGGGACAAGTTTATAAATCAGTAGTGAAGGTTTCTATTCTTTCACTTTTTCAAAAATCACATTTTAAGGTGAAAATGGCATAATAGTCAACATTTAAGCATTTAACGAAATCATGCATATGAATCGGATAACTAATGAACCAAGTTGTATAATCTCAGAGGGTTATACTTATAGGTAACTTGGTCCTAATAAAGCTCCAAGGCATTCCTAAACTATGCTCTAACGGGTCAGAACTGAAAGTCAAAGTAGAAGTCCACTTATGCGACTTTTGGTCCCAATCCGAGCTTAAACTGAAAATTGTCGAGTTGAACATTGTAACACCCCCAA
Source organism: Helianthus annuus (assembly GCF_002127325.2). Lineage (NCBI taxonomy): Eukaryota > Viridiplantae > Streptophyta > Magnoliopsida > Asterales > Asteraceae > Helianthus > Helianthus annuus. Next base: position 126,881,966 of record NC_035444.2, on the reverse strand, counting down.
ATTACCACCTGCGGGAACTCCGCGAGGCGTGTTACACATCAGAGTCTGAGCCACCAATCACATTGAACCAATGGTAAATATTTAATTAGACATGTCATTAATTACCAATAGAAAATGTCAACATAATATTAATTCCCAAGGAGTTGTATAGCGGAAGCATGCAATAAATCGTTTAACAATCGTTTCTTAATAATACTCAAAACCAACGTATCAAATATAAGTTAATCCAAGAGCCTCGATCCATGACCACTCCAGCACTCCCAGATAGCAAGTCCATGTCTCGTATTCTAACGACCTGCAAGCATGCAGACAAGTGTGTGTCAGACGACGCTGGTGAGTTCAAAGTTTAGTTATCATATTTTGTTACCAGATAAACGTTAGATCAATTCAATGTTGTGATTTGATGCTGTTTATAACTTGTTGAGATACCCTAGGGAGTGTGCCCATATGTATCCGGGAAGTGTGTCCCTCAATAACCTGGAGTGTGTCCAGCCCCCAATGCCCCTAACCAAGCATTGGTAATGATCGATTCCATGTACAATAACCAAGACCCAATTTCATTGTTTACCCAAGATTCCCTTTCCAAACGTTTACTAGTTGTCCCAAACCACCGGGACGCATGCCTGAGAAATGCAGTGAACTCACCTTGGTTTGCTTGGTAAGATTAACTACTCGCACACACTTAATCAGTCAAGTCATAAGTATTCACATGTATTTGATCAGTTGATATTCACGAAATTGACTCATATGTGTAATCACAAAGGACAATGCATAGATAGTCACCAAATAGCACATTGTACACATTCGAATTCATATATAAGTCATGCGTATCACTTACCAGCAGTTAAATGTCTCAGTTAACTTCTAACAGAGTTAAGTCAGGTTACTGTGCAAGTATACGGGTTGGCGAAACACACTTTGGCGAATCACCTCTTTGGCGAAACACAACTTGTTTCGTCAATCCCGCCTTTGACGAATTAGAGTTCAGTTTCGTCGATCACCCTTGGCGAAACACATCATGTTTCGCCGAGAGTTCTGTTTCGTCAAACCAATCACGTTCGTCAGTTACGTCAGTTACGTTAAATAATCAGTTACGATTTGCAGAAACCCTAAACATGCTAACGGCCGTCAATCATCATACAGTTATCATCAATCACAGAATCATCATCACATACCCCGCTTTTACTCTAAGCGTAACGGTTTGCAAACAACCCCGCATAACCTTATCATCAGATCATACATATAAGAATAAACCTGATAGTTGTGATGATTAATCAGAATTTGTCCTATCTATTACTAACATGTACCACCGTTGCAAGATCCATGATACTCTATACAACATCAAATTCCGCATATAGTTATGTAATTGATTAATCATGCCTAATCAAATCAACATCATCAAACACGCAACACATTCATTCCAGGGATCGGACAAGCATACACATCCATATATCGAGAAATCAAAGCATCAACGAAACCAATTTAATAACCACACTAACCGAGATAATAGAAATAACGGGTTGATCGCTAAGGTTGTCTTCGGGGATCTCAAACTGCCGTCACACAGAATAGAAGGAGCTCTAGGGTTTTGGTTCTTGTCAAAAGTGTGAAATGGAAGTCGTTACCCGCTAATATACACTAATTAACGAACTGGGCCTGAACTGGGCCTTGGCGAAACTGGGCTCGGCGAAACAAATCCTGTTTCGTCGAGCTATGGTTGACGAATCACCCTCTTGTTTCGTTGAGATTGCTTATGGCGAATCATACTTGATTCGTCGAGTTTGAAATTCTATTTAGTCAAGTTGATTTGTGAAGGTTTTGCAAGACTTAACTAGTTCAAGTGTGTACTAACAGGTTCACATAATATCGTTAACACACAAACATATAATACCCACAATACATTACATCATATCACAACGTGTACGTTACAAGTCAATAAGTCAAACAACTAATCAGTCAAAGTCAACGTGCATTTAATGTGAAAGTGAAGGTCGAATACTCGAGTTGTCACAAACATGTTTAGACATGTTCTTACCTTAATTACCAAGTTATATTAATGACAAAACAGGTTGCATAGCTTCTACATTGCTAAATATGCATTAATTTGAAAATAAACTTCCTGTTGACTTTTTAATATCAAGTTTGAGCCGACAATTGACCTAGTTAGAGTGGGAATCAGAGGGTGCCCTTTTAAGGGTTTATTGCCCACATGATTACCAACTCATAGGTACTTTCAATTTGAAATTTGATTAGACAAATTAAGATTAATGACAAAGTCAAATCTTAATTACGACGGTTTGACGTTAAGCTAATAAACTAAGCAAAACTGAATTAAGGAAGGTTAAGAATACTTACCAAGGTCCTAAGCACGACTAACGATCACTAGGAAGGGTGCTTGAGCTCCAGGAAGTTCCACAAACCAAGTTGTGAAGTTGCAAGTGAATGAGCACTTGAACAATTGAACTCATGGCCCTTATATAGGTTTCTTAGAGCTCCAAGATCATTCCAACAAAGCCTATGGATGTTTCCTGATCATCCCAAGTGTCCCTAGGCCCTTATAAACCATCAAACAAGCCCATAGAATTGAAAACAAGGCTTTAAATTCGGTTACACAGCTTCAACAGGCAGCTGTCCACATTTTCTGATGCTGGCAGTCCCAGGCGGCCCCCGTAAGGTCCTGGGCAGGCCTTACGTGGCTCGTGTGAAGGTGGCTCTCCGGTCAGCAAGTTTCAAATATTGCAATTTTGGCCCCTGGTCCTTCCAAACTTGATTTTTACATGGTTTCTTGCACTTTTAACCCCCAAACTTGACTTTTAAGGACCCCAAGTCATAAACCAACTTTGTTTAGTCCCCGGTTATTCATACGGTCACTGAAAAGTCTTAAATTTCAACATTGTCGCTTTTAACCCCTCGTATACGAATATTGTCATAACTTTCTCATACTTTATCGAAACCTTGTGAAATTTTTATCACTTATTCTCGTGAGTATAATTAATCATTACAAAGCTTTGGGTTTGCTAAAAGGTCACTCAGAGTTATACTTTAAACATGTTGACACATTTAACCCCTGTAGTTTGTAATTCCTCACTTTCTTTCACAATTAACCCATGTAGTTTGTAATTCCTCACTTTCTTTCACAATTAGCTTCGTATGATCCATGATTTATTCGTTTAAGGGTATAAACATCGTGTAGGGCTATTGTGAAGCATATTTATCCATTGTTAACATTTTGAACCCTTTTTACAAACGTAGATTCCTTGTTTGTCAACTTTAGTCCTTCTAAATCAATTCTTTACACGTTTAAAGTCCATGACACGTGTTGATATATTATTGGACATGAATTTTTGAGGTGTTACACAAACCCCATATCTTATTTACTTACAAGTATTGAGAGGTATGGTCTTTGTTGATAAAATAAAGGCATGGTGAGAATTAGGACATGTGAGGATTGATAGTAAGGTTATGAGCCATTTTGAAAACCATTTGCTACTTTACAAAGATCACAACTCTTTCACTCTTTCCTCTCCTCTCTGTCACGGCTCACCATTACCATCCTCTCCTTCCATTTTGAAAACTAAAACAACACATCTAAGGGTTCTCAAAGGAATAACAAGGTGTTTCAAGATAATACAAGGTGTCGGGTCGCATAAGGAAGTTTGTTCTTGCAAACTTTTGGAGTTTTCTTTTCTATTTTCCTTGTCAAGATTGTTTTTCCCTAGCTTAGTGCTAGTAGTAAGTCCTTAATCCCTTGTTAAGTTATATCATGTGTAGAAGTACAAGAATTCACTAAAAGCTAGTTAAGGTTTTAAAAGTGTTAAATGGATAAATATATGTATTATGTGCTATATAGATCTATTTTGGTAAAAATATATGTACATATATGTTAAGTGGAAAGTATATGGATTAACATGATAATGGTAAAAATAGATTTTGAGGAGTTAAATGAAGTTTTGATGTGGAAAACGAGTTTTCAAAATCCACGGATATTTTTTGGTATAAAATACTTTATTTAGGTGAAATTTGGGTTTTCGACAAAATGACAATGATACGGAATATGTGGAAGTTATACACAGACACACCCACACCCACTAACACACACATACATACATACATATATATATATATATATATATTCGAGCTAATATCTTCTAACCATCGTATGAATATATATATATATATATATATACATATATATGTACATATATACATATATATATATATATGTAGGACCGTTCCGATGACCTTAAACGTCAGTAGAAGTAGTTCATCTTAGTTTACAAAGGCGCAAACAAAGTAAACCAAGTCAAAACAGCTTGTTCCTTCCAATTTCTCTTTCTATTACTGATTGCGAGTCTTTACAATGATTCTGGTACAAATCCGTCAGCACCTCGACTCACAAACACACACATACGTACTTCTGACCGTTTGAACTGAACAACTATATATAGACCCAGGCTGTCCGTTTGAACATGTTCAAATGGACATGCTTCAAACGAACAAGCAAGCTCAAACGGCCAGGCTTGCTTTCAAACGGCCAGAGCTATTTCAAATGGCCAGGTATCCTAAAACCTATCCAAACCCTAACTTAATCTGTTTATGCACCCGTTTAACTTATCTAGACACAAGACTTAATAAGACGTAGCCAGCAGACATTTCGTGCACCAACAGACTCCCCCTGGATGTTGACGTAGTCTTTAGCGCCTGAGTCTTTAGTCTTGGTCTTTTCTCCAATTTTTGTCTCTTCATTATAACAACTCAATCTTCACAGATTTTAAATCACAATCTGACTCCATCTTCAGACTCCCCTTTGAATGTTGATCCAGACTCCCCCTTTCACAGACTCCCCCTCTCAGTATGCTGGGATCTGAGGTTTCTAGTTCAAGCTTTGACAATTAGCTTCCGTGGGTATAATGAAGTCTCCCCCTCTCAAGCTTCCGTGACAATTTCATAAATTTATAACACTAAACTTCCTGGTAGATATCATTAACACATATATTAGTTACATCAAGTTCAAATGAATGACCTTGATTAACCAAATATACAATCTTTCAAACTGTTTATATATGTCATTCAAAGGATTTCCAACATATTCTCCCAAACCTGTTCATCATGTTTTAGCACTCGAATTTTGAATATCAGTTCTTCAAAATCAGCTGTCGAAAATCTTTTTGAAATTTTGTTTTTGAATAAAATGCAGTAAACTAATATATACAGACAATATTTTTGTGAGTCTGTGTAAGAGGATCATATCAGTTCATGAGACAAATCACTAGCACCGTTAAGCTTTAATCATTTTAAGTTCCAAACGATTCACGTAGATTGACGATATAGTTGTCCTCTTAAATTTTCACACAATTTTCAATCTATTCAGGATACGATTTAGATGTTTTAGGAACTTAGCTCATTTATGTGTCCCACCTCTTGAATATACTCCCGTATCCAGAATCTCAATATTCAGTCTTACAGGTGATTGTACTAAAATGATGTCTGTACATAAATTAGGACATGCGAGAACTGAGGGATCTCAGGTCGATACTTCCGTATGCGCAGAGAGATGTCAGTTTCGACTTTGGTATGTCCCCTTTAGAGGATCTTTTAGCTACAACAGATGATTATCAATTTTATTGGCTAATCAATCTGAGGGCTATAATGCTATGTTTCAAGAATTTCAGGCAAAGTATTATCCAAGGACTAGGTCAGAACTTCCGTTCAGCAGAAGTCCCGGAATAATACCACAGATATCAAATAGTAGAAAAACCTAGTATATCAGAATAAGAAACCTTACAAACGAGATTTCAGGGGTTACCTATATATCCAAGTAGTGTTTCCCCCAAATTTCGCAAGTTTGAAATTTTAGGTTTATATCCCGAATAAATCTACTAAATGTACGAAAACCTATCGTCACATCATCAGTGAGACCGTTTATCACATTTGACATTACATTTCTTTAGCGTGCTGTGATAGTCCACTGATGTACTATCATTTCCTCTTTTCTCAACAAAACTCATTTTTGCTTTTTCAATGTTTTTGGAATTTTCAAATTTTCAAACTTTTTTAAAAATTTTTCTCCCCCTAAAATCAAAATATGTTTCAATTTTGATTTTCAAGGAAAATTTGAAAACTAACTGTACAAATAAAGTGACAAACTGATATCGAATCACTTCAATTCGCCATTCATTTGGCATAAACAATCAGAACTCCCCCTGACAACAAACTATTTTCCCATTTAGATTTCAAAACACTTAAGTTTGTTTTAATCAAAATGGTTTTTCCGGAAAATGGTTTTGTTTGTCATTTCACAAATTCGGGGTTCTTTCATCACATTGTTTTCCTTTAATCACTTGTAGAAAATCAAGTACAACTTAATGTCCCTGATTTACCACATGTAGTTCGAAAAATCACCATAGTGAAATTTCTCAAGAAATGTGCCGATTCATGTTCCACGCTTACCAACCTGGGAACTCCGGCAAGTCAGGGTTTTTCATTTGAAAAGATCCACCCAAGCCTGACCAGCCTTGGGTTTGACAATTTTTACCTCAACAACTGGCTCTTCTGGTTTTGCCGAACCAGAGTCATTGCCTGAATGTGGCTTGTCTGACTTTGATGAGTCAGATTCATCGCCAACAACTGGCTCTTTTGTTTCGGAGGAAACAAATTCATCACTAGGAACTTTTCCTTTCTTCACACTCCATTCTGTCCTCAGATTTGCATCTGATGAATTCGTTTTGCTTGATTTGTCATTCTTTGGAGAGCAAGACGATTTATCAGAACTCTTCTCTGATTTTCTTTTTGTATCCGAGGACAAAATCTTCTCGAGATACTCTCGTGCTTTCTTCCTCTTCTTTCGCAGTCTGTCTTTTTGCCCCTGAGAAAGTTTTACTTTCGTTTCCTGAATTTAGGTTCCTGAACCTTCTGTTCCTTGGGCTTGACGTTGACTGGTTTCTTTGCCATTCTTTGAGATTCAACCCTCGATCTTCCCATCGATCTCCTTGGGCAATCTCTGGCAATGTGACCTCTGATATTGCAGTTAAAGCATCTTCTCGTCTCATAATTCCATCTTTGGCAGTTAACAGCAATGTGTCCATGATAACCACAGGAGTAACACATTCTGTTATCATACCTCTTCTCTCTTTCATATCGTACACCATTTTCATACCACACACTTAGATCATAGCATTGGGTTGCCTTGTGGTAGTCATTTCTCTTCTTGTATCCTTGATTTGGCATTTGAGCACTGTGGTCAGACCTGCACCACTTATTACCAACTATTTTTGAGTTTTGATTTTTAAATTTTTGTGATTTTTTGTTGTGATTGGATGATTGATCTGATGAGCTTTTATTTTCCTTTTGAAAATTTTTTGATTTTTTATCTTTTTGTTTCTGTTCCACACTCTTCTTTACAGGTTTGTGTGTTGAGCATTCACCTTTCTCAGTAGATTGCAAAACAGTATTTTTAAATTTTTCTTGTAAATCTAAAAATATTATTCTTTTCTTTTCTTTTTCATCATCAGATATTTCATCACAATCTTCAATTTTGACTTTGTCAAAATTTGTGACATTGTCACTTATTGGAACAGAGTTGATTGGTTTTGGACAAGGAAAATTCAACCTATCTGATGAAGTCACAAAACCTTTCAACTTCCTTTCAAGTTCATCAATCTTGACTCTTGAATTCTCAGCTTCATTTTCAAGCTGAGATATTCTTTCAAGATAGAACTTGATTGAATTTTCATTTTCAATTTTAAGATTTTCAAGAACAGATTTTTCATTTTCCAAACTCTTTAACTGTTCTTGAAATCTTGTTTCATTTCCTTTCAGATTTTTGTTTTCCAATTTTATCCAGAAATCTTCATCTTCTGAAGATTTTCTTTTGCTTTCAAAATCTTTTTCTTTTTCTTTCAAAATTTTGTTTTCTGATGTTAAACTCTCAACAATCTTTAAAAAATTGTCATTATCAGATCTCAATTTTTCGCAGTTCAGACGCAACTCAAAATCTGATCTTCATCAGCCTTCTTCTCGATCTTCAGAGTTTTGTTTTCCAATGTCAAACTCTCCACATCCTTCAAGAGTTTCACACTGTCTGCTTCTGATTTTTCGCATTTCAAGCAATTTTCATTCATTTTACCACCTTCAGCTTCTTTCTTTGTTTCCATCATGTATGTTCCTGCACAAAAAATTTTAACAAAATCAAGAGGATTCGAACTTTTATCAATATAACAACCCCTCTTAATATCGTATCTCATATTCTTTTTTGCTGCAAGACATACATCAATTCGTTTTCTCATTTCAATGATTACATTCAAATCTATCTTTTTTGATTCTTCTTTTATTTCATCTAGTACGTAATAACCAAGAATCCCGTTTCAGTTCATTATTTACAAATTTATTCCATTCCAAAGGTAACGCATCAACAAATTTTAGCTTTCTTTCATCATTTGAGTAATATATCTTATGTTTTTCTAACTTGATGATTAATTCCAAGAACCTTTCTTTCAAACTCTCCATTGATTCATTCTTCATACACAAGAAATTTTCGTATCTTTTTACATAAACATCCTTATCATATCTCATCTCATTCCATGATTCTATAGTCCAGTTATTTAAACTTTCAAGATTAGCATTTTCCTTCTCATCAAACATTTTGATCTCACTTTCTTTGTTAAGTGACTTGATTCAAAAATTTTCGTTCAAAATTCAAAAATTTTAACGTCTTGATATTTGCACCTTCTAAAAACACTTCGAATTTCCTGCAAACACTCAAACAAATTATCAGTTTATACTTTTCAAACTGAATGATAATTTCAAACGAAAGATATTCAAACGATCACTTTCAAACAAACTGATTTTCAAATGAAATCGTTTGAGATAACGCTAGTTTCAAACAAAACCCCTTCAAACAGTATGGCCTCAAACGAAATGGTTTCAAATGATACAATTTCAAACGGAAGCTGTCCTGATCGTTTGAAATACACCTCTTTCAAACGATAAGTTCAAACGAAATGGTCTTGTCCGTTTGAAATACCAATAGTTTCAAACGGAAAGTGTTCAAACGGTCTAATTTCAAACGACAAGTTTCAAACGGAACGTCAGTTTCAAACGGATGACGTCACTTTTCTCGAACAGTTTCAAACGGACATGATGATTTCGGTAAGTTTTAGGTCGAATTTAGATCCAAATTGTCAACGATTAGTTAAAAGTGAATTTCGTTTGATATGTGAACGTATCAAGCCATTTTAACCGTGACAACTATTCAAAATCAGAAAAGAAAGGTAGAAGTGAGATAATCCGGCGATTTCAAGCTGTATTTAGTATGAACTCCTCGTCCTGAGCTCTGATACCACTTGTAGGACCGTTCCGATGACCTTAAACGTCAGTAGAAGTAGTTCATCTTAGTTTACAAAGGCGGAAACAAAGTAAACCAAGTCAAAACAGCTTGTTCCTTCCAATTTCTCTTTCTATTACTGATTGCGAGTCTTTACAATGATTCTGGTACAAATCCGTCAGCACCTCGACTCACAAACACACACATACGTACTTCTAACCGTTTGAACTGAACAACTATATATAGACCCAGGCTGTCCGTTTGAACATGTTCAAACGGACATGCTTCAAACGAACAAGCAAGCTCAAACGGCCAGGCTTGCTTTCAAACGGCCAGAGCTATTTCAAACGGCCAGGTATCCTAAAACCTATACAAACCCTAATTTAATCTGTTTATGCACCCGTTTAACCTATCTAGACACAAGACTCAATAAGACGTAGTCAGCAGACATTTCGTGCACCAACAATATATATATTGTCGGACCCAGTTTGGCCTTAACAACTTCTTTTTACGTAATATGGCAAGTGATTTCAGTATATGTGAAAAAGATGTGCGGAAATGGAAATCAGACTTTCAAGAAACAAGACCTACAGAATTATCAAGTTTATATCACTTTGAAACAAATTAGTTTAACAAGGTGATTGTAAGATTATTATCTAATACAAATGAATCTTGATTTCTGTGGGTGAGAAGAGCAGTGGAGTTTGGGTGTTTGTGTTTGTATATGAATTCTAAGCTTCAAACTCAAGTATCTTCTACCTCTCGAGCCTTCTATTTATAGACGACTGTGGACATGAATAAACAATTGTATATTCATGCAATAAGTCCTGCGTAAAGTAGCAATTTGACATATTCATTGAATCTATCGTTCAAGTTGCATTTGTAATCATGATAACCAATAATGTCATGCTTCAGTCATGGGTGGCAGGATAGAGTTGTGATTTTTAGACAAGTGGGGCTTTCATCAGAATTTCTGATAAACCACTTCATCAGAAATTCTTGTGAACAAATCATCAGAAAGTCTGATGATCAGAATTGTTAGAAACTGCAGAAATGTCATCAGATCCATCAGAAATGACCTTCTCTGATAATCCAAATCAACTCTTGATCAACTTGTGATTCTTTGTAGTAGATACTTTGCATTTCAGTTGTCCTATCTGGTTTTCTTCATCTTGCTGTGATCTTCAGGACTGTTATCTTCTTCAGAGATCCAGTTGATTGAGATTTTTCTTCAATTCTTACAAGTAAAGTTTCCTAACAGTTTCCCCCTAAGTATTGTAAGAAAATGAACTACCTCATGAATATAAAATTTCCAAACAGTGGAAACTTAATACTTGCAAACTTAAACCAGTTGCTAAAGTTTTGAAAAACAAATTAAATAAAAGATGAAGAAAAAATAAACAATTTTTAATTCAGCTTCACTCTCTTATGCACATCTCCTTTCTTTATCTTCTTTTTGTAGGAGATCTACTTGTTGCAGCTAACATACATGTCTTTGTACCATTCTCTTGCTTGGATCCATTCTTCAATCATTTGCTCAATTTCTTTTCTGCTTCCCTCCAAGTTCTTCTCTATCTTCTGAAGATGTTCTTGTCTTTTGTTCATGGTTTTCAAGATATACCTCAGAGTTTGATTTGAGTACTTACAGATGTCAACACTTCTAAGCAGAGCTTTATTGTTGTCATGGTCTCTGAAGATTACACCATATTCTTGTTCTCCATCTTTGCTTGTCTGCATAATGATGTCTCCAGATCTAGGATCATCCAATATTTCTGAGGGAACTTTTGTCTTAGGTGATCTAAAGTACACCTTTTTGTTGTGCACATGTTCATAATTGATGCATAGATTAAAGTCTGAAAAAGCCATTCTTTCAAATAGCAATATTCCAGCCTTTGATATGCCAATCAATGCCCTTTTGACCTCTTGGTTATTTTTTTTCCTTTTCATAGTGATCCTTCATGAACAAAATGTCCAAAGGATGCAACTGGTCAGCTAATTCTTCATCGATCACCTTCTGTTCATCCCCATTTTCTCTTTGAAGTGTGTATCTGTTTTGTACATAAGTTCCTCCTTTATCATCAGTTGCATCTTTCACTTCACCCACCTTTAAAATTCTCCTTACAAGATTCTCATTATGCTTGTGAATGTTATATGACGCTCTTTTCATTCTTTCTTCTCTTAACCCCAGTCTGGTAGGAGATAGTGATCCTGGCATTTCATCTTCTTTTGTCAAATAGTAACTCACCAGATTGTATTCAGGAAACGTCATTACATCCCTGGCAATTTCTTTAACCATGACAGACTTGGTTTCTGAGATTTTTCTCTTAACAATCTTTGACTTTGCCTCTGACTCACCTTCTTGTTCCCATTCCTTCATTGTTTGTATATCCATATATTTGCTTATTGTTGAGTCATCAGATATTGTTAGATTTGGAACATCAGCTAGCAGTTTCAAATTTTTAATGACTTGAGGTTTTGCAGCTGCTAGTCTTTTCAGCATTTCTCCTTTTAGAATATTTGGAGGTGGTCCCATCATTGTGGTATCAGCTTTGGTGATTGGTATGGTTGATGATTGTTGAGGAGTTGACTTTGGAGCTTTCTGATGTGAGCTTGAAGCAGGAATTTCCTTCATGAGTTCTTGAGGATCCACTTTGGCTAAACTTGCAACATTGAATTGCATCTTCTACATTAGTTGTTGTGTTTCTCTTACCAGTTTTGAGTTGCTGGCCATGTTTTTCTGAACTTGGTTGAATTTAGCTTGAGCTTTCATCTGATTTTCAGCCCATTCTTTTGACAGCTTCTCAAGGGCATCTGTGATACTGTTATTACTTGCTCTTAGAATGGTAACTTCTTCCAAAACTCTATTTCCACTGCTTGACTACCTTGACTCCGTCACATTTACAACTTGTGTTTTGATCTTTTCTATTTCTTTGAGAATCATTTGAATTTCTGATGCAGAAATGTTGAGTTCTGGTGCTTTTTCTTTCATCTTCTGAAGAGACTTTAGTGCTTCAGTGTTATCATCAGTCTGTTTCTTTATTGCTTCCACTGATTCTGACAAAGTCTTCATTTCAGCCCTTTGACCTTATATTTCTGACAGCAACATATCAAGTTTTTCTTCCACTGGATTTCTTTTGCAGACTTTGTAAACTTTTTCCAACATAGTTTCCAGATTTTCTTGATCCATGGGTTTTTCAGGGATATTTGGAACAACAGATGTTCCTGCTAATATTCCAGCTGCAAACACATTTGCTGCTGTTTTGGAAATGATAGGGTCACTTTTTGCTTTACCACAATTTGGTGCAGCCTTAAGTTTACCAGTATCATCTCCACCAGAGGTGAGTGACATACTCTCATCCTGGATTTCCTTATATCCTTGAATCACATCAAGATGTGATTCTCCATAAGTTTTTAAGGTAAACATATTACCTTTTTCCAGATTTCCATGATCAGTTTCCTGATCTCTATCTGTTGAGACCTCATACTCCTCCTCATTTTCTGATTCAGAGTTGAGATTAAAAGCACTAGTAACCTGTTTATTAACATCAGTTTCTTTATGTTCTAAGTTGTAAGAAACATTTACTGAACTTTCCGAGTTAGTTTGTTTTGAGTGAGTATCAACTAAAACAGTTCTTGAGAAAGATGTACCAGCGATATGAGATTCATCATGATGTATTACTTCAGTTGCTTCAATTTCAGTGCCATCAAATTGAGCTTCTTCATGAATTCTTCCAGCAATATGTGATTCTGCATGATGTTTTTGTGCTGTCTCTTGTAGCATATCAAAATCTGGATGAATTCTTCCTTCATGAATTTGATCATTTTCAGCATCATCTGGTGCGTTGGTAATCATCATAATTCCTTCTCCTCCTGCCTCTTTTGATGATCTTGACTTTTGTTCTTCATCTCCTTCCAGTGATGAAGAGCATTTGAAAACTTCTTTGCTGGCTCTTTCTGTTGTGGAGTCTGATTTGGTTAGAAGTGTCTCATGCTGTATTCTGAATTGTGAATCTTGTGAAATGAAGCATAGCATGCTTTCTGGTAATATAGGGATATCTTTGTCAGATTCCCATCCATGATTAGAACTCCAGGCCTTCATTGTGTTTGATCTCCACAGATTTTCCAGAATTGGAATTTCTATATCTCTTGCAGCAAATGTTTCAGAAATGAAAATAGAAATTAATCTCGGATATGGCAGATGTGAGATTATTTTTCCATTTTTGGTGATGATTGACCTTTTGATCAGGTTAAAAATTTCTAATCCATAATCAATTCTGAACCCAGTTATGAGTCCATACATGATTGTTAGAACAGCTTGATTAATCTGATCAGTTCCTCCAATTTATGAGGTGAGACATTTGTTTAATACTTCCATCATCACTTGCCATATTGCTGGCAATTCATTTATTCTGATTGAACCAATTTTGTTGATCTTCTTGTTTTTGTAACCAAGCCTAATAATAAAGCTTAATAGCTCTTTCTTGCTTGGTGCTTCAACATAGTTATCAAGAATAGGTAGTTCAAGCCATTCTCTTACCCTTGCAGGAGTTAATGTTACGGAAACATTTTCCCATACATGAGTAGAGATTTGGTTTTCTTCAACTTCATCAAAGGTGTGAACAAATTGTTGTAGCAGCTTTTCTGGTAATTCTCTCTCTTTTGTTAGAGCTCCTGAAATTGGACAGTTCATGAGATACTCTATCAGAAGTTGACATCTCACATCATATTCTGAATGCTTTGTATTCATCAGAAAATTGTTTTCTTTCATTGGCAAAAATTCATTGTCTTCAATGAAAGGTACATCGTGTTGAACAATTGGGATGTTGAGGTTTACTTCGGCCATTTTTGAAGTTTGTGAATTAGGGTTTGGAATTTAGGATTTTTTGAGTGAGGAACAAAGTTTGCTTTGGTTTGGAATTTGTGAGAAAGGTATGATTCTTGAATTTTCTGCTAAGGGTTATATAGTGAAGGGTTTTAGCAGAGTGTTGTGGGTTTATGGAGTTGAGGGGATATGGAACGTGTCATGCAGTGGCGGTTAAAGGATCATTAATTGTCTTTATTACCGTTTGATCATGGGATGTCGGTTTTTTATTCATGATATAACCGTTGGATCGTGGGTATCAAGACTTTAATGATGATTAATCGTGTAATCGTGGTTGTGCCCTTTCAACTTGTTCTTTTTAACTTGTAGTTTCACTGAAGTGCTTCATCTGAATTCAGATTTGGGAAAACATTATCGGTTGTATGACACCTTTCCATTTTTGTGGACCCAACTCTTTTGAGGAGGTCCAATTAGCTTTCTTCATCTGCATCCTTTCTTTTCTTGTATGTCAAAGTTCCATGTCTTCAGACATTCAACCATTTCTGCTAAAGAATGTGTATTTCCTTTGATCTGACTTTTGTTTGACCCCCTTTTGATATGGTCAAATAAAGTCAACAGAAGTCAACAGAATTTAATGTGTTTTTCCCCCTAAATTTGTCACCGTTTTCACCAGATTTTTAATCACTTCAATACTTTTGAATTTTATTTTTTTTTTGTTTTTAATGATGAGAGGGAAGGAGGTAAATTTAGAAGACTTACTCTGGTTTTTCTGGTATCGTCCTGCTTTCTTGGTCTTTTCCTGATATTTTCTTGTTTTAACAGAAAAAACAGATTCTTTTACCAGATTTTGTTTTTGGTTATCAGAAAATTAGATTTTTCGATGACCATTCTTATTTATCCATTTCCCACTTAACAACATAAAGCAAAATTTATTTTTAAAGCAAAACATGTAGCATTTTATATAAACATCTATATATATAACATACCATCTACACACATAAGATCTATTCATGAAGAGTTCTAATCAATATCTATTCCATCTCCATGTTCAATCTCAAGAAGTACCCATTGTTCAGTTACTAAACCAAAATTTTTATTTGTTGGTCTGAGTAAACTTATTCTTGCATTTTTTGAAGATACAGCTCTGCTCTCTGATAACCAGCAGGGATTCCACCAAAGCCCAGTTGGCTTGTGATTATCTTCATCAGAAAACGAGGATACATAAAAAATGGCTTGCTTGACCACATGTTGCTTGCAAAGCCTCTCATTAAATAATAAGAGAAGTGGTAAGGAATGTTCAATGTGACAGCTCGGCAAATTTCTAACAACTTATTAGATGCTTCATGATGATTTATGGCTTTCTTTGAGAAGCATGCACCTAGTTGGGTAATCAGAAACTGCCATGGCTTGATAAAGCCATTTTTGTTGATTGCTCTGGGATCATTTTCAGGATTGTACCCCATGTGCTCCAATGTTTCTTGAATCTCAAAGTGTGAGAACATAAGTACATCGTTGTCATCATTCAGTTGAAGAGCCATTCTGATGTTACTTTCAGTTATTCGGATTCTTTGATTGAGCACCTCACTTTCAATATATATTCTCCCTCTATCCTGATTTTCTGAAAAAGTTGTGTTTTGCCAGAAGATTTGAAGGATTTTCAGGGAATATCGTTATGTCGGCAGTGAGAGCATATCCTATGTTGCTTGCCATTAGCATGTTTACCACTGTTTGACACTGTTGGACCGTGTTGAGACCCTAAACAGTCAGTAAAAGGCAGTTCATCATTGAATACAGAGGCGGAATCAAAGTAAACAATGTCACACAGCTATCTCCTCTTAATTTCCTCTTTATAAACACTTTCTGAGTCAAATACAACGATTTCTGACAAAATTTCGGCAGCACCTCGACTCTAATTCCGCTCCAACCGTTACAGAAAGAAATCACACAACTCATATATATATAGTGTGGCTGATTCCGCTCAAAATGGTTCGAGCGGAACCCCATGTGATTTCGGGCTGAATCACCAGGTACCGATTGGAGCGGAATCACCTACTTGACGCTAGGAGCGGAATCACATATACTCCTGATTTCGCTTCAAATGACACAAATGTCATTTGGATCGGAATTACACTCTAAGATCCATTTTTCATTTCCAAGCTCCAAACTAACCTATCTAGACCTAAGACTCGATTACGACATAGTTAACAGACATTCAGTGCACCAACAGACTCCCCCTTAGATGTTGACGAAGTCTTCGGCATCGAGTCTTCAGTCTTGATCTCTTTCCAAACTTTGTCTTCACATTGTAGACTCTCTCTTCACAAGTTCAGGATTTCAACCTGACTCCATCTTCAGTCTCCCCTTTGACTGTTGATCCAGACTCCCCCCTTTCACAGACTCCCCCTCTCAGTATGCTGGGATCTGGGATCTTGATCAGGTTCAATCTTTAACACGTTGTTGCCATGGGGATAATGAAATCTACAACCTGTTACTCATATATATAACATTACATTCCATCTTTTCACAATAAAACTCATAAACTTATCAGTTCTAGAAATCCACTCAAGTGTTCAGGTCCAAGTTAATGACCCTGATTACTCAATTAATCTACCAAGTCCAATTTAATGACCTTGGTTGATCTTGTGACAAAACAGACTAATTTCTGTTTAAACAATTTTCAAACTTTTTCAAACATTTTCTGAAAATAACAAGCATCAAGTTAATGAATTTGTTTTGACTTTTTGACAATCAAATTTTAATCAAAGATAAGCTCTCCTCATCTTCCAGTCCAGAAACTTCCTGCATCTGCTTCTTCTTCAGAGAATCCAACAATCAACTCTCCACTTTGGTTTGTCGGAAAATAAAGCAGAAATGAAAAATCTTTTTGGATTTTCAACAATGTTTCTAAACTAGAAATGAAGTACAGAAACTTAAATTGCAGAATGTAAAGAAAGTAAACTATATACAAACATATTTTTGGTGAGCGTGTTAGGGAATTATATCGGTTATTAGACATGTCACTAGTACCGTTAAGCTTAATTTCATACTTAGAATTAAACAATTCACCTCGATTGTCGATATACTGGTCCACTTAAATTCTCACACAATTTTCAATCTATTCAGGATATGCATTAGATGTCTTAATGAACTTAAAGTCATTCATGTGTCCCACCTCTTGAATATACTCTCGTATCCAGAATCCCAATATTCAGTCTTACAGGTGAGTATACCACAGATGATATCTGTTAGGGGACAAAATGCGAGGCCTGTGAGAGCTCAGGTCGATACTTTCGTATACGTAGAGAGATGACGGCTTCGACTTTTCGGTGTGTCCCCTTTAGAGGATCTTTTAATTTCAACAGCACACGATTAGCATTTTTCAATGTTTCATCATTTTTTATGCTGAGGGTGGTGCTATATTTCAAGCAATGCGGAAAGTATTATTCGGGGACTAGGGCAGAACTTCCATTTAGCAAAAGTCCCGAAATAATACCCAGATATCACTGAGTATAAAGACCTAGTATCTCAGAAAGAGGGACCTTTCAAACGAGATTTCAGGGGTTACCTATATATCCAAGAAGTGTTCCCCATGAAATAAGTAAGTTTGAGTTTTAGATTTATATCCCGAATAAATATACTAAATGTGCGAAAACCTATCGACACATCATAAGTGAGACTGTTTAACGCATTTAATTCTTTACAAATCTTTAGCGTACCGTAACTGTCAAACCGATGTACTATCATTTTCCCTTTTTACACAAGCTCTTTTTCATTTTCTATTGTTTTTTGATTTTGAAATTTTATCATGTTTTTGTATTTTTGAATTTTTTACTGTTTTTGTATTTTCTAAAAATATTTACTCCCATAAATACCAAAACAAGTAAAAAATCGACAAACCATTGCAGATTGTTTCTCATCTTCATCTACAACAGTACCCTCATCAACGCCAATAATGCCATCCGACACCGAAAGAAGCTTCATACCATTTAGTTTTAAAAGAAATTTAAAACATGTTTTGTCAAAAGCTTTGGTATGCAAATCAGCTTTCTGATTGTCAATGTGGGTTTTCTCTATTCGAATCAACTTCCTCTCGAAGCAATCTCGGATGAAGTGATGTCTAATTTCTATATGTTTAGTTTTAGCGTGATGTACTGGATTTTTTGTTATATTTATTGCGGCCTCATTATCAATAAAAAGAGGTGTGTTAAGAAACTGCAAACCGTAGTCGCGCATCTGTTGCTGTATCCACAGGATCTGAGAGCAGCAACTGCTAGCAGAAACGTACTCCGCTTCACATGTGGAAAGAGCCACAGGCGTTTGTTTCTTACACTGCCAGGTAACCAAGCGAGGTCCAAAGAACTGGCATCCTGCAGTTGTTGATTTTGCATTGACTTTGCAGCATCCGAAATCCGAGTCAGAATACCCTTCGAGCGTGAAATCGCCTTTTCTAGGATACCATAACCCCGAAGATGGAGTACCCTTCAAGTAACGTAATATCCTCTTCACAAAAACCATGTGCGACGCTCTCGGGTTAGATTGAAATCTTGCTGCGAGGCACGTCTTGAAGCAGTTAGATACATGATATCGGGTCTTGAAGCAGTTAGATACATCAACAAACCGATCATAGAACGATAAAGTGTCTCTTCTACCCTGTCTCCAGTAAGATCTGGGTGTATCTCATGATTCGTTGCGAGTGGGGTTGACGCTGGAGTAGAACCTGACATCCCAAATTTATCTAGAATATCATGAACATACTTTGTCTGGTGAATGAATATTCCTTCAGGTAGTTGTTCAACTTGAAGACCCAAAAAGAATTTCATCTCCCCCATCGATGACATTTCAAACTTTTTCTTCATCACTTGTTCGAAATCTTTGCACAAATTTTCATTTGTTGACCCAAATATTATGTCATCCACATATATCCGAACTATCAGAAGATGACCATCGACCTCTTTGGTGAAGAGAGTGGCATCCACCTTTCCACGAATGAATTTATTGGCTAGTAGGTGTTGAGACAAAGTCTCGTACCAAGCTCTCGGGGCCTGGTGTAAACCATACAGCGCTTTGTCTAGTAAATAGACCTTGTTTTTGTGGATTGGATCGGTAAAGCCCGGTGGCTGTCCGACATATACCTCCTCTTTAACCTTCCCATAAAGAAACACCGATTTTACATCTAGCTGATAAACTTTGAAGTTTTTCCACGATGCAAATGCCAGGAAAATTCTGATTGCTTCTAGTTGTGCCACAGGAGAATACACTTCAGTGAAATCTATTCCCTCCTGTTGACTGAAACCCTGGACTACGAGTCGAGCTTTGTTTCGCACAACAACTCCACGATCATCTCTTTTGCATCTAAATACCCATTTCGTATTGATCTTCCTGTGACCATCCGGTAAATCTACCAACTTCCACACTCCTAACTTCTCAAATTGACTTAACTCTTCTTGCATCGCATTAACCCAAGAATCTTCAGTAAGCGCCTCTTTATATGTTCGCGGTTCGATCTGCGAAATAAAACAACTCAATGAAAAATCGGTTTGTAAAGGTGCTACTGTAGAGTAAAAAAAAGTAAGACCTTGGTCAATTTAACGTCTAGTGCGAACGCCTGATTGTAGTTCTCCTATGATCAACTCCTCTAGATGGTATGAAAGAGTTCTTGTCATCACTTCGCTTGGAACATCTACATTGCCCTCCAGATTAGTGACATTCTGATCTGCATCATGTTCACCGACTGGGTTTGTTTGACTTGAAATCTGGATCTGCTCCCCCTCAGAATCTGAATCACCATGATCAAATACTAGCATATTCTCAGCTTATTGATCATCATTCTCTGCCGACTGGTTACCAGGAGCAACTTCATCTTGTTAGAGATCATCATGTTCACCAGCATTACATGGACCAGCTTCATCATCATTTGAAGTTTCCCGTGGTCGTCTAGAATACTCAGCTGGGAACCTTTGTTGCGACTCGTACTCTCGCAAAATATCAAACTCATCAAAGAAATCTTCTTCCTCCTCTGATTCTTCTCTCATGTCAAACGAATCCCATAACTTGTCATAATGATAACGCCATGAATCTCAAGGATTCTACGGCGGCATAGTATAACCTTGACATTCAACATTTGGAGCTTCAATAATCCGCTTCTCACTTGGAACGAAGACACGTCGCAAAGGACTTGCATAACCAACAAATATTCCCTCAATACACTTCGGACCAAACTTTCCATAAGGCTCTAGAACAGTACAGGGTGACCCGAACGGTTCAAGATACTTCAAATTAGGTTTGCGGTTATTGATTAACTCAAAGCATGTTTTGTTGAACTTTTTGACAGTAAGAACTCTGTTGAGGGTATAGCATGCGGCGGAAACAGCTTCAGCCCGAAAATTTATCGGTAACTTTGAATCTGCGAGCATTGTTCTAGCCGTTTCGATTAGTGTCCGGTTTTTGCGTTCTGCGACTCCATTCTGCTGCGGAGTATACGAAGCACTAAACTCATGCAAAATACCTCGATCTTCACAAAATTCTTCCATCCTGTTGTTCTTGAATTCAGTACCATTATCACTGCGAATTCTTCTGATATGCCTTTGGTACAGATTTTCAATCTTTTTGAACAACGCCATCAAACTATCAAACTTTCATCTTTCGTCTTCAAGAATGAAACCCACGAAAATCTGGAATAATCATCAGTAACAACAAGACAATAGTAATCTCCCGTAATGCTCTTGACATTCACAGGACCAAACAAATCCATGTGAAGTCTCTCCAGGGGTCTTGATACTGAATTGACTTGCTTTTGAGGGTGTGACTTTTTCTTTTGCTTGCCTTTGATGCAACTAATGCACTCCCCTTCTCAGATGTATATGCCCCATCTTGCGGTGCCACAATCTCGATTCTTTCTCAGTTGCTCTGGACACAAAACAATGAGCCTGACCCGTTGTTGTAGTAGCTACGCTCATGTCCAACACGTACAGATCATTAAGTCTTGGTGCCCTCATGATAATCCTTTCTTCTGGGATAACAAATCCTAGCTTCAAGATCAAACATTCTTTGTCAGTGAAGTGAGTAGTGTACATCCTGTCACAGATCTGTGAAATACTCAGCAGATTATTCTCCAGCTTAGCAATGTAGTTAACTCTCTCAAACGTCACAATACCGTTGGATAACGTTCCTTCACCAATAATCCTACCACCTTGATTACCCGCGAATCCTACATAACCTCCATTGATATTCTTCACATCATACAATAACGCAGTCTTCCCTGTCATATGCCTTGAAGCTCCACTATCCATGATCCATCTTGAAATAGATCTTGGAAGCTCCTGCACAAACCACAAAACGATTTAGATAAAACACAATCATTTTTAAAAACATTTCAATAAAGATGCCGATTCATGCTTCACGATACCAACTAGGAAGCTCCGGCAAAGACCACAAACACCTATTTAGATTTTGAAGCTGTCCAAGCCTCTTTGACTTAGGCAACTCAATTTTAATGTGAGTCTATTTATGTAAAGTGGC
Source organism: Helianthus annuus (assembly GCF_002127325.2). NCBI lineage: Eukaryota > Viridiplantae > Streptophyta > Magnoliopsida > Asterales > Asteraceae > Helianthus > Helianthus annuus. Next base: position 126,860,304 of record NC_035444.2, on the reverse strand, counting down.
GGAAAATTTTTGTCATTCATTTTCAAATTTTCTTCAGACCCAACCTCAACCTTTTTGTATAGGAAAAAATCATTTTTCTGAGGTTGACCAGATGGTTGGTCTTTCTTTGAAACTTCTTTCTTTTAAGAAACCATGGATTTTTCAAGTTTTTCATAATAATCCAAAGGTACATCCATCTTCACCGGTGTGGTGGAAGATGATTGTTTTTCAGTCTCAGGAACCTTTGGTTTTGAACCACTTGCTTTCTTTTCTGCAACTTTCGGCTTCCATGTTTGTTGAGATGATGCAACCCGTTTGTAAAACTTGTCATTTTTAGTTACCACTTTCTTTACGGGTTCAATTTTAAGTTTGATGTTATCAGTTTTCAAACTCTGTTTCTCAACAACCAATGGAGCTTTTCCCTTCACATCAAGTTTCTTCTTCTGAATCTTCACAGCTTCAGTCTTAGGCTTCAAGTTGTTACACTTTCGTGCAATATGTCCAACTTGATTACATCTGAAGCATGTTCGAGTGTCAACTACCCGACTTGTGCCTTCAGACTGAGACTTTGAAGCTCTCTTTTCAAAGAACTCTTCATTCGATTTCGAAAAAATCTTTTTCTCTTCATCAGACAATGAACTCGAACTGTTCACAAACACTTTTTTATCAACAAACCTCTTGTTTTGAACATTTCTCTTTTGATAATTCTTACCACCCTGATAACCACCCGACCAATTGTTTCGATTGTTGTTATAAAAATGTGGTGGAACAAAAGGCTTTTTGTAGTAAGTTTTATCTTCTCAAAATTCATTTGTCTCTTTGTTTGACTCAAACTGTTCACTTCTTACAACTCAACTTCAACCAATTTGAAAACATTTGTTAATTTGTTCACATTAACATTCTCAATTGGAAACTCAAAATCCGAATATAACTTATCAGATCCCGATATCTTGGACATGACAAGAGTAGGTTCATCATTTAAGTTGTTTTTGGACTTTTGTTTCGGAATATATTTATCCAAGAAACCTTCATCATCTTCAGCTGAATCAGACTTCAAAACACTTTCAGCTGTGCTTTTAAAAATCTCTGTCTGAACTCTATCATCAGATGATGTAGAAGCAAATGTAACATCAATTGAATCAGGAAGTTTAACTTCATTTTCTTCTTCAATTTCAACCAACCCCGATTGCATTTTCGAATAATTGTCAAGAACTGGTGGTGGAACTTGATGAAAACCCACCCCAGTTCCATCAGAGTACACATCTTCACCTGCTTTTTTTTCCGATGGGTTTGGGAACAATGTGTTGCAGAACAAAGCTTGCGGAGTTGTAACTCTTAAGCTTCAACTGGATTCGCTCATTTTCAATTTCAGCCTCTTGAAATTTAAGTTTTAATTTTGTGATTTCATCCAGTTGTTGGTTGATTAATTCTTCTTTTAACCGAAGCACTGTTGACAGATGAACATTTTCTTTATAAGTTTTACCATTTCTGTCATCATTATCTTGCATTGTGCGTTTAAGCTTCTCAAAATTTTCAGTGATCTGACGGTTTTCAAGAACTAACCTTTCATTTTCTTTCCTAACCTTTTCATGGTCAATTTTATCATTTTCAATTTTGTTAGTTAATTCTTTTAATCGTTCAGTTGAAGCTTTAACCATCTTATCACGATCAAGAATTTGATCCTCAACGTTTCTGACTCTCGCAGTCAGATCCTCAATTTTCTTACCGTTGAGATAAGTGACTGTGCTACAAACTTTGCATTCCTTGATGCAATTTTTGCAGTCGACATCACCACTGACTTTCTTACCTGACTCAGTCGTTGACGCGTTTGAACTGACCTGGCTTTTAGACTCAGAGACGGATTTAGAGTCTACCCCAAGTGCTTTAGCAGCCAGCACCTTGTCAGCCATCTTTCCCAAGTTTTCAGCATTCAACTCCTGTGTTGTGTCAATGATCCCAGTATCAACCTTCTTTGACTTTTCTTTCTCTTCTTTCTCCTTCTTCTCTTTCTCCTCTTCTTCTCCGCTTCCCCACCATTTCTTTTGCAGTAATCATCGTCTTCTTTCATTTCTTGGATTAAGGTTTCCGGATCAAGAGTCTTTGTATCAATAGCAATGTTAACCTTGTTGGGCTTTTCACATGTTTATCAAAGTTATTTTATCCTTATAAAATAAAAACGCAGCGGAAAATATTATTTAAAACATGTTACTTACTTGATATAAAACCCATTTTATATGTAAAACCCAATAACCGGATCCATATATGACATGCACGCTATCAAAATTAAAACACAGCCATAGGGTGTTTAGTATACTACCTTCCAAGGAGTAAAGGTTATGAAGATGATGATGCTTCTTAAACGGTTGCCTTCAAGTGTAGAAGACCTCAAGCTTGTATACCCCAAGCCTTCCAACAAACACCTTGTGTTTAGCTAGGATTTCTACACTTATGAACTCACTAAGATTTCCATCTAAATCAACCACCATGGCCGAAAATATGAAGGAAAGTTATGGAGTTCTTGCACTTGATTTACCAACTTGAAAAACCCTTCTTGATCAACCACACCTTGGCCGACTTTAAGATTGTAATTTTTCAAGTCTTACACTTGAAAATTATCTCCTCAAATGGCACTCCTTTGGCCGAAAATTGTAGAGCATTTTCTAGAGATTTTTCCAAGTTCATCTCTTCCATTTTTGTCCTCTAAAATGGTTATAAAAGATGAGAGAGAATTGCCACCACCATTGCCCAATCATGTGCCTTCTAACCATGCAAAATGCATGTAAGCTCATTGGACCAAAATGGTCTTGGAAAGACCACCCAATCAAGATGCATCAATCCATGCAATTTGCATGCAATGTGATTGGCCAAAACATTTAGGGAAGAGCACCCAATCAACACACATGCAAATGCATGAAATCTCATTGGACCAACAATTTTGGGAAGACCCCATGGGGGAAGGTGGCGGCCTAGCTTTTATTTTATAAAAAAAATCAAATTCTTTTATAAAATATAAGTCTTGATTAATTTTATAACTTTTATAAAATTATAACATCATATGTTATAAGACCTATACAACTTTTATTATGTTACTTAACCCATTAAATAACAAAATAAAATATTCTCTCAAAGTAAATTATCCATATAATTCATTGGTTTGTCAAGTGCAATTATTTAGAAAACCAATTTCTAAATATTGTAAGTGTTAATATTTATTTGATTGATCATATCACAAATAAATATTTAAGTGTTTGTCTAGCTTGTATTTGGGTATGACTCGACTTGGATCATAACGTACTAGCCACATCAATTTAATATGTGTCTTGGGCATACAGAGTCCAACAATCTCCCACTTGCACAAGATACATAGAAGATTGATGCAAGTAGTAAAGACCACCTAACTATGGTTTACTACCCATAATACGTATGACTATATGTCCCATTCAATCACATCATCCCCTTCAAGTCCCTTACTTGAACATGATATAGGTGAATCTATCATTTATCCTTTCGTTACAGATGTCATGTTAAATCCAGAGACATAGAGTGATCACTCTCTGTTGATTTAACTTTAGCAGGCCTTAGACATCTTGCTCTCAACGAATAAGAGGAACAAATCCCATCTTGACTACATACGTCTCTCACAATCACCTTGTACCACACCTGAGCTTAGCCTTATGTACTGTCATATTACTAACAGCGAAGAAATAAGTCAAGGCATATTATTTGGTGAATATCAAGACCCAATATGTATCTCAGGTCAGAGGATACTATGATATTCTCCTTTACTCAAATTTACTTATGATCAATCACAAATGATTCCATGCAGTAATATTCGAGAGCGAGTCAGTCCAATATTTGTATCCCACAAATATCTATGAACTTTGGCAGCAACACCTTGCTCTATATTCATACCTAATGAATATCCACTAATCCAAGTTCATAATAGTCTTACATTCATATTTGTTCCCACAAGTATGATCGACTATGGACATTTAGAATAAGCAACTTATTCACGGATTTAAACATGCTAAAATGGAACATAACTCGACATACCATAAAGAGTTATAAAACAATTGTTCCAATATCCAAATATAAAATAGATCAAATCCAATCACTAGAATATCGAAGTCCTTAGCCACAAGTATGATCCTTCATGCTTTGCCCTTTCAAGGAGCTTCATGAATGGATCCGCAATATATTGACCAGTGTGAACTTTGCGAATACATATCTTTCCCTTTTTCAACTTCATCCCTTATGTAGTTGAAACTCCGCTCAATGTGCCTAGTCCTTTGATGTGCACGAGGTTCCTTGATTTGAGCAATCGCACCATCGTTATCACAAAGATCTCTAGGGGTCCTGAATGGTAGGGACTACCCCTAGATCGGCAATAATTCAAGTGGCAGATCCACATGAATCATCTCGGTCAATGAAGCGGCGATGTATTCTGATTCTGTAGTGGACAACGCTACCCTGATTGTGATCTCGATCAGTTTGGAAACTCGTATCCATGTAACCCTTTACAACGAATTCCGAAACTCGCATCCCTGTAACCCTTTACAACGAGTTCTTTTCACCAGATCCATATATTAGAAATATATCCTTAGTCCTTCTAAGGTATTTCAATATATATATATTTTAACAGTCACCCAATGACCGTTACTCGCTGGTATCTTCTCGTCATGCTTAATGCGCATAACATGTCCAGTCTAGTGCATATCATTACATACATAATGAGTCCTATAACTGACGCATATGGGATTCCTTTCATTCTTTCTTGCTCATCCTTTGAGCTTGGACATTGAAACGCTTTCAATATTGTCCCCTTTTGAACAGGTACCAAACCTTTTTATAAAGTTCTATATCTTGAACCATTTCAAGATTTTGTCAATGTATGCACTTTGGTTTAAACCTATCAAGCGCCTTGATCTATCCCTATAGATCTTTATTCCCAAAATATATGCGACTTCACCAAGATCCTTAATGGAAGAACAACTTCCAAGCTAGGTTTTTACACCTTCCATGGTTGGAACGTCATTTCCAAATAGTAGAATGTCATCGACATACAATACTAAGAAAGTGATGATGCTCCCACTAGCCTTCTTATGCACACAAGCTTCATCGCCGTTCTTGATGAATCCATATTCCCTAATCTCTTCATCATAACTGTGATTCCAACTTCTAGATGTTTGTTTCAATCTATAGATTTATTTCTTTAACTTGCATACTTTGTTAGGATGTTTTGGATCGACAAAACCTTCAGGCTTAACCATATATAGACATCTTCCTCAAGATATCTATTAAGGAAATCCATTTTGACATCCATTTGCCAAATCTCATAATCATATTATACAAGTATGGCAAATAATATCCTTATTGACTTCAGCATCGCCATAGGCGAGAAGGTCTCATCATATTCAACCCCTTGAGTTTGATTGAAACCTTTTGCTACAAGTCTTGCTTTATAAGTATCCAAGTTACCATGCATATCAATTTTTCTTCCTGAAAACCCACTTACTTCCAACTACTTTGGAGTTAAGAGGTGCTACAACCAATTCCCATACTTGGTTGTTATACATGGACTGCATCTTTACGTTCATGGCTTCAAGCCATTTGTCATAATCGGATTTTGACATTGCATCATGGTATGTGGTAGGTTCACCCGAATCTATCACGTAGCATTCATCCATGAAAAATCCATATCTTTCAGGTGGACTACTAATTCTACCAGATCTGCGAACGTTTTTGTGTGTATTGATCAACCGCTTGATCGTTTTTCAACAACCTCTTGTTGAGTGCTAGTATCAACCAAACGTGTATCGGCTTGTGGTTCTTGATCCTCATCAAGTTTCACTGTTCTACTAATTCCTTCCACAAGGAACTTAGCTTCCAAGAACTCAGCCTTTCGAGCAAGAAATACCTTTCGCTCTGTTGGATCGTAGAAATAATATCCTATACCATCTTTAGGATATCCTACAAAGATACACTTAGTGGATCGTACTTCTAATTTGTTTGGGGTGTATTGCTTCACATAAGCTTCACAACCCATACCTTCAAATACGATTATGATGGAACCCTTCCATGCCATATTTCAAAAGGTGTCTTATCCACTTTCTTGGTTTGGGCCATACTTAATATACGAGCCACGGAGAGCAAAGCGTAACCCCAAAATGATAGAGATAATGCGCTCCTAGCCATCATGGATCGAACTATATCCAAATAGAGTTCGATTCCTCCTCTATCGAAACGATGAACTTTGATTGAATTGATTTTGTACCTCACTCTTTGAAGGCTTTGAACATTTCAAAACTTCAACTTTGTGTCTCAGCAAGTACACATAACCATAACTACTATAGTTGCCGGTAAAAGTAATGAAGTATCTTTCACCATTCGTAGTCATTGGCTTAACAGGATCACATACATCCGAATGTATGATACCTAATAAATCTTTTACCCTTTCCCACTAAGGGATTACTTGGTCATTTTACTTTATAAACAAGATTCGCATGTATCAAATGAACCAATTTCATTTGTTTCCGAAAGACAATTCTTTCGAAGTTTTGATATGCGATTCTGTTTATATGACCAAGGCGATAATGCCAAAGATAGGTCTCACTCAAATCCATTTTGAGTTTCTTGGTGATTGCTTGGTACATCGAACTATCAAATGATGTATTATTATGAACCAATTCATAAATACCATTTGAAAGCATAGCTTTAAAGTAAAACATGTCATTCATCAATATAAATGTCATTGTTTACAAACTTTAAATCAAAACATATTGTCTCAAAAGGGAAACTTAAATAATGTTCCTAGTCAAACTAGGAGCATTCAAAACATTTTTAAAACTATTTCCAAACCATTTGAAATTTTAAAAACATAGTCTCCTTTCTTGTAATGCTTATTTCTTTTAAAGTCTTGCAACGGATTGCAAATATGAGTTCCACATCCGGTATCTAATACCCATGTGCTAGAAGAAATAACATTAAGTTCAATATGTATCATTAAGATTGTACCTGAGGTTTGCCTAGCATCCCTCTTAGTTTTCAACTCTTTGAGATAGGTTGGACAATCCCTATTTAAATGTCCGATCTCCCCATACTCAAGGCATGGATTGTTCATGGCAACCTTTGCCTTCTTTCTGTTTCGGTGGTTTCGCTTTAGTCTTTCTTTTCTTTTTCCCTTTGAATTTCACGTTTTCATTTGCAACATTTGCTTTGGTGTCGGGGTGATGCCCTTTCTTGTTGCCACCCTCATTGATCTTTAGAATGGATAAAGACCTTTTACCCATATTGAGCCTTTCTAGGCGATCAATGTGGCTTTTCATCTTAAAGACATAAGATAAGACCGATTGGGTTTCCTCCATTCGACATGCATGAAGCGCTCGAACTGTTTCGATGCGTTCTACCCTTAGGAACATTTCCTATAACTTGGGTAATCATGTCGTATGCTCATGATGTTCAAAATCCTTTTGAATCTCGAGAATCATAATTCCTAACATGAGGCAAGAGGCTTGTATAGTATCCTCGATATACTTAATCCAATCGTTATAGGCATCCTTATCTTCCATAAGATGTTCATCGAGATTAGGATCGTTTTCAGTGATAGGTTACGGACGGTTTGGGTAATATTGCTAGCGGCCATCTACAAAATTTAACAAGGTTCAAATTTTAGTATTTTCGATATTTTTGTATTTTAATCATTGATACCCTTTTTATGTCTCATGGACAATTAATAATTAAAATCTAGAATCCAACGTTACATTTAAATATTGGTTAGGTGACCTTTATCCCTCTATTTAAATTAACAAGGTAATCAACGTTTGACAATTGCAACTCTTTGCAACTTCTAGCCATATGGGATCGGTTAAACATCTTTATGTTTAGTTGGCATGTTTAATCCCATCAACACCTTTGTTCCCCATGCTTCGGTGACCCTAAGTTCATGGTTTCCAAATCAAGTCGTCCAACTTACACACACATGTTAGTTTATACACATTAGTGGTTAGGTGACCTTTATCCCACAAACATGTTAAACCCACCTAGAATATACAAGTTCCCTCAAATGTGGTTAGGTGACCTTTATCCCACAAAAGAGTTCCCAAGTGATTTGAGTGTTGTATAAAAGGATGGTGTTTGACTTATTTTATAAAAGGGATTTTGAGTTTTCAAAATTCTAGTTTTAGAAAACTTTATGTACCATACATTTGCATGCATTCAAATCCTTGGTACTTTTGTGAAAACAAAATTTTCAATGTTCTTTTAATAAAACCCATTTTATTATAAAATCATTAATTTATAATAAACTTTTATTAACCATTTTTAATGATCTTTTAAAGAACCATTTTTAAGCTTGTTGTTGATTATTAGTTTGTTAAACATGTATATCCAAATATCATTAAAACAAAATAAACAACCACACAAGCACAACACATATCAATAGGTGCATAACCGTAGCCAACTATTTTGACCACACTTGTTAGCCGAAACAAGTGTGTCAAAAGGTCCTTCCTAAAGGGTGAATATAGACACAAAAAATGTGTCGTTGAACTCCCACTTGATCCCGCATCCAAATGCTTCAAGTCTCCTTTTTGTGTTGTGATTTCTTCACTTTCTTTGGGCTTCCAAATGTCTTTTATATTCAGCTCCAAACTCCTTTGGACTTCAAAAAATGTGTTTTGGTTATCGGGCTAAAATCCCGTTAAGAACTATGAAGTCCTTTAGGCCCGAAATTAGCCAAAACCAAAACCGCATTTTTGTGTGCATCTTCTTTTACAAAAAAAAATATCCTAATACATTTTTTCTAGTAAAATGAAATGCACCTAATCTATTTATTTTACATACCAAATGAAAATAAATAAATTACATATTTTTACAAATGGAAGAACAAAGATAATTATTATTACAACCCATTGAAATAATTAAATACAAATCACAAACATAAATATTCAACATATTCAAACACAAGGTCATGGCTAGGTTATGAACACCAAAAACATATATCCACATATATAAAATTCAAGAAGCAAAAATGGTTTCCTTTTTTACAACCAACTTTTCGGTCAAGAATGAAAAAAACCAAAAAGTGGGTTTTTGTCCAAACAAACAATCATCCAATTGACATAATTTTTCAAGATACTTTTATGCATGTATGAAAATAATCTTGAAAAACAAAAGGATAACCATATATAAAATTTCGGCCATAGGGTTTAACCAAACCCTAAACCCGAAAATTTCATATCCTATGAAGCATACACTCATATAAGCGGCTCTAGATGCCATTGTTGGGTTTTTCACATGTTTATCAAAGTTATTTTATCCTTATAAAATAAAAACGCAGCGGAAAATATTATTTAAAACATGTTACTTACTTGATATAAAACCCATTTTATATGTAAAACCCAATAACCGGATCCATATATGACATGCACGCTATCAAAATTAAAACACAGCCATAGGGTGTTTAGTATACTACCTTCCAAGGAGTAAAGGTTATGAAGATGATGATGCTTCTTGAACGGTTGCCTTCAAGTGTAGAAGACCTCAAGCTTGTATACCCCAAGCCTTCCAACAAACACCTTGTGTTTAGCTAGGATTTCTACACTTATGAACTCACTAAGATTTCCATCTAAATCAACCACCATGGCCGAAAATATGAAGGAAAGTTATGGAGTTCTTGCACTTGATTTACCAACTTGAAAAACCCTTCTTGATCAACCACACCTTGGCCGACTTTAAGAGAGTAATTTTTCAAGTCTTACACTTGAAAATTATCTCCTCAAATGGCACTCCTTTGGCCGAAAATTGTAGAGCATTTTCTAGAGATTTTTCCAAGTTCATCTCTTCCACTTTTGTCCTCTAAAATGGTTATAAAAGATGAGAGAGAATTGCCACCACCGTTGCCCAATCATGTGCCTTCTAACCATGCAAAATGCATGTAAGCTCATTGGACCAAAATGGTCTTGGAAAGACCACCCAATCAAGATGCATCAATCCATGCAATTTGCATGCAATGTGATTGGCCAAAACATTTAGGGAAGAGCACCCAATCAACACACATGCAAATGCATGAAATCTCATTGGACCAACAATTTTGGGAAGACCCCATGGGGGAAGGTGGCGGCCTAGCTTTTATTTTATAAAAAAATTCAAATTCTTTTATAAAATATAAGTCTTGATTAATTTTATAACTTTTATAAAATTATAACATCATATGTTATAAGACCTATACAACTTTTATTATGTTACTTAACCCATTAAATAACAAAATAAAATATTCTCTCAAAGTAAATTATCCATATAATTCATTGGTTTGTCAAGTGCAATTATTTAGAAAAGCAATTTCTAAATATTGTAAGTGTTAATATTTATTTGATTGATCATATCACAAATAAATATTTAAGTGTTTGTCTAGCTTGTATTTGGGTATGACTCGACTTGGATCATAACGTACTACCCACATCAATTTAATATGTGTCTTGGGCATACAGAGTCCAACAAACCTGGGGGTCAAGATAACATTCTCTATCTGGGTCCCATCGATTTGCTCTTTTTGCTTCAAGATAGATACCAGATAATCTGATCATTTTGTTCTGAGATATCAGCTTTCTGTAACCATACTTCTTTTCTTTTGTTCTGTTGTCTTTCCAAGGAACAGGTTCAGATTTTGCCATGAAAGCATATCCAACCGCATCCTCTTCAGGTAACAGCTCGCTCCAGTCGAATCCTTCATCATCATGAATCACCGCAAGAGCTCTAGATTTTTCTTTGTTACCTTCAGTCTGCTTCATTCTTGGCGGCTCCGATTTGTTCTGATGATATATTGCCTTCTTGTAGTAGTCTTCTCTGAATGGGTTTTCAGATTCGTCAGCATACGCGTTTCGGCATTCACGCTTAAAGTGACCTTTCTGTTTGCACTTAAAGCATCTCACTTTGGATTTGTCAAAGCCCAACTTGGTAGAAGGTCCACCAATTGACTTTCTCCTGGTTATCTCCATGAAACGTTGTGCTCGACGAACAGCACTGGCCATGCACCACCTTATGTCGATCAATTCCATTTCTTCAGGATTGATTTGGTCATAATCTTATTTCGTCAGGTTGGTGTTGCCAATCTTCCCTGCTACAAGACTTTCATGCGATTCCAATACCGAAGCTAAGAAAACCATCTGCTGCTTTGCCGATTCTTCGCTGAAGTTCTGAGTGTTTTTTAAGTCTACAGCGATGTTGCATTGAAATAAGTTCTTTGCATCAGACTGGTTTGAATGTGATGAGGAACCACTGTGAAATCCATTGCTTTGGCTTTCTTTGCTTGTTGTGGAAACATTTTCAGCAGAAAACACAGTCTTGGGAGAAGTGTTCTTTGGTATCATGCTCTTTGGATAATATAAATCCAAATTCTGCTAGTATGATGAGTGATTGACTTTGTGCATCTTCTTTAACTCCAACTCGTGACATACTAGTCTCTCAATCAGCAAGTCTACTGTCAAGACTTCTGGCGGCTTGATAGTATTTTTCAGCATCAACGCATAATACTGCCAATCCATTTCATCTGGTAACGAGTCAAACAGCTTGTCGACTAGCTCTTCTTGAGAATAGGAAATTCCATGTCTCGCCAATTCCAGCTTTAGATGTCCAAACCTCTCAATCATTTTACAAACTGATTCATTCTTTAAACAACCAAACAAATCAAACTCTTTTCTAAGAAGTTTCTTTTTGTTTTTCACTATTTCAGCACTTCCTAAACATTTGTTTTCTAACTTTTTCCAAAGATCTTTAGCACTGCTGTACTCGATCAAAGAAATTATATCTTCTCGAACAGATTGAAACAGCAACGCAACACACTTTTGCTCAGCAACAAACGACTCTATCTCATCAGGTGATGTTAAGAATTCACCATCTTTGCCTCCATTATTGTATCCATTTTTGAGACTCTTCCAGCTCAGAAAAGCAAAAGCCCTCAACCAATCTTCGAACTTCTTGGCCCACCGACTATATTCTTCAATAGCCATCAACTTCGGTGGTTTGTTGTAAGTTCCGAAAGCACTTTCAACCTCCAAGGCATCCGATAACTTTTTCTTTGCATTTTATGCGTTCTCGTTAGTGTTGCTTGAAGATGTATCGTCTCCGGAATTTCCAGCATACATGTCGCTAAACGGGTTCATGAAAATATCATCCATTTTGCACGTACCTGAAAAATCAGCAAACACTTAGAAAATTTTCGAAATTTTGAAAAACAGTAATTTCGAGCGAAATCAGCTTTCGAGCGAAATCAACAGAGATGTTCGAGCGAAATCAGATAAAGTCTGATTTCGAGCGGAATCAGAAACAAAGTGTCGAGCGGAATCTGATTTTATATTTTTTTAGCGAAATCAACTTATAACTTTCGAGCGGAATCAGAAGTATATGCTATTTCGCTCCAAATAACCAGTACTTTTCGAGCGGAATTAACTTTTTCAGCGAAGAACTTTTCAAGCGGAATCAGGTTATTAGGTCATTTTTACCATTTTTACTTCAAATTTTAACCTGATTCTTTCTAGGGTTTGTTAATACTATGTTTTACACAATATACTCGAAATTCAGGCCATTTCAACCGTTCTAACTAGTTCAAATCAGAAAAGTATGAGAAGAAGTGAGTAGAAATGAGAAAATCTAGTGGAATCAAGCTGTAATGGTATGAACTCCTCGTCCTGAGCTCTGATACCACTTGTTGGACCGTGTTGAGACCCTAAACAGTTAGTAAAAGGCAGTTCATCATTGAATACAGAGGCGGAATCAAAGTAAACAATATCACACAGCTATCTCCTCTTTATAAACACTTTCTGAGTCAAATACAACGATTTCTGACAAAATTTCGACAGCACCTCGACTCTAATTCCGCTCCAACCGTTACAGAAAGAAATCACACAACTCATATATATAGTGTGGCCGATTCCGCTCGAAATGGTTCGAGCGGAACCCCATGTGATTTCGGGCGGAATCACCAGGTACCGATTGGAGCGGAATCACCTACTTGACACTAGGAGCGGAATCACATATACTCCTAATTTCGCTTCAAATGACACAAATGTCGTTTGGAGCGGAATTACACTCTAAGATCCATTTTTCATTTCCAAGCTCCAAACTAGCCCATCTAGAGCTAAGACTCGATTAAGACATAGTTAATAGACATTCAGTGCACCAACAGACACCCATCCCAGAGAGGACCCTCAAAGCTAGTTTTGAGCTTGAGGTTGTGGTATGGATGTTGAGTGAGTGGAAAACGATCAGCTCTAATTTTAAGCATTTTGTGTGTGTGTTCTTGAATGTATGTAGAAGAAGATAAGGAAGTTTTTCTGGTGAATTTCTAAGTGAAGGTGACTGTCTTTGCTTAATATGGTAAACATATATAGTGAATTTAAGAACTGCCATAAATGGTATCTACCCACTGTATCTTGTCTACCATAATCTTGGTTATTTAATTGTTTTATCAGGTGACATTAAGAATAACCCAGATAGAACTCTCTTCATTAAATGATTTAGGCAGCTATTTTTCAGTTTTCTATCATGATTGCCTACTGTTGTCATTTCAGTGTATTTAATGAAGAGGAAAAAAAATCTCTACACCTACTAACAATCCCCAAAAAATCTTCTGTCATATGACGTTTTCAATTGTAGTAACTAAAGAAAGAAAAAAATAATAGTAAAAAAATAAAAATTAAGACAATACATAATTACGAATTATGAATTTGTCAATTTGAGTTATGGATTATGGTGATGAAATGTATGAACTTGTTCAAATAATCATTCAATAATTTTGTTTCAAGAAGTTTTCTGATTTGTTACCAGAAATTCTGATGATTTGTTAGATTTCTGATGATGTATCAGATTTTCTTATAATTTATCAGATTTTCTAGTGTTTTATCAGAAATGCAGTTTTTCTTCTTATGATTCTTTTATTTAAACAAGTTACAAGTTAAAGAGAACTTTATCACAATTTTGACCATGATTTAGCAGAACATACCTTAAGCCTATATAGGCTACTTTCCTCAATGGTCAAACATCCATATCTGATACATCCATATCTGTATGATCGGATTGTGACCTAAACGAGTCGTTCGGAAGAGATTTTATCAGTTTCAGATGCGGAAAATAAGAAACCGACGATGGAACAGCTTGTTTATCAGTTTAATCCTCTTGTACATTCAACTAACAATGTTTACAATGAGAGGAAATACCGGCAGCACCTCGGTATCACTTTGCCAAATCGTTACAAATGAAATGGCATTCACCCTATTTATACTAAACATAGGTTCGCTTGAAGCTACATGTCCCTTCAAGCGAACTGCTCAAGCGAACCACCTAGATTGACTTTCAAGCGAACCTCTCATGTTATAATTGGGCCTTCAAGCGAAACCTTTCATGTGATTGGGCCTTTTAATGGAAGCACTTCATTGGACCTTCAAATGGTCAAATCATTAAACGGCCACTTCATATCTATTTGTTTCTTTGTCGTTTACTGATTTGCAAATATGATGACATATTATGATAATGTCACAAGTATGATGTCATCATTAAACATAATGACATCATGCTTGATCAGACCCGCAACGAAACCCGGACTCGACATAAGACGAAGACGACAGATGACTGCACCAACAGACTCCCCCTCAGATGTTGACGAGTCTTAAGTGTCGAGTCTTCAACAACTTCAGTCTTTATCAGTCTAAACGCTCTTCTGAAATATCTCACAGTGTAAGCATCTTCAAATCTTTCTCTTCTCTTTTCATCAACACCAACAGACTCCCCACGAACAATCTCTACTTGGATGTCTTCAGACTCCCCCTTTTGATATGCTGGGATCGCAGTCTGGCATGTTGAAATCACAAAGTCATCAGGTATCGGAACCTGGTTCTCTATCACTTAGAAACCTGCACATCCTCTACCTCACAATAAATTTTCTGATGATAACTTGTAAAAATAATCTCATCATCTAATGAATCACTCGCAGACATTATACATTCAAAAAATGTTTTTACAGTGTTAATCTTTAATGAACTACTTGAAGATATATCATTTTTTTCAAAATAATACACTCTCCCAAACCATCTATTCATCATGTTTAGCACTCGGAATTTTGAAAATCAACTTTTCAATATCAGTTGTTGAAAATCTTTTTGTATTTTTCAAAAATTTATGCTAAAACACACTAAAAATCTTTTTGGATTTTTGACATAAGAGAATTAAAATGCAGTAAAGAAATATTTACAAACATTATTTTTGTGAGTTTGTGTAAGAGGATCATATCAGCTTATGAGACAAATCACCAAAACCGTTAAGCTTGATTTCATTTTATATTCTAAACAATTTACCTAGATTGTCAGTATACCGGTCCACGTAAATTTTCACACAACGTTCAACTGATCCGAGATACGATATAAATGTCTTAGAAACTAAAACTTATCCGTGTGTCCCACTACTTGAATATACTCCCGTATCCAGATCCCAATATTTAGTCTTACAGGTGAATATACCACATGTGATATCTGTAAGGGGTTAGGTGCGAAACCGTGAGAGCTCAGGTCAGAACTTCCGTTCAGCAGAGAGATGACGGCTCGACTTTTGGTGGGTCCCCTTTAGAGGATCTTTTTACAACATCAATGACTATCAATTTTATTGTTTCATCGATTTGCTGAGGGCGGCGCTTTTTCAAGCATTTGCAGAAAGTATTATCCGGGGACTAGGTCAGTACTTCCATACAGCAGAAGTCTCGGGATAATACCCTAGATAACACTGAGCATAAAGACCTAGTATCTCAGAATAAGGGACCTTTCAAACAAGATTTCAGGGGTTACCTATATATCCAAGCAGTTTTGTTAACCCACATAATAAGCAAGTTTGAATTTTTAGGTTTATATCTCGTCACAATCTACTAAATGTGCGAAAACCTACTGACATATCCACAGTAAGATTGTTTATCACTTTTAAACTTTCCAAATCTTTAGCATGTTGTGATAGTCCACTGATATACTATCATTTCCTCTTTTTCAAAACAAACTCATTTTTGGTTTTTATCATGTTTTTGTCTTTTTCAAATTTTCTAATGTTTTTGGATTTTCTTAAAATTTTCTACTCCCCCTAAAATGTAAACACATTAACGAAAATATGAAAACAAACTGTACAGAAACATGACAACCGATATCAAATCGCCTCAATTCGCCATTCACTTGGCATAAAACAATCAGAACTCCCCCTATCAACAAACTATTTTCTCATTTAGATTTCAAAACACTTAAGTTTGTTTTAATCAAAATGATTTTTCCGGAAAATAAGTTTGGTTGATTTTACCACTTGTAGGTATATCAATACTAAGTTCGGGGATGTGGTTCATCATCTTGTCTCTCAATCACTTGTAGGAAAATGCAAGTACAAATTAATGTCCTTGATTTACCATATGCACAAGTTATGCACAATCAAATCCTCTAACCACTTATAAACAAACATAAACAAACCTTTTTTTACCGTTTGCATGATTGACATTACCGTAGTAAATTCCTTAAGAAAGATGCCGATACCTGCTCCTCGCTTACCAACCTGGAAGCTCCGGCAAAATCCTTTATTCTGTAAAGTTTTTAACACTTTCAAATTATCCTAATTAAACATGAAAGATGCCGATTCCTGATCCATGATTAACAACTTGGGATCTCCGGCAAGTCCGGTGTTTTACTCAAACATCATGTCCACCCAAGCCTCACCAGCCTTGGGTGACTTTGGAACACATCTGTCCCACCAACATTTTGATTTATAAAATTCTTTAGCACCCTTTACCTTCTTATCAACCATCTTCCCAAAAATATGTTTGACTTTCCCGTTGAAAGCCTTCTCAACATCAAATTCTCCTTTATCAGCGAAGAATTGATTTGAGATCTCTACCTTTCAAACTTTCTTCATCAAATTTTCCTTTGACAGTGACGGAAAACTCTCATCGTTCACCACTCGAACGGAATTCACAATCTTTTTATCAACCAATGACTCCTCTGATTTTATGGAATCAGATTCATTGTCAGAATTACCTTCAGATTTAACAACCCATTTTTGTTTACTTAAATCACCTCTCCTTTTGTAAAACCTTTTTGAACTTTCTCCTTCCTCAGAAGTAGAATTTTCAATTTTTTTAACAATTTTTACAGATTGTTCTTTCTTATCAACACAAGTCTTTCTCAAAACAGAGTTAGAAGAAACTCCCTGTTTTTGGTAGTTGGTCTTGGGGCAATTCCATGCTATGTGTCCAACTTCCTGGCATTTGAAACAGGTTCTTCTGTCAACTCTTTGAGCAGATTTTCTCACATTCTTCTTCACTTCAGCAAGAAACTCTTGATTCGATTGTTTCCAGAACGGTTTCTTCTGTTCATCCTCTGAACTTCCTCCTGAAACAAATTTTGTTTTTGGTTTATAAGTTTTCTGATTTTTATAATTTTCTGAAGAATTGAAACCAAGACCTTTCTTTTTGATATTACCATTATGGTTTGGTTTCTTTCGATAACCTGAACCATAACCATAACCGTAACCCTTTTTCTTGTTCAATCTCTGTTGAACTCTTGAAGTGTACTTTTTAGGTTTTTTAATAAGATTTACATCTTTTATTTCAGAAATATTAATTTCTGTTAATTTGAAAACCTGTTTGATCATTTCAGTTTTGACACTTCTTATTGGAAATTCCTCATCAGAATATAATTTGTCTAAATCATTCAATGTATATGCTACTTTGATTGATTCGTCATTCAAATTAGATTTTGATAAAAGGAATTCTTTATTGTAAACCCTCTTAACCGGCGAACTCGGACTTTTCTCAGACGAACTCGAACTATCTGATTTAGACTCCGACTTTGACTCTTCATCCATATCCAACACCTGATCGACAACTCTCTTAACTAACTCAGACTCATGATCAGTGTCAGACGTTGTGAATGTGACATCAATATTGTCTGGTAATTCATCAGTGATTTCAGACTTTAATTTGATGTTTAGAGCCTTGTCTACTTGTTCCTCATTTGGTTTCCTGGGGGAATAACTCTCAAAGATAGGAGGCGGACATCTGTTATACTTGACACTTGGTTTCTTACTAGTATTCTCTTCTTTTCCCTTCTTATTGAAAGCTTCAAGACCTGCAACAGTAGGATAAACACGATCAATCAGATAATCACAAGTAGTATAACTCAAAAGTAATCGGTTGATCCTTTCACTCTCGATTCTCTCAAGTTCCAACTCCTTCTTCAAGTTAGCACAGTCTTCAATATAGTCATTGATGACACTTTGCTTTGTCATTAAAGTTGCACTCATTTTGTCATTTGCCTTTTCAATTTCTGCATTCGTTCTTTTTAAACTGTCAACAGTCCTGTTCAGTACATCGTATGACTCTTTCACGTACTTCACATCTAACAGTAAATCTTCTTTCATTTTCTCTAGCTCAGCAATCTTTCTATCTTTTTCTTCACAATCTTTGCAAGATTCTGAACATTTCTCACAAGGCTTAATAACTTCAACCACCTTTTCAACTATCTTTTCGACTTCGACAGTCTTTTCAACTTCAACAAGTTTCTCGACATCCACTAATTTTTCAACTTCTTTCTCAGTCACTGGTTCATCAGATTCTTTTTCAGCTTTCTGTCCTTCAGCTTCCTTTGTTGAACTTTCTTCAACTTTTGCTTTTTTCTGGATATCCAACTCATGCTCTTTAATTTTCTGAATAAACTGTGCCAGATTCATATCTTGAGACTTCCTCATGTGTTTTACAATCAACAGATAAGTTCCCCACTTCTGTTGGGGTAAAGCCTCAGCTAGCTTATCGACCCACTCATCATCCTCCTTTTTAATGTCCAATCTACCCATTTCCAATACCAGATGACAATATCTATCAATTGTCTGCTTTGTTGTTTCATCTTCAAAAGCCACAAACATATCAAATGATTTCTTCAATAATGCAGCTGAAACTGTATCAACCGGTGTAGCAAGAGCATTGTAAAATTTCTCTTCCATGTTTCAAAAATCAGATGATACTTCGGGAAATTCCTAAAAACACACAAACAAAACACAATCAGTTTAAAGTTTTATCAATTAATAGAAAGGAACTGGTACTCGAACTGATGAATATTCTGTGCGGACTGAAAGTTGACACACTTTGCGTACTACTATGACCTTTTTTCAAATGACCTCACTACACCTCACAAACCGAGTTTGAAATCAAACAGACTGAAACAAATATGAACGTGTGTAACGGTTGAATCGATCTAAGACTCGTGTCGAAAATTTGCTGACTCGTTCCAATATGGTTGAAGTAAAGATGATTGAATGAATGAACTTGATCTGATGAACTAAGAAATATGGACTCTGATCTAACACAACTCAATACTTCACTTGTTAATTGGGCCTCTCGAGTGACTTGGGCTTTGAAATCTACCAATTGTGCCGCAACTTGATTGTATTTTAAGGATCTCAAAATTTAGTGGCCGACAACTTGTTTTAATCTGAATGGACCTCCAAACTGAATGTCATGTGCAACATAATCACACAAAATAAATCTTGGGCGGCTACCTTTTTTCTTAATTCCGATTGGGCCGTTTAACAATTTTAAACATGTGATAGGTGTCACACCCTGGCTTTGCGGAAGCGTGGTTAATTTGGTGTGACTTCTTAATACCATAGCTTAACCATAACAAAGCTATATGAATAAAAACCATGCAAGATCATCCATTCATTTAAGTTTTAAAACCAAATACAATAACATTGTATCAACGGAAACACACCCTAACGACATAAACATTGTTCAGCAAACATAAACATAAACACAGTTTAAGGACTGTGACTTGTCCAGGAAAGAGTCACATTCCCTAAACCCGGATGACCTCGTACTAGTGCAGCGGGAAAACGTGCCATACCGTACCAGATCCTTTAATTCCCTGAAATACATGTAAGTTGAAAAATCAACAATAATGTTGAGCGAGTTCATGTGTAGTGAGTAAGAAAAACCTTTGTAAAATGTTTGTATGTATGAAAATTCCTGGTACGTAGAAGTAGGGAAAAAGAGATCAATTAATGTGTAGCTAATACATTAATAAGTGAAATGGCCTAGGAAGCACTCAAACCTGTAACGCGTATTTCATACCGGTCCTTCCGGCGGAACGACATAGTCACCACATGCAGCCACACGCTGGCTCATGCGTGGGGCTCGCAACACCCGATAGATCTATCACTCATGCCTCTCGGTCCTTATACAAGGATTAATGGTCTTACCATAATAGCCTACCCATTCACATGATCTAGGTAATAACCCTCCTTACGCTATCCATACCATGTAAAAAGTACTTGTAATCATAGTAACATGTATTTCACCCCCGCAGTTTAGAAAACTGAAAACAGTTAAGAGAAAAGGGGGACATGAACTCACAGCAGTGCGTCTCTACCAAGTATACTCCAAATCAAGCAGCTGTGCAACGACCTACATGTACTAACTCTATTAGACGGACGGCCGTGCCTTAGCTTTATGGCTTAAGTTTTTGGGAAATAGTTAGAAAACTATTTCGTGTTTACTTTTCGTATATACTTGGTAATCATTCTCCTTCCCAAGGATCCAAGGATGGCGGATTTAATACATGTGCGCTCGAAATATATTATTAAGTCTTACTTAATATATATTTATTTCTAATTCCAAAATATAAATATTTTTCTCAAAAATATTATATTTCCATTTGACATAATTTTCCCCAAAAATAATACGTTGACAAAATACGCGTTCATAAATATTTCCGTAAAATGCGTAAGTTACGTTTTATCGATCGAGTGGTAATAATAATTACCGATGTAACTTATATATTTATCGTGGAGGCGTTCGTATTATTTTGGATTCGTTAACGTTCGATAATATTATTTTTACTCTAAAAATAATATTTATGTATCTTCACAAAATAATCATAAACACACATCAAGTGATTTATGAAAAATATATATATTAAATATATATTTACTAAGTTTTATTTTGTGAAATGCCACCTCCGATATTTTGTAAATAAAGTTGTGGCGAAACTTATATATTTTGAAAACATGTCAAAAAGTATTTCTAACACTTATAGTGAAAATAATTCTAAGTGTTAGGTTTTTGGAAAAATTTCGCCAGAGTTTCCTCTGTAACTGGAGGTGGCCACGCTTTCAAGCGTATCATTTTCTTTTACAAATCAATTCAACAATTTTCTTATTCGATCAAAACAATTTCCAACACAACAAACTAGTTAACAAATATGTAAATCGCCTAAATTTCATGAACTCGTGATTTACTCAAAATACGAAGTAAATCTCATTACTTTTAGCGGATCTTTATATAAGTTAGTCCGGTTTCGTAAAAACCTTACTTTTAAAGAATTTCCGTCTTCACAACTTCTCGTCATCTTTTACAAAAATTGTTATTCGTCAAAACTTTTGTGCTACACAAGTGCTTACACACTTGTGTGTTCTAAAAATCATACTTGTAAGTGTAAGATCCGTTTTTAGAAAACATGATTTTCTTGACACTCGGTCTTTGGAAAATACCACTTGCAGATACGTAGATCTGCTAGTTTTAAACACTATTTCACAAGTAAAAACGCTTTTACACAAGTTCATGATTCGTGTGTGGTAGAGTTTCACCCTTTAACCCTTGTTTCATTCAAAACAACCTTATGTCATGATCCATGATCATGACTAACCCGGGTTAAATGATGATCCGAGCTACCACAACATAGATCGGGTCCCAATAACCACACAATTTAATTACTACAACATTTACACAACTTATAAGCTTTTAACCATCTTTATTTGTGTTTTTAGTAGACTTTAAAACATCAACTTGTAAATCTACAAGTTTCAACCGTTACAAATCCTTTTAACCACTTTAAATTAGTTCGAGAAGGTGTTTTAAGCAACTTACCACTAGCTCGAGGCTAGGGAAGAAACTAGTCGAAAAACGAGTGGTTAAAAGCGTTGTGGTGAGGTCCTTGCGATTCTGTAAGCACCGAGCCTCCTTATCCGAGATCCTTCACACTTGTATGTTAATAAAATGCCTTGATCAAAATGGAAAATGGGTGTGGTTGTGTGGGAACTTACGGCCGAACACAAGAGAGGGAAGGAGAGATGAGAAACTTTGTGTGGTGATTTGTGAGTGAAGATGATGGACTCTTCTTTATATTTATAAACCAATTTTCCATTGTCCATCATATATTAAAAGTAACCAAGATATTAGAGAACAAGAAATATAATACTAAAAATTTGCAAGTATATCTCCTCTTGGGAAACCAATCGTTGGTTTTTTTTTTTTTATGGTTAGATATTAACTAGTTAGTTAGATGTTAGTAACTAGTTAGTTTAATTAGGAGGTGTAACCATTTACTAGTATGTTATGCATTATAGCGGGTGTTAGGGTATTCGGGGACCCTAACTGGCTTAGAAAAAGATAAACAATGTTATTAACAATATTTTCATGTTCCGGGTATAGTCCGGTTGTTCGGTTGGATAGTAATCCGTTAAAGCGCTTAACAAAGCTCTTAAGTGTCGTTAATACCATTTTTAGTGACACAACTTATTCCCGACACTTTGGAAAGTGTCTAGTAATATTTTTCTCATGTTTTGGCACTTTATTAGTTAACCAAATGCTGAATTTTTGGTTAATGTGCTGAATTTTGTGCTTAGTGTATGTTTTAGGCACATCCGATCACTGTAACTTATTCCTAGAGACGCAGTTCTACAACCCTTGTATCCCTACACTCACCATTAGTGTAGTAATCCTTTCTAGCTCATACAGGCCTTAGAGGCAGTATCTGCCTGATGCTGGCTTTATCAGCATGTTCAATAAGTTATCCGTTCATAGTGCTACTGTGCTTTTGTGCATCATGTTTGTCACTAAGGTTCAGCATGTAAATAATGTAGTGACAGTAAATAGAGTATGATGCAAGTACGTACATGTATCAACAGTCAAGTAGCAGTTCATCAGTAATTTTAGTTAAGCACGGTAATTAAGCAGCAATTAATTATTAATTAAGTCGTACGGTTACCTGGTTTAGTGAGGGTTGTCACATTCTCCCCCCGTTAGAAAAATTTCGTCCCGAAATTTTAAGTTCTGCTTGTAGAAGCAGGGTTCTTAGGAAATAAGTGGGGGTATTTGTCTTTCATCCGGTCCTCACGCTCCCAGGTGAATTCAGGACCACGTCGGGCATTCCAACGAACTTTGACGAGCTTGACACTGCTCCGGCGGGTCTTGTTCACTTTCCAATCCGTAACCTCAACAGGTTCTTCAACGAAGTGGAGCGTGTCGTCAACATGAATTTCGTCGGTAGGAATGACAACGGTATCTTGAGTTGGACTTTTCTTCAAGTTGGATACATGGAATGTATCTTGAACACCATTCAGTTCAGCAGGTAAGTCTAGCTTGTATGCTACGGACCCAATTCTTTCCAAGATCCTGAATGGACCAATATACCGCGGGTTCAACTTCCCACGCTTCCCAAAGCGTGCAACACCCTTCCAGGGTGATACTTTCAACAAAACCATATCACCTACCTCAAACTCTAGAGGTTTCCTGTTTCGATCCGCGTAGGCTTTCTGACGGTCACGAGCCGCACTGATGCGATCTCGGATCTGTGCAATCTTATCTGTGGTTTCCTGAACTACGTCAGGACCAACCAACTGTCTATCACCTGCGTCAGACCAACAAAGCGGTGATCTGCACTTGCGCCCATATAAAGCTTCAAATGGCGCGGCACCAATACTGGTGTGGTAGCTGTTGTTGTATGAAAATTCGACCAAAGGCACTTATCCCAGCTACCGCCCAAATCCATAACACATGCTCTCAGCATGTCTTCCAAAGTCTGTATCGTTCGCTCGCTTTGACCGTCGGTCTATGGGTGAAACGCGGTGCTCATATTCAACTTCGAGCCAAAAGCTTCTTGGAAGGATTGCCATATCCTTGATACGAACCTTCCATCTCTATCAGAGATGATTGAGAGAGGTACTCCATGGCGTGTAACAATTTCTCTCATGTAAATTTCGGCCAACTTGCTCGTGTTATCCTTTTCTCGGATAGGTAAGAAGTGCGCTGACTTCGTTAATCGATCCACTATCACCCAAATAGTGTCATGGCCTCTTGGCGTTCTTGGCAACTTTGTAATAAAATCCATTGAGATTTGTTCCCACTTCCACTTGGGAATTTCCGGTTGTTGCAGAAGTCCTGATGGCTTCTGGTATTCCGCTTTAACCTTAGCGCAAGTTAAACATTTGCTCACATAAACAGCCACATCGCCTTTCATCCTAGGCCACCAATAATAATCCTTAAGGTCCTGGTACATCTTATCCGCTCCAGGGTGGATAGAGTACCGCGACTTGTGAGCTTCATCAAAAATAACCTTCCTTAAATCACCAAACAGAGGAACCCAAATCCTTTTCTCAAAACATAACGTTCCTTCCTCGTTCGGTACCAATAGCTTCTCCATCCCACGGAGATATTCTTTCTCAAGGTTTCCTTTCTGGAGAGCTTCTTTCTGCGCGGCACGAATGCGCAAGGAAAGATCGGTTTGGATAATCATCTCCAAAGCCCTAACCCTTATGGGCTTGATCCTTTCTTTTCGACTTAGGGCGTCGGCGACCACATTCGCCTTCCCTGGGTGATACTTTATTTCGCAGTCGTAGTCATTCAACAGTTCAACCCATCGTCTTTGTCTCATATTCAACTCCTTCTGATTGAATATGTGTTGCAGGCTCTTATGATCTGTGAAGATCGTACATTTCGTACCATAAAGGTAGTGTCTCCAGATCTTTAAAGCAAAAACTACTGCGCCAAGCTCCAAATCGTGAGTGGTATAGTTCTTTTCGTGCACTTTCAGCTGACGCGATGCGTAAGCAATAACCTTTTGGCGTTGCATCAACACACAACCCAATCCTTGACGCGAAGCGTCGCAGTATACCACAAAATCATTTGTACCTTCTGGTAGCAATAAAATCGGCGCATTACAAAGCTTATCTTTCAATATCTGAAACGCTTCTTCCTGTTTGTTTCCCCAATCAAACTTCTTATCCTTCTGAGTGAGGAGCGTCAATGGTTGAGCGATCTTTGAAAAATTCTCAATAAACCTCCGATAATAGCCAGCCAAACCTAAGAATTGCCGAATCTCGGTTGGCGTCTTTGGCGTTTCCCAATTCTTGATCGCCTCGATCTTGGTTGGATCCACGTGGATTCCATCTCCATTTACCACGTGCCCAAGGAATTGCACTTCTCGCAGCCAGAACTCGCACTTAGAGAACTTGGCATACAACTGTTCCTTCTTTAGCAGCTCCAAAATAGCTCTAAGATGCTGCTCATGTTCAGCCTTCGTCTTTGAATAAATCAAAATGTCATCAATGAATACTATCACGAACTTGTCCAAATACGGCTTGCAAACTCTATTCATCAAATCCATGAACACTGCAGGTGCGTTTGTCAACCCAAACGGCATAACCAGGAACTCGTACTGTCCATAACGAGTTCTGAAGGCTGTCTTCGGGATACTTTCCTCTTGTATCCTTAACTGATGGTATCCAGATCGAAGATCGATCTTTGAATAAAAGCCTGATCCTTGCAGTTGGTCAAACAGATCATCAATCCTTGGCAGAGGATACCTATTCTTGATCGTCAGCTTGTTCAACTCCCGGTAGTCAATACACATACGAAAACTACCGTCCTTCTTCTTAACAAACAAAACTGGAGCTCCCCAAGGCGAGAAGTTTGGTCGGATAAATCCCTTGTCTAACAACTCTTGAAGTTGTGTTGACAGTTCCTGCATCTCAGACGGAGCAAGTCTGTAAGGTGCCTTAGCCACATGCGCAGCGCCTGGAACTAAATCGAGGCGAAACTCTACTTGCCTCAGAGGCGGTAGTCCAGGCAAGTCTTCTGGGAAGACTTCTGGGTATTCCCTCACGACAGGGATGTCTTTGATCCTTGGCTCAGCAGCCTTCTTATCCACAATATGTGCCAGGAAGGCAGCACATACCTTCTGCAAACACTTACGCGCTTTCAAGCAGCTGATAATTCTCAAAGGCGTCTCACGCTTCTCTCCATCAACCACAATGGTCTCACCATCATCGGTTGGGATACGAACGACCTTTTCGTGGCAAACAATCTCAGCCTCGTTGCTCGATAACCAATCCATCCCTACTACCACGTCGAAGCTTCCCAGCTGGACTGGTAGTAGATCTAAAGCAAACTCACGCTCTCCCAATTCGATTACACAACCTCTGATAACTTCGTTGGCTTCTACTATCTTTCCATTAGCCAATTCAATTGAGTACGGAATATCTAACTTACTAGCGGCTAACCCAAGCATATTCTTAAACTCTAATGATACGAAGCTATAATCGGCACCAGTATCAAATTAAACGGATGTATAGCGTTGAGTAATATGGGACGTACCGATATCCGTGCTTGGATTCCTGGCGTGCTTCCTTAGCCCGGTGTTAGGCATCCTTCCCATAATTTTGTCTAATCTCCTTTGGGCAATCTTTCCTATAGTGCCTCATATCCCCGCAGTTGTAACATCCCTTATCTTTTCCTTTTCCTTTCTTTCCACGCTTCGTCTCACGCCAACACGTTTCCCTGTTGTGTCCCACTTTGCCACAGTTGTCACACTTCCCATTTTTACATCGCCCGGTATGATGACGTCGGCACCTGTCGCATTTAGGTAGCTTACCCATGTACTCTTTTCTCTTTTTGGCCTTGTTGTCGCTACTCGACTGGGTACCCTGTTTGAAATTCGCCAACTTTCTCTTGTTGTCCCCAGATGACTCTACATGAGTCTCCTTCTTCTCCTCAGAGGTTGAAAATTTGTTCATCCTGATTGCCTCTTCAGTCAAGGCTACACTTAGATTGATGGCCTCAGTGATCGTTGCAGGCTTTGATGTCGTCACCATGCTCATGATTTGGGGTGCCAATCCCCAAATGAAACACTCAATCCTCTTAAACTCCGGATCTACCATGTAAGGAACAATACGCGACAGAACTTGGAACTTCTCCACATACTCAGCTATTTTTGGACCTTCCATCTTCATGTTCCAGAACTCAGTCTCCACCTTCTGGCTTTCTGTTCTCGAACAGTACTTTTTATACATTAGCTCTTTTAGCTCGTCCCATGATAAAGCATACGCAACAGCCTCGCCCATTGTCTGAACTTGTAGTTTCCACCATGACAGAGCCCCGTCTCGGAACAGCCTGGAAATGTACGTGACCTGATCCTCTGGGGCGCATTTGCTTGCACGCAAAACAGTGTCCGTCTTCTCAACCCAGCGCACGAAGGCTACAGCACCCCCAGTGCCGTCGAAATGTAGGGGCTGGTAGCCTAAGAACTGCTTGTAGGTGCAGCCGTTGGGTGGTTTGTTTCCCGGGCGAAAGGCCTCGTACTGTGCGATGAACTGTAAGAGGCGTTCTTGAAATTCGGCCTCTGTCGTCTGCAAAGGGTTGTTGGTATCGGTGTTCCCTCGAGTCGACATCTTCCTAGAAGGAAGTCGGTTAGGTCGGGTCTTAGTAAGGACACGAGCACATAAGTCTCTGTTTAACGAATAAGACCTCAGAGGTATATTACCTTTACGTAAATACGCATTTGTTTAACAATTAATCACATATCATCACGGTTATAGCACAGCTTGCAAATAGGAACGTAGCAAGTAAACATGTGGTATTATAGTTATAGCACAGATATGTAAATCATCAACGTGCTTAATGAGAGCATAGCGACGATATTTTTCGTCAGTCATTAGTCATAAGTATTGTCGCATGTTTAAAAATGATCGGGCTTTCATTATCCTCCGGCCACAATCACTGTGTCTTACCAAAATGCATCACATCAGAAGGGACATAGGGTCACCCTACCCTTGTCCAACAAGTATATTGGGGCATCACAATTACGTGGTCATAAGTGATCCTCAAAAGTCTCTGAAATCCCCGCTTATCATTAGCATCTTTTCCCAAGAGTATTGCAATCCACTTAATCCAGAAAGCAACTATACTGGTGACTGAGGTGGGGGAGGAAAGAAAAGTATACTGTTAACGTGCGTGAGTCATTTGCTCTATCGCTTGTTAGTTTAGACATGAACATCAGAATCCCGGGAATGGTGAAAGAACAAAGGTCAAGAGTACAAAGGAGTCTTGATGTATGCGGCGGATCAAAGCATGCTGGTGGAGGACGTGGTGTTTTACTTAAAGTCTTCAGACAATATGCTGTCTTGTGATGTAGACACTTAACTCATGTCTTTGGTTATGTAATGTTTTGTATTTGAAGTTGCCCTTCGTGGTGTCAGCTCAAGCTTCAACGTTCCGCGACTCATATCCTCAACTGCAGTTGATGTTATAGGAGCAACTTATCCTGTGTGTGTTTTTCATAATGCGAGGAATGGTAAGCGTTTATAGCTAGCATAGTGCGTTTATAGGGACCATCAAATCGGCTTATCGAACGTTGTAGAGAAGAATGTAGCAAGCGGTGCGGTCAGTTGGGGGGGGTATTTCCAGTAGTTCCATCGTTGTGCTTAGAGCGGAGTGCTTCAAGTCATACAATTGCCTGTGGGTTGCGTTTTCGCAGCTCGGCTTCTATCCTTGGCAACATACTGGTGTTTGTTTCACGCCTGGGTGGCATTCTCTACTGCCGAAATGGCATGAAGTGGGTTAGACAACTTTCCAATTGTCTATGAGATACATAGCACCATAAGCCATCATGTACTCACCTAATTTTACACGTAAATATACTCAATGTATGGGTGGGGAAATAAATTTCTGAGCCTTCACATAGGCTTGCCAATTTGGCTTGTTGCTTGAAATAGAATGAACTCGAGGCTTCATCGCCTTGGTCATTCGTGTTCGAGTTATTTCCTTCCACATTGGTTTTCATTAGCTTGACCCGCAGAGTCCACCAGGATTTCTATGCACTACAAGTCGTTATTACATGGGCCCCCGTAATAATAAATTGTCTTGCACAGTTACCCCAAATTTTCTCTCATCCAAGCAGATGATCAATCAAGGAGCAACAGCAGGTGCATCGGCATGAACAGGGTCATGCTCCAATGCGGTGTTAGGAGCAACGCCTGGCTCAGGGGCCACGGCTGGCTCCGGATCAACAAACTCCATCTCAAAATCAGCTGGATCAACCATCACAGGGGGTTACAGGATCCTCCAAGGGCTGGTCTAAGTTTATGAACTCAAGGTCATGGTCTAGATCAAAACTAGATGGAAGAACAGGATCACCCTCAATACTGTGATCAAACTCAAAGCTGTGTGCGGGAACCGGTGCAGCTGATGATGCCGTGTCAGGGTCGGCGTCGTGTGAATGGTGCTGCACTCCCTGTATATGTGAAAATGCGGATGTCAGGAACTCAAATGAGTCTGGGACAGGGGAATGGGCATGAGTTTCCCCTGCAGGAGCGTCCGCAAGCAGTAGGCTAATACCAGCAGCAATATGGCCTCGCCCTTGAATGGGTCCTCCTCTAGTAGATCGTTATCGTCGTCAGAGGCCACGTCGGGGGGGGCATATCAACAACAGGATAAGCGGCAAGGGGCACAGGAGCAGGGATCACCGCGAGTGGCAAATTCCCAACAAGATGGCCATCAGTAGGCTCTGTTACGACATCAGGCAGCGCAAAAGGGCAGAAAGTCATCATCGTCTGTGCCGGTAGTATCGGAAATGTACACCTCGTGCTCCGATGAAACTATGTCATCTAATACTATGGCCATGGGATTCGTAGTGTCCATCTTTCTAGTACATGATGAAAGCATGGCGTTTGTAACACAAACACATATACGTATAATAATCAATCATATAATCATATAAACATGTTAGTCAATAAGCAATCAAATAATTCTCCTAGTCCCACTAGCCTTCCAGTCTCCTAGACTGATACTCCTAGTCCCACTAGCCAAATTCTCCCAGTCTCTAAGACTGCTCTATCATCTACCTCGACCTCTCAGATCGAGCCTCGGCCTTCAAGACCGAGCCTCAGCCTCCAAGACTGAGTCTACTCTCCCTAGTCTCACTAGCCCTCTACCTCGATCTCTTAGATCGAGCCTCGGCCTCCAAGACCGAGCCTCAGCCTCCAAGACTGAGCCTACTCTCCCTAGTCTCACTAGCCATCTACCTCGATCTCTTAGATCGAGCCTCGATCTCCAAGACCGAGCCTCAGCCTCCAAGACTGAGCCTACTCATCCTAGTCTCACTAGCCATCTACCTCGATCTCCTAGATCGAGCCTCGATCTCCAAGACCGAGCCTCAGCCTCCAAGACTGAGCCTAAAAATAAATAAATAAAATGTGCTCAACATTTGTTTGTATAAACGTTTTGGATCTGGACTTAAGTGGTATGCAGTAAAAATGTTTTCGTGAGAGCCCTAGTGATCATAGTCTAGACTCGAGAAGGAATCCTAGTTCGCTATGATTAGAGCTCTGATACCAAGCTGTCACACCCTGGCTTTGCGGAAGCGTGGTTAATTTGGTGTGACTTCTTAATACCATAGCTTAACCATAACAAAGCTATATGAATAAAAACCATGCAAGATCATCCATTCATTTAAGTTTTAAAACCAAATACAATAACATTGTATCAACGGAAACACACCCTAACGACATAAACATTGTTCAGCAAACATAAACATAAACACAGTTTAAGGACTGTGACTTGTCCAGGAAAGAGTCACATTCCCTAAACCCGGATGACCTCGTACTAGTGCAGCGGGAAAACGTGCCATACCGTGCCAGATCCTTTAATTCCCTGAAATACATGTAAGTTGAAAAATCAACAATAATGTTGAGCGAGTTCATGTGTAGTGAGTAAGTAAAACCTTTGTAAAATGTCTGTATGTATGAAAATTCCTGGTATGTAGCAGTAGGGAAAAAGAGATCAATTAATGTGTAGCTAATACATTAATAAGTGAAATGGCCTAGGAAGCACTCAAACCTGTAACGCGTATTTCATACCGGTCCTTCCCGATAGATCTATCACTCATG
Source organism: Helianthus annuus (assembly GCF_002127325.2). NCBI lineage: Eukaryota > Viridiplantae > Streptophyta > Magnoliopsida > Asterales > Asteraceae > Helianthus > Helianthus annuus. Next base: position 126,829,323 of record NC_035444.2, on the reverse strand, counting down.
CCTCTCGGTCCTTATACAAGGATTAATGGTCTTACGATAATAGCCTACCCATTCACATGATCTAGGTAATAACCCTCCTTACGCTATCCATACCACGTAAAAAGTACTTGTAATCATAGTAACATGTATTTCACCCCCGCAGTTTAGAAAACTGAAAACAGTTAAGAGAAAAGGGGACATGAACTCACAGCGGTGCGTCTCTACCAAGTATACTCCAAATCAAGCAGCTGTGCAACGACCTACATGTACTAACTCTATTAGACGGACGGCCGTGCCTTAGCTTTATGGTTTAAGTTTTTGGGAAATAGTTAGACAACTATTTCGTGTTTACTTTTCGTATATACTTGGTAATCATTCTCCTTCCCAAGGATGGGGGATTTAATACATGTGCGCTCGAAATATATTATTAAGTCTTACTTAATATAAATTTGTTTCTAATTCCAAAATATAAATATTTTTCTCAAAAATATTATATTTCCATTTCACATAATTTTTCCCAAAAATAATACGTTGACAAAATACGCGTTCATAAATATTTCCGTAAAATGCGTAAGTTACGTTTTATCGATCGAGTGGTAATAATAATTACCGATGTAACTTATATATTTATCGTGGAGGCGTTCGTATTATTTTGGATTCGTTAACGTTCGATAATATTATTTTTACTCTAAAAATAATATTTATGTATCTTCACAAAATAATCATAAACACGCATCAAGTGATTTATGAAAAATATATATATTAAATATATATTTACTAAGTTTTATTTTGTGAAATGCCACCTCCGATATTTTGTAAATAAAGTCGTGGCGAAACTTATATATTTTGAAAACATGTCAAAAAGTATTTCTAACACTTATAGTGAAAATAATTCTAAGTGTTAGGTTTTTGGAAAAATTTCGCCAGAGTTTCCTCTGTAACTGGAGGTGGCCACGCTTTCAAGCGTATCATTTTCTTTTACAAATCAATTCAACAATTTTCTTATTCGATCAAAACAATTTCCAACACAACAAACTAGTTAACAAATATGTAAATCACCTAAATTTCATGAACTCGTGATTTACTCAAAATACGAAGTAAATCTCATTACTTTTAGCGGATCTTTATATAAGTTAGTCCGGTTTCGTAAAAACCTTACTTTTAAAGAATTTTCGTCTTCACAACTTCTCGTCATCTTTTACAAAAATTGTTATTCGTCGAAACTTTTGTGCTACACAAGTGCTTACACACCTGTGTGTTCTAAAAATCATACTTGTAAGTGTAAGATCCGTTTTTAGAAAACATGATTTTCTTGACACTCGGTCTTTGGAAAATACCACTTGCAGATACATAGATCTGCTAGTTTTAAACACTATTTCACAAGTAAAAACGCTTTTACACAAGTTCATGATTCGTGTGTGGTAGAGTTTCACCCTTTAACCCTTGTTTCATTCAAAACAACCTTATGTCATGATCCATGATCATGACTAACCCGGGTTAAATGATGATCCGAGCTACCACAACATAGATTGGGTCCCAATAACCACACAATTTAATTACTACAACATTTACACAACTTATAAGCTTTTAACCATCTTTATTTGTGTTTTTAGTAGACTTTAAAACATCAACTTGTAAATCTACAAGTTTCAACCGTTACAAATCCTTTTAACCACTTTAAATTAGTTCGAGAAGGTGTTTTAAGCAACTTACCACTAGCTCGAGGCTAGGGAAGAAACTAGTCGAAAAACGAGTGGTTAAAAGCGTTGTGGTGAGGTCCTTGCGATTCCGTAAGCACCGAGCCTCCTTATCCGAGATCCTTCACACTTGTATGTTAATAAAATGCCTTGATCAAAATGGAAAATGGGTGTGGTTGTGTGGGAACTTACGGCCGAACACAAGAGAGGGAAGGAGAGATGAGAAACTTTGTGTGGTGATTTGTGAGTGAAGATGATGGACTCTTCTTTATATTTATAAACCAATTTTCCATTGTCCATCATATATTAAAAGTAACCAAGATATTAAACAACAAGAAATATAATACTAAAAATTTGTAAGTATATCTCCTCTTGGGAAACCAATCGTTGGTTTTTTTTTTATGGTTAGATATTAACTAGTTAGTTTAATTAGGAGGTGTAACCATTTACTAGTATGTTATGCATTATAGCGGGTGTTAGGGTATTCGGGGACCCTAACTGGCTCAGAAAAAGATAAACAATGTTATTAACAATATTTTCATGTTCCGGGTATAGTCCGGTTGTTCGGTTGGATAGTAATCCGTTAAAGCGCTTAACAAAGCTCTTAAGTGTCGTTAATACCATTTTTAGTGACACAACTTATTCCCGACACTTTGGAAAGTGTCTAGTAATATTTTTCTCATGTTTTGGCACTTTATTAGTTAACCAAATGCTGAATTTTTGGTTAATGTGCTGAATTTTGTGCTTAGTGTATGTTTTAGGCACATCCGATCACTGTAACTTATTCCTAGAGACGCAGTTCTACAACCCTTGTATCCCTACACTCACCATTAGTGTAGTAATCCTTTCTGGCTCATACAGGCCTTAGAGGCAGTATCTGCCTGATGCTGGCTTTATCAGCATGTTCAATAGGTTATCCGTTCATAGTGCTACTGTGCTTTTGTGCATCATGTTTGTCACTAAGGTTCAGCATGTAAATAATGTAGTGACAGTAAATAGAGTATGATGCAAGTACGTACATGTATCAACAGTCAAGTAGCAGTTCATCAGTAATTTCAGTTAAGCACGGTAATTAAGCAGCAATTAATTATTAATTAAGTCGTACGGTTACCTGGTTTAGTGAGGGTTGTCACAATAGGGCCAACACACGTTCTTCCAGTAATTTTAATGCAAGCGATACAAACATGCTATGTGCATTTTGACGTGCGAACTATTTTAAACATGCAATTACCAAATTCCAATGTTCAACTTTTGACTTTCACAACTGATTTATATGAACCGAACACTTTGATTGGACCACCCTTTTAAATGCACTCAAACTGTGATATGACCACTTGATTTTAGTTTGGCTGCCAACATTATTAACATAACATCTAATTGGGCCTTTAACTGCGAGTAATTCACTTTGATTGGGCCTTTAACTGGTTACTGATATACATTTAATGATCTTACTTTTGCCGACAAACACTTAACACCTTTTAATGCAAAACTTTGAATATGACCGACCCACTTCAACTGTGAATGGACCTCTAAAATCACTAAACCAACCACTGATTGGGCCTCATTTTTTATTCAACAACTTTGATAGAACTGTGATATAAGTAACCGACCACCTTTGGACAATTTCTATAGTATCTGACAAAACCAATAATCACATGCAAATTGATTAAACCGATATATTCACATGCAATTCTTGATCAAAACCAACTGACACCCAAACACGTGACTTCCTTTCCCAATTACTGACACCTCGAATTATGTATCACACTACACGATGTACTTTTAATAATTTTCAAACGGTGTTTCAGTTTCAAGCGAAACTATATGAATTAAATGTTCTTTTGAAGCGAAACTGAAAATATTTGAAGTCCTTGAAGCGGAACTAGTGTGTCATATAAGCGAAAGTTGTTTGACAAGCGGAACAACATGTATGTTCAAGCGAAAGACCCGGTTTCGCTACAAATAATACTGTTTTTCAAGCGAAAGCTAGATGATGTCAGCAAAGAACGAACCAAATACAAGCGAACCACTGATTTGAACCAGAAATAAGTTGATTTTAAAGGTGAAACTTTCCAAGATTAGTTAATACATGATTAAGCACAAGATGTGTGAATTTGAGCTGATTTTATCCGTGAAAAAATTTTAATTTTGAAAAGAATGGTGTAGAAATCAGAAAAAGTGATGAAAAACGAGCTGTTTTTGCGAAATCTCTTCCTCCTGAGCTCTGATACCACTTGTAGGATCGGATTATGACCTAAACGAGTCATTCGGAAGAGATTTTATCAGTTTCAGATGCGGAAAATAAGAAACCGACGATGGAATAGCTTGTTTATCACTTTAATCCTCTTGTACATTCAATTAACAGTGTTTACAATGAGAGGAAATACCGGCAGCACCTCGGTATCACTTTGCCAAATCGTTACAAATGAAATGACATTCACCCTATTTATACTAAACATAGGTTCGCTTGAAGCTACATGTCCCTTCAAGCGAACTGCTCAAGCGAACCACCTAGATTGACTTTCAAGCGAACCTCTCATGTTATAATTGGGCCTTCAAGCAAAACCTTTCATGTGATTGGGCCTTTTAATGGAAGCACTTCATTGGACCTTCAAATGGTCATATCATCAAACGGCCACTTCAAATCTATTTGTTTCTTTGTCGTTTACTGATTTGCAAATATGATGACATATTATGATAATGTCACAAGTATGATGTCATCATTAAACATGATGACATCATGCTTGATCAGATCCGCAACGAAACCCGGACTCGACATAAGACGAAGACGACAGATGACTACACCAACAGTATCCCATTATCCTTCCTTTCACTCCATTTCCAAAGTTCACCATTTTACCCAGCTTTGAGACAAAGTTGCTGAGTAAGCTCCTATCTCCAGTCATGTGCTTTGAGCTTCCTGAGTCGCAGTACCAGATCTGCTGCACATGATGGTCCTGAAATTAAATGATTAGAGGGTTTTAGGTACCCAGACATGCTTAGGTACAGTTTCTGATGATATTCTGGTTCTATTATTTCTTCTAAATGACTTTTCATCAGTATTTCTGTTAAATGCTGAGCCATTAACATATTTTTTCTTTTTCTTTTGTATGTGATGTTGAACAAGCTTTAGTATTTCAGCACATATACAAGAATCATCAGAAATTTCTGATGTTCATTCTTGTGATGGAATGAAGGAATAATTTTGAAAAGATGAGTGAACTGCTTCTGGAGTTTTTACAAACTCTTGATTGCATTCACTTCTTTTTGGTTCAAAATTTGGCTTATCAAAGGACTATTCAGAACATGTTGATTTGCAAGTTTCAGAATCAGATTTTGATAAGAATTTATCAGAAATCTGTTGAGTTGCTTTTACAAAGACAGTTGGTTTGTTATTATTTGTTCTCACATAACCCAAACCTTCTCCTTTGTTCTTTGGAGTGGACTCTATGAAATTTATGAATTCTTTTGCTTCTTGAAAACCTCTTACATTAATTTCTTTATCATTGATTTTCTTGTAAAGATCTCTTCTTTCATTTTCATAGAACTCAATTTTAGCTCTTTGATCTAAACTTTTTTCTATAAGTAATTGGTTTTCAATAATGATTTTATTCAAGGTCCTCTGCAACTCATCAGATTTTTTACCATCTGATTGATGTTTAACTTGCAAGTTTAAAAAATCTGACATGAGCTCATTTAGCTTTTGTTCAAGATCAAGATTGTCTAAACTTACCTGTTGTCCTGAAGTCTCTAGTATGTCATCAGAAAGTGCCATGAGATAGAAGTTGGCCATTTCTTCTTCTTCTTCATCAGAAGAATCATCAGATAGCCATGTATCTGTCCGAGCAATTAAGCTGACTTGCTGTTGTTACTTCTTAGCTTCCTCAAGCTTCTTTTTATAGTAAGCAACATCTTTCAGCTTCTTGGTCTTACACTCAGATGCATAATGAGCTTTTTGCTTGCACTTGTAACACACCACCTCAGCTTTTCCTTTATCCTTAGATCTAACTTCTTCTTTAGATCTATCATCCATCCTCCTTCTATCACTCCTCTGGTACCTCTGGCCTCCTCCCCTCAACCCCTACTCAAATGTTTTGGTGAGCAGTGCTATTCATCAGCAAAAGCAGAAAAATCTGATGATGAATCACAAGTTTCAAAACCCTGGTTGTTTGATGGTTGTGGATCATTGGAAGTTGTTTGTCTTTGTGAGTTTAAGATAAGAGCTAATGATCCCCCTCTTTGAATGGTTTCTTCAAATATTTCTTCCTCTCTGGGGATCAAGATGCTATATAAGTCATGAAGACTCATGTTTCCTAGTTCTAAGGTTGAGGACAAAGTCATTGTGAGACTTCTCCATTCTCTAAGGCAAAGCATCAAGAAATTTTATGTTTCTTTCATCATTTGATTTAGTTATTCCAAATTTCTTTAGCTCGTTTAAAAGTTTTGTGAACCTTTGATATGTGTCATTTAACTTTTCATTAGGTAAACTTTTAAACCTTTCATAGGATGAGACGTTGTTTGTTCTCTTGTTTCTTTTCATCCTCTCTCCTCCTTCACAAAGATTTTCCAACTGATCCCATATTATATTTCCTTGGCTGATGCACAAGCATCAACTTGTGAAATTATGTCATTGGGGATGGCCATTATTAAGAGTGATTTTGCTCTTTCATCCCCTGCTACCAGTTCCTTGTCTTCCTCACTCCAAAGTATTTCACTTTTGGGAGCTCGGGAGGCAGGGATAGTAGGTAGTTGGTCAGTTGCTGGAATTGCTGGTATTTCAGTCAATGGTATATGTGGACCCCTTTCAATGGATCAAAACAGAGCTCGGTCATGACCATTAAGGAAATTGACCATCCTGATTTTCCATTGGGGGTATTCCTCTCTGAACAGAGTCGGAGGTTTGGACATAGAACCAATATTGAAAGCATTATTCTAGGTTTGAAAGCTGGCCATATTTAGAAAAAAGAAGAAGAGCGATTGATCATTTGAAAATAATTTATTCAATCTGCTCTGATACCAATTGTTGGACCCAGTTTGGCCTTAACAACTTCTTTTTACGTAATATGCAAGTGATTTCAGTATATGTGAAAAAGATGGGCGGAAATAGAAATCAGACTTTCAAGAAACAAGACCTACAGAATTATCAAGTTTATATCACTTTGAAAACAAATTAGTATAACAAGGTGATTGTAAGATTATTATCTAATACAAATGAATCTTGATTTATGTGGGTGAGAAGAGCAGTGGAGTTTGGGTGTTTGTATATGAATGCTAAGCTTCAAACTCATGTATCTTCTGCCTCTCGAGCCTTCTATTTATAGACGACTGTGGACATGAATAAACAATTGTTTATTCATGCAATAAGTCCTGCGTAAAGTAGCAATTTGACATATTCATTGAATCCGTCGTTCAAGTTGCATTTGTAATCATGATAACCAATAATGTCATGCTTCGGTCATGGGTGGCAGGATAGAGTTGTGATTTTTAGACAATTGGGGCTTTCATCAGAATTTCTGATAAACCACTTCATCAGAATTCTGGTGAACAAATCATCAGAAAGTCTGATGATCAGAATTGTCAGAAGCTGATGATATTTCATCAGAAATATCATCAGATCCATCAGAAATGACCTTCTTTGATAATCCAAATCAACTCTTGATCAACTTGTGATTCTTTGTATTAGATACATTGCATTTCAGTTGTCCTATCTGGTTTTCTTCATCTTGCTGTGATCTTCAGGACTCTTATCTTCTTTAGAGATCCAGTTGATTGAGATTTTTCTTCAATATATATATATATATATATATATACTAGTCACGTACCCGCGCGATGCGGCGGAGTGGCAATTTACAATAGTATAATTGTTTACCGTTAGTTTATCCGTCGTCTCGTGATATATTGTATAGTACTTAAGTTAGTTTTCTTATTCGTGATATGATGGCACTGGTTTTTCTGTTAGTTTATCGATTCTTTGGTGATCTTCTACAAGAAGAGTACAAAACAAGGAAGTAGATGTAATTAAAAACAAGAAGAGTTCAAAATAGTCAAGTAGCTGGACAAAACAATAAAAACAAAATGTGGGGAGTCTCTTGTATCTCTTCCTGTTTTACCAATACATCCGTTCGCTTATGACTTTCTTGCATCTTCTCCTCTACTGTACCAGATTTCAACACATAAAAAAAATGTTAGACACTTACAGTGATTTAAAATAGTAATTAAAAGGTAATTTCTGGAAGCAAATAAGGCACAACATCTACTAACTTACCTTCTTTTTGATAAGGATGCGATTAATTAATCACGCAACACTTCCTGGTAGACAACATTTGATGTGTAAACTCCGCGTTGTTTGAATTCTTTGGCGAGATGTACCAACACCTTCGTACTTTGTCTTGAAATCCCTCTTGATAACGCGACATAAAGTTGTCCATGTGAAAATACAGAATCCGGTAGATAAATACCAACGTTCGGAATTGTTTGACCTTGAGCTTTATTAATCGTCATGGAAAAGCTAAGTCGAATTGGAAATTGTTTTCTTTTCAGCTTGAATGGGAACATGTCATCTTGAGAAAGGGTTAGAGGGATTCTTGGCAAAAAAACTCTTTTTCCGGCATGTTGACCAACTGCAATTTCCGCATCAATAACATTTCGCATGAAACCCTTACATATCAACCGCGTGCCATTACACAGGCCATGTGATGGATCGATATTACGTAACAATATTATTGGGCATCCAATTTTTAAATGAAGCTTATGAGGCGGCAATCCACTAACATTTAGCGAATTTAAGAACTCGACCGGATAGAAGTTGCGCTGATCGTCTTCAGCTTCATCAAAACTGTAATAAACTTTCTCCTCCCCTTGAAAAATTTCAATCATTTGATTATTAATCTCGTCAACACTATCATTTTTAGTGGACAATATTGCTCTAGAGATTATATAATCTGAAGAATATACGTTATCTTCAATTGATGGAAAGATGGCATGGATCAATTCTTTTATAGCGTTTTCTTTGTTGTTGCACTGAATTGTCATGTCATCGGGTATGCGGATATAGTTTCCTTCGATTGGTTCTTCAGTTCCATCGCCGACTCTTAAAAGAAATTTAGAAAACCATGGATCTTTCAGCGCTCTCATATTTATGGTCAACCGCATCTTCTTAGTCAAAGACCAAAGAGGTGACATTCGTACGCTGGAGTCTACAATCTGTGCTCGAGTGCCACGTTTGATAACCGGCAACACCTGTCTGAAGTCACCTCCCATAACCATTATCTTTCCACCAAATGGGAGACTAACACCTATAATGTCTTGGAATGTACGATCGACTGCCTCTATCGCTTGTCGTTTAGCCATCGACGCTTCATCCCATATGATTATTTTGGCAGAGCGAATCAGTTTAGCGGCCCCACTCTGTTTTTTAATATTGCACATTGAATTATTTTCAAGATTAAGAGGAATCTTGAATCTCGAGTGAGCCGTTCTACCTCCTGGCATATTATTAGCCGCTGCACCTGATGAAGCTGTTGCGAGAGCAATAAGACCACGTGACCGAATTTCAGCAAGCAAGGCAATGTACAAAAATGTTTTTCCAGTTCCACCTAGACCATCAATAAAGAACACGCCTGGAAGATCATTATCAACATGCATCATGATCTCATCAAACACATTTTTTTGGTCCGGATTAAGTGAATGTTTGGCACTCAAGTGTTCAGGTTCCAAAACAATCCCATACTCTTCTTGTAACTCACGATAACCTGCATCTTGTAAGTTAACATCGTCAGTTATCTTAGGAAGGTCGAATTCATTGAAATTTTTACCCATGGATTGTACCAACACACTTATTTCGGTAAGAACCATATTTTGAACTCGTTCTATACTTTGACAGTGTAACCGATGATCTTCAGATAGTGAATCAAAGTGGTCATTCCATAACTTTCGAACATCTCCAGGTTGGCAAAAAATCATTATGGTCGCAAATAACCTTCTAAGAGCATTGGGAAACTGAAACGTAGAGGCTTCTTCGAGACATTGTGATAGATATTCATCGTCTTCTATTAAGCCTAACTCAAGAGCTGCTTTCCGAAATGTCGCACACCGTTGACCATTAACTGTGCAAAGATGTTCGAAAGAAGTAGGCCCTCTGACATTTGACAAAAGTAGGCGTAAGTAGTACCTTTCTCCTTCGGCTGGATTAGCGGAAACGATACGACCTCTTTGTTTTTTACCGAAACGACGACTCCAACGGCGTGTGCTTCCATTCCAAGTATAGTGTTTTGGAAAATCTTTATACAAATGTACCCTTGCTGTTTCATCGTTTCTATTCTGATCAAAAAATGCTGTTAGTATGGTTCTCTTATCCCTTTCCCTATCAACAATATTAGGCATCAAGTCATCATCTCTAAATCTAACCATCTGATTATTTGGGAGATGAAGTTGTAAGGCTAGAACAGCAGGAAAGATTTGAGAAAGAGAGAAGGAAAAAATTCGCCACATAGCCTCTGGGGGCGATATGTAGCGTGCATCTTGAAATCTTTTTATCTCATTAATAACAACCCCTGGCTCACTTTGATCGACTTGAATAACCTGTTTGTCATGTCCTTTATAAACATACTTGAAAAGATATTTCACAGATTTTATACTTGAGCAAACTTCAACATTCATGTGGCAGTTAAACATCATCAAAAGCCTTGGGTTATATGGGACCACCCATCTATTATCAAGTGTTTGTCCTCGTAGGTCCACTTCTATCCCGGTGTCTCTCCTTCGATACAACGGATACGAATCTTCTCCTTGTGTCGTCTGTTCGTTAAATTGTCTAGGATAGTGAAAACGACAAATTTTAGGATCACCCTGCATACAAGGACTGCTTGATCGTAAATTGCCGCAAGGACCGTGAATCATGTGCTTGACAACCATCTCATGCAATCTGGGATGTGTTAGTTTGTTAGGAATTTCAGCACACACAACCTTATCATAATGGTCCGCGTTATTGATCTTGTGTTGCGGGTACATGATTAGGAGAAAATGTGCGTGCGGCAAACCCCGCTTTTGAAATTCAATGACATAGACGTATGACTTAACTTCCCCGAGGACATGTTTCTTGAAGAGTTGATCCTTAAGATCTTCTAATTTAGCCCGGAACACTCTTGAAACAAGGTCTGGACGATCTGTAGCAGTTTGACCAACATGTAAGTTATCACATATCTCAGGCCACTTAGGATTACATGTCATTGTAAGGAATACATCAGGCTTGCCGTCGTCTTGAACTAACGTCATCGCATCTAGAAACCGACGTCGCATGTCGCGAGGCCCCCCGATGAAAGATGCAGGCAACACAATTCTTTTCCCGACTCTGTTTGCATGAACCTCGCCAGTATTGACGCAATCCACAATACCTTGGTACAATTCGGCTCGAATTTTTTCCTGGTTTCTCTCACAAAATTCTAAGCGTGACGTCTCAATTTTGATGTAAACATCAACCACAAACTGCTGTAGCAGCCTACCACCGAACAAAAGCACATTATCGGTAGATCGAATCTGGAACTTGTAACAGTAGTACTCTCGCATAGCCACGGTTGTTCTACCACTTCGTGTGTTAGCCTCTGAACGATGAAGATGTATTAAAAACAAACAGTTAATAAAAATAAAACGCATTACGCTATTTTTATGATCTTCACTTAAAAAGGATAACAAATTGTTGGTACCTTCCATTTCTCCTTCGATGTTGTCATTGTTGCGAACCTCATTGATTGATACTCCTTGACGTGGTATGTTAGCATGCCAACCCGACTCACCATTAGGAAAAAATAAAGGATACGACAATGGATCGTAACAACTGAAGTACGGCTGAATAGTTTGTCTATATTCAGACCTACCGTACACTACAATACTTCGTTTATACGAAGTGATATTGTCATTACCTTCAACCCAAATACCAGCAACCTATATAATTGTGAACTATAAGTAAGTAAAATAAGCAATTATATTAAATAATTGCAATTAATATAATATATTATATATACCTCCGATGTCGTTGGTCGGTTGTACACCCTTTGGTCAAGTTCAACCGAAGTATTCAAAGTGACTCTATAGTTGTCCAGAGGTCCTAGTTCCGCAAGTCTTCTAAATGTATCGACATATGGGTTTGTAGAAAGAACGCGTGTTAAAATCTGAGTAATACGCCGATCAAGATTTGGCCATCGGAGTCTGTGATCTAACTCAGTATCAGGATCGTAAAAATACATCTGCAAGTACCTAGGAGTCCCATCCCTCGGAACTAATTGGTCGATTCTGTGATATATTCCTTTATGTGCACGAAAAGTATATACGCCGTCTCTCATATTGTTCAATGTATCATCCAATGTCACACCCATTGAGGCAAAAGAAAAATTGGTGTTATAAGCACGGATGTTTTGCCTAAACAAATCTCCAATTTCATCTTGAGACGTGAAAAGTCGGTACAATTCCTCTGGAATTTCTAAGTTTGCTAACACGGTTTTCCCACTCATACAACAAAAGGTATCAAATTCAAATTGAAATCGTTTTGCTCCACAATTAGGACATGCGGCTCGTTCCTTTAAAACACGATGCTCTCCAGGTACACCATTGTAAACAAAATTATAAGGATCATCTTCTACGCTCCCATGTTGGAGGGAAGGTTGATCAACTACTTCAGCAAATTGGGGTAATAAAGTACGCGGATGAATTTGAATACCTAAAAAAATTGGTGTATTAAGTAATGAAGGTTGTAAAAGATGTCAAGTTCGAAAAAGAAATCTTTGTTAAATAAATAGAAACCTCGTGATGTTCTATGCCTGACTACGTCAATTACATCATCTATCGGGGTTTGGTTGACTTGACTGCCATTTGAAATACGCATTCCATTATCGTTTGGTGTATTAGAACATCCTTCATTGTACTCCTTGCATTTTGTAGTAGAAACACTTGAGGCGTTCTCATTTGTTGTTTGTAGAAATTGAGTAATATTAGTTTGTAAACTTCTTAACGGTGTCCTTTCTGTTGACCTATTATTCATTAAAGATATTGATGAAGCACTTTGGGGGGCATCACCACTCCCAAATTTAGATACTTTGTTATTTTCTTTGCGTGCAGCATAGTATCTTTTTTGATACTCTTTTCGTTTTTCAGCTTTAGTAGATGCACTCGAGCTAGAAGCATGATTTCGAGGGTTTGAGAGTCCATTAGTCATTGTAAATTGAAAAAATGACAAATACCTTGCAAATTAAATAAAAGAGAGTTATCATAGATGATGAAATTCTCAAATCATAACAACATTCCAACACATAACTTAGAGAAAAACAAACCGAAGGATAACATTGAAATACATAATGATAACATTAAAATACATGACTTAAACGGAATATCATGACTTAGAGAAAAAAAAACACAAATCCTTAAAACATTGACATACATAATGATAACATTAAGTGAAAGCCAATCTAAATACTTGGTGAAACAATGGTCTGCACAAACACCGCACCCTTAAAACCTCGAAACCAAGAAACGGGATAAAAACATTCGAAGGGCTTCATATCCATTTCAATTGTAAACAACTTCCCTAATTTAGTCATCACAAACCAATTACCATTTGTCACATAATGTGTTATATCGCACCACAATGACAATGATATCGGGGGGATCGGAGGACATGATAAGACCTTAATCCAGTAATCCCCTTGTAGTGTCCATAGGTCATGCGTCATCTCAAACATGCCAGTGCTAGCAAACATGTGAAGCACATTTTTTACATTAACTAAAACACCTTGAACCATTCCATTAGAAGGAACGGGTGGAAAGCTTATCTCCTTGAACTGCTCCGAATTAACATCAAAACAAATCACCACATTCGTACCTCCAATCCAACATTCGCAAACAGTGAAATATAGAGTACCACCACAAAATGTGCCAGCTGACCAATTGAAATGAGGGCTTAGGTACTCTTGTCTTGTTATGAAAGGAATATTTCTCCAAGAGTCTACTTCCCTAGAATAAACATAGACACCAAGTACACCACTCCTACGCTTTATATGCAAGACCTTGTAATCATCGTCAGCGTCAACGTACAAACCAATGGCATCAAGGTTATTTATATAGAATCCATGAGAATCAGGGGTTGACAAACGCTTGAAAGCAGTAGTTGTTGGATTCCAAAGAAGCAGCTCGTATGTATCATTCAAGCAAACACACAACAATCCGTTCAAATGTGAAAGTATTGAGACATCATTATTTTGGTGATGGAATGGAAATGTAACTGTTGAGCTTGGACCATAGTCATTGTTATTAGAGATGATTGGACGAACAGAACACGTTAGGTCGTCAATTAGTAGAACTCTCTGGTTAGATGAAACTACTGAGCGAGAACAATGTATCTTTACGAAATCTTGTGTTGACAATAACGCATACCATTGCTTACATACACTCTTAGAACGACCTACATCCTTTGCTGGCAGCCTCGTTAATATCTCAAACACGATTGTATGAGTAGGAAGGTCAGCCATGGTTATACCTTCGTTTAATACAGATAATGATTATTTAGTTGTCCAATCTAAGAAGATTATACCTTGGTGATAGATTATAAATATTTCTACAATTACATCAATATGAGGGAAACAAAAAGCAAAACACGAAACACCAAGAGAGACTTTAATATTCAACAACTAAACAAATAACAACACCAAATGTTTCTAACTTAAACTCAAATTGGATAACGATCCATAATTTACATATCCCGTGCCTCGACCATATCCGGTTCGTACGTAATCGTACTCAACTCCGTAGACTTCAAAATATTAACTGAAATAACAAATAAAATATAACTTTTATTAAACTACATGAGCCATTAGATCTAACTAATTATTAGAATGTTCATGTGTAAAGCATAACATACTATCTGGTAGATGAACCAACTTGAGACGTGATACATATATGATGGACCTTTGTTGCACGGCTCGAATGGAACGTATCACATCGGAAGGCTTCAGGGCAGACAAAAACAATTGTATTGTGTGACCACTGTATATTACGATTTTGGGTTAAAGTTCTTCTAATAATAATATTTTCTTACATATAACGTAAATATTATGTTTGTAATATGTTAATAATAAATAATAACGTACGTCTTATCTTGAAGAGAAAGTTCAAAACAACATCGATCACGTTTGCCTTCTATTATTCTCCCAACCACATCTAAAACCAAATCAGTTAAATCGTATAGACCATATGTAAAGTTTTATATTTTTAATAAAAATTATAGATAGAGAATTAATATGTACCAACAATATCCATTTGAGGTCTCCTGTCATGCTTCAATTCTATAATGGAAGGGACCAATGGATATAAAGAAGCACCCCTTGGAATCGTAAGCGTAAGTGAAGAAAGCTTTGTATATTCGTTGATGACAATTTTCTTCTCGGACCAAACTAACACGTAATTCTGGTACTTTGGGCACTCAAGATAGTTGAGATTCTCAATTTGGAAATGATTCAACGAAAAAAAACCACCCATCAATGACGCGTCATTATATTTGTGTATCAAATTTTGTGGGACGAACGCAACAATTTTTTGTCTCTAAAATGAAAAGAAATTTAGTGGTGGAAAAACGCTTATATAACACAAAGTAAATTAAAATAATGTTCTTACGTGTTGATCAAGAAATATAACCACTAATCTCTTTCCATCGACGTCATGCCAAATAAACTCCACCTTAACAAAGATTATATTATACCATGCTCTATCATTTGTCAATGATGAAAATTCTTCAACGGAAAAATGATCAGACATATCCTATTAAGTGTTCAATATTAGTTAACTAAAAAAATAAAAACTCCAGAAATAAAATTTAAACTAAAACATGATTAAAATTAAACAGCAACAAATTTAAATTTAAACTAATACATAATTAAAAGTTACATAATTAAGATTCAAACTAATTCGAGAAAAAAAAAACTACAGTCATCATAAAAGTTGTTCTAAGGTTCCCAAACCATTTTTTCATCCAATGGTGGTTCGTAAACTGCCCCAGGGTCAGTTTCGTACCCTTCAGCCCAGGTCGGTAGTTCTTGTGTTTGACTGTAGTTTTCCACATAAGGGGGGTTTGAAGGTGGAGGATGCATAGGAAGTATAGGAGTGTTTGGCACCGGACGATGGCACCCCTCAATTTGTAGTCCACCAAATTGTAGTTGAGCGAAGGTATAGTCATACGCCCAATTCAACTCTTCATCCGTCCAACCAAATGGATCATCATATTCAGGGTTTGACAATGGAGGTGGGGTTGAAACCGAAGGTGGGTTAAAACCGGAGGTGGGGTTGACACCGGAGGTGGGTTTGAAGTTAGAGGGTTTGAATCAGGAAGGTTTAAATAGTTTGTTGATCCTAGTGATTCAACGGGAATTGGATAACCACCGCCCATACCTCTCAATTGATATGTGTTTGGAGTGATTTGTAAACTGAAAAATACACATAATTACTATAACAATCAGCTTTGTGAATACAGTATTGTTTTGAATACAGTATTGTTTTGAACACAGTATTGTTTTGAATACAGTATTGTTTTGAATATACAGTATTGTTTTGAATACAGCTTTGTGAATACAGTATTGTTTTGTGAATACGGCGTTTTATTTTGTTTTGAATACAGTATTGTTTTAAAAAAAATTCCTGTAATGATGAAGGAAAAGATCAAAATATAACAGAACAAAGTAAATGAATGAAAAGATCATAATTATCACAAAACCATGACACATATCAGTCCCAAAAATGAAGGAAAAGATCAAAATATAACAGAACAAAGTAAAATCAAAACTACAAAAACAATTTACTATAATTTACACATATACATAATAACTATAACAATCAGCTTTGTGAATACAATATTGTTTTAAATACAGTATTGTTTTGAATACAGTATTGTTTTGAATACACCTTTGTGAATACAGTATTGTTTTGTGAATACGGCGTTTTATTTTGCTTTGAATACAGTACTGTTTTAAAAAAAATTCCTGCAATGATGAAGGAAAAGATCAAAATATAACAGAACTAAGTAAATGAACCTAAATATCATAATTATCAAAAAACCATGACACATATCAGTCCCAAAAATGAAGGAAAAGAACTAAGTACATAACAATTTATCTTTTAACTATTCCATAACAGAACTAAGTACACATATCACAAAACCATGACACATAACAGAACTAAGTAAATGAAAAAATATATCAAAACATACCACAGAACAAACTAAAATAAAAAGTACATAACAATTTATCTTTTCACTATTCCATATCTAAAATTGACCTAACTATCATAATTTTCATTGAACTACAACACTTATCATCCCCAAAAATGACCTAAATATAATAAGTATCACAAAACCATGACACATATCAGTCCCAAAAATGAAGGAAAAGATCAAAATATAACAGAACAAAGTAAAATCAAAACTACAAAAACAATTTATCCTTTCACTATCCCGAAAAATGAAAAAGTATATCAAAACATCCCACAGAACAAACTAAAATAAAAAGTACATAACAATCTATCTTTTCACTATTCCATATCTAAAATTGACCTAACTATCATAATTTTCTTTGAACTACAACACTTATCATCCCCAAAAATGACCTAAATATAATAAGTATCACAAAACCATGACACATATCAGTCCCAACAATGAAGGAAAAGATCAAAATATAACAGAACAAAGTAAAATAAAAACCACAAAAACAATTTATCCGTTCACTATCCCGAAAAATGAAAAAGTATATCAAAACATCCCACAGAACAAACTAAAATAAAAAGTACATAACAATCTATCTTTTCACTATTCCATATCTAAAATTGACCTAATTATCATAATTTTCTTTGAACTACAACACTTATCATCCCCAAAAATGACCTAAATATAATAAGTATCACAAAACCATGACACATATCAGTCCCAACAATGAAGGAAAAGATCAAAATATAACAGAACAAAGTAAAATAAAAACCACAAAAACAATTTATCCGTTCACTATCCCGAAAAATGAAAAAGTATATCAAAACATCCCACAGAACAAACTAAAATAAAAAGTACATAACAATCTATCTTTTCACTATTCCATATCTAAAATTGACCTAACTATCATAATTTTCTTTGAACTACAACACTTATCATCCCCAAAAATGACCTAAATATAATAAGTATCACAAAACCATGACACATATCAGTCCCAACAATGAAGGAAAAGATCAAAATATAACAGAACAAAGTAAAATAAAAACCACAAAAACAATTTATCCGTTCACTATGTCATATTTGAAAGAACTTACAACAATGCAAGAGGGAGATGTGAAAAGCCGACAAAAATTTTAAAACCTTGATGTGAGAGCCGAGAAACAACGCAAGATCCGAATGCAAAGAGTTGATATATTCTGAAATCGAAGTAAATAGAAGTTGTTAAGTTGATGTTTTGAAAGTAGGATTATTCAACTGAGATAAACTTACAATTTCAGTTGAGTGTAGTTGAGAGTTTGTAAAGTGTGAGTAGAGTGTAGATATCTCTGGATTATTTATAGAGACTGAAGGAAGCAGTGCTGTCTTTCAAACAGTGTATGGAAGAGTGTTGATATATTATAGAGACTGCAGCAAGCAAGCTGTCTTTCACACAAAAGTAAAGTGTTGCTTTTTCCTGTAGATTGTACTTCCCTGCTTTTGGCATCCCTTTTTGTCAGATGTGTGAGCATTGAGAGAGAAAGCAGATGGTGATCCGTGTGAAGTCAAATGGACGGTCCCGATCTTGATCCCTTTTTGTCTGTAGCATAAGTCAAATGGGTTGAGAGAAAGCAGATGGTGATCCGTGTGAAGTCAAATGCACGGTCCCGATCTTGATCCTTTTTGTCTGTAGCATAAGTCAAATGGGTTAAGATCAGTTAAAAAACAAAAAGCATAAAAATAACAAAACACATCAAAAAACAGAGAATATAGTGAAGTTTATATTCTCTCAGTAGCATAGCATGTTAAAAATTAATATTCAAGGCTTAGAAATTACCAAAAAAGAGCGAAAAACCGACTGAATTCGAATCTCAGCCCATTCTTGACACTAATGCTCCGTTAGTTCTCGCAAAGTCAACCATCATAAAAAGAAATCAAGTATTAGTAAAGATTTGATATTAGTTATAACCAGTACACTATTAACTTAAAATAAATTTAATATAAATCACATTTTGTCAAGTTGCAAATATAAAAACCTTTATTATAAACAAAAAAGAAAAGAAAATTGATGAATGATGATAAACTTTACTTTACCTCTGATCAAAAAACAGAGAATATAGTCAAGTTTATATTCTCTCAGTAGCATAGCATGTTAAAAATTAATATTCAAGGCTTAGAAATTACCAAAAAAGAGCGAAAAACCGACTGAATTCGAATCTCAGCCCATTCTTGACACTAATGCTCCGTTAGTTCTCGCAAAGTCAACCATCATAAAAAGAAATCAAGTATTAGTAAAGATTTGATATTAGTTATAACCAGTACACTATTAACTTAAAATAAATTTAATATAAATCACATTTTGTCAAGTTGCAAATATAAAAACCTTTATTATAAACAAAAAAGAAAAGAAAATTGATGAATGATGATAAACTTTACTTTACCTCTGCTTGAGTGAGCATGAGACCACTAAGTGAGGGAACATTCTGCATATGAAGCCCCCATCGATTCGAATGAAGCAGCGTTCAGCGTCGCCAAAGCCAATTCCGAGACTCTCCAAGCAGATACACTTTCTCCGGCAGCCAGAAGATCGGAGTGAGCTTGTTCTGTAATAATAGTGATCGTGACAGTCGTTAACCAAAGGTATAACTAATTAAATTCAGATCCTAAAAAAAGGTTTCCTTGCGAGTTGCGAGTGACATACCTGAGTCGATTCATCACAAAACACATGCGAAAATCCTTCGTAAACCTCAGATTTCGTCCTTCGAACATCCGTCAACCGCTTCACCTAAAAAGTAAGAATCACAAAAGAACATGGTAAGATATATAACACTCATTGCAACTTATCAGAACATCAAACGGATCCCTTGTTCAAATCTGTGGATCCCTTGCCAGATAAAGCTGGTGATACATCTCATGAAACCCTAGATCTGCTCATCGAACATCCCACAGAACAAACCAAAATCAAAAATACATAACAATCTATCTTTTCACAATTCCATATCTAAATGACCTAAATATCATAATTATCACACAACCATGACACTTATCAGTCCCAAAAATGAAGGAAAAGATCAAAATATAACAGAACACAGTAAAATCAAAACTACAAAAACAAATTATCCTTTCACTATGTCATATCTGAAATTAATCTAACTATCATCACCAAAAATACAAATTCAAATATCACAAGACTTTCAACCTAATTTGAAATAACCGCATCTACTAACAAATCTACATCAAGATTAAAGATAAGAATCACAAAAGAACATGGTAAGATATATAACACTCATTGCAACTTATCAGAACATCAAACGGATCCCTTGTTCAAATCTGTGGATCCCTTGCCAGATAAAGCTGGTGATACATCTCATGAAACCCTAGATCTGCTCATCGAACATCCCACAGAACAAACCAAAATCAAAAATACATAACAATCTATCTTTTCACAATTCCATATCTAAATGACCTAAATATCATAATTATCACACAACCATGACACTTATCAGTCCCAAAAATGAAGGAAAAGATCAAAATATAACAGAACACAGTAAAATCAAAACTACAAAAACAAATTATCCTTTCACTATGTCATATCTGAAATTAATCTAACTATCATCACCAAAAATACAAATTCAAATATCACAAGACTTTCAACCTAATTTGAAATAACCGCATCTACTAACAAATCTACATCAAGATTAAAGATAAATCAACATTTAGAACCTAACCTGAGTCGATTCATCACAAAAAACATGCTAAACTCTTCGTAAACCTCAGATTTCGTCCTTCGAACATCCGTCAACTGCTTCACCTGAAAAGTAATAATCACAAAAGAACATGGTAAGATATCTACTAACAAATCTACATCAAGATTAAAGATAAATCAACATTTAGAACCTAACCTGAGTCGATTCATCACAAAACACATGAAAAAATCCTTCGTAAACCTCAGATTTCGTCCTTCGAACATCCGTCAACCGCTTCACCTGAAAAGTAACAATCACAGAAGAACATGGTAAGATATCTACTAACAAATCTACATCAAGATTAAAGATAAAGCAACTTATCAGAACATCAAACGGATCCCTTGTTCAAATCTGTGGATCCCTTGCCAGATAAAACGGATCCCTTGTTCAAATCTGTGGATCCCTTGCCAGAACATCTCATGAAACCCTTGATCTGCTCATCAAACGGATCTGGTGATAGATTCAAACGGATCTGGTGATAGATCTCATGAAACCCTAGATCGCCGAGAAGAGAGAAAAGAGAGAGAGAAGAGAGAGAAGAAGATCTGATGTTGTTTTGTGAGATGTGTGAGCATTGAGAGAGAAAGCATATGGTGATCCGTGTGAAGTCAAATGGACGGTCCCGATGTTGATCCGTGTGAGAAAGTAGTATAGATGGACGGCCGATGTATACCCTTGTAAAGGGTAAAAGGGTTTGTGTTTTCTTGTGCCTTAACAGTTGTACATTGTGCATTCAGTGTTTTTTCAACACCTTGTTCAATTACCATCTTGTCCTTCTAATATCCTTATTAAAGTAGTATAGATATATACTAGCCGTTTACCCGCGCGATGCGGCGGGAAACATATCACTTAGGTTGGTGAGTTTAGGGCTATGTACGGGGCGGTTCGGTTTTGAGCCATAACCAAAACCAAATTCGCGATGCAATGGAAAACACAACACGTGTTAGCAATTCTAAGGGTGTGCATGAGAAGTTTCAGTTCAGTTGGGTCATAGCTAAAATCTAAACTTTCGGTTAAGGTACCTCAAAACCGGTCATGGGGATTTAGAGAGTTTTAAAAGGATGTAAACAAACCGAACTGCGCCAAGCCAACAAAAGCACAACCATAAGCTCATAACTAATCAAACCATCCGTTCATGTCTGTTAAATCGATTGAGAGTCTCGGGTCATCAGACGATCTGCTGGTAGATTAAGTGTTGTGCTTCATTTGTTTCAGTTTATTTTTTGTATACAAGTTGAAGATTTTAGTAAGTTTTGAATCTCTGATTACCAAAAATCGACAATATGCCATGGCAAGGTTACAATTCTGAAGATGCAGTACTCATTAGCGAGCACTTAGTATATGAAGATATTTTTCAGATGCAGTACACACGTTCAGTTGATTATAATCAGAAGCATACAAGTTTGGTTTGTTTATCAGTTAGTATCATTATTGTTTCATTCGATCCAAGTTCAATCACGTATTGGTGTATCAGGTGTGATGAATACCATCATCCATGTCCACATATACCGTCTTCATCTAATTTTTTATCTTGTATAGGTGGTGCATCTAGATGTTCTGTTATCAACACATGTAGATGATCAACCACTTGTTGGCCGAAAAATCACTGAACTTCTCTTACCTTCTTATTTCCCCAATCCCCACAACCATAACTTCAGATGAAGCATGTAATCATTGTGTGAGTGGGGGACACTTATAAAATGATCACTTGCTGGTGCAAGATTTTGTCACATAGTCTGCTGACATGGTTCAGATTACTTATGCAGCCAAGTTATTAAACATAGACCTCACAGGTTCCATAAAATCTATCTCACTTGCTAATTTCAGTTGAAGAACATCTAGTGTCTAGATATGGATCACTTGTTCTTTCTGCATCAAAACTATAGTTATTTCTGGGGCCACTCTCAAATTATAATAGCTCAAAATATATAATCGTTAAAATTAAGTCACTACTATAAAATCTTGTTTTGTGTTTGTTTTTGTTCACTCAGTCTAGTCGGCTTCCAATCCGACAATTTCAACCTGATCCAGCTTTGATCAGCATAATTTCTTGAAAATAACAAATAACCACAAAGATTAACAAAATAATGTACATTATAATTCGGACTAAATACATAGTTTTACCAACTAATATTCAAAATAAAAAACCAAATGAAGTACATAACTGTCCTATATTTACCTTCACAAATAACAAATCAAGACGTTGCGCCTTTGTCACAGATTTTAGTAAAACTAAAATGGAGGATTCTGGTAGGCTTTGTCGCAGATTTTAGTTTTAGTTTGAATAAATTTTCTGGTCAGGTGAATGGAATGCCAAATTGCGGATCACAAAGATTCTCTTCAAGATCTAACGGCTTTCTAAGTAGGACTTTACCTCAAACAGAGATTCTCTTCAAGAGCACATCACTTGGCATGCTTAAAGAGCCATTTTTAAGCATGTCAATTGCCGTGCTCTTAAACAAAATCTCTGTTTGAGGTAATGTTGAAGCCGTTAGATTTTACTATCACCCGATCAGTTTACCAGATCGGGTGACAGTAAAAGTTCAACGGCTTTTTAAGTAGGACTTTACCCTTAAACAAGGATTCTCTTCAAGAACACAGGAATCGGCATGCTTAAAAATCCCTTAAAAATACTAAACAGCCATTGTGTGGCGGTAAGCGGCGACGTGTTAGCAAAGGCACCCAAATACTCAAACTATTACAACCTGGAAAAATACAGTAGCAGCAATAACACTTACAAAAACCTTATTCTTCAAATGCTGAAGGGAACCTTTACGAGAGCTAACAATCAACCCCTTAGAGTCCACCAGCCATATCTTCTTACGAGCCTCTTCAACGGGAATACTTGTCTATAAAAGTTAAAACAAAATGTTAAGAAAAACAGCAAATATTATTGCATGTGATAGTACTAAAAGGTAAACTTCAACATAAAAATGTTACCTTTGTTGATATTTCAAGAGCTATAAGCTCTGCAATACCAGTCCCTGCCTGAAATACAAAGATGCATATTACCTAAGGTATCCGTATGATTACACAAAATATTGTAACAAAAATTGTAATATAATATCTTACTTCCCTAGCACCAAGGAACAAGAACGTGTAATCAGCCAAGCTACCGCCAAGTAATTTCAGTGATGCAACAAGACCAGCAAGAAGCACCGATGTTGTCCCCTGTATATCGTCAATGAAAACCAAATGAATGGTTCTGTATTTGGCCAACAGCTCAAATGCATTGTGGTTAGCAAAGTCTTCAAACTGCAAATGTTTGACAGCACCAACACAAGAGTTCATGTAAAGATGAGCTTATGAGTTATGACTCTTTATCTTTTAGAAGATGTATGAATTATTACCTGCACGAGGACTTTTTCACCATAGTTTTGATTGACTGCAGACATGAACTCTTCAAGCAAGTCAGAATATTCCTGCATAAACAATAGATGTTAAAGCTTTTCTCTATATAAAAAAAAGATGATAAAAGTAACAATAAATCTATATAACTTTAATGACCCTAATTTAGTTTAACAGTCTCGATGTACCTTTCTGGTGGCCCTCTTTTGTCTAAGACCAATATAGAACTCATCGTCTAGTAGCTTCTGATTGTTCGTCCCCACATCAATGGTAACATGCAAGCACTACATAGCAAGTTAAAGACCATATTTAGATTTACATGGATCGGTTTTAAAACTGCTTCCAGTTTTAAACTGAGTACAAAATTTGAAAGAACAGTTTATTTAATATGGCTTACCGCAGAAGGCCCAACTCCTCCAAGTGTGCAGTATATAACGCAAGTTTCCCAACTGGAATTCCCATACCCAGTACGAATTTAAAGAGTTCCATTATTGGACAACAATATATTACATCGGACAGAACTTCTATGACATCGATGAAACGTAATCAAAAAAGTTAAGAAGATTAGCTTATTGTACCTGACACCCAAGATCTCCCAATCCTAAGATACGCTCACCACAATAACTTGAATATTCATCTCAGGCCAGTTCCTGAGTACCTCAAGATAACTAACTAAATAATATATATGATCTTACGTACAAAAATAAATAAATAGTTATAAAGATAACTATATGTACACAAATAAAATAATTGAATGATTAATAAGTAATAAACAAGTTGAGCCTGAGCAAAGCTCAAAAGAATATTCACGAACCAAGCTTGAGCTCTATTAAGTTAACCGAGCAAAGCTCAAGTTTATTTATAGTTACGCCCCATTAAAAAATGTTAAAAAATGTTCAAGGTAAGATGATTTTATATGGACCTGAAGGTCCAGAAGCAAGAAATATTTGCACTAAATGTTTAAGAAATGAAGAAACACATGGTGATCTAGGAGGATGCTTATCCAATCGAGTAGCATGACCTCATTATCTTTCTCGAGGCGGGCAAGATCATAGGCCCGTTGCCCGTGACAAGTTCTAAAAGTGTCACACCATAACCAAAAACATCGGTTTTTTCAGAAGATCTGCCAGTGGACAGATACTCTGGGGCAATGTGTCTAATCGTACCACGAAACGCTGTTGTAACATGAGTATCTTTATACTCCATGAGTTTAGCCAACCCAAAGTCTCCCACAACCGCTTCAAATTCATCATCCAGCAGTATATTTGCAGCTTTCACATCACGGTGAATGATCTTCGGGTCACTCTGTTCATGCAAATAAGCTAGACCCCTTGCGGCACCGAGAGCAATTCGTTCTCTCGTCAGCCAATCAAGTACTGGTTGTGTAGCGCGCCGTTCTAAGGTAATTAACCATTTAAACTTCAGTTATATACTTATATAAGATGAATCTATGATAACATTTGACCAAAAAAAAGTCAAAGATAGTGAAAATACCTCATAGACATGAAGCAACGCTACCATTGACCATGTAGGGATAAACGAGCAATCGTTCAGTTGGTGTCATGCAAAATCCTTTCAACCGAAGTAGATTTCGATACACCGCCATACTGATCATTTCAACCTCAGTTTGAAACTGCAACTCACCGCCATGAGTTCGTTCCTCTTTGAGTCTTTTTACCGCCACCAGACCACCATCAGCTAACCGCCCTTTATAAACTTTGCCAAATCCACCACTCCCAAGAACGTTCTTGCTACTAAAACTGTTGGTTGCGACTTGTAGTTCACGTAGAGAAAACCTCTTTAGTTGTCCCAAATGAACTGTGGGGTCCTCCTCAGCTGCACATATCAGAGAATTAATATAAGTGAGCAGAAAACAATTATTAAGGAACCAAAATAAGACGATTATCTTTGTTCAATTAACAAACCTGGTACATCAAAGAAATGATCTTGTGCCTTTGTGCGCCGCCACCAAGCAATTACAATTAAGGGGACCAGGAAAAGGAGGGCGGCACCCGTAGCTGCTCCAATGGCAATAGGCGTGGTGGCACTGCTTCCAGCTGAAATCATAGTAGCATATACAATTAGAAGGCAATTACTTAACAAATTAATCTGTCTAACATATAGTTATTCTAACAAATAGTAACAACAGCAATGAAAAATACCCAAATTAGGTGGAGCCGGAGTTTGTGGACCAATCACAGGAAATGTCAAATTGGGATTATTTGTGTAACTGAAAGAACAAAATTTTGTAGTTAACATCATACAGGAAGATCTGGTGTTGATCAATTTGTCCGACAGGTTGCGCCAGGTGCTTCGATGGGCTCTTGGTTCAGTTGAGATTTTCATGAGCCAACATTGCCCCCTCTGGTACGCGTGGGCCGGGAAGCTGAAAACGCTCCAGAGGCTCGCGTACATTAACACAATCGTTTACCCTTTTACTCCGATCCCGTTGCTTGCTTATCCCGTTTGCCACAGCCTGAACAACATACAAAAGTTTCAAATGCAAAAAATAAAGCAAAAAGGAAGACTTCTTATATATGTTTGGTTATTTTTAACATTAAATTGTCTAAATGGAAGCTTAAAATGCACACCTTTGCAAGCAATGTCTTGCCTGTTCCCGGTTCTCCGTAAAGTATAACGCCCTTTGGAGGTTTAATACCGATGTCTTCATATAACTCAGGGTGAGTTAAAGGAAGCTCAACTGCCTCCTTGATTTCACCTGCTATAAGAGACGAATAGAGTTTAGGTATGTAAAAATTCGGATCTAATCAGAAACAGCTAGCATCAAATCATCATAAAACCTAAAACTTCAAATCCATCTATTCTGATGTTGGTTCTAGCTTCCATAATATCTGAAAATATATCATCCGTAAGTGCACCTTTTAACTACATACGGTTGATTACAACAGACAAACAAACACCCTAATTAGCAGTTCAAACAAATATAAGTATTTTATCCAATTCATTAGACCAAATCCTGTTTTATAACAGTTAAATAATTCAAATAGATTACTAATTGTAGGAGAAAGGTCTTCAATGGCATTATCAGAAGTAAAACTCAAAACAAGAGAGCTTTTACCAAATCCTAAATCCCCAATCACCAACAGCTTGAATAAGTAATCCAAATCCGAACCTGAAGACTAATCCATTTGCATAACATAATCAACCACGAACCCTAGAAACCAAAATTGATGTCGTAGTGTTTCATAACCCCAAATATAAAGCATAAAATAGAACTAATGGTGAAAAAGAATACCTGTATATGCGAATTAAGCAAAAAACTGATGGATGTGAATTAAAATTCCAGATCTGGGTCGATGAATAGCAGAGAGGAATCGAACACAGCTAGGGTTTTGAAAGGAATCAAACGCAGTTAGGAGGAGAGGAGGCTGATAATGATTTCGTGATGTGGTAACCTAATTAGATTGACAGAAATCAATCGCTAGGCTTTACATAAATTGCCATGTTTCGTTTAGGGTTTAATCCAAATCTTCAATTCATAGGGATTGGAATACAAATCGAATGAAAAGAGGATGGTCGTTGCTGATGCCACCGCCAGAGGTAGCCGGGAACCACCTTTCTTTCTTTCTCCTGCACTTTCTCTCTCTTTCTGGTTCTCATTCTCAGTTTCTCTCTCTCCAAATGAAAAAGGCACTAAAATGATGCTTTGGCCGCCCAAATGAGATGAGCGGGATTTCAAAAGTTAAATGAAAAACTTTGGCCGCCCAAATGAGATGAGCCGGATTCCTGTTAAAAGAAGTTTTCAACACATTTATGCTTTAAAGGTTGTATAATATGCTTAAAATGGTTGTACAATGGCAAATGACCATTCTTGTCCTTCCTATATGCTTATTAAAGTAGTATAGATATATATATAGGGTTAGGTTAACGTACAAATGCCCTTATCGTACATTACGTACGCGATCATCTCAACCGTCCAATCTTCATCCCAAATTGAAATCGCATGTTGGTTTTTTGTAACAAATTCGCATGTTGGTTTTTTAACATGCGATTTCATTAAAAATTACCACATGCGAAATTGTTACAAAAAACCAACATGCGATTTCATCAAAATTATCACATGCGAAATTGTTACAAAAAACCAACATGCGATTTCATCAAAATTATCACATGCGATTTCATCTATGTTATTTTATAACATGCAATTTCACTATATCGTACGTATTGTATGTTAAGGGATATTGTATTTTACACTTTCACTATATATATATATATACACATATATATATATATATATATATCCAAAACAATTGCAAAATATGATATTTTCCGAGTGTAAGAATGACATTAATACTTTCAAGTTTTCATCATTACCAGGTGTACACTAATAAGAAACGATTAGAGGATATACATATGTCACACCCCCAAAATCCACCTGCGGAGTACTACCGCTTGGAGGAGTGACTGACCAGGATCCAGCCACCAATCATATTGAACAAGCATATAAATAGTTATAAAGATCTAACCAATACAATTGGTGTTCAAACAGTTCAATTGTTTTCAAGTTTAACATGGCACGCAGCTATCCATGTCCCACAACGACTCTCCTCCGTGCAAGCTCCAGCTAAGTACCTATGGTCCTGCAAAGCATGTAGTAACGAGTCAACAACAAGTTGAGTGAGTTCACGGTTGGGTGTTCGTTTTAAGTTGTTTCGAAAACAGTTTCCTTTATCTGGCATCCTGCCGTGGGGGTTACCCCATAGTTAAAAACGTGACTTGTTCATTCCCGATTACTCTGGCATTCCAGCCGTGGGGCTACCCCGTGTTAGTTATCTGGCATTTCGGCCGTGGGGGCTACCCCATGTATACACTAGACTCGTTACCATATCGACTGCTAACTGTAGTCATGTTTATGTGCCCTGAAACTGTCAATGTCTATCATCATTGACGTGCCCCAGATCCATTAGTTCACGCCCGTCCTCTACGGCACGGTGTGAGGTTTGTCAGACCTAAATAGCGCTATCTAACTAATGACCCGCTCGCCATTGGCCAGGCGATTAAGTCGATATAAGAGGAGGGACTTCGTGATAGAGTTTTGGTCTAGTACGAGTTATCTGTCCGTGAGGACGAGGAATTACATTCCTTAACCATTGTTGTCCTACCCAAGGAGGACGAGGAATCTACGTTCCTTAACCCCATTCCCAACCCAGGGAATCCCATGCTTTGTAGAGGGTGTGAACTCACCTTGGTTTGCTCGGCAGATACACAGAAAAGTCAATCAAGTTGTAAGTGGTCAACTACGTCCTAACATAGATACCATTCGAGTCAGGTCTATATCCAAGGAGTGCACGTATGTTCTACACGTATTGTACACAAGTAACAATCATGGCATACATATCTAGCATGGCAGTTCAACAACAGTTCGTAAAAGGTTCCATAGTAACGTTCATGTGATAACCAAAGTCTAAGTGTGACCCAAACAGTTGGTCTCGTAATAGCACGCAAGCCCAAAACACGCATTCAACAGTAACACAAGAAGCCCATAAGTCCGGCCCAAATACCTAAGCCCGTAATAATGTGAAAGTCCAAATAGCTTATACATGTGCGTGGTCTCGAGTCGAGACTGTGCGGTCTCTAGTCGAGACTGTGCGGTCTCGAGTGTAGCTTACAAGATCTCGAGTCGCAATCTGAGGAGGTCTCGGGTCATGCAGGTATTGGTTTCGAGTCGAAATCGGACTCGCAAGCATAGTCTCGAGTCATGCTGTTTGTGTGCATATAATGTGTGGTCTCGAGTCGAGACTAGAGGTTCTCGACTCGCAACCTGTGTCGCAACCATAGCTCTCGAGTTGTTATCCTGTGGTCTCGAGTCGAGACAGGTGGTCCCGACAGGAACATCTGCTGACTTCCGACATTGTACTAAACCAATAGAATTTCATGATCATGATATGGTGTACTAGCCAATAACAATGCATTAACATGTTTCCTTGTCTAAACCTCAATAAAAATAGATCAAACATCCAGATTTCAAACATTCAACACATGTTCATATGATATTCATGTTGTTCATCTTTTAGGGTTCTTAACATTTTATTCAAACAAACCTTAATCAAACAAAATTATGAACAACAAATCATCAACACTTAATCATATAACCGGATCTTTGTTCTTGATTACTAGCATGCACCCTATTATGTCAACATGATGAATCATCCTAATCGTGAACCTACCATAGCCGATTACAAGCATTCGGTTTCTATTCACCAATCAATCCAACTTGTATTAACACCCAAACCCTTCGGATCCAAACCCAAGTAAAGCCGATAACACTCATTCATAGTCAAGCATATATTACACATCTTAACATAACAATGCATTATCCTATAATCATCATCAACATAACATGGAAACTTGTGAACCGATTACTTGAACACCAACTCATCATGTCTTGCTTACAATTTAATGTAAAAATCATATAAATCAAGACACCATTTGACAAAACAACAAATCATAACTCACTAACCGGTTCGAGAAGTATTAGTGAAGGATGAAGCTTCACTTGGTGTGCACAAGCTAGTCCGAAGCCTTTGTTGTCACCGGTTTGATCCAAGAATGAGGGAAGGAGGATGTTGAGACTTAGGGTTTTAGTGAGAGAGAGGGAGAGTGTGTGTGGGTTGCCCAAAAATTGCAAGGTTGGTTATCATCAAAGGTTATATACTAGTTCAAGTTGATGCACCCTAATGGGTTTTGGATGGATTAAATGGCCCAACCGGCCCAACCGGTTACACTATTCACTCGAGACCACATGGTCTCGAGTCGGGTTCTTGTGTCTCGGGTCGCATACATACCAACATACATATAAACATAACATATAAT
Source organism: Helianthus annuus (assembly GCF_002127325.2). Classification (NCBI taxonomy): domain Eukaryota; kingdom Viridiplantae; phylum Streptophyta; class Magnoliopsida; order Asterales; family Asteraceae; genus Helianthus; species Helianthus annuus. Next base: position 126,798,511 of record NC_035444.2, on the reverse strand, counting down.
CATATAGGATGTTCACATAAATCATTAATCACACAACATGTCAACTAGTTACATAACGTTCAACATGTTACAACGAAAGGTTCTAAATTTCGAGTTGTCACATCATCCCCAAGTTGAAAGAAATTTCGTCCCGAAATTTGGTAAGCACTCACTGAGGAAGCTAGTTAAGTTGTATGGTTTTCCTGGTTTTCCTGGGGTGTCACATCCTCCCCCCGTTGATCTGGAATTTCGTCCCGAAATTCCGTAGCTTCAGCCTCAGTAGTGGTTGTACTGTTTGCGAACAGTTGGGGATACTTTTGTTTCATCTGATCTTCGCGCTCCCAGGTGAACTCTGGGCCGCGACGTGAGTTCCAACGAACTCGAACGAGAGGTATTCTAGTGCTTTTGAGGACCTTAACATCCTGGTCCGTGATTTCGACTGGTTCCTCGACGAATCGTAACTGCTCGTCGATAGTGAGTTCCTTCAGAGGAACTATGTGGGTCTCATCTGACAGACACTTCTTCAGATTTGACACATGGAAAACGTTGTGAACTGCACTGAGTTCTGCTGGTAAGTTCAGTCTGTAGGCCACCTTGCCTATTTTCTCGATGATTTCGAAAGGTCCAACGTATCGTGGGTTAAGTTTGCCTCGTTTACCAAAACGAGCCACACCCTTCCAGGGTGAAACTTTGAGTAGTACCCGCTCCCCAACCTGGAGCTCTAGTGGTTTCCTGCCCTTATCGGCGTAGACTTTCTGACGGTCACGAGCGGCCACCATGCGTTGTCGTATTTGAGCAATCCGTTCAGTAGTGTCCACCACATGTTCCGGACCAGTGATTTGACTATCCCCCACCTCTGCCCAACAAAGAGGTGACCGGCATTTACGTCCGTACAATGCCTCAAACGGAGCAGCTTTAATGCTGGTGTGGTAGCTGTTATTGTACGAGAATTCCACAAGTGGTAGATGCTTTTCCTAGCTGTTGCCAAAGTCGATTACACATGCACGAAGCATGTCTTCTAATGTCTGAATAGTGCGCTCGGACTGCCCGTCCGTCTGAGGGTGATACGCTGTGCTCATATCTAAACGTGAGCCAAAGGATTTGTGCATTGCTTGCCACAGCTCTGAAGTAAAACGTGCATCTCGATCGGAGATAATAGAGGTGGGCACCCCGTGCCTCGAAACAACTTCCTTGAGGTATATTTCCGCTAGAGTGGAGAATTTATCCGTTTCCTTAATCGCCAAGAAGTGTGCGGATTTTGTGAGTCGATCCACGATCACCCAAATAGTATCGTTTCCGCGCTGGGATCTAGGCAAGCCAGTAACAAAATCCATGGAAATTTGCTCCCATTTCCATTGGGGTATCTCTGGTTGTTGAAGTAAACCTGAGGGCTTCTGGTATTCTGTCTTGACTCTCGCACAAGTCAAACACTTGCTGACGTAAGTTGCTACGTGGGCCTTCATGCTAGGCCACCAATACGTAGTTTTAATATCGTGGTACATCTTATCCGAACCAGGGTGTACCGAGTAGCGGGACTTGTGTGCCTCATCCATCACAAGTTCCCGTAGGTTGCCATAGAGTGGAACCCAAATGCGTCCTGTTACGTAGTAAGCACCTTCTTCCTTCTGTTCTAAGCGTTGTCTTGACCCGCGTAGGGCTTCAACCCTGACGTTTTCTGGTTTCAGTGCTTCTATCTGAGCAGCTCGTATTTGGGAAGGAAGACTAGAATGGATCGTGAGTTGTAAAGCTCTCACGCGCTTAGGCGCAGTGTCCTTTCGACTGAGGGCGTCTGCCACGACATTGGCCTTGCCCGGGTGATACCTGATGGAGCACTCGTAGTCATTCAGTAGTTCGACCCACCGTCGTTGTCGCTGTGACAACCCTCACAAAACCAGGTATCCGTACGACTTAATTAACTATTAATTGTTGCCTAATTACTGTGCTTAACTGAGATTTCTGATAAACTGCTACTTGATTGTTGATACTTGTACATATCTGCATCATACTTTGATTTTTCCGTCACTACATTATTTACTTACTGAACTCTAGTGACAAACATGATGCACAAAAGCACAGTAGCATTTGGACGGATAACCTATTGAACATGCTGATATAGCCAGCATCAGGCAGACACTGCCTCTAAAGGCCTGAATGAGCCAGAAATATTTTACTGCACCCATAGTGTGTGTAGGGATACAGGGGTTGTTAAACTGCGTCTCTAGGAATAAGATACAGAGATTGGATGTGCCTAAAACGTACTCTAAGCACAAAACACAGCATTTTTATCAACACACTAGCTTCTAGCTAATTAATAAAGTGCCAAAACATGGGGAAATATTCCTGACACTTTGCAGAATAAATTGTGTCGCTAAAAATATTATTACGACGCTTAAAGGATTACTTAAGCACTTTAACGGATTACTATCCAACCGAACAACCGGACTATACCCGGAACATAAAAATATTGCCCGAAATATTATTAGTCTTTTTCTGAGCCAGTTAGGGTCCCTGATTACCCTAACACCCGCCTTATAACGCATCATATAACTAACGGGGTTAATCCCTAAAGATAACCGACTTAACATAACTGAACTCTAACCGTATGATTGGAAACGAACCGGATGTCCTTTCCCCCTAAAGGGATCGGCCAACCAAGGGGACAAGGGGAGTACAACTTTTGATTTTTATATTGCATATGTCGGATATCAAGAAGACATAAGAACCGATGGACGAAGAACACAACTTTGTCTATAAAATCCAAGCTAAACACATTAGAGACTTCACATCCATTTCACCAACATCACTCTCTCTCTCTTGCTCTCCCTCTCTCTCGGCCGTAACCCACCCCCACCACACCTCCATTGCCGGCTTTTGGTTCATCCATTCCAAGCTTATACAAGTGTCGAGGATCACGTATAAGGAAGCTTGAAGCAAGCGGAAGTTGAAGGACCTCGTTTCTTTGCTTTTATCCACGCCATTTTCGCCAAAGATCTTCCCTAGCCCCGAGCTAGAGGTATAACGTTTAAAACTCGCTCTTGAACGTATCTAAAGTGGTTAATATGATTTTTAACGGTTAAAAGTCGGAATCATGCGTTTTGAATCTTTAAAGGCTACTAAAACTCGAATATTGTTGGCTAAAAGCTCATAACATGTGTAAAAGTCGTAGTATTCGAATATGTTGGTTGTTGAGGCCCGATCTACGATGTGATGGCTCTTATCATCGTTTAACCCGACTTTGTTAAGATCACGAATCTTGACATACGCTTGTTTCTATCGGTACAAGGGTTAAAAGGTGAAACTCCACCACACGAGAAACATGAACTTGTGTAAAAGTATTTTGACTTGTAAAATAGTATTTAAAACGAGCCGATCTACGTATGTACAAGTGGTAAATTTGTAGAACCAAGTGTCGAGAAAAATCATGTTTTTAAAAGTTGGATGACATGTTAATGAATATGATTTTTACAAACGACAAGTGTATAAACACTTGTGAAACGAAAGATCCGACAAAATAACAATTTTTACAAAAGTTGTCGGGAAGTTGTAAAGAATGATTTGTTCCAAAAACGGGGTTTTTGCAAGACTAAACTATTTTATACATAGATCCACTAAATATAAGGTGATCTACACTATGATTTTCGGAAAAAACTACAAGTTCATGTAATAATGTGATTTTACATACTAGTCTACAAGATTGATGTGTTAAAACTGGTTTGAAGTATCGAAACTTGACTGGTTGATTAAAGAAATTGTTGAAGTGATTTTGTAAAAGAAAATGATACGCTTGAAAGCGTGGCCACCTCCAGTTACAGGGGAAACTCTGGCGAAATTTTTCTAAAATCTAGCACTTAGAATTATTTACAAGTGTTAAACTATTTTGAGATGTTTTCAAAATACTTTTCGCCATGACTTTATTTATTAAATAATCGGAGGTGGGATTTTCACAAAAACTAAACGTGATAAATATTTATTCGATAAATATATTTTTCACCACACTGTTTATGATTATTTTGTGAAAATATATAAATATTATTTTTAGAGTAAACATAATATTTACAAACTGTAACGAACCCAAAATAATACCAACGCCTACACGACAAACATATAAGTTACAACGGTAATTATTATTACCACTAAATCGCCAAAACGTAACTTACGCCTTATCCGGAAATATTCATAAATGCGGATATTGTCAACGTGTTATTTTGGAAAGTATTATACGAAGAGAAAATATATTATTTTTGAGAAAAATAATTACATTTGGGAATGAGAAATAAAATATATTAAGTGAGACTTAATATTATAAACGCACATGTATTAATTCCCCCACCCTTGGGAAGGAGATTAACTACCAAATATATACAAGGAACGGTTGTCTAACTGTTTCCCGAAAATTAAACTATGAAGCTAAAGCACGGCCATCCGTCTAATAGAATTAGCACATGTAGGTCGTTGCACAGCTTTCGGACTTTTGGAGTGCTTGACTTAGCGACGCACTGACAGTGAGTTCATGTCCCCCTTTTCTCTTAACTGTTTTTCAGTTTTCTAAACTGCGGGGGTGAAATACATGTTACAATGATTATGAATATGTTTATACATGGTATGATTAGCGTAAGGAGGTTTGTTACTTAGATCATGTGAGTGGGTAGGCGGAAACTTGAGGCCATTAATCCTCATAGTAGGACCGAGGGACAGGAGCGGTAGATCTATCTGGGTGTAGCGAGCCCAGCCCCAGGTCCAGCTGAACGGACCTCGGGGTGACTTAGTGCCCGACGCATAAATCCGCTAGGTTTGAGTCTTCCTACTTGCACTTCACACATATCAATGGCCTTGCAAACCATTGGTGATCTCTTTTTCCTTATTTGCTACATACCAGGTTTTTGATAAAGATAAAGGTTTATATACTCACTTTCGCATGAACTCGCTCAACATTATTGTTGATTTTTCAACTTACATGTATTTCAGGAAATTAATGATCTGGCGCGGTATGGCTTGTTTTCCGCTGCATAAGTCACCAGGGTCATCCAAGGTTCGGGGAATGTGACTCTTTCCTGGACAAGTCACAATCCTTGAATCATGTTTATGTTATGTTTGGGTTTGTAATGTTTAGACAAGTTTATGGTTGTTAGGTTGTTAACCCGTTAAGACAATGTTATGGTATTTTTATTTTAATGGATGATCTTGCATATTTTTAATTCATATAGCTTTGTTATGATTAAGCTATGGTATTAAGAAGTCACACCAAATTAACCACGCTTCCGCAAAGCCAGGGTGTGACAGCTTGGTATCAGAGCTCTGATCATAGCGAACTAGGATTCCTTCTCGAGTCTAGACTATGATCACTAGGGCTCTCACGAAAACATTTTTACTGCATACCACTTAAGTCCAGATCCAAAACGTTTTTATAAACAAATGTTGAGCATATTTTATTTATTATTTTTAGGCTCAGTCTGGGAGGCTGAGGCTCGGTCTGGGAGACTGAGGCTCGGTCTGGGAGACTGAGGCTCGGTCTGGGAGGCCGAGGCTCGATCTAATGGATCGAGGTAGTTGTCTAGTGGGACTAGGGAGTCAGTCTGGGAGGCTGGGAGAATTTGCTAGTGGGACTAGGGAGTCAGTCTGGGAGGCTGGGAAAGTTTGCTAGTGGGACTAGGGAGTCAGTCTGGGAGGCTGGGAAAGTTGGCTAGTGGGACTAGGAAGGACAGTCTGGGAGGCTGGGAGGCTAGTGGGACTAGGAGGATTATGTGATTATTACTTGGTAACTTGTGTGATTACCTGATTTACTGATTTTTGTGTATGCTTGTGTTTATGTTACAGACCCATGGACTCACCAGCCACGGGTGATTCAGATACCACCGGACCTTTACCCGTAGTATCGGACGACATTGTGTCTTCAGAGCACGAGGTGCATACCTCCGATTTCACCAGCACCGATGATGATGACTTCCAGCCCTCCGCTCTGCCCGACGGCGCTGATGAGCATATCGATGACCCACCTGCTGAGTATCTTCCCTTGGTAGCGATTCCAGCTCCCATACCCCTTGCTTCTTATCCAGCATACGACTTGCTACCCGACGCCGAGGCTGACGGCGACATTGATCTCTTTGAGGACGAGCCTTACGAGGATGAGATTCCTGATGCAGCCCCTCTTCCCGCTGGCGATCTTTTGATGATTGCTGGTGCTCCTGTTGAGGACTCGCCCGCCCATTCGCCAGTCCCAGACTCCTTTGAGTCTGTGGCATCTGTACCGTCTCACGAGGTGAGCACGCAGCATTTTGTGCATGACTCGGACCCCGATCAGGCATCTTCTGCCGCACCCATCCCGAGCTTTGTGTTCGAGCACGACGACATTGAGGATTCTGATCCCGTTTTTCCCCCAGGATTTGATCCTGACCGCGATATTGAGTATATTCCTATGGACCAGCATATGGAGGACCCGGTTGATCCCGTTGATCCTATCGATCCCTTTGATCCGGAGTTTGATTTTGACATGGCTTTTGATGACCCAGAGCCTGCCTTGGCCCCAGAGCAGGCAGCTGCTCTCGATCCTGTGCATGAGCATGACCTGGTACATGCTGACGTTCCTGTTGAGCCCGTTTTGGCTGACCCACCTGTTGGTGATGTTCCTTTGATAGCTGATGATCCTGTTATTGATCCACCTTTTGTTGATCCCCCTTTGATTGCTGATATCCCTGTTGACCACCCAGTTGAGCATGTTGCACCCGTTGATCCTGTCATTGCTCCATTTGACCCTGTACCCCTCGAGCCCGAGCACGCTCTGTTTGCTGAGCATATGGATCCACCCGATGAGGAGGCTCAGCACGGTTGGATACCTGCTGACGAGGATGTTCCACCATTTCCACCACATCACACTGATGCACATCATACTGATTTTTCATTTCAGATCCCACCGTTTGTACCTCCAGCGGGGCCTGGAGAGGGCTCTTCAGCCCACCCTTTTGGGCACATACCGATGCCTATGCCTTTCATGTCCCAGATGACATCTGTTCCATCTTCTGTTTCACCTGTTCATGTAGCACCATTCGATCCCACCAGCACGCCACTGCTTTGGTCATCTTCCTCTCCGATGCCACCCACTGATCCATATCATCCATTCCATATGGGGCATACCATAGAGGACGTCTTGATGTCCTTTGTCCATCAGCATGAGTCCCATACACAGCGACTCCAGGAGCTCGAGAGAGCTCAGCTATCACTAGGTCCATATCATGGTCAGACATCCTCATCTTTTCAGCCTTTTCGATCATTACCCCCGGACTTTGCTGGCCCGCTTTCGACTGTAGAGCAGCAGATCGCTTCTGTTATTCACACTCAGCAGGCGATGGAGGAGGACTGGCTTCATCTACGCCGCTTACTCTACACTCACTTTCCCCCTCCTCCACCCCCATCCGCATAGAGCTCATCGGTGCTATAGAGGTAGACGTTGGTGAGACGACAGCGATTGTGACTGCACAGCCTTTTGGAGTCCATCTGATGATTTCTGACTTTTTTTGATACTTATTTGATGTACCTGGTGTATGTGATACTGATATGATATAGTTTTGTACAGGGGTAATGTAGCCCCTATTTGGTTGATGGTTGTATGACACACTTACTACACTTTATGGTCTCGATATATGTAGCAATCGCGGTATTCTCACCATATCTGATGCACTTGATTTCATATTTATATTTTTGTGACATGGGATGTTGGGACATGGGATGTTGTATATATAATACTTGTGACATGGGATGTTGGGACATGGGATGTTGTGTGTATAATGATTATAACATGGGATGTTGTGTATGATATATTGATAACATGAGATGTTATGTGCTATTACTATTACTATAATCGTATGCTTACTATGGCCTGACCAACGTACACATCTTTAGAAGATGGCGCCAAGACGTCAGCCAGAGCCGATGCCTACCACTCATGAAGAACTACAGCAAGTTATCGCTAACGCCATTGCTCAATATGCTGCCTCTCAAGGAGGACCAAGCGGAAGTAGCTCAAACATTAACGGCAACCAAAATCCTCCTCATGGGTGCACCTATAAACAATTCTTGGACTGCAAGCCCATAAACTTCGATGGCACAGGTGGTGCTGTTGCTTTCGTCCGCTGGGCTGAGAAAACCGAGTCCGTACTTCGCATGAGCAAATGCGCGCTGGATCAACAAGTCACTTACATCTCAGGGCTATTTGTGGATGGAGCCCTATCCTGGTGGAATCTACAGGTCCAGACCCTTGGCGAAGCTGCGGCTTACGCACTGACCTGGACTGAATTGAAAGAACTCATGCGTAAAAAGTACTGTTCTCGCGCTGAAATCCAGAGGTTAGAGACCGAATTCTGGCACCTGAAGATGGAAGGTCCCAAGATAGCTGAGTATGTTCAGAGGTTCCACGATTTGTCGCATGTGGTACCCTACATGGTTACGCCTGAATTCAAGAGGATTGAACGCTTCATTTGGGGATTGGCCCCTCAAATAATCAGCATGGTGACTTCTTCCAAACCTGCGACAATCACTGAAGCCATTGATTTGAGTGTGGCTCTCACCGAAGAGGCAATTCGGTTGAACAAGTTTGATGAAGGCGAGCCGAAGAAGAAAGAGACTCACGTGGAGTCGTCAGGTGGAAACAAGCGAAAATTTTCGAATTTCAAGCAGGGCACCGGGATGGTGGTTAAGAAAGGGGAATCGAACGCGCCAGCGCCAGATACAGCTGGTAGTAAAAAGAAAGGGAAGGGATACATGGGTGCACAACCCAAGTGCAACTCATGCCAACGACATCACTCTGGTCGTTGCAGCCTAAGAGTTTGTGAATCATGTGGGAAGACTGGTCATACGAAGGATTTTTGTTGAGCTAGTGCTGGCCGGGGAGGCCAGGGAGGGTCTGGGAATAGGAATAACCGTGGTGGTAATGGGAACCGCCCACAAGGAAACCAGGGAGGAGATGGGAACCGTGCCAATAATGCTAACCAAGCGGGCGCCATGAATCGGAACCAGAGAAACCATCAAGCTGGAAACAATGGTGGAAACGGGCAGAGGCCCGGATGTTTCAACTGTGGAGATCAAGGGCATTACAAGAGGAATTGCCCAGAATTAAACCAGGCACGCGGAAGAGTTTTTAACATGGAAGCCAGGGAAGTGCGCCAGGATCCCAATGTTGTCACTGGTACGTTCCCTGTAAACCAACGCTATGCATCCGTTTTGTTTGATACTGGTGCCGATTATAGCTTCCTATCGCTAGAATTTAGAAACATGCTTGGTTTAGCCGCTAGTAAGTTAGATATTCCATACTCGATCGAATTAGCGAATGGGAAGTTAGTAGAAGCTAACGAGGTGATTCGAGGTTGCGTAATCGAACTGGGAGAGCGTGAGTTTGCTCTCGATCTACTACCAGTCCAGTTAGGAAGCTTCGATGTGGTAGTAGGAATGGATTGGTTATCGAGTAACAAAGCAGAGATAGTTTGTCACGAGAAGATAATTCGTATTCCGACCAATGATGGTGAGACCATTGTTGTTCATGGGGAGAAGCGTGAGACGCCGTTAAGGATGATTAGCTGCCTGAAAGCGAGAAAGTGTTTGCAGAAAGGATGTGTTGCTTTTCTGGCACACATTGTGGATAAAAAGGCTGCTGAGTCGAAGAACGAAGACATCCCTGTCGTGAGGGAATACCCAGAAGTCTTTCCAGAAGACTTGCCTGGCTTGCCACCTCAAAGGCAAGTGGAGTTTCGCATTGACTTAGTTCCAGGCGCCGCGCGTGTGGCTAAGGCACCCTACAGACTTGCTCCGTCTGAGATGCAAGAACTGTCGACACAACTTCAAGAGTTGTTAGACAAGGGTTTTATCCGACCAAGCTTCTCGCCTTGGGGAGCTCCAGTTTTGTTTGTGAAGAAGAAGGACGGTAGTTTCCGTATGTGCATTGACTACAGAGAGTTGAACAAGCTGACGATCAAGAATAGGTATCCCCTGCCAAGAATCGATGATCTGTTCGACCAGCTTCAAGGTTCAAGCTTCTATTCAAAGATCGATCTTCGATCTGGATACCATCAGCTACGGATACAGGAGGAGAGTATCCCGAAGACAGCCTTCAGAACTCGATATGGACACTACGAGTTCCTCGTTATGCCGTTTGGGTTGACAAACGCACCTGCAGTGTTCATGGATTTGATGAACCGAGTTTGTAAGCCATACCTGGATAAGTTTGTGATTGTATTCATCGACGACATTTTGATTTATTCGAAGACAAAGGCTGAGCACGAGCAGCATCTTAGAGCCATTCTGGAGCTGCTAAAGAAGGAACAGCTGTACGCCAAATTCTCTAAGTGTGAGTTTTGGCTAAGAGAAGTGCAATTCCTTGGGCACGTGGTGAATGGAGATGGAATCCACGTGGATCCCACCAAGATCGAGGCGATCAAAGATTGGGAAACGCCAAAGACACCAACTGAGATTCGGCAATTCTTGGGTTTGGCTGGCTATTATCGAAGGTTCATCGAGAACTTTTCAAAGATCGCTCAACCGTTGACACTCCTCACACAGAAGGATAAGAAGTTTGATTGGGGAATCAAACAGGATGAAGCGTTTCAGATATTGAAAGATAAGCTTTGCAACGCGCCAATCTTAGCTCTACCAGAAGGCACTGACGATTTCGTGGTATACTGCGACGCATCGCGTCAAGGATTGGGTTGTGTGTTGATGCAACGTCAAAAGGTTATCGCCTACGCATCACGCCAACTGAAAGTGCACGAAAAGAACTATACCACGCATGATTTGGAGCTAGGCGCAGTGGTTTTTTGCCTTGAAGATCTGGAGACACTACCTTTACGGTACAAAGTGCACAATCTTCACAGATCACAAGAGCCTCCAGCATATATTCAATCAGAAGGAGTTGAATATGAGGCAAAGGCGATGGGTCGAGTTGTTGAACGATTACGACTGCGAGATCAAGTATCATCCGGGGAAGGCGAATGTGGTCGCCGATGCCCTAAGTCGAAAAGAGAGGATCAAGCCCATAAGGGTTAGGGCTATGGAAATGATAATTCAAACCGACCTTTCCTCACGCGTTCGTGCAGCACAGAAGGAAGCTCTCAAGGAGGGAAACCTTGAGGAAGAATATCTCCGTGGGATGGAGAAGATTTTGGTGCCAAACAGGGAAGGAACGTTGTGTTTTGAGAAAAGGATTTGGGTTCCTCTGTTTGGCGGTTTAAGAGAGGTTATCTTTGATGAAGCTCACAAGTCGCGGTACTCTATCCACCCTGGAGCGGATAAGATGTACCAAGATCTTAAAGATTATTACTGATGGCCTAGGATGAAAGGCGATGTTGCTATTTACGTGAGCAAATGTTTAACTTGCACCAAAGTTAAGGCGGAATACCAGAAGCCTTCGGGACTTCTGCAGCAACCAAAAATTCCCCAGTGGAAGTGGGAAGAAATCTCCATGGATTTTATTACGAAGTTGCCAAGAACGCCAAAAGGCCATGACACTATCTGGGTGATAGTGGATCGATTGACGAAGTCAGCACACTTCTTGCCTATCCGCGAGAAGGATCATACAAGCAAATTGGCTGAAATCTACATGAGAGAGATTGTTACACGCCATGGAGTACCTCTCTCGATTATTTCTGATAGAGACGGGAGGTTCGTATCGAGGATATGGCAATCCTTCCAGGAAGCTTTTGGCTCAAAGCTGAATATGAGCACAGCTTTTCACCCGCAGACCGACGGTCAAAGCAAGCAGACGATTCAGACATTGGAGGACATGCTGAGAGCATGTGTTATGGATTTAGGCGGTAGCTGGGATAAGCATTTACCCCTGGTTGAATTTTCATACAACAAAAGCTACCACACCAGTATTGGTGCCGCGCCATTCGAAGCTTTATATGGGCGCAAGTGCAGGTCGCCGCTCTGTTGGTCTGACGCAGGTGATAGACAATTGGTAGGTCCCGATGTAGTTCAGGAAACTACAGATAAGATCGCGCAAATCCGAGATCGCATTAGTGTGGCTCGTGACCGTCAGAAGACCTACGCAGATCTGAAAAGGAAACCTCAAGAGTTTGAGGTTGGGGATATGGCTTTGTTGAAGGTATCTCCCTGGAAGGGTGTGGCACGCTTTGGGAAGCGTGGGAAGTTGAATCCGCGCTACATTGGCCCTTTCAAGGTTTTGGAAAGAATTGGGACCGTAGCATACAAGTTGGATCTACCTGCCGAACTGAATAATGTTCACGATACATTTCATGTATCTAATCTGAAGAGAAGTCCAACTCAAGTTAACGTTGCCATTCCTACCGACGAAATTCATATTGATGACACACTCTATTTCGTTGAAAAACCTGTCGAGGTCACGGATTGGAAAGTGAACAAGACCCGTCGGAGTAGTGTCAAGCTCGTCAAGGTTCGCTGGAATGCTAGACATGGTCCTGAGTTCACCTGGGAGCGTGAAGACCGAATGAAGGAGAAATACCCCCACTTATTTCCTGAGAACCCTGCTTCTACAAGCAGAATTTAAAATTTCGGGACGAAATTTATTTAACGGGGGGAGAATGTGACAACCCTCACAAAACCAGGTATCCGTACGACTTAATTAACTATTAATTGTTGCCTAATTACTGTGCTTAACTGAGATTTCTGATAAACTGCTACTTGATTGTTGATACTTGTACATATCTGCATCATACTTTGATTTTTCCGTCACTACATTATTTACTTACTGAACTCTAGTGACAAACATGATGCACAAAAGCACAGTAGCATCAGGCAGACACTGCCTCTAAAGGCCTGAATGAGCCAGAAATATTTTACTGCACCCATAGTGTGTGTAGGGATACAGGGGTTGTTAAACTGCGTCTCTAGGAATAAGATACAGAGATTGGATGTTCCTAAAACGTACTCTAAGCACAAAACACAGCATTTTTATCAACACACTAGCTTCTAGCTAATTAATAAAGTGCCAAAACATGGGGAAATATTCCTGACACTTTGCAGAATAAATTGTGTCGCTAAAAATATTATTTACGACGCTTAAAGGATCACTTAAGCACTTTAACGGATTACTATCCAACCGAACAACCGGACTATACCCGGAACATAAAAATATTGCCAGAAATATTATTAGTCTTTTTCTGAGCCAGTTAGGGTCCCTGATTACCCTAACACCCGCCTTATAACGCATCATATAACTAACGGGGTTAATCCCTAAAGATAACCGACTTAACATAACTGAACTCTAACCGTATGATTGGAAACGAACCGGATATCCTTTCCCCCTAAAGGGATCGGCCAACCAAGGGGACAAGGGGAGTACAACTTTTGATTTTTATATTGCATATGTCGGATATCAAGAAGACATAAGAACCGATGGACGAAGAACACAACTTTGTCTATAAAATCCAAGCTAAACACATTAGAGACTTCACATCCATTTCACCAACATCACTCTCTCTCTCTTGCTCTCCCTCTCTCTCGGCCGTAACCCACCCCCACCACACCTCCATTGCCGGCTTTTGGTTCATCCATTCCAAGCTTATACAAGTGTCGAGGATCACGTATAAGGAAGCTTGAAGCAAGCGGAAGTTGAAGGACCTCGTTTCTTTGCTTTTATCCACGCCATTTTCGCCAAAGATCTTCCCTAGCCCCGAGCTAGAGGTATAACGTTTAAAACTCGCTCTTGAACGTATCTAAAGTGGTTAATATGATTTTTAACGGTTAAAAGTCGGAATCATGCGTTTTGAATCTTTAAAGGCTACTAAAACTCGAATATTGTTGGTTAAAAGCTCATAACATGTGTAAAAGTCGTAGTATTCGAATATGTTGGTTGTTGAGGCCCGATCTACGATGTGATGGCTCTTATCATCGTTTAACCTGACTTTGTTAAGATTACGAATCTTGACATACGCTTGTTTCTATCGGTACAAGGGTTAAAAGGTGAAACTCCACCACACGAGAAACATGAACTTGTGTAAAAGTATTTTGACTTGTAAAATAGTATTTAAAACGAGCCGATCTACGTATGTACAAGTGGTAAATTTGTAGAACCAAGTGCCGAGAAAAATCATGTTTTTAAAAGTTGGATGACATGTTAATGAATATGATTTTTACAAACTACAAGTGTATAAACACTTGTGAAACGAAAGATCCGACAAAATAACAATTTTTACAAAAGTTGTCGGGAAGTTGTAAAGAATGATTTGTTCCAAAAACGGGGTTTTTGCAAGACTAAACTATTTTATACATAGATCCACTAAATATAAGGTGATCTACACTATGATTTTCGGAAAAACTACAAGTTCATGTAATAATGTGATTTTACATACTAGTCTACAAGATTGATGTGTTAAAACTGGTTTGAAGTATCGGAACTTGACTGGTTGATTAAAGAAATTGTTGAAGTGATTTTGTAAAAGAAAATGATACGCTTGAAAGCGTGGCCACCTTGGCGAAATTTTTCTAAAATCTAGCACTTAGAATTATTTACAAGTGTTAAACTATTTTGAGATGTTTTCAAAATACTTTTCGCCATGAATTTATTTATTAAATAATCGGAGGTGGGATTTTCACAAAAACTAAACGTGATAAATATTTATTCGATAAATATATTTTTCACCACACTGTTTATGATTATTTTGTGAAAATATATAAATATTATTTTTAGAGTAAACATAATATTTACAAACTGTAACGAACCCAAAATAATACCAACGCCTACACGACAAACATATAAGTTACAACGGTAATTATTATTACCACTAAATCGCCAAAACGTAACTTACGCCTTATCCGGAAATATTCATAAATGCGGATATTGTCAACGTGTTATTTTGGAAAGTATTATACGAAGAGAAAATATATTATTTTTGAGAAAAGTAATTACATTTTGGAATGAGAAATAAAATATATTAAGTGAGACTTAATATTATAAACGCACATGTATTAATTCCCCCACCCTTGGGAAGGAGATTAACTACCAAATATATACAAGGAACGGTTGTCTAACTGTTTCCCGAAAATTAAACTATGAAGCTAAAGCACGGCCATCCGTCTAATAGAATTAGCACATGTAGGTCGTTGTACAGCTTTCGGACTTTTGGAGTGCTTGACTTAGCGACGCACTGACAGTGAGTTCATGTCCCCCTTTTCTCTTAACTGTTTTTCAGTTTTCTAAACTGCGGGGGTGAAATACATGTTACAATGATTATGAATATGTTTATACATGGTATGATTAGCGTAAGGAGGTTTGTTACTTAGATCATGTGAGTGGGTAGGCGGAAACTTGAGGCCATTAATCCTCATAGTAGGACCGAGGGACAGGAGCGGTAGATCTATCTGGGTGTAGCGAGCCCAGCCCCAGGTCCAGCTGAACGGACCTCGGGGTGACTTAGTGTCCGACGCATAAATCCGCTAGGTTTGAGTCTTCCTACTTGCACTTCACACATATCAATGGCCTTGCAAACCATTGGTGATCTCTTTTTCCTTATTTGCTACATACCAGGTTTTTGATAAAGATAAAGGTTTATATACTCACTTTCGCATGAACTCGCTCAACATTATTGTTGATTTTTCAACTTACATGTATTTCAGGAAATTAACGATCTGGCGCGGTATGGCTTGTTTTCCGCTGCATAAGTCACCAGGGTCATCCAAGGTTCGGGGAATGTGACTCTTTCCTGGACAAGTCACAATCCTTGAATCATGTTTATGTTATGTTTGGGTTTGTAATGTTTAGACAAGTTTATGGTTGTTAGGGTGTTAACCCGTTAAGACAATGTTATGGTATTTTTATTTTAATGGATGATCTTGCATATTTTTAATTCATATAGCTTTGTTATGATTAAGCTATGGTATTAAGAAGTCACACCAAATTAACCACGCTTCCGCAAAGCCAGGGTGTGACAGTCGCATATTCAGTTCTTTCTGTTTGAATATGTGCTCTAGGCTCCTGTGGTCGGTGTAGATGGCGCACTTGGTACCGTACAGGTAATGTCGCCATAACTTTAGTGCGAAAATTACAGCTCCCAGCTCTAAATCGTGTGTAGTGTAGTTCTTCTCGTGAACTTTGAGTTGGCATGAGGCGTAGGCTATAACTTTATCTCGTTGCATCAATACACAACCAAGGCCTTGAATCAATGCGTCGCAGTAAACCACAAAATCGTCTGTGCCCTCTGGCAGTGAAAGAATAGGTGCGCTACAAAGTCTATCCTTTAGGTGCTGAAAGGCTAACTCTTGTGCATTTCCCCAGCGATAAACAACGCCTTTCTGCTTTAGCGAGGTGAGAGGCTGCGCGATCTTAGAAAAATCCTTAATGAACCTCCTGTAGTACCCTGCCAATCCCAAAAATTGGAGAATTTCCTTTGGTGTGCGAGGTGCAGGCCAGTTCTTAATAGAGTCTACCTTGGATGGATCAACGTGAATCCCATCCTTGTTTACCACGTGGCCTAGGAAATGGACCTCACGAAGCCAGAAGTCGCATTTCGAGAACTTTGCGTAAAGCTGTTCGGTTCGAAGGAGTTCCAGAATAAGTCGTAGATGCTTCTCGTGTTCCTCCTGACTCTTAGAATAGATCAGGATGTCGTCAATGAAAACTATAACGAATTTGTCCAGGTATGGCTTGCACACTCGGTTCATCAAGTCCATGAAAACCGCGGGTGCGTTTGTCAGCCCAAACGGCATGACCAAAAACTCATAGTGCCCATAACGAGTTCTAAAGGCTGTCTTAGAGACATCCTCTTCTCGAACTCTCAGTTGGTGATATCCCGATCTCAGATCGATCTTTGAATAGTAGCTCGACCCCTGCAACTGGTCGAACAAGTCGTCAATACGTGGTAGAGGATAACGGTTCTTTACAGTCACCTTGTTGAGTTCACGATAGTCGATACACATTCTGAAGGTACCGTCCTTCTTCTTCACAAATAGTACTGGAGCTCCCAAGGGCGATGAGCTAGGACGGATAAAACGCTTATCCAAGAGTTCTTGTAGTTGCGTAGAGAGTTCTTCCAACTCTGATGGAGCTAGACGATAAGGTGGCGAGCTATAGGCGCAGCTCCAGGAGCTAGTTCAATCTGAAACTCGACTTGGCGATGGGGTGGAAGACCAGGTAATTCCTCAGGGAATACCTCAGGATAGTCACATACAACTGGAAAATCTTCTATCTTCTTTTCTTTCTCCGAGGTGTCAGTAACGAGAGCCAAAACGGCAGTGTGGCCCTTTCGCAAGCACTTTTGGGCCTTAAGGAGAGAGATGATGTTCTCAACAGCACTCCTCTTGTCGCCACGAATTATGAGAGGTTCACTACCGGAACCAGGAATACGAACGATCTTCTCGTTGCAAAGGGTCTCTGCTCGGTGTTGGGATAACCAATCCATCCCAATGACAACGTCGAAACTACCCAAGACGATAGGAATAAGGTCAATAGAGAAGGTCTGGTTAGCGAGAATAAGTTTGCACCCTTTGACTACGTGTGAGGCCTCCAAACTCTTACCATTAGCTAGCTCTACAGTGTGCTTGTTGCTCAAGGGTGTTGGAATACGCTTAAGCATTTGACTAACTTCTAGTGACACATAGCTAGTATCGGCACCCGAATCAAATAAAACTGTAACATAAAAGTCGTCGAGAAGGAACTTACCCGTCACCACGTTAGGGTCATTCCTTGCTTCACCTTGGCCAATCACGAACACCTGCCCCCTGGCACCATTGTTGTTGTGGTTCCCATTGTTACCATTCCCCTGGTTGTTGTTATGGTTGTTGTTGTTCTGGTTCTGGTTTAGTTGGGGACAATCTTTCTTGAAGTGGCCTTCAGCTCCACACTGAAAGCACCCTTTGTTGTTACCCTGTTGCTGCCGCTGATTCTGTTGAGCTTGCTGACGATTCTGATTGGCGGGGTATAAGCTCCTGCAATCCTTTGTAGCGTGACCAGGCTTGTTGCACCGATGACAGTTGCTCCTGGTGCATGGCCCACTGTTTTGTAGGTTGCAGCGATTGCATTTGGGGTGATTCCCCTTGTACCCACCATGGCTTTGACCACCAGACGATTGCTGACTGGGGCTCTTGTAGTCATCAGTCTTTCTCTGCTGAGACTGAGATTGCACAGAAGTTGAACCCTTGCTTGGAGCTCCATCCCATTTCCGTTTGTTGTCACTAGAGGTACCAGAAGTAGTTGCAGCACCTATGCGCTTTGGTAACTTGTTCTGCTCCACCGCCTGATCAGTAAGACGGTGAGCCAACTGAACAACCTGCTGGATAGTGGCCAGGTTTGCTGAAGTCACATGACTTTGGATTTCTGGCACCAAGCCCTTGAGATAGAGTTCAATTCGCTTAAATGGAGGGTCCACCATTGTAGGACACAATAAGGCAAGCTCATGCGATCTCTTAGTATACGCCTCAATTTCTGACCCCGTCATCTTGAGGTTGTAGAACTCGTCTTCCAGTTTATGAATGTCATCACGACTGCAGTATTCCTCCCTGATCATTTCCTTGAAAGTTTCCCATGGGGTGGCGTTGGCAGCAACCAACCCCAGCATTTGAACTTGAGCGTTCCACCACGTGAGGGCCAAACCCTCAAGAGTACCGGTAGCATACTTCACCCTGCGCGCTTCAGGGCATTCACACATTTCGAACACAGATTCTAGTTTCTCAAACGAGTGGGGGAGACCTACTGCTCCTTCAGTTCCGCTAAAAGTAGTGGGTCGGCAGTCCATAAAGGTCTTAAAGGTGCACACCGGTGTCTGAGCATGTTGACCTAAGGTAGGTGAAAGAAAGACAGAGTTTAACACAAAGGTTGGTTCACGAGAGTAGGATCCTAAAGATCCTAGAATGAGTTCGGACTGCAGGATATACCTCCTGCGTATGCAGCTGCAAGTGCTGCGGCAACTCGTTCGTTGATCAGAGCCGTCAACTGGGCTTGTGTCATGTTAACGCGTCCAGACATGATCTTCATATCAAGAGTAACACGAGTGAGAGAGGTTCGCGAAAGTACGATGGTAGGATAGAGTAAGCACGCACGTGTTCAAGCAACAGTAGTTATACTAACCAAGCATACCATGAGCAATGTACTATGTAACTTTCAAGTAGGCAATACACATAGATCATATCACCTAGAATGTCGAGCCTTGCATGTGGAGTGAAGCGTCGTTGTGGACCGTTGAGCACTGTACAGGTTATAGTCTGGTTTTAACAAAAACGTTCCTCCTTTATTAAAACCAAGTTCACTATAACCAATGGCTCTGATACCAATCTGTCACACCCCCAAAATCCACCTGCGGAGTACTACCGCTTGGAGGAGTGACTGACCAGGATCCAGCCACCAATCATATTGAACAAGCATATAAATAGTTATAAAGATCTAACCAATACAATTGGTGTTCAAACAAAACATAGTTTAAGTTGCAAGCAGAAGCATAAGTCTTAAAATTTAAACATAAGTTCAATTGTTTTCAAGTTTAACATGGCACGCAGCTATCCATGTCCCACAACGACTCTCCTCCGTGCAAGCTCCAGCTAAGTACCTATGGTCCTGCAAAGCATGTAGTAACGAGTCAACAAGTTGAGTGAGTTCACGGTTGGGTGTTCGTTTTAAGTTGTTTCGAAAACAGTTTCCTTTATCTGGCATCCTGCCGTGGGGGTTACCCCATAGTTAAAAACATGACTTGTTTATTCCCGATTACTCTGGCATTCCAGCCGTGGGGGCTACCCCGTGTTAGTTTTCTGGCATTTCGGCCGTGGGGGCTACCCCAGGTATACACTAGACTCGTTACCATATCGACTGCTGACTGTAGTCATGTTTATGTGCCCTGAAACTGTCAATTTCTATCATCATTGACGTGCCCCAGATCCATTAGTTCACGCCCGTCCTCTGCGGCATGGCGTGAGGTTTGTCAGACCTAAATAACGCTATCTAACTAATGACCCGCTCGCCATTGGCCCGGCGATTAAGTCGATATAAGAGGAGGGACTTCGTGATAGAGTTTTGGTCTAGTACGAGTTATCTGTCCATGAGGACGAGGAATTACATTCCTGAACCATTGCTGTCCTACCCAAGGAGGACGAGGAATCTACGTTCCTTAACCCCATTCCCAACCCAGGGAATCCCATGCTTTGTAGAGGGTGTGAACTCACCTTGGTTTGCTCGGCAGATACACAGAAAAGTCAATCAAGTTGTAAGTGGTCAACTACGTCCTAACATAGATACCATTCGAGTCAGGTCTATATCCAAGTAGTGCACGTATGTTCTACACGTATTGTACACAAGTAACAATCATGGCATACATATCTAGCATGGCAGTTCAACAATAGTTCGTAACAGGTTCCATATTAACGTTCATGTAATAACCAAAGTCTAAGTGTGACCCAAACAGTTGGTCTCGTAATAGCACGCAAGCCCAAAACACGCATTCAACAGTAACACAAGAAGCCCATAAGTCCGGCCCAAATACCTAAGCCCGTAATAATGTGAAAGTCCAAATAGCTTATACATGTGCGTGGTCTCGAGTCGAGACTGTGCGGTCTCTAGTCGAGACTGTGCGGTCTCGAGTGTAGCTTGCAAGATCTCGAGTCGCAATCTGAGGAGGTCTCGGGTCATGCAGGTATTGGTTTCGAGTCGAAATCGGACTCGCAAGCATAGTCTCGAGTCATGCTGTTTGTGTGCATATAATGTGTGGTCTCGAGTCGAGACTAGAGGTTCTCGACTCGCAACCTGTGTTGCAACCGTAGCTCTCGAGTTGTTATCCTGTGGTCTCGAGTCGAGACAGGTGGTCCCGACAGGAACATCTGCTGACTTCCGACATTGTACTAAACCAATAGAATTTCATGATCATGATATGGTGTACTAGCCAATAACAATGCATTAACATGTTTCCTTGTCTAAACCTCAATAAAAATAGATCAAACATCCAGATTTCAAACATTCAACACATGTTCATATGATATTCATGTTGTTCATCTTTTAGGGTTCTTAACATTTTATTCAAACAAACCTTAATTAAACAAAATTATGAACAACAACTCATCAACACTTAATCATATAACCGGATCTTTGTTCTTGATTAATAGCATGCACCCTATTATGTCAACATGATGAATCATCCTAATCGTGAACCTACCATAGCCGATTACAAGCATTCGGTTTCTATTCACCAATCAATCCAACTTGTATTAACACCCAAACCCTTCGGATCCAAACCCAAGTAAAGCCGATAACACTCATTCATAGTCAGGCATATATTACACATCTTAACATAACAATGCATTATCCTATAATCATCATCAACATAACATGGAAACTTGTGAACCGATTACTTGAACACCAACTCATCATGTCTTGCTTACAATTTAATGTAAAAATCATATAAATCAAGACACCATTTGACAAAACAACAAATCATAACTCACTAACCGGTTCGAGAAGTATTAGTGAAGGATGAAGCTTCACTTGGTGTGCACAAGCTAGTCCGAAGCCTTTGTTGTCACCGGTTTGATCCAAGAATGAGGGAAGGAGGATGTTGAGACTTAGGGTTTTAGTGAGAGAGAGGGAGAGTGTGTGTGGGTTGCCCAAAAATGGCAAGGTTGGTTATCATCAAAGGTTATATACTAGTTCAAGTTGATGCACCCTAATGGGTTTTGGATGGATTAAATGGCCCAACCCGCCCAACCGGTTACGCTATTCACTCGAGACCACATGGTCTCGAGTCGGGTTCTTGTGTCTCGGGTCGCATACATACCA
Source organism: Helianthus annuus (assembly GCF_002127325.2). Classification (NCBI taxonomy): domain Eukaryota; kingdom Viridiplantae; phylum Streptophyta; class Magnoliopsida; order Asterales; family Asteraceae; genus Helianthus; species Helianthus annuus. The sequence goes on along the minus strand of NC_035444.2, from coordinate 126,776,823 downwards.
ACATACATATAAGCATAACATATAATCATATAGGATGTTCACATAAATCATTAATCACACAACATGTTAACTAGTTACATAATGTTCAACATGTTACAACGAAAGGTTCTAAATTTCGAGTTGTAACAATATATATATATATACATATATATATATGTGTGTATGTGTGTACCTATCTATGTATATCTTAACATGCTTAGACAATACAAGTTAATATGGTATACGTGCATATGTATAAATTACGTGATATGCGCTCATTGATTGGAAAAGTGTGTGTGTGTGTGTGTCTACGTATACACGGAAGTAAACAAAACGTTCATACCAAGGAACGTGTTTTTGGCGAATAAACATAAATAATACAAAGATATTATGTTTGCAACTTATCAAAGATGGAGAAAATATATTTATGATAAGTAAAGAATAAATATATTTTTTGTTGTGGACAAACTACCGATTTGTGGAAGGATATTTCATGAGATAAAAATAGTATAAATTACGTGATACGTGCTCATTGATTGGAAAAGTGTTTGTATGTGTATGTCTACGTATACACGAAAGTAAACAAAACGTTCATACCAAGGAACGTGTTTTCGGAGAAAATATATTTATGATAAGTAAAGAAAAAATATATTTTTGGTTGTGGACAAACTACCGATTTGTGGAAGGATCTTTCATGAGATAAAAATAGTATATTTTGAGATAATATATATATACACGTATATATATATAGGGAGAAGATCATGCGAGAACCACCTCTTATTGTGAGAACCGCGAGAACCAGTGTGAACACACAAAAAATGCCTAAAAATAGCTAAAAATCACATAAATTTTTTTTTTTTGAATTTTTTAATATTTTTTATAAAAAAATCGCTACTTTTCGAAGCCAAAAAAAAAATTTTTTTTTGGCTTCTAAAAGTAGCGATTTTAACATAAAAAATATTAAAAAATTAAAAAAAAAAATTAGATTTTTTTAGATTTTTTTTAGATTTTTTAAGGTTTTTTGGGGGTTTAGTTTTTAGCATTTTAGCTTGGGGGGGGTGGGGTTTAGGTTTTTGGGGGGTGGGGGAGGGGGGTTTAGGTTTTTTTTTAGGGGGGGGTGGGTTAGGTTTTTTTTAGGTTTTTTTTAGCATTTAGCTTTGGGGGGGGGGGGGGTTAGGTTTTTTTTAGGGGGGAGGGGGTTAGGTTTTTTTTGGGGGGGAGGGGGGTGGGGGGGTTTAGGTTTTTTTTTGTGGGGGGGGGGGGTGGGGGTTAGGTTCTTTTTAGGTTTTTTTAGCTATTTTAGGTTGTGTTCACATTGGTTCTCAAGGTTCTCACAATAAGGGTGGTTCTCGCATGAGCCCCTCCCTATATATATATATACACGTATATATATATACGTATATATATATATATATATACACATATATATACATATATATATATATATATGTCTATATATATATATATATACAACTCGGATCAATCATGTGTCGACAAGGATTCATACAAGGGGCTTGGTCCCGGATACAATACAAACAAAGGTGTGTATATATGTATATGTGTAATAGTATAAATATATAAACATTCAAATAATCACCCACCAACGTGCCATAAAAAACAAGCGTTTTTGAAACGGAAAAACATGTTAAGTCATAACAAGATTGGTGAAAGACTTGTAAAGGAAACACACAGTTAGGCCTTAGTGACTTATTGAATTAGGACACTTGTAGGTAGGAAACAATACATTGAACACTGATTGCAAGCATACGCACGAAACGCAAAATTATGAGTTTCACATCACCTTCTAAACGTTTTTACTTCGAAAAATTTGGGGAGATACATGTTTGCTCAAATGGTAAATGAAATCAACTAGATCATTTGTGTGTGCATAAGTTGTAGTTATTACTCTCGGGGAGAACCCACAGGGGATATAAATTTAAGTAGCCATTAGCCACATACAGACCGAGGAACAATTAGATAGATCTATTGAGTATTGGCAAGCTCCATTCCTAGTCCCCGAGTCCCTATGGAGGTGCTTTTGAGTCCCTAGTCGTGTGTCACTAGAATTTAGTGGCACAATGCGGTAGAACGATGTCAAGGTTATGTTACTTGCTTATGGAAACACATACATTAATGTCCTAGCTAAACACTGATTGATCAACAAATTTTATATACACTATGCAAACCGGTTTATTCGAATGTTTTAAAGATTCATTTGTATCAAGAAAACCCGTGAACTCACTGAAATTATGTTGACATTTTATAAATATGTATTTTAGGAAAGTAAGTTGCCATGCATGATTGGAGGTCAAGATTAGGATGTTGGGATTGAACCCTAACAGAGGAACAGATAATGTAAAGCCAAAACCGGATCCCATCAGTGGACACTTAATAAGCAGCAGTTTACTCTAATCTCTCCCCTTGACAGTGGTTATCTAACAACTGATAATCTTAAGTGCTGCTCAACTACAACAACTGATAAACCAAACTCTGATGATTACCTAACAACTGCTGAAGACAAACTCTGTTGCTCTATCTACTGCTGTTTCCTAAGTGCTGCTGAAGACTCAAGCACTGCCCTCTCAAAGACTGATCACCTTTGAAGAAAGCACTGAAGACTCAACATCTGTGCTAAGGCTACAACAGTGGAACATGAAGCAATAGTTTTCCTTATGTTTTGTATGTTAGTAAATGTCAGACGTTACATAACAGTAGTTTGTATAGGACAGTATTTGTAGTTTGTTAGGTCGTTAGATGTCACTATCATGGTGACGTCAGCTGAAGTATATCAGTAGTTTGGTTTGCCTATAAGTATGACAGTACTCTGTACTGTTACACTTGATCGTTTTGAGTGAGTTCTTCTCCTCAATTCATCCTTTCATCTTGTGCAACCAACTCTGGTGTATCAGGCTGAGGGGGAGTTTAGATTGTAAGCTTTTACTGTAATCATTTGCTTTGTATTTCAATCATCTGACCTCAATAAAAATAGATCAAACATCCAGATTTCAAACATTCAACACATGTTCATATGATATTCATGTTGTTCATCTTTTAGGGTTCTTAACATTTTATTCAAACAAACCTTAATCAAACAAAATTATGAACAACAACTCATCAACACTTAATCATATAACCGGATCTTTGTTCTTGATTAATAGCATGCACCCTATTATGTCAACATGATGAATCATCCTAATCGTGAACCTACCATAGCCGATTACAAGCATTCGGTTTCTATTCACCAATCAATCCAACTTGTATTAACACCCAAACCCTTCGGATCCAAACCCAAGTAAAGCCGATAACACTCATTCATAGTCAGGCATATATTACACATCTTAACATAACAATGCATTATCCTATAATCATCATCAACATAACATGGAAACTTGTGAACCGATTACTTGAACACCAACTCATCATGTCTTGCTTACAATTTAATGTAAAAATCATATAAATCAAGACACCATTTGACAAAACAACAAATCATAACTCACTAACCGGTTCGAGAAGTATTAGTGAAGGATGAAGCTTCACTTGGTGTGCACAAGCTAGTCCGAAGCCTTTGTTGTCACCGGTTTGATCCAAGAATGAGGGAAGGAGGATGTTGAGACTTAGGGTTTTAGTGAGAGAGAGGGAGAGTGTGTGTGGGTTGCCCAAAAATGGCAAGGTTGGTTATCATCAAAGGTTATATACTAGTTCAAGTTGATGCACCCTAATGGGTTTTGGATGGATTAAATGGCCCAACCGGCCCAACCGGTTACACTATTCACTCGAGACCACATGGTCTCGAGTTGGGTTCTTGTGTCTCGGGTCGCATACATACCAACATACATATAAGCATAACATATAATCATATAGGATGTTAACATAAATCATTAATCACACAACATGTTAACTAGTTACATAACGTTCAACATGTTACAACGAAAGGTTCTAAATTTCGAGTTGTCACAATATACATATATATATATACATATATATATATATATATATGTGTGTGTGTGTGTACCTATCTATGTATATCTTAACATGCTTAGACAATACAAGTTAATATGGTATACGTGCATATGTATAAATTACGTGATATGCGCTCATTGATTGGAAAAGTGTGTGTGTGTGTGTGTCTACGTATACACGGAAGTAAACAAAACGTTCATACCAAGGAACGTGTTTTCGGCGAATAAACATAAATAATACAAAGATATTATGTTTGCAACTTATCAAAGATGGAGAAAATATATTTATGATAAGTAAAGAATAAATATATTTTTTGTTGTGGACAAACTACCGATTTGTGGAAGGATATTTCATGAGATAAAAATAGTATAAATTACGTGATACGTGCTCATTGATTGGAAAAGTGTTTGTATGTGTATGTCTACGTATACACGAAAGTAAACAAAACGTTCATACCAAGGAACGTGTTTTCGGCGAATAAACATAAATAATACTAAAGATATTATGTTTGCAACTTATCGAACATAGAGAAAATATATTTATGATAAGTAAAGAAAAAATATATTTTTGGTTGTGGACAAACTACCGATTTGTGGAAGGATCTTTCATGAGATAAAAATAGTATATTTTGAGATAATATATATATACACGTATATATATAGGGAGAAGATCATGCGAGAACCACCTCTTATTGTGAGAACCGCGAGAACCAATGTGAACACACAAAAAATGCCTAAAAATAGCTAAAAATCACACAAAATTTTTTTTTGAATTTTTTAATATTTTTTATAAAAAATCGCTACTTTTCTAAGCCAAAAAAAAAAATTTTTTTTGGCTTCTAAAAGTAGCGATTTTAACATAAAAAATATTAAAAAATTAAAAAAAAAATTAGATTTTTTTTTGAATTTTTTAGATTTTTTTAGATTTTTTAAGGTTTTTTGGGGGTTTAGTTTTTAGCATTTTAGCTTGGGGGGGGGGTTAGGTTTTTGGGGGGTGGGGGAGGGGGGTTTAGGTTTTTTTTTTTTGGGGGGGGTGGGTTAGGTTTTTTTTAGCATTTAGCTTTGGGGGGGGGGGGGTTAGGTTTTTTTTAGGGGGGAGGGGGTTAGGTTTTTTTTGGGGGGAGGGGGTGGGGGGGTTTAGGTTTTTTTTTTTGGGGGGGGGGGGTGGGGGTTAGGTTCTTTTTAGGTTTTTTTAGCTATTTTAGGTTGTGTTCACATTGGTTCTCAAGGTTCTCACAATAAGGGTGGTTCTCGCATGAGCCCCTCCCTATATATATATATATACACGTATATATATATACGTATATATATATATATATATATATATATATATATATATATATATATATATATATATATATATATATATATATATACACACAGCCCCAGGTCCAGCTGAACGGACCTCGGGGTGACTTAGTGTCCGACGCATAAATCCGCTAGGTTTGAGTCTTCCTACTTGCACTTCACACATATCAATGGCCTTGCAAACCATTGGTGATCTCTTTTTCCTTATTTGCTACATACCAGGTTTTTGATAAAGATAAAGGTTTATATACTCACTTTCGCATGAACTCGCTCAACATTATTGTTGATTTTTCAACTTACATGTATTTCAGGAAATTAACGATCTGGCGCGGTATGGCTTGTTTTCCGCAGCATAAGTCACCAGGGTCATCCAAGGTTCGGGGAATGTGACTCTTTCCTGGACAAGTCACAATCCTTGAATCATGTTTATGTTATGTTTGGGTTTGTAATGTTTAGACAAGTTTATGGTTGTTAGGGTGTTAACCCGTTAAGACAATGTTATGGTATTTTTATTTTAATGGATGATCTTGCATATTTTTAATTCATATAGCTTTGTTATGATTAAGCTATGGTATTAAGAAGTCACACCAAATTAACCACGCTTCCGCAAAGCCAGGGTGTGACAGTCGCATATTCAGTTCTTTCTGTTTGAATATGTGCTCTAGGCTCCTGTGGTCGGTGTAGATGGCGCACTTGGTACCGTACAGGTAATGTCGCCATAACTTTAGTGCGAAAATTACAGCTCCCAGCTCTAAATCGTGTGTAGTGTAGTTCTTCTCGTGAACTTTGAGTTGGCATGAGGCGTAGGCTATAACTTTATCTCGTTGCATCAATACACAACCAAGGCCTTGAATCAATGCGTCGCAGTAAACCACAAAATCGTCTGTGCCCTCTGGCAGTGAAAGAATAGGTGCGCTACAAAGTCTATCCTTTAGGTGCTGAAAGGCTAACTCTTGTGCATTTCCCCAGCGATAAACAACGCCTTTCTGCTTTAGCGAGGTGAGAGGCTGCGCGATCTTAGAAAAATCCTTAATGAACCTCCTGTAGTACCCTGCCAATCCCAAAAATTGGAGAATTTCCTTTGGTGTGCGAGGTGCAGGCCAGTTCTTAATAGAGTCTACCTTGGATGGATCAACGTGAATCCCATCCTTGTTTACCACGTGGCCTAGGAAATGGACCTCACGAAGCCAGAAGTCGCATTTCGAGAACTTTGCGTAAAGCTGTTCGGTTCGAAGGAGTTCCAGAATAAGTCGTAGATGCTTCTCGTGTTCCTCCTGACTCTTAGAATAGATCAGGATGTCGTCGATGAAGACTATAACGAATTTGTCCAGGTATGGCTTGCACACTCGGTTCATCAAGTCCATGAAAACCGCGGGTGCGTTTGTCAGCCCAAACGGCATGACCAAAAACTCATAGTGCCCATAACGAGTTCTAAAGGCTGTCTTAGAGACATCCTCTTCTCGAACTCTCAGTTGGTGATATCCCGATCTCAGATCGATCTTTGAATAGTAGCTCGACCCCTGCAACTGGTCGAACAAGTCGTCAATACGTGGTAGAGGATAACGGTTCTTTACAGTCACCTTGTTGAGTTCACGATAGTCGATACACATTCTGAAGGTACCGTCCTTCTTCTTCTTCTTCACAAATAGTACTGGAGCTCCCAAGGGCGATGAGCTAGGACGGATAAAACGCTTATCCAAGAGTTCTTGTAGTTGCGTAGAGAGTTCTTCCAACTCTGATGGAGCTAGACGATAAGGTGCGCGAGCTATAGGCGCAGCTCCAGGAGCTAGTTCAATCTGAAACTCGACTTGGCGATGGGGTGGAAGACCAGGTAATTCCTCAGGGAATACCTCAGGATAGTCACATACAACTGGAAAATCTTCTATCTTCTTTTCTTTCTCCGAGGTGTCAGTAACGAGAGCCAAAACGGCAGTGTGGCCCTTTCGCAAGCACTTTTGGGCCTTAAGGAGAGAGATGATGTTCTCAACAGCACTCCTCTTGTCGCCACGAATTATGAGAGGTTCACTACCGGAACCAGGAATACGAACGATCTTCTCGTTGCAAAGGATCTCTGCTCGGTGTTGGGATAACCAATCCATCCCAATGACAACGTCGAAACTACCCAAGACGATAGGAATAAGGTCAATAGAGAAGGTCTGGTTAGCGAGAATAAGTTTGCACCCTTTGACTACGTGTGAGGCCTCCAAACTCTTACCATTAGCTAGCTCTACAGTGTGCTTGTTGCTCAAGGGTGTTGGAATACGCTTAAGCATTTGACTAACTTCTAGTGACACATAGCTAGTATCGGCACCCGAATCAAATAAAACTGTAACATAAAAGTCGTCGAGAAGGAACTTACCCGTCACCACGTTAGGGTCATTCCTTGCTTCACCTTGGCCAATCACGAACACCTGCCCCCTGGCACCATTGTTGTTGTGGTTCCCATTGTTACCATTCCCCTGGTTGTTGTTATGGTTGTTGTTGTTCTGGTTCTGGTTTAGTTGGGGACAATCTTTCTTGAAGTGGCCTTCAGCTCCACACTGAAAGCACCCTTTGTTGTTACCCTGTTGCTGCCGCTGATTCTGTTGAGCTTGCTGACGATTCTGATTGGCGGGGTATAAGCTCCTGCAATCCTTTGTAGCGTGACCAGGCTTGTTGCACCGATGACAGTTGCTCCTGGTGCATGGCCCACTGTTTTGTAGGTTGCAGCGATTGCATTTGGGGTGATTCCCCTTGTACCCACCATGGCTTTGACCACCAGACGATTGCTGACTGGGGCTCTTGTAGTCATCAGTCTTTCTCTGCTGAGACTGAGATTGCACAGAAGTTGAACCCTTGCTTGGAGCTCCATCCCATTTCCGTTTGTTGTCACTAGAGGTACCAGAAGTAGTTGCAGCACCTATGCGCTTTGGTAACTTGTTCTGCTCCACCGCCTGATCAGTAAGACGGTGAGCCAACTGAACAACCTGCTGGATAGTGGCCAGGTTTGCTGAAGTCACATGACTTTGGATTTCTGGCACCAAGCCCTTGAGATAGAGTTCAATTCGCTTAAATGGAGGGTCCACCATTGTAGGACACAATAAGGCAAGCTCATGCGATCTCTTAGTATACGCCTCAATTTCTGACCCCGTCATCTTGAGGTTGTAGAACTCGTCTTCCAGTTTATGAATGTCATCACGACTGCAGTATTCCTCCCTGATCATTTCCTTGAAAGTTTCCCATGGGGTGGCGTTGGCAGCAACCAACCCCAGCATTTGAACTTGAGCGTTCCACCACGTGAGGGCCAAACCCTCAAGAGTACCGGTAGCATACTTCACCCTGCGCGCTTTAGGGCATTCACACATTTCGAACACAGATTCTAGTTTCTCAAACGAGTGGGGGAGACCTACTGGTCCTTCAGTTCCGCTAAAAGTAGTGGGTCGGCAGTCCATAAAGGTCTTAAAGGTGCACACCGGTGTCTGAGCATGTTGACCTAAGGTAGGTGAAAGAAAGACAGAGTTTAACACAAAGGTTGGTTCACGAGAGTAGGATCCTAAAGATCCTAGAATGAGTTCGGACTGCAGGATATACCTCCTGCGTATGCAGCTGCAAGTGCTGCGGCAACTCGTTCGTTGATCAGAGCCGTCAACTGGGCTTGTGTCATGTTAACGCGTCCAGACATGATCTTCATATCAAGAGTAACACGAGTGAGAGAGGTTCGCGAAAGTACGATGGTAGGATAGAGTAAGCACGCACGTGTTCAAGCAACAGTAGTTATACTAACCAAGCATACCATGAGCAATGTACTATGTAACTTTCAAGTAGGCAATACACATAGATCATATCACCTAGAATGTCAAGCCTTGCATGTGGAGTGAAGCGTCGTTGTGGACCGTTGAGCACTGTACAGGTTATAGTCTGGTTTTAACAAAAACGTTCCTCCTTTATTAAAACCAAGTTCACTATAACCAATGGCTCTGATACCAATCTGTCACACCCCCAAAATCCACCTGCGGAGTACTACCGCTTGGAGGAGTGACTGACCAGGATCCAGCCACCAATCATATTGAACAAGCATATAAATAGTTATAAAGATCTAACCAATACAATTGGTGTTCAAACAAAACATAGTTTAAGTTGCAAGCGGAAGCATAAGTCTTAAAATTTAAACATAAGTTCAATTGTTTTCAAGTTTAACATGGCACGCAGCTATCCATGTCCCACAACGACTCTCCTCCGTGCAAGCTCCAGCTAAGTACCTATGGTCCTGCAAAGCATGTAGTAACGAGTCAACAACAAGTTGAGTGAGTTCACGGTTGGGTGTTCGTTTTAAGTTGTTTCAAAAACAGTTTCCTTTATCTGGCATCCTGCCGTGGGGGTTACCCCATAGTTAAAAACATGACTTGTTTATTCCCGATTACTCTGGCATTCCAGCCATGGGGGCTACCCCGTGTTAGTTATCTGGCATTTCGGCCGTGGGGGCTACCCCATGTATACACTAGACTCGTTACCATATCGACTGCTGACTGTAGTCATGTTTATGTGCCCTGAAACTGTCAATTTCTATCATCATTGACGTGCCCCAGATCCATTAGTTCACGCCCGTCCTCTGCGGCATGGCGTGAGGTTTGTCAGACCTAAATAACGCTATCTAACTAATGACCCGCTCGCCATTGGCCCGGCGATTAAGTCGATATAAGAGAAGGGACTTCGTGATAGACTTTTGGTCTAGTACGAGTTATCTGTCCGTGAGGACGAGGAATTACATTCCTGAACCATTGCTGTCCTACCCAAGGAGGACGAGGAATCTACGTTCCTTAACCCCATTCCCAACCCAGGGAATCCCATGCTTTGTAGAGGGTGTGAACTCACCTTGGTTTGCTCGGCAGATACACAGAAAAGTCAATCAAGTTGAAAGTGGTCAACTACGTCCTAACATAGATACCATTCGAGTCATGTCTATATCCAAGTAGTGCACGTATGTTCTACACGTATTGTACACAAGTAACAATCATGGCATACATATCTAGCATGGCAGTTCAACAACAGTTCGTAACAGGTTCCATATTAACGTTCATGTAATAACCAAAGTCTAAGTGTGACCCAAACAGTTGGTCTCGTAATAGCACGCAAGCCCAAAACACGCATTCAACAGTAACACAAGAAGCCCATAAGTCCGGCCCAAATACCTATGCCCGTAATAATGTGAAAGTCCAAATAGCTTATACATGTGCGTGGTCTCGAGTCGAGACTGTGCGGTCTCTAGTCGAGACTGTGCGGTCTCTAGTCGAGACTGTGCGGTCTCGAGTGTAGCTTATAAGATCTCGAGTCGCAATCTGAGGAGGTCTCGGGTCATGCAGGTATTGGTTTCGAGTCGAAATCGGACTCGCAAGCATAGTCTCGAGTCATGCTGTTTGTGTGCATATAATGTGTGGTCTCGAGTCGAGACTAGAGGTTCTCGACTCGCAACCTGTGTCGCAACCGTAGCTCTCGAGTTGTTATCCTGTGGTCTCGAGTCGAGACAGCTGGTCCCGACAGGAACATCTGCTGACTTCCGACATTGTACTAAACCAATAGAATTTCATGATCATGATATGGTGTACTAGCCAATAACAATGCATTAACATGTTTCCTTGTCTAAACCTCAATAAAAATAGATCAAACATCTAGATTTCAAACATTCAACACATGTTCATATGATATTCATGTTGTTCATCTTTTAGGGTTCTTAACATTTTATTCAAACAAACCTTAATCAAACAAAATTATGAACAACAACTCATCAACACGTAATCATATAACCGGATCTTTGTTCTTGATTAATAGCATGCACCCTATTATGTCAACATGATGAATCATCCTAATCGTGAACCTACCATAGCCGATTACAAGCATTCGGTTTCTATTCACCAATCAATCCAACTTGTATTAACACCCAAACCCTTCGGATCCAAACCCAAGTAAAGCCGATAACACTCATTCATAGTCAGGCATATATTACACATCTTAACATAACAATGCATTATCCTATAATCATCATCAACATAACATGGAAACTTGTGAACCGATTACTTGAACACCAACTCATCATGTCTTGCTTACAATTTAATGTAAAAATCATATAAATCAAGACACCATTTGACAAAACAACAAATCATAACTCACTAACCGGTTCGAGAAGTATTAGTGAAGGATGAAGCTTCACTTGGTGTGCACAAGCTAGTCCGAAGCCTTTGTTGTCACCGGTTTGATCCAAGAATGAGGGAAGGAGGATGTTGAGACTTAGGGTTTTAGTGAGAGAGAGGGAGAGTGTGTGTGGGTTGCCCAAAAATGGCAAGGTTGGTTATCATCAAAGGTTATATACTAGTTCAAGTTGATGCACCCTAATGGGTTTTGGATGGATTAAATGGCCCAACCCGCCCAACCGGTTACGCTATTCACTCGAGACCACATGGTCTCGAGTCGGGTTCTTGTGTCTCGGGTCGCATACATACCAACATACATATAAGCATAACATATAATCATATAGGATGTTCACATAAATCATTAATCACACAACATGTTAACTAGTTACATAACGTTCAACATGTTACAACGAAAGGTTCTAAATTTCGAGTTGTAACAATATATATATATATACATATATATATATATATATGTGTGTGTGTGTACCTATTTATGTATATCTTAACATGCTTAGACAATACAAGTTAATATGGTATATGTGCATATGTATAAATTACGTGATATGCGCTCATTGATTGGAAAAGTGTGTGTGTGTGTGTGTGTGTCTACGTATACACGGAAGTAAACAAAACGTTCATACCAAGGAACGTGTTTTCGGCGAATAAACATAAATAATACAAAGATATTATGTTTTCAACTTATCAAAGATGGAGAAAATATATTTATGATAAGTAAAGAATAAATATATTTTTTGTTGTGGACAAACTACCGATTTGTGGAAGGATATTTCATGAGATAAAAATAGTATAAATTACGTGATACGTGCTCATTGATTGGAAAAGTGTTTGTATGTGTATGTCTACGTATACACGAAAGTAAACAAAACATTCATACCAAGGAACGTGTTTTCGGCGAATAAACATAAATAATACTAAAGATATTATGTTTGCAACTTATCGAACATAGAGAAAATATATTTATGATAAGTAAAGAAAAAATATATTTTTGGTTGTGGACAAACTACCGATTTGTGGAAGGATCTTTCATGAGATAAAAATAGTATATTTTGAGATAATATATATATACACGTATATATATATAGGGAGAAGATCATGCGAGAACCACCTCTTATTGTGAGAACCGCGAGAACCAATGTGAACACACAAAAATGCCTAAAAATAGCTAAAAATCACATAAAATTTTTTTTTTGAATTTTTTAATATTTTTTATAAAAAAATCGCTACTTTTCGAAGCCAAAAAAAAAATTTTTTTTTGGCTTCTAAAAGTAGCGATTTTAACATAAAAAATATTAAAAAATTAAAAAAAAAAATTTAGATTTTTTTAGATTTTTTTTAGATTTTTTAAGGTTTTTTGGGGGTTTAGTTTTTAGCATTTTAGCTTGGGGGGGGGGTGGGGTTTAGGTTTTTGGGGGGTGGGGGAGGGGGGTTTAGGTTTTTTTTTTGGGGGGGGGGGTGGGTTAGGTTTTTTTTAGCATTTAGCTTTGGGGGGGGGGGTTAGGTTTTTTTTAGGGGGGAGGGGGTTAGGTTTTTTTTGGGGGGGAGGGGGGTGGGGGGGGTTTAGGTTTTTTTTTTTTGGGGGGGGGGGTGGGGGTTAGGTTTTCTTTTAGGTTTTTTTAGCTATTTTAGGTTGTGTTCACATTGGTTCTCAAGGTTCTCACAATAAGGGTGGTTCTCGCATGAGCCCCTCCCTATATATATATATACACATATATATACATATATATATATATATGTATATATATATATATATATATATATATATATATACAACTCGGATCAATCATGTGTCGACAAGGATTCATACAAGGGGCTTGGTCCCGGATACAATACAAACAAAGGTGTGTATATATGTATATGTGTAATAGTATAAATATATAAACATTCAAATAATCACCCACCAACGTGCCATAATAAACAAGCGTTTTTGAAACGGAAAAACATGTTAAGTCATAACAAGATTGGTGAAAGACTTGTAAAGGAAACACACAGTTAGGCCTTAGTGACTTATTGAATTAGGACACTTGTAGGTAGGAAACAATACATTGAACACTGATTGCAAGCATACGCACGAAACTCAAAATTATGAGTTTCACATCACCTTCTAAACGTTTTTACTTCGAAAAATTTGGGGAGATACATGTTTGCTCAAATGGTAAATGAAATCAACTAGATCATTTATGTGTGCATAAGTTGTAGTTATTACTCTCGGGGAGAACCCACAGGGGATATAAATTTAAGTAGCCATTAGCCACATACAGATCGAGGAACAATTAGATAGATCTATTGAGTATTGGCAAGCTCCATTCCTAGTCCCCGAGTCCCTATGGAGGTGCTTTTGAGTCCCTAGTCGTGTGTCACTAGAATTTAGTGGCACAATGCGGTAGAACGATGTCAAGGTTATGTTACTTGCTTATGGAAACACATACATTAATGTCCTAGCTAAACACTGATTGATCAACGAATTTTATATACACTATGCAAACCGGTTTATTCGAATGTTTTAAAGATTCATTTGTATCAAGAAAACCCGTGAACTCACTGAAATTATGTTGACATTTTATAAATATGTATTTTAGGAAAGTAAGTTGCCATGCATGATTGGAGGTCAAGATTAGGATGTTGGGATTGAACCCTAACAGAGGAACAGATAATGTAAAGCCAAAACCGGATCCCATCAGTGGACACTTAATAAGCAGCAGTTTACTCTAATCTCTCCCCTTGACAGTGGTTATCTAACAACTGATAATCTTAAGTGCTGCTCAACTACAACAACTGATAAACCAAACTCTGATGATTACCTAACAACTGCTGAAGACAAACTCTGTTGCTCTATCTACTGCTGTTTCCTAAGTGCTGCTGAAGACTCAAGCACTGCCCTCTCAAAGACTGATCACCTTTGAAGAAAGCACTGAAGACTCAACATCTGTGCTAAGGCTACAACAGTGGAACATGAAGCAATAGTTTTCCTTATGTTTTGTATGTTAGTAAATGTCAGACGTTACATAACAGTAGTTTGTATAGGACAGTATTTGTAGTTTGTTAGGTCGTTAGATGTCACTATCATGGTGACGTCAGCTGAAGTATATCAGTAGTTTGGTTTGCCTATAAGTATGACAGTACTCTGTACTGTTACACTTGATCGTTTTGAGTGAGTTCTTCTCCTCAATTCATCCTTTCATCTTGTGCAACCAACTCTGGTGTATCAGGCTGAGGGGGAGTTTAGATTGTAAGCTTTTACTGTAATCATTTGCTTTGTATTTCAATCATCTGACCTCAATAAAAATAGATCAAACATCCAGATTTCAAACATTCAACACATGTTCATATGATATTCATGTTGTTCATCTTTTAGGGTTCTTAACATTTTATTCAAACAAACCTTAATCAAACAAAATTATGAACAACAACTCATCAACACTTAATCATATAACCGGATCTTTGTTCTTGATTAATAGCATGCACCCTATTATGTCAACATGATGAATCATCCTAATCGTGAACCTACCATAGCCGATTACAAGCATTCGGTTTCTATTCACCAATCAATCCAACTTGTATTAACACCCAAACCCTTCGGATCCAAACCCAAGTAAAGCCGATAACACTCATTCATAGTCAGGCATATATTACACATCTTAACATAACAATGCATTATCCTATAATCATCATCAACATAACATGGAAACTTGTGAACCGATTACTTGAACACCAACTCATCATGTCTTGCTTACAATTTAATGTAAAAATCATATAAATCAAGACACCATTTGACAAAACAACAAATCATAACTCACTAACCGGTTCGAGAAGTATTAGTGAAGGATGAAGCTTCACTTGGTGTGCACAAGCTAGTCCGAAGCCTTTGTTGTCACCGGTTTGATCCAAGAATGAGGGAAGGAGGATGTTGAGACTTAGGGTTTTAGTGAGAGAGAGGGAGAGTGTGTGTGGGTTGCCCAAAAATGGCAAGGTTGGTTATCATCAAAGGTTATATACTAGTTCAAGTTGATGCACCCTAATGGGTTTTGGATGGATTAAATGGCCCAACCCGCCCAAGCGGTTACGCTATTCACTCGAGACCACATGGTCTCGAGTCGGGTTCTTGTGTCTCGGGTCGCATACATACCAACATACATATAAGCATAACATATAATCATATAGGATGTTCACATAAATCATTAATCACACAACATGTTAACTAGTTACATAACGTTCAACATGTTACAACGAAAGGTTCTAAATTTCGAGTTGTAACAATATATATATATACATATATATATATATATATATATATATATATATATATATATATATATATATATATATATATATATATATATATATATATATATATATATGTGTGTGTGTGTGTACCTATCTATGTATATCTTAACATGCTTAGACAATACAAGTTAATATGGTATACGTGCATATGTATAAATTACGTGATATGCGCTCATTGATTGGAAAAGTGTGTGTGTGTGTGTCTACGTATACACAGAAGTAAACAAAACGTTCATACCAAGGAACGTGTTTTCGGCGAATAAACATAAATAATACAAAGATATTATGTTTGCAACTGATCAAAGATGGAGAAAATATATTTATGATAAGTAAAGAATAAATATATTTTTTGTTGTGGACAAACTACCGATTTGTGGAAGGATATTTCATGAGATAAAAATAGTATAAATTACGTGATACGTGCTCATTGATTGGAAAAGTGTTTGTATGTGTATGTCTACGTATACACGAAAGTAAACAAAACTGGAAAAGTGTTTGTATGTGTATGTCTACGTATACACGAAAGTAAACAAAACGTTCATACCAAGGAACGTGTTTTCGGCGAATAAACATAAATAATACTAAAGATATTATGTTTGCAACTTATCGAACATAGAGAAAATATATTTATGATAAGTAAAGAAAAAATATATTTTTGGTTGTGGACAAACTACCGATTTGTGGAAGGATCTTTCATGAGATAAAAATAGTATATTTTGAGATAATATGTATATACACGTATATATATATAGGGAGAAGATCATGCGACAACCACCTCTTATTGTGAGAACCGCGAGAACCAATGTGAACACACAAAAAATGCCTAAAAATAGCTAAAAATCACACAACTTTTTTTTTTTGAATTTTTTAATATTTTTTTATAAAAAATCGCTACTTTTCGAAGCCAAAAAAAAATTTTTTTTGGCTTCTAAAAGTAGCGATTTTAACATAAAAAATATTAAAAAATTAAAAAAAAATTTAGATTTTTTTTTGAATTTTTTAGATTTTTTTTAGATTTTTTAAGGTTTTTTGGGGGTTTAGTTTTTAGCATTTTAGCTTGGGGGGGGGGGGGTTTAGGTTTTTGGGGGGTGGGGGAGGGGGTTTAGGTTTTTTTTTTGGGGGGGGGGTGGGTTAGGTTTTTTTTAGCATTTAGCTTTGGGGGGGGGGTTAGGTTTTTTTTTGGGGGGAGGGGGTTAGGTTTTTTTTGGGGGGGAGGGGGGTGGGGGGTTTAGGTTTTTTTTTTGGGGGGGGGTGGGGGTTAGGTTCTTTTTAGGTTTTTTAGCTATTTTAGGTTGTGTTCACATTGGTTCTCAAGGTTCTCACAATAAGGGTGGTTCTCGCATGAGCCCCTCCCTCTATATATATATACACGTATATATATATACGTATATGTATATACATATATATACATATATATATATGTATATATATATATATATATATATATATATATGTATATATATATATATACAACTCGGATCAATCATGTGTCGACAAGGATTCATACAAGGGGCTTGGTCCCGGATACAATACAAACAAAGGTGTGTATATATGTATATGTGTAATAGTATAAATATATAAACATTCAAATAATCACCCACCAACGTGCCATAAAAAACAAGCGTTTTTGAAACGGAAAAACATGTTAAGTCATAACAAGATTGGTGAAAGACTTGTAAAGGAAACACACAGTTAGGCCTTAGTGACTTATTGAATTAGGACACTTGTAGGTAGGAAACATTACATTGAACACTGATTGCAAGCATACGCACGAAACGCAAAATTATGAGTTTCACATCACCTTTTAAACGTTTTTACTTCGAAAAATTTGGGGAGATACATGTTTGCTCAAATGGTAAATGAAATCAACTAGATCATTTATGTGTGCATAAGTTGTAGTTATTACTCTCGGGGAGAACCCACAGGGGATATAAATTTAAGTAGCCATTAGCCACATACAGACCGAGGAACAATTAGATAGATCTATTGAGTATTGGCAAGCTCCATTCCTAGTCCCCGAGTCCCTATGGAGGTGCTTTTGAGTCCCTAGTCGTGTGTCACTAGAATTTAGTGGCACAATGCGGTAGAACGATGTCAAGGTTATGTTACTTGCTTATGGAAACACATACATTAATGTCCTAGCTAAACACTGATTGATCAACGAATTTTATATACACTATGCAAACCGGTTTATTCGAATGTTTTAAAGATTCATTTGTATCAAGAAAACCCGTGAACTCACCGAAATTATGTTGACATTTTATAAATATGTATTTTAGGAAAGTAAGTTGCCATGCATGATTGGAGGTCAAGATTAGGATGTTGGGATTGAACCCTAACAGAGGAACAGATAATGTAAAGCCAAAACCGGATCCCATCAGTGGACACTTAATAAGCAGCAGTTTACTCTAATCTCTCCCCTTGACAGTGGTTATCTAACAACTGATAATCTTAAGTGCTGCTCAACTACAACAACTGATAAACCAAACTCTGATGATTACCTAACAACTGCTGAAGACAAACTCTGTTGCTCTATCTACTGCTGTTTCCTAAGTGCTGCTGAAGACTCAAGCACTGCCCTCTCAAAGACTGATCACCTTTGAAGAAAGCACTGAAGACTCAACATCTGTGCTAAGGCAACAACAGTGGAACATGAAGCAGTAGTTTTCCTTATGTTTTGTATGTTAGTAAATGTCAGACGTTACATAAGAGTAGTTTGTATAGGACAGTATTTGTAGTTTGTTAGGTCGTTAGATGTCACTATCATGGTGACGTCAGCTGAAGTATATCAGTAGTTTGGTTTGCCTATAAGTATGACAGTACTCTGTACTGTTACACTTGATCGTTTTGAGTGAGTTCTTCTCCTCAATTCATCCTTTCATCTTGTGCAACCAACTCTGGGGTATCAGGCTGAGGGGGAGTTTAGATTGTAAGCTTTTACTGTAATCATTTGCTTTGTATTTCAATCATCTGACTCAATGAAAAGCAATTGTTTATCAATCTATACTTTCCTTTGTTTGTGTTTACTTTGTTTGCAACTCATTTCCACTGCACTTATTAGTTTTATGCAAACAAACACGAATTATGACAGCCTCAGATCCTAACAATTGGTATCAGAGCTTGGACAGTCAAATTCGATCTAACAATCAATTTGACATAACAGTTCAGCTCAAAATTCATTGATACTAAGATTGGTTGCATTCAGTTGAAAAACAGAGTAATGAGCAAATCATGATCAAAATGGTTATTCAAAAACTCTGTAAATCAACCAAGATGTCATATGACACACAAATCTCACACAACAAATGTTTTCATACATATGTCACTTATAGTTTTCAGATTTGCAAAATATCTGATAAATTATGAGATCGTTAAATGTTTCAAAATGAATTATAATTGTTGTTTCGATATTTGTGATGTCTTCTTCAATAAACACTAAAGTATGTACCTCAGATCAGCAAAACTTGTGTTCATCTAAAACACCTGCATACTGCTGATATTGAAAAGAGGGAGAAAAACTTTAGTCAAAATCTCTCATGTGTTCTAAGGCAAGTTGAGAACCTTCAAAAGGACCAAATCAATTTTGTCCAAAACACATTGAGAAAATAAGGTGTCAAATCAGTCCTAATCATAAGTAATGTGAGATTTGAAATAAAACATGATCAAACATGGTCAGATCTCTCAAAACATTGCTTCAGAATGATTATGGACAAAGTATGTTCAAAATATAACCTCCTAGTGAGTATTTCTGAACATATGAATAAACGGGGTATAAAGGGAAAAGGAAATTGAACAAAATCTTAAAGTGTGGCTATCTCAAACTTTTGAAATCAAAAGCAAAAGAGTATAAGCATAAAACACTCTTGAGGTTCAAATTAGATCATCAGTGGTCATTGTGCAACTGTGTGCATTCATCAATACAGGAATTGATTCTGGTAACAATAGCATCTTCAGTGATGGTGCTTAAAAGGAATTTACAATCAATTGACAAGGAATTGACCCAAACAATGGTCAAAATAACTTGAGAATGATATGATCATGAATTTACTGGAAAATTGTCGGATCCTTTTGATTATTTTCAAAACTTCCTTTGATTTTTGTTAAGGTGTTTTCCTCTTAAATAAAAACCAGATATATTTTATTCTCTTATGAAATATATTTTGTTCTTTTACTCATTTTTAATAGTAAGATGTTCATCTCTGGTCTGGATGTAATTACCTTGTTTTTGTGTGAAATTACTATCCTTAAAACTGGTCAAAAGGAAATGACATACACACCAAGGTCATGTTAAGCTCAAGTTAGGTTTTCACTGATCATAAATTGATTGTAAATTGACTTAGACTACTGAGATACTCATGCTCTAGTTCAGGTAATTAGACACAAAATGACCAGCTCATGTAGAAATGTCTTCATCATCTAGGATGCTAAACCATTGTCTAAATAATAGACACTTGGCAAAACCTAGAACAAAAATTCCTGTAAACAACTGCTGGCAATTTAATCTTGATAATTTACATCTAAAATGTATTTTGTTAAGAATAGCATTTCAAATGCTCAAACAGATGTTAGATAAGATACTGTGCTTTCACAAAGCAAAATCAAGTTCTACATCTGAACAAGCAGATGCTAACATTTTTGTCAAGAGTTGAAACACTGCTGCACTATCAGTTGTTGAAAAAAAAATAAAAAAATAAAAAAATCTTCATTATTCTACCACTGTTGTATCTAAAATGCTGTTGGGCTTTAACATCTGCTCTCTAAAGTCTGTCCACTGCTAAAGTGTCAACCTCTGCTCTTCAAAAACATTGATGTTTAAAATCATTGTTTCATCCACAGATACATCCACTATTTCATTTTATTACCGTTATAACTACTGATACTTGCTCCATCAGTAGTTGTCAAAACAACTGTCCTCCATTAATTACCATTCCATCAGATGTTTGACACGTGGTCAGTTTTTAGCCTTCAGATCAAAAATAACCGCTGCCACATCAGCAATCACTTTTTCCCTAAATAAAACCCTGATTAAATCCAAACAAAGGATTACACTGTCGAATTGAATTCCAAACATTCTCTTCACAAAACAGTTTCCCTCTCATAACTCCAAAAATCTTCTTCGATATTCATCATCAAAAATGACGAAGCCAAAATCGAAATCAAAAACAAAACCTTCATCATCTTCCTCCAAAACAGCAGAAGCCACTGAAATGGCCGCTGAAACCATGGAGATACGCTACAAAGCTCCACAAAATTATGTGGGTATACTCACAAAACCCACCGATAACCACACATTCGACTCCATCCTTGACATTCTCTCTGCATCAAAGTACAAAACTTTGATAACAGCAGACGCTCCTATTTACCTTGATACCGAGAGAGAGTTCTGGAAAAATGCCACCCTTGAAAAACAAGGGGATATCACCGCCGCCATCAACTCCTCGATACAGGGTAAGAAGGTAAAAATTTCTCCGAAATCCATCTCTGAAACCTTTAAACTCGATGATCTAAATGGAAAAATCTCTTTTACAAAAGACGAGTTGGTAAAGGATTTCATGAACAGGGGTTATGCAGACAACCAAAGGTAGATACCCTACAAAAGGGTTACTTCCCTTCTGCACCCAGATTTTTATTTCACACACTGCTCATGTGTGTTTCAAATAAAACAACGTCCTTCAATGAGATACCAACAAAAATCCAATGCCTGGGGTATGCAATTTTAAACGATAAAAACTTTAACTACTCCTAGGTAATATTTGATGATTTGGTAAAGAACGTTGATAATAAAGCTTTTCTGCTCTTTCCGAGATTTCTAAGCTATTATTTTGAACAAACATTTGTAGAGAAAGAAGCAGAACTGCCCAAACAAGGTGTCTCATTCAAAATAAACTTTTTAACAAAGGAAACTTTTTCAAGAATGATGGCACCAATAAAATTAAAAACAAAAGAGGCAGAGCAGGTTTTAGAAACTGCCACTGACCCTGAAGCAACCACTGCTGAGCCCACTGCTCCAGGTGATGAAAGTAGCACACCCACTGCTTTGAAACCAACACCTGCCACCAAAAAGACCAAAAGAAAAACATCCAGAAAACCCACCAAACCCACACCAAAGGCAACTCTGGAAGATGAGATCCCAGAGTTAATGCCAGTGACAACACAAAAGTCACAAGAAACCACTGCTGCTACTTCCTCACAACAGTTGGAAGAAAGATCTCAACCCCAGCCTAAACTCCTCCTGCATCCTCACAAAAGGGTCAAGTTGTAAGCACAGGGACACCACATTATGAAGCTCTGTATCCACTCGGATCCATCTTCCACAGTCCTGATCCCAAGGACATGTCACTTTCTACCCCCACACCCTCACCAATAATATTACCACAATCAATAATGCCCCTGTTGCATGCAGTTGATATGGCACAGACACAAACCAGTTCCTCTCAATCACCTATTACTGAGAGTATACCTCCACAAGTGACTGGGTCTGATGTGCATACCTCTGCTATCCCAGCAATAGTTGAGGAGGTTACACCCCTTGAGTTACAAGTAACTCTTGGTGGTAGTTCAAGTGGAGCAGCAACTACAACTGATGGATCAACAGATCTTCAGTTGGACAGTTGTTTCATAACTAAGACTCCCTTGAAGGCAATTTCTTCCATGGCAACATCGGTAACCACCAGTGAGTTAAATATAACCACTGGTACCATCAAAGGTTTATCGATTGCTGAAGAAAGAAGTCCCCAGTACCAAGAACAAGGGGCATCAACGGATGATTTTTGGGATTCACTTCCTAAGTCAAACATTGATACAACCACTGCTGGTGGGGATTCAGATGATCCTACTCATGTAGGTGATGATTCAAGATATCAAGAATTGACGGATAGAGTTGAAAAAATTGAAAGTTCAGTTGCTGAAATCAAAGAAATAGTGCAATAGATGTTGAAAGCTCAGAAAGCACAAACTACTGCTCCTCCTGCTCAAGCATTTTCTCCACAAGCATTCGCTGCAAATGAGCTTTGGAATATTTTTCAACCCATGTTAGAACAACAGCAACAAATGGCTGCTAAAAAGCATGATCTTCAAATGCAAATGCTGACCAACATGGTTGAATCTCGGTTCAAAGATACTCAAGCTGATATCAAGGCTATAAAGGCCAGCATTCAACAGAATGCTCAAAGTGAGAAAGCTCCATCTGCCATTTTCTTCATGGATAAACCCCTGGCAGATAATGCCAAAAAGGGGGAGAAAAACAGGTTGAAAAAGAAAGGTATAGAAGATGGAATGCACATTGAACCTGAGAAACCCAAGTCTTCAACAGCTGATACTACAGTAGTTTCAAAAACTGCTGTCAGTAGCCAAACAGCTGCCATCTCATCAACACACACACCTCCAACACACACCATCACAACTACCGTTCCACCATCATTTGTGTCTACAACACAAAAATCCTCATCAAAACCAAAAACCACTAAACCACCATCATCCAAAGCCACACCACCACTGCCTCCTGCCATAAAGCAGAAGACAGCAGATGTTACAACATCTGCTGTAGTGACAACTGTGATTGAAGCACCAGTTGTTTCAACCACCGTTAGTCAATCACAATCCACTGCCATCCAATCTCAAACCACTGATCCACCCAAAACATCATCAGGCTCTTCTTCAAAAAAGAGAAGGGTCTTCATTCCTGATGATGAGTCACCACCACCATCACCACCTTCAAATATCATTTCCCATTCTCTATCCCCTGCTCAAAAGCAGAAGACAACAACTGATACATCAGTAGTTGTAATGACAACAGCAGTTGAGACACCAGTTGTTTCAACCACTGTTAGTCAGACATCCACAACTGCCCTAATTCTTCCTATATCACAACCACAGCACTTTAGCAGAAAAAGAAAGCCAATCACTGCCGAAGTAGGGATACTTGATCCAAATGCTGCAAAGTATCCACTGGAACTAGAAGCCATCAAAGATGAGATGAGGCAGTTTTATACAGAAACAGATCCCTCAAAAAGAAAATTCTCCTCACTCATAGGCTATATAGCTCCATAAGATATAAATGATTATCTCAAGATAAAGGCAAGGCAAGCTAAAGTTAAAGCCAAGGTTGACAGTGAGAAAGAAAGGCTAAGCGAAGAAGGCATTGCGAATAGACTGGAGTTCTACCTTGCAAAGGTTAAGCAGATGGAAGAATATGCACAAGAGCTAGACAAAGAAAAGGCTGATCAAAAGAAGAGATTGAGAGGACAACTTCTAGCCTTCATCATGAAAGAAAAGTTCTATTCTGCTGAAGAATCCCAGTTTAAAGAATGGCCTTTAGTAGCTTTGAAGCATGAGGCTGAAAGGATCCAAAGAATCAAAAATGATCCCTCAAAGAAGAAAACTGCTCCAAACTGGAGTAAGTACAAAAGACTCATTGCTGATCTCACTGCTGAGTATAAAAGAAAGAAGAGGGAGTTGGTGGATGCTAAGATAGGCACTGCTGAAGCCATATCAAAATGGTCTAGGCGACAAACTGATGAAGCTTATGAAAGACTTGAGAAGCAGAGGATGAAAGCCTCTAACTCTCCTAAAGGGTCTGACTACAAAAAGCTTCAAGAGCAAGTCAAACTTTTCGAAACACAGATCAGCACAACAGAAGATTTTGTCACAAAGCTGAGTAAAGAAAAGAAGGAAATGCTATCTGCTGGAGTAGATAAGAACAAAGAACCTGAATAGATTGAAGAAGCTATGAAGAAAATAGCTTCAGATAAAGAAAGATTGGCTAAACTACAAGTCCTTGCCAAAAAGGTTAAAGTAGTAAGCCAAAAGTCATCAGCAGGCATCACAAACAGTGAGCTGATTGACAAAGAAGTTGAAGCAGATATAGCTGAAGCCAACAAGATCATTGAACAAGCATTCATACGAGTGTCTGAAGCTCATGATGCTGCTCTTCGCTTCTTCAGGCCAATCACTTCAAGTTCATCAGATAATAAAGCTCTCCCAAGAAACCCATTGAGTTCAAAAATACTAAAGTGGATGTCTGATCAAAAGACCCACGTATTGACTTTGCTCAGATTCAATGGTGAAGTGAAGCATATATCAAGGAATCAGGCACTAGGCCTAAGTGCTGAAGATCTACAGGATCTCCTTGAGCTTACACTGTGCAGGGATGAGGATGATACAAGTTCCAAGGATTTTGAGAAAGAATTTAAAAGAAAAGAAATGGAACTTCTGATGAAAAATAAAGGTCCTGAATAAGGAAGGGTTTTGGCATTATCTGTTCTAGGGGGAGATTGTTGGGATTGAACCCTAACAGAGGAACAGATAATGTAAAGCCAAAACCGGATCCCATCAGTGGACACTTAATAAGCAGCAGTTTACTCTAATCTCTCTCCTTGACAGTGGTTATCTAACAACTGATAATCTTAAGTGCTGCTCAACTACAACAACTGATAAACCAAACTCTGATGATTACCTAGCAACTGCTGAAGACAAACTATGTTGCTCTATCTACTGCTGTTTCCTAAGTGCTGCTGAAGACTCAAGCACTGCCCTCTCAAAGACTGATCACCTTTGAAGAAAGCACTGAAGACTCAACATCTGTGCTAAGGCTACAACAGTGGAACGTGAAGCAGTAGTTTTCCTTATGTTTTGTATGTTAGTAAATGTTAGACGTTACATAACAGTAGTTTGTATAGGACAGTATTTGTAGTTTGTTAGGTCGTTAGATGTAACTATCATGGTGACGTCAGCTGAAGTATATCAGTAGTTTGGTTTGCCTATAAGTATGACAGTACTCTGGACTGTTACACTTGATCGTTTTGAGTGAGTTCTTCTCCTCAATTCATCCTTTCATCTTGTGCAACCAACTCTGGTGTATCAGGCTGAGGGGGAGTTTAGATTGTAAGCTTTTACTGTAATCATTTGCTTTGTATTTCAATCATCTGACTCAATGAAAAGCAATTGTTTATCAATCTATACTCTCCTTTGTTTGTGTTTACTTTGTTTGCAACTCATTTCCGCTGCACTTATTAGTTTTATGCAAACAAACACGAATCATGACAGCCTCAGATCCTAACATAGGATGCATAAAAGATGCCACTTCTGGGAGGGTTTGCCTTATCTCTTCCGCCCTCGTACGAGATATATAGGTTAAAGCCTAGTTTTTAAACTTATGACTTGTTTAATTATTTTGGGATACTTGATGTTTAATTGGTTCATGTACGAAAACTAAATTTCTATGGTTTTGTAAACTTCTTTTTAAGAAATATATTTGGCATCATTGGTTCATTTTAAATCATGTGCATGTTTGCTAATCGAATGCTTGAAAACCTTTCGTGGTCGTACCTCGCTTTTCCGTCTCGGGTGGGGTGTGACATATAAACATTCCAAAAACCTCATTATGTTATAATTCATATATTTTTCCTTTAATATGGATTCCAGAATCCCAATTAAGACCCGAAAATACTTAGGTTGCAATAAATAATTAGTTGTGTGTTTTAACTCGTTTCAGGTCAATCTAAGCCGTTATGTGACTTGAGCATTTTAGCTCTAGTCTCCAACAATTTTTCCATCAATTACTTTACCCGACATCATGTTCGGGTAATAAATCATTGTTTGTTTAAGAAAAACCTAAATCACTTATAAAACATCAACTCAATGTTTTAAACCATTTCAAGGGCAATTTGGTTCCATGCTCCCATTTTCTCCAACCGGTACCTTTTTCTCATCAATCAAAGCCCCTTGGACCTTGAAGGATCAAGTTTTCACGTTTGCTTAGTTGTTCAAAGTCTTATTTACTATACGCGACCATTTATTACCATTATTTGCCATCATAGTCCTTCAAACCACAATTGTTGATTTTATGACTTCACTTATGGAATTTCATTTGAGCCAAATGATCAACGCAATTGTAGGACCCATTATTCCAATTTTACCAATGGAGGTAGTTTGCCCAATCCCATTACCCAAAGGGCACTTTGGTCAAATTAAAACCTTTAACTAACCGGAAAGAATTTACAAGTTTAGATGAAATCTATTAGACTCTTTTTAACTTGTTATCTCATTAAGATCCTTTATGTACCTAAGGACATAGATGTTTCCAATGTCCTCGTATTTTAAGACTCATTTATCCGTGTTTGCATCATAGACGCATTTTGGCTCTAAGGACCATTTACTTAATAATTAATGTAGGCACGCATGAGGTGGACAGCTGAAATTTTCCTTTATGAAATTTGTCAATTAAACAAATCATATCTATCACGACGAGATTGAAAAATTGTATGAACTTTTATTATAAGTCACTTACATGCGCCCCCTTTTAAACAATCTTTACTTCATTAGTCTGTTTGACTCGTTCCTTCCATGCTTCTACCTAGCTTGACAAGATCAAACTTAGCATAATACCCACAAGATTGTTAGGCTAGTCATAAAAAAATGACCACAACATCTCATGGATTCACACATACCAATTCATCAAAACATTTGCTTTAGGTATGTTTAACTTTTAAAAGTCAAACTGTCCTTAGGTATGTTCATGTGCACTAACTTGGAACATGCTTAGCATACAAATACATAATACTTGCATAAGTCATTTGTAAGTATCTTAGATACTTCTAATGCCCCCAAATAGATGCACATAATCAACTACAAGCAACCATTCGTGTTTTAGTCGTTCACGTTGACATATCCCAATTTTATTGACTTAGAAAAACTTATTTGTGCAGCAACTTTCTATGTTGCTAGTGAAATCGACTATTTTGACTCTTTTACAATCCGAACTAGTATGGATTGTAGAAAATTTAACTAGCTTTCCAAACATATATAATATACCTTCATACGATTGTTTTATGAGTTTTACAAAATTATGACAACTTATTTTTAGCCCAACAGCATGATGTCTTTTTGACATAGCCATTACATTTGACGTTTTCGACCCATTTAACATCAAAACCAGGTTTCATGTTTAAATATGAAATAAACTATGCTCTAAGGGCTTTCCGAGCATATATGGCTCGTCTACACAGGAATTTTATATGATTTTTACAAAACAGGCATGTAACTAACTTCAATTCTAATTTCACTTTCTTTGAGGCATTTTTACAAAAAAAAAAAAAAAAAAAAAAACACTTGGTGTGCGTACAATATTTAAGGCATAATGTACATGTAATTCAAGCCTAATTTCCTAGCTCATGGTATGAAACATCCTATCTCCTTGAAAGATCAACTACCATTCATTCAATAGACAATAGGCATAGAAAGAGATAACATTTTTCAATCTATTTATCAAATTCACCAAACATGATCATGGGTTACACAAATCAAAACCCACACCCAATTCAAGGAAACCTCCTTCTACATCTGACTAATCAAGTCTAGTTTAAAGATTAAACAAGAAAACATCTTTCAATAATGAATTGTAGCATGTGAAACTTCTATAGTTCATGAAATCATTTTTAATTTCTGATTTGCGAATCAAGATTGAACACCAATAAATCTCTTCATGGAGTGAGATCATCATCTAGGGCTAAAAACTCATACCTCTCGGTGAAACACACTTGATTATCACCAAAATCCA
Source organism: Helianthus annuus (assembly GCF_002127325.2). Lineage (NCBI taxonomy): Eukaryota > Viridiplantae > Streptophyta > Magnoliopsida > Asterales > Asteraceae > Helianthus > Helianthus annuus. Next base: position 126,748,555 of record NC_035444.2, on the reverse strand, counting down.
TTCATGCAAAGCTTCAATTGAGAAATCAAGCATCAATTCTGACCCCTTTTTCTCTCTTGCTCATCCATGTAGCGATTTTCATCATCCAGAACCCAAGTTCTGATTTTGACCGTTGTCCACCCTTATTTTACCATTTTTATATCTTACAAAAAGTCACAAATGGTCAATTAACTTAGCCTCCACTAACCCTAATGTGTATTTGACCCCAAATCTAACTTAACTCTCAATATTTAACCATTAGTTAATGTTTTATTCCCCATTATTGAACTTAGTAAATGTTTATAAACATAAACTAGTCTTATGAAAGTATGTCACAATTCTTTTATGTCACACCCCGACCACGTAAAACAACAAATCATGGCGGAAACGTCGGGGAGTGTTGTAACAGAATCATTGTTTCACAACCATGGATTAAATAATTTCGTTTTATTGAATTATTGAACTCATTGTTTTATTAAAAATTAAATGAATACAAATATTGTCTTTCAAATTTTAAAGTCGCTAAGGAACGAGTCCATCCTATGTATAGCATGTATCAACAATCATCACATAGCAGCACCTGAAACATGCGTAAAAATAGGTACGTCAGCACAAAAATGCCTGTGAGTTACATAGGTTTTATTGAAAATAGGATTCATGACTTGTAAGTTTAAAAGAATGTTTTAACAAAAATAGTCATGAACTTTATAAATATTTTGTTTTATAAATCATATAACAAGTGATAAGAAAACGGATGATATAAAAGAAAGATGCATAAATAAATAATTAAGTAAAATGAGTTTGTATAACAATATTTTACAAAAAAAGGTTTGTAGTACACATGAAAATATACTTTGGTTTTAAGAAAGTCGAATAAGTAATATTTCAAAATATATTACGGTTCCAAAATGGTTAAACAGATAGTATATTAAATATACTTTAGTCGTCAAAATAATCGTTTTCGGTAGTATATCAAAAGTATACTTTGGTTTTATAAATAACATATTAAACTATGCTTTGGTTTTATAAATAACATATCAAACTATGTTTTAGTAATTAACAAAATATATGTTGTTTTATACAATATCACACATGAGAGTATATCAAACTATACTTTTGGAAGTATAACAAAATATACAATAAAAATGTGATTTAAGAATTCAACCAAACCTTAGTGCATTAAAATACACCTAGGAGACTATAGAAATACCACGAAGGCAATCCCTATTTGGATAAAATATCGGTTTCTGACATTCCATAAACAACAAGAATGGGGTGTCAAATCCTATAGCTATATCATACTACCAATCGGTCTGGTGAATGTATAAAACAAGTACAATTCAACAATTAATTTTTATAATCTTTAATAATCAGTGTTTAAACCGTAAATAATCATTCAGTTTATCAAAAGATAAGTACTAATATGTATAATCAATTATACTTTGTAATCATGAACATAACAAATAGGTACATATGTTTCACCCCAAAACATTGAAAACAGTAAAAGAGGGGACTATGTACTCACTTGAGGATGCTTAGAAGTCTTGAATAACAACCAAGCAAAGCTAGAGGGATCACGGAATAAAACGGCACCTAATATAGGTAACTAAGTAAATAAACCAGACCTAAATCGGAAGATCGGATAGAATGAGGTTTCGTAAACCAAATGAGTATAGGGACTCATGTAATATGGTTTAACAAAGCCTACATACTAAATCGAAACCTAACCTAAGTGCTTACGACCCATTACGACCCGTTTAGGTAGCTTATGCTACTTTAACGCGTCGTTCGCGTAGAACGCGTTCGGACCGCCTAACTAGTCCTATGACAAGTAATATATGCCTTAACATGTCTAATAATGTTTCCTAATTAGTTTAGATGTCAAAATTTATGTTACACATGCTTAAAATGAATTTATGCGTAAAAAGGGCATTTTGGTCATTTACCTATGGCATACAAACTACCTATCATATAACTACTTAAACTAAGTGACCATAAGGTATAACCTCGGAAGGTTATTCCCTATACAACTATGGTCACTAAACATGCTTGGTCGGATCCTAATGATCGACCAAACGGGTCGTGTTTGAAAGTCTAAGCGGTTGTTTAGACCGCTTGACTTACGACTCTAAACAAGCATGAGAATAAAAAGTGATGAGCTAAACATGCTAAAACATGTTTAGTTAACTTAGATAACAGGTTTTGATATCAAAACAAAGTGTTTTGATACCCAAGAGTAGTTTGGTTACAAAGTACGCATGAATACGCATTTTGGCCGAAACTACGACTCGTCACTACGCCTAGTCAACGTGGTAATCAGTAGGTATAGTCACACGGGACTATAACCTTCGTGATTACGCTCATGTTGCAAAGTTCAAATGAACTTTGTGTTGACCATAACCTAGTCAAAGCAGAAAGTCAAACAATGTTTGACTTTCGTGCTTAAAACGCATAAAAGAACGAAAGAATGCTTACAAAGGGTCCAAGCTAGGAAGTTTGATCCAAGTTTGCTCAGGTATGAAGTTTTTAAACCTCAACTTAGAGCAAAATGAATCAAGGTGTGAGGAAAATGGAATGAGAGCTTGGGTATATATAGATTTCGGAGAACCTTTAGGATCGTTTCTCGAATTTCGTGCTTCGATCTTGGCCCTCCACTTGGGCACAGGGTTTTCAAAACCATGGGCATACCTAAAACCATCAAATTCCAGCCCATAGAGTGCAAAACCTTGGGTTAAAACCGTTAAAACCTAAAAAATGGACCAAGTTCAATGTATCTGCCAGAAATTTCAAAAATGGTCCCTGCACTTGTAAAACTTGATTTTTTGGCACTTTTAAGCCCTGTTAACCCCATTTCAAGGCTCTAAAATGAAGTTAAAGTATAGGGAACTTGAAATATGCTAAAAAATATCTCGGATGTCCGTTCGTTTGGTCGTACAGTTGCGTTGTTCGGTTAATTACGACAGAAATCGTAACGAACGCAAAAACGATCCAAATTACGTGACGAATGTAATTTTATCATGCCAATCACTAAAATAAAATATTTTAATGATTACATAAATTTTTGGATGTCCAGATATATTCAGAACGTAAGATATGCGCGAAAATGAAAACTTATGCACTTTTTGACGCTTTTTAGTCCCTATTGATCAACAAAGTTTATTTTAGCATACCGTACCCCTCAAAGCCTATTTATAAGCTATGCAAAGGATATTTAGGGTATTGAATGTTCGCTACTATGAAAATCGGCATACTTTCGTAGTTTGACATAAATAGTCCCTGCGATCGAATAATCTTGATTTCAACACACCAAACCATCCAAAACTTATTTCTAAGTTATGTAAAGGTTATTTAAGGTATGTTAAGCCTATGTCACTGTTCCGGAGTGTTTGTTGCATTAAACTGGTTATATTTACGCATCAGTTCGCGTATAACCTTCTAGAAAGCGATTTAAAGCTCGAAATCGAACAAGAATTGATATGTGCAAACGATGCACATATTTATACAAATCCCAAGTATGAAATACAATATTTCATTGGTTTGGTATCTTTTTGATGGTTGAATTGACACAGGTGTCACAGTCTCCACTACTTTAGGAAATTTCATCCCGAAATTTAATTTTAGAGGAAACTTGTGAAGACAACTGTGATTGTTTTGCGTTCGAATGAATCCCTCAAACCCTAAGTAAACTCTAGGTCATGTTTGGATTCTTAGAGAAATTTTCAACTGTCAAAGTGAAGTCCTTGTAGTAACAAAACATGGAGTTTCGAACTACAGACAGAGGAACGTTTCTTATGAAGACTATCATAGGAAACTTGTGTGTGCTCGAAATCGGAGTCGGAGAGTGTAAGATAAGATAACATTGGTAAAGGTCCAGGACTTCTAGTAACTTAAATAACGCTACGTTTGCAATGTAATAAGGAACATTTATATATAGGAAGTACCAGCAGCGTATCCGCCATGCCCCTTTTTACATTGTTCCCGTTTCGTTATTCTCATCACTATAGGTCTTAACACATGACAAAACTTGCTGTGGTTTCTGTGCACTGAATTCCATAATTATGTATGCATCCATAATTATGTAATTCCTTGCACAGTCCGTACAGTTCATTTCATAATGTGGAGGGGAAAAATTAATTGAATAAACATGAAGTGACTTGACTAAACCACCAAAGGATCTTTTTAACTAGATCAACGAACGATCTTTTTAACTAGATCAACACATGATCTCCTTAACTAGACCGTCGTACGATCTCCTTAAATAGACCACTTAAGGGATCTTTTCAGCTATATCATCACATGATATTCCTATCCAGATTTATGAATCAATCTGTTTAACTAGACCACTCAAGGGGTCCAATCATAGAATAGTACTTCATAATCCAAGGGACTTAAATGTAACGTATAAGCCCATTTAGGATTTAAGGTAGTACCTTTGGATATCCTACTATGAATCCCTCATATGGAGATATGGAAGATTCTACGAGGATTTGGATAATGAATATTCGGATCACACAAAAACATAAAACATGTAAGAAAACACATAAGCACATAATCTCATAATTGGTTAACTTGATCTTCATTTTGTTAATTTTCTTGTTAATTGAGCACACGAGTATTCAAAGCACACCAGGAATCCAATCCATGAATTCTGTTTGGCACTTTAAACATTTTCAAGAATCTAACTATAAAGATTGGAAGATCTTAAAAAGAAAACTCGATTTCGATTATAAGGAATCATAATGTTCGAATTAAGGCATACAAGGAATCCAATGAAGGACTCTGATTTGAACCATAATCATCCATAAGGATCTAATTGTGAAGATAAGAAGATCCTATATGGATTTTGGAATTTGTGTAACGAGAGGTGTTTCGAAACCTTGCACTAATCGTGCTTAAGTCGATACACAAGGTAGAAAGTTCATGAGGTTGAGGTACTAGATATGCCAAGGCGACATATGAAGTAGAATTTGGAGGTTGAGCAGCGGCAGGATTTGCAACAGCTTTGCTTTGGACAGCAAAGCGACACATGTTAACCAAATGTCCCCATCGTCCATTGTGGGTACATTTGAAACTGGGTATCTGATTTGGATGATGACGGAGGCATTGATTGCACCAAGGAGCAGTTCCCTTGATCGGCTTCATCCCTGAGGCGAGTAATGGTGATAGCTAAATCAACGGTCCTCTGGAGTACGACATCTAATTGTTGGGCAATTGCAGCACCTAGTTCAGACATTGTTGTTGCGTTGAAGAAGCATGATGAAAAAAAATGGAAGACATGGGAGGAAACAAGGGAAATGAAAACCGAATGACAACGCATAAAAATTGCGATCAGTTGTCTGTTACCTAATGAAAACAAATGAGATGGTGATTAATCAAAGTAAGTGGGTCAATATAATGTATCGCGAAGACATGCTCGCCTATAAGTGGACACTCACCCCAAGAGTTCCTAGGTAAGAGTGACTGGTCCGATACTGCGGATTTGTACGAACACTCTAGCCTTAGACACAAGACCCAGGGTACAGGCACCCACCCTTCCAGTTTGCACGTGTTCACATTATTTAGACCAAACTTTGACGGGATTTTGAAAACTTTGAAGGTTCAAAACCTTATAATAAATCATCCTAGAACAGATGATTGTTTTTCAAAGCGGATTCGAAATTTGTGTTCTTATTGTGTTTGTCACCTAAGGATAACTGACGGTATTGTTTTAAAACTAAACACAAGATAACTTGTGTTAGGGTCCTAGGAAGGTTATAGTCTAGGTCAAAGCATTACTAATAACCTAATTCTCTATAACCATTGGCTCTGATACCAACTCTTCTTTCACACCTCGACCACGTAAAACAACAAATCGTGGCGGAAACATCGGGGAGTGTTGTAACAGAATCATTGTTTCACAACCATGGATTAAATAATTTCGTTTTATTGAATTATTGAACTCATTATTTTATTACAAATTAAATGAATACAAATATTGTCTTTCAAATTTTAAAGTCGCTAAGGCACGAGTCCATCCTATGTATAGCATGTATCAATAATCATCACATAGCAGCACCTGAAACATGTGTAAAAATAGGTATGTCAGCATAAAAATGCCTGTGAGTTACATAGGTTTTATTGAAAATAAGATTCATGACTTGTAAGTTTAAAAGAATTTTTTAACAAAAATAGTCATGAACTTTAAAAATGTTTTCTTTTATAAATCATATAACAAGTGATAAGAAAACAGATGATATAAAAAAAGATGCATAAATAAATAATTAAGTAAAATGAGTTTGTATAACAATATTTTACAAAAAAGGTTTGTAGTTGTTGGAATTGAACCCTATCAGAGGAACAGATAATTAAAGCCAAAACTGGATCAGAGCAGTGAATCCAAAATAAGCAGATGTTATGTATACAAGTCTCTCCCCTTAAAAGTGGTTTCAACATCTGATGACCTCCAATCCACTGATATTTACAACTGCTGACCTACAACTGCTGATCAAGTGTAACACCCCAAAAACGGATTTGGTAATCAAACTCCGTTAATACTAAAAGACGGGTAAAGTACCGTTAGTGGTAAAAATAACCCGTGAATATTTGTATTTAAGTAAGAAATCCTAATATTAAACACAAGCGAATCAAAGTTTTAAGGAATTGAGTTTATAAGAGCCCGAGTTAACGGGACTTAAAATATAATGGGTTATAACTTCCAGGACCCACCAAGTAACTAGGAATATTAACCTAGTTAGTTATAAGTCTTGGAATAATAAGAAAAACAGGGTTAAAACACCCTTTATGCAAACTTGTGTGAAGTAGAAGGACCAAAGGTGATAAGCTGGAAACTAGTTTTATTTAATAAAACATCAACACCAAAACACACACTTTAAGTGTGTGTTCTGGTCGAGACAATCACAGGAGCCAAGGGGGTTCCCTTACTCAAACCCTAACAAGCACAAAATTAACAAATTGGAAAGGGAAATCGAAATCTGAGCACAAACTAGTGATCACCTCAGTGAAGGGATCATAAGGTATGTCAAAATTCCCACTTTGGTTCCATCTCAAATTTTGATGAACACATGAGATTCGAATCTGAGCTTGCATGTTCGTTGTTTGGATGAAATTAGGGATGAAACTATGTCTAGGAGTAAACCCTAGTCATTTATTTGTTGAATTGATGTTCATGGTTGTGAATTCATGATCATACACTCATGTGTCAAGTGGGTTTTGTAGAATTATGCTAAACACTAGGATTATGTATGTTAACCTAGTGTATTTGAGCTCCATGAAGAAAATCCAGAATTTTTGATATAAAAATTTGAGCTCCATGAACATGTGACATGATGCTTAAATCTTGGCTAAATAGTTAGTCAATAACTTGATTGTGAATTATATGAAATCATGCTCATTAATATAATGCCTAAAAGAAAAGAAATGTTGAAAATTGGACAAAAACGCATATTTGATGGTTATGGCAAATTGTGCGTTAAGACTTATAAAAAGGGTTCTAAACAGATTGTGAATTGAACTCTTTAGGCGAGGAATCCGGATCATCAAGTGGACAAGCCGGTTGAAATACGCGTTTAAAAAGGATGCTTAAAAAGGTACGTAACCACGATTCCGTTACGTATTGCTTGATTTCATATTTGCTAGTAGACTTTAAATTAGCATAATACATGATATTTGCATTTAGTTGAAGTGACGAAGATTACTAGGTAAATAAACGGGTCAAAATGTGACATCTGTGCTTGTGATATCATTTTACAAACTCTGAACAATACAACATTAATAAAACAGTGTGTTTTGATCCCAATGTTTGTCATTTATGTTTGGTTTTGTGCCCATGTTGATTTTTGATCGATTTTGAACTCTATATCGTTTTCTGGAAAGTTATACGCAAACTGATGCGTAAACACGATCAGTTTAACGCGACAAACACTCCGGAACATCATCATAAACTTAACTACCTTAAATATCCATTACATAACTTAGAAATAAGTTTTAAAGGCTTTGGTGTGGCAAAAACAAGTTTATTCGCTCTAAGGGACTATTTGCGTCAACTTGCGAAAGTCTGCCGTTTCGTAAGGCAACGTACAGTCCGGAACTTGATCATAAGTTAAACATACCATAAATAACCTAAACATGGCTTAGAAATAAGCTTTGATAGGTTCGGTGTGCAAAAACATGCTTACATGATCTTACAGGGACTAAAAGTGTCAAAAACGGCGTAAGTTTGCATTTTCGCGCATATCTTACGTTCTGGTCACATCTGGACATCCAAAATTTTTTTACACACTAAAATATTTTTATTTTAGTGTTTCGGACGTGAAAACGCCATTCGTCGCGCATTTTGGATCGTACACATGTCCGTTCGAGTTTCGTCGTAAATAACCGAACAACGTGACCGTAAGACCAAACGAACCAACATCCAAGATGTTTTCGAGCATATTTCAGGTCCCCTACACTTTAACGACCTTGTGGAGCCTTGAAAATGACTTTACGGAGGTTAAAAACGTCAAAAACAAGCTTAAACACGTGCAGGGACCATTTCTGTCATTTTTGAAACTTTGCTGAATCAGACACATGGTAGCATAGCGCGACCATCCCCTGCCTATTTCGTCGCGCTACGCGACGATCACATCTGGGCAGAAAGTTTGTTTTCAGCATCAGTTTGTAAATTCAGGGGCCAATCTTGCAATTTCTTTGTGTGGTAGCCAAGTTACCACCTCTCCAAGGCTTTGCACCTGCTCCTAACACTTGTATGGTTGTGATTCATTGCTTAATGGCTAAACAAACCACTTGTCATGATCTTGTTGATCACCAACAAGTATAAATAGTTGGCCAAACTCCTCAATTCTTTGCTCATTCCTCTCATTTCTCATCTCTTATCTTATTTGGGAGCTTTCTAATCTGCTTGGAACTTTATTCTTTGTAGAAAAGATAGCTAGGACCCTTTGTAAGTCTTCTTTCATGCTTGTTCTTTATGTTTAAGCAGAAAGTCAAACAGTTTGGCCAACAGTTTGACTTTCGGTTTTGACCATCAATTGGTCAAGTCAAAGTTCAATTGAACTTTGAAACGTGATTGTAATCACAATAGTTATAATCCTTCGTGGTTATAGCTGCTGATTACCACGTTAGCTAGTTGTAGTGTCGAGTCAAAGTTTCGGTCAAAATGCGTTTTAGCATGCATTTTGCCTCGAAACTACTTTAGGGTATCAAAACACTTTGTTTTGATACCAAATCAGTAGGTTAGACATGTTTTGACATGTCTAACTCGACACTATTAGTTTGTGCTTGTTTAGGGTCGTAAGGTAAGCGGTCTAAACAACCGCTTAGACTTTCGAACCCGACCCGTTTGGTCGATCTTTAGGATCCGACCAAGCTTAGTTAGTGATCATAGTTTCATAGGGAATAACCACTGAGGTTATACCATATGATCACATAGGATTGGTTAGTCATATGCTTGTTAGCTTGTATGCCCATAGGAAATGACCAAAATGCCCTTTTGAAGCATAAATCCGTATTTTGACTATGTGAACATAATTTTGACATGTAATCTGATTTAGTAACATGTTTAGGGATAATTGGGCATGTAAGACTTGACATAGCACATAGTTAACCATCCGATCATAGTTTTACGCTAACGACGCCTTATAGTAGCTTATGTTACCATAATGTGTCGAAACGGGTCAAAAGCACTTAGGTAGGCCTTCCAATCAGAATGTTGGGACTAATAAATCATACCATATGAGTTCAATTACTCATTTGATTTATAGAACCTCATTCTATCCTATCTCCCGATTTAGGAGCCGATTATTAACATAGTTACCTATACTAGGTGCCGGTTGATTCCGTGACCCTTGGAGCTTAAATTGGTCTTATTCTCAAGACTAATTAGCAATCCCAAGTGAGTACATAGTTCCCCTCTTTTACCGTTTTCAAATATTTTGGGGTGATACACATGTACATACATGTTAATTTCGTGCATTTCATGATTTTATAAACATGCTACTTTCACCTAGTACACATATAGTACATGCTTTCCATTGTGTTTTGCTATGTATGTAAAGCATGCTAGCACATTGATTTGTTACACATTTGTTGCATATGTTTACTTAGCATATGTAGCACATTGTTTTTACATGACGTTTCTGCTATGTATGTTTACTGAGCATGCTAGCACATTGTTTTTACATGAACATTTCTACTAGGCATGTTTACTTAGCATTCCTAGTACATGGTTTTCACATGCTACATTGGTTATGACATTTGGTATGTTCAATCGGGACAATAATACATTCATTAACATTAGCTACGCCGCTCGGACTTATGTAATGGTACCATAGGAATTGACAACTCCCGTTTCCGACTTCCTGGGTTTGTTTGGAAGTTGGGGATGACAGAATCCGACTACATAACTTTAGATGAACCTTTAATTCGTTTAAGGGTTTGTCGCCACATTCTCAAGGCTTGAATGTATGCGATTAACATTACTGCATAAATGTTTGTAATCATAAAGCATTGTTTTTCTGCAAAGCATAACATTTGATTTAAACTTAGGTTTATTCAAAAACATGTTTTGTACATTTTCTATGGGGTTGAGTAACTTCTAGTTATTCACCATACATGACATTTGTTTTTACATTAGACATCATTACATAGTTAAGCAGATGATTTCCTACTTGCTATGCATTTCATTGGTTATACCTGATACACATGACATCGTACACGGTTTACACATACATATTTTAACATGGAACAAGACATTTTGGTTGGTTATCGATAAGTGACTTATGTAACGGGGCTATGTGTCATATGATAAAAGCATGGTGGATACGCCGCTGGTACTTCCTATAAATAAGTGCTTTTATCGTATTATACATCGTTGCGTTATATAAACCACTTGGGCAATACATGAAACATTTCATACATAAACATGACATTGTTTTACAAATTACATATTTTATACAAATTCACTTTTACTTGGTTATTCATTTAACCATGCATTATCATTTCATCATCATTTGATTTTCATTGATTTTCACATGGTTTTACAAAGGAAAACATTTTACAAGGTTCATGACTACATTTTATTAAACTCTCCTTTCAAATACAAGTCATGAATCTGCATAAACAAAACCTATGTATCTCACATGCATTTTTATGCTGACGTACCTATTTTTACATGTGTTTCAGGTGCTAATGCATGATGATGCTTGTGCTTCACTTAGGCGGACTCGGGCCTTAGTGACTTAAAAGACAGTTATTATGTTAGTTTAGTTTGAACTCAAAGACAATGTAACTTTAAATTTTAATAATACATAACTTTAATTGCCATGGTTATTGAAACAATAATTCTGTCGCCACTCACCTCCCCGGCGTTTCCGCCGCGGTTTGTTGTTTTACGCGGCCGGGGTGTGACAGAAGAGTTGGTATCAGAGCCAATGGTTATAGGGAATTAGGTTATTAGCAATGCTTTGACCTAGACTATAACTTTTTAGGACCCTAACACAAGTTTACTTGTGTTTAGATCTTAAAACAATACCCGTCACCTATCCTTAGGTGATTACCAAAACTTGAACACGATTTTGAAATCAATCATCTATCCTTAGATGATTTCTTTTGGCCTTGTGCCTTCCAATTTTTCAAAATCTCGTCAAAGTTTTGGGTCTAAATAATGTGAACACGTGCAAACTGGAAGAGTGAATGCCTGTACCCTGAGTTTTCTGTCTAAGGCTAGAGTGTTCGTACAAATCCGTAGTATCGGACCAGTTACTCTTACCTGGGAACTCTTGGGGTGAGTGTTCACTTATAGGCGAGCATGTCTTCGCGATACATTATTATGACTCATTTACTTTGATTTGTCACTGTGTGTTGTTTGTTTGCTTTGTGGTAACAAACAAATGACCACCTTCCTTGCTTTTTGTCAATTTTATTATTATCTCATCTTTTCATCACAACATCTCACTCGTTTTCTCTCATGTTTCCTCTTTTAAAATGCCTCCTCGACGTAGCGTTCCTCAACCTGATGCCGAACTGGCAGCTATTATAGCACAGCAGATGGCTGCTATGCTACCTGGTCTCATAACTCAAATAAACCAAGCCATCAATAACAATGCTAATGCACCTGCTCTGTGCAACTTTAAACAGTTTAACTCGGCTAAACCACTCAAGTTTAGTGGTACTGAAGGAGCAACTGGGCTTCTCCAGTTGTTTGAGAGTCTTGAGAGCACGTTTCGCCATGTTCAGTGTCCGAACAACCGTAAGGTCGAGTTTGCTTCGAGTGTATTCCAGAAGAGGGCTCTTACCTGGTGGAATGGGGTAATGAGAGATAGAGGTGCTGATGTTGCTTTGGGTCAGACTTGGGAGGAACTCAAGACTCTCATGATGAGAGAATTTTGTCCTCGACATGAGCAGAGGGCACTCGAAGATGAGTTCAATGATCTGAAGCAAGTCAGTGGTGAACCTGTTGTCCTCGACTCTGTTCTTCGAAATTGCCAGTTGAATCTCAATGACCATCTTTTCCCTATCGACCTCACACCGATGCAACTCGGGAGCTTTGATGTTATAGTTGGAATGGATTGGTTATCCAAGTACCATGCTGAGGTAGTATGTTTCGAGAAGCTGGTCCGTATACCGCTTTCGACTGGTGAGATCTTAGAAGTTCATGGGGAGAAAACCGTTAAACTCATATCCTGTACCCAAGCCCGCAAATACCTGCGAAAGAAGAATGTTGCTTTCTTAGCACATGTCATAGAGGATAAAGGCAAGGGTAAGACTATCCAAGATATCCCTGTTGTTCGGGATTATCCAGAGGTATTTCCTGAGGAATTACCTGGTTTACCCCCTGTACGCCAAGTTGAGTTTCGCATCGATCTTGTACCTGGTGCAAATCCCATTGCTAAATCACCTTATCGTCTTGCACCGTCTGAGATGCAAGAGTTGTCTAAGCAGCTTCAGGAGCTATCTGACAAAGGATTCATCCGTCCACGATTTTCACCTTGGGGTGCTCCTGTCCTATTTGTGAAAAAGAAAGATGGATCTTTTAGGATGTGTATCGATTACCGTGAGCTTAACAAGCTTACCATCAAGAATCGATATCCCCTACCTCGCATTGATGATCTCTTTGATCAGCTACAGGGTGCTACATGCTTTTCAAAGATTGATCTACGTTCTGGGTATCATCAACTGCGAGTTCTCGAAGAAGATATTCCCAAGACAGCTTTCCGTACTCGATATGGTCATTATGAGTTTACTGTTTTGCCATTCGGTTTAACAAATGCTCCTGCTGTTTTCATGGACTTGATGAATAGGGTTTGTAAGCCTTATTTGGACAAGTTCATTATCGTCTTCATTGATGATATTCTGATTTATTCTAAGACTCGAGCTGATCATGAGCAACATCTTCGTCTTACTATGGAGCTCCTAAAGAAAGAACAACTTTTCGCCAAGTTCTCCAAGTGTGAATTCTGGCTTAAGGAAGTTCAATTTTTAGGGCACATCGTCAACGAACAAGGTATTCATGTAGATCCCGCCAAAATCAGTGCGATTAAGGACTGGGATACTCCTACTACTCCTACCGAGGTTCGTTCATTTCTTGGTCTAGCGGGTTACTACCGCCGTTTCATAGAAAACTTCTCCAAGATTGCGGTTCCTCTCACTGCTTTGACTCAGAAAAGCAAACCTTTTGAGTGGGGATCCAAACAGGAAGAAGCTTTCCAGACCTTAAAGCAGAAACTTTGTGATGCACCTATTCTATCTTTGCCCGAGGGTAACGACGATTTTGTCGTGTACTGTGATGCATCCAATTTAGGTCTTGGCTGTGTTCTTATGCAAAGAAACAAAGTTATAGCCTATGCATCAAGACAGCTGAAAGTGCACGAGAAAAACTACACAACTCATGATCTTGAGTTAGGTGCAGTAGTCTTTGCTCTCAAAATCTGGAGACACTACCTTTACGGTACAAAGTGTGTAGTGTTTACTGACCACAAGAGTCTCCAACATATCTTCAATCAGAAAGAACTAAACATGAGGCAACGACGTTGGGTTGAACTCCTAAACGACTACGATTGCGAAATTCGCTACCATCCTGGTAAAGCGAATGTCGTGGCTGACGCATTAAGTCGTAAGGAACGTGTCAAGCTTCACTGTGTTCAGGTTCGATCTGACATTCAATCTCGCATAATTCAGGCTCAACATACTTGTGTTGCACAAGACTTGATGGGTAAAGAGTTACCATACTAATCCTGAGCTTGAACTAAGAGATTTTGGGATTTTCTATTACACGGGCCGTTTGTGGGTCCCAAGCATAGACAATCTTCGCACCTTTCTTATGGATGAAGCTCACAAGTCTCGTTATTCTATTCATCCTGGTGCAGACAAAATGTATAAGGATCTTCGAACCCAGTACTGGTGGCCGGGTATGAAGAAAGACATCGCCTTATATGTTTCAAAATGCCTTACTTGTCTTAAGGTTAAGGCAGAACATCAACATCCCTCTGGATTATTAGAGCAACCAGAGATTCCGGTTTGGAAATGGGAAAACATTTCTATGGATCTCATTACCAAGTTACCGCCCACTAAGAAGGGTCATGACGCCATTTGGGTTGTTGTTGATCGTCTTACAAAGTCAGCACACTCCTTGCCAATCCGTGAGAGTCTATCTGTTGACGATCTTGCCAAGATATATGTTGATGAGATTGTATCTCGACATGGTGTTCCTTTGAACATTATATCAGACAGAGATGCTAGATTCTCGTCTCGCTTTTGGAGAACCATGCAATCTGCCATGGGTACTCAACTTCATTTAAGCTCAGCGTACCATCCGCAGACAGATGGTCAATCTGAGAGAACAATCCAGACACTGGAGGATATGCTTAGAGCGTGTGTGATTGACTTTGGTGGTAGTTGGGATTCGCATCTACCTTTGATCGAATTCTCTTACAACAACAGTTATCACTCTAGCATCAATATGGCTCCTTTTGAAGCTTTATACGGTCGAAAATGTCGTTCACCGGTCTGCTGGAATGAGATAGGTGAAGCTCAGCTTTCTGGACCTGAACTCATTCTAGAGACTACAGATAAGGTCAAGAAGATTCGTGAAAACCTTCAGACAGCTAGAAGCCGTCAGAAGTGTAACGCGGATCGGCGACGCAAGCCCTTGGAATTCCAAGTTGGTGATCACGTCCTACTCAAGGTATCCCTCTGGAAAGGTGTGATTAGATTTGGGAAGAAAGGAAAACTTGCACCTCGTTATGTTGGACCATTTAAGATCGTTGAAAGAATCGGAAAAGTAGCCTACAGACTTGAGCTACCTCCTGAACTTGGAAATGTTCATCCAACATTCCACATGTCCAATCTCAGAAAGTGTTTAGCTGATGAGAACCTCCACATACCACTTGATGAAATTCGTGTTGATAATACAATGCACTTCGTTGAGAAACCTGTGGAGATAGTGGACCGTTCATTTAAGCAGTTGAAAGGCAAGCGGAATAAATTGGTCAAAGTTCGCTGGGAATCTAAACGTGGCCCAGAGTTTACTTGGGAACATGAAGATCAGATGAAAGCGAAATATCCGTATCTATTCTCACAAGTTTCCTCTAAATAAATTTCGGGACGAAATTTCCTGAAGTAAGGGAGACTGTGACATCTGTGCTTGTGATATCATTTTACAAACTCTGAACAATACAACATTAATAAAACAGTGTGTTTTGATCCCAATGTTTGTCATTTATGTTTGGTTTTGTGCCCATGTTGATTTTTGATCGATTTTGAACTCTATATCGTTTTCTGGAAAGTGATACGCAAACTGATGCGTAAACACGATCAGTTTAACGCGACAAACACTCCGGAACATCATCATAAACTTAACATACCTTAAATAACCTTTACATAACTTAGAAATAAGTTTTAAAGGCTTTGGTATGGCAAAAACAAGTTTATTCGCTCTCAGGGACTATTTGCGTCAACTTGCGAAAGTCTGCCGTTTCGTAAGGCAACGTACAGTCCGGAACTTGATCATAAGTTAAACATACCATAAATAACCTAAACATGGCTTAGAAATAAGCTTTGATAGGTTCGGTGTGCAAAAACATGCTTACATGATCTTACAGGGACTAAAAGTGTCAAAAACGGCGTAAGTTTGCATTTTCGCGCATATCTTACGTTCTGGTCACATCTGGACATCCAAAATTTTTGTACACACTAAAATATTTTTATTTTAGTGTTTCGGACGTGAAAACGCCATTCGTCGCGCATTTTGGATCGTACACATGTCCGTTCGAGTTTCGTCGTAAATAACCGAACAACGTGACCGTAAGACCAAACGAACCGACATCCGAGATGTTTTCGAGCATATTTCAGGTCCCCTACACTTTAACGACCTTGTGGAGCCTTGAAAATGACTTTACGGAGGTTAAAAACGTCAAAAACAAGCTTAAACACGTGCAGGGACCATTTCTGTCATTTTTGAAACTTTGCTGAATCAGACACATGGTAGCGTAGTGCGACCATCCCCTGCCTATTTCGTCGCGCTACGCTACGATCACATCTGGGCAGAAAGTTTGTTTTCAGCATCAGTTTGTAAATTCAGGGGCCAATCTTGCAATTTCTTTGTGTGGTAGCCAAGTTACCACCTCTCCAAGGCTTTGCACCTGCTCCTAACACTTGTATGGTTGTGATTCATTGCTTAATGGCTAAACAAACCACTTGTCATGATCTTGTTGATCACCAACAAGTATAAATAGTTGGCCAAACTCCTCAATTCTTTGCTCATTCCTCTCATTTCTCATCTCTTATCTTATTTGGGAGCTTTCTAATCTGCTTGGAACTTTATTCTTTGTAGAAAAGATAGCTAGGACCCTTTGTAAGTCTTCTTTCATGCTTGTTCTTTATGTTTAAGCAGAAAGTCAAACAGTTTGGCCAACAGTTTGACTTTCGGTTTTGACCATCAATTGGTCAAGTCAAAGTTCAATTGAACTTTGAAACGTGATTGTAATCACAATAGTTATAATCCTTCGTGGTTATAGCTGCTGATTACCACGTTAGCTAGTTGTAGTGTCGAGTCAAAGTTTCGGTCAAAATGCGTTTTAGCACGCATTTTGCCTCGAAACTACTTTAGGGTATCAAAACACTTTGTTTTGATACCAAATCAGTAACTCGACACTATTAGTTTGTGCTTGTTTAGGGTCGTAAGGTAAGCGGTCTAAACAACCGCTTAGACTTTCGAACCCGACCCGTTTGGTCGATCTTTAGGATCCGACCAAGCTTAGTTAGTGATCATAGTTTCATAGGGAATAACCACTGAGGTTATACCATATGATCACATAGGATTGGTTAGTCATATGCTTGTTAGCTTGTATGCCCATAGGAAATGACCAAAATGCCCTTTTGAAGCATAAATCCGTATTTTGACTATGTGAACATAATTTTGACATGTAATCTGATTTAGTAACATGTTTAGGGATAATTGGGCATGTAAGACTTGACATAGCACATAGTTAACCATCCGATCATAGTTTTACGCTAACGACGCCTTATAGTAGCTTATGTTACCATAATGTGTCGAAACGGGTCAAAAGCACTTAGGTAGGCCTTCCAATCAGAATGTTGGGACTAATAAATCATACCATATGAGTTCAATTACTCATTTGATTTATAGAACCTCATTCTATCCTATCTCCCGATTTAGGAGCCGATTATTAACATAGTTACCTATACTAGGTGCCGGTTGATTCCGTGACCCTTGGAGCTTAAATTGGTCTTATTCTCAAGACTAATTAGCAATCCCAAGTGAGTACATAGTTCCCCTCTTTTACCGTTTTCAAATATTTTGGGGTGATACACATGTACATACATGTTACTTTCGTGCATTTCATGATTTTATAAACATGCTACTTTCACCTAGTACACATATAGTACATGCTTTCCATTGTGTTTTGCTATGTATGTAAAGCATGCTAGCACATTGATTTGTTACACATTTGTTGCATATGTTTACTTAGCATATGTAGCACATTGTTTTTACATGACGCTTCTGCTATGTATGTTTACTGAGCATGCTAGCACATTGTTTTTACATGAACATTTCTACTAGGCATGTTTACTTAGCATTCCTAGTACATGGTTTTCACATGCTACATTGGTTATGACATTTGGTATGTTCAATCGGGACAATAATACATTCATTAACATTAGCTACGCCGCTCGGACTTATGTAATGGTACCATAGGAATTGACAACTCCCGTTTCCGACTTCCTGGGTTTGTTTGGAAGTTGGGGATGACAGAATCCGACTACATAACTTTAGATGAACCTTTAATTCGTTTAAGGGTTTGTCGCCACAGTCTCAAGGCTTGAATGTATGCGATTAACATTACTGCATAAATGTTTGTAATCATAAAGCATTGTTTTTCTGCAAAGCATAACATTTGATTTAAACTTAGGTTTATTCAAAAACATGTTTTGTACATTTTCTATGGGGTTGAGTAACTTCAAGTTATTCACCATACATGACATTTGTTTTTACATTAGACATCATTACATAGTTAAGCAGATGATTTCCTACTTGCTATGCATTTCATTGGTTATACCTGATACACATGACATCGTACATGGTTTACACATACATATTTTAACATGGAACAAGACATTTTGGTTGGTTATCGATAAGTGACTTATGTAACGGGGCTATGTGTCATATGATAAAAGCATGGTGGATACGCCGTTGGTACTTCCTATAAATAAGTGCTTTTATCGTATTATACATCGTTGCGTTATATAAACCACTTGGGAAATACATGAAACATTTCATACATAAACATGACATTGTTTTACAAATTACATATTTTATACAAATTCACTTTTACTTGGTTATTCATTTAACCATGCATTATCATTTCATCATCATTTGATTTTCATTGATTTTCACATGGTTTTACAAAGGAAAACATTTTACAAGGTTCATGACTACATTTTATTAAACTCTCCTTTCAAATACAAGTCATGAATCTGCATAAACAAAACCTATGTATCTCACAGGCATTTTTATGCTGACGTACCTATTTTTACATGTGTTTCAGGTGCTAATGCATGATGATGCTTGTGCTTCACTTAGGCGGACTCGGGCCTTAGTGACTTAAAAGACAGTTATTATGTTAGTTTAGTTTGAACTCAAAGACAATGTAACTTTAAATTTTAATAATACATAACTTTAATTGCCATGGTTGTTGAAACAATAATTCTGTCGCCACTCACCTCCCCGGCGTTTCCGTCGCGGTTTGTTGTTTTACGCGGCCGGGGTGTGACACAAAAGGTGAAATTATCACCCTTTGACAATATTGACTAATGGTTTGTCAAGTTACATGTTTATAGGAATAATTATTAAATGGATACGCACATCGTTGTTGTTTAACGACTACTAAGGCAAGGTATTGAAACGGGTCAATATATTGATCCGAGCCAGGTATGTATTATAACACAACTCATCAGGTAGAATTTGGATTTCTATAAGAGTTAGACAAGGTTAAAATATAGATATTCGGTTATCTTTTAGGTAAGCCGAATAAATTGAGTTATGATTACAATGTTTTAGAAGCATATGGGTTTACAGACAAGAACTATAGTTAAAAGGTCGGATTTTGAGTCAAACAAGTATTTAAAGGTCCTTGTAGTGAAAGAAGGATGAAAATTTACCAAACTGCCCTTGTAAGCTAATCCGAATGAACGACCCTTAAAGGTGGTTCGGAAACGAGTCTTATGATTAACTAAATGTTTAGAATGAGTATAGGTAGTGAAAGATGTAAATTCTTGGGTCGAAAGATTTTGTATGAGTTTTTGCCGTAAAATGATAATTCGAGGGGTAAAACTCGGAATATATAGATCTCCACATTAAATCCACCACAAATATAGTTGTGGTGGAAGATTACTTACTCAGAAAGGTGGAAACATAAGGCTATATACAAATGAAAGCGAATCATGTTTAAAATATACTTAATTACCCTTAATGGGTCGAAATAAGCATACGAGCGAAAACGGGTTAAAAATATATAAGAAACCCGCAATTAGAACCTAACATGGTAGAAAATATTGAATTGAGGTGGTTCATGTGAAATAATGATCAAACAACTATGTTTGTTTGATAAATGCGTAAATGGGTCAAATTTTGTAAAAAGGTAATAAACCGAAGGCATAAAAGTCTCAAAATTTATTAAGCTGGATGTCAGATTGTAAATCTATATGATGGAGAATCAAATTACAAACACATAGGAAGAAACGGTAGGTCAAAGGGACAAGCGGATTGAAAGATACGAAAGTTTTCGTGTCAAAAACGGCAAAATGAAAGAATCTGATGCAGGGGCCACCGTAACATACGGTGGGCACCGTAAGTTACGGTGGGGATTGAAAACGTTACGGCAATGATCTCCTGCCTTACGGTGGAATATTTTAAAACAGAGGCTACCGTAAATTACGGTATCCACCGTAATTTACGGTGGACCCTGTGCAAAATGTATTTTTTTAAATTAGTTTTGTTTCCCGGACTCGTTTAGATACGTTTTAAACCCCGTATGACTAAAGCATTTCATGTTTATGAAATGTAGGTACTTTTTGGATGTCTGAAGACGATCAAGCTCAATGAAGAACCGAACACGATAAAGATACATGCTTCCGCACATTGCCTCGTCATAAATTTTAAACGACGAATCTGATCACGTTATGGCGAATGATTTATGATTAGTAAAAGTTTTAATAAATCCATATTTTTATAGTATGTGTAGTCTTAACTACACATCTAATTGTTGGTATTTACATGAAAAACTGTTAAATAGCAACTAGGGTGTTACAAGTTGGTATCAGAGCCCTGGTTTAAGAGATTCAAGTATGGTGAGGAAAACCATGCTTGGACTTAAACCTTCTGCTCTTGACAAAGATTGGTGTTCGGTTCGAGGCTTGATCGCAAATCCGGTAAGTACATGTATGTTAGTAGTTTAGTATGCTAAAGTGTTGTAAACAACACATAGGGCTATCGTGTGATACACGTTACCCCAAGTAAAATGATTGATATAGTTGACGAAAATACGCGCATTGACGCGTATAGTAGAAAAAGCATTGTATTATAATACGGGCGATTATTGAAGTTGACATTACTAACTGTTGTAAATGTTTTAGTTGAAGTTCACTAGCATATGGAGATAGCGAGAGGTAACAAATCGCGGATTTGACAAAGGAATGGTCCAAAGAACATGCTCACCAAGGACCTAAATCGCGTGGTGATAGCAAACAAGGTTAATATGACAACCCTCACCAAACCAGGTATCCGTACGACTTAATTAATAATTAATTACTGCTTAATTACTGTGCTTGATTGAAATTATGGATAAACTACTACTTGAAATCTGATACGTACACTTACTTGCATCATACTTTCTTTGTTGTCACTCTACTATTACATACTCTGAACTCTAGTGACAACCTTGATGCACAAAAGCACAGTAGCACAATAAACGGATAACCCCTTTAACATGCTGATATAGCCAGCATCAGACAGACACTGCCTCTAAGGCCTGTTTGAGCCAGAGATAGTTACTACTCTAGTAGAGAGTGTAGGGATACGAGGGTTGTAGAACTGCGACACTAGGTATAAGTTACAGTGACCGGATGTGCCTAAAACGTACTCTAAGTACAAAATTCAGCACTTTAATTAAAAATTCAGCATTTAGCAAACTAATAAAGTGCCAGAACATGAGAAAAATATTACTAGACACTTTCCAAAGTGTTGGGAATAAGTTGTGTCACTAAAAATAGTAATGACGACACTCTAAAGCTTTGTTAAGCACTTTAACGGATCACTATCCAACCGAACAACCGGACTGTACCCGGAACATAAAAATATTGCCAATAACATTGTTTTTATTTTTCTGAACCAGTTAGGGTCCCTGAATACCCTAACACCCGCTATAATGCATAACACGTTAATAACCGAGTTAACCTCCTAATCACTTAACTTTATCCTAACTAAATGGTTGGAATTGAACTAGGAGACCCCCCCCCCCTCAACCGAACTCGTCCCCTAGGGGGACACCCTTGTCCTTCCATGATTATTTTAATCATTCTTGTCTAATATCACTTAGACATAGGATCCAATGGTTAGTGATCTCGAATTTGTCTATAAGAACTAAGCTTAAATCATCATCACTCTCTCTCCCTCTCCTCAAACTCTCGACCGAACACTCCCACATCCACCCATCCATCTTTCGATTTTGATCTTGCATTTCCAAGGGCATACAAGTGTTAAGGATCTCACACAAGGAAGCTTGGTGCATTCGGAACGTGAAGAACCTCACCTCATTGCTTTTATCCACCCAATCTTCGACTAGTTTCTTCCCTAGCCTCGAGCTAGTAGTAAGTTGCTATAAACGCCCTCTCGATCTATTTTAAAGTGGTTAAAATGAAGTATGACGGTTAAAGCTCATGAACTTACAAGATGATATGTTAAAAGTCTACTAAAATGTTAAAGATGTTGGTTAAAAGCTATGTTGTTGTGTAAAACTTGTAAGACTTGTCTTGTGGTGATTATTTAGTGCGGATCTATGTTGTGGTAGCTCGGATCATCATCTAACCCGGATGGTCATGTTCATGGATCATGCCATAAAGCTTGTTTAAGTATAAAAAGGGTTAAATGATGAAACTCTACCACACACTAAACATGAACTTGTGTAAAATCGATTTTACTTACGAAATAGTGTTCTAAACTAGTAGATCTACGGATCTACAAGTGGTATTTTCAAAGAACCAAGTGTCAAGAGAAAACATATTTTTAAAACCGGATCTTTCATGAAAGAAGAGTGATTTTTAAACACACAAGTGTGTAAACACTTGTGTAACACTAAGTTTCGACAAAGAACTATTTTGTCAAAATGTACAAGAAGATGTGAAAATATATTTTCTTTAAAACGAGATTCACAAGAAACCAAGTAGATTATTGCAAAGATCCACTGAAAGTAATGGAAATTACTACATATTTTGGACAAACCACAAGTTCATGTGATTTTTGCGATTTACATATATATTGACTAGTTTGATGGTTAGGAAATTGTTTTTGTGAATGAGAAAATTGTTGATTTGAATTTTAAAAGAAAATGATACGCTTGAAAGCGTGGCCACCTCCAGTTTCAGGGGAAACTCTGGCGAAATTTTTCCAAAAACCTAACACTTGGAAATATTTTCACCACAAGTGTTATAAATACATTTTTAACTTGTTTTCAAAAATATAAAATTTCGCCACGATCTTTATTACAAAATTTCTAAATATCGGAGGTGTGATTTTCACAAAATAAAACTTGATAAATATATATTTAGTATATATATTTTCATAACAACACTTGTGAATTTTTATGATTATTTTGTGAACTATGCAAATATTATTTTTAGGGTAAAAATAATATTACCAAATGATAACGACTCCAAAATACGAACGCCTTTACGATAAATATTTATGTTACAACGGTATAGTTAATACCACCCGACCTTTAAAACGTAACTTACGCATTTTAAGAAATATTTATGAACGCGTATTTTGTCAAGGTATTATTTTGGGAAAATCATATGTATTAAAATATAATATTTTTGGGAAAAATATTTATATTTTGGAGTTAGAAATAAAATATGTTTTAGGTGAGACTTAATAATATATTTCGAATTTTACGAACACACATGTATTAAATCCCCCATCCTTGGGAAGGAATTTATTTACCAAATAATTACTAAGTGTAATTACGAAATAGTTGTCTAACTATTTCCCAAAAACTTAAACCTTAAGGCACGGCCGTCCGTCTAATAGATTTAGTACGTGTAGGTCGTCGCTCAGCGGTTTGATCAGGAGATCTTCTTATTAGAGACGCACCACTGTGAGTTCATGTCCCCCTTTTCTCTTAACTGTTTTCAGTTTTCTAAACTGCGGGGGTGAAATACATGTTACTATATTTATGAGTACTTTATACATGGTATGGTTAGCGTAAGGAGGTTTACTACTTAGATCATGTGAGTGGGTAGGCGGAAACTTGAGGCCATTAATCCTCAGGGTAGGACCGAGTGACAGGAGCGGTAGATCTATCTGGGTGTAGCGAGCCCAGCCCCAAGCCCAGCATAACGGACCTCGGGGTGACTTTGTGCCCAACGCATAAATCTGCTAGGTTTGAGTCTTCCTATTTGCACTTCACAAATATCAATGGCCTTGCAAACCATTGGTGATCTCTTTTCCTTATTTGCTACATACCAGGATTTTTATACATACAAAGGTTTTATTACTCACTTACACATGAACTCACTCAACATTATTGTTGATTTTTCTAACTTACATGTATTTCAGGGAATTAAAGATCTGGCGCGGTATGTTATGTTTTCCCGCTGCATAGGAGTTACGAGGTCATCCGGGTTTAGGGGATGTGACTTTTTCCTGGACGAGTCACAGTCCTTAAACTGTGTTTGTTTCATGTCGATGTTTGTGTTTTCTGAACAATGATATATGTTATCAGGTTGTAGTTTCAGTTGTTTGAGTCAACGTCCTAAGACAATGTTGTTGTATTTGGTTTTCAAAACTTAATTTAATGGATGATCTTGCATGATTTTTATTTCATATAGCTTGTTATAGTTAAGCTATGGTATTAAGAAGTCACACCAAATTAACCACGCTTCCGCAAAGCCAGGGTGTGACAGTTAATGGCAATAAAAGCTCGTTAGGGCAAGCATTACCAGGTGCACACTTTAAATTTAATTGCACAAATAGTAATATACAACAAATACGTAGAGATTGAAGGTTTCATATGTAGATTAAAAACTTGGAAAAACCCGAATGGAAAATCTATCCGGGATATTATTTCCAAGAGAAACAAATAAAGGCATTACTTTCATGGGGTGTAATGTGAAAATTATAAAAGAGTCATGTATACCAGGTATTGATCGCTTACTCTGGCCAAGTAAGTGGTGAGCACGTGGTACCATGAACTTTGTATGATGGACATGCTTATATCCGATGTAGTAAGGACGGGGTGAATGAGACAAATTAAAAGTACAACAAGGAATCAAATGAGCAAAATAATTGATAATAATGTAAACGCAAAGCCGGGTGACGGAAGCGTATTACATTAGGATAATGAGCCCGAGTGAAGGGACAAAGATTGATGAAAAATGATTTAGACATGTATTGGGAGGGGGTGTACTTACACTCGAACCCGGAAAATGCAAACATGTAAAATGATTTAGACATGTATTGGGAGGGGGTGTACTTACACTCGAACCTGGAAAATGCAAACATGTAAAATGATTTAGACATGTATTGGGAGGGGTGTACTTACACTCGAACCCGGAAAATGCAAACATGTAAAATGATTTAGACATGTATTGGGAGGGGGTGTACTTACACTCGAACCCGGAGAATGCAAACATGTAAAATGATTAAGATATGCATTGGGAGGGAGTGTACTTACACTCGAACCCGGAAAATGCAAATATGTCTCTTAACGGGTCATTTTTGTAAAACGTCAAACTTGAGGACAAAGTTAGAATATAAAAATGAAACGAGGTCCTAATGCATACCGGGAGGGTTGCAATAATAACGACTTCGGTAAAACACCCGGTTGATGGGTAAGAATTAAACACATGTGTAGACCGAGAAACGGGAACTCGGATGGAAAGTTAAAAGACTCGGGTTTTGTGTCATAACTAAAAGACGACAAGATAATGTAGATAGAAATTTTGAATAAATGATGTTCAACTATTTTAAAGTTGAACGGGTTGAATATAATATCACGTCGAAAGACATGAGGAAACGCAAACGGGAAAAAGGTAGCGTTAAATGCAAAAGAGTAATGAGCCCGGTAATGGGACATAACCAAATAAGAATATATGCAAATCAAATAACCGTAGGCATAAGAAGAACTAACGCATAAATGACGTGAGAAGTCATAAGTCGAAAAATTGTCCGCAAGAAAACAATGTAGCCTTAGACTACGGTCAAGGTCAAATGAAATCCAAAAAGTAAAGATGAATAATTCTAAACATAAAAAGGGGTGCCTTAACGCTATATGCTTATATAAACGTATACACATTTGAATAAAGACTCGAATAAAAGATGATCTACGGGATCATCATAACCTACGGGATATTTAATTAGTGTAACGGTCTACGTGGCCAAAATGACCCACGGGTCGTGAATTGAAGTAAAAAGGGATCATAAGGGCCTCGCCTTAAAGAGAAGAAAGCTTAAGGAAATAGCCTACGAGGTGAAGTGAAGGAACCCAAGGGTCCATAGTGTAAGGTGAGGAGACTTGCTACGATTCCCTGCGTAAAACGAGAACGAGAAGGACTGTCAATATCCCGGTATGGGTAATTGACAAAAGCTAAAGAGAAGATGCTAAACTAAAACTTCGGTTTTAGTAAGAAATAACATTTTTACAAATATAAATTCTGATAGGAATTTAAATAGTAAGCATGCAAGATACAAGTCTTGACACTGATAGGCGCAAGACGATATATTTGAAAAGTGATATTTTCGAAAATGAAAGGTAGATATAAATTAAACATGATGTGACACGATCACGGTCAAGAAATGCAATGTGAAGTAGAATCACATTATAACCAAGCGAGCGGTAAAAAGTAACTGGACTAATAAGTCTAGTTAGTGAGACTGGTTAAGGTCAGCAATTCAAATCAAGAAATTTGGCTGGCTTGTAAACGGTGGATTCAGTATAACTGAACCAAATAAATAAATCTGAAAACAAAAGAATTTGATACTAAAAGTAAAAGATTTCGCTAAAGACCTTTAAACGGGTTAAAGTAACGGATTTATAAAGAATTCAATAGTATATGAAAGCGATGAATATCGCTAAGTTAACTAAACTAGTGGTGTCACACCCCGACCACGTAAAACAACAAAACGTGGCGGAATCGTCGGGGAGTGTTGTAACAGAATCATTGTTTCATAACACATGGAAAATTGAAATGTTGGTTTATTAATAAAAAGAGTTACAATGTCTTAACAAACAAAGAAGAATAACAAAATTAACTAGTCTTGCATCTTTTAATGTCACTAAGGCCCAAGTTCGCCTATGTGTATCTTGATCAATCCTATGCATCATCTCCTGAAACACATGTGAAAATAGGTACGTCAGCATAAAAATGCCGGCAAGTACATAGGTTTTGTTGAGTTAGGATTCATGACTTATAAGTTAAGAAAAAGTTGTTTAACAAAAATCAGTCATGATCCTTGTAAAATGTTTTGTTTTATAAATCGTTTGAAAAGCGATGATAGATATGTATAGTTAAAAGAATGATAGTAAGGTTAAATGAATAACCAAGTAAAAAGAATTTGAATAAAACAAACTGTTTTGTAAAACAATGTTTTGTGAAAAATATGTTATTTGTGTAAAAATGTGTAAATCCAAATTGAATGATTTAAATAACGCTACGGCATGTAATATAATACAAGCACTTATATATAGGAAGTACCAGCGGCGTATCCACCATGCTTGTATCACATTACACACGTCTCGTTACTTAAATCCCTTACCTAAACAAACCATCAATGTAAATTGCCCATGTCTAAACCAATTGTCAAATGTCATTGTGAAAACCATGTCAAAATGTTTATGTCAAATGTCAATCATGTAATATGTAAACAAAATGTCATGTAAAACGATGTACTAAGTATGCACACAATGCGCATACATAGCAAAAACATAATGAAATCATGTACTAATAGTGTACTAGTGAACATAGCAAGTATATGATATGAAAACATGAAAAGCATGAAAGTAACAAGTAGGCACATGTGTTTCGCCCCAAAACGTTTGAAAAACAGTAAAAGAGGGGACTATGTACTCACTTGAGGGTGCTTAGAAGTCTTGAACAACAACCAAGCAAAGCTAGAGGGATCACGGAATCAAACGGCACCCTATATAGATAACTACATAAATAACCGGACCTAAATCGGGGGATTGGATAGTATGAGGTTTCGTAAACCAAATGAGTATTGGAACTCATATGATATGGTTAAACAAAGCCCACATACTAAAATGAAACCTAACCTAAGTTCTTACGACCCATTACGACCCGTTTAGGTAGCTTATGCTACTTTAACGCGTCGTTCGCGTAAAACGCGTTCGGAATGTCTAACTAGTCCTATGACAAGCAAGATATGCCTTAACATGTTTAATATTGTTGCCAAAACAGTTTATATGTCAAAAGTTATGTTACATAGGCTTAAAATGAATTTTAGCGCAAAAAGGGCATTTTGGTGATTTACCTAAGGCATAAGAACTATTTATCATACAACTACTTAAACGAAGTGACCATAAGGTATAACCTTGGAAGGTTATTCCCTATACAACTATGGTCACCTAAAGTGTTTGGTCGGATCCTAATGATCGACCAAATGGGTCGGGTTCGAAAGTATAAGCGATTGATTAGATCGCTTACCTTTACGACCCTAAATAAGCACAAATCTAAAAGCGACCAGCTAAACATGCTAGAACATGTTTAGTAAAGTTAGAAAACAGGTTTGGTATCAAAACAAACGGTTTTGATACCCTAGAGTAGTTTGTTTACAAAATACGCGAGGAAACGCATTTTGGCCGAAACTACGACTCGTCACTGAGCCTAGATAACGTGGTAATCAGTGGGTATAGTCACTAGAGACTATAACCATCGTGATTACGCTCACGTTATGAAGTTCAAACGAACTTCGCGTTGACCATAAACTGGTCAATGCAGAAAGTCAAACGCAGTTTGACTTTAACGCTAAAACGAATCAAAAACGCGAAAGAATACTTACAGAAGGTCCCCGCAAGATTTAACCCGATTCGCTTTCAGGTAGGAAGTATATACTTCCACTTAGAAAGCTTTGAATCAGATTAAATGTGGGAAATGAATGAAGTTGGGTTGGGTATTTACAGAAATGGTAGAACCGTTAGGATCGTTTCTCGATAATCGAGCTTTAATCTTGGCCCTCCACTTGGGCAAATGGTTTTGCAATACAAGGGGCAGCTAAAAACCATCAAAATTTGCCCCTAGATTGATCAAAAGCATGTCCAAATTCAACGAATACCAGCTATTGTTTCAGAAACTGGTTTTCTGTTACTGGGCCTTTCACGCGGCCCGCGTAAGATATACATATGGGCTTACGCGGCCCGCTTGGCTGACTATTTAGAAATGACAGTTTCAGTCCCTGCACTTCAAAAACATGTATTTTGGCCCATTTTTGGCACGTTTAAGCCCCGTTAACCTCATTTCAAGGCTCTAAAATGAAGTTATAGTGTAGGGAACTCAAAACATGGCCAAAAATATTTCGGATGTCGGTTCGTTTGGTCGTACGATCTTGTTATTCGCTTAATTACGATGGAATGCGCATAAGCGCGAAAAACGATCCAAATTACGCGGCGAATGGATTTTTATCATACCAAACACTAAAATAAAATATTTTAATGCTTACATAAAATTTTGGAAGTCCGGAAGTATTCAGAACGTAAGTTATGCACGAAAATGCAAACTTATGCACTTTTTGACGCTTTTAGTCCCTGAATGACCAAAAAGTTTATTTTAGCACACCGAACACCTCGAAGCCTATTTCTAAGCTATGTAAAGGATATTTTGGGTATGTTTAACTTATGGCCAAGTTCGGGAATGTCCGTTATAGTAAAAATTGACATACTTTCGCAGGTTTGTCGAATTTAGTCCCTGTAAGCGAATAGACTTGATTTCGGCATACCAAACCATCCAAAACTTATTTCTAAGTTATGTAAAGGTTATTTAAGGTATGTCAAGCCTATGTCACTATTCCGTTATGTTTGTTGCATTAAACTGGTTATACTTACGCATCAGTGCGCATATAACCTTCCAGAAAGCGATTTAGAGCCCAAAATCGAACAAGAATTGATATGTGCAAAAGATACACATGTTTATAAAAATCCCAAGTATGAAATACAATATTTCATTGGTTTGGTAGTTGTTTGAAGGTTGAAGTGACACAGATGTCACAGTCTCCCCTACTTCAGGAAATTTCGTCCCAAAATTTATTTAGAGGAAACTTGTGTGAGTTTGAAACATGAAGTTGAAAAGATCGAACAACACTGGTTAGAGTCCTGAACTTCTAGTAACTTTAAATAACGTCACGCTTGTAATGTGAGAGGGTCACTTATATACAAGTATATAAAGCGTTATTGGTGCGTCCACCGTACCTCTATTACATTGTTCACATTTCGTTACGGTTGCCACTATTAGTTCTTATACATAATAACTCTTACCGCGGTTTCCGTGCACTGAACTTCGTAATTATGTATGCATCCATAATTACGTAATTCCTTGCACAGTCACGTAGTGCATCTGTGTAGGGGAAGGAAACAATGAACGAGCCTGTGATGATTGTGACTAGACCATACTAGGGTCCTCTTTAATGGAGTCAATAATGATCTCTAGACCACCAAGGAGTCTTTTCAGCTTATATCATCACATGTCATTCTTAACCAGATTCTGAATCAATCCTTTGACTAGACCACTCAAAGGGTCTCTTTTTGAATCATGGAATGGTACTATATAATCCAAGGGTCTTAACGAGTACGTAGAAGCCCATTAAGGATTTAAGGTAGTACCTTTTGAATGTCCTACTATGAATCCTTCATATGAAGATATGAAAGGTTCTACGAGGATTTGGATAACGAATGTCCAGAGTATTCAAAAACACAAAATGCATAAAAGAAAACACAAGGTGCATAAACACATAATCACATAATTGTTTAACTTGATTTTAAATTTGCCATCATTTTGCCAATTGCGCACAAGTATTTAAAGCACACTAGGAATCCATTCCGTGGATTTCATTTGGTACTTTAAACATTATCAAGAATCTAACTATGAATATAGATAGATCTTAAAGAGGAAATTCGATTTCGATTGAAAGGAACCGAAATGTTCGCATTAAGGTACACAAAGAATCCAATTAAGGACTTTGATTTGAATGATAATTATGCACAAGAGTCTAACTGTAATGATAAGAAGATCCCATATGGATTTTAGAAGTTGAAGATGTTTTGAAATCTTGCACTGGGTGTGCTTAAGTCAAAACATGAAGTAAAAAATGCTTATGAAATTGAGATGCTAGATATGCCAAGGCGACACATGAAGCGGAATTTGAAGGTTAAGTCAATGTATGAGGAAAATATTTTGAAAACTATGCATGGGGTTCTAAATGTGTTCAATGTTTTTGGAAACCTTATATATAATACTTTTGAGATCATAAAATAGGTGTATTAGGTAGGTATATTTATAAAAATGTTTTAAAATCATGCAAGATGAATTTTGAAATTATGTATAAGGTTTTTGAAAACATGAATGATGCTTTTGAAATCATGCACTTGATATAAGTAATTATACCGTATTAATAACATTTTGAAATCATGAAGGTCGTTTTTGAAAACATAGACAATGTTTTTGAAATCATGGAGGTTGTTTTTGAAAATATAGACAATGTTTTCGAAATCATGCATATGATATGTTAAGTAAATACACTATATTAAAAACGTTTTTGAACTATATATAAAATGTTTTTGAAGTCATGAAGGTTGTTTTGAAAACTTATGTTATGCATGTTGAAAAATCAGAACGTAACGGGTATGAGATTTGAAAATACCCTTAGTTATCTAACCAAGGATTCAAAGGCACAGATATACCATTACTAACAATTTCGCTTTATTTCTTGTACTTCGTTTCCTAGAATGAAACGGGTATTTAAAATTTTCGAGGAAATCATGGGCGATCACTTGAAAGGGAGAAGTTTGTAAAGAACATAGTTCCTTGATGTAGGTATCATAGGGAAATGCCATACACACATGTAACTACACTTGTACATCAGAATTGCGAACAACGACTTTTATTTATGAACAAAACAGATTGTTTCACAATACAAGAAAACAAAAGAAACAAAGGCATAAGACAGCAACATCTTTTGCTCGGCTAAATGCTTATCCAAGGGTTGGATTTGCATTGACAATCTTCGGGCATTTGTTCCTGAAATGGCTCGTCTCACCACAGTTGTAGCAAGTACCAGACGGGAAACGAGCTTGAGTAGGGTTGACTTGGAGTTGGGTAGCAGCAAGGTTTGCAACAGCTTTGTTTTGGATAGCAAAGCGGCATATGTTAATCAAATGTCCCAACCATTCACAGTAGGTATATTTGGAGCAGGGTGTGACAACTCGTAATTTAGAACTTTTCGTGTGCTTTGATGTAACTTGTTTGAACATTACGTGACTAGTTGATGTGTATGATTGCATTGAATGTTATGAATTTTATTATGTTGCGTGTTATCAAATTTGGGCCGCACACTTTGTTCTTGACCGCACACCTTTCTCTCGGCCCAACTCCACTCGCAAACCACTTGGCCAACTCGAGACCAAGGGCAGCCCGATGATTGGGTTCGGCCCACTCACCCATTACGCATACATGAACCTTAGGGGGTGTAGTTTCTCATTACTTGCAAAAACACCAACACACACAACCCTAATCACCTCTCACTCTCTCGTTATCCCCTTGGAAACCCGACGGCAGCCCCCTCCTACTCGAAGACCTTCCCGTCGATCTAATCATCCTATTCGAACATCACGGTTAGTGTTCTATCATTGCTAATTGCTATGTTACATGGTGTTGTGATTTCTACGATCCTATGTGATAGCTAGGGTTCATGCTAGTAGAGTTATTCATGAGATTTTACTTGTAAATCTGGAACATGTATTAGATTTTGATGTTAACATATGTGAGGAAGCCGGTTATTTGATGGTTGGAATCATGTAATAGCAAAACTGTTAGAAGGATTGTATGATGATCTATGTTTATTTAGAATCGATTGCTTGTGCTGAATTGATGAGTTTCGAACATATGATTTGTGGTATTGATTGGTTTCTTGTACATATGACTTAGGGTTACATGATAGTCCTTGAATTCATTAATCACATGATCCAATCATATGTTCCATAGGGTATTGATTTACTGTTCTTGAATTGATGATCATAATGGTAATATGAATGTGCATGATTGCTGAATAATTGTGATTTGATCTGAATTGTGAAACTGCCAAAACTGTTAGCAATTGTTACGGAAATCATGAGCTGCAAATCAGGAAATCGGTTACACTTCATAGTCTCGACAAGGGATTGCGAGTCGAGACCCCCCTGTCTCGACTCGAGACCAAAACACCGACACAAACAGCACAACTCGAGACCATGGTTGCGGGTCCGGTTGCGACTCGAGACCGCCTAGTCTCGAGTGATGAAAGTATGACCCGAGACCTCCTTTGTTACGACTCGAGAACTCCAGGACTACAACTCGAGGCCGCACTGTCTCGACTCGAGACCACGAACACATGCACACTGTTGGACTTGCACACTGTTACGAGCCCAACAATTTGGGCCGCATACTTGGACTTTGTTTACGTGACTGTACTGTTGAACTAGCACTGTTGTTGAACTGCCATGATTATACATGCATGCTATGATCGTTACTTGTGTACAATACGTGTAGAACATACATGCACTACTTGAATACGAACCTAACTTGTATGGTAACCATGATAGGACGTGGTTGACCACCATATAGCTTAATAGAACTTTTCTGTGTATCTACCGAGCAAAACCAAGGTGAGTTCACACCCTTACTAAGGCATGGGTTCCCAGGGTCGGGAATGGGTTTGGAAGATTTCTTGTACTTAAGTTATTATCGGGATTACGTACTATGGGCCTTGGGAGAGGGAGGATTATTGATAGATACTACTAGACTAGTGATACAAATACTTCTCTTCCCACACACGCCATGAATGGCTGCGATAATAGAACTAATCTTCGCACACATGCCTGGAATGGCTGCGAACCACACACTAAACTTCGCATACATGCCGGGTGGGCTGCGATACAATTATACCTAGTCTAGAATACTTGGGAAACTCCCACTAATCTTCGCACACATGCCTAGAGGGCTGCAATACAAATGCATATGATACATGGTTTACTAAACGAACATACGATTTACTATCCTATCAAACACACTGAATAACTAACTGTGAACTCGCTCAACTAGTTGTTGACTCTCTGTTACATGCCTTGCAGGACCTTAGGTATACATTGAGCTTGCACGGGAGGCACAGTCGTTGTGGACATGGATCGTGGATGTTTTGCTAAACACTTATGACATTTGAAAACTTAATAATTCCGTTGGATTTTTATACTATGCTTCCGCTACTTAAACTATGTTATTTGAACACCTTTCATATTGTGGGTTGATACATTTACGTTACTATTTACTTATATGTTCGATATGATTGGTGGCTTGATCCTGGTCATGTCACACCTCCAAGCGGTGGTACTCCGCGTGTGGATTTTTAGGGTGTGACAGATTGGTATCAGAGCCATTGGTTATAGAGAACTTGGTTTTAATAAGGGAAAAATGTTTTTATTAAAACCAGTCTATAACCAGAACAATGCTCTCAACGATCCACAACGATGCTTCACTCCACGTGCAAGACTCAACATTCTAGGTAATATGGTATACGTTTTATTGCCTACTTGCTTGATTACATAGAACTTTGCTCAGGGTATGCTTAGATACACATAACTACTATTGCTTGAGAACACTTGTGTGCTTACTCTCCTCTATCATCGCACTTTTTGCGAACCTCTCTCACTTATGTTACTTTTACTATGAAGATCATGTCTGGACGTATTAACATGACTCAAGCCCAGTTGACGGCTCTCATTAACGAACAAGTTGCTGCGGGATTTGTAGCCGCACAAGTTTAGATATTAGGGCTGGCAGCTGCTAACGCTACCCCTTGGAACGATTTTAAGGAACTGATCAAGCGGGAATACTGCACACGTGATGATATCCACAAGTTGGAAGTGGAGCTCTATCATCTGAAAATGACAGGATCGGAAATTGAAGCTTATACGAAACGGTCAAACGAGCTGGCCATCTTGTGTCCAACCATGGTGGACCCTCCAATCAAGCGCATTGAGTTGTACCTCAAGGGTCTAGCATCAGAAATTCAGAGCCATGTGACACGGCTAACCTCGACAATATCCAAGACATTCAGCGTCTTGCTCATCGCCTCACAGATCAGGCGGTGGAACAGAACAAGCTGCCTAAACGTATCAGCGCAACTACTACCGCTACCACTTCTGCTACTCCCGCTACTCCCAATGACAACAAGCGGAAATGGGATGGGGATTCCAGCAAAGGTTCGGCTACCGTTCAGTCTCAAGCACAGCAGCAACGCAGGAATAATGATTACCAGAGCCCGTGTCATCAAACTTTTGGTGGTCAGGGGCAGGGTGGATATCGGGGAATTCACCCACTATGTAACAGGTGCAACAGACACCACAGTGGTCAGTGCCGCAAGGGCCGCTGTCAGAGATGTCTCAAGATAGGGCACGAAGCTAAAGATTGCAGGAGCTAACGACCTGCGAATCAGAACCAACAACAACCACCAGCTCCTCAAAACGAACAGCAGCAGCAACAGCGAGGCAATAGAGGATGTTTTCAGTGTGGTGCTGAAGGTCACTTCAAGCGGGATTGCCCCCAGTTGAACCAAAATCGCAACAACAACAACAATCAGGGCAATGGCAACAACAACAACGGTGGAAACAACAATGGCAACGAAGCTAGGGGACGTGCATTTGTGCTGGGGTAGGGAGAAGCAAGGAATGACCCAAACGTAGTCATGGGTAACTTTCTTCTTGACGAATTTTATGTTACTGTATTTTTTAATTCGGGTGCGGATACAAGTTATATGTCTCTAAAAGTTAACCAAATGTTAAAACGTGCACCAACTCCCTTAAACACCAAGCATGTCGTAGAGCTAGCTAACGGTAAAAGTCTAGAGGCCACACATATAGTACAGGGTTGTAATCTTATCCTCGCTGGTCAGACTTTCTCGATTGATCTCATTCCGATAGCTCTAGGTAGTTTCGACATCGTCATTGGAATGGACTGGTTATCCCAACAGCGCGCAGAGATCTTATGTAAAGAGAAGATCGTTCGTATTCCTCGTTCTGGTAAAGAACCCCTTGTGATTCAAGGCGACAAGAGTGGTGCTGTGGTAGGCATCATCTCCTTTCTAAAGGGTTAAAAGTGTTTGCGTAAGGGCCACACAGCCATTCTGGCACTTGTTACCGATGCATCAGCAAAAGAAAAGAAATTGGAAGGTATTCCAGTTGTACGCGACTTTCCTCAGGTGTTCCCTGAAGATTTACCTGGTCTACCGCCTCATCGCCAGGTCGAGTTTCAAATCGAGCTAGCACCAGGAGCAGCGCCGATAGCACGTGCACCGTATCGCTTAGCTCCATTAGAATTGGAAGAACTATCGACACAGCTACAAGAACTCTTGGATAAGGGATTTATCCGACCTAGCTCTTCGCCTTGGGGAGCTGCAGTATTCGTGAAAAAGAAGGACGGTACCTTTCGCATGTGCATTGACTACCGTGAACTGAATAAGGTGACGGTGAAGAACCGTTATCATCTTCCACGTATTGATGACTTATTCGACTAGTTGCAAGGGTCGAGCTACTACTCCAAGATAGACCCGAGGTCAGGTTATCATCAGCTGAGAGTCCGGGATGAGGACGTCTCCAAAACCGCATTTAGAACTCGCTACGGCCACTACGAGTTTCTTGTCATGCCATGCGGGTTGACAAAGGCACCGAGAGTCTTTATGGACCTTATGAACAGGGTGTACAAACCCTACCTAGATAAGTTTGTGATTGTATTCATCGACAACATCCTGATCTATTCCAAGAGTCGGGAGGAACACGAGCAGCATTTGCGACTTATTTTGCAGCTTCTTCGAACAGAGCAATTGTACGCCAAGTTTTTGAAATGTGACTTCTGGCTTCGTGAAGTCCACTTTCTAGGCCACGTGGTAAACAAGGATGGGATCCATGTTGATCCATCCAAGGTAGATTCGATCAGGAACTGGCCTGCACTACGTACACCAACGGAAATACGCCAATTCTTGGGTTTGGCAGCTTACTACAGAAGGTTCATTAAAGATTTCTCAAAGATTGCACAGCCGCTTACACTACTGACACAGAAGGGTGTCACCTACCGTTGGGGTAATACTCAGGAAACCGCTTTTCAGCACTTAAAGGATAGACTTTGCAGTGCACCTATCCTCTCATTGCCAGAGGGCACGGACGTTTTTGTGGTCTATTGTGACGCATCGATACAGGGGCTTGGTTGTGTATTAATGCAACGGGATAAAGTTATTGCTTACGCTTCGCGCCAACTCAAGGTTCACGAACGGAACTACACGACGCACAATTTAGAGCTGGGAGCCGTTGTTTTCGCGCTCAAGATATGGCGACACTACCTGTACGGTACCAAGTGCACTATCTACACCGATCACAGGAGTCTCGAGCATATCTTCAAGCAGAAGGAATTGAACATGCGTCAACGTCGATGGGTTGAACTACTTAACGATTACGAATGCGCCATCAAGTACCATCCAGGCAAAGCCAACGTTGTGGCTGACGCTCTCAGTCGAAAAGACACTCTACCTAGACGCGTGCGAGCACTACAACTTACTATTCAGTTTGGTCTTCCTGCACAGATACGAGATGCTCAGATAGAGCATTGAAACCAGAACATGTAAGGACTGAAGGCTTACGTGGCTCAAGGCAACGATTAAAACAGAAGGAAGACGATGCCTATTATGTAACGGGGCGTATTTGGGTCCCACATTATGGAAACTTACGCGAGCTGGTAATGGACGAAGCTCATAAGTCTCGCTACTCGGTACATCCAGGTTCGGATAAAATGTACCACGACATCAGGACTACGTATTGGTGGCCTAGCATGAAGGCCCACATAGCAACTTACGTTGGCAAGTGTTTGACTTATGCGAGAGTCAAGACGGAATACCAGAAACCATCAGGCCTACTTTAGCAACCCAAGATACCACAGTGGAAATGGGAGGAAATTTCCATGGATTTTGTTACTGGCCTGCCTAGATCACAGCGTGGGAACGATACTATTTGGGTAATCGTAGATTGACTCACCAAGTCTGCTCATTTCCTAGCTATTAAGGAAACAGACAAGTTATCCACTCTAGCAGACGTATATCTCAAGGAAGTTGTCTCAAGGCACGGGGTGCCAACCTCTATTATTTCGGATCGTGATGCACGATTTACTTCAGAACTGTGGCAAGCAATGCACAAATCTTTTGGCTCACGGCTAGATATAAGCACAGCTTATCACCCTCAGACGGACGGACAGTCTGAGCACATGATTCAAACTCTAGAAGACATGCTTCGGGTGTGTGTTATAGATTTCGGCAACAGCTGGGAAAAGCATCTCCCGCTAGTGGAGTTCTCGTACAATAACAGTTACCATAGCAGCATCCAAGCCGCTCCATTCGAGGCATTGTACGGACGTAAATGCCGGTCACCTCTCTGTTGGGCAGAGGTGGGGGATAGTCAGATCACAGGTCCAGAAATGGTAGTTGAGGCTACTGAACGGATTGCACAGATACGGCAACGCATTGAGGCGGCTTGTGACCGTCAGAAAAGTTACGCTGATAAGCGCAGGAAGCCACTCGAATTCCAAGTTGGGGATCGAGTGCTACTCAAAGTCTCACCCTGGAAGGGTGTGGTTCGCTTTGGCAAACAGGGTAAACTTAATCCACGGTATGTCGGACCGTTCGAAATCATAGAAAGAATAAGCAAGGTGGCCTACAAACTGAACCTACCAGCAGAACTCGGTGCAGTTCACAACGTTTTCCATGTGTCAAATCTGAAGAAGTGTCTGTCAGATGAGACCCTCATAGTTCCTTTGAAGGAGCTCACTATCGACGAACAGTTGCGATTCGACGAGGAACTAGTTGAAATCGCAGACCGGGATGTCAAGGTCCTCAAGAACACTAGAATACCTCTCGTTCGAGTTCGTTGGAACTCCCGTCGTGACCCAGAGTTCACCTGGGAACGCGAAGATCAAATGAAACAAAAATATCCCCAATTATTCGCGAACAGTACAACCACTACTGAGGCTGAAGCTACCACGGAATTTCAGGACGAAATTCCAGATCAACGGGGGGTGGATGTTACACCCCAGGAAAACCAGGAAAACCATGCAGCTTAACTAGCTTCCTCAGTGAGTACGTACCAAATTTCGGGACGAAATTTCTTTCAAGTTGGGGATAATGTGATAACTCGTAATTTAGAACTTTTCGTGTGCTTTGATGTAACTTGTTTGAACATTACTTGACTAGTTGATGTGTATGATTGCATTGAATGTTATGAATTTATTATGTTGCGTGTTATCAAATTTGGGCCGCACACTTTGTTCTTGACCGCGCACCTTTCTCTCGGCCCAACTCCACTCGCAAACCACTTGGCCAACTCGAGACCAAGGGCAGCCCGATGATTGGGTTCGGCCCACTCACCCATTACGCATACATGAACCTTAGGGGGTGTAGTTTCTCATAACTTGCAAAAACACCAACACACACAACCCTAATCACCTCTCTCTCTCTCGTTATCCCCTTGGAAACCCGACGGCAGCCCCCTCCTACTCGAAGCCCTTCCCGTCGATCTAATCAACCTATTCGAACATCACGGTTAGTGTTCTATCATTGCTAGTTGCTATGTTACGTGGTGTTGTGATTTCTGCGATCCTATGTGATAGCTAGGGTTCATGCTAGTAGAGTTATTCATGAGATTTTACTTGTAAATCTGGAACATGTATTAGATTTTGATGTTAACATATGTGAGGAAACCGGTTGTTTGATGGTTGGAATCATGTAATAGCAAAACTGTTAGAAGGATTGTATGATGATCTATGTTTATTTAGAACCGATTGCTTGTGCTGAATTGATGAGTTTCGAACATATGATTTGTGGTATTGATTGGTTTGTTGTACATATGACTTAGGGTTACATGATAGTCCTTGAATTCATTAATCACATGATCCGATCATATGTTCCATAGGGTATTTATTTACTGTTCTTGAATTGATGATGATAATGGTAATATGAATGTGCATGATTGCTGAATAATTGTGATTTGATCTGAATTGTGAAACTGCCAAAACTGTTAGCAATTGTTACGGAAATCATGAGCTGCAAATCAGGAAATCGGTTACACTCCATAGTCTCGACAAGGGATTGCGAGTCGAGACCCCCCCTGTCTCGACTCGAGACCACAACACCGACACAAACAGCACAACTCGAGACCATGGTTGCGGGTCCGGTTGCGACTCGAGACCGCCTAGTCTCGAGTGATGAAAGTATGACCCGAGACCTCCTTTGTTGCGACTCAAGAACTCCAGGACTACAACTCGAGACCGAACTGTCTCGACTCGAGACCACGAACACGTGCACACTGTTGGACTTGCACACTGTTACGAGCCCAACCATTTGGGCCGCATACTTGGACTTTGTTTACGTGACTGTACTGTTGAACTAGCACTGTTGTTGAACTGCCATGATTATGCGTGTATGTTATGATCGTTACTTGTGTACAATACGTGTAGAACATACGTGCACTACTTGAATACGAACCTAACTTGTATGGTAACCATGATAGGACGTGGTTTACCACCATATAGCTTAATTGAACTTTTCTGTGTATCTGCCGAGCAAAACCAAGGTGAGTTCACACCCTTATTAAGGCATGGGTTCCCAGGGTTGGGAATGGGTTTGGAAGATTTCTTGTACTTAAGTTATTATCGGGATTACGTACTATGGGCCTCGGGAGAGGGAGGATTATTGATAGATACTGCTAGACTACTGATACAAATACTTCTCTTCGCACACACGCCGTGAATGGCTGCGATAATAGAACTAATCTTCGCACACATGCCTGGAATGGCTGCGAACCATACACTAAACTTCGCATACATGCCGGGTGGGCTGCGATACAAATATACCTAGTCTACAATACTTGGGAAACTCCCACTAATCTTCGCACGCATGCCTAGAGGGCTGCGATACAAATGCATATGATACATGGTTTACTAAACGAACATACGATTTACTATCCTATCAAACACACTGAATAACCAACTGTGAACTCGCTCAACTAGTTGTTAACTCTCTGTTACATGCCTTGCAGGACCTTAGGTATAAATGGAGCTTGCACGGGAGGCACAGTCGTTGTGGACATGGATCGTGGATGTTTTGCTAAACACCTAT
Organism: Helianthus annuus; assembly: GCF_002127325.2. Lineage (NCBI taxonomy): Eukaryota > Viridiplantae > Streptophyta > Magnoliopsida > Asterales > Asteraceae > Helianthus > Helianthus annuus. The sequence goes on along the minus strand of NC_035444.2, from coordinate 126,707,379 downwards.
GACATTTGAAAACTTAATAATTCCGTTGGATTTTTATACTATGCTTCCGCCACTTAAACTATGTTATTTGAACACCTTTCATATTGTGGGTTGATACATTTACGTTACTATTTACTTATATGTTCGATATGATTGGTGGCTTGATCCTGGTCATGTCACGCCTCCAAGCGGTGGTACTCCGCGTGTGGATTTTGGGGGTGTGACACAGGGTATGAGGTTTAAATGATGACGGTTGCATCGCTTGCACTATGGGGCAGCTCCTAAGTACGGCTTCCTAGCTGGTGGCGCTGCCACTTGGCTAGGTCCCGCTTGATTAGGTGTAATTGCTGCGGGTTTCCTTGAAGCCTTACGCTTCCTTGATTTTGGTGCAGGCTTGACTTCTGCTTCCTTTGGTGACTCTTGAGTGGCTGCATTTTTGAGACGAGACATGGCAATGCCTAGATCCACAGAATTCAAAATCACTTCGCCTATTTGCTGGGCAAATTTGGCTGTTTGCTCGGACATTTGACCGTTGCTGAGGTAAAGAGACATTCTAGAAGAAAATGAAAGACATAGGTAGCAACAAATGAAATGTTATCGAATAAACAAAACAGGAAGGCAATGCATATGAATTGCGATCATTTGTTTGTTATCTAAGGCAAACAAATGAGACGGTGACAAATCAAAGCCAGCGGGTCATAATAATGCATCGCTGAAGACATGCTCGCTTATAAGTGAACACTCACCCCAAGAGTTCCCAGGTAAGAGTGACTGGTCCGATACTGCGGATTTGTACGAACACTCTAGCCTTAGACAGAAAACTCAGAGTACAGGCATTCACTCTTCCGGTTTGCACGTGTTCACATTATTTAGAACCCAAAACCTTGACGAGATTTTGAAAACTTAGAAGGCACTGGGCCAACAATCAAACTGGAAGGGTTCAAAACCATATAATAAATCATCCTAGAACAGATGTTTAGTTTTCAAAGCGGTTTTGAAATTTATGTTCTTGTTGTAGTTGTCGCCTAAGGATAGGTGACGGTATTGTTTTATGACTAAACGCAAGTAAACTAGCATTAGGGTCCTAGGAAGGTTATAGACTAGGTCAAAGCATTTACTAATAACCTAATTCCCTATAACCACGAGCTCTGATACCAACTTTTCTGTCACACGCCGACCACGTAAAACAACAAAACGTGGCGGAATCGTCGGGGAGTGTTGTAACAGAATCATTGTTTCATAACACATGGAAAATTGAAATGTTGTTTTATTAATAAAAAGAGTTACAATGTCTTAACAAACAAAGAAGAATAACAAAATTAACTAGTCTTGCATCTTTTAATGTCACTAAGGCCCAAGTTCGCCTATGTGTATCTTGATCAATCCTATGCATCATCTCCTGAAACACATGTGAAAATAGGTACGTCAGCATAAAAATGTCGGCGAGTACATAGGTTTTATTGAGTTAGGATTCATGACTTATAAGTTTAGAAAAAGTTGTTTAACAAAAATCAGTCATGATCCTTGTAAAATGTTTTGTTTTATAAATCGTTTAAAAAGCGAAGATAGATATGTATAGTTAAAAGAATGATAGTAAGGTTAAATGAATAACCAAGTAAAAAGAATTTGAATAAAACAAACTGTTTTGTAAAACAATGTTTTGTGAAAAATATGTTATTTGTGTAAAAATGTGTAAATCCAAATTGAATGATTTAAATAACGCTACGACATGTAATATAATACAAGCACTTATATATAGGAAGTACCAGCGGCGTATCCACCATGCTTGTATCACATTACACACGTCTTGTTACCTAAATCCCTTACCCAAACAAACCACCAATGTAAATTGCCCATGTCTAAACCATTGTCAAATGTCATTGTGAAAACCATGTCAAAATGTTTATGTCAAATGTCAATCATGTAATATGTAAACAAAATGTCATGTATGGCAAGTGGTATATGTATCAACTAAACCATAGGTAAAAAATGCATAAAACAATGTATTGAAGTAAAACGTGGTTTAAATCAATGTTATGTTTTGTGGAAATGCATGCTATACTGAATACAAACATTTATGCGGTATTGTGAAAGTGCATACATCCAAGCCTTGCGACTGTGGTGATAAACCCCTAAACGAATTTAAAGGTCTATCTGTCTAAATGTTTTAATCGAATTCGGTCATTCCTTCCATCCAAACATACCCAGGATGTCAGGAACGAGAGTTGTCAATTCCTATGGTACCATTACCTACTAACGTGCGGCGTGATCAAAGTTAATGAATGTATATGGTCCCACTTAAACAAACCAAATGTCATAACCAAAATGTAAGCATGTGATGAAAAACAAATGTACTAAGTATGATGAACATATATAGAATGAAATGTCATGTAAAACAATGTACTATGTATGCACACAATGGGCATACATAGCAAAAACATAATGAAATCATGTACTAATAGTGTACTAGTGAACATAGCAAGTATATGATATGAAAACATGAAAAGCATGAAAGTAACAAGTAGGCACACGTGTTTCACCCCAAAACATTTGAAAAACAGTAAAAGAGGGGACTATGTACTCACTTGAGGGTGCTTAGATGTCTTGAACAACAACCAAGCAAAGCTAGAGGGATCATGGAATCAAACGACACCCTATATAGATAACTACATAAATAACCGGACCTAAATCGGGGGATTGGATAGTATGAGGTTTCGTAAACCAAATGAGTATTGGAACTCATATGATATGGTTAAACAAAGCCCACATACTAAAATGAAACCTAACATAAGTGTTTACGACCCGTTTAGGTAGCTTATGCTACTTTAACGCGTCGTTCGCGTAAAACGCGTTCGGAATGCCTAACTAGTCCTATGACAAGCAAGATATGCCTTAACATGTTTAATATTGTTGCCAAAACAGTATATATGTCAAAGTTATGTTACATAGGCTTAAAATGAATTTTAGCGCAAAAAGGGCATTTTGGTAATTTACCTAAGGCATAAGAACTACTTATCATACAACTACTTAAACGACGTGACCATAAGGTATAACCTTGGAAGGTTATTCCCTATACAACTATGGTCACCTAAAGTGTTTGGTCGGATCCTAATGATTGACCAAATGGGTCGGGTTCGAAAGTATAAGCGATTGATTAGATCGCTTACCTTTACGACCCTAAACAAGCACAAATCTAAAAGCGACGAGCTAAACATGCTAGAACATGTTTAGTAAAGTTAGAAAACAGGTTTGGTATCAAAACAAACGGTTTTGATACCCTAGAGTGGTTTGGTTACAAAATACGCGAGGAAACGCATTTTGGCCGAAACTACGACTCGTCACTGAGCCTAGATAACGTGGTAATCAGTGGGTGTAGTCACTAGAGACTATAACCATCGTGATTACGCTCACGTTATGAAGTTCAAACGAAGTCCGCGTTGACCATAAACTGGTCAATGCAGAAAGTCAAACGCAATTTGACTTTAACGCTAAAATGAATCAAAAACGCGAAAGAATTCTTACAGAAGGTCCCCGTAAGATTTAACCCGATTCGCTTTCAGGTAGGAAGTATATACTTCCACTTAGAAAGCTTTGAATCAGATTAAATGTGGGAAATGAATGAAGTTGGGTTGGGTATTTATAGAAATGGTAGAACCGTTAGGATCGTTTCTCGATAATCGAGCTTTAATCTTGGCCCTCCACTTGGGCAAATGGTTTTGCAATACAAGGGGCAGCTAAAAACCATCAAAATTTGCCCCTAGATTGATCAAAAGCATGTCCAAATTCAACGAATACCATCTGCTATTTCAGAAACTGGTTTTCTGTTACTGGGCCTTTCACGTGGCCCGCGTAAGATATACATATGGGCTTACGCGGCCCGCTTGGCTGACTATTCAGAAATGACAGTTTCAGTCCCTACACTTCAAAAACATGTATTTTGGCCCATTTTTGGCACGTTTAAGCCCCATTAACCTCATTTCAAAGCTCTAAAATGAAGTTAAAGTGTAGGGAACTTAAAAAATGCTCAAAAATATATCGGATGTCGGTTCGTTTGGTCGTACGATCGCGTTATTCGCTTAATTACGATGGAATGCGCATAAGCGCGAAAAACGATCCAAATTGCGCGAAGAATGGATTTTTATCATGCCAAACACTAAAATAAAATATTTTAATGCTTGCTTAAAAGTTTGGAAGTCCGGAAGTATTCAGAACGTAAGTTATGCGTGAAAATGCAAACTTATGCACTTTTTGACGCTTTTAGTCCCTGAATGACCAAAAAGTTTATTTTAGCACACCGAACACCTCAAAGCCTATTTCTAAGCTATGTAAAGGATATTTTGGGTATGTTTAACTTATGGCCAAGTTCCGGAATCTCCGTTACAGTTCAAATTGACATACTTTCGCAGGTTTGTCGAACTTAGTCCCTGTAAGCGAATAGACTTGATTTCGGCATACCAAACCATCCAAAACTTATTTCTAACTTATGTAAAGGTTATTTATGGTATGTCAAGCCTATGTCACTATTCCGGAATGTTTGTTGCATTAACCTGGTTATATTTACGCATCAGTGCGCATATAACCTTCCAGAAAGCGATTTAGAGCCCGAAATCGAACAAGAATTGATATGTGCAAAAGATACACATGTTTATACAAATCCCAAGTATGAAATACAATATTTCATTGGTTTGGTATTTGTTTGAAGGTTGAAGTGACACAGATGTCACAAGTGGAAATAACGAGATTACGTTATTTCAAGTTGCACTATGTCGCATGAGATACGTAGACAATTAGTAACCAAAAAGATGTTACCATACTTTTTTGGTAATACTAACAATTGGTTAAAAGTATAAGTAATGTTTTAAAAGATTTCTCGGATCAAATACATTGAGTTTAAACTCAATGAATTATGTAAGAAAAGGATTTGGTAATCAAACTCCGTTAATACTAAAAGACGGGTAAAGTACCGTTAGTAGTAAAAATAACCTGGTGAATATTTGGATTTAAGTAAGAAATCCTAATATTAAACACAAGCGAATCAAAGTTTTAAGGAATTGAGTTTATAAGAGCCCGAGTTAACGGGACTTAAAATATAACGGGTTATAACTTCCGGGACCCACCAAGTAACTAGGAATATTAACCTAGTTAGTTATAAGTCTTGGAATAATAAGAAAAATAGGGTTAAAACACCCTTTATGCAAACTTGTGTGAAGTAGAAGGACCAAAGGTGATAAGCTGGAAACTAGTTTTATTTAATAAAACATCAACACCAAAACACACACTTTAAGTGTGTGTTCTGGTCGAGACAATCACAGGAGCCAAGGGGGTTCCCTTACTCAAACCCTAACAAGCACAAAATCAACAAATTGGAAAGGGAAATCGAACCCAAATCGAAATCCGAGCACAAACTAGTGATCACCTCAGTGAAGGGATCATAAGGTATGTCAAAATTCCCACTTTGGTTCCATCTCAAATTTTGATGAACACATGAGATTCGAATCTGAGCTTCCATGTTCGTTGTTTGGATGAAATTAGGGATGAAACTATGTCTAGGAGTAAACCCTAGTCATTTATTTGTTGAATTGATGTTCATGGTTGTGAATTCATGATCATACACTTATGTGTCAAGTGGGTTTTGTAGAATTATGCTAAACACTAGGAATATCTTTGTTAACCTAGTGTATTTGAGCTCCATGAAGAAAATCCAGAATTTTTGATATAAAAATTTGACATGAACATGTGACATGATGCTTAAATCTTGGCTAAATAGTTAGTCAATAACTTGATTGTGAATTATATGAAATCATCCTCATTAGGCGTTTGATATAATGCCTAAAAGAAAAGAAATGTTGAAAATTGGACAAAAACGCTTATTTGATGGTTATGGCAAATTGTGCGTTAAGACTTATAAAAAGGGTTCTAAACGGATTGTGAATTGAACTCTTTAGGCGAGGAATCCGGATCATCAAGTGGACAAGCCGGTTGAAATACGCGTTTAAAAAGGATGCTTAAAAAGGTACGTAACCACGATTCCGTTACGTATTGCTTGATTTCATATTTTGCTAGTAGACTTTAAATTTTCATAATACATGATATTTGCATTTAGTTGAAGTGACGAAGATTACTAGGTAAATAAACGGGTAAAAAGGTGAAGTTATCACCCTTTGACAATATTGACTAATGGTTTGTCAAGTTACATGTTTATAGGAATAATTATTAAATGGATACGCACATCGTTATTGTTTAACGACTACTAAGGCAAGGTATTGAAACGGGTCAATATATTGATCCGAGCCAGGTATGTATTATAACACAACTCATCATGTAGAATTTGGATTTCTATAAGAGTTAGACAAGGTTAAAATATAGATATTCGGTTATCTTTTAGGTAAGCCGAATAAATTGAGTTATGATTACAATGTTTTAGAAGCACATGGGTTTACAGACAAGAACTATAGTTAAAAGGTCGGATTTTGAGTCAAACAAGTATTTAAAGGTCCTTGTAGTGCAAGAAGGATGAAAATTTACCAAACTGCCCTTGTAAGCTAATCCGAAGGAACGACCCTTCAAGGTGGTTCGGAAACGAGTCTTATGATTAACTAAATGTTTAGAATGAGTATAGGTAGTGAAAGATGTAAATTCTTGGGTCAAAAGGTGGTGGAAGATTACTTAGTCAGAAAGGTGGAAACATAAGGCTATATACAAATGAAAGCGAATCATGTTTAAAATATACTTGAATAACCTTAACGGGTCGAAATAAGCACACGAGCGAAAACGGGTTAAAAATATATAAAAAACCCGCAATTAGAACCTCACATGGTAGAAAATATTGAATTGAGGTGGTTCATGTGAAATAATGATCAAACAACTATGTTTGTTTGATAAATGCGTAAATGGGTCAAATTTTGTAAAAAGGTAATAAACCGAAGGCATAAAAGTCTCAAAATTTATTAAGCCGGATGTCGGATTGTAAATCCATATGATGGAGAATCAAATTATAAACACGTAGGAAGAAACGGTAGGTCAAACGGACAAGCGGATTGAAAGATACGAAAGTTTTCGTGTCAAAAACAGCAAAATGAAAGAATCTGATGCAGGGGCCACCGTAACTTGCGGTGGGCACTGTAAGTTACGGTGGGGATTGAAAACGTTACGGCAGTGATCTCCTGCCTTACGGTGGAATATTTTAAAACAGAGGCTACCGTAAATTACGGTATCCACCGTAATTTACGGTGGACCCTGTGCAAAATGTATTTTTTTTAAATTAGCTTTGTTTCCCGGACTCGTTTAGATACGTTTTAAACCCCGTATGACTAAAGCATTTCATGTTTATGAAATGTAGGTACTTTTTGGATGTCGGAAGACGATCAAGCTCAACGAAGAACAGAACAGGATAAAGATACATGCTTCTGCACATTGCCTCGTCATAAATTTTAAATGACGAATCTGATCCCGTTATGTCGAATGATTTATGATTAGTAAAAGTTTTAATAAATCCATATTTTTATAGTATGTGTAGTCTTAACTACACATCTAATTGTTGGTATTTACATGAAAAACCGTTAAATAGCAACTAGGGTGTTACATCAAGTCAAAGAATAATAAGACTAAAGTCTTGCTGATCAATCTACTGCTATGGGTCAAGCACTGCTGGATATATCAAGTACTGCTGTGTTCACAACAGTGGAAGGATAAAGCAGTAGTTTAGCTTGTTTTATGTAATGTATTGTAATCAATAGTTAGCATAGAAGTGTTTGTATTAGATCAGTTGTTAGAGTTTATTAGAAGGTTAGATGTCACTTTCATGGTGACGTCAGCAAAGATGCCACAGTGGTTTGTCCGTGCCTATAAATAAAACAGTACCCTGTACTGTTCTATTAGCTCTCTTCATCACTTTCATTCCTGTACGAACAAATCACTGTGAGCTCAGGCTGAGGGGGAGTTTGTTACATACTTGCATGTTGTAATTAAATCTTGTAATAAATTCAAGCATTCGGTTCAATGTTAAACTTGTATGTTGAAAGCATTTCTCCTGTTTGATTGTGTGTAAAGTTTGTTTCCATTTATATCCCGCTGCACTACTCATTCATCTTTCATCTTAATTCAAACGTAAAACACAATCAATCCAAACTCAGATCCTAACAATTGGTATCAGATCTAGGACAGTCAAATTTGATTTAACCATCATTTTGACATAAATAGTTCAGCTCATAATCATTGATACTAATAGTTGTTTGTTTTGTTGAAAACAGAGCAACGTTTAATCACCATCAAAGTTGATTAATCAGTGCCTGTAAAACAACCAGGATGACGTCACAATCACAAGATGATAAGAATAACATCGGTTCACTTTTTAAACCACCCATGCTTAAACGTAATGAATACAACATCTGGGAGAGAAGGATGGGTCACATCCTTGCTCAACAGAATACTGGATGTTGGAGATCTGTTGTTTTTGGACCACATGTTCCCATGGTGCCAAGTGCTGAGGATACAAAGAAGTTCGAACCTAAAAAACCTGAAAACTACACTGAAATTGATTTTCAAAAGTTTGAACTCGATGCCAAAGCATTTAGCATCATTGCATCTACATTATCCAATGAAATTTATGCTGGGCTGTTACACTATAACAGTGCTAAGGAATTATGGGATGCACTTAAGGAACAGTTTGGGGGAACTGAAGAAGTTATTGAAAATAATAGGGAAATTCTAAATCAACAATATGAAACCTTTTGTCACGTTAAGGGTGAATCATTGACTCAACAGTTTGAGCGATTCAGTTGTCACATTAGTGAGCTAAGACTTGTTAAAGTTAAATTTGCTAATTCTATACAAAATAGAAGGTTTCTTAGATCACTACCAGAAAAATGGGATACAATTGCCTTTGTAACTAGAAATTCTGCTGAGTTCAAAGATCTAACCCTGACCCAAATTCATGGTAGACTCCTGACCTATGAAAGGGAGTTAAACCAGAAAAAGAAGTTGCAAGAGTCAGGTAAAGTTGCTGATGATTATTTATTTAGCAGCACAACTCTTTTTGGTCAGGAAGAATCTGGTAGCAGTAGTAAGGATTAGAGTTATGATCATTTTATTGACATAACTGCTGGTGGAAACTTTAATAACTCTGATTCTCACTCTGCAAATTATGCTTTTACTGCAAATGGTGAAAACCAGATGTCAGATAACTTGTGCTTTCAACTCAATGACTTACAGCACTTTGATCCCACTGACCTTGAAGAAATGGACATTTTGCATCAATTGGCATTGCTTAGTGTAAGAACAAGCAAATTTTACAAAAGGACAGGGAGAAAATTCCCAGGGTTACATGGGAATTTAAAAGTGGGGTTGGATAAATCTAAGATCAAGTGCTATAAGTGCAATAGGCTAGGACACTTTGCTAGGGAATGTAGGAGTCAAACCACTGGTCCAATTGTTACTCATCCCAGCTCAAACCCTAGGCCACAAAATCAAAGCACTGTCCACTATTCCCATTATACCCCTACTGCCCATGTAAACACTGCTCACTATGCAAACCTTGATCCTGTGCATTATGTTCAAACCACTGTCCCTCAAATTCAGTATGTTCAGGATCCTGTACCTCAGGTTCAAGTGCAACCAGTTGCACCACAACAAGTTGCACTACCAGCAGTGGTTCAACCAGATCAGCAAAGCTTTTTCACCCAAGGCTTTGTTGACTGGAGCAGCTTACCTGATGAGCTAGGGGATAAAAATTTTGCACTCTATGCTACTAATGATGCTTCTAATGATGAATTTTGTCTTATGGCATTAGAGTCAATACTAGAAGAGCTGGATGCTGAAAAGGGGCAAACAAGTGCTGAAATAGTGGATGAAGTTGCTGAAGCAGTGGTTATTGTTGTTGCTGGTGAACTACTGTTGGGAGAAAATTCAGAAACCCTGATTGAACCATTGGTTGACCCTTGGTCCAAAGAAGAAGAAAAGGAAGAAAAGAAAGAAGGCGAGAAAGAAGAGAGAGCTGATGAAGAAAATGATCATCAATGTGATTGTGCCATGATGGCTGTAGCTAAGGTATTATCTCAGGTTCTTGAAAATCTGTGTTCAGACAAATGCATCATAGCATTTGCTAACATTAAAGAGGTGAATGAAAACCTTAGGGATAGAGTGTTGAATGATGAGGTCAATTTTGAAAAGTCTTTAAAAGAACTTAAAAACAAATTGGCTGAAAAGGATAAAGAAATTTGTAGCTTAAAAGAAGAGCAAAGCATAACCAAAAACCAACTTCAAACAATGGTAGAAAAATACCAGGTTTGCAAAAAGGAGTTGGAATCCACCCAAATAACTTGTGAAAATGGGTGGAATCATGCAAAGGTTATGAGGTCATGCTTGAAAAACAGATCAAAAGCAATGTGAAATTTGGTATTGGTTTTAGAAAACATGATGAAATTGAAAACAATGCTTTAAAAGAATCTGTTCAATCCACTGTTGAAGTTATTCCCACAAACAAGGATGGCCAAGAGGTTAAAATAACTGCCAAACTTGGTAACATCTGGAAAGATCTGTGGGGTCCTCAACTTTTGAGGAAATTGAGAAATACCAATTTAAACCCACATGGTCTGATGAGTGTGACATCCTTGAAAACTTCAAACCAATGGATTTCACAACCACTAATGGTGTAAAAGCTCCCAAGGCAAAAGTCATTCCACTCAAAGATATCCCAACAGTGGTTCAAAACTCTGTTGCTAAGGAATCTGAAAAGAGAAAGAAAAGGAAAAAGATCAAAAACCTGTTTTGTGATTTTTGTGAAAAGAAAAACCATCTAACAAAAGATTGTTTTCATCTAAAAGCATATGATCTTAACAAAACAAGTGTAATTGAATCTGCTGAGAGCTGCACCATCTGTGGTAAAATAAACCACAAAACTCAAGAATGTGTGTATCTCAAAAACTCTGATGTAAAAAAGAATGAGTACACTGCAAAAACATCCTTAAGTTCATCAACATCATCTGTCAAATTCACCAAAAATCAACCACTGTTTGTGCCAGTCCAAACAACTGTTACAAAACAGCTAAACCAAACATCTGTCAAAAGAGATGTTCAGGTGACTGATGCACCCCCTGCTAATCAATACAGAAGAGGTAAGGGACAACCATCATACCAAAGGATCCCACATGTTTATGAGGTTTACAAAAAGCCTTCTAAACCAAGAGTGAACAGGTATCCTTTTGGTTGTCAGCAGGTGATTGGTCAAGACCCCCAACAGTGGTTAGAGACAAACATTCCCAAAAATGTTCAAACCCCTGAGCTAACCACTGTCCATCCACCTGAACTTATCCCAGACACTTTTGAGACCCCATCCAAAGCCTTATTGGCTTTGGAGACCCTAATGAACTAATCCTTTTACTTCATGTGAAGGGAGCTTCTGCATGCTTAGATAGCCTTTGGTATGTAGATAGTGGAGGCTCCAGGCGCATGACAGGATGTAAAGCCCTACTCAAAGATTTCAAAATCCATGGAGGGGGTGATATATCCTTTGGTAATAACAGTAAAGGGAAAGTTCTGGGGTCTGGTAAAGTACAGTCTGGTAATGTAAAATTTGAAAATGTCAATCTAATAGACAATCTAAAATACAACCTCTTGAGTGTCTCACAAATGAATGATAAGGGGTATGGCTCATTCTTCACAAAGGATTGTTGTAGGATTGTTGGACCAGAAATGGTTGAAAAGATTGAAGCAATAATAAAAACTAGAAAACCCAAACTTGTTGCTCAAAGAAATGGCAATGTTTATGTAGTTGATATGTCAAAAGAGAGCCCCAGGACTGATGTATGTCTGTTCTCAGCTGCCTCAAACAAAGAGACAGAATTATGGCACAGGAGATTGGGGCACACAAATCTCAAGACAATCACTGCCATCTCAAAAAGGGGTTAGTAAGAGGTTTACCTCAAAAACTGTTCACCTGTCCTGAGCATTATGTTTCCTATCTAAAAGGAAAACAACATAAAAGCTCCTACAAATCAATTGATGAGTCCAAAACAACCAAATGCTTGCAAATGCTTCATATGGATTTGTTTGGCCCAGTTAAAGTCATGAGTCATAAGAAAAAGAGGTATTGTTTGGTTATAGTTGATGACTTTTCTAGGTTTACATGGACTTACTTTTTACACTCAAAAGATGAGACTGCAGGCATTCTGCAAGACTTTGTGAAACAGGTTGAAAAGCAGTTTGATTTGCCAGTAAAAATCTTCAAAAGTGACAATGGCACAGAGTTCAGAAACAAGGAGTTAAATGATTTTTGTGTGTCAAAAGGAATTGTGAGGCAATACAACATTCCAAGAACACCAGAACAAAATGGGGTTGTTGAAAGAAAGAACATGACTTTGATTGAGGCTGCAAGAACCATGCTTGCTGATTCAGGTTTGCCAATAACTTTTTGGGCAGAGGTAGTAAACATTGCTTGCTATGTCCAAAACAGAGTTCTAATCAACCCCGGGCATCAAAAGACTGCCTACGAACTGCTGTATAAAATAAAGCCATTGATTTCATATTTCCAAGTTTTTGGTTGCCCATGCTTCATTTTAAACTTATAAGATTCTATCTCAAAGTTTGTAGCCAAAATTGATTGTGGTTATCATCTGGGATACTCAACCACTACTAAGGCCTACAAAGTGTTTAACACAAGGACTAAGACAGTGGAAGAGACTTTGAATGTAAAGTTCAATGAACGTTCATCAATGAAAATCCCAGCAAATCCTGCAAACTTATTTGATCTTGATAAATTCACATTTAAAAGTGTTGTTGTCAAGTCTAACAATGCAGGTCCATCAGAAACTTCATCATCAGACTATCGATATGAAATCATCATTCCACAACAAAAGTCTGCATCAAGTGGAAGAGCAACAGATGTTCAAAACAGCTGTCAAAGTTCAACCACTGCTACCTCAACAGTTGTTGACCAAAGTAGCCCATTAACCCCTGCTTCCACATCATCAAACACTATTGATAAAAGTCCTCAAACAGTGGATCAAAGTCAGCATGTGTCCACACCATTACCTCCTATTCCACCACCTTTTGAAGCCACTGCTGGATCATCAAAGTCACCAGCAGTGGTTAGCTCAGATGATTCACATCTGCAGCCCTCCCCACTTAATGCCATTGTTCCATACCAAGGAGATCTTATCTTCTTGAAATCTCATTCATCTGACCAAATCATTGGCAACATCAATGAAGGGGTGCTCACCAGAAGTCAATCCCAGAACAGTTTTCTTTTTGCTGGTTTCCTATCTCTCCGTCAGCCAGTCAAGTACCAAGAGGCACTAAAAGACAACAGCTGGGTAGAAGCCATGCAAGAGGAGCTCCAACAGTTTAGAAGACAACAAGTTTGGGAGCTTGTACCATTTCCAGAGGGTGTGAGTCCTATTGGCACAAAATGGGTCTTCAAAATAAAACTGATAAGGGGTATTGTTGTCAAGAATAAAGCCAGGCTTGTGATTCAAGGGTTCAGACAGGAAGATGGCATTGACTATGATGAAACATTTGCCCCTGTAGCAAGACTTGAAGCTATCAGATTATTCCTGGCCTTTGCTGTCAACCACAACATCAAGGTGTATCAAATGGATATCAAATGTGCATTCGTCTATGGTAAGATTCAATAAGAGGTATATGTCTGTCAACCTCCAGGCTTTGAGGATCCATTTAATCCAAATCATGTCCACAAGCTAAATAAAGCTTTGTATGACTTGAAACAAGCACCAAGGGCCTGGTATGAAACTTTTTCCACCTTTATACTTTCCATTGGTTTCACAAGAGGTAAAATAGACAAAACATTGTTTCTAAAATGGAGAGGAAAGGATTTGATGATTGTCCAGATTTATATGGATGACATCATTTTTGGAAGCACATGCAACAAAATGTGTGAAGAGTTTAGGAAACTCGTGATAGTTGAGTTTGAAATGAGTGCAATGGCTGAACTCCAGTGCTTTCTTGGTCTCCAAGTAAGGCAACTACAAAATGGCACTTTTATCCATCAAGGCAAATGCCAAAGAACTTTTGAAAAAAATTGAGATTGATGATTGTAAGCCATTCAGTACACCCATTGCAACCAATAAAATAGTCATGTCTGATGAGAAGGATGATTTGGTTGATCAAACTTTATATATAAGCATGATTGGGTCTTTATTGTACCTAACTGCATCTAGGCCAGACATCATGTTTGCAACATGTGTTTATGCAAGATCCCAATCAGCTCCTAGAAAGTCAAACCTTATTGCTGTAAAAAGGATATTCAGATACCTAAAAGGTGCTCCCACACTTGGTATCTGGTATCCAGCTGATGGTAAAATTGAGCTTTCAGGTTTCTCAGATAGTGACTTTGCTGGATGTGACAAGACAAGGAAGTCCACTTCAGGAGGGTGTCAATTCCTAGGCAGTTGTTTAGTGTCTTAGCAAAGCAAAAAGCAAGCAGCTGTTTCCATATCCACTGCTGAGGCAGAATATATAGCTGCTGCAAGCTGTACAGCCCAACTGCTTTAGCTTCAAAATCAGTTGCTGGATTTTGGTATCACTGCCCTAAAGACTCCTCTCATGTTGGATAGTTAGGCAGCAGAAAATATCATCAAAAACCCAGTCTCCCATTCAACCACCAAGCACATTGATATCAGACATCACTTTGTGAGGGATTGCTATCAAAATGTTTGATTTCTCTGCACCATGTTCCAACTAAAGATCAGCTGGTAGATGTGCTAACCAAAGCTTTAGACACATCCACCTTTGAAAGCTTGATCTCTAGGATTGGCATGCTAAACATGGAATAACAGGCAAAATCCTGTTTTTCTATGAATAAAAGCATTAAAATGTTTTCAGAAAATAAAAAAATCCATCCTTAAAAATAGCTAAAAATGAATTTTTCATTAATTCCTTAAAAGTCTGCCATAACCACTATTTTGTTCAAAGGTCTGTTCTACTTAAAAAATATGTCCACTGCTGAAAGTCAACCCCTGTTCTCTCATTTCCTTGATAAGCACTGTTGTTCAAAATAAGTGTTTTATCCACTGATATGCTATCCACTGATAGTAAAAATAACCCACTGCCTTCATTATTACCGTTACAACCACTGATCTTGTTTCATCAGTGGTTTTCATAAACCACTTGTCCTTCATTTCATCAGAGGTTGGCACGTGGACAGAACATAGCGGTCAGATCTTTTGTAACCGCTGCCACGTCAGCATTCACTTTTTCCTTTATAAAACCCTTCTCAAAATCCCCAAACAGGGTTTTACTGTCGAATCGAATTCACAAAAATTCCTTTCTCAAAGCAGTTTCCATCTCTTTCTTTCAAATCCTTCATTAATCTTCTTCTCCAACATGACAAAATCAAAGTCATCTGCAAAATCCACCTCAAAATCATCTTCTAAAAAGGCCACTCAAATGGCTACCACACCAATTGAAATTCCATACAAGGCTCCTCACAAAACCCGACACCATCGATATCTACGATTCCATCATCGACATCATGTCAGCTTCAAAGTACAAAACTTTGTTGACAGCAGATGCTCAGATTTTCCTAAAAACCCAAAGAGAATTCTGGAAAATGCCACACTTGAGAAACAAGGTGAGACAACAATAGCCATTAATTCTTCAATAATGGGTAAAAAGGTCCACATCACTCCACAATCCATATCAGAGGTATTCTAACTAGATGATCAGCAAGGTAAAACCTTTTTCCCTAAAAACGAATATCAAACTGATTTTCTTGAAAGAGGGTATGCAGAACAAATGAAGAGGGATACCTTACAAAAAGGTAATTTCCCTCCTGCAACAAGATTTTTATTCCATACCCTGTTAATGTGTGTTTCAAATAAAACAACTGCTTTTAATGAGATACCATTGAAGATTCATTACCTGGGATATGCCATTTTACAAAGTGAAAATTTTAACTATTCCCAGGAAATCTTTGATGACATGGTCAAAAATGTTTCAACAAAATCATTTTTATTATTCTCAAGGTTCTTAAGTTACTACTTTCAAAAGAAATTTGGGAAGGATGATGCACATGTGCTTATCCAAGGTGATTCTTTCAAAATAAACAGCTTAACTGCTAAAACTTTCACAAGATTGTCAACACCTTGCAAAACACAAGCAGAGGTGCCTGAGCAGAATTTAGCAGCTACCACTGCTCTTCAGGTATCTTCTGCTGAGCCAACTGCTCCAGGTGATCACTGTAGCAAAACAACTGTTGTGAAACCCACACCTAAAATAACCAAAAAGCCAAGACAAAAGAAAACTCAAAAACCCCCCAAACCTACAAAAAGGGCAACCCTGGAGGATGAGATACCAGAGCAACTGCCAGTGACATCACAAAAGCCACAAGAAACCACTACTGCTACTTCCTCATAGCAGATGGTAGAAATATCTCAACCCATGCCTGAAACTTCTCCCGCTTCTTCTCAAAAAGAACAGGTTGTACATATAGGGACACCACAATATGATGCTCTAGAATCACTTTCTTCCATCATCCACAGCCCAATGCCCGGGGCCAATTCTCTTTCTACACCCAACCTCACCTCCACAATTCCCGCACAAACAAAATTGTTGTTGGATGCTCTTGATTTGAACCAGACACAAACTAGTCCTTCTCAATCACCTGTCAATGAGAACATGCCGCAACAAGTGACTGGGTCTGATGTATCAATCATTGCTAACCCACCAACAACACCTGAGGAGGTTACACCCTTTGAGTTACAAGTAACTCTTGGTGGTAGTCCAAGTGAAGCAGCCACTACAAGTGCTAAACCCACTGGTTTGCATTTGGATAGTGGTTACATCAATAAGACTTCCTTGGAGGCAATTCCTTCTCTGGGAACACCTGTGTATCCAGTGTTTACTAGCTCACTAAAAAGTGCCTCTCTTTTTGAAGGAAGAAGTCCCTAGTTCCAAGACAAAGGGGCATCAGTGGATGATATTTGGAGTACACTCCCTGAATCAACCACTGTTACAACCACTGCTAGTGGGAAATCAGATGATCCCATTAAATTGGGTTGTGGTTTAATGTAACGAGAATTGACGGGTAGAATTGATAAACTTGATACTTCTGTTGCTGAACATAAAAATATGATGCAACAGTTGTTGAAAGTTCAAAAGGTACCACCCACTGCTGTTCCAGCTCAAGCACCTGCACAACCTGCACCTGCTGCAAATGAGTTATGGAACTTATTTCCACCACTGCTCCAATATCAAAGACAATTGGCTGATCAGCAGCATAAGATACATGTTCAAAAGCTGCGAAACATGATGGAGGCAAGGTTTAAAGATACCTAAGCTAACATCAAGGCTATAAAGGCCCACATACTGAACACCACTGGCATTGCTCCTCCCACTGTTCTCTTTATTGATAACCCACCACCAGATAATGCCAAAAAGGGGGAGAAAATTAAGCAGTAGAAGAAGAAGGGAGTTGAAGATGGTCTATACATTGAGCCACAACAAGATAGTATGCTCAAAGACATCCCTTTGCCAGATGGGTCCAAAAAGATTGATGTTACCACTAATGCCATTGCTGATGCATTAACAGAGGTAAAAAGGGATAGAAAGGCTAAGGATAATGCCAGGTGGGAACAGGAGAAAAGAGCATTCATGAAGCTAAATGAGAAGGGTACTTCTGAGCCTAAGGATGACCAAAATCCTGAGCCAAAAAAAGAAAGAATCCCACTAGAAAAATGAGGGAACCCAAAAACAAATCATCCAGACCCACCAAGCAAACTCCTAAACCTACCAAAAATCTCACACTTCAATCTTCCACACAAACAGCTGTTTTAACACCTGTTGTATCAACAACTACTGATACTTCAGTGGTTTCAACAACTGCTAGCCAAACACCTGCCACCACTTCAACACACACCACAACCACTATCTTACCACCGCCACCAAAAATCACCTCACCACCAAAAACATTATCAACACCACCCTCATCTCCTGCCAAAAAGCAGAAGACAATAGATGTTACAACATCTGCTGTAATGGTAACAGTGTTTGAAACACCAGTTGTTTCAACAACTATTAATTAGAAACTTCCCACTTCAATCACTTCCACTTCAATAACCACCACTCAAATCACCACCACTGATCCATTCAAAACATCATCAGCATCTCCTCAACCAAAAAGGAGAAGGTTAATTCTGAAAGATGATGATTCTTCACCACCACCAACATCTTCACAACCTCTATCACTTGTTACCATACCAAACCCTGTTCCTCTCTCATCAGCTCTGGTTCAAAAGCCAATTAATGATATTACTCCAGCAGGTGTCCAATATCATCTAGAACTTGCAGCAGTCGGAAAAGAGATCAAATCCTTCTACTTTGAGGATGACCCTGCTAAAAGGAGTTTGCCATCAGTTGGAGGATATCCCAGGCCTAACAATATTGAAGAATATTTGAAAGTTAAGGCTCTATAAGCAGCGGATATCTCTAAAATAAATTCACAAGGGAAATCTGACAAAGAAATTCAACAAAACTATCAATTCCTGCTCACACAAGTCAGATCTTTGGAATAATTTGTAAAGAATGTGTGTCAGCAGATATCAGAAAGAGCAGATGAATCCCTGAGAAAAGACTATATTGATAACATTATGTCTTACAAGAAATACAAAGGAGAAAAGTACATGTACAAAGAATGGACCATTCCTGAGTTGGAAAGTGAAGCAGCCAGGATACAAGACATGATAAAAAACAAAGTCAAACATACTCCTCCTTATTGGGCAAAATACAAGAAAAATGTACCTGATAAGGCATTGGAGCTGAGGAGAATGCAAGAGGAATTGATAACAGCTGAGTTTGGGTCTAAAAACCAAGTGATGTGGTTGAAAGAAGACAAGGTTAGGGTCACTTACAAAAAGTTGGAGGATCTAAGGAAGAAAAATCCAAGGATACCTCAAAAACCTGACTACCAAGTAGCAGAGATTTCAAAAAGACCACCAAAGCTGCAAATCAAGAGAGCCACTGCTAGGATCTGAACTTGCGCGTTCCACCAGGTTAGCGCAATCCCTTCCAACGTGCCAGTGGCGTACTTGACCCTGCGAGCCTCAGGGCATTCACACATCTCAAATACGGACTCGAGCTTCTCAAACCAATGGAGTAGTCCCACTGCTCCTTCCGTGCCACTGAATGTGCTTGGACGACAGTCCATGAAGTTCTTGAATGTGCAGACAGGTTGTGGAGCGTTTTGACCTATTGTGCATAGAATAGGACAATATTAAATACAAAAGTTGATTTAGGAATGTAGGATTCAAGGATCCTAGTGTGTGTCCCATCCGCAGGGTATACTACCTGCTGGTGCAGCTGCAAGTGCCGCAGCTACTCGTTCATTGATAAGAGCCGTCAACTGGGCTTGAGTCATGTTCACACGTCCAGACATGATCTTCATAGTAAAAGTAGAGTAAGTGAGAAAGGTTCGCGAGTAGTGCGATGACAGAAGAGTGTAAGCACATAGGTATTCTCTTGTAATGACGTATAGTAAGCAATGTAATCTAGCATACTACGAGCAAAGTTCTATGTAGTTTTAGCAAGTAGGCAATAAATATTAACCTTATTACCTAGAATGTCGAGTCTTGCACGTGGAGCGAAGCGTCGTTGTGGATCGTTGAGAGCACTGTTCTGGTTATAGTCTGGTTTTAATAAAAACATTTTTTCCATATTAAAACCAAGTTCTCTATAACCAATGGCTCTGATACCAATCTGTCACACCCCCAAAATCCACACGCGGAGTACCACCGCTTGGGAGCGTGACATGACTAGGATCAAGCCACCAATCATATTGAACATAGCATAATATAAATAAGATAGTTCGTAACACCCAATTCAATACAATTGATGTTCTAAACCAAACATAGTATCAATAGCGGAAGCGTAATAATGAAAATCCAAAGTATGTAAATGTAAACCCAAAGTAATGTTAAGTTTGATTGTTTAAACGTTTTAACATGGCATCCACGATCCATGCTCCACAACAACCTGCTCCTTCCTAGTGCAAGCTCCATAAGTACCTAAGGTTCTGCAAGGCATGCAGCAGAGAGTCAACAACTAGTTGAGCGAGTTCACAGTTAAAAGTTCAGTAATAGTATAGTGTGAGTAGTAGTATGTTCATTTGTTATATCATGTATCGTATTAGTTTCCATCGCGGCCTCCCAGGCAGGTATGCGAAGATATTAGGGGATGTTTTTCCCAAGTATTCTAGACTAGGTTTATTTGTATCGCGGCCTCCCAGGCAGGTATGTGAAGATTAGTAAATTTAGTTCGCGGCCTTCCTAAGGCAGGTGTGCGAAGTCAGTCATAATATCGCGGCCAACCCTTGGCAGGTGTGCGAAGATCAGTTCAATAAGTGTTACTAGTCTAGCCGTATCTTATCGTTAGGTTCTATCATCTGAGTATATACCATAAGTCATCCAATCCCATTCCCACCCGGGAACCCCATGCCTTGGCTGTGTGAACTCACCTTGGGTTTGCTCGGTATGCTAAGTATGTGCTCGAAGTAAATCAATCACGTCCTAGGGTATGCACGTATACACAAATCAGTTTGTATTCATTTTGTTCACATATAGACATATCACCAAGAGGCACATTGCACGTATTCAAGATTATGCAAGTCATGTTCATCATTTAACAGCAGTTAGTTAATACGGTTAACTTCTAACAGAGTCTAACTAGGTTACTGTGCAAGTTATTCAAGTTGGCGAAACACATTTACTGTCTCGTCGACCGCCCTTGGCGAAACACTTTCTGTTTCGCCGAGGGGTCTGTTTCGTCAAGTCTGTTTCGGGGTGATGTCAGTTACGTCAATTTTCAGTTATGGTTTTGCAGGAAACCCTAATTGTTCTAGAACAGCCGTTATGCTATCACACAAAGATCATAACTATCATTAGATCATGTATATTCAACTAATCGCACACAGAATCAATCACCGATCTTAACAGTTTATTCATATAACGAGTATCATATGGGCACGATTCCATTCTATAAATCAAACCATAACATTAAATAGTACTCTGATCAAATAACCAAAAACCTTATGTGATAACAGGTTTAGATCTTTGTGCATAAACTAACCGAACCGTGTTTACTCGTTTCGTTTCCGTTCATCACAATTCATATTAACAGTAAACAGAGGATTTGAACATAAGATCAAGCATCATACATCATCAATGAATCAGGTTTCTAATCACAGCTAGCAAGAACAATAATCTAATAATCATGCAGGAGTTAAATGCTAACCGATTACGAGGTGAATTAGTAAGGATCCGAAGGGAGTCGGGACAATACGTGGCCGCCAATGCACAAGAGGTTCTAGGGTTTCGCGTTTGCAGAAAGTGACGAATTGAACAGGCAATCTGGTATATAATTACGTAACATATTGGGCCCTTACTGGGCTTTCGGCGAAACTGGGCCGGCGGAACAAATCTATTTCGTCGAAACTGAAGTTGACGAAACAAACTTCTGTTTCGTCGGTGTGTTATTTGGCGAATCAACTTCTGTTTCGTCGAGTGATTCAATTTCTAAACAACTTATGCAACTTAAATTTCCAACACATAAACAAGCAAACACAATACATTTCGTTATAGCACCACGTACACAGTTACAAGTTAACAAGTCAAATGACTACACAGTCAAAGTCAACGCACATTAAATACAAAAGTCAAAGTCGTGAACTCGGGTTGTCACATCCAGTGTTTACTAGCTCACTAAAAAGTGCCTCTCTTTTTGAAGGAAGAAGTCCCCGGTTCCAAGACAAAGGGGCATCAGTGGATGATATTTGGAGTACACTCCCTGAATCAACCACTGTTACAACCACTGCTAGTGGGAAATGATCCCATTAAATTGGGTTATGGTTTAATGTAACGAGAATTGACGGGTAGAATTGATAAACTTGATACTTCTGTTGCTGAACTTAAAAATATGATGCAACAGTTGTTGAAAGTTCAAAAGGTACCACCCACTGCTGTTCCAGCTCAAGCACCTGCACAACCTGCACCTGCTGCAAATGAGTTATGGAACTTATTTCCACCACTGCTCCAACATCAAAGACAATTGGCTGATCTGCAGCATAAGACACATGTTCAAAAGCTGCAAAACATGATGGAGGCAAGGTTTAAAGATACCCAAGCTAACATCAAGGCTATAAAGGCCCACATACTGAACACCACTGGCATTGCTCCTCCCACTGTTCTCTTTATTGATAACCCACCACCAGATAATGCCAAAAAGGGGGAGAAAAATAAGTAGTGGAAGAAGAAGGGAGTTGAAGATGGTCTGTACATTGAGCCACAACAAGATAGTATGCTCAAAGACATCCCTTTGCCAGATGGGTCCAAAAAGATTGACGTTACCACTAATGCCATTGCTGATGCATTAACAGAGGTAAAAAGGGATAGAAAGGCTAAGGATAATGCTGGGTGGGAACAGGAGAAAAGAGAATTCATGAAGCTAAATGAGAAGGGTACTTCTGAGCCTAAGCATGACCAAAATCCTGAGCCAAAAAGAAAGAATCCCACTAGAAAAGTGAGGGAACCCAAAAACAAATCATCCAGACCCACCAAGCAAACTCCTAAACCTACCAAAAATCTCACACTTCAATCTTCCACACAAACAACTGTTTTAACACCTGTTGTATCAACAACTACTGATACTTCAGTGGTTTCAACAACTGCTAGCCAAACACCTGCCACCCCTCAAACACACACCACAACCACTATCTTACCGCCGCCCCCAAAAATCACCTCACCACCAAAAACATTATCAACACCACCCTCATCTCCTGCCAAAAAGCAGAAGACAATAGATGTTACAACATTTGCTGTAATGGTAACAGTGTTTGAAACACCAGTTGTTTCAACAACTATTAATTAGAAACTTCCCACTTCAATCACTTCCACTTCAATAACCACCACTCAAATCACCACCACTGATCCATTCAAAACATCATCAGCCTCTCCTCAACCAAAAAGGAGAAGGTTAATTCTGAAAGATGATGATTCTTCACCACCACCAACATCTTCACAACCTCTATCACTTGTTACCATACCAAACCATGTTCCTCTCTCATCAGCTCTGGTTCAAAAGCCAATCAATGATATTACTCCAGCAGGTGTCCAATATCATCTAGAACTTGCAGCAGTCAGAGAAGAGATCAAATCCTTCTACTTGAGGATGACCCTACTAAAAGGAGTTTGCCATCAGTTGGAGGATATCCCAGGCCTAACAATATTGAAGAATATTTGAAAGTTAAGGCTCTACAAGCAGAGGATATCTCTAAAACAAATTCACAAGGGAAATCTGACAAAGAAATTCAACAAAACTATCAATTCCTGCTCACACAAGTCAGATCTTTGGAATAATTTGCAAAGAATGTGTGTCAGCAGATATCAGAAAGAGCAGATGAATCCCTGAGAAAAGACTATATTGATAACATTATGTCTTACAAGAAATACAAAGGAGAAAAATACATGTACAAAGAATGGACCATTCCTGAGTTAGAAAGTGAAGCAGCCAGGATACAAGACATGATAAAAAACAAAGTCAAACATACTCCTCCTTATTGGGCGAAATAGAAGAAAAATGTACCTGATAAGGCATTGGAGTTGAGGAGAATGAAAGAGGAATTGATAACAGCTGAGTTTGGGTCTAAAAACCAAGTGATGTGGTTGAAAGAAGACAAGGTTAGGGTCACTTACAAAAAGTTGGAGGATCTAAGGAAGAAAAATCCAAGGATACCTCAAAAACCTGACTTCCAAGTAGCAGAGATTTCAAAAAGACCACCAAAGCTGCAAATCAAGAGAGCCACTGCTCCAGCTGGTGCCTTTCTTTATCAATGAAGAAGGCAAAAACAGATGGACGCAGAAACAGTAGAAGAAATAGCTGCTGGTAATGAAGTAATCAAGATAGTTTACAAACAAATAATGGCTGATATTCCGGAACTTGCTCAAGCTCAAAGCACTGCTCAGTCAGTCATCGCAAGGCCAGCATCTCCAAACTCCTCATCCAATAAAAATCTCCCAAGAAACCCACCAGACTCAAAAGTACTAAACTGGAAAACTGATAAACAGACCCATGTACTGACTGTGATCATGTCTAGTGGAGAAGTGAAAAAGGTTTCAAGGGAACAAGCACTTGGCCTAAGTGTTGAAGATCTGCAGGATCTACTTGATCTACCACTGTGCAGGGATGAAGATAACACAGATGCCTTAAACTTTGAGTTACAACTCAAAGGGCAAATAAGGGAACTGTTGACGAGGCAATAAAGATCTACAAATAATGAAGGGTTCTAGCATTATCTGTTCTAGGGGGAGATTGTTGGGATTGAACCCTATCAGAGGAACAGATAATTAAAGCCAAAACTGGATCAGAGCAATGGATCCAAAATAAGCAGATGTTATGTATACAAGTCTCTCCCCTTGAAAGTGGTTTCAACATCTGATGACCTCCAATCCACTGATCTTTACAACTGTTGACCTACAACTGCTGATAAAGTCAAAGACAAATGAAGACTAAAGCCTTGCTTATCAATCTACTGCTATGGGTCAAGCACTGCTGGATATATCAAGTACTACTGGGTTCACAACAGTGGAAGGATAAAGCAGTAGTTTAGCTTGTTTTATGTAATGTATTGTGATCAGTAGTTAGCATAGCAGTGTTTGTATTAGATCAGTTGTTAGAGTTTATTAGGAGGTTAGATGTCACTTTCATGGTGACGTCAGCAAAGATGCCATAGTGGTTTGTCCGTGCCTATAAATAGAACAGTACCCTGTACTGTTCTGTTAGCTCTCTTCATCACTTTCATTCATGTACAAACAAATCACTGTGAGCTCAGGCTGAGGGGGAGTTTGTTACATACTTGCATGTTGTAATTGAATCTTGTAGTAAATTCAAGCATTCGGTTCAGTGTTAAACTTGTATGTTGAAAGCATTTCTCCTGTTTGATTGTGTGCAAAGTTTGTTTCCATTTATATTCCGCCGCACTACTCATTCATCTTTCATCTTAATTCAAACGTAAAACACAATCAATCCAAACTCAGATCCTAATAGTAGTATACATGAAAATATACTTAGGTTTTAAGAAAGTCGAATAAGTAATATATCAAAATATATTATGGTTCCAAAATGGTTAAACAGATAGTATATTAAATGTACTTTAGTCGTCAAAATAATCGTTTACGGTAGTATATCAAAAGTATACTTTGGTTTTATAAATAACATATTAAACTATTCTTTGGTTTTATAAATAACATATCAAACTATGTTTTAGTAGTTAACAAAATATATGTTGTTTTGTACAATATCACACATGAGAGTATATCAAACTATACTTTTGGGAGTATAACAAAATATACAATAAAAATGTGATTTAAGAATTCAACCAAACCTTAGTGCATGAAAATACACCTAGGAGACTATAGAAATACCAAAAAGGCAATCCCTATTTGGATAAAATATCGGTGTCTGGCATTCCATAAACAACAGGAATGGGGTGTCAAATCCTATAGCGCTATATCATACTACCGATCGGTCTGGTGAATGTATAAAACAAGTACAATTCAACAATTAATTTTTATAATCTTTGAAAAATCAGAGTTTAAACGATAAATAATCATTCAGTTTGTCAAAATAGAAGTACTAATATGTGTAATCAATTATACTTTGAAATCATGAACATAACAAATAGGTACACATGTTTCACCCCAAAACATTGAAAACAGTAAAAGAGTGGACTATGTACTCACTTGAGGATGCTTAGAAGTCTTGAACAACAACCAAGCAAAGCTAGAGGGACTCATGTAATATGGTTTAACAAAGCCTACATACTAAATCGAAACCTAACCTAAGTGCTTACGACCCATTACGACCCGTTTAGGTAGCTTATGCTACTTTAACGCGTCGTTCGCGTAGAACGCGTTCGGACCGCCTAACTAGTCCTATGACAAGTAATATATGCCTTAACATGTCTAATAATGTTGCCTAATCAGTTTAGATGTCAACATTTATGTTACATATGCTTAAAATGAATTTATGCGTAAAAAGGGCATTTTGGTCATTTACCTAAGGCATATAAACTACCTATCATACAACTACTTAAACTAAGTGACCATAAGGTATAACCTCAGAAGGTTATTCCCTATACAACTATAGTCACTAAACATGCTTGGTCAGATCCTAATGATCGACCAAACAGGTCGTGTTCGAAAGTCTAAGCGGTTGTTTAGACCGCTTGACTTGCGACTCTAAACAAGCACGAGACTAAATAGTGACGAGCTAAACATGTTAAGACATTTTTAGTTAAGTTAGAAAACAGGTTTTGATATCAAAACAAAGTGTTTTGATACCCAAGTGTAGTTTGGTTACAAAATACGCATGAATACGCATTTTGGCCGAAACTACGACTCGTCACTACGCCTAGTTAACGTGGTAATCAGTAGGTATAGTCACACGGGACTATAACCATCGTGATTATGCTCACGTTGCAAAGTTTAAACGAACTTTGTGTTGACCATAATCTGGTCAAAGCAGAAAGTCAAACACTGTTTGACTTTCATGCTTAAAAGGCATAATAGAACGAAAGAATGCTTACAAAGGGTCCAAGCTAGGAAGTTTGATCCAAGTTTGCTCAGGTATGAAGTGTTTAAACCTCAACATAGAGCAAAATGAATCAAGGTGTGAGGAAAATGGAATGAGAGCTTGGGTATATATAGATTTCGGAGAACCGTTAGGATCGTTTCTCGCATTTCGTGCTTCGATCTTGGCCCTCCACTAGGGCACATGGTTTTCAAAACCATGGGAGTACTTAAAACCATCAAATTCCAGCCCATGGAGTGCAAAACCTTGGGTTAAAACCATTAAAACCTCAAAAATGGACCGAGTTCAATGTATCTGCCAGAAATTTCAAAAATGGTCCCTGCACCTTGTAAAACTTGATTTTTTTGGCACTTTTAAGCCCCGTTAACCCCAAATTTCAAGGCTCTAAAATGAAGTTAAAGTATAGGGAACTTGAAATGTGCTCAAAAATATTTCGGATGTTGTAGGATCGTTGTTGAACCCGAATGAGTTAATCAGAAGAGTTGTTTATCCAATTCAAAGGCGGAATCAATGAATCAGACGCTCAAACTAATTATAATGCTTCTTTGATTGATATAACAATGTTTACAACCTGAAAGCAATTTGGCAGCACTTTGTTACAATTTTCAGAACCGTTACCAAATGAACAACACAATGCACTATATATAGTTGAGGTAGGTTCGCTTATATGGACGTGCCATATGAGCGGACCTATTAGCTATGGTTCGCTTTTATGGATAATGTCCATATAAGCGGACCTACTTGCTACACCACCAACTTTCGTTTCTCGAACCTTGTGCAATGGATATCCTATCCTATCCTATTCTATTACAAGATACAAGACGAAGTCAATAGACGCAATGCACTAACAGACTCCCCCTTGGATATTGACGAAGTCTTCAGTGACTAATCTCTGTTATGCCATCTCTTCGGTCTTGATCATTTTGCCATCTCATTCAGATTGTAACAATGTAAGTATCCTTCAATCTTACTCTTTGATCAACTTCTCTCTTTGGCTCTTACATCAGAATCTCATCACTGGCTCTATCATCCCCCTCTCATCAAGCTTCCGTGCTTTTAGGAATCGACACCTCTCTTTCCAGCTACAAACTCTTTCTAACTTTCAGCTTGTCTTCAAACTCCCCTTAGACTCTGCTTCCGGGATCGTAATCTGGTATCTTTCTTATTCTGCAATCACTCAAACACTATATAAGTAACAACATTTTAAAAACCAACAATCAAATTCTCTAATCCACTCCCCATGTTAACATACTTTATAGATATGGCAGCATTAAAGAATCTAACTCCCTCACAGTTTATCATCCAAGTTCAAGTTAATGACCTTGGAGATATCACAAACTGTTTTTGAAGTTTTGATTTTTAAAATCAAGTTTCAAATTAATGAACTTGTTTTATTTTCAGAAACACAATCAACTTACTTAGATTTTGAAACTCAGCATGTCAGACCTTGGTTGTCGAAAATAACGCAGAAATCAAAATCTTTTTGTATTTTCTGAAAATATACAGCAGTAAAGAAATATGTACAAACATATTTACAAACAATATTTTTGTTTGAGAATGCGACAAAGGATCATATCAGACTTGGACGAATTACTAGTACCGTTAAGCTTTAATTCATACTCAGATTTAAACAATTCTCATAGACTGTTTCTAAATTTTCACACAATTTTCAATCTATTCAGGATACGGTTTAAATGTCTTATGAACTTAACTCATTCATGTGTCCCACCTCTTGAATATACTCTCGTATCCAGAATCTCAAAATTTAGTCTTACAGGTGATTATACTATAATGATGTCTGTTCATAAATTAGGACATGCAAGAACTGAGGGATCTCTGGTCGATACTTCTGTATGTGCAGAGAGATATCAGTTTCGACTTTAGTATGTCCCCTTTAGAGGATCTTTTAGCTACAACAGATGATTATCAATTTTATTGTCTAATCAACTGAGGGCTAATGTTGTGTTTCAAGCATTTGAGATAAAGTATTATCCAAGGACTACGTCAGAACTTCCATTCAGCAGAAGTCTTGGAATAATACCCCAGACATCATCGAGTATAAAAACCTAGTATATCAAAATAAGAGACCTTTCAAACGAGATTTCAGGGGTTACCTATATATCCAAGTAGTGTTCCCCACAAATTTCGCAAGTTTGAAATTTTAGGTTTATATCCCGAATAAATCTACTAAATGTGTGAAAATCTATCAACACATCATCAGTAAAACTGTTTAACTCTTTATACATTACAAATCTTTAGCGTACGATAACTGTCTACTGATGTTCTATCATTTCCTCTTTTTACGCAAAACTCAAATTTTTTTAATTTTATCATGTTTTTGGCTTTTTCAAATTTTCTAATGTTTTTGTATTTTCTAACAGATTTTCTCCCCCTAAAATGCAAAATCATTAAAAGAAATTTGACAACACGATACTGATAGCTTTGTCTCGCCATCCATGTTCTGCTAATCATGCACTGAATTATTCTTAAAAGTAGTAATTACCCCCATGATTTACAACACATTGATTTTTACAGTTTGAAAACCGTTTTTCAATCTGATGGATGTAATCATGTTTGTTCAGCCGTGAGGGTTTCGGCGTATTCAATCAACATTTATCCAAACAAAACTAAAAACAAAAGTATTTTTGGTTTTTACTTTTTCAAGTTTTTAGGGTTTTGAAAATATTGTTTATTTATGTACAAACAACACTCAAACTAAACTCCCTGTTCAACCAAAGCAGGGTCCTGCAACCTCTTCCTTTGCCAGGTTGCTCCAACTATCATTCTCACAATCTTCAGCTTCGTTGAGCACCTGCATCTGCAAACTTTATCAATCATTTGAACAATTTAGCCCAGGTCTGTTGGACCTTAGGCATTTCAACATAATAATTTTCATTCAATTTTAGAAATTCTTTGTCATTTAAAACTTTTTCAGCTTTGATTTCAACTTTTTCATCTTTTGCCGACATCACTTGTTTCTTAGCACTCTACACTTGACCTTTCAGAGTACCTCTTTTGTAAAAGTTTGTTTCTTTTTGAACCTTTTGATTTTGAACAACAATTGGTTTCTAGAACTGTTGAGGTTTTGTCATATCAACTGATGTTTTCCAACTTTGTGTTGTTCTCAATCTAGGTGTGTGAGAATTCTAGGTCTGTCTTGAATTGAACCTGTTCGGGTTTTGTCACACCCCCAAAATCCACCTGCGGAATATCACCGCTTGGGAGCGTGACTGACCTGGATCAAGCCACCAATCATATTGAACATGTAATTAATATCAAGTAAAATAAATGTAAACCAATCATTCAATACGATAGGTGTTCAAAACATAATCATAGTTTCAAAGTGTAGCGGAAGCATAAGTATGAAAACCCAATGTGTTACATAAGTTCAAATGTTTAAATGTTTTAACATGGCATCCACGATCCATGCTCCACAACGACTTGCTCCCCCCTGTGCAAGCTCCATGTACCTAACGACCTGCAAGGCATGAAACAGAGGATCAACAACTAGTTGAGCGAGTTCACAGTTTATAGTTCGATATATGTAATAGTATAGTAAGCCTTGTATTCGTTCATTAAGTCATGTATCGTAATAGTTCGTATCGCGGCCCTTCAGGCATGTATGCGAAGATTAGGGAAAGTTCTCAAGTATTCTAGACTAGGTATGGTTGTATCGCGGCCACCCGGCACCTGTGCGAAGTTTTAGTGTATAGTTCGCAGCCTTCCTAGGCATGTGTGCGAAGATTAGTCATATTATCGTAGCCAACCCTGGCATGTGTGCGAAGATCAGTCATATTATCGCAGCCAACCCTGGCGTGTGTGCGAAGATCAGTTCTATAAGCATCACTAGTCTAGCAGTATCTTAACCAATCACCTTCCTCACCCGAGGATCATATCACTACGTTCCATTATCTAGGGAAGTACAAATGAATAAATCAATCCCATTCCCACCCTGGGAACCCCATGCCTTGGCTGTGTGAACTCACCTTAGTTTGCTCGGTATGCTATGCTCTAGGGTTTATCAAATCTCTAAGTCCGTTACACACGACCTAGGATCCATTGCACATGATTCATTCAATTAGGGTTTACAATCCTCAATATTCAAGCAACTGTGCTTTGTGTGTTTATTGTGTACACGATGATATTACATAGAATGTTCACACATGGAGGATCATGCAGTTGCAATCAATATCATACAATCATATATCGAATCATACCGTTATATGCAGGAATGAACAGTTGCATGCAATTACATACAGAAGCATACAGAAAACTTAATTACTGGTGTTTGCCTTAACACATAACGCTTATTCACTTATTCAGTATATGAAATCAGCAAACTCGGATCATGTGCTCATTATCAGAAGTTGGATCATATTTATATTCAATCATAGGGTCGGAACAATATAACCATCAATATTCGGACCATTACCACATCATAAGAAGGTCGGGTCACATATAACATCTATGAACTTCGGATCACATTAACATCACAAGGAAGTCGGACCACCTATAAGTTTATAAACCTCTGATTACAAGCAATGTAAAACTCGGACCAAAGGGGGGGGGGGGTTCCCCTTTAAAACTCGGACCTGGTTATTTGTTTTTAAAAGCCGGACAATGAAGGGGGTTTCACAAAGTTCAGACCTCTCTACCCTTGTATAAGAGTTCGAACATTTAAAACTCCTTGCAAAAAAATTCGGACAAGACTTCTTAAAAGTCGGACCACATGAAAGTGTAAAAGTCGGACCTTGTTTTCAACTACAAAGGTCGGACCTAAGCTTCACAATAGGGATTCTGATTTCATACACTAGCAAGAACTCGGACCTCATGAATGATAATCAAAGAGTTCGGACTACAGTTTGTAACACAAAGCTCGGACATCACATCTTTATTATAAAACTCAGATAGCAAGCAAAATAAAAGAACTCGGACATATATAAGTTATTCAAAACTCGGATTAAGCATGCTCTTTTAAAACTCAGACAATTATATTCGCTAAAACTCTGACTAGCATACTCATACAACCATTCAATCAAACGTCCTGTATCATTGTAACAGTTACGTTCTATTGATCATCAGTTACATTCATATTCTGAAACCCTAATTTCACACGTATTGACGGCAGAGACATAACAAATCATCAAGAGCTTAACAACAACAATCGTCACAAGAATAATCTATCAAGTATGCACTAATCATCATCATAATCACAATTATCCAGAATCAAATCAAAATCACAGAACATAATATGAGGAACTAGGGTTTTTGTGAACACATGGTCAAGAATCAAGAATTGATAATAATCAAGCAATCAATTAGAGTTTTCATGAACACATAATCAATAAACAATTACCTTGAATGATTCTAGAGAAATGAATCAAAAGTGATGAATGTCTTGTGACACCCCAGGAAAACCAGTGAACAACGTAACTTACCCAGCTTCCTCAGTGAGTGCGTACCAAATTTCGGGACGAAATTTCTTTTAAGTTGGGGATAATGTGACAACTCGAGTTTCTGATTTTCACTTTCGCACTTGATGCGTGTTGACTTTGACTGTTTAGTTGTTTGTATTGTGAATTGGAAGTTGTACGTGTTGTGTTTTAATGAAACGATTGTCATTTGGCCTATATGTGATTACTTGCTGTGGTAGAAAATAATGTTAGGATTATTATTAAAACACTTAGTCTAGATCGGAACATGTCATACAGTTCGAAGGATTCGAAGGACCACGAAGGATGACCTTCGATTCGAAGACCTCGAAACATATCCTTCGAGCACGAAACATATCCTTCGAGCACGAAACATATCCTTCGAGCACGAAACATATCCTTCGATATGTTTCGGCCCAGTCTTTCCAATGGGCTTGGCCCATTACTGTGATACGTATATATGGGAGTGCATGTAAACTGATGGTTATTTTTCTAAGAAAAACCCTAGTTCCTTTGTGTGTGTGCGACGGCAAAGCAGACTTAGTCCCTGTTCGAAGGATTTTATTTCCGCAACCCCGATTTCCGGTTAGTGTGTGATGTTGTTTATGATGTATGATTTCATGATTGATCAATGGTCTTGCAATATGTTGTTTATATGTTGTCATGAATCGGATAAGCTAGGTTTAGCAAATATAATTGGATTGAATAGTCATGATTACTAGGATGTTGTTGTTGATCGGTTAGCAAATCGGTCAAACTTGTTTGATTAATCGGCCGGATTGTTTGTATACGAATTGGATATGTATGTTAATCAGGTTGATAATCGGCTAAATATGGTAATCGGACATGTTCATGTAATCGACACCTATGTGTAAGTTGGATAGTTTAAATAATCTTGTTATTCAGATTAGGGTTCTTGATAAACATGGGAATTATGCTTGTTTGATCTGGTTGATGTTAACTGATTTGTGATATTGGTGTTAATTGATAATCACAGCAAAACTTGGAAACTTGTAACGTAACTGATATCCATCGAAAGATATCAGTTACTCGAAACATGGTAGTAACCGAAAGATACCGAAAGATACTAGATGTTCGAAACATAGTGTTGACCGAAGGATAGCAATGACCGAATGATAACATTAAGTTCGAAACATAACATTCTGTTCGAAAGATAGCTATGATACCTGTTAGTCGAAAGATCTCTAATGTGTCGAAAGATGACCATGAATTGAATGATAGCTGATGTTCTACTGTGAAATAATACGTGTTGTGTCGATATGCAAACTGACTGTTATGTGAACATTAAATTGCATGCGTATCGTTGTGAACATGAACTGATTTGTTATACGTGCATACGATAGGACGTGAATAAATTACTTGTGAGTGCATAACCTAGCATACCGAGCAAACCAAGGTGAGTTCACACAGCCAAGGCATGGGTTCCCAGGGTGGGAATGGGTTGGATGATTACTTGTGCATACTTTGATACTGTAACGAACGATTAAACTGTTGATGCTTACGAACTACTCAACTGCCTTCGCACCCACCCTGGTCGGTAAAGACTATGGTCGCGAACGAACTGATAAATTGCCTTCGCACACACCCTGGTCGGTAAGGACTATGGTCGCGAACTAACGAACATAATCTTCGCACACATGCCTGTGAGGCCGCGATGGAATTGATACGATACGAAACTTAATTGAACAAACGCACTATTACCCAAACTAAACTATAAACTGTGAACTCGCTCAACTAGTTTGTTGATTATCTGCTGCATGCCTTGCAGGACCTTAGGTACTTATGGAGCTTGCACTGGAGGAGCGGGACGTTGTGGGCAGTGGATTATGAACGCTATGTTTAAACATTTCGAATAATTGAACTTATGGTTTACTTGGGTTATTTACTTATGCTTCCGCTACTGATACTATGTTTGTTTTGAAACATCAATTGTATTGAATGAGGTTTTACGAACTACTTTATTTATGTTATGCTATGTTCAATATGATTGGTGGCTTGATCCTGGTCAGTCACGCTCCCAAGCGGTGATACTCCGCAGGTGGATTTTGGGGGTGTGACAGATTGGTATCAGAGCCATTGGTTATAGAGAACTTGGTTTTAATATGGAAAAACGTTTTTATTAAAACCAGACTATAACCAGAACAGTGCTCTCAACGATCCACAACGACGCTTCGCTCCACGTGCAAGACTCAACTTCTTAGGTAATAAGGTTTATGTTTATTGCCTACATGCTAGAATTTGCTTAGAACTTCGCTCGTAGTATGCCTACATTACTTTGCTCACAACTTGTCATTGCATGAGAATACTTATGTGCTTACACTCTTCTGTCATCGCACTATTCGCGAACCTTTCTCACTTATGTTGCCTTTGATGTGAAGATCAATGGCCGCACGAATTACCATGACTCAAGCCCAGCTAGAGGCTCTCGTTGCTGCGGCAGTTGCAGCCGCCCAAGCAGGTAGTATATCCTGCGGTATAGATTCATACAAGGATCTTTAGATCCTACAATAATTCTCGTATTTAACCTTGTCCTATTCGTACACAATAGGTCAACCCGCTCAGCAACAACCTGCGTGTACCTTCAAAACTTTCATGGACTGTCGTCCTAGCTCGTTCAGTGGCACGGAGGGGGCAGTCGGACTCCTCCACTGGTTTGAAAAGATCGAGTCGGTTTTCGAAATGTGTGAATGCCCTGAGGCTCGCAGGGTGAAGTTCGCTACTGGCACACTTGAAGGGATTGCGCTCACTTGGTGGAACGCACAAGTGCAGATCTTAGGGTTGGCAGCTGCTAACGCCACACCCTGGAATGAATTCAAAGAACTGATCAAGCGGGAATACTGCACTAGAGAAGACATTCACAAGTTGGAGGATGAGTTGTATAATTTGAAAATGGTTGGTTCGGAGATCGAAGCTTACACCAAGAGATCGAATGAGTTGGCTGTGTTATGTCCAACTATGGTGGACCCTCCTTACAAGCGTATCGAGTTGTATCTCAAAGGTTTGGTGCCAGAAATACAGAGCCACGTTACCTCGGCTAACCTCAACAATATCCAGGAAATACAGCGTCTCGCTCACCGCATCACCGATCAGGCAGTGGATCAGAATAAACTGCCGAAGCGTGTCGGCGCTACTGCTACAGCTGTTACTACAGTCACTCCCACTGCTGCTACTTCTGCCACACCCAGCGAGAATAAAAGAAAGTGGGACGGGGATTCCAGCAGGGGATCAGCGTCTGTTCAGTCCCAAACTCAGCAACGTCGCACCAACGATTACCAGAGTCCGAGTCAGCAGTCATCGGGCAGTCAGGGACATAGTGGTTATAAGGGAAATCACCCGTGGTGTAACAGGTGCAACAAACACCACAGTGGAAGATGTCGCAGGAGTCAATGTCAAAGATGCCACAAGATGGGCCATGAGGCCAAAGATTGTAGAAGCGCGCGACCAGTGAATCAGAACCAGCAACTTCCACCGCCAGCTCCACAGAATCAGCAGCAGCAGCCACAGCGTGGAAACCGGGGGTGTTTCCAGTGTGGGGCTGAAGGTCACTACAAACGCGATTGCCCTCAGTTGAACCAGAATCGCAATAACAACAACAACCAGGGCAACGGGAATAACAACAATCAGGGTAATGGTAACAACAACAACGGCAATGAAGCTCGAGGTCGTGCTTTTGTGTTGGGTCGAGGAGATGCAGTGAATGATCCCAATGTGGTTATGGGTAAGTTTCTTCTCGACGATATTTATGTTACTGTTTTATTTGATTCGGGTGCTGATACAAGTTATATGTCACTGAAAATGGGTAAATTATTAAAACGTACACCAACACCCCTAGACACTAAACACGTCGTAGAATTAGCAAATGGTAAAAGTGTAGAAGCCGCTCATGTAGTCAAGGGTTGTAGCATTGTTTTAGCGGGTCAGACTTTCTCGATTGATCTCATACCCATAGTTTTGGGTAGTTTCGACGTCGTCATCGGTATGGATTGGTTATCCCAACATCATGCGGAGATCTTATGCAAAGAAAAAGTTATTCGTATTCCTCGCTCCAGTCAGGAACCTCTCGAAGTACAAGGTGACAAGAGTGGTGCTGTGGTTGGCATCATCTCTTACTTAAAGGCGCAGAAATGTTTACGAAAGGGACATACCGCCATTCTGGCACTTGTCACTGACGCATCAGCAAAGGAAAAGAAGCTGGAGGATATACCAGTTGTGCGTGATTTTCCTCAAGTGTTTCCTGAAGATTTACCTGGTTTACCTCCTCATCGTCAAGTTGAGTTTCAGATTGAATTAGCTCCAGGAGCAGCACCAATAGCCCGCGCACCGTATCGTTTAGCTCCAACCGAACTGGAAGAACTGTCGAAACAGCTGCAAGAGCTCTTGGAAAAGGGCTTTATTCGTCCAAGCTCTTCGCCTTGGGGAGCTCCAGTGTTATTTGTGAAGAAGAAAGACGGTACGTTCAGGATGTGCATCGACTACCGTGAACTCAACAAGGTGACGGTGAAGAACCGTTATCCTCTTCCACGCATAGATGACTTATTCGACCAGTTGCAGGGGTCGTGTTACTATTCCAAGATCGATTTGAGGTCAGGGTATCATCAGCTGAGAGTCCGGGATGAGGACGTCTCCAAAACTGCTTTCAGAACTCGTTATGGTCACTACGAGTTTCTGGTCATGCCATTCGGGCTTACAAACGCACCTGCAGTCTTCATGGATCTCATGAACAGGGTGTGCAAACCGTATCTCGACAAGTTCGTCATCGTTTTCATCGACGACATTTTGATTTACTCCAAGAGTCAGGAGGAGCATGAGCAGCATCTACGTATTATCTTGGAACTTCTTCGAAAAGAGCAACTGTACGCAAAGTTTTCAAAATGCGACTTCTGGCTTCGTGAAGTCCACTTCTTAGGCCATGTGGTGAACAAGGATGGGATTCATGTCGATCCATCCAAGGTTGATTCGATCAGAAACTGGCCAGCACCACGTACACCGACGGAAATACGCCAATTCTTGGGTTTGGCGGGTTACTACAGGCGATTTATTAAAGACTTCTCCAAGATCGCGCAACCACTTACTATGCTAACACAGAAAGGTGTCTTTTACAGATGGGGTAATACGCAAGAGACCGCTTTCCAGTACTTAAAGGATAGGCTTTGCAGCGCACCTATTCTTTCATTGCCAGAGGGCACGGATGACTTCGTGGTCTATTGTGACGCATCAATACAGGGGCTTGGTTGTGTATTGATGCAACGTGATAAAGTGATAGCCTACGCTTCTCGGCAACTCAAGGTTCATGAACGGAACTACACGACGCACGATTTAGAGCTGGGAGCTGTTGTTTTCGCGCTTAAGATATGGCGACACTACCTGTACGGTACCAGGTGCACGATTTACACCGATCACAGGAGTCTCGAGCATATCCTTAAGCAAAAAGATTTGAATATGCGTCAACGAAGATGGGTTGAACTACTGAACGACTACGAATGTGCCATCAAGTATCATCCAGGGAAGGCCAATGTTGTGGCTGATGCCCTCAGTCGGAAAGACACTTTACCTAAGCGCGTGCGAGCGCTACAGCTTACCATTCAGTCCAGTCTTCCTGCACAGATACGAGCTGCTCAGATAGAAGCACTAAAACCCGAAAACGTCAAGGCTGAAGCCTTGCGCGGTTCAAGGCAACAAATGGAACAAAAGGAAGACGGCGCCTACTATGTAACGGGGCGTATTTGGGTCCCACTTTATGGCGGCTTACGCGAACTTGTGATGGATGAAGCGCACAAGTCTCGCTACTCGGTACATCCAGGGTCGGATAAGATGTACCACGATATCAGAACAACTTATTGGTGGCCAAACATGAAAGCTCTTATCGCAACTTACGTCGGCAAGTGTTTAACTTGTGCAAGGGTTAAAATCGAGTACCAGAAACCATCAGGCCTGCTTCAGCAGCCTAAGATACCGCAATGGAAATGGGAAGAAATCTCCATGGATTTTGTTACGGGCTTACCTAGATCCCAGCGTGGGAATGACACTATTTGGGTGATCGTTGATCGGCTCACAAAGTCTGCTCACTTCTTGGCTATCAAAGAAACGGATAAGTTTTCTACCCTAGCAGACATCTACATGAAAGAAGTTGTTTCGAGGCACGGAGTGCCCACTTCTATTATTTCGGATCGCGATGCACGATTCACGTCAGA
Source organism: Helianthus annuus (assembly GCF_002127325.2). Classification (NCBI taxonomy): domain Eukaryota; kingdom Viridiplantae; phylum Streptophyta; class Magnoliopsida; order Asterales; family Asteraceae; genus Helianthus; species Helianthus annuus. The sequence continues at coordinate 126,669,167 of NC_035444.2, read as the reverse complement.
GCTTTGGCAAGCGATGCACAAATCTTTCGGCTCACGATTAGACATGAGCACAGCGTATCATCCTCAGACGGATGGGCAGTCTGAGCGAACTATTCAAACTCTAGAAGACATGCTTCGAGCGTGTGTTATCGATTTCGGCAACGGCTGGGAAAAGCACCTCCCTTTGGTGGAGTTCTCGTACAATAACAGTTACCATACCAGCATTCAAGCCGCTCCATTTGAGGCATTGTACGGACGTAAATGCCGGTCACCTCTCTGTTGGGCAGAGGTGGGGGATAGTCAAATTACGGGTCCAGAGATTGTAGTGGACGCCACAGAAAAGATAGCACAGATACGACAACGCATGGCGGCAGCACGCGACCGTCAGAAAGCCTACGCGGACAAGCGTAGAAAACCATTGGAATTTGAGGTCGGGGACCGGGTTTTATTGAAAGTTTCACCCTGGAAGGGTGTGGTACGTTTTGGCAAACGGGGCAAACTAAATCCGCGGTACGTCGGACCATTCGAAATTACAGAAAAGATTGGCAAGGTAGCCTACAAGTTGAACCTACCAGCTGAACTCGGTGCAGTTCACAATGTATTCCACGTGTCGAATCTGAAGAAATGCCTATCAGATGAAAACCTCATCATTCCTTTTAAGGAACTCACTATCGACGAGCGGTTGCAGTTCGTCGAGGAACCAGTTGAAATCACGGACCGGGATGTTAAGGTCCTCAAACACAAGAGAATCCCTCTTGTTCGAGTTCGTTGGAACTCCCAGCGTGGTCCAGAGTATACCTGGGAACGCGAAGACCAGATAAAAGAAAAGTATCCCCAGTTATTCGAAACCAATGCATCCACTTCTGAGGCTGAAGCTACTACTACTGAATTTCGGGACGAAATTCCAAATCAACGGGGGGATGATGTGACACCCCAGGAAAACCAGTGAACAACGTAACTTACCCAGCTTCCTCAGTGAGTGCGTACCAAATTTCGGGACGAAATTTCTTTTAAGTTGGGGATAATGTGACAACTCGAGTTTCTGATTTTCACTTTCGCACTTGATGCGTGTTGACTTTGACTGTTTAGTTGTTTGTATTGTGAATTGGAAGTTGTACGTGTTGTGTTTTAATGAAACGATTGTCATTTGGCCTATATGTGATTACTTGCTGTGGTAGAAAATAATGTTAGGATTATTATTAAAACACTTAGTCTAGATCGGAACATGTCATACAGTTCGAAGGATTCGAAGGACCACGAAGGATGACCTTCGATTCGAAGACCTCGAAACATATCCTTCGAGCACGAAACATATCCTTCGAGCACGAAACATATCCTTCGAGCACGAAACATATCCTTCGATATGTTTCGGCCCAGTCTTTCCAATGGGCTTGGCCCATTACTGTGATACGTATATATGGGAGTGCATGTAAACTGATGGTTATTTTTCTAAGAAAAACCCTAGTTCCTTTGTGTGTGTGCGACGGCAAAGCAGACTTAGTCCCTGTTCGAAGGATTTTATTTCCGCAACCCCGATTTCCGGTTAGTGTGTGATGTTGTTTATGATGTATGATTTCATGATTGATCAATGGTCTTGCAATATGTTGTTTATATGTTGTCATGAATCGGATAAGCTAGGTTTAGCAAATATAATTGGATTGAATAGTCATGATTACTAGGATGTTGTTGTTGATCGGTTAGCAAATCGGTCAAACTTGTTTGATTAATCGGCCGGATTGTTTGTATACGAATTGGATATGTATGTTAATCAGGTTGATAATCGGCTAAATATGGTAATCGGACATGTTCATGTAATCGACACCTATGTGTAAGTTGGATAGTTTAAATAATCTTGTTATTCAGATTAGGGTTCTTGATAAACATGGGAATTATGCTTGTTTGATCTGGTTGATGTTAACTGATTTGTGATATTGGTGTTAATTGATAATCACAGCAAAACTTGGAAACTTGTAACGTAACTGATATCCATCGAAAGATATCAGTTACTCGAAACATGGTAGTAACCGAAAGATACCGAAAGATACTAGATGTTCGAAACATAGTGTTGACCGAAGGATAGCAATGACCGAATGATAACATTAAGTTCGAAACATAACATTCTGTTCGAAAGATAGCTATGATACCTGTTAGTCGAAAGATCTCTAATGTGTCGAAAGATGACCATGAATTGAATGATAGCTGATGTTCTACTGTGAAATAATACGTGTTGTGTCGATATGCAAACTGACTGTTATGTGAACATTAAATTGCATGCGTATCGTTGTGAACATGAACTGATTTGTTATACGTGCATACGATAGGACGTGAATAAATTACTTGTGAGTGCATAACCTAGCATACCGAGCAAACCAAGGTGAGTTCACACAGCCAAGGCATGGGTTCCCAGGGTGGGAATGGGTTGGATGATTACTTGTGCATACTTTGATACTGTAACGAACGATTAAACTGTTGATGCTTACGAACTACTCAACTGCCTTCGCACCCACCCTGGTCGGTAAAGACTATGGTCGCGAACGAACTGATAAATTGCCTTCGCACACACCCTGGTCGGTAAGGACTATGGTCGCGAACTAACGAACATAATCTTCGCACACATGCCTGTGAGGCCGCGATGGAATTGATACGATACGAAACTTAATTGAACAAACGCACTATTACCCAAACTAAACTATAAACTGTGAACTCGCTCAACTAGTTTGTTGATTATCTGCTGCATGCCTTGCAGGACCTTAGGTACTTATGGAGCTTGCACTGGAGGAGCGGGACGTTGTGGGCAGTGGATTATGAACGCTATGTTTAAACATTTCGAATAATTGAACTTATGGTTTACTTGGGTTATTTACTTATGCTTCCGCTACTGATACTATGTTTGTTTTGAAACATCAATTGTATTGAATGAGGTTTTACGAACTACTTTATTTATGTTATGCTATGTTCAATATGATTGGTGGCTTGATCCTGGTCAGTCACGCTCCCAAGCGGTGATACTCCGCAGGTGGATTTTGGGGGTGTGACATGTCTTGTGTCAATGATTTGGTGATGATTTCCAGAGGATGTGAACTACGTGCTTTGGTTTCTTGTGAAAATGACTAGTGTACAAGAGATTAGGGTTAAGAATCTCTAGGATTTCACTAATTACCCTCTACCTCCCTAAGTATCATATTTTACACATGCACACCATCTCATAATAATTTCACAGTTTCACCACCAAGTTTATATATTTGTCAAGTCTTTCAATATTAACAAACAATCATGCACAATCACACAATACAATTCATTGCATCAAAGCGTATACAATTCCATAGCAACTAATTGTGCAAATAAACAACTAAACAATAAATGAACGTGCAATAAATGCGAAATAGAAATCTTGGAAATTCGAGTTGTCACATTATCCCCAACTTGAAAGAAATTTCGTCCCGAAATTTAGCATGCGGTTACTGAGGAAGCTAGGTAAGTTGTATCATTTACTGGTTTTCCTGGGGTGTCACATCATCCCCCCGTTGATTTGGAATTTCGTCCCGAAATTCCGCAGTAGTAGCTTCAGTCTCAGTTGTGGATGCATTGGTTCCGAATAACTGGGGGTACTTTTCTTTCATTTGGTCTTCGCGTTCCCAGGTGTACTCTGGGCCACGTCGGGAGTTCCAACGAACTCGAACAAGAGGGATTCTCTTGCTTTTGAGGACCTTAACATCCCGGTCCGTGATTTCAACTGGCTCCTCGACGAACTGCAACCGCTCGTCGATAGTGAGTTCCTTAAAAGGAACTATGAGGGTCTCATCTGACAGGCACTTCTTCAGATTCGACACGTGAAATACATTGTGAACTGCACCGAGTTCAGCTGGTAGGTTTAGCTTGTAGGCCACTTTGCCTATTTTCTCTATGATCTCGAACGGTCCGACATACCGCGGATTTAGTTTGCCCCGTTTGCCAAAACGAACTACACCCTTCCAGGGTGAGACTTTTAGTAAAACCCGGTCCCCGACCTGAAATTCCAACGGTTTCCTACGCTTATCCGCGTATGCTTTCTGACGGTCGCGCGCTGCCGCCATGCGTTGTCGTATCCGTGCAATCTTTTCCGTGGCGTCCACCACAATCTCTGGACCCATGATCTGACTATCCCCCACCTCTGCCCAACAGAGAGGTGACCGGCATTTACGTCCGTACAATGCCTCGAATGGAGCGGCTTGTATGCTGGTGTGATAACTGTTATTATACGAAAACTCCACCAAAGGGAGATGCTTTTCCCAGCCGTTGCCGAAATCAATAACACATGCCCGAAGCATGTCTTCAAGAGTTTGGATCGTTCGCTCTGACTGCCCATCCGTCTGAGGGTGATACGCTGTGCTCATGTCTAACCGTGAGCCGAAAGATTTATGCATCGCTTGCCATAGCTCTGACGTGAATCGTGCATCCCGATCCGAAATGATGGAGATGGGCACCCCGTGCCTCGAAACAACTTCCTTAAGATTGATGTCTGCAAGAGTGGAGAACTTATCCGTTTCCTTTATAGCCAGTAAGTGTGCAGACTTGGTGAGTCGATCCACGATCACCCATATGGTATCATTCCCACACTGAGATCTAGGTAGGCCTGTAACAAAATCCATGGAAATTTCTTCCCATTTCCACTGTGGTATCCTGGGTTGTTGAAGTAGGCCCGCTGGTTTCTGATACTCCACTTTGACTTTTGCACATGTCAAACACTTGCCAACATAAGTTGCTATGTGGGCCTTCATGCTAGGCCACCAGTATGTAGTTCTGAGGTCGTGGTACATTTTATCCGAGCCTTGATGTACCGAGTAGCGAGACTTGTGAGCTTCGTCCATTACAAGCTCTCGTAAACCACCATAAAGTGGGACCCAAATACGCCTCGTTACATAGTATGCGCCGTCTTCCTTTTGTTCCATTCGTTGCCTTGAGCCGCGTAAAGCTTCAGCTTTGACGTTTTCGGGCTTTAATGCTTCCATCTGAGCAGTTCGTATTTATGCAGGAAGACTGGACTGAATAGTGAGCTGCAAGGCTCGTACACATCTAGGTAGAGTGTCCTTTCGACTGAGAGCGTCAGCCACAACATTGGCTTTGCCTGGATGATACTTAATAGCGCATTCGTAATCGTTAAGCAGTTCGACCCATCGTCGTTGACGCATGTTCAATTCCTTCTGCTTGAAGATATGCTCGAGACTCCTGTGATTGGTGTAAATTGTGCACCTGGTACCGTACAGGTAGTGTCGCCATATCTTGAGTGCAAAAACAACAGCTCCCAGCTCCAAATCGTGCGTCGTGTAGTTCCGTTCATGAACTTTGAGTTGACGAGAAGCGTAGGCAATAACTTTATCCCGCTGCATCAATACGCAACCAAGCCCCTGTACCGATGCGTCGCAATAGACCACAAAATCGTCCGTGCCCTCTGGCAGTGAGAGAATAGGCGCGCTGCAAAGCCTATCCTTTAAGTACTGAAAAGCGGTTTCCTGGGAATCTCCCCAACGGTAGGTGACTCCTTTCTGTGTCAACATAGTAAGCGGCTGTGCGATCTTCGAAAAGTCTTTGATGAACCGTCTGTAGTAACCCGCCAGACCCAAGAATTGGCGTATTTCCGTTAGTGTACGCGGTGCAGGCTAGTTCCTGATCGAATCTACCTTGGATGGATCGACATGAATCCCATCCCTGTTCACCACATGGCCTAAGAAGTGGACTTCACGAAGCCAGAAGTCGCATTTTGAAAACTTGGCGTACAGTTGTTCCTTTCGAAGAAGTTCCAAGATAAGACGTAAGTGCTGCTCGTGCTCCTCCTGACTCTTGGAGTAGATCAGAATGTCGTCGATGAAGACAATGACGAATTTGTCTAGATAGGGTTTGCACACCCTGTTCATAAGATCCATAAAACGGCAGGCGCATTCGTAAGCCCAAATGGCATGACAAGGAACTCGTAATGACCGTAGCGAGTTCTGAATGCTGTCTTGGAGACGTCCTCCTCGCGGACTCTCAGCTGATGATACCCTGACCTCAGATCAATCTTGGAGTAGTAACTCGACCCTTGCAACTGGTCGAATAAGTCGTCTATGCGTGGAAGAGGATAACGGTTCTTCACTGTGACCTTGTTCAGTTCGCGGTAGTCTATGCACATTCGGAAAGTGTCGTCCTTCTTTTTCACAAACAGTACTGGAGCTCCCCAAGGCGAAGAGCTTGGACGAATGAAGCCCTTATCTAAGAGCTCTTGTAGTTGCTTTGACAGTTCCTCCAGTTCAGTTGGAGCTAAACGATACGGTGCGCGAGCTATAGGTGCTGCTCCTGGAGCTAGCTCGACTTGGAATTCGACCTGACGATGAGGCGGTAGACCAGGTAAATCTTCAGGAAACACTTGAGGAAATTCGCGTACAACTGGAATATCCTCTATTCTTTTCTCTTTCGTCGATGCATCAGTAACAAGTGCCAAGATAGCCGTATGACCCTTTCGTAAGCATTTCTGAGCCTTCAAGAAAGAGATGATGCCAACCACAGCACCACTCTTTTCGCCTTGAACTTCGAGAGGTTCCTTCCCCGCATGAGGAATACGAATGATCTTCTCCTTGCATAGGATCTCTGCCTACTGCTTGGATAACCAATCCATGCCGATGACGATGTCGAAATGACCCAGAACTATAGGAATAAGATCAATCGAGAAGGTCTGACCCGCTAGAACGATGCTACAACCCTTGACTACATGCGTGGCTTCTACACTCTTACCATTTGCTAGTTCTACGACATGTTTGGTGTTTAGGGGTGTTGGTGTACATTTTAACAATTTACTCATTTTCAAAGACATATAACTCGTATCCGCACCCGAATCAAACAAAACAGTAACATAAATATCGTCGAGAAGAAACTTACCCATAACGACGTTGGGATCATTTCTTGCATCACCCTGCCCCAACACAAATGCACGACCCCTTGCTTCGTTGCCGTTGTTGTTCCCACCATTGTTGTTGTTGTTGCCATTTCCTTGATTGTTGTTATTGTTGCGATTCTGGTTCTGGTTCAACTGGGGAAAATCACGCTTGAAATGACCTTCAGCCCCGCACTGAAAACATCCCCTGTTGCCCCGCTGATGCTGCTGCTGGTGCTGGTTCTGTGGAGCTGGTGGTGGGTGTTGCTGATTCTGATTTGCAGGTCGCGAACTCCTGCAGTCTTTGGCTTCATGCCCTAACTTGAGACATCTCTGACAGCGCTCCTTACGACACCGCCCGCTGTGGTGTCTGTTGCACTTATTACACAGTGGGTGAATTCCCCGATATCCACCCTGCCCCTGACTGCTAGATGATTGCTGACTCGGATTCTGGTAGTCATTTGTCTTGCGCTGCTGAGACTGAACAGAAACCGATCCCTTACTGGAATCCCCCTCCCATTTTCTCTTGTTGTCACTGGGAGTAGCAGAAGTAGTGACAGCAGTAGTGGTAGCATTGATACGTTTTGGCAGCCTGTTCTGATCCACTGCCTGATCTGTAATACAATGAGCAAGGCGCTGAATAGCCTGAATATTATCAAGGTTAGCCGATGTCACATGGCTCTGGATCTCTGGCGCTAACCCCTTGAGATACAACTCAATGCGCTTGACTGGAGGGTCCACCATAGTTGGACACAGAACGGCCAGCTCGTTCGATCTCTTACTATATGCTTCAATCTCTAACCCAACCATTTTCAAATGATACAGCTCGTCTTCCAGCTTGTGAATATCTTCACGAGTGCAGTATTCCCTTTTTATCAGTTCCTTGAAGTCATTCCAAGGGGTGGCGTTAGCAGCTGCCAACCCTAGGATCTGTACTTGCGCGTTCCACCAAGTTAACGTGATTCCCTCCAAAGTACCAGTGGCGTACTTGACCCTGCGAGCCTCAGGGCATTCACACATTTCGAACACAGATTCTAGCTTCTCAAACCAATGGAGGAGTCCCACTGCCCCCTCGGTGCCACTGAATGTGCTTGGACGACAGTCCATGAAGTTCTTGAAAGTGCAGACGAGCTACTGAGCGTGTTGACCTATTGTGTACGAATAGGACATGGTTAATCACAAGAGTTAATGTAGGATCTAAAGATCCTAGTGTGAGTCTAAACTGCAGGGTATACTACCTGCTTGAGCAGCTGCAAGTGCCGCAGCAACTTGTTCATTAACGAAAGCCGTCAACTGGGCTTGTGTCATGTTAATTCGTCCGGTCATTGATCTTCACATCAAAGGCAACATAAGTGAGAAAGGTTCGCGAATAGTGCGATGACAGAAGAGTGTAAGCACATAGGTGTTCTCAAGCAATAATAAGTAGTGAGCAATGTAATCTAAGCATACTACGAGCAAAGTTCTATGCATTTCTAGCAAGTAGGCAATAAATATAAACCTTATTACCTAGGATGTTGAGTCTTGCACGTGGAGCGAAGCGTCGTTGTGGATCGTTGAGAGCACTGTTCTAGTTATAGTCTGGTTTTAATAAAAACATTTTCCCATATTAAAACCAAGTTCTCTATAACCAATGGCTCTGATACCAATCTGTCACACCCCCAAAATCCACCTGCGGAATATCACCGCTTGGGAGCGTGACTGACCAGGATCAAGCCACCAATCATATTGAACATGTAATTAATATCAAGTAAAATAAATGTAAACCAATCATTCAATACGATAGGTGTTCAAAACATAATCATAGTTTCAAAGTGTAGCGGAAGCATAAGTATGAAAACCCAATGTGTAACATAAGTTCAAATGTTTAAATGTTTTAACATGGCATCCACGATCCATGCTCCACAACGACTTGCTCCCCCCTGTGCAAGCTCCATGTACCTAACGACCTGCAAGGCATGTAACAGAGGATCAACAACTAGTTGAGCGAGTTCACAGTTTATAGTTCGATATATGTAATAGTATAGTAAGCCTTGTATTCGTTCATTAAGTCATGTATCGTAATAGTTCGTATCGCGGCCCTTCAGGCATGTATGCGAAGATTAGGGAAAGTTCTCAAGTATTCTAGACTAGGTATGGTTGTATCGCGGCCACCCGGCACCTGTGCGAAGTTTTAGTGTATAGTTCGCAGCCTTCCTAGGCATGTGTGCGAAGATAAGTCATATTATCGCAGCCAACCCTGGCATGTGTGCGAAGATCAGTCATATTATCGCAGCCAACCCTGGCGTGTGTGCGAAGATCAGTTCTATAAGCATCACTAGTCTAGCAGTATCTTAACCAATCACCTACCTCACCCGAGGATCATATCACTACGTTCCATTATCTAGGGAAGTACAAATGAATAAATCAATCCCATTCCCACCCTGGGAACCCCATGCCTTGGCTGTGTGAACTCACCTTGGTTTGCTCGGTATGCTATGCTCTAGGGTTTATCAAATCTCTAAGTCCGTTACACACGACCTAGGATCCATTGCACATGATTCATTCAATTAGGGTTTACAATCCTCAATATTCAAGCAACTGTGCTTTGTGTGTTTATTGTGTACACGATGATATTACATAGAATGTTCACACATGGAGGATCATGCAGTTGCAATCAATATCATACAATCATATATCGAATCATACCGTTATATGCAGGAATGAACAGTTGCATGCAATTACATACAGAAGCATACAGAAAACTTAATTACTGGTGTTTGCCTTAACACATAACGCTTATTCACTTATTCAGCATATGAAATCAGCAAACTCGGATCATGTGCTCATTATCAGAAGTTGGATCATATTTATATTCATTCATAGGGTCGGAACAATATAACCATCAATATTCGGACCATTACCACATCATAAGAAGGTCGGGTCACATATAACATCTATGAACTTCGGATCACATTAACATCACAAGGAAGTCGGACCACCTATAAGTTTATAAACCTCTGATTACAAGCAATGTAAAACTCGGACCAAAGGGGGGGGGGGTTCCCCTTTAAAACTCGGACCTGGTTATTTGTTTTTAAAAGTCGGACAATGAAGGGGGTTTCACAATGTTCGGACCTCTCTACCCTTGTATAAGAGTTCGGACATTTAAAACTCCTTGCAAAAAAATTCGGACAAGACTTCTTAAAAGTCGGACCACATTAAAGTATAAAAGTCGGACCTTGTTTTCAACTACAAAGGTCGGACCTAAGCTTCACAATAGGGATTCTGATTTCATACACTAGCAAGAACTCGGACCTCATGAATGATAATCAAAGAGTTCGGACTACAATTTGTAACACAAAGCTCGGACATCACATCTTTATTATAAAACTCAGATAGCAAGCAAAATAAAAGAACTCGGACATATATAAGTTATTCAAAACTCGGATTAAGCATGCTCTTTTAAAACTCAGACAATTATATTCGCTAAAACTGTGACTAACATACTCATACAACCATTCAATCACACGTCCTGTATCATTGTAACAGTTACGTTCTATTGATCATCAGTTACATTCATATTCTGAAACCCTAATTTCACACGTATTGACGGCAGAGACATAACAAATCATCAAGAGCTTAACAACAACAATCGTCACAAGAATAATCTATCAAGTATGCACTAATCATCATCATAATCACAATTATCCAGAATCAAATCAAAATCACAGAACATAATATGAGGAACTAGGGTTTTTGTGAACACATGGTCAAGAATCAAGAATTGATAATAATTAAGCAATCAATTAGAGTTTTCATGAACACATGATCAATAAACAATTACCTTGAATGATTCTAGAGAAATGAATCAAAAGTGATGAATGTCTTGTGTCAATGATTTGGTGATGATTTCCAGAGGATGTGAACTACGTGCTTTAGTTTCTTGTGAAAATGATTAGTGTACAAGAGATTAGGGTTAAGAATCTCTAGGATTTCACTAATTACCCTCTACCTCCCTAAGTATCATATTTTACACATGCACACCATCTCGTAATAATTTCACAGTTTCACCACCAAGTTTATATATTTGTCAAGTCTTTCAATATTAACAAACAATCATGCACAATCACACAATACAATTCATTGCATCAAAGCGTATACAATTCCATAGAAACTAATTGTGCAAATAAACAACTAAACAATAAATGAACGTGCAATAAATGCGAAATAGAAATCTTGGAAATTCCAGTTGTCACAGGTTTGATTTCCAATTTTGATTTGAAGCAAACTTGTTTGTATTATACTTCCATGTTTGTCTCGAATCAAATCTGGTTGACCTTGGTTTCACACTCTCAGATTTCTGTTTTTCAACATCAACAGGCTTTGGATTTTGACACTTTCTTTGAAACATCCTTAGCCTGTTGTTGTTTCTTTTTCATAACATCAAACTCTCATTAGACTGTTGTCAAAATTTGAGTTTTTCCTCTTCTTTCAAGCTTTTCCCTTGAACAAAATTCATCTTTTGTTGCAGATTTTGTTGTTTACTTTTATTCCAATTCTGTTTCCTTTTATAACCCAAACCAGCCTTCATGTTTTTCTTCTTAGAACCCGGTTTGTTATAAAAAGATTTATGACCTTTACCAGCAAACTTTGAAATTTCCGACTTCTCAATCTCAACCATTTTGAAAACTTTATCGACCTTTTCTGAAATCACATTCTGAATCGGGAATACAACATCTAAGAATAGTTTGTCCGATCCAATCATGGTATAGACCAATCCCTTTGAATCACATCTAAATTTTTCTCGGATTTTGTGTTTTTCAGATATCCATCATAAAGATTTCCTTCATCTTCATCCTGTGATTCAGACTTACCTTTTGTAAACTCATCTTTCAAAACGCTATCAACAACTTTACTTACCACCTCTGAATCATGAGCATCATCAGATTTGGTGTAAGTCACATCGATACTTTCAGGTAATTGGTCAGCTATGTTCAAACCCTTTGCCACCTTTTCTTCATCATAAAAAGTATAATTGTTTCTCAATGGTGGTGGTACCTGATGAAATTCTGAACCAATACCCTTTTTACAATTATCAGTATCTTTGTCATCTGGTGTAATGTTGAAAATGCGTTCGAGAATGTACGAAGAGTTATGATAACTTTGAAGTTTGGTCACAATCTTTTCTTTTTCAGCCAAGACTTGTTTAAGATTAGCAATTTCATCAACACATTTGTTCAATTCAATTTGCTTTTCTTTAAACTTTCTTTCATACATTTCTTTAGTGACTAAAGTTTCAGACAATCTTTGATCAAAACTTTTGACTTGGCTTTTCAAAGTATCATAAGCTTCTTGTACTCTCTGACTCGACCACTTTAAAGAATCATACTATTTTTGTAAATCCTGAAATTTAGATTCTTTTTCAACACAATCGACACATTTTGCTGTACACTGTTGTCGATAAACCTCATTATCCTTTTCAAGACCTTGACATTTCTGTGTCAGTTTTTCAACTTTTATTTTCAAAATTTCTTCTGTTTCAATCATTTCTTTACATTTTGTTGTGAAAACATTTTCAAGTTTAACTATGTCATTGTCTTTTGTTTTTATAATGTCATCTTTTTCAGTACAGGCTTTGCGCATTTCTATGCAAATCCTTCACTTGTTTACTTTTTCATCAACCAATTTAACATTTGATGAGTCAAAAGATTTTCTTACCTCAGTCTCTTTCAGCACTGACTCTTCTGTCTCAGCTTTCTGAACCTCCTCTTTCTTCTCCTCTTTTCCTTCTTTAAATGCTTCCTCAATCTTCTGTTCTTCTTCAGCTTTCTTTCCCTCTTCAGCATTCTCTTTCTCTTCAGTTTTCTGTTCCTCTTCAGCAGCAGTCTTCGCAACAGCTTTTACTTCTTCAATCATCTTCTTCAATTCTTCTTCTTTCCTCTTTTTCAGCTCTACCACCTTCGGTAGACTTGCTTCACAAACCTCTCTTATTTTCATCTCCAAATCAGGCAAATACTCTTTATCAGATAACCTTCGTGTGTTGAAAGTAGCCTGTCTTGGAAGCAGATTTGTTACAGCTTTGAAATCCACTTTTGATGGGTCAGCAACTGGATTACCCCGTGGATCCATGTAACATTCCAATTCTTCATTCCATCGTTTGGCTCTATGGGCTTCTTTGAAAGGTTTGTTTAATTTTCCAATTTCCCATCTTGCATAGTCTGCTTTCCACCATCTATCAGGATCAGCATCAGCAACAAATGCATACCCAACAGCATCTTTTTCAGGGCAAACTTGACTCCAGTCGTAACCTTCATCATCATATATAACTGCAAGAGCCCTTGACTTTTCTTCAGGTTGTTTCAATCTTGGTGGCTCAGACTTGTTCTGATGGTAAATCGCTTTCTTGTAATAATCTTCGTTGAACGGGTTTTCAGACTCATCAGCAGCATACACATTTCTGCATTCGCGCTTGAAGTGACCTTTTTGTTTGCATTTGAAGCATGTCACTTTGGATTTATCAAATCCCAATTTGGTAGATGGTCCACCAATTGACTTCCTCCCCGTGATCTCCATGAACCGCTGTGCTCGACGAACCGCACTGGCCATGCACCATCTTATATCCATTAGTTCCATCTCCTCGGGGTCTAATTGATCATAATCTTCTTTCGTCAAATTGGTATTGCCAATCTTCCCTGCAACGAGGCTTTCATACGATTCAAGTACAGATGCCAAAAAAACCATCTGTTGTTTTGCCGACTATTTGAAATTTTGCCCATTCTTCAGATCAACTGCGATATTACACTGGAATAGATTCTTTGAATCAGATTGGTCTGAAGTGTTTGAAGAAGATCCGCTGTGAAAACCACTGTGAAGACTTTCATTGTTCACTGAATTTGAACTTTCTGCAGAGAACGTTGTTCTTGGAGACCTAGCCTGTGGCGCATTTCCTCTGTAGTAGAGTTCCACATTCTGCTGATAAGCTGGACTGTTGACTTTTGATCTTTTTATCTCCAACTCATGGCTTTCAAGCCTTTCAATCAGCAAATCCACTTTTAGATCATCAGGCTTGATTGTATTTTTCATCATTAGAGCGAAGTATTGCCAATCTTGATCATTGGGCAATGAATCAAACAATTTATCCACCATCTCTTCTTCAGAAAATTTGATTTCATATCTGGCCAGCTCCATTTTCAGATGTCCAAATCTCTCTATCATTTTACAAACAGATTCATTTTTCATACAACTGAATAAGTCAAACTCTTTACGCAACAATTTCTTTTTGTTTTTGACAATTTCATTACTTCCTACACACTTTTTCATAACGCTTCCCACAAACTCTTTGAAGTTTTCTCTTGTTCAAGTAACGAGATAATATCCTCTCTCACTGACTGTTTGACTAACATCATCATTTTATATTCAGCCACAACATTTTTTATATCAATGTCAGTAAAATCTTTTGGATCAATTAACTCTCCTCCCTCTTTCACTGGTTCAATGTATCCATTTGTTAATTTTAACCAGCTTTCAGGAGCGAAAGCTTTTACCCAACCCTCAAATCTGTTTTCCCACCAGTTATAGTCTTCAACTTTCAAATTCTCTTGGTGGCTTCTGCTGACTTCCGTACATGTTCTCAAACTTCAAATTCTCCGCAATCTCTCTTGAATATTCTTTCAACTCAGATCTTCTATCAATCGATTCGGAAGTAAACACATTGTAGAATGTGTTGTAGAACTCCTCACCATTGTTTGACATCTTTAATCACCTGAAAGTCAATGACCTGAAAGCAAACAAACAAACTTAATCAGTATATACATTATCAAGTAATCTGAAATACACTGACACTTGATTGTCGTGAAATGATCTTGACGCGAAAATGTTCACTTTCAGGCGAAATATGACACACGGGCGAAATCAGATCGAACGTATGAGCGAAACCCAAGTTGACTAATGAGCGAAACCCCTATTGGACTGATAAACGGAACCTCTATTGAACTAATAAGCGGAACCTTGTTGAGCCGAATAAGCGGAACCTTGTTGAGCCGAAAAAGCGAAATTGACTATGTTCCGAGAAGCAGACCTATCAACTGACAGAAGAGCGAAACTAGCAGGTCCGTTCGAGCGGAACTACCCAATGTTTGTTCGAGCGGAACTACTTGATGTCCGTTCGAGCGGAACTACTTGATGTCCGTTCGAGCGGAACTCCTCAGTTCGTATGAGCGGAACTATGTAATTTGGAGCGAAACTAGTGTCACAAAAGCGAAGTCCTTTGAAATTTTGTTCACTGGAGCGAACCTATGCATATCAATAAGCAAACCTATACATTGTTCAAATAAGCAGAACTACATCCGAAGGTAATTTGGTCCATTTTTAGGTCGATTTTTTATATGAAACTTTCAAGGGTTTGTTATTATCCGTTAATACACATCCTGTGAAAAATTTGGCCGATTTTAACCGTGGAAACTTGTTCAGATTGAAAAAGAAGGTGTAGAAGACAGAAAACAGATCCAATTGAGCTAAACTCTTCCACCTGAGCTCTGATACCACTTGTAGGATCATTGTTGAACCCGAATGAGTCAATCAGAAGAGTTGTTTATCCAATTCAAAGGCGGAATCAATGAATCAAACGCTCAAACTAATTATAATGCTTCTTTGATTGATATAACAATGTTTACAACCTGAAAGCAATTTGGCAGCACTTCGTTACAATTTTCAGAACCATTACCAAATGAACAACACAATGCACTATATAAAGTTGAGGTAGGTTCGCTTATATGGACGTGCCATATGAGCGGACGTATTAGCTATGGTTCGCTTATATGGACAACGTCCATATAAGCGGACCTACTTGCGAAACCACCAACTTTCATTTCTCGAACCTTGTGCACTGGATATCCTATCCTATCCTACTCTATTACAAGATACAAGACGAAGTCAATAGACGCAATGCACTAACAGATGTCGGTTCGTTTGGTCGTACGGTTGCGTTGTTCGGTTAATTACGACGGAAATCGTAACGAACGCAAAAACGATCCAAATTACGCGACGAATGGAATATTATCATGCCAATCACTAAAATAAAATATTTTATTGATTACATAAATTTTTGGATGTCCGGATGTATTCAGAACGTAAGATATGCGCGAAAACGCAAACTTATGCAGTTTTTGACGCTTTTTAGTCCCTATTGATCAATAAAGTTTATTTTAGCATACCCTACCCCTCAAATCCTATTTCTCAGCTATGCAAAGGATATTTAGGGTATGCTTAACTTATGATCAAGTTCTAGAATGTTCGCTATTATGCAAATCAGCATACTTTCGCAGTTTGAAACAAATAGTCCCTGCGATCGAATAATCTTGATTTCAACACACCAAACCATCCAAAACTTATTTCTATGTTATGTAAGGTTATTTAAGGTATGTTAAGCCTATGTCACTGTTCTGGAGTGTTTGTTGCATTAAACTGGTTATATTTACGCATCAGTTCGCATATAACCTTTCAACAAAAGCGATTTAAAGCTCGAAATCGAACAAGAATTGATATGTGCAAACGATGCACATATTTATACAAATCCCAAGTATGAAATACAATATTTCATTGGTTTTGTATCTGTTTGATGGTTGAAGTGACACAGGTGTCACATTTTAGTAGTTGCATCAATTATTCGCATGAATAGACTAATTAAGTTCTTAAGGTTTTCCACACAAAAATCCCCAAGTTCATATTTTCATAAACATTACCTTCCAACTTTTAAATGTGGATTATGGGTTTATTAACGTTGGAGTAAGGGTTTATGAAACAAGGAGTCAGAATTTACAAGGCCTAAGGATTCATAAGTTTGGACAAGGCTTCAGGGTTTATGAAGTAATGGGTGTTATAATAGAGGGGTAATTGTACACAACAAAGTCAGACTAGTTGTACAAGGGTTCATTCAGCAAAAGGGAATTGATTTCACTAAAGTTTACACACCTATTGTAAGATTTGAAGCAATCACAATATTCTTAGCCTTCGTTTCATAGATAGGTTATAAAGTCTATCAACTAGATGTGAAATATGCGTTTCTATTCGGAAAATTCAAAGAACAGTTATGTGTGGGACAATCACCCGACTTTGTGGATCCGTAGAATATGGATAAAGTCTACCTGGTTGATAAGGCATTGTATGGTTTACACCAAGCACCCCGAGCATGTTATGAAATATTGTCACAACACCTACTTGATAACAACTTCATCATAGGAACTGTGGATTTCTCACTCTTCACAACAGAAATGAAAGGACATATTCTTATAGTACAAATATATGTGGATGATATAGTATTCGGGTCAACCAACAATACACTCTATAAAGAATTTGATTTGATAATGCAGAGTAAGTTTGTGATGAGCTCAATGGGGGAGATGAAGTGCTTCTTAAGGCTGCAAGTGAATCAGTTACTAAATGGTATATTTCTCCATCAAACAGAATACGTCAATGATGTTTTGAACAAATTCAAGATGATGGATTGCGAAGTTGCCAACACTCTTCTCCAGCAAACCCATAGTGTCGGCCAAGACATTTCAAGCTATGCGGTTGATTCTATAGTTTATCGCTCAATGATTGGCTTGCTCATGTACTTAACAACGTCAATACCAGATATTATGTATCCTACTTGCTTATGTGCAAGATACTAAGCCAATCCACGATATTCACATTTGACACTATTTAAAAGGATTATCGAATATCTGAAAGGATGTTCGGGCCTGGGACTTTGGTATCCTATGGATGATGAGTTTGTTTTAATAGCATTTTCGGATTCAGATTATGGAAGCAGCAAGCTAAATGCAAAATCTACAACTGCAGTCTGGCAATTCATCAAAAGTCGGCTAGTCATATGGCAGTGTAAGAAACAAACAACTTTTTCTCTCTACATGCAAAGCAAAGTACATTACGACATTAAGTTGTTGTTCTCAGGTGCTCTGGATCTAACAGAAAATGGGGATTACAGTTTGCAACTTCTTACTACTCTCATTCACGTAGATAACTAAGTAGAAATTTCAATATTAAAAAAATTCAATAAACCACTATAAAACTAAACATATAGAGATTCGTTATCACTTCATCTGTGATTACTACGAATCAAGATTTGATTATTTGCTTAAAATCAAGATTTGATTATTTGCTTAAAACTAAACAAGCATTTGACAAATCAAGATTTGATTATTTGCTTAAAATCAAGGGTAAAAAAAAGAACAAAAATAGGGGGGGACTAAAGAGTGATACCGAGATTTCTGAAGCCAAAAAATGAGTAAACTACATCGGGGGTCATTTATTTTTCTTACATTCTTCTCATTTATCCAAAAATATGTTTATGATTTCAGGGGGAGAATATGTTTCATAAACCAAAAACATTGAAAAATAATAAAATCCAAAAACATTAAAAATTCCAAAATTCCAAAAACATACTCACTAAAGATATGTCAGTAGGCTAAGCTAAACTAGCAGTTTTGCAAAAAACGATACAAACTAAATAAAAAAGCCTAGTGGGAATTGCGATTGAAAGCATAATACTTTGTTTTGTCCTCCTTCGTTGTGTGCCTGCTTGGTAATCGCGGAAAAGCATAATAATCGGTTAATTTGTGAACTTTCATAACTTACTGAAAAATCATTGGGATTGTGTATTTCATTTTAAAAAAGATTTAAACTTGTTTTATTTCTTTATTTTGTTTAAGCATTGGATATCTTCTTCGTATATTGAACTGAATGTTATTGCCTAAACATTTCTGCTTTATTTTCGGACGTGTTTCGTTTAATTTTTGGACTTCCTCCGCGTGTACTCACAAGTATCGGCTTCGTTGTCAAGATTTAAACAATTTCAACTTATTTATTCTTGTTTTGTTTAAACATTAGACGTTCTCTATGTATCAAAAAGTTGACCTGATTGTTAATGTTTAAACATTCTGAGTTTTTTTTTTGTACAAATCATAGTTGACAATGTTTAAAGGCATTACTTGGTTCATTGTATTACATGATGTTGGGATATGTAGGATCCGATTCTATAGAACTTGTGTATTTAAGATATGAAGAATGTGAGTACATATGTCTATCGCTTGTGTCAATCACGTAATGTAGCTAAAACAGATGATAACAAGAGAAGTGTTGAATTGAAGAGAGCAAGTTGGGAAGCTAACGTAGCTTCATACGAAGCTAGTAGCTTCGTGCGAAGGCACCACATCAAGCCTTTTACGAGGTTAACAGTCTATATATATTTGTCTTGTGTTGATCATTTGTATCTTTTGGGTATTCTTGAGGCGAAGCTCTGCCCATTTGTTTTCTCGGTTCTGTACTGTTATATTCAGTAATAGAAAACAGTTATAATTACATCTCCATGTTCACTCCACACATGTGATTGGATTCCGCACATTTCACGTGTCGGTACGCATTCAACAGTCAAGGAATTCATCGAGATCCTGAATTCACAAGTGGTATCAGAGCAAGTGCTTGATTGCAAGGATTGAAGACACAAAGATTCATACGTCTACACCAGATTCAGAGTTGATTTCATCTTTTTCATCACGCTTCTTCTTCTACTCCTCTTATTTTCATTTTCCTTAAACTTTAAACTCAGATCTACAAAGATTTCACGGTTAAAAACAACTAGATTTTTTATATAACGTGTGAAAACCAGTTTTAATCAATCCTACAAATTTTCAGATCAAAATTCGCACAAAATCAGATTCAAATCAGTGAAAAACCATGAAAAATGAGAACATGTTCTTCGCAGCGTAGCTTCATACGAAGCCACATATCAGTAGCCTCGTACGAACCCAAGGACCCAAGTTCAAATTTGGGATTTTATCAAAACTAACTTCGTACGAACCCAGCTTCGTACGAACTCACATTTGCATGAACAGTTTATTTCTCATCCTCATACAAAGGCACTTATCCAGCTTCGTACGAACGCACGGTTTTGTTTGATTTTCAGATTTGATCAAGTGTTTGTTTGATTGTTTTTTTAGGAATCATGGCTGAAGAGTTTTACAATACATTTTACAATGCGTTCACTTCCGAGACATCAGAAACAACAACTATTACACCGAAAAGCATTTCAAAAACTGTAACTGATAACATAAATCATGATAATATTTACGGAAATCACCAAAGGCCACTTAAACTAATGAATATCGAAGATTATCATTGGTGGAGCACGAGATTTGAAAATAGGGTGAAGGCTTATGCCTATGAAAGTTGGGTTATGATGATTTACGGATATTAAAAACCTGTAACTGATCAAAATGTATTACTTCCAGTTCCAGAATATTCAAAAATCGAGAGAGAAAAACATTCTGATGAACTAAAAATGGTAACGTTATTACAACAATCAGTTAGAGAGGATATTCTTTCTCTGCTACAGCATGGTGAAACATCAAAGTCAATATGGGAAGCTCTAAAGCTGAAAGCTAAAGGGGGAAAAGACATCAAGAAAAACAAAATTTCTTTGCTGAAAAAAGAGTTTGATCTCTTTGATTGTATGAAAGGAGAGACTGTTCGACAAATGATTGAAAGATTTTGTCATCTGAAGATTGAGTTAGGGAGATTTGGAATCTATAAAGACAGAGAATAGATGGTTGATAAACTTGTCGAGGTGTTACCACTTGAGGAAGATTGGAAAAATTATTTGATTGTTCTGAAGAATGATGCCAAGTTTGACGAGTTGACGTTAGATAGTTTAATTGAAAAACTAGAGGGACATGATCTGGTCTTACAGAAACAAAACAAAATGTCTACTTCTAGTTATCAGCAGAATGTTGATTTGTACTACCGAAGAGGTATGCTACAGAACAATGAATCTCCAAAAATCAGAACAACATTCTGTGCAGATAAGTCTGGTGATTCGTCAAACAACTAGTCTTCAAGCTATGATCCAGGATATCATTCATCTTCTGCATCATCCAAATCAAGTCAAAATCAAGACTGGAAAGATTCTCCGCATTTGAACACTGATTTCGCTAAACAGCACATGAGTTTCTTAGCCTCTATTCTGGGATCTTATGAAGGTCTAATTGCAGGAAAGATCGGTAATCCAAACATGACCAAAGAAGATTACGATCAAGTTGATCCAGAAGAGATGGAGCTCATGGACATTCGCTGGTGCATGGCAAGTGTTATCAAAAGGGCTCAACGATTCATGGAAATTACTGGGAGGAAGTGCTTGGAAGGTCTTGACATGAAGATAGGTTTTGATAAATCAAAAGTTGCATGTTTTAAATGTAAACAAAAGGGGCACTTCAAAATGGAATGCACAAACAACAAAGCTGATGATAGTGTGAATCCTTTTCATGAAGATTACTATAAGAAAGTAATCTATCATTACAATAATGAGCAACCGTCAAGAACAAACCAGAAGCAGATTGAACAAGGACCATCAAAAGAGATTAATGTAGGATCGTTCTCGGCCCTGTTTGAGTCGTTCAGAGAAGTTCGTATCCGAATTAAGAGGCGGAAACTAATAATTCGGTGCTATTGAAGCTGTATTCACTTTAAACTTGCTGTATTATTGATATTAATCGCGATTACAAGATTTGACAGCACTTCGGCAGCATACCGGAACAAACACCTTCAACTATGTGTTTATGGATCGCTCATATGGACCTATTTATAGACATCAGGGTTCGCTTATACGTACATGTACGTATAAGCGATCCTACATCGTGACACATGAGCGATCCTAACCTAAACATGACACAAAAGCGGACCAAACCTAGTGACTGATAAGCGAACCCTATACAAACATGTATTTCTAGGTTTCCGTGCCATGTCCGATCTGTTCAACTTCAAGACTCGATGGAAGACGTAGTCAGCAGACGTAAGTGCACCAACAGACTCCCCCTCGGATGTTGACGGAGTCTTCATAGAGTCTTCGCACATGTCGAACTACAATCTTCATCAGTCGACAATCTGCCTCTGAAATATCTGTCGTTCCAAGAATCCTCGTTCTCTATTTTCATCATCAACAAACTCTTCTCTCTCAGCTGTTGATACGGTGTCTTCAGACTCCCCCTCTCACGCAGCTAATCTGGAATTCATATCTTCATTCTTTAAGATCATTAACAGGCTCCCATCAGGTTCCAGATCGATACCTAGCTCCATTCTCTCTCAAGATCAATATCTGGTTCAAGTCCTGCACAATCTCTACCGAACCATAAGTTTCTACAAAGATTAAAATTTTCGACAATTTAGAAACTATGTTGAACCAAAACATTAATGATTTTGTATTCAAGAATTTATTACTGGTTCTTATCAAACCAACTTTACCATCTACACACAAACACTCCCCAAACCAGTTCTTCAAGTTTAGCACTTTAATTTCGAAAATCAGCATCTCAACACCAGTTGTCGAAAATCTTTTTGATTTTTCAAAATTTATGCTAAAACACACCAAAAATCTTTTTGGATTTTTTAAAGAAAGTAGAATGTAGAAAGCAACTATTTACAAACAATGTTTTTGTGAGTTTGTGCAAGAGGATCATATCAGTTATGAAACATATCACTAACACCGTTAAGCTTGATTACATTTTAAGTTCTAAACAATTTACCTAGATTGTCAGTATGTTTGTCCACCTAAATTTTCACACAAATTTGAACTGATTCGAGATACGATATTAATGTTTTAGAGACTTAAACTTAATTGTGTATCACTCCACTTGAATATACTCCCGTATCCAGATCCCAAATATTCAGTCTTACAGGTGAGTATACCACAGATGATATCTGTAAAGGGGTAGATGTGAAACCGTGAGAGCTCAGGTCAGAACTTCCGTTCAGCAGAGAGATGACGGCTCGAATTTTGGTGGGTCCCCTTTAGAGGATCTTTTATTACAACAGCAAAGATTATCAATTTTATTGTTTAATCAGATTGCTGAGGGCGAGCTTATGTTTTAAAGCTTTTTGTAGAAAGTATTATTCGGGGACTAGGTTAGTATTTCCATACAGCAGAAGTCCCGGAATAATACCCCAGATATCACTGAGCATAAAGACCTAGTATCTCAGAATATGGGACCTTTCAAACAAGATTTCGGGGGTTACCCATATATTCAAGAATAGTTACCCACGAATTAAGCATGTTTGATTTAGGTTTATATCTCGTTTCAATTTACTAAATGTGCGAAAACCTACTGACGCATCCGAAGTAAGATTGCTTATCACATTTTGACTTTTCAAATCTTTAGCATGCTGTGATAGTCCACTAATGTACTATCATTTCCTCTTTTTCGCAACAAAAACTCATTTCATTTTTTATCATGTTTTTTACTTTTTCAAATTTTCTGATGTTTTTGGATTTTCTAAAAAATCTTACTCCCCCTAAAATTCAAATACATCTAATGAAAATTGAAAACAAACTGTACAAAACATGACAACTGATATCGAAACACCTCAATTCTCCATCCGTTTGGCTTAAACAATCAGAACTCCCCCTCACAACAAAACTATTTTCCATAATGATTTCAAAACACTTAAGTTTGTTTTAATCAGAATAGTTTTTCCGGAAAATAAGTTTAGTTGTTATTACCTTTTGTAAAATTGGGGCAAAATCATCACATTGTTTTTACCAATCTTCTGAATAATAGTTAACTCAAGTTCAATTTAATGACCTTGGTTAACCACTTGTACGATTTACAACAATCACAAACATACAACCACTTGTAGGTTTAGCAATTAAGCCTTTCAAACCTGTTTTTTAACCAATTACCATCTTTTGGTTGAATTCTCAAGGTGCCGATTCCTACTCCTCGCTTACAAACCTGGGAGTTCCGGCAAGTCCTGCAAACACAGATTAAGAAGGATGCCGATTCATGATCCACGATACCATCTTGGGCTCTCCGGCAAGTCAGGTTTTTATTCTTGAAAAAATATATCCACCCAAGCCTAACCTTCCTTGGGTGTAACCTCATCATTTTCATTGTTCCTTTCAACCGACTTGTAAACCCATCCTTTGGAAGCATAAAAATCCTTAATGCTTTGGGCCTTACCACTGACCATTTTTCCAAAGATGCGTTTTATATTTCCGTTGAAAGTTTTTTCAACATCAATTTTCTTCTTGTCAGAATAAAATTGATTTGAAATTTCAACTTTTCCGATTTTAGATTTGTAATTTTTAGCATTCAGTGGCGGAAAATTCACATCGTCCACTTTTGGAATTTTTCTTACAATCTCTTTCTCAACATGTGCCTCCTCTGATTTTATGGAATCAGAATCATTACCAGACTTTTTACCTGAACCTTTTACAACCCATTTCTGATTTGTAGCATTGTCTATTCTTTTGGAAGCACTCTTTGAACATTCTCCTTTTTCATAAGTTGAATTCTCAAAACCTGTGAACTTCCGGGTTGACAGTTCAGTCTTCTCAACAATTTTTTCTTTCATTTTTCTTGAGACTTCTTGTTTTGGTCGAAATATCTTTGGACAATCTTTCGCAACATGACCCATAGCTTTACACTGAAAACAAGATCTCTTTTCAATCTTCTTCGGATCTTCCTTCTTTTTCATGTCCTCTTGTTTCTTATCAAGGAATTCTTGATTTGTCTAATTTCTGAATGATTTTTCTTTTTCAGCTTCTGTTGTTTTTACTGCAACAAACATTGTTTTTGGTTTATAAATTTTTTCATTTTTATAGTTTTTCTGTGGAACAAAACCAAGACATTTCTTTTTGTAATTACGATTATGGTTTGGTTTCTGTTGGAAACTATAACCACAATTGTAACCCATTTTCTTGTTAATTCTTTGTTGATCTCTTGAAGTGTATTGTTTGAGTTTTCCATTAAGATTTAAATCTTTTATTTCAGAAATATTAATTTCTGTTATTTTGAAAACCTTTTGAATCATTTAAAGTCTGACACTTCTTATTGGAAAACTTTCATCTGAATATAATTTGTCAGAACCTTTCAAAGTATATGCCACTTTGACCGATTCATCATTCAAATTAGATTTCGAAAGTAAAAATTCTTTATCATAAACCCGTTTGTCCTTTTTGACTGTTGGCTTTGACACACTGGACCCAGACTTTGACTCGGGTTTTGACTTCGGTTTTGATTCCTCATTGTCATCTGTGTCTAACACCTGATCGACCATACTTTTTATCAACTTTGATTCATGATCAGTATCTGATGACGTATATGTGACATCAATACTTTCTGGTAAGTTATCCGACGACCCAGACTCCCATTTCAAATTGATCGCTTTATTGACTCTTTCTGAATTTGGTTTTCGAGGTGAATATCCATTTTCGACCGGGGGCGGACATCTATTGTAGGATACACGCGGTTTCTTACCAGAAACTTTCAACTTTTCTTCAACATTTGTCACACGCTTTTCTTCATCCGATGTCTCCTCTTCTTTGAACGTCTTCAAATCTTTCACCACCGGATAAATCCTGTCAACCACAAAAGTAGAACATGAGTAACTATCTAATAATTTCTTAATTTTCTCAGTTTCTATCTTTTGTGTTGCTAATTGCAGCTCGAGATCTGCACATTTCTTTATGTTAAAGTTCGCCGTATCAAGCTGTCTCAGATAAGCTATCTTCAAAGTATTCATAGCTTCAGCTTGTTCACCATCAGAATCAGTATATTTGTTGATTTCTCTGTTCATTGTGTCATACGATTCTTTCAATTTGTCAATATTGTGCAATAACTCGTTGTTTTGTTTGATTAATGAATCACAGTTTAAGCACTTTTCAGTAACTTCAACTCGTTCTGCATCAATCTTCACTTCATATTCTGGAACTTCTTTGACATTTCTGCTCGGTTGTAAAAACTCAGCTCTTCTTCTTTTCTCAGCTTTCGCTTCTACTTTCAATCTCTCTTCCTCTTCTGCCTCTTCTCTGTTCCTTCTTCGTTTTTCTTCAGCAGCTTCCATGACTTTTCTGCACCTTTCTGCACATTTCAAATCATAAGCATTAGCAAAGAAAGCATGAGAAGTGTTTTTGGACATCTCTTTAGCCATGAGATCTTTATCTGGACAAAAATCATCCCAGGTAAAACCTTCAGCCAACTTCTCATCGTCTTGTTCAGCTAAACACACCTTGCTGTATTTCGGAAGATACTTATCCCAAGTAAAATTATCATATTTTCCCTGACTAACAACACATGCTCTTTTATCAACCATATCTCTTCCATGAGCTGTTTGTGCCTGTTGCTGTGCTGGTGGTGTGATTTGATGATAGATGGCCTTCTTGTGATAGTGGTTGTTTCCGAAAGGATTTTGGGCAACGGTAGTTTCACGGTTTTTGCACTCCCTCTTGAAATGCCCCTTCTCCCTACAACGAAAACACATAACTTTAGATTTATCAAAACCCAAAGCTGAAACGTTTGCATCACGAAAATCATCATGGCCTGTAATTTGTTTAAACTTTTCAGCAAGTCTCATCACACTCGCCATACACCATTTTATATCCATCAATTCCATTTCCTCAGCATCAATTTGATCGTAATCCTCTTTCGTGAGCATTGGATTTCCGATCTTTCCTGCAACAAAACAACTATAAGACTCTAAAATCATCCTTAACAAAGACATTTGATTTTTTGCAATTTCTTCAGTGTAGTCTTGATCATTTTCAAGACTTAATACAATGTTACACTGAAGTTTTCTACCATTCTTTGTCAGAGATGTTAGGATCGAAAGATGAAAATCTTGTGCTGTTGCTTGATCCTTGAGATGCCTTCTTTTCTGAAGAATCTTTAACACTGTAAGCAGTTTCGATCTTAGGAGAAAACTTTGTTGAATCAGTAACACCATGCTTGTAGTACAGACTGATATCCTGTTCTCCATCGTAATTCTTCATTCTAGCAATCTTTCTCTGCTCCATCTCTTGAGCTTCCAGGTGCTTTATGAAGTCTCCTAGTGTCATCTTTTTATATTCTGCTTTGTTGGACCTCAGCATCATCAAAAATGTTCCCCATGTTTCATATGGAAGCGCATCTGCAAGTTTTTCAATCAATTCATCAGTATCTTTCTTAACACCTAACTTTGTCATATTTCTCACCAATATACAATATCTATCAATAATTTGCTTGGTGTTTTCATTTTTCAATCCCCGAAACAAATCAAATTCTTTCTTCATGAGAGACATTTTGTTCTTTAACATATCATCACTTCACGTAAACTTTGCTTCCAATTCTGTCCACATTGAATATGCAGTTTCGTCATGTTGAAGCAGTATCAAGATATCTTCTTTTATAGCTTGCTGAAGCAGACTCACCATAAGCTTTTCATCGCGATATTTCTTTTTATCTGCTGTACTCATCTCTCTAAGTGTTAATGGAGTACCATTCACAACATCATTCTTTGTGGGTTTGACATATGGCTCTTCAGTGTGTTCCCACGCATCTAGATGATAAGCTTCAACCCAATTTCCGAACCGTTCCGACCACACATTATAATCATCAATATCCATGAGTTTAGGTGGTCTTTGATATGTTCCGGTTTCATTGTCGATCAAAGCACTTTGAGTAATCGAGGTTGGGGTAGCAAAAGCGTTATAAAATTCAGTATCCATCATTTACAAATTGTTCACAAATTCACAACAATTTCCTAACTTTGACAAACTGTTCAAATAAGCGAAGTGTTCCAAAAGCGAACCAATCAGTGTCTTAAAAGCGGATCAGATGAAATGTCCAATGAGCGGACCAGAAGACTTGACCAGATAAGCGGACCAAACAACTAAACCCTTCGAGCGAACTGTCTTTCGAGCGAACCAATCAATTTACCGGATAAGCGGACCAGTTGATTGACAAATGAGCGAAACAGATGCACCTATGAGCGAACCAGAAATTGTCACTAAAAGCGGACCAAGCTAAATTTTCGAGCGATCCTTACCCAAAAATGTTCCTTGGAGCGAACCAGACAGGTATTTTGGAGCGGTCCTGATTGATGACGTCACTTTTTGTACGAAACCGTATAAGCGAACCTCCTAAAAATTCACTTTCTAGGTCGATTTTAGTTTTGAAAACTTCAAGGGTTTGTTAATTCATGATTCCGAGTGCACTGTGTGATTTTGAGCTTGTTTTACCGTAAAAAATTTTGAAAAACGTGAAGAAAGTGTAGAAAATCAGAAGAAATGCAGCTAAAATGGCAAGAACTCCTCCTCCTGAGCTCTGATACCAATTGTAGGATCGTTCTCGGCCCTGTTTGAGTCGTTCAGAGAAGTTCGTATCCGAATTAAGAGGCGGAAACTAATAATTCGGTGCTATTGAAGCTGTATTCACTTTAAACTTGCTGTATTATTGATATTAATCGCGATTACAACATTTGACAGCACTTCGGCAGCATACCAGAACAAACACCTTCAACTATGTATTTATGGATCGCTCATATGGACCTATTTATAGACATCCTGGTTCGCTTATACGTACATGTATGTATAAGCGATCCTACATCGTGACACATGAGCGATCCTAACCTAAACATGACACAAAAGCGGACCAAACCTAGTGACTGATAAGCGAACCCAATACAAACATGTATTTCTAGGTTTCCGTGCCATGTCCGATCTGTTCAACTTCAAGACTCGATGGAAGACGTAGTTAGCAGACGTAAGTGCACCAACAATTAAGCAAGCTGCTCATGTTGTAATTCATGATAATGAAGGGTTTAATTGGAATAACTATATTAAAGATGAAAGAGAAAAGAGAAAAGTAAAATGGGTGTTGATGGCTGAGATAAAAAGAAGCCGAGAGGAAGAGCATTTATGAGCTTTTTTGGATAAGGTATATGATGCTTACAAAGAAGCAAGGTGGGCAAAAAGATGGGATGTTGATAGAAAGTGTTATGTTGATCCAAAAGGAAACCCGACAGTTGTTCCTGATGAGGTGGATTTTGACACCTTAGTGGCTGCAATTCCAACTATGGATGTTTGGTGTCGAGGGCTTAGAGAAATTCCACACTACCGAGAGAAGGTAGAAGAAGAAATAAACAAAGTGATCTATGCAATCATGGAAAAGAAGAAGAAGACAGTAGAGAAGATTGTGGTTGAGAGTTAGAAGATGGTGAATAAAGTGAAGAAAGCCGATGCGAAGGCAGAAGAAGCCACAATGCCTAATGCTGAGGTAAAAATTCAATCTGAATCTTCTGAAATACTAGATAAATCTGATCATAAAACAGATGAACAGTGCAAGAAGTGCATGGGAACTTGCAAAGCTTGTACTGAAAAGGATAACAGTCTAAGATCCATAGATATTGAATTCACTAAAATAGAAAAGATTTTCAAAGAAAAATGTAATGAAATGTTAGAAAATGAAAAGTTTTTGAAACACGAAAATGAAAAGCTAACACAAAAATGTGATGATCTGAAAAGGAAAACAAAATTTTGAAACAACAGTGTTTAGCTGAATTCAACGAATGTATTCCAAAAGATAAAACTATCCAAGAGTTGCAAAAAGAATATGATGGAATGAAATTGTCATATCACACAGTAAAAGAAGCTTATGAAATTTTGAAAAGTAAAGTTACAAGTCTGGATAATAGATTGTCAGCTTGTCAAGAAACAACTAGATTTCTTGAAGCCAGATATGAAGGAAAGCAAAAGGTTTTAAATAACTATATTGATGAAGTTGCTAAACTTAAACAAGAACTGGCTGAAAAAGAAAAATTAGTTAATAAACTTCAAAGTTATCATGCTTCCTCATATATTCTTGAATGTATTTTCAACATCACATCAGATAGTAAAGAGTCTGAAAGGAACAAAAAGGGAATTGGGTCAGAATACCATCAAGTTGCACCATCGTTGGAGGATAATTATACATTCTATGATGGCGAAAAGGTTAAGATGGTTGACCAATTTCCAGACAACATCAATGTGACTTACACCAAATCTGACGATCTTGATGATTCAGAGGTGGTAGGTAGGATTGTTGAAAGCGTTCTGTCAGAGAACTCTACCAAAACAGATAAGTCTGAGTCATAGGTTGAAAATGATGGAAGTTTTCATGAAAGTTATCTTAAAAATTCAAAACTTGAGAAAGATGTGAATGATGATTCGATAGGATTGGTTTATAACATGATTGAATCGGATAAATTATTCTCAGATCTTGAAGTCCCGATTCAGAATGTGATTTTAGAAAAGATTCATAAAGTGTTTAAATTGGTAGAAATTGAAAAATCAGAAATTTCAAAATTTGTTGGAAAGATCAAGAAAAGTTCTTATAACAAACCTAGTTACAAGAAGAAAAATATGAAGGCTGGGTTGGGTTATAAGAAGAAACACAATCAGAAACGTTTTGAAAAGAAAAATTCTCATAAAAAAACGAACTTTGTTCACGGAACAAGTTCTGAGGAAGAGAAAAAACTCCAATTTAGGCGACAGCCTAATGAAGAGTTCTATGCTCAAAAGAAAAAGCCACAACAACAGGTTAAAGATGTTTCAAACAGAACATGTTATAAAAGTGAATTGGACATCTCAGTCGAAACTGTCCGAATCTTAAACCTATTGGTGTTGAGAAAAAGAAGTCTGATGTTGTGAATCAGAAATCAACCAAGTTTGAATCAAAACAAACTTGGAAGACAAAAATGTCAAAGGCTGAATCACAACAAACTTGGAAACCAGTGACACCTAGATTTAGAACAACACAAAGTTGGAAAACAACGGATGATGCAACAAAACCAAACCAGTTTTGGAAACCAAAAGTTGTTCAAAATCAAAAGGCTCAAAATGAAAGATTTTATCAAAAGAATGTTTGAAAAGGATAAATCTGGGTAGTCAAACAACTAAAGGTTTCTGTTGATGAGAATATTAAAGAAGACGTTTTTTAGAAGAATGACCTGGAAAGATACATGTCAAGCTACCTGAGTCAAAGTAGGCTTGGGTTGCATTGTTCAAATGATCGAATATTTGAATGTGCAAGTGCTCCCGAAGATGGTTGAATGTCAGAAGGTACAGAGGAGCAGCCTAGCACGAGAGGAGGAGGCTGCTGATCCCTACAATTGAAAACTGGGAGCTTATTTGTTTCTGTACATAAATAAACCATATTAAAAACCCTAGAAACAGGAAAAAATTTAAAAACCAACAATATGTTTTTTTCTTTGTTAAAAAATTGAAAAATGAAAAAATGTGTTTGTTTTTAAATTTTGTCAAAATCAAAAATTTCAAAAATACGTTGACTGAATATGCCGAAACCCTCACGGCTGAACAAACATGATTATTTCACAAGTGATTAAATAGTTTTAACATTGTTCAAAATGAATGTATTGTAAATCATGGGGGTACATTCTGCAAAACAGAGCATGGTAAGCAGAAAATGGATGGCGAGATAAAGCTATCTGCATCGGTTATCAAATTTTTTTTTATGTTTTGAATTTTAGGGGGAGTGAAAATTTCAAAAAATACAAAAACATTTGAAAATTTGAAAAAGCCAAAAACAATAGAAAATGAAAATGAGTTTTGGGTAAAAAGAGGAAATGATAGTGCATTAGTAAACAGTCACTGTACGCTAATGAAATGGAAAGTCAAATGTGATAAACGGTCTCACTGATGATGTGCGAGTAGGTTTTTACACGCTTGGTAGATTGATTTCCAGATATAAACCTAAACATAAAAAACTTTCTTATCTCATGGGGAACATCTTTCGGATATATGGGTAACCCCGAAATCTTGTTTGAGAGATTGCCAGATTCTGAGATACTAGGTTTTTATACTGTTCGTTATCTGGGGTATCATACCTGGTCTTCTGATATTGCGGAAGTAATGGCTAGACCTCATATAATACTTTATGCGCTTAATGCTTTCCCTATGCGTAAAAATTGAGAAAAGACTGAAAGATACGATTCAAGTGCAGTTGTAAAGTAGATCCCTAAGAGGGACACACCTAAAGTCGAGTCTTCATCTCTTTGACTGAACGGTAGTTCATACTTGAGCTCTCAAGGTCTCGCACTAACCTAGAGTACAGATATCAATATAGTATATTCACCTGTAAGACTGAATCTAGGGAATCTTGATACGGGAGTATATTCTGAGGTGGGACACGCGAATAAGTTAATTGCCTAAAACATTAATCTCATATTTTAAATCAGTTGAAATTTGTGTGAGAATTTAAGTGGATCAGTATAACTGGCAATCTTAGTGAATTGTTTAAAACTTAAAGTGTTAATAGCTCAACGGTACTAGTGATTTGTCGTAAACTGATATGATCCTCTAACGCGAACTCAAACAAAAATATTGTCTGTAAATATTTCTTTACTGCTTTACTTTAAAAGAAAAATCACAAAAAGATTTTCAATGTGTTTTAGAATAAACTTTGGAAAATTCTAAAAGATTTTGTTTCTGCTTTAATTTTGACAACCGATGTTTGAAAGTTGAGTTTCAAAATCTAAGTATGTTGAACATGTTTCTAAGAATAAACAAGTTCATTAATTTGAAACTTGAGTTTTTGTTTGAAAATTTTCTAAAACAGTTTGTGAAAATCTCCAAGGTCATTAAATTGGACTTCGATGATAATCGTGAGGATTTTGGGTACTTAAACTGTTATATATATAATGTCATTTGATAGAGGGAGAAAGTCCGAAAATCCTAGAAAATAACATACTGTTACTTAGAGCCAGGTTACTGATTCTGAATATGTGAGTTAAAGGGCCAGGTAATTGTTCTTGAGAAATTAGATTTAAAAATATTAAATGTGAACCAGGTTCTCAATCCTAAAATATCTTGAGTTAGGTCACAGATTTCTGTGAACAAACAATGTTCTGTGCATTCACATATTTGAAATGTTCCAGCTTATTCATGATTAAATGTTTAGAGCTAAGTTTGAAGTTTAAAATTGTCAAATATCTTACAAAATTGTTGAGAGTTTGCAGATGATTTGCCAGACTACGATCCTGATAGCTGAGTTTAAGGGGGAGTCTAAAGACGAGCTAATAGCAAGGGGGAACGTATGTTCAAAGATCCAGATAAATATCTTGGAGGAGCTTGTACCAGGTGTCGATCCTAGAAGCTGAAAGCACGAAAGCTTAAGGCAAAGGGGAGCCTGAAGGAGGAGTTAAACGAAAGGGGGAGTAGTTGAAGCTAAAAAAAGATCCACGAGGATTCTGTTAGAGATTGGGGAGTCTATGTTGCTGAATAATGTCAACCGTTCTAAAAGATTCAAAGAGAGACGAAAGCTACGAGATTGACTGCAGTAATATCCAAGGGGGAGTCTGTGAGTACATATGTCTATCGCTTTTGTCAATCACATAATGTAGCTGAAACAAATGATAACAAGACAAGTGTTGAATTGAAGCGAGAAAGTTGGGAAGCTAAGGTAGCTTCGTACGAAGCTAGTAGCTTGGTATGAAGGCACCACATCAAGCCTTGTACAAAGCCAACAGTCTATATATATGTGTGTCTTGTGTTGATCGTTTGTATCTTTTGGGTATTCTTGAGGCGAAGCTCTGCCTGTTTGTTTTCACGGTTCTTTACTGTCATATTCAGTAATAGAAAATAGTTATAATTACATCCCCGTGTTCACTCCACACACGTGATTAGATTCCGCACATTTCACGTGTCGGTACGCATTCAACAGTCAAGGAATTCATCGAGATCCTGAATTCACAAAGAACAAACAATTTGTAAATTATAATTCAAATAAAGTAGACACACAAGGAGTAAGATATATTGAAATTGTTTATATTGAAATCCAAAGATTACAATTACAATACAATGATAATACAATCTCCCCCTTAACCTGATCACTCACAAATCTGTTCGTACAAAAGAGAATGTGATGAAGTAATGAATAGATCGGTAACACGTGAGATCTATTTACACTAAATAAAAGGTTTTTTTTGCAACCAGCTAACGTCACAATGTTAGTGACATCTTGTCACAACTCCCATCCCCTATCTACCGGGAACGGGCGGCCGCGAGATCAGATTCAGTGGTATTGGTGTTTATCATTAGTTGGCAGCGGAATTTACATCAGGACCGTAGTTAGGAAATATTTTATCAGAGTAAAACACCACATTTTATATTAATAAATATGTTAGGATAAAACCCGAGTTTTCATTACAAACTGATTTATAGGGATAACCCTATTTTATTGAAATAAAACATCTTCTTTACTTAGGTAACTTTTATAGCCACTTTTCCAAGCCTTCAGTGCTCCAGCTGGCTTCTATTTGGCTTTCACATTTTGTTACCTGAAACGCATTTAAAAACATTTTGTCAAAGGAAAATACTGGTGAGTGAATCCCATTTTATTGAAGAAGAGTTTTATTAATTTAAAGTATTGAGAGCGATCACAATGTTTATATCTACATAATTACTCATTCAGTACTGTCAATCCTGACTAGTGGGTCATATTACACATTGGCTAACTCTTTGTCCAATGGTAACGTCTTCCACGTTTTGTATACAAAACCCCAACATACCGGTAGTAATTGAAGAATTACAAAGACTCAATCACTGCTAATCACATTGTAAAATATTTAAGGTTTTGTTATATCCTTCCCACCTTATTTTAGAACTCGTCCTCGAGGTCTACTGAAATAGGTGTGGATATTTCCTTTGCATCTTTTATTCAAGCTCCCAAGTGTATTCTGGTTCTCTTCTGGAATCCCATTTTACTTTGACTAGAACTAATTTCTTGTGTTTGAGATTCTTGACTTTTTTGTCTTCAATCTGTAGAGGCCTCTCTACAAATTTAAGCTTTTCATTTACCTCTATGTCCTTAAGAGGCACTACTAGTGATTCATCGGCTAAGCAATTTTTGAGATTACACACATGAAATACATCATGTATTCCTGCCATTTCCTCTGGAAGTTATAGCTGATAAGCTACAGGTCCTATTCTTCTAATAATCTCAAAGGTCCAATATACCTGGGGCTTAGCTTTTCCCTTTTGATGAATCTTACCACTCCTTTCCAAGGAGAAACTTTCAATAGCACCTTGTCTCCTACTTGAAATTCCATGGTTTTCGTCTATTATCAGCATAGCTCTTTTGTGCATCACGTGCTGCTTTCAGTCTTTCCTTGACTTGAACAATCTTGCCGGTTGTTTCTTGCACTATCTCAGGTCCAGATAGTTGCTTTTTGTTGGTGCATGCATCTGTCGACTTCGTCTTGTATCGAGTCTAGAGTAGAATAGGTTAGAGCAAGGCACGTGAATCAAGAAATTGAGTTTAGGAGTGTTTTCGCTCAAAATGACATTTTGTCATTAGGAGCGAAACCCCTTAACATTCTAATTTCGCTCGAGAGGTCTTAGGGTCTGATTTCACCCGAAATGTAAAACATGATTCCGCTCCTGATGGTCTTGCATATTGGAGCGAAATCAGGACATCTATATATAGGTTGTCATTTAGAGCGAAATTAGTTAATAGTTTTAGGGTGATTGTCTTCCGGTGAGCCACGAAGTGCTGCCGAAGTGTTGACTCGATTGTAAACGTCATCCAGATTAATAGAATCAACAGTTTAAAGTGAATACTCGGTGAATTGAACCTGATTTGTCTGTTTCCGCCATTCAAATCAGGAATAGTTCTTCTGATAGACTCAATTGGGTTAGAACACGATCCTACATGTGGTATCAGAGCTAAGGAGGAAGAGCTCTTGCCAATTCAGCCGAAAATTCTGTATTTCTACACCTTCTACATTGTCTTTTGCAATTTGACCGAGAAAAAGTGATCAAATTGTTCTGATTTTTGTACACGTTGCTCGGAATTAGTATCTAACAAAGCCGTGAAAGTTTCATCAGAAAATTCGATTTAAATCTTGACATAACTGTGATTCCGCTAGAAACGAGTTCGAGAAAACATGACGTCACATGTGATTTCGCTCGAAATCAGCACCTGATTCCGCTCAGAACTTGATTTCGCTCCAGAGATTTCAGCTGATTTCGCTCCAAATACTGATTTCGCTCCTGGTCACGTTGTTGATTCCGCTCCAAAATTACCTCGTGATTCCGCTCCTGGATACTTTCCGATTTCGCTCCTGTTGAACTTTGTTATTCTGCTCCAAACAGTCATCCTACTTAAATTGTTGATTTCGCTCGAAAGGACTGTTGAGAAAAATTTTTAAAATTTAAAAAAAATGGACGAGGAATTTTACAACGCATTCGCTACACCGGTTACTCCGATTAGTTTGGTACAAAACATAATGTTTGAGAACGAAACGGGAACAAGGCAAAAACCGCCCAAGCTCATGAACATTGAAGAATATAAGGGTTGGGAAGGTCGTTTTGAAAACTGGGTACAAGCTAATTACCTAGACGCTTGGGAGTGTGTAGAGACGAAGTATGTGAGACCATTAAATGACGATGAAGAGGAAGTTGCGATCAAGGATAAGAGTGCAGATGACAAAAAGAAATACAAGAATGAGAAAATGATGCTTAGTTTGCTACAACAAGCTGTGAAAGAAGACATCATGGTCTTATTGCAACACAACGGAAGCTCGTATTCAATTTAGAAAGCTTTAAGATCGAAGTTTGTTGGTAGTCAGGAAATGATCAAGTACAAGAAGTCTCTGTTAAAGAAAGAATTTGACTTGTTTCGTGGATTGAAGAATGAAAGCACAAAGCAAATCATCGAAAGATATTGCAATTTGTTGGTGAATTTGAAGAGGGTAAGCATCAACAAAGATAATGAAGAACTGATAGAGAAATTAGCAGATGCATTGCCACATGAAACATGGGGCACATACTTGATGATGCTTAGGAACAAGAAAGGATTTAGCACGTTAACCTTGAGCAAATTCATTGAGAAGTTGGAAGCTCAAGAGATGGAGCAAAGAAAGATTGTTCGAATGAAAGATTTCGACGGTGAACAGGATATCGGGTTGTATTACAAAGCAGGGGTGAATGAGAAATCTACAAATTTATCTCCAAAAGTGAAAACTGCTTACAACGCCAAGAATTCAACTGGCAGTTCATCAAAAGGATCAAACAGTAACACAAATTTCTCATCATTTCCATCATTTGATCCGAACATTTTAGCAACAAAGAATGGAAGAAAACTTCAATGCAGTATTGTATTAAATCTTGAGAATGATCAAGATTATTCCGATGAAGTTGCTAAAAATCAAATGTCTTTGTTGGGAATGGTTTTAGAATCTTACAGTTGTTTTGTTGCAGGTCGTATTGGGAATCCAATGCTAACAAAGGAAGATTACGACCAGATAGATGTTGAAGAGATGGAGCTGATGGATATAAAATGGTGTTTGGCCAGCGTATTAAGGAGAGCTGAGAAATTCAAGCAGATCACGGGGAGAGATGATCTTCGTGAGGCTAATGTTTCTACTTTAGGTTTTGACAAATCTAAAGTCACTTGTTTTCGTTGGAGGGAGAAAGGTCACTTCAAGGGGGAGTGCACCAATTGCGAAGCAAGTGGAGCTCAGAATCCTTTCAACAACAACAATGATTACTATCGAAAAGCCATCTACCGTCAAGTTGCTCAACAACCATCTCAACAACATCAACATTAAGCTCAAACTGCACATGGAAGAAATGTGATTGAAGATTCTGGAAAGAGAGCTTGTGTGGTTAATCAAGATAAAAAGAAGTCATTCAACTGGGTTAAATATGTATCAGCTGATGGAAAAGCTTGTGTGATTGATCAAGATGATGAGAAATTACCTGAGTGTTTTAGCTGGGAGAATTTCACTTGGGATGATTATATTCCTGATCAAGCCACAGCCCATACAGCTCACAAAGGTTTCATTGCAAGAATTGAAGAAGATAGTGATGATGATGGAACTGAGTATTATGCAAAAAGAATGGCAGAACATCTGAAGATGCTGGCTGAAAGCGATAGTGAAGATTAGAGAGCCAAGAAGAAAAAGAAGAAGGTAAAAACACCGGTCAGCAGTGATGATGAAACAGTTCCGATGGTTAGAAGGAAAGTGAAGGAAGTTCCAAAGTTCGAGATTAGTGAAGAAGCTGTTGCTAAGAAGAGTCCATTAACTTGTGAAAAATGTGAAGCTATAAAGAAACAGAACAGTTCATTGATCCACAACATGAACAGATTGAAAGAATCATATGATGTGTTGCACAAGGCAATGAATATGTACAACGACACAAGTGTAGAGCAGGCTACAGCAATGAAAACACTTCAGGGAGCTTTCATGATCAAGAAAAAAGTTGTGAACAATTATATCGAGAAGTGTGCTGCTCTTGAACAAAAACTGGAACTTCAGAGGATTGAAACTGAAAGAGTTAATCGTTTGTTGAAAAGTTACTCATGTTCGTCTTATGTTATTGATAGGATTTATCCGACGAAAGTTTGAAGGCATTTGAGGACAATGATGTAACTGAAGAAAAGAAAGTTTCAGAAGAAAAGACTCCAGTGAAAAAGACTAAAAAGAAGAAAGACACTGAAGAGACAGCATCTGGTAAGAAACAAGGTGTCAGTTACAACAAGTGTCCACCCCCGCTGGAAAATGGATATTTGGCTAGAAATCCAAATGATGAAAGAGTAAAAAAGGCAACAAATTTACAGTGGGAGTCGGAGTCGTCAGTCAATCTACCAGAAAGTATTGATGTCACATTTACATCATCTGACACTGATCAACAGTCTCAATTGATGAAGATAGTGGTGGATCCTGTGTTAGATAATGATGAGACAGAAGAGTCAAAGTCGGAGTCTAGTTCAGAGTCAAAGTCTAAGTCAAGCACTCCGGGTCAAACATAAAAACAGGGCAAAAGAGTTTACAATAATGAATTCCTGTTATCAAAATCTAATTTGGATGATGAAATGTTTAAAGTTGCTTATACTTTGAATGATTCTGACAAATTATATTCTAATGAGGAATTTCCAATAAGAGGTGTCAAAACTGAAATGATTAAAAAGGTTTTCAAACTAACAGAAATTAATATTCCTGAAATAAAAGATTTACATATTAATGAAAAACCTAAAAAATACACCTCAAGGGTTCAACAAAGACTAAACAATAAAAAAGGTTACAGTTCTGGTTCAGGTTTTCACAAGAAACCAAATCCTAATCATAATTTCAAAAGGAAAGGATTGGGATTTATTCCAACAGAAAACCAGAAAAATGAAAAATATATTAGAGATTTTAAATCGAAGATGACATTTGTTTCAGGTACATCAGCTGAAGAAGAAGAAGAAAAGAAAGAATTCTAGAGGCAGTCAAACATTGAATTCCTTGCAAAAAAGCAAGATGAAATGAAGAAGATGTCTGAGCAGAAGAAAGATACGAGAACCTGTTTCCAATGCAACAAAGTTGGACATATTGCCAGGGAGTGTTCTAAGGCAATACAATCAAAACAGGGAGTATCTCGTAAACTCAAAGAGAAAGTAGTTGAGTTTGAACCACTAATTGATCGAACTAAACTTTTCAAAAATTCAAAATTTGAAATTGGTGAATGTTCAAACAAGTTTTACAAGAAGAGAGCTAAATCTAACAACCAGAAATGGGTTGTTAAGAAGTCTGTTGAAAGCTCTAGCGATGATTCTGATAGGTCAAAATCAGAGGAGCTATCTTCTGGTGATGAATCTGATTCCACAAAATCAGAGGAGCCACAGGTTGATTCAAAAAGAGAAGCTATTTTGAAAGGTGATAAATCAGTTCCGACTGTGGATGATGAGAATTTTCCATCACTTCGGGCTGAAAATTATAAGAAGAAAATTGGTAAAGTTCAAATTTCTATCCAATTTTATTCTGACAAACAGGATTTTGATGCTGAGAAAGTCTTTAACCCCAAGGTAAAACATATTTTTGGAAAAATGGTTGACCGAAAAGTCAAAGGGGTTAAAGAGTTTTATGAGAAGAATAGAGGAGGTAAGAAACCGAGTGATGGTGACTCGGTATCACCCAAGGCTGGTCAGGCTTGGGTGGATATTTTCTTCGACTAAAAACCTGACTTGCCGAAGATCCCAAGTTTGTAATCGTGGATCATGAATCGGCATCTTTCTTGAGAAGATTTATTCGGTAATGTCATCGTACAAACGGTAAAAAGGTTTGTTTGTGTTTTACTTACAAGTGGTAAGAAGACTTGATTGTGCATCTTTGCAAATGGTAAATCAAGGACATTAATTTGTACTTGCATTTTCCTACTAGTGGTTGAAAGAGAATATGATGAACCACATCCCCGAACCTATTATTGATATACCTACAAGTGGTAAAATCATCCAAACATATTTTCCGGAAAAACCATTTTGATTAAAACAAACTTACGTGTTTTGAAATCTAAAATGGGAAAATAGTTTGTTGATAGGGGGAGTTCTGATTGTTTATGCCAAGTGAATGGCAAAGTGATGTGATTTGATATCAGTTGTCAAGTTCTTGTATAGTTTGTTTTCAAATTTTTTTAATGTGTTTGCATTTTAGGGGGAGTAGAAAATTTTCAGAAAATCCAAAAACATTAGAAAAATTGAAAAAGCCAAAAACATGATAAAACAAAAATGATTTTTGTTGTATAAAAGAGGAAATGATAGTACATCAGTGGACTATCACAACAGGCTAAAGAAATGGAAAGTTAAAATGTGATAAACAATCTCACTGCGGATATGCCAGTAGGTTTTTAAACATTTAGTAGATTGTGACGAGATATAAATCTAAAATTCAAACTTGCTTATATCGTGGGTAACAACTTCTTGGATATATGGGTAACCCCCAAAATCTTGTTTGAAAGGTCCCTCTTTCTGAGATACTAGCTCTTTATGCTTAGTGATATCTGGGGTATTATCCCGGGACTTCTGCTGAATGGAAATTCTGACCTAGTCCTCGTATAATACTTTCCACAAATGCTTGAAAAAGTGCAGCCCTCAGCAAATTGATGAAACAATAAAATTGATAGTCATTGTTGTTGAAACAAAAGATCCTTTAAAGGGGACACACCAAAAGTCGAACCGTCATCTCTCTGCTGAACGGAAGTTCTGACCTGAGCTCTCATGGTTTCGCATCTAACCCCTTACAGATATCATCTAGGTATACTCACCTGTAAGACTGGATATTGGGATCTGGATACGGGAGTATATTCAAGTAGTGGGACACACGGATAAGTTTAAGTTCTTAAGACATTAATATCATATCTCGGATCAGTTGAACTTTGTGTGAAAATTTAAGTGGACCAGTATACTGACAATCTAGGTGAATTGTTTAGAACTTAAAATGAAATGAAGCTTAACGGTGTTGGTGATTTGTCTCATAAACTGATATGATCCTCTTACACAAACTCGCAAAAATATTGTCTATAAATATTTCTTTACTGCATTTCATTTTGGTTATTTCACAAAATTCCAAAAAGATTTTCGGTGTGTTTTAGCATAAATTTTGAAAAATTCAAAAAGATTTTCGACAACTGATGTTGAAAAGCTGATTTTCAAAATTCCAAGTGCTAAACTTGATGAACTGGTTTGGAAGTGATGACTGTGAAAGATTTAAAGTTAAAATCTGCAAGTGGTTCATCAGAAACGAATTGATAGATCAGTTTGTGATAGGATCTACAAGTGGTGTCTGAGTGCTTAAATGTTTATCATAAAACTTATGTTTGTGGTAGAGTTTTGCAGGATAAGAGCTAGGAAAAGATTCTGAATTTGTGAATTCCAGACTACGATCCCAGCAGATTGAGAGGGGGAGTCTTAAGACAGAGTTGAATGTCACACCCTCAAAATCCACACGCGGAGTATTACCGCGAGGCGTGTGACGACCAGGATCTTAGCCACTAATTATTTTGAACGGATTAGTTATAGTGAGAAGTATTAGCATAATTAGTGACCTAATTTAAATTTTTCAAAACATAGTTTAAGTTCACAGCGGAAAGGGGAAGAAAACGCATCATAATTGAAACCACAAGTTTATTATCATGGTACTTACGAACCACGCACTCCATCCGATTGCAACGTCCATCCAGAACTGTATCGAGCAACCTGTAAAGCATGTAGTAGAGTGTCAACATAACGTTGGCGAGTTCACGTGTTTGCAGTTTTCCAGTTTTAATTCCAAAAACTTGTTTTAACTAGTTAATTTATCCGTTTATACATGCCATGGGGAGCTACCCCATAAGTAAGCGACTAAACTGTTTTTTCCAATAACGAATACTTACTTAACCGTATGTTTCCGCAGTGCCCCGTTTGTCAATGTTCTATCATCATTGACGGTTGCCAGAGTCTATTAGTTCATGCCCGTTCCCAGTAACAAGGGTTGGTGTGAGTCTGGTCAAAACTAAATAGCGCTATCAACTAATAACCCGTTCACCTGGCCCCGGCGACTAATCGGTATTAAGTAGTAGGGACTTGAGTGATAGAGTTTCGTTTAGTGTTGCTCGTTGCATTCCGTATAAACAGTAATTAACTAAGGGTCCCGCACAAGGGGAGAAAAGTAGGTTTGTATCCCTCACAGGGGATAGTGTTGTTACCCGTATCGCACACAAGGAGATAGAAATACCGCATCCCGCACAAGGAGATAGTAAGCAATTCCAAACCAGGAAAAGTTGTTTCGTTCCGTTTCCCAACCACCGGGAACGCATGCGTTAAGTAAAAAGTAGTGAACACACCTTTGCTTTGCTCGGTGGTAAATTTACTTGTGTTACGTTGGTCAACCATACCCTATTATGGTTATTAAATATTTATTTGGTTCGTATGCAAGTAATGTCACGCACAAACTACACGTATTTAACACATAGCACGTAAGTCATACTAGCATATACGTTATTGGGCTTATCCTAGTATGTGAACGGTTAAACCATAACAGTTAAACAATGGCAATAGCACACAGTTCATAACATCAGTTTGTGTGGCCCAAAAACTAAACAAAATAGTCCAGTCGAAACCGGGTGGTCTTGACTCGAGGACAAGAGGTCTCGAGTTGCAACCACGAGTTTCTGAGTCGCAACCAGACGATCTCGGGTTGTGCATTTCTGAGTCGCAACCATGAGGTCTCGAGTCGGGCTTGAGTCGAGATCAGGAGATCTCGAGTCGCAACCTACCCGATCTCGAGTCCCCTGTTGTTTGTCTGTTTGTCTGGTTCCGAATGGTCACTAAATGGTCTCGAGTCAAAACCGCCTGATCTCGACTCGCAACCACTGTGGGAATCTTTCTAGAATGTTTACCACCCTCGTACGATCTAATCATCTTGCACAACCATGATTTCATGTACTTGACCAATCAAAATGCATAAACATGTTCCAAATATTCCACCTTAACCAAAACGGATCAAACACCACAATTTTCAAATATTCATACCATCATTCAACACATAATCATATTGTTCATCATGCTCATATTTCAAAACGGATCTAATCCAATCATCTTCTAACACTATTCTATCAATCCACATGAACAATTCATAATATTGATAATAGATTTGTTGTTTCGAGCATCTCAATATTGCTATTTCAACAGTTTGCATATTATCACAAAAAGGAAGTGCCTCATGTACATAAACATCAAGCAATGACTCAAAATCCTAGTTTAAATCACACATTATTAAGCTCGAAGTCGCCAAGATTCATCATACCACTACATATTCACAGTCATGATATTCATACAAAACTCAAGTCAATTTATCATATAATTTCCATATCTTTAAGCACTCAAATAGTATCCATTATTTAACTCAAGATTCATGGTAAACATATTTATCATACCACATCCTAATTAACAATTCTAATTTATCCAATCAGCTCAATAACACCACCATGACTCAACCCAATCAGCAAACACATGCCCTGTTCTAAGTTAACAGTTTGTTACGAGAACTTCATCAAACCTTATCATCACTTTAAACATCAAACATGTAAAAGCACATACTTTTATTGTACAATCCAAAGATCACAAAGAATGTATTCAAAACATACACTAACCAATCAGCTATGGGTCAAAAGGAGTGCAAGCTGCCACTAGACCAGGACCCGAATCAAACCAAAACAGGGCTCGTCGCTGGTGTGGTCGCCGGCTCCGCTGATTCGGTGAAACCCGTCGGAGTCAGAGGCTCCACCGCCGCCACGGCGGCGCTTCCGTCATCGGTACCACTGTTGTTGCAGCTTCTTTTTCATCAATAGGACTCCACCATCCACCGTCTTCACTGGAGCAATGGCCTGAATCAGAGAGGGGGGGGGGGTGTTTCACTGGAGGAATGGAGGAGCAGGAGGTGTTGTGCGGCTGCCATCGGAGGAGCAACACTGGCTCCGCTGGTTCATCAGCCGCCGATCACAGAGAATGAGGATTGAGGGAGCTAGGTCTGTGGGTGGAAGGTGTTGTTTGTGTGAGCTCAGGGGAGGTGAAGGTGAAGGAAATGTGTTGAGAGGGGGAGGGGGTTGAGGTGCTCGTCGGACAGAAGGCCGGTCGCCGGAAGTCATGGCTCCGGTCACCGGAAATTGCGGTCGAGAGAGAGAGAGGGAGTATGGGGTGGGCGGCTGATTCCTCTAAAGTGTGATTAGGGTTTTGGGCTTTTGCAAAAGTGAAGAGGCGGGAGGTTTAAGCTTATTTTTATAGGGTAGGGTTTTAAGTTAATTGGGTTGGGCCTAGCCCAAGTGCGTGAACCCGCTAAACGATTATGCGTCTCGCTCAACGGACTGATCCGAGTTTATTTAAGTAATTAAGTGAATGAACTTCTCGTCGCGGATTATTATAATTTTATAAAATAATGACGATAATAATACTAATAACAATAAATATTAATAGTGAATACGAGCATTAATAAGATGCTCGTTTCTCGACGATCAGGATCAAGGGTTTGAGTTGTCACATTCTCCCCATGTTACAGGAATTTCGTCCTCGAAATTTAAGCAAAAGTCACACCATTCGCTCTATATGTACATGGACTCCATTACCACACACAATTACAAGCAGTTTC
This sequence comes from Helianthus annuus, assembly GCF_002127325.2. Taxonomy (NCBI): domain Eukaryota; kingdom Viridiplantae; phylum Streptophyta; class Magnoliopsida; order Asterales; family Asteraceae; genus Helianthus; species Helianthus annuus. The sequence continues at coordinate 126,624,583 of NC_035444.2, read as the reverse complement.
ACGAAAGTCCACAAAACGAACATGCAGGCCACATAGCACATACAGTCAAATAGCACGTAAAATCACATAGCATTAGATTCACAGAATCGTGCGTATCTCACATAGTACGGATTTTCACAAACTTAACTATAGCATCCGAGAAACGTATAGGAAAACTCGAAGTGTCACATTATCCCCATGTTCAAGAAATTTCGTCCCGAAATTTAGCACGCAGCCATTGATTAGCTAGTGTGTTTAAACGTTTTCGTGGGGTGTCACATCATCCCCTTGTTGGCTTGAAATTTCTTCCCGAAATTTCAGTTGTAGCTTCAGTGCTGGAGGTAATGTTTGTAGACAACTGGGGATACGTGTGCATCAGTTGGTTTTCCCATTCCCAAGTAAACTCGGTAAACTCCGGGCCACGGCGTGAGTTACAACAAACTCAGTCTGTTGGTTACACTACGCTAGAGGGTTGTGATTTCTTGATCCTTGATCTCAACCGGTTCCTCAACGAAGTGTTGTTTGTTGCTGATCACAAGTTCCTAAAAAAAGAACAACGAATGTTTCATCTGACAGACACTTCTTCAGATTAGGCACGTGAAAGACGTTGTGTACCGCATTCAGCTCTTCAGGCCCGTTTAGTCTACAAAGCTACCTTACTGATCCTCTCGGAAAATTTTGAACGGTCCAACATATCGCGGATTAAGTTTGCCCTGTTTGTCAAAACGTACCACACCCTTCCAGGGTGAAACTTTAAGTAGAACCCAGTCTCCGACTCGAAGTTCTAGAGGTTTCCTACGCTTATCCGCATATCCTTTCTGGCAGTCTGGAGCTGCCGCCATGCGTTGTCTATTCTAGGCAATCCTACCTGTTGTGTCAAGTGCAAGTTCCGGGCCGGTAATTTGGCTTCCGCCCAACACAGAGGTGACCGGCATCTGCGTCCGTGCAATGCCTCAAATGATGCTGCCTGAATGCCAATGCGGTAGCAGTTGTTGGAAGAGATTTCAACAAAAAGGAAGTGTCACTCGTATCCATGGTCGACAACAGATGTTCATAGCATACCTTTGAGTGTTTGGATGGTGCGTTTGGCCCGACCATCAGTTTACGAGCGATAAGCGATGCTCATGTCTAACAGTGAGCCAAAAGTCTTTGTGCACAGCCTGTGACGAATCGGATGCAAAACGTGGGTTTCGATCAAAGTGATAGAAGTTGGCACTCCGTGCCCTGCAGCTACTTCTATTAAGTAGATGGTTGTAGGTTCGAAAACTTATCGGTTTCTTTGGTTGCGTGTCGTTACTAGCAGACATTTCATCAATGCCTTGGATAGGGTGAAATAAGATAGAAGCACCTTGCAGGATATCTTTCAATTGCTGGAGTTGTGGATTGTTGTGCACCTTCCTGATGTTAGGTGATACTTTTTCGGGTCAAAATCGTGAGGGGTTGCGTATACGGTCGAGAAATGCGGGCGATGCGACGTTTAAAAGTCGTGTGCGGGAAACTTAACGCATGCGGTTTTGAGTTGCAGAGGTGCCAGGGTAGTGCGGAGGAGTCGTTCGAACTACCTCGGGTTTTCGAAGTAGGTTCAGATGTCGCTGAAAGAAACAAGCGTCGAATTTTTGACAGGATGGAATAAATTCGAGTGTCGTGACTAGGTGTTGATCGAATCGAGTTCGAAGAACAGTGCTTGCAATATCCTTCACCCCCGGGGTATCTTTGGCTCGCTGCTTCAACGAGTAACTTTTGTAGAAAGTAATTCGTCCAAACGGAGATTTGTGCCGAATAGAATATGATAGGAATCAGGGAGTTCATAACACGAGTGGCGAGATAATGCAAGAAGGGTTGTCAAAATTGATGCATTCAACATGTGACAAAACATAAAAGGCTTTGAGGTCGGCAAGATTCGTCTGACATCGACGAGATAGCTGGTCGTACACAAGTTGTATGCAGTTAGAATTAAAGAACATCGATTGTCGATAAGGAGTGTTACGTCGATGTGGTTAGCCAAGAAGAAGCGGCTAGAGAGGGATGGTCGTCGTGCGGGTCTGTAGGTTTCAGAGTCTACTGAGACGTCTAGCAGGATGTGATTCCTCAAATCGGTAAGAAATCAAGTTCGAGTGGATTGTTCTAAGTCACGTGAATGAGTTTGGAGTAGTGTTCGCGTCGTCGAGGGGTTCGATGTGAAATTGTGAGAACAGGTTTTCGAGAAAGCACGATTGTAGTACTGCGTTGCTGAATTTCAAGGGCTAAAAAGTTTTTTGGCTAAAGATCGAGTTTGTTGAATTCACCAAGCTAAAGAGAGATCTGGTCAAGGTTTTCTATACGTAGAAATGTGGATATCGGGAAAAAGAAAGGATAGAAACGGGGATACCATCTGAGCAATAAACGCGGATTCGTACAAAAGCTAGCGAAAGGATTCACGGGATCAGAAAAGTTGTCAGAGAATAACGGATCTGGCAATGAAGGATAAGGTAAGCATCTAGGTCATCGTACTCGTCGGTGGGTTGACGGGCTCATATCTTCGTCTTGCCATGCCTTCAAACATGCCGGTTTGTAAGAAAGATATCACTTTGCTGGGTTTTGGGGCGTGCTAAGGCATAAGGTTGAACTTGAATAAGGATTAACCATGTAACGAGGAATTAGGGGAAAACATTTTTGTGATCGATAGGATAATGTGATACGATTGCTGGCACTGTAAGGAGAGGCATACACCGCAAATGCTTCTTGTGTTCGAGATGTGCGAGCAGAAATCCGAAAAGTGTAAACTCGCTAGAATGCTTCAAAAATCCAAGTGATCGGTCGGACGAGGGAACAAGCCACGCCACTGGAGTCGGGAAAAAGAAATGCGTGAGCAAAAAGGATGCGAAATGACGTCGTCGTTCCTTCTAATATCCCATGATATAGGGGTGGCTCCTCCTTGGCGATTCGTTCGCGTAACTTCTCTATGTGTTTCGTAGCAGATCTTTCCTGGGCTGGTTTATCGAGTGGACGTCCCTTGCGTTCATTTGCAGCCCAAGGATGATATCAGGAAATACGTGGATGAGGACTTGGAATAACTGGTTCCTTACCCTTAGTGTGTCGTGGTTTCGAATTAGGCTTAGGAGGACTCGCTCCTGTTTAACACGTAACATGCTAGCCTAGCCTTCGTATGATCCACTGTATTAAATACTAAATGTACACACATATATACCAATTATACACATACACACATGCGTGTTCACACACATAAGTTATGCACAAGTAAATGTCGTTAGCCTACCATTACCAGGTAGCATCTGAGGTTGACGAACCTTGCAATCCGGAGTGTGGTGTAGTTGTGGTTTCCATTAAAGAATGGTTATAGTCGGGTTTTCTTATAAAAATATTTTATTTCCCAAACCAAAATATTTTATATTTAAAACCTAGTTCACTATAACCAATGGCTCTGATACCAATCTGTCACACCCTCAAAATCCACACGCGGAGTATTACCGCGAGGCGTGTGACGACCAGGATCTTAGCCACTAATTATTTTGAACGGATTAGTTATAGTGATAAATAATTTAAATTTTTCAAAACATAGTTTAAGTTCACAGGGGAAAGGGGAAGAAAACGCATCATAATTGAAACCACAAGTTTATTATCATGTTACTTACGAACCACGCACTCCATCCGATTGCAACGTCCGTCCAGAACTGTATCGAGCAACCTGCAAAGCATGCAGTAGAGTGTCAACATAACGTTGGCGAGTTCACGTGTTTGCAGTTTTCCAGTTTTAATTCCAAAAACTTGTTTTAACCAGTTAATTTATCCGTTTATACATGCCATGGGGGGCTACCCCATAAGTAAGCGACTAAACTGTTTTTTCAATACCGAATACTTACTTAACCGTACGTTTCCGCAGTGCCCCGTTTGTCAATGTTCTATCTTCAATGACGGTTGCCAGAGTCTATTAGTTCACGCCCGTTCCTAGTAACAAGGGTTGGTGTGAGGCTGGTCAAACCTAAATAGCGCTATCAACTAATAACCCGTTCGCCTGGCCCCGGCGACTAATCGGTATTAAGTAGTAGGGACTTGAGTGATAGAGTTTCGTTTATTGTTGCTCGTTGCATTCCGTATAAATAGTAATTAACTAAGGGTCCCGCACAAGGGGAGAAAAGTAGGTTTGTATCCCTCACAGTGGATAGTGTTGTTACCTGTATCCCACACAAGGAGATAGAAATACTGCATCCCGCACAAGGAGATAGTAAGCAATTCCAAACCAGGAAAAGTTGTTTCGTTCCATTTCCCAACCACCGGGAACGCATGCTTTAAGTAAAAAGTAGTGACCTCACCTTTGCTTTGCTCGGTAGTAAATTTACTTGTGTTACGTTGGTCAACCATACCCTATTATGGTTATTAAATATTTATTAGGTTCGTATGCAAGTAATGTCACGCACAAACTACACGTATTTAACACATAGCACGTAAGTCATACTAGCATATACGTTATTGGGCTTATCCTAGTATGTGAAGGGTTAAACCATAACAGTTAAACAATGGAAATAGCACACAGTCCATAACATCTGTTTGTGTGGCCCAATAACTAAACAAAATAGTCCAGTCGAAACCGGGTGGTCTCGACTCGAGAACAAGAGGTCTCGAGTTGCAACCACGAGTTTCTGAGTCGCAACCAGACGATCTCGGGTTGTGCATTTCTGAGTCGCAACCATGAGGTCTCGAGTCGGGCTTGAGTCAAGATCAGGAGATCTCGAGTCGCAACCTACCCGATCTCGTGTCCCCTGTTGTTTGTCTGGTTCCGAATGGTCACTAAGTGGTCTCGAGTTGAAACCGCCTGATCTCGACTCGCAACCACTGTGGGAATCTTTCTAGAATGTTTACCACCCTTGTACGATCCAATCATCTTGCACAATCATGATTTCATGTACTTGACCAATCAAAATGCATAAACATGTTCCAAATATTCCACCTTAACCAAAACAGATCAAACACCACAATTTTCAAATATTCATACCATCATTCAACACATAATCATATTGTTCATCATGCTCATATTTCAAAACGGATCTAATCCAATCATCTTCTAACACTATTCCATCAATCCACATGGACAATTCATAATATTCATAATAGATTTGTTTTTTCGAGCATCTCAATATTGCTATTTCAACACTTTGCATATTATCACAAAAAGGAAGAGCCTCATGTACATAAACATCAAGTAATAACTCAAAATCCTAGTTTAAATCACACAATATTAAGCTCGAAGTCGCCAAGATTCATCATACCACTACATATTCACAGTCATGATATTCATACAAAACTCAAGTCAATTTATCATACAATTTCCATATCTTTAAGCACTCAAATAGTATCCACTATTTAACTCAAGATTCATGGTAAACATATTTATCATACCACATCCTAATTAACAATTCTCATTTATTCAATCAGCTCAATAACACCACCATGTCTCAACCCAATCAACACACACATGCCCTGTTCTAAGTTAACAGTTTGTTACGAGAACTTCATCAAACCTTATCATCACTTTAAACATCAAACATGTAAAAGCACATACTTTTATTGTACAATCCAAGGATCACAAAGAATGTATTCAAAACATACACTAACCAATCAGCTATGGGTCGAAAGGAGTGCAAGCTGCCACTAGACCAGGACCCGAATAAAAAAAAAACAGGGCTCGTCGCTGGTGTGGTCGCCGGCTCCGCTGAATCGGTGAAACCCGTCGGAGTCAGAGGCTCCACCGCCGCCACGGAGGCGCAGCCGTCATCGGTACCACTGTTGTTGCAGCTTCTTTTTCATCAACAGGACTCCACCATCCACCGTCTTCACTAGAGCAATGGCCTGAATCAGAGAGGGGGGGGGGGGGTGTTTCACCGGAGGAATGGAGGAGCAGGAGGTGTTGTGTGCCTGCCATCGGAGGAGCAACACTGGCTCCGCTGGTTCATCAGTCGCCGATCAGAGAGAATGAGGATTGAGGGAGCTAGGTCTATGGGTGGAAGGTGTTGTTTGTGTGAGCTTAGGGGAGGTGAAGGTGAAGGAAATGGGTTGAGAGGGGGAGGGGGTTGAGGTGCTCGTCGGACAGAAGGCCGGTCGCCGGAAGTCATGGCTCCGGTCACCGTAAATTGCGGTCGAAAGAGAGAGAGGGAGTATGGGCTGGGCGGCTGATTCCTCTAAAGTGTGATTAGGGTTTTGGGCTTTTGCAAAAGTGAAGAGGTGGGAGGTTTAAGCTTATTTTTATAGGGTAGGTTTTTAAGTTAATTGGGTTGGGCCTAGCCCAAGTGCGTGAACCCGCTAAACGATTATGCGTCTCGCTCAACGGACTGATCCGAGTTTATTTAAGTAATTAAGTGAATGAACTTCTCGTCGCGGATTATTATAATTTTATAAAATAATGACGATAATAATACTAATAACAATAAATATTAATAGTGAATACGAGCGTTAATAAGATGCTCGTCTCTCGACGATCAGGATCAAGGGTTCAAGTTGTCACATTGAAGAAGTAGTTAGAGCCAGTTCTGATCCTGAGATCGATTCTACTGATGAATTTGAGGATGTCAACATTCGAGGGAAAGAGTTTGTTGAAGATGAAAGAGAAAGAGAAAAAAAGAGATTGAGGATGCTTGCAATGTCAAACATTTCAAAGAGAAGCCCAGAAGACTGATCAAGACTGAAGATGCGAAGTCATAACACTGTCAAAGACTCGACACGTGCGACTCGTCAACATCTGAGGGGGAGTCTGTTGGTGCATGCATCTGTCGACTTCGTCTTGTATCGAGTCTAGAGTAGAATAGGTTAGAGCAGGGCACGTGAATCAATAAATTGAGTTTAGGAGTGTTTTCGCTCAAAATGACATTTTGTCATTAGGAGCGAAACCCCTTAACATTCTAATTTCCCTCGAGAGGTCTTAGGGTCTGATTTCGCCCGAAATGTAAAAGCTGATTCCGCTCCTGATGGTCTTGCATGTTGGAGCGAAATCAGGACATCTATATATAGGTTGTCATTTAGAGCGAAATTAGTTAATAGTTTTAGGGTGATTGTCTTCCGGTGAGCCACGAAGTGCTGCCGAAGTGTTGACTCGATTGTAAACGCCATCCAGATTAATAGAATCAACAGTTTAAAGTGAATACTCGGTGAATTGAACATGATTTGTCTGTTTCCGCCGTTCAAATCAGGAATAGTTCTTCTGATAGACTCAATTGGGTCCGAAAACGATCCTACACTTTTCTCCAATTTCTGCCCAACAGACTGGGGTTCGGCACTTTCGTCCATAAAGTGCTTCGAATGGTGCAGCATTGATACTGGTGTGATAGCTGTTATTGTAAGAAAATTCAATTAATGGTAAGTGATCGTCCCAATTAACTCCGAAATCAATTACACAAGCTCTAAGCATATCCTCCATTGTCTGATTGTCCTTTCGCTTTATCCGTCCATTTAAGGATGATAAGCAGTGCTTAGATTCAACTTGGTTCCCATGGCTTTTTGGAAACTTGTCCAAAAATGGGAGGTAAAACGGCTATCTCTATTAGAAACAATTGATAAAGGAATTCCATGTAATGAAACTATTTCATTTACATATAACTTAGCTAACTGTTCCATACTGAAGGCTTCCTTCATTGGTAAGAAATGAGCTGCCTTAGTTAGCCTATCGACAATTACCCAGATTGTATCATTACCTTTTCTTGTCTTGGGTAATTTGGTAACAAAATCCATTGTTATCAATTCCCATTTCCATACTGGCATTTCTAACTGCTATAATAAACCTGAGGGTTTTTGATGGTCAGCTTTAACCTGTGAACAGGTTAGACACTTGGTAACATAAGCTGCTATATCCTTTTTCATTCCTATCCTCCAAAATTTCTTTCTTAAGTCTTGATACATCTTATCATTTCCTGGATGCATTGTACACTTAGACTTATGGGCTTCTTCTAATATACGGTGGCGTAGGTTTCCTAATTTGGGTATCCACATTCTTTTCTTATGGAATCTCCAAATTCCATCTGCTCCTTGTTCTAGTTCCTTAATCATTCCTTTCAGTTTCTCAGTATCATCCTTGACTACTGATTCTTGTGCTTTTCTACTCTGCTCATTTAAATCTACTTGTAAATTTAATTAAGGAGAACGTACTCTTTTTGGCTTTTCGTGATACTTTCGACTTAAAGCATCAGCAACTATATTAGCCTTTCCTGCATGATACTGGATATTACAATCATAATCACTTAGTATCTCCATCCAGCGCCTTTGTCTCATATTTAACTCCTTTTGCCCGAAAACATACCTTAAACTCTTATAATCAGTGAAAATGGTAAACTTACTACCATAAAGGTAATGTCTCCAAATTTTCATGGCAAAAATTATAGCTCCTAATTCCAAATCATGGGTGGAATAATTCTCTTCATGATTCTAAAGTTGTCTAGATGCGTAGGCTATAACCTTTTGACGTTGCATCAACACACACCCATAACCTAACTTAGAAGCATCACAATAGACTACAAAGTCTTCAGTTCCTTCTGGTAACACAAGTATTGGTGCATTGGTTAATCTTTGCTTAAGAATTTTAAAGGGTTCTTCTTGTTTTGGTCCCCATTCAAACTTAACGGATTTATAGGTTAACTTAGTTAAGGGAATGGCTATTCTAGAAAAATCTCGAATAAATCTTCTATAATACCCGGCCAATCCTAAGAAACTTTTAACCTCGGTTGATGACTCAGGGGTTTTCCATTTAGTAATTGCCTCAATCTTTGTAGGATCCACATGAATTCTTTCGTGATTAACTAAATGCCCAAGAAACTGTACTTCCTCTAACCAAAACTCGCATTTTGAAAATTTAGCATAAAGCTTTTCTTTGCTCAGCAAATTTAGGAGTGCATGCAGATGCGCTGCATGTTCCTCTATGCTCTTAGAGTAAATAAGAATATCGTCTATAAGGACAATTATGAATTTATCCAAATATGGCTTACATATTCGGTTCATCATGTCCATAAATGCGGCTGGGGCATTGGTTATACCAAATGGCATGATAGTAAATTTATAATGGCCATACCTTGTTCTGAAAGCGGTCATAGGAATGTCCTCTTCCTGTACCTTTAATTGATGATATCCTGAGCGTAAATCGATCTTAGAGAAAAATCGAGCTCCTTACAATTGATCGAACAGATCATCGATTCTTGGTAATGGATACCGATTTTTCATCGTGACCTTGTTTAATTCACGGTAATCAATGCACATTCGCATTGACCCGTCTTTCTTTTTGACAAACAAAATTGGTGCTCCCCATGGTGATGAACTTGGCTGTATGAATCCTTTTTCCAGTAGTTCATCTAACTGTTTCTTTAACTCTTGCATTTCTGCTGGTGCCAAGCGGTAGGGTGCTTTGGCAATTGGTGCTGTCCCTAGTAGCAGATGAATTCTGAATTCAACTTCCCTGTCTGGAGGTAGTCCTGGTAATTCTTCTAGAAACACATCTGGAAACTGAGATACTACGGGAATATCTTTTAATTCTTTTTCTTTAGTGTTAATGATTATGGAAATCAAATACACTAATGATCCTTTTCTTACATAACTTGTTGTTTTCATCATAGGGATGAATTTTGTGGATCTAGGTGGTTTATCTCCTTTAATTGTGATCTTTTCACCCTTTGGTGAATTTACTTGGATTGACTTTTGATCACATAGAATACTGGCTTTATTGGCTATTAGCCAATCCATTCCTAATACAACATCAAATCCTGCCAGATTCATTGGATAAAGGTTTGCAATAAACTTTTGATTTAAAAACTCTATTCTTGCTCCATGCAAGATTTCGGTAATCTTAATGGTTTCCCCATTTGCGGTTTCTACTAGACATTCTTGTGGGAGTTTAGTTAATGGTTGATTGAGAAACTTGCAAAATGAAGTATTAATAAAACTTTGGCTTGCACCAGAGTCAAATAATATTTTAGCAAAAACATCATTAACTAAAAACATACCGGCGATCACATCCGGGATCATCTTGGCTTCTTCTGCAGTCAGAACAATATGCTCTAGCATTTTTAGTAGTCTTCTTGTTCATAGCTGGAGCTAGTTTCGGACAGTGTGGCTTGATGTGACCTTTTTCTCCATAGTTGAAGCATACTCCATTTCTAGGTTTCTTCCTGCAGTCTTCTTCTTTGTGTCCCAGTATCTTACAGAAATTGAAGTAGGTGGAGCATCTTTCTGAATGCTTCTTCTTGCAAGCCTTACAATAAGGTGCAGAGGTAGAACCTATGTTTTTTTCCCACGGTTGAAATTTCCATAATGGAATTCTTGGGTAAGACTTTGAGCTAAGTTCCTCCTCTGGTCCTCTTCTCGTGTACGTACTAATTCACCAGTCAAGGTATTTGCTTGTTCCACAGCTTCCTCTATAGTTTATGGTCTAGCTGCCTTGACTACATGCCTTATCTCACTGATTAATCCCCAGATGTAACGGGAGATTAATACCGGTTCTGGTGATGCAAGGGTTGGCACTATTCTAGCATATTCAAAGAATGTAGTGGTGTAATGTCAAACCCCAACCGATAGCGGAATCATCGGGGCGCGGCACTGAGCGAAACAGGTTGTTCAAGAGAATCCACAACAACTATTAAATTACCAAATCCTTAACGTTAATATCCCATACTACTAACAGATAAAGTAAAAATAGTTATCACAGATAATTGTCTCAAAAACAAGCAAACCATCCTAGCTTGATACCAGCAAATAACAAGCAAGCTTCCTAAGCATTCAAACACATGTCACATACGTTAAAATAGAGGTCAATACACATAGTGTAAAGGTGAGCATACAAGTTTAATAGTAATAATATAGTTCGAAATCATTTACGCATAACCAGCATGTGACATGTATAAAGTGAAGGCAAGTAGGTTATCGATAGAGAAATATACACATACGTGACTGCGAGTTGTAGAATGCGCAACACATATACCCACTGGGACATGTGAAGTAAAGCCCTTAACAACCCTTGTCCACGACAGGTGCTGAGTCCAAACTATAGTACTATCGTTGCTAAGGTGTCAGGCAATAATCACTGTGTTAACATAACACACAAGCATTCATCGAATAACACGTAGCATGCAATAACGGTTAGCGTATAAATAGTGTTGCGTTATGTGTCGTTTGTGATTTAGAATAAGTAACGTATGTAACACCCAAAAGTGCGTAAATCAAAAAGGGATCGAGTATACTCACAGATTGTGCTTAACAAGTAAACACTCTCTTGGATTGAAGGGAGCGCTGAGAGAGATTAGCCTGAACAGTTAACGATAGCATAAACAATAAGTGACGCGTAAAACGGTGCAAAGTACCAAGTGTCAGATGGCAATCCGATCGGATGGCCATTGGATTGGATTGACATCTTGTTTGGTAAGGATGTGTTTGTGTATGATGGTTTGTCTTTTGAAGTTTCCATTGTAGCATTTTGAAAACAGAGAAGTATCTCTATGTTTCAGGATGTTCGATCGAACGGCGGTTCGATCGGGTGGCAATCCATTCAGCGAGGTATTTCTCAGAGAACAAGTTCACAGTAGGATTATCATCCAATCGGATGGTCTACCAATCGGGTGGCAATCTGTTAGATCTGACTTTGAACATGTTGAAAAAAAATGTTTAAGTATGAAGTCCTCAAGTGCAATCCGATCGGATTGTGGTTCGATCGGATGGCAATCCGATCGGACGACACTCTATCCCGCGATCTGAACTTTTTGTAACTTGAAGTTTTGTTAAGTTTGGAATGTTTTGCGGTTTGATCGAGACGGTATGACCACGTGCTAAACAACGGAAACCCCATCGTGACCCAACTAATCTGATCGAACAGGAATCACCCAAGTCCGATCAGTTTACAGGTTCGTGTCGGTGGCTCATGTTTAACCCGAAATCGATTGTCTCTTTGATAGAAACCAGATCCTGAACCAACACATCACTAAGAACGAGTAGAAGATCAGAACAAGCTCCGATTCTATCGGTTTTGTGTTCATTGAGTGTAAAAGAGTTGAAAGAAAATTGGAAAACCATCCTCCAATCCTTTTAACCATGAATATGTTCAGATCTATGTGAAAATCGTGTTTAATCATGTGGAAATCTTCCAGATCTAAGTTGTTCTTGGTGGATGAAGCCAATACATGAAGTTCATAAGAACTCCATGATGACATCACCCTAGAACACCTCAAATCCACTTATTTCACGGTTAAAAGTTAAGATTCAAAGTTGAAAAAGATTAAGGAGTGTGTGTAGATTATAGAAGTACACGATTTTGGTTGATAGCTTACAAGAATCACGAGAAATCGAGAGAAAGAGAGCTTGAGTGCTGCTGGTCGAGTGGGAGTGCTGTCACATCACAAATGATGTGACAGGTGGGTATTTATAGGGTTTCCAAAAGAGGAAATTGCATAAGGGTCGAGTGGGTCACCGATCGGATGACGCTCCGATCGGATGGCAACCCGATCGGATGGCAATCCGATCGGTTGGCTATCCGATCGAGTGGTCACTCGATCGAGTGGCTCCAATGTCTGAGTTTTGGCATTTCGTTTCGTGCGTTGGGTTTTGCGATGCGTTTAAGCGAGTTTCGAGTTTGCGATGCGATAGATTCACGAATACTATATCTAACATACAATCATCATAAATAACTGGCATTTAGCGTTTGCGATTTGATTGCGATAGATTTGCGATTGCGTTTTGATTAATCACCACAACACATAAACATAATTAACGTGCACAAATAACACATAAATAGCACACACACACATAAAACAATATCTAGAACGCATAATTCGAGTTGCGAATGCGATTGTGATGCGATAAGTGATAAAGCGATAAAACATGCGATAAATATCGATTAAAACTCGAATATCCACACATACTCCACATAATGCAACTAAAGAAAATAAAATAAAGATTCGATTACAAGTCAAAGAAGTCAAAACAGTAGTTGAGCAAGGAGTGACATATCGCAATTAGCAATCTTTTCTTCCTTTGACTTCAACCTTGACTTTGACTTTGACTTTCGAAACACGGGGTGTTACATGTAACCCTTACTATCCACTCCAGTCATTCTAAGGTTTAGGAACTTATTTGCTATCTATTCTTTTTCATTAGGAGGGCAGAATTTTCTTTCCACCATGTTCCTAAATTCCTCCAATTCCATATTATAAACCCTGTCGCTTCCCCTAGATTGGAGGATAGTGTTCCACCATTCAAGTGCTGAGTTCTTAAACAGATTGGAGACAAACATTATTTTATCCTCTTCTGCGCATTTGCTTATTTTTAAGACTGCCTCAGTCTTTTCTATCTAGCGTAGAGCTGCAATGGCTCCTTCATTGCCCGAGAATTCTATTGGTTTACAGGACCAGAATTCCTTATATGAACAACCATAAGACATGGTTCTTCTTCTTTTTGGAATGGGCACTTGAAGGATGGGTCCATTGTTTACGCTGTGTTCAGGTTCAGTAGGTCATTTACTGCCATTATTACTTTTATTATCCGCTTCCTTAACTGTTTTGATAATATATGGCATCGCGTCTATAATTCCTTGTGCCACTATGTGTTGGATGGCACTGTTATCCACTTGGTTTCCATTATTATTGTTATTCTGGTTATCGTTATTCTGGTTTTCCTAGTTCACTTTGTTGTCCATCTGAATTTTAAACATTTGCCACATATTAATATTACAAAATAATATTTAATGCAACCAATCACACAACAGACATATTGATCAAAATCGTCGAACATTACGACTTTTTACTCTATTTTATATATTATGCGTCTAGTACAAACTGGAACTGAAATCTAAAATTACAATACTATTATGCATCCATAGCTATTGTCTAGATTTTTTTTTCAAACATACACACATATATATTTTATTATTATTATTATTATTATTATTATTATTATTATTATTATTATTATTATTATTATTATTATTATTACTACTACTACTATCCTTGATATGGGTTCATCAAGAATTGCATATTACGCTCGTTATATTTCCAGACGAGTCGCTCCCCTATCTGCCTCATCCTCTCACTTCCTTCTAAAGTCTCCTCACCAAAGGTTCAGAGTTCTTACACATTCTCTGTGCCCATGGGTGGTGCAGGGGCTGGTACTGGGTCTGGGAATTGGGGCATGGGTTCCTCGTAAGTGTAACACCTCGAAATTTTGTGTCCAATAGTGTATTGACACGTGTCTTGAATTTACACGTGGCATTTAATATTTAATAAAGGACTAATGTTGACAAACCTTGAAAATAAGTAAATTCGAGGGTTATAAATGTCAAACAAGGGTAAGTATACTGTATAGTGACCCTGAACGATGCTCGTACCCTCAAACGAATAAATCATGGATCGTACGGAAACGAAACGTGGAAGAAAGTGAGAGATTACAAGCTTCAGGGGTTAACTGTGTCAACATGTTTAATTATACCTCTGAGTGATCCTTTGACGTACCCGAAGCCTTGTAACAGTAAAATACGCTCACTAGAATGTGCTATATAAATTTCCTCGAAGTTCCGTTTTAAAACGAGAAAGTTATGATCAAATTCGTACGATAAGGGTTAAAAGCGTCAACAATGAAAGTTAAAGCTTTCCGAATAATTAACAAGATAACCGGGGACTTAACAGCGCGGGTAAATAACACGAGGCCCTTAATTGTAATTAACCGAGGGCCAAATCACAAAGTTACCCCTTCAAACCCGAAAGGTAAAGTTAATAATTACCGAAGATTTCGTTATTAATTAAAAAGATTTGGTCATCATTTCAAAAGATTTGAAAACCTGAAAAACTAGACTTAAAGCGGGCCGCGTAAAGGTTTAGATTAAGTTTACGTGGGCCGCGAGCCTTTTTATAACTCATTTCTGACATGAGGATCCAGGCGACCCGCGTAAAGGGGAGCCTGATCCTTCACGCGGGCCGCGTGAAACGCCCAGATGCAGAAAACTTGGACTAACTTTCCTTTTGAGCTAGTGAACGACCATACATGCAATAAGTGAGGCATGGGCACCCCCTACTCGACCCATAGCACTCTAGGCCACCTGCCCATCATCCATACTCACTTGTAGGCTGAGTTGTAAGGATCTTAAAGCCATTCTTGTACTATAAATAGGCCTATGATATGCATAAGTTCATCACACTTCAAAACACATTCTCTTGATCACCTCTGGAGCTTCCAGGCTTTATTCTATCATCCTAAATCGTGCTCAAGCTTCTGTAAGTTGTTTAAAACGTTTGTGGTTTAGTTTTACTTAGTAATATAGCTAAAAATCAAACCGTCGTAACTACGGTTTGACTTCGAGATAAATCCTTAATGGCTCAGTCATATCACGAATTGAAAGTAGTTATGTGTTGGTATTTATGTGGGCAATAAACCCCTAAAAGGGTTCCCCCTGATCACCACTCTAACTATGTCAAATGTCGAGTCAAACGTGCACTTAAAAAGTCAACAGAAAGCCATTTTGCGATTTTGTACATAATCTGTAATGTATATGCTATGAAACCTGTTTTGATGATCATAAAACATAAAACATGATAATAAGTATATAAACTCGTCTAAGCATGTTTGATCCGACCGTTGGCTATATTGACCCGGTTCGGAACCGAATGTCGCAAAAGTTTGACGTTTGCTTTGACTTCAGTTCTGACCCGTTTTAGTGCAATGAAGATATGCCTTAGGACTCTCTTAGGACCAGGTCACGTGATGGTTTCACCCTTTGTGACCGGTTCGTTGTTTGTCCGAGTCTTTTACGCATTTCCGTTAATTACTTAAAAGTTGACCGTAACGCCCTTTTTAAAATAAAACGAGTATTTCGGACACGTGAAGGGACCATAACCTTGCTTACTAAATTCTAAGCATGTCCCTAAAGTTTCACGCCAATCCGAGGTCTAGAATAGGAGTTATGCTAAATAGCGCATTTAAAAGAAACTTTTGTAATAAACGACGCAAATAGCATAACGCCTACCTAAACCAAGATTTCGTCACCAAAACTTTTAACCACGGTAGTAAAATAATATTTTGGGATTTTTAAAGATTTTTAATTAATTTTAACCGGCTCATTACCTGCGGTTATGGCTACGGTTCGGTAAATACCAAATATGCCCTTTTCGGCCAAAACTTGAGTTCTACAAGGTCTTTTGACCCGATTCCAGTTGCTACTGATTATAAGTAATAAATAAGGTATTTTAGACTTATTAAACTGATCGGGAGACTCAGGTTTCCTGTAGAACTCAGAAAACCCTTTTTAAAGTCTTTAAAATGACCGGAAAACCCCTACGGGGCGTATAATAAGCAAAAAAACTCGTTACGGGTATTATGGAAGGTATCCTACTGATACCACAACCTCTTTAAAGTATATTGACTTAGGAAAACAGTGTAGGACTCCCACGGATACCCGTTGCGCCTATTGCGCGCACAGTTCGGCTTATGTAACTAGTTTACATAAATTAGCCGATACGGGTCAAACCATATTACTTTGACCCCAAAATCCAGAATGTGAATATTAAACCCATATAAAACAAGTCTTCAAACTTGTTGGGTCAGAATCACATTCCATTCTCGGTTTTCGCCTTTCACGCGATTAAACCGTATCTATCCCTTGAAACTGACCGGTCTAGGCTACGACTAATATAAAGACCCGTTAGGATTCTAATAGGTTATTTTAAAACCTTCGTTCCAGAATAGGAGCCCCAGTAAAAGATATATGTGATTTAATCGATTAAGGACAATACTTGCAAAGGTAAATACTTTTAACTTATTTTCCCTTATACGGGCTTGGGTTACGGTATATAAAATACCGCTTGATTGAGCATCAAATCTTCCATCGCTTAGGTGGTTAATTGAATAATTTGATCGGCTCATTTAAACAGTCTTGTTACTTAAAAGCCTTCGGGGGGTTAATGACCATGTCCCGGATATCCTTGGCATCATTCGAAGAAATGGCCACGACCTTGACAGTCGGGTGTAGGCGTACACCCGGTATTATGTCTATATTATTAAAAGACGTAGCCGATGGTTTACCCACCTCGGTTCTACGCAATGTGGTGTGTCTACTGATCTTTAACCCGGACTAGATCCGGGCTACTGAACGCATAAAAGGAACATGTAATTCGTTCACAAGATTATAATTTTAAATAATTCTCCCAAGTTATAAAAGAGTTTGTGCCTCGTGCATTCAAATCAATTTTAATAAACATTTTACAAAAGTGTCGGTTGAATGTATTTACCAGTGTAAACTGACGTATTTTCCCAAAAAGACTAAGTGCAGGTACTACACATAATCGGCTGGCAATAGCTCCTTAGCATCTTAAGAAGTCTCGCAAGCTTGATGCCTTATCTGTGAACAACATTTTTATTTATTTTGATCCCCCTGTGGATACTATTCAACTATTGTGATACATTTGATATTACAATCAAAGGTTGAATTATATTTATCTTTATGCTTCCGCTGTGCATTTATATATTGTGGTTTGACTATATTGTTGCCAACTACGTCACGATAATCCCCCACCGGGCCCACCGGTGATACACGTGGAAATCGGGGTGTGACAGGTTGGTATCAGAGCCAACATTGAGTGAATTAAACACTATCCTAATGTGTTTAATCTCTGTGACACAATTGCACATACTTGAGTCTAGACAAGAACTTAGGACAAATTCGAATTGTTATTCCAAGTTTGTCTTTTTCTTTTATTATGGTATTTAAAGTTTAAAAAGCAGGAAATATGCCGCCTGTAATTTTCCGAGGAAGAGGAAGGAGAAGAAGAGGCAGAGGAGAGATCGTTACTCACAACGATCACGAAGCTGGACCTTCAAATACGCGAGCTCCTTCGACCACAAGGAGTGAAGAACCGCAAAGGCGAAGAGACCTTTATGAACCTGCGAGGCATTCCACCTCGCATAGCTCAACGCCATCATACCGGCACTCATTCGGGCCAAATTCCGAAAATGATCCCAACAACCCGCAACCCTCCTACATACCTCTACAGCGTTTGGTATCGCACCGAAATTTTGACGACCCTACTCCATACTTCAGAGGTCAGTTTAACCCAGCTGACTACATCCAGGAACCTTCAGGCTTCGTTTCGTTAGGACCACAAGATCACTTCTTCGAAGATCATATGGACGAGGATACTGATCCGACAGAACCTGCTCGTGGTACGCCCACGCATCCAATAGAAATCTCTGATGGGTCATCCTTTCATGGTACACCCTATAAGGGACCAGATAGCTTCATGGCGTTGTTTAATCAACACGAGTGGTACCACACGCCACAGACATCACAACAGCCGCAACATCCGCGAGATCCCTCCGAGGATCCACGTTTCGTGGCAGTTACGCCACCACCTCCGCCACCGGTACAGCCAGTAATGCCTGACCCGCCAAGGCGTAGGAGGACAAATGCCCGTATATCCACACGAGGAGGAGGGGATTTCCACTTCAGCACCCCTCGACACTCTAGTAGTAGCCACTACCCGCCAGTACCAGAAGAAGGACCTGCAAGTCCAGTACAGGAGGCGAACTCCGCACCAGTTGCACCATCTTTGCCACCGTTTGGGTATGACCACCCAATACCTGCGTACATGGGCCCAATGGCATACAACCCGTTCGAACCATCGTCGCAAGCTCATTACAATTACAACTATGAGCGCGACCCATATGTGGTAGGGGTTAGGTATAATGCCCGCTATCCAGACGGAGCATATGGAAACATGGGAATACCGGACTACTCAGCTCATGGGTATCCAGCACCTCCTAGACCTGCAGTTCCGCAACCGGCGCCACAACCACGTTTTTCCCCACCTGAACAAGAAGAAATACTCCACCGTTTGAGCCGTGTGGAAAGAGACTTCGAGGAAGAACGTAAGAGCCACCGAGGATTCCTCAAGGGCTTGGCAAACCTACTAAAGGGCAAGAAAAAGAAACGAGACCCTTAGTCTCCTTATGGATTGTTGTACTTACACTTTAGTCCCTACGTGGACATTTATCGTATTTCAGTCCCTATGTGGACTTATCTTTCAGTCCCTACGCGGATACCTATCTAGTATTAGTCCCTGCGTGGACTTGTCTTTTTATTAACGTCTATGTAAGTATGTACTTGTTAAAAGACCCGTTTAGGGCAGTGTGTAATCGTATGGAAGTTTTGGAATGTTATGTTATGAATTTCATTTTGTTATTACTATATGTATGAAATAAATCAAAATCATTCCTTTTAATTTGATCTGCCTAAATAAAGAATCTTAAGAGTGAAACCTAGCCAGGTGTGTTTTAAGATCCGGCCAAGATGGTAAGACCTAATTAAAAGATTCAGATTCCCTGTTAACCTCGGTAACCATGTTAACATTCATGACAGATGTGATTCGTTAAAATCGCACACGTCATTCTTACACAAGAATCCTTTAAAGGATTCCAAAGCCCAAATTAATGACATGATAAATCATGGGTTAAATCATCAACAAAGATGATCACTTGTTAAACATCCGTCAAGCGATGTAGTGCCTAAGGGCCGAACTATCAAACATCTGTTAGTGATGTAGTGCCTACGGGCCATAATTGCTGTCATAATAAGACAAAAGACAGTGGTGGTCTATGACTCCCTGTCAGAAGAGGGTAAAAGAACTACGGTTCAAACCTTCATACCTTGATTCTCTATAATCTCGGCTAATATGATAATAACGTCCTAGAGACTAGGCTTTTATGCCACTAGCAATACTAATTGTGATTAGGATAAGTATGTTCAAATCCTAAATAAAAAGTGAGTAACAAATTAACCGAATATGGTCTTCATTACCATGGTTAAGGAATTGCCATAAAAGACAATTCAATAACAAACTCCTAAATAAAAATTTTCATTATCTTCTGCAGCAGATACAAGCTGCTTTGGCAAATCCAAATGGAGAAAATAGTCATACAAGTGAAGATGAGTATGATAATGCCCAAGTAAATTTAACGGGCGCACAACTCAAGGCTCTTGTCGACAATGCTGTGCAAGCAGCTCTAGATCGACAATATATAGAATCTCGAAGCAGAACAGTTTCCAAACCACCATCAAAGCCAAAGACACACTCAAAAACCCACAGCAAACCACTATCCAAACCCAAGAAGGATGACGATAACCACTCGTCCAAGCCGAAAAAGGACGACGACCATCACTCATCAAATGAAAACAGTGTTCGTCGGGAAAGGGAATACACTGATGCGTCCGGTGCCAGGGGCTGCACCTACAAGTACTTCGTGTCTTGTAAACCCCGAGACTTCACAGGGGAGAAAGGTGTCGTCGAATGTATGACATGGCTGGATGAGATGGACACTGTGGTGGACATCAGTGGCTGTGCGGAAAGGGATGTAGTGAAGTTTGTGTCACAATCGTTTAAGGGCGAGGCCCTAGCTTGGTGGAGGGCGCTGGTTCAGACCTTGGGAAAAGCTGAGCTTTACAGCATGACGTGGGAGGAATTCGTTTCTCTCATCAAAGAAAATTACTGCCCTCAGCATGAGGTGGAGAAGATATAGTCCGATTTTGTGTCATTGGTGATGACAAATCTGGACTGCCAGGCCTACTTGACGAGCTTCAACACGATGTCTCGCTTGGTCCCATATCTAGTAACCCCGGAACCAAGGAGAATCGCTCGTTTTATCGGGGGGTTAGAACCCGCGATAAAGGCTAGTGTGAAGGCCTCTCGGCCAACGACCTTCAGGTCTGTGACTGACCTTTCTTTGTCTCTCACGATGGACGCGGTCCGACTGAGATCGCAGAGGAACAAAGAAGCCGAGAAGAGGAAGCATGAGGACGATACCTCACGAAGGTCGGGAAAGAAACACCGTGGGAACGGTGATGGCAAGAGAGGGACCGAGTCGAGAAAAGAAGGGCAACAATCCGGAGAGAAGCCCAAATGCAAAAACTGCCAAAAATTCCACTTTGGGAAATGCAGGTTTGGGCCAAACTCACAGTCCCAGTCAAAGACGCATACCTGTGGACTGTGCAAGTCCAAAGACCACAAGACTGTGGATTGTAAGAAGATTAAAGACGCGACCTGCTACAACTGTAGTGAGAAGGGGCACATCAAAAGTAACTGCCCCAAATTCGCCAAGAAGACTGAAGAAACCAAAAAGAATAACACTAGAGTCTTCAAAATGGATGTGAAGGAAGCATTGCAGGATGACAACGTAATCACAGGTACTTTTCTTGTGAATAATATCTTTGCAAGAGTACTTTTCGATTCAGGCACTGATAAATCCTTCGTAGACCAAATATTTTGCAAATTGTTGAACATGCCTGTCAAAACCCTAAATGTGAAATACGAGGTAGAGCTAGCAGACGACACAGTAGAAACCGTCTCCACTATATTAGATGGATGTATGATATCCATTAAGAACCATTCTTTTCCTCTATCTCTACTTCCCTTTAATCTAGCTGGTTTTGACATCGTTCTGGGCATGGACTAGTTATCGCACAACCAGGCCCAGATCGTCTGCAATAGAAAACAAATAGTGCTAAAGACCCCGACTGGTGAATCGCTCACCATTCGAGGAGATACGTAGTATGGATTGCCCGAGAACGTATCTATACTCAAGGCTTCAAGATGTTTAAAAAGAGGCTGTGTCATCTACATGGCACAGGTGATTATAGACGAGCCCAAACCGAAGATAGAGGACATTCCTGTCATTTCGGAGTATCCAGAAGTTTTCCCCGAAGATCTACCTGGGTTGCCACCAGATAGGCAGGTGGAATTCAGAATAGATATCATCCCTGGAGCAGCTCCCATTGCTAGAGCACCCTACAGGCTAGCACCGACTGAATTGAAGGAATTGAGGACCCAGCTGGATGAACTGTTAGCAAAAGGTTTCATCAAGCCTAGTTCGTCTCCCTGGGGAGCACCTGTCCTGTTTGTGAAGAAAAAGGACGGATCGATGCGTCTGTGCATCGATTATCGTGAACTTAATAAAGTCACGATAAAGAATAGATACCCATTGCCAAGGATCGACGATTTGTTTGATCAATTGCAAGGGGCTAGCTATTTCTCGAATATCGACTTAAGGTCAGGCTACCATCAGCTGAAGGTCCGAGATGAAGACGTACACAAAACAGCATTTAGGACTCGCTACGGTCACTACGAGTTCCTAGTGATGCCTTTTGGGCTCACAAATGCACCGGCTGCGTTCGTGGATCTCATGAATCGCGTCTGCAAGCCGTATTTAGACAAATTCGTCATCGTATTCATCGACGACATTCTTATCTATTCAAAGAACAAAGCTGACCATGAGAAACACCTACGATGTATTCTTAAATTGCTGCATCGTGAGAAACTCTATGCCAAATTCTCTAAATGTGAATTCTGGCTACGAGAAGTCCAATTTCTTGGACATGTCGTAAGCGAGCGTGGTATCCAGGTGGATCCCGCTAAGGTAGAGGCGGTCATGAACTGGCAAGAGCCAAAGACGCCCACAGAGATCCGTAGTTTCCTGGGGTTGGCAGGATACTACAGAAGATTCATTGAGAATTTCTCAAGGATTACTGCGCCCTTAACTTTTCTAACCAAGAAGAAGGAAAAGTTTGTTTGGGGCCCTAAGCAGCAAGAATCCTTTGATATTTTGAAACAAAGGCTGAGCAACACTCCTGTGTTGACGCTACCAGAAGGTACCGAAGAGTTCGTAGTTTACTGCGACGCGTCACACACTGGCATGGGGTGTGTGCTCATGCAGAAAGGCAAAGTGATTGCCTATGCTTCAAGACAGTTGAAGGTGCACGAAAAGAATTACACCACCCACGACTTGGAGCTGGGTGCCGTTGTGTTCGCACTAAAACTGTGGAGGCATTATCTATACGGGTCAAGTTTGTGATCTATTCAGATCACAAAAGCCTTCAACATCTGTTCAATCAGAAGGAGCTAAACATGAGGCGTTGGTTGGATGGAGACCTTGAATGATTATGATTGTGAGATCAGGTACCATCCCGGAAAGGCGAATGTAGTCGCTGATGCCCTGAGCCGGAAAGAAAGGATGAAACCCATCCGCAACAATGCCAAGAGCATTGAAGTCAAGAATAACTTGATTGAAAGGATATTAGCTGCACAACGAGAGGCTGTGTTGGAAGCTAATTATCCTAAGGAAAAGTTAGGAGTAACTGAGGAACAGTTAACTCTTAGCAAGGATGGAATTTTGAGATTGAATGGGCGAATATGGGTTCCAATGTATGGAGGACTACGAGATGTTATCCTCCAGGAAGCCCATAATTCCAAATATTCTGTCCATCCTGGAGCAGACAAAATGTATCAGGATTTAAAGGCAAATTATTGGTGGATAGGCTTGAAAAAGTCTGTAGCCGCCTATGTAGCCAAATGCTTAACTTGTGCGCAAGTCAAGGCTGAGCATCAAAAGCCATCTGGCTTGCTACAACAGCCTGAACTTCCTGAGTGGAAATGGGAGTGCGTAACTATGGATTTTATCACCAAGTTACCAAAAACGAGCAAAGGAAACGACACAATATGGGTTATAGTCGATAGACTGACTAAGTCAGCTCATTTCTTACCCATCAAGGAGACTTATAGCTCCGACACATTGGCCCAGTTATATGTAGATAAGATTGTAGCCTTGCATGGTATACCTGTGTCTATTATCTCAGATCGAGATACTAGATACACGTCTCATTTCTGGAAAGGTTTCCAACAATCTTTGGGCACATGTTGAACTTTAGTACGGCTTACCATCCTCAGACAGACGGCCAGAGTGAGCGTACTATTCAAACGTTAGAAGACATGCTGCGAGCATGTGCTATCGATTTAGGTGGTAGTTAGGATAAGAACCTACCCCTAATCGAATTCTCCTACAACAATAGCTACCATACCAGCATAAAGGCTGCGCCTTTCGAGGCATTATACGGTAGGAAGTGTAGATCGCCTGTTTGTTGGGCGGAAGTGGGAGAGGTCCAATTATCAGGGCCAGAGATAGTTTTCGAAACAACGGACAAGATTGTCCAGATTCGGGAACGTCTCAAGGCAAGCTACGCTTGTGACAACTCGAAATTTAGAACCTTTCGTTGTGTCTTGATGTAACATGCTTGTACGTTATGTGATTAATTGACTGACTAAACTTAATGATAAACGTGAACCTTTTATGTGATATGTGTTTTGTTACGTGTGCATTGAATGTATTTATATACGTGTTAGATGCGAGCCGAGAACCCGACCGAGAACAAGGAACCCGACTCGAGACCATGAGGTCTCGAGTGTATAGTAATCGGTTTGGGCCTTTGGCCGGTTGGGCCATTTGGGCCGTAAACCCTCACCCGAAACCCATTAAGGGTGCACCACTTGAACTAGTATATATATATACCACCCTTAGTCATTTTACCATTTGTTGAACATCACAACACACACACTCTCCTATCCTCTCTCACTAAAACTCTAGAACACAAACACTCCTCATCTTTCGGACCCAATCGGTTAGCACTAGGATTGTCGGCTCAAGCTTGGAAATCGACACTTGGAGTTCACCTTTCCTACCTCTTAACCGGTTAGTGAATCATGTTGAGTTTTGTGCTTGAATTAATGATTATGACAATATGTTGATTGTTGAGTTATGCATGATGTTTTGAAAAGAAATCGGTTCATGAATGTTTCTTGTTATGTGTTAAACTATGCATGAATGTTTGATGTTGAAAATCGGTTCATTGTATGTTAAAAGGGTGAATGATGTTTTCGGCTTACTTGGGTTAGAATCCGAAGAATGGGGTGTTTGTACAAGTGGGGTTGGGTATTAAATGGAAACCGAATGTTAGGATGCATGCTAGTAAATTGTATCTTGATGGTTGTACATAATCTTGATTGAATAAGGGTTAATTATGTTATGAACTTGATGAATATGTGTTTGAACATATGAAGAACAATTTGAATGATGGTTGAAGATGTGAAAACCCTTATGATTTGATCCATTTTTACTAATAGACTGATTAGGAAAACTTGTTAGTAAAATCCTATTGGTTGTTTCCCGATTTGGGCCTGATTACATAGTACCATTAGGCTGACTATATCTGAATCAACACGTGAACATGAAAACGACAGCATACGACTCGCAATCACGCAGTTGCGACTCGCAACCACAGCGTGATGACTCGAGACCACGCGGTTGCGACTCGCAACCATAACAGGACAAGCCGAGACCACAGGTTGCGACACAGGTTACGAGTCCCGTTGCGACTCGAGACCTCAGCATGACGAGCCGAAACCATGGTTGCGACACCGGTTGCGACTCGCAACCACTTATGATCAGCACAAGCAGCATGACTCGAGACCATGCTTGCGAGTCCGGTTGCGACTCGAGACCACACTTATTGGACTGGCTTAATTATGGGCCTACGTTAAAGGGCCGGACTTATGGGCTTCTGTGTTAACTGCTATTACGTGTTTTGGGCTTAAGTAGTTGGACTGAACTTGTGGGCCAAATGTGCTACTGTTAATTGAAAATACTGTGAACTGTTAAACGTGTTTGCCATACGTGTTGAACATACGTGCACTGCTTGGTTTGAATCTGATTATAAGTGGTATCCATGTTAGGACGTAATTGACTACTTGCGACTTGATTGATCTTTCTGTGATTAACTGCCGAGCAAACCAAGGTGAGTTCACACCCTCTACAAAGCATGGGATTCCCTGGGTTGGGAACGGGGTTAAGGAACGTGGATTCCTCGTCCTCCTTGGGTAGGACGTCAGTGGTTCAGGAATGTGATTCCTCGTCCGGATGGACGGATAACACGTACTAGACTAAAACTCTATCACGAAGTCCCTCCTTTTTGTATCGACTAATCGCCGGGCCAATGGCGAGCGGGTCATTAGTTAGATAGCGCTATTTAGGTCTGACAAGCCTCACACTGTGCCGCAGAGGACGGGCGTGAACTAATGGATCTGGGGCACGTCAATGATGATAGACATTGATGTTTTCAGGGCACATAAACATGACTACAGTCAGCAGTCGATATGGTAACGAGTCTAGTGTACGCATGGGGTAACCCCCACGGCCGAAATGCCTGATAACTAACATGGGGTAGCCCCCACGGCCGAAATGCCTGATAACTAACATGGGGTAGCCCCCACGGCTGGGATGCCGGAGTAACTGGGAATGAACATGTCACGTTTTTAAACTATGGGGTAACCCCCACGGCAGGATGCCAGTTAAAGTAAACTGTTTTCGAAACAACTAAAACGAACACCCAACCGTGAACTCACTCAACTAGTTGTTGACTCGTTACTACATGCTTTGCAGGACCATAGGTACTCAGCTGGAGCTTGCATGGTGGAGGATCGTTGTGGGACACGGATTGCTACGTGCTATGTTAAACTTGAAATCATTCGAACTTATGTTTTAACTTTAAGACTTATGCTTCCGCTTGCAACTTAACTTGTTTGTTTTGAAACACCAATCGTATTGGTTAAACTTTTATAACTGCTTATATACTTGTTCAGTATGATTGGTGGCTGGATCCTGGTCAGTCACGCCTCCAAGCGGTAGTACTCCGCAGGTGGGATTTTGGGGGTGTGACAGATTGGTATCAGAGCCATTGGTTATAGTGAACTTGGTTTTAATAAAGGAGAAACGTTTTTGTTAAAACCAGACTATAACCGGTTTAGTGCTCAACGGTCCACAACGACACTTCGCTCCTCATGCAAGGCTCGACATTCTAGGTAATATGATGTGCGTATATTGCCTACTTGTTAGTTACGTAGTACATTGCTCATGGTATGCTTGATTAGTATAACTACTGTTGTTTGAACACGTGTGTGCTTACTCTGTCCTACTACCGTACTTTCGCGAACCTCTCTCACACGTATTACTCTTATTATGAAGAATCATGTCTGGACGCGTTAACATGACACAAGCCCAGTTGACGGCTTTGATCAACGAACGAGTTGCCGCAGCGCTTGCAGCTGCAAACGCAGGAGGTATATCCTGCAGTCCGAAATTGTTCTAGGATCATTTGGATCCTACTCTCGTGAACCAACCTTTGTGTTAAACTCTGTCTTTCTTTCACCTACCTTAGGTCAGTATGCTCAGGCACCGGTGTGCACTTTTAAGACTTTTATGGACTGTCGACCCACAACTTTTAGCGGAACTGAAGGAGCAGTAGGTCTCCTACACTGGTTTGAGAAACTGGAGTCTGTGTTCGAAATGTGTGAATGCCCTGAAGCGCGCAGGGTGAAGTATGCTACTGGTACTCTCGAGGGTTTGGCCCTCACGTGGTGGAATGCTCAAGTGCAAATGCTGGGGTTGGTTGCTGCCAACGCCACCCCATGGGAGACTTTCAAGGAAATGATCAGGGAGGAATACTGCAGTCGTGACGACATTCACAAGCTGGAAGATGAGTTCTACAATCTCAAGATGACGGGGTCAGAGATTGAGGCATACACTAAGAGATCGCATGAGCTTGCCTTGTTGTGTCCTACTATGGTGGATCCTCCGTATAAGCGAATTGAACTCTATCTCAAGGGCTTGGTGCCAGAGATCCAAAGTCATGTGACTTCAGCAAACTTGACTACTATCCAGCAGGTTGTTCAGTTGGCTCACCGTCTTACTGACCAAGCGGTGGAGCAGAACAAGTTACCAAAGCGCATAGGTGCTGCAACTACTTCTGGTACTTCTAGTGGGGACAAACGAAAATGGGATGGAACTTCAAGCAGGGGTTCAACTTCTGTGCAATCTCAGTCCCAGCAGAGAAAGACGGACGATCACAAGAGCCCCAGTCAGCAATCGTCTGGTGGTCAAAGTCATGGTGGGTACAAGGGGAACCACCCCAAATGCAATCATTGCAACCTACACCACAGTGGGCCATGCACCAGGGGCAACTGTCATCGGTGCAACAAGCCTGGTCATGTTGCAAAGGATTGCAGGAGCGCATACCCCGTCAATCAGAATCGTCAGCATCCTCAGAAGAACCAGCGACAGCAGCAGGGTAACAACAAAGGGTGCTTTCAGTGTGGAGCTGAAGGCCACTTCAAGAAAGATTGTCCCCAACTGAACCAGAACAACAACAACAATCAGGGGAATGGTAACAATGGGAACCACAACAACAACAATGGTGCTAAGGGACGAGTGTTCGTGATTGGTCAAGGTGAAGCAAGGAATGATCCCAACGTGGTGACGGGTAAGTTCCTTCTCGACGACTTTTATGTTACAGTCTTATTTGATTCGGGTGCCGATACTAGCTATGTGTCACTAGAAGTTAGTAAGATGCTTAAGCGTATTCCTACACCCCTGAGCGACAAGCACACTGTAGAGCTAGCTAATGGTAAGAGTTTGGAGGCCTCACACGTAGTCAAGGGGTGCCAGCTTATTCTCGCTAACCAGACCTTCTCTATTGACCTTATTCCTATCGTCTTGGGTAGTTTCGACGTTGTCATTGGGATGGATTGGTTATCCCAACACCGAGCAGAGATTCTTTGTAACGAGAAGATCGTTCGTATTCCTGGTTTAGGTAGTGAACCTCTCATGATTAGTGGCGACAAGAGAAGTGCTGTTGAGAACATCATCTCTCTTCTTAAGGCCCAGAAGTGCCTACGAAAGGGCCACACTGCGATTTTGGCTCTAGTTACTGATACCACAGAGAAAGAGAAGAAGCTAGAAGATTTTCTAGTTGTACGCGACTATCCTGAGGTATTCCCTGAGGAATTACCTGGTCTTCCGCCCCATCGCCAAGTCGAGTTTCAGATTGAACTAGCTCCTGGAGCTGCGCCTGTAGCCCGTGCACCTTATCGTTTAGCTCCATCAGAGTTGGAAGAACTCTCCACACAACTACAAGAACTCTTGGATAAGGGTTTCATTCATCCTAGCTCATCGCCTTGGGGAGCTCCAGTACTTTTTGTGAAGAAGAAGGATGGTACCTTCAGAATGTGCATCGACTATCGAGAACTCAACAAGGTGACTGTGAAGAACCGTTATCCTCTACCGCGTATTGACGACTTGTTCGACCAGTTGCAGGGGTCGAGCTACTATTCAAAGATCGATCTGAGATCGGGATATCACCAGTTGCGAGTTCGAGAAGAGGATGTCTCTAAGACGGCCTTTAGGACTCGATATGGGCACTATGAGTTTCTGGTCATGCCGTTTGGGCTGACAAACGCACCGGCAGTTTTTATGGATTTGATGAATCGAGTGTGCAAGCCTTACCTGGACAAGTTTGTTATAGTCTTCATCGACGACATCCTGATCTATTCTAAGAGCAAAGAGGAGCACGAACAGCATCTACGACTTATTCTGGAACTCCTTCGGAAGGAACGGCTTTACGCAAAATTCTCGAAATGCGACTTCTGGCTTCGAGAGGTCCATTTCCTAGGACATGTGGTGAACAAGGATGGGATTCACGTTGATCCATCCAAGGTAGACGCTATTAAGAACTGGCCTGCGCCTCGCACACCAAAGGAAATTCGCCAATTCTTGGGATTGGCAGGTTACTACAGGAGATTCATTAAGGATTTTTCTAAGATCGCGCAGCCTCTCACCTTACTAACGCAGAAAGGCGTTGTCTATCATTGGGGAAATGCACAAGAGTTGGCTTTTCAGCATCTAAAGGATAGACTTTGTAGTGCACCTATCCTTTCATTGCCAGAGGGCACAGAAGATTTTGTGGTTTACTGTGATGCATCAATTCAAGGTCTTGGTTGTGTATTGATGCAACGAGATAAAGTCATAGCCTACGCTTCACGACAACTCAAAGTTCACGAGAAGAACTACACTACACACGATTTGGAGCTGGGAGCTGTTGTTTTCGCACTTAAGTTATGGCGGCATTACCTGTACGGAACCAAGTGCGCCATCTACACCGACCACAGGAGCCTAGAACATATATTCAAGCAGAAGGAACTGAATATGCGGCAACGACGATGGGTCGAGCTGCTAAATGACTACGAGTGCTCTATCAGGTATCACCCGGGCAAGGCCAATGTTGTGGCTGACACCCTCAGTCGAAAGGACACTGCGCCTAAGCGCGTAAGAGCTCTACAACTCACGATCCATTCTAGTCTACCTTCGCAAATACGAGCTGCTCAGATAGAAGCACTGAAACCAGAGAACGTTAGAGTCGAAGCTCTACGCGGGTCAAGGCAACGCTTAGAACAGAAAGAAGACGGTGCTTACTACGTAACAGGACGCATTTGGGTCCCACTCTATGGCGACTTACGAGAACTTGTGATGGATGAAGCGCACAAATCCCGCTACTCGGTACACCCTGGTTCGGATAAGATGTACCACGATATTAAAACTACGTATTGGTGGCCTAGCATGAAGGCCCACATAGCAACTTACGTCAGCAAGTGTTTGACTTGTGCGCGAGTCAAGACGGAATATCAGAAACCCTTAGGCCTACTCCAACAACCAGAGATACCACAATGGAAATGGGAGCAAATTTCCATGGATTTCGTTACTGGCCTACCTAGATCACAGCGCGGAAACGATACTATCTGGGTGATCGTGGATCGACTCACAAAATCCGCACACTTTTTGGCAATTAAGGAGACGGATAAGTTCTCCTCTTTAGCGGAGATATACCTCAAGGAAGTTGTTTCGAGGCACGGGGTGCCCACCTCTATCATCTC
Source organism: Helianthus annuus (assembly GCF_002127325.2). NCBI lineage: Eukaryota > Viridiplantae > Streptophyta > Magnoliopsida > Asterales > Asteraceae > Helianthus > Helianthus annuus. Next base: position 126,594,026 of record NC_035444.2, on the reverse strand, counting down.
TGATCGAGATGCACGTTTTACTTCGGAACTGTGGCAAGCAATGCACAAGTCTTTTGGCTCACGTCTAGATATGAGCACAGCATATCACCCGCAGACGGACGGGCAGTCCGAGCGAACTATTCAGACATTAGAAGACATGCTTCGCGCTTGTGTAATCGACTTTGGCAACAGCTGGGAAAGGCATCTGCCACTTGTGGAATTTTCATACAATAACAGCTACCACACCAGCATTAAAGCTGCTCCGTTCGAGGCATTGTACGGACATAAATGCCGGTCACCCCTCTGTTGGGCAGAGGTGGGGGATAGTCAAATCACTGGTCCAGAACATGTGGTAGACACTACTGAGCGGATTGATCAAATACGACAACGCATGGCGGCCGCTCGTGACCGTCAGAAGGCCTACGCCGATAAGGGCAGGAAACCACTTGAGCTCCAGGTTGGGGAGCGGGTATTACTCAAAGTTTCACCCTGGAAGGGTGTGGTTCGTTTTGGTAAACGAGGCAAACTCAACCCACGGTACGTTGGACCTTTCGAAATCCTTGAGAAAATAGGCAAGGTGGCCTACAGACTGAACTTACCAGCAGAACTCGGTGCAGTTCACAACGTTTTCCATGTGTCGAATCTGAAGAAGTGTCTGTCAGATGAGACGCACGTAGTTCCTCTGAAGGAACTCACGATCGACGAACAGTTGAAATTCGTCGAAGAACCAGTCGAAATCACGGTCCGGGATGTTAAGGTCCTCAAGAGCACTAGAATACCTCTCGTTCGAGTTCGTTGGAACTCACGTCGCGGCCCAGAGTTTACCTGGGAGCGCGAAGATCGGATGAAACAAAAGTATCCCCAACTGTTTGAGAACAGTACAACCGCTACTGAGGCTGAAGCTACGGAATTTCGGGACGAAATTCCAGATCAACGGGGGGTGGATGTGACACCCCAGGAAAACCAGGAAAACCATGCAACTTGACTAGCTTCCTCAGTGAGTGCCATCAAATTTCGGGACGAAATTTCTTTCAACTTGGGGATGATGTGACAACTCGAAATTTAGAACCTTTCGTTGTGTCTTGATGTAACATGCTTGTACGTTATGTGATTAATTGACTGACTAAACTTAATGATAAACGTGAACCTTTTATGTGATATGTGTTTTGTTACGTGTGCATTGTATGTATTTATATACGTGTTAGATGCGAGCCGAGAACCCGACCGAGAACAAGGAACCCGACTCGAGACCATGAGGTCTCGAGTGTATAGTAATCGGTTTGGGCCTTTGGCCGGTTGGGCCATTTGGGCCGTAAACCCTCACCCGAAACCCATTAAGGGTGCACCACTTGAACTAGTATATATATATATACCACCCTTAGTCATTTTACCATTTGTTGAACATCACAACACACACACTCTCCTATCCTCTCTCACTAAAACTCTAGAACACAAACACTCCTCATCTTTCGGACCCAATCGGTTAGCACTAGGATTGTCGGCTCAAGCTTGGAAATCGACACTTGGAGTTCACCTTTCCTACCTCTTAACCGGTTAGTGAATCATGTTGAGTTTTGTGCTTGAATTAATGATTATGACAGTATGTTGATTGTTGAGTTATGCATGATGTTTTGAAAAGAAATCGGTTCATGAATGTTTCTTGTTATGTGTTAAACTATGCATGAATGTTTGATGTTGAAAATCGGTTCATTGTATGTTAAAAGGGTGAATGATGTTGTCGGCTTACTTGGGTTAGAATCCGAAGAATGGGGTGTTTGTACAAGTGGGGTTGGGTATTAAATGGAAACCGAATGTTAGGATGCATGCTAGTAAATTGTATCTTGATGGTTGTACATAATCTTGATTGAATAAGGGTTAATTATGTTATGAACTTGATGAATATGTGTTTGAACATATGAAGAACAATTTGAATGATGGTTGAAGATTTGAAAACCCTTATGATTTGATCCATTTTTACTAATAGACTGATTAGGAAAACTTGTTAGTAAAATCCTATTGGTTGTTTCTCGATTTGGGCCTGATTACATAGTACCATTAGGCTGACTATATCTGAATCAACACGTGAACATGAAAACGACAGCATACGACTCGCAATCACGCAGTTGCGACTCACAACCACAGCGTGATGACTCGAGACCACGCGGTTGCGACTCGCAACCATAACAGGACAAGCCGAGACCACAGGTTGCGACACAGGTTACGAGTCCCGTTGCGACTCGAGACCTCAGCATGACGAGCCGAAACCATGGTTGCGACACCGGTTGCGACTCGCAACCACTTATGATCAGCACAAGCAGCATGACTCGAGACCATGCTTGCGAGTCCGGTTGCGACTCGAGACCACACTTATTGGACTGGCTTAATTATGGGCCTACGTTAAAGGGCCGGACTTATGGGCTTCTGTGTTAACTGCTATTACGTGTTTTGGGCTTAAGTAGTTGGACTGAACTTGTGGGCCAAATGTGCTACTGTTAATTGAAAATACTGTGAACTGTTAAACGTGTTTGCCATACGTGTTGAACATACGTGCACTGCTTGGTTTGAATCTGATTATAAGTGGTATCCATGTTAGGACGTAATTGACTACTTGCGACTTGATTGATCTTTCTGTGATTAACTGCCGAGCAAACCAAGGTGAGTTCACACCCTCTACAAAGCATGGGATTCCCTGGGTTGGGAACGGGGTTAAGGAACGTGGATTCCTCGTCCTCCTTGGGTAGGACGTCAGTGGTTCAGGAATGTGATTCCTCGTCCGGATGGACGGATAACACGTACTAGACTAAAACTCTATCACGAAGTCCCTCCTTTTTGTATCGACTAATCGCCGGGCCAATGGCGAGCGGGTCATTAGTTAGATAGCGCTATTTAGGTCTGACAAGCCTCACACCGTGCCGCAGAGGACGGGCGTGAACTAATGGATCTGGGGCACGTCAATGATGATAGACATTGATGTTTTCAGGGCACATAAACATGACTACAGTCAGCAGTCGATATGGTAACGAGTCTAGTGTACGCATGGGGTAACCCCCACGGCCGAAATGCCTGATAACTAACATGGGGTAGCCCCCACGGCCGAAATGCCTGATAACTAACATGGGGTAGCCCCCACGGCTGGGATGCCGGAGTAACTGGGAATGAACATGTCACGTTTTTAAACTATGGGGTAACCCCCACGGCAGGATGCCAGTTAAAGTAAACTGTTTTCGAAACAACTAAAACGAACACCCAACCGTGAACTCACTCAACTAGTTGTTGACTCGTTACTACATGCTTTGCAGGACCATAGGTACTCAGCTGGAGCTTGCATGGTGGAGGATCGTTGTGGGACACGGATTGCTACGTGCTATGTTAAACTTGAAATCATTCGAACTTATGTTTTAACTTTAAGACTTATGCTTCCGCTTGCAACTTAACTTGTTTGTTTTGAAACACCAATCGTATTGGTTAAACTTTTATAACTGCTTATATACTTGTTCAGTATGATTGGTGGCTGGATCCTGGTCAGTCACGCCTCCAAGCGGTAGTACTCCGCAGGTGGGATTTTGGGGGTGTGACAGATTGGTATCAGAGCCATTGGTTATAGTGAACTTGGTTTTAATAAAGGAGAAACGTTTTTGTTAAAACCAGACTATAACCGGTTTAGTGCTCAACGGTCCACAACGACACTTCGCTCCTCATGCAAGGCTCGACATTCTAGGTAATATGATGTGCGTATATTGCCTACTTGTTAGTTACGTAGTACATTGCTCATGGTATGCTTGATTAGTATAACTACTGTTGTTTGAACACGTGTGTGCTTACTCTGTCCTACTACCGTACTTTCGCGAACCTCTCTCACACGTATTACTCTTATTATGAAGAATCATGTCTGGACGCGTTAACATGACACAAGCCCAGTTGACGGCTTTGATCAACGAACGAGTTGCCGCAGCGCTTGCAGCTGCAAACGCAGGAGGTATATCCTGCAGTCCGAAATTGTTCTAGGATCATTTGGATCCTACTCTCGTGAACCAACCTTTGTGTTAAACTCTGTCTTTCTTTCACCTACCTTAGGTCAGTATGCTCAGGCACCGGTGTGCACTTTTAAGACTTTTATGGACTGTCGACCCACAACTTTTAGCGGAACTGAAGGAGCAGTAGGTCTCCTACACTGGTTTGAGAAACTGGAGTCTGTGTTCGAAATGTGTGAATGCCCTGAAGCGCGCAGGGTGAAGTATGCTACTGGTACTCTCGAGGGTTTGGCCCTCACGTGGTGGAATGCTCAAGTGCAAATGCTGGGGTTGGTTGCTGCCAACGCCACCCCATGGGAGACTTTCAAGGAAATGATCAGGGAGGAATACTGCAGTCGTGACGACATTCACAAGCTGGAAGATGAGTTCTACAATCTCAAGATGACGGGGTCAGAGATTGAGGCATACACTAAGAGATCGCATGAGCTTGCCTTGTTGTGTCCTACTATGGTGGATCCTCCGTATAAGCGAATTGAACTCTATCTCAAGGGCTTGGTGCCAGAGATCCAAAGTCATGTGACTTCAGCAAACTTGACTACTATCCAGCAGGTTGTTCAGTTGGCTCACCGTCTTACTGACCAAGCGGTGGAGCAGAACAAGTTACCAAAGCGCATAGGTGCTGCAACTACTTCTGGTACTTCTAGTGGGGACAAACGAAAATGGGATGGAACTTCAAGCAGGGGTTCAACTTCTGTGCAATCTCAGTCCCAGCAGAGAAAGACGGACGATCACAAGAGCCCCAGTCAGCAATCGTCTGGTGGTCAAAGTCATGGTGGGTACAAGGGGAACCACCCCAAATGCAATCATTGCAACCTACACCACAGTGGGCCATGCACCAGGGGCAACTGTCATCGGTGCAACAAGCCTGGTCATGTTGCAAAGGATTGCAGGAGCGCATACCCCGTCAATCAGAATCGTCAGCATCCTCAGAAGAACCAGCGACAGCAGCAGGGTAACAACAAAGGGTGCTTTCAGTGTGGAGCTGAAGGCCACTTCAAGAAAGATTGTCCCCAACTGAACCAGAACAACAACAACAATCAGGGGAATGGTAACAATGGGAACCACAACAACAACAATGGTGCTAAGGGACGAGTGTTCGTGATTGGTCAAGGTGAAGCAAGGAATGATCCCAACGTGGTGACGGGTAAGTTCCTTCTCGACGACTTTTATGTTACAGTCTTATTTGATTCGGGTGCCGATACTAGCTATGTGTCACTAGAAGTTAGTAAGATGCTTAAGCGTATTCCTACACCCCTGAGCGACAAGCACACTGTAGAGCTAGCTAATGGTAAGAGTTTGGAGGCCTCACACGTAGTCAAGGGGTGCCAGCTTATTCTCGCTAACCAGACCTTCTCTATTGACCTTATTCCTATCGTCTTGGGTAGTTTCGACGTTGTCATTGGGATGGATTGGTTATCCCAACACCGAGCAGAGATTCTTTGTAACGAGAAGATCGTTCGTATTCCTGGTTTAGGTAGTGAACCTCTCATGATTAGTGGCGACAAGAGAAGTGCTGTTGAGAACATCATCTCTCTTCTTAAGGCCCAGAAGTGCCTACGAAAGGGCCACACTGCGATTTTGGCTCTAGTTACTGATACCACAGAGAAAGAGAAGAAGCTAGAAGATTTTCTAGTTGTACGCGACTATCCTGAGGTATTCCCTGAGGAATTACCTGGTCTTCCGCCCCATCGCCAAGGGTTAAAAGCGTCAACAATGAAAGTTAAGGCTTTCCAAATAATTAACAAGATAACCGGGGACTTAACAGCGCGGGTAAATAACACGAGGCCCTTAATTGTAATTAACCGAGGGCCAAATCGCAAAGTTACCCCTTCAAACCCGAAAGGTCAGGTTAATAATTACCGAAGATTTCGTTATTAATTACAAAGATCTGGTCATCATTTCAAAAGATTTGAAAACCTGAAAAATTAGACTTGCAGCGGGCCGCGTAAAGGTTTAGTTTAAGTTTACGCGGGCCGCGAGCCTTTTTATAACTCGTTTCTGACATGAGGATCCAGGCGACCCGCGTAAAGGAGAGCCTGATCCTTCACGCGGGCCGCGTGAAACGCCCAGATGCAGAAAACTTGGACTAACTTGCCTTTTGAGCTAGTGAACGACCATACATGCAATAAGTGAGGCATGGGCACCCCCTACTCGACCCATAGCACTCTAGGCCACCTGCCCATCATCCATACTCACTTGTAGGCTGAGTTGTAAGGATCTTAAAGCCATTCTTGTACTATAAATAGGCCTATGATATGCATAAGTTCATCACACTTCAAAACACATTCTCTTGATCACCTCTGGAGCTTCCAAGCTTTATTCTATCATCCTAAATCGTGCTCAAGCTTCTGTAAGTTGTTTAAAACGTTTGTGGTTTAGTTTTACTTAGTAATATAGCTAAAAATCAAACCGTCGTAACTACGGTTTGACTTCGAGATAAATCCTTAATGGCTCAGTCATATCTCGAATTGAAAGTAGTTATGTGTTGGTATTTATGTGGGCAATAAACCCCTAAAAGGGTTCCTCCTGATCACCACTCTAACTATGTCAAATGTCGAGTCAAACGTGCACTTAAAAAGTCAACAGAAAGCCATTTTGCGATTTTGTACATAATCTGTAATGTATATGCTATGAAACCTGTTTTGATGATCATAAAACATGATAATAAGTATATAAACTCGTCTAAGCATGTTTGATCCGACCGTTTGCTATATTGACCCGGTTCGGAACCGAATGTCGCAAAAGTTTGACTTTTGCTTTGACTTCAGTTCTGACCCGTTTTAGTGCAATGAAGATATGCCTTAGGACTCTCTTAGGACCGGGTCACATGATGGTTTCACCCTCTGTGACCGGTTCGTTGTTTGTCCGAGTCTTTTACGCATTTCCGTTAATTACTTAAAAGTTGACCGTAACGCCCTTTTTAAAATAAAACGAGTATTTCGGACACGTGAAGGGACCATAACATTGCTTACTAAATTCTAAGCATGTCCCTAAAGTTTCACGCCAATCCGAGGTCTAGAATAGGAGTTATGCTAAATAGCGCATTTAAAAGAAACTTTTGTAATAAACGGCGCAATTAGCATAACGCCTACCTAAACCAAGATTTCGTCACCAAAACTTTTAACCACGGTAGTAAAATAATATTTTGGGATTTTTAAATATTTTTAATTAATTTTAACCTGCTCATCACCTGCGGTTATGGCTACGGTTCGGTAAATACCGAATATGCCCTTTTCGGCCAAAACTTGAGTTCTACAAGGTCTTTTGACCCGATTCCAGTTGCTACTGATTCTAAATAATAAATAAGGTATTTTAGACTTATTAAACTGATCGGGAGACTCAGGTTTCCTGTAGGACTCAGAAAACCCTTTTTAAAGTCTTTAAAATGACCGGAAAACACCTACGGGGCGTATAATAAGCAAAAAAACTCGTTACGGGTATTATGGAAGGTATCTGTCACACCCCGACCACGTAGGACAACAAACCGTGGCGGAAACGTCAGGGAGTGTTGCAACAGAAGCTATTGTTTCACAACCATGGATACAAAAGTGTTTCGTTTTATTGATAATATTAAACATTGCATTGTCTTAACATAGAATAAACAAGTTTTACATCGTCTGTCACTATTATTATGTCACTAAGGCCTCGTCCAGATCCTATGTGACGCATGCATCCTAGTAGTCATTCAAGCATCAACACCTGAAACATATGTAAAAACTTAGTCAGCAAAGAAATGCTGGCGAGTACATAGGTTTTATAGGAGTGTCGAATTCATGGCTAGTTTAAGTGTTGCAATACTTTATTAAAAACTTTGTTTTGAAAAGAGTATAATATTGCAACTTAATTAACCAACTCAAATCAAGCGGGTTATAGTTTATAAAACCTCGTAGCCATGATTCTTAACCAAAAAACATTTGCTTTAGAAAACCAACTTGTAAAACATCTTGTAAAAACTCGTTAAAAACTCGTATAGTTTATATCTCTTAGAAAAATATCGTTGTGTGACATCGTTTCAAAATCGTTTACCCAAGTGAACTAAATAACGGCACGATATGTAATATGATGAAAACACTTATATATAAGAAGTACCAACGGCGTATCTACCATGTTTTCACCACATTACCCCCGTCTTGTTATCTAAACACTTAACCAAAAACCAATCGTTTATCGAAATCATTTAACATCGTTTCCAAATCGTTCCCAAATCGTTTACTCGTTCCCAAATCGTTTCCAATCGTTCCCAATTGTTTACTCGTTTCCAAATCGTTTAAATCGTCATCGTTTTAATTGTGAAAACTTATATATGGTCGTCTCGTTAACAACATTCAAACCTTTGTGACTCGTCCATCGTTCAACTCGTTCTCGTATTAACAAACCACCAAAGGGTAAGTTAACAAACATCAGATTCAGTCGCTACCCACAACCCCCACACATAACCATGGGTGTAGTAAAGTAACGGGATTTGTCAGATCCTATGGTACCATAACCTAATACTGGTCGGCTTGATCAATGCTAATGAATGTCATTCGTTATGTAACTACAACCAACAAGTTCGTTCACTTTATCGAAATCGTTCTTAGTTTAGTAAAAATCGTTTTAATCATTTTTGAAACCATCGTTTAAACTTTGAAAACATTTCGTACATATGAATCACCCCAAAACATTTAAAACAGTAAAATAGGGGAACTATGTACTCACATGTAGTGCAAAGTATCCTCGATCAAATAGAACTTCAACAAACTCGAGCAAACCAAAGAAATCAAGTAGCTCCTAGTAATCGAACCACTAGTCAAACAGTAGACGCCTAAATCGGAAGATCGGACAGAATGAGGTCTTGTAAACCAAATGAGTGTTGGAACTCATGTGATATGGTTTAACAAACCTACATCCTAAATCGGAACCTAACCTAAGTGCTTTCGACCCATCGCGACCCATTAAGGTAGCTTACGCTACTTTAGCGCGTTGTGCACGCAAAAGCGCGTTCGAGACGTCTAACTAGTCCTATGACAAGTATTATATGCCCATACATGTTTAATTATGTTACATAATTAGTTACGTGTCAAAAGTTTAGGTTACATATGCTTAATTACCAATTATGTATGAAAAGGGTATTTTGGTAATTTACCAAAGGCATATAACTACCTATCATGCGACTAATTAAACCTAAGTGATCATAAGGTATAACCTCGAAAGGTTATTCCCTATGCTACTATGGTCACTAAACATGTTTGGTCGGATCCTAATGATCGACCAAACGGGTCGTGTTCGAAAGTCTAAGCGGGTGTTTAGTCCGCTTGACTTACGACTCTACACAAGCACTAAACTAACAAGTGATGAGCTAAACATGTCGAAACATGTTTAGTTAAGTTAGAAAACAAGTTTTGATATCAAAACAAACGGTTTTGATATCCTAGAGTAGTTTGGTTACAAAATACGCGATTATGAAGTTCAAACGAACCATCGTGACTATTACCATGTTCAGTAGGTATAGTCACTAGGGACTATTACCATCGTGATTACGCTCACGTTATGAAGTTCAAACGAACTTCGCGTTGAATATAAACTGGTCAAAGCAGAAAGTCAAACACAGTTTGACTTTAACGATAGAAATGAACGAAAAGAACGAAGGAATACTTACAAAAGGTCCCCGCAAGCTCTTGATCCGATTTACTCTCAGGTATGAAGCATAAACTTCAACTTAGAGAGCAAAAACAAGATTCAAGTGTGCTTTAGGAGTGAAATGGGTTTGGGTATTTATAGGAATTCAAGTACCGTTAAGATCGTTCGTCGAAAAATGTGCTTTGATCTAGACCTTACATGTGGGCACATGGTTTTCAAAACCATGGGAATACTTAAAACCATCAAATGGTATTGCAAAAAAAGGATCAAAACCATCCATGTGTGGCACATTGTTTTGAAATACCATGGATGCCTAAAAAAAATGGACCAAGTTCAATGTATCTGCCAGAATTTTCAAAAATGGTCCATGCACTTGTAAAACTTGATTTTTTGGCACTTTTAAACCCCTTTAACCTTATTTCAAGGCTCTAAAATGATATTAAAGTATAGGGAACTTGAAATATGCTCAAAGACATCACGGATGTCGGTTCGTTTGGCCGTACGATTGCGTTATTCGGTTAATTACGACGGAAGTCGTAATGAACGCAAAAACGATCCAAATTAAGCGACGAATGGAATTTTATCATGCCAATCACTAAAATAAAATATTTTAATGATTACATAAATTTTTGGACATCTGGTTCTATTCAGAACGTAAGATATGCGCAAAAATGCAAACTTATGCACTTTTGACGCTTTTAGTCTCTATTGATCAATAAAGTTTATTTTAGCATACCGAACCCTTCAAAGCCTATTTCTAAGCTATGTAAAGGATATTTATGGTATATTTAACTTATGATCAAGTTTCGGAGTGTTCGTTACTATACAAATCGGTATAGTTTCGCAGTTTGACACAAATAGTCCCTGCGATCGAACAAACTTGTTTTCGACACACCAAACCATCCAAAACTTATTTCTAAGTTATGTGGAGGTTATTTAAGATATGTTAAGCCTATTTCACTATTCCAGAGTTTTTGTTGCATTAAACTGGTTATATTTACGCATCAGTGCGCGTATAACCTTCCAGAAAGCGATTTAAAGCTTGAAATTGGAATCGAATCGAATTGTAAAATCACCAAACACAAATACACACAAAATGATACCAAAACACATATAATAACACCAAAGCACATTGTTTTATTAATAATCAACATTGTTTTAAATCGTACAGAGATTACAGAGCATAGTTGTCACAGTCTCCCCTACTTCAGGAAATTTCGTCCCGAAATTTTAACTAGAGGAAGCTTGTGAAAACAATTGCGGATATTTGGTCATCATTTGATCCTTACGTTCCCCAGTAGATTCTGGGCCACGTTTGGACTCCCAACGAACTTTTACCAAATAAATCCGTTTGTTCTTCAACTGCTTGAATGTACGGTCCACTATCTCCACGGGTTTCTCGACAAAGTGCATCGTTTCATCGAATTGGATCTCGTCGAGAGGTATGTGAAGATCAGCGTCAGCTAAACACTTTCGCAGATTGGACACGTGAAAAGTCGGAGGAATATTTCCAAGCTCTGGAGGTAGCTCTAGTCGATAGGCAACCTTCCCAATTCTTTCCACAATCTTAAATGGTCCCACATATCGAGGTGCAAGTTTTCCTTTCTTTCCAAATCTCACGACTCCTTTCCAAGGTGAAACCTTGAGTAGGACACGGTCTCCGACTTGAAATTCCAAGGGCTTGCGTCGCATATTCGCATAACTCTTTTGACGGCTTCGAGCTGTCACAAGATTATCGCGGATTTTCTTCATTTTATCTGTTGTTTCCAGAAAGAGCTCATGTCCAGTAAGCTGAGCTTCACCGGTCTCGTTCCAACAGACAGGTGAACGACATTTTCGACCGTGGAGAGCTTCGAATGGTGCCATATTGATGCTAGCATGATAACTATTGTTGTAAGAGAACTCGATGATTGGCAGATGAGAATCCCAATTACCACCAAAGTCTATCACGCATGCTCTAAGCATATCCTCCAAAGTTTGAATTGTCCTCTCGGATTGTCCATCTGTTTGGGGATGATAAGCAGTGCTTAGATTTAGTTGGGTTCCCATAGCAGATTGCATGGTCTTCCAGAAATGAGATGAAAATCGAGCATCACGATCAGAAATGATATCCAAAGGAACACCATGTCGTGATATAATCTCATCAACATAAATCTTTGCAAGTATATCAGCAGATAGATCCTCGCGAACCGGAAGAAAATGAGCTGACTTCGTTAATCGATCGATAACAACCCAAATAGCATCGTGACCTTTAGATGTACGCGGTAACTTAGTGATGAGATCCATCGCAAGGCTCTCCCACTTCCAAACCGGTATCTCTGGTTGTACAAGCAAACCAGAAGGTCGTTGATGTTCAGCCTTGACTTTAAGACAAGTTAGGCATTTCGCTACATACAAGGCAACATCCTTCTTCATACCAGGCCACCAGAACTTAGTACGAAGATCCTTGTACATCTTATCAGCACCAGGATGGATAGAATATCGAGACTTGTGAGATTCATCCATCACTAGGGCGCGAAGATCATCTTGTTTCGGGACCCACAAACGATCCTTGAAATAAAGCAAACCATCGCCTTTTGCTTCGAGTTTAAGCTCAAGCTGATGTGGCAATTCCATACCCATCAAATTTTGTGAGACACAAGATTTCTGAGCTTGAAGAACACGAGTTTGAAGATCAGATAGTGTTTGAACAGAATGAAGCTTGACTTGCTCTTTTCGACTAAGCGCATCGGCCACGACATTCGCCTTACCAGGATGGTAGCGAATCTCGCAATCGTAATCGTTCAAGAGTTCAACCCAACGTCGTTGCCTCATGATCAGCTCTTTCTGAATAAGAATATGCTCGAGACTTTTGTGGTCTGTGAAAACCACACACTTCGTGCCATAGAGGTAATGTCTCCAGATTTTAGGTGCGAAAACCACAGCTCCTAACTCAAGATCATGATTCGTATAGTTCTTCTCGTGGATGTTCAGCTGTCTAGATGCATATGCAATAACCTTACCTCGTTGCATGAGGACGCAACCAAGGCCTAAGTTGGATGCATCGCAATAGACAACGAAATCATCGTTTCCCTCGGGCAGAGATAGAACAGGAGCATTACATAACTTCCGCTTCAGTGTTTGGAATGCTTCTTCTTGTTTGGGTCCCCACTCAAAAGGCTTATTCTTCTGAGTCAAAGCGGTGAGTGGAACCGCAATCTTTGAGAAGTTTTAAATGAATCGACGATAATAACCAGCAAGACCAAGAAAAGATCGAATCTCTGTAGGCGTCATTGGCGTACTCCAACCCTTAATAGCAACAATCTTGGATGGATCAACATGAATACCCTGCTTGTTGACTATATGGCCCAGAAACTGAACTTCTTTAAGCCAGAATTCACACTTGGAGAATTTAGCGAAAAAGTTGTTCCTTCTTAAGGAGTTCCAACGTTAAGTGAAGGTGTTGCTCGTGATCGGCTCGAGTCTTCGAATAAATGAGAATATCGTCAATGAACACAATAATGAACTTGTCTAAATAAGGTTTACAGACCCTATTCATTAAGTCCATAAAGATAGCTGGAGCATTCGTCAAGCCGAAAGGCATGACTGTAAACTCGTAATGCTCATATCTCGTGCGGAAAGCAGTTTTGGGAATATCTTCTTCGAAAACACGAAGTTGATGATACCCCGAACGCAAATCGATCTTAGAAAAACATGAAGCACCTTGTAGCTAGTCAAAGAGATCATCAATTCGAGGTAGGGGATATCGATTCTTGATGGTAAGCATGTTAAGCTCATGATAATCGATACACATTCGGAAAGACCCATCTTTCTTTTTCACGAGGAGGACTGGAGCTCCCCAAGGTGAAAAGCTCGGACGAATGAATCCTTTATCAGATAACTCTTGAAGCTGTTTCGATAACTCTTGCATCTCTGAAGGGCAAGACGATAAGGTGCTTTCGCAATCGGGTTGGCATTGGGTACAAGGTCGATATGAAACTCAACTTGACGAACCGGAAGTAAACCGGGCAGTTCATCAGGAAACACCTCTGGATAATCCCGAACAATCGGAATATCCTGAATACTCTTACTCTTGTCTTTCTCCTCGATGACATGTGCTAGAAAAGCAACATATCCTTTTCTCAAATAACTCTGGGCCTTCGTACACGACATAAGCTTCAAACCGCCAGATGGCTTCTCGCCACGAACTTCCAAAATACCGCCAGAAGACAAAGGAATACGGACAATCTTATCGAAACAAACCACCTCAGCGTGATGTTTGGTTAACCAATCCATTCCAATGATAATGTCGAAACTCCCAAGTTGCATCGGTGTGAGGTCAATAGGAAAAAGATGGTTATCAAGGTTCAACTGACAATCACGGATAACAGAATCGAGAACAAGAGGTTTTCCAGTAGCAACTTCGACAGACAAGGGTTTCCTCAATTTAGTTCTAGGTATCGCAAGAAAAGGCTCAAAAGATAACGAAACAAAACTTTTATCGGCACCAGAATAAAAAAGAATAGATGCGGGTCGATTGTTAACAAGAAACGTACCATTGACAATAAAGGTACCGTTGAAAACGAGGTTGTCAGCCCTCGCCTTGTTTGCATTCAAGTTGTACGCTCGTCCATGGGCAGGATTCGCGTTTGCATTGACATTTGGATAAACAAGAAAGGTATTGAAAACATCGACAGAACACAAGGTAGGTGATCATTTGTTCGTTACCTCAAACAAACAAACGGCACGCAGTGACTAATCAAAGTAAATGAATCAAAATAATGCATCGCGAAGACATGCTCGCCTATAAGTGAACACTCACCCCAAGAGTTCCCAGGTAAGAGTGACTGGTCCGATTATGTGGATTTGTACGAACACTCTAGCCTTAGACAGAAAACTCAGAGTACAGGCATTCACTCTTCCAGTTTGCACGTGTTCACATTATTTAAACCCAAACTTTGACGAGATTTTGAAAATTCAAATGGCACTAAGCCAAATATGAATCAACTGGAAGGGTTCAAAACCATATAACAGAGGGTTCAAAACCTAGTAATCAATCATCCTAGAACGGATGATTAATTTTCGAAGTAGATTAGGATTTGTGTTCTCGTTGTGGTTACCACCTAAGGATAGGTGACGGTATTGTTTTAAAATCTAAACACAAGTAAACTTGTGTTAGGGGTCCTAAAGTTATAGTCTAGGTCAAAGCATTACTAATAACCTAATTCCCTATAACCATTGGCTCTGATACCAACTTTCTTCTGTCACACCCCGACCACGTAGAACAACAAACCGTGGCGGAAACGTCGGGGAGTGTTGCAACATAAGCTATTGTTTCACAACCATGGATACAAAAGTGTTTCGTTTTTTTGATAATATTAAACATTGCATTGTCTTAACATAGATTAAACAAGTTTTACATCGTCTATCACTATTTTTATGTCACTAAGGCCTCGTCCAGATCCTATGTGACGCATGCATCCTAGTAGTCATTCAAGCATCAACACCTGAAACGTATGTAAAAACTTAGTCAGCAAAGAAATGCTGGCGAGTACATAGGTTTTATAGGAGTGTCGAATTCATGGCTAGTTTAAGTGTTGCAATACTTTATTAAAAACTTTGTTTTGAAAAGAGTATAATATTGCAACTTAATTAACCAACTCAAATCAAGCGGGTTATAGTTTATAAAACCTCGTAGCCATGATTTTTAACCCAAAAACATTTTCTTTAGAAAACCAACTTGTAAAACATCTTGTAAAAACTCGTTAAAAACTCGTATAGTTTATATCTCTTAGAAAAATATCGTTGTGTGACATCGTTTCAAAATCGTTTACCCAAGTGAACTAAATAACGGCACGATATGTAATATGATGAAAACACTTATATATAAGAAGTACCAACGGCGTATCTACCATGTTTTCACAACATTACCCCCGTCTTGTTATCTAAACACTTAACCAAAAACCAATCGTTTATCGAAATCATTTAACATCGTTTCCAAATTGTTCCCAAATCGTTTACTCGTTCCCAAATCGTTTCCAATCGTTCCCAATCGTTTACTCGTTTCCAAATCGTTTAAATCGTCATCGTTTTAATTGTGAAAACTTATATATGGTCGTCTCGTTAACAACATTCAAACCTTTGTGACTCGTCCATCGTTCAACTCGTTCTCGTATTAACAAACCACCAAAGGGTAAGTTAACAAACATCAGATTCAGTCGCTACCCACAACCCCCACACATAACCATGGGTGTAGTAAAGTAACGGGATTTGTCAGATCCTATGGTACCATAACCTAATACTGGTCGGCTTGATCAATGCTAATGAATGTCATTCGTTATGTAACTACAACCAATAAGTTCGTTCACTTTATCGAAATCGTTCTTAGTTTAGTAAAAATCGTTTAATCGTTTTTGAAACCATCGTTTAAACTTTGAAAACATTTCGTACATATGAATCACCCCAAAACATTTAAAACTGTAAAATAGGGGAACTATGTACTCACATGTAGTGCAAAGTATCCTCGATCAAATAGAACTTCAACAAACTCGAGCAAACCAGAGAAATCAAGTAGCTCCTAGTAATCGAACCACTAGTCAAACAGTAGACGCCTAAATCGGAAGATCGGACAGAATGAGGTCTTGTAAACCAAATGAGTGTTGGAACTCATGTGATATGGTTTAACAAAGCCTACATTCTAAATCGGAACCTAACCTAAGTGCTTTCGACCCATCGCGACCCATTAAGGTAGCTTACGCTACTTTAACGCGTCGTGCACGCAAAAGCGCGTTCGAGACGTCTAACTAGTCCTATGACAAGTATTATATGCCCATACATGTTTAATTATGTTACATAATTAGTTACGTGTCAAAAGTTTAGGTTGCATATGCTTAATTACCAATTATGTATGAAAAGGGTATTTTGGTAATTTACCAAAGGCATGTAACTACCTATCATGCGACTAATTAAACCTAAGTGATCATAAGGTATAACCTCGAAAGGTTATTCCCTATGCTACTATGGTCACTAAACATGTTTGGTCGGATCCTAATGATCGACCAAACGGGTCGTGTTCGAAAGTCTAAGCGGGTGTTTAGTCCGCTTGACTTACGACTCTACACAAGCACTAAACTAACAAGTGACGAGCTAAACATGTCGAAACATGTTTAGTTAAGTTAGAAAACAAGTTTTGATAACAAAACAAACGGTTTTGATATCCTAGAGTAGTTTGGTTACAAAATACGCGAGAAAACGTATTTTGGCCGAAACTACGACTCGTCACTGAGCCTAGATAACGTGGTAATCAGTAGGTATAGTCACTAGCGACTATAACCATCGTGATTACGCTCACGTTATGAAGTTCAAACGAACTTCGCGTTGACCATAAACTGGTCAAAGCAGAAAGTCAAACACAGTTTGACTTTAACGATAGAAATGAACGAAAAGAACGAAAGGTCCCCGCAAGCTCTTGATACGATTTACTCTCAGGTATGAAGCATAAACTTCAACTTAGAGAGCAAAAACAAGATTCAAGTGTGCTTTAGGAGTGAAATGGGTTTGGGTATTTATAGGAATTCAAGTACCGTTAAGATCGTTCGTCGAAAAATGTGCTTTGATCTAGACCTTACATGTGGGCACATGGTTTTCAAAACCATGGGAATACTTAAAACCATCAAATGGTATTGCAAAACAAGGATCAAAACCATCCATGTGTGGCACATTGTTTTGAAATACCATGGATGCCTAAAAAAAATGGACCAAGTTCAATGTATCTGCCAGAATTTTCAAAAATGGTCCATGCACTTGTAAAACTTGATTTTTTGGCACTTTTAAACCCCTTTAACCTCATTTCAAGGCTCTAAAATGATATTAAAGTATAGGGAACTTGAAATATGCTCAAAGACATCACGGATGTCGGTTCGTTTGGCCGTACGGTTGCGTTATTCGGTTAATTACGACGGAAGTCGTAATGAACGCAAAAACGATCCAAATTAAGCGACGAATGGAATTTTATCATGCCAATCACTAAAATAAAATATTTTAATGATTACATAAATTTTTGGACGTCTGGTTCTATTCAGAACGTAATATATGCGCAAAAATGCAAACTTATGCACTTTTGACGCTTTTAGTCTCTATTGATCAATAAAGTTTATTTTAGCATACCGAACCCTTCAAAGCCTATTTCTAAGCTATGTAAAGGATATTTATGGTATATTTAACTTATGATCAAGTTTCGGAGTGTTCGTTACTTTACAAATCGGTATAGTTTCGCAGTTTGACACAAATAGTCCCTGCGATCGAACAAACTTGTTTTCGACACACCAAACCATCCAAAACTTATTTCTAAGTTACGTGGAGGTTATTTAAGATATGTTAAGCCTATTTCACTATTCCAGAGTTTTTGTTGCATTAAACTGGTTATATTTACGTATCAGTGCGCGTATAACCTTCCAGAAAGCGATTTAAAGCTTGAAATTGGAATCGAATCGAATTGTAAAATCACCAAACACAAATACACACAAAATAATACCAAAACACATATAATAACACCAAAGCACATTGTTTCATTAATAATCAACATTGTTTTAAATCGTACAGAGATTACAGAGCATAGTTGTCACAGTCTCCCCTACTTCAGGAAATTTCGTCCCGAAATTTTAACTAGAGGAAGCTTGTGAAAACAATTGCGGATATTTGGTCATCATTTGATCCTTACATTCCCCAGTAGATTCTGGGCCACGTTTGGACTCCCAACGAAATTTTACCAAATAAATCCGTTTGTTCTTCAACTGCTTGAATGTACGGTCCACTATCTCCACGGGTTTCTCGACAAAGTGCATTGTTTCATCGAATTGGATCTCGTCGAGAGGTATGTGAAGATCAGCGTCAGCTAAACACTTTCGCAGATTGGACACGTGAAAAGTCGGATGAATATTTCCAAGCTCTGGAGGTAGCTCTAGTCGTTAGGCAACCTTCCCAATTCTTTCCACAATCTTAAATGGTCCCACATATCGAGGTGCAAGTTTTCCTTTCTTTCCAAATCTCACGACTCCTTTCCAAGGTGAAACCTTGAGTAGGACACGGTCTCCGACTTGAAATTCCAAGGGCTTGCGTCGCATATCCGCATAACTCTTTTGACGGCTTCGAGCTGTCACAAGATTATCGCGGATTTTCTTGATTTTATCTGTTGTTTCCAGAACGAGCTCATGTCCAGTAAGCTGAGCTTCACCGGTCTCGTTCCAACAGACAGGTGAACGACATTTTCGACCGTGGAGAGCTTCGAATGGTGCCATATTGATGCTAGCATGATAACTATTGTTGTAAGAGAACTCGATCATTGGCAGATGAGAATCCCAATTACCACCAAAGTCTATCACGCATGCTCTAAGCATATCCTCCAAAGTTTGAATTGTCCTCTCGGAATGTCCATCTGTTTGGGGATGATAAGCAGTGCTTAGATTTAGTTGGCTTCCCATAGAAGATTGCATGGTCTTCCAGAAATGAGATGAAAATCGAGCATCACGATCAGAAATGATATCCAAAGGAACACCATGTCGTGATATAATCTCATCAACATAAATCTTTGCAAGTTTATCAGCAGATAGATCCTCGCGAATCGGAAGAAAATGAGCTGACTTCGTTAATCGATCGATAACAACCCAAATAGCATCGTGTCCTTTAGATGTACGCGGTAACTTAGTGATGAGATCCATCGCAAGGCTCTCCCACTTCCAAACCGGTATCTCTGGTTGTACAAGCAAACCAGAAGGTCGTTGATGTTCAGCCTTGACTTTAAGACAAGTTAGGCATTTCGCTACATACAAGGCAACATCTTTCTTCATACCAGGCCACCAGAACTTAGTACGAAGATCCTTGTACATCTTATCAGCACCAGGATGGATAGAATATCGAGACTTGTGAGATTCATCCATCACTAGGGCGCGAAGATCATCTTGTTTCGGGACCCACAAACGATCCTTGAAATAAAGCAAACCATCGCCTTTTGCTTCGAGTTTAAGCTCAAGCTGATGTGGCAATTCCATACGCATCAAATTTTGTGACACACAAGATTTCTGAGCTTGAAGAACACGAGTTTGAAGATCAGATAGTGTTTGAACAGAATGAAGCTTGACTTGCTCTTTTCGACTAAGCGCATCGGCCACGACATTCGCCTTACCAGGATGGTAGCGAATCTCGCAATCGTAATCGTTCAAGAGTTCAACCCAATGTCGTTGCCTCATGTTCAGCTCTTTCTGATTAAGAATATGCTGGAGACTTTTGTGGTCTGTGAAAACCACACACTTCGTGCCATAGAGGTAATGTCTCCAGATTTTAAGTGCGAAAACCACAGCTCCTAACTCAAGATCATGAGTCGTATAGTTCTTCTCGTGGATGTTCAGCTGTCTAGATGCATATGCAATAACCTTACCTCGTTGCATGAGGACGCAACCAAGGCCTAAGTTGGATGCATCGCAATAGACAACGAAATCTTCGTTTCCCTCGGGCAGAGATAGAACAGGAGCATTACATAACTTCCGCTTCAGTCTTTGGAATGCTTCTTCTTGTTTGGGTCCCCACTCAAAAGGCTTATTCTTCTGAGTCAAAGCGGTGAGTGGAACTGCAATCTTTGAGAAGTTTGAAATGAATCGACGATAATAACCAGCAAGACCAAGAAAAGATCGAATCTCTGTAGGCGTCATTGGCGTACTCCAACCCTTAATAGCAACAATCTTGGATGGATCCACATGAATACCCTGCTTGTTGACTATATGGCCCAGAAACTGAACTTCTTTAAGCCAGAATTCACACTTGGAGAATTTAGCGAAAAAGTTGTTCCTTCTTAAGGAGTTCCAATGTTAAGCGAAGGTGTTGCTCGTGATCGGCTCGAGTCTTCGAATAAATGAGAATATCGTTAATGAACACAATAATGAACTTGTCTAAATAAGGTTTACAGACCCTATTCATTAAGTCCATAAAGATAGCTGGAGCATTCGTCAAGCCGAAAGGCATGACTGTAAACTCGTAATGCCCATATCTCGTGCGGAATGCAGTTTTGGGAATATCTTCTTCGAAAACACGAAGTTGATGATACCCCGAACGCAAATCGATCTTAGAAAAACATGAAGCACCTTGTAGCTGGTCAAAGAGATCATCAATTCGAGGTAGGGGATATCGATTCTTGATGGTAAGCTTGTTAAGCTCACGATAATCGATACACATTCGGAAAGACCCATCTTTCTTTTTCACGAGGAGGACTGGAGCTACCCAAGGTGAAAAGCTCGGACGAATGAATCCTTTATCAGATAACTCTTGAAGCTGTTTCGATAACTCTTGCATCTCTAAATGTTGGTGCATAATGTCTAAAGCCTGCGTCTTTGTAAAGTTAGATTAACGTATATGGTCTGGATAGGTTATTTTGTAATAGTTCAGGGGTTGAAATTGTAATTATTTGAAAGTTTGTATGCTGGACCGCTTTTGTGACACTTGTCCACAAAAGCGAGCCAAGCTGGATCGCTTATGTGGACATGTCACATAAGCGGTTCCAGTCTCCTATATATACCCCTGTGTAGTTTTCATTTGTAACGGTTGTCTTGAATTGTATGTCGAAGTGCTGACTCTCTGTCAATCGTTGCTGAATGAAGTAAAAGTATTAAAAGTGAAGATATTTCTGTTTTCTACTCATTTCTGTACCATACACCTTAGTATCATGCTTAAACGTGTTTCCGCCACGTTTTTAGCAGGCTCTAGCTTAGATTGACTCCTCAGTGAGATCATACTCGATCCTACAATTGGTATCAGAGCCAGTTGTAAGCTAGTTGCCAGATACGAGGTTGTTTTCTAAGACATTTGCAGAACTGGACTGATTGGACGGTGAAAATGACCTGAATTTTGGACAGTAGGTACAAAACACAGTAATTGTAAACCCTTGAAAGTTTCGGACAAAAATTCGGATTAAAAGTTGGTCAAAAACACTCGTAAAGTTTGGACCGCTCTGACGTCAGCCTTGAACAGCTTTTCTGAACCGCTCATTCATACAAGTTTCCTTGTATCGCTTTTCTGGACCGCTTATTCATACACTGTGGATCGCTCAAAATGGCTTTTTTGGGTGTTGGATCGCTTTTCTGAACCGCTTTTCTGGACCGCTTATTCATACAGGTTTTCTTGGATCGCTCTTTGGAACCGTTTTTCTGGATCGCTTATTCATACAAAGTTCTTGGATCGCTTTTCTGGATCGCTTTTTGATCAATCTTGGATCGCTTTTCAAGCAATCTTGGATCGCTTATTGGGTTATTCTGAATCGCTTTTAGTGCAAAGTCTGGATCGCTCTTAGTGCAATCTCTGAATCGCTTTTAGTGCAAAGTTTCTGGATCGCTTATTGTGTCTGTGTTTGAAAATTTTTCCGAAAAATCAGAAAATGGATAGTCAAGACTTCTACAACATGTTCTCAGGTGTAAGTGCTACTCAAGGCCAAACCAACATTTTGCAGAATGTGAATCTTGAAAATGAGTTGGGCACGATGCAGAAACCTCCAAAATTAATGAGTTTAGACGAATACTCGGGATGGTCAGTTAGATTTAAGAACTGGGTGCAAGCCAATCATTTGGAGAGTTGGATCAAGATTGAAAGAGAATATGTAGCTCCAGAAGACGGGGTGGGGGGTAAGAAATCAATTGCAAGCTTAACAGATATAGAGCAGGTAGAATTTAAGGCTGAGAAGAAAATGATTAGCATCCTGCAGCAAGCTATAAAAGAAGATATCCTAGTGCTTTTACAGCATAAAGATACCTCTGCATCGATATGGTTTTCACTGGAGAAAAAGTTCAATGGTAGTGGGTCGATGATGAAGAGCAAAACAGCGTTGCTAAAAACGGAGTTTGATATATTTACTGGGATAAAAGGTGAATCAACGAAACAGCTGATTGAACGATATTGTCATTTAGTGTTGGAGATGAGACGTTTGAAGATTGTAAAAACAAACGAAGAATGGATTGATAAGCTTTGCGATGCTCTTCCGTACGATGAGTGGGGTACATACTTAATGATGCTGAAGAATAGTACTGATTTTATCAATTACAGCTTGAGTGATTTTATTGAAAAGATAGAGGCGCATGAACTAGAGTTAGTGAAGATTAAGAAAATGAATTCGACAAACATAACTCAAGATGTCTCATTGTACTTCAAGAGCAGTCCTGCAATGACAAACGCTCAAAGTCCAAAAATTCATACGGGTTTTAGTGCAGATAGTAGTTCTCCTGTTACTCCGAACGCATATCAGACAAATCAAACTACAAAATTTGCAAGTTATGAGCCGAACGCAAAATCTTCAGATTATTCTCCTCAAAGTTCAAGTGGATCGAATCAACAAACAGTTGTGACTGGGGTGCATTGTAATATAGCAATCAACATCAAAAATGGTAATGAGATTACCGAAACTGCAGCGAAACAACATATTGCTTTACTGGGATCGGTTTTGGAGGCATATGAAGGGTTGGTTGCGGGCAAGATCGGAAATCCTGACATGACCAAAGAGGATTACGATCAAATAGACCCAGAGGAGCTGGAATTGATCGATATCAAGTGGGGAATGGCAAGTTTGGTACGGAGAGCTCAGCGTTTTATGGAGATCACGGGAAGGAATAGTTTGTCAGGACCGGATCAGAAGCTGGGGTTTGACAAAAGCAAAGTCACCTGCTTCAAATGTAAAGAAAAAGGTCATTTTAAGAGGGAATGTCCTAATCGTGAAGTCAAGAATCATCAGAATCCATTCACCAACGATTACTACAAGCAAGCTATATATCATCGTCCAAACCAACAGCCTGCAGTTCAAAGACCTCAGATCGAAAACAAACCTGAGAAAGCGTTGATAGTAAATCAAGATGATGAAGAAGTTGCATCCGGATTTAGTTGGGATAAGTTCATTCCTGGAAAAGATGATCAAGCGATGATGGCTAAAGTGACAGAGATTACCGAGTCAGATGCTGAGCCGAAAGTAGTAGTTTCTGAAGATATTGATGGAAAAGCTGCTGATGTTGCTTATTCTGATTCTGAGGTGGTTGAAGAAAAAGTTACTGAGAATGTTGAGTCTGTTCCTGAGATTGGGAGTAAAGTAGCTGTTGAAAGCATTGATCAAGAAATTCCGGAAGTTGTTACAGAGAATTCAGTAAAAGATTCTGCTAAAGCTGAAGAAGTTATATCTGATGTTCTTAGTTTCGGATCTCGAAGAGAGGAATTTGTTTACACTATGAAATCTGTTTTATCTCCTAACGTGTTTGATAGTTTTGCAGATTTCTTCGAAGATCCAAGAACTGGTACGTGTCCAAGATTCGAAGCAAAGAAAGATGAAGTTGTGGAGATAATCGACGTGTCAAAAGAGATGACGAAGGAAGATCTGAAGGAGATAGCCGATAAAGCGCTTATGAGCAAACTGAAAGAGGTAGACTCAGTTGTTCCAGAGTCAGTTGACAAAGAGTCTGGTTTAGAGGAAACTGAAGCTGTTGAAATCAGCAAGGTCAAAGTGTCTGAGTCAGAGTCAATTCCAGTCGGTAACATGGCTTGTGATAATAAGGCTTTAGGTGAAAAAGTTCCGATTCTTGATACACCGTGTCAACGTTGTTCACAAACGTGCACAGAGTGTCTTGTAAAAGACACTATGTATCAAGACTTGAAACAACATGCTGATATGATGAAATTTGATTTAGAACAATTAAAAGAAGCCTACGACACTTTATCTAGGTCGATTAAAATCATACAAAAAGAAAGTTTTGAAAATGACAAAGCAACAAAGCTGGCTCAATCAACGTTATTCGATAAACAGAAAGAAGTAAACATTCATTTGGATACAATCGCATCTTTGCGAAAACAGCTTGAGTTGACGAAAATAGAAAACGATAGAATTGATAAGAAACTGATGAGTTATGTGGCATCATCTTATGTCTTAGAGCAAATTGTACCACAACAGCCACATGTTAAACCCGCCTTTAACAGCGTTCCACCCCCAATGTGGAATCATTACACACAGAAATATCCAGATGGGGTGGAAGTTGCTTTAAATATAAAACTGAAAACGATTGAGAATGATTTACCTGATAACATAGATATCACTTTTAGTGCGTCTGACATTGATAACTCATCTCAGGTTGTCAAAAATGTTATTGATCAAGTTTTGGACGATGTTAGTGAAAAATCTGAACAGGCAAAATCAGTGGAGTCCGGGAGTGAGTCTGAGGAAGACGGAAACTTTTTAGACCGTTATTTGATGAAATCGGATAAAAGTACGGATGATGATTCGATTATGGTTGCCTATACTATGATTGGATCGGACAAGCTTTATTCCAACACAGAGTTTCCAATTCAGAGTGTTAAGTTTGAGTCTATTCAGAAAGTGTTTAGAATGGTCGAGTTGAGCGTAAATGAGTTAAAGAAAAGTGATTTCTTGGCAAAACTGAACAAGTCAGTTGAATCATCATGCTCTGCTAGTCCAGAAAAAATAGAAGGGGTGGGTAAAGGCAAAAACAGAAATAACAAATTAAAGAACAAAGGTATTGGATTCGAGAAAAGGATGAATAAACAGGTGGTAAAGCTGAAAGAGAGAATTGATGATGTTTTTGTTTGTGGTCCGAGTACTGAGATCGAAAAGGATTATATTTTTAGTCAAAAGGCCGTGGAAGACTTCAATGCAGCGCAAAAGCTAAAAGCAGAAACTGTGAGTAGCACATTTGTCGAATATGATAAACGTGTATGCTATCGCTGCAATGAAGTCGGCCACATGGCAAAACAGTGTAAAAAGGTGTTTGAGAAACCTGATGTGATAAAACCTGTTGTTAAAAAGATTGTTGAGAAACCAAAAGTTGAAAAACCTAAGTTTGAGAACAACAAGTTCACAAAACAAAATTTTCAAAAACCTCGACCAAAATCACCGGTCGTTGCAAAAGACAAGCAAGTTTTTGTGTCACCAATCAGAATTCTGAAACGTGGAGAAAGATTGAAGTCGGAGGACATGCCAAAATCGACTTTTGAAATTGGCGAATCCTCTAAGTCTCCTAAGACTTCGACATTTTACTTTAGAGAGAAAACTGGTGATAAACAAACATGGATCGCAAAAACTAAATCATCAAATGAGATTAAAAAGATGGAAAAAGAATTGGAATTTGAGACAAAAGGTGTGAAAGATGATGTGAGTAAATATGAATTTGAACTCGGTAAACGCAT
Organism: Helianthus annuus; assembly: GCF_002127325.2. Lineage (NCBI taxonomy): Eukaryota > Viridiplantae > Streptophyta > Magnoliopsida > Asterales > Asteraceae > Helianthus > Helianthus annuus. The sequence continues at coordinate 126,568,206 of NC_035444.2, read as the reverse complement.
GTCAGAATTTCCGAAGCTCCAAAACAACACGAAACAAGATAAAAAGGAGTTTGAATCAAAAGTCACATTTAGTTTTCCGATAACAACAAAACAGTGTGATGTGATTTTTGGTACTGTGTCTGAGGTTAAAAGATCATGGGCTTCTTTGTTTATCTGATGTGTTTGTGAATTGATTGCAGGAGTTGCCCAAGTCCGTGCTTTCTCGATGGATTATGGATAGTGGAGCTTCGCGGCATATGACAGGATCATTGGCTTTGCTATATGATGTGAAAGCAATCAATGGAAGCTATGTGGGCTTTGCAGGCAATCAAGGTGGTAGAATAGTTGGTCAAGGAATGCTCACCAATGGCATTATTTCGTTTGATAAAGTCAATTATATAGTTGAGCTGACTAACAACTTGTTGAGTATATCGCAAATCTGTGATAAAGATTTTAGTGTTCACTTTACTAAAACTGAATGTTTGGTCTTAAAACCGGGGTTTAAAGTCCCTGACGAGTTGGTTTTGTTGCGCGCACCTAGGGTCAATGATCTTTATATCTTAGACATGAGCGCTGCAACACCAACAACTCCTCAAAAACAGTGTTTTGTGACAAAAGCTAAAGCTACAGAAAAAGAGTCAGTTATGTGGCACAGAAAGATGGGTCATATACATATTCGTAAAATGAACTTTCTTGTGCATAACGATTTGGTTGAAGGAGTTAATGTTAAAAACTTTCATTTACCTGACGATTGTGTTGCTTGTAAGAAAGGAAAACAGGTACGAAAATCTCATCCGATAAAGATGCTCAACTCCATCCGGTTACCTCTCGAGAGATTGCATATGGATCTCTTTGGGCCGGTCAACGTAAAAAGCATCAGTGGAGATTCTTACTGTCTGGTGGTTACGGATGATTACACAAGGTTTTCATGGGTAATTTGCTTGGAGAAGAAGGATGAGACGTTCGAGGCGTTAATGGTTTTGTTCAAGAAGATGGAGAAAGTGTACAAGTTGCCGATCAGAAGAATTAGAAGTGATAACGGAACTGAGTTCAAAAACAACAAAATGTACGAGTTCTGCAATGAAAAAGGGATTCTTCACGAGTTTAGTGCGCCATATACTCCACAACAGAACGGCGTGGCTGAAAGAAAGAATAGAACCCTGATCGAGACTGCACGTACGATGTTGGCTGACTCAAAGCTTCCAATCTTTTTCTGGAGTGAAGCAGTATCCGCAGCTTGCTATACGTTGAATAGAGTGTTGACAGTGAAGAAGTACAAAAAGACATGTTTCGAGTTGTTGCATCGCTATAAGCCAAATCTTGAGTTCTTGGAACCTTTTTGCTCTCCGTGTACGTTCATCGATGTTGATGGAAAATTCGGAGCGAAAGCGAACGAAGGATTTTTCGTAGGATACGCCAGCCCGTTAAAGAGGGTATTTGTACCATGTCTGGGGAAGGTAATTCAGGTTCTTCATGTGGATTGTCAAAAGCATACACCGTCACAACAACTTCCCGGACAAAGATTCCTTTTTGACTATGATAAACTCTGGGAATCGTTTCATCTACCGTCCGAGCCGAGTGAGGAGGAAATTGCTCTCATGTACCTGTATCAACAGAGTCAGTCACAAGAGCCAGAGTCTAGCCCGCTAGAAGTTCTTACGCCTACTGTGGGTACTCACGATGATGAAGCAGGACCGAGTGGAACCGTTCACATCCCGCCAGAGGAACCAGAGGAACCAGCTCCGTCATTTGATGTTTCTGACGACTCAGAGGAGGAACCCGCTCCTACCTATGACGAGGAACCAAATGAGACTGCAGAGGAGACTGTTGATCAAATCGTTGATCCTGATATTTCAAATCTGGAATCGGAAGTTGTGGTGCTAGATACTGTGATGCCGAGGACACTGTCTTACCATCCATCAGAACAGATTATTGGCGACTTACAAAGCGGTGTTAAGACGAGACACCAGATTGATCGTGCATTTACTTGTTTTTACTCTGATATAGCTGATATGCAAAAAGAAGTTTCTTATAAATGTTTTATTTCGCAGATCGAGCCCAGGACTTACAAAGAAGCATTGACCGAAGACAGCTGGGTGAATGCTATGCAGGAAGAACTGCTACAATTTGAAAAATTGGGCGTCTGGAGATTAGTAGATCTGCCGAAGAACCAAGAGCTGATAAAAACAAAGTGGGTATTCAAGTGTAAACGTGATGATCGTGGCGTAGTGGTGAGAAACAAAGCACGGTTAGTGGTTCAGGGTTTCAGCCAACAGGAAGGGATAGACTATGAAGAGGTTTATGCGCCAGTTGCGAGAATCGAAGCAATCCGCATCTTTCTAGCCTTTGCTTCATGGAAAGGTTTCAAAGTTTATCAACTCGACGTCAAATCGGCATTTCTGTATGGAAAGATTCGTGAAGAAGTTTATGTGGGGCAACCACCGGGGTTTGCAGATCCACAAAACAAAGACAAGGTGTATCTGCTGGATAAAGCACTATATGGTCTTCACCAGGCCCCGAGAGCCTGGTATGAGACACTATCCACCTACTTGCTGGACAACGGGTTCACAAGAGGAACAGTAGATAGCACCTTGTTCACAAAAGAAGTAGCTGGCCACTTGCTGATTGTGCAGATCTATGTCGACGACATTATTTTTGGTTCAACAAATGACAAGCTATGCAAAGAGTTTGAAGTTGTGATGAAGAAGAAATTTGAGATGAGTTCGATGGGGGAGATGAAATTCTTCCTTGGGTTACAAGTTGAAAAACTACCCGACGGAATTTTCATTCATCAATCGAAATATGTCAAGGACGTGCTGGAAAAGTTTGACATGACAGATTGCAGTCCTGCGTCAACCCCCCTGGCACAGAATCACGGTATATGTCCGGATGAGCAAGGTGTAAAGCTGGATGAAACATTATACAGATCAATCATCGGCTCTTTGATGTATCTTACAGCTTCTAGGCCCGACATCATGTATCCGACATGTTTGTATGCACGATACCAGTCGAACCCGAAACAATCACACTTGACAATCGTCAAGAGAATTCTACGGTATTTGAAAGGTTGCCCAAGCATCGGCTTGTGGTACCCTCGCTCGGGTGATTTTACATTGTCTGGTTTTGCTGATTCAGATTTCGGTAGTTGTAAACAGAACGCCAAGTCCACCACTGCTGGGTGCCAGTTCTTCGGAACTCGGCTTGTTACCTGGCAGTGCAAGAAGCAAACCGCAGTCGCGCTTTCTACTTGCGAGGCAGAGTATGTCTCAGCCTCAAGCTGTTGTTCTCAGATTCTCTGGATTCAACAGCAAATGCGCGATTTCGGCCTGCAATTCTTGGATACTCCAATATTTGTGGACAATGAAGCGGCTATCAATGTCACGAAAAATCCGGTTCACCACTCAAAAACGAAACACATAGAAATCCGACACCATTTTATTAGAGACTGTTATGAAAAGAAACTAATTCGGATTGAACATGTGAGCACCGATGATCAGAAGGCTGATTTTTACACAAAACCTTTTGATAAAAAGAGATTTTATTATCTTTTAAAGATTAATGGGTTAAAAAATCTGCAATCTGGGAGGGTAATAGAGTGTGAAGCCGAGCTGGGCGGCGATCTGACTTGAACTGTATCATGTTGTCAATTTTTGTACAGTTGTATTTCCTGCTTTTCTTTTTAAAACAAAAACACAAAAATATGTTTTAGTTTTAGGGGGAGATATTCGCAGAAAAATACAAAAACATGATAAAATCATAAAAATCCAAAAACATTAAAAAATGAAAAAGAGTTGTGTTGTATAGGGAAATGATAGTACATCAGCTAGACAGGCACAGTACGCTAAAGATATATGATGAAAAATGCAATTAAGCAATCTCGCTAAAGATGTGCCGGTAGGTTCTTACAAAATTAGTAGATCAGTTTGGGATATAAACTAAATTTAACTTGCGTTTTCGTGGGGAACACCTCCAGGATATATAGGTAACCCCTGAAATCCTGTTTGAAAGGTCCCGTATTCTGAGATACTAGGTCTTTATACTCGGTGATATCTGGGGTATTATCCCGGGACTTCTGCTGTATGGAAATACTGACCTAGTCCCCGGATAATACTTTATGCAAAAAGCTTTGAAACATAAGCTTCACCCTCAGCATGCTGATGAAACAATAAAATTGATAGTCGCTGCTGTTGAAATGCAAAAGATCCTCTAAAGGGGACCCACCGAAAAGTCGAGCCGTCATCTCTCTGCTGAACGGAAGTTCTGACCTGAGCTCTCACGGTTTCGCATTTACCTCTAACAGATATCAGTTGTGGTATATTCACCTGTAAGACTGAATACTGGGATCCGGATACGGGAGTATATACTGAGGTGGGAACACACGTTGACGTTTAAGTCTCTAAAACACTATTAACGTATCCCGAACAGTTTGAAAATTCTGTGAGAATTTAAAATGGACCAATATACCGACAATTAACGCGAATTGTTTAAATGTTTAAAATGAAATAAGCTTAACGGTGCTTGTGTTCTGTCAGAAGCTGATATGATCCCTTAACATGCTCGAAAAAATAGTGTGTGTATATATTTTTGTTTGTACAGCTTTAAACCCAAAAAGATTTTCTTTTCTAGTTTAGTTTCGACAACTGATACTGGGGATTGGAAGATCAAAGCCTGTGTGCTGAACATGTCGGTATTTGATGAGGTTTGGGTAAGCTGTGATTGCAACAAGATCTGGTATGATGTTTGTGAGAAAGTTTGTGAAAAAGTGTTTGAAAAGTTAAAAGTTCATTAATTTGAACTACTTGTTGAAACAAACCGAAAAAGTACTTCATAAATCTGATTATCCAAGGTCATTAATTTGGACTTGGACGATCAATGAGTTGTTCCAAGGTCATTAACTTGGACTTGGTCAACTGGGTGCCAGCATGTGAAAACGAACAAGTTGAAAAATGATTAAAAATCGCATTTTTTAAAAATGAAGAGTGGGTCGCTTTTATGACATCTATGGACCGCTCTTATGGAAAGTTATAATGTGAACCGCTCTTAGGGTATGACATATAAGCGGTTCAAGCTCTCATGTATATATAACAGGGACCGCTTATTCTGTTATTACCTTAAACCGCTTATACGAAAATTGTCTCTGGGGCGATTCCACTTGTTTCTTCGTTTTCATCAAGATTTTAGCTGATTTGAGCCCTGATTTCGTGTACCTTTGATAGATTATCATCTTTTACATCATGGGCAAGGTATGTTTCCTTTCAATTTCAATCCTAAAGCTGTGAATAGTAGCTGTCGGCATGTTTATATGATCAATTCGTGTTTTCGTGTTTTTAAACATCATATATGTGTAAATTGATAGAGGGTTTGTAATATTCTGATGATAATGAACATACTAATATGTGTTGATTGTTTCAATTTGATTGTTTGATGTGATGTCGATAGTTTGTTAGGTTAGAATGTAGATCTAGGGTGTTTTAGATAGATTTGTAAAGGTTAGAAGATATCCTTAGGATCAGAATTGTATGTAGAATCTGATTAAGGAATCAATTTTAGGGTTTAGAAGTGTTTTACATGTTTTTGTGTTTAGGGTCGCTTATACAGACAGCTTATTGAGAATCGCTCTTGTGTCCTTTCTTGAATCGCTCATAAGTCACATTCTAGGATCGCCCATAAGTCTAATCTGTGAACCGCTCATAGTTCATATTTAGTATCACCTTTGTGAACATTTGTGGACCGCCCTTATGTACTTGGTGTGGACCGCTTATATGTGCCATAAGTGAACCGCTTATGTGTAACCTGTTAGGACCGCCCATGTGTACAACTCATGAATCGCTTTTTAGTCGTTCTTGTGAATCGCCTTTAGGGTTATAAAGATCATGAACCGCTTTTATGGTTGAAATGAGTTTGTATCGCTTATATGGGATCGCTTTTTTGGTCAGTTTCATAAGTCCAAAATTTTCTAAGTATTGATTTCTGTTGTATATGTGCAGGCTTCTACAAACGTGTTGTTTGATCCAGTCCATAACAGTTGTGTGGATTTGGATGTGAAGAAATGTCCACTACTTTCTGAAGTTAGCAGTATTCTGAGCTATATGGATCGCATTCCCGTAAAGAAAGCCATGACAGAACAGAGACCATTGTATCGATCACATATCAGCAGATTCTGGAACAGTGCACAATATGATGATGTCAACAAGGTGATTTCAGCGGAAGTGGAAGTAAATGGAAAAATAGAGACTATTCTGGTGACCGAAGCATTGGTTAGAGAAGTTATGAATTTTCCTGATGAAGCCAATTATCCGACAAGATTTCCAGAGAAGATGGTGAAAGGGTGTACGCTGAGATTGGGTTATAGAAGCACGCTAAATACTGGAAATTATTTGAAGTCTAAATTCTAGAAGTCGTTCAAGTTTCTGATACATTGTATTCTGATTTCCCTGAGTCACACAAAGGGAAGTTATGATCAAATGAGGGATTATCAGATGAATATGTTAACTGCTTTGGTGTTAAACAAGAAATATAACTTCTCACACATCGTGTTTCATTACATGGTGGAAAATATAACTTCAAAAGCTAGAGTTTGGAGGTATCCACGCTTTGTTCAAATGATGATAGATCGTGCTTATCCTGGTATTGACAGAGACATTAAAGATGATCTTCTTGTTCAGTCACATATGTCTAACTTCTCATTGAAGAACTTGATCAAGTACCATCCGCATCATCCAGAACCGGAGTTGGTGGTTGAAAACTGCGGATTAATTAAAGATGCAAGTTATGTTGATCCTGATCTAGTAAATCATCAAGACTGGAGAAATGAAAAGGAAAAGAAAGAAGCAATGTACGCTGTTGAATTGCAGATAATTCAGGGTTTTAAACCAGTCAAGAATGAATGGTTTGTGAAAGAGTCGGGACGAAGACGTAGACTTGCGACTCCTGTAGTTAAGGGTGAAGGTTCGTCGTCAAAGTCAAAGAAGAAAGGAAAGAAACAGGCTCAGACAATGTTGATAGATGAATCTGACAAAGATGTTGCTGCAAACATTGAAAAAGAACAAGAAATGGTTCAGAATATAGAAATCAACGTAGATACGTTCACATCTAACCCTGATTTTGTTGATGATGTTGTGCATACAGTTACGTCAGAGATTCAGAAAAAGAAGGTGGTAGAAGATATTGAAGGTGACGATGTAGACAAAGACACGACTAGTTCATCTAGTATGTCTGATTTTGAGATGATCGATACAAGAGAAAGTGAAAAACGAATGAGAGAGGAGTTGGAGAAAGAAAAGTTGTTAAGGAAGAGAAAGAGAGCAGAAAAGGAGGATGAACCGTATATGCCTTCTCCGGAACATGTTTCAGCTTCCAAGTCTACTTCAAGAATTAAAAGAAAAGCTGTTGGTCGAAAGAAGAGTGTGTCAAAGATTAGAGTTTCAAAAGGTCCTCAAAAGATCTTGCATTCACCTCCTCGTCAACCTACACCTCCACAACAACCTACACCTCCACAATCTCCAATCCATCAATCACCACCTAGACAACCAACACCACAACAATCACCAAAACAACCTACTCCTCCATCACATTCAACACCACCCAGACAACCTACTCCACAACGACAACCATCTCCTTTGTTTCCACCATCACCACCTCCACATCAACAATATTTCTCTTCACAAAATCTTTTTGGTACACCTCCTTTTGCTCAAACACAACATGGTTCTTCAAGTAGAGGTCTTGAAATAACACATGATAATCTGCTGGATGTTGATTTTGATTTTGCAAACAATTCTCAAGTATTAAAGTTGGAAAAGAGAATTGATGAGATGATAGCAGAAAACAAAAGATTGGAAGATGAATGTGAAAGAATTTCTGAAAGAGAAAAGTTTCTTGCTGGAAAGGTGCAGAGATTAGAAGGTGAAATTAAAGTGATGGAGTTGAAGATTGAAGTTGATCAGACATAAATTGATGTTTTGAAAGTTCGAGTGTCTGAGTTAGAAGAGGAGAAGAGTCGTCGGGAAAGTGAGAACGAGTACTATAAATTGAAGAACAAAGAACTTATGGCTGCTAAAGCACTACATGAACATAAGTTTTACATGCTGAATAGGGTTGTGGAAAGTATGTTGGAGACGTCTGTGGAACAGAAGTATGAAGAATTGAAGTTGGATGATCTTCGTGCTGAACGTAAAGCAGAAGTTGAAAGACAAATGAAAGAAAAAGGTAAAGTTGTTGAAGGAAGTTCTGTTATGTCGATTGTGCCTTCAATGGTGGTTGATAATCCAGTGCCTATATCCTATGTTCCGGGTATAACTGAAGAAGAAGTTAAATCGCCAAAGCTAATTGGTGACGAAGAAGAAGAGGATGATGAAGACGATGATGAGGAAGAGTTTGTTTATTCTGCAAGCAGTCATAGTTCGAAAGGTGATGATGATGATGACGCTGCAGGAGGATCTGGTGTGAGAGTTACTGAAGATGTAAAAGAAAAAGTCGTTGAAGACTTGCTGAACAATACAGTAAATGAGGAAAGTGGTGAAGCTGGGGAAAAGGGGGAGTCGAGCAAGAATCAGATTGTAGAGCATCACGAACCCCTGTTCTTATGTCTAGATGTATATAGGGAGATGTTAAATGATGTAAACCCTGAGAATCCAATTGATCTTGAAGCTGATCTGGAATCTTTTGACATCAATAAACAGAAAGATTACAAGTATAACTATGTTGAGGATGCAGATCAGTATGATAGGGTTGAAGTAGAGGATTGTTCTGATAATGATGACGTCTCTGAAGATACATCAAAACTTCCAACGTTAATGGAGTTTTTCGCAGCTGAAAACAGAGATGAGTTACGTCAAAAAGTGACTGAAGCTGTAAATGAAAATGTGTTCGAATGTTTGAGAAAAGAAGCTGAACAAGTGAAGCAATCAAATGTTGAAAAAGAAGATCATTCAAAATGGTTTAAAGACGGTCATGAAAGAAAGTTCAAGAGACCTTTGAAGTTTTTTCAACGTGATAGATCTATTTCTCTTGGCGATATTATCAGTTGGGGTTTTCTTCCTCAGGTCAACGCCTATGCAGTCAGAAGAGAATTTGGTGTCCAGTACTTTAAACGCTTATATGACATCATGTCATTACCTTGGTGGGATATAGATGAGTTATCTCAGGTGAGAACATTGGAATATGAGGTGAGACAGAATGATAAAGCAATGTGGGGATATATCAAATACGAGAATCTCAGAGGTTATCTGAAATGGAAACCTCATCGTCCACGAAGAGTTGAAAGAATAGATCCTGAAACTGGTGTACAGGAAACTATTCTGAAGGTAAAGCCTCCAAGAACCATGACGACGATTCCTATGCCTGAAATGGAACAAGATTTTTACAAAGGGTTTATTGATTGGGTGTATAGCTGTCTTACAACTGAAGCTATCATCACATACAGAGCTGGTAATGAGTTGAGATATATTCGTATCTATGATCCGATGTGGCTGGTGAATTGTTCGGCAAAAGACATCGAATGCTTGTTTATTAACAAGATACGTTATAAAGCAGAAGATATAGATCAAGCTCAACAGTTCCAGCGTGTGGTATCTCTGTGTTTTCAAAAAGGAATTAATTCCGAAAACAAGTGGAAGTCGTCTTGGTGGGTATTGGATGAAAAGATGAAGATGAAAGCTAAACGTGAACGTGAACGAGAAAATCGCAGGATGGAAGAGAAAAGAGGAAAGTTTTTGATGAAACAACAGGAAGAAGAGAAGGCTGAGAAGCAAAAGCGTGAGAAGATCAGAGTTGCTCTGAGCAGGAAGCCTAAAGGGCGTGAAGAAAGTTACAAAGCAGCTACCAGAAGACCAATATTCTAGACAAAGACTGCGGCTTTATCCAAGGGGGAGTTTGTTGGTGCATAATGTCTAAAGCCTGCGTCTTTGTAAAGTTAGATTAACGTATATGGTCTGGATAGGTTATTTTGTAATAGTTCAGGGGTTGAAATTGTAATTATTTGAAAGTTTGTATGCTGGACCGCTTTTGTGACACTTGTCCACAAAAGCGAGCCAAGCTGGATCGCTTATGTGGACATGTCACATAAGCGGTTCCAGTCTCCTATATATACCCCTGTGTAGTTTTCATTTGTAACGGTTGTCTTGAATTGTATGTCGAAGTGCTGACTCTCTGTCAATCGTTGCTGAATGAAGTAAAAGTATTAAAAGTGAAGATATTTCTGTTTTCTACTCATTTCTGTACCATACACCTTAGTATCATGCTTCAACGTGTTTCCGCCACGTTTTTAGCAGGCTCTAGCTTAGATTGACTCCTCAGTGAGATCATACTCGATCCTACACTGAAGGTGCAAGACGATAAGGTGCTTTCGCAATCGGGTTGGCATTGGGTACAAGGTCGATATGAAACTCAACTTGACGAACCGGAGGTAAACCAGGCAGTTCATCAGGAAACACCTCTGGATAATCCCGAACAATCGGAATATCCTGAATACTCTTACTCTTGTCTTTCTCCTCGGTGACATGTGCTAGAAAAGCAACATATCCTTTTCTCAAATAACTCTGGGCCTTTGTACACGACATAAGCTTCAAACCGCCAGATGGCTTCTCGCCACGAACTTCCAAAATATCGCCAGAAGACAAAGGAATACGGACAATCTTATCGAAACAAACCACCTCAGCGTGATGTTTGGTTAACCAATCCATTCCAACGATAATGTCGAAACTCCCAAGTTGCATCGGTGTGAGGTCAATAGGAAAAAGATGGTTATCAAGGTTCAACTGACAATCACGGATAACAGAATCGAGAACAAGAGGTTTACCAGTAGCAACTTCGACAGACAAGGGTTTCCTCAATTTAGTTCTAGGTATCGCAAGAAAAGGCTCAAAAGATAACGAAACAAAACTTTTATCGGCACCAGAATAAAAAAGAATAGATGCGGGTCGATTGTTAACAAGAAACGTACCATTGACAATAAAGGTACCGTTGAAAACGAGGTTGTCAGCCCTCGCCTTGTTTGCATTCAAGTTGTACGCTCGTCCATGGGCAGGATTCGCGTTCGCATTGACATTCGGATAAACAAGAAAGGTATTGAAAACATCGATAGAACACAAGGTAGGTGATCATTTGTTCGTTACCTCAAACAAACAAACGACACGCAGTGACTAATCAAAGTAAATGAATCAAAATAATGCATCGCGAAGACATGCTCGCCTATAAGTGAACACTCACCCCAAGAGTTCCCAGGTAAGAGTGACTGGTCCGATTATGTGGATTTGTACGAACACTCTAGCCTTAGACAGAAAACTCAGAGTACAGGCATTCACTCTTCCAGTTTGCACGTGTTCACATTATTTAAACCCAAACTTTGACGAGATTTTGAAAATTCAAAAGGCACTAAGCCAAATATGAATCAACTGGAAGGGTTCAAAACCATATAACAGAGGGTTCAAAACCTAGTAATCAATCATCCTAGAACGGATGATTAATTTTCGAAGCAGATTAGGATTTGTGTTCTCGTTGTGGTTATCACCTAAGGATAGGTGACGGTATTGTTTTAAAATCTAAACACAAGTAAACTTGTGTTAGGGGTCCTAAAGTTATAGTCTAGGTTAAAGCATTACTAATAACCTAATTCCCTATAACCATTGGCTCTGATACCAACTTTCTTCTGTCACACCCCGACCACGTAGGACAACAAACTGTGGCGGAAACGTCGGGGAGTGTTGTAACAGAAGCTATTGTTTCACAACCATGGATACAAAAGTGTTTCGTTTTATTGATAATATTAAACATTGCATTGTCTTAACATAGAATAAACAAGTTTTACATTGTCTATCACTATTATTATGTTACTAAGGCCTCGTCCAAATCCTATGTGACGCATGCATCCTAGTAGTCATTCAAGCATCAACACCTGAAACATATGTAAAAACTTAGTCAGCAAAGAAATGCTGGCGAGTACATAGGTTTTATAGGAGTGTCGAATTCATGGCTAGTTTAAGTGTTGCAATACTTTATTAAAAACTTTGTTTTGAAAAGAGTATAATATTGCAACTAAATTAACCAACTCAAATCAAGCGGGTTATAGTTTATAAAACCTCGTAGCCATGATTCTTAACCCAAAAACATTTGCTTTAGAAAACCAACTTGTAAAACATCTTGTAAAAACTCTTTAAAAACTCGTATAGTTTATATCTCTTAGAAAAATATCGTTGTGTGACATCGTTTCAAAATCGTTTACCCAAGTGAACTAAATAACGGCACGATATGTAATATGATGAAAACACTTATATATAAGAAGTACCAACGGCGTATCTACCATGTTTTCACCACATTACCCCCGTCTTGTTATCTAAACACTTAACCAAAAACCAATCGTTTATCGAAATCGTTTAACATCGTTTCCAAATCGTTCCCAAATCGTTTACTCGTTCCCAAATCGTTTCCAATCGTTCCCAATAGTTTACTCGTTTCCAAATCGTTTAAATCGTCATCGTTTTAATTGTGAAAACTTATATATGGTCGTCTCGTTAACAACATTCAAACCTTTGTGACTCGTCCATCGTTCAACTCGTTCTCGTATTAACAAACCACCAAAGGGTAAGTTAACAAACATCAGATTCAGTCGCTACCCACAACCCCCACACATAACCATGGGTGTAGTAAAGTAACAGGATTTGTCAGATCCTATGGTACCATAACCTAATACTGGTCGGCTTGATCAATGCTAATGAATGTCATTCGTTATGTAACTACAACCAACAAGTTCGTTCACTTTATCGAAATCGTTCTTAGTTTAGTAAAAATCGTTTTAATCGTTTTTGAAACCATCGTTTAAACTTTGAAAACATTTCGTACATATGAATCACCCCAAAACATTTAAAACAGTAAAATAGGGGAACTATGTACTCACATGTAGTGCAAAGTATCCTTGATTAAATAGAACTTCAACAAACTCGAGCAAACCAGAGAAATCAAGTAGCTCCTAGTAATCGAACCACTAGTCAAACAGTAGACGCCTAAATCGGATGACCGGACAGAATGAGGTCTTGTAAACCAAATGAGTGTTGGAACTCATGTGATATGGTTTAACAAAGCCTACATCCTAAATCGGAACCTAACCTAAGTGCTTTCGACCCATCGCGACCCATTAAGGTAGCTTACGCTACTTTAACGCGTCGTGCACGCAAAAGCGCGTTCGAGACGTCTAACTAGTCCTATGACAAGTATTATATGCCCATACATGTTTAATTATGTTACATAATTAGTTACGTGTCAAAAGTTTAGGTTACATATGCTTAATTACCAATTATGTATGAAAAGGGTATTTTGGTAATTTACCAAAGGCATATAACTACCTATCATGCGACTAATTAAACCTAAGTGATCATAAGGTATAACCTCGAATGGTTATTCCCTATGCTACTATGGTCACTAAACATGTTTGGTCGGATCCTAATGATCGACCAAACGGGTCGTGTTCGAAAGTCTAAGCGGGTGTTTAGTCCGCTTGACTTACGACTCTACACAAGCACTAAACTAACAAGTGACGAGCTAAACATGTCGAAACATGTTTAGTTAAGTTAGAAAACAAGTTTTGATATCATAACAAACGGTTTTGATATCCTAGAGTAGTTTGGTTACAAAATACGCGAGAAAACGTATTTTGGCCGAAACTACGACTCGTCACTGAGCCTAGATAACGTGGTAATCAGTAGGTATAATCTCTAGGGACTATAACCATCGTGATTACGCTCACGTTATGAAATTCAAACGAACTTCGCGTTGACCATAAACTGGTCAAAGCAGAAAGTCAAACACAGTTTGACTTTAACGATAGAAATGAACGAAAAGAACGAAAGGTCCCCGCAAGCTCTTCATCCGAATTACTCTCAGGTATGAAGCATAAACTTCAACTTAGAGAGCAAAAACAAGATTCAAGTGTGCTTTAGGAGTGAAATGGGTTTGGGTATTTATAGGAATTCAAGTACCGTTAAGATCGTTCGTCGAAAAATGTGCTTTGATCTAGACCTTACATGTGGGCACATGGTTTTCAAAACCATGGGAATACTTAAAACCATCAAATGGTATTGCAAAACAAGGATCAAAACCATCCATGTGTGGCACATTGTTTTGAAATACCATGGATGCCTAAAAAAAATGGACCAAGTTCAATGTATCTGCCAGAATTTTCAAAAATGGTCCATGCACTTGTAAAACTTGATTTTTTGGCACTTTTAAACCCCTTTAACCTCATTTCAAGGCTCTAAAATGATATTAAAGTATAGGGAACTTGAAATATGCTCAAAGACATCACGGATGTCGGTTCGTTTGGCTGTACGGTTGCGTTATTCGGTTAATTACGACGGAAGTCGTAATGAACGCAAAAACGATCCAAATTAAGCGACGAATGGAATTTTATCATTCCCATCACTAAAATAAAATATTTTAATGATTACATAAATTTTTGGACGTCTGGTTCTATTCAGAACGTAAGATATGCGCAAAAATGCAAACTTATGCACTTTTGACGCTTTTAGTCTCTATTGATCAATAAAGTTTATTTTAGCATACCGAACCCTTCAAAGCCTATTTATAAGCTATGTAAAGGATATTTATGGTATATTTAACTTATGATCAAGTTTCGGAGTGTTCGTTACTATACAAAATGGTATAGTTTCGCAGTTTGACACAAATAGTCCCTGCGATCGAACAAACTTGTTTTCGACACACCAAACCATCCAAAACTTATTTCTAAGTTATGTGGAGGTTATTTAAGATATGCTAAGCCTATTTCACTATTCCAGAGTTTTTGTTGCATTAAACTGGTTATATTTACGCATCAGTGCGCGTATAACCTTCCAGAAAGCGATTTAAAGCTTGAAATTGGAATCGAATCGAATTGTAAAATCACCAAACACAAATACACACAAAATAATACCAAAACACATATAATAACACCAAAGCACATTGTTTTATTAATAATCAACATTGTCTTAAATCGTACAGAGATTACAGAGCATAGTTGTCACAGTATCCTACTGATACCACAACCTCTTTAAAGTATATTGACTTAGGAAAACAGTGTAGGACTCCCACGGATACCCGTTGCGCCTATTGCGCGCACGGTTCGGCTTATGTAACTAGTTTACATAAATTAGCCGATACGGGTCAAACCATATTACTTTGACCCCAAAATCCAGAATGTGAATATTAAACCCATATAAAACAAGTCTTCAAACTTGTTGGGTCAGAATCACATTCCATTCTCGGTTTTCGCCTTTCACGCGATTAAACCGTATCTATCCCTTGAAACTGAACCGGTCTAGGCTACGGCTAATATAAAGACCCGTTAGGATTCTAATAGGTTATTTTAAAACCTTCGTTCCAGAATAGGAGCCCCAGTAAAAGATATCTGTGATTTAATCGATTAAGGACAATACTTGCAAAGGTAAATACTTTTAACTTATTTTCCCTTATACGGGCTTGGGTTACGGTATATAAAATACCGCTTGATTGAGCATCAAATCTTCCATCGCTTAGGTGGTTAATTGAATAATTTGATCGGCTCATTTAAACAGTCTTGTTACTTAAAAGCCTTCGGGGGGTTAATGACCATGTTCCGGATATCCTTGGCATCATTCGAAGAAATGGCCAACCTTGACAGTCGGGTGTAGGCGTACACCCGGTATTATGTCTATATTATTAAAAGACGTAGCCGATGGTTTACCCACCTCGGTTCTACGCAATGTGGTGTGTCTATTGATCTTTAACCCGGACTAGATCCGGGCTACTGAACGCATAAAAGGAACATGTAATTCGTTCACAAGATTATAATTTTAAATAATTCTCCCAAGTTATAAAAGAGTTTGTGCCTCGTGCATTCAAATCAATTTTAATAAATATTTTAAAAAAGTGTCGGTTGAATGTATTTGTCAGTGTAAACTGACGTATTTTCCCAAAAAGATTAAGTGCAGGTACTACACGTAATCGGCTGGCAATAGCTCCTTAGCATCTTAAGAAGTCTCGCAAGCTTGATGCCTTATCTATGAACAACATTTTTATTTATTTTGATCCCCCTGTGGATACTATTCAACTATTGTGATACATTTGATATTACAATCAAAGGTTGAATTATATTTATCTTTATGCTTCCGCTGTGCATTTATATATTGTGGTTTGACTATATTGTTGCCAACTACGTCACGATAATCCCCCACCGGGCCCACCGGTGATACACGTGGAAATCGGGGTGTGACAGTAAGGGTAAGGGTTTTCTAGAATTTACCTGATATATTGATCATTATCATAATAGGGGTCTAGAGGGTCCTGGTCTGGGTAGGCTGCTAGGTTTGGCATGGGTTCCTCTGGTATTGGGTAGCGTTGTTGGTAATCCCTATGGTCGTCAAACCAGGGGTCATAGTCTGGGTCTGAGGGATGGGGTGCTGGTACTCTAGGTATTTCTGCTGGGTTAAAAGCTAGTGCTGGGATTTGGTTTTCTGGGTTGGCTTCAATTTCCATTGGTTATGTGGGAAATAGTGGTAATGGCTGGGGTGCTATGAGTTGTTCCAGGTTTGGGTCGGCAGCTGTGGTTGCTAGTATATGAAAATTTGCTAGACTCCTATTGAGCATATCTTGAGTGTGAGCATTCATTTCTCTATTAGCAGCTGCTAAAGCTCTCTGTTGTTGTAACTTTTTCATACTTTTCCTACGTTCATGCGCTCCTCTACTGAACCGTCCTATCTTCTTGGGAGGGAATGGCTCTTCAGATTGGGCCTTGAACACGAATATCCCCTCTTCGTTGTCAGGCGAATACCCTAAAAGGGTAGGTTGTGAAGAAGTGCCTTCGTCCCTAGGTGAGCTGGACAACTGACGGTGTCACACCCCGATTTCCACGTGTCTCACCGGTGAGCCCGGTGGGGGATTACCGTGACGTAGTTGGCAACAATATTGTCAAACCACACAATATATGAATGCACAGCGGAAGCATAAAGATAATTATATTCAACCATTGTTTGTAATATCAAATGTATTATGAATTGTCGAAAAGTATCCACAGGGAATCAAATAAAAATATAAGTTTTTTTTTGTTCAACAGACGAAGGCATCTTAAGGTTGCGAGACTCTTTAAGGTGCTAAGGAGCTATAGCCAGCCAATTTCGTTTAGTTCCTGCATTTAATCTTTTTGGGAAAATACATCAGTTTACACAGGTAAATACATTCAACCGACACTTTTGAAAATGTTTATTAAAATTGATTTGAATGCACAAGGCACAAACACTTTTTATAACTTGGGAGAATTATTTAATATTATTATCTTGTGAACGAATTACATATTCCTTATGCGTTCAGTAGCCCGGATCTAGTCCGGGTTAAAGATCAATAGACACACCATATCGACTAATTATGCATTGACGAGTGTACGCCTACACTCCGCGCTTAGGTCATGGCCATTTCGTAAAGTGATGCAAGGGATATCCGGGACATGGTCATTAACCCCCCAAAGGCTTTTAAGTAACAAGACTGTTTAAACGAGCCGATCAAATTTATTCAATTACCCACCTAACTGTGGAGAATTTGATGCCCGATCAAGCGGTATGCTATATACCGTAACCCAAGCCCGTATAACGGAAAATAAGTTAAAAGTATTTACCTTTGCAAGTATAAATCCTTAATCGAAATAAATTGCAGATAGCTTTTACTGGTCTCCTAATCTGGAACAAAGGTTTTAATTAACCTATTAGAATCCTAACGGGTCTTTAATTTAGCCGTAGCTTAGACCGGTCAGTTTCAAAGGATAGATACGGTTTAATCGCGTGAAAGGCGAAACTGGGAATGGAATGTGATTTAGACCCGACAAGTTTGAAGACTTGTTTTATATGGGTATAGTAACCACACTCTGGATTTTGGGGTCAAAACAATATGGTTTGACGCGTTTCGGCTAGTTTATGTAAACTAGTTACATAAGCCGAACCGTGCGCGCAAAAGGCGCAACGGGTAACCGTAAGAGTCCTACATTGATTTCCTAAGTCAATATGCTTTAAAGAGGTTGTGGTATCAGTAGGATACCTTCCATAATGCCCGTAACGAGTTTAAGTTCATATTGTGCCCCGTAGGGGTATTTCGGTCTTTTTAATGATTATAAAAGAGGTTTCTGAGTTCTACAGGAAATCTGAGTTTCCCGAACAGTTTATAAAAGTCTAAAGTACTTTATTTATTATTTAAAATCAATAGCAACTGGAATCGGGTTAAAAGACCTTGTAGAACTCAAGTTATTGCCGAAAAGGGTATATTCGGTATTTACCGAACCGTTGCCATAACCGCAGGTTATGAGCAGGTTAAAAATAATTAAAATTCTTTAAAAATCCCAAAATATTGTTTTACATTAGTGTGTAAAAGGTTTGGTGTCGAAATCTGGGTTTAGATAGGCGTTATGCTAATTGCGCTATTAAATTACTAAAGTTTCCGTAATTTGCGCTATTTAGCATAACTCCTATTCTGGACCTCGGATTGACGTGAGATTTTAGGGACATGCTTAGAAATTAGTAACTAAGGTTATGATTGTTTCACATGTCCGAAATTCTCGTTTTAAATTAAAAAGGGCGTTACGGTCAACTTTTAAGCATTTTAACGGAAATGTGTAAAAGACTCGGACAAAAAACGAACCGGTCAAATAGGGTTATACCATCATGTAACCTGGTCCTAAGAGAGTCCTAAGGCATATCTAACTCATACTTTAACGGGTCAGAACTGAAGTCAATGCAAAAGTCAAAGCTTTGCGACTTTCGGCTCCGAACCGGGTCAAAACAGTAAATGGTCGGATCAAACAAGCTTAGACTAGTTAATATACTTATTATCATGTTTTATGAGTGTTTAAATAGGTTACACATCAACTACATTACTGATTATGCATTAAATCGCAAAATGGCATTTCTGTTGACTTTTTCTAAGCACGTTTGACTTGACATTTGGACTAGTTAGAGTGGGAATCAGAGGGTGCCCTTTTAGGGGTTTAAAGCCCACATGATTACCAACATATAACTATCTTTGATTCGAGAAACCACTGGACCATTTGTGATTTATCGCAAAGTCAATCGTTAATTACGACGGATTGACTTTTAAGCTAAAACTATAGAAAAACGAAACCACAAAGGGTTAGGCAACTTACAGAAGCTTGGTGCACGACTAAGGATGATAGAAGAATGGTTTAGAGCTCCAGAGATGAACTAGAATGCAGACTTGAGGTGTGTTTCAAATGTGTGCAATGTAGAGGGCGCCCATGCTTCAATAAAAACTTCAATGATCATTTACAAGCTTAAACATTGAATCTGTCCAAAGTTTCTGCATCTGGGACTTGTACGCGGCCCGCATTAGGATTCAGCAACTCGGACGCGGGCCGCATGAATCCTAATGTCAAAAAACGAATCAGCAGCTGGCTCGCGACCCGCATTAAATCACCCATAACCTTAACGCGGCCCGCATTAGACCTGATTTCCAAGATTTTCAAATCTTTTTTAATGATTAACCTGACCTTTCGGTTTCGAAGGGGTAACTTTGCGATTTGGCCCTCGATTATTTACCACTAAGGGCCTCGTGCCTTTTACCCGCATTGTTAAGTCCCCGGTTAGTTTTATTACTATCCGAAAAGCCTTAACTTTTATTGTTGACGCTTTTAACCCCTCTCATACGAATTTGATCATAACTTTCTCGTTTTAAAACGGAACTTCGCGAAATTTATATCGTGTATTCTAGTGAGAGTATTTTACTGTTACAAAGCCTCGGGTTCGTCAAAGGGTCACTCAGAGGTATAAATTGAACATGTTGACACAATTAACCCCTGTAGCTTGTAATCTCTCACTTTCTCCCGCGTTTCGCTCCGTACGATCCATGATTTATTCGTTTGAAGGTACGAGTATCATTTAGGGTTACTATACGGTATATTTACCCTTCGTTGACATTTATAACCCTCGAATTTACATACTTTCAAGGTTTGTCAACTTTAGTCCTTTATTTAGTAGTTAATGCCACGTGTAAACTCATGACACATGTCAACACATTATTGGACACAAAATTTCGAGGTGTTACATCCTCACCCCCTTAAAACAAATCTCGACCGGAGATTTACTGAAATAAATAAGGGTATTTCTCTTTCATCATGGATTCAACCTCCCACGCGAATTCGGGACCTCTACGGGCATCCCATTTGACCTTAATAATAGGTACATGCTTCCTTCGAAGCTTCTTTACCTGTCGATCTTCAATCGACAAAGGTTTTTCCACAAATTTTAAGCTCTCATCTATATGCACATCTGTATGTGGTATCACCAATGATTCATCAGCGAAGCACTTCTTTAGATTGCAGATGTGGAACACATTGTGAATTCCATTGAGCTCCTCCGGTAAGTTTAGCTTATAGGAAACTGACCCGACACGTTCGATAACCTCGAAAGGTCCTATGTATCTCGGGCTTAGTTTGCCTTTCTTACCGAAACGCATCACCCCCTTCCAAGGTGATACTTTAAGTAACACTTTTTCACCTACTTCGAAGTGAAAATCTTTACGCTTTGGATCTGCGTAACTCTTCTGCCTATCTCGGGCAGCTTTGAGACGGTTTTGAATCTGGACAATCTTGTCCGTCGTCTCGAAAACTATCTCTGGTCCTGATAATTGGACATCTCCAACTTCCGCCCAACAAACAGGCGATCTACACTTTCTACCGTATAATGCCTCGAAGGGCGCAACCTTAATACTGGTGTGGTAGCTAGTGTTGTAGGAGAATTCGATTAATGGTAGGTTCTTATCCCAACGACCACCCAAATCAATAGCACATGCCCGTAGCATGTCTTCCAACGTTTGAATAGTACGCTCACTCTGACAGTCTGTCAGAGGATGGTAAGCCGTACTAAAATTCAAACGTGTGCCCAAAGATTGCTGGAAGCTTTTCCAGAAATGAGACGTGTATCTAGTATCTCTGTCGGAGATAATAGACACAGGTATGCCATGTAAGGCTACAATCTTATCAACGTATAACTGGGCTAACATGTCGGAGCTATAAGTCTCCTTGATGGGTAAGAAATGTGCTGACTTAGTCAGTCTATCAACTATAACCCATATTATGTCATTTCCTTTTCTCGTCTTAGGTAACTTGGTAATAAAATCCATAGTTACACATTCCCACTTCCATTTGGGAAGTTCAGGCTGTTGTAGCAAGCCTGACGGCTTTTGATGCTCAGCTTTGACTTGCGCATAAGTTAAGCATTTTGCTACATAAGCGGCTACAGACTTTTTCAAGCCTATCCACCAATAATTTGCCTTTAGATCTTGATACATCTGATCAGCTCCAGGATGAACAGAATATTTGGAACTATGGGCTTCCTGGAGGATAACATCTCGTAGTCCTCCATAAATTGGAACCCATATTCGTCCATTTAATCGTAAAATTCCGTCTTTGCTAAGAGTTAACTGCTCCTCAGTTACTCCTAGCTTTTCCTTAGGATAGTTAGCTTCCAACACAGCTTCTCTCTGTGCAGCTAACAACTTTTCTATCAAATTATTCTTCACTTCAATGCTTTTGGCATTGATTCAGATGGGTTTCACCCTTTCCTTTCTACTCAGGGCATCTGCGACTACATTCGCCTTGCCAGGATGATATCTGATTTCACAATCAAAATCATTTAAAGTCTCCATCCAGCGGCGTTGCCTCATGTTTAATTCCTTCTGATTAAACAGATGTTGAAGGCTCTTATGATCCGAATAGATCACAAACTTGATACCATACAGATAATGCCTCCATAGTTTTAGTGCGAACACAACGGCACCCAGCTCCAAGTCATGGGTGGTGTAATTCTTCTCATGCACCTTTAACTGTCTCGAAGCATAGGCAATAACCTTGCCTTTTTGCATGAGCACACATCCCATGCTAGTGTGTGATGCGTCGCAGTAAACTACGAACTCCTCGGTACCTTCAGGCAACATCAGTACAGGAGCGTTGCTCAACTTTTGCTTTAGAATATCAAAGGACTCTTGCTGCTTAGGGCCCCAAACGAATTTTACTTTCTTCTTGGTCATGGAAGTTAAGGGCGCAGTAATCCTTGAAAAATTTTCAATGAAACGCCTATAATATCCTGCTAACCCCAGGAAACTACGAATCTCTGTAGGCGTCTTTGGCTCTTACCAATTCATGACAGCTTCTACTTTAGCGGGATCCACTTGGATACCACGCTCGCTGACAACATGTCCAAGAAATTGGACTTCTCGAAGCCAGAATTCGCACTTAGAGAATTTGGCATAGAGTTTCTCGTGATGTAGGAGTTTGAGGATACAACGAAGGTGTTTCTCATGGTCAGCTCGGTTCTTAGAGTAGATAAGAATGTCGTCGATGAAAACGATGATGAATTTGTCTAAGTACGGCTTGCAGACGCGATTCATGAGATCCATGAATGCAGCCGGTGCATTAGTTAGCCCAAAAGGCAACACTAGGAACTCATAGTGACCATAACGAGTCCTAAATGCGGTTTTATGTACGTCTTCATCTCTGACTTTCAGTTGATGGTAGCCTGACCTCAAGTCAATCATTGAGAAATAACTTGCCCCTTGTAACTGATCGAACAAATCGTCGATCCTCGGCAAGGGATATCTATTCTTTATCGTGACCTTATTAAGCTCACGATAATCGATGCACAGACGCATCGATCCGTCCTTCTTCTTGACAAACAGAATAGGTGCTCCCCAAGGGGACGAACTTGGTTTGATGAAACCTTTAGCTAGCAGTTCATCCAGCTGGGTCCTCAACTCCTTCATTTCGGTTGGTGCTAGCCTGTAAGGTGCTTGCGCAACAGGTGCTGCTCCAGGGATGATATCGATCCTGAATTCCACTTGTCTACATGGTGGTAAACCAGGTAGATCCTCATGGAAAACTTCTGGATATTCCGAAATGACGGGAATGTCTTCTATCTTCGGTTTTGGCTCTTCAATAATCACCTGTGCCATGTAGATGACACAACCCTTCCTTAGACATTTTGAAGCCTTGAGCATAGTCACTTGCTCAGGCAATCCATATTGGGTATCTCCCCGAATGGTAAGCGATTCACCAGTCGGAGTCTTTATCACCACTTGCTTTCTGTTGCAGACGATTCGAGCCTGGTTGTGAGATAACCAGTCCATACCCAGCACTATAATTTAAAGGGAAGTAGAGATAGAGGAAAAGAGTGGTTCTTAATGGATATCACACATCCATCTAACACAGTGGAGACGGTTTCTATGGTGCCATCTGCTAACTCTACCTCATAATTCACATTTAAGGTTTTGACAGGCATATTTAGCAATGTGAAAAATTTATGATCTACGAAAGACTTATCAGCGCCCGAATCAAAAAGTACTCTTGTAAAGATATCATTTACGAGGAAAGTACCTGTGATCACGTTATCGTCTAGCACTGCTTCTTTCGCATCCATCCTGAAGACTCTCGCATTAGTCTTCTTGGTCTCTTCAGGCTTCTTGGCATTTTTAGGGAAATTGGTTCGAATGTGCCCCTTCTCGTTGCAATTGTAGCAAGTTGCATCCTTCATCTTTTTGCAATCCACGGTCTTGTGGTCCTTGGACTTGCATAACCCGCAAGCATACGACTTCGACTGAGTCTGCGAGTTTGATTCGAGTCTACACTTTCCAAAGTGATGTCTCTTGCAATTCTTGCACTTGGGCTTCTCACCAGACTGTTGCCCATCCTTCCTTGACTCAGACCCTCTCTTGTTGTCACCGTTTCCACGGTGCTTCTTGCTCGCCCTTCGTGAAGTATCATCTTCACGCTTTCTCTTCTCAGCCTCTTTGTTCCTCAGCGATCTTTGTCGGACCGCATCCAGAGTGAGGGACAAAGAAATGTCAGCTACAGATCTAAAGGTCGCTGGCCGAGAGGCCTTTACGCTTGCCTTTATCTCGGGGGCTAAACCACCGATAAAACGGGCTATCCTCTTTGGCTTCGGGGTTACCAGATACGGAACCAACCGGGACATCGTGTTGAAGCTCGTGAGGTAAGCTTGACAGTCAAGGTTCTTCATAACCAACGATAGAAAGTCGGTTTCGATCTTTTCAACCTCATGTTGAAGGCAGTAATTCTCCTTGATGAGAGAAATGAATTTCTCCCATGTCATGCTGTATAGAACAGCCTTTCCCGAGGCCTAAACCAAAGACCTCCACCAAGCTAGGGCCTCGCCCTTGAATGATTGTGAAACAAACTTTACCACATCTTTCTCTACGCACCCACTGATGTCCACCACGGTGTCCATCTCGTCTAGCCACGTCATACAATCGACCGCGCCTTTCTCCCCAGTGAAGTCTCGGGGTTTGCATGATATGAAATACTTGTAGGTGCAGCCCCTGGCGCGAGATGCATCAGTATACACCTTTTCTGGACGGACACTGTTTTCATTGGATGAGTGATTATCATCGTCCTTTTTCGGCTTGGACAGTGGTTTGCTGTGAGATTTTGAGTGGGTTTTCGGCTTTGAGTGTGGTTTAGATATGGTTCTGCTCCGGGATTCAGTATACTCCTCGTATTGTCGATCCAGGGCTGCCTTAACAGCACCGTCGACCAGAGCTTTCAATTCAGCGCCCGTCAAATGAACCTGGGCATTATCGTACTCATCTTCTTTAGAATGACTATTCTCCTCATTTGGATCGGCCATTGTAACTGGAATCTGCTACAGAAGACAACGAAAAAGTTTTATTTAGGAGTTTATTATGGAATTGTCTTTTACGGCAATTCATTAACCATGGTAACAGAGACCATATCTGGTTAATTTGTTACTCACTTTTATTTAGGATTTGAATATAACTTATCCTAATTACAAACAATATTGCTAGTGGCATAATAGCCTAGTCACGAGGACGTTTTTATAATATTAGCTGGGATTACAGAGAATCAAGGCATGTAGGTTTAAACCGTAATCCTTTTACCTTTTCTGACAGGGAGTCATAGACTACCACTGCCTTTTGTCTTATATGACAATAATTATGGCCCGTAGGCACTACATCACTAATGGATGTTTAATAAATTTGGCCCATAGGCACTACATCGCTAATGGATGTTTAATAAGTTTGGCCCGTAGGCACTACATCGCTAATGGATGTTTAATAAATGATCATCTTTATTGACGATTTAACCCATGATTTATATATCATTAATTTGGGCTTTGGAATTCTTAGAAGGATTCTTATATAAGAATGACGCGTGCGATTTTAACGAATCACATCTGCCATGAACGTTAACATGTTTATAGAGGTTAACAGGGAATCCGAATCTTTTAATCAGGTCTTACCATCTTGGTCGGGTCTTATAAAGACACCTGACTAGGTTTCACTCTGAAGATTCTTTATTTAGGCAGATTTAAATTTAAAAGGAATGATTTTTGATTTATTTCATATATAATAACAAAATGAAATTCATAACATAACATTCCATTACTTATAGTAATGATTACATGCTGCCCTAAACGGGACTTTTAAATAAGTAAATACCTACACAGAGGTTTATAGGAAAACCTGTCCACGCAGGGACTAATACGAGATAGATGTCCGCGCAGGGACTAAAAGATAAGTCCAGGTAGGGACTGAATTACGATAAATGTCCACGCAGGGACTAAATTGTAAATACAACAATACATAAGGAGACTAATGATCTCGTTTCTTCCTCCCTTTAAGTAGGCTTGCTAGGCCCTTGAGAAATCCCCGATTACTCTTACGTTCTTATTCGAAGTCTCGTTCCACGCGTTTTAGACGGTGGAGTATTTCTTCTTGCTCAGGTGGTGAAAAACGTGGCTGCTGAGACGGTTGCTGAACCGGAGGTCTAGGAGGTATTGGATACCCATGAGCTGAGTAATCTGGTCTCCAAGAGGTTCCATGGAGGGCATTATAATTAGCCGCTACCACGTATGGATCAGCATCATAGTTATAGTTGTAGTGCGTGTGAGTCGGCTGCTCGAACGGATTGTACGCGGTGGAACCGCCGTACGCTGGTATCGGATTGTCATATCCGAAAGGTGGCGGAGGTGGTGCAACTGGTGCAGAATTCACCTCTGCAGGGTGACCAAAAGGTTCCCCTAATTGTGGTTCTTCTTCAGGCACTGACGGAAAGTGACTCGCACTTGAGTGGCGAGGGGTGCTGAAATGGAATTCCCCTCCTCGGGTGGACATCCATGCACCTGATCTTCTACGCCTTGGCAGATCTGGAATTACTGGTTGAACCGGTGGCGGTTGAGGCGGTGGCGTAACTGCCACGAACCGCGAATCCTCGGAAGGATCCTCTTGTTGCTGTTGGTCGTGAGGCGAGAAATGATGTGAAGGTGTGAAGTACCAATTACATTGGTCAAACCTCGCCCGGTAGCTGTCGGGACCTTGATAGGGTGTTCCATGGAAGGATGACCCATCAGAGATCTCGATTGGATGATTGGGAGTACCCCTAGCAGACTCGACGGGATCTGTATCCTCGTCCATATCCGCTGCATTATCTTCAGAAAAGTGATCCTCTGGTCCTAAAGGGTTATACCCTATTGGCTCTTGGACATAATCCGCCGGGTTAAACTGTCCTACGAAGAAAGGTGAAGGATCGCCATATGAACGGTGCAAAGCAGATCGCTGGAGAGGTATAAATGATGGTTGAGGGTTATTGGGATTGTTTTCCGAATCTGGTCCAAAAGAATGACGGTATGAGGGTGTCGAACTGTGCGAGGTGGAATGTCTCGCAGGTTCAAAGAGGTTTCTTCTTCATCTATGTGGTTCCTCACTTCTTGTACTGGAAGGAGCTCGCATGTTCGAAGGTCCAGCCTCGTGATCATTGTGAGTAATGATCGTCCCTTTGCCTCTTCCTCCTCTTCGTCGTCTGATTGCTGGTGGCATATTTCCTGCTTTCAAAACTTTAAATAACAATAAACAATAAAAAGGCAAACTGGAATAACAATTCGAATTTTTCCTATTTTCTTGTCTAGACTCAAGTATGTGCAATTGTGTAATTGAGATTAAACACTTAAGGATAGTGTTTAATTCACTCAACGTTGGCTCTGATACCAACCTGTCACACCCCGATTTCCACGTGTCTCACCGGTGGGCCCGGTGGGGGATTACCGTGATGTAGTTGGCAACAATATAGTCAAACCACACAATATATGAATGCACAGCGGAAGCATAAAGATAATTATATTCAACCATTGTTTGTAATATCAAATGTATTACGAATAGTCGAAAAGTATCCACAGGGAATCAAATAAAAATATAAGTTTTTTTTTGTTCAACAGACGAAGGCATCTTAAGCTTGCGAGACTCTTTAAGGTGCTAAGGAGCTATATAGCCAGCCAATTTCGTTTAGTACCTGCATTTAATCTTTTTGGGAAAAACGTCAGTTTACACTGGTAAATACATTCAACCGACACTTTTGAAAATGTTTATTAAAATTGATTTGAATGCACAAGGCACAAACTCTTTTTATAACTTGGGAGAATCTTTTAATATTATAATCTTGTGAACGAATTACATGTTCCTTATGCGTTCAGTAGCCCGGATCTAGTCCGGGTTAAAGATCAATAGACACACCATATCGACTAATTATGCACTGACGAGTGTATGCCTACACTCCGCGGTTATGTCATGGCCATTTCGTAAAATGATGCCAGGGATATCCGAGACATGGTCATTAACCCCCCAAAGGCTTTTAAGTAACAAGACTGTTCAAATGAGCCGATCAAATTTATTTAATTACCCACTTAACTTAACTGTGGAGAATTTGATGCCCGATCAAGCGGTATGCTATATACCGTAACCCAAGCCCGTATAACGGAAAATAAGTTAAAAGTATTTACCTTTGCAAGTATAAATCCTTAATCGAAATAAATTGCAGATAGATTTTACTGGTCTTCTAATCTGGAACGAAGGTTTAAATTAACCTATTAGAATCCTAACGGGTCTTTAATTTAGCCGTAGCTTAGACCGGTCAGTTTCAAAGGATAGATACGGTTTAATCGCGTGAAAGGCGAAACCGGGAATGGAATGTGATTTAGACCCGACAAGTTTGAAGACTTGTTTTATATGGGTATAGTAACCACACTCTGGATTTTGGGGTCAAAACAATATGGTTTGACCCGTTTCGGCTAGTTTATGTAAACTAGTTACATAAGCCGAACCGTGCACGCAAAAGGCACAACGGGTAACCGTAAGAGTCCTACATTGATTTCCTAAGTCAATATGCTTTAAAGAGGTTGTGGTTTCAGTAGGATACCTTCCATAATGTCCGTAACGAATTTAAGTTCATATTGTGCCCCGTAGGGGTATTTCGGTCTTTTTAAGGATTATAAAAGAGGTTTCTGAGTTATACAGGAAATCTGAGTTTCCCAAACAGTTTATTAAAGTCTAAAATACTTTATTTATTATTTAAAATCAATAGCAACTGGAATCGGGTTAAAAGACCTTGTAGAACTCAAGTTATGGCCGAAAAGGGTATATTCGGTATTTACCGAACCGTTGCCATAACCGCAGGTTATGAGCAGGTTAAAAATAATTAAAAATCTTTAAAAATCTTTAAAAATCCCAAAATATTGTTTTACATTAGTGTGTAAAAGCTTTGGTGTCGAAATCTGGGTTTAGATAGGCGTTATGCTAATTGCGCTATTAAATTACTAAAGTTTCCGTAATTTGCGCTATTTAGCATAACTCCTATTCTGGACCTCGGATTGACGTGAGATTTTAGAGACATGCTTAGAAATTAGTAACTAAGGTTATGATTCTTTCACATGTCCGAAATTCTCGTTTTAAATTAAAAAGTGCGTTACGGTCAACTTTTAAGCATTTTAACGGAAATGTGTAAAAGACTCGGACAAACAACGAACCGGTCACAGAGGGTTATACCATCATGTCACCTGGTCCTAAGAGAGTCCTAAGGCATATCTAAATCATACTTTAACGGGTCAGAACTGAAGTCAATGCAAAAGTCAAAGCTTTGCGACTTTCGGCTCCGATCCGGGTCAAAACAGTAAATGGTCGGATCAAACAAGCTTAGACTAGTTAATATACTTATTATCATGTTTTATGAGTGTTTAAACAGGTTACACATCAACTACATTACTGATTATGCATTAAATCGAAAAATGGCATTTCTGTTGACTTTTTCTAAGCACGTTTGACTCGACATTTGGACTAGTTAGAGTGGGAATCAGAGGGTGCCCTTTTAGGGGTTTAAAGCCCACATGATTACCAACATATAACTATCTTTGATTCAACAAACCACTGGACCATTTGTGATTTATCGCAAAGTCAATCGTTAATTACGATGGATTGACTTTTAAGCTAAAACTATAGAAAAACGAAACCACAAAGGGTTAGGCAACTTACAGAAGCTTGGTGCACGACTAAGGATGATAGAAGAATGGTTTAGAGCTCCAGAGATGAACTAGAATGCAGACTTGAGGTGTGTTTCAAATGTGTGCATTTTATAGTGAATTTCCATGCTTAAGATCATTACAACTCAACCTACAAGGGTTCATGGATGATCAGCAGGTGTCCTAAGGTGCTAGGGGACATGTAGAGGGCGCCCATGCTTCAATAAATGCATTAATGATCGTTTACAAGCTTAAACATTGAATCTGTCCAAAGTTTCTGCATCTGGGACTTGTACGCGGCCCGCATTAGGATTCAGCAACTCGGACGCGGGCCGCATGAATCCTAATGTCAGAAAACGAATCAGCAGCTGGCTTGCGGCCCGCATTAAATCACCCATAACCTTAACGCGGCCCGCATTAGACCTGATTTCCAAGATTTTCAAATCTTTTGTAATGATTAACCTGACCTTTCGGTTTTGAAGGGGTAACGTTGCGATTTGACCCTCGATTATTTACCACTAAGGGCCTCGTGCCTTTT
This sequence comes from Helianthus annuus, assembly GCF_002127325.2. NCBI lineage: Eukaryota > Viridiplantae > Streptophyta > Magnoliopsida > Asterales > Asteraceae > Helianthus > Helianthus annuus. Next base: position 126,538,353 of record NC_035444.2, on the reverse strand, counting down.
ACCCGCATTGTTAAGTCCCCGGTTAGTTTTATTACTATCCGAAAAGCCTTAACTTTTATTGTTGACGCTTTTAACCCCTCTCATACGAATTTGATCATAACTTTCTCGTTTTAAAACGGAACTTCGCGAAATTTATATCGTATATTCTAGTGAGCGTATTTTACTTTTACAAAGCCTCGGGTTTGTCAAAGGGTCACTCAGAGGTATAAATTGAACATGTTGACACAATTAACCCCTGTAGCTTGTAATCTCTCACTTTCTCCTGCGTTTCGCTCCGTACGATCCATGATTTATTCGTTTGAAGGTACGAGTATCATTTAGGGTTACTATACGGTATCTTTACCCTTCGTTGACATTTATAACCCTCGAATTTACATACTTTCAAGGTTTGTCAACTTTAGTCCTTTATTTAATAGTTAATGCCACGTGTAAACTCATGACACATGTCAACACATTATTGGACACAAAATTTCGAGGTGTTACAGATGGTAAGCGTCGGAAGGTCCTTGGTCGCTAATACTGTAAACTAACAAATAGTCAAATAATAACAACAATAATATACAAATATGCACGTAATCATGTAGATTATTTCTTAACAAAAATGAATAAGAATATGGTGTCACCTGAACACTTCTGTGGCTGAATCAGTGGCTTAGCTCTGATACCACCTTTTGTTGCAACCCCCGTCCCCTAATACCCCGGGAATGGGCGGCCGCGGCCAGTTTCAGTAGTATCTGTAGGATCGTGTACGGACCCAAACGAGTCGTTCAGAGGAGTTTTGATCTGTTTCAAAGGCGGAAACAAAGAAACAGATTTAGAAATACCTAGCAATTCACTTTAAACTCACTTCTGACTGATATATAACAGATTACACGCAAAAGGAAAAGCGGCAGCACCTCGGTATCCAAATTCCGAATCGATACAAGTGATCTCGCTTGAACAACTATATATAGGCCAAGGGTTTCCCTTGAAATGACATGATCCATTTCAAGCGGAATCAAATACATGTGATTTCGCTTGAAACTGACCGGTGTCATTTCAAAACGAATTAGTAAGTTCAAGCGGAATCACCACATTTAACACCAAACCTTCCTATTTTCTCGTACAACGTGCCCTGATCTAACCTATCTAGTACAAGACTCGATACAAGACGAAGTCGACAGATGCATGCACTAACAGACTCCCCCTCAGATGTGTACGAGTCTTAAGTGTCGAGTCTTTGCGTCTTCAATCTCTATCAGTCTTTGGGCTTTTCTCTGTCTCTTATCATTAACAAACTCCCCCTAACAATGTGTTGGCATTCCTTATGTTCATCAGCATCATCTGCTTCAGGATCGTAGGCTGGCTCACACTTTATCCACACAGTCCTCAGGTATTTGAACCTGGCTCTTCAATAGGTTGTTCCAAGATCGTGACCTGGCTCTCATCCAGCTCAGGATATCTGCACAATCTCTACCTCAAAGTAAATTTCATGACAAGTTAATATCAAAATATATGCACTAACTCAAACTCTCCCTCAAATCAAACAGAAAAATTTATCAATTATAATCCTGATGAACCACTTGTAGATTTGATTAAAATTTATTTGTTTAAGAACAGACTCCCCCTCACAAAGTGGTCATCATGTCTAGCACTTAGAATTTTGAAAATCAGCTCTCCAACACCAGTTGTCGAAAATCTTTTTGAATTTTTCAAACTTTATGCTAAAACACACTAAAAATCTTTTTGGATTTTGTAATAAGAGAGATGCTGTAAAGAAATATTTACAGACATTATTTTTGTGAGTTTGTGTACGAGGATCATATCAGTTTATGAGAGAAATCACCAACACCGTTAAGCTTCATTTCATTTTAAGTTCTAAGCAATTCACCTAGATTGTCAGTAAACTAGTCCACTTAAATTTTCACACAAAGTTCAACTGATCCGAGATACGATATTAATGTCTTAAGAACTTAAACTCCTTCGCGTGTCCCACTACTTGAATATACTCCCGTATCCAGATCCCAATATTCAGTCTTACAGGTGACTATACCTAGATGATATCTGTAAGGGGTTAGATGCGAAACCGTGAGAGCTCAGGTCAGAACTTCCATTCAGCAGAGAGATGACGGCTCGACTTTTGGTGTGTCCTATTTAGAGGATCTTTTCTTCAACAGCACATGATTAGCTTTTTTCAATGTTTCATCATTTTTTATGCCGAGGGTGGTGCTATGTTTCAAGCAATGAGGAAAGTATTATGCTGGGACTAGGTCAGAATTTCCATTCAGCAGAAGTCCCGAGATAATACCCCAGATATCACTGAGTATAAAGACCTCGTATCTCAGAAAGAGGGACCTTTCAAACAAGATTTCGGGGGTTACCCATATATCCAAGAAGTTGTTCCCCACGATATAAGCAAGTTTGAAATTTAGGTTTATATCTCGTCACAATTTACTAAATGAGTAAAAATCTACTGGCATATCCGCAGTGAGATTGTTTATCACGTTTTAACTTTTTATTTCTTTAGCATGTTGTGACAGTCCACTGATGTGTATCATTTCCTCTTTTATACATCAAAACTCATTTTTGAATTTATCAAGTTTTTGGCTTTTTCAAATTTTCAAATGTTTTTGGATTTTCTGAAATTTTTACTCCCCCTAAAATGCAAACACATTAAAAGAAATTTGAAAACAAACTATACAGAAAATTGACAACTGATATCAAATTGCCTTAATTCGCCATCCTCTAGGCATAAACAATCGAACTCCCCCTTTCAACAAACCATTTTCTCATTAAGATTTCAAAACACTTAAGTTTGTTTTAATCAAAATGATTTTTTCGGAAAATAAGTTTGTTTTTACCACTTGTAAGTTAGGGTTCATCATTTTGTTCAATTTTTAACTATTTGTAGAAAATCAAATACAACTTAATGTCCCTAATTTACCACTTGCAAGTGTGCACCATCAAACCTCTGTACCAGTTGTAAAAACACAATCACCTGTACCAAGTGTAGGAATAAAACATCTACACAAATTCATTTTACCAACAAAAATGCCGATTCCTGCTTCACACTTACCAACCTGGAAGCTCCGGCAATTCCTGCATAACCTGTAAAATATAAAAATTTTTAAATTCTTTCATACAAACAGATTTTAAGAAAGATGCCAATTCCTGATCCGCGATTACAAACTTGGGTTCTCCGGCAAGTCAGGTTTTTCAAGCAAAGAAAATGTCCACCCAAGCCTGACCAGCCTTGGGCGAAATCAATTCATCAGCAGTTGGGGTGTAAGTTGCCTTCTTTTTAGCATAAAACTCTTTTACCCCTTTAACCTTCCTATCGATCATCTTTCCAAAAATTTTCTTTACATTTCCATTAAAAGGTTTCTCAACATCAAATCATCCTTTTCAGAATAAAATTGATTCGAGATCTCAACTTTCCCAATTTTTCGTTTAAAATTTTCAGTCCTCAATGGTGGAAAGTTCTCATCATCCATTGAAGGTACTGAGTTTTCACTCTTTTTAACAACATGTGGCTCCTCTGATTTTGTGGAATCAGATTCATCGCCAGTTTTCACATCAGATTTCTTAACAACCCACTTTTGGTTGTCAAGCTTCACACTTATCCTATAAAATCTCTTTGAACATTCACCAACTTTATATGTTGAATTTTTAAACACTTTAAATTTCTTAGTTGGTGGCTCAGTTTTATCAACAATAACTTCTTTCAGTTTTCCAGAAACTCCCTGTTTTGTATTTGTTGCTTTAGGACAATTCCATGCAATATGACTGATGTGCACAAAATGCAACATATAAATTACATCAATTGATGCTTAAAACTAACCCCTTTTTTAGTACTAATGTTGGAAAAAGTGTGCTTTTGCCTTCCTTTTGTATTTTAAGGATTAAATGAGCTCAAAATAACAAAAGAAGCAAAAAGACAGCTAAATCTGACATAAATACAAGAAAAGGAACAAAAGTGGCATGCCCGACCTCCCGACAGCATCTTCCCAAGCAAAACAAAGAAGACAGAAGACTGAACACGCCCCGTGCCCAGTGAGCACGGGGCCGTGCCCAAGTGCCAGCACAAAAGACAAACTCATAGAAGCTTTTGTTGCCCACCACGGGGCCGTGCCCAGCGGACACGGGGGCGTGGTCAACTTCCTGCAGGCGCATTTATTGTAAATGCGAATTACAATTAATGAAGAGAGAGAGTCAGATGGACATGGGGCCGTGCCCGATCTTCTGTTCAGCCTATTAATAGGAGTGCTTGGAGCTCTTGCAACTCATCCCTTGGCACACCACCTCTCTCACACTTCACCCACCACCTACCACCACCATAAGACCATCATCCACCACCATCATCCATTGTCCATCATAGAGTGTGTGAGTCGTCTCGGGATCCAAGATTGATCGTAAGAGTTCTTGACAATCAAAGGCCATGTTTGCCTAAGTCTCTTACATCACTTGGTGAAGAAAAGTGTTTAGTGTAATACTTTTTATTTTTAATCTTTTGCACTTTTTAATTGGTTTTGTATTAATGACTTTAATTACTAGTTTCTTATGTTGAAGGTGATTCTTCCTTATCGTTTGTCTGTGGTGTCTTGGCATTATTTTACTGTCTATATAAAATATAAGATTTTCACCATTCATATCTCCACGGTCTATATGGAAGTATGTTGGCTACTTGGTCAGAGGTTAAGGGAACGGTTTGGTAAGAGTCTTGCCATTGTTCAGTGTATAGATCCTGCAAAGGACCTGGGTCAAATATAGTAGGACCTCCTTCAATACCCAAAGGTATTGGATGGCGGGGGTCCAAACTCTTTGATCCCCTCATAAGTTAAACTACTATTAAAACTTTAACCCAGCTACTTAGGACTGTATCCCTGCTGACTTAGACTACTTAGCTGAGGGTAACGTCGCCTTTAAAAGAGGGGCCTACCACATTATGCATTAATAACTTAATTAATTATCTTTCAATAATCCGACCCTTTAGGATTGTATCCTTGCTGACTCAAACTACTGGGTTGAGGGTAACGTCACCTTCAAAAGAGGGGCCTACTACAATAACTAAGATAATCTCTTAAACAGATGCAAAAGTGCGAAAATAATCAAAGGTTACACTACACACGAGTCGGATACAAGTGATTCATCTTGTCTATCTGTTTTTATTTTTATTTTATTTTTAAGCGTTTTAGTTAGTTTTTTTTTCTTAGTTTAAAACCTTTTTCTAACATTTTGATTTGGTTAGACGTTGAGGATAAACTGGTATTAAAAGCTCTTGTGTCGTTGGACGACCTCGGTATCTTACCAACACTATACTACGTCCACGATGGGTGCACTTGCCCATATGTGTGTTTAAGTGTTAGTAAATATCGTGTTTTATAAATTTAAAACTTGGCTAAAAAGTGTAAAAAGGGCTTAAAATATATACCTAAATTATATTACACCTAACGCACATCAAGTTTTTGGCGCCGTTGCCGGGGACACAAGGATTTTAAGAAAGCTTAAAATCGACGGCCTAATCTGTTTTTCAAAACTTTTTCAAAACGCGCGCACATTTTTCTGCATTTTAGTTTAGTTTGCATTTACAGTAGCCTGAACACGGGGCCGTGTTCACTGAACACGGGGCCGTGTTGCATATTTTTCATTAAACACCCAAATACAGAGTCTGAACATGGGGTCATGCTCACTGAACACGCCCCCGTGCTCAACAAGACCAGTAACCTTTAATAAAAACGCCCAGATAAAGACTCTGAACACGGGGCCGTGTCCACTGAACACGGGGCCGTGTCCAGCCTCTGTTTCCGTCTTTATTCTTGTTTTCTGGTCCCGAGACTCAGTTGTGGTCTGTTGAGTGATTCTTATGGATCAATACTCAGGAGGCTACAACTACACCTATGAGGAGGATGATTATAGGGCAGACTATTGCACTAATTGTGGAAACCCGCACCCGGTTCAATATTGTAACTTATTTCAACCATCCACTTCATACAACTATTATGAGGAGCCCAGGTACGAGCCATCGACTTCATACACATCCTATGAAGACCAAAGGTATGAACCTTCTTCCTCATACTCATATTTTGATGAACCAAGGTATGAGCCTTCATACTCATACTTTGAGGAATCAAGATATGAACCACCACCTTGATATACTTATTATGAGGAACCATGGCGTGAACAACCCACCTCATATGAGTACTGTGAAGAACAAAATTACGACCCTTATCCATCATATACTTACAATGAAGAACAATGGTACGAACCATCTACTTCATATGAGTACTATGAGGAACCAAGGATCGAACAACCGGATTCAAGCTTTGAGCATTTCGATCCTTTCTCTATCACCGAACTGACCGATAGGATATTAGAACACATTAAAACTATCGAACGTTGCATAAAAGAATCTTGCGCAAGGGAAGAGGAGTCCCACGCAAGAGAAGAATTAAATAAAGAAACGATAGTTGAAGAGTTAAAAATGGAAGAACAAATAAGTGAAAAACCGACACATGAGTTAAACAACGAAAAAGGTGAGGACAATAGCGTTAAAATTCAAGAAGAGTCCAATTTTGAAGAAATTAATCTCTTGTCACCTTCTTTCGAAAACCATTGTTTAGTACCAACTCATGCTAAGTTTTTAAAGGAGTTAAACACTAACTGTTGGTGCACTACGTCTGTCGACTACGTCTTACATCGAGTCTAGTGTTGTATAGGTTAGATATGGCACGAAATCCTAGAAACATGAGATAGAAATAGGTTCGCTTAAGTGTCAGTCTAATAGGTTCGCTTATGTGTCATAGTGAAATAGGTTCGCTTATGTGAACATGATAGTTCCGCTTATATGTCATGACCATATAAGCGAAACCATGTTATCTATAAATAGGTCATTCAAGCGAACCTAGTGTGTGTGGTTGAAGGTGTATGCTTCCGGTGAGCCACGAAGTGCTGCCGAAGTGCTGTTAGAGTCTGTAAATGTTATCAAGATCAATAAAACAGCAATTATAAGTGAATCCGGCTGAATTCGCACCAAATCATTAGTTTACGCCTCTTGATTTGGATAGGAATTCTTCTGATCGACTCAAACAGGGCCGAACGCGATCCTACAAGTGGTATCAGAGCTCAGGAGGAGGAGTTCTTGCCATTTCAGCTGCATTTCATCTGTTTTTCTACACTTTCTTCAAAATTTCAAAATTTTTCACGGTAAAACCAGCTCAATTTCACACACAGCACTCGGAATCATGTATTAGTAAACCCTTGAAAGTTTCAGATCTAAAATCGACCTAGAACTTAGGATTTTTGGGGTTTCGCTTATTCGTGCATGTTCAAAAGGTGACGTCATCAGCTAGTTTCGTTTGAAGGAACAAGATAGTTTCGCTTTTGTGGACGAAAATGTCAGTAGTTTCGCTTCAGTGACAGTATAGTTTCGCTCCAAGGAACATATTAGTTTCGCTTTTCTGTGCAATTCAGAGGTTCTGCTTTTTCAAACTGTGTAGTTCCGCTTGAACAGACATCAGATAGATCCGCTTGAACAGACAATTTGGAGTTCCGCTTATTTGGTTAAACTTGGTTCCGCTTATCTGTTCAAACAAAGGTTCCGCTCCAAGAACACATAAAGGTTCCGCTTATTGTGACAAGTGAAGTTTCGCTTTTGTGTCACATTAAGTAGTTTCGCTTATTGTGACACTTTCGCTTCAAGGGTCAAACTTGCCTAAACTTGGAATTTTTTTTGTGAACTTTGGACAATCGAACAATGGACACTGAATTCTATAATGCCTTTGCTAGCCCGATCTCTATTACTCAGAATGCTTTGATTGATAATGAAACCGGAACGTCTCAGAAACCGCCTAAACTAATGGATATTGATGATTATAATGTGTGGTCTGAACGGTTTGGAAACTGGGTCGAGGCTTATCATCTAGATGCGTGGGAACACACTGAAGAACCATATGTTAGACCCGTTACAAATGGTGTGCAGCAAACAATTCGAGAAATGAGTACTGAAAATAAAAAGAAATATCGAGATGAGAAATTGATGGTGAGTCTGCTTCAGCAAGCGATAAAAGAAGACATCTTGATATTGCTTCAACATGATGGAACTGCTTATTTAAGCTGGACATAATTGGAAGCAAAATTTGTTGGAAGTGATGATATGCTCAAAAATAAGATGTCTCTCATGAAGAAAGAATTCGATTTATTCCGTGGTTTGAAAACTGAAAACACCAAGCAGATAATTGACAGATATTGTAACTTGGTGAGAAATATGACAAAAGTTGGAATTAAGAAAGATACTGATGAATTGATTGAAAAACTTGCAGATGCGCTACCACATGAAACATGGGGAACGTTTCTGATGATGCTGAGATCCAACAGAAAAGATTACAAGAATATGACATTGGGAGATTTCATCAAACACCTGGAAGCTCAAGAGATGGAGCAGAGGAAGATCGCCAAGATGAAGAATTACGATGGAGAACAGGATATCAGCTTGTACTACAAGAGTGGTGCTACTGGATCAACAAATGATTTTTCAAAAATCGAAACTGCTTCTAGTGTTAAAGACTCTTCTGAAAAGAAATCTTCCCAAGGATCAAGCAGCACAAGATTTTCATCATTCGATCCAAATATTTCTGTAACAAAGAATGGAAGAAAACTTCAGTGCAATATTGTTCTTAGTATTGAAAATGATCAAGATTACACTGAAGAGATTGCTAAAAATCAAATGTCTTTGTTGGGAATGGTTCTTGAGTCTTATAGTAGTTTTGTGGCCGGAAAGATCAGTAATCCAATGCTCATGAAAGAGGATTACGATCAAATTGATGCTGAGGAAATGGAATTAATGGATATAAAATGGTGTATGGCAAGTGTGATGAGACGTGCTGAAAAGTTTAAACAAATTACAGGCCGAGATGATTTTTGTGATGCAAATGTTTCAACTTTAGGCTTTGATAAATCTAAAGTTACATGTTTTCGTTGCAGGGAAAAGGGGCATTTCAAGAGAGAGTGCAAGAATCGTGAAGCTACTGGAGCCCAAAATCCTTTTGGAAACAACGATTATCACAAAAAGGCAATTTATCATCAAGTTACACCACCAACACAGCATCAGGCACAAACTGCACATGGGAGAGATGTGATTGACGGGTCAAAAAGAGCATGTCTAAGCAAATATGAAAATTTTTCATGGGATAAATATATTCCAACAAAGAGCAAAGTGTGTTTGGCAGAACAAGATGATGAAAAGTTGGCTGAAGGTTTCTGTTGGGACGATTTTTGCCCAGATCAAGATCTCATGGCCAAAGAGATGTCCAAAAACACTACAAATGTTAATTCTTTCATTGCTAATGCTTATGATTTGAAATGTGCAGAAAGAAGCAGAAAAGTCATAGAATCTGCTGAAGCAAGACGGAGAAAGCTTGAAGAAGAGGAAGAAGAGGAAGAGAGATTAAAAGCTGAAGCTAAAGCTGAGAGAAAAAGAAGAGCTGAATTTTTACAACAGTCAAAGAGGTTCCTGAATTTGAAGTTAAAGTTGATGCTGAACCTGTTAAATTTCCAGAAAAATACATGAACTGTGATTCTTTAATCAAGCAGAACAATGAGTTGCTGCATAACATAAACAGATTGAAAGAATCATATGATACAATGAACAGAGAAATCAACAAGTATACTGATTCGAGTGGCGAACAAGCTGTGGCAATGAATACACTGAAGATAGCGTATCTGAGACAGCTTGATGAAGCCAATTTTCATATAAAGAAATGTGCTGATTTAGGGTTGGAGTTAGCAACACAAAAGATAGAAACTGAGAAAGTTAAGAAATTATTAGAAAGTTACTCATGTTCTACTTTTGTTGTTGACAGGATTTATCCGGTTGTGGAGAATTTGAAGACGTTTGAAGAAGTGAAGACGTCCGAAGAAAAGAAATCTGTGACAAAAGACGAAGAAAAAGTGAAGACTTCTGGTAAGAAATCAAGTGTGGTCTACATAGATGTCCGCCCCCGGTCGAAAATGGATATTCACCTCGAAATCCAAATTCCGAGAGAGTCGAAAAAGCAATAAACTTAGAATGGGAGTCTGGGCCATCGGATAACTTGCCAGAAAATATTGATGTCACGTACACGTCATCCGACACTGATCATGAGTCAAAGTTGATAAAAAGTGTGGTCGATCAGGTGTTAGATAAAGATGACAGTGAAGAGCCCAAACCCGAGTCAAAGTCTGGGTCCAATGTGTCAAAACCGACATTCAAAAGGGACAAACAGGTTTATGATAAAGAGTTTTTGATGTCAAAATCTAATTTGAATGATGAATCATTCAAAGTGGCTTATACTTTGAAAGATTCTGACAAATTATATTCTGATGATGCTTTTCCAATAAGAAGTGTCAAATTTGAAATGACTCAAAAGGTTTTCAAAATCACAGAAATTAATATTTCTGAAATAAAAGATTTACATCTTTCTGGAAAACCTAAACAATACACTTCAAGAGATCAACAAAGAATTAACAATAAAAGTGGGTTACAATTGTGGTTATAGTTTCCAAAAGAAACCAAACCATAATCGTAATTTCAAAAAGAAAGGTCTTGGTTTTGTACCACCGAAAAACTATAAAAATGAAAAAAGAGTAAATTACGTTTTTGGCCCCTGTGGTTATATCAGTTCTACTATATTGGCCCAAAATAAGATTTTTTAACAGATTTGCCCCTATGGTCTCTATAACTAACCGTTTTGGCCCCTAAATCTAACTAAACCCTAACTCAGGTTAATTTATTGGTCACATGTTTATCACATGATGTCTAATTTGGTAATTTTACCTCCCCTTAATATGTCTCTATAAATAAAACCCTAAACCCCTATTTTTTCACTTCATCTTCTTCACTAAATCATCTTCTTCTTCGACAGTTCATTCAAACCTCCCATGTTTGTAAAAATCGCAGATGAGATCGAGCAGAAAAGGAAACAACTCCGGTCATACCTCAACGCCGAGAAGTCACTGGAGAAGAACGACCGGTGGATATCGACTCCATTCAAACATCCAGCGACGATTGACAGAGCGATAATCGATTCCGATTAGGTCAGGTGTGTGTGGCACGATGGTTGTTGGATTTGGCGGATCAGTCGGATTTGGGTGTGTATGGTGGTGGTTTAACGAATCTGAATTACTGAATCTGAATCACCCAGATTGTTAATGTTTGATTCGAATCGGATTTGGTGGGTTTCATTACAAACACTGAATTTAGAATCTATTAATGTTTGATTCAGTTCTGATTGAAGTTTATTAAAAGCAAAGCAAAACCCATGTCCGAATTGAAGTAAAGAATAAAGGGTATCTGATTTTTAACTGAAATGAAAGATTATAACGAACCTTTTTACGGTGGATGATGCAGTTGAAGCCGAAAAAGTTATGAGATTTGAGTGGGATTGTTGAATTGAAGTAAATGAAAGTTTGTGTGTGAAATTGATTTGGGAACTGAGTTAGTGAAATTCAAGAGGAAACGGTGCACATGAGTCTAGTGCTACATTTGGATGAAGATTTCCTCCATAGAAAAAATCAACGTGAGGTCAATGGTGGATTAGGAAACATGGAGAAGATTCTTGATTCTTCTATTTTGAGGATAATACTTTTTATAAAATCTGAATTTGGATATTTTGAAATCTGGGTTTGTTTTTGAAATCTGGGTTTGAAACTGAAATTAGATTTAAAGGGATGAGAAATTACAAAAATGCCCTTGAAAGTGACAAATAATTAACCAGGGTAAGAGGTTGAGTTAGACTCAGGGGTCAAAACGGTTAGTTATAGGGACCACAGGGGCAAATCTGTTAAAAAATCTTATTTTGGGCCAATATAGTAAAACTGATATAACCACAGGGGCCAAAAACGTAATTTACTCATGAAAAAATGTATAAACCAAAAACTATGTTTGTTTCATGAAAAATGACAGAAGCTGAGAAAGAACAATCATTCAGAAAGCAGACAAATCAGGAATTCCTTGCCAAGAAGCGAGAAGAACTGAAGAAGAATGAAGTAACAAAGAAGATTGAAAAGAGAACCTGCTTTCAGTGTAAAACTGTTGGTCATGTTGCGAAGAATTGTCAAAAGACATTCAAGCCAAAATAGGAAGTCTCTGGTAAAATGAAAGAAAATGTTGTCAGAAGACTGAACTGTCAACCCGGAAGTTTACTAGCTTTGAAAATTCAACTTTTGAAAAAGGAGAATGTTCAAAGAGTGCTTCAAGAAGAAAAGAAAATGTAATAAATCAAAAATGGGTTGTGAAAGGTTCAGGTAACAATTCTGGTGATGAATCTGATTCCACAAAATCAGAGGAGCCACGTTTTGAGAAAAAGATTGATAGAAAAGTTCCAACTATGAACGATGAAAATTTTCCACCGTTGCGTGCTGAAAATTTTATGAAGAAAGTTGGAAAAATCGAAATTTCAAATCAATTTTATTCTGACAAGAAGAAATTTGATGTTGAAAAGACTTTCAACGGAAATGTGAAACACATTTTTGGCAAAATGGTCAATGGTAAGGCCAAAGGTGTTAAAGAATTTTATGCTGGCAAAAGAGGGGTTCACAAGTCCGTTAATAGTAAGGATGAAGAAGTTGTTACACCCAAGGAAGGTCAGGCTTGGGTGGATATATTTTTCAAAGAGTAAAAACCTGACTTGCCGGAGATCCCAAGTTGGTAATTGTGGATCAGGAATCGGCATCATTTTTTATCATGTTTGTATAATGTGTTTGAGAAGTTTTTGCAGTACTTGCCGGAACTCCCAGGTTTGTAAGCGAGGAGTAGGAATCGGCACCTTGAGAATTCAACCAACAGATGGTAATTGGTTGAAAAACACGTTTGAAGATTTGTTTGTGCATATCTGCATATGGTAAATCAAGGACATTAATTTGTACTTGAATTTTTACTACAAGTGGTTGAAAGATAATATGATGAATCACATCCCCGAATTTGTTATTGACAAATCTACTGTGACACCTGTGTCACCACGACCATCAAACAAATACCAAACCAATGAAATATTGTATTTCATACTTGGTATTTTGTGTAAATATGTGTATCGTTTGCACATATTAATTCTTGTTCGATTTCGGGCTTTAAATCGCTTTCTGGAAGGTTATACGCGATCTGATTCGTAAATATAACCAGTTTAATGAAACAAACACTCTGGAATAGTGACATAGGCTAAACATATCTTAAATAACCCTTACATAACTTAGAAATAAGTTTTGGATGGTTTGGTATGCCGAAATCAAGTTTATTCGCTTACATGGACTAAATTCGACAAACTGCGAAAGTATGTCAATTTGAAGTGTAACGAACATTCCAGAACTTGGCCATAAGTTAAACATACCCAAAATATCCTTTACATAGCTTAGAAATAGGCTTTGAGGTGTTCGGTGTGCTAAAATAAACTTTTTGGTCATTCAGGGACTAAAAGCGTCAAAAAGTGCATAAGTTTGCATTTTCGCGCATAACTTACGTTCTGAATACTTCCAGACATCCAAAAATTTATGTAAGCATTAAAATATTTTATTTTAGTGTTTGGCATAAGAAAAATGCATTCGTCGCGCAATTTGGATCGTCTTTCGCGCTTATGCGCATTCCGTCGTAATTAAGCGAACATCGCGATCGTACGACCAAACAAACCGACATCCGAGATATTTTTGAGCATGTTTTGAGTTCCCTATACTTTAACTTCATTTTAGAGGCTTGAAATGAGGTTAACGGGGCTTAAACGTGTCAAAAATGGGCCAAATTGCATGTTTCTGAAGTGCAGGGACCATTTCTGCCAATTCTGGAAACTAAGCCCAGGCGGCCCGCGTGAAAGTTTGTGTGTACCTTAAGCGGGCCGCGTGAGAAGCCCAGGTCTGCAAACATCAGTTTCCAGCTGTTACCAGCTGTTCCACACTCTTGTAAATGTTTTTTAAGCATTCTAGGGGCCAAATTTGATGGTTTTTAAGAGCCCATGGTATCCAAATACCATGTGCCCACTTGGACGGCCGAGATCGAAGCACGTTTCACGATGAATGATCCTAACGGTCTTGGTTTTCCTATAAATACCCTCACCCATTTCATTTCTTCCTCACTTGAATTCTGAGATTTTCTCTAAGTTGGATTGATTATCACTTCATACCTGAGAAATACTTGGAATTCAATCTTGCGGGGACCTTCTGTAAGTATTCTTTCACGTTTTTCGTTCGTTTGTTAAAGTCAAACTGCGTTTGACTTTCTGCATTGACCAGTTTATGGTCAACGCGAAGTTCGTTTGAACTTCATAACGTGAGCGTAATCACGATGGTTATAGTCCCTAGTGACTATACCTACTGATTACCACGTTATCTAGGCTCAGTGACGAGTCGTAGTTTCGGCTAAAATACGTTTTCTCGCGTAATTTGCAACCAAACTACTCTAGGGTATTAAAACCATTTGTTTTAATACCAAACCTGTTTTCTAACTTTACTAAACATGTTCTAGCATGTTTAGCTCGTCGCTTTTAGATTTGTGCTTGTTTAGGGTCGTAAAGGTAAGCGATCTAATCAATCGCTTATGCTTACGAACCCGACCAAACATTTTAGGTGACCATAGTTATATAGGGAATAACCTTCCGAGGTTATACCTTATGGTCACGTCGTTTAAGTAGTTGTATGATAAGTAGTTCTTATGCCTTAGGTAAATTACCAAAATGCCCTTTTTACGCATAAATTCATTTAAAGCATATGTAACTAAATTTTTGACATCTAAACTGATTTAGCAACAATATTAAACATGTTAAGGCATATCTTGCTTGTCATAGGACTAGTTAGGCGTTCCAAACGCATTTTACTCGAACGACGCGTTAAAGTAGCGTAAGCTACCTAAACGGGTTGTAATGGGTCGTAAGCACTTAGGATAAGTTTCGTTTTAGTATGTAAGTTTTGTTAAACCATATTACATAAGTTCCCCTACTTATTTGGTTTACGAACCCTCGTACTACCCGATCCTCCGATAGGTCCGTTTATTAATATAGATACCTATATAGGTGTCGTTTGATTCCGTGATCTTCTAGCATTGCTTGGTGGTTATCCTAGGACTTCTAAGCAATCTCAAGTGAGTACATAGACCCCTCTTTTACTGTTTTCCAAACATTTTGGGGTGAAACACATGTGCTTACTTGTTATTTCATGATTTCATGCTTTTATATCATATACTTGCTATGTTCAATAGTACACTATTAGTACATGATTTTATTATGTTTTTGCTATGTATGCCCATTGTGTGCATACTTAGTACTTCGTTTTACATAACATTTCATGCTACGTATGTTCATCATACTTAGTACATTTTACATCACATGCTATGTATGTTCATCATACTTAGTACCTTGTTTTTGTGACAAACCGTAGTAATTTCGAGATAAAAACCAGTTGTTTTAATTCTATAGTTTGATTTTATTTTTGTTTATATCATAATTAATGCGCCATCGAATACTTGAAGCCAAATTGTTATCGTGTCGAGCCAAACCGAATCATTACTAATAAATAGATAAATAAATAAATATAATAATGATATACATGTATGTATTGGAAAAAAAATAAAAATAAATAAATAACATTAACTACCTTTGACTTCGGCCCAAGCTAGGAAATCCAACCGACCCCAACTCTAACCTATTAAAGGATACGTATATGTATGTATGATCATATTATCGCATATCAATACAAACCCTACCTTTTCCTTCCCCTTGGTGATCTACGGCTGCAACAAGATCCCCCTCCTATCTCTTCAATTTCCATCTTCAGCGACAAGGAAAAAAAAACCCACAACATCGAATACCTACCCCACCGTTATCGGAGAACCTCATTCCGACTCTACGGCGTTGACTTCCAACTCCCTCCATCTTCGGTCAACCTCCGACGACTCCTGTGCACTTCGATCAACCTCAGGCAGCTTGCAACTCGGAACTCCGTCTCTTTTACACCGCACACACAATTCCGACACCGAACCCAGGTTAGCAGAGTATTATATTAAGCATGGTAATTCATGAGGGCTGCATGATCTATGTTATACATGATAATGATTGTGACGATGATTGTTGATTTGTGAATCTAATTGAATTCCTTGGTGCTAGATGACTATTAACTGTTAAATGTATAACAATACTCTTTGACAAAATATGGTTCATTGTTTCATTAACAATATTAAAGACCCTGTTCGAGTGATTAATCTTTTAATCGTAATGGTTGTTTATAGAACAGTGATGACGAAATAAGGATGAATCCGTAATCGAAATATATGCTAAATGTTTGAATTCGTACACCGTATAAGCGACCAATATGATTTCATGTTTAACGGTTCCGAGTGATGTTGACGATAATTACAATAAAACAGTGATATTAGGATGTTTAAGATGATAGTGTTGATGAGAATTTAATAAGAGAAATAGGATGGCTTGAACGTGATCTTTCATAGAATGTACAACTCCGTTAGCCAAAAGTACAACCTGGTTATGCAAGTAGGAATGTTAATATGAGAATGAGGATTATGATGTTCTTTGATTGGTGATGCATATAACGATGAAGTTAATAATTATAATATAGAAATCATGTGAGTTACTGAATAAATAAGATCCTGAGTGCATATATATTCATATTTGCTGCTAGTTAGGGAAGGTATGGATGTGTGAAATGGTAATTATCGGGTATGATGTAGGGCATGCATACTAATCAGTATTTCATGTTAATGGATTGGGTTATAAAAAAGGGGCATTAGGGCCGTGTTAGTGGGCTGGTGGACCAGGCCTGCCGCACGTAGGGTAACAGGGAGTGGGCCTGACGACTAGCCAAGGACCTTAGTGGGCCGGAAGTCGGTGGGCCGCACTTTAGTGGAACAATGTTTTAAACGCAGTGGGCCGGGTTATCGGGCTGATTTATATGATGTACATAAGCTGTTAAAAAACGATTGTTAGCATTAAATCATGATAGTGTCAATTTGGCCTCACACCTCATGAAACATTGTGTCTTATCTTTCTTTTAATGGACTGTGATTTAGTGTTGGGCCATAGTTTTTTTTTTCACATGATTTGTACACTGTTGAGGCATGGGATTTTAAATGTATTTATACAAACAGAAGGATGCATATTATTAACTTATGGTATAAGCATAGTATGTGGTATAGCATGCGTTATGTGATTATTATTAACTTATGGTATGTCATTCGATAACGCTAAGTGTGATTATGAAACTGTTTATGAAACCGTATGTGTGTCAATGGGTACACATGTGGAACATGATATTGTATGCTACTTGACTTGTGACATGTACCAATACGTGAAATATTTAAATACGAATTTAAATTAATTAAGATGTGGTAATTATAATAGGACGTGATTGACTAAAGTGTTTAACAAGTAAACTATCTGCCGAGCAAACCGAGGTGAGTTCACACAGCCAAGGCATGGGTTCCCAGGGTGGGAATGGGTTGGATTATTTATTTGTGATTACCTAGCACATGGAACTTAGTTATATGATCCTCGGGTGAGGAAGGGTTATTGATAAGATACAACTAGACTAATGGTACTAAATTGAACTGATCTTCGCACACACGCCAGGGTTGGCCGCGATATTATGACTAATCTTCGCACACATGCCTAGGAAGGCCGCGAACTATACTCTAAAACTTCGCATACATGCCAGGGTGGCCGCGATACAAACATACCTAGTCTAGAATACTTGGGAACTTTCCCTAATCTTCGCATACATGCCTAGAGGGCCGCGATACGAAATAATACGATACATGACTTAACGAACGAACAAAAGGCTTACTTTCCTATTACTATTACTGAACTGTTTACTGTGAACTCGCTCAACTAGTAGTTGACTCTCTACTGCATGCCTTGCAGGACCTTAGGTACTTATGGAGCTTGCACAAGGAGGAGCAGGTCGTTGTGGGCAATGGATCGTGAATGATTATGACATTACACACTTGATACTTATGTTTGGGTTTTTACATTTATGCTTCCGCTACACTTGATTATGTTGGTTTTGAAAACACCTTTCGTATTGTTGGATAACGACTACTACTTATTTACATGTTCAATATGATTGGTGGCTTGATCCTGGTCATGTCATGCCTCCAAGCGGTGGTACTCCGCGTGTGGGATTTTGGGGGTGTGACAGATTGGTATCAGAGCCATTGGTTATAGAGAACTTGTTTTTAATATGGGAAAAACGTTTTTATTAAAACCAGACTATAACCAGGACAGTGCTCTCAACGATCCACAACGACGTTTCGCTCCACGTGCAAGACTCAACATCCTAGGTAATAAGGTTTATGTTTATTGCCTACATGCTAGAATTGCATAGAACTTTGCTCGTAGTATGCTTAGATTACATTGCTCACTACTTGTTATTGCTTGAGAACACTTGTGTGCTTACACCCTTCTGTCATCGCACTACTCGCGAACCATTCTCACTTACACTACTTTTACTATCAACAACAATGGCTGGACGCATTAACATGACTCAAGCCCAGTTGACGGCTCTCATCAATGAACAAGTTGCTGCGGCACTTGCAGCTGCAAACGCAGGAGGTCAACACGCTCAGCAGCCCGTCTGCACTTTCAAGAACTTCATGGACTGTCGTCCAAGCACATTCAGTGGCACTGAGGGGGCAGTGGGACTCCTCCATTGGTTTGAAAAGCTCGAGTCAGTGTTCGAAATGTGTGAATGCCCTGAGGCTCGCAGGGTCAAGTACGCCACTGGCACTCTCGAAGGAATAGCGCTAACTTGGTGGAACGCGCAAGTACAGATCCTAGGGTTGGCAGCTGCTAACGCCACACCTTGGGAAGATTTCAAGGAACTGATCAAACGAGAATACTGCACGCGTGATAACATCCACAAGTTGGAGGTGGAACTGTATCATCTGAAGATGACGGGGTCAGAAATCGAAGCTTATACGAAACGGTCAAACGAGCTGGCCATCTTGTGTCCAACGATGGTGGACCCTCCAGTTAAGCGCATTGAGTTGTACCTCAAGGGACTTGCGCCAGAGATCCAGAGCCATGTGACATCGGCTAACCTCAACAACATCCAAGACATCCAGCGTCTTGCTCATCGACTCACCGATCAAGCAGTGGAACAGAACAAGCTGCCAAAACGCATCAGTGCTACCACTACTGCTGCTACTACTCCTACTACACCAGTGACAACAAGCGGAAATGGGATGGGGATTCCAGCAAGGGATCAGTTTCCGTTCAGTCTCAAGCACAGCAGCGCAAGACTAATGACTACCAGAGTCCGAGTCAGCAATCATCAGGCAGTCAGGGTCAGGGTGGATATCGGGGAATTCACCCACTGTGTAACAGGTGCAACAGACATCACAGTGGTCAGTGTCGCAAGGGCCGCTGTCAAAGATGTCTCAAGATGGGTCATGAGGCCAAAGATTGTAGAAGCTCACGGCCAGCAAATCAGAACCAGCAACCGCAACCACCAGCTCCACAAAACCAGCAGCAGCAGCAACAGCGAGGCAACAGGGGATGCTTTCAGTGTGGTGCTGAAGACCATTTCAAAAGAGACTGCCCCCAGCTGAATCAGAATCAGAACAGCAACAATCAACGCAATGGAAACAACAATGGGGGTAACAACGACGACAATGGTGCTAGGGGACGTGTCTTCGTGATCGGTGATCGGTCAGGGTGAGTTCCTACTTGACGACTTTTGTGTTACTGTTTTATTTTATTCGGGTGCCGATACTAGTTTCGAGTCTTTAAAAGTAAGTCAAATGCTTAATCGTACCCCAACACTTTTGAACACCAAGCACATAGTAGAACTAGCAAGCGTTAAAAGCATAGAGGCCACACACATAGTTTAGGGTTGCAATCTTGTTCTTGCTGATTAGACCTTTTCTATCGACCTCATTCCTATCGTTCTATGGAATTTCGGGACGAAATTCCAAACCAACAGGGGGATGATGTGACACCCCAAGAAAAACCAGGAAACCACGCAACCTAACTAGCTTCCTTCTTTGACTACGTGCTAAATTTCGGGACGAAATTACTTTCAAGTTGGGGATGATGTGACAACCCGTAGTAATTTCGAGATAAAAACCAGTCGTTTTAATTCTATAGTTTGATTTTATTTTTGTTTATATCATAATTAATGCGCCATCGAATACTTGAAGCCAAATTGTTATCGTGTCGAGCCAAACCGAATCATTACTAATAAATAGATATATAAATAAATATAATAATGATATACATGTATGTATTGGAAAAAAAATAAAAATAAATAAATAACATTAACTACCTTTGACTTCGGCCCAAGCTAGGAAATCCAACCGACCCCAACTCTAACCTATTAAAGGATACGTATATGTATGTATGATCATATTATCGCATATCAATACAAACCCTACCTTCTCCTTCCCCTTGGTGATCTACGGCTGCAACAAGATCCCCCTCCTATCTCTTCAATTTCCATCTTCAGCGACAAGGAAAAAAAAACCCGCAACATCGAATACCTACCCCACCTTTAACGGAGAACCTCATTCCGACTCTACGGCGTTGACTTCCAACTCCCTCCATCTTCGGTCAACCTCCGATGACTCTTGTGCACTTCGATCAACCTCAGGCAGCTTGCAACTCGGAACTCCGTCTCTTTTACACCGCACACACAATTCCGACACCGAACCCAGGTTAGCAGAGTATTATATTAAGCATGGTAATTCATGAGGGCTGCATGATCTATGTTATACATGATAATGATTGTGACGATGATTGTTGATTTGTGAATCTAATTGAATTCCTTGGTGCTAGATGACTATTAACTGTTAAATGTATACCAATACTCTTTGACAAAATATGGTTCATTGTTTCATTAACAATATTAAGGACCCTGTTCGAGTGATTAATCTTTTAATCGTAATGGTTGTTTATAGAACAGTGATGACGAAATAAGGATGAATTTGTAATCGAAATATATGCTAAATGTTTGAATCCGTACACCGTATAAGCGACCGATATGATTTCATGTTTAACGGTTCCGAGTGATGTTGACGATAATAACAATAAAACAGTGATATTAGGATGTTTAAGATGATAGTGTTGATGAGAATTTAATAAGAGAAATAGGATGGCTTGAACGTGATCTTTCATAGAATGTACAACTCCATTAGCCAAAAGTACAACCTGGTTATGCAAGTAGGAATGTTAATATGAGAATGAGGATTATGATGTTCTTTGATTGGTGATGCATATAACGATGAAGTTAATAATTATAATATAGAAATCATGTGAGTTACTGAATAAATAAGATCTTGAGTGCATATATATTCATATTTGCTGCTAGTTAGGGAATGTATGGATGTGTGAAATAGTAATTATCGGGTATGATGTAGGGCATGCATACTAATCAGTATTTCATGTTAATGGATTGGGTTATAAAAAAAAGGGGCATTAGGGCCGTGTTAGTGGGCTGGTGGACCAGGCCTGCCGCACGTAGGGTAACAGGGAGTGGGCCTGACGACTAGCCAAGGACCTTAGTGGGCCGGAAGTCGGTGGGCCGCAATTTGGTGGAACAATGTTTTAAACGCAGTGGGCCGGGTTATCGGGCTGATTTATATGATGTACATAAGCTGTTAAAAAAACAATTGTTAGCATTAAATCATGATAGTGTCAATTTGGCCTCACACCTCATGAAACATTGTGTCTTATCTTTCTTTTAATGGACTGTGATTTAGTGTTGGGCCATAGTTTTTTTTTCACATGATTTGTACACTGTTGAGGCATGGGATTTTAAATGTATTTATACAAACAGAAGGATGCATATTATTAACTTATGGTATAAGCATAGTATGTGGTATAGCATGCGTTATGTGATTATTATTAACTTATGGTATGTCATGCGATAATGCTAAGTGTGATTATGAAACTGTTTTTGAAACCGTATGTTTGTCAATGGGTACACATGTGGAACATGATATTGTATGCTACTTGACTTGTGACATGTACCAATACGTGAAATATTTAAATACGAATTTAAATTAATTAAGATGTGGTAATTATAATAGGACGTGATTGACTAAAGTGTTTAACAAGTAAACTATCTGCCGAGCAAACCGAGGTAAGTTCACACAGCCAAGGCATGGGTTCCCAGGGTGGGAATGGGTTGGATTATTTATTTGTGATTACCTAGCACATGGAACTTAGTTATATGATCCTCGGGTGAGGAAGGGTTATTGATAAGATACAACTAGACTAATGGTACTAAATTGAACTGATCTTCGCACACACGCCAGGGTTGGCCGCGATATTATGACTAATCTTCGCACACATGCCTAGGAAGGCCGCGAACTATACTCTAAAACTTCGCATACATGCCAGGGTGGCCGCGATACAAACATACCTAGTCTAGAATACTTGGGAACTTTCCCTAATCTTCGCATACATGCCTAGAGGGCCGCGATACGAACTAATACGATACATGACTTAACGAACGAACAAAAGGCGTACTTTCCTATTACTATTACTGAACTGTTTACTGTGAACTCGCTCAACTAGTTGTTGACTCTCTGCTGCATGCCTTGCAGGACCTTAGGTACTTATGGAGCTTGCACAAGGAGGAGCAGGTCGTTGTGGGCAATGGATCGTGAATGATTATGACATTACACACTTGATACTTATGTTTGGGTTTTTACATTTATGCTTCCGCTACACTTGATTATGTTGGTTTTGAAAACACCTTTCGTATTGTGGGATAACGACTACTACTTATTTATATGTTCAATATGATTGGTGGCTTGATCCTAGTCATGTCACGCCTCCAAGCGGTGGTACTCCGCGTGTGGGATTTTGGGGGTGTGACAGTTTTACAAGACATTTTATGCTTTGTACCATGCTATGTATGACCATCCGTCGCATACTTAGTACATTGTTTGTACATTCTTACCTATGGTTTGGTGACTACATATTTCACTTGCCATACATGACAATTTGTTTACACATTACTTGATTGACATTTGACAACGGTTTAGACATGAGCAATTTACATTGGTGGTTTATGTGGGTAAGTGATTTGAGTAACGAGACGTGTGTAATGTGATACAAGCATGGTGGATACGCCACTGGTACTTCCTATATATATAAGTGCTTGTATTATATTACATGGCGTAGCGTTATTTAAATCATTCATTTGGACTCATACATTTTTACACAAATAACATATTTTTCACAAGACATTGTTTTACAAAACAGTTTGTTTTATACAAACTCATTTTTACTTGGTTATTCATTTAACCTTACATCATTCTTTTTAACTATACCTATCTATCATCGATTTTCAAACGTTTTATAAAAGCAAACACTTAAACTGGATTCATGACAAGTTTTTGTTAAACATTTTCTTAAACCTAGGTCATGAATCCTATTTTTCATAAAACCTATGTACTCGTCGGCATTTTTATGCTGACGTACTTTCACATGTGTTTCAGGTACAATAGTTGATGATGTTTGATGATGATATTGATGCATGCTCACATAGGATTGGACGAGGCCTTAGTGACATTAAAAGATGCAAGACTAGTTAATTTTTGTTATGTTTCTTTATTGTTAAGACATTGTAACTCATTTAATTCAATAAAACGAAATTTGTTTAATCCATGGTTGTGAAACAATGATTCTGTTACAACACTCCCCGACGTTTCCGCCATGTTTTGTTGTTTTACGTGGTCGGGGTGTGACAGAAAAGTTGGTATCAGAGCCCATGGTTATAGAGAATTAGGTTATTAGTAATGCTTTGACCTAGTCTATAACCTTCCTAGGACCCTAACGCGAGTTTACTTGCGTTTAGTCATAAAACAATACCGTCACTTATCCTTAGGTGACAACCACAACAAGAACAGAAATTTGATCTGCTTTGAAAACTAATCATCTGTTCTAGGGTGATTGATTACTAGGTTTTGAACCCTTTGTTATAAGGTTTCGAACTCTTTGAGTTTTCAAAATTCCGTCAAAGTTTGGGTCTAAATAATGTGAACACGTGCAAACTGGAAGAGTGGGTGCCTGTACCCTGAGTTTTCTGTCTAAGGCTAGAGTGTTCGTACAAATCCGCAGTATCGGACCAGTCACTCTTACCTGGGAACTCTTGGGGTGAGTGTCCACTTATAGGCGAGCATGTCTTCACGATACATTATGGGGACCTGTTTACTTTGATTCAGCCTTTGTGTGTCGTTTGTTTGCTTCGTGGTTCAAACAAATGACCATCACCCATGCTTTTGATCGGTAATTTCCTATTCTTACCCAATGCCATTTCACTTGTTTCTCTCTCTTGTTTCCCTTTTAGAATGCCTCCACGACGCGACAATCAGATACCTAATGAAGAACTGGCAGCTATCATTACGCAGCAAATGACTGCTGCACTCCCGAACATCATTGCTCAATGTAACCAAGCTCTCAACAACAATAATGCCCCTTGCAACTTCAAAACGTTCAACTCAGCTAAGCCATCAAAGTTTTCTGGGTCTCAAGGAGCGACTGCACTTCTGCAATGGTTCGAGAGTCTGGAGAGCACCTTCAGACATGTTCAATGCCCAAACGAGCGAAAGGTAGATTTCGCATCTAGTGTCTTCGAAAAGCGGGCTCTAACATGGTGGAATGGTGTAATGAGAGATAGGGGTGCCGATGTGGCACTAGCTCAAACATGGGAAGAGCTTCGAGCTCTGATGATGAAGGAATTCTGTCCTCGTCACGAGATATGGGCCTTAGAAAGGGAATTCGACGATCTTAAGCAAGACAGCGGTGAACATCGAGCCTACACCGATCGATATGAGGAGCTGAGCCTGTTGTGTCCTTCCATGGTTACGCCTTTGGATAAGGCGATCGAAAAATACATTGATGGCCTCCCTGACTCAGTTCAGGACATTGTTACTGGTAGTAACCCCACTACGATTAGGCAGGCCATTGAGCTATCTGCAACTTTGACTGAATCTCAGATCAGGAAACGTAAGCTTTTCCGAAAGGGTGACAAGAAACCGGTCGAGGAATCGAAACCAATCGAGGAATCAAAGACCATGGATGAACAGACTGGATCCCCTAAGAAGTCAAGGAAGCGAAAGGCTTCTCAGAACTTCGCCATGGTTACTCTCAATGATCAAACCGTCCTCAACCAACCAGTTCAACCCCCTGCTAGGAAGCCCTACAACGGAACTGCACCCTTGTGCAACCAATGTAGCCTACATCATCATGCTGGTGTGAAGTGCCGCACATGCCAAGTTTGTGGACTCATAGGCCATACAGCAAGGGTTTGCCCAGCTGCAGGTGCACCAAATCAAGCTGGCAACAATCCTGCTCAAGCTCGTTTCCACCAGGTTCTTGCTTCAATTGTGGCGAGATGGGTCATTTCCGAAGAAATTGCCCAAAGCTTGCTAATGCGAATCCAGCGCAAGGATGAGCATCTGACCGATTGGAAGACAACACTGTTTAGAAATAATCAAGCTTTATGTATTATCTTCTTTTGTTGTCAAAGATCTATGAAACAGTTGTTATCATTGTTTATAAATAAATCTTTTTATTTTACATTGCAATGTGCAAATGTGATGGCATGTATAAACAATGTATCCCCTTCAATACCGACAATCAAGGAGCCGTATTCCTTGAAGAACAGACTACCCCCAAAATCCTTCCATTTTATGATCTATTGCGTTTTCTTGAAAACGAAATCGAATCTTTGATAATAGATTCTTGAAAGTGATTAAAGTGCCAAATGAAATCCACGGATTGGATTCCTGGTGTGCTTTAAGTATCCGCGTCCAAAGATAACTAATTAAAAGTCAAACTAAACAACTTTGTGATTATGTGCTTATGTTCTCCCTTTATGTTCTTAGTGTGATCCAATTTTCTTTGTTGTTATCCAAATCCTCGTAGAATCTTCTATAAGGGATTCATAGTAGGATATCAAAAGGTACTACCTTAAATCCTTAATGGGCTTCTACGTAATAGTTAAGACCCATGGATTATACAGTACTATTCCATAATTAGACCCCCTGAGTGGTCTAGTTAAACAAATTAATCCAAAAATCTGGTTAGGAATATCATGTAATGATATAGCTAAAAAGACTCCTTGGTGGTCAAATTAAAGTGATCATTTGTCGATCTAATTAAAAGGACCCTATGGTAGTCTAGCCACACTCATTACAGGTTTGATTTTTTTTCTTCCCCTACACATTATGATATGTACTGTGCGGACTGTGCAAGGAATTATGTAGTTATGGACGCGTACATAATTATGGAATTTAGTGCACAGAAACCACAGCGAGTTTTGTCATACGTCTAGAGTAAACCCTGTTCATTTCCAATTCTGATGAAGCACCCGTTGAAGAGAAATGAACTAGCTATTCATTTTTCACTTCTGAAAGAATATCCGTTGATGGAAATGAATATCCGTTTGTTTAACCCTTCATTTCCGTTTCTGAGGAAGCAACCGTTGGGAATGACTCCGTTTGTTCATTTTCGTTTCTGAAGATTATCCGTTGAGGAAATGAATATCCGTTTGATTATCCCTTCATTTCCGTTTCTGAAGAAGCAACCGTTGGAAATGACTCCGTTTGTTCATTTTCGTTTCTGAAGATTTTCCGTTGAGGAAATGAATATCCATTTGATTATCCCTTCATTTCCGTTTCTGAAGAAGCAACCGTTGGAAATGACTCCGTTTGTTCATTTTCGTTTCTGAAGATTTTCCGTTGAGGAAATGAATATCTGTTTGATTATCCCTTCATTTCCGTTTCTGAAGAAGCAACCGTTGGAAATGACTCCGTTTGTTCATTTTCGTTTCTGAAGATTTTCCGTTGAGGAAATGAATATCCGTTTGATTATCCCTTCATTTCCGTTTCTGAAGAAGCAACCGTTGGAAATGACTCCGTTTGTTCATTTTCGTTTCTGAAGATTTTCCGTTGAGGAAGTGAATATCCGTTTGATTATCCCTTCATTTCCGTTTCTGAAGAAGCAACCATTGGAAATGACTCCGTTTGTTCATTTTTCGTTTCTGAAGATTTTCCGTTGAGGAAATGAATATCCGTTTGATTATCCTTTCGTTTCTGTTTCTGAGGAAGCATCTATTGGAAATGACTCCGTTTGTTCATTTTCGTTTCTGAAGAATGTCCGTTAAGGAAATGATAGGGTTATCCCTTGCATATCTCTGGTGGTTATTTGACACAAAGTCACGGACAGACTCCTACGAATAAATTTCGGGACGAAATTTCCTAAAGTAGGGGAGACTGTGACACCTGTGTCACCACGACCATCAAACAAATACCAAACCAATGAAATATTGTATTTCATACTTGGTATTTTGTGTAAATATGTGTATCGTTTGCACATATTAATTCTTGCTCGATTTCGGGCTTTAAATCGCTTTCTGGAAGGTTATACGCGATCTGATTCGTAAATATAACCAGTTTAATGAAACAAACACTCTGGAATAGTGACATAGGCTAAACATATCTTAAATAACCCTTACATAACTTAGAAATAAGTTTTGGATGGTTTGGTATGCCGAAATCAAGTTTATTCGCTTACAGGGACTAAATTCGACAAACTGCGAAAGTATGTCAATTTGAACTGTAACGAACATTCCAGAACTTGGCCACAAGTTAAACATACCCAAAATATCCTTTACATAGCTTAGAAATAGGCTTTGAGGTGCTCGGTGTGATAAAATAAACTTTTTGGTCATTCAGGGACTAAAAGCGTCAAAAAGTGCATAAGTTTGCATTTTCGCGCATAACTTACGTTCTGAATACTTCCGGACATCCAAAAATTTATGTAAGCATTAAAATATTTTATTTTAGTGTTTGGCATAAGAAAAACGCATTCGTCGCGCAATTTGGATCGTCTTTCGCGCTTATGCGCATTCCGTCGTAATTAAGCGAACATCGCGATCGTACGACCAAACAAACCGACATCCGGGATATTTTTGAGCATTTTTTGAGTTCCCTATACTTTAACTTCATTTTAGAGGCTTGAAATGAGGTTAACGGGGCTTAAATGTGTCAAAAATGGGCCAAATTGCATGTTTCTGAAGTGCAGTGACCATTTCTGCCAATTCTGGAAACTAAGCCCAGGTGGCCCGCGTGAAAGTTTGTGTGTACCTTAAGCGGGCCGCGTGAGAGGCCCAGGTCTGCAAACATCAGTTTCCAGCTGTTACCAGCTGTTCCACACTCTTGTAAATGGTTTTTAAGCATTCTAGGGACCAAATTTGATGGTTTTTAAGAGCCCATGGTATCCAAATACCATGTGCCCACTTGGACGGCCGAGATCGAAGCACGTTTCACGATGAATGATCCTAACGGTCTTGGTTTTCCTATAAATACCCTCACCCATTTCATTTCTTCCTCACTTGAATTCTGAGATTTTCTCTAAGTTGGATTGATTATCACTTCATACCTGAGAAATACTTGGAATTCAATCTTGCGGGGACCTTCTGTAAGTATTCTTTCGCGTTTTTCATTCGTTTTAGCGTTAAAGTCAAACTGCGTTTGACTTTCTGCATTGACCAGTTTATGGTCAACGCGAAGTTCGTTTGAACTTCATAACATGAGCGTAATCACGATGGTTATAGTCCCTAGTGACTATACCTACTGATTACCACGTTATCTAGGCTCAGTGACGAGTCGTAGTTTCGGCCAAAATACGTTTTCTCGCGTAATTTGCAACCAAACTACTCTAAGGGTATTAAAACCGTTTGTTTTAATACCAAACCTGTTTTCTAACTTTACTAAACATGTTCTAGCATGTTTAGCTCGTCGCTTTTAGATTTGTGCTTGTTTAGGGTCGTAAAGGTAAGCGATCTAATCAATCGCTTATGCTTACGAACCCGACCAGACATTTTAGGTGACCATAGTTATATAGGGAATAACCTTCCGAGGTTATACCTTATGGTCACGTCGTTTAAGTAGTTGTATGATAAGTAGTTCTTATGCCTTAGGTAAATTACCAAAATGCCCTTTTTACGCATAAATTCATTTAAAGCATATGTAACTAAATTTTTGACATCTAAACTGATTTAGCAACAATATTAAACATGTTAGGGCATATCTTGCTTGTCATAGGACTAGTTAGGTGTTCCAAACGCATTTTACTCGAACGACGCGTTAAAGTAGCGTAAGCTACCTAAACGGGTTGTAATGGGTCGTAAGCACTTAGGATAAGTTTCGTTTTAGTATGTAAGTTTTGTTAAACCATATTACATAAGTTCCCATACTTATTTGGTTTACGAACCCTCGTACTACCCGATCCTCCGATAGGCCCGTTTATTAATATAGATACCTATATAGGTGCCGTTTGATTCCGTGATCTTCTAGCATTGCTTGGTGGTTATCCTAGGACTTCTAAGCAATCTCAAGTGAGTACATAGACCCCTCTTTTACTGTTTTCCAAACATTTTGGGGTGAAACACATGTGCTTACTTGTTACTTTCATGATTTCATGCTTTTATATCATATACTTGCTATGTTCAATAGTACACTATTAGTACATGATTTTATTATGTTTTTGCTATGTATGCCCATTGTGTGCATACTTAGTACTTCGTTTTACATAACATTTCATGCTACGTATGTTCATCATACTTAGTACATTTTACATCACATGCTATGTATGTTCATCATACTTAGTACATTGTTTTACAAGACATTTTATGCTTTGTACCATGCTATGTATGACCATCCGTCGCATACTTAGTACATTGTTTGTACATTCTTACCTATGGTTTGGTGACTACATATTTCACTTGCCATACATGACATTTTGTTTACACGTTACTTGATTGACATTTGACAACGGTTTAGACATGAGCAATTTACATTGGTGGTTTATGTGGGTAAGTGACTTGAGTAACGAGACGTGTGTAATGTGATACAAGCATGGTGGATACGCCGCTGGTACTTCCTATATATATAAGTGCTTGTATTATATTACATGGCGTAGCGTTATTTAAATCATTCATTTGGACTCATACATTTTTACACAAATAACATATTTTTCACAAGACATTGTTTTACAAAACAGTTTGTTTTATACAAACTCATTTTTACTTGGTTATTCATTTAACCTTACATCATTCTTTTTAACTATACCTATCTATCATCGATTTTCAAACGTTTTATAAAAGCAAACACTTAAACTGGATTCATGACAAGTTTTTGTTAAACATTTTCTTAAACCTAGGTCATGAATCCTATTTTTCATAAAACCTATGTACTCGCCCGCATTTTTATGCTGACGTACTTTCACATGTGTTTCAGGTACAATAGTTGATGATGTTTGATGATGATATTGATGCATGCTCACATAGGATTGGACGAGGCCTTAGTGACATTAAAAGATGCAAGACTAGTTAATTTTTGTTATGTTTCTTTATTGTTAAGACATTGTAACTCATTTAATTCAATAAAACGAAATTTGTTTAATCCATGGTTGTGAAACAATGATTCTGTTACAACACTCCCCGACGTTTCCGCCACGTTTTGTTGTTTTACGTGGTCGGGGTGTGACATCTACAAGTGGTAAAATCCATCAAACTTGTTTTCCGGAAAAACCATTTTGATTGAAACAAACTTGAGTGTTTTGAAATCATTATGGGAAAATAGTTTGTTGTGAGGGGGAGTTCTGATTGTTTAAGCCAAACAGATGGAGATTTGAAGCGATTCGATATCAGTTGTCATGTTTTGTACAGTTTGTTTTCAATTTTCATTAGATATATTTGAATTTTAGGGGGAGTAAGAAATTTTAGAAAATCCAAAACATCAGAAAATTTGAAAAAGACAAAAACATGATAAAACTGAAAAATGAGTTTTTGTTGCATAAAAGAGGAAATGATAGTACATCAGTGGACTATCACGACACGTTAAAGAAATGTGATAAACAATCTTACTGTGGATGTGTCAGTAGGTTTTCACACATTTATTAAACTGTAAAGAGATATAAACCTAAAATCAAACTTGCTTATTCTGTGGGTTAACAAAACTGCTTGGATATATAGGTAACCCCTGAAATCTTGTTTGAAAGGTCCCTTATTCTGAGATACTAGGTTTTTATACTCAGTGATATCTGGGGTATTATCCAGGGACTTCTGCTGTATGGAAATACTGACCTAGCCCCGGATAATGCTTTCCGCAAAAAGCTTTGAAATATAAGCTCGCCCTCAGCATGCTGATAAAACAATAAAATTGATAGTCGCTGCTGTTGTAATTAAAAGATCCTCCAAAGGGTATACACCGAAAGTCGAAGCCGTCATCTCTCTGCGTATACGGAAGTATCGACCTGAGCTCTCACGGCCCTCGCACATAACCCCTTTACAGATATCATCTGTGGTATACTCACCTGTAAGACTGAATATTGGGATCTGGATACGGGAGTATATTCAAGTAGTGGGACACACAGATAAGTTTAAGTATCTAAGACACTAATTGCGTATCTCGAAACAGTTGAAATATGTGTGAAAATTTAAGAGGACAAACATACTGACAATCTAGGTAAATTGTTTAGAGCTTAAAATGTAATCTAGCTTAATGGTGTTGGTGAAATGTCTCAGAAACTGATATGATCCTCTTGCACGAACTCACAAAAATATTGTTTGTAAATATTTCATTTCTGCATTGTTACGTACAAGTGGTGTTTGTTACTTTCTGTCAGAAAATCCAAAAAGATTTTCGACAACTGGTGTTGAGAAGCTGATTTTCGAAATTCTAAGTGCTAAACATGAAGAACAGGTTTGGGAGAGAGTATGTATTGCTGTTAAGTTTGCTTGAAAAGAGCCAGTAAAAGATCCTGAATGCAAAATCATTACTGTAGTTTACCAACATAGTTTCTAATTGTTGAAAAGGTTTCATATTTGAAGAAACTTATGTGAAGGTAGAGATTGTGCAGGTAAATGTATGCCAGGTGACTATTCTGTGATGGAATAGAGCCAGGTATCGATCTTGAAGATAAATTTTGAAGTTGTGAATTCCAGACTACGATCCCAGCAGATTGAGAGGGGGAGTTTGAAGACACCGTGTTAACATCCGAGAGAGAGAAGTTTGTTGATGATGAAGATAGAATTTGCGGATTCCTGCAATGTCAAATTCTTCAGAGGAAGATTGAAGACTGATAAAGACTGTAGGTTGACAATCGAAGACTCCGTCAACATCCGAGGGGGAGTCTGTTGGTGCACTACGTCTGTCGACTACGTCTTACATCGAGTCTAGTGTTGTATAGGTTAGATATGGCACGAAATCCTAGAAACATGAGATAGAAATAGGTTCGCTTATGTGTCAGTCTAATAGGTTCGCTTATTTGTTATAGTGAAATAGGTTCGCCTATGTGAACATGATAGTTCCGCTTATATGTCATGACCATATAAGCGAAACCATGTTATCTATAAATAGGTCATTCAATCGAACCTAGTGTGTGTGGTTGAAGGTGTATGCTTTCGGTGAGCCAGGAAGTGCTGCCGAAGTGCTGTCAGAGTCTGTCAATGTTATCAAGATCAATAAAACAGCAATTATAAGTGAATCCGGCTGAAATCGCACCAAATCATTAGTTTCCGCCTCTTGATTTGGATAGGAATTCTTCTGATCGACTCAAACAGGGCTGAACGCGATCCTACACTAACACTAAAATTGAAGAAATGGTAAGTGTTAAGTTAACTAATGATCAAACTTCGCTAATAAAAGAAGACCCTTTTGAAATTAACATCACACCGGTTCCATGTTTTTTTCAAAATTCATTTATTAGTAACGTCACCATTGATAAGGATCTTTGTGTTAACATAATGCCTAATTACATTTTCGAAAAATTAAATATTAGTGATTTTGCTCCACTTCAAATACCCATTTTTCTATCCAATCGGAGAGTAATAAAATCAATTGGTGTAGTTGAGGATGTCTTAGTTCAGACAAATCAAATGGTTATTCCAACCGACTTTGTCATCCTCGATGACGCTCCTCTAGTGTTGGGAAGACCTTTTGTAAAAACTCAGGAAGCTTTGAAAAACCGGAAATTTAATAATCTACCTCTTCAATTAGGGGCATTCAAAAGGAGCATAGATCTTGAGCGTTCAATGAAATATCCTTTTGGCAACAATGACCCCCTAATTGAAGATGAAGATGAGCCAGCCGATATAAGTGAAAAGATTGACAACTTTGTTGAAGAAGAGGTCGCCATAGAACAAACCTTTAAAGTTCTTGATCTAGATGAGCCCCAAAATAAGGAGTCGCCTAAAGACCGGCCCCTTGAGCTTAAATCACTTCCAAAAGGTTTGGAATATGCTTTTCTAGACAAAGATGGTAATTCACCTGTTTATTTCGTCTAAATTAAATAGCGTAGAAAAAGAAAAATTAATTAAACTTTTGAAAAAACATAAAAATGCGATCGCTTGGAAGCTTGTAGATATAAAAGGAATAAGCCCTTCCATGTGCATGCACAAAATTCTGATGAACGATGACTACAAACCGGTAATACAACCACAAAGGAGAGTAAATCCAAATGTCCAAGAAGTGGTTAAAAATGAGGTCATCAAACTACTTGGCGTCGGACTTATTTATCCTATCTCCGATAGTCCATGGGTGAGTCCCGTCCAAGTAGTCCCAAAGAAAGGAGGTATGACGGTAATAACTAATGAAAAGAATGAATTAATACCAACAAGAACCGTCACAGGATGGAGAGTATGCATAGACTATAGATGATTAAATGAAGCAACAAGGAAAGACCACTTTCCTTTGCCCTTCATTATCAAATGTTAGAATGACTATCCTGTCATAAATTTTGCTGTTTCTTGGATGGTTTTTTAGGTTACTTTCAAATTCCAATAGCACCTGAAGACCAAGAAAAGACAACTTTCACATGCCCCTACGGAACTTTTGCTTATCGACGCATGCCATTCGGTCTATATAATGCCCCTGCAACATTCCAACGTTGCATGGTGGCCATTTTCCACGATATGATAGAAAACACAATGGAAGTCTTCATGGAAGACTTTTCTATCTTTGGAGATTCATACGACCATTGCCTCGATAACCTCGAACGAATGCTATCACGATGTGAGGAAACTAACCTCGCCCTTAACTTGGAAAAATGCCATTTCATGGTAACAGAGGGAATAGTACTCGGTCACAAGATCTCGAGCGAAGGAATGGAAGTTGATCGAGCAAAAATAGACACAATTTCTCGATTAGGTCCACCCTCCTCTGTCAGAGCAATCAGAAGTTTCTTAGGACATGCCGGATTTTATAGACGGTTTATCAAAGACTTTTCGAAAATTTCAAGACCTCTAACGAAATTACTTGAAAAAGATGCGCCTTTCATCTTTGACAAGGATTGCAATCAAGCATTTCTAACCCTCAAGAAAATGCTAGTCAATGCACCTATCATGATAGCGCCCGATTGGAAATTACCTTTCGAAATCATGTGTGATGCAAGTGACTTTGCCGTTGGAGAACAACAACCGCAACCCTATGCTCTCTCTCCTATAGGCGATTCCTGGTTCTTCATGAATCCTAAGTTTTTTCTTCGTGATCTTGTGTATAACAGTCTGTGATTAGAGGTTTGATCGTTCGAAACTCTATAACGAACTCGTTAGCACTTGGGATCGATCAAGAATTAGGGTTTTTTTTTCGTTTTCTTCTTGATATCGCCGCTCTAGTTTTTGATTCAAGAACCCTGATTTATTAAACTGGTAGTCGTTGATTGCGGTTAACTGAGATTAACTTAGCTAGATTGATGCTCAGGTTTAATCGATTAAGGGTTAAGGTTTCAATCTAGGGTTTATAGGATTAGGGTTTATATCGCTTTTGTCTTCGTTTTCTGGTTGCGGCTTTAGGGTTTTGGTTTGACGGGTGCATGGTTGTTTAATTATTCTGTTTTCACGTGAGAGTTGCTTGATTAGTTATGGATGTTCGTTCCAAGCCTGGTGACACTACTGCTAGTGTCCTGCATGACCGCGGTAAGCCGCCTGACCCGCTCAAGAGTTTTGCTAATAAACCGATCAACATAGATGGAGCTGATAACATGAGTGAACCTGTGGTTGAGGAGTTGTCTACACCTGGAACAGCACCAGTTCGTGGGATCGGTTTACGAGTAACTAATATTGAAGGTAACCCTTTACTTCCGAGAAGAGGTATGTATTCTACGTCGAATGCATCGGTTTTGGATGGTCTGATGAGTATTTCCAAACCTGTGGAAAACTTTTTCACTGCTGGTGAATCTTCCACGATGGCTAATAAGGGTAATGGGGCTGCTGCAAAGCCCATGTCATACGCTGATTCGGTAAGTGCCAATAATGTGAAGAAAGTTAATTTTCGGTCGCTTGCTAGTTCCGTTAATCAGGATGGTTGTGATGTTGTGTTGCCGAGAGAATCAGTTCGTATGGTACAAGATAAGTTGGCTAACACCCTTTACCGGTATTTTCTGGGGGATCGGGTTGCCTTCCCAGTTGAAGGGGTATGGTCCCAAAAAGTCGCGCAAACTTCCGCCCAGGTTGCGCGCGAGACCATACTCCTTATTTCAGAAAACTTATTAATAATATCCACGCGCGACCAACAAACGTTGTAGTTTATCCCGCGCGAGGCAAGGCCCACAAGAGGCTCAGATATCAGCACTTAGCATAAAACAATGGAACAAATGAGCATACTAACCCCGCGCGGGTTAGTTTGCTGTCCAACAAGAAACACTCAGTAGGGAAGCGCACGGCTACCTACAGTGGTACATAAGGTACAAGTGGCAGTAAAAGGAGCCAATGAGCGTCTAGCAGGCTCTGGTCAATCGTGCGCCACGATCGCCTGACGAGAAGTACACAAGGACGCATACGTGGCACCAATCAGAGGACGGAGACAACTGTCCCACGATCTCCACTTGTCTGCTGATGACAGAAGGACAACAAGGCCGACAACAATGACACTTGGCTCCAATCAAGGTGCGCCAGCACCGACGAACGTCTAGAAGCCACTAAGCGGTCGACGCCAGTGAGACAAAGAGCATATCTGTTTTGTTGTCCGCTACCGGCCCAAGGCCCATCAGCCCATAACCCCTTACACCTCTCCGGCTATAAATAGAGACCTCATTCCACAGGTTAAACATTCTATTCCCTCTACTCTCACTCTTAGCTCTTAATTACTCTTAAAGCAATCGCTTATTCTCACGCCAGAGCCTGGTTAAGAGGGAAACCCCCACATTCCCCTCTTAACGAGTAACGGTGTTCTGTTTTGCAGGATCGATTATCAAGTCGGAGCTCAAATATCCATAAGAAGATTAACCACTATGAAAGGAACATAAACCAATCTAATTAACTCCCTAATTAGACCAGTGTTTCTACATTGGCGCCCACCGATTTTTTCTATAACCACCCTCCTCTTCTTTTATTTGAGCCTTTGACATCTTTTTCATCCTTCGACTATGACTGGTCAAGGAACCATTCCAGAGTTCGGTTTCGGAACCAACTCTAACACGGCGTTGGGTGAAGGAATCCAAAACTTCCAAGCCCAACAAATCGAAGAAATCGGCGAAGTTGAAATCAACAATACTGGGGGTCCGCGCGGGAGCTTCACCCGCATCACCCAAGTGGTCACCCCAGGGAACAACGGAGAAGGACCTTCGAACACAGCGCCACCTCAAAATGTATCTGCATCACTAGGCTTACCAGAAGGCGAAACCACAGCCTCGTGGTATGCCAAAAACATCGCCACCATCAATGCAGCATACCAATCGCTGATCGCGCAGCAAGTAGTTTTGACGGCAGAACCGTCCTTGGTCACCCCTCAGAGTCAGGGGGTGCGCCAAATGCCCCCACAAGCCAATCTACAAGGCAGAATCAACAGGCCTCCCCCTACAAGACGCTTAAGCGTACAAGACACGCGCGATACAAGAGGGGAAACGGATAGTCACTACGACTACCCGTCGAACCTTCAACGAGGCCCTGTTCATAGCCGGCTCACGCCGCGCAACATGAACAATGAATGGGAAGAAACGGACCCGTATGATCCCACATGGGAAGGTGACGAGGAATCGTCAGTCTTTAATCGCTTGCCAAAAAACCATGAGTACTACAAACCGAGACACCACATCGGTTACACAGAAGAAGCTGAAAGAGATTTCCGCCTGCCATACCGGCCAGCGGAAGCTGCGGAACACTCCAAGTTCATCCCGAAAATCGCACTCGCGCCGCTTTCACGAGAAAAGTTACCGCCGACTGTCGGGAAGTTCAACGGCTTGACTGATCCAGACGATCACGTCAGAACATTCACAAGTGTAGGCTACATGGGAGGTTGGAACATGCCCATGTGGTGTCACTTGTTTATTCAAACTCTTACTGGGGCGGCTCGCGCCTGGTTCGATAGCCTCCCGCCTGGGAAGATTAAATCATGGGTAGATTTCAAGACGCAGTTTTTGAGCTACTTCAGCCAGCAACGTCGCTACCAGCGCGACACAGTTGAAGTCGAGGATATCTGGCGAAGAGATGGTGAAGGATTGAAGGACTTCATCACCCGGTTTAACAAGGAATGTTTGGAGATAGGCGGCATCAGTGA
Organism: Helianthus annuus; assembly: GCF_002127325.2. NCBI lineage: Eukaryota > Viridiplantae > Streptophyta > Magnoliopsida > Asterales > Asteraceae > Helianthus > Helianthus annuus. The sequence continues at coordinate 126,500,840 of NC_035444.2, read as the reverse complement.
GCAACTCATGCGCTGTCATTTCAAAAAAGCCATCTGATGTGATAGTCTCATCAGAACTATCACAGGCAAAGATGGAATGCCAAAAGAGTGGGACAAACTAATGGAGGCTGCAAAAATCGTCGCACAAACAGAAGAATCCCTAAGTGGGTACAAATCTGGTTATGATGCTAAAGAGCACCACTCATCTCATCATTACTCAAGGGATTACTCGCGCGACTATAGCAGACACGAGAAAAGGAAGAGATACTCCGACTGGAGTTCAAGATCAAGTGAGGACAGGAGCAGGCATTGGGAAGATACACGCACAGCAAGCGACAAAGCACGATACACAAGATCAAGTGGACTCAGCTAACAAAGACACCCCTCGAAGTTCTCAACACGGAGAAATTGGATCTCAAAGATCCACTACCAATGCGTAGCAAGAAAGGCCAAGACACCAACCTGTTTTGCGAGTTTCACAAAGATACAGGCCACCTGACTAACGACTGCATCCAATTGCGCATAGAAATCGAGAAAGCCCTGAAGAGTGGTAAGCTGGAGCACTTACGGAAGAGTGTGCGCAAGGACATCAAGAAGATCCAGAGAAACTGGTGATCGCTGGTCTCGCCACATCACCTATCCAGAATAAACACCGGAACACCACCACGCTTGACGGCAGTCAGCGTGCAGGTGGCTTAACACCGCGAAGAATTAAAATTCCACCACACTAGACAGCAGTCAGTGTTACCAGGTGGTGTGCGCAAGAAAAACATGTATTCAACTACCGCTGTAAACAGGGGCCACAGGCCTAAAAAACTGCTAATACAAGCATTCTTCACATGTTAAATCCTTTTACTCTCTAGAGTTTCCTAGTTACAAATGCATGTCAAACTTTTGATTAGCACGAAAACACTTCAGTAAATTGTAAGCTATAACGCATGCCTTCAAGGTTCTTTGCAAATATAACGCAAAACCGGGCATCTACACCCAACAAGAGGAATCACACTTCCGTTCATTCGCGCTAACTTAACCAAAGTTTCTAGCCACAATGCAACTATTGTAACTAGAAAAACGTAAGGCAAAATGAAAAAGATCATATTTCAAAAGCGTAAAAGCGCAATCAGTACAAAGCATATTCAGTCATACATACGCAACAGCGCAGCATTTACAGTCAAGTTGCAAAAGACAATTACAAGGCACAAACGCCTATCAACAACCTATTCAACAACCTATTCTATTCATCGCGTCGATCACCATCATCATCTCCGTCATATTCACCATCGTCATCGTTGCCATCATCATCACCATCTCCACCGTCATCACCAGCTGGCTCTTCATCGGATAATTCGACGGTAACTGGTGGATCGAGGACTGCTTTAAGACGCTGACACCAGTCGTCTTTCTTCAAAGATTCCACAACCAGATCCATGATAGGCAAGGTATGGTTGTCATACGAGTTTTCAGCATGTGCAAGCGCAGCATCAGCATGTTCAGTCACCGAGCAATGGCTTACATCAAATTCTTGCCCTAGCATCTGCTCAATATGACTGGCACATTCCAAATAACCTCCTCGATGACCCACCGCACGCGCCGCATCCGTGAGAGCAGCAACGGCGCGATCTAGCTCGCCAGCATTTAAGATGGAGTTGGCAACCTTCAACAAAAGAAAAGCATTAAGGACAACCCTTAGCAAGATGGAAACATAAAAAACAGAAGTACAAACTTACCAGCACTACTGCACGAGTGCGCATCCATTCAGCCTCCGAGACAAGCGTATCAACGATGCCTTGGGCCTCGGAGTAGTTGGTCTGAGCCACGTTAAGCGCGGCAGTGCTAACAGCACGCGCCTCCTCAGCTGTAGCAGCCTTAACCTTCTTGGCCTCCAGGTCGATCTCCAACGACTCACATCTGTCGATTTGCTCGTTCAAGCGACGTTTGAGCTCCGCAATCTCAGCGTCCTTGGCATGGAGATCTCTGTCCCTGCTGGACAGCTGCACCTTGGCCTCAGCTAACTCAACCTGGAAATCGACAAAACAACTTTGGCCAGTTTGTTAACAACATAGCAAGAATAAATGAAAAACGAATAAACTAACCTCCATCTGCTGTTTGGCAGCTTTCTCTCCATGCGCCTCCTCTACCTTCGATTTCAAATCAGCAACTTTAGCCTCAAGATCAACAATCTTCTGTCGAGCCGCGTAGGCGCGCTCGTTGTCCTGGGCACAGATACGTTTGAACTCGGCCTTCTCCTTGGCCAGTTGCTCCTCAACATTGTGGAGTTTCTTTTGCAAGCCCTCGCGGCCCCATTCTTCGGCCTTCTTATCGGCTTCAAATTTGGCTCTCTCCTCACCAAAAGCAGCCTTGGACTTTTCAAACTCAGCAATGCGTTTTAACGTGCGCTCACGATAACCCTCCCAGTCGGCGCGCTCTCTAACCATTGTTCGCCATTCGCGAACTATCTGGTGATTGGCAGCACGAGCGTTGGCCTCTCCAAGTATAAAGGTGCGATATAACAATTCATGGGACTTCGCCCTTTGCCGATTGACCTCTGCAGGAGTAAACGAGTTCAAGAACCACTCGCGGCAAGGGCCGAACTCATGGAAAGTATCTTTCTGTTTTAAGCTCCAGGGGGCTTGATGAGGAGCATCACCGCGTTCTTCTTCATTATAAGTTTTATAATAGATATCACCAACGGTGTCCTTCGCCCCAATCACATTTGGGTTATAACCCCCAGCTCCACCAGAGCTCGCGCCACTAGAGGTGAAACGACCTGACCCCTTAGAAGTAACGACATGCGCGGAGTGGGTAGGTTTTGTGACCTCAGGCCCTTGAACATTAACAGGCTGATCCATAGCCTTCTTTTCTAACTCCTTCTCCAGGGCCCTCTTCTTCGCCGCTTCGGCCACCCTCTCCTCCTCCGCCTTCCTTTTTCTCTCCTCCTCCTCCTTCCTTTTTCTCTCTTCTTCATCCTTCCTCCTCTTCTCCTCTGCAATTTTCTTCTTTTCTTCTTCTCTCTTCTGATCCTCCTCCGCCTTTCGCTGCGCCTCAGCAGCCTTCGCGGCATCCTGAGCAGCAGTGTCAGTGGACTTGATGGTAATCTTCGGCCTCTTCGACCCAGCCTCACTGAACGTGACACCCTTCTCAGGGGTCTTCTTCTTGATCTCTGCAAAAATAATGCAAGTACATTTAAGCAAAGAGAAAAATATTAAGAAGAGAAGCAAAGAACATACCCGGAGAAAATTTATACAACGAGCGCAAGTTGCTCGTTTTCCCAACCACGGGAAGTACAACAGCAGTAGGCGCGGAAGCCACACCAGCCGTGGTTTCGCTCCTACCTCTCTTCCTGCCAATCAACTGGGCAGCAGCATCTTCTTCTTCAGCTTCATCATCCTCGGGCATAGATGGGGTCGCGCCAGCATCTGGGTTACGAGAACCCGCGCTCCCAGAGCTTTTTGAGCCACCCGCTCCAGTTTTTGTTTTAGCTGTGCGCGGTAAGCCTTCAAGTGAGTCACTGACTATAACAAAATCGTCTAAGTCACTTTGTCGGAGGCGAAGAGTACCTTTATCAGCAGCAGCGGTTGCGCGACTAGGGCCAGTCCCCTTGCTGGTCACTTCAGCATCTACCTTCGTCTTCTTCTTTTCCGAGGTTTTCTTCTTCTTCTCTTCTGGGTCAATCCCCAGGTCGCGCAACACACCTGCAAAGATGTTAGACCACAAACTTAGCTTCCCGCTGGAAGACCCTACTGACTCCTCGCTGGAAAGATAGAGAATCTCTTTCCCAGCAGAAGTCACAGAGCGTAAAGGACGAGGTTTAGGAAATTGCGCACCTTCAGTCGTGGTTGGCGGCGAAGCAAAGGCACCATCAACCGAATACATGAAGTTGGCCTTGATCTGGTCATACCAGCTCTCCTCGTCATCGCGCAATGGGCGCACGCCCATAGACCCACCAAACGTGGTGAAGGCAGCTTGATACAGTTGCGCCTCTACACGTAAATAAACATAGGGAACAATTACAGTAAATACATGAAAGAAGGAAAAGGAGATAACTAACCTTGATCGCCGATCTTCAGCACCGGAACCTCCTTGCTGTTGGATGACCACTGGTCACTCATCTTGGCTGCCACCAACACGTTTTCCCCAAACACCCGATTCAGGGTTGGGTTCAACTGTTGGTACCACCGAGCATTCTTAGGGATCGGAAGGTCTTCTTTCGGTATCGCTTCAATCCAATCCCTGAAGGGCATGGCGATCGGCAACACTTCCTCATGGATGAAGAAGAATTTAGGTTTCCAGTCATGGAAACTCTTTGGAGGGTTTAGTAGAATTTTCTTCGCCGCACCACGGCTTGCAAAGGAAAAGAAACCCATCGTCCTCTGCAACTGGTAGAAGGCCCGGAACTTCTCCACCGTTGGCTCAATGCCATGAGACTGGCACAAGAACTCGAAATGACGAACCCTAACCATCCCAGGTGGGCTCATCTGTGACAGATGGAAGTTGTAATGATGAAGAATATGCCCCATGAAGTTTGTAGCCGGCAACCTAAAGTTACCCTGAAGAAAGAAATCTTCATATAGGGTAATATAACCCGGTGGTGCGTCAGCCGCGGTCTGGCCCTGAGCCGGATACCGGGCGTCCCACTCCGGTGGGAATCGGAAACTCCGAACAATCTGTTGGAAGAGCCCTAGATCCCATTTGAGGACTGGAACTGGACCTTCCTCAGTAGCAGCAACTTCTTGATGTTCCTCACTCATCGTATCAGAGAATAAATCTGGAAAAACTCGAAGAAAAAACTTGAAGATTTGCAGAAATCTTGAAGATATGAAGAACCAACCTTGAAGATTCAAAGAGAAGTTTGAGAGAGAGTAAGAAGGCAATGAAGAGAAGTGAGAATCTCTCACCTCTCTTCGGATATATATACCCATCGCATTTAATGCGATGGGTAACCGTGCCGCTTTCGCCGCTAGGCTAACTAACGAGAGGCTGCCACGTCAAGCGGAAAACCAGGGGTGACGGTTACCACGCCGCCTCACTCTCCAGACACGAAGTGCAACCGCCGCAGACGGCATGATGACACCCGTGCCAGAGGTCAACTCAAACGTCACACTCAACGACTTATCCCACCAACTTGTCAGAAGTTCAAATTTCGAAGTTTCCCACCATAAAAATTACAAGTAACTTCATGCAAAAGTTACATGAGCCGCGCAAGCTAAACGTCACCTCCAATAAACTTGCGCGCCTGATCAGACAAACAATAATCCCTAAAGACCTGCCTTGGTAACTGCGCAATTAGAAACAACATTTTCCACATGCGCCACACCAATCAGGATCAAAAGAACATTTCCCCTATTACACTTATTTCTCTTATTTTTATTAAGTCCAGAGCTCCAACCACTTGCGTTGCGCATGGTGCAGCACTGGACTGGGGGGACTTGAATGGTCCCAAAAAGTCGCGCAAACCTCCGCCCAGGTTGCGCGCGAGACCATACTCCTTATTTCAGAAAACTTATTAATAATATCCACGCGCGACCAACAAACGTTGTAGTTTATCCCGCGCGAGGCAAGGCCCACAAGAGGCTCAGATATCAGCACTTAGCATAAAACAATGGAACAAATGAGCATACTAACCCCGCGCGGGTTAGTTTGCTGTCCAACAAGAAACACTCAGTAGGGAAGCGCACGGCTACCTACAGTGGTACATAAGGTACAAGTGGCAGTAAAAGGAGCCAATGAGCGTCTAGCAGGCTCTGGTCAATCGTGCGCCACGATCGCCTGACGAGAAGTACACAAGGACGCATACGTGGCACCAATCAGAGGACGGAGACAACTGTCCCACGATCTCCACTTCTCTGCTGATGACAGAAGGACAACAAGGCCGACAACAATGACACGTGGCTCCAATCAAGGTGCGCCAGCACCAACGAATGTCTAGAAGCCACTAAGCGGTCGACGCCAGTGAGACAAAGAGCATATCCGTTTTGTTGTCCGCTACCGGCCCAAGGCCCATCAGCCCATAACCCCTTACACCTCTCCGGCTATAAATAGAGACCTCATTCCACAGGTTAAACATTCTATTCCCTCTACTCTCACTCTTAGCTCTTAATTACTCTTAAAGCAATCGCTTATTCTCACGCCGGAGCCTGGTTAAGAGGGAAACCCCCACATTCCCCTCTTAACGAGTAACGGTGTTCTGTTTTGCAGGATCGATTATCAAGTCGGAGCTCAAATATCCATAAGAAGATTAACCATTATGAAAGGAACATAAACCAATCTAATTAACTCCCTAATTAGACCAGTGTTTCTTCACCAGTGGTTGATTACTTTGTGCGGATGAATTGGAAAAAAATATGGATTACAAAAAACTATGATAAACGCTAACGGTTTTTTCTTTTTCAAGTTTAGAGATGATGTTGGAATGTCTAATGTTCTTCAGGATGGGCCGTGGATTATTCGTTCTCAGCCTTTGTTTCTTAATTGCTGGACTCCAACTACTAAACTTGAAAAAAAAGAGGTAAAGAAGGTGCAAGTATGGGTTAAAATTCATGAAGTTCCAATTGCGGCCTACACGGAGGATGGTCTTAGCTTGATTGCAACAACTATTGGGGAACCAAATATGTTGGATTCGTTTACCACGTCAATGTGTATGGACTCATGGGGTCGTAGTAGTTACGCTAGAGCGTTGATTGAAGTTTCAGCCGATAGAGACTTGCGAGAGGAAATTACAATGGCAATTCCTGAATCTGAAGGAGAGGGTTTTATCAAAGAGACTATGTATGTGGAGTATGAATGGAGTCCGCATCGCTGCGCTTCCTGTTGTGTTTTTGGCCATACGTCCGAGACTTGCCCGAAGCAACCTATGAAAACGAGTAAGAGTATGCACCAGGAACACAATCGGAATGTTCAAAAGAATCAGCCAGTTAAAAAGGTTCCCGTTGTGGATCAGGAGGGTTATACCGGAGTCTATGGGAAGAAAGCGGCTAAGAAAACTGGGATTCCCGTGAATAAACAAAAGTCTAAGTTTGAATTTCGTCCGGTGGGGCAAAAGCCAAAGGGAGATACCAATAAACCTAAGGCTGATAACGGTAAGGCCTCTACTTCTAATTCTAATTCTTTTCGATCAACGAACCCGTTTGATGTTCTTAATGAGGTGGAGGACGAGTCGGGTCCTAGTAAAAAGCAATCGGACACGAATAATGGGGATTCGGATGAAGACGATGTTGAGGAGATTTATGATGAAATGGATGGGTTTATCATGGATGGTACACGGAACATAAAGAATAACAAAGGGGCAAGCACTCCTTCTCCGAAAGTTAACAATGGTTAGTATCGCTTCATGGAACATAAGGGGATTGAACCGCCCTCTCAAACAAATGGAGGTTCGGCAGGCAGTCAAGGATTTCAATTTGAGCTTGTGTGCTATTCTAGAGTCTCATGTGGATGTCGGTAAATTGGGTAAAGTGTGCAAAGCAGTGTTTCGTTCTTGGGATTGGACTTCAAATGGCGGGTGTTGTAACAAAGGCACAAGAATTATCATTGGGTGGAATCCAGCTATTTTTGATGTAATGATTGTCGCTCGATCTCCTCAGGTTATTCATCTACAGCTTGTTTTTAAATTGGATAAGAGATTGCTCTTCTGTTCTATTGTGTATGCCGATAATTATTATGTTACGCGGAGGGAGTTATGGCATCTTCTGTCTATGCATAAAGTTTTTGTTGCGGATCGGCCTTGGTGTATTATGGGTGATTTTAACTCGGCTCTTAACATAGAAGATAATTCGATGGGTTCTTCATCCATTTCGATTGGTATGAGGGATTTTCAGGAATGTGTTGATGACATTGAAGTTGTGGATATTAATCGCACAGGTACTCATTTTACGTGGAACCAAAAGCCTAAAAAAGGTGTGGGATTACTAAAGAAAATTGATCGGGTAATGGGAAACACTCCGTTTCTTACTGAATACCCGAACTCGGTTGCCATTTTCAAGCCATATAGACTTTCGGACCATTGCCCTTGTATCTTGTCTATTCCGCAAGCTATGAAACTCAAACCGAGGCCGTTTAAGTTTGCTAATTTTTTGGTTTTTAAACCAAAATTTTTGGAGATTGTTAATAAGCCAATTAATGTTGATGGGGTTCACCAATTTCGAGTTGTCAAGAAGTTACGGTCTCTTAAACACCCTCTTCGTTCGTTGCTGTTCAAACAGGGTAATCTCCACAAGAAGGTTGAAACTATTCGTTTGAAGTTAGATGCTATTCAGCAAAGGATTGATCAAGAGCCGCAAAATGTTGATTTTCGGACTGAGGAATCATCGGTTAGCCGTGACCTTCAAGATGCTTTGTTGGATGAAGAGCGTTTTCTGAAACAAAAAGCTAAGGTTGATTGGTTGAGTGCGGGTGACATGAATACTGCTTTTTTTCATTCCTCTTTGAAAATTCGTAATCATTGTAGTAGGATTGATGTCATTAAAGATATTCAAGGGAATCTCTATGAAGGTGATAGTGTGTATAAAGCTTTTGTTCAACACTATGAGAAATTTTTTGGCAACAAAGGTGAGATCTCGTTACAACCAGCTCCAAATTTATTTCCGAAAATTTTATCTCACAATGTTGCTACGAATATGGTTCGTCCTGTTACGGAGGAGGAGGTTAAAAAGGCGATGTTCTCTATTGGCAATGATAAAGCTCCGGGTCCGGATGGTTTTACGGCTGTGTTTTTCAAGAGTGCTTGGCCTCTGGTTGGTAATGATATCGTTAATGCTATTAAAGATTTTTTTGACACTTGTAATTTGCTTCGGGAGCTGAATCATACGCTTATAGTTCTTATTCCAAAGGTGTCAACTCCTATGGTTGTTACTGATTTTCGCCCGATTGCTTGTTGTAATGTTCTTTACAAGTGTATCAGTAAGATTATCGCTGATAGGATAAAGGGAGGTTTGAATGAGATTGTTAGTATAAATCAATCGGCCTTTGTTCCGGGTAGGAAAATTTCGGATAACATCTTGTTAACGCAAGAGTTAATGCATAACTATCATCGGAATGTGGGGCCTCCAAGATGTGCTTTTAAGGTTGATATTCAGAAAGCGTACGATACGGTGGACTGGAGTTTTCTGAAAAGTATGCTTCTTGGGTTTGGCTTTAACAATAACATGGTGAAGTGGATCATGATCTGTGTCTCTTCTACTTCATTTTCGGTATGTGTTAATGGCATGGTTCATGGTTTTTTCAGAGGTAAACGGGGGTTAAGGCAAGGGGATCCTATTTCTCCTTATTTATTCACTCTTGTCATGGAGGTTTTGACGGGTATTCTTCAGCATTCTGTTCGGATAGATTCCTCTTTTAAATTTCATAACAGATGTGAAAAACAGCAGATAATAAATCTCTGCTTTGCTGATGATCTATTTCTTTTTGCTAGAGGGGAAGTGAATTCGGCTAATTGTATTATGTCCTCTCTTTCTAAATTCTGTAAGATGTCGGGGTTAGTCTCTAATAACCAGAAAAGTACGGTTTTCTTTTGTAATGTGAAAGATCATGTTAAACAGGCGATTCTGGACATTATGCCTTTTGTGGAAGGTAAGTTACCTGTCAAGTACTTGGGAGTCCCTGTTATTTCTTCTACGCTTAGATATAATGATTGCCGGGTGCTTGTGGAGAAATTAGAGAAGCGTATTATGCACTGGAAAAACAAATTGTTATCGTTTGCGGGTCGGCTTCAACTGATCACCTCAGTCCTGTCTTCTATGCATATTTACTGGTCCTCGGTGTTTATGCTTCCGTCTCGGGTTGTTAAGGAGCTTGAAGCTAGAATGAGAAATTTCTTATGGTCTCAAGATGCGTCGTTTAGTAGAGGTAAAGCTAGAGTTTCGTGGAAAGTGGTTTGTACTCCTAAGTATGAAGGTGGTTTAGGCATTAGACGCATTGGGGATATGAACAAAGCCCTGATGGCATCTCATATTTGGAGTATTGTGATGAAGCGGGATTCCCTCTGGGTCGAGTGGGTTCATTCTTATCGGCTTAAAGGAAAGAACTTATGGGTTTGTAAAGCAACATCGAATTCTACTTGGTCATGGAGGAAGATTATTCAGTTGAGGCATATCATTCGAAAACATGTTTGGTCCGATGTAGGTAATGGCCGCAATACGTCAGCTTCGTTTGATCTTTGGAGTGATTTAGGTCCTCTTGGTGATTTTCTATCGCCAAGGACTATTACAGATGCTGATTTTCGGTTAGATGACACCGTCTTCAATATTTTCTCTAACGGAACATGGAATTGGCCTGTGGCGTGGAGGGATCTATTCCCTGTTCTTATCCAGCTGGATCACTTTCAATTAGAACCGACAAAATCTGACCGGTCGCTATGGAAAGATGGCGGTGATTTTCAGGAGTTTTCTTCGTCAGCCGTGTGGCACTCGGTCCGGCATAGAGAATCAGAGGTGGATTGGAGTGGTATTGTTTGGTTTGCACAATGTATTCCTAGGCACGCGTTTATGATGTGGCTGATTATGAAGAGAAAGCTTCTTACTCAAGACAAAATTCTGCAGTGGGATCTTTCAAGGCGAAAAAACATGAATATGATGTGCTGTTTATTGTGCTATGAGAACTGTGATTCTCATCATCATCTATTTTTTGAGTGTAAATTCTCTAATGAAGTTTGGAATATGATTCGAGGTAAAGTGGGGATGGCGGCCGTGAGTTCGAGATGGGTGGATATCATCGAATGGTTATGTGCTCGAGTTCGGTCAAAGAATGCTGAGGTTTATGTTGCGAAGATTCTAGTTGCGGCAGCTGCGTATACTATTTGGCAAGAGCGGAATGCTAGATTATTTAGAAACCAACTGCGTCCACCCGAAATGGTAAAAGATACTATTCTGAAAACTGTGAGATACAAGTTGATGGGAGCTAAGCTAAAGAACAATGCTAGGGTGCGGAAGCTGCTTGGGGATTGGGGGATTTCAACCGAAATTAAAGATGATGGAGGCTAATTAGTTCGTAGCATTTTTGTTTTGTCTAGATGAGTGTCTAGGTGTTTATGTCCTGGCTCTTTCGGTTTTTGTTTTGTTCCTGGTTTTACTTTCATGGGGCATGTCTCATGATTGAACTGGTGTAGGCTCCCTACTCCAATTGTTCTTTTTTGGTTGTGAATATATAGAATCACCGGGGTAACCCTTTACCCAAAAAAAGACTTTGCCGTTGGAGCAGTCTTGGGACAAAGAAAAGAAAAGCATTTCCACCCGATTTATTATGCTAGTAAAACACTTAATGATGCACAAGAGAATTACACAACCACTGAAAAAGAATTACTAGCTGTGGTATTTGCTTTTGATACATTTCGTTCTTACCTTGTTCTTTCTAAAAGTGTAATCTATACAGATCATGTAGCCATTCGATACCTCTTCAAGAAACAAGATGCAAAACCCCGTTTGATCAGGTGGATTCTACTCCTCCAAGAATTTGATATTGAAATCAAAGACAAAAGAGGGGCAGAAAACACAGCAGCAGATCATCTTTCGCGCCTAGAAGACCCAGCTTTGAAGGCAACCAGGGACAAGCAAATCAATGAAAAATTTCCAACAGAGTCCCTGGAAATGGCGGAATGTAGACAAGAACCATGGTATGCCGACTACGCTAACTACTTAGCTAGCGGTATAGTCATCAAAGGATGGCCACATCACCAAAGAAAGAAATTCTTTGCTGATGTAAAGCATTACTTTTGGGAAGACCTTATCTTTTCAAAATATGTGCCGACCAACTCATCCGAAGGTGCAAGGTCATGCATGGAACCCGCAAGAGGCGCTAGTCCTTCACGCTCCACCTCCCCAATACCAGTACCAACCCCACGGTGAACCGGGCCAGTCCTCCTCACAAGGAGGTGGTTTTCCTAACTTTCAGAGTTTACATGATCTTTTGCAGGAAAACCTTATGTGCACCAGGAACACCTACAACCTCGCCAACAACACATACCACCGGGTCGGAGCCATTGAAAGGAACATCACCGATATCCAAGATGACATCGGAAGCATCCGAGAGTATATGGCGGGGCATGGGGAAGGAGGTGATGACAGTAATGAAAGCATGGACTAGGCGGGTGGAGCAGGAGTAGGAGAGGCTGGTTGGTGATCCCACAGGTTAAATTCCCTTTCTATCGAACAGTTTCCGGCCTGCGTGCCGAAGTGTTGAACAATTTACTTTTCCTAACTTATTTTTATTTTCTGCTTTTGTGTTTAACTTGATGGTTTGGATGTTTAACTTGGTAATTTAGGACGTTTGGTATTGTTTGCTGTGGTATTTACTGATAAAACAGGTACAAACGAGGCTTAGAGTGCTAAACATTAGTACTACTAAAGCCAGGACAGGAAAACCGGAGAAAGAAACTAGTTTTTCAGCCTTGCAGACTGTCCACACGGGGTCGTGTTCGGCCGACACGCCCCCGTGCCCACCTCCCAGATCTGCTGTTTGTTTAATTTCTGCAGATTTTTGCCAGACACGGGGTCGTGCCTAGCCAACACGCCCCCGTGTCCATCTTCAGTAATTTTTCGTTACTGGCAGTTGAACACGGGGTCGTGTCCAACCGACACGGGACCGTGTCCAGAATGCCAGTAACCAAAAATTTCGCTTTTAACACCATTTTACACAAACAATCAACCTAAAAACTTATTTTTGGGACACATTGAGGACAATGTGTAATTTAAGTATGGGGGGGGGGATGCTAAAACCTTGAATCGTGCAAGTCCTAATAACAAGCCTTACACAAAACTCTATTGGAACCGCTAATCACCCCAATTTTTTTTCAAAAATTTTCATTTTTTTTTACTTGTCTAAGTTTAAGTTGGAAATTCAAGTTCTAACAAGGTTATATTTTTACAAGTTTACAACCGATAGCGTCGTGATAAAAAAGAACCAACATCAGAAAATTAGGAGAAATCGAAGGTTTTAGGTCCGATTTCGCGTCAAAATTACTGATTTCGCTCATACGGTAGGGGTTTCGCTTTTGTGGACTAGGTTTCACTCATTGTGTTCCAGTGATTTTGCTCATAGTACACACTGATTTCGCTCATTTGGTCACTTCTTAATTTCGCTCATCTGAACAAAAGTTGATTTCGCTCTTATGGCCATTTCATAGTTTCGCTTATTCGGTCATTACCTGATTTCGCTCTTCTGAGCAAAAGACTGATTTCGCCTGAGTGTCTTGAACGTCATGATTTCGCTTGAACATACGTATCTTGTGTGAACTCATAATTGCGTGTGTCAGTTCACGTGATTAAAGATCATCGGTCCAGTAGTTTGTGCTGTGTATTAAAATTTGTCGGTTAACTAAAATTGAGGTCTAATAAGTCTTTGTTGTCAGCCCACCGTATCATCGGCCCAATCAGTAGATATTGTAATTCGAGAAGTTAATAAAAATAGCATCAGTAGATATTGTCGGCACAATTAATTGAACTGATAAAAACATATTAATTGGTCTAATCAGTCGAGCTAAGGCGTTAAAGCCCATGTGATTTCAGTCTTTGGCCCAATGATGTTGTGGTATGAATTAATAATTGTCTGTTAATTAAAGTTGTCGGCTACTTTTATGTGAAGGCCCAATGAGAATAAATCAAATATAAATGTTGTCGGCCATGTTAACAAGTTAAATGTAAATTGTCAGTAGCCCACTACAAGAGTTTGGCCCAATCAGCTGACATTTACGATCAATATCATTCGTCTTGGAAATCATCAAATAGTTTGTGTTGGCAAATTGAAGTTGTTGGTCATTTTAGCGGCCCGATCACATTTAATAATAACAGAGTTGTCAACCCATCTTATATCATTGGCCCAATCATATTTGTCTACCATTTGAAGTTTTCGGCCACTGATTACATTTTCCATACATTACATGTGAGAATAAACAAATTAAATGGGTGGTAACATTTGACAATTACATGTGATATTGGTTTGAAAGTCAAGTTAATATTTGAGGTGATAAAAGTAAATAGCTAACTAGCCAACATATTATTTTTGTCGTGTATTGACAATCATCGAAGTGGTGGGTCGATTGAATTACAAACCCATTCATTACATTTCATTACAAAGTTTGACCCCGTTGACTCACCCAATCGGGTCACAATTTGATTAGAAGGATTTTAGTTTGTTCAAGTTTAAAGTGCAACAAATCAAGTGAAAATCCAAACGAGTTGCCAACCAATCCTAATCAGTTTCATTTGTCCGTGTTTCAGGTGATTTGTCAAGCATCGAATACTCGCACGAGCGAATCCCCACTCGATCCGTTGTCGCCTAATCTTTGATAGTCATTTGATTGTGTGAAAATTTTGTATTGTTTGAAAATCTGTTGTTGTGAATCTTTTCATTACCAAAGCATGGGGTCTGATATTTATATTGCAATGAAAAAATTTGATAATTTTACAGGTATCAAGGGAGAGTCTACAAACGAATTGATCGAGAGGTATTGCAAGTTGCATATAGAGATGAGAAATTTGAACATTAACAAAATGGATGAGACGTGGGTTAATAAGTTGGCAAATGCTTTACCAAATGATGTGTGGGGTACATATTTGTCGGCTTGGAAAAATAGCTTGGGATATTTTGGATTCAATTTGAGCACGTTCGTCAAGAAGATTCAAGCTCAAGAACTTGAGTTCCAAAAGATTAGAAAATTGAGGTCTGATTCAAGAGAGAAGAGTAAAGCAGCAACTGATGAAGTAAAATTAAAATCTAAGGAAATTGTTCACGAGGTAGAGGAGCAGTTTTAAAAATATTTCAGCTATCAAGGTGGAGAAGAAAGCTGAAGCTGAAAAGATAACCGAGAAGTGCTTAAATTGTGAAAATCTGAAATCTGAAAATGCCAAACTCTTGAGGGATTTAGAGAGTTTGACATTAGAAAACAAAAATTTTAAAAATTCAGAAAATGATTTGAAAATTCAAATAAAAAATTTAGAAAATTAAAAAGTAAAAATGGAAAAAGAATTTCAAAATCAAATAAAGATTTTAGAAGATGAGAAAGATATTTTTGGTAAAAATAATCTTGAAAAACAAATTGCAATAAATTCTCATCTTGCTAAAATTATTCAGCTTGAAAATGAAGCTGAAAGTGATCGGAATAAAATTGCTGAGTTAGAAAATAAGTTGAAAGGTTTTGTGACTTCTGCACCATATGTGTGTCCAGAACCGATCAATGAAATTCAAATAAGTGACGATGTCACAAACATTGACAATGTCAAAGTTGAAGATTGTGATGAGAAATCTGATGATGAAAATGAAAAAATTGAAAAACAAAAATTGTTTTTGAAATTAAAAGAAAAATTTCAGAAAACTGTTATGCAATCAACTGAGAAAGGTGAATGCTCTAAGAAAAAACCTTTGAAGAAGAAAGCGGAACAGAAAAAAAATTAGAAAGGAGAAAATTATTCAAAAAGAAAATAACAGCTCATCAGATCGATCATCCAATCAAAATCAAAAATTACAAAAAGTAAAAAATGAAAGCTCAAAAATTGTTGGCAATAAGTGGTGCAGGTCGGACCACAGTGCTCAAAAGTCAAATCCAGCAATCAAGAGGAAAAAGGAGTATCACCAAGCCAAAGAGTGCTTTGATTTGAGCATTTGGACTGAAAATGGTGATTGGTACGATAACAGAGTGTGTTACCGATGCGGTTTGTCACACCCCCAAAATCCCACACGCGGAGTACCACCGCTTGGAGGCGTGACTGACCAGGATCAAGCCACCAATCATATCAAACATAGCATTTAATAATAATCAAAGATACGATTGATGTTCCAAAACAAAACGTTGTATATGTAGCGGAAGCATTAAATGTAAAACCCAAAACATAAGTATCAATGTGTGAATGTAAAAGTGTTTAATAAGCATTCACGAGTTCTTGTCCACAACGACCCGCCTCTCCTCTGGTGCAAGCTCCAAGTATACCTAAGGCCCTGCAAGGCATGCAGCAAATAATCAACAAACTAGTTGAGCGAGTTCACAGGAAGTAAGTTCATAACATAGTGCATAAGTATAACTAGTGGGGGCTTCCCATACTAGTGTGTACTAAAGGTGGGGGCTTCCCATGTTTATCCTGGCTAATGAGGGCTTCTCATTAACGGTACTTACTAGACTAACTTCCGACCATGTGTTCTTCTTTACCGAGAACAGGAAAACGTACAGGGTCACGTAGGCTTTACGTGACGTGTCCTTCCCCGAGGACAGGGTACGCGTGGGGGCTACGTAGGCTTTACGCAGCGTGGCCTTCCGACCTGGAAGCCAGTAGATGGTATTAGGTTACGTAGGCTTTACGTAACGTGTCCTCCCGACCCGGGAGACATATGGCAATTAAACTGGGTTACGTAGGCTTTACGTAACGTGTCCTGACTAACCTGAGGACGATGGTCTATAGTATGATGTATGCGTAAGTACGAGTAATCATTCCACATTCAACATATCCAACCCAATTCCCAACCCGGGAATCCCATGCCTTGGCTGTGTGAACTCACCTTGGTTTGCTCGGCAGATACACAAATAAATGACTCTTGAACTAAGGGTGGTCAACCACGTCCTAACAGGGTTACCACACAAGTCAGGTTCGGTTCAAATAGTACACGTATACATCATGGCAATCACGTAGGCACGTAAACACATTAAGTACACCACTTGTGCGATTCGGATGGTTGGGCCAAAGAACTTGTGCGAGCCCAACCATCTTGTGCGATGTGAGTCTAGGCCCAAACCTTACCCGGCCCAACTAATTAACAAAACAAATATAAAGGTCGGCCCAAAATAAATGAACAGTCCAGAAGTTTAATCGGCCCAATAACTAGCATACGTATGACATTTGTGCGATCCAGCTGGTCTTGTACGATCCAGCTGGGTTGTGCGGTTTAAATGTGGGCTTGTGCAACTTGAACATTTGGGCTGCCCAGCCTAACAGTCTTAACAACATCCAGCATAGGTGTGTGGCCCAACAGTTAAGCAATATATAATAAACATCTCGGCCCAGCAACTAAACAGTCAATTGTGCGATTAGTGTGGGGCTTGTGCGGTCTGACTTTGGGCTTGTTCGGCCCAACAGTTTCATTATCAGACACAGCCCAATGGATGTTATACTGGTGTACTCCGATTGGGCTTGTACGGTTGTGGACTCTTGTGCGACTCGTGACCCTTGTGCGTTTGGGCCAGCTTGTGCGATTGGACTAGTCTATGGTGTTGGGGT
Source organism: Helianthus annuus (assembly GCF_002127325.2). NCBI lineage: Eukaryota > Viridiplantae > Streptophyta > Magnoliopsida > Asterales > Asteraceae > Helianthus > Helianthus annuus. The sequence goes on along the minus strand of NC_035444.2, from coordinate 126,483,672 downwards.
CTCTTGTACGGTTAGAGCCCCCTGTGCGACCGATTCAAGCATTCCGATTTCTAAGCAATCGGTTACAATTTCCATTAATCCTATTGACCAATTTCAATAGTTTCCAAATTTTACTCATTATCCATTAACACAATTTCAATAAGTCAATTAGCATAATATCGATCAAATAAGACTTTTAACATCAATCCATATGAACCCTAAAACATGAACAAGCTTGAACACTATATATCACAAACATACAATCGGATTAAACCCTTGCGACCTAACCATTTCAGCCGATTATCAACATTTACAACCAAATTAACAACATGCAATCCGAATCTTATGATTGTTATCACATCAAGAATCATTCAATTATTCACAACAAGAATCCTAGTTATCCCATAACATCATGGCAACCAAAACAAATCAACAAACATAATTCAGTAATCACTAACCGGTTATAATCGAACAAGGAGAAAAAGAATGATCTTCTTGTGCCTTGTGCCGTCGGGTTCGAGCAAGAGAGAGAGAGAGAGCTAGGGTTTCTTTTGTGTGAGAGTGTTTGCAAAATATGAGAGGATTACAACCACCCTAGGTGTTATGCGTGTGGGTTGGGTAGGCCGAACCTTAGCATGGGCTGCCCTATAGTCCAATTACAAGTAATACGGCCCAAGCTCGGCTTGTGCGGTCGAGTGTGTTGTGTTGATGTGCGATCGGATCATGAACACATATAAATTCATATAACATATCATGCATTTATTCAATAAAAGCACATATCACATAATAATCATATCGTTTCACAATAGCACGTAACGTTACAGGATAGGTCCAAAGTACGAGTTGTCACATTATCCCCAACTAATTGGAAATTTCGTCCCGAAATTTGGTATGCACTCACTGAGGAAGCTAGGTAAACTGTGTTGTTCACTGATTTTCCTGGGGTGTCACATCCTCCCCCCGTTGATCTGGAATTTCGTCCCGAAATTCCGAAGTAGTAGCTTTAGCCTCAGCAGTGGTTGTACTGTTCGCGAACAATTGGGGGTACTTTTCTGTCATCCTGTCTTCGCGTTCCCAGGTGTACTCTGGGCCACGTTTGGAGTTCCAACGAACTCGAACAAGAGGGATTCTCTTGTGTTTGAGGACCTTCACATCCCGGTCCGTGATTTCTACTGGTTCCTCGACGAACTGCAACCGCTCGTCGATAGTGAGTTCTTTGAAAGGAATGATGAGGTTTTCATCTGATAGGCACTTCTTTAGGTTCGATACGTGAAAGACATTGTGAACTGCCCCGAGTTCAGCTGGTAGGTTCAACTTGTATGCTACTTTGCCAATCTTTTCTATGATTTCGAAGGGTCCGACGTATCGCGGATTCAGTTTGCCCCGTTTGCCAAAACGTACCACACCCTTCCAGGGTGAGACTTTCAATAAAACCCGGTCCCCGACCTCAAATTCCAAAGGCTTTCTACGCTTGTCCGCGTAGGCTTTCTGACGGTCGCGTGCTGCCGCCATACGTTGTCGTATCTGTGAAATCTTTTCTGTGGCGTCCACAACAATCTCTGGACCCGTGATCTGACTATCCCCCACCTCTGCCCAGCAGAGGGGTGACCGGCATTTACGCCCGTACAATGCCTCGAATGGAGCGGCTTGAATGCTGGTGTGATAACTGTTGTTGTAAGAAAACTCCACCAAAGGGAGGTGCTTTTCCCAGCCGTTGCCGAAATCGATGACGCATGCTCGAAGCATGTCTTCTAGCGTTTGGATCGTTCGCTCAGACTGCCCATCCGTCTGAGGGTGGTATGCTGTGCTCATGTCTAACCTTGAGCCGAAAGATTTATGCATTGCTTGCCAAAGTTCCGATGTGAATCGTGCATCGCGATCCGAAATGATAGATGTGGGCACTCCGTGCCTCGAAACAACTTCTTTAAGATAGACGTCTGCGAGAGTGGAGAACTTATCCGTTTCCTTTATAGGTAGGAAGTGTGCAGACTTGGTGAGTCGATCCACGATCACCCATATCGTATCGTTCCCACGCTGGGATCTAGGTAGGCCTGTAACGAAATCCATGGAAATTTCTTCCCATTTCCACTGTGGTATCTTAGGCTGCTGAAGTAGGCCAGCTGGTTTCTGATATTCGACCTTGACTCTCGCACAGGTCAAGCATTTTCCAACGTACGTAGCGATGTGGGCCTTCATACTAGGCCACCAATAAGTAGTACTGATGTCGTGGTACATTTTATCCGACCCTGGATGTACCGAATAGCGAGACTTGTGTGCTTCATCCATTACAAGTTCGCGTAGACCGCCATAAAGTGGGACCCAAATACGCCCCGTTACATAGTAGGCGCCGTCTGCCTTCTGTTCCATCTGTTGTCGTGAGCCGCGTAAGGCTTCAGCCTTGACGTTTTCGGGCTTCAGTGCTTCTGTCTGAGCAACTCGTATCTGAGCAGGAAGGCTAGACTGAATCGTAAGCTGTAGCGCTCGCACGCGCCGTGGTAAAGTGTCTTTCCGACTGAGGGCATCAGCCACAACATTGGCTTTGCCTGGATGGTACTTGATAGCGCATTCATAATCGTTAAGTAACTCAACCCATCGTCGTTGACGCATATTCAAATCCTTCTGCTTAAGAATATGCTCAAGACTCCTGTGATCGGTGTAAATCGTGCACCTGGTACCGTACAGGTAGTGTCGCCATATCTTAAGCGCGAAAACAACAGCTCCCAGCTCTAAATCGTGCGTCCTATAATTCCGTTCATGAATCTTGAGTTGACGAGAAGCGTAAGCAATAACCTTGTCGCGCTGCATTAACACACATCCAAGTCCCCGAATGGATGCATCACAATAAACCACGAAGTCATCTGTGCCCTCTGGCAATGAGAGGATAGGTGCGCTGCAAAGTCTATCCTTTAGGTGCTGAAAAGCAGTCTCCTGGGGCTCTCCCCAGCGATAGGTAACACCCTTCTGTGTCAGTAGCGTAAGCGGCTGAGCAATCTTCGAAAAGTCTCTAATAAACCGTCTGTAGTAACCTGCCAGACCCAAGAATTGGCGTATTTCCGTTGGCGTACGCGGTGCAGGCCAGTTCCTGATCGAATCTACCTTGGACGGATCGACATGGATCCCATCCTTGTTAACCACATGGCCTAAGAAGTGGACTTCACGAAGCCAGAAGTCGCATTTAGAAAGCTTGGCGTACAGCTGTTCCTTCCGAAGGAGTTCCAAAATAAGGCGAAGATGCTGCTCGTGTTCCTCCTGGCTCTTGGAATAAATCAGGATGTCGTCGATGAAAACAATGACGAACTTGTCGAGATAGGGTTTGCACACCCTGTTCATTAGATCCATAAATACAGCAGGCGCGTTCGTTAACCCGAATGGCATGACGAGAAACTCGTAGTGACCGTAACGAGTTCTAAAGGCTGTCTTGGAGACGTCCTCATCCCGGACTCTCAACTGATGGTACCCCGACCTCAAGTCTATCTTCGAATAGTAGCACGACCCTTGCAACTGGTCGAATAAGTCGTCAATGCGCGGAAGAGGATAACGGTTCTTCACCGTCACCTTGTTGAGTTCACGGTAGTCGATGCACATCCTGAACGTACCGTCTTTCTTCTTCACAAAAAGTACTGGAACTCCCCAAGGCGAATAGCTTGGCCGAATAAAGCCCTTTTTTAAGAGCTCTTGTAGCTGCTTTGACAGTTCCTCCAATTCTGATGGAGCTAGACGATATGGTGCGCGAGCTATGGGTGCTGCTCCTGGAGCGAGCTCGATTTGAAATTCGACCTGACGATGAGGCGGTAAGCCTGGTAAGTCTTCAGGAAACACCTGAGGGTAATCACGTACAATTGGAATATCCTCTAATTTCTTTTCTTTTGCTGATGCATCTGTAACGAGTGCCAGAATGGCAGTATGACCCTTACGTAAGCATTTCTGAGCCTTCAAGAAAGAGATGATGCCAACCACAGCACCACTCTTGTCGCCTTGAACTTCTAGAGGTTCCTGACCCGAACGAGGAATGCGAATTATCTTTTCACTACATAGAATCTCTGCCTGGTGTTGGGATAACCAATCCATCCCAATCACGACGTCGAAGCTACCCAAAACTATGGGAATGAGGTCGATAGAGAAGGCTTGACCAGCTAGGATAAGATTACAACCCTGAACTACGTGCGTGGCTTCTAGACTTTTACCGTTAGCTAACTCTACTACATGCTTGGTGGGTAAAAGTGTTAGTGCACGTTTTAGCAGTTGACACATTTTCACAGACATATAGCTTGTATCCGCACCCGAATCAAATAAAACAGTAACATAAATATTGTCGAGGAGAAACTTACCCATAACCACGTTGGGATCGTTCACTGCGTCGCCCCGACCTAGTACGAATGCACGACCACGAGCTTCATTGCCGTTGTTGTTGTTGTTTCCACCGTTGTTGTTGCCGTTGCCCTGGTTGTTGTTGTTGTTGCGATTCTGGTTCAACTGAGGACAATCGCGTTTGAAGTGACCTTCAGCCCCACACTGGAAACATCCCCGGTTTCCACGCTGTGGCTGCTGCTGCTGATTCTGGTTCTGTGGAGCTGGTTGCTGAGGCTGCTGATTCTGATTTGCAGGACGAGGGCTCCTACAGTCTTTAGCCTCGTGCCCCATCTTAAGACACCTTTGACAACGACCCTTGTTACACGGGCCGTGGTGATGCCTGTTGCAGTTGTGGCACCTAGGTTGACTACCCTGATATCTCCTCTGTCTGTGACTGCCAGAGGATTGCTGACTGGGACTCTGATAGTGGTCAATCTTCTGCTGCTGAGCTTGTGGCTGAACAGATGCTGAACTTTTACTAGAATCTCCATCCCATTTTCTTTTACTGTCACCAGATGTAGCAGGAGTAGCTGAGGTGGTGACGTTAGCAGTAGCATTAACACGCTTGGGCAGTTTATTCTGATCCACTGCCTGATCGGTGATACGGTGAGCGAGACGTTGGATTTCCTGGATGTTTTCGAGGTTAGCCGACGTCACGTGGCTCTGAATTTCTGGCGCCAATCCCTTGAGATACAACTCAATGTGCTTGTATGGAGGGTCCACCATAGTTGGACACAGAACGGCCAGCTCATTCGACCGTTTAGTATACGCTTCGATCTCTGACCCAACCATCTTCAGATTGTACAGTTCGTCTTCCAGCTTGTGAATATCTTCACGCGTGCAATACTCACGCTTGATGAGTTCCTTGAAATCGTTCCATGGGGTGGCGTTAGCAGCTGCCAACCCTAAGATCTGGACTTGGGCGTTCCACCAAGTCAGTGCTATCCCTTCCAAAGTGCCGGTGGCAAACTTGACCTTGCGAGCCTCAGGGCACTCGCACATTTCGAATACCGATTCTAACTTTTCAAACCAGTGGAGGAGTCCCACTGCCCCCTCAGTGCCGCTGAAAGAATTTGGACGACAGTCCATGAAGTTCTTGAAAGTGCAGACAGGCTGCTGTGTGACAACCCTCACAAAACCAGGTATCCGTACGACTTAATTAATTATTAATTGCTGCCTAATTACTGTGCTTGACTGAGATTACTGCTACTTGATTTCGGATACTTATACATGTCTGCATCATACTATGATTTTTCCTGTCACTACATTACTTATTTACTGAACCTTAGTGACAAACATGATGCACAAAAGCACAGTAGCACTAAACGGATACGCAGTGAACATGCTGATATAGCCAGCATCAGGCAAACACTGCCTCTAAAGGCCTGAATGAGCCGGAAATATTTCACTACACCCATAGTGTGTGTAGGAATACAAGGGTTGTATGATTACGTCTCTAGGGATAAGATAAAGAGATTTGGATGTGCCTAAAACGAACCTTAAGCACGAAACACAGCACTTTTATCAACACACTAGCTTCTAGCTAATTAATAAAGTGCCAAAACATGAGGAATTATTCCTGACACCTTGCAGAATAAATTGTGTCGCTAAAAATATTATTTGTGACGCTTAACGGATAACTTAAGCACTTTAACGGATTACTATCCAACCGAACAACCGGACAATACCCGGAACATAAAAATATTGCCAAAATTAATATTGGTATTTTTCTGAGCCAGTTAGGGTCCCTGATTACCCTAACACCCGCTTCCTAATGCATTAAACAACTAACGGGGTTAGACCTCACACTTAATGCACTTAACGTAACTGAACCGTAACTGAACGATTGAAAACGAACCGGATGTCATTACATCCTAAGGAAATCGGCCAACTAGTGGGACCGGGGAGGGTACACATTTGAATATTTAATTAGATTGCACGTTGATCGAGGACGAAATCTCTATAAAAAGCCCCACTCTCTCTCACATTTACACACACTAATCAAGAAACTCTCTCTCCCTCTTCCTTACCCCCCCTCACGGCCGAACCCCCTCTCCACCATCCATCCTTTGTCGGTTCGAGCTTTGCTAATTCCAAGTATACTCAAGTGTCGGTGGTTACGTACAACGGAGCTCGGAACAAACGGAACGCGGAGGACCTCTACCGTTTGCTATTATCCACTCAGTTTTCGACATAGATCTTCCCTAGCCCCGAGCTAGAGGTATAACGTTTAAAACTCATTATTAATCGTGTCTAAAGTGGTTAAAAGGATTTTTGATGGTTGAATGTCGGTAACCCGCTAAATGAAACTTTAAAGTCTTCAAAAACGTGTATTTCGTTGGATAAAAGCACATAACGCGTGTAAAAGTCGTAGTACTTGAATATGTTGATTAATATGGCCCGATCTACGATGTGGTGGCTCTCATCATCGTTTAACCCGACTTTGTCCGGATCGCGTATCTTGACATACACTTGTTTCTTGTGTACAAGGGTTAAAAGGTGAAACTCCACCACACGGGAAACATGAACTTGTGTAAAAATGTTTTGACATGAAAAATAGTATCTAAAACAAGCCGATCTACGGATGTACAAGTGGTATATTCGTAGGACCGGGTGTCGAGAAAATCACGTTTTTATAAAAATGGGTAAGATATGAATAAGTATGATTTTCTATAAACTACAAGTGTAGAAACACTTGTACATAAAAGATCCGACAAAATATTGAGTTTTTACAAAAGTTGTCGGGAAGTTGTGAAGAGTGATTGTTTCTAAAAACGGGGTTTTTACAAGACTAAGTTATTATATGAATAGATCCACTAATATAAAGTGATCTACAAAACGACTCTTGGAAAAATTACAAGTTCATATGGTAATACGACCTCGCAAAATAATCTACAATTTGAAGTGTTAAAACTTGTTTAGCATGTTGGAAAATTGTTTCGGTTGATTTGATAAATTGTTGAGATGTTTTTGTAAAAGAAAATGATACGCTTGAAAGCGTGGCCACCTCCAGTTACAGGGGAAACTCTGGCGAAATTTTCTAAAAATCCAACACTTAGAATATTTACAAGTGTTGGAATTATTTTTGAAGTATTTACAAAATATATTTCGCCATGACTTTATTAAATATTCGGAGGTGGGATTTTCACAAAAATAAACGTGATAAATATTTATTCAATAAATATATTTTTCACAACACTGTTTATGATTATTTTGTGAAAATGTATAAATATTATTTTTAGAGTAAAAATAATATTTACAAACTTTGTCGAACTCAAAATAATACAAACGCTTATACGACAAGCATAAAAGTTACAACGGTAATTTCTATTACCACCTAATCATTAAAACGTAACTTACGCTTTACGCAGAAATATTCATCGACACGTATGTTGTCAACGTATTATTTTGGAAAAGAATTATGTAAAGAAAATATATTATTTTTGAGAAAAATAATTATATTTTGGAATAAGAAATAAAATATATTAAGTGGGACTTAATGAGATAATATGAATACACATGTATTTAAATCCCCCATCCTTGGGAAGTAAAGTAAAATACCAAGTATACACACGAAGCGGTTGTCTAACCGTTTCCCAAAAATATCAACTATGAAGCTAAAGCACGGCCATCCGTCTAATAGAATTAGCACATGTAGGTCGTTGCGCAGCACACGGATATTCGGATTACTGATTTAGTGACGCCTTCACTGTGAGTTCATGTCCCCCTTTTCTCTTAACTGTTTTCAGTTTTATAAACTGCGGGGGTGAAATACATGTTACAATGATTATGGATATGTTATACATGGTATGGTAGCATAAGGAGGGTTGTTACTTAGATCATGTGAATGGGTAGGCGGAAACTTGAGGTCATTAATCCTCAGGGTAGGACCGAGGGGCAGGAGCGGTAGATCTATTTGGGTGTAGCGAGCCCAGTCCCAGGTCCAGCAGAACGGACCTTGGGATGACTTTGTTCCCGACGCATAAATTTGCTAGGTTTGAGCCTTCCTACTTGCATTTACACATATCAATGGCCTTGCAAACCATTGGTGATCTCTTTTTTTTCCTTATTTGCTACATACCAGGGTTTTTGATAAAGATAAAGGTTTATTTACTCATTTTCGCATGAACTCGCTCAACATTATTGTTGATTTTTCAACTTACATGTATTTCAGGGAATTAAGGATCTGGCACGGTTTAGCAGGATTTCCCGCTGCATTTAGATTCAGAGTCATCCGGGTTCAAGGCTCATGGCTCTTTCCTGGACAAGCCATGGCCCCTGAACCATGTTTATTTATGTTGCATTATGGTAGTAGTTGTACTGTTTAAGACAAGTAATGGTTGTTGGGGGTTTACCCATTTAGACAATGTTTGACAATTTTATTTTCAATGGATGACTTTGCATGATTTTAATTCATATAGCATGTTATGGTTAAGCTATGGTATTAAGAAGTCACACCAAATTAACCACGCTTCCGCAAAGCCAGGGTGTGACAGCTTGGTATCAGAGCTCTGATCATAGCGAACTAGGGTTCATTTTGAGTCTAGACTATGATCACTAGGGCTCTCACGAAAATGTTTTTCTGCATACCACTTAAGTCCAGATCCAAAACTTTTTATAAACAAATGTTGAGCATATTTTATTATTTTTTTAGGCTCAGTCTGGGAGGCTGAGGCTCGGTCTGAGAGACTGAGGCTCGGTCTGGGAGGCCGAGGCTCGATCTAACGGATCGAGGTAGTTGTCTAGTGGGACTAGGGAGTCAGTCTGGGAGGCTGGGAAATGTTTGCTAGTGGGACTAGGGAGTCAGTCTGGGAGGCTGGGAAATGTTTGCTAGTGGGACTAGGGAGTCAGTCTGGGAGGCTGGGAAAAGTTGGCTAGTGGGACTAGGAAGAACAGTCTGGGAGGCTGGGAGGCTAGTGGGACTAGGAGGAATATGTGATTATTATGTGGTAACTTGTGTGATTACCTGATTTGCTGATATTTGTGCATACTTGTGATTGTATTACAGACTCATGGATACCTCAGATACAGGAGATTCGGACACTACTGGACCCCGACCCATGGAGTCAGACGAGAGTATGTCATCAGAGCACGAGGTGCACACCTCGGATTATACCAGTACAGACGACGACGACTTCCAGCCGTTCGCACTACCTGACGGCGTCGATGAGCCCATCGTTGGTGGTCCTGCTGCGGATCTTCCTCTCGCTGTGATTCCCGCCCCGATTCCTCTTGCATCCTACCCAGCTTATGAGCTTATGCTTGATGCCGAGGCTGGTGACGATATTGATCTTTTCGATGATGAGCTATACGAGGACGAGGATCCTGACCCAGCTCTTTTGCCCGCTGGCGGTCTTTTGATGATCGCCGGTGCTCCTGCCGGAGACTCGCCTGTTCATTCTCCAGCTCCAGACTCCTTTGAGTCTGTGGCATCTGCTCCATCACATGTGGCGAGCACGCAGCTTTTCGTTCATGACTCGGATCCTGACCAGGCGTCATCTGCCGCCCCTATGCCGAGCTTTGTTTTTGAGCATGACGATATCGAGGATTCTGACCCTGTATTTCCTCCTGGATTCGATCCAGACCGTGATATTGAGTTCGTTCATATGGACCAGCCTGTAGAGGACCCTGTTGACCCTGCCGACCCTTTTGATCCTATCGATCCGGACTTTGACTTCGATATGGCGTTTGACGATCCCGAGCCTGCAGTAGCTCCAGAGCAGGCCGCTGTTTTCGATCCCGCACATGAGCATGGTTTGGCACATGCTGATGTTCCTGTTGATCCTATTTTGGCGGGTCAGCCACTTGGCGATGTTCCTGTTGATGATATTCCTTTGTTAGATGCTGACCATGTTGTTGATCCTCTTGTTGACCCTCTGATCGCTGACGTTCCAGTTGACCCTCATGACGATCATGTTGATCCTGTTGTTGCTCACGTTGATCCTGTTTTAGCTCCTGTTGATCCCTTACCTATTGAGCCCGAGCATGCTCTGTTTGCAGAGCACATGGATCCCCCTGACGAGGAGGCTCAGCACGGTTGGATACCGGCTGACGAGGATGTTCCGCCGCTTCCTCCTCACCGCATGGATACTCACCATCCCGAGTTCTCGTTTCAGATTCCTTCTGTCATACCTCCAGCGGGGCCTGGAGAGGGCTCTTCCGCCCATCCATTTGGCCATGTACCGATGCCATTACCTGTCATGCCTCAGATAGCATCCATCCCATCTTCTGTTGCACCTATCGATCTTACCAGCACGCCATTACTTTGGTCCTCTTCCTCACCCATGCCACCCACAGATCCATACCACCCATTTCATTTGGGCCATACTATTGAGGATCTTTTGATGTCATTTGTACACCAGCATGATTCCCATTCTCAGCGTTTGCAGGAGCTCGAGAGAGCTCAGATGCCTCCTTATCCATATCTTGGACCGTCATCCTCATCTGCTCAGCCATTTCGGTCTTTTCCTCCTGACATTGTTGCTCGACTTTCGATCCTAGAGCAGCAGATTGCATCCGTGATCCGCACCCAGCAGGCCTTGGAGGAGGATTGGCTTCTCTTTCGCCGCCTACATTATCCTCCACCACCACCACCATTCTAGAGATCATCGACGTTACCAGGGTAGACACCGGTGAGACAGCCGCGATTGTTATGCACAGCTTTTGAAGACCATTTGACTACACAGATTTTTGTTGATACATGTGATGTATTGATTGTATGTAACACTGATATGATGTATTTTGTACAGGGGTGATGTAACCCCTATGTGATTGATGGATGTACTAACACACTTACTATGCTTATGGTCTTGATATATATGCAATCGCCGCATTCTCATCATATCTGATTTACTTGATTGATTATTTTTATATTTGGACATGGGATGTTGGACATGGGATGTTGTGTGTGATATATTGATAACATGAGATGTTATATGCTATTACTATTACTATATACGTATGATTTCTATGGCCTAATCGATGTACGCATCTTTAGAAAATGGCACCAAGACGTCAACCGCAGCCGATGCCCACGACTCAAGAAGAACTGCAAGGAATCATTGCTGCCGCGATTGCTCAGTATGCTGCATCGCAGGGAGGACCCAGCTGGAGTAGCTCCAATGGCAATGGCAACCAGAATCCCACTCATGGTAACCCTAAGTCTTTAAGACGTACCATGGTCTAATTGGACTCCTGTAGCAATTACTAAAGCAGTCCCTATATTGAAACGAATGTGCAGGGTGCACCTTCAAGCAGTTTCTGGACTGTAAGCCCACAAACTTCGACGGCACGGGCGGTGCTGTTGCCTTCGTTCGTTGGGCAGAGAAGACTGATTCCACCATTCGTATGAGCAAATGTGCGATCGACCAGCAGGTCACTTACATTTCAGGGCTGTTTCTAGACGGAGCCCTATCTTGGTGGAACCTTCAAGTGCAAACTCTAGGCGAAGCTGCCGCTTACGCCCTGTCTTGGGCCGAATTGAAAGAGCTTATGCGGAAGAAGTACTGCTCTCGCGCGGAGATTCAAAAGCTTGAAACTGAGTTTTGGCACTTAAAGATGGAAGGGTCGAAGATAGCGGAATATGTTCAGAGATTCCACGATCTGTCTCACGTGGTACCTTATATGGTAACGCCCGAGTTTAAAAGGGTTGAGCGCTTCATCTGGGGATTGGCTCCTCAGATAATCAGTATGGTGACTTCTTCCAAACCCGCAACCATCACAGAAGCCATCGATCTGAGTGTGGCTTTAACTGAAGAAGCGATTCGGTTAAACAAGTTCGATGAGATTGAACCCAAGAGAAAGGAGACTCATGTGGAGTCATCTAGTGGTAATAAGCGGAAGTTTTCAAGTTTCAAGCAAAGCACCGGGACGGTGGTCAAGAAGGGAGAAGCGAATGCACCAGCTCAAGATTCAGTTGGTGGTGGAAAGAAGAGCAGGGGATACATGGGTGCACAGCCCAAGTGCAACTCATGTCAAAAACATCACTCCGGTCGTTGTGGGTTGAAAGCTTGTGAAGCATGTGGAAAGGTTGGCCACCTGAAGGAGACTTGTTGGGCAAATGCTGGCCGGGGAGGTCAGGGAGGAAATGGAAATAGAAATACCCGTGGTGGTAATGGGAACCGCCCACAAGGAAATCAAGGAGGAAATGGAAACCGTGCTAACCAAGCAGGCACCGTGAACCGAAACCAGGGAAACCACCAGGCTGGGAACAATGGTGGAAACGGGCAGAGGCCCGGGTGTTTTAATTGTGGAGATCAAGGGCACTTCAAGAGGAACTGCCCGGAATTGACCCAAGCTCGTGGAAGAGTTTTCAACATGGAGGCCAGGGAAGCGCGCCAGGATCCCAATGTCGTTACTGGTACGTTCCCTGTAAACCAACGCTATGCGTCTGTTTTGTTTGATACTGGTGCCGATTATAGCTTCGTATCGCTAGAATTTAAGAACATGCTTGGTTTAGCCGCTAGTAAGTTAGATATTCCTTATTCGATCGAGCTAGCTAATGGGAAGTTAGTAGAAGCCAATGAAGTGATTAGAGGTTGCGTAATCGAGTTAGGAGAGCGTGAGTTTGCTCTCGATCTACTACCAGTCCAGTTAGGAAGCTTCGACGTGGTAGTAGGGATGGATTGGTTAGCAAGTAACAAGGCGGAGATTGTTTGTCACGAGAAGATTGTTCGTATTCCGACCGACGATGGTGAGACCATTGTTGTTCATGGAGAGAAGCGGGAGACGCCGTTGCGGATTATCAGCTGTCTGAAAGCAAGAAAGTGTCTGAAGAAAGGATGTGTTGCTTTTCTAGCACACATCGTGGATAAAAAGGCTGCTGAGCCGAAGATCGAAGACATCCCTGTCGTAAGGGAGTATCCGGAAGTCTTTCCAGAAGACTTGCCTGGCTTGCCGCCTCAGAGGCAAGTGGAGTTTCGCATCGACTTAGTTCCAGGCGCCGCGCCTGTGGCTAAGGCACCTTATAGACTTGCCCCGTCTGAGATGCAAGAACTATCAACACAACTTCAAGAGTTGTTAGATAAGGGTTTTATCCGACCAAGCTTCTCGCCTTGGGGAGCTCCAGTTTTGTTTGTCAAGAAGAAGGATGGTAGTTTCCGTATGTGCATTGATTACAGAGAATTGAACAAGTTGACGATCAAGAATAGGTATCCTTTGCCAAGGATTGATGATCTGTTCGACCAACTTCAAGGTTCAAGTTTCTACTCCAAGATCGATCTTCGATCTGGATATCATCAGCTTCGGATACAGGAGGAAAGTATCCCGAAGACAGCCTTCAGAACTCGTTATGGGCACTACGAGTTCCTTGTCATGCCGTTTGGTTTAACAAACGCACCTGCAGTGTTCATGGATTTAATGAACCGAGTTTGTAAGCCGTACCTGGATAAGTTCGTGATTGTGTTCATCGACGACATCTTGATCTACTCAAAGTCGAAGGCAGAACACGAGCAACACCTCAGAGCTATTTTGGAGCTACTGAAGAAGGAGCAGTTGTACGCCAAGTTCTCTAAGTGTGAGTTTTGGCTGAGAGACGTGCAATTCCTTGGGCACGTGGTAAATGAAAGTGGAATTCATGTGGATCCAACCAAGATCGAGGCGATCAAGAACTGGGAAGCGCCAAAGACGCCAACCGAGATCCGGCAATTCTTGGGTTTGGCTGGTTATTATCGAAGATTTATTGAGGATTTTTCAAAGATCGCTCAGCCATTGACGCTCCTCACGCAAAAGGATAAAAAGTTTGATTGGGGAATCAAACAGGATGAAGCATTTCAGTTGTTGAAGGATAAGCTTTGCAACGCGCCAATCTTAGCTTTACCGGAAGGTACCGACGATTTTGTGGTATACTGCGACGCTTCGCGTCAAGGATTGGGTTGCGTGTTGATGCAACGTCAAAAGGTTATCGCCTACGCATCACGCCAACTGAAGGTACATGAAAAGAACTATACCACGCATGATTTGGAACTAGGCGCAGTGGTTTTTGCTTTGAAGATTTGGAGACACTACCTTTACGGTACGAAGTGTACGATCTTTACAGATCACAAAAGCCTCCAGCATATATTCAACCAGCAGGAGTTGAATATGAGGCAAAGGCGATGGGTTGAGCTGTTGAACGATTACGACTGCGAGATCAAGTATCATCCGGGGAAGGCGAATGTGGTCGCCGATGCCCTAAGTCGCAAGGAGAGAATCAAGCCCATAAGGGTTAGGGCTATGGAAATGATTATCCAAACCGATCTTTCCTCGCGCATTCGAGCAGCGCAAAAAGAAGCTCTCAAGGAGGAGAACCTTGAGAAAGAATATCTCCGTGGGATGGAGAAGATATTGGTTCCAAACAAGGAAGGAACGTTATGTTTTGAGAAAAGGATTTGGGTTCCTTTGTTTGGTGATTTAAGAGAGGTTATTTTTGATGAAGCTCACAAATCACGGTACTCTATCCACCCGGGAGCGGATAAGATGTACCAAGATCTTAAGGATTATTATTGGTGGCCTAGGATGAAAGGCGATGTTGCTATCTACGTGAGCCAATGTTTGACTTGCGCTAAGGTTAAGGCAGAATACCAGAAGCCTTCGGGACTTCTGCAGCAACCAAAAATTCCCCAATGGAAGTGGGAAGAAATATCCATGGATTTTGTTACAAAGCTGCCAAGAACGCCTAAGGGCCATGACACTATCTGGGTGATAGTGGATCGATTGACGAAGTCAGCACACTTCTTGCCCATCCGTGAAAAGGATCATACAAGCAAATTAGCTGAAATTTACATGAGAGAGATTGTCACTCGCCATGGAGTACCCCTCTCGATTATTTCTGATAGAGATGGAAGGTTCGTATCGAGGATATGGCAATCCTTCCAGGAAGCTTTTGGTTCGAAGCTGAATATGAGCACCGCGTTTCACCCGCAGACCGACGGCCAAAGTGAGCGGACGATTCAGACATTGGAAGACATGCTGAGAGCATGTGTGATGGATTTAGGCGGTAGCTGGGATAAGCATTTACCCCTGGTTGAGTTTTCATACAACAACAGCTACCACACCAGTATTGGTGCCGCGCCATTCGAAGCTTTATATGGACGCAAGTGCAGGTCGCCGCTCTGTTGGTCTGACGCAGGTGATAGACAATTGGTAGGTCCCGATGTAGTTCAGGAAACTACAGATAAGATCGCGCAAATCCGAGAGCGCATTAGCGCGGCTCGTGATCGCCAGAAGACCTATGCGGATCTGAAAAGGAAACCTCAAGAGTTCGAGGTTGGGGATATGGTTTTGTTGAAGGTATCACCCTGGAAGGGTGTAGCACGCTTTGGGAAGCGTGGGAAGTTGAATCCACGCTACATTGGTCCTTTTAAGGTTTTGAAGAAAATTGGAACAGTAGCATACAAGTTGGATCTACCTGCCGAGCTGAATAACGTTCACGATACATTTCATGTATCCAATCTTAAGAGGAGTCCAACTCAAGTTAACGTTGCCATTCCTACCGACGAGATCCATATTGATGACACGCTCCACTTCATTGAAGAACCAGTTGAGGTCACGGATTGGAAAATAAACAAGACCCGCCGGAGCAGTGTCAAGCTTGTCAAGGTTCGCTGGAATGCTAGACATGGTCCTGAATTCACCTGGGAGCGTGAAGACCGAATGAAAGAGAAATACCCCCATTTATTTCCAGAAGACCCTGCTTCTACAAGCAGAATTTAAAATTTCGGGACGAAATTTATTTAACGGGGGGAGAATGTGACAACCCTCACAAAACCAGGTATCCGTACGACTTAATTAATTATTAATTGCTGCCTAATTACTGTGCTTGACTGAGATTACTGCTACTTGATTTCGGATACTTATACATGTCTGCATCATACTATGATTTTTCCTGTCACTACATTACTTATTTACTGAACCTTAGTGACAAACATGATGCACAAAAGCACAGTAGCACTAAACGGATACGCAGTGAACATGCTGATATAGCCAGCATCAGGCAAACACTGCCTCTAAAGGCCTGAATGAGCCGGAAATATTTCACTACACCCATAGTGTGTGTAGGAATACAAGGGTTGTATGATTACGTCTCTAGGGATAAGATAAAGAGATTTGGATGTGCCTAAAACGAACCTTAAGCACGAAACACAGCACTTTTATCAACACACTAGCTTCTAGCTAATTAATAAAGTGCCAAAACATGAGGAATTATTCCTGACACCTTGCAGAATAAATTGTGTCGCTAAAAATATTATTTGTGACGCTTAACGGATAACTTAAGCACTTTAACGGATTACTATCCAACCGAACAACCGGACAATACCCGGAACATAAAAATATTGCCAAAATTAATATTGGTATTTTTCTGAGCCAGTTAGGGTCCCTGATTACCCTAACACCCGCTTCCTAATGCATTAAACAACTAACGGGGTTAGACCTCACACTTAATGCACTTAACGTAACTGAACCGTAACTGAACGATTGAAAACGAACCGGATGTCATTACATCCTAAGGAAATCGGCCAACTAGTGGGACCGGGGAGGGTACACATTTGAATATTTAATTAGATTGCACGTTGATCGAGGACGAAATCTCTATAAAAAGCCCCACTCTCTCTCACATTTACACACACTAATCAAGAAACTCTCTCTCCCTCTTCCTTACCCCCCCTCACGGCCGAACCCCCTCTCCACCATCCATCCTTTGTCGGTTCGAGCTTTGCTAATTCCAAGTATACTCAAGTGTCGGTGGTTACGTACAACGGAGCTCGGAACAAACGGAACGCGGAGGACCTCTACCGTTTGCTATTATCCACTCAGTTTTCGACATAGATCTTCCCTAGCCCCGAGCTAGAGGTATAACGTTTAAAACTCATTATTAATCGTGTCTAAAGTGGTTAAAAGGATTTTTGATGGTTGAATGTCGGTAACCCGCTAAATGAAACTTTAAAGTCTTCAAAAACGTGTATTTCGTTGGATAAAAGCACATAACGCGTGTAAAAGTCGTAGTACTTGAATATGTTGATTAATATGGCCCGATCTACGATGTGGTGGCTCTCATCATCGTTTAACCCGACTTTGTCCGGATCGCGTATCTTGACATACACTTGTTTCTTGTGTACAAGGGTTAAAAGGTGAAACTCCACCACACGGGAAACATGAACTTGTGTAAAAATGTTTTGACATGAAAAATAGTATCTAAAACAAGCCGATCTACGGATGTACAAGTGGTATATTCGTAGGACCGGGTGTCGAGAAAATCACGTTTTTATAAAAATGGGTAAGATATGAATAAGTATGATTTTCTATAAACTACAAGTGTAGAAACACTTGTACATAAAAGATCCGACAAAATATTGAGTTTTTACAAAAGTTGTCGGGAAGTTGTGAAGAGTGATTGTTTCTAAAAACGGGGTTTTTACAAGACTAAGTTATTATATGAATAGATCCACTAATATAAAGTGATCTACAAAACGACTCTTGGAAAAATTACAAGTTCATATGGTAATACGACCTCGCAAAATAATCTACAATTTGAAGTGTTAAAACTTGTTTAGCATGTTGGAAAATTGTTTCGGTTGATTTGATAAATTGTTGAGATGTTTTTGTAAAAGAAAATGATACGCTTGAAAGCGTGGCCACCTCCAGTTACAGGGGAAACTCTGGCGAAATTTTCTAAAAATCCAACACTTAGAATATTTACAAGTGTTGGAATTATTTTTGAAGTATTTACAAAATATATTTCGCCATGACTTTATTAAATATTCGGAGGTGGGATTTTCACAAAAATAAACGTGATAAATATTTATTCAATAAATATATTTTTCACAACACTGTTTATGATTATTTTGTGAAAATGTATAAATATTATTTTTAGAGTAAAAATAATATTTACAAACTTTGTCGAACTCAAAATAATACAAACGCTTATACGACAAGCATAAAAGTTACAACGGTAATTTCTATTACCACCTAATCATTAAAACGTAACTTACGCTTTACGCAGAAATATTCATCGACACGTATGTTGTCAACGTATTATTTTGGAAAAGAATTATGTAAAGAAAATATATTATTTTTGAGAAAAATAATTATATTTTGGAATAAGAAATAAAATATATTAAGTGGGACTTAATGAGATAATATGAATACACATGTATTTAAATCCCCCATCCTTGGGAAGTAAAGTAAAATACCAAGTATACACACGAAGCGGTTGTCTAACCGTTTCCCAAAAATATCAACTATGAAGCTAAAGCACGGCCATCCGTCTAATAGAATTAGCACATGTAGGTCGTTGCGCAGCACACGGATATTCGGATTACTGATTTAGTGACGCCTTCACTGTGAGTTCATGTCCCCCTTTTCTCTTAACTGTTTTCAGTTTTATAAACTGCGGGGGTGAAATACATGTTACAATGATTATGGATATGTTATACATGGTATGGTAGCATAAGGAGGGTTGTTACTTAGATCATGTGAATGGGTAGGCGGAAACTTGAGGTCATTAATCCTCAGGGTAGGACCGAGGGGCAGGAGCGGTAGATCTATTTGGGTGTAGCGAGCCCAGTCCCAGGTCCAGCAGAACGGACCTTGGGATGACTTTGTTCCCGACGCATAAATTTGCTAGGTTTGAGCCTTCCTACTTGCATTTACACATATCAATGGCCTTGCAAACCATTGGTGATCTCTTTTTTTTTCCTTATTTGCTACATACCAGGGTTTTTGATAAAGATAAAGGTTTATTTACTCATTTTCGCATGAACTCGCTCAACATTATTGTTGATTTTTCAACTTACATGTATTTCAGGGAATTAAGGATCTGGCACGGTTTAGCAGGATTTCCCGCTGCATTTAGATTCAGAGTCATCCGGGTTCAAGGCTCATGGCTCTTTCCTGGACAAGCCATGGCCCCTGAACCATGTTTATTTATGTTGCATTATGGTAGTAGTTGTACTGTTTAAGACAAGTAATGGTTGTTGGGGGTTTACCCATTTAGACAATGTTTGACAATTTTATTTTCAATGGATGACTTTGCATGATTTTAATTCATATAGCATGTTATGGTTAAGCTATGGTATTAAGAAGTCACACCAAATTAACCACGCTTCCGCAAAGCCAGGGTGTGACATGCTGCGCGTGTTGACCTGCTTGAGCTGCTGCAACTGCCGAGCAACTTGAGCTTGAACGAGAGCCTCTAGCTGGGCTTGTGTCATGTTGATTCTTCCAGACATGATCATCATTGTAACAAGTAGCATAGGTAAGAATGGTTCGCGAGTAGGGCGATGACAGAAAAGTGTAAGCACGTAGGGTTTCTCATGTTATAGTATCATGTGTATCTAAGCGTAATGCGAGCAAAGTTCTAAGCAGTTCTAGCAAACAGGCAATAAACATAACCTTATTACCTAGGATGTCGAGTCTTGCACGTGGAGCGAAGCGTCGTTGTGGATCGTTGAGAGCACTGTTCTGGTTATAGTCCGGTTTTAATAAAAACGTTTTCCCATATTAAAACCAAGTTCTCTATAACCAATGGCTCTGATACCAATCTGTCACACCCCCAAAATCCCACACGCGGAGTACCACCGCTTGGAGGCGTGACTGACCAGGATCAAGCCACCAATCATATCAAACATAGCATTTAATAATAATCAAAGATACGATTGATGTTCCAAAACAAAACGTTGTATATGTAGCGGAAGCATTAAATGTAAAACCCAAAACATAAGTATCAATGTGTGAATGTAAAAGTGTTTAATAAGCATTCACGAGTTCTTGTCCACAACGACCCGCCTCTCCTCTGGTGCAAGCTCCAAGTATACCTAAGGCCCTGCAAGGCATGCAGCAAATAATCAACAAACTAGTTGAGCGAGTTCACAGGAAGTAAGTTCATAACATAGTGCATAAGTATAACTAGTGGGGGCTTCCCATACTAGTGTGTACTAAAGGTGGGGGCTTCCCATGTTTATCCTGGCTAATGAGGGCTTCTCATTAACGGTACTTACTAGACTAACTTCCGACCATGTGTTCTTCTTTACCGAGAACAGGAAAACGTACAGGGTCACGTAGGCTTTACGTGACGTGTCCTTCCCCGAGGACAGGGTACGCGTGGGGGCTACGTAGGCTTTACGCAGCGTGGCCTTCCGACCTGGAAGCCAGTAGATGGTATTAGGTTACGTAGGCTTTACGTAACGTGTCCTCCCGACCCGGGAGACATATGGCAATTAAACTGGGTTACGTAGGCTTTACGTAACGTGTCCTGACTAACCTGAGGACGATGGTCTATAGTCTGATGTATGCGTAAGTACGAGTAATCATTCCACATTCAACATATCCAACCCAATTCCCAACCCGGGAATCCCATGCCTTGGCTGTGTGAACTCACCTTGGTTTGCTCGGCAGATACACAAATAAATAACTCTTGAACTAAGGGTGGTCAACCACGTCCTAACAGGGTTACCACACAAGTCAGGTTCGGTTCAAATAGTACACGTATACATCATGGCAATCACGTAGGCACGTAAACACATTAAGTACACCACTTGTGCGATTCGGATGGTTGGGCCAAAGAACTTGTGCGAGCCCAACCATCTTGTGCGATGTGAGTCTAGGCCCAAACCTTACCCGGCCCAACTAATTAACAAAACAAATATAAAGGTCGGCCCAAAATAAATGAACAGTCCAGAAGTTTAATCGGCCCAATAACTAGCATACGTATGACATTTGTGCGATCCAGCTGGTCTTGTACGATCCAGCTGGGTTGTGCGGTTTAAATGTGGGCTTGTGCAACTTGAACATTTGGGCTGCCCAGCCCAACAGTCTTAACAACATCCAGCATAGGTGTGTGGCCCAACAGTTAAGCAATATATAATAAACATCTCGGCCCAGCAACTAAACAGTCAATTGTGCGATTAGTGTGGGGCTTGTGCGGTCTGACTTTGGGCTTGTTCGGCCCAACAGTTTCATTATCAGACACAGCCCAATGGATGTTATACTGGTGTACTCCGATTGGGCTTGTACGGTTGTGGACTCTTGTGCGACTCGTGACCCTTGTGCGTTTGGGCCAGCTTGTGCGATTGGACTAGTCTATGGTGTTGGGGTCTCTTGTACGGTTAGAGCCCCTTGTGCGACCGATTCAAACATTCCGATTTCTAAGCAATCGGTTACAATTTCCATTAATCCTATTGACCAATTTCAATAGTTTCCAAATTTTACTCATTATCCATTAACACAATTTCAATAAGTCAATTAGCATAATATCGATCAAATAAGACTTTTAACATCAATCCATATGAACCCTAAAACATGAACAAGCTTGAACACTATATATCACAAACATACAATCGGATTAAACCCTTGCGACCTAACCATTTCAGCTGATTATCAACATTTACAACCAAATTAACAACAGCTGATTATCACATCAAGAATCATTCAATTATTCACAACAAGAATCCTAGTTATCCCATAACATCATGGCAACCAAAACAAATCAACAAACATAATTCAGTAATCACTAACCGGTTATAATCGAACAAGGAGAAAAAGAATGATCTTCTTGTGCCTTGTGCCGTCGGGTTCGAGCAAGAGAGAGAGAGAGAGAGCTAGGGTTTCTTTTGTGTGAGAGTGTTTGCAAAAT
The DNA here is from genome assembly GCF_002127325.2 of Helianthus annuus. Taxonomy (NCBI): domain Eukaryota; kingdom Viridiplantae; phylum Streptophyta; class Magnoliopsida; order Asterales; family Asteraceae; genus Helianthus; species Helianthus annuus. The sequence goes on along the minus strand of NC_035444.2, from coordinate 126,461,735 downwards.
ATGAGAGGATTACAACCACCCTAGGTGTTATGCGTGTGGGTTGGGTAGGCCGAACCTTAGCATGGGCTGCCCTATAGTCCAATTACAAGTAATACGGCCCAAGCTCGGCTTGTGCGGTCGAGTGTGTTGTGTTGATGTGCGATCGGATCATGAACACATATAAATTCATATAACATATCATGCATTTATTCAATAAAAGCACATATCACATAATAATCATATCGTTTCACAATAGCACGTAACGTTACAGGATAGGTCCAAAGTACGAGTTGTCACACGGTTATCAAGGACACATTGCTATTAACTGCCAAAGTTGGAATTATGAGACGAGAAGATGCTTTAACTGCAACATCATAGGTCAGATTGCTAGAGATTGCTCAATGAGATCAATGAGAAGATCGAGAGCTAAATCTCAGAAGCAGATGAAAAAGACAGTCAATGTCAAGCCCAAGGAACAGAAGGTTCAAGAACCTAAAGTTCAAGAAAAGAAAGTGAAACTTTCTCAGGGGCAGAAGGACAGACTGCCAAAGAAGAGGAAGAAGGCGAGAGAGTATCTCGAGAAAATTTTGTCCTCGGGTTCCTCTGTTGGTAAAAATAAGAGTTCTGATGAATCACTTTCCTCGACTGCAAAGTCAAGCAAGATGAATTCATCAGATACAAATCTGAGGATAGAAGAAAAGAAGAAGAAGAAAATGGTCGGCGATCAATCTGACTTGTCAAAGTCAGACAAGCCACCTTCAGGCAATGAATCTGATAGGTCAAAATCAGACAATCCATGTGTAGGCAATAATTCTGGTTTGTCAAAACCAGAGGAGCCTGGTGTTGAGGTAAAAAAGGAGAATTCAGGTTTAACAATGGATGATGCAAATTTTCCACCATTGTTGAACAAGAATTCAAAATCACCCAAGGATCGTCAGGCTTGGGTAAATCTGTTCAAATAGAAAAGCCTGACTTGCTGGAGTTCCCAGGTTGGTAAGCGTGGAACATGAATCGACACATTTCTTGAGAATTTCACTCTGGTGATTTTTCGCCTTACATGTGGTAAATCAGGGACATTAAGGTGTACTTGATTTTCTACAAGTGATGTGCATGAAGAAAACAATGTGATGAAGTGACCCCGAATCTACAAATGATTGGTAAACAAACTAATTTTTCCGGAAAAACAATTTTGATTAAAACAAACTTAAGTGTTTGAGATCATAATGGGAAAATAGTTTGTTGTAAGGGGGAGTTCTGATTGTTTATGCCAGGTGGATGGAGAATTGAAGTGATTCTCATCAAGTTGTCAAGTTTGTACAGTTTGTTTCAAATTTTTCCAGAAAATCAAAATTGAAACATATTTTGATTTTAGGGGGAGAACAATTTAAAAAAAAATTAATTAGAAAATTTGAAAATGTCAAAAACATCGGAAAAAATTAAAAATGAGTTTTGTTGCGAATAAGAGGAAATGATAGTAAATCAGTGGACTATCACACCATGCTAAAAGATATGAAATGTCAAATGTGATAAACGGTCTCACTAAAGATGTGACGATAGGCTCAGCTAGACTAGTAGATTTGCGATAACGATACAAACTTAAATGAAAAAGCCTAGTTCTAGTGGGAAACATGGTTGAAAGCATAGTACTTAGTTTTGTCGTTCGTGATTGTGTACCTACTCAGTAATCGCTGAAACCCAAAAAGCATAAAACTGGTTAAGTTTGTGAACTTTCACTACTTCGCTGAAAAATCGATGTGAGTGTGCATTTTATTTTGCAAAGATTTAAACTTGTTTTATTTCTTTATTTTGTTTAAGCATCGGACATCCTCTGCGTATACGTGAGTATCGACCTGGATGTTATTGCCTAAACGTTCTGCTTTATTTTCTTTGGTGTTTCGTTTAAGCTCTGGACCTCCTCTGCGTATACGGAAGTATCGACCTGGTGGTTAAAGCCTAAACAATTTCAACTTGTTTTTATTTCTTATTTTGTTTAAACATTGGACTTTCTCTGCATATACGGAAGTATCGACTTGATTGTTAATGTTTAAACATTCTGCTTTATTTTCGCACATATCACAGTTGATGAAAGTTTAAAGGCATTACTTGAGTTAGTGTATTGCATGATGAGGGGATATGCTGAGATCGTGGGGTCCATAAGAATTTAGTGCAAAATTAATATATCTTAACGTATCGGTAAGCATTTCGAAAGTTTTTAGATAGAGCTTAAGAGGACAATTATATCGTCAATCAATGTGAATCGTTTAGAACTTAATATGTTTAAAGCTTAACGGTGCTAGTGATTTGTCTCATAAACTGATATGATCCTCTTACACAAACTCACAAAAATAGTGTTTGTACATATTTTATTTCTGTGTTTAAATTTTGTTTTTGCACTTATGTTTCATATTATTGAAAAAATCCAAAAAGATTTTCGACAACTGATGTTGAAAAGCTGATATTCAAAATCTCAAAGGCTAAACAAGATGAACAATTGGTTTGGTTAAGATGATGAGAAGTTGGAAAATAATCCTCAAATGTTTAGATGATTCATTAATTTGAATCACAATATCGTGTGTTATATGTTTGAGAACTTTGAGTGAATTCTTTTAGAGTCAAAATTATTTTGTCTTACGAGAGGTTGAGATGTGTAGATTTCTGATTCTGTTGCTACGGAAAGCCAGGTGTCGATCCCAAAAGCACGGAAGCTTGACGAAAGAGGGAACCTGAAGAAAGAGACTACCAAGAGGCAGAGCAACTGAAGCTAAAGACATATCCACGGGGATTCTGTTCGAAAAAGAGAAAGACAAGACGCTATGAGATTTACTGCGACAATATCCAAGCGGGAGATTGTTAGTGCATTAATGTCTATCGCCTTCGTCAATTCGAGCCGTAGCGAGAAACCGAAGAAATCAAGCTTTTATTGTATTATTTAGATAGAATTAGCAGGGTGGCATTTTGGTAATTAATGAGAAATCGCATTAATTCCAAGGCCTATAAATAGGAGCCTTAGGTTTAAAGTTTAAGACTTTTGCTCATTTTGTGATCTAGGAGCTTAGACTTTAGAGAGAGAAAGACTAGAGAGAGAAAGTTCTCTCACGTGATTCTCGTTGCTTGTACACGTCATATCTTTCAATAGATTCACGGTTCTAGTACGTTATTGTGTGTTCGGTCACGCACGTTCACGGATTCCGCACGTCGAACGTTCGTTACGCAATCGAACGGTGTCAAAACCGGTCCTACAGAGCCTTTATCGAGCATACAAATACATATCTTTACACTAAATGCTCATTTTTCATTTCTTGTGTGAATAGCCGCTTGGTTCGTACGACTCTAGAACTTGCCACAACAATACATTCCCGGTCCTTACCAACTTAAACCCGAGTAAGTAAATGATGGAGGCATTAAGACTAACCCTTTTTCTTTCTACACCATTATTTTTCATTTTTTTACCATCTACCCAAAATCCCCCTAGTTAACTCCTTTGAGCCTAAACCTTTTCATTTCTTAACCTAAAACAATCACCCTTTTTACCCACCTAAACCTCTTTATTTTTAACCGTTTCTTTTAGTAACAACGTTCGGTTTTCTAATGACTCTTCCAATAATAATAATAATAATAATAATAATAATAATAATAATAATAATAATAATAATAATAATAATAATAATAATAATAATAATAATAATAATAATAATAATAATAATAATAATAATAATAATAATAATAATAATAATAATAATAATAATAATAATAATAATAATAATAATAATAATAATAATAATAATAATAATAATAATAATAATAATAATAATAATAATAATAATAATAAATATATATATTTTGATGAAACCAAACAAACAAGTTCATCAAAAATAACTTTGTTTGAAACAATTGGTTCATCAAAATAAAATAAAAATGTGAAAAATAAAAAGTCTTTCAAAACCCGACGTTTGTTACGCTTTTCGCCCTTTTACTATCCACTAACCCAACCACCCACCTTTAGCCCAAGCCTAACCCTTCACCCAAAAAGTCCTCTTGATATTTACAAAGGTATATAGTCAAAAAGGAGGAGGATTGATTGCTTGGGAAGCTTATGGTAGGAGTAAGTTCCATGCCGCTCTCGAGTGATTAACTAAAAATACACCTTCGGCCGAGTGTTGAGTGATTCCCCCCGTGAGGTATGTGAACTTGTATATAAATGGAATTTTAAAGAAGTATGTTATGCCCTAATAAGTAATTTATCTTAAGAAACGTTTTTAATAAATCATGACGAATAGGATTGTAAATAAATAAAAATAAAACCTAAATAGTCTTGGAAATCCCGACACTCTATGACAAGCCCAAAAAAACCTTCTCTTCTACCCATTCCATTTGGGAGTGAATAAAGCCACATTATAAAGTGTTTTGCTTGAGGACAAACAAAGATTCAAGTGTGGGGGTATTTGATGTGCACAAAATGCAACATATAAATTACATCAATTGTGGCTTAAAACTAACCCCTTTTTTAGTACTAATGTTGGAAAAAGTGTGCTTTTGTCTTCCTTTTTTATTTTCAGGATTAAATGAGCTCAAAATAACAAAAGAAGCAAAAAGACAGCTAAATCTAACATAAATACAAGAAAAGGAACAAAAGTGGCATGCCCGACCTCCCGACAGCATCTTCCCAAGCAAAACAAAGAAGACAGAAGACTGAACACGCCCCGTGCCCAGTGAGCACGGGGCCGTGCCCAAGTGCCAGCAGAAAAGACAAACTCATAGAAGCTTCTGCTGCCCACTACGGGGTCGTGCCCAGCAGACACGGGGGCGTGGTCAACTTCCTGCAGGCGCATTTATTGTAATTGCAAATTACAATTAATGAAGAGAGAGAGTCAGGTGGACACGGTGCCGTGCCCGAGCTTCTGCACAGCCTATAAATAGGAGTGCTTGGAGCTCTTGCAACTCATCCCTTGGCACACCACCTCTCTCACACTTCACCCACCACCCACCACCATCATCCACCACCATCATCCATTGTCCATCATAGAGTGTGTGAGTCATCTCGGGATCCAAGATTGATCGTAAGAGTTCTTGACAATCAAAGGCCATGTTTGCCTAAGTCTCTTACATGACTTGGTGAAGACAAGTGTTTAGTGTAATACTTTTTATTTTTAATCTTTTGCACTTTTTAATTGGTTTTGTATTAATGACTTTAATTACTAGTTTCTTATGTTGAAGGTGATTCTTCCTTATCGTTTGTCCGTGGTGTCTTGGCATTATTTTACTGTCTATATAAAATAAAAGATTTTCACCATTCATATCTCCACGGTCTATATGGAAGTATGTTGGCTACTTGGTCAGAATTTCCATTCAGCAGAAGTCCCGAGAGCTCAGGTCAGAACTTCCATTCAGCAGAGAGATGACGGCTCGACTTTTGGTGTGTCCCCTTTAGAGGATCATTTCTTCAAAAGCACATGATTAGCATTTTTCAATGTTTCATCATTTTTTATGCTGAGGGTGGTGCTATGTTTCAAGCAATGAGGAAAGTATTATGCTGGGACTAGGTCAGAATTTCCATTCAGCAGAAGTCCCGAGATAATACCCCAGATATCACTGAGTATAAAGACCTCGTATCTCAGAAAGAGGGACCTTTCAAACAAGATTTCGGGGGTTACCCATATATCCAAGAAGTTGTTCCCCTGATATAAGCAAGTCTGAAATTTAGGTTTATATCTCGTCACAATTTACTAAATGAGTAAAAATCTACTGGCATATCCGCAGTGAGATTGTTTATCACATTTTAACTTTTCATTTCTTTAGCATGTTGTGACAGTCCACTGATGTGTATCATTTCCTCTTTTATACATCAAAACTCATTTTTGAATTTATCAAGTTTTTGGCTTTTTCAAATTTTCAAATGTTTTTGGATTTTCTGAAATTTTTACTCCCCCTAAAATGCAAACACATTAAAAGAAGTTTGAAAACAAACTATACAGAAAATTGACAACTGATATCAAATTGCCTCAATTCGCCATCCTCTTGGCATAAACAATCAGAACTCCCCCTTTCAACAAACCATTTTCTCATTAATATTTCAAAACACTTAAGTTTGTTTTAATCAAAATGATTTTTCTGGAAAATAAGTTTGTTTTTACCACTTGTAAGTTAGGGTTCATCATTATGTTCAATTTTTAACTATTTGTAGAAAGTCAAATACAACTTAATGTCCCTGATTTACCACTTGCAAGTGTGCACTATCAAACCTCTGTACCAGTTGTAAAAACACAATCACCTGTACCAAGTGTAGGAATAAAACATCTACACAAATTCATTTTACCAACAAAAATGCCGATTAATGCTTCACACTTACCAACCTGGAAGCTCCGGCAATTCCTGCATAACCTGTAAAATATAAAATTTTTTAAATTCTTTCATATAAACAGATTTTAAGAAAGATGTCGATTCCTGATCCGCGATTACAAACTTGGGTTCTCCGGCAAGTCAGGTTTTTCAAGCAAAGAAAATGTCCACCCAAGCCTGACCAGCCTTGGGTGAAATCAATTCATCAGCAGTTGGGGTGTAAGTTGCCTTCTTTTTAGCATAAAACTCTTTTACCCCTTTAACCTTCCTATCGATCATCTTTTCAAAAATTTTCTTTACATTTCCATTAAAAGCTTTCTCAACATCAAATTCATCCTTTTCAGAATAAAATTGATTCGAGATCTCAACTTTCCCAATTTTTGTTTAAAATTTTCAGTCCTCAATGGTGAAAAGTTCTCATCATCCATTGAAGGTACTGAGTATTCACTCTTTTTAACAACATGTGGCTCCTCTGATTTTGTGGAATCAGATTCGTCGCCAGTTTTCACATTAGATTTCTTAACAACCCACTTTTGGTTGTCAAGCTTCACACTTCTATAAAATCTCTTTGAACATTCACCAACTTCATATGTTGAATTTTTAAACACTTTAAATTTCTCAGTTGGTGGCTCAGTTTTATCAACAACAACTTCTTTCAGTTTTCCAGAAACTCCCTGTTTTGTATTTGTTGCTTTAGGACAGTTCCATGCAATATGATTGATGTGCACAAAATGAAACATATAAATTACATCAATTGTGGCTTAAAACTAACCCCCTTTTTAGTACTAATGTTGGAAAAAGTGTGCTTTTGCCTTCCTTTTGTATTTTCAGGATTAAATGAGCTCAAAATAACAAAAGAAGCAAAAAGACAGCTAAATCTGACATAAATACAAGAAAAGGAACAAAAGTGGCATGCCGGACCTCCCGACAGCATCTTCTCAAGCAAAACAAAGAAGACAGAAGACTGAACACGCCCCGTGCCCAGTGAGCACAGGGCCGTGCCCAAGTGCCAGCGGAAAAGACAAACTCATAGAAGCTTCTGTTGCCTACCACGGGGCCGTGCCCAGCGGACACGGGGGCGTGGGCAACTTCCTGCAGGCGCATTTATTGTAATTACGAATTACAATTAATGAAGAGAGAGAGTCAGATGGACAGGGGGCCGTGCCCGAGCTTCTGTTCAGCCTATAAATAGGAGTGCTTGGAGCTCTTGCAACTCATCCCTTGGCACACCACCTCTCTCACACTTCACCCACCACCCACCACCACCATAAGACCATCATCCACCACCATCATCCATTGTCCATCATAGAGTGTGTGAGTCGTCTCGGGATCCAAGATTGATCGTAAGAGTTCTTGACAATCAGAGGCCATGTTTTCCTAAGTCTCTTACATCACTTTGTGAAGAAAAGTGTTTAGTGTAATACTTTTTATTTTTAATCTTTTGCACTTTTTAATTGGTTTTGTATTAATGACTTTAATTACTAGTTTCTTATGCTGAAGGTGATTCTTCCTTATCGTTTGTCCGTGGTGTCTTGGCATTATTTTACTGTCTATATAAAATAAAAGATTTTCACCATTCATATCTCCACGGTCTATATGGAAGTATGTTGGCTACTTGGTCGGGGGTTAAGGGAACGGTTTGGTAAGAGTCTTGCCATTGTTCAGTGTATAGATCCTGCAAAGGACCTGGGTCAAATTTAGTACCCAAAGGTATTGGATGGCGGGGGTCCAAACTCTTTGATCCCCTCATAAGTTAAACTACTATTAAAACTTTAACCCGGCTACTTAGGACTGTATCCCTACTGACTCAGACTTAGCTGAGGGTAACGTCGCCTTCAAAAGAGGGGCCTACCACATTATGCATTAATAACTTAATTTATTATCTTTTAATAATCCGACCCTTTAGGATTGTATCCTTGCTGACTCAAACTACTGGGTTGAGGGTAATGTCGCCTTCAAAAGAGGGGCCTACTACAATAACTAAGATAATCTCTTAAACAGGTGCAAAAGTGCAAAAATAATCAAAGGTTACACTACACACGAGTCGGATCCAAGTGATTCATCTTGTCTATCTGTTTTTATTTTTATTTTATTTTTTAGCATTTTAGTTAGTTTTATTTTCTTAGTTTAAAACCTTTTTCTAACATTTTGATTTGGTTAGACGTTGAGGATAAACCGGTACTAAAAGCTCTTGTGTCCTTGGACGACCTCGGTATCTTACCAACACTATACTACGTCCACGATGGGTGCAATTGCCCATATGTGTGTTTAAGTGTTAGTAAATATCGTGTTTTATAAATTTAAAACTCTGCTAAAAAGTGTAAAAAGGGCTCAAAATATGTACCTAAATTATAATACACCTAACGCACATTAAGTTTTTGGCGCCATTGCCGGGGACACAAGGATTTTAAGAAAGCTTAAAATCGACGACCTAATCTGTTTTTCAAAACTTTTTCAAAACGCGCGCACATTTTTCTGCATTTTAGTTTAGTTTGCATTTACAGTAGCCTGAACACGGGGCCGTGTTCACTGAACACGGGGCCGTGTTGCATATTTTTCATTAAACACCCAGATACAGAGTCTAAACACGGGGTCGTGCTCACTGAACACGCCCCCGTGCTCAACAAGACCAGTAACCTTTAATAAAAACGCCCAGATAAATTGTCACACCCCGGCCGCGTATAACATGCCACCGCGGCGGAAACGCCGGGGAGTGTTGGGACAGAATTAATTGTTTCATAACCATGGAAATTAAAGTTACATTTTTATTTATCAACCAAGAGTGTAATATTGTCTTAAACAGGAAACAAGGAGTTCATAACATAATTAAACTAGTCTATCTTCATTTTTAGTCTCTAAGGCACAGGTCCGCCCTAGTGTCACCATTGTCAACTGTTAGTGCAGAATGTCTATCGCCTTCGTCAATCGGAACCGTAGCTGAAATAGAAGTAAAATAGGCTTTATATTGTAATTTGTAAACAATAGGCAAGGTGGCATTATTGTAAATAAGGGGAAATCCCTTATAATCTTGTGCCTATAAATAGGAGTCTTAGGGTTTAGATTTAAGACTTTTGCCACATTAGAGCTTGGAGAGCTTAGGTGCTTAGAGAGAGAAACTAGAGAGAGAAAGTGGCAAAACGTGATTCACGGAGCTTGTAATCGTTATATCATCAATGGAATCACGACATTAGTACGTTATTGAGTGTTCGATCACATACGTTCACGGATTCCGCACGTCGAACGTACGTTACGCAATCGAACGGTATCGAAACCGGTCCTAACAAGTGGTATCAGAGCTAGGAGCTCGATTGCTTGATCAAACACATCGTTTTCGTACAGATTGCAGCAGAATTTGATCCGATTTCATCTATTTCTTCATCTTCTACTTACTTTTCACGTTTTTCACTGTTTTTCATCAAATTGAACAGGTAAATACGGTCCGTTTCGTCTGATTTTTGGATATGATGTGCGTTTAGACTCGATCTACAACCCTACCAAGTTTCAGCTCAAAACTCCAAGCCGTTTAGGAGTAATCGTGGTTTTTCGGTCCGAATTCGCGTCAATTTTCAGCTTTGGATCGCTCATCCGGACGAATTGGAATCGCTCATTCGTACATACCTTGAACCGCTTATTTGAACATACCTGAACCGCTCCAAAATTAGTTGGTTAAATCGCTTATATGAAACAGGTGGGATCGCTCATTTGGTTTTAAGTTGAATCGCTTTTGTGAACAGATATATTTGGGTTGAACCGCTTATATGAACCGCTTATACTGTGGATCGCTTTTAAGACAGATTATGGCTCGCTCATATGTCACCCTTTGAACCGCTCATTTGGTCGTGAGTTGAGAACCACTTATTTGTCAGCGTGTGGTCCGCTCCAATTGTAAGTTTGTGGTTCGCTGTTTGGTCATCGTCTTCAAGGCTGCAACATCACTGTTCACACATACACATGTGACCCATATGCCGTCTATTCAAGTGTGATAGTTATTGCTGTTCGGTCACATTTATTGGTATTGGTTTGTTATTAATGCACCGCCCCATCATCTGATTTTTAAATCCACCGTTCATGAGACCCAATAAAAACTTGCACCGCTCCACTATCTGAATTTTAAGTTCCACCGCCCAAATAGCCAATCATCATAGCACCGCCCAATAAAAGGTGTTGACCCAATCGCTATTTTTTAATCCACCGCCCTATTACATTTAATCGGCCCAGTGTACACCCATTGATTGTCGGTTCGTTAAAATCAAAGACCCATGTGAAGGCCCATGTGCATCAGTCTTTAGTTTGTCGGTTTATTAATACCAATCACTGTTGAGGCACTGCCCCACTACTAAGGTTGGATAAATCATTTTATTAGACCAAACCTTCGGCCTAATCCAGGTTCTTCATTCCACCGCCCCATTTATTGTGACGTGGTGTTGGCAAACCTTTAAGTGCACCTCCATTATCATTGAACTTTATTGAACTTTAATACCTTGAAGGCCCAATCAAATTTTAAGTCACCGCCCATTAAGAGCATAAGGCCCAATCCAGTTTTTAAGAGTTTGATATTTTGGTTACTAATCATTTGTTTGTGTGTTCACAGGTGATTCAAGGGATTTTTACAAGGGGCAAACTCCAAGGAGTTGAAATTGTGTGAATTTTGAGCGGAAAAACATTTTTTAAATCAAGTCACTAATATTAAAAATTTGGCGAAAATGTTTGATGAGCAAGAAAACAAGAATCTTGAAAATCTGAATAACTGGAAAAAGGAAGCTTGGAATGAAACGAGATATGATAAAGAGGTTTATATAAAAAGATACGAAAATTTCTTGTGTATGAAGGATGAATGGATGGAGATGTTGAAAGAAAGATTTTGGGAATTAATTATCAAATTAGAAAAACATAAGGTTTGGTACTCAAATGATGAAAGAAATCTAAAATTTGTTGAGGCGTTACCTTTGGAATGGGATAACTTCGTGAATGGACTAAAACGAGATTCTTGGTTATCTACTGACTTAAGAAGTCTGCTCAACAAAATTACAAATCAGAGTGGTTATGATTATCGAAGAAAAAGAGAATTATTGGATGAAATAAAAGAAGAATCAAAAAATATTGATTTGAATGTAATCAACGAAATAAGAAAACGAATTAATGTGTGTCTTGCAGCAAAAAAGAATATGAGATACGATATTAAGAGGGGGTGTTATATTGATAAAGATTCGAATCCTCTTGATTTTGTTAAACTTTTTTGTGCAGGTACATATGAAAAGATGATTGAAGATGGTTTGAAATGCGAAAAATCAGAAATAGACAATGGCAAACTTCTGAAGGATGTAGAGAGTTTGACATTGGAAAACAAAAATTTGAAGATCGAGAAGAAGGCTGATAATGAACAGATTCTGGAGTTACGCTTGAATTGTGAAAAACTGAAAACTGAGAATGATAAACTGTTAAATGATTTGAACAATTTAACATCAGAAAACAAAATTTTGAAAGAAAATGAAAAAGATATTGAAAGCAAAAGAAAATCTTCAGAAGATGAAGATTGCTGGATAAAATTGGAAAACAAAAATCTGAAAGAAAATGAAACAAGATTTCAAGAACAGTTAAAAGTCTTGGAAAATGAAAAATCTGTTCTTGAAAATCTTAAAATTGAAAATGAAAAATCAATTAAGTCTCATCTTGAGAGAATATCTCAGCTTGAAAATGAAGCTGAGAATTCAAGGATCAAGATTGATGAACTTGAAACGAAATTGAAAGGTTTTGTGACTTCATCAGACAGGTTGAATTTTCCTTGTCCAAAACCGATCAATTCTGGTCCAATAAGTGACAAGGTCACAAATTTTGACAAAGTCAAAATTGAAGATTGTGATGATGTATCTGATGATGAAAAAGAAAAAGAAAAGAAAAGAAAAATATTTTTAGATTTAAAAGAAAAATTTAAAAATACTGTTTTGCAATCTACTGAGAAAGGTGAATGCTCAAAGCAAAAACCTGTAAAGAAGATTGTGGAACAGAAACAAAAAGATAAAAATTTGAAAAACCCTAAAAAAGAAAATAAAAGCTCATCAGATAAGTCATCCAATCCTTTTAAAAAATCAGAAAAATTTAAAAATGAAAACTTACAAAGTGTTGGTAATAAGTGGTGCAGGTTTGACCACAGTGCTTCAAAGCCAAATCCAACATTGAGAAGGAGTGCAGATTACCACAATGCCAGACAGTGTTATGATCTGAGCATTTGGAGTGAAGGTGATATATGGTATGATAACAGAGTGTGTTACTCTTGTGGAGTTAGAGGTCACATTGCTGTTAACTGCCAGAATTGGAGTTATGAAACGCGAAGATGCTTTAACTGCCAAATTCGAGGACACATTGCCAGAGACTGTCCAAGGAGATCAATAGGAAGATCGAGGTCTGAATCTCAAAGTAAGGCAAATAATCCAGTCAAAGTCAAGCCCAAAAAACAGAAGGTTCAACAACCTAAAGTTCAGGAAACAAAAGTAAAACTTTCTCAGGGGCAGAAAGACAGACTGCGTAAGAAGAGGAAGAAGGCGAGAGAGTATCTCGAAAGGATTTTGTCCTCGGGTTCACCCGTCAGATCGAATAAGAGTGCTGATGAATCGATTCACTTGACAATAAAGTCAAGTAAACTGAATTCGTCAGATGCAAATCTGAGGACAAAAGAGGAGATAAAGAAGAAGGAGAAAAAGGTCGGCGATGAATCTGACGTGTCAAAGTCAGACAAGTCACCTTCAGGCGATGAATCTGACAGGTCAAAGTCAGACAAGCCACACTCAGGCAATGATTCTGGTTTGACAAAACCAGAAGAGCCAGTTGTTGAGGTAAAAACTATCAAACCCAAGGCTGGTCAGGCTTGGGTGGATCTTTTCAAGTGAAAAACCCTGACTTGCAGGAGTTCCCAGGTTGGTAAGTGTGGAACAGGTATCGGCATATTTCTTGAGAAATTCACAGGTTGGTAACTGTGATATTTTGAATTACAATAGACTAATCAAGGACATTAAGTTGTACTTGATTTCTCTTTCCGACAAGTGATAAAATATGGGGTTCTTTCATTGTAAAAATAAAATAAAAAAAGAATGAAACAATGTGATGAAATAAACCCGAGTTTATGAAACAACACACAAAACTAATTTTCCGGAAAAACGATTTTGATTAAAACAAACTTTAGTGTTTTGAAATCTAAATGGGAAAATAGTTTGTTGTGAGGGGGAGTTCTGATTGTTTACGCCAAGTGGATGGAGAATTGAAGTGATTCGATATCAGTTTGTCATTTTACTTGTACAGTTTTCAAATTTTCCTTGAAAATCAAAATTGAAACATATTTTGATTTTAGGGGGAGAAAAATTTTAAAAAATATTTGAAAATTTGAAAATTCCAAAAACATTGAAAAAGTAAAAATGAGTTTTGTTGTGAAAAAGAGGAAATGATAGTAAATCAGTGGACTATCACAGCACGCTAAAGAAATGTAATGTAAAATGTGATAAACGGTCTCACTGATGATGTGACGATAGGTTTTCGTACATTTAGTAGATTTATTCGGGATATAAACCTAAAATTTCAAACTTGTGAAATTCGTGGGGAACACTACTTGGATATATAGGTAACCCCTGAAATCTCGTTTGAAAGGTCTCGTATTCTGATATACTAGGTGGTTATACTCTATGATGTCTGGGGTATTATTCCGGGACTTCTGCTGAACGGTGGTTCTGACCTAGTCCTTGGCTAATACTTTATCCAAAATGCTTGAAACATAGCATTATAGCCCTCAGATTGATTAAACAATAAAATTGATAATCATCTGTTGTAGCTGAAAAGATTCTCTAAAGGGAACAAATTGAAAAAGTCGAAAACTGATATCTCTCTGCGTATACGGAAGTATCGACCTGAGATCCCTCAGTCTTCGCATACCCTAATTTATGTACAGACATCATTGTAGTATTCTTGCCTGTAAGACTGAATATTGAGATTCTGGATACGGGAGTATATTCAAGAGGTGGGACACATGAATTGAGTTAAGTTCTTAAAACATCTAAATCGTATCCTGAATAGATTGAAAATTGTGTGAAAATTTAAGAGGACAACTATATCGTCAATCGAGGTGAATCGTTTAGAACTTAAAATGATTAAAGCTTAACGGTGCTAGTGATTTGTCTCATGAACTGATATGATCCTCTTACACAAACTCACAAAAATATTATTTGTATATATTTGTTTACTGCTTTTCATTCAAAAACAAAAATCCAAAAAGATTTTCGGAGTGTTTTAGTATAAATTTTTGAAAAGTCAAAAAGATTTTCGACAGCTGATTTTGAAGAGCTGATTTTCAAAATTCGAGGGCTAATCATGATGAACAGGTTTGGGAGAATATGTTGAAAACTTTGAATGTCATATACAAATGTTTTAAAAAATTGTGGGTTGAGTTAATCAAGGTCATTCATTTGAACTTGATGTAACTAATATGTTTGTTGAAAATGATGTCTACCAGTAAGTTTACTAAATTCAATTGTCATAAATTTGTGAAACTTATATTGAGGTAGAGGATATGCAGGTTAACCAGGTTTCAAGTCCTGAGCAGATGCAGAACAAAGCCAGGAATTGATCTTGAACTTGTGAAACGATGAAAGCCAGACTACGATCCCGACAGCTGAGTCTAAGGGGGAGTCTGAAGACGAGCTCAACGCAAACGGAAGCGTGTAAGGAGCCAGGTATCGTTCCTGGAAGAGCTTGTATCTGGAAATCCAGGTGTCGATCCCAAAAGCATGGAAGCTTGACGAAAGGGGGAGCCTGAAGAAAAAGAGTCTAAGCGAGAGGGGGAGCAACGGAAGCTCGTAAACAGATCCACGGGGATTCTGTTTGAGAAAGAGGGAGTCTATGGTTGCTGAAACCGTCAAACCTTCAAGAAGACTCAGAGAGAGAGAGAAAGTCAAGTTGCTACGAGTTTGACTATGGATTGACTACGGCAATATCCAAGGGGGAGTCTGTTAGTGCAGAATGTCTATCGCCTTCGTCAATCGGAACCGTAGCTGAAATAGAAGTAAAATAGGCTTTATACTGTAATTTGTAAACAATAGGCAAGGTGGCATTATTGTAAATAAGGGGAAATCCCTTATAATCTTGTGCCTATAAATAGGAGTCTTAGGGTTTAGATTTAAGACTTTTGCCACATTAGAGCTTGGAGAGCTTAGGTGCTTAGAGAGAGAAACTAGAGAGAGAAAGTGGCAAAACGTGATTCACGGAGCTTGTAATCGTTACATCATCAATGGAATCACGACATTAGTACGTTATTGAGTGTTCGATCACATACGTTCACGGATTCCGCACGTCGAACGTACGTTACGCAATCGAACGGTATCGAAACCGGTCCTAACATCAACCTACATGATAGCTCCTGAAAACACATGTGAAAGTAGGTACGTCAGCATAAAAATGCCTGTGAGATACATAGGTTTTGTGAAAATGGGATTCATGACTTGAGTTTAAAGAAAACGTTTAATAACAGTCAGTCATGAACCTTGTAATTTGTTTTTGTTTTGTAAATCGTATGAAAAACGATAAGATCAGATGATATGTATAGATAAGAGAATAATGTAAGGTTAAATGAATAACCTAGTAAAAATGAGTTTGTATAAGATAAGTTGTTTGTAAAAATAATGTTTTGTGAAGAATATGTTATTTGTGTAAAACGTAATGTCTAAACTGAAATGATTTAGAATACGCTAAGATATGTAATATTATACAGGCATTTATATATAGGAAGTACCAGCGGCGTATCCACCATGTTTGCACCATATTACATACGCCACGTTACTCAAACCATTTACCCAAACCAACCACCATGTAAATTGTTCATGTATAAACCAATTGTCAAGTGTTATTGTGTAAACCATATCGAAATGTCTATGTTCAATGTAAACCACCAAGTATGTATATCGATGTCAAAATGTTTATGTTTAATGTAGATTATGTAATGTGTACCCAAAATATATCTTGTATGATAAGTGAGATGTATCAACTAAACCATATGTGAAATGCACAAAACAAGGTATTGAAGTAAAACATGGTTTAAATCAACGTTATGTTTTGTGGGACAATGCATGCTATACTGATACAAACATTTATGCGGTATTGTGAAAATGCATACATCCAAGCCTTGAGACTGTGGTGATAAACCCTTAAACAAATTAAAGGTTTATCTAAGTTATGTTTATCGAATTCGGTCATTCCTTCCAATCCAAACAAACCCAGGATTTCAGGAACGGGAGTTGTCAATTCCTATGGTACCACTACCTACTAACGAATGGCGTAGCTAATGTTAATGAATGTATTGTTCCATGTTAAACAAACCAAATGTTATACCAAAATGAAGGCATGTGATGTAAACAATTGTACTAAGTATGCACACAATGGGCATAAATAGCATGAAATGTAATGTGAAACAATGTACTAAGTACGCACACAATGGGCATAAATAGCATGAAAGTCATGTAAATCAATGTGCTAGCATGCTTAGTCAACATACATAGCAGAAAAGGTAACGTAAATCAATGTACTAAGTATGCTAAGTAAACATACATAGCGAAACAATGTAATGTAAATCATGTACTAATAGTGTACTAATGAGCATAGCAAGTATATGATGTGAAAACAGGAAAGCACGAAAGTAACAAGTAGGCACATGTGTTTTTTCCCAAAACGGTATGGAAAACAGTAAAAGAGGGGACTATGTACTCACCTGAGATTGCTTTGAAGTTCTTGTATAACACCCAAATAAAGCTAGAGATCACGGATATCAAACAGCACCTAATAGGTAGCTATATTAATATACCGGAACAAAATCGGAAGGATCGGATAGTATGCGGGTTTGTAAACCAAACGAGTATGGAGACTCGTGTAATATGGTTTAACAAAGCCTACATACTAAAATGAAACCAAACTTAAGTGCTTACGACCCATTACTACCCATTTAGGTAGCTTATGCTACCTTAACGCGTCGTTCGCGTAGAACGCGTTTGGAACGCCTAACATCGTGACCACAAGGTATAACCTCTGAAGGTTACAGCTATGGTCACCTAATGTGTTTGGTCGGATCCTAAAGATCAACCAAATGGGTCGGGTTCGAAAGTATAAGCGATGGTTTAGATCGCTTACCTTACGACCCTATATAAGCACTATACTAAAAGTGACGAGCTAAGCATGTTAGAACATGCTTACCTAAGTTTAGAAAACAGGTTTGGCATCAAAACAAACGGCTTTGATGCTCACGAGTAGTTTGGTTACAAAATACGCAAGAATGCGCATTTTGGCCGAAACCACGACTCGTCACTGAGCCTAGATAACGTGGTAATCAGTAGGTATAGTCACTACGAACTATAACCATCGTGATCACGCTCACGTTATGAAGTTTCAATGAACTTCGTGTTGACCACAGGCTGGTCACGTAGAAAGTCAAACAAAACGTTGACTTTCGGACTCGAAAAGCGAATAAAAGAACGAAAGAACACTTACGAAGGGTCCCCGAAAGCTAAACTTGATCCAGGAGCTCAGGTATGAAGCAATGGCATCAACTTAGAGCTCTTTGATCTGTTTTGTGGGTTTTAACACAAATGGGGGGGGGGTATTTATAGGAAAAGCAAAGCCATTAGGATCGTTTCTTGAATATCGTGCCATGATCTCATCCATACACTTGTCAAGATGTTGTGGTGGCTTGTTATGAACTTAACTCTACAGATTGTGAAAGGGCATTGCCCTTTGGAGTGTTTGAAAGGCCAAGTTTTGCAAGAAAAACAAGTTTCTGCAACTGTAGGGCTGACGCGGCCCGCGTCAAGGTGCAGGCCACACTAATGCGGGCCGCCTGGCCCTGTCTGATCTGCACAACTTGCATAATTTACAGTTTAGGTCCCTGTTGCATATTTAAGCCATTTTCAGCACTTCTAAGGCCCGTAAAGCCAACTTTAAGGCCCTAAAATGATGCCTAAACATTGTGGACATGATACATGCTAAAAAATATGCCGGATGTCGGTTCGTTTGGCCGTACGATCGTGATGTTCGCTTAATTACGACGAAATGCGCATAAGCGCGAAAGACGATCCAAATTACGCGACGAATGGATTTTTCTCATGCCAAGCACTAAGGCATAATATAAGGATGATTACATAATATTTTGGATGTCCGGATGTATTCAGAACGTAAGTTATGCACGAAAGTGCAAACTTGTGCACTTTTTGACACTTTTAGTCCCTGAATGATCCAAAAGTTTATTTTAGCATACCAAACCCCTCAAAGCCTATTTCTAAGCTATGTAAAGGATATTTATAGTATGTTTAACTTATGGACATGTTCCGGAATGTTTGTTACAGTTCAAATTGGCATACTTTCGTAGTTTGTCAAGTTTAGTCCCTGTAAGCGAATTAACTTGTTTTTGTCATACCAAAGCCTTCAAAACTTATTTCTAAGTTATGTAAAGGTTATTTAAGGTATGTTGAGTATATGTTGATGTTCCGAAGTATTTGTCGCATTAAACTGAGTACGTTTACGCACCAGTTTGCATATAACTTTCTAGAAAGCGATGTAGAGTTTGAAATTGAACAAAAGTCAAAACATGAAAAATGTAAAACACAACCAAACAAACATTGGGATCAAATAACATTGTTTTATTGATAATTGAACTGTTTCTAATGATTTCGAGCACAAATGTTACAGTCTCCCCTACTTGTGGAAATTTCGTCCCGAAATTTATTTAGAGGAAACTCGTGGAAAAAGATGCGGATATTTTGCCTTCATTTGATCTTCGCGTTCCCAAGTAAACTTGGGTCCACGTTTAGATTCCCAGCGAACCTTGACCAAAGGAATGCGCTTGCGTTTAAGCCACTTGACTTCACGTTCCATGATTTCCACCGGTTTCTCAACAAATTTCAGTGTTTTATCCACACGAATTTCGTAAAGCGGTATGTGGAGGTTCTCATCAGCTAAACACCTCTTGAGATTGGACACGTGAAAGGTTGGATGAACATTTCCAAGTTCAGGAGGTAACTCAAGTCTGTAGGCTACCTTACCAATTCTTTCGACGATCTTGAATGGTCCATCGTATCTAGGTGCAAGTTTTCCTTTCTTTCCAAATCTGATCACACCTTTCCAAGGTGAGACCTTAAGTAATACACGATCACCGACTTGAAAATCCAAGGGCTTGCGTTTTAGGTCCGTGTAACTCTTTTGACGGCTTCTAGCTGTCTGAAGGTTATCAAGAACTTTCTTTACCTTATCTGTTGTCTCTAAAATGAGGGCAGGTCCAGTAAGTTGAGCCTCACCGATCTCATTCCAGCAGACTGGTGAACGACATTTTCGACCATAGAGAGCCTCGAAAGGAGCCATGTTGATGCTAAAGTGATAATTGTTGTTGTAGGAGAATTCAATCAATGGAAGATGTGAATCCCAACTACCACCAAAATCGATCACACAAGCTCTAAGCATATCCTCAAGTGTCTGGATTGTTCTTTCAGATTGGCCATCCGTTTGTGGATGATAAGCTGTGCTCAGATTAAGTTGGGACCCCATAGCAGATTGCATGGTTCTCCAAAAATGAGTAGTGAAACGAGCATCCCTGTCAGAAATGATGTTCAAGGGAACAGCATGTCGAGCTACAATTTCATCCACGTAGATTTGAGCAAGTTTGTCAGCCGAAAAATCCTAACGGATTGGCAAGAAATGCGCTGATTTAGTAAGTCAATCAACAACTACCCAGATGGCATCATGTCCTTTCTTTGTGCGTGGGAGTTTAGTAATGAGATCCATGGTAATGTTTTCCCATTTCCAAACTGGGATCTCTGGTTGCTCCAATAAACCAGAAGGACGCTGATGTTCAGCCTTAACCTTAAGACAAGTAAGGCATTTTGATACATATAAGGCAATGTCTTTCTTCATACCAGGCCACCAATACTGAATATGAAGATCCTTATACATCTTATCTGAGCCAGGATGAATAGAATAACGAGACTTATGGGCTTCATCCATAAGCAGGGTACGAAGATTATCTTGGCTTGGGACCCACAAACAGTCCATGAACTAATACGATCCATTGTCCTTTAATTCTAGAGCAGGTGTTATGTGATAAGGAAATTCCTTATCCATCAAACCTTGTGAAACGCAAGCTTGTTGAGCGTGAGAAATACGTGCTTGGATATCGGATTGAGCTTGAATAACAGATTGGACACGAACACAATGAACCTTAGTACGTTCCTTGCGACTCAAAGCATCGGCCACGACATTCGCCTTACCAAGTTGGTAGCGAATTTCGCAGTCATAGTCATTTAGAAGTTCCACCCAACGTCTTTGCCTCATGTTGAGCTCTTTCTGATTGAAGATATGCTGAAGACTTTTGTGGTCCGTGAAAACCACACATTTTGTACCGTACAAATAGTGTCTCCAGATCTTAAGAGCGAAGACAACTGCACCCAACTCAAGATCATGAGTGGTGTAGTTCTTTTCATGTATCTTCAACTGTCTTAATGCGTATGCTATGACTTTGTTCCTTTGCATTAGGACGCAGCCAAGACCCAATTTAGATGCATCGCAATAAACGATGAAATCCTCATTGCCCTCAGGCAAAGTTAGGACAGGCGCGTCGTAAAGTTTTTGTTTCAAAGTTAGAAACGCTTCCTCTTGTTTGACTCCCCAATCAAATGGCTTGTTCTTCTGAGTTAGAGCAGTTAGAGGAACTGCAATCTTTGAGAAATTCTCAATGAAGCGGCGGTAATAACCCGCTAGACCAAGAAAAGAACGAACTTCAGTAGGAGTAGTAGGCGTATCCCAATCCTTAATCGCACTGATCTTGGAAGGATCTACATGAATACCTTGTTCGTTGACAATATGTCCTAAGAATTGAACCTCTTTTAGCCAGAATTCACACTTGGAGAATTTGGCGAAAAGTTGCTCTTTCTTTAGGTGTTCCAAAGTAAGACAAAGGTGTTGCTCATGACCAGCTCGCGTCTTAGAATATATTAAAATGTCATCAATAAAAACAATGATGAACTTATCCAAATAAGGCTTGCAGACCCTATTCATTAAGTCCATGAAAATAGCAGGAGCATTAGTCAAACCGAATGGCATGACTGTGAACTCATAATGCCCATAACGAGTACGGAATGCTGTCTTGGGAATATCTTCTTCATGCACACGAAGTTGATGATATCCAGATCGCAGATCTATCTTTGGAAAATAAGAAGCGCCTTGCAATTGATCAAAGAGATCATCGATGCGAGGTAGGGGATATCGATTCTTGACGGTAAGCTTGTTAAGCTCACGATAATCGATACACATCCTAAACGATCCATCCTTCTTCTTGACAAAAAGAACGGGATCACCCCAAGGTGAAAAGCTAGGACGGATGAAACCTTTGTCGGAGAGTTCCTGCAGCTGCTTAGACAACTCTTGCATCTCGGATGGTGCAAGACGATATGGAGCTCTGGCAATGGGATTTGCACCAGGTACGAGATCAATACGGAACTCGACTTGGCGTGCTGGGGGTAGACCAGGTAACTCTTCAGGGAAAACCTCAGAATAATCCCGAACGACAGGAATATCTTGAATAGACTTACCTTTGCCCTTATCTGCTACAGCATGTGCCAAAAAGACCACATAGTTCTTTCGCATATACTTCCGAGCTTTAAAACAAGACATGAGTTTGAGACCACCAGCAGGTTTCTCACCACGAACCTGTAGGATCTCACCTGACGAAAGCGGCATGCGAATGATCTTCTCAAAACAAACTATCTCTGCATGATGCTTGGCTAACCAAACCATACCCACAATAGCGTCGAAGCTTCCAAGTTGCACAGGCGTGAGGTCAATAGGAAAAAGATGGTTGTTAAGGTTCAACTGGCAGTTGCGGAGAATAGAATCAAGAACAATGGGATCACCGCTTGCCACTTCTACTGTCAATGGTTTACCTAGTTTCGTTCTAGACACTCGAAGCAATGGTTCAAAAGATAACGACACAAAACTCTTATCGGCACCCGAATCAAAAAGAACAGAAGCTGGCTGATTATAAATAAAGAACGTACCGTTCACCACATTATCATCTGCTTGTGCCTCTTGTGCATTCATGTTGAAGACTCGACCTCGAGCCTGAGCCTGATTCTGATTGGCATTCTAATTCTGGTTGGCTAGCCTTGGGCACCGATTTCTATAGTGGGTCAGATCCCCACAGTTATAACAAGCACCTGGTAGGTAGTTTGGTCGTGCAGCCTGACCCTGTTGCTGAGCAGGAGGCTCAGCAACTTGTTGAGCCGGGTTCTGAACTGCGCGATTTTGAGCAAACCGACAAACATCGGCAAGATGACCTGACTCCCACAGTTAGTACAGAAACGGCACTGATGTTGCAGCTGATGGTGGCTGTTGCATCTATTGCACAAAGGTGCATTCCCTGAATAGGGCTTCTTTGCTGGAGGCTGTGCGGGTTGGTTGGGAGCTGCCTGGTTAACCTGAGCGGTGACCGCAAAATTTTGGGAAGCCTTACGCTTCCTTGACCCCCTTGAGGAACTAGAATCCTTTCCCTTCTTGTTTTGACCTTTCTTGCTATCTTCCTTGTCAGACCACTGTTTCTTGCCCTTGTCACCCTTCCTGTGTAATTTATTCTTCCTAATCTGCGACTCAGTCAGTGTCGCTGATAACTCGATTGCCTGACGGAGTGTGGTAGGGTTGCTACCAGTGATAATGTCTTGTACCGAGTCAGGTAGGCCGTCGATGTACCTTTCGATAGCCTTGTCGAGTGGGGCGACCATAGTCGGGCAAAGCAGACTCAACTCCTCAAACCTATCAGTATATGCCCTGTGCTCGCCACTATCTTGTTTCAAGTCATCAAACTCCTTCTCCAACGCTCGTTGTTCATGACGAGGACAAAAATCCCTCATCATAAGAGCTCTTAGTTCAGCCCATGTCTGTGCTAGAGCAACGTCTGCACCACGGTCTCTCATTACCCCATTCCACCATGTAAGAGCTCTCTTTTGAAACACGCTCGAAGAAAACTCGACCTTGCAATTATCCGGACACTGAACGTGGCGAAAAGTATTCTCAATGCTCTCGAACCATTGAAGAAGCCCAGTCGCTCCTTCAGAACCACTAAACTTGAGTGGTTTAGCCGAGTTAAAGTTCTTGAAATTGCATGGAGCATTGTTGTTGTTGTTGGCTTGGTTCCATTGAGCAAAGAGATTTGGGAATTGAGCAGCCATCTGCTGCGCAATAATTTTTGCCAGCTCGGCAGTAGCTATCTGGCTTTCGCGTCGAGGAGGCATTCTAAAAGAGGAAAACATGAATGGAAACGAGTGAGATGATTGGGTCAAGAGGATGAAATGAAACACAATCAACAAAAGCAAAGATGGTGGTTACGCATCGCAAAGCAAACAAGCGACACGAAATGTCTAGTCAAAGTAAATGGGTCAAAAATAATGTATCGCGAAGACATGTTCGCCTATAAGTGAACACTCACCCCGAGAGTTCCCAGGTAAGAGTGACTGGTCCGATTATGTGGATTTATACGAACACTCTAGCCTTAGACAGAAAACTCAGGGTACAGGCATTTACTCTTCCAGTTTGCATGTGTTCACACTATTAAAGCCCAAAACTTTGACGAGATTTTTAAAAATTCAAAAGGGTTCAAAACCATATAACAGAGAGTTCAAAACCTAGTAATCAATCATCCTAGAATAGATGATTAATTTTCAAAGCAGATTCGGAACCGAAGTTCCCGTTGTGGTTATCACCTAAGGATAGGTGATGTGCATGTTTTAAAATCTAAACACAAGATAACTTGTGTTAGGGTCCTAGAAAGTTATAGTCTAGGTCAAAGCATTGCTAATAACCTAATTCCCTATAACCATTGGCTCTGATACCAACTCTTCTGTCACATCCCGGCCGCGTATAACATGCCACCGCGGCGGAAACGCCGGGGAGTGTTGGGACAGAATTAATTGTTTCATAACCATGGAAATTAAAGTTACATTTTTATTTATCAACCAAGAGTGTAATATTGTCTTAAATAGGAAACAAGGAGTTCATAACATAATTAAACTAGTCTATCTTCATTTTTAGTCTCTAAGGCACAGGTCCGCCCTAGTGTCACCATTGTCATCCTACACGATAGCTCCTGAAAACACATGTGAAAGTTGGTACGTCAGCATAAAAATGCCTGTGAGATACATAGGTTTTGTGAAAATGGGATTCATGACTTGAGTTTAAAGAAAACGTTTAATAACAGTCAGTCATGAACCTTGTAATGTGTTTTTGTTTTGTAAATCGTATGAAAAACGATAAGATCAGATGATATGTATAAATAAGAGAATAATGTAAGGTTAAATGAATAACCTAGTAAAAATGAGTTTGTATAAGATAAGTTGTTTGTAAAAATAATGTCTTGTGAAGAATATGTTATTTGTGTAAAACGTAATATGTCTAAACTGAAATGATTTAGAATACGCTAAGATATGTAATATTATACAAGCATTTATATATAGGAAGTACCAGCGGCGTATCCACCATGTTTGCACCATATTACATACGCCACGTTACTCAAACCATTTACCCAAACCAACCACCATGTAAATTGTTCATGTATAAACCAATTGTCAAGTGTTATTGTGTAAACCATATCGAAATGTCTATGTTCAATGTAAACCACCAAGTATGTATATCGATGTCAAAATGTTTATGGTTAATGTAGATCATGTAATGTGTACCCAAAATATATCTTGTATGGTAAGTGAGATGTATCAACTAAACCATATGTGAAATGCACAAAACAAGGTATTGAAGTAAAACATGGTTTAAATCAACGTTATGTTTTGTGGGACAATGCATGCTATACTGATACAAACATTTATGCGGTATTGTGAA
The DNA here is from genome assembly GCF_002127325.2 of Helianthus annuus. NCBI lineage: Eukaryota > Viridiplantae > Streptophyta > Magnoliopsida > Asterales > Asteraceae > Helianthus > Helianthus annuus. The sequence continues at coordinate 126,436,529 of NC_035444.2, read as the reverse complement.
AATGCATACATCCAAGCCTTGAGACTGTGGCGATAAACCCTTAAACAAATTAAAGGTTTATCTAAGTTATGTATATCGAATTCGGTCATTCCTTCCAATCCAAGCAAACCCATGATTTCAAGAACGGGAGTTGTCAATTCCTATGGTACCACTACCTACTAACGAATGGCGTAGCTAATGTTAATGAATGTATTGTTCCATGTTAAACAAACCAAATGGCATACCAAAATGAAGGCATGTGATGTAAACAATTGTACTAAGTATGCACACAATGGGCATAAATAGCATGAAATGTAATGTGAAACAATGTACTAAGTACGCACACAATGGACATACATAGCATGAAATGTAATGTAAAACAATGTACTATGTACGCACACAATGGGCATAAATAGTATGAAAGTCATGTAAATCAATGTGCTAGCATGCTTAGTCAACATACATAGCAGAAAAGGTAACGTAAATCAATGTACTAAGTATGCTAAGTAAACATGCATAGCGAAACAATGTAATGTAAATCATGTACTAATAGTGTACTAATCAGCATAGCAAGTATATGATGTGAAAACAGGAAAGCACGAAAGTAACAAGTAGGCACATGTGTTTTTCCCCAAAACGGCATGGAAAACAGTAAAAGAGGGGACTATGTACTCACCTGAGATTGCTTTGAGGTTCTTGTATAACACCCAAATAAAGCTAGAGATCACGGATATCAAACGACACCTAATAGGTAGCTATATTAATATACCGGACCAAAATCGGAAGGATCGGATAGTATGCGGGTTTGTAAACCAAACGAGTATGGAGACTCGTGTAATATGGTTTAACAAAGCCTACATACTAAAATGAAACCTAACCTAAGTGCTTACGACCCATTCCGACCCGTTTAGGTAGCTTATGCTACCTTAACACGTCGTTCGCGTAGAACGCGTTTGGAACGCCTAACATCGTGACCACAAGGTATAACCTCGGAAGGTTACAGCTATGGTCACCTAATGCCTTTGGTCAGATCCTAATGATCGACCAAATGGGTCGGGTTCGAAAGTATAAGCGATGGTTTAGATCGCTTACCTTACGACCCTATATAAGCACTATACTAAAAGTGACGAGCTAAGCATGTTAGAACATGCTTAACTAAGTTTAGAAAACAGGTTTGGCATCAAAACAAACGGCTTTGATGCTCACGAGTAGTTTGGTTACAAAATACGCAAGAATGCCAAGCACTAAGGCATAATATAAGGATGATTACATAAATTTTTGGATGTCCGGATGTATTCAGAACGTAAGTTATGCTCGAAAGTGCAAACTTGTGCACTTTTTGACACTTTTAGTCCCTGAATGATCCAAAAGTTTATTTTAGCATACCAAACCCCTCAAAGCCTATTTCTAAGCTATGTAAATGATATTTATGGTATGTTTAACTTATGGACATGTTCCGGAGTGTTTGTTACAGTTCAAATTGGCATACTTTCGCAATTTGTCAAGTTTAGTCCCTGTAAGCGAATTAACTTGTTTTTGCCATACCAAAGCCTTCAAAACTTATTTCTAAGTTATGTAAAGGTTATTTAAGGTATGTTGACTATATGTTGATGTTCCAAAGTATTATTCGCATTAAACTGAGTACGTTTACGCACCAGTTTGCGTATAACTCTCTAGAAAGCGATGTAGAGTTTGAAATTGAACAAAAGTCAAAACATGAAAAATGTAAAACACAACCAAACAAACATTGGGATCAAATAACATTGTTTTATTGATAATTGAACTGTTCACAATGATTTCGAGCACAAATGTTACAGTCTCCCCTACTTGTGGAAATTTCATCCCGAAATTTATTTAGAGGAAACTCGTGGAAAAAGATGCGGATATTTTGCCTTCATTTGATCTTCGCGTTCCCAAGTAAACTCGGGTCCACGTTTAGATTCCCAGCGAACCTTGACGAAAGGAATGCGCTTGCGTTTAAGCCACTTGACTTCACGTTCCATGATTTCCACCGGTTTCTCAACAAATTTAAGTGTTTTATCCACACGAATTTCGTCAAGCGGTATGTGGAGGTTCTCATCAGCTAAACACCTCTTGAGATTGGAAACGTGAAAGGTTGGATGAACATTTCCAAGTTCAGGAGGTAACTCAAGTCTGTAGGCTACCTTACCGATTCTTTCGACGATCTTGAATGGTCCAACGTATCTAGGTGCAAGTTTTCCTTTCTTTCAAAATATGATCACACCTTTCCAAGGTGAGACCTTAAGTAATACACGATCACCGACTTGAAAATCCAAGGGCTTGCGTTTTAGGTCCGCGTAACTCTTTTGAAGGCTTCTAGCTGTCTGAAGGTTATCACGAACTTTCTTTACCTTATTTGTTGTCTCTAAAATGTGGGCAGGTCCAGTAAGTTGAGCCTCGCCGATCTCATTCCAGCAGACTGGTGAACGACGTTTTCGACCATAGAGAGCCTCGAAAGGAGCCATGTTGATGCTAGAGTGATAACTGTTGTTGTAGGAGAATTCAATCAATGGAAGATGTTAATCCCAACTACCACCAAAATCGATCACACAAATCAAATGGTTATTCCAACCGACTTTGTCATCCTCGATGACGCTCCTCTAGTGTTGGGAAGACCTTTTGTAAAAACTCACGAAGCTTTGAAAAACCGGAAATTTAATAATCCACCTCTTCAATTAGGGGCATTCAAAAGGAGCATAGATCTTGAGCGTTCAATGAAATATCCTTTTGGCAACAATGACCCCCTAATTGAAGATGAAGATGAGTCAGCCGATATAAGTGAAAAGATTGACCACTTTGTTGAAGAAGAGGTCGCCATAGAACAAACCTTTAAAGTTCTTGATCTAGATGAGCCCCAAAATAAGGAGTCGCCTAAAGACCGGCCCCTTGAGCTCAAAGAACTTCCAAAAGGTTTCGAATATGCTTTTCTAGACAAAGATGGTAATTCACCTGTAATTATTTCGTCTAAATTAAATAGTGTAGAAAAATAAAAATTAATTAAACTTTTGAAAAAACATAAAAATGCGATCGCTTGGAAGCATATAGATATAAAAGGAATAAGCCCTTCCATGTGCACGCACAAAATTCTGATGAACGATGACTACAAAACGGTAATACAACCACAAGGAGAGTAAATCCAAATGTCCAAGAAGTGGTTAAAAATGAGGTCATCAAACTACTTGACGCCGGACTTATTTATCCTATCTCCGATAGTCCATGGGTGAGTCCCGTCCAAGTAGTCCCAAAGAAAGGAGGTATGACGGTAATAACTAATGAAAAGAATGAATTAATACCAACAAGAACCGTCACAGGATGGAGAGTATGCATAGACTATAGACGATTAAATGAAGCAACAAGGAAAGACCACTTTCCTTTGCCCTTCATTGATCAAATGTTAGAATGACTATCCGGTCATAAATTTTATTGTTTCTTGGATGGTTTTTTAGGTTACTTTCAAATTCCAATAGCACCTGAAGACCAAGAAAAGACAACTTTCACATGCCCCTACGGAACTTTTGCTTATCGACGCATGCCATTCGGTCTATGTAATGCCCCTGCAACATTCCAACGTTGCATGGTGGCCATTTTCCACGATACGATAGAAAGACAATGGAAGTCTTCATGGACGAATTTTCTATCTTTGGAGATTCATACGACCATTGCCTCGATAACCTCGAACGAATGCTATCCTGATGTGAGGAAACTAACCTCGCCCTTAACTGGGAAAAATGCCATTTCATGGTAACAGAGGGAATAGTACCCGGTCACAAGATCTTGAGCGAAGGAATGGAAGTTGGTCGAGCAAAAATAGACACAATTTCTCGATAACCTCCACCCTCCTCCGTCAGAGCAATCAGAAGTCTCTTAGGACATGCCGGATTTTATAGACGGTTTATCAAAGACTTTTCGAAAATTTCAAGACCTCTAACAAAATTACTTGAAAAAGATGCGCCTTTCATCTTTGACAAGGATTGCAATCAAGCATTTCTAACCCTCAAGGAAATGCTAGTCAATGCACCTATCATGATAGCGCCCGATTGGAAATTACCTTTCTAAATCATGTGTATTGCAAGTGACTTTTGTGACAACTCGAATTTCCAATATTCGATTTCATATGTATTACACGATCATGTATTGACTAGTTGTTTATTTGCACATTTGGTTGCCATGAAATTTTATACGTTTTGATTGTTTGACTGTACATAGTTGTTTGTTTGTTACATTGCGAAACTTGTAAATGTGTAAACTAGTTAGTGTGAAACACATTACATCACACAAACAACCTTCGAAGGATGTCCACGTAACATGGCTCAAGGATCGAAGGATCACGAAACATATCCTTCGATCCGAAAGATCAAGCTTTCGGCTTGAAGGGTCTCGAAACATATCCTTCGGGCCAAGAAGAGATCCTTCGACATCTTTCGGCCCAGTCTTCTAATGGGCTCGGCCCACTCCTGTAATATGTTTATATACGGTGAATGGCATGCAAAGTCGGAGTTTTTCTAAAAACCCTAGAACACCTTTACTTGTGACGGCAACCACAAATTTACGGAGACTACTTGCTGATCAATTCTTTTGCTTTCTATCCCGGTTAGTGTCTAAAGCATATGATTTCATGATTTATCAATCACATGTCAATATGTTGTTTGTATGTTAACCGGTTATGTATAATGATTGTATATAGATGTTAATCGGATTTGTATGCTAATCGGATCTGTTGTGAACTATGTTTAATGATACTGTTTGGTGAATCGGATGTGATTATGGATCGGATGTGATTTTATGCAATCCGAAATTGTTATCGTTCATGAAATCGGAACACACATGATTGAGTATTATTATTGTTCATACGGTTAAATTTAGGGTTCATAAGGTTTTAATATGAAACTGATTGTTTGATCGATTTTAGGTAACCGATTACTTGACAGTTGTGTTAATTGATAATCGGATAAACTTGGAAAACTTGAATAAAATGTAACTGTTATTTATCGAAGGATAACCAATATGCCGAAAGATACTTGTTATCCGAAACATGTTTGCTGTGAACCGAAAGATGCCTATCCTTCGAACCATAGTAACTTTGACCGAAAGATAGTTTGGACCGAAAGATAGCTTTGACCGAAAGATGACATTGGTCCGAAACATAACATTCGGTCCGAAGGATAATTGTGATAACTGTTGTCGAAAGATAATAGTTGGATTCGAAAGATACTAGGGATTTATGAACCTACTTTGAAAGATGGAATTATATGCTTGATTTATTTGGCATGCCATGCTTGATGAACGTTAACATTTGTATACGTGCAATAATACGTGTTGTGCCGATATGCAAACTGACTGCTATGTGAACATTAAATTGCATGCGTATCATTGCGAACATGAACTGATTTGTCATACGTGCATACAATAGGACGTGATTAAATTCTTGTGAGTGCATAACCTAGCATACCGAGCAAACCAAGGTGAGTTCACACTCTTACCAAGGCATGGGATTCCCGGGGTGTTGGGAATGGGATTGAAAGGATAAGGTTGAATAGATACACTACTGACACTATGACTAGACTACCATATTACTATCCTCGGATGTGAAGGATACTTATACTGATCACTATCCTCGGTTGTGAAGGATACTTATACTGATCACTATCCTCGGATGTGAAGGATACTTATACTGATCACTATCCTCGGATGTGAAGGATACTTATACTGATCACTATCCTCGGATGTGCAGGATACTTATACTGATCACTATCCTCGGATGTGAAGGATACTTATAGATACTGATTACTATTACGCATTTACTTTCTGTGAACTCGCTCAACTAGTTTGTTGATCATTCTGTTACATGCCTTGCAGATCGTTAGGTACTTGGAGCTTGCACTGGAGAAGCGGGTCGTTGTGGGCAAGGATCGTGGTCTCTACGTTGAACTATTATGACATTTAAAACTATTAACTACTGTTGGCTTATTTACTATGCTTCCGCTACACTTTGAAACTATGGTTATGTTTTGAACACCTATCGTATTGAATGGATGGTTTACATTTATTTTACTTAATATTAATTACATGTTCAATATGATTGGTGGCTTGATCCTGGTCAGTCACGCTCCCAAGCGGTGATACTCCGCGTGAGGATTTTGGGGGTGTGACAGATTGGTATCAGAGCCATTGGTTATAGAGAACTTGGTTTTAATATGGAAAAACGTTTTTATTAAAACCAGACTATAACCAGAACAGTGCTCTCAACGATCCACAACGACGCTTCGCTCCACGTGCAAGACTCAACTTCCTAGGTAATAAGGTTTATGTTTATTGCCTACATGCTAGAATTTGTATAGAACTTTGCTCGTAGTATGCTTACATTACCTTGCTCACAACTTGTTATTGCATGAGAATACTTATGTGCTTACACTCTTCTGTCATCGCACTATTCGCGAACCTTTCTCACTTATGTTGCCTTTGATGTGAAGATCAATGGCCGCACGAATTACCATGACTCAAGCCCAGCTAGAGGCTCTCGTTGCTGCGGCAGTTGCAGCCGCCCAAGCAGGTAGTATACCCTGCAGTATAGACACTAGGATCTTTAGATCCTACATTAATTCTCGTACTTAACTTTGCCCTATTCGTACACAATAGGTCAACCCGCTCAGCAACAACCTGGGTGCACATTCAAGAATTTCATGGACTGTCGTCCTAGCTCGTTCAGCGGCACGGAGGGGGCAGTTGGACTCCTCCACTGGTTTGAAAAGCTCGAGTCGGTTTTCGAAATGTGTGAATGCCCTGAGGCTCGCAGGGTGAAGTTCGCCACTGGCACACTTGAAGGGATTGCGCTCACTTGGTGGAACGCACAAGTGCAGATCTTAGGGTTGGCAGCTGCTAACGCCACACCCTGGAATGATTTCAAAGAACTGATCAAGAGGGAATACTGCACTAGAGAAGACATTCACAAGTTGGAGGACGAGTTGTATAACTTGAAAATGGTTGGTTCGGAAATCGAAGCTTACACTAAGAGATCAAATGAGTTGGCTGTGTTATGTCCAACTATGGTGGACCCCCCATACAAGCGTATTGAGTTGTATCTCAAGGGTTTGGTACCAGAAATACAGAGCCACGTTACCTCGGCTAACCTCAACAACATCCAGGAAATCCAGCGTCTCGCTCATCGCATCACCGATCAGGCAGTGGATCAGAACAAACTGCCAAAGCGTATCAGTGCTACTGCTACCGCTACTGCTTCTACTACACTTGCTACACCCAGTGAAAGTAAGAGAAAATGGGATGGGGATTCTAGCAAGGGGTCAGCTTCAGTACAGTCACAAGCTCAGCAGCGAAAGACAGACAGTTACCAGAGTCCAAGTCAGCACTCCTCAGGCAGCCACAGACAGGGAGGGTATCGAGGAAACCTTCCAAAGTGTAACACCTGCAGCAAACATCACAGTGGCCAGTGTAATAAGGTTCGTTGTCAAAGATGCCTCAAGATGGGTCATGAGGCCAAAGATTGTAGAAGCGCTCGACCTGCAAACCAGAATCAGCAGCAACCTCAAGCACAGCAGAATCAGCAGCAGGGTAACAAAGGGTGCTATAATTGCGGTGCAGAGGGTCACTTCAAAAGGCATTGCCCTCAGTTGAACAGGAACCAGAACAACAACAATCACAACAACAATCAGGGCAACGGGAACAATAACAACAACAACGGGGGAAACAACAACAACAACGGCAATGAAGCTCGTGGTCGTGCTTTTGTGTTGGGTCGAGGAGATGCAGTGAATGATCCCAATGTGGTTATGGGTAAGTTTCTTCTCGACGATATTTATGTTACTGTCTTATTTGATTCGGGTGCTGATACAAGCTATATGTCATTGAAAATGAGTAAATTATTAAAACGTACACCAACACCTCTAGACACCAAACACGTCGTAGAACTAGCCAATGGTAAAAGTGTAGAAGCCGCACAGATAGTCAAGGGTTGTAATATTGTTCTAGCGGGTCAGATTTTCTCGATTGATCTCATACCCATAGTTTTGGGTAGTTTCGACGTCGTCATCGGTATGGATTGGTTGTCCCAACATCACGCGGAGATCTTATGCAAAGAAAAAGTTATTCGTATTCCTCGCTCCAGTCAGGAACCTCTCGAAGTACAAGGTGACAAGAGTGGTGCTGTGGTTGGCATCATCTCATTCTTAAAGGCGCAGAAATGTTTACGAAAGGGACATACTGCCATTCTGGCACTTGTCACTGACGCATCAGCAAAGGAAAAGAAGCTGGAGGATATACCAGTTGTGCGTGATTTTCCTCAAGTGTTTCCTGAAGATTTACCTGGTTTACCTCCTCATCGTCAAGTCGAGTTTCAGATTGAGTTAGCTCCTGGAGCAGCACCAATAGCCCGCGCACCGTATCGTTTGGCTCCAACCGAACTGGAAGAACTGTCGAAGCAGTTACAAGAGCTCTTGGAAAAGGGCTTTATTCGTCCAAGCTCTTCGCCTTGGGGAGCTCCAGTGTTATTTGTGAAAAAGAAGGATGGCACTTTCAGAATGTGCATCGATTATCGCGAGCTGAACAAGGTCACAGTGAAGAACCGTTATCCTCTTCCGCGCATAGATGACCTATTCGACCAGTTGCAAGGGTCGTGTTACTATTCCAAGATTGATTTAAGGTCAGGGTATCATCAGCTGAGAGTCCGGGATGAGGACGTCTCCAAAACCGCTTTCAGAACTCGCTACGGTCATTACGAGTTTCTTGTCATGCCATTCGGGCTTACGAACGCGCCTGCAGTCTTCATGGATCTTATGAACAGGGTGTGCAAACCCTATCTCGACAAGTTCGTCATTGTTTTCATCGACGACATTTTGATTTACTCCAAGAGTCAGGAGGAGCACGAGCAGCACTTACGTCTTATCTTGGAACTTCTTCGAAAAGAGCAATTGTACGCAAAGTTTTCCAAATGCGACTTCTGGCTTCGTGAAGTCCACTTCTTAGGCCATGTGGTGAACAAGGATGGGATTCATGTCGATCCATCCAAGGTTGATTCGATCAGAAACTGGCCAGTACCGCGTACACCGACAGAAATACGCCAATTCTTGGGTTTGGCGGGTTACTACAGGCGATTTATTAAAGACTTCTCAAAGATCGCGCAACCACTTACTATGCTAACACAGAAAGGTGTCGTTTACAGATGGGGTAATACGCAAGAGACCGCTTTTCAGTACTTAAAGGATAGGCTTTGCAGCGCACCTATTCTTTCATTGCCAGAGGGCACAGATGACTTCGTGGTATACTGTGATGCATCCATCCAGGGTCTTGGATGTGTGTTGATGCAACGTGATAAAGTGATAGCCTACGCTTCTCGGCAACTCAAGGTTCATGAACGGAACTATACGACGCACGATTTGGAGCTGGGAGCTGTTGTTTTCGCGCTTAAGATATGGCGACACTACCTGTACGGTACCAGGTGCACGATTTACACCGATCACAGGAGTCTCGAGCATATTCTTAAGCAAAAGGATTTGAATATGCGTCAACGAAGATGGGTTGAACTTTTAAACGACTATGAATGCGCCATCAAGTATCATCCAGGCAAGGCCAATGTTGTGGCTGATGCCCTTAGTCGGAAAGACACTCTACCTAAGCGCGTGCGAGCGCTACAGCTTACTATTCAGTCCAGTCTTCCTGCACAGATACGAGCTGCTCAGTTGGAAGCACTGAAACCCGAAAACGTCAAAGCTGAAGCCTTACGCGGCTCAAGGCAACGCATGGAACAAAAGGAAGACGGCGCCTACTATGTAACGGGACGTATTTGGGTCCCACTTTATGGCGGTTTACGCGAACTTGTAATGGATGAAGCTCACAAGTCTCGCTACTCGGTACATCCAGGGTCGGATAAAATGTACCACGACATCAGCACTACTTATTGGTGGCCTAGTATGAAGGCTCACATCGCTACGTACGTTGGAAAATGCTTAACCTGTGCGAGAGTCAAGGTTGAATATCAGAAACCCTCTGGTCTACTTCAGCAGCCTAAGATACCGCAATGGAAATGGGAAGAAATTTCCATGGATTTTGTTACGGGCTTACCTAGATCCCAGCGTGGGAATGACACTATTTGGGTGATCGTTGATCGACTCACAAAGTCTGCTCACTTCTTGGCTATCAAAGAAACGGATAAGTTTTCTACCCTAGCAGACATCTACTTGAAAGAAGTTGTTTCGAGGCACGGAGTGCCCACCTCTATTATTTCGGATCGCGATGCACGATTCACGTCAGAGCTTTGGCAAGCGATGCACAAATCCTTCGGCTCACGATTAGACATGAGCACAGCATATCATCCTCAGACGGATGGGCAGTCTGAGCGAACTATCCAAACTCTTGAAGACATGCTTCGAGCGTGTGTCATCGATTTCGGCAACGGCTGGGAAAAGCACCTCCCTTTAGTGGAGTTTTCATACAATAACAGCTATCATACCAGCATTCAAGCCGCTCCATTCGAGGCATTGTACGGACGTAAATGCCGGTCACCTCTCTTTTGGGCAGAGGTGGGGGATAGTCAAATTACGGGTCCAGAGATTGTAGTGGACGCCACAGAAAAGATTGCACAGATACGACAACGCATGGCGGCAGCACGCGACCGTCAGAAAGCCTACGCGGACAAGCGTAGAAAGCCATTGGAATTTGAGGTCGGGGACCGGGTTTTATTGAAAGTTTCACCCTGGAAGGGTGTGGTTCGATTTGGTAAAAGAGGCAAACTGAATCCGCGGTACGTCGGACCATTCGAAATCTTAGAAAAGATTGGCAAAGTAGCCTACAGATTAAAACTACCAGCTGAACTCGGTGCAGTTCACAATGTATTTCACGTGTCGAATCTGAAGAAATGCCTATCAGATGAGACCCTTATAGTTCCTTTTAAGGAACTCACTATCGACGAGCGGTTGCAGTTCGTCGAGGAACCAGTTGAAATCACGGACCGGGATGTTAAGGTCCTCAAACACAAGAGAATCCCTCTTGTTCGAGTTCGTTGGAACTCCCAGCGTGGCCCAGAGTATACCTGGGAACGCGAAGATCAGATGAAAGAAAAGTACCCCCAGCTATTCGAAACCAATGCATCCACTTCTGAGGCTGAAGCTACTACTACTGAATTTCGAGACGAAATTCCAAATCAACGGGGGGATGATGTGACACCCCAGGAAAACCAGTGAACGATGTAACTTACCTAGCTTCCTCAGTGAGTGCGTACCAAATTTCGGGACGAAATTTCTTTCAAGTTGGGGATAATGTGACAACTCGAATTTCCAAGATTCGATTTCATATGTATTACACGATCATGTATTGACTAGTTGTTTATTTGCACATTTGGTTGCCATGAAATTTTATACGTTTTGATTGTTTGACTGTACATAGTTGTTTGTTTGTTACATTGCGAAACTTGTAAATGTGTAAACTAGTTAGTGTGAAACACATTACATCACACAAACAACCTTCGAAGGATGTCCACGTAACATGGCTCAAGGATCGAAGGATCACGAAACATATCCTTCGATCCGAAAGATCAAGCTTTCGGCTTGAAGGGTCTCGAAACATATCCTTCGGGCCAAGAAGAGATCCTTCGACATCTTTCGGCCCAGTCTTCTAATGGGCTCGGCCCACTCCTGTAATATGTTTATATACGGTGAATGGCATGCAAAGTCGGAGTTTTTCTAAAAACCCTAGAACACCTTTACTTGTGACGGCAACCACAAATTTACGGAGACTACTTGCTGATCAATTCTTTTGCTTTCTATCCCGGTTAGTGTCTAAAGCATATGATTTCATGATTTATCAATCACATGTCAATATGTTGTTTGTATGTTAACCGGTTATGTATAATGATTGTATATAGATGTTAATCGGATTTGTATGCTAATCGGATCTGTTGTGAACTATGTTTAATGATACTGTTTGGTGAATCGGATGTGATTATGGATCGGATGTGATTTTATGCAATCCGAAATTGTTATCGTTCATGAAATCGGAACACACATGATTGAGTATTATTATTGTTCATACGGTTAAATTTAGGGTTCATAAGGTTTTAATATGAAACTGATTGTTTGATCGATTTTAGGTAACCGATTACTTGACAGTTGTGTTAATTGATAATCGGATAAACTTGGAAAACTTGAATAAAATGTAACTGTTATTTATCGAAGGATAACCAATATGCCGAAAGATACTTGTTATCCGAAACATGTTTGCTGTGAACCGAAAGATGCCTATCCTTCGAACCATAGTAACTTTGACCGAAAGATAGTTTGGACCGAAAGATAGCTTTGACCGAAAGATGACATTGGTCCGAAACATAACATTCGGTCCGAAGGATAATTGTGATAACTGTTGTCGAAAGATAATAGTTGGATTCGAAAGATACTAGGGATTTATGAACCTACTTTGAAAGATGGAATTATATGCTTGATTTATTTGGCATGCCATGCTTGATGAACGTTAACATTTGTATACGTGCAATAATACGTGTTGTGCCGATATGCAAACTGACTGCTATGTGAACATTAAATTGCACGCGTATCATTGCGAACATGAACTGATTTGTCATACGTGCATACAATAGGACGTGATTAAATTCTTGTGAGTGCATAACCTAGCATACCGAGCAAACCAAGGTGAGTTCACACTCTTACCAAGGCATGGGATTCCCGGGGTGTTGGGAATGGGATTGAAAGGATAAGGTTGAATAGATACACTACTGACACTATGACTAGACTACCATATTACTATCCTCGGATGTGAAGGATACTTATACTGATCACTATCCTCGGTTGTGAAGGATACTTATACTGATCACTATCTTCGGATGTGAAGGATACTTATACTGATCACTATCCTCGGATGTGAAGGATACTTATACTGATCACTATCCTCGGATGTGCAGGATACTTATACTGATCACTATCCTCGGATGTGAAGGATACTTATAGATACTGATTACTATTACGCATTTACTTTCTGTGAACTCGCTCAACTAGTTTGTTGATCATTCTGTTACATGCCTTGCAGATCGTTAGGTACTTGGAGCTTGCACTGGAGAAGCGGGTCGTTGTGGGCAAGGATCGTGGTCTCTACGTTGAACTATTATGACATTTAAAACTATTAACTACTGTTGGCTTATTTACTATGCTTCCGCTACACTTTGAAACTATGGTTATGTTTTGAACACCTATCGTATTGAATGGATGGTTTACATTTATTTTACTTAATATTAATTACATGTTCAATATGATTGGTGGCTTGATCCTGGTCAGTCACGCTCCCAAGCGGTGATACTCCGCGTGAGGATTTTGGGGGTGTGACAACTTTGCCGTTGGAGCAGTCTTAGGACAAAGAAAAGAAAAGCATTTCCACCCGATTTATTATGCTAGTAAAACACTTAATGATGCACAAGAGAATTACACAACCACTGAAAAAGAATTACTAGCTGTGGTATTTGCTTTTGATAAATTTCGTTCTTACCTTGTTCTTTCTAAAACTGTAATCTATACAGATCATGCAACCATCCAATACCTCTTCAAGAAACAAGATGCAAAACCCCGTTTGATCAGGTGGATTCTACTCCTCCAAGAATTTGATATTGAAATCAAAGACAAAAGAGGGGCAGAAAACACAGCAGCAGATCATCTTTCGCGCCTAGAAGACCCAGCTTTGGGGGCAACCAGGGACGAGCAAATCAATGAAAAATTTCCAACAGAGTCCCTGGAAATGGCGGAATGTAGACAAGAACCATGGTATGCCGACTACGCTAACTACTTAGCTAGCGGTATAGTCACCAAAGGATGGCCACATCACCAAAGAAAGAAATTTTTTGCTGATGTAAAGCATTACTTTTGGGAAGACCTTATCTTTTCAAAATATGTGCCGACCAACTCATCCGAAGGTGCAAGTTCATGCATGGAACCCGCAAGAGGCGCTAGTCCTTCACGCTCCACCTCCCCAATACCAGTACTAACCCCACGGTGAACCGGGCCAGTCCTCCTCACAAGGAGGTGGTTTTCCTAACTTTCAGAGTTTACATGATCTTTTGCAGGAAAACCTTATGTGCACCAGGAACACCTACAACCTCGCCAACAACACATACCACCGGGTCGGAGCCATTGAAAAGAACATCACCGATATCCAAGATGACATCGGAAGCATCCGGGAGTATATGGCGGGGAATGGGGAAGGAGGTGATGACAGTAATGAAGACATGGACTAGGCGGGTGGAGCAGGAGTAGGAGCGGCTGGTTGGTGATTCCACAGGTTAAATTCCCTTTCTATCGAACAGTTTCCGGCCTGCGTGCCGAAGTGTTGAACAATTTACTTTTCCTAACATATTTTTATTTTCGGCTTTTGTTTTTAACTTGATGGTTTGGATGTTTAACTTGGTAATTTAGGACGTTTGGTATTGTTTGGTGTGGTATTTACTGATAAAACAGGTACAAACGAGGCTTAGAGTGCTAAACATTAGTACTACTAAAGCAAGGACAGGAAAACCTGAGAAAAAAACTTGTTTTTCAGCCTTGCAGACTGTCCACAAGGGGTCGTGTTCGGCCGACACGCCCCCGTGCCCACCTCCCAGATCTGCTGTTTGTTTAATTTCTACAGATTTTTGCCAGACACGGGGTCGTGCCCATCCAACACCTCCCCCATGTCTATCTTCTGTAAGTTTTCATTACAGGCAGTTGAACACGGGGTCGTGTCCAACCGACACGGGACCATGTCCAGAATGCCAGTAACTAAAAATTTTGCTTTTAACACCATTTTACACATTCAATCAACCTAAAAACTTATTTTTGGGACACATTGAGGACAATGTGTAATTTAAGTGTGGGGGGGATGCTAAAACCTTGAATCTTGGAAGTCCTAATAACAAGCCTTACACAAAACTCTATTGGAACCTCTAATCACCACAAATTTTTTTCAAAAATTTTCATTTTTTTTACTTGTCTAAGTTTAAGTTGGAAATTCAAGTTCTAACAAGGTTATAATTTTACAAGTTTACAACCGATAGCGTCGTGATAAAAAAGAACCAACATCAGAAAATTATGAAAAGGCATGACAAACTTAGTTAAAATTTGATTATATATACTTATCACATAAAAAACCTTTCCTACAAAAGTGAGTTTTGAGCCCGTTAGTGCATTAATGTCTATCGCCTTCGTCAATTCGAGCCGTAGCGAGAAACCGAAGAAATCAAGCTTTTATTGTAATATTTAGATAGAATTAGCAAGGTGGCATTTTGGTAATTAATGAGAAATCTCATTAATTCCAAGGCCTATAAATAGGAGCCTTAGGTTTAAAGTTTAAGACTTTTGCTCATTTTGTGATCTAGGAGCTTAGACTTTAGAGAGAGAAAGTCTAGAGAGAGAAAGTTCTCTCACATGATTCTCGTTGCTTGTACACGTCCTATCTTTCAATAGATTCACGGTTCTAGTACGTTATTGTGTGTTCGGTCACGCACGTTCACGGATTCCGCACGTCGAACGTTCGTTACGCAATCGAACGGTGTCAAAACCGGTCCTACAATTGGTATCAGAGCTAGGAGCTCGATTGCACTGATCAAACACATTAACTCGTACCAGATTTCTGCGTTTTCAGTTCCGAATTGCATCATTTCTTCATCTTCTACTCATTTTTCACGTTTTTTTACTGTTTTTTGTCAAAATTGAACGGGTTTTTAGGGTCCGAATCGGCTGATTTTTTGATATGTTGTGCGACAACACCTGATCTATAAGCCTACCAAGTTTCAGATCCAAACTCCTAGCCGTTTAGGAGAAATCGAAGGTTTTAGGTCCGATTTCGCGTCAAAATTACTGATTTCGCTCATACGGTAGGGGTTTCGCTTTTGTGGACTAGGTTTCACTCATTGTGTTCTAGTGATTTCGCTCATAGTACACCCTGATTTCGCTCATTTGGTCACTTCTTAATTTCGCTCATCTGAACAAAAGTTGATTTCGCTCTTATGGCCATTTCGTAGTTTCGCTTATTCGGTCATTACCTGATTTCGCTCTTCTGAGCAAAAGACTGATTTCGCCTGAGTGTCTTGAACGTCGTGAATTCGCTTGAACATACGTATCTTGTGTGAACTCATAATTGCGTGTGTCAGTTCACGTGATTAAAGATCATCGGTCCAATAGTTTGTGCTGTGTATTAAAATTTGTCGGTTAACTAAGATTGAGGTCTAATAAGTCTTTGTTGTCAGCCCACCATATCATCGGCCCAATCAGTAGATATTGTAATTCGAGAAGTTAATAAAAATAGCATCAGTAGATATTGTCGGCACAATTAATTGAATTGATAAAAACATATTAATTGGTCCAATCAGTCGAGCTAAGGCGTTAAAGCCCATGTGATTTTTGTCTCTGGCCCAATGATGTTGTGGTATGAATTAATAGTTGTCGGTTAAGTAAAGTTGTCGGCTACTTTTATGTGAAGGCCCACTGAGAATAAATCAAATATAAATGTTGTCGGCCATGTTAACAAGTTAAATGTAAATTGTCAGTAGCCCACTACAAGAGTTTGGCCCAATCAGCTGACATTTACAATCAATATCATTCGTCTTGGAAATCATCAAATAGTTTGTGTTGGCAAATTGAAGTTGTTGGTCATTTTAGCGGCCCGATCACATTTAATAATAACAGAGTTGTCAACCCATCTTATATCATTGGCCCAATCATATTTGTTTACCATTTGAAGTTGTCGGCCACTGATTCCATTTTTCCATACATTACATGTGAGAATAAACAAATTAAATGGGTGGTAACATTTGACAATTACATGTGATATTGGTTTGAAAGTCAAGTTAATTTTTGAGGTGATAAAAGTAAATAGCTAACTAGCCAACATATTATTTTTGTCGTGTATTGACAATCATCGAAGTGGTGGGTCCATTGAATTACAAACCCATTCATTACATTTCATTACAAAGTTTGACCCCGTTGACTCACCCAATAGGGTCACAATTTGATTAGAAGGATTTTAGTTTGTTCAAGTTTAAAGTGCGACAAATCAAGTGAAAATCCAAACGAGTTGCCAACCAATCCTAATCAGTTTCATTTGTCCGTGTTTTAGGTGATTTGTCAAGCATCGGATACTCGCACGAGCGAATCCCCACTCGATCCGTTGTCGCCTAGTCTTTGATAGTCATTTGATTGTGTGAAAATTTTGTATTGTTTGAAAATCTGTTGTTGTGAATCTTTTCATTACCAAAGCATGGGGTCTGAGATTTATATTGCAATGAACAAATTTGATAATTTTACAGGTATCAAGGGAGAGTCTACAAACGAATTGATCGAGAGGTATTGCAAGCTGCATATAGAGATGAGAAATTTGAACATTAACAAAATGGATGAGACGTGGGTTAATAAGTTGGCAAATGCTTTACCAAATGATGTGTGGGGTACATATTTTTCGGCTTGGAAAATAGCTTGGGATATTTTGGATTCAATTTGAGCACGTTCGTCGAGAAGATTCAAGCTCAAGAACTTGAGTTCCAAAAGATTAGAAAATTGAGGCCTGATTCAAGAGAGAAGAGTAAAGCAGCAACTGATGAAGCAAAATTCAAATCTAAGGAAATTGTTCACGGGGTAGAGGAGCAGGTTAAAGATATTTCAGCTATCAAGGTGGAGAAGAAAGCTGAAGCTGAAAAGATGACCGAGAAGTGCTTAAATTGTGAAAATCTGAAATCTGAAAATGCCAAACTCTTGAGGGATTTACAGAGTTAGACATTAGAAAACAAAAATTTTAAAAATTCAGAAAATGATTTGAAAATTCAAATAAAAAATTTAGAAAATGAAAAAGTAAAAATGGAAAAAGAATTTCAAAATCAAATAAAGATTTTTGAAGATGAGAAAGATATTTTTGGTAAAAATAATCTTGAAAAACAAATTGCAATAAATTCTCATCTTGCTAAAATCATTCAGCTTGAAAAAGAAGCTGAAAGTGATCGGAATAAAATTGCTGAGTTAGAAAATAAGTTGAAAGGTTTTGTGACTTCTGCACCATATGTGTGTCCAGAACCGATCATTGAAATTCAAATAAGTGACGATGTCACAAACTTTGACAATGTCAAAGTTGAAGATTGTGATGAGAAATCTGATGATGAAAATGAAAAAATTGAAAAACAAAAATTATTTTTGAAATTAAAAGAAAAATTTCAGAAAACTGTTCTGCAATCAACTGAGAAAGGTGAATGCTCTAAGCAAAAACCTTTGAAGAAGAAAGCGGAATAGAAACAAAAAATTAAAAAGGAGAAAATTGTTCAAAAAGAAAATAACAGCTCATCAGATCGATCATCCAATCAAAATCAAAAATTACAAAAAGTAAAAAATGAAAGCTCAAAAATTGTTGGCAATAAGTGGTGCAGGTCGGACCACAGTGCTCAAAAGTCAAATCCAGCAATCAAGAGGAAAAAGGAGTATCACCAAGCCAAACAGTACTTTGATTTGAGCATTTGGACTGAAAATGATGATTGGTACGATAACAGAGTGTGTTACCGATGCGGTTATCAAGGACACATTGCTGTTAACTGCCAAAGTTGGAATTATGAGACAAGAAGATGCTTTAACTGCAACATCATAGGTCACATTGCTAGAGATTGCTCAATGAGATCAATGAGAAGATCGAGAGCTAAATCTCAGAAGCAGATGAAAAAGACAGTCAATGTCAAGCCCAAGGAACAGAAGGTTCAAGAACCTAAAGTTCAAGAAAAGAAAGTGAAACTTTCTCAGCGGCAGAAGGACAGACTGCGAATGAAGAGGAAGAAGGCGAGAGAGTATCTCAAGAAAATTTTGTCCTCGGGTTCCTCTGTTGGTAAAAATAAGAGTTCTGATGAATCACTTTCCTCGACTGCAAAGTCAAACAAGATGAATTCATCAGATACAAATCTGAGGATAAAAGAAAAGAAGAAGATGAAAATGGTCGGCGATGAATCTGACTTGTCAAAGTCAGACAAGCCACCTTCAGGCAATGAATCTGACAGGTCAAAATCAGACAAGCCATGTGTAGGCAATGATTCTGGTTTATCAAAACCAGAGGAGCCTGGTGTTGACGTAAAAAAGGAGAATTTAGGTTTAACAATGGATGATGCAAATTTTCCACAATTGTTGAACAAGAATTCAAAATCACCCAAGGATCGTCAGGCTTGGGTGAATCTGTTCAAATAGAAAAGCCTGACTTGCCGGAGTTCCCAGGTTGGTAAGCATGGAACATGAATCGGCACATTTCTTGAGAATTTCACTCTGTTGATTTTTCGCCTTACATGTGGTAAATCAGGAACATTAAGTTGTACTTGATTTTCTACAAGTGATGTTTGAGATCTAAAACTGAAATTGTAAAATCTGTCATGTGGATGAAGAAAACAATGTGATGAAGTGACCCCGAATCTACAAATGATTGGTAAACAAACTAATTTTTCCGGAAAAACAATTTTGATTAAAACAAACTTAAGTGTTTTGAGATCATAATGGGAAAATAGTTTGTTGTAAGGGGGAGTTCTGATTGTTTACGCCAGGTGGATGGAGAATTGAAGTGATTCTCATCAAGTTGTCAAGTTTGTACAATTTGTTTCAAATTTTCCCAGAAAATCAAAATTGAAACATATTTTGATTTTAGGGGGAGAAAAATTTTAAAAAAAATTAATTAGAAAATTTGAAAATGTCAAAAACATCGGAAAAAATAAAAAATGAGTTTTGTTGCGAATAAGAGGAAATGATAGTAAATCAGTGGACTATCACAGCATGCTAAAGATATGAAATGTCAAATGTGATAAACGGTCTCACTAAAGATGTGACGATAGGCTCAGCTAGACTAGTAGATTTGCGATAACGATACAAACTTAAATGAAAAAGCCTAGTTCTAGTGGGAAACATGGTTGAAAGCATAGTACTTAGTTTTGTCGTTCGTGATTGTGTACCTACTCAGTAATCGCTGTAATCGCTGAAGGCCAAAAAGCATAAAACTGGTTAAGTTTGTGAACTTTCACTACTTTGCTGAAAAATCGATGTGAGTGTGCATTTCATTTTGCAAAGATTTAAAGTTGTTTTATTTCTTTATTTTGTTTAAGCATCGGACATCCTCTGCGTATACGTGAGTATCGACCTGGATGTTATTGCCTAAACGTTCTGCTTTATTTTCTTTGGTGTTTCGTTTAAGCTTTGGACCTCCTCTGCGTATACGAAAGTATCGACCTGGTGGTTAAAGCGTAAATAATTTCAACTTGTTTTTATTTCTTATTTTGTTTAAACATTGGACTTTCTCTGCGTATACGAAAGTATCGACCTGATTGTTAATGTTTAAACATTCTGCTTTATTTTCGCACATATCACAGTTGATTCACTAAACCTCTCATCTTTTTCTTCACATTATTTGAAGAATTCTGAACATGTAAGACAAGGTTTTGTGACTTCAACTATCTTTTGGACCTCCACAATCTTCTCAACTTCCACTATCTTTTCTACTTCAAATATTTTCTCAATCACCTTGACTTCTTTCATTTCTTTTGCAGCTTTTCTCTCTTTGAGTTTCTTCAGTTTATCTGCAAAATAAAACTCAAAACTGTCAGAAGATAAATGAGTTTTTCCAATATTTATTTGTTCAAATTCTTCATCCTCATCACTTGTGTCAGATGGACTGTTTTCAGATGAAACAGATCCTTCATCTTCACTTTTCTCTTCATCTGATAACACTGCTATCCATTCCTTCATCAACTCTGGCTTATGAATAATCTGAGCAATGAAAGCTTTAACATTGAGATCAGCTGGAATATACTTGTCCCAGCTAAAACCTTCAGCCACTTTCTCGTCATCTTGATCTATAATGCCGTAATAAGCTTTCTTGTTGGCATCTTCGATCATTTTTCCATGTGCAGTTCGTGAATCCTTTTGTTGATGCGGTTGATGAGTGATTTGCTGATATATTGCCTTCCGATAATAATCATCCTTTCCAAAAGGATTCTTTGCTCCACTAGTCTCCTGATTTTTGCACTCTCTTTTGAAGTGACATTTTTCCCTACATTTAAAACAAGTAACTTTAGATTTATCAAAACCTAAAGCTGAAAGATGAGCATCCAAAAAGTCATTTCTTCCAGTAATCATTTTGAACTTTTCAGCTCTTCTCAAAACACTAGCTAGACACCATTTGATGTCCATGAGCTCCAATTCTTCTGCATCGGTCTGGTCATAATCTTCCTTTGTTAGCATCGGATTACCAATTTTCCCGGCAATCAACCCTTCATAAGATTCCAAAGCAGTAACTAGTAATCCCATATGACTCTTTACAACTTCTTCAGAAAAATTCTGTCCATTTTGAAGATGCAAAGCCACATTGCACTGAATCATATGCCCATTACCAACATTCGCACTTTGAACACTTGGAGGATTAACATTTGAAAATCCACTAGTGTTGACTGAACTTTGACTACCTGTACGAGATTGATTTCCTGCACTAAATGCGGTTTGGATCTTAGGACTTGATTCAGAAGTTTGAACATTTCCTTTATAATACAGTTTGATATCTTGTTGATGATTATAACTGTTCATTCTTGCAATCTTGTGTTGTTCAAGATCCTGTGCCTCAAGCTTTTCAATTAACTGACAATGGACAACCGGCTAAACTCTCTAGAATTCTTCAGAATCATCAGATATGTACCCTATTCCTTCTGTGGTAATGCATCCGCTAACTTCTCAACCCATTCTGCTGGAGTTTTAGTAAGTTTCAACTGAGACATAGTACGCACAAGATGACAATATCTCTCAATGAGAGTCTTTGTAGTTTCACCAGGCATACTAGTAAACAATTAAAACTCCTTTTTCAGCAACGATGCTTTACTCTTGAGCATTTCTGTGCTTCCTTCAAATTTCTTCTTAAGAGCTTCCCAGATGGAAAACACACTCCCATCATGCTGAAGTAAAATAAAAATGTCTTCTTTGATAGCTTGTTGTAGAAGACTGATCATCATTTTTTCTCCTTTATAATTGTCTCTCTCTTGGTCTGAAAATTCTGAGATGATTTTGTCAACATTCAACGCAGACTGTGGTCTAACATACTTGGTTTCAATACTTTCCCACGCCCTTAGATGGTTTGCCTGAATCCAATTCTCAAACCGATTCTTCCATCCATGATACTCCTCAATTCCCATAAGCTTCGGGGGCTTTTGCATTGTTCCGGTTTCGTTTTTTAAGTTCTTCTTCCATGACTCGGTAACACGGTTTTCTAAAACAGACAGTTCAAGCGAAATGACCAAAAAACTCTTTTCAAGCGGAATAAGAAAAGATATCTTCAAGCGGAATAAGGAGTAATATCCTTTGGAGTAGAATCACCAATAATTTTCAAACGAAATCTGAATGAAACAATGTCACACCCCCAAAATCCACCTGCGGATAACACCCGCTTCGAGGGCGTGACTGACCAGGATCCAGCCACCAATTATACTGAGCATTTAATTAATAGTAGAAATATTTAATATCCGAAGTAATTAACAACATTAGAGTTTAGATTTGGTAATTGGTTTGACAAAACAGCGGAAGCATAAACCAAAACAGTTTTAAAGACAGTTCATTGGTCAAAACAGTTATCCCAACACACGGGTTTGACGAACACTACACATCCCCAAGCAGCAGCTCCTGAATCATGGTTACCTGCAAAGCATGCAGTAAGGAGTCAACAATAATGCTGAGTGAGTTCACTAGTTGTCCAGTTTTAATTACCAAAAACTTGTTTCGCCGGTTAATTTACCCGTTTATACATGCCATGGGGAGCTACCCCAAAAGTTAGCGACTAAACTGTTTTTCCAATACCGAACACTAGGTAACCGTTGCGTATCCGCAGGATGCCCCGATGTCAATGTTCTATCATCATTGACGGATTTCTGAGTACATTAGTTCACGACCGTCCCAAACCAGGGCACGGTGTGAGGCTGGTAAACACCTAAATAGCGCTATCAACTAATAACCCGCTCGCCTAACCCGGCGACTAATCGGTATTTGTAGTAGGGACTTGAGTGATAGAGTTTCGTTTAGTGCCGTTGGTTGCAATCTGTATAAACAGTAATTAACCAAAAGGTTTCCCAATACCCGGGAAGGAAAAGTAAGTTTTGTTCCCAATAACTAGGGAAGGTATGTAAATGGTATCCCCTTTTACCAGGGGATAGGATTGTCCAAAAGGTTTCCCAATACCAGGGAAGGAAAAGTAAGTTTTGTTCCCAATAACCAGGGAAAGTATGTAAATGGTATCCCCTTTTACCAGGGGATAGGGTTGTTAGTCTCGTGTCCCAAACCACCGGGACGCATGCTTTTAAGTTGTGAACTCACCTTGGGTTGCTCGGTAGGTTTAGGTTACTTGGTCAAACACGCTGGTCACCACGTCCTAACATGGTTACCGGTATAGGTCAGATACAAGTATTCACGTAAAACGCATACTGGCACGTAACATGCAAAACAATACAAACAGTCATGAGGTTATTGGGCCGGCCCTAACATTCACACATTCAAACAGAACACAGTGACACATAGTCCATTTATCAGATAGCCCATGATACACATAATGGCCCAATAACCAAAGTGAGCAGCCCACTCGCAACCAGATGGTCTCGAGTCGTAACCAGGAGATCTCGGCTTGTCACGTTATGGTTGCGAGTCGCAACCGTGCGGTCTCGAGTCATCATGCTGTGGTTGCGAGTCGCAACCGTCGTAGTCTCGAGTCGCAATCATGAGGTTTCGAGTTGTCATGCTATGATTGCGAGTCGCAACTATGTGGTCTCGAGTTGTCTTGCCTTGGTTGCGAGTCGCAACGACGCGGTTGCGAGTCGTAAGCTGTCCCTTTCACGTACACGTGATGATGCAGAAGCAACAGTCCGAAATTGTACCATGTATTCAGACCCAGATTAGGAAACAACCAATAATATTTCACTAACACTTTTCCTAATCTGCCCATATACAACAATAGATCAAACATTACCCTTTTTAAAATCTTCAAACCACATTCAAACAAGTTCATCTTACATTCATAGTTTTCTAGGGTTTTCATGTCACATATAACCATATTTTATGAACAAAAATCATATGTTTATAACAAGATTATCATGGCAAGAACAAAGAAACATGCATTACATAGCCGAAATCTTAAGTTCAACATCAACATTTTGCAAGAAACAAAGAAGTATAGTTTGGTTGGCCATGAACTCTCTTAGACTACCATTTTCTAAACATGTTACCAAATATTGTCAAACTTTACAAATCAACCTAAGAATCATGCATAACCATTCTAACCAAGCATTTCTAGTTCATTCAACATACATAAATCTCATGCACATAGTAACAACACTAACCGGTTGTGAAGAAGGAGGATGAGCCGAAAGAAAGGAAGAAAATGAGAGAAGATGAAGTGTCCGAGTGATGGTCTTGACCGAGTGTCTTGTCCGATATGCTCCAAGCTTGAACCGAGATCAAGGAGAAGGAAAGTGGTGTTGTTGGGGTTTTCTAGTGGGAGAGAATAGAAGAGTCTATGTGTGGATTGTTTGGTAACAAATGAGAGAAATGGGGAAAGTTGGGGATTATATACCAAGGGGTCACGAGTTGGGCTAGGGATTTCGGCCCAAATGGTTTCGGCTCAAAGGCCCACTCGAGACCGAGTGGCCCACTCGCAACCGAGTGGTTGCGAGTCATGGTCTCGGGTCGTAGTCTCGGCTCTTATATATTTATATATAATACACATACACAACACATATCATGTACTAAAGTCACGTTTTCATTTAATAATAATCATATATGCACAAAATATTACAAGGTGTTCGTTCGGAAAAACCTCGAGTGTCACATTATCCCCAAGTTTTAAGAACTTTCGTCCCGAAAGTTGAAGCAGCCACTGCCAAGCTAGCGTGTTTTAACGGGGTGTCACATCATCCCCCCGTTAGTTTGGAATTTCGTCCCGAAATTCGGTTGTAGCTTCAGTGCTGGGGTTTTCGTTTGGGAATAACTGGGGATACTTGGACTTCATCTGGTCCTCCCGCTCCCAGGTAAACTCTGGGCCGCGACGTGAGTTCCAACGAACTCGAACAAAAGGTATTCTAGTGCTCTTGAGGACCTTAACATCCCGGTCCGTGATTTCGACAGGTTCTTCGACGAATTTCAACTGTTCGTCGATAGTGAGTTCCTTCAGAGGAACTACGTGCGTCTATCTGACAGACACTTCTTCAGGTTCGACACATGGAAAACGTTGCGAACTGCACCGAGTTCTGCTGGTAAGTTCAGTCTGTAGGCCACCTTGCCTATTTTCTCAAGGATTTCGAAAGGTCCAACGTACCGTGGGTTGAGTTTGCCTCGTTTACCAAAACGAACCACACCCTTCCAGGGTGAAACTTTGAGTGATACCCGCTCCCCAACCTGGAGCTCAAGTGGTTTCCTGCCCTTATCGGCGTAGGCCTTCTGACGGTCACGAGCGGCCGCCATGCGTTGTCGTATTTGAGCAATCCGCTCAGTAGTGTCTACCACATGTTCTGGACCAGTGATTTGACTATCCCCCACCTCTGCCCAACAAAGAGGTGACCGGCATTTACGTCCGTACAATGCCTCAAACGGAGCAGCTTTAATGCTGGTGTGGTAGCTGTTATTATACGAGAATTCCACGAGTGGCAGATGCCTTTCCCAGCTGTTGCCAAAGTCGTTTACACTAGAGCGAAGCATGTCTTTTAATGTTTGCATAGAGCGTTCGGACTGCCCGTCCGTCTGTGGGTGATACGCTGTGCTCATATCTAAACGTGAGCCAAAAGACTTGTGCATTGCTTGCCACAGTTCCGAAGTAAAACGTGCATCTCGATCAGAGATGATAGAGGTGGGCACCCCGTGCCTCGAAACAACTTCCTTGAGGTATATCTTCGCCAGAGTGGAGAATTTATCTGTTGTCTTTGATCGCCAAGAAGTGTGCGGATTTCGTGAGTCGATTCACGATCACCCAGATAGTATCGTTTCCGCGCTGTGATCTAGGTAGGCCAGTAATGAAATCCATGGAAATTCGCTCCCATTTCCATTGTGGTATCTCTGGTTGTTGGAGTAGGCCTGAGGGTTTCTGATATTCCGTCTTGACTCGCGCACAAGTCAAACACTTGCTGACGTAAGTTGCTATGTGGGCCTTCATGCTAGGCCACCAATACGTAGTCTTAATATCGTGGTACATCTTATCCGAACCAGGGTGTACTGAGTAGCGAGATTTGTGCGCTTCATCCATCGCAAGTTCTCGTAAGTCGCCATAGAGTGGGACCCAAATGCGTCCTGTTACATAATAAGCACCGTCTTCCTTCTAAGCGTTGACCCGCGTAGGGCTTCAGCTCTAACGTTCTCTGGTTTCAGTGCTTCTATCTGAGCAGCTCGTAATTGCGAAGGTAGACTAGAATGGATCGTGAGTTGTAAAGCTCTTACGCGCTTAGGCGTAGTGTCCTTCCGACTGAGGGCGTCTGCCACTACATTGGCCTTGCCCGGGTGATACCTGGCACTCGTAATCATTCAGCAGTCCGACCCATCGTCGCTGTCGCATATTTAGTTCCTTCTGCTTGAATATGTGTTCTAAACTTCTGTGGTCGGTGTAGATGGCGCACTTGGTTCCGTATAGGTAATGCCGTCATAACTTAAGTGCGAAGATCACTGCTCCCAGTGCCAAATCAAGCGTTGTGTAGTTCCTTTCGTGCGTCCTAAGTTGTCGAGAGGCGTAAGCAATAACCTTCTCGCGTTGCATCCGTGTGTAACTGGGATCCTGATTCGAAGCATCATGGTATACCGCTAGATCACCCGTACCCTAGGGTGAAGACGATGTTCAGTGCATTACAAAGTTGGGATTCAAAAGCTGAAAAGACGTCCTCCTGTTTTGGTCTTTCACGAACACAACACCCTGATGTGCCAACGAGACTTAAGTTGTGCGACCTTCGAAAATCTTGTGATTAAGCTGCGATAGTATCTAGTGGGACCAAGAAACTCCTGTATCCTCGAAGGGATCTTTGATGTTGATCAGTTCCTAACCAAATGGATCTTAGCGAGATCCATGTGTATTCCCACTTCGTTGTTTGATAAAAAGAAAATGTGTACTTCCCGAATCCTGAAGTCATACTTAGGTAGACTTCGCACGTAGACGCTCCTCCCCTAGAAGCTCTACAATGGAATACAAGGGTTGTTCAAGGTGCCCCTTTCTCCTAGAAGTGATTCAAAACGTACTAGATAAACACAGTTGCAGTGTGATCCATAAAGCAGCCGGTGGGTTGTTCACCCCAAAAGGTCATGGAATAGTTCATCCGGTGTCTCCTAGAAATGGCCTTATTGCGTTCACTATGCCGTTTTAGGAACATCCTCCCTTTGGACTTCCATCTGATGTTAGTTCGTTCGCTACTCCATCTTCACATAGGAGCATGACCCATGTAACTGGCCAACAGGTTGTCAATACAGGATCGAGTCAAACGGTTTTGGGCTGTCACCTTGATGAGCTCTTAATAGTCAGTATACACACGAAAAAGGCCCATCTTCCCTAGGATAAGTGGGGCTCCCCCAAAGCGAAGAACTAGACCCTACAAAACTCCTGTCCAACGGTTCCTATAGTTGCTTTGATAGATCTTGCGACCTTCCTGGCGCAAAATGGTAAAAGTACAAGTAATCAGGGCTGCCTCAGACGTGAGATCAGACTGAGATTCCGCCTAACAAATTTTCGGAAGAAAAACTGAATGTTCCTCGGATAGCACGCCGAGAGAAACAACGAACAACTGGTGGATCCTCGATCCACTTTTCCTTAGCCTTAACATCCGTAGCGGTTGCTAACACAACGGAGTAATCCCTCTGTAGACGCTTCTGGCCTTCACAGCTGAAATGGCGCTAACTATTGAACTACTCTGATGCTTTAGAACAAATGCCGATTCTCCACACAAAGTTTTCTCCTCACTGGGTATATTCGCGTGATTCCTGGGTAACCAATTCACACTAACTACTGCGTTGTAACCATCGAGGGTGGTAGAAGGAAGGTCGACATCGGACACTCGTCCCACAAGGTCGTGTTTACACCCTAACGAACTTTTGAGATTCTATATGACTTGCCATCAGTCGATTCCACATCTGGTTCGGTTTTAAGAAGTATCAGGGTCAAGCAGAATAGAGATGAAGCAAACAACTACCCATACAAGCTACCATGTTGCTACTATGCCTGGCGTCGCCTGCGCCAATCCTAAATGCCCTTCCACGAGCATCATTTCCAATGTTGTTGTTACGGTTGCGAGGATTCCCTATTATCATTCCCCTGGTTGTTGACCTTGATGTTGTCGCGACTGTTGTTTCTGATGTCGTTGCTTGAAATGGTGCGCTACGATCCTTCACTGACAAGTCCATCTTGTCGCGTTTCCGTGCCGCGTCCCAAGGTGTACTTATTGAGCTGGCTGTTACGCATTTCCGCACCATTGTCGATTGTCATCGCTTATGGCCCGACTGATTCGTAAGAGCTGGCTCCTATGAGCCGCTGACTAGGGTTAAGGGTTCGATTGGAGTCAATTCGCTGATGCTCGTTGTCGGTGACTAGGGTCGTTCAAATGCTGAAGCCAGTAGGGTACTACGTCTATCCTCTTGACTGATTAATACACGGTATGTTGAGATAGTGTTGCAGGAGTGATCGCACTTCAGGATTTAAGACGTCAACACGTTACGTTCCAGCAAGCGAAGAAAGGTGAGAAGGATATAGACCAATCATTGTCGTTTCAACACCCATCCCGGGGATGCTCGTACAAGCACCTAATGTTCTACACAGTTCGCTAGGCGTTCATATGGGTGTTCAGGTAATACTCGATAGCATCGAGGTTCGAAAGGGGTGCAGTGAAAAGTGAAAAGATCGTGTTCGAGTAGGAGACAATCACTGCTACGGCTCCTATGGACTGTTGTGTTTCTCATCATACAGATAACGAAACGGAACCCCTTTTTCACTTGTTAAGCCTCACTGGGACTTACATCCACCCCACTATATTATTATGTGTGCACCCACAATAATATTGTGATTTGCATGTTCATCTCAGCTCCTCTTAACTCATGTCAAATGGTTCCCCACACTCGAGTAGATTTCAAAGAGTATTAAGTAGTGTAAGTCACGGAGGTTTAGGGAATTACCACCCTATCAATCACATGATACGAGAAAGTGTTCATGAATTCATATTGGTGTGCTAACGTGCAATCACATGCAATATCGTATGTGGGCGTTCACTAGTTAGGCATACTAGTACGTATAGCGAAACAGGAAACATAAAGTAAGCAAACAAGTAAACACTGGTCC
This sequence comes from Helianthus annuus, assembly GCF_002127325.2. NCBI lineage: Eukaryota > Viridiplantae > Streptophyta > Magnoliopsida > Asterales > Asteraceae > Helianthus > Helianthus annuus. Next base: position 126,407,231 of record NC_035444.2, on the reverse strand, counting down.
GAGCTATGAGGTCAAAAGTGTTGAGCCTTGTACTTGGAGTGTAGTGTCGTCACGAGTCACGGGTTATAGTCTGGTTTTCTCCAAAAAGATTTTCCCCTTTTTAAAACCAAGTTCACTATAACCAATGGCTCTGATACCAATCTGTCACACCCCCAAAATCCACCTGCGGATAACACCCGCTTCGAGGGCGTGACTGACCAGGATCCAGCCACCAATTATACTGAGCATTTAATTAATAGTAGAAATATTTAATATCCGAAGTAATTAACAACATTAGAGTTTAGATTTGGTAATTGGTTTGACAAAACAGCGGAAGCATAAACCAAAACAGTTTTAAAGACAGTTCATTGGTCAAAACAGTTATCCCAACACACGGGTTTGACGAACACTACACATCCCCAAGCAGCAGCTCCTGAATCATGGTTACCTGCAAAGCATGCAGTAAGGAGTCAACAATAATGCTGAGTGAGTTCACTAGTTGTCCAGTTTTAATTACCAAAAACTTGTTTCGCCGGTTAATTTACCCGTTTATACATGCCATGGGGAGCTACCCCAAAAGTTAGCGACTAAACTGTTTTTCCAATACCGAACACTAGGTAACCGTTGCGTATCCGCAGGATGCCCCGATGTCAATGTTCTATCATCATTGACGGATTTCTGAGTACATTAGTTCACGACCGTCCCAAACCAGGGCACGGTGTGAGGCTGGTAAACACCTAAATAGCGCTATCAACTAATAACCCGCTCGCCTAACCCGGCGACTAATCGGTATTTGTAGTAGGGACTTGAGTGATAGAGTTTCGTTTAGTGCCGTTGGTTGCAATCTGTATAAACAGTAATTAACCAAAAGGTTTCCCAATACCCGGGAAGGAAAAGTAAGTTTTGTTCCCAATAACTAGGGAAGGTATGTAAATGGTATCCCCTTTTACCAGGGGATAGGATTGTCCAAAAGGTTTCCCAATACCAGGGAAGGAAAAGTAAGTTTTGTTCCCAATAACCAGGGAAAGTATGTAAATGGTATCCCCTTTTACCAGGGGATAGGGTTGTTAGTCTCGTGTCCCAAACCACCGGGACGCATGCTTTTAAGTTGTGAACTCACCTTGGGTTGCTCGGTAGGTTTAGGTTACTTGGTCAAACACGCTGGTCACCACGTCCTAACATGGTTACCGGTATAGGTCAGATACAAGTATTCACGTAAAACGCATACTGGCACGTAACATGCAAAACAATACAAACAGTCATGAGGTTATTGGGCCGGCCCTAACATTCACACATTCAAACAGAACACAGTGACACATAGTCCATTTATCAGATAGCCCATGATACACATAATGGCCCAATAACCAAAGTGAGCAGCCCACTCGCAACCAGATGGTCTCGAGTCGTAACCAGGAGATCTCGGCTTGTCACGTTATGGTTGCGAGTCGCAACCGTGCGGTCTCGAGTCATCATGCTGTGGTTGCGAGTCGCAACCGTCGTAGTCTCGAGTCGCAATCATGAGGTTTCGAGTTGTCATGCTATGATTGCGAGTCGCAACTATGTGGTCTCGAGTTGTCTTGCCTTGGTTGCGAGTCGCAACGACGCGGTTGCGAGTCGTAAGCTGTCCCTTTCACGTACACGTGATGATGCAGAAGCAACAGTCCGAAATTGTACCATGTATTCAGACCCAGATTAGGAAACAACCAATAATATTTCACTAACACTTTTCCTAATCTGCCCATATACAACAATAGATCAAACATTACCCTTTTTAAAATCTTCAAACCACATTCAAACAAGTTCATCTTACATTCATAGTTTTCTAGGGTTTTCATGTCACATATAACCATATTTTATGAACAAAAATCATATGTTTATAACAAGATTATCATGGCAAGAACAAAGAAACATGCATTACATAGCCGAAATCTTAAGTTCAACATCAACATTTTGCAAGAAACAAAGAAGTATAGTTTGGTTGGCCATGAACTCTCTTAGACTACCATTTTCTAAACATGTTACCAAATATTGTCAAACTTTACAAATCAACCTAAGAATCATGCATAACCATTCTAACCAAGCATTTCTAGTTCATTCAACATACATAAATCTCATGCACATAGTAACAACACTAACCGGTTGTGAAGAAGGAGGATGAGCCGAAAGAAAGGAAGAAAATGAGAGAAGATGAAGTGTCCGAGTGATGGTCTTGACCGAGTGTCTTGTCCGATATGCTCCAAGCTTGAACCGAGATCAAGGAGAAGGAAAGTGGTGTTGTTGGGGTTTTCTAGTGGGAGAGAATAGAAGAGTCTATGTGTGGATTGTTTGGTAACAAATGAGAGAAATGGGGAAAGTTGGGGATTATATACCAAGGGGTCACGAGTTGGGCTAGGGATTTCGGCCCAAATGGTTTCGGCTCAAAGGCCCACTCGAGACCGAGTGGCCCACTCGCAACCGAGTGGTTGCGAGTCATGGTCTCGGGTCGTAGTCTCGGCTCTTATATATTTATATATAATACACATACACAACACATATCATGTACTAAAGTCACGTTTTCATTTAATAATAATCATATATGCACAAAATATTACAAGGTGTTCGTTCGGAAAAACCTCGAGTGTCACAAACAAAAACCCTGATTTCGCTTGAACACTTTCAAGCGAAATATCTCCTTTTGAAGCGAAATCTGATAAACTCAAGCGAAATCTCTAATTTCGCTTGAAACTTTCAAGCGGGATATGCAATGTCAGGCGAAATCTCAAAACATTCTTTCAAGCGAAATCAAGTCTAAGGTCCATTTTACCACTTTTTAGTCCAAATTTTGCTCTCAAACTTTCAAGGGTTTGTTAATATGCACTTTTACACAAACTATGAAAAAATGAACCGATTTTGACTGTAAAAACTTGTTCTATTTAAGAAAGAAGGTGTAGAAGTCAGAAAACACAACGAAAAACAGCTGAATTCGGCAGAACTCCTCCTCCTGAGCTCTGATACCACTTGTAGGATTGTGTACGGACCCGAACGAGTCGTTTAGAGGAGTTTTGATCTGTTTCAGAGGAGGAAACAAAGAAACAGATTTAGAAACAGCTAGCAATTCATTTTAAACTCACTTCTGATTAATATATAACAGATTACACGCAAAAGGAAAACCGGCAGCACCTCGGTATCCAAATTCCGAATCGATACAAGTGATCTTGCTTGAACAACTATATATAGGCCAAGGGTTCCGCTTTAAATGACATGATCCATTTCAAGCGGAATCAAATACATGCGATTTTGCTTGAAACTGACCAATGTCATTTCAAGCGGAATCAGTAAGTTCAAGCGGAATCACCACATTTAACACCAAAACTTCCTATTTTCTCGTACAACGTGCCCTGATCTAACCTATCTAGTACAAGACTCGATACAAGACGAAGTCGACAGATGCATGCACTAACAGTATCGGCGTTTATCAGTTTCGCAGCGGAATTTACATCAGGACCGTAGTTAGGAAATATTTTATCAGAGTAAAACACCACATTTTATATTAATAAGTATGTTGGGATAAAACCCAAGTTTTCATTACAAACTGATTTATATGGATAACCCTATTTTATTGAAATAAAACATCTTTTTTATTTAATTAACTTTTATAGCCACTTTTCCAAGCCTTCAGTGCTGTCCAGCTGGCTTCTATTTGGCTTTCAAATTTTGTTACCTGAAACGTGTTTAGAAACATTTTGTCAGTGGAAAATACTGGTGAGTGAATCCCAGTTTAATCAAGAAGAGTTTTATTAATTTACAGTATTGAGAGCGATTACAATGTTTATATCTATACAATTACTCATTCAGTACTGTCAATCCTGACTGGTGGGTCATATTACACACTGGCTAACTCTTTGTCCAATGGTAACATGTCCCATATTTTGTATACAAAACCCAACATACTGGCAGTAATTGAAGAATTACAAAGACTCAATCACTGGTAATCACATTGTAAAATATTTAAGGTTTTGTAAAAATAGATTGCAAAATGGTTCATAAAAAGGAGATTACTCACATTGCAACTTTAGGTTTTTCCTTTATGATTTCCTGGTGATTATCTATTAATTACACAATGCACACGCGTTAGTATAATAACCCAATATTTACATTAGTAATACCCTCCCCAAGACAGAATTCCAACGACTACGTCGGGCAGAACTTCGACAGCCGTTACGGAACCCTAGATCAATCGGGCAGCATATCTAATACGTAACTTGGGGTTATGATACTTACAACGAGGCAGAACTTCGTTAATTAGGGGGGTATTATGCCCGGGAATTATGTATACTATGCAGAATTTTAGAGAGAATTCGAAAAGTTTGAGCGAGTTGGGACTGAGGCCGATGCTCCCAATTTATAGTTGCTGATCATGACTTCCTCACGGCCCGCGTAAGCCGAAGGCTTAGCCTTCACGGCCCGCAACATAGGGGGAGTAGGGCCTAGCTATGTCCAGTCAACACTATAGGCTCGACACAACAACCGACACGTGGCGGCACCGGGTGAGCTCTGGTGGCTAGCTGTCGCGCCCCGCGTAAGATCCTTAAGGGGTCTTCGCGGCCCGTGAGCGCAAACATATTTTTGTTTTTATTTTAATTAAATAAAATTGAAGGTATTTGGGACCGGTTTTCGCATACGGGGTGTATTTTAAGACGTATAGGGGCATTCTAAATATATTTAGGGTGTCGGAATTATTTTAGGAGGGTTGTTATACATCTTACATTCCTAACAGAAAAGATTCCATAGATGTTAGCAAACACTTGCGGAGATCTAACATTTGTTTTATTACATGAAAAGTCTATTCTAAGCTAAGTATTGTTACATTGAGAAACCTTTGTTCTTCCAACTGTTGTTGGCTCATATTAATCATTTATTTGGCCACAACAAATGTTTAGTCTTCATGATTAGTGTAGTGAAAACTGTGAAAATTCCGACAAATCCTAATCGTTAGTCCGCGATAACAGAACACGATGTGCAAACAATTAGAGTTGTGATGATTTTGATAATAGAAACGTGGACAAAAGGTCAAATACAAATACCCTTATCATACAAAATGTACGAATATGGTGAAAAGGTAAAAAAACCGCGGTGGCATTTTTGTAGTTATTTACTCATAGAGTAATTATCAAAATTACCCTACAAATGATCTTGTAGTGTAAATTTGGTCTTGTAGGGTAATTTTGTAAAATGTTCATGTATGGTAATTTTGATCTTGTAGAGTATCATAATTACTCTACAAATGATCTTGTATTGTAATTTTGATCTTGTAAGATAATTTTGATCTTGTAGGGTAATTTTGTAGAGTATCATAATTTCTCTACAAGTGTATCAAAATTACTCTCCAAGTTTCAAAATTGCCCTACAAGAACATTTTACAAAATTACCCTACAAGATCAAAGTTACCCTACAAGAATATTTTACAAATTACCTTACAAGATCAAAATTACCCTACAAGATCATTTGTAGAGTAATTTTGATAACTACCGTACGAGCAAATAGTTACGAAAATGTCACCGCATTTTTTTTTGCTTTTTCATGCGTTTCGTACATTTTGTACAATAAGGCTATTTGTACATTAACTTAACTCTAGAAACGTGTTAACCTATGATTACTAGACAATAATATACGAACCAATAGTTATGATGTGTGCGAAGATTCAAAGTAAACCCGAAATTGATGCAGTGCGTTACATATGTAACAGTACACAATTGTGAATGTTTGGACGACTCTGGAAACACGAATTGGCTTATACATGAACTATAGTGTACAACAAAGATGCGTTAGTAGAATATTTGAGTTATGATGCTTGTAGTGATTCCTGAGTAACTACGATGATTTAAATCCCGATTGTCGAAGCATGAATTAGAGAATATAACAAACATTAATGGCCAACAATATGATATTGATGCTTCAGTGTGTGGGAAACAGGTTAAACGGGGGATTTTCGTTTAACAGTGGAGAAACCATACAATAATGGTTTTGATACGAACGAAAGAGCCACAAACGGTTCTAGGAGTACGGAATTGCTTAGACATACTACATAGGGCACGTTAAACGAGGTAGTTTCCAGTTGACGAGACGCCTTTGATTTAACGCACATAGAAACAAACAAACTTGCATTGTACAGTCAGTCAAGCCTAAAAACACTTATATAGCACTAATATGATGTGTTTTAAGCCAAAACGTAAAAGCGTTCGGGTTTCATTGCCGGTGGGTTCGGTTTTCAAAAACATTAAAAACTGCACCAAAGACGTGTGAAAAAGAGTTTGTTTACCGAACCGGTGGAGCGTTTAAAACCTTAACGAACCTAAACATCAAAATATAGTTGATATTGATTAACAAACCCCCTAAACCATTATTGACCAAGTCAAAGGGGTAAAAGGGGGGCTATAACCTTCCAATCAGAATTCAGTATGATATATTCATGCCTTTTACATTTTTAACCCATTTTCTCATAACTTTTACACCTTTTTCAGATAAACATCAGCTGATTCTAGTAGAGGACACTCTAATTCAAGCCTTAAATTGAAGTTATACTATGATTCCATAAGGTTTTGATGTCTTTTTTTGTATAAATCATATATATAACAAAAAGAAACGTTTTAATCCATAAGAACTTGATGTTATTGGGGATTCAAAGGATGTTCTAACATGAGTAATATGTAATCAGATTATATATGGTGTTTGGTGATGCAAAACATCGGATTATGTTACAAGAACACAACATATTCGACATAAACCGAAGAAATCAAAACCCAATCGAAAAAGAAGGGTTTTAAGGCTTGATTGATGGGGTTGAATGCATATCTGTGTTGTATATGATGTATATGTATTATAAAAGAAAGAACTCAGGCTTTGGAAGCATAGGAATCATTTGAATCATCAAGACTTGCTAGGTATATATTCCGAAAAGCGAATTTAGGGTTACAAACATGGTTTTAGAAACTTTTTACGTGGGAATTGTTTGGACTTGAAATTTTGTAGGCTGATCATACATGGTGAAAATAAGTCCCCTGTACATTTTGGTAATTTTTTAAAATTGTTAGTCAATTTTATCGTATTTAATGGCATTAATTCGGGAAAAATACTAAAAAATTCAATATATCACCAATATTTGCTGGAATAGTGGGTTTGACATAGGAAACATCTTGTAAATATTCAGGATTCATTGATCATGTTTACATATAGTTTTAAAAATTGCATTGTTGAGAAGTTTCGGTAACGGAAAACTAAGTTTAGAAAATTCAGAAATTTCTAAAAGTTTTGCAGGAAGTTCCTGAACATATTAGAAGGCTTCTTTGAAAAATTGGAATTGCCAAATTTTCGGTTAAATACAATTCTAAAGCGAAAATATTAAAATTAATAAATTATTTTAATAAATTCTAAAAAAAATATTTTTTTTCTGAATTCTATATATTTTTACAAGTTTATATGGAAAAATTAAAAATTTTATTTGATAGAAACAATTGTTTATGAATTTTAGCATTTAAATTACATTATATTGAACAAAATCGGCAAAATAAACGCTTAACGAACGCGCCGGAATTTGTGAACTGACTGAGAGCATGATTGACAGTAGTTGAAAAGTCAGAGTAATTCTGGACTATTCCATGGGAAATTGGGTAATTGGGGTGACATTACACGCTAGTTTAGGGAAATCCTTGATGGCGAAAACGGAAATTGCAATTTGGACAACCTAGACACCGGTAACACCAGAACTTCCTTAATAAGCAACAAGTTATATTATAATATGAACAATGTGGGACGTGATGCTGGAGTATCTACTAGGAAGGCATTTAAAGATTCTGGAAGTTCACTAAGTCAGCCATAATAGATAACCTCGAAGACTAATGAAGAAAGTTTTAGACGACAGGGGGAAGTCTGGAGGTACTGAAACAAGAAGAAGGAAGATATGATTGTTTATACAGGAGTAACTACATGAATTATCACAGATGTAGTACCATTCACATCTGTTCTTGATAGTTATATTGCTTCTCAAATTATGGAAAAAGATTATGATATAGAATAAGGAGAGTTTATGCATAACTACACGAAAGAGGAACTAGCAAAACTCTATGGAATAGCAGAAGAAGATTTTATGTTTGATTTTGAAGTTGATCTTGAAGATATTGAAAAAGAAGATAAAGAAAGTGAGTATGTTTTTCAACCAGTTGTTGATGCTGATGATTGTAGGATCGTTTGGAGACCCGAACGAGTCAATCAGAGGTTTTCTCCTTGAATTCAGGTGCGGAAAACAAGAAAAACAAGGTAGAAATAGACTAGATATTACTTTTAACTGTTTTTCTATTGATATGATAACAATTACAGCACGTTCTCGATCCGGCAGCACTTCGGTACGAGATTCGGACAAAAGATACAACTGAAATCGCTCCAGAGGTATTTATAGACCTCTTGGACCGCTTATTGGACATGCCCAATAAGCGGTTCAGACTTGACAGTTCGAGCGATCCAGCACAACAAACATACGAGCGGTTCCAACTTATAAGTCCAATGAGCGGTCCATGTTGTTTGTCCTTCGAGCGGACCAGCATGTCCGCTCGAGCGACCCAAGCTCCAAATGGTCTTATAAGCGGCCCAACAACTAAAACTATACAATTTACATAATTTCTCGTATAATGTGCCCAGATTTAACGTTCTAAGACTCTGACTCGATACAAGACGTAATCAGCAGATGAAGTGCACCAACAGACTCCCCCTCAGATGTTGATGGAGTCGACTATCGAGTCACACCAATGCTGTTCTTTTAAATCTTCGGTCTTGATCAGTCTTTGGGTTTCTCTTTCTCAATCTTCAAAAATCCCCCTCTCGATTTGCTGGCATTCATTTGTTCTTCAGCAACATCTTCAGGATCAACGTTTAACTTTTCTGCATACACTCTACCACAGAGTAAATTTCTTCACATATAAATTCTAAACATATAAACTTGCACCAATCCAGATTATCAATCAGAACAATTCCAGATATAATGATGAACCATTTGGAAGGTTAGGTTATGTAAACTTTGAATTTCACACACACACTCCCCCTCAAGTATTGCTCATCATGTTTAGCACTCGGAATTTTGAAAATCAGCTATTCAACATCAGTTGTCGAAAATCTTTTTGAATTTTCAAAAATTTATGCTAAAACACACCAAAAATCTTTTTGTATTTTTCTGAAAGAGAAATAAAAATGCAGAAATAAACTATTTACAGACAATATTTTTTGTGAGCTCGTGCAAGAGGATCATATCAGTTTTGAGACAAATCACCAACACCGTTAAGCTTTAAACATACTCTGTTATAAACAATTTACCTAGATTGTCAGTATGTTTGTCCACTTAAATCTTCACACAATTTTCAATCGATTCGAGATACGATATTAATGTTTTAGAGACTTAAACTTAATTGTGTATCACTCCACTTGAATATACTCCCGTATCCAGATCCCAAATATTCAGTCTTACAGGTGAGTATACCACAGATGATATCTGTAAAGGGGTTAAATGCGAAACCGTGAGAGCTCAGGTCAGAACTTCCGTTCAGCAGAGAGATGACGGCTCGACTTTTGGTGGGTCCCCTTTAGAGGATCTTTTTGCATTTCAACAGCAGCGACTATCAATTTTATTGTTTCATCAGCATGCTGAGGGCGACGCTTTTTCAAGCATTTGCAGAAAGTATTATCCGGGGACTAGGTCAGTACTTCCATACATCAGAAGTCCCGGGATAATACCCCAGATATCACTGAGTATAAAGACCTAGTATCTCAGAATACGGGACCTTTCAAACAAGATTTCGGGGGTTACCCATATATCCAAGAATAGTTACCCACGAATTAAGCAAGTTTGATTTAGATTTATATCTCGTTTCAATTTACTAAATGTGCGAAAATCTACTGACACATCCGCAGTAAGATCGTTTATCACATTTTGACTTTCCAATTCTTTAGCGTGTTGTGATAGTCCACTGATGTACTATCATTTCCTCTTTTATGCAACAAAAACTCATTTTTGATATTATCATGTTTTTGACTTTTTCAAATTTTCTGATGTTTTTGGATTTTCTCTAAAACTTCTTACTCCCCCTAAAATTCAAAAACATCTAATGAAAATTGAAAACAAACTATACAGAACATGACAACTGATATCGAATCTCCTCAATTCGCCATTCACTAGGCATAAACAATCAGAACTCCCCCTATCAACAAACTATTTTCCCATTTAGATTTCAAAACACTTAAGTTTGTTTTAATCAAAATGGTTTTTCCGGAAAATAAGTTTGATTGATTTTACCAATTGTAGATTATCATTTGTATAAATATCCAACAAATGTTCGGGGTTGTGGTTCATCATCTTGTCTTTCGACCAATGTAGGAAAATACAAGTACAACTTAATGTCCTTGATTTACCATTTTCAGTTCAGAAACCTCCGTACCAATTGTAAAACATTCTCAAACAAACCTCTTTACCGTTTTTATGATTGACGTTACCGAATAAAATTCTGAGAAAGATGCCGATTCATGCTCCACGCTTACCAACCTGGGAGCTCCGGCAAGTCCTGAGACTTACTGTTCAAAATATGTACCATCCCAGTCACATACCAGGGATGGTTCAACTTTTTCTTTCTTTGTCTTCTTCTCATAGAATTCTTTAATCCCTTTGACTTTTCGATCAATCATTTTGCCAAAGATATGTTTTACCATGGGGTTAAAGACCTTCTCAGCATCAAATTCCTGTTCATCATGATAAAATTGATTAGAAATCTCAACTTTACCAATCTTCTTCTTGTAATTTTCAGCCCGAAGTGATGGAAACTCATCATCATCAACACTCGGAACTGAGTTCTCAACCTTTTCATCAGCTTCACATTTTGATACAACCTGTGGCTCCACTGATTTTGTGGAATCAGTTTCATCGCCTGAAGATAGCTCCTCTGATTTAGAACTATCAGAATCATTGCTAGAGCTTTCATTACCTCTCTTCACAACCCATTTTTGTTTGTTTGATTTGACTTTCTTCTTGTAAAACCTGTTTGAACTCTCACCAATTTCAAAAATTGAATCTTTGAACAACTTTGTTCTATCAAGTGGTGATTCAAATGCATACACCTTTTCTGAAATTGTACGAAAAACTCCCTGTTTTGATTGTATCGCCTGATTACAATCTTTGGCAATATGTCCAACTTTGTTGCACTTGAAACAGGTTCTCGAGTCTTTCTTTTGTTCAGCTTGTTTCTTTTTCAGAAACTCACTGTTCTTTTCTCTCCAGAAGCATGTCTTCTCTTCTTCATCAGTAGATGTGGCTGAAACAAAAGACATTTTGGACTTAAAATCACGAACATATTTTTCATTTTTCTGTTTTTCTGTAGGAATAAAACCCAACCCTTTCTTTTTGAAATTACCGTTATGGTTTGATTTCTTTTGAAAATTTGAACCAGAACTGTATTTCTTTTTCTTATTCAATCTTTGCTGCACTCTTGAGGTGTAAGGTCTTGGTTTTTCATTAAGACATAAACCTTTGATTTCGGAAATATGGATTTCCGAGAGTATAAAAACCTTGTTAATCAGTTCAGTTTTAACACCTCTTATAGGAAATTCCTCATCAGAATATAATTTGTCCGAGTTATTTAAAGTATAAGCAACTTTAAACAATCCATCATCCAAATTAGATTTTGATAACAGGAATTTTCTATCATAAGCCAATTTTCCCTGTTTTTCTGTTTGACTCGGAGCTTTTGACTCAGATTTTGATTCTGACGCAGACTCCGACTTTGACTCTTCACTGTCATCACTATCTAACACATGATCCACGACTTTCTTCATCAATTGAGATTGTTGATCAGTGTCAGATGACGTAAAAACAACATCGATACTTTCAGGAAGATTGACCGACGACTCTGACTCCCACTGTAGATTAGTAGCCTTTTTGACTCTTTCATCGTTAGGATGTCTAGGCAAATATCCGTTTTCCAGTGGAGGTGGACATCTGTTATAACTAACACCTTTCTTCTTACCAGATGAAGTCTTTTTAGTATCCTTCTTCCTGTCACTTTTCTTCTTGTCAGCACTCTTTTCTCCATTACTCACTTCAGCTGCTTTTTCTTCAGTTGACTCATCTTCTTCCCAGACCTTCATGCTTTCAACAGTTGGATAGATCCTGTCAATCACATAGGAAGTACATGAGTAACTTTTCAATAAACGATTCACTCTTTCTGTTTCAATTCGTTGCAACTCAAATTTTTGTTCTAACGCAGCACACTTTTCAATATAGTTGTTTACAACTTTTTGTTTTGTCATGAATGCTCCCTGAAGAGTCCTCATCGCAACTGCTTGTTCTTCACTTGTTTGATCGTACTGATTCATTGTCTTGTTCAGCACATCATAAGACTCCTTCAGTCTGTTTAAGTTGTTAATCAACGTGCTGTTCTGCTTTTTCACAATCTCACAATTTTCACACTTCACCTGAGTTTCTTTCGCATTAACTTTTTCATCAATCTTGAATTTTTGCACTTCTGTCATCTTTTTCTTTCTCACCACTTGCACTTCTTCATCATCACTACTCACCGGCACTTCTTCATCATCACTACTCATCAACGACCCTTCTTCATCATCACTACTAAACGGCGTTTTGATCTTCTTCTTTTTCTTCTCCTTCTTGACCCTATCATCTTCACTCTCACTCTCAGCAAGCAACTTCATATCAGCTCTGTATTTTCTTGCCCAATATTCTGTCACACCCCCAAAATCCACACGCGGAGTACCACCGCTTGGAGGCGTGACTGGACCAGGATCAAGCCATCAATCATATCAAACATAGCATTTAATAATAAAAGTAATTAATGTAAATCATCATGATATGATTGATGTTTCAAAACCAAACATCGTTTAAGTAGCGGAAGCATAGTAATGTATCTCAAAATAATTATAAGTTCAGATAACGTTCATGATCCGTATCCCACAACGACCTGCTCCTCCCTGTGCAAGCTCCATAATGTACCTAAGGTCCTGCAAGGCATGCAGCAAATAATCAACAAACTAGTTGAGCGAGTTCACAGAAAGTAAGTTCATAGCATAGTGTATAAATATGACTAGTGGGGGCTTCCCATACTAGTGTGTACTAAAGGTGGGGGCTTCCCAAACCTTGTGTTCATATTACTGGTGGGGGCTTCCCATGTTTATCCTGGCTAATGAGGGCTTCTCATTAACGGTACTTACTAGACTAACTTCCGACCACGTGTTCTTCTTTACTGAGAATAGGAAAACGTACAGGGTCACGTAGGCTTTACGTGACGTGCCCTTCCCCGAGGACAGTGGTACGCGTGGGGGGCTACGTAGGCTTTACGCAGCGTGGCCTTCCGACCTGGAAGCCAGTGGGTGGTATTGGGTTACGTAGGCTTTACGTAACGTGTCCTCCCGACCCGGGAGACAAATGGAAAATAATTCTGGGTTACGTAGGCTTTACGTAACGTGTCCTGACTAACCTGAGGACGATGGTCTATAGTCTAGAGAATGCGTAAGTACGAGTAACTCTTTTAACAATAACATATCCAACCCAATTCCCAACCCGGGAATCCCATGCCTTGGCTGTGTGAACTCACCTTGGTTTGCTCGGCAGATACACAGAGAATACAAGTAGCAAGTAAATGGTCACTCACGTCCTATCATGGTTGTTATACAAGTCAGGTTCGTATATAGCACGTATCACGTATAATCATGGCAAACACTTACATGTATCATCAATCCGATAAACAATCTAAGTGTTCGGTCCAATCATTACCCGGCCCAATGACAATAAGCAGCCCAATATCATAACAGTCATAAGATTGGGCCCGTGACAGTGTAGGCCCAAAATAGTGTACGTGTAGCTAGTCTCGAGTCGCAACCGGCGATCTCGAGTCGCAACCGGCGATCTCGAGTCGCAACCGATGGTCTCGGTTCGTCATGGCCCGGTTACGAGTCACAGCCGGAGATTACGAGTCGCAACAGGAGGTTGCGAGTCGCAATGGTGATCTCGGCTCATCATGGTCTGGTTACGAGTCGCAACGGGACTCGCAACCATGGTTCCGGCTTGTGCTGTTGTAGTTTCGAGTCGTGATTGTGAGGTTTCGACTCGCAATCTATGTCGCAACCGGCTGTGTAACTTGTTTCCATAAATCTTAGCAACAAACACTCCGTAATACCAGCAAACATTTAGGCAGTTTCATGATTCGGATCAAATCAGTTTCAATTCCAAAATCAACCAAATTCAAACAACATATCATCGATCAAACAAGCCAACCTATCATGAACTCATATGAACCCTAATCGAAACAAGCATCAACAAGAACATCATTAACATTCATACTCAATCTAACATCCCAAACCAATACATGGCAGCCGATTAGTATCATCACACCATCCGAATTACATATCATAACGACAGATTTATCCGATTTATTATAAGGTGCACATGTGAGCCGATTCACAATCATTACTAACTACTATCACAAACAACATGTCAACAAGAATCCTCGGACATCAAGCAAACATACTCGAAAACATCAACACACACACAAACAATTACAAACATGACAAGTACTAACCGAATTAGAGAAGAAGAGAGGGTGATCCGAATTGTGGATGCTCTTGCTGTCGGGTTCCAAGCAAACGAGAGAGAGATAGAGAGCAAGTAGGGTTGTGTGTGTTTGTGTTTTTGCAAAACAATAAAACAAAACCCTTAAACTCGGTTTTGTGTTGCAAGTGGGGGAGTGGGCCGAGCCCATCCGGTTACTTCTAAGGGTCCGTGAACAAGGTGTGGCCCAAAGGGCTTGTGTGACCGATTATAATGTGTAAATCGGGTTTGGCTCGATTAACATGCAAACACGTAAAACACTAAGCATAAGACGACATTCAATAAATCACATAACAACCATAACATTCATTAGATCATATAATTTAGTTCTCGTAAGCACGTAACGTTACATCAAAGCAAGTCTAAAGTTCGAGTTGTCACATTATCCCCAACTAATTGGAAATTTCGTCCCGAAATTTGGTATGCACTCACTGAGGAAGCTAGGTAAACTGTATTGTTCACTGGTTTTCCTGGGGTGTCACATCCTCCCCTCAGTAGTGGTTGCATTGGTCTCGAATAACTGGGGGTACTTTTCTGTCATCCTGTCTTCGCGTTCCCAGGTGTACTCTGGGCCACGTTTGGAGTTCCAACGAACTCGAACAAGAGGGATTCTCTTGTGTTTGAGGACCTTCACATCCCGGTCCGTGATTTCAACTGGTTCCTCGACGAACTGCAACCGCTCGTCGATAGTGAGTTCCTTAAAAGGAATGATGAGGTTTTCATCTGATAGGCACTTCTTTAAGTTCGATACATGAAAGACATTGTGAACTGCCCCGAGTTCAGCTGGTAGGTTCAACTTGTAGGCTACTTTGCCAATCTTTTCTATGATTTCGAATGGTCCGACGTATCGCGGATTCAGTTTACCCCGTTTGCCAAAACGAACCACACCCTTCCAGGGTGAAACTTTCAATAAAACCCGGTCCCCGACCTCAAATTCCAATGGCTTTCTACGCTTGTCCGCGTAGGCTTTCTGACGGTCGCGTGCTGCCGCCATGCGTTGTCGTATCTGTGCAATCTTTTCTGTGGCGTCCACTACAATCTCTGGACCCGTGATCTGACTATCCCCCACCTCTGCCCAGCAGAGGGGTGACCGGCATTTATGCCCGTACAATGCCTCGAATGGAGCGGCTTGAATGCTGGTGTGATAACTATTATTGTAAGAAAACTCCACCAAAGGGAGGTGCTTTTCCCAGCCGTTGCCGAAATCGATGACGCATGCCCGAAGCATGTCTTCGAGAGTTTGGATCGTACGCTCAGACTGCCCATCCGTCTGAGGGTGGTATGCTGTGCTCATGTCTAATCGTGAGCCGAAAGATTTATGCATTGCTTGCCAAAGTTCTGACGTGAATCGTGCATCGTGATCCGAAATGATGGATGTGGGCACCCCGTGCCTCGAAACAACTTCTTTAAGATAGACGTCTGCGAGAGTGGAGAACTTATCCGTTTCCTTTATAGGTAGGAAGTGTGCAGACTTGGTGAGTCGATCCACAATCACCCATATGGTATCGTTCCCACGCTGAGATCTTGGTAGGCCTGTAACGAAATCCATGGAAATTTCTTCCCATTTCCATTGAGGTATCTTAGGCTGCTAGTAGGCCAGCTGGTTTTTGATATTCAACCTTGACTCTCGCACAGGTCAAACATTTTCCAACATACGTAGCAATATGGACCTTCATACTAGGCCACCAATAAGTAGTGCTGATGTCGTGGTACATTTTGTCCGACCCTGGATGTACCGAGTAACGAGACTTGTGAGCTTCATCCATCACAAGTTCGCGTAGACCGCCATAAAGTGGAACCTAAATACGGCCCGTTACATAGTAGGCGCCGTCTGCCTTCTGTTCTAATCGTTGTCGTGAGCCGCGTAAGGCTTCAGCCTTGACGTTTTCTGGTTTCAATGCTTCTGCCTGAGCATTTCGTATCTGTGCTGGAAGGCTAGACTGAATCGTAAGCTGTAGCGCTCGCACGCGCCGTGGTAAAGTGTCTTTCCGACTGAGGGCATCAGCCACAACATTGGCTTTGCCTGGATGGTACTTGATAGCGCATTCATAATCGTTTAGTAACTCGACCCATCGTCGTTGACGCATATTCAAATCCTTCTGCTTAAGAATATGCTCGAGACTCCTGTGATCGGTGTAAATCGTGCACCTGGTACCGTACAGGTAGTGTCGCCATATCTTAAGAGCGAAAACGACAGCTCCCAGCTCTAAATCGTGCGTCGTGTAGTTCCTTTCATGAATCTTGAGTTGACGAGAGACATAAGCGATAACCTTGTCGCGCTGCATTAACACACATCCCAGTCCCCGAATGGATGCATCACAATAAACCACGAAGTCATCTGTGCCCTCTGGCAATGAGAGGATAGGTGCGCTGCGAAGTCTATCCTTTAGGTGCTGAAAAGCAGTCTCCTAGGGCTCTCCCCAGCGATAGGTAACTCCCTTCTGTGTCAGTAATGTGAGTGGTTGCGCGATCTTTGAAAAATCTTTGATGAACCGCCGATAATAACCTGCCAAACCCAAGAATTGGCTTATTTCTGTCGGTGTACGCGGTGCAGGCCAGTTTCTGATCGAATCTACCTTGGATGGATCGACATGGATCCCATCCTTGTTCACTACATGGCCTAAGAAGTGGACTTCACGAAGCCAGAAGTCGCATTTAGAAAGCTTGGCGTACAACTGTTCCTTCCGAAGGAGTTCCAATATCAAACGAAGATGCTGCTCGTGTTCCTCCTGACTCTTGGAGTAAATCAGGATGTCGTCGATGAATACTATGACGAACTTGTCGAGATAGGGTTTGCACACCCTGTTCATAAGATCCATAAACACAGCAGGCGCGTTCGTTAACCCGAATGGCATGACGAGAAACTCGTAGTGACCGTAACGAGTTCTGAAGGCTGTCTTGGAGACGTCCTCATCCCGGACTCTCAGCTGATGATACCCAGACCTCAAGTCTATCTTCGAATAGTAACACGACCCTTGCAACTGGTCGAATAAGTCGTCTATGCGTGGAAGAGGATAACGGTTCTTCACCGTCACCTTGTTCAACTCCCTGTAGTCTATGCACATCCTGAACGTACCGTCTTTCTTTTTCACGAAAAGCACTGGAGCTCCCCAAGGCGAAGAGCTTGGTCGTATGAAACCCTTTTCCAAGAGTTCTTGCAGCTGTTTTGACAGTTCCTCCAATTCTGATGGAGCTAGACGATATGGCGCGCGAGCTATGGGTGCTGCTCCTGGAGCGAGCTCGATCTGAAATTCGACCTGACGATGAGGCGGTAAGCCAGGTAAGTCTTCAGGAAACACCTGAGGGTAATCACGTACAATTGGAATATCCTCCAATTTCTTTTCCTTTGCTGATGCGTCTGTAACGAGTGCCAGAATGGCAGTGTGACCTTTCCGTAAGCATTTCTGAGCCTTCAAGAAAGAGATGATGCCAACCACTGCACCACTCTTGTCGCCTTGAACTTCGAGAGGTTCCTGACCCGAACGAGGAATGCGAATAACCTTCTCGCTGCATAAGATTTCTGCCTGGTGTTGGGATAACCAATCCATCCCAATCACGACGTCGAAGCTACCCAAAACTATGGGAATAAGATCGATAGAGAAGGCTTGACCAGCTAGGATAAGATTACAACCCTGAACTACGTGCGTGGCTTCTAGACTTTTACCGTTAGCTAACTCTACTACATGTTTGGTGGGTAAAAGTGTTGGTGCACGTTTTAGCAGTTGACACATTTTCACAGACATATTGCTTGTATCCGCACCCGAATCAAACAAAACAGTAACGTAAATATTGTCGAGGAGAAACTTACCCATAACAACGTTGGGATCGTTCACTGCGTCGCCACGACCTAGTACGAATGCACGACCACGAGCTTCATTGCCGTTATTGTTGTTGTTTCCACCGTTGTTGTTTCCGTTGCCCTGATTATTGTTGTTGCGATTCTGGTTCAATTGAGGGCAATCGCGTTTGAAGTGACCTTCAGCCCCACACTGGAAACATCCCCGGTTTCCACGCTGTGGCTGCTGCTGCTGCTGCTGCTGGTTCTGTAGAGCTGGTTGCTGAGGCTGCTGATTCTGATTCGCAGGCCGTGGACTCCTACAGTCTTTGGCCTCGTGGCCCATCTTAAGACACCTTTGACAACGACCCTTGTTACACGGGCCGTGGTGATGCCTGTTGCAGTTGTGGCACCTAGGTTGACTACCCTGATATCTCCTCTGTCTGTGACTACCAGAGGATTGCTGACTGGGACTCTGATAGTGGTCTATCTTCTGCTGCTGAGCTTGCGGCTGAACAGTCGCTGAACCCCTGCTGGAATCTCCATCCCATTTTCTTTTACTGTCACCAGACGTAGCAGGAGTAACTGAGGTGGTGACGTTAGCAGTAGCATTAACACGCTTGGGCAGTTTATTCTGGTCCACTGCCTGATCGGTGATACGGTGAGCGAGACGTTGGATTTCCTGGATGTTATCGAGATTAGCCGAAGTAACATGGCTCTGGATTTCTGGTGCTAATCCTTTGAGATACATCTCAATGCGCTTGTATGGAGGGTCCACCATAGTTGGACATAACACGGCCAGCTCATTCGACCGTTTAGTATACGCTTCAATCTCCGATCCAACCATTTTCAGGTTATACAGCTCGTATTCCAGCTTGTGAATATCTTCACGCGTGCAATACTCACGCTTGATGAGTTCCTTGAAATCGTTCCATGGGGTGGCGTTAGCAGCTGCCAACCCTAAGATCTGAACTTGGGCGTTCCACCAAGTCAGTGCTATCCCTTCCAAAGTGCCGGTGGCAAACTTGACCTTGCGAGCCTCAGGGCACTCGCACATTTCGAATACTGATTCTAGCTTTTCAAACCAATGGAGGAGTCCCACTGCCCCCTCGGTGCCGCTGAAAGAATTTGGACGACAGTCCATGAAATTCTTGAAAGTGCAGACAGGCTGCTGCGCGTGTTGACCTATTGTGTACGAATAGGACGAAGTTAAATACGAGAGTTAATGTAGGATCTAAAGACCCTAGTGTGTGCCTATATCGCAGGATATACTACCTGCTTGAGCTGCTGCAACTGCCGCAGCAACTTGAGCTTGAACGAGAGCCTCTAGCTGGGCTTGTGTCATGTTGATTCGTCCAGACATGATCTTCATTGTAACAAGTAGCATAGGTAAGAATGGTTCGCGAATAGGGCGATGACAGGAAAGTGTAAGCACGTAGGGATTCTCATGCCATAGTATCATGTGTATCTAAACGTAACGCGAGCAAAATTCTAAGCAGTTCTAGCAAACAGGCAATAATCATAACCTTATTACCTAGGATGTCGAGTCTTGCACGTGGAGCGAAGCGTCGTTGTGGATCGTTGAGAGCACTGTTCTGGTTATAGTCCGGTTTTAATAAAAACGTTTTCCCATATTAAAACCAAGTTCTCTATAACCAATGGCTCTGATACCAATCTGTCACACCCCCAAAATCCACACGCGGAGTACTACCGCTTGGAGGCGTGACTGGACCAGGATCAAGCCATCAATCATATCAAACATAGCATTTAATAATAAAAGTAATTAATGTAAATCATCATGATATGATTGATGTTTCAAAACCAAACATCGTTTAAGTAGCGGAAGCATAGTAATGTATCTCAAAATAATTATAAGTTCAGATAACGTTCATGATCCGTATCCCACAACGACCTGCTCCTCCCTGTGCAAGCTCCATAATGTACCTAAGGTCCTGCAAGGCATGCAGCAAATAATCAACAAACTAGTTGAGCGAGTTCACAGAAAGTAAGTTCATAGCATAGTGTATAAATATGACTAGTGGGGGCTTCCCATACTAGTGTGTACTAAAGGTGGGGGCTTCCCAAACCTTGTGTTCATATTACTGGTGGGGGCTTCCCATGTTTATCCTGGCTAATGAGGGCTTCTCATTAACGGTACTTACTAGACTAACTTCCGACCATGTG
The DNA here is from genome assembly GCF_002127325.2 of Helianthus annuus. Classification (NCBI taxonomy): domain Eukaryota; kingdom Viridiplantae; phylum Streptophyta; class Magnoliopsida; order Asterales; family Asteraceae; genus Helianthus; species Helianthus annuus. The sequence continues at coordinate 126,386,661 of NC_035444.2, read as the reverse complement.
TTCTTCTTTACTGAGAACAGGAAAACGTACAGGGTCACGTAGGCTTTACGTGACGTGCCCTTCCCCGAGGACAGTGGTACGCGTGGGGGGCTACGTAGGCTTTACGCAGCGTGGCCTTCCGACCTGGAAGCCAGTGGGTGGTATTGGGTTACGTAGGCTTTACGTAATGTGTCCTCCCGACCCGGGAGACAAATGGCAAATAATTCTGGGTTATGTAGGCTTTACGTAACGTGTCCTGACTAACCTGAGGACGATGGTCTATAGTCTAGAGAATGCGTAAGTACGAGTAACTCTTTTAACAATAACATATCCAACCCAATTCCCAACCCGGGAATCCCATGCCTTGGCTGTGTGAACTCACCTTGGTTTGCTCGGCAGATACACAGAGAGTACAAGTAGCAAGTAAATGGTCACTCACGTCCTATCATGGTTGTTATACAAGTCAGGTTCGTATATAGCACGTATCACGTATAATCATGGCAAACACTTACATGTATCATCAATCCGATAAACAATCTAAGTGTTCGGTCCAATCATTACCCGGCCCAATGACAATAAGCAGCCCAATATCATAACAGTCATAAGATTGGGCCCGTGACAGTGTAGGCCCAAAATAGTGTACGTGTAGCTAGTCTCGAGTCGCAACCGGCGATCTCGAGTCGCAACCGGCGATCTCAAGTCGCAACCGATGGTCTCGGTTCGTCATGGCCCGGTTACGAGTCACAGCCGGAGATTACGAGTCGCAACAGGAGGTTGCGAGTCGCAATGGTGATCTCGGCTCATCATGGTCTGGTTACGAGTCGCAACGGGACTCGCAACCATGGTTCCGGCTTGTGCTGTTGTGGTTTCGAGTCGTGATTGTGAGGTTTCGACTCGCAATCTATGTCGCAACCGGCTGTGTAACTTGTTTCCATAAATCTTAGCAACAAACACTCCGTAATACCAGCAAACATTTAGGCAGTTTCATGATTCGGATCAAATCAGTTTCAATTCCAAAATCAACCAAATTCAAACAACATATCATCGATCAAACAAGCCAACCTATCATGAACTCATATGAACCCTAATCGAAACAAGCATCAACAAGAACATCATTAACATTCATACTCAATCTAACATCCCAAACCAATACATGGCAGCCGATTAGTATCATCACACCATCCGAATTACATATCATAACGACAGATTTATCCGATTTATTATAAGGTGCACATGTGAGCCGATTCACAATCATTACTAACTACTATCACAAACAACATGTCAACAAGAATCCTCGGACATCAAGCAAACATACTCGAAAACATCAACACACACACAAACAATTACAAACATGACAAGTACTAACCGAATTAGAGAAGAAGAGAGGGTGATCCGAATTGTGGATGCTCTTGCCGTCGGGTTCCAAGCAAACGAGAGAGAGATAGAGAGCAAGTAGGGTTGTGTGTGTTTGTGTTTTTGCAAAACAATAAAACAAAACCCTTAAACTCGGTTTTGTGTTGCAAGTGGGGGAGTGGGTCGAGCCCATCCGGTTACTTCTAAGGGTCCGTGAACAAGGTGTGGCCCAAAGGGCTTGTGTGACCGATTATAATGTGTAAATCGGGTTTGGCTCGATTAACATGCAAACACGTAAAACACTAAGCATAAGACGACATTCAATAAATCACATAACAACCATAACATTCATTAGATCATATAATTTAGTTCTCGTAAGCACGTAACGTTACATCAAAGCAAGTCTAAAGTTCGAGTTGTCACATATTCTGTATCATCATCACTATCATCTTCAATCTTTGCAGCAAAAGCAGTATAAGCTGTAGTTTGATCAGGAACATAATCATCCCAAGTGAACTTTGCCCAGCTAAAACCTTCTGCAAGCTTTTCATCTTCTTGATCAATCAAATAAGCTCTTTTTCCGGTATCTTCAATCACATCTCTTCCATGTGCAGTCTGAACTTGATGCTTTTGTTGTTGAGATGATTGACCAACTTGGTGATAGATGGCTTTGTGATAGTAATCGTTGTTGTTGTTGAACAGATTTTGAGCTCCACTTGCTTCTCGGTTTGTGCACTCTCTCTTGAAGTGTCCTTTTTCCCTGCACCGAAAACAAGTAACTTTAGATTTGTCAAAACCTAAAGTAGAAACATTTGCATCACGAAGATCATCTCTCCCCGTGATTTGTTTGAACTTCTCAGCTCTCCGTAACACACTCGCCAGACACCACTTTATGTCCATCAGCTCCATCTCTTCAGTATCTATCTGGTCATAGTCTTCTTTGGTTAGCATTGGATTGCCGATACGACCTGCAACAAAACAAGTATAAGATTCCAAAACCATTCCTAATAAAGACATTTGGTTTTTGGCAATATCCTCAGAATAATCTTGATCATTCTCAAGATTCAGTACAATGTTACACTGTAACTTTTTCCCATTCTTAGTTGCTGAGATGTTTGGATCAAAAGATGAAAATGGAGTAAAGCTGGTTTTGCTGCTTGATCCAGACGATGGGCTTTCAGATACACTCTTGGCACTCATCCCCGTCACAATCTTTGGAGATGAATTCGATGATTTTTCATTAACTCCAGCTTTGTAATATAACTCGACATCTTGTTCACCATCGAAATCTTTCATCCTAATCACTTTACGCTGCTCCATTTCTTGAGCTTCTATCTTTTCGATGAACTTGCTAAGTGTCAAACTGTTAAAACCTTTCTTATTTCTGAGCATCATCAAGTATGTCCCCCAACTCTCATATGGCAAGGCATCAGCAAGTTTTTCGATCAACTCCTCATTGCTCTTCTTAATACTTAATCTTTTCATACTAGCAAGCAAATTGCAATATCGTTCAATGAGCTCTTTTGTGCTTTCATTCTTTCTCTGATGGAACAGATCAAACTCTTTCTTTAGAAGCGACTTTTTGCTTTTAATCATTTCATCACTTCCTTTAAATTTTGAACTTAATGCTTTCCAGATTGAGTAAGATGTTCCACTGTGCTGTAGCAGTACCATGATATCTTCTTTCACTGCCTGTTGAAGAAGACTTAGCATCATTTTCTCATTTTTGTACTTCTTCCTCTCATCTGCTCTAAGATCTTTGATTGGAACTGGCTCTTCATCATCATTCATTGGTCTGATATACTTTGTCTCGTCACATTCCCAAGCATCAAGATAATTAGCTTGCACCCAATTCTCAAACCGACCTTCCCAATGTTGAAATTCCTCAATGCTCATTAACTTGGGAGGTTTTTGAATCGTTCCGGTTTCATTTTCAAGCATTGTGGTTTGAATAGCAGTGATTGGTGTACTTGGTGTAGCGAACGCGTTATAGAAATCCTCGTCCATGTTCGAATATTGAAACAACACTACCAACAGCTTTAAAAGCGGTTCACGAATATAAAGTGACACAAAAGCGGCCCAATATGATGTCAGAAAAGCGAACCAGAAAAACCAAATAAGCGATCCAAGACAATTTCAGAAAAGCGATCCAAGATTGTCCAGAAAAGCGATCCAAGTGCTTGTTCGAATAAGCGGTCCACAGATAAACCAGATAAGCGGTCCAGAAGATGAATTTCGAGCGGTCCACAGATAATCGACCGAATGAGCGATCCACAATCGACCGGATAAGCGGTCCAGAAACTGTTCGTAAAAGCGATCCAAATATGTTCTAAAAAAACGGTCCAGCCGATCGGACCTGTTTAAACATCGAATTTTGAACCCAACCTTTCAAGGGTTTATCTCTATGCCATCGCGCACAATCTCTGAGATTTTCAGCAAATTTCGACCGTTGAAAATGTTCAAAACTGAAAAAGAATGAGTAGAAGACAAAATTTCCAACAATTTCCAGCTATTTCCTGTAGAATTCCTCCTCCTGAAGCTCTGATACCACTTGTAGGATCGTTTGGAGACCCGAACGAGTCAATCAGAGGTCCTTGAATTCAGGTGCGGAAAACAAGAAAAACAAGGTAGAAATAGACTAGATATTACTTTTAACTGTTTTTCTATTGATATGATAACAATTACAGCACGTTCTCGATCCGGCAGCACTTCGGTACGAGATTCGGACAAAAGATACAACTGAAATCGCTCCAGAGGTATTTATAGACCTCTTGGACCGCTTATTGGACATGCCCAATAAGCGGTTCAGACTTGACAGTTCGAGCGATCCAGCACAACAAACATACGAGCGGTTCCAACTTATAAGTCCAATGAGCGGTCCATGTTGTTTGTCCTTCGAGCGGACCAGCATGTCCGCTCGAGCGACCCAAGCTCCAAATGGTCTTATAAGCGGCCCAACAACTAAAACTATACAATTTACATAATTTCTCGTATAATGTGCCCAGATTTAACGTTCTAAGACTCTGACTTGATACAAGACGTAATCAGCAGATGAAGTGCACCAACAATGACTAGGATAGAGTTGAAAATTGAAGATGCCAACAATATCAATAAAGATTTTCCTACATTCAATAAAATTTTAGCTAGAGAAGTTGAAGACGTTCTAAAACTTAAAGTTGAAGAAAGACAGTGAAATTTTCCAGTGATTAATGAAGTTGAAATTATTGTTGGTAAGACAAAGTGGTTCAAGGAGTTAAACCCAGAGAGAAAGTTTCTCAGACCATTGAAATACTTTACTCAACATTAAGAAATTACTATGGGTGGTAGAATTAGTTAGATCTGGATTCCTAAACAATGAAGAATTGCAATCATAAGAAAATATAGCGCACAATACTTTAGGTTCATAAATGACGTTAAATCTTTACCATGGTGGGATATCAAAGAGTTATGAAAAATAAGATTGATAAATTATAATTTGGATGGCTACAATCAACATGTGTTCAGATTTGTCGAATGAGAAACTAGAACGATATCAAGAACAAAAATTGATCCAGAAATGGGAAGATTGGAAACCATAACAACCAGAGTGTAAAGTATCAAGAACAAAAATTGATCCAGAAATGGGAAGATATGTGGTTACATTAAAATACAAGAAGCCAGATACATCGAAGGTTATACCATTTCATGAAATGGAACAAGATGCTCATGAATTTTTCAAATGGTGTTATTACGACAAGAAAACTAGTGAGGGAATGATTGTACTATGTGAAGATGGCAATTGGGGAACGATTCGGTATATGATCCAGTGTTGATAATGAATATGTCAGAAAAAGATATAGAGATTTAATTCTCTGACAGAATTTACTACAAGATTCGAGATCTTGAGTAAGCATTACAATTCCAGTGAGTAGTTCATGTATGCTTTGCGTACAAGATTCATTCTGGAAAAGTAAATGGAGAGCATTAGAGAAAAAAGAGGAAGTTGGTGCATACATCTGTCGACCTCGTCTTGTATCGAGTCTTAGTCTTAGAATGTTAGATCAGGGCACATTGTACGAGAATATAGAGTAGTAGTGATGATTTCCAAGAAAGTTGATTTCACATATATGGACATGTCACTATGTGGGAAATCAGAAAGTTGATTTCACATATATGAACATGTCACTATGTGGGAAATCAGAAAGTTGATTTCACATATATGGACATGTCACTATGTGGGAAATCACATTGTATGATTTCGCTTTTATCGACATGTCACTATGTGGGAAATCAGGATATTACAGGTGATTTCGCTTTTATGAACATATGTGATTTCGCTTTTGTGAACATGTGTCCTATGAGCGAAATCCCATGCTTATATATAGGTCTATGATGAGCGAAATCATTGGTAGACGTCTTGTTTCCGGTACCGAATTGCTGCCGAAGTGCCGTTTGACTTGTAATCAGTGTGAAATCAATATACAAGGCAATATTTAGTAGAACAAGCTGTTTTTTGTGTCCGTTTCTTGTTATTCCGCACCTGAAACGGATTAGAACACCCCCGATTGACTCGTTTGGGTCAGCACGCAATCCTACAAGTGGTATCAGAGCTCAGGACGAGGAGTTCTGCATATATCAGCTTGTTTTCATCTCTATTTCTAACTTCTACACCTTCTTTCATAAGTTCGGAAAGATTTCACGGTTAAAATCGGACCAAATATTCACAGATTGTTTGAAATTGGACATAGACAAACCCTTGAAAGTTTGAGACTGAAATTCGGATTAAAAATGGACCAAATTGATGTGCAAAGTGATTTCGCTTTTATGGACAATTATTGATTTCGCTTTTGTGTACATAAATACAACCTGATTTCGTTTTTGTGTACACAAATACAACCTAATTTCGCTCTTATGTCACCCATAAACCCTGATTTCGCTAATAAGGTCACCCATAACCCTAATTTCGCTCTTAAGGTCACCCATAAACCTGATTTCGCTTATAGGGACACACAAGACCCCTGATTTCGCCCCAATGTCACCTGATTTCGCCCCAATGTCACCTGATTCCGCCCCAATGTTACCTGATTTCACCCTAAAGCCCTGATTTCACCCCAGTAGACCTAATTTCGCTCCAGATAACCTGTGATTACATCCTTAGTTGTTATTTCGCTGGTAATTGACTATTATTGAAAAACGTGTTATCGAATCATGGCTGAAGAGTTTTACAATGCTTTTGCAACACCGGTTGCACCTGTCACTGCTGTTGAGACTGTATACAGTGAGAATGAGACGGGTACTCATCAGAAACCACCAAAGTTGATGTATATCGAGGATTTTCAGGGTTGGAAAAACCGGTTTGAGAATTGGGTTCAAGCTTACAGATTCGATGCTTGGTGTTCACTACTGAAAGACTATGAGAGACCAAAGAATGAGCGTGGGTTGGAAAAGGGTTTCAATGATTTTACAGAAGCTGACAAGTTGAAATATACTAGCGAAAAGATGATGATCAACATTTTACAGCAAGTAGTTAAAGAAGATATCCTTGTCTTACTTCAACATAATGGAACAGCTCGATCAATCTGGGAAGTCTTCCTCATGATTGTGAAACTCATGAGGAAGACTAAGAGTATGAACTTGGCTCAGTTTATCCAGAAGATTGAAGAAGGAGCTGGATATTCAGAAGACTGCTATAATGACAAATCCAAATGCCAAGCAAGATGTCAGTCTGTACTATCGAGGGAACAAATTTGACGCCACTCCCAGTCAAAGTCCAAAGATTAGTACTTCATTCAGTGCTGTTGGTTCTGCAAGTCCAAATGAAAGTATTACAACTCAAAGTTGTGGATCTACTTCATCTTTCTCAAGCTTTGATCCAAACAGCAACACACCTAGTCCTCAGAAGCAAAATACTACAAATCTGCAGTGTAATGTGACCTTGAATATTCAGAATGGTCAACATCTTTCTCCTGAGGTGGCAAAGCAACACATGGCATCTCTTGTCGCCAAGTTAGAGTCGTTTGAAAGTTTAATTGCTGGAAGAATTGGTAATCCGATGCTCACAAAGGAAGATTACGACCAAATCGATGCAGAAGAGCTTAAGCTGATGGATGTGAAGTGGTGCTTAGCTAGTGCCTGCAGGAGAGCTGAAATTTCAACAGATTACGGGCATAGATGAGTTTCGAGGGATGGCTACCTCTCCACTGGGTTTTGACAAGTCAAAGGAAAATGTCCTAAGAACCAAGAGTCAAGTGGAAGTCAAGAGAAGAGCAATTATTATCAGAAATCAATCTTTCATCAAATCAGTCAACAACCTCAACAAAAGGAACCGCAAACTGCTCATGGGAAAATGATTGAAGAAGCCAATAGGAAAGCTTATTTTGGGATAATAGATCAAAGTGATGAGGTTGTTGCACAGGGGTTTAGCTGGGACAAGTATATACCTAGTGGAACTAAACCTGATGTGGCACTTGTTACCAGGATTCTGGACAAAATGAGGATTGTCAGAAAAGGATTCCGATATTTCCAGATCTTGGAAATGATGTTGACACGGATGATGAGGAAGAGTATCTTAACAAATGTAGAAAAAGCATTGATCCTGACAGTTTTAATTTTTCTATCCAGATAAAGTTGAGATGCTGAATCAGAAGAAGATTGCTCGATTGCAGAGAGAGCTAGAAGCAGCAAAGCTACTCGCTGATGAAAAGGCGAAGGCTGAAGCTGTAGAAACTAAAGTTGAAGCAATCACTGAGAATGTAAAAGAAAGGATTGTTGAGATAGAGAAAGTAGTGGAGAAAATCGTCAAAGTCGAGAAACTCGTGGAAGTTGAGAAAATAGTTGAAGTTGAAAGAGTGGTCGAAGTAGAAAAGATTGTCGAAAAGATTATTGAGGTCGAGAAACTTGTTGAAGTTGAAAAGACTATAGAAGTTGAAAAGATAGTTGAAAAGGTAGTTGAAGTCACAAAGCCTTGTGAGAAATGTTCAGAAGCTTGCAAAGTTTGTGAAGAAAAAGATAAAAAGTTTGCTGATTTAGAGAAAATTAAGGAAGATTTACTGTCAGATGTGAAGTACGTGAAAGAGTCATACGATGTACTGAACAGGACAGTTGACAGTTTGAATAGAACGAATGCTGAAATCGAGAAAGCAAATGACAAATTGAGTACAACTTTGATGACAAAGCAAAGTGTCATTAATTATTACATCGAAGATTGTGCTAAACTGAAGAAGGAGCTGGAACTTGAGAAAATTGAGAGTGAAAGGATTAACTGATTACTTTTGAGTTATACTACATGTGATTATCTGATTGATCGGGTTTATCCTACTGTTGCAGGTATTGAAGCGTTAAAGAAGAAAGAAAAAGAAGAGGATACTGGTAAACCAAAAGGTGTCAAGTATAACAGATGTCCGCCTCCTGTCTTTGAGAGTTATTCCCCCAGGAAACCAAACGAGGAACAAGTAGACAAGGCTCTAAACCTCAAATTAAAGTCTGAAATCACTGATGAATTACCAGACAATATTGATGTCACATTCACAGCGTCTGACACTGATCATGAGTCCGAGTTAGTTAAGAAAGTTGTCGATCAGGTGTTGGATATGGATGGAGTGTCAAAGTCGGAGTCTAAGTCAGATAGTTCGGTTTCATCTGAGAAGAGTCCGAGTTCACCGGTTAAAAGGGTTTATAATAAAGAATTCTTGTTATCATAGAATAATTTGAATGACGAAATGTTTAAGGTTGCTTATACCTTGAATAATTCGGACAAATTATTTTCTGATGAGGAATTCCCAATAAGAAGTGTTAAAACTGAAATGATCAAAATGGTTTTCAAATTAACAGAAATTAATATTTCTGAAATAAAATATTTAAATCTTTCAGCAAAACCTAAACCTTACACTTCAAGGATTCAACAAAGAGTAAACAAGAAAATGGGTTACGGTTGTGGTTATAATTTCCAAAAGAAACCAAACCATAATGGTAATCTCAAAAAGAAAGGTCTTGGTTTTAGTTCATCAGAAAATTATAAAATTTAGAAAACTCATAAGCCAAAACAAAATTTGTTTCAGGAGGAAGCTTAGAGGATGAACAGAAGAAACCATTCTGGAAGCAGTCAAATCAAGAGTTTCTTGATGAAGTGAAGAAAAATGTGAGAAAGTTTGCTGAGAGAGTTGACAGAAGAACCTGTTTCAAATGTCAAATAATTGGTCACATAGCTTGGAATTGTCCCAAGACCAATTACCAAAAATAGGGAGTTTATTCTAACTCTAATTTGAAAAAGATCTGTGTTGATAAAAAAGAACAATTGGTGAAAAATGGTAATTTGTTTGAAAATTCAAGTTCTGAGAAGGGTGAAAGTTCTAAACGTTTTTACAAAAGAAGAGGTGATTTGAACTAAGAAAAGTGGGTTGTTAAAACAGAAAGTAGTTCTGACAATGAATCTGATTTCATAAAATCAGAGGAGTCATCGATTGAGAAGAGAGTTGTGATTTCCGTTCCAGAGGTGAGCGATGAAAATTTTCCTCCATTGTCAAAGGAAAATTTGATGAAGAAAGTGGAAAAAGTTGAGATCTCAAATCAATTCTTCGCAGATAAGGGAGAATTTGATGTTGAGAAAGCCTTCAACGGAAAAGTCAAGCACATTTTCGGGAAGATGGTTGATAGAAAGGTCAAGGGTGCTAAAGAGTTTTATAAATCAAAGTGTTGGTGGGACAGATGTGTTCCAAAATCACCCAAGGCTGGTCAGGCTTGGGTGGATGTTATGTTTGCTTAAACACCTGACTTGCCGGAGATCCCAAGTTTGTAATCGTGGATCAGGAATCGGCATCTTTCATGTTTAAAGAGGTTGTATGAAAGTTTTTGATAGTGTTAAAATTTTACAGGTTGAAGGACTACGCCGGAGCTTCCAGGTTGGTAAGTGCGAAGCAGAAATCGGCATCCTGATTGGTAAAATGGTTTTGTAGATGTGATATTCATACAATTGGTAGTGTGTTTTCTTCAAGTGGTACAGAGGTTGCTTATTTGCAAATGATAAATCAGGGACATTAAATTGTACTTGATTTACTATACATAATAAGTAGATGAACAAGATGATGAACCATATCCCCGTACTTAACAAGTGGTAAATTTACAAGTGGTAAAAACAAACTCATTTTCCGAAAAATCATTTTTATTAAAATAAACTTAAGTGTTTTGAAATCTAAATGAGAAAATGGTTTGTTGTGAGGGGGAGTTCTGATTGTTTATGCCAAATGGATGGCGATTTGAAGTGATTTGATATCAGTTGTCACTTTATTTGTATAGTTTGTTTTTGATTTTGTTTCTTCAAGTGGGTCAAGAGTTTAGATAGTTTTCAAATTTTTTGTTAATGTGTTTGCATTTTAGGGGGAGTAAAAATTTCACAGAAAATCCAAAAAACATTAGAAAATTTGAAAAAGACAAAAACATGATAAAATAAAAAAATGAGTTTTGTTGTATAAAAGAGGAAATGATAGTACATCAGTGGACGATCACAGCATGCTAAAGAATTGGAAAGTTAAAATAGTGATAAACGGTCTCACTGATGATGTGTCAGTAGGTTTTTGCACATTTAATAAACTGTGACGAGATATTAATCTAAATTTCAAACTTGCTTAATTCGTGGGTAACATCTCTAAGATATATGGGTAACCCCCGAAATCTTGTTTGAAAGGTCCCTTATTCTGAGATACTAGGTCTTTATACTTAGTAATATATGGGGTATTATCCCGGGACTTCTACTATATGGAAATACTGACCTAGTCCCCGGATAATACTTTCTGCAAATGCTTGAAATATAGCGCCGCCCTCAGCAACTTGATGAAACAATAAAATTGATAGTCAGTGCTGTTGTAAAAAAGATCCTCTAAAGGGGACCCACCAAAATTCGAGTCGTCATCTCTCTGCTGAACGGAAGTTCTGACCTGAGCTCTCCCGGTTTCGCATCTAACCCCTTACAGATATCATCTAGGTATACTCACCTGTAAGACTGAATATTGGGATCAGGATACGGGAGTATATTCTGAGGTGGGACACGCGATTAAGTTTAAGTGTTTAAGACATTAATCTCGTATCTCGAAACAGTTGAACTTTGTGTGAAAATTTAAGTGGATCAGTATACTGACAATCTAAGTGAATAGTTTAAAACTTAAAATGATTAAAGCTTAACGGTGTTGGTGATTTGTCTCAGAAACTGATATGATCCTCTTACACAAACTCACAAAAATATTGTATGTAAATATTTCTTTACTGCATTTCATTTCGACTATTTCACAAAATTTCAAAAAGATTTTAGTGTGTTTTAGCATAAAATTTCGAAAAATTCAAAAAGATTTTCGACAACTGATATTGAAGAGCTGATTTTCAAAATTCCGAGTGCTGAACATGATGAACAGGTTTGGGAGAATTTGATTGAAAAGTTTTTCAGAGAAAAAGCAATTTGTTAACTAATCACTGTTAATATCTAATTGTTTATTGATTGTAGAGGAGTCTGTGTTGATGCATGAAATTTGATAATTTGTTAAATATCTTATTCTTGTGAATCTTATGTTTTGGGTAGAGAATGTGCAGGATTTCTTGAGCTGAATAAGAGTCAGGTTTCAACAACTAAGGACTATGTAAAGCCAGGTTGCCATTCTGATGCTGTAAAAGTCAGACTTTGATCCCAACATGTTTTAAGGGGGAGTTTGTTAGAGAAAGAGTTTGAAGATACAAGAGATAGATAGAGATTCTGCATGCCCGAAGACTGATCAAGACTGAAGATGAGAAGACTCGACACTTAAGACTCGTCAACATCTGAGGGGGAGTCTGTTGGTGCATACATCTGTCGACTTCGTCTTGTATCGAGTCTTAGTCTTAGAATGTTAGATCAGGGCACATTGTACGAGAATATAAAGTAGTAGTGATGATTTCCAAGAAAGTTGATTTCACATATATGGACATGTCACTATGTTGGAAATCAGAAAGTTGATTTCACATATATGAACATGTCACTATGTGGGAAATCAGAAAGTTGATTTCACATATATGGACATGTCACTATATGGGAAATCACATTGTATGATTTCGCTTTTATGGACATGTCACTTTGTCGGAAATCAGGATATTACAGGTGATTTCGCTTTTATGAACATATGTGATTTCGCTTTTGTGAACATGTGTCCTATGAGCGAAATCCCATGTTTATATATAGGTCTATGATGAGCGAAATCATTGGTAGACGTCTTGTTTCCGGTACCGAATTGATGCCGAAGTGCCGTTTGACTTGTAATCAGTGTGAAATCAATATACAAGGCAAGATTTAGTAAAACAAGCTGTTTTTCATGTCCGTTTCTTGTTATTCCGCACCTGAAACGAATTAGAACACCTCCGATTGACTCGTTTGGGTCAGCACGTGATCCTACAGAGGAAAAGAAAGAGAAAAAGAGAAAGGAGAAGACATAGAAAAAGAGAAAAAAAAGCATCAATTTCTAGATACCAATTTCAAAGATCTCCAAAGATAGATCAGGCTAAGAAGAAAAGTTTTGAAGAACATAGAAGGGAGTATCGGAAGCGGGTGTTCAGGATGGATGATTGAAGGCTTATAAAAGGCAAGACTGCGACACTATCCAAGAGAGGGGGGTTGCTAGTACAGTAATGTCTAATAATGATTGTTACAGGGCAGTAATAGTCATTTTGTAATGGTCTTTTTGTTTATAGGGCAGTACGTTCGTAGAGCTAGTTTATGGTATGAAAGGATTTGTAAACTGCTCATACGCACATAGGAGTCGTGCGCCACGTAGGAGTGGTCCATGCGCACGAGTCCTGCGCCTATATATATGTTAGTCATGCGCATGCATGAGTTAGATTTCTCATTTAGAGCATCTAAAAGAGAGAGCTTGCGTAAGGAAGCATTGCCCGGTTTAATCTGAAACATTATATTTATATTGTTGAGCATAACATAGCACAAATATATGGATTCCCCACTTATATTTGTTTAGTAGAGTTCGTTCACGTAATTTTTTAATGTCTAACCGCGTCAGGTGCAAGGATTCCTTGAACTATCAAAATGAATACAATCTATTACGTGTTATTTATTAATTAAATGATTTGAAGATTGATGAAAACATATTGATGGGTCTTGTCAGCGTGACTACGTAGCAAACATGAAGTCTTATACATGTGTAAGCGTGTTTGACATAATGCTAGGCAGTTAATGTTAAAGTTCACTTCATAAATTGATGACTTTTTACAATTGAAGTTAATGTGCATGTTTGATTTTATATTGTAGCTTGATGACAAGTATTGAATGTTTTAATTAGACTGTTAACTCCTGGTTTTATCAAAATTATGAGTCACTTAGTATAGCTAACTTTTTAGCTTGCATATCAGGTTAAATAAATGCCTGACATGAGGTCTACAACATGGATTGAAGGCTACCCTACTCTTCGGATTGGCATCCTATCGACTCTAGACAGCCCATTATGTTATTTGGATATTTTGATTGAACCTAATGATTTAATATACTTGATATTTGATGTTTGTGCTACTAGTTATTGTCACACCCTAACCAATGGTGGAATCATCGGAGTGGGACGAAGATAGATTGCTTATCACATATAACGCTAATTGTGACAACAGAATTAAAGAATAACTGATTTCATTCATAATCAAAAGTGTTACAATTCATGGAACTTGGAAATACAACATGTTCAACACAAGAAAAGCAATACAACAAACAAGTACAAAATTGATACAACATATTAAAACCTAAGACGTCTATATGTGTATCTAGGCATCATCACTACATCAGTTTCATAGCATCGTCATCATCAACCTGTAACATAAAATAAAGTTCAACACAATAATGCATTGGCGAGTATACAGGTTTTCATACATAGCATAAAAAGATAAGTTTTAAGCAATTCCACATGGCAAGCTAGTCGAAACAAGATAAACAATAAACTAGCATGTGCATAACTAATCAAACCAAGATGAAGCGCAATAAGCTCTTAACATAATCCAACGTTCACAGGCGGTGCATTAATCCTATAGCGCTATATATGTCAAGGCTAGGCTCATACGAAGTTAATGATAAGTCTAACACAAAACGTTCAAACCCAAATTTAAAGTATCAAGTAATCAACGTATGCATGCATGTATAAGGAATGTTTGTGCATTTAGGAATAAAGTTTAAGTGTGAGTTCATAGTTTAACATGTTACACCCCAAAAGGTGGTAAACGGAAGAGGGGGTTTCAAGTATACTCACAAAATTGCTAATTCTTCTGATTATCCAATTGTTGACGAGGGAATGAGTTTAGGAGGTTTAATGTATACGAATTGGAGTTCAAGGTATGTTTAGAGTCGAAAATCGGAATTTAGAAGTATATCGAAAGTAAGTATATGAGAAAATAACCATCTAGCACCTAATACTTGTTTTTGACACTATGAAACCCATAGGGGTTTGAATGTTTTCATGGGTTAAATTACCCATTAGAATCGTAACGAGAACTAAGTTCTTAGAGGGTGTAACTTAGTATTTTGACAAATAAGCATTAGATTATCATCAAAGTTTCGGTTACTATAGGTATTATATATTCTATGTCACACCCCCAAAATCCACCTGCGGAGTATCACCGCTTGGGAGCGTGACAGACCAGGATCAAGCCACCAATCATATAGAACAACGTAAATAGTAAAAGTAAATGTCATCAAACCAAACCAATCCATATGAAAGGTGTTCAAAACATAAGTGCACTATCAAAGTTTAGCGGAAGCATATGAGTAAAAGCCCAACATAAATAAAGTATGTAATGTCATAATGTTTAATCAAAGCATTCACAATCCTTGTCCACAACGACCGCGCCTCCCAGTGCAAGCTCCATGTATACCTAACGACCTGCAAGGCATGTAACAGAAACTCAACAACTAGTTGAGCGAGTTCACAGTAAGTAAGTTCGTAATAGTAAGTATGTTTCGTAACGTGTGGCTCTACTAGGCGATAGTATGTCCTATTAGTGGGGGCTTCCCAAAGTTGCATATACACTAGACTATTTGTAACCATAAGTGTTCTTCTTAACCCGAGAACAGTAGTACGTACAAGGTTTACGTAGGTTTTACGTAAGTGTCCTTCACAAACCGAGGACAGTGGTACGCGGGGGTTTACGTAGGTTTTATGTAAGTGCCTGTCACAATCCGAGGCAGTAGTGAGTATAAGTTTACGTAGGTTTTACGTAAGTGTCCTTCGCGGCCTGAGGACAGTGATGAGTACAAGTAAACGTAGGTTTTACGTATGTATCCGTCGCATCCGAGGATGATGGTAGATAGTCTAGTAATTGTGTAAGTACAATCCCATTCCTTCAATCCCATTCCCAATCCCGGGTATCCCATGCCTTGGTAAGAGTGTGAACTCACCTTGGTTTGCTCGGTATGCTAACTATGTGCTCGAAAGTAATCAATCAATCAATCAATCAAGGCCTAAGGAAATGCATTTACACACAGTCAGTTCATGTTGGTCAAATTTCACATGTAAACTATGTCACAAAGTGCTTGGCAGTTAACCTCATCTACCGTATAAGCAGTTAATCAATTTCGTGCCATTCATGTACCACATCGTTGTCTATTGCAGTTTATTCCAATATAATCATCCAATAACACACTTAACAGAGTTAGCATCTAACAGAACTAATAAGCTAACTGAATAAATAGAGTTAACAGAGTTAATTGATTAACAGAATTAATCAACTTAACTTAACAGAGTTGACATGCTTAACTAAATTAACAGAAACTCGGATCATGTATCAACGCTTAAAAGTCGGACCATACATTATATAACAAAAGTCGGACCTTATGAAAACATAAAACTCGGACCATAACATAAGCATAAACTCGGACTAGGTCATCAAAGCATAAACTCGGACTAGATCATCAAAGCATAACTCGGACTAGATCATCAAAGCATAAACTCAGACTAGATCATCAAAGCATAACTCGGACTAGATCATCAAAGCATAAAGTCGGACTAGATCATCAAGCACAAACTCGGACATCATCCATTTATAAAAATTTGGACCACCTACATCCTCACAAAGTCGGACATACATACATACATATGAAATTCGGACACTATAACATCAAATATTCGGACCATATACACATCAAATATTCGGGCCATGTCCCCTTATTATAAAACTCGGACCATGTAATGTTAATTAAAACTCGGATCCCACATCATCATATAAAATTCGGACCCAAGGATTCCCTTATAAAAATTCGGACATGAGTCCTTTACAAAAAGATTCGGACTATCTAACCTTTAATCAAGCTCGGACCATACTTTATTCATGAAACTCGGACTATACATTACACAACAAAAGTCGGACTACACATCATGCAAAATATTCACAACCAAATCACAGTTTACAATGGAACAGTTACGTTTTTATGATCAAATCCCTAATCCCAGAACATTGCAAGTTTTGTAATCTAATCAACAATCAAACAATTCTAACATATCATGCATCAAATTGTTAGGCAAATGATTACACAACTAATCCTAATCATTTCACAATACTCAGAATGATCAATAAAACACAGAACTATTATTTGGAGAACTAGGGTTTGCAAGAATCAAATAACCAATGATTAACAACAAATAATCATTAAACATTTACCTTAGATTGATTCTATATGGATTGGAAGATCAAGATTGATGCAAGAGAACTTGTGTAGCTAAGAATGATAGCCAAGAATGATGTGAGAATGATTATAGAGAGAATGATTTGAAGTGACGTATGATTGAAATTGGTGAGAATGATTTAGGGTTAAGGGGTTTTGTTATTTTTCATTACTATCACTAAACACCCCTAAGTATCATCCTTTACACAAAACACACACACCACATATAATTTACAGTTTCATCACCAAGTTCATGTATTTGTCAAATCATTCGTAACATAACACATAACCATGCAACAATCACAATACACTTTATCAAATCACAACGTTTACAGTTACAAAGCAACAAATTGTGTAAGTAAGCAACTAGACAAACAGTTAACGTGCAATAAATGCGAAAGTGGAATCTCGGAAACTCGAGTTGTTACATTATCCCCAACTTGAAAGAAATTTCGTCCCGAAATTTAGCATGCGGTTACTGAGGAAGCTAGGTAAGTTTTATCGTCCCGAAATTCTGTAGTAGCTTCAGCCTTAGTAGTGGTTGCATTGTTCTGGAATAACCGGGGATACTTGAGTTTCATTTGATCTTCTCGTTCCCAGGTGAACTCTGGGCCACGACGGGAGTTCCAACGAACTCGAACAAGAGGTATTCTGGTATTTTTGAGGACCTTAACATCCCTGTCAGTGATTTCAACAGTTTCCTCGACGAAGTGCAACTGTTCGTCGATAGTGAGCTCCTTTAAAGGAACTATGAGGGTCTCATCTGACAGATATTTCTTCAGATTCGACACGTGAAAAACGTTGTGAACTGCACCGAGTTCTGCTGGTAGGTTTAGTCTGTAGGCTACTTTGCCTATTCTTTCAGTGATTTCGAACGGTCCAACATACCGCGGATTGAGCTTGCCTTGTTTACCAAAACGAACCACACCCTTCCAGGGTGAGACTTTGAGTAGCACTCGATCCCCAACTTGGAACTCGAGCGGTTGTCTGTGTTTATCAGCGTAACTTTTCTGACGGTCACGAGCTGCCGCCATGCATTGTCGTATCTGTGCTATTCGTTCAGTAGCATCAACTACCATTTCTGGACCTGTGATTTGACTATCCCCCACCTCTGCCCAACAGAGAGGTGACCGGCATTTACGTCCATACAATGCCTCGAATGGAGCGGCTTGTATGCTGGTGTGGTAACTATTATTGTATGAGAACTCTACTAACGGAAGATGTTTTTCCCAGCTGTTGCCGAAATCGATAACACATGCCCGAAGCATGTCTTCAAGAGTTTGAATAGTGCGCTCAGACTGCCCATCCGTCTGAGGGTGATAAGCTGTGCTCATGTCTAATCGAGAGCCAAAAGATTTGTGCAATGCTTGCCATAGTTCTGAAGAGAATCGCGCATCACGATCAGAGATAATAGAGGTTGGCACTCCGTGCCTCGAAACAACTTCTTTCAAGTAGAGGTCTGCTAAGGTAGAGAACTTATCCGTTTCTTTGATAGCCAAGAAATGAGCCAACTATGTGAGTCGATCTACGATCACCCAAATAGTATCATTCCCACGCTGGTATCTAGGTAGGCTAGTAACAAAATCCATGGAAATTTCTTCCCATTTCCACTGTGGTATCTTGGGTTGCTGAAGTAGGCCTGAGGGTTTCTGATATTCTGTCTTGACCCTCGCACAAGTCAAACATTTGCCGACGTAAGTTGCAATGTGGGCCTTCATACTAGGCCACCAATACGTAGTTCTGATGTCGTGGTACATTTTATCCGAACCTGGATGTACCGAGTAGCGAGACTTGTGAGCTTCATCCATCACAAGTTCTCGTAAACCGCCATATAGTGGGACCCAAATACGCCCCGTTACATAGTAGGCGCCGTCTTCCCTTTGTTCTAATCGTTGCCTTGAGCCGCGTAAGGCTTCAGCCCTTACGTTTTCTTGTTTCAATGCTTCCACCTGAGCATCTCGTATCTGTGCAGGAAGACTAGACTGAATAGTAAGTTGTAATGCTCGCACGCGTCTAGGTACAGTATCCTTTCGACTGAGAGCGTCAGCCACAACATTGGCTTTGTCTGGATGGTACTTGATAGCGCATTCGTAATCATTAAGTAGCTCGACCCATCGACGTTGCCGCATGTTCAATTCCTTCTGCTTGAAGATATGCTCGAGACTCCTGTGATCGGTGTAAATAGTGCACTTGGTACCGTACAGGTAGTGTCGCCATATCTTGAGCGCGAAAACAACAGCTCCCAGCTCTAAATCGTGTGTTATGTAGTTCCGTTCATGAACTTTGAGTTGCCGCGAAGCGTAGGCAATGACTTTATCCCTTTGCATCAATACACAACCAAGACCCTGAATCGACGCGTCACAATAGACCACAAAATCATCCGTGCCCTCTTGCAATGAGAGAATAGGTGCGCTGCATAGCCTATCCTTTAGGTACTGAAAAGCCGTTTCGTGTGTATTACCCCAACAATAGGTAACACCTTTCTGTGTCAGTAGACTAAGCGGCTGCACGATCTTTGAGAAGTCTTTGATGAATCGTCTGTAACAACCCGCCAAACCTAAGAATTGGCGTATTTCCGTTGGTGTACGCGGTGTAGGCCAGCTCCTGATCGAATCTACCTTGGATGGATCAACATGAATCCCATCCTTATTTACCACATGGCCTAGAAAGTGGACTTCACGAAGCCAGAAGTCGCATTTTGAAAACTTGGTGTACAGTTGTTCCTTTCGAAGAAGTTCCAAGATAAGACGTAGATGCTGCTCGTGCTCCTCCTGACTCTTGGAGTAGATCAGGATGTCGTCGATGAAAACAATCACAAACTTGTCTAGGTAAGGCTTGCACACTCTGTTCATAAGATCCATGAAGACTGCCGGTGCGTTTGTTAACCCGAATGGCATAACTAGAAACTCGTAGTGGCCGTAGCGAGTTCTGAATGTTGTCTTAGAGACGTCCGCATCCCGGACTCTCAGCTGATGGTAACCTGACCTCAGGTCAATCTTGGAGTAGTAGCTCGACCCTTGCAACTGGTCGAATAAGTCGTCAATACGTGGAAGAGGGTAGCGATTTTTCACTGTCACCTTGTTGAGCTCGCGATAATCAATGCACATCCTAAAGGTACCGTCCTTCTTTTTCACAAATAATACTGGAGCTCCCCAAGGCGAAGAGCTAGGACGAATAAAACCCTTATCCAAGAGCTCTTGTAGTTGCTTTGACAGTTCTTCCAGTTCAGTTGGAGCTAAACGATATAGTGCGCGAGCTATAGGTGCTGCTCCAGGAGCTAGTTCAATCTGGAATTCGACCTGGCGATGAGGCGGTAGACCAGGTAAATCTTCAGGAAATACGTGAGGAAAATCGCGTACAACTGGGATATCCTCTATTCTTTTCTCTTTCGTTGATGCATCAGTAACTAGTGCCAAATGGCAGTGTGACCCTTTCACAAACATTTCTGAGCCTTCAGGAAGGAGATGATGCCAAACACAGCACCACTCTTGTCACCTTGAACTTCGAGAGGTTCTTTACCAGAACGGGGAATACGAATGATCTTCTCCTTACATAGGACCTCTGCTTGCTGTTTGGATAACCAGTCCATACCAATGACGATGTCGAAACTACCTAGAACTATAGGAATGAGGTCGATGGAGAAAGTCTGACCAGCGAGGATAAGATTACAACCCTGAACTATGTGTGTGGCGTCTAGACTTTTACCATTAGCTAACTCTACGACATGTTTGGTGTTTAGGGGAGTTGGTGCACGTTTTAACATTTGGCTAACTTTCAAAGACACATAACTTGTATCCGCACCCGAATCAAACAATACAGTAACATAAAAGTCGTCAAGAAGAAACTTACCCATAACTACGTTGGGATCATTTCTGGCATCACCCTGCCCCAGCACAAATGCACGTCCCCTAGCTTCGTTGCCGTTGTTGTTCCCACCGTTGTTGTTTCCGTTGCCTTGGTTATTGTTGTTGTTGTTGTTGTTCTGGTTTCAGTTTAACTGAGGGCAGTGTCTTTTGAAGTGACCTTCAGCGCCACAATGAAAACATCCCTTGTTGCCCTGTTGCTGATTTTGTACTGTTTGTTGCTGCTGCTGATTCTGATTCGCAGGCCGCGGGCTCCTACATTCTTTGGCCTGATAACCCATCTTGAGACACCTCTGGCAACGACCCTTGTTGCACTGGCCGTTGTGGTGTCTGTTACAATTGTTACACCTTGGGAGGTTCCCTCGATATCCACCCTGCCTGAAGATTGCTGACTAGGGCTCTGATAGTTGTCAGTCTTTCGCTGCTGCACCTGAGACTGAACTGAAGCTGAACCTTTGCTCGAATCCCCCTCCCATTTTCTCTTGTTGTCACTGGGGTTAGCAGGAGTAGCAGAAGTGGTAACGGTAGCAGTAGCACTGATGCGCTTAGGCAGCCTGTCTTGTTCCACTGCCTGATCCGTGAGGCGATGAGCAAGGCGCTGAATATCCTGGATGTTAGCAAGGTTGGCCGATGTCGCGTGGCTTTGAATTTCTGGTGCCAACCCCTTGAGATACAACTCAATGCGTCTGATAGGAGGGTCCACCATAGTTGGACACAGAACGGCCAGCTCGTTTGACCTTTTAGTATATGCCTCAATTTCCGACCCAGTCATCTTCAAATGAAAGAACTCCACTTCTAACTTCTGGATGTCGTCGCGTGTGCAGTATTCCCGTTTAATCAGCTCCTTGAAATCATTCCAAGGAGTGGCGTTAGCAGCTGCCAATCCTAAAAGTTGGACTTGCGCATTCCACCAAGTCAGCGCGATTCCTTCCAGTGTGCCAGTGGCGTACTTCACCCTGCGAGCCTCAGGGCATTCACACATTTCAAACACAGACTCGAGCTTTTCAAACCAATGAAGGAGTCCCACTGCTCCCTCCGTGCCACTGAACGTGCTTGGACGACAGTCCATGAAATTCTTGAAAGTGCAAACAGGTGGCTGAGCGTGTTAACCTGTTGTGTATATAAGAATAGGACAAGGTTAAACACAAGAGTTGGTTTAGGAATGTAGGATCTATCCTAGTGTGAGTTGCGACTGCAGGGTATACCTCCTGCTTGTGCGGCTGCAAGTGCCGCAGCAACTTGTTTGTTGATAAGAGCCGTCAACTGGGCCTGTGTCAAGTTAATACGTCCAGCCATGATCTTCATAGCAAATGTAACATAAGTGAGAGATGTTCGCGAATAATGCGATGACAGAAGAGAGTAAGCACACAAGTGTTCTCAAGCAATAACGAATAGTAGGCAATGTAATCTAAGCATACCACGAGCAAAGTTCTATGTAATTCTAGCATGTAGGCAATAAACATAAACCTTATTACCTAGGATGTTGAGTCTTGCACGTGGAGCGAGGCGTCGTTGTGGATCGTTGAGCACTGTACTGGTTATAGTCTGGTTTTAATTAAAACGTTTTCCCCATATTAAAACCAAGTTCTCTATAACCAATGGCTCTGATACCAATCTGTCACACCCCCAAAATCCACCTGCGGAGTATCACCACTTGGGAGCGTGACTGACCAGGATCAAGCCACCAATCATACAGAACAACGTAAATAGTAAATGTAAATGTCATTAAACCAAACCAATCCATATGAAAGGTGTTCAACACATAAGTGCAATATCAAAGTTTAGCGGAAGCATATGAGTAAAAGCCCAAAATAAATAAAGTATGTAATGTCATAATGTTTAATCAAAGCATTCACGATCCTTGTCTACAACGACCGCGCCTCCCAGTGCAAGCTCCATGTATACCTAACGACCTGCAAGGCATGTAATAAAGTCAACAACTAGTTGAGCGAGTTCACAGTAAGTAAGTTCATAATAGTAAGTATGTTTCTTAACGTGTGGCTCTACTAGGCCGATAGTATGTCCTATTAGTGGGGGCTTCCCATAGTTGCATATACACTAGACTATTTGTAACCATAAGTGTTCTTCTTAACCCGAGAACAGTAGTACGTACAAGGTTTACGTAGGTTTTACGTAAGTGTCCTTCACAAACCGAGGACAGTGGTACGCGGGGGTTTACGTAGGTTTTACGTAAGTGCCTATCACAATCCGAGGAAGTAGTGAGTATAAGTTTACGTAGGTTTTACGTAAGTGTCCTTCGCAACCTGAGGACGGTGATGAGTACAAGTATACGTAGGTTTTACGTATGTATCCTTCGCATCCGAGGACGATGGTAGATAGTCTAGTAATTGTGTAAGTACAATCCCATTCCTTCAATCCCATTCCCAACCCCGGGAATCCCATGCCTTGGTTTGCTCGGTATGCTAACTATGTGCTCGAAAGTAATCAATCAATCAATCAATCAAGGCCTAAGGTAATGCATTTACACACAGTCAGTTCATATTGGTCAAATTTCACATGCAAACTATGTCACAAAGTGCTTGGCAGTTAACCTCATGTACCGCATAAGCAGTTAATCAATTTCATGCCATTCATGTACCACATCGTTGTCTATTGTAGTTTATTCCAATATAATCATCCAATAACACACTTAAGAGAGTTAGCATCTAACAGAACTAATAAGCTAACTGAATAAATAGAGTTAACAGAGTTAATTGATTAACAGAATTAATCAACTTAACTTAACAGAGATGACATGCTTAACTAAATTAACAGAAACTCGGATCATGTATCAACGCTTAAAAGTCGGACCATACATTATATAACAAAAGTCGAACCTTATGAAAACATAAAACTCGGACCATTACATAAGCATAAACTCGGACTAGGTCATCAAAGCATAAACTCGGACTAGATCATCAAAGCATAACTCGGACTAGATCATCAAAGCATAAACTCGGACTAGATCATCAAAGCATAACTCGGACTAGATCATCAAAGCATAAACTCGGACTAGATCATCAAGCACAAACTCAGACATCATCCATTTATAAAAATTCGGACCACCTACATCCTCACAAAGTCGGACATACATACATATGAAATTCGGACTTTATAACATCAAATATTCGGACCATATACACAACAAATATTCGGACCATGTCCCCTTATTATAAAACTCGGACCATGTAATGTTAATTAAAACTCGGATCCCACATCATGATACAAAATTCGGACCCAAGGATTCCCTTATAAAAATTCGGACATGAGTCCTTTACAAAAAGATTCGGACTATCTAACCTTTAATCATGCTCGGACCATACTTTATTCATGAAACTCGGACTATTCATTACACAATAAAAGTCGGACTACACATCATGCAAAATATTCACAACCAAATCACAGTTTACAATGGAACAGTTACGTTTTTACGATCAAAACCCTAATCCCAGAACATTGCCAGTGTTGTAATCTAATCAACAATCAAACAATTCTAACATATCAGGCATCAAATTGTCAGGAAAGTGATTACACAACTAATCCTAATCATTTCACAATACTCAGAATGATCAATAAAACACAGAACTATTATTTGGAGAACTAGGGTTTGCAAGAATCAAATAACCAATGATTAACAACAAATAATCATTAAACATTTACCTTAGATTGATTCTAGATGGATTGGAAGATCAAGATTGATGCAAGAGAACTTGTGTAGCCAAGAATGATAGCCAAGAATGATGTGAGAATGATTGTAGAGAGAATGATTTGAAGTGACGTATGATTGAAATTGGTGAGAATGATTTAGTTTTAAGGGGTTTTGTTATTTTTCATTACTATCACTAAACACCCCTAAGTATCATCCTTTACACAAAACACACACACCACATATAATTTACAGTTTCATCACTAAGTTCATGTATTTGTCAAATAATTCGTAACATAACACATAACCATGCAACAATCACAATACACTTTATCAAATCACAACGTTTACAGTTACAAAGCAACAAATTGTGTAAGTAAGCAACTAGAAAACAGTTAACGTGCAATAAATGCGAAAGTGGAATCTCGGAAACTCGAGTTGTCACATTCTATATAGTATAAATTATAAGTTTTTGTCCATCAAGTATAGCAAGATTATCATAGAAGTCATGCATAGAGGTAGGAAGATAAATCTTCCATTTTAAGACCTCTTTTGTATTCACCAGTACACAAGTTGTCATAAAACAACAAGGATGGTCATCAATGTACAATAAAGAAATGAAATAAACACTAGCTAACTGGAGAAGATATTATGAACATCTGGAGAAGAGACAATGAAAGCCTATGTCACACCCCCAAAATCCCACCTGCGGAGTACTACCGCTTGGAGGCGTGACTGACCAGGATCCAGCCACCAATCATACTGAACAAGCATATAATGATCATAAAAGTTTAACCAATACGATTGGTGTTTCAAAACAAACAAGTTAAGTTGCAAGCGGAAGCATAAGTTTAAAGTTATAACATAAGTTCCAAAAGTTTCAAGTTTAACATAGTCTTGTAGCAATCCCTGTCCCACAACGATCCTCCTCCATGCAAGCTCCAGCTGAGTACCTATGGTCCTGCAAAGCATGTAGTAACGAGTCAACAACTAGTTGAGTGAGTTCACGGTTGGGTGTTCGTTTTAGTTATTTCGAAAACAGTTTACTTTAGCTGGCATCCAGCCGTGGGGGTTACCCCATAGTTTAAAACGTGACATGTTCATTCCCAGTTACTCCGGCACTCCGGCCGTGGGGGCTACCCCATGTAGTTATCAGGCATTTCGGCCGTGGGGGCTACCCCATGCGTACACTAGACTCGTTACCATATCGACTGCTGACTGTAGTCATGTTTATGTGCCCTGAAAACATCAATGTCTATCATCATTGACGTGCCCCAGATCCATTAGTTCACGCCCGTCCTCTGCGGCACGGTGTGAGGCTTGTCAGACCTAAATAGCGCTATCTAACTAATGACCCGCTCGCCATTGGCCCGGCGATTAGTCGATACAAAAAAGGAGGGACTTCGTGATAGAGTTTTAGTCTAGTACGTTTATCCGTCCATCCGGACGAGGAATCACATTCCTGAACCACAGACGTCCTACCCAAGGAGGACGAGGAATCCACGTTCCTTAACCCCGTTCCCAACCCAGGGAATCCCATGCTTTGTAGAGGGTGTGAACTCACCTTGGTTTGCTCGGCAGTTAATCACAGAAAGTCAATCAAGTCGCAAGTAGTCAGTTACGTCCTAACACGGATATCACTTATAATCAGATTCAAGCCAGCAATGCACGTATGTTTAACACGTAGGGCAAACACGTTTAACAGTTCACAGTATTCTTAATCAGCAGTAGCACATACGGTTCACAAGTTCAGCCCAACTACTTAGGCCCAAACACGTAATAACAGTTAACACAGAAGTCCACAAGGCCGGCCCATTAACTAAGGCCCAAAGGTGTGGTCTCGAGTCGCAACCGGACTCGCAAGCATGGTCTCGAGTCATGCTGTGTGTGCTGATCTCAGGTGGTTGCGAGTCGCAACCGGTGTCGCAACCGTGGTCTCGGTTAATCATGCTGAGGTCTCGAGTCGCAACGGGACTCGTATCCTGTGGTCTCGGCTTGTCCTGCTATGGTTGCGAGTCGCAACCGCGTGGTCTCGAGTCATCACGCTGTGGTTGCGAGTCGCAACTGGTTGATTGCGAGTCGGTATGCTGTCATTTTCACGTTCAGGTGCTGATGCAGATGTGGTCAGCCAAATGGTACTATGTAATCAGGCCCTAAATCAGGAAATAACCAATAGAATTCCACTAACAGTTTTCCTAATCAGGCTATTAGTCAAAATGGATCAAAAATCACAAGGGTTTTCAATCTTCAACTATCATTCAAAGTGTTCTTCATATATTCAAAACCATATTCATCAAGATCATAACATTTTTAACACTTATTCAACCAAACTATGAACAACCATTAAACTTTTGAGCATAACAACACAAGCTTGTCTCTATTCTAAGCCGATTTCATGACATATGTAAACCGATTTCATGAATCATCAAATCTAGTAGTTTAAACTCTTTTTAACACAAGATATCATAACCCATGCATATAGTTTCATCTTTTGACAACAAATGGTTATTTCGTCAAACAAGCTTCTTGATAAACAATCATCTCATATAAAAAGAACAACTTAACCATCAAACTCAAACACTAAGCATAACATGAATCATCAACATTCATACATCACCAATCACAACAAAAATCAACCATAAACATTAAAAACACTAACCGGTTAATGGGTTTCGAGGGTGTGTGTAAAGCTTCCAACCGGGTGTGTGTGTGAGCCGATCCAAGTCCAAATCCGAGAATGATGAAGTGTTTGTGTTCTAGAGTTTAAGTGAGAGAGAATAGGAGAGTGTGTGTGTTCTAATGTTCAACAAATGACAAGAATGGCTAAGGGTGGTATATATATAGTCAAGTTCCAAGTGTTGCACCCTTAATGGGTTTCGGGTGGGGTTTACGGCCCAAAGGCCCAACCGGCCAAAGGTTCTCGGCCCAAAGGCCCATTCGGTCACTATTCACTCGAGACCTCATGGTCTCGAGTCGGGTTCTTTGTTCTCGGGTTGGGTTCTCGGTTCACTTATAATACATATAAATATATACAATGCACACATAACAAGCACATATCATGTAAAAAGGTTCACGTTTATCATTAAGTTCAATCGGTCAACTAATCACATAACATACAAGCAAGCTACATCAAGACACAACGAAAGGTTCTAGATTTCGAGTTGTCACATCATCCCCAAGTTGAAAGAAATTTCGTCCCGAAATTTGATGGCACTCACTGAGGAAGCTAGTTAGGTTGCAAGGTTTTCCCGGTTATCCTGGGGTGTCACATCCACCCCCCGTTGATCTGGAATTTCGTCCCGAAATTCCGTAGCTTCAGCCTCAGTAGCGTTTGTACTGTTCTCAAACAGTTGGGGATACTTTTGTTTCATCCGATCTTCGCGCTCCCAGGTAAACTCTGGGCCGCGACGTGAGTTCCAACGAACTCGAACAAGAGGTATTCTAGTGCTCTTGAGGACCTTAACATCCCGGTCCGTGATCTCGACAGGTACTTCGACGAATTTCAACTGTTCGTCGATCGTGAGTTCCTTCAGAGGAACTACGTGCGTCTCATCTGACAGACACTTCTTCAGATTTGACACATGGAAAACGTTGTGAACTGCCCCGAGTTCTGCTGGTAATTTCAGTCTGTAGGCCACCTTGCCTATTTTCTCAAGGATTTCGAAAGGTCCAACGTATCGTGGGTTGAGTTTGCCGCGTTTACCAAAACGAACCACACCCTTCCAGGGTGAAACTTTGAGTAATACCCGCTCCCCAACCTGGAGCTCAAGTGGTTTCCTGCCCTTATCGGCGTAAGCCTTCTGACGATCACGAGCGGCCGCCATGCGTTGTCGTATTTGAGCAATCCGCTCAGTAGTGTCTACCACATGTTCTGGACCAGTGATTTGACTATCCCCCACTTCTGCCCAACAGAGGGGTGACCGGCATTTACGTCCGTACAATGCCTCAAACGGAGCAGCTTTAATGCTGGTGTGGTAGCTGTTATTGTATGAAAATTCCACAAGTGGCAGATGCCTTTCCCAGCTGTTGCCAAAGTCGATTACACAAGCGCGAAGCATATCTTCTAATGTCTGAATAGTTCGCTCGGACTGCCCGTCCGTCTGTGGGTGATACGCTGTGCTCATATCAAGACGTGAGCCAAAAGACTTGTGCATTGCCTGCCACAGTTCCGAAGTAAAACGTGCATCTCGATCAGAGATAATAGAGGTGGGCACCCCGTGCCTCGAAACAACTTCCTTGAGGTATATCTCCGCTAGAGTGGAGAACTTATCTGTTTCTTTGATTGCCAAGAAGTGTGCGGATTTCGTGAGTCGATCCACGATCACCCAGATAGTATCGTTCCCGCGCTGTGATCTAGGTAGGCCAGTAACGAAATCCATGGAAATTTGCTCCCATTTCCATTGTGGTATCTCTGGTTGTTGGAGTAGGCCTGAGGGTTTCTGATATTCTGTCTTGACTCGCGCACAAGTCAAACACTTGCTGACATAAGTTGCTATGTGGGCCTTCATGCTAGGCCACCAATACGTAGTCTTAATATCGTGGTACATTTTGTCCGAACCAGGGTGTACCGAGTAGCGAGATTTGTGCGCTTCATCCATCACAAGTTCTCGTAAGTCGCCATAGTGCGGGACCCAAATGCGTCCTGTTACATAATAAGCACCGTCTTCCTTCTGTTCTAAGCGTTGCCTTGACCCGCGTAGGGCTTCAGCTCTAACGTTCTCTGGTTTCAGTGCTTCTATCTGAGCAGCTCGTATTTGCGAAGGTAGACTAGAATGTATCGTGAGTTGTAAAGCTCTTACGCGCTTAGGCGCAGTGTCCTTTCGACTGAGGGCGTCTGCCACAACATTGGCCTTGCCCGGGTGATACCTGATAGAGCACTCGTAGTCATTCAGCAGCTCGACCCATCGTCGCTGCCGCATATTCAGTTCCTTCTGCTTGAATATGTGTTCTAAACTTCTGTGGTCGGTGTAGATGGCGCACTTGGTTCCGTACAGGTAATGCCGCCATAACTTAAGTGCGAAAACAACAGCTCCCAGCTCTAAATCGTGTGTAGTGTAGTTCTTCTCGTGAACTTTGAGTTGTCGTGAGGCGTAGGCTATGACTTTATCTCGTTGCATCAATACACAACCAAGACCTTGAATTGATGCATCACAGTAAACCACAAAATCGTCTGTGCCCTCTGGCAGTGAAAGGATAGGTGCACTACAAAGTCTATCCTTTAGATGCTGAAAAGCTAACTCTTGTGCATTTCCCCAATGATAAACAACGCCTTTCTGCGTTAGCAAGGTGAGAGGCTGCGCAATCTTAGAAAAATCCTTAATGAATCTCCTGTAGTAACCTGCCAATCCCAAAAATTGGCGAATTTCCTTTGGTGTGCGGGGCGCAGGCCAGTTCTTAATAGATTCCACTTTGGATGGATCAACGTGAATCCCATCCTTGTTCACCACATGCCCTAAGAAATGGACTTCACGAAGCCAGAAGTCGCATTTCAAGAATTTTGCGTAAAGCTGTTCCTTCCGAAGGAGTTCCAAAATAAGTCGTAGATGCTGTTCGTGCTCTTCTTTGCTCTTAGAATAGATCAGGATGTCGTCGATGAAGACTATAACAAACTTATCCAGGTACGGCTTGCACACTCGATTCATCAAATCCATAAAAACTGCCGGTGCGTTTGTCAGCCCAAACGGCATGACCAAAAACTCATAGTGCCCGTATCGAGTCCTAAAGGCCGTCTTAGAGACATCCTCTTCTCGAACTCTCAACTGGTGATATCCCGATCTCAGATCGATCTTCGAATAGTAGCTCGACCCCTGCAACTGGTCGAACAAGTCGTCAATGCGCGGTAGAGGATAACGGTTCTTCACAGTCACTTTGTTGAGTTCGCGATAGTCGATACACATTCTGAAGGTACCATCTTTCTTCTTTACAAAAAGTACTGGGGCTCCCCAAGGCGATGAGCTAGGACGAATGAAACCCTTATCCAAGAGTTCTTGTAGTTGCGTGGAGAGTTCTTCTAACTCTGATGGCGCTAATCGATAAGGTGCACGGGCTACAGGCGCAGCTCCAGGAGCTAGTTCAATCTGAAACTCGACTTGGCGATGGGGCGGAAGACCAGGTAATTCCTCAGGGAATACCTCAGGTTAGTCGCGTACAACGGGAAAATCTTCTAACTTCTTCTCTTTCTCTGTGGTATCCGTAACTAGAGCCAAAATCGCAGTGTGGCCCTTTCGTAAGCATTTCTGAGCCTTAAGAAGAGAGATGATGTTCTCAACAGCACTTCTCTTGTCGCCACGAATCATGAGAGGTTCACTACCTAAACCAGGAATACGAACGATCTTCTCGTTGCAAAGAATCTCTGCTCGGTTTTGGGATAACCAATCCATCCCAATGACAACGTCGAAACTACCCAAGACAATAGGAACAAGGTTAATAGAGAAGGTCTGGTTAGCGAGAATAAGCTGGCAACCCTTGACCACGTGTGAGGCTTCCAAATTCTTACCATTAGCTAGCTCTACAGTGTGCTTGTCGCTCAGGGGTGTAGGAATACGCTTAAGCATCTTACTAACTTCTAGTGACACATAGCTAGTATCGGCACCCGAATCAAATAAGACTGTAACATAAAAGTCGTCGAGAAGGAACTTACCCGTCACCACGTTGGGATCATTCCTTGCTTCACCTTGACCAATCACGAACACTCGTCCCCTAGCACCATTGTTGTTGTTTCCATTGTTACCATTCCCCTGATTGTTGTTGTTGTTGTTGTTCAGTCAGGGACAATCTTTCTTGAAGTGGCCTTCAGCTCCACACTGAAAGCACCCTTTGTTGTTACCCTGCTGTTGTCGCTGGTTCTGCTGAGGTTGCTGTCGATTCTGATTGACGGGATATGCGCTCCTGCAATCCTTTGCAACATGACCAGGCTTGTTGCACCGATGACAGTTGCCCCTGGTGCATGGCCCACTGTGGTGTAGGTTGCAACGATTGCACTTGGGGTGATTCCCTTTGTACCCACCATGACTTTGACCACCGGATGATTGCTGACTGGGGCTCTTGTGATCATCCGTCTTTCTCTGCTGAGACTGAGTTTGCACTGAAGTTGAACCCCTGCTTGAAGTTCCATCCCATTTCCGTTTATCCCCACTAGAAGCACCAGAAGTAGTTGCAGCACCTATACGCTTCGGTAACTTGTTCTGCTCCACCGCCTGATCAGTAAGACGGTGAGCCAACTGTACAACCTGCTGGATAGTAGTCAAGTTCGCTGAAGTCACATGACTTTGGATCTCTGGCACCAAGCCCTTGAGGTAGAGTTCAATTCGCTTATACGGAGGATCCACCATAGTAGGACACAACAAGGCAAGCTCATGCGATCTCTTAGTGTATGCTTCAATCTCTGACCCCGACATCTTAAGATTGTAGAACTCATCTTCCAGTTTGTGAATGTCGTCACGACTGCAGTATTCCTCCCTGATCATTTCCTTGAAAGTTTCCCATGGGGTGGCGTTGGCAGCAACCAACCCTAACATCTGCACTTGAGCATTCCACCACGTGAGAGCCAAACCCTCGAGAGTACCAGTAGCATACTTCACCCTGCGCGCTTCAGGGCATTCACACATTTCGAACACAGACTCCAGTTTCTCAAACCAGTGTAGGAGACCTACTGCTCCTTCAGTTCCGCTAAAAGTAGTGGGTCGACAGTCCATAAAGGTCTTAAAAGTGCACACCGGTGCCTGAGCATACTGACCTAAGGTAGGTGAAAGAAAGACAGAGTTTAACACAAAGGTTGGTTCACGAGAGTAGGATCCAAATGATCCTAGAACAATTTCGGACTGCAGGATATACCTCCTGCGTGTGCAGCTGCGAGTGCTGCGGCAACTCGTTCGTTGATCAAAGCCGTCAACTGGGCTTGTGTCATGTTAACGCGTCCAGACATGGTTCTTCATAATAAGAGCAATACGTGTGAGACAGGTTCGCGAAAGTACGATAGTAAGACAGAGTAAGCACGCACGTGTTCAAACAACAGTAGCTATACTAATCAAGCATACCATGAGCAATGTACTATGTAACTAACAAGTAGGCAATATACATACATCATGTTACCTAGAGTGTCGAGCCTTGCATGAGGAGCGAAGTGTCGTTGTGGACCGTTGAGCACTAAACCGGTTATAGTCTGGTTTTAACAAAAAAACGTTTCTCCTTTATTAAAACCAAGTTCACTATAACCTATGGCTCTGATACCAATCTGTCACACCCCCAAAATCCCACCTGCGGAGTACTACCGCTTGGAGGCGTGACTGACCAGGATCCAGCCACCAATCATACTGAACAAGCATATAATGATCATAAAAGTTTAACCAATACGATTGGTGTTTCAAAACAAACAAGTTAAGTTGCAAGCGGAAGCATAAGTTTAAAGTTATAACATAAGTTCCAAAAGTTTCAAGTTTAACATAGTCTTGTAGCAATCCCTGTCCCACAACGATCCTCCTCCATGCAAGCTCCAGCTGAGTACCTATGGTCCTGCAAAGCATGTAGTAACGAGTCAACAACTAGTTGAGTGAGTTCACGGTTGGGTGTTCGTTTTAGTTATTTCGAAAACAGTTTACTTTAGCTGGCATCCAGCCGTGGGGGTTACCCCATAGTTTAAAACGTGACATGTTCATTCCCAGTTACTCCGGCACTCCGGCCGTGGGGGCTACCCCATGTAGTTATCACGCATTTCGGCCGTGGGGGCTACCCCATGCGTACACTAGACTCGTTACCATATCGACTGCTGACTGTAGTCATGTTTATGTGCCCTGAAAACATCAATGTCTATCATCATTGACGTGCCCCAGATCCATTAGTTCACGCCCGTCCTCTGCGGCACGGTGTGAGGCTTGTCAGACCTAAATAGCGCTATCTAACTAATGACCCGCTCGCCATTGGCCCGGCGATTAGTCGATACAAAAAAGGAGGGACTTCGTGATAGAGTTTTAGTCTAGTACGTTTATCCGTCCATCCGGACGAGGAATCACATTCCTGAACCACAGACGTCCTACCCAAGGAGGACGAGGAATCCACGTTCCTTAACCCCGTTCCCAACCCAGGGAATCCCATGCTTTGTAGAGGGTGTGAACTCACCTTGGTTTGCTCGGCAGTTAATCACAGAAAGTCAATCAAGTCGCAAGTAGTCAGTTACGTCCTAACACGGATATCACTTATAATCAGATTCAAGCCAGCAATGCACGTATGTTTAACACGTAGGGCAAACACGTTTAACAGTTCACAGTATTCTTAATCAGCAGTAGCACATACGGTTCACAAGTTCAGCCCAACTACTTAGGCCCAAACACGTAATAACAGTTAACACAGAAGTCCACAAGGCCGGCCCATTAACTAAGGCCCAAAGGTGTGGTCTCGAGTCGCAACCGGACTCGCAAGCATGGTCTCGAGTCATGCTGTGTGTGCTGATCTCAGGTGGTTGCGAGTCGCAACCGGTGTCGCAACCGTGGTCTCGGTTAATCATGCTGAGGTCTCGAGTCGCAACGGGACTCGTATCCTGTGGTCTCGGCTTGTCCTGCTATGGTTGCGAGTCGCAACCGCGTGGTCTCGAGTCATCACGCTGTGGTTGCGAGTCGCAACTGGTTGATTGCGAGTCGGTATGCTGTCATTTTCACGTTCAGGTGCTGATGCAGATGTGGTCAGCCAAATGGTACTATGTAATCAGGCCCTAAATCAGGAAATAACCAATAGAATTCCACTAACAGTTTTCCTAATCAGGCTATTAGTCAAAATGGATCAAAAATCACAAGGGTTTTCAATCTTCAACTATCATTCAAAGTGTTCTTCATATATTCAAAACCATATTCATCAAGATCATAACATTTTTAACACTTATTCAACCAAACTATGAACAACCATTAAACTTTTGAGCATAACAACACAAGCTTGTCTCTATTCTAAGCCGATTTCATGACATATGTAAACCGATTTCATGAATCATCAAATCTAGTAGTTTAAACTCTTTTTAACACAAGATATCATAACCCATGCATATAGTTTCATCTTTTGACAACAAATGGTTATTTCGTCAAACAAGCTTCTTGATAAACAATCATCTCATATAAAAAGAACAACTTAACCATCAAACTCAAACACTAAGCATAACATGAATCATCAACATTCATACATCACCAATCACAACAAAAATCAACCATAAACATTAAAAACACTAACCGGTTAATGGGTTTCGAGGGTGTGTGTAAAGCTTCCAACCGGGTGTGTGTGTGAGCCGATCCAAGTCCAAATCCGAGAATGATGAAGTGTTTGTGTTCTAGAGTTTAAGTGAGAGAGAATAGGAGAGTGTGTGTGTTCTAATGTTCAACAAATGACAAGAATGGCTAAGGGTGGTATATATATAGTCAAGTTCCAAGTGTTGCACCCTTAATGGGTTTCGGGTGGGGTTTACGGCCCAAAGGCCCAACCGGCCAAAGGTTCTCGGCCCAAAGGCCCATTCGGTCACTATTCACTCGAGACCTCATGGTCTCGAGTCGGGTTCTTTGTTCTCGGGTTGGGTTCTCGGTTCACTTATAATACATATAAATATATACAATGCACACATAACAAGCACATATCATGTAAAAAGGTTCACGTTTATCATTAAGTTCAATCGGTCAACTAATCACATAACATACAAGCAAGCTACATCAAGACACAACGAAAGGTTCTAGATTTCGAGTTGTCACAGCCTAGAATATTTCATAACAAGGTACAACAAGGAGGTACTAGAAATCGGCGATGTACACGAGTACCTAATCCGCGCGCAATTCAAATACACGGTAAGGTGTGATGATATGATAAATGTCTTGTCAGGAACAGAAGGCCTGCCAAAAAGTTGGGAAAAGTTAATGGCCGCTGCCAAAGTCTATGCTCAAACAGAGCGTAATCTAAGCTCCAACAGGCCACCACTACCACAAAACCGTCCGCAAGACATGAGTGGGAACAGTGGTAGAAAATTAAAGAAAAACTGGAAGGACTCAGCTTCAGGTGCATACTAATCCGAAGATGCCCATGCAACAATTAACAAGCTCGCAGCACAAAAGGAGGCTAAACAAGAGAACCGCGAAAGGCAGTGGACTCCTCTCACAAAGACACCGGCGGAGGTACTCAGCACTGAAGACTACCAATTCAAAACACCACCGCCGATGAAGAACAAAAGAGGACAAGACCCAAACCTTTACTGCGAGTACCATAAAGACAATGGACACACCACAAACAACTGCATAAATCTCCGCACATAAATGGAGAAAGCATTAAAGAGTGGAGAACTCACCCACCTGGTTCAAAATGTGCGTAAAGACATCAAGCAGATCACGCGCGAAGATGAAGGGCCAAGCAAAAAAGCTAAACAAGGTTAAGACGAAGGCAGATTAACGCGCATGAAATCATAGCTTGTGACACCTGTGTCACTTCAACCATCAAAAAAATGCTAAACCAATGAAATATTGTATTTCATACTTTGGACATGTATAAATATGTGTATCGTTTGCACATATCAACTCTTGTTCGATTTCAAGCTCTAAATCGCTTTCTGGAAGGTTATACACGCACTAATGCGTACATATAATCAGTTTAATGCAACGAACACTCCGTAATAGTGAAATAGGCTTAACATACCTTAAATAACCTTTACATAACTTAGAAATAAGTTTTGAAGGCTTTGGTATGGCAAAAATCAAGTTAAATCGCTTACAGGGACTAAAGTTGACAAACTGCGAAAGTATGCCAATTTGAACTGTAACAGACATTCCAGAACATGACCATAAGTTAAACATACCATAATATCCTTTACATAGCTTAGAAATAGGCTTTGAGGTGTTCGGTGTGCTAAAATAAACTTTTTGGGTCATTCAGGGACTAAAAGTGTCAAAAAGTGCATAAGTTTGCACTTTCGCGCATAACTTACGTTCTGAATACATCCGGACGTCCAAAAATTTATGTAAGCATCCTTATATTATGCCTTAGTGTTTGGCATGAGAAAAATCCATTCGTCATGCATTTTGGATCGTTTTTCGTGCTTATGCGCATTCCGTCGTAATTAACCGAACATCGCATTCGTAGGGCCAAACGAACCAACATCCGACATATTTTTGAGCATGTTTCATGTCCACAATGTTTAGGCATCATTTTAGGGCCTTAAAGTTGGCTTTACGGGCCTTAGAAGTGTCGGAAATGGCTTAAATACGCAACAGGGACCAAAACTGCCATTTCTGAAAGTATGTGCAGATCAGACAGGCCCAGGCGGCCCGCCTGAGTTTGTGCATATCCTGATGCGGGCCGCATGGCCCCTGCAGTAACAAAAATTTTGTTTTTCTTGCAAACTTGGCCTTTCAAACACATCAAAGGGCAATGCCTTATCTTGACACAATCTCAGGAGCTATGGGTCAAGATAAGGCACCACAATATTTTGACAAGTGTACGCTTAAGATCGTGGCACGATATTCAAGAAACGATCCTAACGGCTCTATCTTTCCTATAAATACCCCCCCCCCCCCTTTTGATGTAAAACCCACAAAAATCTGATCAAAATGCTCTAAGTTGATGCCATTGCTTCATACCTGAGCTCATTGATCTAGATTAGCATTCGGGGACCCTCGGTAAGTATTGACCAGCCTGAAAGTCAACGTTTTTGTTGACTTTCGTTCTTTTATTCGCTTTTCGAGTCTGAAAGTCAACGTTTTGTTGACTTTCTGCATTGACCAGCCTATGGTCAACACGAAGTTCATTAGAACTTCATAACGTGAGCGTGATCACGATGGTTATAGTCCGTAGTGACTATACCTACTGATTACCAGGTTATCTAGGCTCAGTGACGAGTCGTAGTTTCGGCCAAAATGCACATTCTTGCGTATTTTGTAACCAAACTACTCGTGAGCATCAAGGTCGTTTGTTTTGATGCCAAACCTGTTTTCTAAACTTAGTTAAGCATGTTCTAACGTGCTTAGCTCGTCACTTTTAGTATAGTGCTTATATAGGGTCGTAAGGTAAGCGATCTAAACCATCGCTTATACTTTCGAACCCGACCCATTTGGTCGATCATTAGGATCCGACCAAACACATTAGGT
Source organism: Helianthus annuus (assembly GCF_002127325.2). NCBI lineage: Eukaryota > Viridiplantae > Streptophyta > Magnoliopsida > Asterales > Asteraceae > Helianthus > Helianthus annuus. Next base: position 126,349,083 of record NC_035444.2, on the reverse strand, counting down.
GAACATAGCTATAACCTTCCAAGGTTATACCTTGTGGTCACAATGTTAGGCGTTCCAAACGCGTTCTACGCGAACGACGCGTTAAGGTAGCATAAGCTACCTAAACGGGTCGTGATGGGCCGTAAGCACTTAGGTTAGGTTTCATTTTAGTATGTAGGCTTTGGTAAACCATATTACACGAGTTTCCATTCTCGTTTGGTTTACGAACCCGCATACTATCCGATCCTTCCGATTTTGGTCCGGTATATTAATATAGCTACCTACTAGGTGCCGTTTGATATCCCGTGATCTCTAGCATTGTGTGATTATTACACAAGGAATTCAAAGCAATCTCAGGTGAGTACATTGAACCCCTCTTTTACTATTTTCCAAACTGTTTTGGGGTGAAACGCATGTGCCTACTTGTTACTTTCATGCTTTCCGGTTTTCACATTCATATACTTGCTATGTTCATTAGTACATTTATAGTACATGATTTCATTACATTTCATGCTATGTATGCCTATTATGTGCATACTTAGTACATTGTTTCACATTTCATTTTCATGCTATTTATGCCTATTGTGTGCATACTTAGTATAAATTGTTTACATCACATGCCTTCATTTTGGTATAACATTTGGTTTGTTTAACATGGAACAATACATTCATTAACATTAGCTACGCCGTTTATTAGTAGGTAGTGGTACCATAGGAATTGAAAACTCTCGTTCCTGAAATCCTGGGTTGTTTGGATTGGAAGGAATGACCGAATTCGATATACATAACTTAGATAAACCTTTAAGTTGTTTAAGGGTTTATCGCCACAGTCTCAAGGCTTGGATGTATGCATATTTCACAATACCGTACAAATGTTTATATCAGTAGAGCATGCATTGTTCCACGAAACATAACGTTGATTTAAACCATGTTTTACTTCAACACCTTCTTTTGTGCATTTTATATATGGTTGAGTTGATACATCTCGCTTACCATACAAGATATATTTTGGGTACACATTACATTATCTACATTGAACATAAACATTTTGACATTGATACACATACTTGGTGGTTTACATTGAACATAGACATTTCGACATGGTTTACACAATAACACTTGACAATTGGTTTATACATGAACAATTTACATGGTGGATGGTTTGGGTAAATGGTTGGTGTAACGTGGCGTATGTAATATGATACAAACGTGGTGGATACGCCGCTGGTACTTCCTATATATAAATGCTTGTATAGTATTACATATCGTAGTTTTATCCAAGTCATTTCAGTTTAGATACATTACATTTTACACAAATAACATATTCTTCACAAGACATTTTTTTACAAACGACTTATCTTATACAAACTCAGTTTACTTGGTTATTCATTTAACCATACAGTGTTCTCTTATTTATACATGTCATCTGATCTTATAGTTTTTCAAATGATTACAAGACAAAGCAAATTACAAGGTTCATGACTAAACATTTTCTCAAACATAGGTCATGAATTCCGTTTTCACAAAACCAATGTATCTCACAGGCACTTTTATGCTGACGTACCTATTTTCACATGTGTTTTCAGGAGATGATGCATCGGACTATCAAGATATACGTAGGCGGACCTGTGCCTTAGTGACTTAAAACGAGACAAGAACTAGTTAATTTATGTTATGTACTATTTGGTTCTTGTTTAAACAATGTAAACTTTCATGTTTGATCAATAAAACGGATCTTCAATTGCCATGGATTTGAAACAATTAATTCTGTTACAACACTCCCCGACATTTCCGCCACGTTTGGTATGTTCTACGTGGTCGGGGTGTGATAGAAAAGTTGGTATCAGACCCAATGGTTATAGGGAATTAGGTTATTAGTAACGCTTTGACCTAGTCTATAACCTTCCTAGGACCCTAACGCGAGTTCACTTGCGTTTAGTCATAAAACAATACCGTCACCTATCCTTAGGCGACGACCACAACAAGAACATAAATTTCAAAACTGCTTCGAAAACTAATCATCTGTTCTAGGATGATTGATTACTAGGTTTTGAACCCTCTGTTATATGGTTTTGAACCCCTTTGAGCTTTTAAAACCTCGTCAAAATTTGGGTCTTATTGTGTGAACACGTGCAATCTGGAAGAGTGGATGCATGTACTCTGAGTTTTCTGTCTAAGGCTAGAGTGTTCGTACAAATCCACATAATCGGACCAGTCACTCTTACCTGGGAACTCTTGGGGTGAGTGTCCACTTATAGGCTAAAGCATGTCTTCGCGATACATTAATATGACCTGCTTACTTTGATTAGACACCGTCTCATTTGTTTGCCTTAGGTAACAAACAAATGATCGCAATTTCTATGTGTTGTCATCTTGTTTTATTTACCGATAACATTTCATTTATTTCCTCCTATATCCTTCATTTCCTCCAGAATGTCCCTCCATCGCAACGATGCGCAAATATCCGACCAGACTGCCAAATTTGCCCAGCGGATAGGCGAAGTAATTCTGAAGACTGTTGAATTAGGCTTTGCCATGTCTCGTCTCAACAATGAAGCCACTCAAGGGCCACCAAAGGAAGCGGAAGTCAAGCCTGCACCACCAGCCAAGAAACCAATCAAGGAATCAAAGACCATGGATGAACAGACTGGATCCCCTAAGAGGTCAAGGAAGCGAAAGGCTTCTTAGAACTTCGCCGTGGTCACTCGCAATGGTCGAGACATCCCCAACCAACCAGCTCAACCCCCTGCTAGGAAGCCATACAACGGAACTGCACCCTTGTGCAACCAATGTAGCCTCCATCATCATGTCAATGTAAAGTTCCGCAAATGCTAAACTTGTGGACTTATAGGCCATACAGCAAGAGTTTGCACAGCCACAGCTGCACCAAACCAAGCTGGCAACAATCCCGCTCAAGTTCGTTTCCTACCAGGTTCTTGTTTCAACTGTGGCGAGATGGGTCATTTCAAAAGAAATTGCCCAAAGTTTGCTAAGGAAAATCTAACCCACGGATGAACAATTGGCTGTTTAGAAGATGTTGTTGTCTTATGCTTTTGTTTCTTCTATTTTACTTGTTATGTAAAACAATCTGCCCCGTTCATAAATAAAAGTTGTTGTTCACAATTCTCATATAAAAGTATGGTTACAAGTATGAATGGCATTCCCCTATAATGCCTACGTTAAGGAACTATGATCCTTGCATACTACTTTTGTGAAAATTCTTCCCATTTTTGCGTTTACTCATGACTTTCTTGGTAATTTCTAAGTACTCGTTTTTATTCTTAGAAACGAAGTACAGGAAATAAAGTGACGTTATGAGTAATCGTGCTGCTATACCTTTGAATCCTTGTTTAGATAACCAAGGATATCTTCATACCCATTACGTTCTGATTTCTTCAAACATACATAGTTTCAAAAATATTTATCCTCATACATAGATTTAACTTTCAAACTCCGCTCCATATGTTGCCATGGCATATAGAGCATCACAACCTCATAAGCATTTTACTTCGTGTTTTGACTTAAACACGTCCTGTGCAAGGTTTCGAAACATCTTCAACTTCTAAAAAAAATCCATATGGGATCTTTTATCCCCATAATTAGACCCTTGTGGATGATTATCATACAAATCAGAGTCCTTAATTGGATTCCTCATGTACCAAAATTTGATCATTTCGGTTCCTTAGAATCGAAATCGAATTTTCTCTTTAAGATTATCTTTATAGTTAGATTCTTAGAAATATTTAAAGCACCAATCAAAACCCACTGATTGGATACCTGGTGTGCTTTGAATACATGTGCACAGTTAGCAGAACAAATTAACAGAATGATAATAAATCAAGTTAAACAATCTTTGTGGTTATATGACTATGTGTTTATGCATCTTGTGTTTTCTATCATGCATTTTATGTTTTTGTATACTCTGGATATTCGCTATCCAAATCCTCGTAGAATCTTTCATACCTTCATATGAGGGATTCGTAGTAGGATATTCAAAAAAGGTACTATCTTAAATCCTTAATGGACTTCTACGTTGTAGTTAAGTCCCTTGGATTATAAAGTACTATTCCAAAGTTTAAGGACAATATGTGTTGATATAGTTGAAGAGATTGGTTCGACAATCTAGTTAAATATATCATGCGTTGATATAGTTAAAAAGGCCCTCGGGTGGTCTAGTTAAAGAGATCCTACGTCGATCTAAGTTAAATAGATTGGTTCGACAATCTAGTTAAAGACGTCCTACGTTGATGTAGTTAAATATTTCTCTTGGGTAGTTTAGCTAAAGAGATTATTCGTTTGATTTTTTCCCATACGCATTATGAAATGAACTGTGCGGACTGTGCAAGGAAGTACGTAATTATGGAGGCCTACATAATTATGGAATTCAGTGCACAGAAACCACAGGAAGTTTTGTCAAGTGTTAAGACCTATAGTGACAAGAGTAGTGATACGGGAGAAGTCTTGGATTTTGACCAATGTCATTTATCCTTACACTCCCCAATTCTGATTTCAAGCACACACAAGTTTCCTATGATAACTCTTCACGGGAAACGTTCTCCTGCCCGTAGTTCGAAACTCCATGTTTTGTTACTACAAGGACTTCACTTTGTGGGTTGAAATTTTTGCTATGGATCCTAACATGGCCTAGAGTTTTACCTAAGGGTTCAATGGATTTGTCTGAAAGCGAAACCGTCACAGCTTTCTTCACAAGTTTCCTCTAAAACTAAATTTCGGGACGAAATTTCCTAAAGTAGGGGAGACTCTAACACCTGTGTCACTTCAACCATCAAACAAACGCCAAACCAATGAAATATTGTATTTCATACATTGGACATGTATACATATGTGTATCGTTTGCACATATCAACTCTTGTTCGATTTCAAGCTCTAAATCGCTTTCTGGAAGGTTATACACGCACTGATGCGTAAATATAATCAGTTTAATGCAATGAACACTCCGTAATAGTGAAATAGGCTTAACATACCTTAAATAACCTTTACATAACTTAGAAATAAGTTTTGAAGGCTTTGGTATGGCAAAAATCAAGTTAAATCGCTTACAGGGACTAAAGTTGACAAACTGCGAAAGTATGCCAATTTGAACTGTAACAGACATTCCGAAACAAGACCATAAGTTAAACATACCATAAATATCCTTTACATAGCTTAGAAATAGGCTTTGAGGTGTTCGGTGTGCTAAAATAAACTTTTGGGTCATTCAGGGACTAAAAGTGTCAAAAAGTGCATAACTTACGTTCTGAATACATCCGGACGTCCAAAAATTTATGTAAGCATCCTTATATTATGCCTTAGTGTTTGGCATGAGAAAAATCCATTCGTCACGCATTTTGGATCGTTTTTCGCGCTTATGCGCATTCCGTCGTAATTAACCGAACATCGCATTCGTACGGCCAAACGAACCAACATCCGACATATTTTTGAGCACGTTTCATGTCCACAATGTTTAGGCATCATTTTAGGGCCTTAAAGTTGGCTTTACGGGGCTTAGAAGTGTCGGAAATGGCTTAAATACGCAACAGGGACCAAAACTGCCATTTCTGAAAGTATGTGCATATCAGACAGGCCCAGGCGGCCCGCCTGAGTTTGTGCATATCATGATGCGGGCCGCATGGCCCCTTCAGTAACAAAAATTTTGTCTTTCTTGCAAACTTGGCCTTTCAAACACATCAAAGGGCAATACCCTTTCACAATCTTAGGAGCTAAGGGTCAAGATAAGGCACCACAACATTTTGACAAGTGTACGCTTAACATCGTGGCACGATATTCAAGAAACGATCCTAACGGCTCTACTTTTCCTATAAATACCCACCCCCTTTGATGTAAAACCCACAAAAATCTGATCAAAATGCTCTAAGTTGATGCCATTGCTTCATACCTGAGCTCTTTGATCTAGATTAGCATTCGGGGACCCTCCGTAAGTATTCTTTCGTTCTTTTATTCGCTTTTTGATTCCGAAAGTCAACGTTTTGTTGACTTTCTGCATTGACCAGCCTATGGTCAACACGAAGTTCATTAGAACTTCATAACATGAGCGTGATCACGATGGTTATAGTCCGTAGTGACTATACCTACTGATTACCACGTTATCTAGGCTCAGTGACGAGTCGTAGTTTCGGCCAAAATGCGCATTCTTGCGTATTTTGTAACCAAACTACTCGTGAGCATCAAGGCCGTTTGTTTTGATGCCAAACCTGTTTTCTAAACTTAGGTAAGCATGTTCTAACGTGCTTAGCTCGTCACTTTTAGTATAGTGCTTATATAGGGTCGTAAGGTAAGCGATCTAAACCATCGCTTATACTTTCGAACCCGACCCATTTGGTCGATCATTAGGATCCGACCAAACACATTAGGTGACCATAGCTATAACCTTCCAAGGTTATACCTTGTGGTCACGATGTTAGGCGTTCCAAACGCGTTCTACGCGAACGACGCGTTAAGGTAGCATAAGCTACCTAAAGGGGTCGTGATGGGCCGTAAGCACTTAGGTTAGGTTTCATTTTAGTATGTAGGCTTTGGTAAACCATATTACACGAGTTTCCATACTCGTTTTGTTTACAAACCCGCATACTATCTGATCCTTCCGATTTTGGTCCGGTATATTAATATAGCTACCTACTAGGTGCCGTTTGATATCCCGTGATCTCTAGCATTGTGTGATTATTACACAAGGAATTCAAAGCAATCTCAGGTGAGTACATTGAACCCCTCATTTACTGTTTTCCAAACTGTTTTGGGGTGAAACACATGTGCCTACTTGTTACTTTCATGCTTTCCCGTTTTCACATTCATATACTTGCTATGTTCATTAGTACATTTATAGTACATGATTTCATTACATTTCATGCTATGTATGCCCATTATGTGCATACTTAGTACATTGTTTCACATTTCATTTTCATGCTATTTATGCCTATTGTGTGCATACTTAGTACAAATTGTTTACATCACATGCCTTCATTTTGGTATAACATTTGGTTTGTTTAACATGGAACAATACATTCATTAACATTAGCTACGCCATTCGTTAGTAGGTAGTGTTACCATAGGAATTGACAACTCCCGTTCTTGAAATCCTGGGTTGTTTGGATTGAAAGGAATGACCGAATTCGATATACATAACTTAGATAAACCTTTAAGTTGTTTAAGGGTTTATCGCCACAGTCTCAAGGCTTGGATGTATGCCTGTTTCACAATACCGTACAAATGTTTATATCAGTAGAGCATGCATTTTTCCACGAAACATAACGTTGATTTAAACCATGTTTTACTTCAACACCTTGTTTTGTGCATTTTACAAATGGTTGAGTTGATACATCTCGCTTACTATACAAGATATATTTTGGGTACACATTACATTATCTACATTGAACATAAACATTTTGACATTGATACACATACTTGGTGGTTTACATTGAACATAGACATTTCGACATGGTTTACACAATAACACTTGACATTTGGTTTATACATGAACAATTTACATGGTGGATGGTTTGGGTAAATGGTTGGTGTAACGTGGCGTATGTAATATGATACAAACATGGTGGATACGCCGCTGGTACTTACTATATATAAATGCTTGTATAGTATTACATATCGTAGCGTTATCCAAGTCATTTCAGTTTAGATACATTACATTTTACACAAATAACATATTCTTCACAAGACATTTTTTTACAAACGACTTATCTTATACAAACTCATTTTACTTGGTTATTCATTTAACCATACAGTGTTCTCTTATTTATACATATCATCTGATCTTATCGTTTTTCAAATGATTTACAAGACAAAGCAAATTACAAGGTTCATGACTAAACATTTTCTCAAACATAAGTCATGAATTCCGTTTTCACAAAACCAATATATCTCACAGGCATTTTTATGCTGACGTACCTATTTTCACATGTGTTTTCAGGAGATGATGCATAGGACTATCAAGATATACTTAGGCGGACCTGTGCCTTAGTGACTTAAAACGAGACAAGAACTAGTTAATTTATGTTATGTACTATTTGGTTCTGGTTTAAACAATGTAAACTTTCATGTTTGATCAATAAAACGGTACTTCAATTGCCATGGATTTGAAACAATTAATTCTGTTACAACACTCCCCGACATTTCCGCCACGTTTGGTATGTTCTACGTGGTCGGGGTGTGACATAGCTTTCCTTCATATTTGGTTAAGTTCTGCAACTTACCAACTTATGGGACAGGACTACTTGCATGCGCAGTAAATTAAGTCTCACTATTTATCCTAACACAACTTTGTAACTCACGGCCTCTGCGCCCTATCCAATCAATACAAAGTTCGTTACATTATTTCTATGTTTGTTGCAAAATGCATGCAATTTCTTTTGGTAAGCGCAAAAACACTATGATAACCTAATACAAGTCTCATGAACGGTCAACGGTCACAGGTAACATGCAAGGTCCAGCCCTACGTTCACACATGAGCTTTATACCATCTTTATTCGCCTTACCTAAACAAAGAAATTGTACCCATGCAAGACATTGTAATTCAAACATATATTATATTCGAAAAAGTTACTTGCGCACCAAGCACATGAACAAAAAATTTACATGCACAGAAGTTCATCAACAACTTACTTGCACAACAGCGCATTAACAAACCGTTAAAAGGGATCCACATCCCAAACCTGTTCAAATTAAAAAATGTTCAACAACCACAAAAGAACAAAGAACCTAATCTAGGTCTTCATCACCATCTGCTTCATCAGGACACACTTCCTTCAGTTGCGCAACAAAGTCTTCAGATTGAAGCGCAACAGTGACTAGATCCATCACAGGGAGACGTAAAGTGTTGTATTCATTCTTGGAAGCAGCATGAGCAGCTTCAGTATCAACTCCATGCGTGGCAGACCTGCTGGTAACCCAGTCAACCTTCAAGGCACTAGTAACATGTTGGGTACATTCTGCGTATCGCTCAGTGTATCCATCATTATGCACAGTAACCAGCAGATGCGTAACCGTTTGATCCAACTTATTGGAGTTAAGGTTAGAATTTGTAACCTACGCAAAGGAAACAAATAAGACGACGTACAACCACATCAAAATGTTGTAAAGAATTGACACACTTACATTTATTATTCCGCGATGCTTCATCCAAAGCATGTCATCCTTCAACGGGTCAAGCAGACTCTTCGCCGTCCCCCGAGCGGTCTCAGAATTTTCTAACTTTTCTTTGGTCTCACTCAGGCGGTGGGAGGTCTCAGCTTTTTCAACTCGCTAAAGCTGCAAATCTTTTTTGGCAGATTCAAATTCCGCCTTAATCTGTTCCTGGTCAGATAATAAAGAGGTAAGTTCGTCTATCTCCTTATTCTTAAGGGCAAGAGTGGCGCAAGTTTGTACCTCTCTCTGCTCGCTCCTCTCTCGATAGGAATGGGCCTCATCCCGGGCTGCTTCAGCTTCCGCCTTCTCTTTCTTCAACTTCTAAATTTCAGCATCCTGCTTCTTTAGCTTCTCAACCTCTGCCTTGAGATTGTTGATGACAATGCGAAGACCCATTTTTTCATTATTGTCTTTCTCAGAGATTTCTCTCCAACGTTTACGCTCTTCTGAAAGTAGGGCGGCTTCAACTTCCGCTTTTCTTTTCTAGCCCGCGACAGACCACTTTTCAGTTTTCTGATCGCTCTCAAACTTGGCCCGATCATCCTCCAACTTAGCCCTCAACAGGGCAACTCCGGCCTCCTCTTCAGAAGCTTTTTGCTTGGATGCTTCAACAATAGACCATTCTTTATACATACCGCGCCATTCGCGCACTATACGGTGTGTAGTGGAAGTAAAGCTAGCAGCTTCTTCAAGGTAGGCATGATAAGACTGATCGTGAGAGCGCTCTTCTTAAAACTTCACTTCAGCGGGCGGAAAGGTTCCTTGTAACCAATCACGACAAACCCGCTAGTCTGAAAAAGTGTCGCTTTTCTTCAGGTTCCACACTGGAGCATGAATATCAGAAGCTTTCTTCTCTGAATAAGTTCTGTAATAGTAATCCCCCGGAGTTTCCTTTGGGCGGATGGGGGAGTTTTCTTCATCATGGGTAAAAAATCCCTGATCACCAACGGGGATCCTCTCAATGTTTACAGGCGCAGAAGTAGTAGCAGAGGTAGGGATAGCTACCAAAGGATCTTCGGGAACGGATTTCCCATTCTCTAGATCACGCGTCACAACTTCAGGAGACTTGGGCTGAGAAACATCAACATCCGCAGTCTCCGGTTCAACAACCTTCTCTGTTTCCATCTCAACCTCAACAGGTTTCTCAACTTCAGGATTCCCTACCTTAACAACCTTCTCCACCTCCGTTTCAGCAGCTTTTGTACCTTCTAACTGTTCCCTGATAGATGCGCGAGGTGACAAAGCAATAAATCATCATTAAAAACAGATCATGGCTCCGCGCGAGCAGAAGGAATTGGCTTTTCTGCAAGAACAAAGGTTATATTAACATACAGTGCACATAAATAACAACTAAAGAAGATACTCACATGGAGGAGGTTTTCTAATAAAGGCATCTAGGTTGCCTCTTTTTCCAATTTTTCTTTTCGGCACCTTCTTAGCAGGCTGCGCCTCAGGCTCCGGACTTAACTCCAAATCAATGGGGTCATCAGGATTTGATGCTGGGATATCAGCGGTATCCCGAGGCTCCGCCTTTGGTTTCCTTGCAACTACAGGCGCAAGTCCTTCCAACGTATCAGACACCACTACATAATCACACAAGGAGTCAGAGGAATGGCGCGTACCTTTCTTCCCTCCCTTGACATTCTTGGCCTTTGAAGACTGTGCCTTCAGTGCAATAATAACAGCCGGTACACGTTGTTTCTTCTTCTCAGGTTCTATGCCCAGGTTAGTCAACTCACCTATTGAAAAGGAAATATTGCAATATTACCCAACGCGCAAAGACAGGAAAGAGTAATATTGCAATATTAATCAAAAACCAAAAGTAAACTTACCGACACCAGTTGAAGGTTGCGCGACAGATCTTCATCCCGTGGAAGGGCAAAATTCCTGAATATCTGTAGATACCAGAGTTCCTCACCATCACCCTTCAGGATGGTGGACATCTTCCCGTTCTCCCTCTTATTTGCAATGACATACAAGGAAACAACTACAAAGAGAAACACAGGAACAAATTCATATTATTTAACAAAAACAAGAAAACAAAAGGTAAGAAAATCCCAAAATCTTACTTTTATCACCCTCCATGTATACTGGTTTGTCTTCACGATCCATCTTCCAGTAGAGACTCATACCAGTAGCAACCAGGGCCCTCTCCGGAAGTTCAATTGACGGAACATCTTTCAGATCCTGGCACCAAATCTCCAATAGTGGAGTCTTCATGTTCTCTACCATAATATCTTCTGTACCCCTAAAAGTGATTTTCATCGGAATCACACCGGCTTTGATGAAGAAAAATTTTGGTTTCCAATCGTGAAAGGATTTTGAAGGGTGCAACAAGATTTTCTTCGCCGACGAACGTTGGGCAAAGGAATAAAAGCCCTGGGAGCAGTGGAATTGATAAAACACCAGGAAATGGTTAACCGTTGGCTCAATATGCATTGACCGACAAAGGAATTCGAATTGCCGAATCCGAACCATTCTGATGGGGTGTAGTTGAGAAATATGAAACTTGTAATATGTAAGGATATCAAGAAAAAACCTTGTCACCGGTAGTCAGAAGTTGCATTCGGCAAAATAATCCCAGAATAAGTGATATAACCGGCTGGAGCGTCGGGCAGCCGTTTGACCATCTTCTGGGTATCGGACACCCCAACTGTCAGGAAATTTAAAGTTTTGAACTAGGCCATCAAACATTTCTTTCGACCACTTCAATGGTGGAAGGCCGGCAGACATTTCTTCTGAAGAATCCTCATGACGTTCTCCGGTAGACATAAGGGGGGAGATTTGCAGGCTTTCTTCAAAGAAATATTGGAGAAGATGAGTGGAAATTGAATAGAAAATAACGAAAAGAAGGCACTAAAGGGGTTTATATACTCACCGCCATCAATGCCCTAGAAAACCGTAACACCCCCTTTTCAGGAAAACACGGTTATCAAAGCATCAGGGGCAAGTGGGGAACAACAAACAACCTCACGCGCGCATGCAGGCTACGTTTGACGATGCACATTTAATGAATAACTGACAATTGACAGATTTTCACCAAAACCGTCACAAGTCAACAATCAGAATAGTACCTTTCACCTGCCAGGAGTCAAATTTTTCAAAATTTGAAATCATGAGCATTTCAACTTGAAGTAAAAGTATCTCCCACAAGAAGATTCTCCATATTTCGCGCCAAAACTTCTCAAAGCAAAAAGCGCACACTTCATTTTATATATAGTCCAATGCTCCACCTACTTGCATAAGAGCAACACTGGACTTTGGGGACTTGAAGGGATATGGTCCCAAAAACCTTGCACATATGTATAGGACCATACCACAACCACATCACATGAACATCCTTAACAGAACCCTGCGCGGCTACGCAACGGTTCCAAACAAAGATATAGAAGAAAACAATCTTCGATGACCGTGCACCGGAGAATGGGTAAAACTAATCTTCAACTAACACCCTTGCACGGGCTCGCGCAAGAGTACAGTTAGACTTTAAAACAAGATCCTAAAACACCCCCGCGCGCCTGGAATCAAGACTTAAATAAACGTGACTTTTCTGTTATGACATAATGGACACGTGGCAAGGGCATAAAGGATTACAGCTATAGATCTTCTAGAAGGTTGTTAATGCTCATCGTGCACAGTCATTCAGTTACAACCGAAAGATGACGTGGCCTAATCCTAGGCACTCATCTAAGTCACTATGATGGCATCCACTTAGAGAAGGGTCTACCCAAATCCACTTTCCACGTGGCATCTCCCCAGCCGCTGATCACACTCACAATCCGTGTGATTAAAGGCGACGTTTATGATCAACAGAAAAGGAAAATAACCGCTTACGGAAAATGCTTTTCGTTACTATCTCCGTCAACAAATTTTCCCGCCCAAATCCAGCTATAAATAAGTCAGGCCAGGTATGATCTCACAAGTTACATTCACTTCACTCTTACTACTTCTTCTTCATCGAGATCTGTACTTATTCTCATGCCGGAGGGTGGTCACGGAGAGAACCCCCATTCTCCCCGTGGCGAGTCTAACAACTTTCTGTTTTGCAGAGATCACCGAAGAAGAAGCTCAGTTAAACCCTGAATCAAGCGGGAAGACTAACCCTTTTATGCAGAACTAAACCCCTGGTCCGATTGATTCCGGTCATTCGAACCACTGTTTCTTCAAAGGAAAACATCAAGTGATGTATGGATTTGTAAGTAGGATAGCCCAAGCTATCCATGTAATCACACATATTCAAGTTCAAGACTTGTTCATCACTTGTGGGTTAAAACCCTTTTAAAACAGAAATTTTTGAGGATTAAAACCTCTAGATTTGCATGTTAAAACCTTGTTTTTAAGCACACATAATCATAGTCTTGATTAGTGGCATAAGGACATAGGAATGTATGAGTAAATCATAAGTTCGAGTATGTTTATCAAAGTGTTTGTACAAAACAGAAACTTTCTTGCACTTTTAACCTTATTATGGTGATGTTCCAAGTGCTAAGAAGAAAGAAGTAATGAAAAAGATGGAAGATAAGTGAAGTTATGCTCACTTTTGTGACTTGATACGAATCTTATTTGCTACTGATTTCCCAGCTGATTTTTGAGTGAAAATGGAGTGTTTGCAAAGTGGAAAATGTGTGGGAATGGGTTGGGTTTTATAGGGAATGATTAGGGTTGAGTAGTTGGTCATTTAATGGAGAAAACACACCTAAACACACCCAAATCCGACCAATAATCGTGACTGTTTAAGGGATCTGCGGATTCACCTCTCTTGCGGGGCGTGAGAGAGAGAGCTTGGGTGGTCGCGGCCCGCGAGCCGCCTGACTGGTGGGATTCGTTTGATATTTTGACATATTAGGCCCCTATAGTTTCAAATAGTTATGTTTTAAGGTGTTTTAAGTATAAAAGGCAATGTGTAAGGGTATAGTATGCAACTATAACATAAGAATAAATATAAAGTAAGTATGAATAAGTATATTTGTCGAGAAATAGTATCGAATATGCATGATCGAGTATGTAAGACAAGTATTTGTAAGTTTAACGTACTTTGTAAGAATTACGAATAAGGTATCGTATGTGTAATTGATCCAAACGTATGAACATGTAGAACATGAATTTTAAGATATACGAATTTTATTTATGATCCAAGTCTTGGATTTCATGATGATACATTGAAAGGACGATTACAAAAAATACGAGATTTCCAAGAATAGCATTACAAGGTGAGTTTTCTAATTATGGAAGGTACAGAAAAGCATGGCGTTACAGTTTCCCCTACTTTAGGAAATTTCATCCTGAAATTTATTCAAGAGGAAGGCCTTAACAGGCATTTTGGCTAAAGGAATCCAGACTTGGGAGTTTTGAAACGTTTGAAAAGTATGAAATTTTGAAGGACGAAAGGATAGGTTTTGTAAAAAGAGTTTGTTTGACTAAAAATAATTTGAGGCATTAGTCATAAATAAAACGGGCATGCGTGTGTAAGGTTAAATGAGTTTAAACAAGTTTGCATAACTCAAAATGAAGAGGTAACTTTATATGATATCCAAGAAGTAAAATTTTCGTATATGACGGTAAGCATTTCGATGAAAAGTGTGGCTGCACTGTATATTGCAAGAAAAGTTTCGTTGGTTCTAAATAGTATTGACAAATCTCAGTTTTTGTAGGGAATTCTTTATCGGTGAAAAGCGAGGAAGTTAGGTATTTTAAATAATAAGAAAATGGTTCTGAAGGTAACGACCAAATAGCATTTTGACACATAAACAAGGATGGGAGATAGCCTTAAATAGTAAGAAAGTATTTTAGGATTCAAACGCGTAAACAGATTTGATCGTAAACGAGGTTTGTGTGAAAGACGAAGAATAGCGGAGTTACAAGAGTGAATGATCGATCTAATAAACGAATATCAGTATAAGAAGGGCATGTGTATTGGACAAACGAACACGTTGTGTTAGGAATGAGGTCTCGTCGTGGATAATCGGACACTGCGTGTTTTGCAATGCATTTGTGAGTTGTTAAAGTTTGCATTTTAGGTCTAAATATGGTCTGCAAAACACTGAATTTCTCATGGCACGTTTTACCAAAGTTTGGTAACATGCTGAAAACACTTATATATAGGAAGTACCAGCGGCGTATCCACCATACTTTAACCATGTTATGTCTGTTTCGTTGTTCAGTGTCATGTTACGTTCTGTGTCCTACCATACACAGTAGTACACTTCATGATTCTCATGCGTCTATCACTATAATCCCGTGTGTACCTGCGATTATATTGATTGTCGCATGATCCGCATAGCTTGTACTAGTTGTGTATGAATCAAGGTATACATTAATTTGATAGTAAGAATGTGTGCATACAAGAATGTAGTATATAAGCATGTTTATGTGTAAGTATGTATGTGACCAACGTAAGCGAGTCCCTCAGGTTACGCTCACGTATAGGTACGAATGTATGAATATGTGTATGAATAAAAGTATGCGTATGAAATTAAGTAATAGTATGAGTATGAATATGTATATGAGTATAAGTAGAAACATAAAAACGCATAAGTATGAATACGAATATAAGTATGAACTTAAGTATAAGCATAAATGACGACGAGTGCGTATATGGTATGAATTGAATACAACGAATCTAAGCATATAAAACGATCGAGAAGTTCGAGTATGTAAAAACGAATGGTATGAATGAAATTGTCGTTAGATATTGACTAAAACATGTACAATGATATGAACGTAGAGTTGTTTGAGCAAAACGTTGAGTTTATCGAATCAAATTAGATTGGGTTCGACTTGGAATGTAGAATCTAGTTTGCGAATGTAAAAAGAATATAAAGTACTTATTGGTTATGCATGATGTATTTTGTAAAGAACGGAAATGCTACTCTTGTTTTAGAAGAATTTTTAAGTCGAAAATGGTTGGTCCTATTAAGTTTCCTTGCCCACGTGTTTTGAAATTGAAATGACGTATTGAGCGGTGTATGAAGGCTTTTGAAAATAGTGAATTTGTATTTTTTAAAAGGATCTTGTATTAAAATAAGAAATTTGAAATATGAAGGTTCTCATGAAAACGTGCTCCTAAAAGAATTTTAGCATAAGGAACTTAGTGATTTTCGATCGATTAGTATTCGTAATATTCGTAATATTTTTGATTGAACTTAATGACATGATATACTTGATATTTGATGTTTGTGCTGCTAGTTATGACATTTATTAGTTTAAGGATTATGTTTTTGATGCTTAACATCCAACTTAAAGGCTTTTGGGGTTGAATCCTTGCACAAAAGTTATTATGAATAATAATTGAATAACTACCAAATATTTCCACTCTGAGCTGACATACTTTTTCACAAATGATTGTGTTATTTTAACACAATTTTTAGAATAGAATTCCTATGGTCTTTATTTTTCTCTTTAAATTATTCAATTGAGATTTTAAGGATTATGTCTTGATGCTTAACTTCCAATTATGAGGACTTTCGAATTTGAGTCCTTGCATAAAAGTTATTACGAGATAATTCAATAATTATCAAAACTGAAATTGTCAAAATAGTATCAACAAAGTAATCAACTCAAGAAACCCAAACCAAAGATCTTTATAACCCTGGAAGTTCGTCGATTACAACAAATATAGAAAAACGAACAGAACTAAATCACTCACAGAAACTCTCAACTCTCACACACTAGGATTATCAACACAATAACCCTTACTGTAACACCGAATCTCAAAAACTAAATCTCAGATTCAAGATGAATCTAAGATATGAAACCCAAGGTATTTTCTAGAGAGAGAAAACAAAGAGATGAATGATAGCACAGGGAGAAAGAAATGACTAAATTAATGATGTAAACCCTAAAGCTTCTCTTATATATGGCGGGCAAGGTGTTATAACAGCACCGCATCTGGTCTGCATCTGGTCTAAGTTCTTGCATCTGGTCTGCATCCGGTCCAAGTTGTTATAACCTCATATCCCGAAGCCTAACTGCAACTACATAGCCCAACTTGTCTTCTTTTACTTGTTCAGCCCATCAACATAAGTTGTTACGAACATGAAAACAAAAGAAAACAAAACAAAAAATATAAGTTACACAAATATTAAACTGAGAATAATAAGAGTTATTACATACGTAATTAAACACCCCCTTAGTTTAATATTTAAACGGATCAAACATGTTAACACATGCACAAAGATGAGTATGCTGTTGTATTAACACCCTTTTTGTAAACAGATCTGCTAATTGACCTTTAGAATCAATTCCCAAAGGTTTTAACACACTCTTCGAAATCAATTCTCTTAGAAAGAACAAATCAAGCTCAGAATGCTTAGTCCTGTCATGGAACACATGATTAGCAGCTATTGACAACACTGCTGAATTGTTATAAAATAAGTTGTTAGGAAACTTTATTTGTAAGTATTGAAGAAAATCTCAATCAAATAGATCTCTGAAGAAGATAACAGTCCTGAAGATCACAGCAAGAAGAAGAAAATCAGATAGGGCAACTGAAATGCAAAGTATCTACTTCAAAGAATCACAAGTTGATCAAGAGTTGATTTGGATTATCAGAGAAGGTGATTTCTGATGGATCTGATGATATTTCTGATAGTTTCTAACGATTCTGATGATTTGTTCACTAGAATTTCTGATGAAGTGGTTTATCAGAAATTTCTATGAAAGACCCACTTGTCTAAAAATCACAACTCTATCCTGCCACCAACGACCGAAGCATGACATTATTGGTTATCATGATTACAAATGCAACTTGAACGATGGATACAATGAATATGTCAAATTGCTACTTTACGCAGGACTTATTGCATGGATAAACAATTTTTTATTCATGTCCACAACCGTCTATATATAGAAGGCTCAAGAGACAGAAGATACTTGAGTTTGAAGCTTAGCATTCATATACAAACACCCAAACTCCACTGCTCTTCTCACCCACAGAAATCAAGATTCATTTGTATTAGATAATAATCTTACAATCACCTTGTTAAACTAATTTGTTTCAAAGTGATATAAACTTGATAATTCTGTAGGTCTTGTTTCTTGAAAGTCTGATTTCCATTTTCGCACATCTTTTTCACATATACTGAAATCACTTGCCATATTACGTAAAAAGAAGTTATTAAGGCCATACTGGGTCCAACAATTGGTATCAGAGCAGATTGAATAAATTATTTTCAAACGATCAATCGCTCTTCTTCTTTTTTCTAAATATGGCCAGCTTTCAATCCTGGAATAATGCTTTCGACATTGGTTCTATGTCCAAACCTCCGACTCTGGTCAGAGAGGAATACCCCCAATGGAAAATCAGGATGGTCAATTTCCTTAATGGTCATGACCGAGCTCTGTTTCAATCCATTGAAAGTGGTCCACATATACCAATGACTGATATGCCAGCAGTTCCAGCAACTGACCAAACACCAGAAATCCCTGCCTCCTGTGCTCCCAAAAGTGAAATAAACTGGAGCGCGGAAGACAAGGAACTGGTAGCTGGGGATGAAAGAGCAAAATCACTCTTAATTATGGCCATCCCCAACGACATATTTTCATAAGTTGATGCTTGTGCATCAGCCAAGGAAATATGGGATCTGTTGGAAAATCTTTGTGAAGGAGGAGAAAGGATGAAAAGAAATAAGAGAACAAATAACGTCTCATCTTATGAAAGGTTTAAAAGTTTACCTAATGAAAAGTTAAATGACACATATCAAAGGTTCACAAAACTTTTAAACGAGCAAAAGAAATTTAGAATAACTAAATCAAATGATGAAAGAAACATAAAATTTCTTGATGCTTTGCCTAGAGAATGGAGAAGTCTCACAATGACTTTGTCCTCAACCTTAGAACTAGGAAACATGAGTCTTCATGACTTATACAGCATCTTGATCCCTAGAGAGGAAGAAATATTTGAAGAAACCATTCAAAGAGGGGGATCTTTAGCTCTTATCTCAAACCCACAGAGACAAACAATTTCCAATGATCCACAACCATCAAATAGCCAGAGTCTTGAAACTTCTGATACATCATCAGATTTTTGAGCTTGTGCTGATGCAATAGCACTGCTCACCAAAACATTTGAGCAGAGGTTGAGGGGAGGAGGCCAAAGATACCAGAGGAGTGATAGAAGGAGGATGTATGATAAATCTAAATAAGAAGTTAGATCTAAGGATAAAGGAAAGGCTGAGGTGGTGTGTTACAAGTGCAAGCAAAAAGGTCATTATGCATCTGAGTGCAAGACCAAGAAGCTGAAAGATGTTGCTTACTATGAAAAGAAGCTTGAGGAAGCTAAGAAGCAACAACAGCAAGTCAGCTTAATTGCTGGGACAGATACATGGCTATCTGATGACTCTTCTGATGAAGAAGAAGAAGAAATGGCCAACTTCTGTCTCATGGCACTTTCTGATGACATACCAGAGACTTCAGGACAACAGGTAAGTTTAGACAATCTTGATCTTGAACACAAGCTAAATGAGCTCATGTCAGATTTTTTAAACTTGCAAGTTAAACATCAATTAGATGGTAAAAAATCTGATGAGTTTCAGAGGACCTTGAATAAAGTTATTCTTGAAAATCAATTACTTATAGAACAAAGTGTTGGATTCTGTATGCCAAAGACATATATTAAATTGATGTGGCTAGTACGTTATGATCCAAGTCGAGTCATACCCAAATACAAGCTAGACAAACACTTATAATATTTATTTATGATATGATCAAATAAATAAATATTAACACTTACAATATTTAGAAAGTGGTTTTCTAAATAATTACACTTGAGAAACTAATAAATTATATGGATAATTTATTTTGAGAGAATATTTTATTTTGTTATTTGCCGGATTAAATAACATTTTAAAAATATGTATAAGTCTTATAACATGTGGTGTTATAATTTTATAAAAGTTATAAAATTAATCAAGACTTAAATTGTTTAAAAGAAAATAATTGAATTTTTTTAAATAAAAGAGTGGGCCACCCCCCCTCTTCCGAAGAAGTTGTGGTCCAATCACAATACATGCAATTTGCATGTGTAAGATGGGTTTTGATTGGGTGGTCTTTCCAAGACCATTTTGGTCCAATAATCTTACATGCAAGTTGCATGGTTAGATGCACTTTGATTGGGCAAGACTTGTGGCAACCTTCTCTCTCATCCTTTTATTAATTTTTGTATGACAAAAATTAAAAACTAGTAGACATAAATTTTCAAGTGTAAGACTTGAATTCTCTCTCAAATTTTCGGCCAACATAAGGGTTGTTGAAAGGGTTTTCCAAGTTTGATTCAAGTGTTCAAATCCTAGCTAAAACTAGAGTGTTTGTTGGAAGGCTTGGGGTATGCAAGCTTGAGGTCTTCTACACTTGAAGGCAACCATTCAAGAAGCATCATCTTCTTCATATCCTTTACTCCTTGGAAGGTAGTATTCTAAACACCCTATGGTTGTGTTTTAATTTTGATAGCATGTATGTTAGTATATGGATCCGGGTATTGGGTTTTACGTATTAAATGGGTTTTATATCTTGTAAGTAACATGTTTTAAATTGAAATTCCGCTGCGTTTTTATTTTATACGGATAAAATAGCTTTGATAAACATGTGAAAAACCCAACAATGGTATCTAGAGCCGCTTATATGAGTGCATGCTTCATAGGATACGAAATTTTCGGGTTTCGGGTTTGGTTAAACCCTATGACCGAAATTTTATATATGGTTATCCTTTTGTTTTTCAAGATTATTTTCATACATGCATAAAGTATCTTGAAAAATTATGTCATTTGGATGATTTGTTTGTTTGGACAAAAACCCACTTTTTCGGTTTTTTCATTCTTAACCGAAAAGTAGGTTGTAAAAAGGAAACCATTTTTGCTTCTTGAATTTAATATATGCGGATATATATTTTGGTGTACATAACCTAGCCATGACCTTGTGTGAATATGTTGAATGTTTGTGTTTGTGATTTGTATTTAATTATTTCAATGGGTTGTAATAATTATTATTTTTTTCTTCAATTTGTAACGTTATGTAATTTATTTATTTTCATTTGGTATGTAAAATAAATAGATTAGGTGCATTTAATTTTACTAGACAAAATGTATTAGGATATTTTTTGTAAAAGAAGATGCACACAAAAATGCGGTTTTGGTTTTGGCTAATTTCGGGCCTAAAGGACTTCATAGTTCTTAACGGGATTTTAGCCCGATAACCAAAACACATTTTTTTTGAAGTCCAAAGGAGTTTGGAGCTGAATATAAAAGACATTTGGAAGCTCAAAGAAAGAGGAGAAATCACAACGCAAAAGGAAGACTTGAAGCATTTGGATGCGGGATCAAGTGGGAGTTCAACGACACATTACTTGTGTCAATATTCACCCCTTAGGAAGGACCTTTTGGCACACTTGTTTCGGCTAACAAGTGTTATCAAAAATAGTTGGCTATGGTTATGCACCTATTGTTATGTATGTTGTGCTTGTGTGGTTGCTTATTTTATTGTTTGAATGATATTTGGATATGTGTGCTTATCAAACTAATAATCAACAACAAGCTTAAAAATTGGTTCTTAAAAAATCATTAAAATTGGTTAATAAAAGGTTATTAAAAAAATTAATGATTTTATAATAAAATGGGTTTTATTAAAAAGAATCTTGAAAATTTGTTTTCACAAATGTACCAAGGATTTGAATGCATGCAAATGTATGGTACATAATGTTTTCTAAACTAGAATTTTGAAAACTCAAAATCCCTTTTATAAAACAAGTCAAACACCATCCTTTTATACAACACTCGAATCACTTGGGAACTCTTATTGTGGGATAAAGGTCACCTAACCACATTTGAGGGAACTTGTATATTCGAGGTGGGTGTACCATGTTTGTGGGATAAAGGTCACCTAGCCACTTATGTGTATAAACTCACACGTGTGTGTAAGTTGGACGACTTGATTTAGAAACCATGAACTTAGGGTCACCGAAGAATGGTGAACAAAAGATGTTGATGGGATTAAACATGCCAACTAACATAAAGATGTTTAACCGATCTCATATGGCTAGAAGTTGCAAAGGGTTGCAATCGTCAAACGTTGACTACCTTGTTAATTTAAATAGAGGGATAAATGACACCTAATCAATATTTAAATGTAACGTTGGATTCTAGATTTTAATTATTAATTGTCTATGAGACATAAAAGGGTATTAATGATTAAAATATAATAATATCGAAAATACTAAAATAGAACCTTGTAAAATATGTAGACGGCCGCTAACAATATTACCCAAAACCATCCATAACCTATCATTAAAAATGATCCTAATCCCGATGAACATCTTATGGAAGATAAGGATGCCTATAACGGTTAGATTAAGTATATCGGGGATACTATGCAAGCCTCTTGCCTCATGTTAGGAATTATGATTCCCGAGATTCAAAAGGATTTTGAACATCATGGGCGTATGACATGATTACCCAATAGAAGGAAATGTTCCTACAACAAGCAAGGGTAGAACGCTTCGAAACGGTTCAAGCGCTTCATGCATGTCGAATGGAAGAAAACCAATCAGTCTCATCTTATATCTTTAAGATGAAAAGCCACATTGATCACCTCAAAAGGCTCGATATGGGTAAAAGGACTTTATCCGTTCTAACGATCAATGAGGGTGGCAACTAGAAAGGGCATCACCCCGACACCAAAGCAAATGTTGCAAATGGTAACGGGAAATTCAAAGGGAAAAAGAAAAGAAAGACTAAAGCGAAACCACCGAAACCAAAATATAAGAAGGCAAAGGTTGCCACGAACGATCCATAATTTGAGTATGGTGAGATAGGGCATTTGAATAGGAATTGTCCAACCTATCTTAAAGAGTTGAAAAATAAGAGGGATGCTAGGCAAACCTCAGGTACAATCATTATGATACATATTGACCTTAATGTTATTTCTTCTAACACATAGGTATTAGATGCCGAATGTGGAACTCATGTTTGCAGTTCGTTGCAAGAGTTCAAAAGAAATAAACATTACAAAAGGGAGACATTTGTCTGTTCATGGGCTATAGAACGAAAGTTCAAGTTGAAGCCCTAGGAGACTATGTTTTGAAACTTCCAAATGGTTTGGAAATAGTTTCAAAAATGTTTTGTATGCTCCTAGTTTGAATGGGAACATTATTTAAGTTTCCATTATAAGACAATATGGTTTTGATTTAAAGTTTATGAACACTGACATTTATATTTTGATGAACGACATGTTTTACTTTAAAGCTATGCCTTCAAATGGTATTTATGAATTGGTTCATGATAATACATCATTTGATGGTTAACTGTACCAAGCAATCACCAACAGACTCAAAATGGATTTGAGTGAGACCTATCTTTGGCATTATCGCCTTGGTCATATAAACCGAATCGCATACAAACACTTCAAAAGAATGGTCTATTGGAAACAAATGAAATTGGTTCATTTGATATATGCGAATCTTGTCTAAAAGGTAAAATGACTAAGAAACCCTTTAGTGGGAAAGGGCAAAAGCTTTATTAGGTATGATACATTCGAATGTATGTGGTCCTTTTAAGCCAATGACTAGGAATGGTGAAAGATACTTCATTACCTTTTACCAATGACTATAGTAGTTATGGTTATGTGTACTTGACACAAAGATGAAGTTTTAAAATGTTCAAAATCTTCAAAAGGTAAAGTACTAAATCAACTCAATCAAAGTTCTTCGTTCCGATAGAGGAGGAATCGAACTCTATTTGGATATGGTTCGATCTATGATGGCTAGGAGCACATTATCTCTATCATTTTGGGGTTACGCTTTGCTCTCTGCGGCCCGTATGGCCCAAACCAAGAAAGTGGATAAGACACCTTTTGAAATATGGCATGGAAGGGTTCCATCATTATCATATTTAAAGGTATGGGTTGTGAAGCTTATGTGAAGCAACACACCCCAAACAAATTAGAAGTACAATCCACTAAGTGTATCTTTGTAGGATATCCTAAAGATGGATTAGGATATTACTTCTACGATCCAACAGAGAAAAAGTTTTTGTTGCTCGAAAGGCTGAGGTCTTGGAAGTTAAGTTCCTTGTGGAAGGAATTAGTAGAAAAATGGAACTTGGTGAGAACCGAGAACCACAAGCCGATACACGTTGGTTAAAACTAGCACTCAGCAAGAGGTTGTTGAAAACAATCAAGTGGTTGATCAATACACACAAAAACGTTCGCATTTCTGGTAGAATTAGTAGTCCACCTGAAATATATCGATTTTTCATGGATGGATGCTACGTGGTAGATTCGGGTGACCCAACCACATACCATAATGCAATGTCAATTATGACAAATGGCTTGAAGCCATGAACGTATAGATGCAATCCATGTATGACAACCAAGTATGGGAATTGGTTGTACTACCTCTTAACTCCAAAGTAGTTGGAAGTAAGTGGGTTTTCAGAAAGAAAAACCGATATGCATGGTAACTTGGATACTTGTAAAGCGAGACTAGTAGGAAAAGGTTTCACTCAAACTCAAGGGATTGATTATGATGAGACCTTTTCGCCCGTGGCGATGCTAAAGTCAACTAGGATATTATTTGCCAAACCTGCATAATATGATTATGAGATTTGGCAAATGGATGTCAAAGCGGCTTTCCTTAATAGATATCTTGAGGAAGATGTCTATATAGTTCAGCCTGAAAGTTTTGTCAATATAAAACATCCTAACAAAGTATGCAAGTTAAAGAAATCAATCTATGGATTGAAACAAGCATCTAAAACAGCCTGAAAGTGGTTTTCTAAATAATTACACTTGAGAAACTAATAAATTATATGGATAATTTATTTTGAGAGAATATTTTATTTTGTTATTTAATGGGTTAAATAACATTTTAAAAAGATGTATAAGTCTTATAACATGTGGTGTTATAATTTTATAAAAGTTATAAAATTAATCAAGACTTAAATTGTTTAAAAGAAAATAATTGAATTTTTTTTAAATAAAAGAGTGGGCCGCCCCCCTCTTCCCAAGAAGTTGTGGTCCAATCACAATACATGCAGTTTGCATGTGTAAGATGGGTTTTGATTGGGTGGTCTTTCCAAGACCGTTTTGGTCCAATAATCTTACATGCAAGTTGCATGGTTAGATGCACTTTGATTGGGCAAGACTTGTGGCAACCTTCTCTCTCATCCTTTTATTAATTTTTGTATGACAAAAATTAAAAACTAGTAGACATAAATTTTCAAGTGCAAGACTTGAATTCTCTCTCAAATTTTTGGCCAACATAAGGGTTGTTCAAAGGGTTTTTCAAGTTTGATTCAAGTGTTCAAATCCTAGCTAAAACTAGAGTGTTTGTTAGAAGGCTTGGGGTATGCAAGCTTGAGGTCTTCTACACTTGAAGGCAACCATTCAAGAAGCATCATCTTCTTCATATCCTTTACTCCTTGGAAGGTAGTATTCTAAACACCCTATGGTTGTGTTTTAATTTTGATAGCATGCATGTTCGTATATGGATCCGGGTATTGGGTTTTACATATAAAATGAGTTTTATATCTTGTAAGTAACATGTTTTAAATTAATATTCCGCTGCATTTTCATTTTATACGGATAAAATAACTTTGATAAACATGTGAAAAACCCAACACAAAGTTTAGATCAAAGAGCTAAAATTGAGTTCTATGAAAATGAAAGAAGAGATCTTTACAAGAAAATCAATGATAAAGAAATTAATGTAAGATGTTTTCAAGAAGCAAAAGAATTCATAAATTTCATAGAGTCCACTCCAAAGAACAAAGGAGAGGGTTTGGGTTATGTAAGAACAAATAATAACAAACCTACTGTCTTTGTAAAAGCAACTCAACAGATTTCTGATAAATTTATATCAGAATCTGATTCTGAAACTTGCAAATCAAAATGTTCTGGATACTCCTTTGATAAGCCAAATTTTGAACCAAAAAGATGTGAATGCATTCAAGAGTTTGTAAAAACTCCAGAAGCAGTTCACTCATCTTTTCAAAATTATGCCTTCATTCCATCACAAGAAGGAATATGAGAGATTTCTGATGATTCTTGTATGTGTGTTGAAATATTGAAGCTTGTTCAACACCATCTCCAAAAGAAAAAGAAAAATTATGTTAATGGCTCAGCATATGACAGAAATTCTGATGAAAGGTCATTTAGAAGAAATAATAAAACCAGAATATCATCAGAAAGAGTACCCAAGCATGCCTGGGTACCTAAAACCCTCAAATCATTTCATTTCAGGACCATCATGTGTAGCAGATCTGGTACTGCGATTCAGGAAGCTCCAAGCACATGACTGGGGATAGGAGCTTACTCAGCAACTTTGTCTCAAAGCTGGGTAAAATGGTGAACTTTGGAAATGGAGTGAAACGAAGGGTAATGGGATACGGATGTATCAGGTACGGATGTTTGACCATTGAAAGAGTAGCCTATGTTAAAGGCTTAAAGTATAATTTGCTGAGTTGTGATCAATTCTGTGACAAAGGTTTTCAGGTAACATTTTTACCAGAAAAATGCTTGCTAATAGGTATAGATGATAATAAAATATATTTAAGTGGGAAAAGAATAAGACAATCAATATACTACTTTGACTTCAAAGAAGAAAATGAACATCCTAAACTATGTTTATTTTCAAAAATCAACAAAGGAAGTAGTTGGTTGTGGCATAAAAGATTGGCTCACTTAAATTTCAAAAACCTAAGTAAATTAGCAAGTAAAGGTCTGGTAAAAGGATTACCTTTCATATCCTCTAAAAAGGATTAAATTTGTGATGCTTGTGAGATGGGAAAATCAAAAAGAAGCTCTCACAAGTCAATTTCTGAATCTTCCGTTACACAAAATTTGGAACTTTTACACATGGATTTGTGTGGACCCATAGGTACAGAAAGTTTTTGTAGAAAGAAATACATACTAGTAATAGTTGATGATTTTTCCAGATATACATGGGTTGAATTTTTTAGAAAGAAAAGTGAAACACCTGATTTGATCATTAATTTTATCAAGAAAATTGAAAATCTGTTAAAACTAACAGTAAGAAGGATCATATCAGACAATGGGACAGAAATAAAAAATTCAAAAATTGAGAGCTTTCTTGTAAACAAAGGAATCTCTCATGATTTTTCAGCTTCCAAAACCCCTCAACAAAATGGGGTTGTTGAAAAAAAATAGAACCTTAGTAGAAGCTGCCAGAACAATGCTTGCATATGCCAAAATGCCCACTCACTTTTGGGCAGAAGCAATTGCAAATGCATGTTTTACTCAAAACAGAACCCTTATCAACAAAAGGCTAAACAAAACACCTTACAACATTATAAATGGTAGAATTCCAAGTATAAAATTTTTACACACATTTGGTTGTAGATGTTTTGTCTTCAATGATTTAGAAAGCCTTGAAAAATTTGACAGAAAAGCAGAAAAATGTATTTTTCTTGGATATTCTTTGTCCTCAAAAGCTTATAAAATTTTTATTCTTAACACAAGGACAATCAGAGAAAGTTTATATGTCTCATTTGATGACTCATCAGAAACTGAAGTTTCTGATGAATACATGAAAGAAATAAATTTTTCTGACAAACAAGAAAATTATGAGCATCTCTTCGAAATGATATCAGAAGATTTTCTAGAACATGATAAATCTTGTACATTTAAATCATCAGAAATATCATCTGCTAACCCTGAAGAACAAGTAAATAACACAACGGAAAATCAAAATTCTGGTGCTTTACACCAAACAGAGGTAACTGAACAGGGGGAAACTTCAGAACCATCAGAACCAACAGTTGTTCACAACAGGTTAAGATGGATCAAAGGGCATGTTCATTCTGATATCGTTGGCAATCCAGCTGATGGTGTGAGAACAAGATCTGTAGCTGCACATGAATGTGCATATGCTGGGTTCTTGAGCAAAGTAGAACCCAAATCTGCCAAATAAGCTCTGAATGACCCAGACTGGATACAAGCTATGCAAGAAGAGCTGGATCAATTCGAAAAGAGCAAGGTATGGGAATGGTACATAAGCCTAAAGACAAATCTGTCATAGGCTCAAAATGGGTATACAGGAATAAATCTGATGAGAATGGCATAATCACAAGGAACAAAGAAAGGTTAGTGGTCAAAGGTTACTGTCAACAAGAAGGTATTGATTATGATGAAAGTTTTGCACCAGTAGCTAGATTAGAAGCTGTAAGAATTTTTCTTGCTTATGCTGCATCCAAGGATTTCAAAGTTTATCAAATGGATGTAAAATCAGCTTTCCTAAATGGTAAAATTGAAGAAGAAGTTTATATGCAACAACCAGAAGGCTTTGTTGATCCAACATTTCAAAATCATGTTTATAGAATAAACAAAGCCTTATATGGATTGAAGCAAGCTCCTAGAGCCTGGTATGAAACATTATCAAACTTCTTAATCAATTCTGGATTTACCAAAGGTACTATTTACACCACACTTTTTCTCAAAACGCACAAAGGTCATACCTTGTTAGTTCAGATATATGTTGATGACATTATATTTGGATCAACAAATGAAAAATTTTGCACAAAGTTTCAAAAGTTAATGACCAGCCAATTTGAAATGAGCATGATGGGTGAATTAACCTTTTTCTTAGGGTTACAAGTCAAACAAAGAATTGATGGAATATTTTTGAGTCAATCAAAATATTGTTAAAACAATTCTACAAAAATATTCACTTGAAAATTGCTCTGTTTCAAAAACTCCCATTGCAACAGGGAACAAATTAGATTCTGATAAAGATGGAATAAGTGTAGATATTAAAACCTATAGGGGGATGATAGGGTCATTGCTATATTTGACTGCAAGTAGACCAGACATCGTGTTTGCTACATGCTTTTTGGCCAGATATCAATGTGATCCTAAAGAATCCCACTTAAAAGCTGTAAACAGGGTTTTCAAATATCTAAAAGGCACTTCAGAACTTGGTCTCTGGTATCCAAAGGATACAAACCTTGAATTAATTGCATACACAGATGCAGATTATGCAGGGGGTAAGATTGACAAAAAAGCACATCTGGTGCTTGTCAAATCTTGGGGGAAAAATTGGTATGTTGGGCAAGCAAGAAGCAAAACTGTGTTGCCACATCAACAGCAGAGTCAGAATATGTTGCAGCAGCAAGCTGCTGTTCACAAGTGTTGTGGATGCAAACTCAACTGAAGGATTATGGAGTAAATCTGACAAAAATACCAGTTTTATGTGATTCAAAGAGTGCAATTGCAATAACAGACAATCCAGTTCATCACTCAAGAACCAAGCACATAGATGTCAGATATCACTTCATAAAAGATCATGTGGAGAAAGGTAACATTGAAATGTATTTTGTTCCAACTGAAAACCAAATTGTTGATATCTTTACAAAACCTCTTGATGAAAAGAGACATAACTTTTTGATCAGCAAACTAGCAGCAAACTAGCATGGTTAACTTAAGAGATGAAAATATTTCAGAAATAAAAGCAACACAAAATGAAAACCAAACTGATGATCAACAAAAGACTGATAATGAAATGATAACTAAACAAAATTCTGATGGAAAATCAGAGGGTCTGATGACATAACGGAAAATTTGATGAAAAATCTTTTCATCAGAAATTCTGATTTTTCATTAAGAATTTTTTGTTTAAAGTACATAGTGATCATTAATCATCAAGAGTTCATATCTTCATACATATTCCATTTGCATAAATTCATAGTTGTCTTTAATTCAATTTTTGTTATTTTTTTATTTTTAATTAAAAAAACAAAAAGGGGGAAACATTGATGACATGCATGCATGAAGATAAAATTAATCCAAGAACTCAATCGTCACAATTTTTTTTCAAAAGAAAGTCAATTTTTTTTTTGCATGCAACGTCATTCTGTCATAAGGAGTTTAAGAGAAACACGTAAGCACCAATATCATTAGGAGCTATGAAAGTAGCCGCCCGGCTATTGAATGCTTACTCACACAAAGGGCTTAGTAGACTGTCATATTCACTGCAATAGATATCGTCTTAAATGAAGAGAAAAAAAAATATTTTAATGTTAATATGGAACTATCACTTTCATCTATAAATATTAACAATCTGAAAAAAGACATTCTTCACAACAAAATCATCTCTTCAAAAGCCTACCATCAGAAAACTTCTTATTTCAAGTGAGTCACCCAAAATCAATGGAATCCAACGAATTCCCTCTCCACCTTTACGAAAATCATAATCTCAGGCTAAGATCAAACTTGGAAGGACCTGCATGGGAGGACTGCAGGTTTGTTTACAATATGATCATGCGAAGTCCTTTGGGCTTTGCTATATCAATGTCATACCCCGAAATATCAGAGCATTGGCGTGACTGGACTGGTATCTTTATTGCACAGCGGAAGCAAAATAAGCTAAGACTTCTAGAAAATGAACGCCACTAAATACTTGTATCTCCAATGGTTCTCCTATTCCAACCGTTCCATTGTTTGAAAAGTAACCTGAGAAAGAAACATGCGAAAAATCAACATAAAGTTGAGCGAGTTCATAGTTTGTTTGTAAAAGATTTGAAATAAATCTTTTTGAATGACCGGTTTTTGTTGTATTGTTGAGAAAACGAATTTAAAATCATTTTCTTGTCAAGTTATATGGAAACTTTCTATGAAAACATGGTATGTAACTTGTACATTGTATCTGTAACTGAGTACCATGAATGTTTGAATGTAACTTGTAAAACGTATCTGTAACTGAGTACTATGAATGTTTGTATGTATCATGTAGAATGTATCTGTAACTGAGTACTATGAATGTTTGAGATCGCTAGTGGTTTGCAAGGCCACTAACATGTGTCACGACATAGGAAGCCACCAAACCTAGGCATTTTTGTCGATTTTGACTGAGACACAGAAGCACTCATTGGTAGAAGTAGGCCAAGAGTGGGGTTGCCTGAAACCTATTAGATCTAACCTTTTGTTCCACGGTCTGAATGTATACGTTGATTAATGGTGCTTATGGTACCCTATTCGAGACATGATCTAGAATGTTTCACTTGAATGTTTTTGTACTCCGTCATACCATAACACATGTATTGTAAGCTCTTGTATTTTTATTTTCCCGTAGTTTAGAAAACTAGAATTTGTGTGTATGCATATTTCGAAAAATACACTTGTTTGAAAAACTGGTATAAAACATAAACTTTACTTAAACCATTTGTGTCAGTTAAAACTTGCTTGTAAAATGGTTTAGAAATATGTAATTTATGTTTGTTGAAAACCTTGTATGCTTTGCAAAATGTGCATGTCTTTCCACCCTGAAAACATTTAGAAAATGTAAAACTGTAAAAAGGTGGGGTAATGAACTCACCTGAATATTCCTGTGCGAAGCTAGCTATATACGACTTCGTGATGTCGTTTCCAAGACGAGACTCGCTAGCGTGCGTTCTACAATAATCCTAACACGGAATATCTAATAAGTTTCT
Organism: Helianthus annuus; assembly: GCF_002127325.2. Lineage (NCBI taxonomy): Eukaryota > Viridiplantae > Streptophyta > Magnoliopsida > Asterales > Asteraceae > Helianthus > Helianthus annuus. The sequence goes on along the minus strand of NC_035444.2, from coordinate 126,317,521 downwards.
AAATAAACACGGTAACTAAACTACGTGTCACCGAGCTCTACCGAATCGTTAATTGGATGATTCGACGGTAGGTTATGAACTTAATGAAAATGAGTAGGTTGTAATTAGTTCGCTTATTGTCAGTAATAATTTATTTAAGTCTTATAAAGACTTAGTTCTCGAGAGATTTAATATATATAAATATTTATATATAAAAAATATATAAATATATTGATAAGGTCGCTTGTCGTCCTGAGAAGTCGTACATATACATATAAAGCACGCCGTTTAGGCGTTTAAAATAAATATATAAACTATAGTTATTTTTTAAGAATCGTCGTGTCGTTGGGTATTCGAAATAAATATATATAACTATTTTTATTTATAAAAGGATTCGTTTCGTTAGTTATCGAAAATAAATATATATCTATATTTATTTTTATAAAACGAATTCGTGTTTGATATTTGAAATAAACATATAAATTATATTTATTTTTATAAAAGAATTGTTGAAATTATGAAGTTTAGTATAAATATACTAATGATATTTATCTTTATGAAATAATTGTCGAAATTTCCAAGTTTAAAATAAATATAACAACTATCTTTATTGTCGGAAATAGTATCCGAATCGTCGTTTTTGTATGTTGTAAATCTGTCGTCGACAGAAACTATATGTTTGTATTTGTTTTTCTAAAAGATCAATTGAAATTGAATGTTCGTTTTATAATAAAAACACCTTTTTGTTTTCGGGTTTTCTCGAAAAACAGGCAGAGTTTCCTCTGTTTTTTTGGACGCCCCGACAACACTAGTTGTCGTTATGTTACCAAGATTCAACAATATAATCAAACAATGTATACGTATGATCAATTTATATCAACAAAGTAGGAAATAAATCCAAGTAAATAATTCGTCAATTAAGTTGGTTCGATCTCGTTTTCACGAAATTAATAAAACAATGTAAATATAAATCGCGACGCTAAATTCTTTACCAAAACTTTCTCGTCGAGACATTCGACCAAGTTGACTGGGTTAACTGTGTTGATCGGCTGAGTTGACTAAGTCAACTCGCTGAGTTGACCGAGTCAGCTTGCTGGGTTGACTTAAACCGACCGCGCCGCGAAACTCGAACCACCCGAACTGAACCAAGATCCGTGTTGACCCGAACCCATCTGTTGACTGAGTTGACTCGGCTTGACCGAGTCAACGTTCACCTTTTTTGAGCTTGTTTAACCGTGGCTGACCAAGACCCGACCCAACCCTTCTGAATCAAGAACCCGAACCACAACCGAATCGAATGACATCTAACCTGTAACACCCGATGTAGGATCGTTCTTCGACCTGTTTGAGTCGTTCAGAGAAGTTCGTATCCCAATTAAGAGGCGGAAACTAATAATTCGGTGCTATTCAAGCTGTATTCACTTTAATCTTGCTGTTTTATAGATATCAAATGCAAATACACGATCTGACAGCACTTCGGCAGAGTACCGGAACAAAACACCATCAACTATGTGTTTATGAATCGCTCATGTGGACCTATATATAGACATTTTGGTCCGCTCATACGACATGTACGTATGAGCGGTCCAACATCTTGACACAAAAGCGGCCCAACAACAATGTTCATATGAGCGATCCTAAAATGGACTTGACACATAAGCGGTCCTAGATCATGTAAACATAAGCGATCCTATACAAATCACTATTTCTAGGTATCCGTGCCAATTCCGATCAGTTCAACTTCAAGACTCGATGTAAGACGTAGTCAGCAGACGTAGGTGCACTAACAGACTCCCCCTCGGATGTTGACGGAGTCTTGATAGAGTCTTCGCACATGACTATTCTACAATCTTCATCAGTCAACAATCTGCCTCTGAAATATCTGTCGTTCCAAGAATCCTCGTTCTCTATCTTCATCATCAACAAACTCTTCTTTCTTGAAAGTTATCTCGGTGTCTTCAGACTCCCCCACTCACACAGCTGGGATCGTAGTCTGGAATTCAAACTTTCACTGGTTCTAAGATCATTAACAGGCTCCCATCAGATTCCAGATCGATACCTGACTCCATTTTCTCTCAGGATCAATATCTAGCTTAAGTCCTGCACAATCTCTACCCATCTATAAGCTTCTACAAATATTAAAACTTTTCAACAATTTAAAAACTATGTTGAACCAATACAGTAATAATTTTGCATTCAAAAGTTTATAACTGGTTCTTATCAAAACAATTTTATCATCTACATAAAAACATTCCCAAACCAGTTCTTCAAGTTTAGCACTTTGAATTTCGAAAATCAGCATCCCAACACCAGTTGTCGAAAATCTTTTTGATTTTTCAAAATTTATGCTAAAACACACCAAAAATCTTTTTGAATTTTCTGAATGAAAATAAATGCAGAAATGAAATATTTACAAACAAAATTTTTGTGAGTTTGTGCAAGAGGATCATATCAGTTATGAAACATATCACTAACACCGTTAAGCTTGATTACATGTTAAGTTCTAAACAATTTACCTAGATTGTCAGTATGTTTGTCCACTTAAATTTTCACACAGATTTCAATTGATTCGAGATACGATATTAATGTTTTAAAGACTTAAACTTAATTGTGTATCACTTCACTTGAATATACTCCCGTATCCAGATCCCAAATATTCAGTCTTACAGGTGAGTATACAACAGATGATATCTGTAAAGGGGTAATTGCGAAACCGTGAGAGCTCAGGTCAGAACTTCCGTTCAGCAGAGATATGACGGCTCGACTTTTGGTGGGTCCCCTTTAGAGGATCTTTTATGACAACAGCAAAGATTATCAATTTTATTGTTTAATCAGATTGCTGAGGGCGAGCTTGTGTTTCAAAGCTTTTTGCAGAAAGTATTATTCGGGGACTAGGTCAGTATTTCCATACAGCAGAAGTCCCGGAATAATACCCCAGATATCACTGAGCATAAAGACCTAGTATCTCAGAATACGGGACCTTTCAAACAAGATTTCGAGGGTTACCCATATATCCAAGAATAGTTACCCACGAATTAAGTAAGTTTGATTTAGGTTTATATCTCGTTTCAATTTACTAAATGTGCGAAAATCTACTGACACATCCGCAGTAAGATTGTTTATCACATTTTGACGTTACAATTCTTTAGCGTGCTGTGATAGTCCACTGATGTACTATCATTTCCTCTTTTATGCAACAAAAACTCATTTTTCAGTTTTATCATGTTTTTGTCTTTTTCAAATTTTCTGATGTTTTTGGATTTTCTAAAAAATTCTTACTCCCCCTAAAATTCAAATACATCTAAAGGAAATTGAAAACAAACTATACAGAACATGACAACTAATATCAAAACACTTCAATTCTCCATCCGTTTGGCTTAAACAATCAGAACTCCCCCTCACAACAAACTATTTTCCCATAATGATTTCAAAACACTTAAGTTTGTTTTAATCAGAATGGTTTTTTTCCGGAAAATAAGTTTCGTTGCTTTTATCTTTTATAAAATGGGGTTCAAATCATCATATTGTTTTACCAATCTCCTGAATGATAAGTAAATCAAGTTCAATTTAATGACCCTGATTTAACCACTTGTAAGATCAACACCATTCCACAACTAAAAACTTTCAAACCTGTTTTTCAACCAATTACCATCGTTTGGTTGAATTTTCAAAGTGCCGATTCCTACTCCTCACTTACAAACCTGGGAGTTCCGGCAAGTCCTGCAACTTCTCAAACACAGATTTATAAAGATGCTGATTCATGATCCACAATACTATCTTGGGATCTCCGGCAAGTCAAGTTTTTATTCTTGAAAAAATATATCCACCCAAGCCTGACCTTCCTTGGGTGTAACCTCATCGTTTTCATCATTCCTTTCAACCGACTTGTAAACCCATCCTTTGGAAGCATAAAAATCCTTAATGCTTTGAGCCTTACCATTGACCATTTTCCAAAGATTCGTTTTACATTTCCATTGAAAGTTTTTTCAACATCAATTTTCTTCTTGTCAGAATAAAACTGATTTGAAATTTCAACTTTTCCGATTTTAGATTTGTAATTTTTAGCACTTAGTGGCGGAAAATTCACATCTTCCACTTTCGGAACTTTCTTTTCAATCTTTTTCTCAACACGTGGCTCCTCTGATTTTATGGAATCAGATTCATCACCAGAACAATTACCTGAACCTTTCACAACCCATTTCTGATTTGGCACATTTTCTTTCCTTTTTGAAGCACTCTTTGAGCATTCTCCTTTTTCATAAGTCGAATTCTCAAAGCCTGTGAACTTTCGGGTTGACAGCTCAGTCTTCTCAACAATTTTTTCTTTCATTTTTCTTGAGACTTCTTGTTTTGGTCGAAATGTCTTTGGACAATCTTTCGCAACATGACCCACAGCTTTACACTGAAAACAAGATCTCTTTTCAACCTTCTTCGGGTCTTCCTTCTTCTTCATGTCCTCTTGCTTCTTAGCAAGGAATTCTTGATTCGTCTGATTTCTGAATGATTTTTCTTTTTCAACTTCTGTAGTTTTTCCTGCAACAAACATTGTTTTTGGTTTATAAACTTTTTCATTTTTATAGTTTTTCTGTGGAATAAAACCAAGACCTTTCTTTTTGAAATTACGATTATGGTTTGGTTTCTGTCGGAAACTATAACCACAATTGTAACCCATTTTCTTGTTGATTCTCTGTTGATCTCTTGAAGTGTATTGTTTAGGTTTTCCATTAGGATTGAAATCTTTTATTTCAGAAATATTAATTTCTGTTATTTTGAAAACCTTTTGAATCATTTCAAGTTTGACACTTCTTATTGGAAAACTCTCGTCAGAATATAACTTGTCAGAACCTTTCAAAGTATATGCTACTTTGACTGATTCATCATTCAAATTAGATTTCGAAAGTAAAAATTCTTTATCATAAACCCGTTTGTCCTTTTTGACTGTTGGCTTTGACGCACTGGACCCAGACTTTGACTCGGGTTTAGACTTTGGTTTTGATTCCTCATTGTCATCTGTGTCTAACACCTGATCGACCATACTTTTTATCAACTTTGACTCATGATCAGTGTCTGATGACTTATACGTGATATCAATATTTTCTGGCAAATTATCCGACGACCCAGACTCCCATTTCAAATTGATCGCTTTATTGACTCTTTCTGAATTTGGTTTTCGAGGTGAATATCCATTTTCGACCTGGGGCGGACATCTATTGTAGGATACACTCGGTTTCTTACCAGAAGCTTTCAATTTTTCTTCTTCATTTGTCACACACTTTTCTTCATCCGATGTCTGCTCTTCTTTGAACGTCTTCAAATCTTTCACCACCGGATAAATCCTGTCAACAACAAAAGTAGAACATGAGTAACTGTCTAATAATTTCTTAACTTTCTCAGTTTCTATCTTTTGTGTTGCCAACTCAAGCTCGAGATCTGCACATTTCTTTATGTTATAGTTTGCCGTATCAAGCTGTCTCAGATAAGCTATCTTCAAAATATTCATAGCTTGAGCTTGTTCACCATCAGAATCTGTATTCTTGTTGATTTCTCTGTTCATTGTGTCATACGATTCTTTCAACTTGTGAATGTTGTGCAACAGCTCATTGTTCTGCTTAATCAGCGAATCACAGTTCATGCACTTTTCTTGGACCATGACCGGTTCAGCATCCACTTTAATCTCGAATTCAGGAACCTCTTTCACTGTCCTGCTTGAATTTAAAAATTGAGCTCTTCTCAATTTCTCAGCTTTTGCTTCTTCCTTCAATCTCTCTTCCTCTTCAGCCTCCTCTATGATCTTTCTTCGTTTTTCTTCAGCAGCTTCCATGACTTTTCTGCACCTTTCTGCACATTTCAAATCATAAGCATTAGCAAAGAAAGCATGAGAAGTATTTTTGGCCATAAAGTCTTTATCTGGACAGAAATCATCCCAAACAAATCCTTCAGCTAACTTCTCGTCATCTTGTTCAGCTAAACACACTTTGCTTTCTATTGGAAGATACTTTTCCCAGGTAAAATTATCATATTTTCCCTGACTCACAACACTTGCCCTTTTATCAACCACATCTCTCCCATGAGCCGTTTGTGCCTGATGCTGCTGTGCTGGTTGAGTGATTTGATGATAAATGGCTTTCTTGTGATAATCATTGTTTCCGAAAGGATTCTGGGCACCGGTAGCTTCACGGTTTTTACACTCCCTCTTGAAATGCCCCTTCTCCCTACAACGAAAACATGTAACTTTGGATTTATCAAAACCCAAAACTGAAACGTTCGCATCTCGAAAATCATCACGGCCAGTAATTTGTTTGAACTTTTCAGCGCGTCTCATCACACTTGCCATACACCATTTTATATCCATCAATTCCATTTCTTCAGCATCAATTTGATCGTAATCCTCTTTCGTGAGCATTGGATTTCCGATCTTTCCTGCAACAAAACAACTATAAGACTCTAAAATCATCCCTAGCAAAGACATTTGATTTTTAGCAATCTCTTCAATGTAGTCTTGATCATTTTCAAGGCTTAATACAATGTTACACTGAAGTTTTCTACCATTCTTTGTTACAGAGATGTTAGGATCGAAAGATGAAAATCTTGTGCTGTTGCTTGATCCTTGTGATGCCGTCTTCTCAGCAGAATCTTTAACACTGTAAGCAGTTTCGATCTTAGGAGAAAACTTTGTTGAATCAGTAGCACCATGCTTGTAGTACAGACTGATATCCTGTTCTCCATCATAGTTCTTCATCCTAGCGATCTTTCTCTGCTCCATCTCTTGGGCTTCCAAATGCTTGATAAAATCTCCCAAAGTCATAGCTCTGTAATCTTTTCTGTTAGATCTTAGCATCATCAGAAATGTTCCCCATGTTTCGTGTGGAAGCGCATCTGCAAGTTTTTCAATTAACTCATCAGTATCTTTCTTAATACCTAACTTTGTCATATTTCTCACCAAGTTACAATATCTATCAATAATCTGCTTGGTGTTTTCAGATTTTAAACCACGAAACAAATCGAATTCTTTCTTCATGAGAGATTTTTTATTCTTAAGCATATCATCACTTCCAATAAACTTTGCTTCCAACTCTGTCCAAATTGAATATGCAGTTCCATCGTGTTGAAGCAGAATCAAGATATCCTCTTTTATAGCTTGCTGAAGCAGACTCACCATGAGTTTCTCATCCCGATATTTCTTTTTGTCTGTTGCACTCATTTCTCTAAGTGTTAACGGAGTACCATTCACAACATCATCCTTTGTGGGTTTAACATATTGTTCCTGGGTGTGTTCCCACGCATCAAGATGATAGGCTTCTACCCAATTTCCGAATCATTCCGACCACACGTTGTAATCATCAATATCCATAAGTTTCGGTGGTTTCTGAGACGTTCCAGTTTCATTTTCAATCAAAGCATTCTGAGTAATCGAGACCGGGGTAGCAAAAGCGTTATAAAATTCAGTATCCATTGTTCAAATCGTTCACAAATTCACAACAATTTCCTGATCTTTGACAAAACTGTTTAAATACGCGGACTGTCCCAAAAGCGAAAACAATTATTTATCTGTCGAGCGAACCAACTATATGATAAATGTCCGAATAAGCGGTCCAAAAGCTGTTTGTATGAGCGATCCAGACAGTGTCACTTTGAGCGGTTCAGACAATGTCAATTCGAGCGGTTCAGACAATGTCAATTCGAGCGGTCCAGACAGTGTCAATTCGAGCGGTTCAGCAGTTATTTCGAGCGGTCTAGAAATGAGTTTTCGAGCGAACCCAACTAAAAATTTGTTCCTTTGAGCGATCCAGAGAGATATTTTGGAGCGGTTCAGATGCTGATGTCACGTTTTTCGCGAATCTGAAAGAACGAACCACCTAAAAAACAACTTTCTAGGTCGATTTTAGTTCTGAAAAGTTCAAGGGTTTGTTAATTCATGATTCCGAGTGCAATGTGTGATTTTGAGCCGTACGGTGAAAAATTTTGAAAAAGTGAAGAAAGTGTAGAAAATTAGAAGAAATGCAGCTAAAATGGCAAAAACTCCTCCTCCTGAGCTCTGATACCACTTGTAGGATCGTTCTTCGACCTGTTTGAGTCGTTCAGAGAAGTTTGTATCCGAATTAAGAGGCGGAAACTAATAATTCAGTGCTATTCAAGCTGTATTCACTTTAATCTTGCTGTTTTATTGATATCAAATGCAAATACACGATCTGACAGCACTTCGGCAGAGTACCGGAACAAAACACCATCAACTATGTGTTTATGAATCGCTCATGTGGACCTATATAAAGACATTTTGGTCCGCTCATACGACATGTACGTATGAGCGGTCCAACATCTTGACACAAAAGCGGCCCAACAACAATGTTCATATGAGCGATCCTAAACTGGACTTGACACATAAGCGGTCCTAGATCATGTAAACATAAGCGATCCTATACAAATCACTATTTCTAGGTATCCGTGCCAATTCCGATCAGTTCAACTTCAAGACTCGATGTAAGACGTAGTCAGCAGACGTAGGTGCACTAACACCCGAACATGGCCATCATCTTCTCCACAGAACCTCATTTCACCATTGATTCTCAGGAAATTAGAAGAAATAGGAGGGGGGGTCTTACCGGAGTCTGGAACCCGTCGACGTTCACCACCACCGTCTGAGCCTCCACCGCCGCTGCCGCCGTGAGCGGCGGTGCTACCGCTGTTCCACCATCCTTTCCGATCCTGTCGTCTCTCTCCTCTTTCTCCGAGTTTCTCTCTCTCTCTCTCCGTCTCCCCAAGTTTATCGCCGCCGCACGCGGCGGCGCCGTCATCGAAGCTGGCACCGGCCTCCTCGTCTGTTGTCGTGCCGTGCTGCTGCCTGGTCTGTCTATCTCTGACGAAAGTGAGGGTGAGAGAGGTTTTTGAGGGTGTTGCTGCTTGTGTGGAAGATGGACCGAGAGGTGGATGTGAGATGGATAGGATTTGGTTTTTCATTTGTGTGTATAAGATACATAAAAAGAAATGGGGGAGAGGTTATGTTGTTTGTATATGTATACATTGAGTGAGAGAGAAAGGCAGACTTTGAGTCTGTGTTTGTTTGTGTGTTAGAGCATTCTCATCCAAACCATCAAAATATGTGAGGGGTAGTTTTTATATTATAAAGGGTATAAAAAATGGTTGTGAGTGGAGGAGAGAGAAAATGCTACTGTTCATCTGTATATTTGGGGGGTCACTGTTCACCCAGTATAATTTTTTAATATATATTGAAAGTGGTTGTGAGTGAAGGAGAGAGAAAAATGTAATGATAATATTATTTAATTGAAAATGAGAGAGAAAAATATTTGTTTTTAGTGAAAATATATTGATATAGGAGTTGTTTTTTAGTGGAATGTATGTATAATTTGATGGATTGGATGAAAATGCTCTTATAATGGTTGAGAATGAAAGAATATTGGGTGCAACACCCTTTATATAGAGATGTTGAGATATGCATAGATCTTGTGTGTTTCAAATTGTGAGACATAAAATCTCTTGTAGAGATTTTGAAGAGATTTTATAAGATTTGCATAGATTTTTAGGGATTTTGTATAGATCTTTAAGATCTTGACAAGATTTAATATACTAGGTGTAGGTTTAGGCTTGTGGGTTTTGGGCTACGGCCCAGGGCCCACAAGCCCATCTCATGCGTAAGTGGCCCGTAATTCCTATGAGACCTGATATCGTAACCCAAACTCCATAAGCATAAAATATTCGTGTAACATCCATTTTTGTCGGTGTCGTCAGTATTTTGTACGGTTTCGGTTCGTTGTCGCGTAATATACAGCAGATTCCCTGTAAATCACCACACGCACACTGTATAGTCGAATAAACGTTCATGGGCACTCCAAGGGCCCGGTTAAATTAATTAGCGTCATAAACACTATTTATTATTGCGTAATCACCTGTTAATCACGTAATTTAGAGCCGTAAATCACCGGTTGTCACATTCTCCCCCTGTTAATAAAATTTCGTCCTCGAAATTTTAGACTACATCAACTCCTTAGAGTTACGTTATATGTAAGTAAATATGAATAATGTCAAAGGAAACGATGACATACTGATACAGTCACCAGTGTGACCAAGTTAATAGGGGTCCAATAAAAGAGGAATTTCAACCAATAGAATTCCAAGTGGGCGTTTACAATATGCAAATGAATGTTAGAAACGATGACATCCGCTAAATGGAACTTAGAGTTAACAAGTTCAATGAAATAGTTTTGCATGAAACGCTCATTCATGATCAGCCCAAGCTGCAAGTTCTACCGACACCATAAGGTGTCGTAGTGAATGAAACAATTCAATAATAGCGGTGATTAAACAATTTCGCCGTGTTTGAAGTCAAATGAAAGCGCAATAATAAATCGAAGCGGATTTAATCTAAATAAATAAATAATTAATTAAATCCGTGCATGAGATATGTAAATGATGTTAGCGCAAGCTTCAATTTAGTGAAACGCCACCACAAGGTGTCGAAGTTAACAAACGACTTAATGGAGTCATAGACCAAACAAATCTACTACGACTTAGAACAATGAAACACTTGTTAAAATGAATTCGAATATGATGCTTTCAATACATGTCTTGAATTGAATGTGCGTAATGAACAAGCTCAAACAATTGAATTTGATTTTGGCGCAAGCCGACAATAAATACATGTATCGACAAGAAAACTCTCGGCATGGTCACAACGAAAAAAAAACCATGTATGTAACTTGGAAAGAAAAGAAATTTCAAGAAAATGTGTTGACTTGATAAGAAAGAAGCCAACAATTACAATAATGCGGGTCATTCGAATCACAAATCAATAATTAGATTCAGCGAAATAATATTTGAACTTTAATGAAATGCTTTATTCGAAACGAAACCACATGCGTAACAAACGATGCATGCGTAACATAGGTGTTTTCAAGAAACGAAGCAAATGAGTATTCGCTATAACAAAAGAAATATTCATGATACAATGACCATTAAGAGGAGTAGAGATGTAAAAATCTACTCACTAGATGCAAAAGTCGGAATTTCAGCAAGGAAATTTAAGGACTTTACTTGGGGTTTCATGTGACGACCAGTTGTTAGGTGACATTACCATGGAATGTCGAACATAGCGTATTCGTCGTTAATAAGACAGGGGGAATGCGGAGACATACGTCTTCTCCTTAGCATGACTCGTGTCGTTCGCAGGACCGCGTGCCAAACCGCCGCTTCCTCGAACGTCGTATGTAACGTACTTCAACCTCCATTGATGTATAACTTAAGTTTCACGTATCCCTGTGCACTAGCGTTTCGTTATGCGTAGGCTGCCTGCTCGGGAAGTCCAAATATCATAAACAATATGGGTAATGGTGTGTGCCCTAGTTAATATTTGCAGTTCCTACGTAATGACCTTTAATGAACTTCAACATGATTTTCCGAAGGTCTTAAATGCATGTTTCCTAAACTCTCAGAGTTTTGTGTACTGTATGTAATTGTTTTTGTGCACCACGTGTAAAACACCACAATAGCGTATGTTTGAAAACAAAATTTTGACTGTCTGTTTTTCGGCAACGGTTGGAGACCATATTCGAGTACTAGGCATTATGTACGTATTGAAAGTCTTAACGACCTAAGTCCCAGAGGAAAGCGAGGTTAGAGCCTAGGTATCTCTACAGACAACCCTATTCGCTGTAACCTATAGCTCTGATACCAATCTGTCACACCCCGAAATACCAGAGCATTGGCGTGACTGGACCGGTATCTTTATTGCACAGTGGAAGCAAAATAAGCTAAGACTTCTAGAAAATGAATGCCACTAAATACTCGTATCTCCAATGGTTCTCCTATTCCAACCGTTCCATTGTTTGAAAAGTAACCTGAGAAAGAAACATGCGAAAAATCAACATAAAGTTAAGCGAGTTCATAGTTTGTTTGTAAAAGATTTGAAATAAATCTTTTTGAATGACCGGTTTTTGTTGTATTGCTGAGAAAACGAATTTAAAATCACTTTCTTGTCAAGTTATATGGAAACTTTGTATGAAAACATGGTATGTAACTTGTAGATTGTATCTGTAACTGAGTACCGTGAATGTTTGAATGTAACTTGTAAAACGTATCTGTAACTGGGTATTATGAATGTTTGTATGTATCATGTAGAATGTATCTGTAACTGAGTACTATGAATGTTTGAGATCGCTAGTGGTTTGCAAGGCCACTAACATGTGTCACGACATAGGAAGCCACCAAACCTAGGCATTTTTCTCGACTTTGACTGAGACACAGAAGTACTCATTGGTAGAAGTAGGTCAAGAGTGGGGTTGCCTGAAACCCATTAGATCTAACCTTTTGTTCCGCGGTCTGAATGTATACGTTGATTAATGGTGCTTATGGTACCCTATTCGAGACATGATCTAGAATGTTTCACTTGAATGTTTTTGTACTCCGTCATACCATAACACATGTATTGTAAGCTCTTGTATTTGTATTTTCCCGTAGTTTAGAAAACTAGAATTTGTGTGTATGCATATTTCGAAAAATACGATTGTTTGAAAAACTGGTATAAAACATAAGCTTTGCGTAAACCATTTGTGTCAGTTAAAACTTGCTTGTAAAATGGTTTAGAAATATGTAATTCATGTTCGTTGAAAACCTTGTATGCTTTGCAAAATGTGCATGTCTTTCCACCCCGAAAACATTTAGAAAATGTAAAACTGTAAAAAGGTGGGGTTATGAACTCACCTGAATATTCCTGTGCGAAGCTAGCTATATACGACTTGGTGATGTCGTTTCCAAGACGAGACTCGCTAGCGTGCGTTCTACAATATTCCTAACACGGAATATCTAATAAGTTTCTAAATAAACGCGATAACTAAACTACGTGTCACCGAGCTCTACCGAATCGTTAATTGGATGATTCGACGGTAAGTTATGAACTTAATGAAAATGAGTAGGTTGTAATTAGTTCGCTTATTGTCAGTAATAATTTATTTAAGTCTTATAAAGACTTAGTTCCCGAGAGATTTAATATATATAAATATTTATATATAAAAAATATATAAATATATTGATAAGGTCGCTTGTCGTCCTGAGAAGTCGTACATATACATATAAAGCACGCCGTTTAGGCGTTTAAAATAAATATATAAACTATATTTATTTATTAAGAGTCGTCGTGTCGTTGGGTAATCGAAATAAATATATATAACTATATTTACTTATAAAAAGATTCGTTTCGTTAGTTATCAAAAATAAATATATATCTATATTTATTTTTATAAAACGAATTCGTGTTTGATATTTGAAATAAACATATAAATTATATTTATCTTTATAAAAGAATTGTTGAAATTTTGAAGTTTAGTATAAATATAATAACGATATTTATCTTTATGAAATAATTGTCGAAATTTCCAAGTTTAGAATAAATATAACAACTATCTTTATTGTCGGAAATAGTATCCGAATCGTCGTTTTTGTATGTTGTAAAAGTGTCGTCGACATAAACTATATGTTTGTATTTGTTTTTTTAAAAGATCAATTGAAATCGAAGGTTCGTTTTATAATAAAAACACCTTTTTGTTTTCGGGTTTTCTCGAAAAACGGGCAGAGTTTCCTCTGTTTTTTTGGACGCCCCGACAACACTAGTTGTCATTATATTACCAAGATTCAACAATATAATCAAACAATGTATACGTATGATCAATTTATATCAACAAATTAGGAAATAAATCCAAGTAAATAATTCGTCAATTAAGTTGGTTCGAGCTCGTTTTCACGAAATAAATAAAACAATTTAAATATAAATCGCGACGCTAAATTCTTTACCAAAACTTTCTCGTCGAGACGTTCGACCGAGTTGACTGGGTTAACTGTGTTGATCGGCTGAGTTGACTGAGTCAACTCGCTGAGTCCGAGTTAGCTTTCTGGGTTGACTTTGTGACAACCCTCACTAAATCAGGTATCCGTACGGTTTAATTAATAATTAATTACTACTTAATTACTGTGCTTGCTTGAAATTACTGATGAACTGCTACTTGATTTCTGATACTTGTACATACCTGCATCATACTTTAATTACCGTCACTACATTATTTACATACTGAACCTTAGTGACAAACATGATGCACAAAAGCACAGTAGCACTACAAACGGATAACCTATTGAACATGCTGATAAAGCCAGCATCAGGCAGATATTGCCTCTAAGGCCTGTATGAGCCAGAAATATTTACTACACCCAATAGTGAGTGTAGGGATACAAGGGTTGTAGAACTGCGTCTCTAGGAATAAGTTACAATGACTGGATGTGCCTAAGACGTACATCGTGCACAAAACTCAGCACTTTAATGAACAATTCAGCTTTTAGCTAACTAATAAAGTGCCAAAACATGAGAAAAATATTACTAGACACTTTCCAAAGTGTCAGGAATAAGTTGTGTCACTAAAAATGCTATTAACGACACTCTAAAGCTTTGTTTAACGCTTTAACGGATTACTATCCAACCGAACAACAGGACTATACCCGGAACATGAAAATATTGCAATTAACATTATTTGTCTTTTTCTGAGCCAGTTAGGGTCCCTGAATACCCTAACACCCGCCATAAAGCACAATGCACAACTAACCGAGTTAATCCCTAACTTAACTAATCTAACCTAACTATAAACTAACTAACACTTGAAATCCAACCAAGAACCCCCCCCTGGCCGATTTCGGTCACTTTGTGACCACCATGGTACAACATTTGATTATTTAATTTCTTTGGTCCCATATCTAGAGAACATGAAGTCCAATGGATCTTAACTCTAACCTTGTCTATAAGTAACAAGCATTGCACTATGATCATTCACATTTCTCATCTCACAAATCAACACACACAAAAACACTCTCTCTTTCCCTCTATAAGCTTCGGCCGAGATCCCCTATATCTATCCATCATATTTTCGATTTCCTTCATCACATTCCAAGTTCATACAAACGTTAAGGATCCCGTATAAGAAGGCTTGGTGCACTCGAAGCTTAAAGGACCTCACTCTGTTGCTTTTATCCACCCGTTTTGCGTCTAGATTCTTCCCTAGCCTCGAGCTAGTAGTAAGTTGCTTAAATCACCTTCTCGAACTATTTAAGATGGTTAATATGACTTGTAATGGTTAAAACTCGTAATATTACAAGATGACACACAAAAGTCTAGTAAAAACACTAATATTGATGGTTAAAAGCTTGTATGTTGTGTAAAACTTGTAGTGTTTGATTTGTGTGATTATTTGGACCCGATCTATGTTGTGGTAGCTCGGATCATCATTTAACCCGGGTTGGTCGTGATCATAGATCATGACATAAGGTTGTTTTGAAAATAACAAGGGTTAAAGGATGAAACTCTACCACACACAAATCATGAACTTGTGTAAAAGCGATTTTACTTGTGAAATAGTGTTTAAAACTAGTAGATCTACGGATCTACGAGTGGTATTTTCAAAGAACCAAGTATAAAAAAATCATGTTTTCCAAAGACGGATCTTACGTTAACAAGAATGATTTTTAGAACACACAAGTGTGTAAACACTTGTGTAGCACAAAGTTTCGACAAAATAACAATTTTTGTAAGAAAGACGGGATTTCTTTAAAAGCAAGGTTTTAACGAGATCTGATTGCTTTATATAAAGATCCGTTAAAAGTGATGGGATTTACACCATAGTTTTGGAAAAACTACATGTTCATGTAATTTTTGCGATTTACATGTTTATTAACTAGTTGATGCGTTAAATATTGTTTTGATTGAAAAGAAAAATGGTTGATTGATTTATAAAAGAAAATGATACGCTTCAAAGCGTGGCCACCTCCAGTTACAGAGGAAAGCCAAATTTTTCCAAAAACCTAACACTTAGAATTATTTTCACTATAAGTGTTAGAAATACTTTTCGACATGTTTTCAAAATATATGTTTCGTCACAACTTTATTTACAAATATCGGAGGTGGGAGTTTCACAAAATTTAAACGTGATAAATATATTTAGTAAATATATTTTTTTTCACAACGTCACTTGTCAATTATTTTGTGAAGATACATAAATATTATTTTTAGGGTAAAAATAATATTATCAAACGTGAACGAATCCAAAATAATACGAACGCTTTCACGATAAATATATAAGTTACACCGGTAATTATTATTACCACTCGATCGTTAAAACGTAACTTACGCATTTTACGAAAGTATTTATGAACACGTATTTTTGTTAAGGTATTATTTTGGGAAAATCATACGTGTTAGAATATAATATTTTTGAGAAAAACAATTATATTTTGGAGTTAGGAATAAATATATATTAAGTGAGACTTAATAATATATTTCAAAGATATACGAACACACATGTATTAAATCCCCCATCTTTGG
Organism: Helianthus annuus; assembly: GCF_002127325.2. Lineage (NCBI taxonomy): Eukaryota > Viridiplantae > Streptophyta > Magnoliopsida > Asterales > Asteraceae > Helianthus > Helianthus annuus. The sequence goes on along the minus strand of NC_035444.2, from coordinate 126,301,176 downwards.
GAAGGAAAAATAATTACCAAGTATGCGCAGAATGTAAACACGAAATAGTTGTCTAACTATTTCCCAAAACTTCGACCATAAAGCTAAGGCACGGCCGTCCGTCTAATAGAGTTAGTACATGTAGGTCGTTGCACAGCTGCTTGACTTGGAGACATACTTGGTAGAGACGCACCGCTGTGAGTTCATGTCCCCCTTTTCTCTTAACTGTTTTTAGTTTTCTAAACTGCGGGGGTGAAATACATGTTACTATGATTACGAATATTTCTTACATGGTATGGTTAGCGTAAGGAGGGTTATTACTTAGATCATGTGAATGGGTAGGCGGAAACTTGAGGTCATTAATCCTCAGGATAGGACCGAGGGGCAGTAGCGGTAGATCTATCTGGGTGTAGCGAGCCCAGCCCCAGGCCCAGCATAACGGACCTCGGGGTGACTTTGTACCCAACGCATAAATCTGCTAGGTTTGAGCCTTCCTACTTGCATTTCACACATATCAATGGCCTTGCAAACCATTGGTGATCTCTTTTTCCTTATTTGCTACATTCCAGGGTTTTTATACATACAAAGGTTTATTTACTCACTTACACATGAACTCGCTCAACATTATTGTTGATTTTTCAACTTATATGTATTTCAGGGAATTAAAGGATCTGGCACGGTATGGCACGTTTTCCCGCTGCACTAGTTATGAGATCATCCGGGTTTAGGGGATGTGACTCTTTCCTGGACAAGTCACAGTCCTTAAACTGTGTTTAAGTTATGTTTGTGTTTGTTGAACAATGTTTTTAGGATGTGTTTCCGTTAAAACAATGTTGTTGTATTTGGATTTTAAAACGTAATCCTATGGATGATCTTGCATGATTTTATTTCATATAGCTTTGTTATGGTTAAGCTATGGTATTAAGAAGTCACACCAAAATTAACCACGCTTCCGCAAAGCCAGGGTGTGACAGCTTGGTATCAGAGCTCTGATGATAGCGAACTAGGATTCCTTCTCGAGTCTAGACTATGATCACTAGGGCTCTCACGAAAATATTTTTACTGCATACCACTTAAGTCCAGATCCAAAACGTTTTTACAAACAAATGTTGAGCACATTTTATATATTATTTTTAGGCTCAGTCTTGGAGGCTGAGGCTCGGTCTTGGAGACCGAGGCTCGATCTAAGAGATCAAGGTAGATGGCTAGTGAGACTAGGAAGAGTAGGCTCAGTCTTGGAGGCTGAGGCTCGGTCTTGGAGACCGAGGCTCGATCTAAGAGATCGAGGTAGATGGCTAGTGAGACTAGGAAGAGTAGGCTCAGTCTTGGAGGCTGAGGCTCGGTCTTGGAGGCCGAGGCTCGATCTAAGAGATCGAGGTAGATGGCTAGTAAGACAAGGAAGAGTAGGCTCAGTCTTGGAGGCTGAGGCTCGGTCTTGGAGGCCGAGGCTCGATCTAAGAGGTCGAGGTAGATGATGGAGCAGTCTTAGAGACTGGGAGGAATTTGGCTAGTGGGACTAGGAGTGTCAGTCTAGGAGACTGGGAGGCTAGTGGGACTAGGAGAATTATGTGATTTCTTACCTGGTGACTAATGTGTTTACCTGATTGTATGACTGATTATTTGTGCATATTTGTGTTTATGTTACAGACACATGGACTCGCCCGGCACTGGCGACTCAGACACCACATGCCCTAGATCTATAGTATCAGATGACCTAGCATCTTCAGAGCACTAGGTGCACACGTCGGACGTTACTAGCACGGACGAGGACGACTTTCAACCCTTCGCGCTACCTGACGAGGCTGATGAGCTCGCTGATGGCCCTCTTATTGGGGAGTTACCGCTTATAGAGATCCCTGCTCCCATACCCTTAGCTGTTTATCCTGCGTACGATTTACTTCTTGACGCCGATGCCGATGGCGATATTGATCTGTTTGACGATGATCTCCTAGAGGACGATGAGGAGGGCGAGGCCCTCATAGCCGACGAAGGACTTTTACTGCTCGCAGATGCTCCAGCTGCGGAGTCACCTGCACACTCACCTGCTCCAGACTCCTTCGAGTCTGTGGCCTCTGCACCTTCCCACACTCTGAGCGCACAGCACTTTTCACATGGTTCAAATCCTGACCAGGCATCCTCTGCTGCCCCTATTCCTAGCTTTGCTTTCGACCACGATGATGTGGAGGATTCCGATCCTATCTTTCCCCCGGGATTCGACCCGGATCAGGATATAGAGTTTATACCTATGGATCAGCCTATGGAGGATCCGGTTGACCCAGCTGACCCAGTTGATCCCATTGACCCTGAGTTTGATTTTGAGATGGCCTTTGATGATCCCGAGCCTGCCATGGCCCCTGAGCAGGCAGCCGCTCTAGACCCTGTGCTTAAGCATGACCCCGTTCATGTTGGCATGCCTATTGAGCCTGTGATTGCTGACCCACCTGCTGATGATCACCCTGTGGATGCTCCGTTGTTGGAGGGCGATCATGTCATTGATGCTGATCACGTTGATCCCCCACTTATTGCTGATGCACCTGTTGACCCTCTTGTTGCTCCCCCACCTGATCCCGTTCCACTAGAGCCCGAACATGCACTATTCGCGACCCACATGGATCCACGAGATGAGCACGCCCAGCACGGGTGGATTCCTGCTGATAATGAGGTCCCACCTATTCCCCCTCATACCACTGATACCCGTCACGTTGATACCTCCTTTTCATTTCCTCAGTTTACACCTCCAGCCCGACCTGGAGAGGGTTCTTCGGCCCATCCCTTTGGGCATGTGCCGACGTCTGTTCCCTTCATGCCTCAGTTTTCACCTGTTTTACCCCCTGTTTCTCCATTTCATGTGGCACCTTTTGATCCCACCAGTGAGCCATTCCTTTGGTCGTCACCACCTGCCATGCCACCGACCGACCCTTACCATCCTTGAGGATGTTTTGATGTCTTTTGTCACCCAGCACGAGGCACACACACGGCGCATTCAGGAGCTTGAGATAGCTCAGCCGCCGCCGTGTCAGTGCCAGGGTCAGACCCACTCTCCTTTGCAGCCCTCTCGACCTTTACCGCCGGATTATGCTGCACGCCTTCTCACTTTAGAGCAGCAGGTTGCCTCTTTCTTGCGTACTCAGAGAGCCATGGAGGAGGACTGGCTCCAGTTGCGTCGTTTGTTTTACACTCACTTTCCCCCTCCTCCACCGCCATCTGTGTAGAGCTCATCAGTACCGTATGGGTAGACGTTGGTGAGAAGACGACGATTGCTTTTGACTGCACAACATTTTTGGAGACTACTTTCTGATTATGACTTTTGTTGATTTTGTGCATGGGATGTAGTGACACTGATTTGATATAGTTTTTGGACTGGGGTGATGTAGCCCTTAGTCGACTGATGTTGTATGACACTGTGATGTACTTGTACACTTACTATGTGGTCTCGATATTTGGCAATCGCAGTATTCTCATCATATTTGATGCTTGATTGATTATTTATATTTTTATGACATGGGATGTTGTGTGAATGATATATTGATAACATGAGATGTTATGTACTATTACTATCATTATATACGTACGCTTTACTATGGCCTGACCGACGTAAACACATCTTTTGAAGATGCCGCCGAGATGTCAACAACCGCAAATGCCTACCAATGAGGCAGAACTCCAGCAATTCATCGCTGCTGCCATCGCGCAATACGCCGCCTCTCAAGGAGGGACTAGTGGAAGCAACTCAAGCAATACTGGCAACAACAACAACCCGCCTCATGGTAATACTAAGTCATGAAGACATGCCATGACCTATTTGGATATATATAGCAAAGATGCTAATGCTGATCACATGTTATGCTGTACGTGCAGGGTGCACCTATAAGCAGTTTCTAGACTGCAAGCCAGTCAACTTTGATGGCACAGGAGGTGCTGTCGCCTTTGTTCGTTGGGCTGAGGAAACTGAATCTGTTCTTCGCATGAGCAAATGCGCACTAGATCAGCAAGTCACCTATATCTCTGGGCTATTCTTGGATGGAGCCCTATCTTGGTGGAATTTGCAAGTACAGACACTTGGTGAAGCTGCTGCCTACGCGCTAACCTGGACCGAATTGAAGGAACTTATGCGCAAAAAGTACTGTTCCCACGCTGAAATCCAAAGATTGGAGACAGAGTTCTGGCATTTAAAGATGGAAGGTCCAAAGATCGCGGAATACGTTCAGAGGTTTCATGACTTATCGCATGTGGTACCCTACATGGTCACTCCAGAGTTCAAAAGGATTGAACGTTTTATTTGGGGATTAGCTCCTCAAATCATAAGCATGGTGACCTCCTCCAAGCCTGCGACTATTACTGAGGAGATTGATTTGAGCGTGGCTCTCACAGAGGAAGCTATTCGCCTGAACAAGTTTGATGAAGCTGAGCTAAAGAAGAAAGAGACTCACGTCGAGTCATCAGGAGGTAACAAGCGGAAGTTTTCAAACTTCAAGCAGGGCACCAGTGGTGTTGTCAAGAAAGGAGAAGCAAGCATGCCAGCTCAGGTTACAGCTGGTAGCGGAAGGAAAGGAAAAGGATACATGGGCACCCAGCCCAAGTGTAATACCTGCCAGCGCCACCATTCTGGCCGTTGTGGTTTGAAAGTTTGTGAAGCTTGTGGAAAGACTGGCCACTTGAAGGATTCTTGTTGGGCCATAGCTGGCCAGAGAGGCCAGGGAGGATTCGGAAACAGAAATACCAACCGGGGCGGAAATGGAAATCGCCCACAAGGGAACAGTGGAGGTGATGGAAATCGAGCGGGCGCTGTGAATCGTAACCAGAGGAATAATCAAGCTGGTGGAAACGGGCAGAGATCCGGATGCTTCAACTGTGGTGATCTTGGGCACTACAAGAGGAATTGCCCAGAGTTGAACCAAGCCCGTGGAAGGGTTTTCAACATAGAAGCGAGGGAAGCGCGCCAGGATCCCAATGTTGTTACTGGTACGTTCCCTATAAACCAACGCTATGCATCCGTTTTATTTGATACTGGCGCCGATTATAGCTTCGTGTCGTTAGAGTTCAAGAATATGCTTGGTTTAGCCACTAGTAAATTAGATATTCCGTACTCGATTGAATTGGCTAATGGAAAGTTGGTAAAAGCCAATGAAGTTATCAGAGGTTGTGTGATCGAATTGGGAGAGCGTGAGTTTGCTCTGGATCTACTACCAGTCCAGTTGGGAAGCTTCGACGTGGTGGTAGGAATGGATTGGTTATCAGGCAACAAGGCTGAGATAGTTTGTCATGAAAAGGTCGTTCGTATCCCAACCGAAGATGGTGAGACAATTGTGGTTCACGGAGAGAAGCGTAATACGCCGTTAAGAATTATTAGTTGCTTGAAAGCGCGAAAATGTTTACAGAAGAGATGTGCTGCCTTTCTGGCACACATTGTAGATAAGAAAGCTAAAGAACCGAAGGTCGAATACATCCCTGTCGTGAGGGAATATCCAGAAGTCTTCCCAGAAGACTTGCCTGGACTGCCCCCTCAGAGGCAAGTAGTGTTTCGCATCGACTTAGTTCCAGGCGCCGCGCCTGTGGCTAAGGCACCTTACAGACTTGCTCCGTCTGAGATGCAAGAACTGTCGACACAACTTCAAGAGTTGTTAGACAAGGGATTTATCCGACCAAGCTTCTCGCCTTGGGGAGCTCCAGTTTTGTTTGTCAAGAAGAAGGACAATAGTTTCCGTATGTGTATTGACTACAGAGAGTTGAACAAGCTGACGATCAAGAATAGATACCCTCTGCCAAGGATTGATGATCTGTTTGACCAACTGCAAGGCTCAAGCTTTTACTCTAAGATCGATCTTCGATCTGGATACCATCTGTTAAGGATACAAGAGGAGAGTATCCCAAAGACAGCCTTCAGAACTCGTTATGAACACTATGAGTTCCTAGTTATGTCGTTTGGGTTGACAAACACACCTGCAGTGTTCATGGATTTGATGAATAGAGTATACAAGCCGTACTTGGATACGTTCGTGATAGTATTCATCGATGACATTTTCATTTATTCAAAGACGAAGACTGAGCACGAACAGCACCTAACAGCTATTTTGGAGCTGCTGAAGAAAGAACAGTTGTATGCCAAGTTCTCTAATTGCTTGTTTTGGCTACGAGAAGTGCAATTCCTTGGGCACGTGGTAAATGGAGATGGAATCCACGTGGATCCAACCAAGATTGAAGCGATTAAGGATTGGGAAACGCCAAAGACACCAACCGAGATCCGGCAATTCTTGGGTTTGGCTGGCTATTATCGAAGGTTCATTGAGAATTTTTCAAAGATCGCTCAACCATTGACACTCCTCACGCAGAAAGATAAGAAGTTTGATTGAGGAATCAAACAGGTAGAAGCGTTCCAGATATTGAAGGATAAGCTCTGCAATGCGCCAATCTTAGCATTACCGGAAGGTACTGATGATTTCGTGGTATACTGTGACGCATCACGTCAAGGATTGGGTTGTGTGTTGATGCAACGGCAAAAGGTTATTGCTTACACGTCACGCCAGCTGAAGGTACATGAAAAGAACTATACCACACATGACTTGGAACTTGGCGCAGTGGTTTTTGCATTAAAGATCTGGAGACACTACCTTTATGGTACAAAGTGTACAATCTTTACAGATCACAAGAGCCTACAGCACATATTCAACCAGAAGGAGTTGAATATGAGGCAAAGACGATGGGTAGAGTTGTTGAATGACTACGACTGTGAGATAAAGTATCATCCAGGGAAGGTGAATGTGGTCGCCGATGCCCTAAGTCGAAAAGAGAGGATCAAGCCCATAAGGGTTAGGGCTTTAGAAATGATAATTCAGACCGATCTTTCCTTGCGCATTCATGCCGCGCAGAAAGAAGCTCTTAAGGAAGGGAACCTTGAAGAAGAATATCTCCGTGGGATGGAGAAGCTATTAGTACCAAACGAGGAAGGAATGTTATGCTTTGAGAAAAGGATTTGGGTTCCTTTGTTTGGAGGTTTAAGGAAGGTTATTTTCGATGAAGCCCACAAATCGCGGTACTCTATCCACCCTGGAGCGGATAAGATGTACTAGGACCTTAAAGATTATTATTGGCGGCCTAGGATGAAAGGCGATGTTGCTGTTTATGTGAGCAAATGTTTAACATGCGCTAAGGTGAAAGCCGAATACCAGAAGCCCTCGGGACTTCTTCAACAACCTGAAATTCCCAAGTGGAAGTGGGAACAAATCTCCATGGATTTTATTACGAAGTTGCCAAGAACGCCAAGAGGCCATGACACTATTTGGGTAATAGTGGATCGATTAATGAAGTCAGCGCACTTCTTACCTATCAGAGAGAAGGATAATACGAGCAAGTTGGCCGAAATTTACATGAGAGAAATTGTTACACGCCATGGATTACATCTCTCAATCATCTCTGATAGAGACGGAAGATTCGTATCAAGGATTTGGCAATCCTTCCAAGAAGCTTTTGGCTCGCAATTAAATATGAGCACCGCGTTTCACCCGCAGACCGACGGGCAAAGCGAACGGACGATACAGACTTTGGAAGACATGCTGAGAGCGTGTGTTATGGATTTGGGCGGTAGCTGGGATAAGCATTTACCTTTGGTTGAATTTTCATACAACAACAGCTACCACACCAGAATTGGTGCCGCGCCATTTGAAGCTTTATATGGGCGCAAATGCAGGTCACCGCTTTGTTGGTCTGACGCAGGTGATAGACAGTTGGTTGGTCCTGATGTGGTCCAGGAAACCACAGATAAGATTGCACAGATTCGAGATCGCATCAGTGCGGCTCGTGACCGTCAGAAAGCCTACGCGGATCGAAAAAGGAAACCTCTAGAGTTTGAGGTAGGAGATATGGTTTTGTTGAAGGTATCACCCTGGAAGGGTGTGGCATGCTTTGGGAAGCGTGGGAAGTTGAATCCGCGGTATATTGGTCCATTCAGAATTTTGGAGAGAATTGGACTAGTAGCATACAAGCTGGACTTACCTGCTGAACTGAATGGTGTCCACGATACGTTCCACGTATCAAATTTGAGGAAGAGTCCAACGCAAGATACCGTTGTCATTCCTACCGACGAAATTCATGTTGACGACACGCTCCACTTCGTTGAAGAACCTGTTGAGGTTACGGATTGGAAAGTGAACAAGACCCGCCGGAGCAGTGTCAAGCTCGTCAAGGTTCGTTGGAATGCCAGACAAGGTCCTGAATACACCTGGGAGCGTGAGGACCGGATGAAAGAGAAATACCCCCACCTATTTCCCAAGAACCCTGCGACTAGAAGCAGAACTCAAAATTTCGGGACGAAATTTTTCTAACGGGGGGAGAATGTGACAACCCTCACTAAATCAGGTATCCGTACGGTTTAATTAATAATTAATTACTACTTAATTATTGTGCTTGCTTGAAATTACTGATAACCTGCTACTTGATTTCTGATACTTGTACATACCTGCATCATACTTTAATTACCGTCACTACATTATTTACATACTGAACCTTAGTGACAAACATGATGCACAAAAGCACAGTAGCACTACAAACAGATAACCTATTGAACATGCTGATAAAGCCAGCATCAGGCAGATATTGCCTCTAAGGCCTGTATGAGCCAGAAATATTTACTACACCCAATAGTGAGTGTAGGGATACAAGGGTTGTAGAACTGCGTCTCTAGGAATAAGTTACAATGACTGGATGTGCCTAAGACGTACACCGGGCACAAAACTCAGCACTTTAATGAACAATTCAGCTTTTAGCTAACTAATAAAGTGCTAAAACATGAGAAAAATATTACTAGACACTTTCCAAAGTGTCAGGAATAAGTTGTGTCACTAAAAATGGTATTAACGACACTCTAAAGCTTTGTTTAACGCTTTAACGGATTACTATCCAACCGAACAACTGGACTATACCCGGAACATGAAAACATTGCCATTAACATTATTGTCTTTTTCTGAGCCAGTTAGGGTCCCTGAATACCCTAACACCCGCCATAAAGCACAACGCACAACTAACCGAGTTAATCCCTAACTTAACTAATGTAACCTAACTATAAACTAACTTGTGACAACTGTGCTCTTTAATCGATGAACAATGAAAAACAATGTTAGTTATCAATAAATCAATGTGTTTTGGTGTTATTATATGTGTTTTATGTGTTTGATGATTTTACAATTCGATCCGATTCGATTTCAAGCTTTAAATCGCTTTCTCGAAAGTTATACGCGAACTGATGCGTAAACACAGTCAGTTTAACACGACAAACACTCCGGAACATCATCATAGACTTAACATACCTTAAATAACCTTTATATAACTTAGAAATAAGTTTTAAAGGCTTTGGTATGACAAAAACAAGTTTATTCGCTCTTAGGGACTATTTGCGTCAACTTGCAAAAGTCTACCGATTCGTAAGGTAACGAACAGTCCGGAACTTGATCATAAGTTAAACATACCATATATAACCTAAACATGGCTTAGAAATAAGCTTTGATAGGTTCGGTGTGCGAAAACATGCTTACATGATCTTACAGGGACTAAAAGTGTCAAAAACGGCGTAAGTTTGCATTTTCGTGCATATCTTACGTTCTGGACACATCTGGATATCCAAAATTTTTGTACACATTAAAATATTTTTATTTTAGTGATTCGGATGCGAAAACGCCATTCGTCGCGCATTTTGGATCGTACACGCGTCCGTTTGAGTTCCGTCGTAATTAACCAAACAACGCGATCGTACGACCAAACGAACCGACATCTGAGATGTTTTCGAGCATGTTTTGAGTCCCCTATACTTTAACTTCATTTTAGAGCCTTGAAATGAGGTTAACGGAGGTTAAAAACGTCAAAAACAAGCTTAAACACGTGCAGGGACCATTTCTGTCATTTTTGAAACTTTGCTGAATCAGACACATGGTAGCGTAGCGCGACCATCCCCTGCCTATTCCATCGCGCTACGCGACGATCACATCTGGGCAGAAAGTTTGTTTTCAGCATCAGTTTGTAAATTCAGGGGCCAATCTTGCAATTTCTTTATGTGGTAGCCAAGTTACCACCTCTCCAAGGCTTTGCACCTGCTCCTAACACTTGTATGGTTGTGATTCATTGCTTAATGGCTAAACAAACCACTTGTCATGATCTTGTTGATCACCAACAAGTATAAATAGGCCACTCCATTCACTTGTTCTTCGCTCATTCTCATTTCTTCTCCTCTACTCATAATGTGAGCCCGGCCGCAACGCGGCGGTTGTTACATCTAGTTTATACTCATTTTTAATCTAATCCAAATCAACAGGTGTCTAAAATACTACCAAATAGTGCTAGTTTAAATTATATGTTACCAATAGGTGGGAGTTTTGGTATAGGCAATCTGGCAAATATTTATGAGCTTGTATGACTCATTCATCTTATCCATTCCATTAATCTAATATATTAAATTGAACTTATGTAAACATTGATTTAATTAATTATTATACTATAGTTATATATACAAAACTTTTTCTTAACATCTAATAATGTATTATATATGTTTTCTTTCAAAGTTTTAAACTACATATTAACACTCAAACATTAACCAACTAACTTTAACGTACGAATTTAAAATAGATATATTATCTATTATAATATATATATATATATATATATATATAATGTAGAGTAAATTACAAGTTTTGTCCTTTAAGTTTACACCAAATTACAGGTGCTGTCCTTTAGCGCAAAAGTTAACAAGTTTTGTCCTTAACGTTTCTGTAGGATCGTAGATCTGACCTAAATGAGTCGTTCAGAGGTTTCTCCTTGAATTCAGGTGCGGAATAACAAGAAAACAAGGTAGAAAATAGCACACAGTTCACTTAATCATCTTTCGTATTGATTTGACAAGTTGTACAGTCCAAATCTCACACCGGCAGAGCTTCGGCGTGGAAATCACAACTACTACTCACTGGATTGCTCGAACAGTAGATATATATAGGCTGTTTGGTTCGCTTATAGGACAGGCCCAATAAGCGAACCTGATACATGCCACTCGAGCGGACCCACACAGATGTGCTAAGAGCGGACCAAACGCTTAACCATTCGAGCGGACCAGTTACATGTCCGTTCGAGCGGACCTAAGGTTAATTGGGCCAAATAAGCGAACCTAAGCCCAAATTTTATACAATCTCCTATTTCCTCGTAATTCGATCCGTAATCTATACATTTCAGTGTAAGACTCGATCCAAGATGAAATCAACAGATGTAGTGCACCAACAGACTCCCTCTCAGATGTTGATGGAGTCGACTTCGAGCACCGTCTCCGTGTCTTCACATCTTCAGTCCTGATAAGTCTCTGGGCTTTTTCTTTTTCTCTTTCTTCAGACTCCCCTTCTCGATTTACTGGTATTCCTTTGTTCTTCAGTAACATCTTCAGGATCGTTGTCTGACTTCATTCATGCTTTCAGAATTGATTTCCAGGATCGAAACTCGGCTTTCTTCCATCAAAGATCTTCAGGAATCGAAACCTGGCTACCTGCACAATCTCAACACCGAAATAAACTTTCTTTCACAAACATTTCAAACAACTGTGCACCAACACATGACTACTCTTATATGACTATGATGAACCACTTGAAGAAGGTTAGATTAACAAAAACAGTTAGATTTACACAAACACTCCCCCTCAAATGCTGCTCATCATGTTTAGCACTCGGAATTTTGAAAATCAGTTCTCCAACATCAGCTGTCGAAAATCTTTTTGACTTTTTCAAAGTTTAGCTAAAATACACTAAAATCTTTTTGGATTTTCTGAGAAAACTACCTAACACTACATGTAGACAAAAACATACAGAAAAGTAATATTTACAAACAATATTTTTTTGTGAGTTCGTGCAAGAGGATCATATCAGCTTATGAGACCTATCACCAACACCGTTAAGCTTGATTTCATTTTAAGCTTTAAACAATTTACCTAGATTGTCAGTATGTTTGTCCTCTTAAATTCTCAACACAAATTTCAATTGATTCGAGATATGATATTAATGTTTTAGAGACTTAAACTTAATTGTGTATCACTCCACTTGAATATACTCCCGTATCCAGATCCCAAATATTCAGTCTTACAGGTGAGTATACCACAGCTGATATCTGTATAGGGGTAGATACGAAACCGTGAGAGCTCAGGTCAAAACTTCCGTTCAGCAGAGAGACGACGGCTCGACTTTTGGTGAGTTCCCTTTAGAGGATCTTTTGAATTTCAACAGCAGCGACTATCAATTTTATTGTTTCATCAGCTTGCTGAGGGCGAAGCTTATGTTTCAAAGCTTTAGCAGAAAGTATTATCCGAGGACTAGGTCAGAACTTCCATTCAGCTGAAGTCCCGGGATAATATCCCAGATATCACTGAGCATAAAGACCTAGTATCTCAGAATATGGGACCGTTCAAACAAGATTTCAGGGGTTACCCATATATTCAAGAATAGTTACCCACGAATCAAGCAAGTTTGAATTTAGGTTTATATCTCGTTTCAATTTACTAAATGCGCGAAAATCTACTGACACATCCGCAGTAAGATTGTTTATCACATTTTAACTTTACATTTCTTTAGCGTGCCGTGATAGTCCACTGATGTACTATCATTTCCTCTGTTTCGCAACAAAACTCATTTTTGAATTTTATCATGTTTTTGGCTTTTTCAAATTTTCAAATGTTTTTGGATTTTCTAAAAATTTCTTACTCCCCCTAAAATGCAAACACATTTCAATGGAAATTTGAAAATAAAAAGACTCTGGACTCAAAATGAAACATAAAATGCAAAACAAACTGTACAGAAACTTGACAACTGACATCGAATCACATCAAATCGCCATTCACTAGGCATAAACAATCTGAACTCCCCCTATCACAAATCATTTTCTCATTTAGATTTCAAAACACTTAAGTTTGTTTTAATCAAAATGATTTTTCCGGAAAATGAATTTGTGTTGATAAAACCCATTTGTAGGTTTGTCATTTTTTTAAAATGGGGATGTGGTTCATCATCTTGTGCTTCTCTTGCCATGAATAGTAAATCAAGTACAATTTAATGTCCCTGATTTACCATTTGCATTTCAGAACCTTTTGTACCACTTGTAAAAATACAAACATCTCAAAATATAACCACAAATACCATTTGTAGGAATAATACGTCTACATCACCATTTTACCAATCAGGATGCCGATTCCAGCTTCGCACTTACCAACCTGGAAGCTCCGGCGTAGTCCTTTCACCTGCAAAATTCAAACACTATTCAAAATCTTTCAAACAAACTTTTTAAACACTAGAATGATGCCGATTCCTGATCCACGATATAAACTTGGGATCTCCGGCATAGTCCTTCGACTATCATGGGAAACAGACTTCCATCCAAGTCTTTTCAGACTTGATGGCCTTCAGCTCTTGACCAGTAGGATTGTATGTTGCCTTTTTAGTTGCATAAAAGTCTTTTACCCCCTTTGCTCTCCCACTCAACATTTTCCCAAATATCTTTTTAACATTCCCGTTGAATGTTTTCTCGACATCAAATTCATCTTTTTCTTTATAAAACTGATTCGAAATCTCAGTTTTTCCCACTTTTTTCTTTACTTCCTCAAACTTCAATGATGGAAACTCCTCATCATTTACTAAAATCTTCTTCTCAACCTGTGGCTCTTCTGGCTTTGTGGAACCAGATTCATCGCCGAATTCACTTCACCTTTCTTCGCAACCCACACCTGGTTGTCTTTTCCTTTCTTCTCATATTTATTCTTCTTTGAACACTCACCAACCTCGAATTTTGAATTCTCAAAAATTTTAGGTCTATTGGTTGGTGTGTCAACATCAACAACTTTCTCTTTCAACTTCTGAGAAACTCCCTGTTTTGATTTGGCATTTTTTGAGCAATTCCATGCAATGTGACCAGCTTCATTGCATCTATAACAAGTTCTAGTCTCTCTTAGATAACATATATCAGCTCCATTCTTCTTTCTCTCAGCAAGAAACTCTTTATTAGACTGTCTCCAGAACGGTTTCTGTTGTTCCTCCTCAGCACTTCCACCTGACACAAATTCAGATTCTAGTTAGGTTTCTTTTGAAAACCAGAACCAGAATTGTTGCCCTTTTTCTTATTTAAACGTTGCTGAACTCTAGAAGTATATTTTTTAGGTTTTTCAAAACTTTTCAAAACTTTTAATTCTGGAATATTAACTTCTATAAGTTTGAAAGTTTTGTTTATTAGTTCCGTTTTAATACTCATTATTGGGAACTCTTTATTGTAATATAATTTGTCCGAACCATTCAAAGTATACACAACTTCGAATGTTTCATCATTCAAATTTGCCTTTGACAATAAAAATTCTTTACTATAAGACCGTTTAATTGACGAATTTTCTCTGTTGACTGACGACTTTTCAGACCCAGATTTCGACTCAGACTCCTCATCAGTATCCAACACCTGATCAACCACCTTCTTGATTAATTCAGACTCATGATCAGTATCGGACGAGGTATACGTGACATCTATGTTATCTGGTAAAACGTCAGTTGTGTCGGTTTTAAGCTTTATATTGACTGCCTTTTCCAATTGCTCCTCATTTGGTCTCCTAGGTGAATAACCATCCCAAATCGGAGGCGGACATTTGTTATAACTAACAGTCGATTTCTTACCACAGTCTTTCTTCTCTTTCAGCTTCTCATCTTTGAAAGCTTCTATACCTGCAACAGTTGGGTAAATACGGTCAATGAGATAATCAGAACTAGAATAACTTTGCAATAAACGTCTAATTCTCTCATTCTCTATTTTCTCTGTCTCCAACTCTTGCTTCCACTTAGCACTCTCTTCGATGTAAAAATTTATTGCTTTTTGTTTTGTCATTAAAACTGCAATCAACATCGTCAGTGCTTGTTCTCTCTCTGAGTTTGTCTTTTGGAGGCCAGTTACTGTTTTATTCAAAACATCGTAAGATTCTTTCACATAGTTGAGGTTGAACAATAACTGCTCCTTCTTCTTCTCATACTCAGCTATGATGTCGTCTTTAGATGCACAATCCTTGCAAGCTTCCAAGCACTTTTCACACGGCTTGACGACTTCAACAATCTTCTCAACTTTGATTGTTTTAACAACTTCAACCACCTTTTCTACTTCGATCACCTTTTCTTCTTCTTTCACAATCTCGGTAAAATTCTTAGTGACACTCTCAGCATTCTGAATATCACCTTCAGATTCAGCTTGTTGTTCTTTTGCAGCTCGTTTCTCCTTAAGTTTCTCCATTCTTTCTGCAAAATAGAAATGAAAACTTTCAGGAGATAGATGAGTTTTTGCAATATTTATATGTTTTTCTTCCTCATCATCACTGCTGCTGTGATCAGGTGATTGATCAAACTGTACAGACTTATCAGAATCACCATCTGATACATCAGAATCAGACGGTGTTTTATCAAAAACAACTTCTTTTTCTTGAACATTTTCATTTTGTACACTTTTGTCAGAATTCTGTAAATCTTCATCTGAACCCTGTAAACCTTCATCTGAACTTTCTGACACTTCCCCAGAATGTTCTGTAAGTTTATCAGTACTGTCTGAACTTTCAGATGACACAGACTTTTCATCTTCACTTTTCACAGTCTCTCCAATAGATTTCATCCAAGTAGCAAACAGATCTGGCTCTCGGACGATCTTGGCAATGAAAGCTTTAAACTCTCCCTTTTCATCCACAAACATATCCCAGCTGAAACCTTCTGGTAGTTTCTCATCATCTTGATCAATAATGCGTGCTGCTGTGGCTTCAGATGATATGTAATTACTCCAGCTGAAATCTACCAAACATGCTCTCTTGGGATCTTCAATCTTTCTCCCGTGAGCTGTCTGTGGTTCTTGGGATTGACCGACTTGCTGATAGATAGCTTTGCGGTAGTAATCATCTTTCCCGAATGGATTCTGTGCTCCGCTAGCTTCTCTTCCTTTGCACTCCCGTTTGAAATGGCCTTTCTCCCTGCATCGAAAACAAGTAACTTTAGATTTATCAAAACCTAAAGTAGATACATAAGCATCTAGAAAGTCATTTCTCCCGGTAATGGTTTTGAATTTCTCAGCCCGTCGAAGAACACTTGCGAGACACCATTTAATGTCCATGAGTTCCATTTCCTCAGCGTCTATTTGATCGTAATCCTCTTTGGTGAGCATAGGATTTCCGATTCGACCAGCAACAAGACCTTCATAGGATAACAGAACTGAACCCAGAAGTGCCATGTGGTCTTTAGCAGTGTCTTCAGAGAAGCTTTGACCTTATGTATCCATTTCCGGTTTTTGTACTCTGAGACTGAAAACTCGTGTTAGTCTCTTTCGGATTCACACTCGGAAACGATGAAAACCCGCTGCTGCTCTTGTTCGAACCCTGATCAGCTTTTTCAGATGAATCACCAGCACTGAACGCAATTTGAATCTTCGGACTTCTTTCAGACTCAGTGACTGGAACACTACCCCGATAGTACATCTTCACATCCTGTTGACCACTCGGACTATTCATCCTTGCGATCTTCTGCTGCTCAAGATCCTGACTTTCTATTTTCTCAATGAACTGTGAAATAGTCAGCCCGTCATAAACACCAGTATTCTTTAAAATCATCAAATATGTTCCCCACTCTTTCTGAGGTAACGCGTCAGCCAATTTATCCACCCATTCCTCACGACCTTTCTCAACTCCCAACATCGATAACGATCGCACCAAGTGACAGTATCTCTCGATTAGCTTTTTAGTATCCTCTCTCGGCAAACTGCTAAACAAATCGAACTCTTTCTTTAACAATGCCTTCTTGCTTTTGATCATGTTTTCGCTTCCCTCGAATTTAACCCTAAGAGCATCCCATATCGACTTAGCAGTTTTGTCGTGCTGTAACAAGATGAATATATCTTCCTTTATCGCCTGCTGCAACAAACTGATCATCATTTTCTCGGCTCTACACATTGCTCGTTCTTGATCGGTAAACTCGGATATCTCTTTAATAACTTGCAAATCCGAGGCAATGTGTACTTCTTCAATATACACTCCCACGATCTGAGATGGTTTGCCTGAACCCAGTTTTCAAACCGATCCTTCCACCCATAATATTCCTCAATGCTCATCAATCTAGGGGGCTTTTGAGTCGTTCCCGTCTCGTTTTCTAAATTCATTGCTTGAGCAATTGCGGCTGGAGTAGTCGATGTAGCAAAAGCGTTGTAGAACTCGGAATCCATGATCAAATGGCACAAATTTCAAGACAAATGACTTATAAGCGAATCTGGTACCATAAGCGATCCAACCAAATCACTTGGAGCGAAACAGCAAGATAAGCAGACCAGACAAGCCTGATAAGCGGACTGGACAAGACCAAATAAGCGGACCGACCAGATTTTTGGAGCGGATCTGTCTTGTGACCGTATAGGCGAACCACTCGAATGCTTTTGGAGCGGACCGAATCAAGACCTTATAAGCGAATCAGACAAAACCCTATACGCGGACCAGATCAAAACCAAATAAGCGGACCGGATCAAAACCAAATAAGCGGACCGAATCAATGTCCGTTCAAGCGGACCATACGCTGTTCGTTCGAGCGGACTGAATTCGAACACATTTTTTACCTACTAAAACTTCGAATTTTGACACGAAACTTTCCAGGGTTTGTCGTTATACTGATGCGCACAATCCTTGAAATTTTGAGCAAATTCCGACCGTTAAAACTTTCCGAACGAAGAAAAGAAAGTGTAGAAGTGAGAAAAATCGATGAAATCCGGCTATAATCTGCAGAAAACCTCCTCCCAAGCTCTGATACCACTTGTAGGATCGTAGATCTGACCTAAATGAGTCGTTCAGAGGTTTCTCCTTGAATTCAGGTGCGGAATAACAAGAAAACAAGGTAGAAAATAGCACACAGTTCACTTAATCACCAACTACTACTCACTGGATCGCTCGAACAGCAGATATATATAGGCTGTTTGGTTCGCTTATAGGACAGGCCCAATAAGCGAACCTGATACATGCCACTCGAGCGGACCCACACACATGTCCTAAGAGCGGACCAAACGCTTATCCATTCGAGCAGACCAGTTACATGTCCGTTCGAGCGGACCTAAGGTTAATTGGGCCAAATAAGCGAACCTAAGCCCAAATTCTATACAATCTCCTATTTCCTCGTAATTCGATCCCTAATATATACATTTCAGTGTAAGACTCGATCCAAGACGAAATCAACAGATGCAGTGCACCAACAGTTTCAAAATCCTGCACGTTATGTCCTTTAGCCCTAACCGAGTCAGATTTTTTGGTTAAATATGGTTATGTGCCTTGCACATGAGGGTATTCTTGTTATTTCATCTTTCAAGGGGCTATTAAGTAAATAACTTATGTAAAGGGGCTAATTATATAAAAAATAAAAAAAACAAAGGATAAATAAAAAAACCTGCATAATCTCTCTCTCCCCCCTCTCTCTCCTCTCTCTGTATCTCATAGGTTCTTTTCTCTCTCTAAAAAACTCAGCTCTCTCTCTCTCTCTAAAATACCTCACCTTTCTCTCATCCTCTCACACTACGATTGCCATGGTCCCAATAAATTAAGCTCCAAATAGTTAAAACCCTCAAATCATCTTTTTCCCCCAATTCTCTCTCTCTCTCTCAATGAGCTTTCTCAAACCATAAAATCAAATCAAAAACCCCACCCAAAAAATGGGCAAATACATCAACCGGAACTCAAACCCCACTGTATGAATCATTAATTTCAAAGACCATTACTTTGAATAGTCAAACCTCTTATCAAAAACAATTGTTTTTCCAATAGAATCTTTAGAACAAGTGTTAACATTTCAACGGCCGTGACTAACAATTTTCATGCTTCATATCCATGATCCATCCCCTTCTTTCCTCAAACTTCACATTTTCAAAACTACCGATTTCATTCAATGGCTTCTACTTCTTCATCAACTATAGTATCTTCTTCACACCCATATCAATGATATCATAATCCGACTATCAGGTATGACGTGTTTCTAAGTTTCCGAGCTGAAGATACTCGTCACACCTATACGGACCATCTCTATCATGCATTACTCCAAGCAGGTCTTCGCACTTTCAGAGACAATGATGAAATCGACAGAGATCAACAACTCAAGCCGGAAATTGAGACCGCAATAATCGAATCCAGTGCATGCCACCGGAGCTTGGAGCAGAGTTGCCGGAGGTTTTTGTTGGGTGAGGATCGATAACAGTCTTCTGGAAAGAGAGAGAGAAAAGAGATGAGAGGTTTAGATTAGAAAGGGAGAAAGGGAAGACTGGAAGAGGGTGTTTATGTTTGTTTTTTAATTTTAGTTTTGCATAAAATATTTAGTCCCTGAATTAATACTTATTTACAAAATAGCCCTTAGAATGTAAAAAGACAGGAAAGACTTCATGTGCAAAGCACATGACCATAATTAACTAAAAAATCTAACTGGGTTTGGCCTAAAGGACATAACGTGCAGGATTTTGAAACGTTAAGGACAAAACTTGTCAACTTTTGTGCTAAAGGACAGCGCCTGCAATTTGGTATAAACATAAAGGACAAAACTTGTAATTTACTCTAAAATTTAAATCATCTACTATATAGTTTAAGCAGTCCGATCATAAAATAATTACGGCCTAAGAGGTCACTAAATATAAAACTAAAACATTCGTTTAGTTGTCTTAAACCTTTAAGCAGTCATTGGCTTGTTTCCATGCCTAAATTGGTTGTTTTGTAAGTAAATATTTGTAAATAAGCTTCAAAATGAGCTAATTACTTGTATAAGTATAAGGTGATAGATATTAGTATGCCGTAAGGATGATGACTAGAACATTGCGAGTACAGTAAATAAGCGATAACACTTGGCCACTGTTATTTCTTATTTATTGGTACTACTTGGTTCTGGAATATGATCCGTCATGTGAATACTAATTCCCTTGTTGTTTGATAAAAGCTCTAATAGAAGATTCATTTTCAAATCATGAATTGAGAAAATTCAATTTATGGGAAATACAATGATAATTACCTATCCGGCGAGAACCGGGTAAGATGGGATTACCTCTACGACGAGAACCTGGTAAGATGGGGTATATGATATGTCAAACACGTGACATAATTCCCTAAATAGTATCATGACCTGATGCCTGACTTGTTTTTGAAAACATGAATATGTTAAATACATTGATATTATGAATGGTATGTATATTATAGTATGTGAAAAATATGATTATATAGATATGTATATCTATAAGGAAATCCAAAAACCATAAAGATTGACAATTTAGAATAAATCACGAGCATGTGTGTCAATAATAATTCCAGATTTCTTTATCAGGAATCTCTTGTATACATCTATAATTTCGATATCAAAAACTATTCCACTTGATCATCCTTCTCATAACTTGTACGACAAGATGAACGATGTGAATCCTTTATGTTGGGATGCCATCAAAAGTATAAAAATTTCCCATGTGTTACCTTAGATTATTGACACATTAGAAAACCTGTCAGTAAAAGTTGTGCTAGGCACAAAACGTCTCAAAACCTACGCTAGTGAGAGTAATTCTACTTTCTTTAAGAACTCTTGCGAAGATAACAGTAACCACGACTAGATGCACTTACAAAGACTCTCTTCACCTATAATCCTACTAAGATTACCAGTAATAAAAGAATTGCTGCAACAATACATGGGCTTAAAGGACTGAAGTGTCATAACCATTAGTATATATGTTAAGAAGAATGAAGTAAGGTGTGCTTCAAAATTTAGACATTTAGATAGTGAGACCCGAGCTTCGAAACACATGATCAAGACATATGCCATAAAATGGAAAGAATGAAAAGAACTGACAGAAAGGAAATTATGTCTGCTTCAAAAAAAGGAACAAATGGAAATGATGATTCCGGAGGTGATTGCTTAATTTGGTTGAGATTTACAAAGCCAACCGGAGAAGTGACCACAAGGAGACAAGACAGACTAGCCGACAAAGTTCATCTTTGTGATGAAAGCTGCGAGTTATGCACGGAAGTAAGCCATAACGTATATGGTCTCGGGGTTCATTAACACTAGAGGCATGGAACTGAAAGAAATTCCGACCGACGTTTTCCCAGAGGATCTACTTGGACTATCACCCGATCGTGAGGAGAAACTCAGAATTCATCTGAGACTAGGAACAACACCGATTGTTATATCACAAAGTTAAGACTAATGTAGTAGTTGATGCTTTAAGTCATAAGTTTCATAAGAAGCCAAAACAAGTACGTGCTCTTAGATTAAATTTGCGGATAGATTTAATAAAACAATTAAAGAGTACCCAATAAACAGCAATCATGGATGATGCTAAAGGATTATAAAGGAAAAATGAAGGAATCAGAAAAAAGGAACTGATGGAATTTGGAAATTCCATAAGAAAAGAATTTGGATACCTATCTAAGGAGACATACATAATTCTTAGGAAAGCTCATAAAACTAAGTATATGATAAGGGGTATCAATGTTTGAATAAGAATTGTAGATAGATAGGAATGAAGAAGAATGTAGCAAGTTACAAGTATTTAATTTATTTGCAAGATAAAAACTAAACATTAAAACCCTTTAGGTTTACCTCAGCAATTAGAAATGTAAGTATGGATAGGAGATTGATAACAATGGATTTTGTTACCAAATTCCTCAACATAAGAAAATGTAACGACACAATCTGGAAGATTGTGGATCGACTAACCAAGTCAGTTAAGTCTCTACCAAGTGAAGAAAACCCGTAAGTATAAAACGCTTAGTTAAGTTGTGTGGGGACGAAATAGTCTCATTACATAGAATCCCGTTATCTATTTTATTAAATCAGGATAGTCATTTCACTTATCATTTCTAGGAAAATTTTTTACCCGATTTATTTTGAGCAGTGTGAAGGAACACTACAAAACATAGAAATACACGCTAAGTACATGTGCAATAAATATTGGTGAAAGTAGGACTATCACTTATCACCCACAAGATTTTTCAATAATTGACCTACAAGTATTAGTGTTGCTCGTTTAAAGCACTTTATGGATAAAAGTGCTATCTAGTATATTTAGCAGAAATAAGAGAAAGCAACTATCAGGCCATGGGATCAGCAAACCATTAGAAATTCAAATCAAAGAAAGAATACTACTAAAAGTCTCTCTATGAAAAAGGAATAGTTCGATGCGGCAAGAAGAAAAGCTAAGTCTAAAATTTGTTGAACCATTCGGAATCATTAAATAAATTGGATCAGTAGCTTATCAGCTAGAGTTACCAGAATAAATGATAAGAATACATGATATGTTTCATGAATGCCATTTAGGGAATGTCTAGTTGATAAATCTTTAGTTGTACCTCTTCAAGATATAAAGGTAAATGAATATTTTAAGTCCATTAAAAGACCATACAAGTCAAAGATAAGAATCTCAAGGCAGGAGATTAGTTCTGGTCAAAGTAAAATGGGATTCGAGAAGAGGACCTGAATACACGTGGGAGTTAGAATCAAAGATGAACAGAAAAAATCCATACTTGTTCCAGTAAATCTCGAGGACGAGATTTTAAACAAGGTGGGGAGGATGTAACGACTCGCTCAAAAAATGTCCTAAAATGCTCCGTAAGTAAAAACCCGAACCCATAAAACCTTACTTTTTTATAAAAAACCAAGAAAACAAGAAAATTTAGTCTGTCGCGAGGCGCGACAGAGTTAAGGAAGGGCTTCGCGGGGCGCGAGAGCCTCAAGCTGATCCGAACACGTTGCGTGACACGTGTCGTCCAAATGTCAAGCCTATGTGGTGACTCAGCAACCCTAGCCGTAGCTAGGGTGTCCCTCGCGGGCCGCGAGGGACTTCGCTAATTTGGTCACGGGGCGCGAGCCGCCCTGAAAACAGCTATAAATTGGACGAGGTTGGGCATTTCAAATTGCTTAGAATTCTTTTCTTTCTCTCGCTCTCTTGTTCTGTCATTCTAATGTCAGAACTTCTAAACCCCGAAACTCTGCTCATTATCAGAGTAATAACTCTAATCACTGACACGGTACTATATCCGATCGATTGAAACTGATCCAACGGATGTTTAAGTGTTGCCTGTATACGGCTATACTTTGTCCTTTCGTTGTGGGTTTTGATTTCGCGATTATCATTAAAGTTGAATCGAGTTAACACATTAATACGAGTTCCATTGTATCTAGAAATTAGAACTCATAACCAGGAAACTTTTAAACTAGAATACTTAGCGATTAAGTAAACTTAATAGTTAAGTAACACTTAGCGGTTAAGAAACCTTAATAGATAAGTTAAACTTAATCAGCTAAGTAAGATTAATTAAACCAAAAAATTAATTAATCAGTTAATTAAGTTAATTAATTAATTAATTAATCGGCTAAGTAAATTATGTAACTAAACAGTTAAGGTAGATTAATCAGATAAACCGCTAAGTAAGTTGATTGGTTAAATGGTTAAGTCAGTTAATTAATTAATCAGCTAAGAAAGTTACTTAGTTAAATAATTAAAGTGAATTAATTAGTCAACAGTTAAGTTTAAACAACAAGATATATATATGGGATAGATATATATAAGGAAGGTGTAAGGAAGGTACATATGGATAGGAATTATCTAAGGAAGCTTCCTAGAAAATGAATAGGTCATTTCCTAGAAAGTATATAGGAAACTTACTAGAAATTTCACATTTCCTGCTTATAAATAAGAAGCTTAGAAATTCATTTTTCTTTGTTCATTCCTTCTATTCTTCTCTCTATACGTTAGTGTTCTAACCAATAATCACCAATAAGATATTCTGTCTGATCGATTCGGAAACCAACAGACGAATGCCAAAGTGCTGTCTAAATAAGTCTATAATTTGTAAATTTCGTTAAGGTTCTGATCTCGTGACCATCGTTAGGTTTGATTAGGTTTAACACTAATACGTATTCCACTCTGTTAAACTAAATATTTAACTACCAGAAACTCTGCACTATACAATCAAAATAGATGCTTAGTTATCAGAAGATTTAGAATCAGGAGGCCTGTTAAATCAAGACTAACTGCTAACAAGGTGAGTCATTCTCTTTTTATCAAATAGCTTTACAAAGCCCTAAATGTTTTCCAGTTATACTTTGTAGTGATTAAGTTTTTGCTAATCTTAAGTTACTGGCAATAAGTGGGGTATTGTGTACATTACTTCTGTTTTTATCACTTTAGGTGGGCGAGCCTAATTAGTGATATACATCACTATTGGGTGACAGGACCCAATAGTGGTATGACCACAGTCATAGATCCGGTTGAGTGACAATTGGACCAGCTAATTATAAGATAGGGGCAAATATAAAAACTCTTAATGCTGTAAAGTATAGCAATGTGTCTTTTTGTATAAAATAGAATGCACTCACCAGTATTTCCTGTTGACCCAATGTTTTTAAAACGCATTTTAGGTAATTACAGTAGACTGGAATAAGAGTTGTGATACTTTACCAAAAGTCTTAAAGAAGTGGCTTATTTTATCAAATAAATTAAATTAAATTAAACGTTATTTTTATGTATTTAGGTTTATCCCATATTAAAGCTACCTTTGTAAAATATGGGTTTATTCCCATTTGTTTAATAAATAAAAATCCGGTGTTTCAAAACTCTGATATTTTTCCTAACTCACGTTCCTGATGAAATTTTCCGTTGCAATATTTTCAAAATAACCACCGGTACCACTTGACTGCTCGCGGCTCCTGTCCCGGGGTGTGGTCGGGAATCGTGACACCTTGAGTAGGAGAATGCATATACTGACTCAAGTAGTGAAATGTGCATGAAATGTCAGGTCTGGTAAGAGTAAGATAAATTAATTTGCCAACCAATTTTTGATAACCTGATACATTATCAAGTACATTGCAATTTTCTTTACACATATTTATAAGAACATGATTTTGCTCAACAGGGTTGTTAACTAGTTTGCATCCTGTCATAGCATACTCAGATAATAACTCTAAGCAGTACTTCCTTTGTGATAAACAAATACCTTCTTTCACATTTAAAACTTCTATTCCTAAAAAATATTTTAATTCCCCCAAGTCCTTTATTAGGAATCTGGGCCTAAGTCTAGCCTTAACAGATTGTATTTCATTAAGATTGTTACCAGTTATCACAATATCGTCAACATAAACAAGCAAATAAACAATCACAGTTTTAGTCACTTTATTGAACAATGAGTAGTCATATTTGCTTTGACTAAAACCCGTATCAAATAAAACATGGACCAACTTTTCGTTCCACATTCTAGGTGCCTGCTTCAGGCCATACAAAGACGTTTTTAGTTTACACACTATTTTTCCCTCTTTTGAAAAATTACCATCAGGTAATGATATGTAAACATCTTCATTTAAACTACCATATAAAAACGCATTATTCTCATCAAGCTGAAATAAACTGCAACCATGTTCTACAGTGCAATAGCACACCTAACAGTAACAAGTTTTACCACGGTGAAAAAGTTTCGTCAAAATCAATCCCTTGATTTTTACTATAGCCTTTGGCAACAAGCCTGGATTTAAACCTTTCAACCTCACCAGTGGATTTTTACTTTATTTTATAAATCCACTTACACCCAACGACACTCCTACCCGAAGGCAACTCCATAAGTTCCCATGTATCATTCCTATGAAGAGCCTCAATCTCTTCATTCATGGCTGATATCCAATTTGGATCCTTAGGTACCTCACTAAAACTCTTAGGTTCTACGGTCTTATCTAACACAGAAATAAAACACTTTTGTTCAAGAGCTAATTTAGCATAACTCACAACCCTTTCCAACCCGTACTTAACCTTCCCTCAACTATATAATCACTAAAAGTTCTAGGTAATGAAGTGTTTCTAGAAGACCTCCTGAGTTGGCTTTGGTCAACAACATATGTGTTACTACTTCCCTCAGAAATGGATTGTTCTTCATGAACAGGTATCGTATGCTCAGCCTCATCAGTCCTAGATTCACTAACACTAGGCTATTGTTCCTCAGCGCTGCATACAGTATTAGAATCACCCAGCCCTGATTGCTGAGACCCATACGTCCCTGTTCCTCTAAGGTCCTTTCCTTCATCATCGGGAGTTTTATATTGTTGTATGTTTCTGCTTACATACATGTCAAAAAATTTAAATTGTTTACTTCAAGAAAACTATTCATTTCAAACTGTTTCAAGATAGACTTATCTTTAAAAGGAAACCCCGTTTCAAAAGTTTTACATCTCTAGAAAACGATGTAGTTTTATTATCAAGACTATAGATTTTATATCCTTTTTTCTCATTGGAATAACCAATAGGAATACACTTCTCAGTCCTACTTCTAAACTTATAACTTTCATCTAACACAGACATCCAAACCCCTCAAGTGAACAAGAAAAGGCTCAAAACCATATATCAACTCATAGGGAGTTCTACCACCTAGCACCGACGAAGGAGTCCTATTAATCAAATAAGTAGCCGTTAATACACATTCAGACCAAAAATTCACAGGTAAGCAACTTTGAAACAATAATGACCTAGCTACATTTAGCAAATGTCTATGTTTCCCTTCCACTATACCATTCTGCTGAGGTGTATAAATGTAGGAAGTATGATGCATTATACCTTTAGTTTTACAAAAACTATTCATTTGATGATTTATAAACTACGTTCCATTATCACTTCTGAAACATTTAACTTCTTTATGAAATTATCTTTTAATAATATAACAAAATCAACAATATTTTCAAAAACTTCCTTTTTAGTCTTCATTAAACACACCCAAATAGCCCTTGAGTAATCATCAACAATAGTCAAGAAGAACCTATGCCCTTCTCTACTTGTCACTCTATAAGGACCTCAAACATCAAGATGTACAAGATCCCCTAGACTACATGACCTCTGACTACTCAAAGGAAATGTTTCCCTGCGTTGGTTGGCTCTTTGACAAACCTCACATGGGAGATTGGTATCAGAATTCCCTAACTTCAGTTTATTTTTAAACACTCTAATAGCCTGGTCAGACGGATGACCCAACCTAGCATGCTAAAGATCGTTTAAACTACTTGAGTTGAAACACACCTTATTACACACAAACAAACAGCCACAAAAGTACAACCCGTCTACTTGACTACCAGTCACTAGGACTTTCTTGGTTGATAAGTCCTAAACATATCATTATTTTCATCAAAACCAATAGATAAACCGTTATCCTTAACCAATTTGTGAACATATATAAGATTGATATTGTATTTAGGGACTAAAAAAACATCCTTCAAAACTACATTATTAACAAGCTTCACATTGCCAATTTTGGTTACTAAAGCATTTGTACCATTAGGATGACTGTAATCTTGAATTCAAAAACATCTATAGAATTACTTCAAACTTTTTCATCTTTAATCATATGTTGGTTTGCCCCTGAATCAATAACCCACCCTGCACTCTGTTCATCTTTGGACTCACTACTGAAACAAAACACATGTCTGAAAAATACATTTGAACATAAAAAATTACTACCTAAAACACTACAACTTTGAGGAGCACCACTAGGCTTATCTCCTATCAGACTAAGTAACCTAGTTATTTGTTCACTAGTTAAAGAATTAACAGACACATTAGCAGATTCAACTGAAGTACTACTATTGCTTGCAACTGCTTTCTTTACTTGGTTACCATTTGGAGATTTCATCCAAGAGGGGTAGCCTATTATTTCAAAACATTTGTCTATAGAATGTCCAAGCTTGTTACAATGAGAACACTTCAAGTTTTAATTAGCAACTTTATTACTCCTCTTAAACTAAACAGGTTGACTAACTTTTGATACAAAAGCCATAGTCTGCCCTTTCTTAGAGTGGTTACTAGAGATTCTATGGGATTCTTCTCGTGACACTATAGAAAAAGCCTCTTTAACAGTAGGTAAAGCTTCTTTCACTAAAAGATTAGTTCTAACACCCTGATAAACACCATCAAGACCCATTAAAAACTGCATAAGTTTTATCATATGGTTAAAACTGTTAAACTCTTTAGCAGCCTCACAAGTACAAGAAGGCAGTTGTAAGATTTCATCTAATTGCCTCCTGTAACACCTCATAAAATCGTGTCTAATGATGTGTTGATACGTGTAATTAACCCTAATAAAGTCAAACGTTGACTATGAGGGACTATTTTCATCAAAATCGAAAACCTTGATTATAGAAGGACTAAAAGTGTCAACATGCCTAAACTAGGCCTCTGAGTGACCTTTTACGATGTCTGTATTCTCAAATGAGCTACTTGTTGGACGAGATTTGAAAGTTTGCACAACGAAGGGTTAAATGTGTCAACATGTTAATTCTTACCTCTGAGTGACCTTTTACGATGTCTGTATTCTCAAATGAGCCACTTGTTGGACGAGATTTGAAAGTTTGCACAACGAAGGGTTAAATGTGTCAACATGTTAATTCTTACCTCTGAGTGACCTTTTAACAAACCAAGAGCTTCATTTTGTTTCATCATATTCTCGGGAATGCCTAATATTGGCTATGCAAGGCTTTTATGCCAATAAGTGAAGTTGCGTGCAAGTTTGTAAGTTAGAGGGGTTAAAACCTTCAACATGTTTAATTACACCTCTGAATGACCTTTTAATGAACCCGAAGTATTATGATGTATAATCATACTCCCGAGAATGCTTAACATGAGCTACATAGGGATTTGATGCTATTAAACGATGATACGCACAAGATTTCACATTTGAGGGACCAAAAGCGTCAACGTCGAAAAATACACCTTTAAGTGAACATTTAAGCGAACTGGAGCATCGTAATAATTGAGCATACGCTCGGGAATGCTTAGAATGGGCCATGGAAGGCTTTGATATCGATAAATGATATTACGCATTCCTTTATGCGTTAAAAAGACTAAAAACAACAACTAGTGAAACTACACCATAAAGTGACCTTTTAACGAACTCGGGGCTTCGTAATGATCGATTATACTCTCAAGGATAAGTGATATAAATTTCATGAGGGTTTGATATCGTTATGTGTTGTTTACGCAAATTTCCAAGAATAAGGGCTAAAAGCATCAACGAGACGAAATTAGTATTTTCGGGGATCATTTAACGAAACCGGACCTAACGGGGATTGGTTATACTCTCAAGATCATCTACATACTAATAATAGGGGTTAAAAGTGCTTAAATTAATAGTTAAAATGCATTTAAAATTACAGGGACTGAACTTGCCATGTTTGAAAGTTTAATTGCTGATTCTGTGAGCTTAGGCGGGCCGCGTAAGATCCTTCTCAATCTTACGCGGGGCGCGTAAAAGTCAACAGCGAACAAAACACTCCTAATTCGATACTAGGGACCCATATATGGTATTGAAACATGGTATTAGACATGTACTCATTTGATGATCCCTCCAAACACCTGTTGATCATCCAAGACTCACCCAAAACCTATATATAGGCCTTATGTTCATCCATTTTCATTGCACTTTTCATTCTATCATCTCTTCTCACAAATCTGGAGCTCTCTGATCTGATTGGAACTTATTCTTAGTAGAAAAGATAGCTAGGACCCTTTATAGGTGTCTTAGTCCTTCCTATAGTTCAGTTTTATGTTTTTAAAAACCGAAAAGTCAAGTTATCGAAAATTAACTTTGACTTTCGGTTTAAACTCAATTGGTCCAGCCACGGTTCGAGATGAATGTGGTTATGTGACCATAGTTAGGTAGGTGATTAACCCTTAAAAGGGCACCTCCTAATTCCTTAGTTTGCTTAGTTAATTGTCGGGTCAAACCATTTAGGTAAAAAGTCAAACTTGACAGATTTATAAATAATAACTAAAACCAATAATGCAGAGGTTATAAATTATATTTTAACACTCTAACAACTTGGTAATTATTATTAGAACATGTCTAAGCATGTTCACCCGACAATTCTGAGTCTAGGGTCGGTTCGCAACTGAAAGTCGTAAAAGCTTGACTTTTGCTTTGACTTTCAGTTCTGACTCGATTAAGCTTGATTCTTCTATGTTTTAAGCTTCCTTTAGGACCGTATTATATGGTAGTATAACCCCCTAAAGTTATATTGCTTGGTCCTTAGTAGTTTGAATTATTAGCACATGTCCGTTATTATGCTTATAAATGCCATAATTTCCCTTTTTGACATATAAATGAGATTTTAGAAATCTGAGTGGACAAAAACCTTTGTTACTGATATATAAGTATGTCCCGAAAATTTCACATCAGTTCTTGGTCTCAAACAGGAGTTATGCTCGGTATCGTAAATAAAAGCTTTTTATTAATTAAGGGGCTATTTGGTAGTCTCTGAATGGTCATTAAGAGGCTACCTCTTAATGGAACTATTAAGTATTTTACCAATGAGAAGGTAGAAAAATGTGACATGTGATAATTTACCATTCAGAGGTTACCTCTTAACCATTCAGACTTGAGGTTACCTCTTATTCATTCAGAGGTTTTAAACCATTAAGTGATAGCATCTGAATGGTCATTAAGAGACTACCAAACAACCCCTAAATTGAGATATCTTGCATAAGGCATGTTTAAACTTGGAATTTGACCCAAAACTCATTACCTTCTGTTAAGATATTATTTTTAGGGATTTTTGGAATTTTTGATCAGATTATAATCTGATCGTATCATGGAGTTCTTGTGTAATTCGGTAAATGACGATAATACCCTTTTCATGCATAAAATGAGATTAACAAATGATTTGAATGCCAAACCTTTTCCTACTGATTTCATACACTAAATAAATTATTTTGAGCATTCAAAACTAATCAAAATCTTAGATTTCCATAAAACCCCTTAACTATCGTCAATTAGCGATTTTTACGCTATTTAGGTGCATAGTATGGTTTTAAACCATAATTAACACCTAAGACTTGTTACCTACTGAATGTTTAAACAAATTTTAAGATCATTACAGTAGGTATAAGTCATCAACTCAAACTTCCGAAAATATCCTTAAAAGCATATGTGAAATGACCAAAATGCCCTTTCGGGGCATAGTTTGGCCATAATTGGTAAACCTCACATATATAAAATATCTTATTGATGTAATGGGATAAAATAAATATTTTCACTGATTACCAAAGACAGAACCTCAGTTTGCATTAAAACCTCTTTTATAAAGGGTAAAATGACCAAAATGCCCCTACGGCACTTAATTTGGTTTTAAATACTTTTTTGGCATATATGTTAACATCCTACTGATGTATTAACATATTCTAAGCATAATGACATATGGGACTTGTGTATGGTTCATTTGGTTGCCCGTTACACATTTACGCGTTCGGATCGGTTTATGTAACTAGTTTACGTGAGTTTGCCGAAACGGGTTTAACCTTATCATTTTTATCTCAAAATTCAGAATGTGTTTAGTTTACCCATATTATACAAATCTTCGTACTTGATGGGTCTAAATAAAATTATTTTCCGGTCATCGCTTAATCTAGCGTATCGTACCGCTTTAGATACTTCAAGCTAGCCGGTCTAGGTTGTGACAACCCTCATAATTCCATGTAACCGTACAATTTTTAATGATAATTAAAGTGCTTGATGACTGTGCTGAAACATTTAGCTGCTTTCTGATTTCTGTGTTATACTTACATGTGCTTGTTAACATACTAGTCGTGTGTAGAAAAGTTACTAAATAGTCCGGTATGCTTTCCTGAGTGTTGAGAATTTAAAATGTTACAAATATATATATATATATATATATATATATATATATATGTATATATATATATGTATATATATATATATATATATATATGGGAGCCGCTAGAATGAGAACCACCTCGAGTTGTAAGAACCGCGAGAACTACACCCCACGGAGCGCCGTTCGCCGCGATTTTTTTTTACAAGTAGATGTGTGCATTATAAACACGGCCGTAAAAAATCACGGCGAATGGCGCTCCGTGGGGTGTACTTTTTTACACCTCAAGTTTGGTGAAAAAAAAAGAATAAAGAAAAAAAATTAAAAAACACCAAACTTGAGGTGTAAAAAAGTACACCCCACGGAGCGCCGTTCGCCGTGATTTTTTACGGCCGTGTTTATAATGCACACATCTACTTGTAAAAAAAAAAATCGCGGCGAACGGCGCTCCGTGGGGTGTAGTTCTCGCGGTTCTTACAACTCGGGGTGGTTCTCATTCTAGCAGCCCCCATATATATATATATATATATATATATATATATATATATATATATATATATATATATGACACTCTACGGATTAATTTAGCACTTTAACGAACCGGTATCAAACCGAACAACCGGACATTACCCGGAACACCGAAATAATGCCAGAAGCATTGTTTTTATTTTTCTAAGCTAGTTAGGGTCCCCGAACACCCTAACACACTATATATTACACCACACACATAAACACCAACTAAACTCTTGAATTCCAACCAAGATCACTAACTATCTAGTTACATCCCAACTAAACCAACCCCCCCCCCCCCCCAAAAGAAAATCGGTTCTAGAAGTGGGATCCCGACTTTGATTTTCTTGATTAGTTTATTAGCTTTGCCTTGTACTTAGGGAGCACTTAACCTAATGGACAAAGACATGTTGGAGATTTATAAATATTAACCACAAGTCACCACTCATTCTCATCCAACAACACACAAAAACTTTCCCTCTCTTCCCTCTTCTTGATCTCGGCCGGACCCAAGAGCACCACCATCACCTTGACTTGATCACTTTGCAGCATTCTAAGAGCATACATAGGTGTTAGAAGGCATACAACGAAGCTCAGTGTATTCGGAAGTTGAAGGATCACCCTTATCTTCTTTTATCCACCATTTTTCTTCACTTGAACTCTCCTAGCTTTGAGCTAGTGGTAAGTCTCTTAGATCTACTCATTTTACATCCTATGAAGGTGGTAAAGTATGAATCATAATGATAAATGTGAAGAACATTAAGAAGACTAAAGAACATAAAGATGAAACTTAAACATAAGCTTTAAGTATAAAGAAATCATGTTGTTATAGTGTTGATATACTTGTTGTTTACTGTTTGTTGGTAGAAATAATGTTTACCATCATGTAATCTTGCTAGACTATGATTAAAAACATAATCTAGCAAGATGAGAGGATTAACATGTTAGTTGCAAGGGTCGAGTTATTACTCTAAGATTGTTTGACCAGTTGCGGACGTCTCCAAAACAACGTTCAGAACTCGTTACGGCCATTACGAGTTTCTGGTTATGACTTTCGGATTAACGAACGCACCCGCGGTCTTCATGGATCTCATGAACCGAGTGTGCAAGCCTTACCTGGATAAATTTATCATAGTGTTCATCGATGACATCCTGATCTATTCTAAGAATCAGGAGGAACACAAGCAACATCTGAGGCTTATTCTGGAACTTCTTCGAAAAGAGCAGTTGTATGCCAAGTTTTTGAAATGTGACTTCTGGCTTCGCGAAGTCCACTTTCTAGGCCATGTAGTAAACAAGGATGGGATTCACGTTGATCCATCCAAGGTTGACTCGATAAAGAACTTGCCTGCACCCCGTACACCAACAGAAATCCGCCAATTCTTGGGTTTGGCAGGGTATTACAGAAGGTTTATCAAGGATTTCTCAAAGATTGCGCAACCTCTCACTTCATTGACTCAGAAAGGTGTCACCTATCGTTGGGGTGATGCACAGGAGTCCGCATTTGAGCACCTGAAAGATAGACTTTGTAGCGCGCCTTTCCTCTCATTGCCTGAAGGCACATATGATTTTGTGGTTTATTGCAACGCTTCCATTCAAGGACCTGGGTGCGTGTTGATGCAATGTGACAAGGTCATTGCCTACGCATCGCGCCAACTTAAAGTTCACGAAAGGAACTACACTATGCACAACTTGGAATTGGGAGCAGTTGTTTTCGCGCTTAAGATATGGAGACATTACCTGTACGGTACCAAGTGCACCATTTACAGCGATCACAGGAGTCTCGAGCATATCTTCAAGCAAAAAGGAGTTAAACATGCAACAACGCCGATGGGTCGAACTCTTGAATGATTACGAATGCGCGATCAAGTACCATCCGGGCAAAGCCAATGTTGTGGCTGACACCCTCAGTCGAAAGGATACTATACCTAAGCGTGTACGTGCGTTACAACTTACCATCCAATCTAACCTTCCCGCTCAGATTCGCGATGCTCAGGTTAAAGCATTGAAAGCAGAAAACATCAGGGCTGAGTCCTTACGAGGATCGAGGCAGCGGCTAGAATGAAAGGAAAACAGCGCCTACTATGTTAACGGACGCATCTGGGTTCCATTTTATGGAGGCTTACGCGAGCTTGTGATGGATGAAGCACTTAAGTCTCGTGATTTAGTACATCCTGGTTTGGATAGGATGTACCACGACCTAAAGACTACATACTAGTGGCCTGGTATGAAAACCAGCATAGCAACCTACGTCAGTAAATGCTTGACTTATGCTAGGGTCAAGGTCGAATATCAAAAACCATCAGGCCCACTTCAACAACCAGAGATACCTAAATGGAAATGGGAGCAAATTGTCACACCCCGACCACGTGTAACAACAAAACGTGGCGGAAACGTCGGGGAGTGTTGTAACAGAATCATTGTTTCATAACACATGGAAATTTAAATATTGTTTTATTGATTAAATGAACTCGTTGTTCTATTACAATCACATAAGTACTACTATGAACTTCCAAGTTTTAAAGTTGCTAAGGCACGAGTCCATCCTAAATGTAGCATGTATCAACAATCATCTCAAGACAGCACCTGAAACATGTGTAAAAATAGGTACGTCAGCATAAAAATGCCTGTGAGATACATAGGTTTTGTAAAAAAAGAACGGGATTCATGACTTATGTTTTAAGAAAATGTTTAGTCATGAACCTTGTAACTTGCTTTGTCTTGTAAATCATTTGAAAAACGATAGGATCAGATGATATGTATAATTAAGAGAGTAATGTATGGTTAACTGAATAACCATGTAAAATGGGTTTGTATAAGTTAAGTTGTTTGAAAAACAATGTTTTGATAAAACGTTTATGGTATATATAAAATATACCTTGGTTTTAAGAAAGTTGAATAAGTAATATATTAAAATATATTTCGGTTCCAATATTGTTAACTCAAGTGTACTAAATAACGCCACGGTATGTAATGCAATGAAAACACTTATATATAAGAAGTACCAGCGGCGTATCTACCATGTTTTCATCACATTACACTCGTTCCGTTATCCAAACACTAACCAAAACCAAATCGTTTGATAGATAGTATATTAAACATACTTTGGTTGTTCAAAATAATAGTTTTCAGTAGTATATTACAAGTATACCTTGGATTTATAAATAACACATTAAACTATGTTTTAGTTTTGCAAGTAACATATCCGAATATGCATTGGATGTGATAAATAACATATTAAACTATGTTTTAGTTTTGTAAGTAACATATCAAAATATGCTTTGGATGATTACAAAATATATGTTGGTTCTTGTACAACACCACACATGAGAGTATATCAAACTATACTTTTTGGGAGTATATCAAAATATACTTTAAAGTTGCGATTTAAGAATTCATTCAGACCTTGTGCATCAAACTACACCTTTGAGACTATAGGGATACCACAAAGGAAATCCCTATTTGGATGGAGAAACGAATTGGTTTCAGACATTCCATGACAACAGGAATGGGGTGTCTAGTCCTATAGCGCTATATCATACTACCAATCGGTCTGGTGAACAAAATAAGTACTATTCCAACAATTACTTTTGTAATTTTTGAGAAATCAGTGTTTAAACCATAGATAGTCATTTAGTTTGTCAAAAGATAAATACTATCATGTATAATCAATTATACTTTGAAATCATGAAAATAACAGATAGGTACACATGCTTCACCCCAAAACAGTTCAGAAAACAGTAAAAGAGGGGAACTATGTACTCACCTGAGATTGCTTTGGATTCCTTGTATATTAACCGGATAATGCTAAAGATCACGGAATATCAACGGCACCTAATAGGTAGCTTATGTTAATATACCGGACCAAATCGGAAGGAACGGACAGTACGCGGGTTCGTAAACCAAACGAGTATGGAGACTCGTGTAATATGGCTTAGCAAAGCCTACATACTAAAATGAAACCTAATCTAAGTGCTTACGGTCCATCACGACCCGTTTAGGTAGCTTATGCTACCCTAACGCGTCGTTCGCGTAGAACGCGTTCGGAACGCCTAACATTGCGACCACACGGTATAACCTCGGAAGGTTATAGCTATGGTCACCTAATGTGTTTGGTCGGGTCCTAATGACCGACCAAATGGGTCGGGTTCGAAAGTATAAGCGATGGTTT
Source organism: Helianthus annuus (assembly GCF_002127325.2). Taxonomy (NCBI): domain Eukaryota; kingdom Viridiplantae; phylum Streptophyta; class Magnoliopsida; order Asterales; family Asteraceae; genus Helianthus; species Helianthus annuus. The sequence goes on along the minus strand of NC_035444.2, from coordinate 126,264,879 downwards.
AAATCGCTTACCTTACGACCCTATATAAGCACTAAACTAAAAGTGACGAGCTAAGCATGTTAGAACATGCTTAACTAAGTTTAGAAACAGGTTTGGCATCAAAACAAACGGCTTTGATGCCCACGAGTAGTTTGGTTACAAAATACGCAAGAATGCGCATTTTGGCCGAAACTACGACTCGTCACTGAGCCTAGATAACGTGGTAATCAGTAGGTATGGTAACTATGGACCATAACCATCGTGATCACGCTCACGTTATGAAGTTCCATGAACTTCACATTGACCAAAAGCTGGTCAATGCAGAAAGTCAACAAAACGTTGACTTTCGGACTCAAAAAGCGAATAAAAGAACGAAAGAAGACTTACGGAGGGTCCCCGAGTGCTAATCAAGATCAAATAGCTCAGGTATGAAACAACGGTTCCAACTTAGAGCCTTAAGATCTGATTTTGTGATTTTTACACTAAAGGGGGGGGTATTTATAGGAAAAGTGGAACAGTTAGGATCGTTTTATCGAATATCGTGCCTTGATCTCGTGCGTACATGTGTCCAGGGGTTAAATACACTGAACTTGGCCCTTGGCCCTTCATTTGGGTGAAAAGGCATCGCCCCTTGATCGAACGAAAGGCCAGATTCTGCATTAAATGCAAAATCTTCTGTCAGACATCCTTACGCGGCCCGCCTACACATTTGGGCAAACCTTACGCGGGCCGCCTGGCCCCTCTGATCTGCACCACTTGCAGAATTTACATATTTGGCCCCTGTTGCGTTTTTAAGCCATTTCCAGCCCTTTCAAGACCTGTAAAGCCATCTTTAAGGCCCTAAAATGATGCCTAAACATTGTGGACATGAAACATGCCCAAAAATATGTCGGATGTCGGTTCGTTTGGCCGTACGATCGCGATGTTCGCTTAATTACGACGGAATGCGCATAAGTGTGAAAGACGATCCAAATGACGCGACAAATGGATTTTTCTCATGCCAAACACTAAGGCATAATATAAGGATGCTTACATAAATTTTTGGATGTCCGGATGTATTCAGAACGTGAGTTATGCGCGAAAGTGCAAACTTATGCACTTTTTGACACTTTTAGTCCCTGAATGATCCAAAAGTTTATTTTTGCCATTCCAAAGCCTTCAAAACTTATTTCTAAGTTATGTAAAGGTTATTTAAGGTATGTTAAGTGTATGATGGTCTCCCGGAGTATTTGTCGCATTAAACTGAGTACGTTTATGCACCAGTTTCCGTATAATTCTCCAGAAAGCGTTGTAGAGTATGAAATTGAACAAGAATTGATATGTGCAAAGCATACACGTATTTATACAAATCCCAAGTATGAAATACAATATTTCCTTGGTTTGGCATTTGTTTGATGGTTGAAGTGACACAGGTGTCACAGTCTCCCCTACTTTAGGAAATTTCGTCCCGAAATTTAATTCTAGAGGAAACTCGTGAGGACAGCTGTGAAGGTTTCGCCTTATAATAGATCCATTGAACCCTTAGGTAAAACCCTGGGCCATGTTAGGATTCTTAGCGAATTTGTTAACCCTCAGAGTGAATTCCTTGAAATAGTAAAACATGAAATTTTGAACTACTGATTGACGAACGTTTCTTATGAAGGCTTATCATAGGAAAACTTGGTGTGTGATTGAGATCAGAATTGGGGGAATGTGAGAATAAATGACATTGGTCGAGGTCCGAGACTTCTCCCGTATCATTATTCTTGTCAATAGGTCTTAACACATGATGAAACTTCCTGTGGTTCCTGTGCACTGAATTCCATAATTATGTAGGCCTCCATAATTACGTAATTCCTTGCACAGTCCGCACAGTCCATTTCATAATCCGTAGGAAAAATTACTTGAATAAATATGAAGCGATTTGACTAGACCACCAAAGGATCCTTTTAATTCGATCAACGAACGATCTTTTTAACTAGATCAACACATGATCTTCTTAACTAGACCGTCGTACGATCTCTTTAAATAGACCGCTTAAGGGATCATTTTTATATCATCACATGATATTTCTAATCAGATTTTCAAAATCAATCTGTTTAACCAGACCTTTCAAGAGGTCCAATTATAGAATAATACTTTATAACCCGAGGGACTTAACTACACTGTTGAAATCCATTAAGGGTTTAAGATAGTATCTTTGGATATCTCATTATGAATCTCTCGTATGAAGATATGAAAGATTCTATGAGGATTTGGATGGATCACAAACAACCACAAAACATGTAAGAAAATACATAAGCACAAATTTAGTTAACTTGATTCTTTATTTTGCTATCCTTAGGTATGGATATTAAGGCACACTAGGAATCCAACCTATGGATTTCATTTGGCACTTTAACGATTTATGAAGATCTATCTATAAAGATAGAGGGATTCTCAATAAGTGTTTGACTTTGTTTCTTAAAAGAAACGAGAGTTTAAGGTTCTTGGGGAGATCACAAGTGATCATAATATGACAGAACCATACGAGTAGTTTGTCTTTGGGTTGACATCATAAAGTTGCATCAAGCATTCACACAAACGCATAAATTTTGCAGAAATAAAAACAACAAATCTTTATTTATGTAACAACGGAATTGTCTTGAAGTGTCAAAAGATAGCAACTAAGGTAATACAAAACACTAATTGTTCACTGCTGCATCATTGTTCATGTTTGCCTCATTGATGTTGAACACTCGTCCACGCGCTGGAGGTATGTTAACAAGCCTTGGGCAATTGTTCCTGTAGTGGGTAAGGTCACCACAGTTATAACATGACCCTGGAGGGAACCGTGCTTGAACAGCAGCAGGGTTTGCAGCAGCTTGATTTGCATAACGACAAACATTGATCAAATGTCCCAACCGCCCACACTGGGTACATTTGTGACACTGCTCTTGCTCTAGATGATGACGGTTGCATTTGTTGCACAACGGTGTAGTACCAACATAGTTTTGTCTTTTACGAGGTTGTGTTGGCTGGTTTGGTGCAACTTGTTTGTCTTGAGCAGTTACAGCGTAGCTTTGAGAGGCTTTGCGCTTTTTCTTCTTGGGCACCTCAGCACTTTCTTCCTTTGTTTCCACATGAGCAGTCTTGTCAGATGGTCTTAAGTCGCCCTTCCGAAACAGCTTGTGCTTCCTGATTTGGGATTCAGTCAGAGTGGCAGCCAATTCAATGGCTTGTCTGACAGTAGTAGGGTTGCTGCCAGTAACGATGTCCTGAACTACGTCAGGAAGCCCATCAATGTATTTCTCAATCGCCTTATCCAGAGGCGTAACCATAGTAGGGCATAACAAGCTCAATTCCTCATAGCGATCAGTATAGGCTCGATGTTCCCCACTGTCTTGCTTTAAATCATCAAATTCCCTTTCTAGAGCCCTAAGCACATGACGAGGACAGAACTCCTTCATCATAAGAGCCCTAAGCTCGGCCCAAGTCTGTGCTAATGCAACCTCTGCACCGCGGTCTCTCATAACCCCGTTCCACCATGTAAGAGCCCTCTTCTGAAACACACTCGAAGAAAACTCGACCTTGCGATTTTCAGGACACTGAACGTGACGGAAAGTATTCTCAATGCTCTCGAACCATTGAAGAAGACCAGTTGCTCCCTCAGAACCATTGAACTTGAGCGGTTTAGCTGAGTTAAAAATCTTGAAATTGCATGGAGCATTGTTGTTGTTGATGGCTTGAGTTATTTGAGCATAAAGAATTGGGAAGGCAGCAGCCATTTGTTGCGCGATGATTTCCGCCAGTTCGGCATTCGCCATCTGATTGTCGCGTCGAGGAGGCATTCTAAAAGAGGGAACATGAGAGGAAACGAGTGAGAGAATTAGACGAAAAGAATGAGATGAAACAAATCTGATGAAAGCAAGGATAGTGGCCGTCTGTCTGTTACTACAAAGCAACAAACGACCTGGTGATTAATCAAAGCAAATAGGTCAAAAATAATGTATCGCGAAGACATGCTTGCCTATAAGTGGACACTCACCCCAAGAGTTCCCAGGTAAGAGTGACTGGTCCGATTATGTGGATTTGTACGAACACTCTAGCCTTAGACAGAAAACTCAGGGTACAGGCACCCACCCTTCCAGTTTGCATGTGTTCACAATATTTAGACCAACTTTGACGAGAGTTTTGAAAATTCAAAGGGGTTCAAAACCTTATAACAGAGGGTTCAAAACCTAGTAATCAATCATCCTAGAACAGATGATTAGTTTTCAAAGTGGTTTTGAAATTTATGTTCTTGTTGCGGTCGTCGCCTAAGGATAGGTGACGGTGTTGTTTTATGACTAAACGCAAGTAAACTCGCGTTAGGGTCCTAGGAAGGTTATAGACTAGGTCAAAGCATTACTAATAACCTAATTCCCTATAACCATGAGCTCTGATACCAACTTTTCTGTCACACCCCGACCATGTGTAACAACAAAACGTGGCGGAAACGTCGGGGAGTGTTGTAACAGAATCATTGTTTCATAACACATGGAAATTTAAATATTGTTTTATTGATTAAATGAACTCGTTGTTCTATTACAATCACATAAGTACTACTATGAACTTCCAAGTTTTAAAGTTGCTAAGGCACGAGTCCATCCTAAATGTAGCATGTATCAACAATCATCTCAAGACAGCACCTGAAACATGTGTAAAAATAGGTACGTCAGCATAAAAATGCCTGTGAGATACATAGGTTTTGTAAAAAAAGAACGGGATTCATGACTTATGTTTTAAGAAAATGTTTAGTCATGAACCTTGTAACTTGCTTTGTCTTGTAAATCATTTTAAAAACGATAGGATCAGATGATATGTATAATTAAGAGAGTAATGTATGGTTAACTGAATAACCATGTAAAATGGGTTTGTATAAGTTAAGTTGTTTGAAAAACAATGTTTTGATAAAACGTTTATGGTATATATAAAATATACCTTGGTTTTAAGAATGTTGAATAAGTAATATATTAAAATATATTTCGGTTCCAATATTGTTAACTCAAGTGTACTAAATAACGCCACGGTATGTAATGCAATGAAAACACTTATATATAAGAAGTACCAGCGGCGTATCTACCATGTTTTCATCACATTACACTCGTTCCGTTATCCAAACACTAACCAAAACCAAATCGTTTGATAGATAGTATATTAAACATACTTTGGTTGTTCAAAATAATAGTTTTCAGTAGTATATTACAAGTATACCTTGGATTTATAAATAACACATTAAACTATGTTTTAGTTTTGCAAGTAACATATCCGAATATGCTTTGGATGTGATAAATAACATATTAAACTATGTTTTAGTTTTGTAAGTAACATATCAAAATATGCTTTGGATGATTACAAAATATATGTTGGTTCTTGTACAACACCACACATGAGAGTATATCAAACTATACTTTTTGGGAGTATATCAAAATATACTTTAAAGGTGCGATTTAAGAATTCATTCAGACCTGGTGCATCAAACTACACCTTTGAGACTATAGGGATACCACAAAGGAAATCCCTATTTGGATGGAGAAACGAATTGGTTTCAGACATTCCATGACAACAGGAATGGGGTGTCTAGTCCTATAGCGCTATATCATACTACCAATCGGTCTGGTGAACAAAATAAGTACTATTCCAACAATTACTTTTGTAATTTTTGAGAAATCAGTGTTTAAACCATAGATAGTCATTTAGTTTGTCAAAAGATAAATACTATCATGTATAATCAATTATACTTTGAAATCATGAAAATAACAGATAGGTACACATGCTTCACCCCAAAACAGTTCAGAAAACAGTAAAAGAGGGGAACTATGTACTCACCTGAGATTGCTTTGGATTCCTTGTATATTAACCGGATAATGCTAAAGATCACGGAATATCAACGGCACCTAATAGGTAGCTTATGTTAATATACCGGACCAAATCGGAAGGATCGGACAGTACGCGGGTTCGTAAACCAAACGAGTATGGAGACTCGTGTAATATGGCTTAGCAAAGCCTACATACTAAAATGAAACCTAATCTAAGTGCTTACGGTCCATCACGACCCGTTTAGGTAGCTTATGCTACCCTAACGCGTCGTTCGCGTAGAACGCGTTCGGAACGCCTAACATTGTGACCACACGGTATAACCTCGGAAGGTTATAGCTATGGTCACCTAATGTGTTTGGTCGGGTCCTAATGACCGACAAAATGGGTCGGGTTCGAAAGTATAAGCGATGGTTTAAATCGCTTACCTTACGACCCTATATAAGCACTAAACTAAAAGTGACGAGCTAAGCATGTTAGAACATGCTTAACTAAGTTTAGAAATAGGTTTGGCATCAAAACAAACGGCTTTGATGCCCACGAGTAGTTTGGTTACAAAATACGCAAGAATGCGCATTTTGGCCGAAACTACGACTCGTCACTGAGCCTAGATAACGTGGTAATCAGTAGGTATGGTCACTATGGACCATAACCATCGTGATCACGCTCACGTTATGAAGTTCCATGAACTTCACATTGACCAAAAGCTGGTCAATGCAGAAAGTCAACAAAACGTTGACTTTCGGACTCGAAAAGCGAATAAAAGAACGAAAGAAGACTTACGGAGGGTCCCCGAGTGCTAATCAGGATCAAATAGCTCAGGTATGAAACAACGGTTCCAACTTAGAGCCTTAAGATCTGATTTTGTGATTTTTACACTAAAGGGGGGGGGTATTTATAGGAAAAGTGGAACCGTTAGGATCGTTTTATCGAATATCGTGCCTTGATCTCGTGCGTACATGTGTCCAGGGGTTAAATACACTGAACTTGGCCCTTGGCCCTTCATTTGGGTGAAAAGGCATCGCCCCTTGATCGAACGAAAGGCCAGATTCTGCATTAAATGCAAAATCTTCTGTCAGACATCCTTACCCAGCCCGCCTACACATTTGGGCAAACCTTACGCGGGCCGCCTGGCCCCTCTGATCTGCACCACTTGCAGAATTTACATATTTGGCCCCTGTTGCGTTTTTAAGCCATTTCCAGCCCTTTCAAGACCTGTAAAGCCATCTTTAAGGCCCTAAAATGATGCCTAAACATTGTGGACATGAAACATGCCCAAAAATATGTCAGATGTCGGTTCGTTTGGCCGTACGATCGCGATGTTCGCTTAATTACGACAGAATGCGCATAAGTGTGAAAGACGATCCAAATGACGCGACAAATGGATTTTTCTCATGCCAAACACTAAGGCATAATATAAGGATGCTTACATAAATTTTTGGATGTCCGGATGTATTCAGAACGTGAGTTATGCGCGAAAGTGCAAACTTATGCACTTTTTGACACTTTTAGTCCCTGAATGATCCAAAAGTTTGTTTTTGCCATTCCAAAGCCTTCAAAACTTATTTCTAAGTTATGTAAAGGTTATTTAAGGTATGTTAAGTGTATGATGGTCTCCCGGAGTATTTGTCGCATTAAACTGAGTACGTTTATGCACCAGTTTGCGTATAATTCTCCAGAAAGCGTTGTAGAGTATGAAATTGAACAAGAATTGATATGTGCAAAACATACACATATTTATACGAATCCCAAGTATGAAATACAATATTTCCTTGGTTTGGCATTTGTTTGATGGTTGAAGTGACACAGGTGTCACACAAATTTCCATGGATTTCGTTACTGGCCTGCCCAGATCTCAACGCAGAAACGATACCATTTGGGTGATCGTGGATCGACTGACCAAGTCTGCACATTTTCTGGCTATCAAGGAAACGGATAAGTTTTCTACTCTAGCAGACATTTACCTAAAAGAAGTGGTATCAAGGCACGGAGTGCCAACCTCCATCATTTCTGATCGTGATGCGCGTCTTACTTCAGAACTGTGGCAAGCTATGCACAAGTCTTTTGGCTCACGTTTAGATATGAGCACCGCTTATCACCCATACACGGATGGGCAATCTGAACGCACCATCCAGACCCTTGAAGACATGCTTCGGGCATGTGTAATCGACTTTGGTAATGGCTGGGAGAAGCACCTCCCGTTAGTGGAGTTTTCGTATAACAACAGTTACCACACCAGCATTCAGGCCGCTCCGTTCGAGGCGTTGTACGGACGGAAATGTCGATCACCTCTTTGCTGGGCAAAGGTTGGCGACAGCCAAATCACTGGCCTAGAACTTGTAGTAGATACAACCGAAAGGATTTCTCAGATACGACAATGAATGGCGGCAGCTCGTGACTGTCAGAAAAGCTATGCTGATAAGCGAAGAAAGCCACTCAAGTTCCAGATTGGGGATCGGGTGCTACTCAAAGTCTCACCTTGGAAAGGTGTAGTTCGTTTTGGCAAACGAGGCAAACTTAATCCGCGTTATGTCGGACCATTCAAAATCATCGTGAAAATTTGGCAACGTGTCCTACAGGCTGAATCTACCTGAAGAACTCAGCGGAGTTCACAATGTCTTCCATGTGTCGAATCTGAAGAAGTGTCTGTCAGATGAGACCCTCATAGTTCCCTTAAAGGAGCTCACTATCGACGATCAGCTGCGATTCGTCGAGGAACCAGTAGATATTACTGATCGAGATGTTAAGATTCTCAAGCGTACCAGAATACCTCTTGTCCGAGTTCGTTGGGATTCCCGTCGTGGCCCAGAGTATACCTGGGAACGAGAAGACCAAATGAAACTCAAGTATCCCTAGCTGTTTAAGAAAAGTGCAACCACTACTGAGGCTGAAGCTACTGCAGAATTTCGAGACGAAATTCCAAACCAACGGGGGGATGATCTAACACCCCAGGGAAACTAGGAAACCAACGCAACATAACTAGCTTCCTCAGTAACCACGAGCTAAATTTCGGGATGAAATTTTCTTAACAGGGGGAGAATGTGACAACCCTCATAATTCCATGTATCCGTACAATTTATTAATGATAATTAAAGTGCTTGATGACTGTGCTGAAACATTTAACTGCTTTCTGATTTCTATGTTATATTTACATGTGCTTGTTAACATACTAGTCGTGTGCAGAAAAGTTAATAAATAGTCCGGTATGCTTACCTGAGTGTTGAGAATTTAAAATGTTACAAAAATATATACATATGACACTTTATGGATTAATTTAGCGCTTTAACGAACCGGTATCAAACCGAACAACCGACATTACCCGGAACTCTAAAATAATGCTAGAAGCATTGTTTTTATTTTTCTAAGCTAGTTAGGGTCCCCGAACACCCTAACACACTATATATTACACCACACACATAAACACCAACTAAACTCTTGAATTCCAACCAAGATCACTAACTATCTAGTTACATCCCAACTAAACCAACCCCCCCCCCCCCAAAAAAAAAATCGGTTCTAGAAGTGGGATCCCACTTTGATTTTCTTGATTAGTTTATTAGCTTTACCTTGTACTTAGGGAGCACTTAACCTAATGGAAAAAGACATGTTCGAGATTTATAAATATTAACCACAAGTCACCACTCATTCTCATCCAACAATACACAAAAACTTTCCCTCTCTTCCCTCTTCTTGATCTCGGCCGAACCCAAGAGCACCACCATCACCTTCACTTGATCACTTTCAAACATTCTAAGAGCATACATAGGTGTTAGAAGGCATACTGTCACACCCCCAAATTCCACCTGCGGAGTAACATCCGCTTGAGGGCGTGACTGACCAGGATCCAGCCACCAATTATACTAAGCATCGGTTAATAGTAAAGTAATTGCTATCTAAAGTAGTTAGCAACATCGGAGTTTGAGTTCGATAGTAAGTTTAAACAAAACAACGGAAGCATAAACCAAATAGTTTTAAAAGATAGTTCATGGTTCAAGATAAGTAAAACCCAACACACGGGTTTTGACAAACACTACACATCCACAAGCAGCAGCTCCTCAGTCACTGGTTACCTGCAAAGCATGCAGTAAGGTGTCAACAATAATGCTGAGTGAGTTCACTAGTTGTCCAGTTTTAATTACCAAAAACTTGTTTCACCAGTTAATTTACTCGTTTATACATGCCATGGGGAGCTACCCCAAAAGTTAGCGACTAAACTGTTTTTCCAATACCGAACACTAGGTAACCGTTTGCGTTTCCGTAGGATGCCCCGATGTGAATGTTCTATCATCATTGACGGATGCCTGAGTACATTAGTTCACGACCGATCCCAAACCATGGCACGGTGTGAGGTTGGTAAAACCTAAATAGCGCTATCAACTAATAACCCGTTCGCCTGGCCCAGGCGACTAATCGGTATTATGTAGTAGGGACTTGATTGATAGAGTTTCGTTTAGTGCCGTTAGTTGCAATCCGTATAAACAGTAATTAACTACAGGTTCCCAATAACAAGGGAAGAAAAGTAAGTTGTATCCCTCATAGGGGATAGTGTTGTTTGTAGTTCCGTTTCCCAAACCACCGGGAACGCATGCTTTAGGTTGTGAACTCACCTTGGGTTGCTCGGTAGATATTTTACTTGGTCAAACACGTTGGTCACCACGTCCTAGCATGGTTACCAAATATAGGTCAAGTTGGGGTACAAGTAACCACGTATAGCAAACACGTATAGATACACTTAGTAAGCACACAATCAAACAGTTGGGTTATTGGGCCTGTTCTAACATTCACAACAGTAACAGATACACAAGCAATCCAGTCAATCAGGTTGTCCAACAAGTTTGGCCCAATAACACTTAGGCAGCCCAGTCGAGACAAGGGCGGTTTCGACTCGAGAATGCATGGTTTCGAGTCGCAACCGGGGGATTCCGACTCGCAACCCTGGTTTCGGTTCATCATGCTTGGTCTCGAGTCGCAACCAAGGAATGCCGACTCGCAACCCTGGTTTCGGTTCATCATGCTTGATCTCGAGTGTGCTGCTTGCGAGTCGCAACCGGGAGATCTCGAAGGATCACGTTCTGGTCTCGAGTCGCAACCAAGGGTTCCGACTCGCAACCACTGTTACGTGCACCTGAATCCTTCTAGAACCTGTTATGTGTACTAACCAATAGAATTGCAATATCATGCATCCATGTACTATCCAGTAATATTCCACCAACATGTTTTCTTGTCTGATTACTAAGCAAAATGGATCAAAAACAAGCATATTTGAATATTCATATCATCTTCAAACTTGTTCTTCATATGTTCATCATAACTATGAACTTTCAAGTCCTAATTCTAGCATACACAATCCGAAACAGCATGTTTACACAAGGTTATCCATCAATCATTCACTTATGCATATCATTCGGTAACAAAACCATCTATCCTAACATCTAGTTCATCATATATTCAAGCATATCATTCAACAAGCACATCAACATTCAACAATCATTTCAAGGATCAACTTGTTAACATCACAACCATTCGGTAAATAGGCACTCTTAATTACACATTATCATTAGAACATGAACATCATCAACAATAACAACACTTGATTCGATTTCCACTTAGCATTAAAGATCATCATTCACATTATCACAATACAAGGGGTTGTATAATATGTAAATCTTCTCATTATAGTTTCTATCATGCTAAAATCCCTAATGCACTATACCATCAACAACCCAAAAATCATGGTAAACACTTAAGACACTAACCGGTTAGATGGAGGAGTACAAGAGATTGATGAGCCAAGTTCCGAGTGATGGTCTCGAGCTAATCCGAGAGCTCCTTGGTTGTCGCCGGTCCGATCCGAGAGAGGGAAAGAGGGGAGAGAGTGATGCTTGGTTGCTAGGGTTTTAGGGTTTTAGTGAAGGAGAAAGGGAGTGTGTGAGTGAGAGAATGTTTGAGTGTCAAAAATGAGGGAAGTGTGGCTTATGTGGGGATTTTATAACCCATTCAAGGACCATGCTCCCTTATGGGTTTTCGATTTCGTGTGAGGCTAGAGGAAGCGGCCCAACGGCCCAAATGTCTATTGTTCACTCGAGGCCGGGTGGTCTCGAGTTGGGTTTCGTAATTTCGGCCCACTATACACACACGTACCTATATATATATATATATATATATAATACATACACATAATACAAGGATCACATAGAACATCTAAATAATATGCGACTTTCATTTTATAACACATATACACGCAAAGTTACATCAAAAAGGTTTCCCGGGAAAATCCGAAGTGTCACATTATCCCCAAGTTTTAAGAACTTTCGTCCCGAAAGTTAAGGTAGTCACTGTCAAGCTAGTGTAAGTGAGAACGTTTCAACGGGGTGTCACATCATCCCCCCGTTAGTTTGGAATTTCGTCCCGAAATTCGGTTGTAGCTTCAGTGCTGGGGTTTTCGTTTGGGAACAACTGGGGATACTTGTGCTTCATCTGGTCTTCCCGCTCCCAGGTAAACTCTGGGCCACGTCGCGAGTTCCAACGGACTCGTACAAGAGGTATCTGGCTACGTTTGAGGATTTTGATCTCTCGATCCGTGATCTCAATCGGTTCCTCAGTGAAGTGTAGCTGTTCATCAATAGTTAGTTCCTTGAAAGGAATTACGAGTGTTTCATCTGATAGACACTTCTTCAGATTAGATACGTGAAAAACGTTGTGTACCGCACTCAGTTCTTCAGGCAGGTTCAATCTATAAGCAACCTTACCGATTTTCTCGGTAATTTCGAATGGTCCGATATATCGCGGATTAAGCTTGCCCCTTTTACCAAAGCGAACCACACCCTTCCAGGGTGAGATTTTAAGTAGAACCCGGTCACCGACCTGGAATTCCAATGGTTTCCTACGCTTATCAGCGTAACTCTTCTGACGGTCACGAGCTGCCGCCATGCGTTGTCTGATCTGGGCAATCTTTTCTGTTGTATCTACCACCATCTCTGGGCCTGTGATTTGACTATCACCGACTTCCGCCCAGCAGAGAGGTGACCGGCATTTACGACCGTACAATGCCTCGAAAGGTGCTGCCTGTATACTAGTGTGGTAGCTGTTGTTATACGAGAATTCTACTAGCGGTAGATGTTTCTCCCAATTCTTGCCAAAATCGATCACACATGCTCTAAGCATGTCTTCTAGGGTTTGGATGGTGCGTTCGGACTGTCCATCCGTTTGCGGGTGATAAGCGGTGCTCATGTCCAAACGTGAGCCAAAGGATTTGTGCATAGCTTGCCACAATTCCGAAGTAAAACGAGCGTCTCGGTCGGAAATAATTGAGGTTGGCACCCCGTGCCTCGAAACTACTTCCTTTAAGTAAATCTCCGCCAAGGTAGAAAACTTGTCTGTTTCTTTAATAGCCAGAAAGTGCGCGGACTTGGTCAATCGATCTACTATTACCCAAATAGTGTCATTTCCGCGTTGAGATCTAGGTAGCCCTTTAACAAAATCCATAGAAATTTGCTCCCATTTCCATTTCGGGATTTCTGGTTGTTGAAGTAGGCCTGCTGGCTTCTGGTACTCTGTCTTGACTCTTGCGCAAGTCAAACATTTGCTGACATATGTTGCTATGTGGGCCTTCATGCCAGGCCACCAGTATGTAGTTCTCAAGTCGTGGTACATCTTGTCCGAGCCAGGATGTACTGAGTAGCGGGACTTATGGGCTTCGTCCATCACGAGTTCACGTAAATCTCCATAGAGTGGGACCCAAATGCGCTCTGTTACATAGTAAGCGCCATCTTCTTTTCGTTCTAGTCGCTGTCTCGATCCTCGCAGAGACTCAGCCCTAATGTTTTCCGGTTTCAATGCTTCAACTTGGGCATTTCGGATCTGAGTAGGGAGGTTAGACTGGATGGTAAGTTGCAATGCTCGCACGCGCTTTGGTATAGTGTCCTTTCGGCTGAGGGCGTCTGCCACGACATTGGCTTTGCCCGGATGATACTTGATGGCGCATTCGTTGTCATTCAAGAGTTCGACCCATCGACGTTGTCGCATGTTTAATTCCTTTTGCCTAAAGATATGCTCGAGACTCCTGTGATCGGTGTAGATAGTGCACTTGGTACCGTACAGGTAATGTCTCCATATCTTAAGAGCAAAGATCACTGCTCCCAGTTCCAAATCATGCGTAGTGTAGTTTCTTTCATGCGTCTTAAGTTGTCGAGAGGCGTAGGCAATAACTTTCTCGCGTTGCATTAACACGCAACCGAGCCCATGGATAGACGCATCGCAGTAAACCACAAAGTCGTCAGTGCCTTCAGGCAACGAGAGAATAGGAGCGCTACAGAGGTTATCCTTTAGCCTTCGAAAGGCCGACTCCTGAGCTTCATTCCACTTGTAAATAATGCCTTTCTGAGTAAGAGTCGTGAGGGGTTGTGCAATCTTTGAGAATCCCTTGATGAATCTGCGGTAGTATCCTGCCAATCCCAAGAATTGGCGAACTTCGGTTGGGGTCTTGGGCGTAGGCCAATTCTTTATCGAGTCGATCTTAGCGGGGTCGACGTGAATTCCGTCCTTGTTGACCACGTGCCCAAGGAAATGGACTTCCCGGAGCCAGAAGTCACACTTCGAGAATTTGGCATACAATTGCTCATTGCGTAAGAGTTCGAGGATAAGGCGTAGGTGTCGTTCATGCTCTTCCTGACTTTTCGAGTAGATCAGGATGTCGTCGATAAATACAATCACGAATTTGTCGAGGTAAGGCTTGCACACTCGGTTCATGAGATCCATGAAAACCGCAGGTGCGTTAGTCATTCCAAAAGGCATAACGAGGAACTCGTAATGACCATAACGAGTCCTGAACGCAGTCTTAGAGATGTCTTCATTACGAACTCTCAGCTGATGATAGCCCGATCGCAGGTCAATCTTAGAATAGTAGCTCGATCCTTGCAACTGATCGAATAGGTCGTCGATGCGCGGGAGAGGGTAACGATTTTTGATGGTAACCTTGTTCAGCTCACGATAGTCGATGCACATTCGGAACGTGCCATCCTTCTTCTTAACAAAGAGTACTGGTGCTCCCCAGGGTGATGAACTGGGACGGATAAATCCTTTATCCAATAGTTCCTGTAGTTGCGTAGAGAGTTCCTTCAGTTCTGCAGGGGCTAGACGGTAAGGCGCACGAGCTATGGGTGCTGCTCCGGGAGCTAGCTCGATTTGAAATTCGACCTGACGGTGGGGAGGGAGTCCAGGCAGTTCCTCAGGAAATACCTCGGGATAGTCACGTACTACAGGAAAATCTTCAATCCTCTTTTCCTTTTCGTGAGTGTCGGTGACAAGTGCTAGGATAGCGGTGTGCCCTTTTTGTAAACACTTCTGGGCTTTCAGAAGCGAGATAATGCCTGTGATTTCTCCACCTTTGTTGCCTCGAACGATGAGGGGCTGGCCAGAACGGCGAGGAATACGAACCGCTTTCTCTTGACAGAGGATCTCAGCGCGATGTTTGGATAACCAATCCATACCGATGACGACGTCGAAGCTTCCAAGTTTAACGGGGAAGAGATCGATACTAAACGCGTGACCAGACAATTCTAGTGTGCAGTCGTAGATCACGTGCGTGGCCTCGATGTTCCTACCATTAGCTATCTCGACGACGTGCTTAGAACTTAATAACGCAGGCGGGTGCTTAAGTTTCTTACTAATGCGAAGGGATACATAACTGGCATCGGCACCGGAATCAAATAACACAGAAACATAACGATCATCAAGTAGGAACTTACCCGCCACGACGTTGGGGTCGTTCCTTGCTTCTCCAGCTCCAATCACAAAAGCTCTTCCCCTTGCACCATTCCCAGCATTGTTGTTTTGCTCATTGTTCCCAGCTCCTTGATTGTTGTTGCGATTCTGATTCAGTTCAGGGCAATCCTTTCGCATGTGCCCTGTTGCCCCACATTTAAAACATGCTCGGTTGTTTCCCTGCTGCTGTTGCTGTTGGGGTTGTTGCTGATTCTGCCTTGCTGGGAACTGACTTCTACAATCCTTGGCTTCGTGCCCCATCTTGTGGCATCGCTGAGATTGACCCTTATTACATGCCCCATTGTGGTGCCTGTTACACTTGTTGCACTTAGGATAGCTTCCCCGGTAGCCACCCTGTTGCTGAGTGCCCTTGTTGTTGTCAGTTTTTCTTTGCTGAGCTGGGGCCTGAGTAGAGTTAGCATCTTTGCCCTGATTTCCATCCCACTTTCGTTTGCCATCATTAGAAATTCCTTCCGCAGCACTGATCCTTTTGGGCAACCTGCCCTCTTCCACAGCCTGGTTGGTGAGTTTGTGGGCAAGACGAACCACAGGCTGTATGGTAGTGAGGTTGGCCGAGGTTACATGGCTCCTGATTTCTGGGACTAAGCCTTTGATGTACAATTCGATCCTTCGGTACATGGGTCGGGACATGTTTGGGCAAAGAGCAGCATAGTCGTTGGACAGCTTGGTGTAGGTCTCAATCTCTGACCCAACCATCTTGAGTTCATAATACTCGTCCTCGAGTTTGTGGATGTCATCCCTGTGACAGTACTCTTCCTTGATCATATCCTTGAAATCTTCCCATGCAGTAGCGTTAGCAGTCTCCAAACCAAGCATTTGAATTTGCGCCTTCCACCACGAAAGCGCGCTTCCCTCAAGGGTACCAGTAGCAAACTTCACCCAATTAGCAGGGGGACACTCGCAGACAGCAAAAACAGCTTCGACTTTCTCGATCCAGTGCAGAAGACCTATGGCACCCTCAGTGCCATTGAATGGAAGAGGCTTGCAATCCATGAAGGTCTTGAAGGTACAGACACGTGGTTGTACAGGCGCATGCTGACCTGTTGTGGGAGCGATATGAATAGGTTTAGAGGTGAAAAGGCAATGTGGTGGTAGGATCTAAACATCCTAAAACAACAAGCTTACCTCCTGGGTGAGCTGCGAAAGCTGCAGCCACCGTGTTGATCAGGTTAGTGAACTGAGCCTGAGTCATGTTGACGCTTCCTCGTCCGCGTCCACTCATTGTCTTCATAGCCAGAAAACATAGTATGAGTGTGATGTCGTAACATAGCGAGAATGAGATAGAAGAGGGGAGGCGAATCTATCTAATCAGGCAAACTAGTACGTATAGTAAAGCAGAAAGCATAAATCAAACAAGCAAGTAAATACGGGTCCGAGCTATGAGGTCAGATAAGTCGAGCCTTGCGCTTGGAGTGTATTGTCGTCACGAGTCACGGGTTATAGTCTGGTTTTTCTCAAAAAGATTTTCCCCTTTTTAAAACCAAGTTCACTATAACCAATGGCTCTGATACCAATCTGTCACACCCCCAAATTCCACCTGCGGAATAACATCCGCTTGAGGGCGTGACTGACCAGGATCCAGCCACCAATTATACTAAGCATCGGTTAATAGTAAAGTAATTGCTATCTAAAGTAGTTAGCAACATCGGAGTTTGAGTTCGATAGTAAGTTTAAACAAAACAGCGGAAGCATAAACCAAATAGTTTTAAAAGATAGTTCATGGTTCAAGATAAGTAAAACCCAACACACGGGTTTTGGCAAACACTACACATCCCCAAGCAGCAGCTCCTCAGTCACTGGTTACCTGCAAAGCATGCAGTAAGGTGTCAACAATAATGCTGAGTGAGTTCACTAGTTGTCCAGTTTTAATTACCAAAAACTTGTTTCACCAGTTAATTTACTCGTTTATACATGCCATGGGGAGCTACCCCAAAAGTTAGCGACTAAACTGTTTTTCCAATACCGAACACTAGGTAACCGTTTGCGTTTCCGCAGGATGCCCCGATGTCAATGTTCTATCATCATTGACGGATGCCTGAGTACATTAGTTCACGACCGATCCCAAACCATGGCACGGTGTGAGGTTGGTAAAACCTAAATAGCGCTATCAACTAATAACCCGTTCGCCTGGCCCCGGCGACTAATCGGTATTATGTAGTAGGGACTTGAGTGATAGAGTTTCGTTTAGTGCCGTTAGTTGCAATCCGTATAAACAGTAATTAACTAAAGGTTCCCAATAACAAGGGAAGAAAAGTAAGTTGTATCCCTCATAGTGTGACAACTCGAATCTCAGACTTACTTTGTGTAACGATACGTGTTTACGAGAACATTATTAATTGAATGAATACTTGGTATGTTATGTTTATGTGCATTATGTGTGTATGTATGTTGTGTGTACACGAACCCAAACCACACACTAGAACCCGTCGCACAAGGCTAACCGGTCACACAAGCCCATTTGGGCCACACTTTGAAATCGGACCCCATTTGATAACCGAGTTGGGCTCGGCCCACTCCCCACTCGCAAACACAAATCCTTTGGTAAGGGTTTGATTTCTCTCATTGTTACAATTTTCATAACACACACACAACCCTAGACCTTCTCTCTCTCTCTCGTTGCGTGGAGACCGACGGCACAAGAATCAACTCCCCATTCGGATCACATCCCTTTACTTGTAACCGGTTAGTATGTTGATTATGCTAGTATGATGATTATTGTTTGATGTTGTTTGATATGCGTACTATATAGCTTAGCATGATTGATTATGAAAGAATCCTTACTCGCATGATATCTTGGGATTATAGTAATAGTGTTTGTAAATCGGCTTTCATGTACTAATTTTATGGTTGTTATGATGTGATAATCGGGTGCTAGTTCACAGAAGTTGGATGTTTGTTTATATAAAAACCGGTTGATAGAATGGCTAGATGATTGGTATGAATGTTGTATAATTATTGATGAATTGTTTAAGGGTTGTTCATGTTGTTGTTCATGAGGTTGTGAGTTAGGGTTCATACGAATTAAGGGTTAGGAAACCCTGTTTGATCGATGATTTCTTGAATTGGTAAACTGTTAGTTGTTAATTGATTTTTTGGAAACTGACAACGATAATTGATTTGCTTAAATGTTGTAACTAAATTGCATGAAATCAGGAAGGCTGTTACACATCCGGTTGCGACATAGATTGCGAGTCGAAACCTCACAATCACGACTCGAGACCACAACAGCACAAGCCGGAACCATGGTTGCGAGTCCCGTTGCGACTCGTAACCAGACCATGATGAGCCGAGATCACCATTGCGACTCGCAACCTCCTGTTGCGACTCGTAATCTCCTGCTGTGACTCGTAACTCTCGGTTGCGACTCGAGATCGCCGGTTGCGACTCGAGACCACCTTTGCACGTACACTGTTTTGGGCCTACACTGTCACGGGCCCAATCTTATGACTGTTACGTTATTGGACTGCTTATCTGTTTGGGCCGAAATGTTATTTGATGGTTTGTATTTGGGCTGATTGTCTTTTGGGCTTAAACATTTGATCGCACAAGTTATGCTCTTGACTATTAACTGTTATCATGTTCTATGCGTGCTCGAAACATGTTATCTTGTATGTTCTATACGTGTATTACCTTAGTCAAAACCTGACTTGCATAATAACCATGATAGGACGTGGTTGACCATTTACTTGCTACCTGTACTCTTTGTGTATCTGCCGAGCAAACCAAGGTGAGTTCACACTCCTACTAAGGCATGGGATTCCCGGGTCGTGCGAATGGGATAAAGGTTACAATTGACTAAGAACGTACATATGCTTTTCCTAGACTATCACCTACCATGATCCTCGGATGTCAGGACGGTTCCGTAGGTTAGAATAACACCTACGTGGTCATATGCCAATCACTGCCTCGGATGTCAGGCACGCACGTAAAACCTACGTGTACGCATTACTTACTTCTATCCTCGGTACAAAGGATACGTACGTGAAACCCATGTACACCCCCGCGTCTCCTATCCTCGGTTGCGAAGGATACGTGCGTAAAACCTACGTACACCTCATACGCGCTACTGTTCTCGGAAGAAGAACAGGGATGATACGAGTAGTTGATACGAATAGTCTAGTGGTCACATAACATGGGAAGCCCCCACCTATGCAACTTATTATCGGCCCAGTAGAGCCACTCGTTACTTACTGTTACGCACTTACTTACTGTGAACTCGCTCAACTAGTTTGTTGATCATTCTGTTACATGCCTTGCAGATCGATAGGTACATGGAGCTTGCACAAAGAGGAGGCGGTCGTTGTGGACAAGGATCGTATTACTTTGTTAGACGCTTATGACCTTTCAGTATTTTAACTTGGGTTTACAACAATGCTTCCGCTACTTAAACAATGCTTGGTTTTGAAACATCAATCATGTCATGATGAACTACTTTAATGACTTTTATTATTATCAAATGCTATGTTTAATATGATTGAAGGCTTGATCCTGGTCATGTCACGCTCCCAAGCGGTGGTACTCCGCGTGTGGATTTCGGGGGTGTGACAGATTGGTATCAGAGCCATTGGTTATAGAGAACTTGGTTTTAATATGGGAAAACGTTTTTATTAAAACCAGACTATAACCAGAACAGTGCTCTCAACGATCCACAACGACGCTTCGCTCCACGTGCAAGACTCGACATTTTAGGTAATAAGGTTATGTTTATTGCCTGTTTGCTAGAATTACTTAGAACTTTGCTCGCGGTATGCTTAGACTACAATGCTCACTATTTGCTATTGCCTAAGAACCCTTACGTGCTTACACTTTTCTGTCATCGCACTATTCGCGAACTTTTCTCACCTATTTCGCCTTTGACATGAAGATCAATGGCTGGAAGAATTAACATGACACAAGCCCAGTTAGAGGCTCTTGTTCAAGCCCAAGTTGCTGCGGCAGTTGCAGCAGCTCAAGCAGGTAGTATATCCTGCAGTATAGGCACACACTAGGATCTCTAGATCCTACATTAACTCTCGTATTTAACTTCGTCCTATTCATACACAATAGGTCAACACGCGCAGCAGCCTGTCTGCACATTCAAGAACTTTATGGACTGCCGTCCCGGCACGTTCAGCGGCACAGAAGGAGCGGTTGGACTCCTCCACTGGTTCGAGAAGCTAGAATCAGTATTCGAAATGTGTGAATGCCCTGAGCACGCAGGGTGAAATACGCCACCGGCACTTTAGAAGGAATCGCGCTAACCTGGTGGAACGCGCAGGTGCAAATTCTGGGGTTGGCAGCTGCTAACGCCACACCCTGGAACGATTTTAAGGAGCTTATCAAGCGTGAGTATTGCACGCGTGAAGATATTCACAAGCTGGAAGACGAGCTGTATAACCTGAAAATGGTTGGGTCAGAGATCGAAGCGTATACTAAACGGTCGAATGAGCTGGCCGTGTTATGTCCAACTATGGTAGACCCTCCATACAAGCGCATTGAGATGTATCTCAAGGGGTTGGCATCAGAAATCCAGAGCCACGTTACCTCGGCTAACCTCGACAACATTCAGGAAATCCAGCGTCTCGCTCATCGCATCACCGATCAGGCAGTGGATCAGAATAAACTGCCTAAGCGTGTCAGCGCTACTACTACAGTCACTCCTTCAGCTACTCCCGCTACCCTCAGTGACAATAAGAGGAAATGGGAGGGGGATTCAAGCAAAGCATCAGTTTCGGTTCAGTCCCAGAATCAGCAGCGAAAGACTGACAACTATCAAAGCCCTAACCAGCAGTCGCCAGGTAGCCACAGGCAGGGTGGATATCGCGGAACTCTTCCAAAGTGCAACCACTGCAACAGGCACCACAACGGCCAGTGTACCAAGGGTCGTTGTCAAAGATGCCTCAAGATGGGTCACGAGGCCAAAGACTGTAGAAGCCTTCGTCATGCGAACCAAAATCAGCAGCAGCCTCACGCTCAGCCTAACCAACAACAGGGTAACAAAGGATGCTACAATTGTGGTGCTGAAGGCCACATCAAGAGACACTGCCCACAGCTCAACAGGAACCAGAACAACAACAACAACAACAACCAGGGCAACGGCAACAACAACGGAGGAAATAACAACGGCAACGAGGCAAGGGGCCGTGCATTCGTACTAGGTCGTGGCGACGCAGTGAATGATCCCAACGTTGTTATGGGTAAGTTTCTCCTCGACAATATTTATGTTACTGTCTTATTTGATTCGGGTGCGGATACAAGCTATATGTCTGTGAAAATGTGTCAACTGCTAAAACGTGCACCAACACTTTTACCCACCAAGCATGTAGTAGAGTTAGCTAACGGTAAAAGTCTAGAAGCCACGCACGTAGTTCGGGGTTGTAACCTTATCCTAGCTGGTCAAGCCTTTTCTATTGATCTCATTCCCATAGTTTTGGGAAGCTTCGACGTCGTGATTGGGATGGATTGGTTATCCCAACACCAGGCAGAAATCTTATGCAGTGAGAAGATCATTCGTATTCCACGTTCTGGTCAAGAACCTCTCGAAGTCCAAGGCGACAAGAGTGGTGCTGTGGTTGGCATCATCTCATTCTTGAAGGCTCAGAAGTGCTTACGTAAAGGTCACACAGCCATTTTGGCTCTTGTTTCAGACGCATCAGTAAAGGAAAGGAAATTGGAGGATATACCAGTCGTACGTAACTTCCCTCAGGTGTTTCCTGAAGATTTACCTGGCTTACCGCCTCATCGTCAGGTCGAATTTCAAATCGAGCTCGCTCCAGGAGCAGCACCCATAGCTCGCGCACCATATCGTTTAGCTCCATCAGAATTGGAAGAATTGTCAAAGCAGCTACAAGAGCTCTTGGAAAAGGGCTTCATTCGTCCAAGCTCTTCGCCTTGGGGAGCTCCAGTACTTTTCGTGAAAAAGAAAGACGGTACGTTCAGGATGTGCATAGACTACCGTGAACTCAACAAGGTGACGGTGAAGAACCGTTATCCTCTTCCACGCATAGACGACTTATTCGACCAGTTGCAAGGGTCGTGCTACTATTCGAAGATAGACTTGAGGTCTGGTTATCATCAGCTGAGAGTCCGGGATGAGGACGTCTCCAAGACAGCCTTCAGAACTCGTTATGGCCACTATGAGTTTCTCGTCATGCCGTTTGGGTTAACGAACGCGCCTGCCGTATTTATGGACCTTATGAACAGGGTGTGCAAACCCTATCTTGACAAGTTTGTCATAGTATTCATCGACGACATTCTGATTTACTCCAAGAGTCAGGAGGACCACGAGCAGCATCTTCGTCTTATTTTGGAACTCCTTCGGAAGGAACAGCTGTACGCCAAGCTTTCTAAATGCGACTTCTGGCTTCGTGAAGTCCACTTCTTAGGCCACGTGGTAAACAAGGATGGGATTCACGTCGATCCATCCAAGGTAGATTCGATCAGAAACTGGCCTGCACCACGAACGCCAACGGAAATACGCCAATTCTTGGGTTTGGCAGGCTACTACAGACGGTTTATCAAAGACTTTTCAAAGATCGCGCAACCACTTACACTACTGACACAGAAGGGTGTCACCTACCGTTGGGGCAACACGCAGGAAACTGCTTTTCAGTATCTAAAGGATAGGCTTTGCAGCGCACCTATTCTCTCATTGCCAGAAGGCACAGAAGACTTCGTAGTATATTGTGATGCATCCATCCAGGGTCTTGGATGTGTGTTGATGCAACGTGATAAAGTGATAGCCTACGCTTCTCGGCAACTCAAGGTTCACGAACGAAACTACACGACGCACGATCTAGAGCTGGGAGCTGTTGTTTTCGCGCTTAAGATATGGCGACACTACCTGTACGGTACCAGGTGCACGATTTACACCGATCACAGGAGTCTCGAGCATATCCTTAAGCAGAAGGATTTGAACATGCGTCAACGACGATGGGTCGAGTTACTTAACGACTACGAATGCGCCATCAAGTACCATCCAGGCAAAGCCAATGTTGTGGCTGACGCTCTAAGTCGAAAGGACACCTTACCGAAGCGCGTGCGAGCGCTACAGCTTACGATTCAGTCTAGCCTTCCTACACAGATACGAAATGCTCAGATAGAAGCATTAAAGCCCGAAAACGTCAAGGCTGAAGCCTTACGCGGCTCACGACAGCAAATGGAACAGAAGGCAGACGGCGCCTACTATGTAACAGGGCGTATTTGGGTCCCACTTTATGGCGGTCTACGCGAACTTGTAATGGATGAAGCTCACAAGTCTCGCTATTCGGTACATCCAGGGTCGGATAAAATGTACCACGACATCAGCACTACTTATTGGTGGCCTAGCATGAAGGCCCACATTGCTACGTACGTTGGAAAATGTTTGACCTGTGCGAGAGTCAAGGTTGAATATCAGAAGCCAGCTGGCCTACTTCAGCAGCCTAAGATACCTCAATGGAAATGGGAAGAAATTTCCATGGATTTTGTTACAGGCTTACCTAGATCTCAGCGTGGGAACGACACAATATGGGTCATAGTTGATCGACTCACCAAGTCTGCACACTTCCTGCCGATTAAGGAAACGGACAAGTTCTCCACTCTCGCAGACGTCTATCTTAAAGAAGTTGTTTCGAGGCACGGAGTGCCCACCTCTATTATCTCGGATCGCGATGCACGATTCACGTCAGAGCTATGGCAAGCAATGCATAAATCTTTCGGCTCACGATTAGACATGAGCACAGCATATCATCCTCAGACGGATGGGCAGTCTGAGCGAACGATTCAAACACTTGAAGACATGCTTAGGGCATGCGGTATCGATTTCGGCAACGGCTGGGAAAAGCACCTCCCATTGGTGGAGTTTTCATACAATAACAGTTACCATACCAGCATTCAAGCTGCTCCATTCGAGGCATTGTACGGACGTAAATGCCGGTCACCTCTCTGTTGGGCAGAGGTGGGGGATAGTCAGATTACGGGTCCAGAGATTGTAGTGGACGCCACAGAAAAGATAGCACAGATACGGCAACGCATGGCGGCAGCACGCGACCGTCAGAAAGCCTACGCGGACAAGCGTAGAAAGCCTTTGGAATTTCAGGTCGCGGACCGGGTTTTACTAAAAGTTTCACCCTGGAAGGGTGTTGTACGTTTTGGCAAAAGGGGCAAACTGAATCCGCGGTACGTCGGACCATTCGAAATCTTAGAAAAGATTGGCAAGGTAGCCTACAAGTTGAACCTACCAGCTGAACTCGGGGCAGTTCACAATGTCTTTCATGTGTCGAACCTAAAGAAGTGCTTATCAGATGAAACCCTCATCATTCCTTTTAAGGAACTCACTATCGACGAGCGGTTGCAGTTCGTCGAGGAACCAGTTGAAATCACGGACCGGGATGTGAAGGTCCTCAAACACAAGAGAATCCCTCTTGTCCGAGTTCGTTGGAACTCCAAACGTGGCCCAGAGTACACCTGGGAACGCGAAGACAGGATGATAGAAAAGTACCCCCAGTTATTCGAAACCAATGCTACCACTACTGAGGCTGAAGCTACTACTTCGGAATTTCGGGACGAAATTCCAGATCAACGGGGGGAGGATGTGACACCCCAGGAAAACCAGTGAACGTTATAACTTACCTAGCTTTCTCAGTGAGTGCATACCAAATTTCGGGACGAAATTTCCAATTAGTTGGGGATAATGTGACAACTCGAATCTCAGACTTACTTTGTGTAACGATACGTGTTTACGAGAACGTTATTAATTGAATGAATACTTGGTATGTTATGTTTATGTGCATTATGTGTGTATGTATGTTGTGTGTACACGAACCCAAACCACACACTAGAACCCAATCGCACAAGGCTAACCGGTCACACAAGCCCATTTGGGCCACACTTTGAAATCGGACCCCATTTGATAACCGAGTTGGGCTCGGCCCACTCCCCACTCGCAAACACAAATCCTTTGGTAAGGGTTTGATTTCTCTCATTGTTACAATTTTCATAACACACACACAACCCTAGACCTTCTCTCTCTCTCTCGTTGCGTGGAGACCGACGACACAAGAATCAACTCCCCATTCGGATCACATCCCTTTACTTGTAACCGGTTAGTATGTTGATTATGCTAGTATGATGATTATTGTTTGATGTTGTTTGATATGCGTACTATATAGCTTAGCATGATTGATTATGAAAGAATCCTTACTCGCATGATATCTTGGGATTATAGTAATAGTGTTTGTAAATCGGCTTTCATGTACTAATTTTATGGTTGTTATGATGTGATAATCGGGTGCTAGTTCACAGAAGTTGGATGTTTGTTTATATAAAAACCGGTTGATAGAATGGCTAGATGATTGGTATGAATGTTGTATAATTATTGATGAATTGTTTAAGGGTTGTTCATGTTGTTGTTCATGAGGTTGTGAGTTAGGGTTCATACGAATTAAGGGTTAGGAAACCCTGTTTGATCGATGATTTCTTGAATTGGTAAACTGTTAGTTGTTAATTGATTTTTTGGAAACTGACAACGATAATTGATTTGCTTAAATGTTGTAACTAAATTGCATGAAATCAGGAAGGCTGTTACACATCCGGTTGCGACATAGATTGCGAGTCGAAACCTCACAATCACGACTCGAGACCACAACAGCACAAGCCGGAACCATGGTTGCGAGTCCCGTTGCGACTCGTAACCAGACCATGATGAGCCGAGATCACCATTGCGACTCGCAACCTCCTGTTGCGACTCGTAATCTCCTGCTGTGACTCGTAACTCTCGGTTGCGACTCGAGATCGCCGGTTGCGACTCGAGACCACCTTTGCACGTACACTATTTTGGGCCTACACTGTCACGGGCCCAATCTTATGACTGTTACGTTATTGGACTGCTTATCTGTTTGGGCCGAAATGTTATTTGATGGTTTGCATTTGGGCTGATTGTCTTTTGGGCTTAGACATTTGATCGCACAAGTTATGCTCTTGACTATTAACTGTTATCATGTTCTATGTGTGCTCAAAACATGTTATCTTGTATGTTCTATACGTGTATTACCTTAGTCAAAACCTGACTTGCATAATAACAATGATAGGACGTGGTTGACCATTTACTTGCTACCTGTACTCTTTGTGTATCTGCCGAGCAAACCAAGGTGAGTTCACACTCCTACTAAGGCATGGGATTCCCGGGTCGTGCGAATGGGATAAAGGTTACAATTGACTAAGAACGTACATATGCTTTTCCTAGACTATCACCTACCATGATCCTCGGATGTCAGGACGGTTCCGTAGGTTAGAATAACACCTACGTGGTCATATGCCAATCACTGCCTCGGATGTCAGGCACGCACGTAAAACCTACGTGTACGCATTACTTACTTCTATCCTCGGTACAAAGGATACGTACGTGAAACCCATGTACACCCCCGCGTCTCCTATCCTCGGTTGCGAAGGATACGTGCGTAAAACCTACGTACACCTCATACGCGCTACTGTTCTCGGAAGAAGAACAGGGATGATACGAGTAGTTGATACGAATAGTCTAGTGGTCACATAACATGGGAAGCCCCCACCTATGCAACTTATTATCGGCCCAGTAGAGCCACTCGTTACTTACTGTTACGCACTTACTTACTGTGAACTCGCTCAACTAGTTTGTTGATCATTCTGTTACATGCCTTGCAGATCGATAGGTACATGGAGCTTGCACAAACAGGAGCCGGTCGTTGTGGACAAGGATCGTATTACTTTGTTAGACGCTTATGACCTTTCAGTATTTTAACTTGGGTTTACAACAATGCTTCCGCTACTTAAACAATGCTTGGTTTTGAAACATCAATCATGTCATGATGAACTACTTTAATGACTTTTATTATTATCAAATGCTATGTTTAATATGATTGATGGCTTGATCCTGGTCATGTCACGCTCCCAAGCGGTGGTACTCCGCGTGTGGATTTTGGGGGTGTGACACATAGGGGATAGTGTTGTTTGTAGTTCAGTTTCCCAAACCACCGGGAACGCATGCTTTAGGTTGTGAACTCACCTTGGGTTGCTCGGTAGATATTTTACTTGGTCAAACACGTTGGTCACCACATCCTAGCATGGTTACCAAATATAGGTCAAGTTGGGGTACAAGTAACCACGTATAGCAAACACGTATAGATACACTTAGTAAGCACACAATCAAACAGTTGGGTTATTGGGCCTGTTCTAACATTCACAACAGTAACAAATACACAAGCAATCCAGTCAATCAGGTAGTCCAACAAGTTTGGCCCAATAACACTTAGGCAGCCCAGTCGAGACAAGGGCGATTTCGACTCGAGAATGCATGGTTTCGAGTCGCAACCGGGGGATTCTGACTCGCAACCCTGGTTTCGGTTCATCATGCTTGGTCTCGAGTCGCAACCAAGGAATGCCGACTCGCAACCCTGGTTTCGGTTCATCATGCTTGGTCTCGAGTGTGCTGCTTGCAAGTCGCAACCGGGAGATCTCGAAGGATCACGTTCTGGTCTCGAGTCGCAACCAAGGGTTCCGACTCGCAACCACTGTTACGTGCACCTGAATCCTTCTAGAACCTGTTATGTGTACTAACCAATAGAATTGCAATATCATGCATCCATGTACTATCCAGTAATATTCCACCAACATGTTTTCTTGTCTGATTACTAAGCAAAATGGATCAAAAACAAGCATATTTGAATATTCATATCATCTTCAAACTTGTTCTTCATATGTTCATCATAACTATGAACTTTCAAGTCCTAATTCTAGCATACACAATCCGAAACAGCATGTTTACACAAGGTTATCCATCAATCATTCACTTATGCATATCATTCGGTAACAAAACCATCTATCCTAACATCTAGTTCATCATATATTCAAGCATATCATTCAACAAGCACATCAACATTCAACAATCATTTCAAGGATCAACTTGTTAACATCACAACCATTCGGTAAATAGGCACTCTTAATTACACATTATCATTAGAACATGAACATCATCAACAATAACAACACTTGATTCGATTTCCACTTAGCATTAAAGATCATCATTCACATTATCACAATACAAGGGGTTGTATAATATGTAAATCTTCTCATTATAGTTTCTATCATGCTAAAATCCCTAATGCACTATACCATCAACAACCCAAAAATCATGGTAAACACTTAAGACACTAACCGGTTAGATGGAGGAGTACAAGAGATTGATGAGCCAAGTTCCGAGTGATGGTCTCGAGCTAATCCGAGAGCTCCTTGGTTGTCGCCGGTCCGATCCGAGAGAGGGAAAGAGGGGAGAGAGTGATGCTTGGTTGCTAGGGTTTTAGGGTTTTAGTGAAGGAGAAAGGGAGTGTGTGAGTGAGAGAATGTTTGAGTGTCAAAAATGAGGGAAATGTGGCTTATGTGGGGATTTTATAACCCATTCAAGGACCATGCTCCCTTATGGGTTTCCGATTTCGTGTGAGGCTAGAGGAAGCGGCCCAACGGCCCAAATGTCCATTGTTCACTCGAGGCCGGGTGGTCTCGAGTTGGGTTTCGTAATTTCGGCCCACTATACACACACGTACCTATATATATATATATATATAATACATACACATAATACAAGGATCACATAGAACATCTAAATAATATGCGACTTTCATTTTATAACACATATACACGCAAAGTTACATCAAAAAGGTTTCCCGGGAAAATCCGAAGTGTCACACATACAACGAAGCTCGGTGTGTTCGGAAGTTGAAGGACCACCCTTATCTTCTTTTATTCACCACTTTTCTTCACTTGAACTCTCCTAGCTTTGAGCTAGTGGTAAGTCTCTAAGATCTAGTCATTTTACATCCTATGAAGGTGGTTAAAGTATGAATCATAATGATAAATGTGAAGAACATCAAGAAGACTAAAGAACATAAAGATGAAACTTAAACACAAGCTTTAAATATAAAGAAATCATGTTGTTATAGTGTTGATATACTTGTTGATTATTGTTTGTTGGTAGAAATAACGTTGACCATCATGTAATCTTGCTAGACTATGATTAAAAACATAATCTAGCAAGATGAGAGGATGAACATGTTAGAGGTTATGGATCATCCTCACAAAAAGTCATGAACTTAAACAAATATGATGTTTTCTTGTAAAGTCATGAATAAGTAAGTTTAGAGTCTTGTAGATCTAAATGTTTCAAGAATGATTTACCAAGAAAACAAGTTAAAAATACAAGTCTACTAAATCTTGGTTCTTACATAAATAAATATCATTTTTGGTGGTTAACAAAGTAAAGAAACATATGTGTAACAAGAAAAATACATGAAGAAATATTTTTAGAAAATTATGAACACAAGTTGTAAAGAGTCATATTCTTTAAAAATGGAGTTTTTAAAGAAGCAATCACACTTTAAAGGGGTACAAGACTTACTAAATACACTAGTAAGTTACTACACATTTTTATAAACTTTCAAAGTTCATGATGTAGAAATTGATGCTTGTTTCTAACAAAACTATTAAGTAAAGATTGTATGTTGATGATTGAGAATTATTTGAATGAATTTTTGAAAAGAAAATGATATGCTAGTAAGCATGGACACCTCCATTTACAAAGGAAACTCTGTCGAAATTTTCTAAAAATCCCAACACTTAGAAAATATTTTTCTAAACCAAGCGTTATGAGTGTATTTTATAACTTGCTTTTCGAATATAAACTTCGCCATAATTTTTGTAACAAAACACCAAGTATCGGAGGTTGACTTTCGTAAATAAAATTTGATAAACATATATTTAAAATATATATTGTATACTAAAACTCTTGTGTGAATATTTGTTTATTTTACCGTTATATTATTTTAGGGTAAAATAATGTATAAGTTAACAAAGTGCGTTGACGTTTAAATTGTGTGATATGTGATAAAAGTAATGGGTAGATAAACCATACGTGTTGTGCATGAGAAATTGATTGCTATCTGTACCTTATTAGGACGTGCTTGATTTCCTGATTATTAGAGTGACTAATCTAACCGAGCAAACCGAGGTGAGTTCACACTTTTCTACAAAGCATGGTAAATTCCCGTTGGGAATGGGAATGGGTTCAGGAATAGGGATTCCTCGCATTCAGGAATGTGAATTCCTCATCCTTGGGACGTACTTAGACTTACTGGACTAGAACTCTATCAGCGAAGTCCCTCCCTTTTTGTATCGACTTAATCACCGAGGCTATGGCGAGCGGGTCATTAGTTAATAGCGCTATTAGGTTTAATAAACCTCACACCATTCCAGTCGGACGGGTGTGTACTAATGGACGATGGCACGTCGGTGATGATAGACACTGATGCTAGGGCACAATTAATTTTTGTTAGTAGTCG
Organism: Helianthus annuus; assembly: GCF_002127325.2. Lineage (NCBI taxonomy): Eukaryota > Viridiplantae > Streptophyta > Magnoliopsida > Asterales > Asteraceae > Helianthus > Helianthus annuus. The sequence continues at coordinate 126,233,974 of NC_035444.2, read as the reverse complement.
ATATGATAAACGAGTCTGGTAGTTTAAATAATGGGGTAGCTCCCACGGCCGGAGTGCCGGGCTGGATAGCCAGGGAAGGTGGACATGGGATGGTTAACTAATAAACGTTTTCGAACTATGGGGTAACGCCCACGGCTGGATAGCTGAATGAGTTTAAACTACGTTTTTGGAAACAACTCTAAAATGGACAACCAACCGTGAACTCACTCAACTTTGTTGTTGACTCGTTGTTACATGCTTTGCAGGTCGCTAGATGCTATGGGGCTTGCACATGGAGGTGGTCGTTGTGAGATGTGATCTGTTATATCCCGTACTCAATAAATAAACTTTATGAACTTATGAAACTTTTTTTTGGGTTTTTAAACTTATGAACTACGAACTTATGTTTTGGTTTAACGTCTTATGCTTCCGCTATTTAAATTGAATTTGGGTAACTTCCTTTTGGTCACCAATTGTATTGTGGTTGGTTTTATTTACTTAAATACGTTGTTCAATATGATTGGTGGCTTGATCCTGGTCGCGTCACGCCTTCAAGCGGTGATACTCCGCATGGTGGAATTTGGGGGTGTGACATAAGTCTACGACTTAAATAAGACCATTAGTATTCTGAATTGGTTATATATTACCATCACTCCAGACTAGAGCCAACCGGTAAAAGCTACCTGCATTTAGATAGATTGGATACGACTGAGTTATTTTGTTGTGATTCAAGTATTAGCTCAGGTAAATACTTTTAACTTCTTTTCTCTTATTCGGGCTTGGGATATGGTATTATAATAATACCACTTGGTCGTGTATGAAATCATTTAATTGGATTGTGATTAATAAATTTACATAACCCGTTTTACCTGTCTTGTTTGATAACATAAACATTGGGGGTTAATTCGACCGTGTCCTGGAAATCCTCGGCTCATTTCATTTGAAAATGGCCACGACCTATGCACGGGGTGTAGGCGTACACCTGACAGATGCAAATGCTAAAATGTAAACCCACATGTTGGAAATAACTCCTTTGTGGGTTCTATAAGTGGTGAGTCGGTTAATCATGACCGCCTTCCAAACCGGCCCCAAATGTATGTCAAACATGTGAAATAGTATACAAGATTTTATTGAAGATTGTCCCAAGTTATAAATGGTTTGTGCCTTGTGCACTTAAATCAATTTTCATAAACTCTTTTCAAAAGAGTCAGTTAATTGTATTTACCAGTGAAAACTGACGTATTTTCAAAAGACTAAGTGGCAGGTACTACTCGTAATAGGCTGGGAGTTGCTCGGTGTCGAAAAAGAGGATCTTGCAAATCCTTAAAGATGCCATAAAGTCTGCTAAACTTACTTTTTATATATTCTGTAATGATCCACCTGTGGATTTGATATTACAGGCTCGTCTATAATAAATACTTTGATATTTTCAGACATTTGCGTTGTAATAATATTTTTCTATTCCAAGACTTCCGCTGTGCTATTCTGTGAATGTTTGACCATGATGATATCAACTACGTCACGATACTCCCCACCGGGCCCACCGGTAATATGTAGAAATATCGGGGTGTGACAGGTTGGTATCAGAGCCAACATTGAGTGAATTAAACACTAGTATTTTGTGTTTAATCTGAATGACACAGTAGCATATTCCTTAGACCTTTTGAGTCTAGACTTAACATAGGAATGCTCTCATCCCTATTAAGTAAACATTGTTTTCGATTTTATGTATTTTAAATAAGTCGCCAAGCAAGGAAGCCGTTGATAGAGATTCTCCTCATCCGAAGCTAAGGAATGCCAAGCTCATAATACGGCTAGAACAAGCGTGCGACTGATTTGGATGAAAGACCTTTAAGGACTCATTCATAAAACCAAATCTATTGAATTGCAATCTGTCACACCCCGACCATGTAAAACAACAAAACGTGGTGGAAACGTCGGGGAGTGTTGTAATAGAATTATTGTTTCACAACCATGGATACAAAAAGAGTTTCGTTTTATTGATAAAATTAAACATCAACATTGTCTTAACATAGAACAAACAAACTACATCTCGACTATCATTGTTATTATGTCACTAAGGCCTCGTCCAGATCCTATGTGATGCATGCATCCTAGAGTTCACATCAAGCAACAACACCTGAAACATATGTAAAAACAAAGTCAGCAAAGAAATGCTGGCGAGTACATAGGCTTTAGAAAACCAACTTATAAAACATCTTGTAAAAACTCGTTAAAAACTCGTATGGTTTATATCCTTTAGAAAACATCGTTGTGTGACATTGTTTCAAAATTGTTTACCCAAGTGAACTAAATAATGCCACGGTATGTAACATGATGAAAACACTTATATATAAGAAGTACCAGCGGCGTATCTACCATGCCTTCATCACATTACACCCGTCCCGTTATCTAAAGACTAACCAAAAACCAATCGTTTACCCAACTAGTTTAACTTGTTCAAATTGTTTTCAAATCATTTCCAAATCGTTAACTCATTTAAAATCGTCTAAATGGTCCTTGTTTTAATTGTGAAAACTATATATATGGTCGTCTCGCAAATAACATTCAAACCTTTGTAACTCGACCACCCCGCGTCTCGCTTCTCGCGTTAACAAACCACCAAAGGGTAAATTAACCAACATCAGATTCAGTAGTTACCCACAACCCCCACACATAACCATGGGTGATGTAAAATAACGGGATTTGTCAGATCCTATGGTACTATAACCTAATACTGGTCGGCTTGATCAATGCTAATTAATGTCATTTGTTATATAACTACAACCAACAAGTTTGTTCACTTTATTGAAATCGTTATTAGTTTTGTATAAACCATCTTAATTGTTTTTGAAAAACCATCGTTTAAACTTTGAAACCATTTTGTACATATGAATCACCCCAAAACAATTGAAAACAGTAAAATAGGGGAACTATGTACTCACATGTAGTGCAAAGTATCCTCAATCAATAGAACTTTAAACAACCTCAAGCAAACCCAAGGAATCAAGTAGCACCTAGTAATCGAACCACTAGTCAAACAATAGACGCCTAAATCGGACGATCGGATAGAATGAAGTCTCATAAACCAAATGAGTGTTGGAACTCATGTGATATGGTTTAACGAAGCTTACATCCTAAATTGAAACCTAACCTAAGTGCTTTTGACCCATCGCGACCTATTAAGGTAGCTTACGCTACTTTAACGCGTCGTGCGCGCAATGCGCGTTTGAGACGTCTAACTAGTCCTATGACAAGTATTATATGCCTATACATGTTTAATTATGTTACATAACCAGTTACGTGACAAAAGTTTAGGTTACATATGCTTAATTACCAATTATGTATGAAACGGGTATTTTGGTAATTTACCAATGGCATATAAACTACCTATCATGCGACTAATTAAACCTAAGTGACCATAAGGTATAACCTCAGAAGGTTATTCCCTACGCTACTATGGTCACTAAACATGTTGGTCGGATCCTAATGATCGATCAAACGGGTCGTGTTCGAAAGTCTAAGCGGGTGTTTAGTCCGCTTGACTTACGACTCTACACAAGCACTAATCTAAAAAAATGACGAGCTAAACATGTCGAAACATGTTTAGTTAAGTTAGAAAACAGGTTTTGATATCAAAACAAACGGTTTTCATACCCTAGAGTAATTTGGTTACAAAATACGCGTAAATACGCATTTTGGTCGAAACTACGACTCGTCACTGAGCCTAGATAACGTGGTAATCAGTAGGTATAGTCACTACGGACTATAACCATCGTTATTACGCTCACGTTATGAAGCTCAAATGAACTTCGCGTTGACCATAAACTGGTCAATGCAGAAAGTCAAACGTAGTTTGACTTTAATGATAAAAACGAATGAAAGAACGAAAGAATACTTACAGAAGGTCCCCGCAAGCTCTTGATCTGATTTACTCTCAGGTATGAAGCATAGACATCAACTTAGAGAGCCAAAATCAGATTCAAGTGTCCTTTAGGAGGAAGTGAGGGTGGGTATTTATAGGAATTCAAGAACCGTTAAGATCGTTCATCGAAAACTGAGCTTTGATCTGGACCTTACATGTGTGCCCATGGTTTTCTAAAACCATGGGAGCCCCTAATATGAGTCATAATGGACTAGGTTCATTGAATCCAGCCCATGGTTTTGCAAAACCATGGGTTAAAACCATCAACACTTCAAAATGGACTAGGTTCATTGAATCTGGTCAGAAATTTCAAAAATGGTCCCTGCATTTGTAAAACTTGATTTCTTTGCACTTTTAAGCCCCGTTAACCTCATTTCAAGGCTCTAAAATATCTCGGATGTCGGCCCGTTTGGTCGTACGGTCGCATTATTCGCTAAATTACGATGGAAGTCGTAACGGACGCAAAAACAATCCAAATTAAGTGACGAATGGAATTTTCTTATGCCAAACACTAAAATAAAATATTTTAACGCTTACATAAATTTTTGGATGTCCGAATATATTCAGAACGTAAGATATGCGTGAAAATGCAAACTTGTGCATTTTTTGACGCTTTTAGTCCCTATTGATCAATAAAGTTTATTTTAGCATACCGAACCCCTCAAATGTCACACCCTGTCTTTTGCGGAAGCGTATGATGTGTGACTGGTTTAATTTCATTGAATTCAATCGTAATAAACAACTACATGATCAAAACGATGTTCATCCATTCATAAAATTTATGTATTACAAACATTGTTTATTCAAGTTTTTAAAACACAACCTTCGACTAGGTTACAAATCAACAAAAGTGGATGACATCTAAACTTCTAGTTACGACACCTGCGTCCAAGATCCATCCTGTTACCTGAAATACATGTAATTTTGGAAAACATCAACAAAAAGTTGAACGAGTTCATGCGTCTAGTTTGTGTACTGTAAATCTTGTAAATCTTTGAGAGACTCTTTTGTAAACAGGTATGAAAAACGTGTATGAACATGAATGTTTTACAAGAACTTTAAGGCATGTGAGGACATAGGGAGCATTAGTATTGGCTCCATTAAGGTATGGGGAGTACTTGTTATGACTCCTTGTATGTGTCGATTTCCCTTGACTGTGTCGATTTCCCTCGACTGTGTCGATTACCCTCGACTGTGTCGATTTACCTCAACTGTGACTCCGAAGCACTACTAGGTACTAGTTGTGACCATGAGTGGGTTCGGCCGTACCCGTTAGATCTAACCCTCGTCCCTAATTAATGAATGTTTTTAATGGCTTGGTACTAGTTTTCACCAAGACTTTATGGCATTTTTAGTATTTAGTCTATGCTCACATGATTTAGTATTTCATAGGCATTTCATACCGTTTAAGCATTTGTAACATGTATTTTACCCCCGAGAGTTATAAAACCAAAAACAGTTAAAGAAAAGGGGGAGCATGAACTCATAGTTTTGCGTCTTTAGTACTCGTAACTCAAATCTCGTCAGCAAATGCGACTACCTATAATGTGCTAGGGTCTATTAGACGAGTGGGCCGTGCCTTGCCTTAGTATTCATGTTTTGAGTTACGTTTTCTTTATGTCTTTACGTCATCCGGAGTTATAATACTTTTCAAGTATTTGTTTTCGTGTTTCTTTCCCAAGGATGGGAGTATTTCATACATGTATTCTCGTATTCTTGTATTTGTAGTTTCCAAAATAATATATTTTCACTTAGAAAATATACATCGACTTGTTTTGTCCAAAAACAATGTATTGTCAAGAAAATATATATTTTTCTTCAAAAATCATATATCTTCTAAATATTCTACGAAAATATATTTTTGCTTCCAAAAGTAATATATTTCCGCTTTGTCGAAAATATGATATACGTTGTAATGATAAAAATCATACTATCGTTTCTTTTGTGTCCAAAATAATCTTTACCAAAAATATATTGTACGGTACTTCTCGGAATATTTCGTAAGTTACGTCATTGCGTTTGGTTTTAAAATATCAAGTGTGTAACTTATATATTTCATTTCATGTAATTTTTGGTATTATTTTGGTGTTTGTAAATTCTTGGTATTTGTAAGTTATATTATTTTCCCTAAAATAATATAACTATTTCACATAATCACACACAATGTCTTAAATGTAAATATATATTCTAAATACATATTTACCCATTTTTATTTGTAAAAACTAACCTCCAATGCTTGTATTTGTGTTACAAAAATCTATGGCAAAGTTTGTATGGAAAATCATAGTTAAAAATACACTTGTAGACACTTGTTTAGAAAATGTTTTCTAAGTGTTGGTATTTTTAGAAAATTTTGCCATAGTTTCCTTTGTAAATGGAGGTTTCCATGCTTCCAAGCATATCATTTTCTTTTGTAAAATCATCACCAATCATCAACAAATCATTCAACACTTACCATATGTCACAAATATGAAATTTACACTATGTCATGAACTTGAAACTTCGTAAAAATTTGTAGTAACTTACTAGTGTATTTAGTAAGCTTAGTTACCCTTTAAAGTGTGGTTATTTATTTAAAAAAAATCATTCCTGAAGAATTTAGATCTTCACAACTTGTAAAGTGATTTTCTAAAATTATTTCTTCTTGAACTTTTCTTGTTAAATATATATTTCTACACTTGATTAACCCCTAAAAATGTGGTTAATTTCTTTAAGAACCAAGTTTATGTAAATCTTGTATTTTTAACTTAGTTTCTTGAAAAATCTATCTTTGAAATCATCATTCTACAAGTCTTATAACATGTTTCATACTTCATCATGCATAAAACAAGTTTATTTTCAAGTTCATGATTTACAAAAAAGGATGATCATTATAAACTTCTCAAGATCTATCCTTACATTTGATCTACACCATACACACAAGAAATCAACAAACAAGTTCAATACATACACTAGAACAACTAGATCTTTCATGTTTTTTTTTTTTTTTTTTTTTTTTTTTGTTAAGCTTTATGTTTATGATCATCTTCATGTTTTGTTGAGATTCTTTGAATTACCAAGTTACATTATACATTAACCACTAAGATTAAGTGTAAAAACAAGATCAAAGAGGCTTACTACTAGCACCAAGGCTAGGGAAGAACAAGAAGTAAAATGGAGAAGATTTGAGGTGGATAAAAGCTCCACAAGGTGGTCTTTCCACTTCTAACACTTGTAGCTTCCTTAGATGATCTTCTTACACCATGAAATAAGCTTGGAATGGCTTGAAAGTTGAACAAAATGAAGATGTTGTATGGGACTTGTGTGGCCGTGAGTTTTGGGAAGGATATGAGAGAGTTTTGTAAGTTACTAAGTGTTAGAATGATAGTATTAGTGTTTAGTGGTTAATAAAGACTTACTTCCAACATTAAAGTAGCATATGGCATAATGTGTTGGAATATAATCCAAGAAATCCGATAAAATATATCAAAGAAATCTCTTGTGGGAACTATGTCCCCTAACCAGTCATCAAGGGGGGGGTCTAGTTGGATCTTGATGGTTAGTTACTTGGTTAAGTTGAAATATAAGAGTAATAGTTAGTGTTTTAGTGTTTAGTGATTTTTAAGATGTAATATAGTGTTTAGGGTTCATAACTAGCTTCATAACACTAAAACAATGCTTCTAGTGAAATTTTGGTGTTCCGGGTAATGTCCAGTTGTTCGGTTAAATACCGGTTCGTTAAAGTGCTAAATAGCGCAGTTTAGTGAGCTTTATGTTATATTTTATGATAGTTTCGGTTCCCGACACTTAGGAAAGTATTCTGGACCATTACATCACAATTCTGCATTTTATTTTGTTGTTAAAAAGCTGAAAATAGCTGAATTTTGGTTATTTTCGGCAGAATTCTGCACTTTTAGTGTGTTTTAGGCACTTTCCGGCACTTTATCTATCACCTAAAAAAGCAGTTTTGTGGTCCTTACTTCCCTACACACTATACTAGTGTATCACTTGGTCTCTGGCTCATGCGGGGCATCAAAATATTGTCTGTTTATGTACTAAACATCGTCAGTATTTTTTTTGTTTGTTTAATAATGGTGCCAATTCTATTCTGTGCATTATTAGCACTATATCGTGTTTCATGTAGCAACGAATATGAAATGCCATTGTATGTATATAACAGTAATCAAAAATTCATTTGTCTCGTAACTAGATCATGCACAATTATTTAAGTATAGATTACTGTTCATTTAGTGTACGGAATGTACGAAAAAGTGACGGTTGTCACATCAAAACCTATTTCTAAGCTATGTAGAGGTTATTTAGGGTATGTTTAACTTATGATCAAGTTCCAGAATATTCGTTACTATACAAATCGGTATAGTTTCGCAGTTTGACACAAATGGTCCCTGTGATCGAACAAACTTGATTTCAACACACCCAACCATCCAAAACTTATTTCTAAGTTATGTGGAGGTTATTTAAGGTATGTTAAGCTTATTTCACTATTCCGGAGTGTTTGTTGCATTAAACTTGTTATATTTACGCATCAGTGCGCGTATAACCTTCCAGAAAGCGATTTAAAGCTTGAAATTGGAATTGAATCAAATTGTAAAATCACCAAACATAAATACACATATAATAACACCAAAACACATATAATAACACCAAAAAATTGTTTTATATTGTACAACGATTATAGAACACAGTTGTCACAGTCTCCCGTACTTCAGGAAATTTCGTCTCGAAATTTTAACTAGAGGAAGCTTGTGAAAACAAATGCGGATATTTCGCCTTCATCTGGTCCTCACGTTCCCAAGTAAACTCTGGGCCACGTTTGGATTCCTAGCAAACTTTTACCAATCGAATCTGTTTGTTCTTCAACTGTTGAAAGTACGGTCCACGATCTCCATGGGTTTCTTGACAAAGTGCATCGTTTCATCGATTCGGATCTCATCGAGAGGAATGTGAAGATCAGTGTCAGCTAAACACTCTCGCAAATTGGACACGTGAAAAGTCGGGTGAATATTCCCAAGCTCTGGACGTAACTCTAATCGATAGGCAACCTTCCCAACTCTTTCCACAATCTTAAATGGTCCCACATATCGAGGTGCAAGTTTTCCTTTCTTTCCAAATCTCACCACTCCTTTCCAAGGTGAAACCTTGAGTAGGACACGATCTCCGACTTGAAATTCTAAGGGCTTGCGTTGCATATCTGCATAACACTTTTGACGGCTTTGAGCTATTACAAGATTATCGCGGATTTTCTTGATTTTGTCTGTTGTTTCCAGAACAAGTTCAGGTCCAGTAAGCTGAGCTTCACCGGTCTCATTCCAACAGACAGGTGAACGACATTTTCGACCGTAGAGAGCTTTGAACGGTACCATATTAATACTAGTATGATAGCTATTGTTGTAAGAGAACTCGATCATTGGCAGATGAGAATCCCAATTACCACCAAAGTCAATCACGCATGCTCTAAGCATATCCTCCAAAGTTTGAATTGTTCGCTCAGATTGACCATCTGTTTGGGGATGATAAACAGTGCTTAGATTTAGTTGGGTTCCCAAAGTAGATTGCATGGTCTTCCAGTAATGAGATGAAAATCGAGCATCACGATCAGAAATGATATCCAAAGGCACACCATGTTGTGATACAATCTCATCAACATAAATCTTTGCAAGTTTATCAGCAGATAGATCCTCGCGAATTGCAATAAAATGAGCTGATTTCGTTAATCGATCGACAACAACCCAAATAGCATCATGACCTTTAGAAGTACGCGATAACTTAGTGATGAGATCCATCGCAATGTTCTACCACTTCCAAACCGGTATCTCTGGTTGTACTAGCAAACCAGAAGGTCGTTGATGTTCAGCCTTGACTTTGAGACAAGTCAGGCATTTTGATACATACAAGGCAACATCCTTCTTCATACCAGGCCACCAGAACTTAGTACGAAGATCCTTGTACATTTTATCAGCACTTGGATGGATAGAATATCGAGACTTATGAGATTCATCCATTACCAAGGTGCGAAGATCGTCTTGTTTCGGAATCCACAAACGACCCTTGAAGTAGAGCAACTCATCGTCCTTCCTTTCGAGGTTAAGCTCAAGCTGATGTGGTAATTCCTCACCTATCAAATTTTGTGAAACACAAAATTGCTGAGTGACGGGTGGTCCTTTGGACAACCCTTAAGCATGTTAAAAGATAAAATAATCCTCCATTTAACCGTGTAATTATCTTGAATTAGATAACTACGATGCTTATGTTTCAGGTACGAATTAGGAGCTAAAAGATGGATCAAAAGAAGTTTTTGGAGGCTTTGGTGGAAAACGGGTCGAGAGGAGAACAATAGAATAACAAAGAAGGTGAAGCAGCCGAGTACCGTAAATTACGGTTCTACCGTAATTTACGGTAGACCATTTTCCATTTTATTTCCCACCGTAACACAGACTATTGGTGCCGTAACAAATTGATGTCCACCGTAAATTACGGTGGAGCCGTAATTTACGGTGGAGCCTGCGAGAAAAAAATGTAACTGCCATTATGTAATCGGTTTTTGAGTGTCTTTTGGGATTATCTCATCAGGGGACGGTTCTTGGACACCTTGGGGACGAATTTTGGCTTGTGGCTTGTTTTGTGAACAATTTCAATCATTCGGTTTGTGCTTTTGATTCGTATGAACAATAGTTTGATGTTGATGATGATTCACCGAGCCATGTCCGGCTAAACTCTTCGGTGATCATCCTAGGTGAATGTTTCTGAAACTTTTGTGTGTTTAATTTCTGCATTTCTAGAATGATATCTTGCGTTGCTTGAATGTCATGATGTATGTTTGATTGTTTGTAGTTTGTTAATCAATATTGCAATTTCTAGTCTTAATCGTACGTTCTTGGTGTCGTTGGCAACCGAGCTATCACGGGAAGGGTTAGGGTTGGTTATTGGTTAATAGGTCATCGGGAAACAACCTCGCGTTATCTAATTCGAGTACTTTGTTCCCTTTTATCACTTCAATCACATATACACGAGTTATGTCTATGTAACTCTTTCTAGTGAAATTACACACAACTGTTTAAAGAAACTGAAACCTAGGGTGATCATTGTTCTCTCCTAATTGTTTACAACCAACTTTGATTTGAATTAGTTCTTAATTTAGTTTTCTAAAACAACAATCCACAATCTTGAATTTTAATTTTCTGCAATTTAGTTTAATAGTAGTTTAAATACAAAGCTATACAATCGACACATTTTCCACATACTCCCTGAGTTCGATACCCTTTTACCACTAACTACAGTTGTTTGGGGATTAAATTTGCGTGACCCACGACATCACGTCAAATTTTGGCGCCGCTGCCGGGGTGGGCTTATAGTGGTTCAATGCAAGAGGTGATCGAGAGCCAACGCCCTCCGGCGTCCATTTTTGATACTTGGTCGGGGCCGGAGAGGACGCTGTATGATCAAAACACGAGGAATAGTGCAAGCATAGAGCGGTCGTTAAAACATAGCTTCGATCGCAATGAGTCATGGAACCGTACCCACGCATACTCTCGAGAGGTGGATGCTAATAACAGATATCATGATGATCAAATGAGGCGGATGCATGCGGATTGGCATGCCGGATGGCCGGTTGTTGAAGATCCACGACATGTGGACTATGCTTCATTGCCGCCTTATGATGGTAGCATTTCTTATCCGACTCCACCACTCCACCATTCTCAGTGGCTTGACCCAAGGCGACAGGAGGGACCGCAACAACAAGAGGGGAGTAGCAGCGGCGCATTCGGATTTGGAGAGTGGAATGATATGATGTCATCCATCTTTGGACCTCCGGGACCGCGCTACTATTGATCAGGTGGTATTCTCTCTTGTGTATAGTTTGTATATATTTGTTGGTTTATGTTGATTGTGGTTGGGAGGATGGGTGGTGATTAATCATGTGGTTGATTGTTGGGTTGGCGTTTGTTGGTGGTGTCGTGTTAAAAAAAAAGAAAAAAAAATATAAAATGAAAAAATACAAAAAGAAATTTGGGGTTTGAGAAAAGAAGCTTTTGTGGATGTTGATTGGGTTAGTGATCAAAGCCTCCCAAAGCCATACATTTTCGTCAAACCTCGGTCTTCGGATGTGAGTGCCTTCTGCTGTTTCATCAAACCCGTTATGATGCGACAGTACGGGACGATGTCTCTTCCGTATTTGTTCCGGCATATCCACAAATGGTGCATAATCAGGTAGCGTATTGGAAAGCGTGAAGAGTTGGTTCCTAGTGGGGACGAGGACTATGCGGACGAGCCGCAGGGTGGTGCAAATGTTGGTTTTGGGGTTTTTGGTGGTGGTCATGGTGGTACGTTCTACGACTATGCGCAGCAACCGTATGAGCCGGGGTGGGCTTATAGTGGTTCAATGCAAGAGGTGATCGAGAGCCAACGCCCTCCGGCGTCCATTTTTGATACTTGGTCGGGGCCGGAGAGGACGTTGTATGATCAAAACACGAGGAATAGTGCAAGCATAGAGCGGTCGTTAAAACATAGCTTCGATCGCAATGAGTCATGGAACCGTACCCACGCATACTCTCGAGAGGTGGATGCTAATAACAGATATCATGATGATCAAATGAGGCGGATGCATGCGGATTGGCATGCCGGAAGGCCGGTTGTTGAAGATCCACAACATGTGGACTATGCTTCATTGCCGCCTTATGATGGTAGCATTTCTTATCCGACTCCACCACTCCACCATTCTCAGTGGCTTGACCCAAGGCGACAGGAGGGACCGCAACAACAAGAGGGGAGTAGCAGCGGCACATTCGGATTTGGAGAGTGGAATGATATGATGTCATCCATCTTTGGACCTCCGGGACCGCGCTACTATTGATCAGGTGGTATTCTCTCTTGTGTATAGTTTGTATATATTTGTTGGTTTATGTTGATTGTGGTTGGGAGGATGGGTGGTGATTAATCATGTGGTTGATTGTTGGGTTGGCGTTTGTTGGTGGTGTCGTGTTAAAAAAAAAGAAAAAAAAATATAAAATGAAAAAATACAAAAAGAAATTTGGGGTTTGAGAAAAGAAGCTTTTGTGGATGTTGATTGGGTTAGTGATCAAATCCTCCCAAAGCCATACATTGGGGACAATGTATCCCAAGTGTGGGGATGGGGGGAATTTTTTTGAAGATTTTTGAAAAATTTTAAGCCAAACAAAATAATGTGAAATCTTGACACCCTAATTTAACCCCAAGTTGATGCACCGGCAACCCTTGACACCTTTTTCATTCTTGGTGAGAGTTGTAGCCACACGTGTACATAAATAACCTTTGATGAGAGTGGCTACGGGTGGGGGTGCGTTAGAACTTGTGCTTGAATGCGATTTGAATCCTTAGTTAAACATGAATGTAGAAAGGATAAGGGCATTAGGTAGCCTCGTCGTTGGTGTGAGCGAGTGTGGGATTTGGGGGGTTGGACCTCATAAGTTATATATATGAGCATGGTAGTGAGAGGGGCGGGGGTTTGGTCATTTAGTTGCCCATTTTGTGCCTTTAAAGCTTATCATTTGTTTCCCCTAGCTACTTACTTGAAAATCTACCCAAATTTGACCCGGTCTTATAGTATTAGTGATAGAATTAGTAGTTTTGTGAGTTTGAAGTAGTTTGGGTTAATGTGTTATCGTATGATTAGAAAAAAAAAAGAAAGAAAAAAAAAGGAAAAGCAATGAGAAAAAGAAAAAAAAAGAGAAAGAGTTTCATTGTCTTGTATATAGTAGTGCATATTTGTTAGTTGGTTTTTGTGTTTGTAATAAAAAGACAGGGTCGAATTTTCGTTACTCATATATATTCCATTTCCTACCCTATACACCTAGCCACGTTACAACCTTGAAGTCCCTTTGATTTGCGTTCATGTTTGACCCATTTTAGGAGAATGATCGATTCAGGTACAAGCTTATGATTGTGCAACCACCCGTTTGCCTAGTGTGTGTCTAGCTTATATTTGCTAGTTTTCACTTGTAGCCGAGAGGAGAGAATTTGAGAGGGGTGCATTGCTGGGGTGTTAAAAAGGGGTTGGTAAAGAAATTGCATGCTTTGTTTGGTTTGGTTTGATCACTTGTTTTGAAATCATGTTGATGAGTTGCTTGGGACAAGCAACGGTTAAGTGTGGGGATGTGACGGGTGGTCCTTTGGACAACCCTTAAGCACGTTAAAAGATAAAATAATCCTCCATTTAACCGTGTAATTATCTTGAATTAGATAACTACGATGCTTATGTTTCAGGTACGAATTAGGAGCTAAAAGATGGATCAAAAGCAGTTTTTGGAGGCTTTGGTGGAAAACGGGTCGAGAGGAGAACAAAAGAATAACAAAGAAGGTGAAGCAGCCGAGTACCGTAAATTACGGTTCTACCGTAATTTACGGTAGACCATTTTCCATTTTATTTCCCACCGTAACACAGACTATTGGTGCCGTAACAAATTGATGTCCACCGTAAATTACGGTGGAGCCGTAATTTACGGTGGAGCCTGCGAGAAAAAAATGTAACTGCCATTATGTAATCGGTTTTTGAGTGTCTTTTGGGATTATCTCATCAGGGGACGGTTCTTGGACACCTTGGGGACGAATTTTGGCTTGTGGCTTGTTTTGTGAACAATTTCAATCATTCGGTTTGTGCTTTTGATTCGTATGAACAATAGTTTGATGTTGATGATGATTCACCGAGCCATGTCCGGCTAAACTCTTCGGTGATCATCCTAGGTGAATGTTTCTGAAACTTTTGTGTGTTTAATTTCTGCATTTCTAGAATGATATCTTGCGTTGCTTGAATGTCATGGTGTATGTTTGATTGTTTGTAGTTTGTTAATCAATATTGCAATTTCTAGTCTTAATCGTACGTTCTTGGTGCCGTTGGCAACCGAGCTATCACGGGAAGGGTTAGGGTTGGTTATTGGTTAATAGGTCATCGGGAAACAACCTTGCGTTATCTAATCCGAGTACTTTGTTCCCTTTTATCACTTCAATCACATATACACGAGTTATGTCTATGTAACTCTTTCTAGTGAAATTACACACAACTGTTTAAAGAAACTGAAACCTAGGGTGATCATTGTTCTCTCCTAATTGTTTACAACCAACTTTGATTTGAATTAGTTCTTAATTTAGTTTTCTAAAACAACAATCCACAATCTTGAATATTAATTTTCTGCAATTTAGTTTAATAGTAGTTTAAATACAAAGCTATACAATCGACACATTTTCCACATACTCCCTGAGTTCGATACCCTTTTACCACTAACTACAGTTGTTTGGGGATTAAATTTGCGTGACCCACGACATCACGTCACTGAGCTTGAAGATCAGATAGCGTTTGAACAGAATGAAGCTTGACTCACTCTTTTCGACTAAGCGCACCGGCTACGACATTCTCCTTACCAGGATGGTAACGAATCTCGAAATCGTAATCGCTTAAGAGTTCAACCCAACGTCGTTGCCTCATGTTCAGTTCTTTCTGATTAAGAATATGCTGAAGACTTTTGTGGTCTGTGAAAACCATAGAGGTAGTGTCTCCAGATTTTAAGCCCAAAAACAACAGCTCCCAACTCAAGATCATGAGTTGTGTAGTTCCTCTCATGAATTTTCAGCTGTCTAGACGCATAAGCTATGACTTTACCTCGTTGCATAAGAACGCAACAAGTCCTAGATTCGACGCATCACAATAGACAACAAAATTATCATTTCCATCAGGCAAAGATAAAACAGGAGCATCGCAAAGCTTCTGTTTCAGTGTTTGAAACACTTCTTCTTGCTTACGTCCCCACTCAAAAGGCTTATTCTTCTGAGTCAAAGCAGTGAGTGGAACCGCGATCTTTGAGAAGTTTGAGATGAATCGACGATAATAACCAGTAAGACCAAGAAAAGATTGAACTTCTGTAGGTGTTGTTGGTGTATTCCAGTCTTTAATAGCAACAATCTTGGATGGATCCACATGAATACCCTGCTCATTGACTATATGACCCAAGAATTGAACCTCTTTAAGCCAGAATTCACACTTGGAGAATTTAGCGAAAAGTTGTTCCTTCTTCAGGAGTTCCAATGTTAAGCGAAGGTGTTGCTCGTGCTCGGCTCGAGACTTTGAATAAACCAGAATATCATCGATGAACACAATAATGAACTTGTCTAAATAAGGTTTACAAACCCTATTCATTAAGTCCATAAAGATAGCTGGAGCATTCGTCAAACCAAAAGGCATGACAGTGAACTCATAATGCCCATATCTTGTGCGGAAAGCAGTTTTGGCAATATCTTCTTCGAGAACACGAAGCTGATGATACCCAGAACGCAGATCGATCTTGGAAAAGCATGAAGCACCTTGCAGCTGGTCAAAGAGATCATCAATTCGAGGTAGGGGATATCGATTCTTGATGGTAAGCTTATTAAGCTCACGATAATTGATACACATTTGAAAAGACCCATCTTTCTTTTTCACGAAGAGGACAGGAGCTCCCCAAGGTGAAAAGCTCGGTCGAATGAATCCTTTATCAGATAACTCTTGAAGCTGCTTCGATAATTCTTGCATCTCAGATGGTGCAAGTCAATAAGGCGCTTTTGTAATTGGGTTGGCATTGGGTACAAAGTCAATATGAAACTGGACTTGACGAACTGGAGGCAAACCAGGCAGTTCATCAGGAAACACCTCTGGATAATCCCGAACAACTGGAATATCCTGAATATTCTTGTTCTTGCTTTTCTTCTCGGTGACATGTGCTAGAAAAGCAACATATCGTTTCCGTAAATACCTTTGGGCTTCCATACACGACATAAGCTTCAATCCCCCTGAAGGTTTCTCGCCACAAACTTCCAGAACATCGCCAGAAGACAAAGGAGTACGAACAATCTTATCAAAGCAAACCACCTCTACATGATGTTTGGTTAACCAATACATTCCAACGATAATTTCGAAGCTCCCAAGTTGCATCGGCGTGAGGTTAATAGGAAAAAGGTGGTTATCAAGGTTCAACTGACAATCACGAATAACAGAATCGAGAACAAGAGGTTTACCAGTAGCAACTTCAACAGATAAGGGTTTCCTCAGTTTAGTTCTAGGTATCGCAAGCAAAGGTTCAAAAGATAATGAAACAAAACTTCTATCTGCGCCAGAATCAAAAAGAACAGGTGCAGGTCGATTGTTAACAAGAAACGTACCATTGACAACCTCGTTGTCAGCCCTTGCTTTGTTTGCATTCAGATTAAACGTACCATTGACAACCTCGTTGTAAGCCCTTGCTTCGTTTGCATTTAGATTGTACGCTCGCCCTCGAGCAGGATTCACATTGACGTTGACGTTCGCATTCGAGTTTGTGTTAGCATTCGCGTTTGCATTCACCAGCCTCGGACAGTTTTTGCGGAAGTGACCATACTCTCCACAATTAAAACACGAACCCGGTGGGAATCTCACAGCATTCCCCTGACCCGGAGCTGGAACTTTAGCAACCTGATTCTGTCCCAAACGACAAATATGTCACACCCCCAAAATCCACCATGCGGAGTATCGCCGCTTGGAGGTGTGACTTGACCAGGATCGAGCCACCAATCATATTGAACAACGTAATTAAGTAAACAAAACCAACCACAATACAATTGGTGACCAAAAGCTAGTTAACCAAGTTTAAATTAAGCAGCGGAGGCATAAATGTAATTCCAAAAACATAAGTCCATAGTTCAAAAGTTTAAAGTCCAAAGAGTAAATTTAATAAGTTCATAAGGATATAAATATTAAGCACGGAACATAGCAGTCCGTATCCCACAACGACTCCTTCCTCATGCAAGCTCCAAGCATTTAACGACCTGTAAGGCATGTAACAACAAGTCAACAACAAAGTTATAGTGAGTTCACGGTTGGTTGATTAGTTTTAAGTTATTTCTAAAAACGTGGTTTGTCTTTTGTTGGCATAATTGCCGTGGGGGTTACCCCATAGTTGAAGGTATGATTTAACCAGTTCATCCTTTATTACCGAAACCATATCCATGATCAGTGGGGGCTTCCCCATGTGAACCACTAGACCGTACCATATCAACTACTAACGCAAATAAGTTTTGCCCTACATCAGTGTCTATCATCACTAACAGTTTGCCATAGTCCATTAGTACGCGCCCGTCTGACTGGCACGGTGTGAGGTTTGTTAAACCTAATAGCGCTATTAACTAATGACCCGCTCGCCATTGGCCTCGGCGATTAAGTCGATATAAAATGAGGGACTTCATGATAGAGTTTTGTCTAGTAAGTTTAAGGGTGTTGTCCTACCCATGGAGGACGAACGTACGTATTCTACCCAAGGAGAATACACATGATTAATATTGGCATCCTACCTATGGAGGATGGCCGTTCATATCCTACCCAAGGAGGATATGTAGGTTTCTTTTTGATTCTTTAACCCAATCCCAACCACCGGGAATCCCATGCCTTAGAAAGTGTGTGAACTCACCTTGGTTTGCTCGGTTAGATTAGTTACTCAAATAAATCAGGAAATCAAGCACGTCCTAATAAGGTAAAGATAACAATCAGTTTCTCATGCATAACACGTATCCTACATACGGTTTATTTACTCATTACTTCTACCACATACCACACAATTCAACTGTCGAGTTAGATCGCTAAGTTACATTATTTTATCCTAAAATAATATAACTATCTCACAAATAAACAAGTATCCACACAAGTGTTCTAATATAAGATATATATATATATATATATATATATATATATATATATATATATATATATATATATATTCTAAATATATATTTATCAAATTATATTTACGAAAATCATCCTCCGGCACTTGGTATTTGGTAATAAGAATCATGGCGAAGTTTATTTTGAAAACAAGGTTAAAAATATGTTTGTAAACACTTGTTAGAAAAATATTTTCTAAGTGTTGGATTTTTAGAAAAATTTCACCAGAGTTTCTTTTGTAAATGGAGGTGTCCATGCTTACTAGCATATCATTTTCTTTTCAAAAATTCATTCAAACAATTCTCAATCAACAATATACAACCTCTACTAACCGAAATTGTCAAAAACAAGCATAAACTATAAACTCATGAACTTGAAAATTTATAAAGATATGTAGTAACTTACTAGTGTCCTTAGTAAGTCTTGTTACCTTTTAAAGTGTGATTAGTTCTTTAAAAACTTTATTTTTAAAGAGTTGTGTGTTTACAACTTCTGCCATATTTTCTAAAAATATTTCTTCATGAAATTTTCTAGTTACACAAGTGTCTCTACACTTGTTTATCCACCAAAAATGTGTTAAGTTTATGTAAGATCCATGTTTTAACAAAACTCACACTTTTCACTTGGTTCTTTTGAAAAACCACTCATGGATCTTTAGATCTACAAGATTATAACTTACTTTGATCTTTATTTTTCAAGAAAACACCCATTTATTCAAGTTCATAGTTTATGTGTGGATGATTCCATCATCCACAACATCCTTAATTTTTTTTCCATCTTGCTAGTTCATGTTTATAATCATGATCTAGCAAGTCCATGTGATGATCCATCTCATTTTTACTAGCAAACAATGAACAACAAACATATCATCACATGAATATCATAATTTCTTAATCATTTTAACACTACTTCAACACAAAGTTAGTTTATGTTCAAGACTTGTTTATGGTTCTTTAGAGTTCTTATCATTTTGATCTTTAATCATCATTAACCACTTAAACAACATGTAAAATCCAAGGATCTAAGTTCTTACCACTAGTTCAAGACTAGGGAAGTTCAAGTGAAGGAATGTGGTGGTTAATAGCGAATACAGAAGGTCCTTCAACTTCCGAACACACCGAGCTTCGTTGTTCACCTTCTTACACCTATGGATGCTCTTGAAAAGCTTGAACTTGAAATGAAGATGGGTGGTGTGTGGGTGAAGGGGGTCGGCCGAGAGCTCCTAAGAGGAAGGAGGAAGGTTTGTGTGAAGTGTGTGTTGGAATGAAGTGTTATGATCTCTAGTGTTCTTATATGGACCATTTTCTCAATTTATCTCTTGGGTATTATGTTTCAAAAAGGACCAACAATATCATATAAACAATTCCAACAAATCACAAGTGGGGCCCTAATGTTGTAACCGATTTTGAGGGGGGGGGGGGGTATTGGTTTGGTTTCAATCACTAGTTAGTTGATTGAAAGTTAAGTGATTTAGTTAGTGTTTTATGTGTTATGAAATAATATAGGGTGTTAAGGTGTTCGGGGATGATAACTAGCTTAGTAAAATAATAACAATGCTTCTAGCATTATTTTGGTGTTCCGGGTAATGTCCGGTTGTTCGGTTTGATACTGTTCCGTTAAAGTGCTTAATTAATCCGTAAAGTGTCCTATGTATATATTTTTGTAACATTTTTAATTCTCAACAATCAAGAAAGCATTCCGGACTATTTAGTAACTTTACTGTACACTACTAGTAGGTTAACAAGCACATGTAAGTATAACACAAAAATCAGAAAGCAGTTAAGTGATTCAGCACAGTCATCAAGCACTTTAATTTTCATTAATAAATCGTACGGATACAAGGAATTATGAGGGTTGTCACATTCTCCCCCTGTTAAGAAAATTTCGTCCCGAAATTTAGCTCGTGGTTACTGAGGAAGCTAGTTATGTTGCGTTGGTTTCCTGGTTTTCCTGGGGTGTCACATCATCCCCCCGTTGGTTTGGAATTTCGTCCCGAAATTCTGCAGTAGCTTCAGCCTCAGTAGTGGTTGCACTTTTCTTAAACAGCTGGGGATACTTGAGTTTCATTTGGTCTTCTCGCTCCCAGGTATACTCTGGGCCACGACGGGAATCCCAACGGACTCGAATGTAACATTTGTGCTTGTAATCATTATGAACAGTTCTATTATCAATAAAACAATGTTATTTGATCCCAATGTTTGTTTGGTTGCGTTTTACATTTTTCATGTTTTGACTTTTGCTCAATTTCAAACTCTACATCGCTTTCTGGAGAATTATACGCAAACTGGTGCGTAAACGTACTCAGTTTAATGCGAAAAATACTCCGGAACATCAACATATACTCAACATACCTTAAATAACCCTTACATAACTTAGAAATAAGTTTTGAAGGCTTTGGTATGGCAAAAACAAGTTAATTCGCTTACAGGGACTAAACTTGACAAACTGCGAAAGTATGCCAATTTGAACTGTAACAAACATTCCGGAACATGTCCATAAGTTAAACATACCATAAATATCCTTTACATAGCTGATAAATAGGCTTTGAGGGGTTTGGTATGCTAAAACAAACTTTTGGATCATTCAGGGGCTAAAAGTGTCAAAAAGTGCACAAGTTTGCACTTTTGCGCATAACTTACGTTCTGAATACATCCGGACATCCAAAAATTTATGTAAGCATCCTTATATTATGCCTTAGTGTATGGCATGAGAAAAATCCATTTGTCGCGCAATTTGGATCGTCTTTCGCGCTTATGCGCATTCCGTCGTAATTAACCGAACATCGCGATCGTGCGGCCAAACGAACCGACATCCGAGATATTTTTGAGCACATTTTAGTTCCCCTGTACTTTAACTTCATTTTAGAGCTCTGAAACAGGGTTAACGGGGTTTAAACGTGTCAAAAATGCATCAAATACCAAGTTTTGGAGCTGCAGGGACCAAAACTGTAAATCTGCCAAACTAAGGGCTTACGGACCGTAAGCCATCACCCATACGGTCCGTAAAGCATCCCCAGTACAGCAGATTCAGCTTTAAATGCAGTTGCCTCTTCATGAAGTGAAAGGGCAATCTTGCCCTTGTCTCTTCCAGCCAATAAGGGGCAAGATCAGTTGTACCACAATAATTCGACAAGTGTACGGGCGAGATCGTGGCACGATATTCCTGAAACGATCCTAACGGCTCTACTTTTCCTATAAATACCCCGCACATTCTTTTAAAAACTCACAAAAATCTGATCGAAATGCTCTAAGTTGATGCCATTGCTTCATACCTGAGCTCTTTGATCTAGATTAGCATTCGGGGACCCTTCGTAAGTGTTCTTTCCTTCTTTTATCGCTTTTCGAGTCCGAAAGTCGAACTATGTTTGACTTTCTGCATTGACCAGTTTATGGTCGATGCGAAGTTCGTTGGAACTTCATAACGTGAGCGTGATCACGATGGTTATAGTCTGTAGTGACTATACCTACTGATTACCACGTTATCTAGGCTCAGTGACGAGTCGTAGTTTCGGCTAAAATGCGCATTCTTGCGAATTTTGTAACCAAACTACGCGTGAGCATCAAAGCCGTTTGTTTTGATGCCAAACCTGTTTTCTAAAACTTAGTTAAGCATGTTCTAACATGCTTAGCTCGTCACTTTTAGTATAGTGCTTATATATGGTCGTAAGGTAAGCGATCTAAGCCATCGCTTATACTTTTGAACCCGAACCATTTGGTCGATCATTAGGATCCGACCAAACACATTAGGTGACCATGGCTATAACCTTCCGAGGTTATGCCTTGTGGTCACGATGTTAGGCGTTCCAAACGCGTTATACGCGAACGACGCGTTAAGGTAGCATAAGCTACCTAAACGGGTCGTAATGGGTCGCAAGCACTTAGGTTAGGTTTCATTTTAGTATGTAGGCTTTGTTAAACCACATTATACGAGTCTCCATACTCGTTTGGTTTACGAACCCGCATACTATCCGATCCTTCCGATTTTGGTCCGGTATATTAATGTAGCTACCTAATAGGTGCCGTTTGATATTCCGTGGTCTCTAGCATTATCTGGTTATTATACGAGAACTCCAAAGCAATCTCAGGTGAGTACATAGAAGCCCATCTTGTACATGTTTTCGAGGAGTTCATGTGAGTACATTGAACCCCTCTTTTACTGTTTTCCAAACTGTTTTGGGGTGAAACACATGTGCCTACTTGTTACTTTCATGCTTTCCCTGTTTTCACATCATATGACTGCTATGTTCGTTAGTACATTATAGTACATTGCTTTACATTACATTTCATGCTATGTATGCCCATTGTGTGCATACTTAGTACATTGCTTTACATTACATTTCATGCTATGTATGCCCATTGTGTGCGTACTTAGTACATTGCTTTACATTACATTTCATGCTATGTATGCCCATTGTGTGCGTACTTAGTACATTGTTTCACATTGCATTTCATGCTATTTATGCCCATTGTGTGCATACTTAGTACAATTGTTTACATCACATGCCTACATTTTGGTATCATATTTAGTTTGTTTAACATGGAACAATACATTCATTAACATTAGCTACGCCGTTCGTTAGTAGGTAGTGGTACCATAGGAATTGACAACTCCCGTTCCTGAAATCCTGGGTTTGTTTGGATTGGAAGGAATGACCGAATTCGATATACACAACTTAGATAAACCTTTAATTTGTTTAAGGGTTTATCGCCATAGTCTCAAGGCTTGGGTGTATGCATATTTCACAATACCGCATAAATGTTTATATCAGTAGAGCATGCATTGTTCCACAAAACATAACGTTGATTTAAACCATGTTTTACTTCAACACCTTGTTTGTGTGCATTTTACATATGGTTTAGTTGATACATTTCACTCACCATACAAGATATATTTTGGGTACACATTACATGATCTACATTAAACATAAACATTTTGGCATTGATATACATACTTGGTGGTTTACATTGAACATAGACATTTGGACATGGTTTACACAATAACACTTGACAATTGATTTATACATGAACAATTTACATGGTGGTTGGTTTGGGTAAATGATTGGAGTAACGTGGCGTATGTAATATGATACAAACATGGTGGATACGCCGCTGGTACTTCCTATATATAAATGCTTGTATAATATCACATATCGTAGCGTTATCCAAGTCATTTCAGTTTAGACACATTACATTTTACACAAATAACATACTCTTCACAAGACATCATTTTTTTCAAACAACTTATCTTATTCAACTCATTTTACTTGGTTACTCGTTTAACCGTGCACTTATCTATACATATCATCTGATATTTCTTTAAACTCAAGTCATGAATCCCATTTTCACAAAACCTGTGTATCTCACAGACATTTTTATGCTGACGTACCTACTTTCACATGTGTTTTCAAGAGCTGTTCCATAAGATGATGATCATGATAAAAGGGCGGACCTGTGCCTTAGAGCCTAAAAATGAAGATAGGCTAGTTTAATTATGTTATGAACTTTGTATTTCTTGTTTTGGAACGATGTAACACTCGTGTTAAATAAATAAAATGTAATTTTGATTTCCATGGTTATGAAACAATTAATACTGTCCACAACACTCCCCGGCGTTTCCGCCGCGGTTGCACGTTACACGCGGCCGGGGTGTGACAGAAGAGTTGGTATCAGAGCCAATGGTTATAGGGAGTTAGGTTATTAGTAATGCTTTGACCTAGACTATAACTTTCTAGGACCCTAACACAAGTTATCTTGTGTTTAGATTTTAAAACATGCACATCACCTATCCTTAGGTGATAACCACAACGGGAACTTCGGTTCCGAATCCGCTTTGAAAATTAATCATCTGTTCTAGGATGATTGATTACTAGGTTTTGAACCCTCTGTTATAAGGTTTTGAACCCCTTTGAATTTTCAAAATCTCGTCAAGGTTTTCGGGTTTTAATAGTGTGAACACGTGGGAACTGGAAGAGTGAATGCCTGTACCCTGAGTTTTCTGTCTAAGGCTAGAGTGTTCGTACAAATCCACATAATCGGACCAGTCACTCTTACCTGGGAACTCTTGGGGTGAGTGTTCACTTATAGGCGAACATGTCTTCGCGATACATTATTTTTGACCCACTTACTTTGACTAGACATTTCGTGTCGCTTGTTTGCTTTGCGATGCGTAACCACCATCTTTGCTTTTGTTGATTCTGTTTCATCTCATTCTCTTCATCCAATCATCTCACTCGTTTCCTTTCATGTTTTTCCTCTTTTAGAATGCCTCCTCGACGCGAACACCAAATCTCTTTGCTCAATGGAACTAAGCCAACAACAACAACAATGGTACATGCAATTTCAAGAATTTTAACTCGGCTAAACCACTCAAGTTTAGTGGTTCTGAGGGAGCAACTGGGCTTCTTCAGTGGTTCGAGAGCATCGAGAATACTTTTCGCCACGTGCAGTGTCCGGATAATCGCAAGGTCGAGTTTTCTTCAAGCGTGTTTCAGAAGAGGGCTCTTACATGGTGGAATGGGGTAATGAGAGACCGTGGTGCAGATGTTGCTCTAGCACAGACGTGGGCTGAACTAAGATCTCTTATGATGAGGGAGTTTTGTCCTCGTCATGAACAACGAGCGTTGGAGAAGGAGTTTGATGATCTGAAACAAGATAGTGGCGAACACAGGGCATATACATATAGGTTTGAGGAGTTGAGTCTACTTTGCCCGACTATGGTTGCCCCACTCGACAAGGCTATCGAAAGGTACATCGACGGCCTGCCTGACTCGGTACAAGACATTATCACTGGTAGCAACCCTACCACACTCCGTCAGGCAATCGAGTTATCAGCGACATTGACTGAGTCGCAGATTCGGAAGAATAAACTACACAGGAAGGGTGACAAGGGCAAGAAACAGTCGGCTGACAAGGAAGATAGCAAGAAAGGTCAAAACAAGAATGGAAAGGATTCTGGTTCATCAAAAAGGGCAAAGAAGAGTAAGGCTTCCCAAAACTATGCTGTCACTGCCCAAGCTAACCAGGCAGCTCCTAACCAGCCTCCAGCAAAGAAGCCCTATTCAGGAAGTGCACCTTTGTGCAATCAATGCAACACTCACCATCAGCCGCAACATCAGTGCCGTTTCTGTACTAACTGTGGGAAGTCAGGTCATCTTGCCGATGTCTGTCGGTTTGCTCAAAATCGCGCAGTTCAGAACCCTGCTCAACAAGTTGCTCAGCAACAGGGTCAGGCTACACGACCACAATACCCACCAGGTGCTTGTTATAACTGTGGGGATCTGACCCACTACAGAAACCGGTGCCCAAGGCTAGCAAACCAGAACCATAATCAGAATCAGGCTCAGGCTCGAGGGCGAGTCTTCAACATGAATGCTCAAGAGGCACAAGCAGACAATGAAGTGGTGAACGGTACGTTCTTTATTAATAATCAGCCTGCATCTATTATTTTGATTCGGGTGCTGACAAGAGTTTTGTGTCATTAGCTTTTGAGCCAATGCTTCGCGTGTCTAGAACGAAACTAGGTATACCTTTGACAGTAGAGGTTGCCAGTGGTGAACCCATTGTTCTTAATTCTGTTCTACGCAACTGCCAGTTGAACCTTAACGACCATATTTTTCCTATTGACCTCACGCCAATGCAACTTGGAAGCTTCGACGTTATTGTGGGTATGGATTGGTTATCTAAGCATCACGCAGAGATAGTTTGTTTTGAGAAGATTGTTCGTGTGCCGCTGTCGACAGGCGAGATCCTACAGGTTCGTGGTGAGAAGCCTGCCGATGGTCTCAAACTCATGTCTTGTTTTAAAGCACGGAAGTATCTACGGAAGAACTATGTGGCTTTCTTAGCACATGTTGTAGCAGATAAGGACAAAGGTAAGTCTATTTCAGATATTCCTGTCGTTCGGGATTATTCTGAAGTCTTTCCTGAAGAGTTACCTGGTCTACCTCCAGCACGCCAAGTCGAGTTCCGTATTGATCTCGTACCTGGTGCAAATCCCATTGCCAGAGCTCCATACCGTCTTGCACCGTCTGAGATGCAAGAGTTATCTAAGCAGCTTCAGAGCTCTCTGACAAAGGTTTTATCCGTCCTAGCTTTTCACCTTGGGGTGCTCCCGTTCTCTTTGTCAAGAAGAAGGATGGATCTTTTAGGATGTGTATCGATTATCGTGAGCTTAACAAGCTCACCATCAAGAATCGATATCCCCTACCTCGCATTGATGATCTCTTTGATCAATTGCAAGGCGCTTCTTATTTTTCAAAGATTGATCTACGATCTGGATATCATCAGCTTCGTGTGCATGAAGAAGACATTCCCAAGACAGCGTTCCGCACTCGCTATGGGCATTATGAGTTCACAGTCATGCCATTCGGTTTGACTAATGCTCCTGCTGTTTTCATGGACTTAATGAATAAGGTCTGCAAGCCTTATTTAGATAAGTTCATCATCGTTTTCATTGATGACATCTTAATTTATTCCAAGACGCGAGCTGATCATGAACAACATCTTCGTCTTACGTTGGAACTCCTAAAGAAAGAGCAACTTTTCGCCAAATTCTCCAAGTGTGGATTCTGGCTTAAAGAGGTTCAATTCTGGCTTAAAGAGGTTCAATTCTTGGGACATATTGTCAACGAACAAGGTATTCATGTAGATCCTTCCAAGATCAGCGCGATTAAGGATTGGGATACACCTACCACTCCTACTGAAGTTCGTTCTTTTCTTGGTCTAGCGGGTTATTATTGCCGCTTCATAGAAAATTTCTCAAAGATTGCAGTTCCTCTAACTGCTCTAACTCAGAAGAACAAGCCATTTGATTAGGGAGTCAAACAAGAGGAAGCGTTTCTAACTTTGAAACAAAAGCTTTGCGACGCGCCTGTCCTAACATTGCCAGAGGGCAATGATGATTTCGTCGTTTATTGCGACGCATCTAAATTAGGTCTTGGCTGCGTCCTGATGCAAAGGAACAAAGTCATAGCATACGCATCGAGACAGTTGAAGATTCATGATAAGAACTACACCACTCATGATCTTGAGTTGGGTGCAGTTGTCTTCGCTCTTAAGATCTGGAGACACTATTTGTACGGTACAAAATGTGTGGTTTTCACGGACCACAAAAGTCTTCAGCATATCTTCAAGCAGAAAGAGCTCAACATGAGACAGCGACGTTGGGTTGAACTTCTAAACGACTATGACTGCGAAATTCGCTACCATCCTGGTAAGGCGACTGTTGTAGCCGATGCTTTGAGTCGCAAGGAACGAACTAAGCTCCATTGTGTTCAGGTCCAATCTGTTATTCAAGCTCAATCTGATATACAAGCTCGTATTTCTCAGGCTCAACAATCTTGTGTTTCACAAGGTTTGATGGATAAGGAGTTTCCTTATCACATAACACCTGCTCTGGAACTGAAGGACAATGGATCGTATTACTTCATGGACCGTTTGTGGGTCCCAAGCCAAGATAATCTTCGTACCTTGCTTATGGATGAAGCCCATAAGTCTCGTTATTCTTTTCATCCTGGCTCAGATAAGATGTATAAGGATCTTCGTATTCAGTATTGGTGGCCTGGTATGAAGAAAGACATTGCCTTATACGTATCCAAATGCCTTACTTGTCTTAAGGTTAAGGCTGAACATCAGCGTCCTTCCAGTTTATTGGAGCAACTAGAGATCCCAGTTTGGAAATGGGAAAACATTACTATGGATCTCATTACTAAACTTCCGCGCACAAAGAAAGGCCACGATGCCATCTGGGTAGTCGTTGATCGTCTTACCAAATCAGCGCATTTCTTGCCAATCCGTGAGGATTTTTCGGCTGACAAACTTGCTCAAATCTACGTAGATGAAATTGTAGCTCGACATGGTGTTCCTTTGAACATCATTTCTGACAGAGATGCTCGTTTCACTTCTCATTTTTTGGAGAACCATGCAATCTGCTATGGGGTCTCAACTTAATCTGAGCACAGCTTATCATCCGCAAACGGATGGCCAATCTGAAAGAACAATCCAGACACTGGAGGATATGCTTAGAGCTTCTGTGATCGATTTTGGTGGTAGTTGGGATTCACATCTTCCGTTAATTGAATTCTCCTACAACAACAGTTATCACTCCAGCATCAACATGGCTCCTTTCGAGGCTCTCTATGGTCGAAAATGTCGTTCACCAGTCTGCTGGAATGAGATTGGCGAGGCTCAACTTACTGGACCTGCCCTCATTTTAGAGACAACAGATAAGGTAAAGAAAGTTCGTGATAACCTTCAGACAGCTAGAAGCCGTCAAAAGAGTTACGCGGACCTAAAACGCAAACCCTTAGATTTTCAAGTCGGTGATCGTGTATTATTTAAGGTCTCACCTTAGAAAGGTGTGATCAGATTTGGAAAGAAAAGAAAACTTGCACCTAGATACGTTGGACCATTCAAGATCGTCGAAAGAATCGGTAAGGTAGCCTACAGACTTGAGTTACCTCCTGAACTTGGAAATGTTCATCTAACCTTTCAGGTGTCCAATCTCAAGAGGTGTTTAGCTGATGAAAACCGCCACATACCGCTTGACGAAATTCGTGTTGATAAAACACTGAAATTTGTTGAGAAACCGGTAGAAATCATGGAATGTGAAGACAAGTGGCTTAAACGCAAGCGCATTCCTTTGGTCAAGGTTCGCTGGGAATCTAAACGTGGACCCGAGTTTACTTGGGAAAGTGAAGATCAAATGAAGGCGAAATATCCGCATCTTTTTCCACAAGTTTCCTCTAAATAAATTTCGGGACGAAATTTCCACAAGTAGGGGAGACTGTAACATTTGTGCTTGTAATCATTATGAACAGTTCTATTATCAATAAAACAATGTTATTTGATCCCAATGTTTGTTTGGTTGTGTTTTACATTTTTCATGTTTTGACTTTTACTCAATTTCAAACTCTACATCGCTTTCTGGAGGTTATACGCAAACTGGTGCATAAACGTACTCAGTTTAATGCGACAAATACTCCGGAACATCAACATATACTCAACATACCTTAAATAACCCTTACATAACTTAGAAATAAGTTTTGAAGGCTTTGGTATGGCAAAAGCAAGTTAATTCGCTTACAGGGACTAAACTTGACAAACTGCGAAAGTATGCCAATTTGAACTGTAACAAACATTCCGGAACATGTCCATAAGCTAAACATACCATAAATATCCTTTACATATCTTAGAAATAGGCTTTGAGGGGTTTGGTATGCTAAAACAAACTTTTGGATCAATCAGGGGCTAAAAGTGTCAAAAAGTGCACAAGTTTGCACTTTTGCGCATAACTTACGTTCTGAATACATCCGGACATCCAAAAATTTATGTAAGCATCCTTATATTATGCCTTAGTGTATGACATGAGAAAAATCCATTCGTCGCGCAATTTGGATCGTCTTTCGCGCTTATGCGCATTCCGTCGTAATTAACCGAACATCGCGATCGTACGGCCAAACGAACCTACATCCGAGATATTTTTGAGCACATTTTAGTTCCCCTATACTTTAACTTCATTTTAGAGCTTTGAAACAGGGTTAACGGGGTTTAAACGTGTCAAAAATGCATCAAATACCAAGTTTTGGAGCTGTAGGGACCAAAACTGTAAATCTGCCAAACTAAGGACTTACGGACCGTAAGCCATCACCCATACGGTCCGTAAAGCATCCCCAGTACAGCAGATTCAGCTTTAAATGCAGTTGCCTCTTCATGAAGTGAAAGGGCAATCTTGCCCATGTCTCTTCCAGCCAATAAGGGGCAAGATCAGTTGTACCACAATAATTCGACAAGTGTACGGGCGAGATCGTGGCACGATATTCAAGAAACGATCCTAACGGCTCTACTTTCCTATAAATACCCCCCCCCCCCCATTCTTGCAAAAACTCACAAAAATCTGATCAAAATTCTCTAAGTTGATGCCATTGCTTCATACCTGAGCTCTTTGATCCAGATTAGCATTCGGGGACCCTTCGTAAGTGTTCTTTCATTCTTTTATCGCTTTTTGAGTCCGAAAGTCGAACTATGTTTGACTTTCTTCATTAACCAGTTTATGGTCGATGCGAAGTTCGTTGGAACTTCATAACGTGAGCGTGATCACGATGGTTATAGTCCGTAGTGACTATACCTACTGATTACCACGTTATCTAGGCTCAGTGACAAGTCGTAGTTTCGGCCAAAATGCGCATTCTTGCGTATTTTGTAACCAAACTACTCGTGAGCATCAAATCCGTTTGTTTTGATGCCAAACCTGTTTTCTAAAACTTAGTTAAGCATGTTCTAACATGCTTAGCTCGTCACTTTTAGTATCGTGCTTATATAGGGTCGTAAGGTAAGCGATCAAAACCATCGCTTATACTTTCGAACCCGACCCATTTGGTCGATCATTAGGATCCGACCAAACACATTAGGTGACCATGGCTCTAACCTTCCAAGGTTATGCCTTGTGGTCACGATGTTAGGCGTTCCAAACGCGTTATACGTGAACGACGCGTTAAGGTAGCATAAGCTACCTAAACGGGTCGTAATGGGTCGCAATCACTTAGGTTAGGTTTCATTTTAGTATGTAGGCTTTGTTAAACCACATTATACGAGTCTCCATACTCGTTTGGTTTACGAACCCGCATACTATCCGATCCTTCCGATTTTGGTCCGATATATTAATGTTGCTACCTAATAGGTGCCGTTTGATATTCCGTGGTCTCTAGCATTATCTGGTTATTATACGAGAACTCCAAAGCAATCTCAGGTGAGTACATAGAACCCCATCTTTTACATTTTTTCGAGGAGTTCATGTGAGTACATTGAACCCCTCTTTTACTGTTTTCCAAACTGTTTTGGGGTGAAACACATGTGCCTACTTGTTACTTTCATGGTTTCCCTGTTTTCACATCATATGCCTGCTATGTTCGTTAGTACATTATAGTACATTGCTTTACATTACATTTCATGCTATGTATGCCCATTGTGTGCGTACTTAGTACATTGCTTTACATTACATTTCATGCTATGTATGCCCATTGTGTGCGTACTTAGTACATTCCTTTACATTACATTTCATGCTATGTATGCCCATTGTGTGCGTACTTAGTACATTGCTTTACATTACATTTCATGCTATGTATGCCCATTGTGTGAGTACTTAGTACATTGTTTCACATTGCATTTCATGCTATTTATGCCCATTGTGTGCATACTTAGTACAATTATTTACATCACATGCCTTCATTTTGGTATCACATTTGGTTTGTTTAACATGGAACAATACATTCATTAACATTAGCTACGCCGTTCGTTAGTAGGTAGTGGTACCATAGGAATTGACAACTCCCGTTCCTGAAATCCTGGGTTTGTTTGGATTGGAAGGAATGACCGAATTCGATATACATAACTTAGATAAACCTTTAATTTGTTTAAGGGTTTATCACCACAGTCTCAAGGCTTGGATGTATGCATATTTCACAATACTGCATAAATGTTTATACCAGTAGACCATGCATTGTTCCACAAAACATAACGTTGATTTAAACCATGTTTTACTTCAACACTTTGTTTGTGTGCATTTTACATATGGTTTAGTTGATACATTTCACTCACCATACAAGATATATTTTGGGTACACATTACATGATCTACATTAAACATAAACATTTTGACATTGATATACATACTTGGTGGTTTACATTGAACATAGACATTTCGACATGGTTTACACAATAACACTTGACAATTGATTTATACATGAACAATTTACATGGTGGTTGGTTTGGGTAAATGATTGGAGTAACGTGGCGTATGTAATATGATACAAACATGGTGGATACGCCGCTGGTACTTCCTATATATAAATGCTTGTATAATATTACATATCGTAGCGTTATCCAAGTCATTTCAGTTTAGACACATTACATTTTACACAAATAACATACTCTTCACAAGACATCATTTTTTTTCAAACAACTTATCTTATTCAACTCATTTTACTTGGTTACTCGTTTAACCTTGCACTTATCTATACATATCATCTAATATTATCGTTTTTCAAATGGTTTACAAAGCAAGACAAATTACAAGGTTCATGACTGACTGTTATTAAACATTTCTTTAAACTCAAGTTATGAATCCCATTTTCACAAAACCTATGTATCTCACAGACATTTTTATGCTGACGTACCTACTTTCACATGTGTTTTCAGGAGCTGTTCCATAAGATGATGATCATGATACTAGGGCGGACCTGTGCCTTAGAGCCTAAAATGAAGATAGGCTAGTTTAATTATGTTATGAACTTTGTATTTCTTGTTTTGGAACGATGTAACACTCGTGTTAAATAAATAAAATGTAATTTTGATTTCCATGGTTATGAAACAATTAATTCTGTCCACAACACTCCCCGGCGTTTCCGCCGCGGTTGCACGTTACACGCGGCCGGGGTGTGACATCGAACAAGAGATATTCTGGTACGCTTGAGAATCTTAACATCTCGATCAGTAATCTCTACTGGTTCCTCGATGAATCGCAACTGGTCGTTGATTGTGAGCTCCTTGAGAGGAACTATGAGGGTCTTGTCTGACAGACACTTCTTCAGATTTGACACGTGGAATACGTCGTGAACTCCGCTGAGTTCTTCAGGTAGATTCAACCTGTAAGCGACTTTGCCAATTTTCTCAATGATTTCGAATGGTCTGACATAATGCGGGTTGAGCTTGCCTCGTTTGCCAAAACGAACTACAACTTTCCAAGGTGAGATTTTGAGTAGCACTCGATCCCCAACCTGGAACTCAAGTGGCTTTCTTCAATTATCAGCATAGCTTTTCTGACGGTCACGAGCTGCCGCCATTCGTTGTCGTATCTGAGCAATCTTCTCGGTTGTATCCACTTTAAGTTCTGGGCCATTGATTTGACTGTCGCCAACCTCTGCCCAACAAAGAGGTGATCGGCATTTCCGTCCGTACAACGCCTCGAACGAAGCGGCCTGGATGCTGGTGTGGTAGCTGTTGTTATACGAAAACTCCACTCGCAGGAGGTGCTTTTCCCAGCCATTACCAAAATTGATTACACATGCCCTAAGCATGTCTTCAAGGGTCTGGATGGTGCGTTCAGATTGCCCATCCATCTATGGGTGATAAGCGGTGCTCATATCTAAACGTGAGCCAAAAGACTTGTGCATAGCTTGCCACAGTTCAGAAGTAAAACGTGCGTCACGATCAGAGATGATGGAGGTTGGCACTCCGTGCGTTGATACTACATCCTTTAGATAGATGTCTGCTAGAGTAGAAAACTTATCCGTTTCCTTGATAGCTGACGTGATGTCGCGGTCACAATCAAATTTAATCCAATTACAACTAATTAGCTAGCGGTAAGTGGGTATCGAACACAGGGAGTTTGTGGAATATGTGCTATCTCGATGTATGTCTAACTTCACTAAAGTAAACTAAATTGAAAGAAAAATAAATTTCAATGTTTGGGTTGATTGGTTTTAATTAACTAAATTAAACTAAATTAGATTACAAATCAAGGTTAAGTTTTGTAACAAGATAAGAGGATAGTGATCATCCCGAGTTTCAGGTTTTAAGGGACAACTAACGTTCATGTTCAACTGGAAAGAACCACATAGACATGGCTCATGTAAGATCAATTGTTTGTGATGAAAGGGAACTAAGTACTCGGATTCCTAGAACGCGAGGTTGTTACCCGATGACCAATCAACACATATCCAACCCTAATCCCTCCCATGATATCTCGATTGCCAACGGCACCAAGAACGTATGGTTTAGAACTATGATCAAACATACATCAATAATTTACAAACAACCAATCAAACACCATAATAAACTAACAACACATGCACAGTCTAATATTCCAGAAATTAAAGAACAAACATAATTGTCACAAATAAAACCTTACATCCGAGACGATCACCAAGCAAACCTAGCCGCTCATAGTGTTATGAACCATCATCACAATCGAACCTTTGTCCATTGGAATCAAAAACAAAGTCTTCATGTTTAGATCACTCAAGAACACCTTAGAACACCCCAAATTCGCCCCTTAGGAGTTACAAAACGAATGGGAATGATTGCCTTTGAAAAGACACAATAAAACATCATAAAATAGGGCAGTTACACATTTCTCCGTCATCTCCACCGTAAATTACGGTACCACCGTAAGTTACGGTGGACCAAAAAGTGTTACGGTGGGTCTCTACTGCCTTACGGTGGACGAAAAATGCTGGGGTCTACCGTAAATTACGGTACCACCGTAAGTAAGTTACGGTAGGCTTCAGCATGAAATTTTGTTTTCAGCATAACTTTTTCGTTTCAACTCTGTTTTCTTCACCGTTTTCGCCTCCGTTCTCGTAATTCCGTCCTCTATCATGCTATCTTCTTAATTCTTGAGTTCAAATAAATTATTTTCTTCATGTATGCTCCATCTTTCAATCTCTAATCCAACCGTGCCTATTCCAAAGCTTCATTTCCACAATTTTAAGCTCCGAATGTACCTGAAACATAAGCAACCGTAGTTATCTATTTCAAGACAATTACATGATCAAATGAGGGATTCACTTGTCTTTTAACACACTTAAGGGTTGTCCCATGGACCACCCGTCACATCCCCACACTTAACCGTTGCTTGCCCCAAGCAACCCATTACAAATCATTTTCAAAACAAGCGATCAATGTAAACTAAGCAAAAACAAACAATCCTTTTACTAACCCCTTTTTAACACCCAACCAATGCACCCCTCGCTATGTCTCTCATCTCGGCAACAAGTAAGCACTAGCAACTATGAGCTAGACACACAAAAGGCAAACGGGTGGTTCACAACTATAGGCTTGTACCTAAATCGGTCCTTCTCCTATCAAGTGCCAAACATGAATGCAAATCAAAGGGCTTTAAGGTTGTAACGTGGCTAGGTGTACGGGTAGGAAATGGAATATATATGTAGTAGTGAAGGACTTAACCCGGTCTTTTATTACACAATGAAACAACAATAAACATGACATAACTTCTATACACAAGACAACTCAACATCACTTTTTTTTTTCTTTTTCATTGCTTTTTCACTTTTTTTTTCATTGCTTTTTTTCTCTTTTTTTTCCTTTTTTTTCAATCAGATATTCAACATAACACTATAACATATCTACACACTACTAAAACAACTACTAACACTATAAGACCGGGTTAAGTCGGGTAAATTTTTGGGAAACTAGCTAAGGGGTAACAAATGATCGGCTTTTAGGCACAAAATGGGCAACTAAATGTCCAAACCCCCGCCCCTCTCGCAACCATGCTCATATATATAATTAATGATGTCCAACCCCCCAAATCCCACACTCGCACTCACCAAGACGAGGCTACCTAGTTGCCCTTATCCTTTTTACATTCACATTCAACTAAGGACTCAAACCATATTAAGGCACAAGTTCTTATGCACCCCCACCCGTTGCCACTCTCATCAAGACAAGTATTATTTATTTACATGTGTGGCTTCAACTCTCACCAAGAACAAAGGGTATTAAGGGTTGCCGGTGCATCATTTGGGGTTAATCCACGGTGTTCAAATTCGCACATTGTTTAGCTTGATTTAAAAAATTTCAAAAACCTCAAAATTTCTCCCCATCCCCACACTTGGGATACATTGACCCCAATGTACGGTTTTGGGAAGATTTGATCGCTTAACTCTTTAACATCACCCAAAAGCTGTTCAACTCAAACCACAAATTTCTTTTTGGTTTTTTTTTATATATATAACTAAAAACACCACCAACTTTCACAATCCATAAACACATCAAACACATTAAACACCACCCATCCGCCCAACCGTTAACTTAAACATGAATATATACAAAGGTACACAAAATGAGAACAAGACACAACCTGATTAGTAAATCAGCAGTGTTGGTAGTGATGCAGCTGCGTTAATCGGACCGGTTCATAAACATCTCTTGGATTCGGCGATATCTCAATGGGGATGTTGCCAAACATCCCCACACTTGAATCATTGCATCCACGAGGATTGAAACGTAATAACCTGCCAAAACACAAACACAACACCACAACAAAACCAAACAAAGCAAAACAAAACTAAACAAAACACAAATACAATACTCTACAACCTCGGGCTGCCCCCCGAGAGCGCTAAGTTTAAAGGTCTTCAGCCAGACCATACCTGATATGCGTTATGGTGGTCTTAATGCACACTTACCCGCAACATTTCCAACAAATGCCCGGAAATTTACATGCCATCTCCATAGATTTGTCAGTATATTTGGCATGTTAAAGCTGCTCCTACGGGCTTTGCTAGTCCACTTCATGACATATACCTTAATGTCTGGTAGTTTCACCCTTCTCATCTTGTTCCTCGAACCCTCTTCCCCACACTTGTTAAATTGAATCATTGATATGGGAAGAGGTTCGGTGCACATATCCATCCCATCAGCCTGCTCTACCTCATAATCTGCACACATCATCTGATCTACAAGTGACTCTTCATCAGATAAAGGACTCATTGGTGTGGTATTATCCTCCACAACCTCCTCCTTCATGTGAGAATAATCTCTAATATCGTCAGGTAATGGTGAGAGGCGTTCTTCTATCTCTATCTTCAATTTTAAAGTATGACACTTAGAAACCAAGCAGCTGATTCGGTCTACATCGGACAGGTTGGGTGTTGCTAAATATTGCTCGAGTTTGGACAAAGTTACTTCCAATACAGCAAGCTCTTTTTCCTCCTCGGTCTCATAAACATAAACACCCTCGGGCTCAGAATATTCTTCGGGATGATATTGTCGATATCCCTGATACGGTCTATAGATGCGCGCTTCCATCATCTTTTTATTCCTATACTTCGGGTTTTCCGAATACACCGGGCACACATCATAATCATAAGTGTGATCGCGACCGCAACAAAAACATAGACCATCCATCCTTGCCTCATAATAAACTTCCTCGTCCCGCTCGTATCCATATGAATAATAGTCATCCTCCATTTCTGATTCATAATCGTCAACGTATGATGGAGGTGGAAGCTGGGAAACATAAGACACCGGTTTTCCATGTGCCCTCCAGTAGTGAGCCTCGTGGCAACCAATACATGGATGTCGTGGACCCCCGCACAATCTACACGTAAATAAGCTGAAATTTGTGTAATGCCCTGTCATCCTGCACAACACAACTCAACTACCAAGTGTAAATCATGAAAATAAAAGAAATCTTTTTTTTTTTTTTCAAACTAACACACAAGATAACACACGTTGCGCACTACTCCCCGGCAACGGCGCCAAAATTTGACGTGATGTCGCGGTCACAATCAAATTTAATCCAATTACAACTAATTAGCTAGCGGTAAGTGGGTATCGAACACACAGAGTTTGTGGAATATGTGCTATCTCGATGTATGTCTAACTTCACAAAAGTAAACTAAATTGAAAGAAAAATAAATTTCAATGTTTGGGTTAATTGGTTTTAATTAACTAAATTAAACTAAATTAGATTACAAATCAAGGTTAAGTTTTGTAACAAGATAAGAGGATAGTGATCATCCCGAGTTTCAGGTTTTAAGGGACAACTAACGTTCATGTTCAACTGGAAAGAACCACATAGACATGGCTCGTGTAAGATCAATTGTTTGAGATGAAAGGGAACTAAGTACTCGGATTCCTAGAACGCGAGGTTGTTACCCGATGACCAATCAACACATATCCAACCCTAATCCCTCCCATGATATCTCGATTGCCAACGGCACCAAGAACGTATGGTTTAGAACTATGATCAAACATACATCAACAATTTACAAACAACCAATCAAACACCATAATAAACTAACAACACATGCACAGTCTAATATTCCAGTAATTAAAGAACAAACATAATTGTCACAAATAAAACCTTACATCCGAGACTATCACCAAGCAAACCTAGCCGCTCATAGTGTTATGAACCATCATCACAATCGAACCTTTGTCCATTGGAATCAAAAACAAAGTCTTCATGCTTAGATCACTCAAGAACACCTTAGAACACCCCAAATTCGCCCCTTGGGAGTTACAAAATGAATGGGAATGATTGCCATTGAAAAGACACAATAAAACATCATAAAATAGGGCAGTTACACATTTCTCCGTCGTCTCCACCGTAAATTACGGTACCACCGTAAGTTACGGTGGACCAAAAAGTGTTACGGTGGGTCTCTACTGCCTTACGTGGACGAAAAATGTTGGGGTCTACCTTAAATTACGGTACCACCGTAAGTTACGGTAGGCTTCAGCGTGAAATTTTGTTTGCAGCATAACTTTTTCGTTTCAACTCCGTTTTCTTCACCGTTTTCACCTTCGTTCTCGTAATTCCGTCCTCTATCATGCTATCTTCTTAATTCTTCAGTTCTAAAAAATTATTTTCTTCATGTATGCTCCATCTTTCAATCTCTAATCCAACCGTGCCTATTCCGAAGCTTCATTTCCACAATTTTAAGCTCCGAATGTACCTGAAACATAAGTAACCGTAGTTATCTAATTCAAGACAATTACATTATCAAATGAGGGATTCACTCATCTTTTAACACACTTAAGGGTTGTCCCATGGACCACCCATCAATAGCCAGGAGATGCGCAGACTTGGTCAATCGATCTACGATCACCTAAATGGTATCGTTTCCGCGTTGAGATCTGGGCAGACCAGTAACGAAATCCATGGAAATTTGCTCCCATTTCCATTTAGGTATCTCTGGTTGTTGAAGTGGGCCTGATGGTTTCTGGTATTCGACCTTGACCCTAGCGCAAGTCAAACATTTACTGACGTAGGTTGCTATGCTGGCTTTCATACCAGGCCACCAGTATGTAGTCTTTAGGTCGTTGTACATCTTATCTGAACCAGGATGTACTGAATAACAAGACTTATGTGCTTTATCCATCACAAGCTCACGTAAGTCTCCATGAAGTGGAACCCAGATGCGCCCG
This sequence comes from Helianthus annuus, assembly GCF_002127325.2. Lineage (NCBI taxonomy): Eukaryota > Viridiplantae > Streptophyta > Magnoliopsida > Asterales > Asteraceae > Helianthus > Helianthus annuus. Next base: position 126,194,425 of record NC_035444.2, on the reverse strand, counting down.
TTAACATAGCAGGAGCCGTTTTCCTTTTGTTCCAGTTGTTTCCTCGATCCTCGTAGAGACTCAGCCCTGATGTTTTCTGCTTTCAATGCTTCAACCTGAGCATCGCGAATCTGAGCGGGAAGGTTAGATTGGATGGTAAGCTGTAACGTACGTACACGCTTAGGTATACTATCCTTTCGGCTGAGGGCGTCGGCCACAACATTGGCTTTGCCCGAATGGTACTTGATCGCGCATTCGTAATCATTCAAGAGCTCGACCCATCGTCGTTGTCGCATGTTTAATTCCTTTCGCTTGAAGATATGCTCGAGACTCATGTGATCGGTGTAAATGGTGCACTTGGTACCGTACAGGTAATGTCTCCATATCTTAAGTGTGAGAACAACTGCTCCCAATTCCAAGTTGTGCGTAGTGTAGTTCCTTTCGTTAACTTTAAGTTGGCGCGATGCATAGGCAATGACCTTGTCACGTTGCATCAACACGAAACCAAGTCCTTGGATTGAAGCGTCGCAGTAAACCACAAAATCATATGTGGCTTCGGGCAATGAGAGGATAGGCGCGCAACAAAGTCTATCTTTTAAGTGCTGAAATGCGGACTCCTGTGCATCACCCCAATGATATGTGACACCTTTCTGAGTCAGTGAAGTGAGAGGTTGCGCAATCTTGGAGAAATCTTTGATAAACCTTCTGTTATATCCTGCCAAACCCAAGAATTGGCGGATTTCTGTTGGTGTACGGGGTGCAGGCCAGTTCTTGATTGAGTCAACCTTGGATGGATCAACATGAATCCCATCCTTGTTCACTACGTGGCCTAGAAAGTGGACTTCGCGAAGCCAAAAATCATATTTTGAAAACTTGGCATACAACTGCTCCTTTCGAAGAAGTTCCAGAATAAGCCTCAGATGTTGCTCGTGTTTCTCCTGACTCTTAGAATAGATCAAGATGTCGTCGATGAAGACTATGAAAAATTTATCTAGGTAAGGCTTGCACACTCGGTTCATGAGATCCATGAAGACTGCAGGTGCATTCGTTAACCCGAAAGGCATAACTAGAAACTCGTAATGGCCGTAACGAGTTCTGAATGCTGTTTTGGAGACGTCCTCCTCTCGGACTCTCAGCTGATGGTATCCCGATCTCAAATCGATCTTAGAGTAATAACTCGACCCTTGCAACTGGTCGAAGAAATCATCAATGCGTGGAAGAGGATAACGCTTCTTCACGGTCACCTTGTTGAGTTCGCGGTAGTCAATACACATCCTGAAGGTACCGTCTTTCTTCTTCACGAATAACACTAGAGCTCCCCAAGGCGAAGAGCTATGACATATGAAACCCTTTTCCAAGAGTTCCTGTAGTTGCGTGGACAGTTCTTCGAGTTCTGATGGAGCTAGACGATATGGTGCTCGAGTTACTGGTGCTGCTCCAGGAGCTAGCTCGATTTGAAACTCAACTTGGCGATGAGGCGGGAGACCAGGTAACTCCTCAGGAAATACCTCAGGAAAGTCGCGTACAATAGGTATGTCTTCTATCTTCCTTTCTTCCGAGGATGTATTAGAAACGAGGGCTAGAATAGCGGTGTGGCCCTTTCGCAAACACTTCTGGGCCTTAAGGAAAGAGATGATGCCTACAACAGCACCACCCTTGTCGCCACGAATCACGATGGGTTCTTTACCAGAACGAGGGATACGGACGATTTTCTCCTTGCAAATAATCTCCGCTTGGTGTTGAGATAACCAATCCATCCCAATGACAACGTCAAAACTACCCAGAACGATAGGAATGAGGTCGATAGAAAAGGTCTGATCCGCAAGGACAAGCTTGCAATCCTTAACTACATGTGTAGCCTCTAAACTTTTACCATTCGGTAACTCTACGATGTGCTTGGTGGTCAAAAGTGTTGGAGTACGCTTAAGCATCTGACTAACTTTTAAGGACACGTAGCTAGTATCGGCACCCGAATCAAATAAAACAATAACAAAGAAATCATCCAGAAGAAACTTACCCATCACAACGTTGGGATCATTCCTTGCATCCCCCTGACCAATCACGAACGCACGACCCCTTGCCCCATTACCATTGTTGTTTCCCCCATTGCCGTTTCAATTCCCCTGATTGTTGTTGTTCTGGTTCTGATTTAGCTGGGGACAGTCATTCTTGAAATGGCCCTCAGCACCACATTGAAAGCACCCTTTGTTGTCACCTTGATGTTGCTGCTGTTGGCGTTGATTTGGTGGGGCTTGCTGATGCTGCCGGTTCTGATTCGCTGGACGCTAACTCCTGCAATCCCTTGCAATGTGCCCAGGCTTGTTGCACCGATGACAGTTTGCCTTTATCACATGGCCCACTGTGGTGCAAGTTGCAGCGATTACATTTGGGGTGATTCCCCTTGTATCCACCCTACCCTTGATTTCTAGAAGGCTGCTGACTAGGGCTCCTATGGTCCTCAGTCCTTCGTTGCTGAGACTGAGACTGAACAGAGGTAGAGCCTTTGCCCGAATTTCCATCCGATATTCGCTTGTTATCATTGGGGACATCAGTAGCAGCAGCGCTAATACGCTTGGGCAGCCTGTTTTGCTCAACTGCTTGATTAGTGAGACGATGAGCCAACTTGATGATTTGCTGAATGGTGCCAAGATTGGCTGAGTTTACATGACTCTGAATCTCTGGTACAAGACCCTTGAGGTACAGCTCAATACGTTTGATGGGAGGGTCCACCATTGTAGGACACAAGATGGCCAGCTCGTTTGACCTCTTCGTGTATGCCTCGATCTCAGACCCCGTCATCTTCAAATTGAAAAATTCCACTTCCAGCTTGTGGATGTCGTCACGACTGCAGTACTCTTCCTTGATTAGTTCCTTGAAGTGATTCCATGGGGTGGCATTAGCAACCGCCAACCCAAGCAGTTGAACCTGTGCTTTCCACCAGGTTAACGCAGCACCTTCGAGTGTTCCAGTAGCATATTTCACCCTACGATCTTCAGGGCATTCACACATCTCAAAAACAAACTCGAGCTTCTCGAACCAGTGAAGAAGACCTACAGCTCCCTCTGTGCTGCTGAAAGTACTAGGTCGGCAATCCATGAAGGTTTTGAACGTGCACACAGGAGGCTGAGCATGCTGACCTGGTGCGCGAGAATAAAAGACAAGGTTAAGCACGAGGGTTGGTTTGCAAAGGTAGAATTTAAACGTCCTAAGATGGGTTAATATGGCAGGTTATACCTCCTGCAGGGACAGCTGCGAGTGCCTCAGCAACTCGTTCATTGATCAAGGCCATCAACTGGGCTTGAGTTAGGTTGTTACGTCCTCCGCGTCCGCTCATGATCTTCACAATGATGCAACGTAAGTGAGAAAACTGTCGCGAGAGTGCGTAAGTGTGGGACGACAGCAGAGAGTAAACACACAAGGTTCAAATAGTAGTTATCACGTTAACTAATGCACAGTGTGAACTATCTAACCGACAGTATAACATAAATCATACCACATATTGTGTCGAGTCTTGCACGTGGAGCGAAGCGTCGTTGTGGATCGTTGAGCACTGTACCGGTTATAGTCTGGTTTTTCAAAAACTTTTCCCTTTTTAGAACCAAGTTCACTATAACCAATGGCTCTGATACCAATCTGTCACACCCCCCAAAATCCACCATGCGGAGTATCGCCGCTTGGAGGCGTGACATGACCAGGATCGAGCCACCAATCATATTGAACAATGTAATTAAGTAAATAAAACCAACCACAATACAATTGGTGACCAAAAGCTAGTTAACCAAGTTTAAATTAAACAGTGGAAGCATAAACGTAATTCCAAAAACATAAGTCCATAGTTCATAAGTTTAAAGTCCAAAGAGTAAGTTTAATAAGTTCATAAGGATTTAAATATTAAGCACGGAACATAACAGTCTGTATCCCACAACGACTCCTTCCTCGTGCAAGCTCCAAGCATTTAACGACCTGTAAGGCATGTAACAACGAGTCAACAACAAAGTTGAGTGAGTTCACGGTTGGTTGATTAGTTTTAAGTTGTTTCTGAAAATGTGGTTTGTCTTTTGTTGACGTAATTGCCGTGGGGGTTACCCCATAGTTGAAGGTATGATTTAACCACTTCATCCTTTATTACCCAAACCATATCCATGATCAGTGGTGGCTTCCCCATGTAAACCACTAGACCGTACCATATCGACTACTAACGCAAATAAGTTGTGCCCTACAGCAGTGTCTATCATCATTGACAGTTTGCCATAGTCCATTAGTACACGCCCGTCCGACTGGCATGGTGTGAGGTTTGTTAAACCTAATAGCGCTATTAACTAATGACCCGCTCGCCATTGGCCTCGGCGATTAAGTCGATATAAAATGAGAGACTTCATGATAGAGTTTTGTCTATAAGTTTTAAGGGTGTTGTCCTACCCAAGGAGGACGAACGTACGTATTCTACCCAAGGAGAATACGCAGGATTAATATTGGCACTCTACCTATGGAGGATGGCCGTACATATCCTACCCATGGAGGATATGTAGGTTTCTTTTTAATTCTTTAACCCATTCCCAACCACCGGGAATCCCATGCATAACACGTATCCTACGTACGGTTTATTTACTCATTACTTCTACCACATACCACACAATTCAACTGTCGAGTTGTATCGCTAAGTTACATTATTTTATCCTAAAATAATATAACTATCTCACAAATAAACAAGTATCCACACAAGTGTTCTAATATAAGATATATATATATATATATATATATATATATATATATATATATATATATATATATATATATATTCTAAATATATATTTATCAAATTACATTTACGAAAATCATCCTTCGGTACTTGGTATTTTGTAATAAGAATCATGGCGAAGTTTATTTTGAAAACAAGGTTAAAAATATGTTTGTAAACACATGCTAGAAAAATATTTTCTAAGTGTTGGATTTCTAGAAAAATTTCGCCAGAGTTTCTTTTGTAAATGGAGGTGTCCATGGTTACTAGCATATCATTTTCTTTTCAAAAATTCATTCAAACAATTCTCAATCAACAATATACAACCTCTACTAACCGAAATTGTCAAAAACAAGCATAAACTATAAACTCATGAACTTGAAAATTTATAAAGATATGTAGTAACTTACTAGTGTCCTTAGTAAGTCTTCTTACCTTTTAAAGTGTGATTAGTTCTTTCAAAACTTTATTTTTAAAGAGTTTATGTGTTTACAACTTCCACCATATTTTCTAAAAATATTTCTTCATGAAAGTTTCTAGTTACACAAGTGTCTTTACACTTGTTTATCCACCAAAAATGTGTTAAGTTTATGTAAGATCCATGTTTTAACAAAACTCACACCTTTCACTTGGTTCTTTCGAAAAACCACTCATGGATCTTTAGATCTACAAGATTATAACTTACTTTGATCTTTATTTTTCAAGAAAACACCCATTTATTCATGTTCATAGTTTATGTGTGGATGATTCCATCATCCACAACATCCTTACCTTTTTTTTTTCATCTTGCTAGTTCTTGTTTTTAATCATGATCTAGCAAGTCCATGTGATGATCCATCTCATTTTTACTAGTAAACAATGAACAACAAACATATCATCACATGAATATCATAATTTCTTAACCATTTTAACACTACTTCAACACAAAGTTAGTTTATGTTCAAGACTTGTTTGTGGTTCTTTAGAGTTCTTATCATTTTGATCTTTAATCATTATTAACCACTTAAACAACAAGTAAAATGCAAGGATCTAAGTTCTTACCACTAGTTCAAGACTAGGGAAGTTCAAGTGAAGGAATGTGGTGGTTAATAGCGAATAGAGAAGGTCCTTCAACTTCCGAACACACCGAGCTTCGTTGTTCACCTTATTACACCTATTGATGCTCTTGAAAAGCTTGAACTTGAAATTAAGATGGGTGCTGTGTGGGTGAAGGTGGTCGGCCGAGAGCTCCCAAGAGGAAGGAGGAAGGTTTGTGTGAAGTGTATGTTGGAATTAAGTGTTATGATCTCTAGTGTTCTTATATGGACCATTTTCTCAACTTATCTCTTGGGTATTATGTTTCAAAAAGGACCAACAATATCATATAAACAATTCCAACAAATCACAAGTGGGGCCCTAATGTTGTGACCGATTTTGAAGAGGGGGGGGGGTTATTGGTTTGGTTTCAATCACTAGTTAGTTGATTGGTTAGAAAGTTAAGTGATTTAGTTAGTGTTTTATGTGTTATGTAATAATATAGGGTGTTAAGGTGTTCGGGGACCATAACTAGCTTAGTAAAATAAAAAAAAATGCTTCTAGCATTATTTTGGTGTTCCGGGTAATGTCCGGTTGTTCGGTTTGATACTGTTCCGTTAAAGTGCTTAATTAATCCGTAAAATGTCCTATGTATATATTTTTGTAACATTTTTAATTCTCAACACTCAGGAAATCATACCGGACTATTTAGTCACTTTTCTGTACACTACTAGTATGTTAACAAGCACATGTAAGTATAACACAGAAATCAGAAAGCAGTTAAGTGATTCAGCACAGTCATCAAGCACTTTAATTATCATTAATAAATCGTAAGGATACAAGGAATTATGAGGGTTGTCACAAAATATTTGCCAAATGCCCAAGCTTACCAAACGTCGTACATTGCTTACAAGCTTGCTATGCAACATGATGACCGTTGCAGCGAGCACAATGAGGTGCGGTACCAGCATACACTTTCTTTGCAGGTGGCTGAGCCGGTGGGTTCTGATCACTCTGTGCCGTAACAGGAAAATTTTGGGCACCCTTTCGCTTCCTTGATTCCTTCGACGTCTCACCTTCCTTACTCTTACCCTTTTTCTTGTCATTCCAAGAATCAGCCGCCTTCTTTTTATCACCCTTGCGGGTGAGTTTACCCTTCCTGACTTGAGACTCAGTCAGGGTAGCAGATAACTCGATCACGTGACGGACAGTAGTAGGGTTAACGCCGGTCACAGTATCCTGTATGGAATCGGGCAAACCATCGGTGTATCTCTTGATTGCTTTCTCCAGAGGGGTAACCATAGTGGGACATAGCAGACTGAGTTCCTCAAAACGATCCATGTATGCACGGTGTTCAGCCCCATGTTGCTTTAGATCATCAAACTCTTGCTCCAAAGCCCGGATTTCGTGACGGGGACAAAACTCCTTCATCATGAGAGCCCGAAGCTCTTCCCATGTTTGCGTTAATGCCACTTCGGCACCCCTATCGCGCATAATACCATTCCACCAGGTAAGCGCTCGCTTCTCGAACACACCTGAAGCCAATTCAACCTTCTGCGCATTCGGACACTGCACATGTCTGAATGTGCTCTCGATACTCTCAAACCACTGCAGGAGCGCAGTTGCTCCTTGCGACCCAGGAAACCTTACAGGCTTTGCAGAATTGAAACTCTTGAAATTACACGGTGCATTGTTGTTGTTATTATTGTTGTTGTATATCTCATGGACTTGGGTCACAACGCCTGGAAGCACAGCAGCCACTTGCTGAGAGAACAGGGCTGCGATTTCTTCAATAGTAAAAGATTGTGCTTCACGTCGAGGAGGCATTGTCTAACAAGGAAATAGAGGAAACGAGTGAGGTTGAAAAGCAAAAGAGGTATTGAAAATACCAACAAAACACAAGAAAGGCGATCATTTGTTCGTTACCTCGAGTGAACAAATGACACACAGTGACTAATCAAAGTAAATGGGTCAGTATAATGTATCGCCGAAGACATGCTCGCCTATAAGTGAACACTCACCCCAAGAGTTGCCAGGTAAGAGTGACTGGTCCGATTATGTGGATTTGTACGAACACTCTAGCCTTAGACAGAAAACCCAGGGTACAGGCATTCACCCTTCCAGTTTGCACTTGTTCACATTATTTTGGCCCAAACTTTGACGAGACTTTGAAAACTTAAAGGGTTCAAAACCACATAACAGAGGGTTCAAAACCTAGTAATCAATCATCCTAGAACAGATGATTAGTTTTCAAAGCGGATTCGAACTTAGTGTTCCCATTGTGGTTATCACCTAAGGGTAGGTGACGGTATTGTTTTAAAAATCTAAACACAAGTAAACTTGCGTTGGGGTCCTAAAGTTATAGTCTAGGTCAAAGCATTACTAATAACCTAATTCCCTATAACCATTGGCTCTGATACCAACTCTTCTATCACACCCCGACCACGTAAAACAACAAAACGTGGCGGAAACGTCGAGGAGTGTTGTAACAGAATTATTGTTTCACAACCATGGATACAAAAAGAGTTTCGTTGTATAGATAAAATTAAACATCAACATTGTCTTAACATAGAACAAACAAACTACATCTTGACTATCATTGTTATTATGCCACTAAGGCCTCGTCCAGATCCTATGTGACGCATGCATCCTAGAGTTCACATCAAGTAACAACACCTGAAACATATGTAAAAACAAAGTCAGCAAAGAAATGCTGGCGAGTACATAGGTTTTATGAGAGTATCAGAATCATGGCTTCGTTTACATGTTACAGTACTTAATTAGACTACAAGAGTCAAAGTACAAACTTTGTTTTGAAAAGTGTATTGCAACATAATTAACCAACTAAAATCAAGATGGTTATAGTTTATAAAATATTGTAGCCATGATTCTTAACCCCAAAAACATTTGTTTTAGAAAACCAACTTGTAAAACATCTTGTAAAAACTCGTTAAAAGCTCGTATGGTTTATATCCTTTAGAAAACATCGTTGTGTGACATTGTTTCAAAATTGTTTACCCAAGTTAACTAAATAACGCCACGGTATGTAACATGATGAGAACACTTATATATAAGAAGTACCAGCGGCGTATCTACCATGCCTTCATCACATTACACCCGTCTTGTTATCTAAACACTAACCAAAAACCAATCGTTTACCCAACTCGTTTAACTTGTTCAAATTGTTTTCAAATCATTTCCAAATCGTTAACTCATTTAAAATCGTCTAAATCATCCTTGTTTTAATTGTGAAAACTATATATATGGTCGTCTCGCTGATAACATTCAAACCTTTGTGACTCGACCACCTCGCGTCTCGTTTCTCGCGTTAACAAACCACCAAAGGGTAAATTAACCAACATCAGATTCAGTCGTTACCCACAACCCCCACACATAACCATGGGTGATGTAAAATAACGGGATTTGTCAGATCCTATGGTACCATAACCTAATACTGGTCGGCTTGATCAATGCTAATGAATGTCATTTGTTATGTAACTACAACCAACAAGTTTGTTCCCTTTATTGAAATCGTTATTAGTTTTGTATAAACCATCTTAATTGTTTTTGAAAAACCATCGTTTAAACTTTGAAACCATTTCGTACATATGAATCACCCCAAAACAATTGAAAACAGTAAAATAGGGGAATATGTACTCACATGTAGTGCAAAGTATCCTCAATCAATAGAACTTTAAACAACCTCAAGCAAACCAAAGGAATCAAGTAGCACCTAGTAATCGAACCACTAGTCAAACAATAGACGCCTAAATCGGACGATCGGATAGAATGAAGTCTCGTAAACCAAATGAGTGTTGGAACTCATGTGATATGGTTTAACAAAGGTTACATCCTAAATTCAAACCTAACCTAAGTGCTTTCGACCCATCGCGACCTATTAAGGTAGCTTACGCTACTTTAACGCGTCGTGCACGCAATACGCGTTTGAGACGTCTAACTAGTCCTATGACAAGTATTGTATGCCCATACATGTTTAATTATGTTACATAATCAGTTACGTGACAAAAGTTTAGGTTACATATGCTTAATTACCAATTATGTATGAAAAGGGTATTTTGGTAATTTACCAAAGGCATATAAACTACCTATCATGCGACTAATTAAACCTAAGTGACCATAAGGTATAACCTCGGAAGGTTATTCCCTATGCTACTACGGTCACTAAACATGTTTGGTCGGATCATAATGATCGACCAAACGGGTCGTGTTCGAAAGTCTAAACGGGTGTTTAGTCCGCTTGACTTACGACTCTACACAAGCACTAATCTAAAAAAAATGACGAGCTAAACATGTCGAAACATGTTTAGCTAAGTTAGAAAACAGGTTTTGTTATCAAAACAAATGGTTTTGATACCCTACAGTAGTTTGGTTACAAAATACGCGTAAATACGCATTTTGGCCGAAACTACGACTCATCACTGAGCCTAGATAACGTGGTAATCAGCCGTGTAGTTCCGTTCATGAACTTTGAGTTGCCGCGAAGCGTAGGCAATAACTTTATCACGCTGCATCAATACACAACCAAGCCCCTGTATCGATGCGTCCCAATAGACCACAAAATCATCCGTGCCCTCTGGCAATGAGAGAATAGGTGCGCTGCATAGTCTATCCTTCAGGTACTGAAAAGCCGTTTCCTGTGTATTACCCCAACGATAGGTAACACCTTTCTGTGTCAGCATTGTAAGCGGCTGTGCTATCTTTGAGAAGTCTTTGATAAACCGTCTGTAGTAACCCGCCAAGCCCAAGAATTGGCGTATTTCCATTGGTGTACACGGTGCAGGCGAGTTCCTGATCGAATCTATCTTGGATGGATCGACATGAATCCCATCCTTGTTCACCACATAGCCTAGAAAGTGGACTTCACGAAGCCAGAAGTCGCATTTTGAAAACTTGGCGTACAGTTGTTCTTTTCGAAGAAGTTCCAAGATTAGACGTAGGTGCTGCTCGTGTTCCTCCTGACTCTTGGAGTAGATCAGAATGTCGTCGATAAAGACAATTACAAACTTATCTAGATAGGGTTTGCACACCCTGTTCATAAGATCCATGAAAACTGCAGGCGCGTTCGTTAGCCCGAATGGCATGACTAGAAACTCGTAATGACCGTAGCGAGTTCTGAATGCTGTCTTGGAGACGTCCTCCTCGCGGACTCTCAGCTGATGGTAACCTGACCTTAGATCAATCTTGGAGTAGTAACTTGACCCTTGCAACTGGTCGAATAAGTCGTCAATACGAGGAAGAGGATAACGGTTCTTCACTGAGACCTTGTTCAGTTCGCGATAGTCTATGCACATCCTGAAAGTGCCATCCTTCTTTTTCACGAATAGTACTGGAGCTCCCCAAGGCGAAGAGCTTGGACGAATGAAGCCCTTATCCAAGAGCTCTTGTAGTTGCTTTGACAGTTCTTCCAGTTCGGTTGGAGCTAATCGATACGGTGCGCGAGCTATAGGTTCTACTCCTGGAGCTAACTCGACTTGAAACTCGACCTGGCGATGAGGCGGTAGTCCAGGTAAATCTTCAGGAAACACTTGAGGAAAATCACGTACAACTGGAATATCCTCTATTCTTTTCTCCTTCGTCGATGCATCAGTAACTAGTGCCAAAATGGCAGTGTGACCCTTTCGTAAGCATTTCTGAGCCTTCAGGAAGGAGATGATGCCAACCACTGCACCACTCTTGTCACCTTGAACTTCGAGAGGTTCTTTACCAGAACGAGGAATGCGAATGATCTTCTCCTTACATAAGATCTCGGCTTGCTGCTTGGATAACCAATCCATGCCAATGACGATGTCGAAACTACCTAGAACTATAGGAATGAGGTCGATGGAGAAAGTCTGACCAGCGAGGATAAGATTACAACCCTGAACTATGTGTGTTGCTTCTAGACTTTTACCATTAGCTAACTCTACGACATGTTTGGTATTTAGGGGAGTTGGTGCACGTTTTAACATTTGGCTAATTTTCAATGACACATAGCTGGTATCCGCACCCGAATCAAACAATACTGTAACATAAAAGTCGTTGAGAAGGAACTTACCCATGACTACATTGGGATCATTTCTGGCATCACCCTGCCCCAACACAAATGCACGACCCCTTGCTTCATTGCCGTTGTTGTTCCCACCATTGTCGTTGTTGCCATTTCCCTGATTGTTGTTATTGTTGTTGTTGTTGTTCTGGTTCCTGTTTAGCTGAGGGCAGTGCCTTTTGAAGTGACCTTCAGCACCACAATGAAAACATCCCTTGTTGCCCTGTTGCTGATTCTGTTGTGCTTGTGGCTGCTGCTGATTCTGATTCGCAGGCCGAGGGCTCCTACAATCCTTGGCCTCATGACCCATCTTAAGGCATCTTTGATAGCGACCCTTGTTACACTGGCCACTGTGGTGTCTATTGCAGTTGTTGCACTTTGGGAGGTTCCCTCGATAACCACCCTGCCTGTGACTGCCTAAAGTGTGCTGACTGGGACTCTGATAACTGTCAGTCTTTCGTTGTTGAACCTGAGACTAAACTGAAGCTGATCCCTTGCTGGAATCCCCATCCCATTTTCTGTTGTTGTCACTAGGAGTAGCAAGTGTAGTAGAGGTAATAACGGTAGTAGTAGCGCTGATGCGTTTAGGCAGCCTGTTCTGTACCACTGCCTGATCCGTGAGGCGATGAGCGAGGCGTTGAATAGCCTGGATGTTGTCAAGATTAGCCGATGTCACATGGCTCTGAGTCTCTAGCGCTAATCCCTTGAGATACAACTCGATACGCTTAATTGGAGGGTCCACCATAGTTGGACACAGCACGGCCAGCTCGTTTGACCTTTTAGTATAAGCTTCAATTTCTGACCCAGTCGTTTTCAAATGGTAAAGCTCATCTTCCAACTTGTGGATGTCTTCCCGTGTGCAGTATTCCCTTTTGATTAGTTCCTTGAAATCATTCCAAGGGGTGGCGTTAGCAGCTGCCAACCCTAAAATCTAAGCTTGCGCATTCCACCAAGTTAGCGCAATTCCTTCAAGTGTGCCAGTGGCGTATTTCACCCTGCGAGCCTCAGGGCATTCACATATCTCGAACACAGACTCGAGCTTTTCGAACCAATGGAGGAGTCCAACTGCTCCCTCCGTGCCACTGAACGTGCTTAGACGACAGTCCATGAAGTTCTTGAAAGTACACACAGGTTGCTGAGCGGGTTGACCTAGTGTAAGAACAGAATGAGGTTAAACATAAGAGTTGGTTTAGGAACGTAGGATCTAAAGATCCTAGGATGAGTTACGACTGCAGGGTATACCTCCTGCGTTTGCAGCTGCAAGTGCCGCAGCAACTTGTTCATTGATAAGAGCCGTCAACTGGGCTTGTGTCAAGTTAATACGTCCGACCATTGATCTTCACATCAAAGGAAACATAAGTGAGAAAAGTTCGCGAATAGTGCGATGACAGAGGAGTGTAAGCACACAAGTGTTCTCAAGCAATAACAAATAATGAGCAATGTAATCTAAGCATACCGCGAGCAAAGTTCTATGTAATTCTAGCATGTAGGCAATAAACATAAACCTTATTACCTAGGATGTTGAGTCTTGCACGTGGAGCGAGGCGTCGTTGTGGATCGTTGAGCACTGTACTGGTTATAGTCTGGTTTTAATAAAAACGTTTTCCCATATTAAAACCAAGTTCTCTATAACCAATGGCTCTGATACCAATCTGTCACACCCCCAAAATCCACCCACGGAGTATCACCACTTGGGAGCGTGACTGACCAGGATCAAGCCATCAATCATATTGAACATAGTATATAATAATCGAAGTAGTTCGTAAAAACCCAATTCAATAGAATTGATGTTCAAAACAAACATAGTTTAAGTAGCAGAAGCATAATATGAAAACCCAATGTATGTAATAAGTTCAAGTGTTATAAAGTTTAACATAACATCCACGATCCATGCTCCAACACAATATACTTTATTGAATCAAAACGTATACAGTTTCATTGTAAAGTAATTGTGTAAATAAACAACTAAACAACCAATGAACGTGCAATAAATGCGAAATTGGAATCTCAGAAACTCGAGTTGTCACATACAATCTCATAAACATAAATCTTTGCAAGTTTATCAGCAGATAGATCCTCGCGAGTCGCAATAAATTGAGCTGACTTCGTTAATCGATCGATGACAACCCAAATAGCATCGTGACCTTTATAAGTACGCGGTAATTTAGTGATGAGATCCATATCAATGTTCTCCCACTTCCAAACCGGTATCTCTGGTTGTACAAGCAAACCAGAAGGTCGTTGATGTTCAGCCTTGACTTTGAGACAAGTTAGGCATTTCGATACATACAAGGCAACATCTTTCTTCATACCAGGCCACCGGAACTTAGTACGAAGATCCTTGTACATTTTACCAGCACCAGGATGGATGGAATATCGAGACTTATGAGATTCGTCCATCACTAAAGTGCGAAGATTGTCTTGTTTCGGAACCCACAAACGATTCTTGAAATAGAGCAAACCATCGTCCTTAGCTTCGAGTTTAAGCTCAAGCTGATGTGGTAATTCTGTACCCATCAAATTTTGTGAAACACAAAATTGCTGAGCTTGAAGAACACGAGTTTGAAGATCAGATAGAGTTCGAACAGAATGAAGCTTGACTCGCTCCTTTCAACTAAGGGCATCGGCTACGACATTTGCCTTACCAGGATGGTAGCGAATCTCGCAATCATAATCGTTTAGGAGTTCAACCCAATGTCATTGCCTCATGTTCAGCTCCTTCTGATTAAGAATATGCTGGAGACTTTTGTGGTCTGTGAAAACCACACACTTCGTGCCATAGAGGTAGTGTCTCCAGATTTTGAGAGCAAAGACTACAGCACCTAACTCAAGATCATGAGTTGTGTAGTTCTTCTCATGAGCTTTCAATTGTCTAGATGCATATGCTATAACTTTACCTCATTGCATAAGAACACAACCAAGGCCTAAGTTCGACGCATCACAGTAGACAATGAAATCATCGCTTCCCTCGGGCAAAGATAGAACAGGAGCGTTACACAGCTTCTGTTTCAGCGTTTGGAACGCTTCTTCTTGCTTGGGTCCCCACTCAAAAGGCTTATTCTTCTGAGTCAAAGCAGTGAGTGGAACCGCAATCTTAGAGAAGTTCGCAATGAAACGAAGATAATACCCAGCAAGTCCGAGAAAAGATCGAACTTCTGTGGGTGTCGTAGGTGTATTCCAATCCTTAATAGCTACTATTTTGGATGGATCCACATGAATACCTTGCTCATTGACTATATGTCCCAAGAACTGAACTTCTTTAAGCCAGAATTCACACTTGGAGAATTTAGCAAAAAGTTGTTCCTTCTTTAGGAGTTCGAGAGTCAAACGAAGGTGTTGCTCGTGCTCGGCTCGAGACTTTGAATAAATGAGAATATCGTCGATAAACACAATGATGAACTTGTCTAAATAAGGTTTACAGACCCTATTCATTAAGTCCATGAAAATAGCTGGAGCATTCGTCAAACCAAAATGCATGACAGGGAACTCATAGTGTCCATATCTCGTGCGGAAAGCGGTTTTGGGAATATCTTCTTCGAATACACGAAGCTGATGATACCCAGAACGCATATCGATCTTGGAAAAACAGGTAGCACCTTGCAGCTGATCAAAGAGATCATCGATTCGAGGTAGGGGATATCGATTCTTGATGGTAAGCTTACTAATGTTGGTGCACTACATCTGTTGATTCCGTCTAGGTGTCTAGGTTCAGGTCTTACGTCGCATTGTATAGCATAGGGCACGTTTTACGAGAAAACAGGAGTCTGTGTAGGTGTTATTTGCTAGGACCGCTCATAGGGTCATAGGGATGGTGGGTCGCTTATTTGTCAAGTGTGAACCGCTTATTTGTACGTGTCTGGACCGCTCATATGAACATGTGACATATGAACGGACCCAAACCACTATATATAGGGGTCTTTAGGGCGATCCACATAACGTTGAGTCTGAATTCCACGCCGAAGCTCTGCCGGTGTGACGATCGAGCTGTAAAACGTTTGATATCAATAAAACAAGCAGTTAGAAAGGAGAACAAGCTACTTCTACTTGTATTTCTTATTATTCTGCATCTGAAACGCAAGAGATAACCTCTGAACGACTCGTTCGGGTCAGCAAACGATCCTACAAGTGGTATCAGAGCTTGGGAGGAGGTTTTCTGCAGATTGTAGCTGTTTTTCATCGTTTCTTCTCACTTCTACACCTTCTTTACTCATTTCCGGGAGATTTCACGGTCGAATTTCGTCCAAAAACTCACAAACTGTGCATTATCATACAAAGACAAACCCTTGGAAGTTTCTGGTCAAAATACAGCTTAAAAACAGGTCAAAACATGTTCGGTATATGGATCGCTCGTAGTGACGTCATCGTGAACCGCTATTAGGTCACGTTTTGGACCGCTTATTCGTACGATTTTGGTTCTGGTTCGCTCGAAATCGTATCTTGGACCGCTCGAATAATCATTCTTGGACCGCTCGAACGAACATTCTTGAACCGCTCGAACGAACAATCTGGACCGCTCGAGTGTACATTTCTGGATCGCTCATTTGGTTATCTGCTGGTCCGCTCGAACAATCATTCGATAAATTGATTGGTCCGCTCGTTAGTCAGTCACTCGGTTCGCTTTTTTGGATTTCTCTGGTTCGCTTATTGTGGAAAGTTAATTCGTTTTTCGATCATCTGTTTAGCTCGCTTATAAGACAGTATGGATTCCGAGTTTTACAACGCTTTTGCTACATCGACTACTCCAGCCGCGATTGCTCAAGCCATGAATCTAGAAAACGAAACGGGAACTACCCAGAAACCCCCGAAATTGATGAGCATTGAGGAGTATTATGGGTGGAAGGATCGGTTTGAAAACTGGGTTCAGGCAAATCATCTCAGATCGTGGGAATGCATATTGGAAAAATACACATTGCCTCGAACAGAATTGAAAGTTGTTAAACAAATATCCGAATTCTCAGAACAAGAACGTGCAATGTACAGAGCAGAGAAAATGATGATCAGTCTGTTACAGCAAGCGATTAAAGAAGACATATTCATTTTGTTACAGCATGACAAAACTGCTAAGTCGATATGGGATGCTCTTAAAGTCAAATTCGAGGGTAGTGAAAGTATGATCAAAAGCAAGAAGGCATTGCTTAAGAAAGAATTTGACTTGTTCTGTAGTTTGCCGGGAGAGGATACTAAGAAGTTGATCGAGAGATACTGTCATTTGGTGCGATCATTGTCAATGTTGGGTGTCGATAAAGCTGGTGAAGAATATGTTGATAAGTTGGCTGATGCGTTACCTCAGAAAGAATGGGGAACGTATTTGATGATACTGAAAAACACAGGTGTTTATGACAGACTGACAATCGGACAGTTTATTGAGAAGTTAGAGGGACAGGATCTGGAACAACAGAAGATAGTCAGAATGAATAATCCAAGTGGTCAACAGGATGTAAAGAGTATTATAAAGGTAGTATTCCAGTTTCTGAAGCTGAAAGAAGTCCAAAGATTCAAACCGCTTTCAGTGCTGGAGATTCATCAGAAAAAGCTGATCAGGGTTCAAACAAGAGCAGCAGCGGGTTTTCATCGTTTCCGAGTGTGAATCCGAAAGAGACTAACACAAGCTTTCAGTCTCAGAGTACAAAAACTGGAAACGGATACGTGATTCAATGCAACATAGCTCTCAACCTTCCAGAAGGTCAAAGCTTCTCTGAAGACACTGCTAAAGACCACATGGCACTTCTGGGTTCAGTTCTGTTATCCTATGAAGGTCTTGTTGCTGGTCGGATTGGAAATCCTATGCTTACCAAAGAGGATTATGATCAGATAGACGCCGAAGAAATGGAACTCATGGATATTAAATGGTGTCTTGCTAGTGTTCTTCGACGAGCTGAGAAATTCAAAACCATTACCGGGAGAAATGACTTTCTTGATGCACATGTTTCTACTTTAGGTTTTGATAAATCTAAAGTTACTTGTTTTCGATGCAGGGAGAAAGGCCATTTCAAGCGGGAGTGCAAAGGAAGAGAAGCTAGCGGAGCACAGAATCCATTTGGGAAAGATGATTACTACCGCAAAGCTATCTATCAGCAAGTTGCTCAATCCCAAGAACCACAGACAGCTCACGGGAGAAAGATTGAAGATCCCAAATGAGCATGTTTGGTAGATTTCAGCTGGAGTGATTACATAGCATCTGAAGCCTCAGCAGCACGCATTATCGATCAAGATGATGAGAAACTACCAGAAGGTTTCAGTTGGGATATGTTTGTGGATAAGAAGGGAGAGTTTAAAGCTTTCATTGCCAAAATCGTCCGTGAGCCAGATTTGTTTGCTACTTGGATGAGATCTATCGGAGAGACTATGAAAAGTGAAGACGAAAAATCTATGTCATCTGATGAATGCTCAGACAGTACTGATAATTTTTCAGAACATTCTGGGGAAGTGTCAGAAAGTTCAGATAAAGGTTTACAGGGTTCAGATGAAGATGTACAAAATGAAAATGTTCCAGAAAAGAATGTTGTTTTTGATAAAACACCGACTGATTCTGATGTATCTGATGGTGATTCTGATAAGTCTGTACAGTCTGATCAATCACCTGATCACAGCAGTAGTGATGATGAGGAAGAAAAACATATAAATGTTGCTAAATCTCATCTTTCTCCTGAAAGTTTTCATTTCTATTTTGCAGATCGGATGGAGAAACTGAAGGAAAAACGAGCTACTAAAGAAAAACAATCCGAATCTAAAGGTGATATTCAAAAAGCCGAGAATGTTGCTGAAAAGATTACTAAGGTTGTGAAAGAAGAAGGAAAGGTGATTGAAGTAGAAAAAGTGGTAGAAGTTGTTAAAACAATCGAAGTTGAGAAGATTGTTGAATTCGTCAAGCCTTGCACAGAGTGTTTGGAAGATTGCAAGGAATGTGCAGCAAAAGACGACATTATAGCTGAGTATGAAAAGAAGAAGGAGCAGTTATTGTTCAACCTCAATTATGTGAAGGAATCGTACGACGTGTTGAACAAAACAGTAACTGGTCTCCAAACAACAAACTCAGAAAGAGAACAGGCGCTGACAATGATGAATGCAACTTTAATGTCAAAGCAAAAAGCTATAAATTTCTACATTGAAGAGAGTGCCAAATGGAAGCAAGAGTTGGAAACTGAAAAGATTGAAAATGAGAGAATTAGGCGGTTATTGTTAAGCTATACTACTTCTGATTATCTCATTGATCGTGTTTATCCAACTGTTGCAGGTATGGAAGCTTTCAAAGATGAGAATCTGAAAGAGAAGAAAGACTGTGGTAAGAAATCGACTGTTAGTTACAACAAATGTCCGCCTCCGATTTGGGATGGTTATTCACCTAGGAGACCAAATGAGGAGCAATTGGAAAAAGCAGTCAATATAAAGCTTAAAACCAACACAACTGACGTTTTACCAGATAACATAGATATCACATATACCTCGTCCGATACTGATCATGAGTCTGTTCTAATCAAAAAGGTGGTCGATCAAGTGTTGGATACTGATGAGGAGTCTGAGTTGAAATCTGGATCTGGAAAGACAAAGTCATCAGTCAACAGTCAAAATTCGTCGGAAAAACGGTCTTATAGTAAAGAATTTTTATTGTCAAAGGCAGATTTGAATGATGAAACATTCGAAGTTGTGTATACTTTGAATGGTTCGGACAAATTATATTACAATAAAGAGTTCCCAATAATAAGTATTAAAACGGAACTAATAAACAAAACTTTCAAACTTATAGAAGTTAATATTCCAGAATTAAAAGTTTTGAAAAGTTTTGAAAAATCTAACAAATATACTTCTAGAGTTCAACAACGTTTAAACAAGAAAAAAGGTTACAATTCTGGTCCTTGTTTTCCAAAGAAACCTAACCAGAATCGTAGCTACAAAAAGAAAGGTCTTGGTTTTATTCCACCAGAAAATGATAAAAATATGAAAAATTCTAAAACAAAATCTGAATTTGTGCCAGGTGGAAGTGCTGAGGAGGAACAGCAGAAACCATTCTGGAGAGAGTCTAAGAAAGAGTTTCTTGCTGAGAAAAGGAAGAATGGAGAGGATATATGTTATCATAGAGAGACTAGAACCTGTTATAAATACAATGAAGCTGGTCACATTGCATGGAATTGCTCAAAAAGTGCACAATCAAAACAGGGAGTTTCTCACAAGTTGAAAGAGAAAGTTGTTGATGTTGACACACCAACCAATGGATCTAAAATTTTTGAAAATTCAAAATTTGAGGTTGGCGAGTGTTCGGAAAAGAATTTTTACAAAAACAAAGGAAAAGACAACCAGGTGTGGGTTGTGAAGAAAAGTGAAGTGAATGTCGGCGATGAATCTGGTTCCACAAAGCCAGAAGAGCCACAGGTTGAAAAGAAGATTTCAGTGAATGATGAGGAGTTTCCATCATTGAAGTTTGAAGAAGTGAAGAAGAAAGTGGGAAAAACTGAGATTTCGAATCAGTTTTACAAACAAAAGAATGAATTTGATGTCGAGAAAACATTCAACGGGAATGTTTAGAAGATATTTGGGAAGATGTTGAGTGGGAGAGCTAAAGGGGTTAAAGATTTTTATGCTACTAAAAAGGCAACATACAACCCTACAGCTCAAGAACTGAAAGCCATCAAGTCTGAGAAGACTTGGTTGGAAGTCTGCTTTCCATGATAGCCGAAGGACTATGCCGGAGATCCCAAGTTTATATCGTGGATCAGGAATCAGCATCTTTCTAGTATTTGATAATTGTGTTTGAAAAATTTTGAATAGTGTTTTGGATTTTGCAGGTGAAAGGACTACGCCGGAGCTTCCAGGTTGGTAATTGCGAAGCAGGAATCGGCATCCTGATTGGTAAAATGGTGATGTAGACGTAACATTCCTACAAGTGGTAATCTTAATCCCACAAGTGGTATTTGTGGTTAAATTTTGAGATGTTTGTATACTTTGAAGAGGTTATATTTACAAGTGATACAGAAGGTTCTTAAATGAAAATGATAAATCAGGGACATTAAATTGTACTTGATTTACTATTCATGGCAAAAGATAGACAAGATGATGAACCACATCCCCGTTTTTTAAAAGATAGACTTACAAGTGGTTGTTATCAACACAAATTCATTTTCCGGAAAAGTCATTTTGATTAAAACAAACTTAAGTGTTTTGAAATCTAAATGAGAAAATGGTTTGTGATAGGGGGAGTTCAGATTGTTTATGCCTAGTGAATGGCGATTTGATGTGATTCAGTGTCAGTTGTCAAGTTTCTGTACAGTTTGTTTTACTTTTCATGTTTACATTGGGTCAGAGTCTTTTTATTTTCAAATTTCCTTTGAAATGTGTTTGCATTTTAGGGGGAGTAGGGAAATTTCAGAAAATCCAAAAACATTTGAAAATTTGAAAAAGCCAAAAACACGATAAAATTCAAAAATGAGTTTTGTTGCGAAAAAGAGGAAATGATAGTACATCAGTGGACTATCACGGCACGCTAAAGAATTGAAAAGTTTAAAAAGTGTTAAACAATTTTACTGCGGATGTGTCAGTAGATTTTCGCACAATTAGTAAATTGAAACGAGATATAAACCTAAATTCAAACTTGCTTGATTTGTGGGTAACTATTCTTGAATATATGGGTAACCCCCGAAATCTTGTTTGAAAGGTCCCATATTCTGAGATACTAGGTCTGTATACTCAGTGATATCTGGGGTATTATCCCGGGACTTCTGCTGTATGGAAGTACTGACCTAGTCCCCGTATAATACTTTCTGCAAATGCTTGAAAAAGCGCCGCCCTCAGCAATCTGATTAAACAATAAAATTGATAGTCATTGCTGTTGTAATTCAAAAGATCCTCTAAAGGGGACACACCAAAAGTCGAGCCGTCATCTCTCTGCTGAACGGAAGTTCTGACCTGAGCTCTCACGGTTTCGCACCTAACCCCTTTACAGATATCAGCTGTGGTATACTCACCTGTAAGACTGAATATTTGGGATCTGGATAGAGGAGTATATTCAAGTGGAGTGATACACAATTAAGTTTAAGTCTCTAAAACATTAATATCGTATCTCGAATCAATTGAAATTTGTGTTGAGAATTTAAGAGGACAAACATACTGACAATCTTGGTAAATTGTTTAAAGCTTAAAATGAAATCAAGCTTAACGGTGTTGGTGATTAGTCTCATAAACTGATATGATTCTCTTGCACAAACTCACAAAAATATTGATTGTAAATATTACATTTCTATATGTTTGTATTTTCAAGTGGTGTTAGATAATATCTCTCAGAAAATCCAAAAAGATTTTGTGTGGGTTTTAGCATAATTGTTTTGAAAAAGTCAAAAAGATTTTCGACAACTGATGTTGAAAAATTGATTTTCAAAATTCAGAGTGCTAAACATGATG
Organism: Helianthus annuus; assembly: GCF_002127325.2. NCBI lineage: Eukaryota > Viridiplantae > Streptophyta > Magnoliopsida > Asterales > Asteraceae > Helianthus > Helianthus annuus. The sequence goes on along the minus strand of NC_035444.2, from coordinate 126,172,259 downwards.
AACTGAATTTGAGGGGGAGTATTTGTGTAAATCAAACTGTTTTCGTTAATTCTAACCTTCTTAAAGTGGTTCATCATAGATAGTTGAGAGAGAGTTTGTGTTGGTACACAATTATATGTTTGATTAATGCATATGAGAGTCATGTGATGGTACAAAATTGTTTGAAATATTTGTGAAAGAAATTTATTTCGGGGTTGAGATTGTACAGGTAGCCAAATTTCGATTCCTGAAGATCTGTTTATAGCCAGGCTGATCGATCCTGAAAGAATGAGTAGAGACAGATTCTGATCCTGAAGATCACGTTTATTGTTGATGCTAATGAATTTAAGGAATCAAGAGATCTGATCAAGAGAATTAAAGTGTTTTTAGAGCCAGGTTATTCGATTCTGAAAGCCTGTGAAAATCAGACAACGATCCTGAAGATGTTACTGAAGAACAAAAGAATACCAGTAAATCGAGAGGGGGAGTCTGAAGATAGAGAGAAAGAGAAAGCCCAGAGACTGATTAAGACTGAAGATGTGAAGGCACAGAGACAGTGCTTGATAGTCGACTCCATCAACATCTGAGGGGGAGTCTGTTGGTGCACTACATCTGTTGATTCCGTCTAGGTGTCTAGGATCAGGTCTTACGTAGCATTGTATAGCATAGGGCACGTTTTACGAGAAAACAGCAGTCTGTGTAGGTGTTATTTGCTAGGACCGCTTATAGGGTCATAGGGATGGTGGGTCGCTTATTTGTCAAGTGTGAACCGCTTATTTGTACGTGTCTGGACCGCTCATATGAACATGTGACAGATGAGCGGACCCAAACCACTATATATAGGGGTCTTTAGGGCGATCCACATAACGTTGAGTCTGAATTCCACGCCGAAGCTCTGCCGGTGTGACGATCGAGCTGTAAAACCATTGATATCAATAAAACAAGCAGTTAGAAAGGAGAACAAGCTACTTCTACTTGTATTTCTTATTATTCCGCATCTGAAACGCAAGAGATAACCTCTGAACGACTCGTTCGGGTCAGCAAACGATCCTACAATTAAGCTCACGACAATCGATACACATTCGAAAAGATCCATCTTTCTTTTTCACAAAGAGGACATGAACTCCCCAAGGTGAATAACTCGGTCGGATGAATCCTTTATCGGATAACTCTTGAAGTTGTTTCGATAATTCTTGCATCTCAGATAGTGCAAGACGATAAGGTGCTTTCGCAATCGGGTTGGCATTGGGTACAAGGATAATATGAAACTCGACTTGACGAACTGGAGGCAAACCAGGCAGTTCATCAGGAAACACCTCTGGATAATCCTGAACAATCGGAATATCCTGAATACTCTTGTTCTTGCCTTTCTCCTCGGTGACATGTGCTAGGAAAGCAACATATCCTTTTTGTAGATAACTTTGGGCTTTCATACATGACATGAGTTTCAAACCAACAGACGGTTTCTCGCCACGAACTTCAAGGACATCACCAGACGAAAGAGGAATACGGACGATCTTATCAAAACAAATCACCTCAGCATGGTGTTTGGTTAACCAATCCATCCCTACGATGATGTCAAAGCTCCCAAGTTGCATCGGTGTGAGGTCGATTGGGAAAAGATGGTTATCGAGTTTCAATTGACAACCACGAAGAACAGAATCGAGTACAAGTGGTTTACCAGTAGCAACTTCGTTAGATAAGGGCTTCCTCAGTTTAGTTCTAGGTATCGTAAGTAAAGGCTCAAAGGATAACGAAACAAAACTCCTATCGGCACCAGAATCGAAAAGAACAGACGCAAGTTGATTGTTAACAAGAAACGTACCATTAACAACCTCGTTGTCCGCCCTAGCCTCATTCGCATTTAGATTGAATGCTCATCCACGAGCGGGATTCACAATCGCGTTCGCGTTCGGATTTGGGTTAACATTCGCATTCGCGTTTACCAAACTCGGGCAATTGTTGCGGAAATGACCCATTTCTCCGCAATTAAAACATGAACCAGGTGGGAATCTTGCAGCATTCCCTTGAGCTTGTGTTGGAATCTGAACAGCCTGATTTTGACCAAAACGAAAAATGTTGGCCAAATACCCAAGTCTACCACACGTAGCACACTGTTTACAGGCCTGACCATTACATCGAGTGCAGTGAGGTGCGGTACCAGCATATGCTTTCTTCGCAGGAGGTTGAGTCGGTGGGTTCTGAGGGTTCTGAGCAGTAACTGCAAAGTTTTGGGAAGCCTTGCGCTTCCTTGACTTCTTCGAAGACTCACCCTGCTTACCATTCCCCTTTTCCTTGTCCGAATCGGTTGACTTCTTTTTATCACCCTTGCGGGTGAGTTTACCCTTCCTGACTTGAGACTCAGTCAGGGTAGCAGACAACTCGATCGCGTGACGAACGGTAGTAGGATTAACACCGGTCACAATATCCTGAATGGAATCGGGTAAACCATCGATATACCTCTCAACTGCCTTATCCAACGGGGTAACCATCGTGGGACACAACAAACTAAGCTCTTCAAATCGATCCGTATATGCACGGTGTTCTCCCCCGACTTGTTTCAAATCGTCAAATTCTCATTCCAAAACTCGAATCTCATGACGGGGATAGAACTCTCTCATCATGAGAGCTCGGAGCTCTTCCCAAGTTTGTGCTAGTGCCACTTCGGCACCCCTATCACGCATCACTCCGTTCCACCATGTAAGAGCTCGCTTTTCAAACACGCTTGAAGCAAACTCAACTTTACGCGCATTCGGACACTGCACATGTCTGAATGTGCTCTCGATACTCTCAAACCACTGCAGGAGCGCGGTTGCTCCTTGTGACCCAGAAAACTTAAGCGGCTTCGCAGAATTGAAATTCTTGAAATTACACGGTGCATTGTTGTTGTTATTATTGTTGTTGTATAATTCATGGATTTGGGTCACAATGCCTGGAAACACAGCAGCCATTTGCTGAGAGACAAGGGCTGCGACTTCCTCAGTAGTAAAAGTTTGAGCATCGGTTCGAGCACCACGTCGAGGAGGCATTGTCTAACAAGGAAACATGAAAAAAGAGTAAGGTCGACAGTTGGAAAAACCAAAGAGGCATAGAAAACATCGACAAAACACAAGGAAGGCGATCATTCGTTCGTTACCTCGAACAAACAAATGACACGCAGTGACAAATCAAAGTAAATAGGTCATAATAGTGTATCGCGAAGACATGCTCGCTTATAAGTGAACACTCACCCCAAGAGTTCCCAGGTAAGAGTGACTGGTCCGATAATGCGGATTTGTACGAACACTCTAGCCTTAGACAGAAAACTCAGGGTACAGGCATTCACTCTTCCAGTTTGCATGTGTTCACATTATTTAGACCCAAACTTTGACGAGATTTTGAAAACTCAAAAGGCACTAAGCCAAAAATGAATCAAACCGAAAGGGTTCAAAACCATATAACAGAGGATTCAAAACCTAGTAATCAATCATCCAAGGATAGATGATTAATTTTCGAAGCGGATTTGTTATTGTGTTCTCATTGTGGTTATCACCTAAGGATAGGTGACGATATTGTTTTTAAATCTAAACACAAGTAAACTTGCGTTGGGGTCCTAGAAAGTTATAGTCTAGGTCAAAGCATTACTAATAACCTAATTCCCTATAACCATTGGCTCTGATACCAACTTCCTCTGTCACACCCCGACCACGTTAAAACAAAAAACCGTGGCAGAAACGTCGGGGAGTGTTGCAACAGAATTATTGTTCCACAACCATGGTAGTTAAAAGTTTCGTTTTATTGAAATATTATGCAATGCACATTGTCTTTAGACCAAATCAAACAAACTACATTGTTTATAACTGTTTTTAAGTCACTAAGGCCTCGTCCAGGTCCTATGTGACACAAGCTTCCTAGCAAGCAACATCAAGCAATACCACCTGAAACATATGTAAAAATAAAGTCAGCAAAGAAATGCTGGCGAGTACATAGGTTTTATGGGAGTATCAGATTCATGGCTCATTTGTATGTTGCAGTACCTCATTAGACTACAAGATTCAAAATACAAACCTCGTTTTGAAAAGTGTATTGCAACATAATTAACCAACTCAAATCAAATTGGTTATAGTTTATAAAATCTCATAGCCATGATTCTTAACCCAAAACATTTGTTTTAGTAAAACAACTCGTAAACTGTCACACCCCCAAAATCCACCTGCGGAGTATCACCGCTTGGGAGCGTGACTGACCAGGATTCAAGCCACCAATCATATAGAACAATATATATAGTAAAAGTAATTGCCATTAAACCAAACCCAAATCCATACGAAAGGTGTTCCAAAACATACGTAAGTTATCACTCTTTAGCGGAAGCGTATAAATAAAACCCATCATAATAAAGTATCAAATGTCATAAGTGTTTAGCAAGTCGATCACAATCCAAGCCCACAACGACCAGCTCCTCCCTGTGCAAGCTCCATGTAACTATCGACCTGCAAGGCATGTAACAGAGGATCAACAACTAGTTGAGCGAGTTCACAGAAAGTAAATGCGTAATAGTAAGTTCGTATGTAACATGTGGCTCTACTGGGCCGATAGTACGTTCTATTGGTGGGGGCTTCCCATGTTGTATAACCACTAGACTATTCGTAACCATAAGTATCCTTCACAACCGAGGATAGTAGTAAGTATAAATACACGTAGGTTTTACGTGAGTATCCTTCACAACCGAGGATAGTAATATGTATAAGTATCCTTCACAACCGAGGATAGTAGTATGTATAAGTATCCTTCACAACCGAGGATAGTAGTATGTATAAGTATCCTTCACAACCGAGGATAGTAGTATGTATAAGTATACGTAGATTGCACGTATGTGTCCTGCACAACCGAGGACGATGGTATGGTAGTCTAGTAATAGTGTCAGTACGAATCTATTCAACCTTATTCCTTTAAAACCCATTCCCAAGCCCCGGGAATCCCATGCCTTAGTAAGAGTGTGAACTCACCTTGGTTTGCTCGGTATGCTCAAACGGTTACACGTTTACAATTAACCAGTCATGACCTATCGTAAGCACGTGTATATGATCAGTTTAAGTTCGTATGTCCTCTATGCCATGAAGTGTGTGTTTAAACAGTTATCACATATCACGTATGTAGTTTAATGAAAATCGCACCACTTATGCTTGACGTGATTTACAGGCAATTAACATATTTCATACAATCAACGCACTTAACGGAGCTCGTACACTAGAAATGCTACATGTATTAATACTAACTCAGCGTGGCAAACAGATTGTGAATAGCCGACAATTATCAACTTTCAATACATTGATTAGACTAACTGCAAAATGATAAGACCACCTGGGTTGGACCATACATTGTTCATGTAAATTCGGACACCAGATATCAAAGCTCGGACCTAAGCAAATCACTTAAAAGTTCAGACAAGGTATTTCGCCTAAAAGTCGGATCCTTAATAACATTACAAAAAAATTCAGATTCCCTTAGTACTATAAAAGTCGGATAGCCCTTGTGTCCTTATGAAATTCGGATTACATGTGGGGTGTCAAGAACTCGGACCACCCATCTATTAAAAGTCGGACCTTTGGTGAGTGTTATAAAACTCGGACAACCTGGGTGGGGGTTTAAAAGTCGGACATGGGGGTGGGCTCATGAAACTCGGACAATAAGGGGTGGGGGTTAAAGCTCGGACACCCCTTCCCCACATGCAAAACTCGGACCAGATGATCTTGGGTTATAAAGTCGGACCCTTTGCATCTTATAAAAATTGTTACATTACCACCCTAATCATGCGTCTATCAGTTATATTGGCTGCAAACATCATGTGTTCAATTAGATTTACACATTCAAATCCTCAATAATAGCCGACAACTAATTAACATGTACTGCTATTAGTGGACCGATTCATCACACTTAAGTCATTATCAATGCAATCTGAATCATTACCTATGTGTCATGTATACATATCAATCACATAAGAAGTCACATGGCTGACTATTAAAAATCTCATGGCCAATCAATTTGGTAACCACCTCCAAATGTTATTGGACCAAATCATATAGTGGGTTTGCACATTATACAAAACATACATGAGATTAACCTGCCTATGCACTGAAGACAAAATTAGCCGCCCACAACATGATTGAACCGAATATATGCAAGCACTCCTTTAATTGGACCTCTTTGATCTTTCACATGCATTCAACTAATTGACTGAGAATGTAATTTATCTATTATACAAACACAGAAGCCATAATCATCATCTACAATATGCCGACCTCACCATATAATCATTCGGTCATATCAATTCATGCGATCTTCCATACACACAAAGCATTAAGACGAAATCATTCAACCTGAATTAATATGATTATCATACATAAAATTGAATACACGCTGAGATCTATCCAAATATTATCGCAACATCAGGTCTATTCCTCATGATTCACGACACAAACATCCACCCTATCCACACAGTAGTATGTGGTCGACCGATCATGTTTAATATACAGAACCATATACAATAGCCTAGAAATCTATAATGAACAACTCTTCAACCAACATGAAATTAAGCATCACATAATATCACATGATCATGGTTCCACTTACACATTTAACAATAATATCCAACAATAAATCGTGTACAGTTTGAACACTAACCAAGATAGAAAGCTAATGGATTGATCGGAAAAGAAGACTCAGTAGGTTTGTAGTTGTCGTCACCGTTAGAGAGGTGCCCTAGGGTTTTCTAAATAAGATTCTAACATAACCTTAATATTATAACATTGCAATTTGTTCGCTACTGGGCCGAAGCCCATTAGGTTTTCGCTGGCCTCTTGTGGACGAAAACACCTGAGGTGTTTTCATGGGTAGGGTGTTTTCGGCTAGAGAGGTTGATTACTTGAGTTCCATATTTATCTTTAATTCCCCAACCACAATATAAATGCAACACATTATTAATAACATAGCTACTCATATTGCACAACAATATATAGAACCAGAACACACTACATGCACTCCATATATATAATATAGATCAAACGCGGTTTAGCATATTACAACGCGCACAGTTGTGAAACCGAAACAAACAAGTCGTGCCAACAAACGATCCAAACAATTAACGTGAAATAGTGCGAAGATGGAATCTTGGAAATTCGGGTTGTCACATTATCCCCAACTTGAAAGAAATTTCGTCCCGAAATTTAGCATGCGGTTACTGAGGAAGCTAGGTAAGTTGCATCGTTTACTGGTTTTCCTGGGGTGTCACATCATCCCCCCGTTAATTTGGAATTTCGTCCCGAAATTTTGTAGTAGTAGCTTCAGCCTCAGTAGTGGTTGCATTGGTTTCGAATAACTGGGGATACTTTTCTGTCATCTGGTCTTCGCGTTCCCAGGTGTACTCTGGGCCACGATGGGAGTTCCAACGAACTCGTACAAGAGGTATTCTCGTGTTCTTGAGGACCTTGACATCCCGGTCCGTGATTTCAACTGGTTCCTCGACGAACTGCAACCGCTCGTCGATAGTGAGTTCCTTAAAAGGAACTATGAGGGTCTCATCTGACAGGCACTTCTTCCGATTCGACACGTGGGATACATTGTGAACTGCACCGAGTTCAGCTGGTAGGTTTAGTCTGTAGGCTACCTTGCCAATCTTTCAGTGATTTCGAATGGTCCAACATACCGTGGATTGAGCTTGCCTCGTTTATCACAACGAACCACACCCTTTCAGGGTGAGACTTTGAGTAGCACTCGATCCCCAACTTGGAACTCGAGCGGTTTCCGGCGTTTATCAGCGTAGCTTTCCTGACGATCACGAGCTGCCGCCATGCGTTGTCGTATCTGTGCAATTCGTTCAGGAGCATCGACTACCATTTCTGGACCTGTGATCTGACTATCCTCCACCTCTGCCCAACAGAGAGGTGACCGGCATTTACGTCCGTACAATGCCTCGAATTGAATGGCCTGAATGCTGGTGTGGTAACTGTTATTGTACGAAAACTCCACTAACGGAAGATGTTTTTCCCAGCTGTTGCCGAAATTAATAACACAGGCCCGAAGCATGTCTTCTAAATTCTTGATAGTGCGCTCAGACTGCCCATCCGTCTGAGGGTGATAAGCGGTGCTCATGTCTAATCGAGAGCCAAAAGATTTGTGCATTGCTTGCCATAGTTCTGACGTGAATCGTGCATCGCGATCCGAAATGATAGATGTGGGCACCCCGTGCCTCGAGACTATTTCCTTTACGAATAGGTCTGTTAGTGTGGAAAACTTGTCTGTTTCTTTGATTGCTAGGAAGTGAGCAGACTTGGTGAGTCGATCCACGATCACCCAAATAGTATCATTCCCGCGCTGGGATCTAGGCAGGCCTGTAACGAAATCCATGGAAATTTCTTTCCATTTCCATTGTGGTATCTTGGGTTGCTGAAGTAGGCCTGAAGGTTTCTGGTATTCAACTTTGACTCTCGCACAAGTCAAACACTTTCCGACGTAAGTTGCGATGAGGGCTTTCATGTTTGGCCACCAATACGTTGTTCTGATGTCGTGGTACCATTTATCCGACCCTGGATGTACTGAGTAGCGAGACTTGTGCGCTTCATCCATCACAAGTTCGCATAGACCGCCATAGAGTGGGACCCAAATGCGCCCCGTTTCATAGTAAGCACCGTCTTCCTTCTGTTCTAATCGTTGCCTTGAGTCGCGCAAGGCTTCAGCCTTAACGTTTTCTGGTTTTAACGCTTCCACATGAGCATCACGTATCTGTGCAGGAAGACTGGACTGGATAGTAAGCTGTAGTGCTCGTACGCGTCTAGGTAGAGTGTCTTTCCGGCTGAGGGCGTCAGCCACAACATTGGCTTTTCCTGAATGGTAATTGATGGCGCATTCGTAATCATTAAGTAGCTCGACCCATTGTCGTTGGCGCATGTTCAATTCCTTCTGCTTGAAGATATGCTCGAGACTCCTGTGATCGGTGTAAATAGTGCACTTGGTACCGTACAGGTAGTGTCGCCATATCTTGAGCGCGAACACAATAGCTCCCAGCTCTAAATCGTGCGTCGTGTAGTTCCGTTCATGAACTTTGAGTTGTCGTGAAGCGTAAGCAATAACTTTATCCCGCTGCATCAATACGCAACCAAGCCCCTGTATCGATGCGTCACAATAGACCACAAAATCATTCGTGCCCTCTGGTAATGAGAGAATAGGTGCGTTGCATAGCCTATCCTTTAAGTACTGGAAAGCGGTTTCTTGGGAATCTCCCCAACGGTAGGTGACACCTTCCTGTGTCAGTAGTGTAAGTGGCTGTGCGATCTTCGAAAAGTCCTTGATGAATCGACTGCAGTACCCCGCCAAACCCAAGAATTGGCGTATTTTCGCTGGTGTGCGAGGCGCTGGCCAATTTCTGATCGAATCTACCTTGGATGGGTCGACATGGATCCCATCCCTGTTCACCACATGGCCTAAGAAGTGGACTTCACGGAGCCAGAAGTCGCATTTTGAAAACTTGGCGTACAGTTGTTCCTTTTGAAGTAGTTCCAAGATAAGACGTAAGTGCCGTTCGTGTTCCTCCTGACTCTTGGAGAAGATCAGAATGTCGTCGATGAAGACAATGACGAACTTGACAAGATAGGGTTTGCACACCCTGTTCATAAGATCCATGAAAACTGCAGGAGCGTTCGTAAGCCCAAATGGCATAACAAGAAACTCGTAGTGACCGTAGCGAGTTCTGAATGCTGTCTTGGAGACGTCCTCATCCCGGACTCTCAGCTGATGATAACCAGACCTTAGATCAACCTTGGAGTAGTAACACGACCCTTGCAACTGGTCGAATAAGTCGTCTATACGCGGAAGAGGATAACGGTTCTTCACCGTCACCTTGTTGAGTTCCTGGTTGTCTATGCACATACTGAAGGTACCGTCCTTCTTTTTCACAAATAACACTGGAGCTCCCCAAGGCGAAGATCTTGGACGAACAAAGCTCTTTTTTTTTCAAGAGCTCTTGTAGCTGCTTTGACAGTTCTTCCAGTTCGGTTGGAGCTAAACGACACGGTGCTCGAGCTATGGGTGCTGCTCCTGAAGCGAGCTTGATTTGAAATTCGACCTGACGATGGGGCGGTAGACCAGGTAAATCTTCAGGAAACACCTGAGGGAAGTCGCGTACAACTAGATGGTCTTCCAACTTCTTTTCTTTGGTTGCTGCGTCAGTAACGAGAGCCAAAATTGCGGTTTGACCCTTCCGCAAACATTTCCGAGCCTTCAAGAAAGAGGTGATGCCAACCACAGCACCACTCTTGTCGCCTTGAACTTCGAGAGGTTCTTGACCAGAACGGGGAATACAAACAATCTTGCTCTCTGCATAGGATCTCCGTTTGCTGTTGGGATAACCAATCCATCCCAATGACGATGTCGAAACTACCCAAGACTAGGGAATGAGGTTGATGGAGAGTGTCTGACCAACTAAGACGAAGTTACAACCCTTGACTACCAGAAGATTGCTGACCAGTGCTCTGATAGTCATCAATCTTTCGCTGCCGTGCCTGAGACTGAACTGAAGTTGAACCTTGCTGAAGGTTTCCATCCCACCTTCTCTTGTTGTCACTGGGAATAGCAGAAGTAGTAGTAGCACCATTGCGTCTAGGCAGCTTGTTCTGTTCCGCTGCCTGATCTGTGAGACGACGAGCAAGATGAGTAACATCCTGGATAGTAGCTTCAATCTCTGACCCCGAGAAAGATAGGTCAAGGTTAAGCGCGAGGGTTGGGTCACGAGAGTAGGATCTAACATCCTAGGATAGGTCTGGAATAGCAGGTTATACCTCCTGCTTGTGCGGCTGCAAACGCCGCAGCAACTTGTTCGTTAATGAGAGTCGTCAACTGGGCTTAAGTCATGATAACACGTCCAGACTTGATCGAGCAGTAAAGGTAGCATAAGTATGAATGGTTCGCGAGTAGTGCGATGACAGAAAAGTGTAAGCAAGTAGGTGTTCTCAAGCAATAACAAGTAATGAGCAGTGTAATCTAAGCATACTACGAGCAAAGTTCTATGTAATTCCAGCATGTAGGCAATAAACATAAACCTTATTACCTAGGATGTTGAGTCTTGCACGTGGAGCGAAGCGTCGTTGTGGATCGTTGAGAGCACTGTTCTGGTTATAGTCCGGTTTTAATAAAAAAACGTTTTCCCATATTAAAACCAAGTTCTCTATAACCAATGGCTCTGATACCAATCTGTCACACCCCCAAAATCCACCTGCGGAGTATCACCGCTTGGGAGCGTGACTGACCAGGATTCAAGCCACCAATCATATAGAACAATATATATAGTAAAAGTAATTGCCATTAAACCAAACCCAAATCCATACGAAAGGTGTTCCAAAACATACGTAAGTTATCACTGTTTAGCGGAAGCGTATAAATAAAACCCATCATAATAAAGTATCAAATGTCATAAGTGTTTAGCAAGTCGATCACAATCCAAGCCCACAACGACCAGCTCCTCCCTGTGCAAGCTCCATGTAACTATCGACCTGCAAGGCATGTAACAGAGGATCAACAACTAGTTGAGCGAGTTCACAGAAAGTAAATGTGTAATAGTAAGTTCGTATGTAACATGTGGCTCTACTGGGCCGATAGTACATTCTATTGGTGGGGGCTTCCCATGTTGTATAACCACTAGACTATTCGTAACCATAAGTATCCTTCACAACCGAGGATAGTAGTAAGTATAAATACACGTAGGTTTTACGTGAGTATCCTTCACAACCGAGGATAGTAATATGTATAAGTATCCTTCACAACCGAGGATAGTAGTATGTATAAGTATCCTTCACAACCGAGGATAGTAGTATGTATAAGTATCCTTCACAACCGAGGATAGTAGTATGTATAAGTATCCTTCACAACCGAGGATAGTAGTATGTATAAGTATACGTAGATTGCGCGTATGTGTCCTGCACAACCGAGGACAATGGTATGGTAGTCTAGTAATAGTGTCAGTACGAATCTATTCAACCTTATTCCTTTAAAACCCATTCCCAAGCCCCGGGAATCCCATGCCTTAGTAAGAGTGTGAACTCACCTTGGTTTGCTCGGTATGCTCAAACGGTTACACGTTCACAATTAACCAGTCACGACCTATCGTAAGCACGTGTATATGATCAGTTTAAGTTCGTATGTCCTCTATGCCATGAAGTGTGTGTTTAAACAGTTATCACATATCACGTATGTAGTTTAATGAAAATCGCACCACTTATGCTTGACATGATTTACAGGCAATTAACATATTTCATACAATCAACACACTTAACGGAGCTCGTACACTAGAAATGCTACATGTATTAATACTAACTCACAAACCGTGGCAAACAGATTGTGAATAGCCGACAATTATCAACTTTCAATACATTGATTAGACTAACTGCAAAATGATAAGACCACCTGGGTTGGACCATACATTGTTCATGTAAATTCGGACACCAGATATCAAAGCTCGGACCTAAGCAAATCACTTAAAAGTTCAGACAAGGTATTTCACCTAAAAGTCGGATCCTTAATAACATTACAAAAAAATTCAGATTCCCTTAGTACTATAAAAGTCGGATAGCCCTTGTGTCCTTATGAAATTCGGATTACATGTGGGGTGTCAAGAACTCGGACCACCCATCTATTAAAAGTCGGACCTTTGGTGAGTGTTATAAAACTCGGACAACCTGGGTGGGGGTTTAAAAGTCGGACATGGGGGTGGGCTCATGAAACTCGGACAATAAGGGGTGGAGGTTAAAGCTCGGACACCCCTTCCCCACATGCAAAACTCGGACCAGATGATCTTGGGTTATAAAGTCGGACCCTTTGCATCTTATAAAAATTGTTACATTACCACCCTAATAATGCGTCTATCAGTTATATTGGCTGCAAACATCATGTGTTCAATTAGATTTACACATTCAAATCCTCAATAATAGCCGACAACTAATTAACATGTACTGCTATTAGTGGACTGATTCATCACACTTAAGTCATTATCAATGCAATCTGAATCATTACCTATGTGTCATGTATACATATCAATCACATAAGAAGTCACATGGCTGACTATTAAAAATCTCATGGCCAATCAATTTGGTAACCACCTCCAAATGTTATTGGACCAAATCATATAGTGGGTTTGCACATTATACAAAACATACATGAGATTAACCTGCCTATGCACTGAAGACAAAATTAGCCGCCCACAACATGATTGAACCGAATATATGCAAGCACTCCTTTAATTGGACCTCTTTGATCTTTCACATGCATTCAACTAATTGACTGAGAATGTAATTTATCTATTATACAAACACAGAAGCCATAATCATCATCTACAATATGCCGACCTCACCATATAATCATTCGGTCATATCAATTCATGCGATCTTCCATACACACAAAGCATTAAGACGAAATCATTCAACCTGAATTAATATGATTATCATACATAAAATTGAATACACGCTGAGATCTATCCAAATATTATCGCAACATCAGGTCTATTCCTCATGATTCACGACACAAACATCCACCCTATCCACACAGTAGTATGTGGTCGACCGATCATGTTTAATATACAGAACCATATACAATAGCCTAGAAATCTATAATGAACAACTCTTCAACCAACATGAAATTAAGCATCACATAATATCACATGATCATGGTTCCACTTACACATTTAACAATAATATCCAACAATAAATCGTGTACAGTTTGAACACTAACCAAGATAGAAAGCTAATGGATTGATCGGAAAAGAAGACTCAGTAGGTTTGTAGTTGTCGTCACCGTTAGAGAGGTGCCCTAGGGTTTTCTAAATAAGATTCTAACATAACCTTAATATCATAACATTGCAATTTGTTCGCTACTGGGCCGAAGCCCATTAGGTTTTTGCTGGCCTCTTGTGGACGAAAACACCTGAGGTGTTTTCATGGGTAGGGTGTTTTCGGCTAGAGAGGTTGATTACTTGAGTTCCATATTTATCTTTAATTCCCCAACCACAATATAAATGCAACACATTATTAATAACATAGCTACTCATATTGCACAACAATATATAGAACCAGAACACACTACATGCACTCCATATATATAATATAGATCAAACGCGGTTTAGCATATTACAACGCGCACAGTTGTGAAACCGAAACAAACAAGTCGTGCCAACAAACGATCCAAACAATTAACGTGAAATAGTGCGAAGATGGAATCCTGGAAATTCGGGTTGTCACATAAACATCTCGTAAAAATTCGTTAATAAAACTCGTATGGTTTATATCGTTTCGAAAACCTCGTTGTGTGACATCGTTTCAAAATCGTTCCCCAGTGAACTAAATAATGACACGCAATGTAATATAATAGAAGCACTTATATATAAGATGTACTAGCGGCGTATCTACCATGATTCTACCATGCTACACCCATCCCATTGTCTAATCACTACCCAAAACCAATCGTTATCCAAATCGTTTATCTCGTTTAAGTCATCTCAAATCGTTTAACTCGTCCCAAAATCGTATTCGTTTTAATAGTGAAACTACTTTTGGTCATCTCGTTAATAACATTCAAACCTTCGTGGCTCGTCTAACTCGTTTCTCGTATTAACAAACCACCAAAGGGTAAGTTAACAATCACAGATTCGGTCGTTACCTACATAACCCCCACACATAACCATGGGTGTAGTCTGATAACAGGATTAGTCAGATCCTATGGTGCCATAACCTAATACTGGTCGGCTCGGCCAAAGCTAATGAATGTCATTCGTTATGTAACTACAACCAACAAGTATTGTTCACCTTATTGAAATCGTTATTAGTTTAGTATAAACCATCTTTAATCGCTTTTTGAAATCATCGTTTAAACCTTGAAATCGTTTTGTACATATGAATCACCCCAAAACAATTGAAAACAGTAAAATAGGGGAACTATGTACTCACATTGAAGTGTAAAGTATCCTCAATCTAGAGAACTCAATAAGCTCAATCAAACCAAGGAAACTCAAGCAGCACCTAGTAATCGAATCGCTAGTCAAACAATAGACGCCTAAATCGGTAGATCGGACAGAATGAGGTCTTGTAAACCAAATGAGTGTTGGAACTCATGTGATATGGTTTAACAAAGCCTACATTCTAAATCGGAACCTAATCTAAGTGCTTTCGAGCTTACGCTACTTTAACGCGTCGTGCGCGCAAATGCGCGTTCGAGACGTCTAAGTAGTCCTATGACAAGTATTATATGCCTAAACATGTTTAAATAGGTTGCATAATCAGTTTAGGTGACAAAAGTTAGGTTACATATGCTTAAAGTCCAATTATGCATGAAAAGGGCATTTTGGTAATTTACCTAAGGCATATAATCTACCTATCATACAACTACTTTGTGACACCTGTGTCACCGTGACCATCAAACAAGTACCAAGCCAATGAAATATCTTATCTCATACTTGGGATCTTGTATAAATATGTGTATCTATTGCACATATCAATTCTGGTTCAATTTCAAACTTTACATCGCTTTCTGGAGAATTATACGCAACCTGGTGCGTAAACGTACTCAGTTTAATGCGACAAATACTCCGGAACATCAACATATACTTAACATACCTTAAATAACCTTTACATAACTTAGAAATAAGTTTTGAAGGCTTTGGTGTGGCAAAAACAAGTTATTTCGCTTACAGGGACTAAACTTGACAAACTGCGAAAGTATGCCAATTTGAACTGTAACAAACATTCTGGAACATGTCCATAAGTTGAACATACCATAAATATCCTTTACATAGCTTAGAAATAGGCTTTGAGGGGTTTGGTATGCTAAAACAAACTTTTGGATCATTCAGGGGCTAAAAGTGTAAAAAAGTGCACAAGTTTGCACTTTCGCGCATAACTTACGTTCTGAATACATCCGGACATCCAAAAATTTATGTAAGCACTAAAATAATTTATTTTAGTGTTTGGCATAAGAAAAATCCATTCGTCGCGTCATTTGGATCGTTTTTCGCACTTATGCGCATTCCGTCGTAATTAAGCGAACATCGCGTTCGTACCGCCAAACGAACCAACATCCGGCATATTTTTTAGCATGTTTCATGTCCACAATGTTTAGGCATCATTTTAGGGCCTTAAAGTTGGCTTTACGGGCCTTAGAAGTGTCGGAAATGGCTTAAATATGCAACAGGGACTAAAACTGTAAATTTTGAAACTTGTTGCCTGATCTGCACCTCCAGGCGGCCCGCCTGGGTTTTGTACACATCCTGAAGCAGGCCGCATGGCCCCTTCAGTAACAGAATTTTGTCTTTCTTGCACAACTTGGCCTTTCAAACAACCCAAAGGGCAATGCCCTTTCACCAAATCAGGAGCCAAGGGTCACATTAAGCCACCACAACTTTGTGACAAGTGTACGGCTTGGATCGTGGCACGGTATTCAAGAAACGATCCTAACGGCTCTACTTTTCCTATAAATACCCCCCCCCCTTGATGTAAAACCCACACAAATCTGATCAAAATGCTCTAAGTTGATGCCATTGCTTCATACCTGAGCTCTTTGATCTAGATTAGCATTCGGGGACCCTCCGTAAGTATTCTTTCGTTCTTTTATTCGCTTTTCGAGTCCGAAAGTCAACGTTTTGTTGACTTTCTGCATTGACCAGCCTATGGTCAACACAAAGTTCATGGAACTTCATAACGTGAGCGTGATCACGATGGTTATAGTCCGTAGTGACTATACCTACTGATTACCACGTTATCTAGGCTCAGTGATGAGTCGTAGTTTCGGCCAAAATGTGCATTCGTGCATATTTTGTAACCAAACTACTCGTGAGCATCAAAGCCATTTGTTTTGGTGCCAAACCTGTTTTCTAAACTTAGTTAAGCATGTCCTAACATGCTTAGCTCGTCACTTTTAGTTTAGTGCTTATATAGGGTCGTAAGGTAAGCGATCTAAACCATCGCTTATACTTTCGAACCTGACCCATTTGGTCGATCATTAGGATCCGACCAAACACATTAGGTGACCATAGCTATAACCTTCCGAGGTTATACCTTGTGGTCACGATGTTAGGCGTTCCAGACGCGTTCTACGCGAACGACGCGTAAGGTAGCATAAGCTACGTAAACGGGTCGTAATGGGTCGCAAGCACTTAGGTTAGGCTTCATTTTAGTATGTAGGCTTTGTTAAACCATATTACACGAGTCTCCATACTCGTTTGGTTTACGAACCCGCATACTATCCGATCCTTCCGATTTTGGTCCGGTATATTAATGTAGCTACCTATTAGGTGTCGTTTGATATCCCGTGATCACTAGCATTGTGTGATTATTACACAAAGAATTCAATGCAACCTAAGGTGAGTACATTGAACCCCTCTTTTACTGTTTTCCAAACTGTTTTGGGGTGAAACACATGTGCCTACTTACTACTTTCATGCTTTCCGGTTTTCACATCATATACTTGCTATTTCGATAGTACATATATAGTACATGATTTCATTGTGTTTATGCTATGTATGCCCATTGTGTGCGTACTTAGTACATTGCCTTACATTACATGCTATGTATGCCCATTGTGTGCGTACTTAGTATATTGCTTTACATTACATGCTATGTATGCCCATTGTGTGCGTACTTAGTACATTGCTTTACATTACATGCTATGTATGCCCATTGTGTGCGTACTTAGTACATTGCTTTACATTACATGCTATGTATGCCCATTGTGTGCGTACTAGTACATGGTTTTACAGTGCATTTCTATTGCATATGCTCATCCAGCATATGAACACAATATGCTACATTTTGAACCGTTGTAACCATTTGACTATGTGAACCGTCTTAACCCTTCGATTATATGAACCGTTTGTAACCATTGAACCATGTAAACCAGTTGTATCCGTTGGCATGATTTACATTTGACAATAGACATTTGACTATACATAAACATTTCCACAATTGTTAAACATTTCATCTTGATGGTTTGGTTTGAGTAAGTGATTAAGTAACGAGGCGTGTGTAATATGATAAAAGCATGGTGGATATGCCGCTGGTACTTCCTATATATAAGTGTTTGTATGGTATTACATATCGTAACGTTATTTGAATCATTTCAATTTGAGACATATGACATTTTATACAAATAACACACTTTTCACGAGACATTGTTTTACGAACAACTTATCTTATACAAACACATTTTACATGGTTATCCGTTTAACCATACAGTGTCCTCTTATTTATACATATCATCTGATTTCATCGTTTTTCAAATGATTTACAAGACAAAGTAAATTACAAGGTTCATGACTAAACATTTTCTCAAACACAAGTCATGAATTCCGTTTTCACAAAACCAATGTATCTCACAGGCATTTTTATGCTGACGTACCTTTTTTCACATGTGTTTTCAGGAGATGATGCATAGGACTTATCAAGACATACTTAGGCGGACCTGTGCCTTAGTGACTTAAAACGAGACAAGAACTAGTTAATTTATGTTATGTACTCTTTGGTTCTTGTTTAAACAATGTATACTTTCATATTTGATTAATAAAACGAAACTTCATTTGCCATGGATTTGAAACAATTGATTCTGTTACAACACTCCCCGACGTTTCCGCCACGTTTTGTATGTTCTACGTGGTCGGGGTGTGACACAAAAATTGGTATCAGAGCCAATAGTTATAGGGAATTAGGTTGTTAGTAATGCTTTGACCTAGTCTATAGCCTTCCTAGGACCCTAACGCGAGTTTACTTGCGTTTAGTCACAAAACAATACCGTCACCTATCCTTAGGCGACGACCACAACAAGAACATAAATTTCAAAACCGCTTTGAAAACTAATCATCTGTTCTAGGATGATTGATTACTAGGTTTTGAACCCCTTTGAATTTTTAAAACTCTCGTCAAAATTTTGGGTCCTAAATAGTGTGAACACGTGCAAACTGGAAGAGTGAATGCCTGTACCCTGGGTTTTCTGTCTAAGGTTAGAGTGTTCGTACAAATCCATATAATTGGACCAGTCACTCTTACCTGGGAACTCTTGGGGTGAGTATCCACTTATATGCGAGCATGTCTTCGCGATACACTATGAGGATCTATTTACTTTGATTCAGCCTTGGTATTGTTTGTTTGCTTCGTGGATTCAAACAAATAACCATCAACCATGATTATGGCCGGAAATTAGAACATCCTATTCTTACCCAATGCCATTTCATTTGTTTTCTTTCTTGTCTCTCATTTAGAATGCCTCCTCGACGCGAAAACCAGATAGCAACTGCCGAACTGGCAGAGATCATTGCACAGCAAATGGCTGCTCAATTCCCAAACCTCTTTGCTCAATGGAACCAAGCCAACAACAACAATCATGCCCCCCTGCAACTTCAAGACGTTCAACTCGGCTAAGCCATCAAAGTTTTCTGGGTCTCAAGGAGCGACTACACTTCTGCAATGGTTCGAGAGTTTAGAGAGAACCTTCAGACATGTTCAATGTCCAAACGAGCGAAAGGTAGAATTTGCATCTAGCGTCTTTGAGAGACGAGCTTTGACATGGTGGAATGGTGTGATGAGAGATAGGGGTGCCGATGTGGCACTGGCCCAAACATGGCAAGAGCTTCGAGCTCTGATGATGAAGGAATTTTGTCCTCGTCACGAGATCAGGGCCTTGGAAACGGAGTTCGACGATCTTAAGCAAGTTAGCGGTGAGCATCGAGCCTACACGGACCGTTATGAGGAGTTAAGTTTGTTATGCCCGGATATGGTTACACCTTTGGATAAGGCAATCGAAAAGTACATTGATGGCCTCCCTGACTCAATACAAGACATTGTGACTGGTAGCAACCCTACTACAGTTAGACAGGCCATTGAGCTATCTGCATCCTTGACTGAATCAAAGATCAGGAAAGGTAAACTTTTCCGAAAAGGTGACAAGAAACAAGTCGGGGAATCGAACCCAATCGAGGAATCAAAGACCATGGATGAACAGACTGAATCCCCTAAGAAGTCAAAGAAGCGGAAGGCTTCTCAGAACATCGCCGTGGTCGCTCACAATGGTCAAGCCGTCCCCAACCAACCAGCTTAACCCCTTGCTAGAAAACCATACAATGGAACAGCACCCTTGTGCAACCAATGTAGCCTCCATCATCACGCCAACGTACAGTGCCGCAAATGCCAAACTTGTGGGCTTATAGGCCACACAACAAGAGTCTGCCCAGCTGCAGCTACGCCAAACCAAGATGGCAACAATCCTACTCAAGGTCGTTTTCTACCAGGCTCTTGTTTCAACTGTGGCGAGATGGGTCATTTCCGAAGAAATTGCCCAAGGCTTGCTAATGCAAATCCAGCACAGGGATAAGTATCTGACTGACTAGAAGACAACATCGTTTAGAAATAATCACGTCTTATGTATTATTTTCTTTTGTTGTCAAGGTCTAAGAAACAGTTGTTATCGTTGTTTATAAATAAATCTTTTATTTACATTGCAATGTATTTCTGTGGTTGCATATATAAACGACATATCCCTTACAATACCGACAATCAAGAAACCGTATTCCTTGAAGAACAAACTACCCCCAAAATTCTCCCATTCTATGACCTCTTGCGTCTTCCACAAAATTCCTAAGAACCCGTTTATTCTAAGGAAATGAAGTACAAAGCACAAGTTATAACATGAGACGAATACCCAAGGTACCACTATAAATCCTTAATAGGGTACCTAAGGATTTCCCGTAAGTCCTTAATTGTTGCATACCTTAATTCGAATTTGGTGATTCCTTGTAATCAAAAATCGAATTTTGGGAGATCTTCCTATCTTCTCAGATAGATTCCAGTGAACATTGAGACCCGTCGATTGGTTTCTATATCCGTATTCAATCAATAACAAGTTAATAACAAATTATAATCAAGTTAAACAATTATGTGACCTTGTGCTTATGTGTTCCCTTATGTGTGGTTGTGTGATCCAAATTATGTTATCCAAATCTTCGTAGAATCTTACATATCCTTGTACAAAGATTCATTGTAGTGTACCCAAAGGTATTACTTAAAATCCTCAATTGACTTCTATGTGACATCTGTGCTTGTAATCATTGTAAACAGTTCAATTATCAATGAAATAAAGTTATTTGATCCCTATGTTTGTTTGTTTATGTTTGATGTTTTTCATGTTTTGACTTTTATTCGATTTCGAATTCTATATCGCTTTCTAGAGAATTATACACAAACTGGTGCGTAAACGTAATCAGTTATATGCAACAAATACTCCGGAACATCAATTTATGCTTAACATACCTTAAATAACCTTTACATAACTTAGAAATAAGTTTTGAAGGCTTTGGTATGGCAAAATCCAGTTAATTCGCTTACAGGGACTAAAATTGACAAACTGCGAAAAGTATGCCAATTTGAACTGTAACGAACATTCCGGAACATGATCATAAGTTAAACACACCTTAAATATCCTTTACGTAGCTTAGAAATAGGCTTTGAGGGGTTCGGTGTGCTAAAATAAACTTTATGCTCATTCAGGGACTAAAAGCGTCAAAAAGTGCATAAGTTTGCATTTTCGCGCATAACATACGTTCTGAATACATTCGGACATCCAAAAATTTAAGTAAGCATTAAAATATTATGTTTTAGTGTTTCGCTTGTGAAAAATCCATTCGTCGCGCAATTTGGACCGTTTTTGCGTCCGTTACGACTTCCGTCGTAATTAACAGAACAACGCAATCGTACGGCCAAACGAACCGACATCCGGCATATTTTTTAGCATGTTTTATGTTCCCTATACTTTAACATCCTTGTAGAGCTCAAAAATGGGTTTGACGGGTGTTAGAAGTGCCTAAACACGACCATACGCGCACAGGGACCAAAGCTGCCAAAACTGAAACATTGCTGGTCTGCAGGGTCCTTACGGACCGTATGGACCTGCTTACGGTCTGTAAAGCCTCCCTAGAACAGCAGAATGTGCTTTCCAGCCATTTCCAGCTGTTACACACCTTTACCCATGGTTTCTTGCATCTTGTGGGCTGGTTTTGGATGTCCCATGGTTTTCTAAAACTATGGGCTTGATGTGTACGGCTAGGATTGAATCTCGGATTATGAGGAACGATCCTAACGGTTCTACGAAATCTATAAATACCCCCCACCCCATTCACTCAAACCCACTTGATTTTTCTGAGATTTCTCTAAGTTGAAGTGTAACCACTTCATACCTGAGAATACTTGGAAAGATCAATCTTGCGGGGACCTTCTGTCAGTTTTCTTTCGCGTTTTTCGTTCATTTTAGCGTTAAAGTCAAGCTGTGTTTGACTTTCTGCATTGACCAGTTTATCGTTAACGCGAAGTTCGCTTGAACTTCATAACGTGAGCGTAATCACGATGGTTATAGTCCCTAGTGACTATACCTACTGATTACCACGTTATCTAGGCTCAGTGACGAGTCGTAGTTTCGGCCAAAATGCGTTTTCTCGCGTATTTTGTAACCAAACTACTCTAGGGTATTAAAACCGTTTGTTTTAATACCAAACCTGTTTTCTAACTTCACTAAAGATGTTCTAGCATGTTTAAGCTCGTCGCTTCTAGTTTTGTGCTTGTCTAAGGGTCGTAAGGTAAGCGATCTAATCAATCGCTTATGCTTACGAACCCGACCCATTTGGTCAATCATTAGGATTCGACCAAACACTTTAGGTGACCATAGTTGTATAGGGAATAACCTTCCGAGGTTATACCTTATGGTCACATCGTTTAACTAGTTGTATGATAGGTAATGTATGTGCCTTAGGTAAATTACCAAAATACCCTTTTTACGCCAAAATTCATTTTAAGCCTATGTAACACAATCTTTGGTATCTAAACTGATTTAGCAACTATATTAAACATGTTAAGGCATATCTTACTTGTCATAGGGCTAGTTAGGCATTCCGAACGCGTTTTACGCGAACGACGCGTTCAAGTGGCATAAGCTACCTAGACGGGTCGTAACGGGTCAAAAGCACTTAGGATAAGTTTCGTTTTAGTACGTAGGCTTTGTTAGACCATATTACATAAGTTCCCACACTTATTTGGTTTACGAAACCTCGTACTACCCGATCCTCCGATAGGTCCGTTTATTAATGTAGATACCTATATAGGTGTCGTTTGATTCCGTGATCTTCTAGCATTGCTTGGTGGTTATCTTACAACTTCTAAGCAATCTCAAGTGAGTACATAGACCCCTATTTTTCTGGTTTTCAAACATTTTGGGGTGAAACACATGTGCCTACTTGTTACTTTCATGCTTTCATGTTTTCGCATTATTTACTTGCTATGTTCATTAGTACATTGTTTTACATGACATTTTCATGCTATGTATGTTCATCATACTTAGTACACTTGTTTTACATGACGTTTTCATGCTATGTATGTTCATCATACTTAGTACACTTGTTTTACATGACGTTTTCATGCTATGTATGTTCATCATACTTAGTACACTTGTTTTACATGACATTTCACGCTATGTGTGTACATTTGATTACATACTTAGTGCATTGTTTTTACATGCTTACATCTTGGGTATGACATTTGGTTTGTTTAAGTGGGACCATATACATTCATTAACTTTGATCACGCCGCTCGTTAGTAGGTAGTGGTACCATAGGAATTGACAACTCCCGTTCCTGACATCCTGGGTATGTTTGGATGAAAGGAATGACCGAATTCGATTTAAACATAAAAACCGATAGACCTTTAATTTGTTTAAAGGTTTATCACCACAGTCACAAGGCTTGAATGTATGCATTTTCACAATACCGCATAAATGTTTGTATTCAGTATAGCATGCATCTCCACAAAACATAACGTTGATTTAAACTGAGTTTTACTTCAATACTTTGTTTTGTGCATTTTCACCTATGGTTTAGTTGATACATATTTCACTTACCATACATGAAATTTTGTTTACACATGACATGATTGACATTGACATAGACATTTTGACATTGTTACACACATTTCATGATTTACACTTGACGTTAGACATGGTTTTTCGCATAAACATTTTGACATTTGGTTAAACATAAACATGTTTACATTGGTGGTTTGTTTGGGTAAGTGATTTAAGTAACGAGGCGTGTGTAATATGATACAAACATGGTGGATACGCCGCTGGTACTTCCTATATATAAGTGTTTGTATGATATTACGCATCGCAGCGTTGTTTAAATCATTTCAGTTTAGCTATATAATATATATTTCACAATACATTGTTCTACAAACAACTTGTTTTATACAACTTATTTTACTTGGTTATTCATTTAACCATACATTATTCTTTCAAAAATACATATCTACCATCGTTTTTCAAATGATTTACAGACAATACAATCAACAAGGTTCATGACTACATTTCATTAAACTTTTTTCTAAAACCTAAGTCATGAATCCTATTTTTTCACAAAACCTATGTATCTCACAGGCATTTTTATGCTGACGTACCTATTTTCACATGTGTTTCAGGAGCAAATGCATAGGATGATCGTGATACACTAGGATGGATTTGGGCCTTAGTGACGTTAAAATAGATCTAGACTAGTTAAAACTTGTTATGTACTTTATTTCTTTTTATTTTAAGACAATGTAACCTGTTGGTTCTTGTTTGAAACAATGTATTCCACCCTTGGGTGATGAATAAAATATTATTTAAATTACCTTGGTTGTGGAACAATAATTCTGTTGCAACACTCCCCGACGTTTCCGCCACGATTTGATGTTTTACGTGGTCGGGGTGTGACAGAAGAGTTGGTATCAGAGCCAATGGTTATAGGGAATTAGGTTATTAGTAATGCTTTGACCTAGACTATAACCTTTCTAGGACCCCAACACAAGTTGTCTTGTGTTTAGATTTTAAAACATGCACTTCACATATCCTTAGGTGATCACCAAAACAAGAACCCAGTTTTCTAAAACGATTTTTGAAAAACAATCTTCTGTTTTCAAATGATTTATTATATGGTTTTGAACCCTTTTTGGTTTTTCAATTTGATTTTGAAACTTTATCATTTGTTTTTAAATGATTGTTTTGGCCTTGTGCCTTCCAAGTTTTCAAAATCTCGTCAAAGTTTTGGGTTCTAAATAGTGTGAACACGTGCAAACTGGAAGGGTGAATGCCTGTACCCTGGGTTTTCTGTCTAAGGCTAGAGTGTTCGTACAAATCCACATAATCGGACCAGTCACTCTTACCTGGGAACTCCTGGGGTGAGTGTTCACTTATAGGCGAGCATGTCTTCGCTAAGCATTATTTATGAGCCCATTTACTTTGATTAGTCACTGTGTGTCGTTTGTTTGCTTTGTGATACGGACAAATGACCACCATCCCTGCTTTGTTAATTTTGTTTCGTCTCGTTCTTTTCATCTAATCATCTCACTCGTTTCCTCTCATGTTTTCCTCTTTTTAGCATGCCTCCTCGACGCGAAAATCAGCTACCCAATGCCGAACTGGCAGAAATCATCGCACAGCATATGGCTGCTGCGTTCCCGAATCTTATTGCTCAGTTTAACCAAGCCAACATTAATCAGAACGCTCCTTGTAACTTCAAGAGCTTCAATTCGGCTAAACCACTCAAGTTCAGTGGTACTGAGGGGGCAACTGGGCTCCTTCAATGGTTTGAGAGCATTGAGAATACTTTCTGTCATGTTCAGTGTCCTGATAATCGCAAAGTTGAGTTTGCTTCAAGTGTTTTTCAGAAGAGGGCATTAACATGGTGGAACGGGGTTATGAGAGATCGAGGTGCTGAAGTCGCTTTAGCGCAAACATGGGCTGAATTGAGGACTCTCATGATGAGTGAGTTTTATCCTCGTCATGAGCTACGAAAGTTGGAAAGAGAGTTTGACGATCTGAAACAGGTTAGTGGTGAGCACCGGGCGTATACTGATAGATATGAAGAGTTGAGTTTGTTATGCCCAACAATGGTCACCCCACTTGACAAGGCTATCGAAAGATACATCGATGGTCTACCTGACTCTGTGCAAGACATCGTTACTGGTAGTAAACCTACCACTGTTCGTCAGGCAATCGAACTATCTGCAACGTTGAGAGAATCGCAGATCAGAAAGGGTAAATTGCATAGGAAGGGTGACAAGGGCAAGAATCAGGCATCTGACAAAGGGGATAGCAAGAAAGGTAAGAAGGGGAAGGATTCTGGCTCATCAAAGGGCTCCAGGAAGCGAAAGGCTTCCCAAAATTTTGCCATCACTGCCCAACAGAACCAAGTGGCTCCTAATCAGCCAGTGCAGCCTCCCGCAAAGAAGCGGTATGAAGGGAATGCACCTTTGTGCAATAGGTGCAATAGTCACCATCAACAGCAACCGTGTCGTTTCTGTACCAACTGTGGAAAATCGGGTCATCATGCAGAGGTTTGTCGTTCTGCTAGAAATCCAGCCCAACAGGGAGCTCAACTACCTGTTCAACAGCAAGCACAAGCTGCACGACCTCACTATCCTCCTGGCTCGTGCTTTAATTGCGGAGACCTGACCCATTATCGAAACCAGTGTCCAAGGCTGGTTAATGCAAATCCAGTTCAGGCTCAGGCTCGTGGACGAGCTTTTAATATGAATGCTGTTGAGGCGCAAGCCGACAACGAGGTGGTGAACGGTACGTTCTTAGTTAATAATCAACCTGCATCTGTTCTTTTTGATTCAGGGGCCGATAAGAGTTTTGTGTCGTTATCTTTTGAGCCCTTGCTTCGCGTGTCTAGAACGAAACTAGGTAAGCCTTTGACAGTAGAAGTTGCGAATGGTGAACCCATTGTTCTTGATTCTGTTCTTCGCAACTGCCAGTTGAACCTCAACGACCATCTTTTTCCTATTGACCTCACGCCTATGCAACTTGGGAGCTTCGACATTATTGTGGGTATGGATTGGTTAGCCAAGCATCGCGCAGAGGTAGTTTGTTTTGAGAAGATCGTTCGTGTGCCGCTTTCGTCAGGTGAGATACTACAGGTTCGTGGTGAAAAACCTGCTAGTAGCCTCAAGCTTATGTCTTGTTTTCAAGCTCGAAAGTATCCGCGAAAGAACTATGTGGCCTTCCTGGCACATGTTACGGCAGATAAAGACCAAGGTAAGTCTATTCAAGATATCCCTGTTGTTCGGGATTATCCGGAGCTGTTCCCTGAAGAGTTACCTGGTCTACCTCCTGCACGCCAAGTCGAGTTCCGTATTGACCTCGTACCTGGTGCAAATCCTATTGCCAGAGCTCCATATCGTCTTACACCATCCGAGATGCAAGAGCTATCTAAGCAGCTTCAAGAGCTTTCTGACAAAGGTTTTATTCGTCCTAGCTTTTCACCTTGGGGTGCTCCCGTTCTTTTTGTCAAGAAAAAGGATGGATCCTTCAGAATGTGTATCGATTATCGTGAGCTGAATAAGCTTACTATCAAGAATCGATATCCCTACCTCGCATTGATGATCTCTTTGACCAGTTACACGGTGCTACTTGCTTCTCGAAGATTGACCTTCGTTCTGGGTATCATCAACTTCGTGTGCATGAAGAGGATATTCCCAAGACAGCATTCCGCACTCGATATGGGCATTATGAGTTCACAGTCATCCCATTCGGTTTGACCAATGCTCCTGCTGTTTTCATGGACTTGATGAATAGGGTCTGCAAGCCTTATTTAGATAAGTTCATCATCGTTTTTATTGATGACATCTTGATTTATTCTAAGACGCAAGCTGATCACGAGCGCCATCTTCGTCTTACTCTGGAACTCCTAAAGAAAGAGCAACTTTTTGCCAAGTTCTCCAAGTGTGAATTTTGGCTTAAGGAAGTTCAATTTTTAGGACATATTGTCAACGAACAAGGTATACATGTAGATCCCTCCAAGATCAGTGCGATTAAGGATTGGAATACGCCTACTACTCCTACTGAGGTTCGTTCTTTTCTTGGTCTTGCGGGTTATTACCGCCGCTTCATCGAGAACTTCTCGAAGATTGCAGTTCCTCTAACTGCCCTAACTCAGAAGAATAAACCCTTTGAATGGGGTTCTATGCAAGAAGAAGCATTTCAGACCTTGAAGCAGAAGCTTTGTGATGCACCTATTCTGACTTTGCCTGAAGGCAATGATGATTTTGTTGTTTACTGTGATGCATCAAAATTGGGTCTTGGCTGTGTTCTAATGCAAAGGAACAAAGTCATAGCCTACGCATCAAGACAATTGAAGGTACATGAGAGAAACTACACCACTCATGATCTTGAGTTGGGTGCAGTTGTCTTCGCTCTCAAAATCTGGAGACACTATTTGTACGGTACAAAATGCGTGGTTTTTCACTGACCACAAAAGTCTTCAGCATATCTTCAATCAGAAAGAACTCAACATGAGGCAAAGACATTGGGTCGAACTCCTAAACGACTATGATTGCGAAATCCGCTACCATCCTGGTAAAGCGAATGTTGTGGCTGATGCATTAAGTCGTAAGGAACGTACTATGCTTCATTGTGTTCGTGTTCAATCTGCTGTTCAAGCTCGATCTGATATCCAAGCACGCATTACTCAGGCTCAACAGGCTTGTGTTTCACAAGACATGATGGGTAAGGAATTACCCTATCACATTAAGCCTAATCTTGTGCTGAAGGATGATGGATCATATTATTTCATGGACCGTTTGTGGGTCCCAAGCCAAGATGATCTTCGCACTTTGCTTATGGATGAGGCCCATAAGTCTCATTACTCTATTCATCCTGGCTCAGACAAAATGTATAAGGATCTTCGTACTCAGTATTGGTGGCCTGGTATGAAGAAAG
The DNA here is from genome assembly GCF_002127325.2 of Helianthus annuus. Taxonomy (NCBI): domain Eukaryota; kingdom Viridiplantae; phylum Streptophyta; class Magnoliopsida; order Asterales; family Asteraceae; genus Helianthus; species Helianthus annuus. The sequence goes on along the minus strand of NC_035444.2, from coordinate 126,143,489 downwards.
ACATTGCCTTGTACGTTTCCAAATGCCTTACTTGTCTCAAGGTTAAGGCTGAACACCAACATCCTTATGGTCTTTTGGAGCAACCAGAGATCCCAGTTTGGAAATGGGAAAACATTGCTATGGATCTCATTACCAAACTCCCGCGCACTAAGAAAGGTCATGATGCCATCTGGGTAGTTGTTGATCGTCTTACAAAGTCAGCGCATTTCCTGCCGATCCGTGAGAATCTATCTGCTGAAGATCTGGCTAAAATCTATGTGGATGAAATCGTATCTCGACATGGTGTTCCCCTGAACATTATTTCTGATAGAGATGCTCGTTTCTCTTCTCGTTTTTGGAGAACCATGCAATCTGCTATGGGGACCCAACTCAATCTGAGCACAGCATATCATCCACAAACAGATGGCCAAACTGAAAGAACAATCCAGACTCTGGAGGATATGCTTAGAGCTTGTGTGATCGATTTTGGTGGTAGTTGGGATTCACATCTTCCATTGATTGAATTCTCCTACAATAATAGTTATCACTCCAGCATCAACATGGCTCCTTTCGAGGCTCTCTATGGTCGAAAATGTCGTTCACCTGTCTGCTGGAATGAAATAGGTGAGGCTCAGCTTACTGAACCTGACCTCATTCTAAAGATAACTGACAAGGTTAAGAAGGTTCGTGATAACTTACAGGCAGCTCGAAGCCGTCAAAAGAGTTACGCGGACCAACGACGCAAGCCCTTAGAATTCCAAGTCGGTGATCGTGTATTACTTAAGGTCTCACCTTGGAAAGGTGTGATCAGATTTGGAAAGAAAGGAAAACTTGCACCTAGATACGTTGGACCATTCAAGATCGTCGAAAGAATCGGTAAGGTAGCCTACAGACTTGCATTACCTCCCGAACTTGGAAATGTTCATCCAACCTTCCACGTATCCAATCTCAAAAAGTGTTTAGCTGATGAGGACCTCCACATACCACTTGACGAAATCCATGTCGATAAAACACTTCATTTTGTTGAGAAACTTGTGGAAATTATGGATCGTGAAGTCAAATGGCTTAAACGCAAGCGCATTCCATTGGTTAAAGTTCGCTGGGAATCGAAACGTGGACCTGGGTTTACTTGGGAACGTGAAGATCAAATGAAGGCGAAATATCCACATCTTTTCCCACAAGTTTCCTCTAAACGAATTTCGGGACGAAATTCCCACAAGTAGGGGAGACTGTGACATCTGTGCTTGTAATCATTGTAAACAGTTCAATTATCAATGAAATAAAGTTATTTGATCCCTATGTTTGTTTGTTTATGTTTGATGTTTTTCATGTATTCACTTTTATTCGATTTCAAACTCTATATCGCTTTCTAGAGAATTATACACAAACTGGTGCGTAAACGTAATCAGTTATATGCAACAAATACTCCGGAACATCAATTTATGCTTAACATACCTTAAATAACTTTTACATAACTTAGAAATAAGTTTTGAAGGCTTTGGTATGGCAAAATCCAATTAATTCGCTTACAGGGACTAAAATTGACAAACTGCGAAAAGTATGCCAATTTGAACTGTAACGAACATTCCGGAACATGATCATAAGTTAAACACACCTTAAATATCCTTTACATAGCTTAGAAATAGGCTTTGAGGGGTTCGGTGTGCTAAAATAAACTTTATGCTCATTCAGGGACTAAAAGCGTCAAAAAGTGCATAAGTTTGCATTTTCGCGCATAACTTACGTTCTGAATACATTCGGACATCCAAAAATTTCAGTAAGCATTAAAATATTATGTTTTAGTGTTTGGCTTGTCAAAAATCCATTCGTCGCGCAATTTGGACCGTTTTTGCGTCCGTTACGACTTCCGTCGTAATTAACCGAACAACGTAATCGTACGGCCAAACGAACCGACATCCGGCATATTTTTGAGCATGTTTTATGTTCCCTATACTTTAACATCCTTGTAGAGCTCAAAAATGGGTTTGACGGGTGTTAGAAGTGCCAAAACACGACCATACGCGCACAGGGACCAAAGCTGCCAAAACTGAAACATTGCTGGTCTGCAGGGTCCTTACGGACCGTATGGACCTGCTTACGGTCCGTAAAGCCTCCCCAGAACAGCAGAATGTGCTTTCCAGCCATTTCCAGCTGTTACACACCTTTACCCATGGTTTCTTGCATCTTGTGGGCTGGTTTTGGATGTCCCATGGTTTTCTAAAACTATGGGCTTGATGTGTATGGCTAGGATTGAATCTCGGATTACGAGGAACGATCCTAACGGTTCTACGAAATCTATAAATACCCCCCACCCCATTCACTCAAACCCACTTGATTTTTCTGAGATTTCTCTAAGTTGAAGTGTAACCACTTCATACCTGAGAATACTTGGAAAGATCAATCTTGCGGGGACCTTCTGTAAGTTTTCTTTCGCGTTTTTCGTTCATTTTAGCGTTAAAGTCAAGCTGTGTTTGACTTTCTGCATTGACCAGTTTATGGTCAACGCGAAGTTCGTTTGAACTTCATAACGTGAGCGTAATCACGATGGTTATAGTCCCTAGTGACTATACCTATTGATTACCACGTTATCTAGGCTCAGTGACGACTCGTAGTTTCGGCCAAAATGCGTTTTCTCGCGTATTTTGTAACCAAACTACTCTAGGGTATTAAAACCGTTTGTTTTAATACCAAACCTGTTTTCTAACTTCACTAAACATGTTCTAGCATGTTTAAGCTCGTCGCTTCTAGTTTTGTGCTTGTCTAAGGGTCGTAAGGTAAGCGATCTAATCAATCGCTTATGCTTACGAACCCGACCCATTTGGTCAATCATTAGGATTCGACCAAACACTTTAGGTGACCATAGTTGTATAGGGAATAACCTTTCGAGGTTATACCTTATGGTCACATCGTTTAACTAGTTGTATGATAGGTAATGTATGTGCCTTAGGTAAATTACCAAAATACCCTTTTTACGCCAAAATTCATTTTAAGCCTATGTAACACAATCTTTGGTATCTAAACTGATTTAGCAACTATATTAAACATGTTAAGGCATATCTTAGTTGTCATAGGGCTAGTTAGGCATTCCGAACGCGTTTTACGCGAACGACGCGTTAAAGTGGCATAAGCTACCTAGACGGGTCGTAACGGGTCAAAAGCACTTAGGATAAGTTTCGTTTTAGTACGTAGGCTTTGTTAAACCATATTACATAAGTTCCCACACTTATTTGGTTTACGAAAGCTCGTACTACCCGATCCTCCGATAGGTCCGTTTATTAATGTAGATACCTATATAGGTGTCGTTTGATTCCGTGATCTTCTAGCATTGCTTGGTGGTTATCTTACAACTTCTAAGCAATCTCAAGTGAGTACATAGACCCCTATTTTTCTGTTTTTCAAACATTTTGGGGTGAAACACATGTGCCTACTTGTTACTTTCATGCTTTCATGTTTTCGCATTATATACTTGCTATGTTCATTAGTACATTGTTTTACATGACATTTTCATGCTATGTATGTTCATCATACTTAGTACACTTGTTTTACATGACGTTTTCATGCTATGTATGTTCATTATACTTAGTACACTTGTTTTACATGACGTTTTCATGCTATGTATGTTCATCATACTTAGTACACTTGTTTTACATGACATTTCACGCTATGTGTGTACATTTGATTACATACTTAGTGCATTGTTTTTACATGCTTACATCTTGGGTATGACATTTGGTTTATTTAAGTGGGACCATATACATTCATTAACTTTGATCACGCCGCTCGTTAGTAGGTAGTGGTACCATAGGAATTGACAACTCCCGTTCCTGACATCCTGGGTATGTTATGAAAGGAATGACCGAGTTCGATTTAAACATAAAAACCGATCGACCTTTAATTTGTTTAAAGGTTTATCACCACAGTCACAAGGCTTGAATGTATGCATTTTCACAATACCGCATAAATGTTTGTATTCAGTATAGCATGCATCTCCACAAAACATAACGTTGATTTAAACTGAGTTTTACTTCAATACTTTGTTTTGTGCATTTTCACCTATGGTTTAGTTGATACATATTTCACTTACCATACATGACATTTTGTTTACACATGACATGATTGACATTGACATAGACATTTTGACATTGTTACACACATTTCATGATTTACACTTGACGTTAGACATGGTTTTTCGCATAAACATTTTGACATTTGGTTAAACATAAACATGTTTACATTGGTGGTTTGTTTGGGTAAGTGATTTAAGTAACGAGGCGTGTGTAATATGATACAAACATGGTGGATACGCCGCTGGTACTTCCTATATATAAGTGTTTGTATGATATTACGCATCGCAGCGTTGTTTAAATCATTTCAGTTTAGCTATATAACATATATTTTTCACAATACATTGTTCTACAAACAACTTGTTTTATACAACTTATTTTACTTGGTTATTCATTTAACCATACATTATTCTTTCAAAAATACATATCTACCATCGTTTTTCAAATGATTTACAGACAATACAATCAACAAGGTTCATGACTACATTTCATTAAACATTTTTCTAAAACCTAAGTCATGAATCCTATTTTTTCACAAAACCTATGTATCTCACAGGCATTTTTATGCTGACGTACCTATTTTCACATGTGTTTCAGGAGCAAATGCATAGGATGATCGTGATACACTAGGATGGACTTGGGCCTTAGTGACGATAAAATAGATCTAGACTAGTTAAAACTTGTTATGTACTTTATTTCTTTTTATTTTAAGACAATGTAACCTGTTGGTTCTTGTTTGAAACAATGTATTCCACCCTTGGGTGATGAATAAAATATTATTTAAATTACCTTGGTTGTGGAACAATAATTCTGTTACAACACTCCCCGACGTTTCCGCCACGATTTGATGTTTTACGTGGTCGGGGTGTGACATTCTATGTTATAGTTAAGTCCCTCGGATTATAAAGTACTACTTCATAATTAGACCCCTTGAGTGGTCTAGTTAAATAGATTGATCCAAAAATCTGGCTAGGGATATCATGTGATGATATAGCTGAAAGGATTCCCTGGTGGCCTAACTAAGAGGATCCCCTGTTGATCTAATTAAAAGGACCCGATGGAAGTCTAGTAACCCTCATCACAAGTTTGATATCCTTCCCCAAAACATTACAAAACAAACTGTGCGGACTATGCAAGGGATTACGTAATTATGGATGCATACATAATTATGGAATCTAGTGCACAGAAATCACAGCAAGTTCTGCCATGTGTCTAGAGTTAACCCTATTCATTTCCAACTCTGAGGAAGAAACCGTTGAAAATGACTCTGTTAGTTCATTTTCGTTTCTGACGATTTATCCGTTGGGGAAATGAATATCCGTTGTGTAATCCTTCATTTCCAACTCTGAGGAAGCAACCGTTGAAAATGACTCCGTTAGTTCATCTTTCGTTTCTGACGATTTATCCGTTGGGGAAATGAATATCCGTTGTGTAATCCTTCATTTCCAACTCTGATGAAGCAACCGTTGAAAATGACTCCGTTAGTTCATTTTCGTTTCTGACGATTTATCCGTTGGGGAAATGAATATCCGTTGTGTAATCCTTCATTTCCAACTCTGATGAAGCAACCGTTGAAAATGACTCCGTTAGTTCATTTTCGTTTCTGAAGATTTAGCCGTTGAGGAAATGAACATCCGTTTGCTTATTCCGTCATTTCCATTTCTGAAGAATACTCGTTGAGGAAAATGACTCCGTCTGTTCACTTTCATTTCTGAGGAATGACCGTTAAGGAAATGACAGGATACTGCCGTGCATATCGCTGATGGTTATTTGGCAGAGTCACAAATAGACTCCTACGAATAAATTTCGGGACGAAATTTCCCAAAGTAGGGGAGACTGTGACACCTGTGTCACCGCGACCATCAAACAAATACCAAGCCGATGAAATATCGTATCTCATACTTGGGATCTTGTATAAATATGTGTATCTATTGCACATATCAATTCTGGTTCAATTTCAAACTTTACATCACTTTCTGGAGAATTATACGCAACCTGGTGCGTAAACGTACTCAGTTTAATGCGACAAATACTCCGGAACATCAACATATACTTAACATACCTTAAATAACATTTACATAACTTAGAAATAAGTTTTGAAGGCTTTGGTGTGGCAAAAACAAGTTATTTCGCTTACAAGGACTAAACTTGACAAACTGCGAAAGTATGCCAATTTGAACTGTAACAAACATTCTGGAACATGTCCATAAGTTGAACATACCATAAATATCCTTTACATAGCTTAGAAATAGGCTTTGAGGGGTTTGGTATGCTAAAACAAACTTTTGGATCATTCAGGGGCTAAAAGTGTAAAAAAGTGCACAAGTTTGCACTTTCGCGCATAACTTACGTTCTCAATACATCCGGACATCCAAAAATTTATGTAAGCACTAAAATAATTTATTTTAGTGTTTGGCATAAGAAAAATCCATTCGTCGCGTCATTTGGATCGTTTTTCGCACTTATGCACATTCCGTCGTAATTAAGCGAACATCGCGTTCGTACGGCCAAACGAACCAACATCCGGCATATTTTTGAGCATGTTTCATGTCCAAAATGTTTAGGCATCACTTTAGGGCCTTAAAGTTGGCTTTACGGGCCTTAGAAGTGTCGGAAATGGCTTAAATATGCAACAGGGACTAAAACTGTAAATTCTGAAACTTGTTGCCTGATCTGCACCTCCAGGCGGCCCGCCTGGGTTTTGTACACATCCTGAAGCGGGCCGCATGGCCCCTTCAGTAACAGAATTTTGTCTTTCTTGCACAACTTGGCCTTTCAAACAACCCAAAGGGCAATGCCCTTTCACCAAATCAGAAGCCAAGGGTCACATTAAGCCACCACAACTTTGTGACAAGTGTACGGCTTGGATCGTGGCACGGTATTCAAGAAACGATCCTAACGGCTCTACTTTTCCTATAAATACCCCCCCCCCTGATGTAAAACCCACACAAATCTGATCAAAATTCTCTAAGTTGATGCCATTGCTTCATACCTGAGCTCTTTGATCTAGATTAGCATTCGGGGACCCTCCGTAAGTATTCTTTCGTTCTTTTATTCGCTTTTCGAGTCCGAAAGTCAACGTTTTGTTGACTTTCTGCATTGACCAGCCTATGGTCAACACGAAGTTCATGGAACTTCAAAACGTGAGCGTGATCACGATGGTTATAGTCCGTAGTGACTATACCTACTGATTACCACGTTATCTAGGCTCAGTGACGAGTCGTAGTTTTGGCCAAAATGTGCATTCTTGCATATTTTGTAACCAAACTACTCGTGAGCATCAAAGCCGTTTGTTTTGGTGCCAAACCTGTTTTCTAAACTTAGTTAAGCATGTCCTAACATGCTTAGCTCGTCACTTTTAGTTTAGTGCTTATATAGGGTCGTAAGGTAAGCGATCTAAACCATCGCTTATACTTTCGAACCCGACCCATTTGGTCGATCATTAGGATCTGACCAAACACATTAGGTGACCATAGCTATAACCTTCCGAGGTTATACCTTGTGGTCACGATGTTAGGCGTTCCAGACGCGTTCTACGCGAACGACGCGTAAGGTAGCATAAGCTACCTAAACGGGTCGTAATGGGTCGCAAGCACTTAGGTTAGGTTTCATTTTAGTATGTAGGCTTTGTTAAACCATATTACACGAGTCTCCATAGTCATTTGGTTTACGAACCCGCATACTATCCGATCCTTCCGATTTTGGTCCGGTATATTAATGTAGCTACTTATTAGGTGCCGTTTGATATCCCGTGATCTCTAGCATTATGTGATTATTACACAAGGAATTCAAAGCAACCTAAGGTGAGTACATTGAACCCCTCTTTTACTGTTTTCCAAACTGTTTTGGGGTGAAACACATGTGCCTACTTGCTACTTTCATGCTTTCCGGTTTTCACATCATATACTTGCTATGTTCGATAGTACATATATAGTACATGATTTCATTGTGTTTATGCTATGTATGCCCATTGTGTGCGTACTTAGTACATTGCCTTACATTACATGCTATGTATGCCCATTGTGTGCGTACTTAGTACATTGCTTTACATTACATGCTATGTATGCCCATTGTGTGCGTACTTAGTACATTGCTTTACATTACATGCTATGTATGCCCATTGTGTGCGTACTTAGTACATTGCTTTACATTACATGCTATGTATGCCCATTGTGTGCGTACTAGTACATGGTTTTACATTGCATTTCTGTTGCATATGCTCATCCAGCATATGAACACAATATGCTACATTTTGAACCGTTGTAACCATTTGACTATGTGAACCGTCTTAACCCTTCGATTATATGAACCGTTTGTAACCATTGAACCACGTAAACCAGTTATATCCGTTGACATGCTTTACATTTGACAATAGACATTTGACTATACATAAACATTTCCACAATTGTTAAACATTTCATCTTGATGGTTTGGTTTGAGTAAGTGATTAAGTAACGAGGCGTGTGTAATATGATACAAGCATGGTGGATACGCCGCTGGTACTTCCTATATATAAGTGTTTGTATGGTATTACATATCGTAGCGTTATTTGAATCATTTCAATTTGAGACATATGACATTTTATACAAATAACACACTTTTCACGAGACATTGTTTTACAAACGACTTATCTTATACAAACACATTTTACATGGTTATCCGTTTAACCATACAGTGTCCTCTTATTTATACATAACATCTGATTTCATCGTTTTTCAAATGATTTACAAGACAAAGTAAATTACAAGGTTCATGACTAAACATTTTCTCAAACACAAGTCATGAATTCCGTTTTCACAAAACCAATGTATCTCACAGGCATTTTTATGCTGACGTACCTATTTTCAGATGTGTTTTCAGGAGATGATGCATAGGACTTATCAAGACATACTTAGGCGGACCTGTGCCTTAGTGACTTAAAACGAGACAAGAACTAGTTAATTTATGTTATGTACTCTTTGGTTCTTGTTTAAACAATGTATACTTTCATATTTGATTAATAAAACGAAACTTCATTTGCCATGGATTTGAAACAATTGATTCTGTTACAACACTCCCCGACGTTTCCGCCACGTTTTGTATGTTCTACGTGGTCGGGGTGTGACATACTTAAACTCAGTGACCATAAGGTATAACCTCGGAAGGTTATTCCCTATGCAACTATGGTCACTAACCATGCTTGGTCGGATCCTAATGATCGACCAAACGGGTCGAGTTCGAAAGTCTAAGCGGTGGTTTAGACCGCTTGACTTACGACTCTAAATAAGCACTAACTAAAAGTGACGAGCTAAACATGTCGAAACATGTTTAACCTACTGATTTGGTATCAAAACAAAGTGTTTTGATACCTAATAGTAGTTCCGTTGCAAAATGCGTGCTAAAACGCATTTTGACCGAAACTTCGACTCGTCACTACACCTAGTCAACGTGGTAATCAGTAGGTATAGTCACTAAGGATTGTAACCAACGTGATTACGCTCACGTTGCGAAGTTCAAACAACTTCTCGTTGACCAACTCGTGGTCAAAGCTGAAAGTCAAACTATATTTGACTTTCAAACTAGGAAAACAATAAAAAGAAATAAAGAATGCTCACTAAGGGTCCTTGCTATCTTTTCTACAAGAAAACCAAGTTCCAAATCAGATTGAGAGAGCTCCCAATGCAGATGTAGAGAAGAGAAGAAGGGAATGAGCAAGGAAACAAGTGAAATGGATGGGCTATATATAGTTTTTCGCAAACCGTTAGGATCGTTTCTTGGAGAAGAGGGCATGATCTAGGCCATACAAGTGTTAAGGACTGATTGGGGGACTTGTTCTCCACACAAACCGGCCCCTAGCATTGAAAACTGGAGATCAAAACCATCAAAATCGAGCTGAATGACTAGATTCATTGTTTCTGTCTGGTAGGATCTCGCGCCCCGTGTAAGACTTTACTTAGTCTTACGCGCCCCGCCTGACCATCTTTGGCAGATTGTCACTTTCAGTCCCTGAACTTGTAAAACATGCATTTTGGCCCATTTTTTACACGTTTAAGCCTCGTTAACCTCATTTCAAGGCTCTAAAATGATGTTAAAGTATTGAGAACTCAAAAAATGCTCAAAAATATCTCGGATGTCGGTTTGTTTGGTCATACAGTTGCGTTTTTCGGTTAATTACGACGGAAGTCGTAACGAACGCAAAAACGATCCAAATTAAGCGACGAATGGAATTTTATCATGCCAATCACTAAAATAAAATATTTTAATGATTACATAAATTTTTGGGTGTCCGCATATATTCAGAACGTAAGATATGCGCGAAAAGGCAAACTTGTGCACTTTTTGACGCTTTTAGTCCCTGAATGACCAATAAGTTTATTTTAGCATACCGAACCCCTCAAAGCCTATTTCTAAGCTATGTAAAGGATATTTATGGTATGTTTAACTTATGATCAAGTTCCGGAATGTTCGTTACTATACAAATCGGTATAGTTTCACGGTTTGACACAAATAGTCCCTGCGATCGAACAAACTTGTTTTTGACACACCAAGCCATCCAAAACTTATTTCTAAGTTATGTGAAGGTTATTTAAGGTATGTAAGCCTATTTCACTATCCCGAAGTGTTTTTTTGCATTAAACTGACTGCATTTATGCACCAGTTTGCGTATAACTTTCCAGAAAGCGATTTAAAGCTTGAAATCGAATCGAATCGAATTGTAAAATCACCAAACACATAAAACACATATAATAACACCAAAACACATTGTATTATTGATAATTAACATTGTTTTGCATTGTTCATCGATTAAAGAGCACAGTTGTCACATGTCTTTTGACATAAAGTCCCTACGAGGACAATTGTTTATTAACGTCCCTTCATGGACATGTTATATCATATTAATCCCTATGCAGACATATCTCATAGTCCCTTTACGGACTTATATTTCCTTTTAGTCCCTGCATGGACTAGAGTTGCTTAAAGTCCCTATGAGGACATCTGTACAGCAAAGCCCTTTTGTGCGCACATTGTACCAATATAGTCCTCTTATGGACATGTTATTTCATTAAAATTCCTTTGGGAATATGCTATTTCGAAATAGTCCCTTTGAGGACATTGATATTTCATTATAACCCTTATATAGATTTATAATATTTTATAGTCCTTATACGGACTTATATTTTTCCTCTTAGTCCTCTGTGGACAATTATATTACTAAAAGTCCTGATTAAGGCACTATTGTAAATTTTTAATAACTTAGGAAAGTTTCAAAAATTTTATGTAGGTATTCATTTCGTCCTTTATCCAACGATAGTTCTGAATTTTACTCGAACTTTATCGATCAGCCGAAAATTTTCAAAAAGATCCTCTTAATGGTATAACCTAGCCTATATGTCTATGAACATGGCTATGATGGTAAAACCCTCTTAAGATAATTAATCTTTGTTAACATTTGAGAACATGTTAACACTCCTGGCAGTGTGGCGTCAGAAACCACACCAGCCGTCAAGGTATTGGATTATGTCCAAGCTTTAAAGCCTATATGATCAGAGTAGATCATGGCAAGTATCATCAATGTGATGATCATATCATAAACATCCATTAGTAGTGAAGTGTCTACGGGCTATACTTGTTGCCTAATAAGACAATGACAGTTGTGGTCTATGACCCCTGTCTACAAATGTTGGACTATGTCCAAACATAACAGTCTATATGACCAATGCGATCATGACTAATATCATCTAATACGATGATCATGTTGTTTAACATCCTTTAGTGATGTTTTGCCTACGGGCTATAATATATTGTCCATTTGAGACATTGACATTGTGATCTTTATGATTCCTTGTCTAAGGTGGTGAGCTATGCTCAAGCCAAATAGTCAACATGATTAATGCAATAATGACTTATATCATTTAATATGATGAACCTATTATGAACATCCATTAGTGATGTTCCGCATACGGGCCATATTATATTGTCCATTTGTGACAAAGACATTGTGATCTTTACGGTCCCCTGTTCAAGGTAGTGAGTTGTGCTCAAGCTTAATAGTCTATATGATCAGTGCGATCATGACTAAAATCATTAGTACGATGTTTAAATTTAACATCCTTAATGATGTATTGCCTAAGGTCTATATTATATTGTCCAATTGAGACAAGGCAACTGTAATCTTTTGTGATTCTTTGCCCAAGGGGGGTGAGCTATGCTAAAATCCCATAGTCTATATGATCATTGCGATCCTGACTAGTATCATCAGTATGATTATCATAATATTAACATCCCAAGTGATAAAATGCCTACGGGCTTACCTTACTCTATTGTCAATAAGACAAAGTTAGTGGTGGTCTTTATGATTCCCTGTACAAAGTGGTGGGTTATACCCAACCCTAATAGTCTATATGATCAGTGTGATTATGACTAATATCATCAAATACGATGATGAGATATGAACATCCATTAGCGATGTCAATTGGTTTACCTTTGTGCCAAATAAGTCGTCTTTAGAGACAATGACAGTTGTAGTCTATGACTCCCTGTCCAAAGGTGAAGAACTATGTTCAAACCTGGAAGCCCCTAATCCAATAAGATTGCGGCTTATAAACTAATGTCCTTGGTGACAAATCAACGAGTTATGTTTTAAAGTCATTCATGACAAGCCAAAGTGTTATAATCTGTCATTCGTGACAAGTTAACATATTAAATGTTAACATTCCTAGTGACAGGCTTTTTGTGCCAGAATTGATAAATGTCCTCCATGACAGGCCTTAGTGCCATATCTAAATGTCCTTTGCGACGAAGCCTTCGTGCCATATAATCTTTTATGCCCTTCATGACTAGGCTTTATGCCATATCTTTTTACGTCCCTTGCGATAGGAATTTATGCCATATATGTATAAATATATATATATATATATAATAAAAGTCATGAAAGGCTAGCCTTTGAGCTATTCATAATCTCCTTGTGACAAAGACAGTTGTGACATTATGATCCCCTGTCAAGCAGGTATTGGACTCCCTCCAAACCTTAAATGCCATTGATGGTCGTTTTGTGACCTAGGCTAAATGTAATGGATATACATTCAAATAACATTCATTAGGAATGTTTGGAACATAATAGCCTATATACAGTTTATGGATGCCGTAGCTGATCTATGTCAGGTCATCAGGAGGATGATTAACAATTGTTTAATTTGGTGGTTAGTACCAAGTTTCGAGTTTGGCAAACTCGGATGAGGTAGACAACAGTCGCGATACTATTAAAGCGACAAAAGCTAATAATGCTACAAACATAAACCTCAAAATTAGTGGAGTTAATCTCCAAGCTGTGGTTGACGCAGTAGTTGGAAAAGGCCATGGAAAAGGTCTTGAAACAGTTTAAAGAGCCGAATGCTTCTCGCTCTAAATTTCATTTAAAACCACATTCAATTGCTCATGAAAAGAGCTTTGTTTACATTTCGAATGTGAAGGATGAACCAAAGGAGGAAGGTAACTCCCAGAAATCTAAGAAAAAGAGCAAATACGGGCTTATTAAGAACCAACATAAGTTCAGTAAGAAGTCTGTATGTAAGAATTGCTATAAAAGACACTGGGGGCAGTGTCGAATAGAACAAAGACCAAAGCATTGTAGCATCTGCAAAAGGAACTGGTCATTAGTCCCATGAATGTAGGGACATAAAGAATGCAGTTTGTTACGGCTATGGTGAGTAAGGCCACATCAGAATTAGATGTCATAAAGCTGCCAGAGAAGGTGCAGCTAAGCCTGGTAAGGCTAAGGAAGGAAATGCCTGAACTCACCTGATAAATGCCAAGAGGCAGTACATGGTGTCATCCAGTACATTTCTTATCATTTAACAATGTTAATTTCTGCTAAGTATCATGTCTTTAATACAGGCAATAATAAGTCCTTCATAGACCATAAGCTTAGCAAAACTTTGATGATATTCATAAGAACTCCAGATTCTAAGTCAAGTAGAACCTATCAATGAAACCTGAGAGACCGATTCTTCTATTATCGACGATGAATCTTTCTGAAAAATCTAAGAGTACTCTTTCTTTGAATAGAGTACGACAATATATGTTATTTTAATCATTTTTCCTCATTGATTTTATCAACTGCGAGTGCCAACTATGTTTGATAAAAGTGCCATATGAGGATTGGCTTAACCTAGTGTGTCCCATAGATTGCTTCCATGCCTGATCAATATGGATGTTTAATGCATGGAACCACTAAGATATACCAATGATCATATTGTACTAAAGTCAGCTAGTGGTATTCAAAGAAGATATCCCTAATAGAAATGCCTAAGTAGGCGTCTCTACTTAAGGCATCCGTGCACTCGTGAATCAGATGTGTCATTTGCATAGCACAAGTGACGGTAAGTGGACCAAGGTCGAAGATTGAAGCTACCTCTATCATATTTGGATAACTTGATTCCTTCTCAGTAGAATTACCTTGTTTTACCTCCTGAGAGGCAAGGTGGAATTAGGATTGACATCCTATTAGGAGTTGTATCTGTTACAGAAGCTCTATATCGGTCAGCATCAACGAAAACGGAAGAACTGAGAGCTGACCAGATGAGTTTTTAAAGAAAGGCTTGTACAGCCTAGCTTATCGTCTTAGGAGCTCTGATTATGGTTGATGAAGGAAAGCACGATGCAATACCCTTGTGCATTGATTACTGCAACCTAACTAGGAATGATTAAGAATCATTATTAGCTGCCCAGGATCGTCGATTTGTTCGACCAACTATGAGGGTATTTAATTCCTTAAGATTTATTCGGATAAGGATTGGAATGATCATCTCACCCTAAATAAGTTCTTCTATTACGAATAGCGTTATATAAGCATAAAGACTGCTACATTGGAGACCTTGTTTGGGAGAAATAAGTCAACGCCCGTTTGTTGAGCAGGAAATTGGGAAAGCCCAATTATCAGGATTTGTGATTTGTCTTAAAGACGACGGATAGGATATTATGAATCCGTAATCGTCCGAAAACTGCCAGTAACCGGCAATAGAGCAATGCGAAAGAAAGGCGCAGGTCTCTTAAAGTTCCAAACAAGGGAACAAGACTCTATTGAAAATTTCAATATGAAAGAGTACGATACGTTTTGGTATAAGGGGCAAGTTAGGCCCTGGATATATAAAATCATTCGAGATCATCGAATGTATCGATAGTATAGCTTATAAGCTAAACCTGCCTAAGGAGCTTAGTGGAATTCACAATGTGTTCCACATCTTTAACTTAAAGAAATGCCTAGCAGATAAATCGCTAGCAATGTCTCATAAAACATATAGATTGATGAAAGCCTGAGGTTTATTAAAAGACCTATATCGATCAAGGATCGACAGGTTAAGAAGCTCCGAAAAGAAGTATGTACCTATTGAATAGGTCAATTGGAACGCCCGTAAAGGTCCCTAAATTACTGTGGAAGTTAAGTCCAATATATGACAGAAAGTACTTCCATCTTTTTGGGCAAATCTCGGGGTCGATATTTCTTTTAAAGGGGTGAGGATGTAACACCTCGTAAAATCGTGTCCAATGATGTGTTAACACGTGTAATAAACCCTAATAAAGTCAAACGTTGTATATGAGGGACTATTTTCATCAATATCGAAAACCTTGATTATAGAAGGACTAAAAGTGTCAACATGCCTAAACTAGGCCTCTGAGTGACCTTTTACGATGTCCGTATTCTCAAATGAGCCACTTGTTGGACGAGAGGAGTCGTTTGTGTAATTATTTGAAAGTTTGCGCAACGAAGGGTTAAAAGTGTCAACATGTTAATTCTTACCTCTGAGTAACCTTTTGACAAACCGAGAGCTTCATTATGTTTCATCATATTCTCGGGAATGCCTAACATTGGCTATGCAAGGCTTTTATGTCAATAAGTGAAGTTGCGCGCAAGTTTGTAATTTAGAGGGGTTAAAAGCATCAACATGTTTAATTACACCTCTGAATGACCTTTTAACGAACCCGAAGTATTATGATGTACAATCATACTCCCGAGAATGCTTAACATGAGCTACATAGGGATTTGATGCTATTAAACGATGATACGCGCAAGATTTCACGTTAGAGGGACCAAAAGCGTCAATGTCGAAAAATACACCTTTAAGTGACCATTTAAGGGAACTGGAGCATCGTAATAATTGAGCATACGCTCGGGAATGCTTAGAGTGGCCCATGGAAGGCTTTATATCCATAAATGATATTACGCATTACTTTATGCGTTAAAAGGACTAAAAACGTCAACTTGTGAAACTACACCATAAAATAACCTTTTAACGAACCCGGGGCTTTGTAATGATCGATTATACTCTCAAGGATAAGTGATATATATTTCACGATGGTTCGATATCGTTATGCGTTGTTTACGCAAATTTCCAAGAATAAGGGTTAAAAGCGTCAACGAGACGAAATTAGTATTTTCGGGGATCATTTAACGAAACCGGACCTAACGGGGATTGGTTATACTCTCAATATCATCTACATACTGATAAGAGGGGTTAAAAGTGCTTAAATTAAAAGTTAAAATGCATTTAAAAGTAGAGGGACTGAACTTGCCATGTTTGAAAGTTTATTTGCTGATTCTGTGAGCTTAGGCGGGCCGCGTAAGATCCTTCTCAATCTTACGCGGGCCGTAAAAGTCACCAGCGAACAAAACAGCTTATAGCTGCTGTTTTGTTACTTGCAGCCCCATTAAACTACTTAAAAACTCCTAATTCGATACTAGGGACCTTAGATGGTATTGAAACATGGTATTACACATGTACTCATCTGATGATCCCTCCAAACACTTGTTGATCATTCAAGATTCACCCAAAAACTATATATAGGCCTTATGTTCATCCATTTTCATTTCACTTTTCATTCTATCATCTCTTCTCACAAATCTGGAGCTCTCTGATCTGATTGGAACTTATTCTTAGTAGAAAAGATAGCTAGGACCCTTTGTAAGTGTCTTATTCCTCTCTATAGTTCAGTTTTATGTTTTTAAAAACCGAAAAGTCAAGTTATCGTGAATTAACTTTGACTTTCGGTTTAAACTCAATTGGTCCAGCCACGGTTCCAGATGAATGTGGTTATGTGACCATAGTTAGGTAGGTGATTAACCCTTAAAAGGGCACCTCCTAATTCCTTAGTTTGCTTAGTTAATTGTCGGGTCAAACCATTTAGGTAAAAAGTCAAACTTGACAGATTTATAAATAATAATTAAAACCAATAATGCAAAGGTTATAAATTATATTTTAACACTCTAATAACTTGGTAATTATTATTAGAACATATCTAAGCATGTTCAACCTGACAATTCTGAGTCTAGGATCGGTTCGCAACCGAAAGTCGCAAAAGCTTTACTTTTGCTTTGACTTTCAGTTCTGACCCAATTAAGCTTGATTCTTCCATGTTTTAAGCTTGCTTTAGGACCGTATTATATGGTAGTATAACCCCCTGAAGTTATATTGCTTGGTCCTTAGTAGTTTGAATTATATGCACATGTCCGTTATTATGCTTATAAATGCCATAATTGCCCTTTTGACATATAAATGAGATTTTAGAAATGTGAGTGGACAAAAACCTTTGTTACTGATATATAAGTTTGTCCCAAAAATTTCACATCAGTTCTTGGTCTCAAATAGGAGTTATGCTCGATATCGTAAATAGAAGCTTTTTATTAATTAAATAGCGATATCTTGCATAAGTCATGTTTAAACTTGGAATTTGACCCAAAACTAATTACCTACTGTTAAGATATTATTATTAGGGATTTTTGGAATTTTTTGATCAGATTATAATCTGATCGTATCATGGAGTTCTTGTGTAATTCGGTAAATGACGATAATACCCTTTTCATGCATAAAATGAGATTAACAAATGATTTGAATGCCAAACCTTTTCCTACTGATTTCATACACTAAATAAATTATTTTGAGCATTCAAAACTGATCAAAATCTCAGATTTCCATAAAACCCCTTAACTATCGTCAATTAGCGATTTTTACGCTATTTAGGTGCATAGTATGGTTTTAAACCATAATTAACACCTAAGACTTGTTACCTACTGAATTTCTAAACAAATTTTAATATCATTATAGTAGGTATAAGTCATGAACTCAAACTTCTGAAAATATCCTTAAAAGCATATGTGAAATGACCAAAATGCCCTTTCGGGGCATAATTTGGCCATAATTGGTAAACCTCACATATATAAAATATCTTATTTATGTAATGGGATAAAATAAATATTTTTACTAATTACCAAAGACCAGAACCTCGGTTTGCGTTAAAACCTCTTTTATAAAGGGTAAAATGACCAAAATGCCCCTACGGGACTTAATTTGGTTTTAAATACCTTTTTGGCATATATGCTAACATCCTACTGATGTATTAACATATTCTAAGCATAATGACATATGGGACTTGTATATGGTTCATTTGGTTGCCCGTTACGCATTTACGCGTTCGGATAGGTTTATGTAACTAGTTTACGTGAGTTTGCCGAAACGGGTTTAACCTTATCATTTTTATCTCAAAATCCAGAATGTGTTTAGTTTACCCATATTATACAAGTCTTCGTACTTGATGGGTCTAAATAACATTATTTTCCGGTCATCGCTTAATCTAGCGTATCGTGTCGTTTTAGATACTTCAAGCTAGCCGGTCTAAGTCTACGACTTAAATAAGACCGTTAGCATTCTGAATTGGTTATATATTACCATCACTCCAGACTAGAGCCAACCGGTAAAAGCTACCTGCATTTAGATAAATTGGATACGACTGAGTTATTTTGCTGTGATTCAAGTATTAGCTCAGGTAAATACTTTTAACTTATTTTCCCTTATTCGGGCTTAGGATATGGTATTATAATAATACCACTTGGTCGGGTATGAAATCATTTAATCAGATTGTGATTAATAAATTTACAAAACCCGTTTTAATCTGTCTTGTTTGATAACATAAACATTGGGGGTTAATTCGACCGTGTCCTGGATATCCTCGGCTCATTTCATTTGAAAATGGTCACGACCTATACACGGGGTGTAGGCATACACCTGACAGATGCAAATGCTAAAATATAAACCCACATGTTGGGAATAACTCCTTTGTGGGTTCTATAAGTGGTAAGTCGGTTAATCATGACCGGCTTCCAAACTGGCCCCAAATGTATGACAAACATGTGAAACAGTATACAACATTTTATTAAAGATTGTCCCAAGTTATAAATGGTTTGTGCCTTGTGCACTTAAATCAATTTTCATAAACTCTTTTCAAAAGAGTCAGTTAATTGTATTTACCAGTGAAAACTGACGTATTTTCAAAAGACTTAGTGGCAGGTATTACTCGTAATAGGTTGGGAGTTGCTGTGACAACTCGAATTCCAAGATTTCTATTTCGCATTTATTGCACGTTCATTGTTTGTGTTGTTAATTATTTACACAATTAGTTGCCATGGAATTATATACGTTTTGATGCAATGAATCGTATTGTGTGATTGTGCATGGTTGTTTGTTAATTGTGAAAGACTTGGTAAATATATGAACTTGGTGGTGAAACTATGAAATTGTTATGAGATGGTGTGCATGTGTAAAATATGATACTTAGGGAGGTAGAGGGTAATTAGTGAAATCCTAGAGATTCGTAACCCTAATCCCTTGTTCACTAATCATTTTCACAAGAAACCAAAGCACGTAGTTCACATTCTCTGGCAATCATCACCAAATCATTGGCAAGCTATTCATCACTTTCGATTCCACATTTCTCTAGAATCAATACAAGGTAATTGCTAATGATTGTTTGTTGATTATTTGATTGATATCAATTCTTGATTCTTGTAATCCTTGCAAACCCTAGTTCTTTATATGATGGTCCTGTATTTACTGAATTGAATCTTGATTACTGTGTTATGATGATGATTAGTCGTGAAATCGTTGTTTGATGACAAGATATGCTTGATAGGATGAAGTTGTTAATTGTAAAGTGATTCCTGTTATGCAATGTACGAATTAGGGTTTGTCCAGATCCTATGAAAAATGGAACGTAACTGTTACAATCGTGATTGCTTGTAGTCTGAGTTTTATGAATTGCATTAAGGATCCGAGTTTCGTATGATGTATTTGTCTGAGTTTTGTACACATGAATATATTGTCTGAGTTTTAAAAGGGTGTTCATGATCCGAGTTTTTGATATATACTATGTCCGAATATTATGTTGTATTGAGGATCCGACCTTTTTATTTAAGCAAAATGGCCCGACTTTTGATTTCACTTGTTGTCCGATCTTTGTAATGTATTTGAGGGTTCCGAATTTTAAATGAATGGGGATGTGGTCCGAGTTTTAACCCTCCCCCAATGATGTCCGAGTTTTAATAATGCCAAAGGGTCCGAGTTTTTGGCCCCATACCCTTTGTCCGACCTTTAAACAAAACAAAGAGATCCGAGTTCTTGGCACATGTGTTATCCGAGTTTTGCAAAGGACACAAAGGTCCGAGTTTCATGACCTAAGGTCCGAGTTTCTTGCCAATCCCTTTGTCCGACTTTTGTGAAGCCCACCCCCCCCCCCATGTCCGAGTTTCAGGGCAGCCCCCCCCCCCCACACACGCATGGTCCGAGTTCTAATTAGGGATACCCCTGTCCGAATTTTAAAGGGGGGAGCCGCTTGTCCGAGTTTTTGTATATATATTAGCCTGCATGATCATGTCTGAATTAGTGTTATGTTATATGTTTGTCCGAGATTTAGACCATAGTATGTTTAACACATGTAACTATTAACCTGTTAAGTTATTAACTTCAGTAAACATGGTTAGTGTATAAATGTTGATAGTTACTGATGCAGTTAATCATACTAACCATGATAACCTATGTAACGCAGTAAAACCCTAGTGATTGTTAACTTCTGTTAGTCTACATAGTTCTGTCAAGCATACTAATGAATAACAATATTACAGCAAACTGTGAAAGACACGTGTGTGAAGCATGAATGTTATGAATGTGACAACCTGTTTATGTGGTGCATGATGTTAATTGCCAAGCAATATCTAATATGAACTTGCATGCGAATCTTTATGATCTTGAACTGATTGTGTATACCTGCACGCTATAGGACTTAACTGATTTCTTGTGAACACATAACTAAGCATACCGAGCAAACCAAGGTGAGTTCACACTCTTACTAAGGCATGGGATTCCCAGGGCTTGGGAATGGGATTTAAGGAATAAGGTTGAATAGATTCGTACTGACAGTACCACTAGACTACGATACTCACTGTCCTCGGTTGTGCAGGACACATACTTATGCTACTCACTGTCCTCGGTTGTGCAGGACACATACTTATGCTACTCACTGTCCTCGGTTGTGCAGGACACATACTTATGCTACTCACTGTCCTCGGTTGTGCAGGACACATACTTATGCTACTCACTGTCCTCGGTTGTGCAGGACACATACTCATGCTACTCACTGTCCTCGGTTGTGCATGACACATACTTACAATCTACGTATACTTATACTTACTACTATCCTCGGTTGTGAAGGATACTTACGTAATACCTACGTAAAACTTGTACGTACTACTGTTCTCGGATGTGAAGAACACTTATGGTTACGAATAGTCTAGTGGTTATACAACATGGGAAGCCCCCACCTATAGAACGTACTACCGGCCCAGTAGAGCCACATGTTACCAACGAACTTACTATTACGCACTTACTTTCTGTGAACTCGCTCAACTAGTTGTTGACCCTCTGTTACATGCCTTGCAGGTCGTTAGTTACATGGAGCTTGCATAGGGAGGAGCTGGTCGTTGTGGGCTTGGATCGTGATTGTTTTGTTAAACACTTATGACATTTGATACTTTATTATGATGGGTTTTAATTATACGCTTCCGCTAAACAGTGATAACTTACTTGTGTTTTGAAACACCTTTCATATGGATTTGGTTTGGTTTAATGGCAATTACTTTTACTTATTGATTACATGTTCTATATGATTGGTGGCTTGATCCTGGTCAGTCACGCTCCCAAGCGGTGATAATCCGCAGGTGGATTTTGGGGGTGTGACAGTTGCGCGGTGTCAAAAAAGAGGATCTTGCAAATCCTTAAAGATGCCATAAAGTCTGCTAAACTTACTTTTTATATATTCTATAATGATCCACCTGTGGATTTGATATTACTGGCTCGTCTATAATAAATACTTTGATATTTTCAGACATTTAAGTTATAATAATATTTTTATATTCCAAGACTTCCGCTGTGCTATTCTGTGAATGTTTCACCATGATGATATCAGCTACATCACGATACTCCCCACCGGGCCCACCGGTAATATGTGGAAATATCGGGGTGTGACAGCTCGGAATCACATTATGCTTATAATAGTATTCAAACACAGTTGTACCTCTTTGAGTAAAACCATTTCTTTTCTAATACAAATCAAAAACTACAGAACCATCCACCTTATTATAAGTTTCCTTTAAATCAGACCAAACATCACAAGCCAGTTTTGAAAAAACCTGACCCATGTACAATTCTTCACTAATAGAGTTTAAAATCCATGTAAGAACAATAGAATTGCATCTGTCCCATTGTCTAGCCAAAACATTATTATTCTCAGATTTTATACAAGTTTTATCAATAAAACCCTGTTTATTTTTAACCTGTAATGCTAACTACATTGCATTAGACTATATCGTGTAGTTCTCAGATCCTTTTAATTTCACAGACACAATTGTCAAATTACTAAGTCAGATGGATGCAAGTACAAGGGATCACTTGCATCTAGTTTGCTTACCAAGGTCTCAAGAGGTGGATCACTAGGTCCAGGTCCACTTCCAGTTGTAACCACAGGACCATCAACCATACTTAATCAGTAAAAGACAACTCACAAACAATATCACCAACAAGAAACAAAACAACACAGAGTAAGCTAACCAAGACAAAGGGTCAGATCAGTGGTTCATCATTCAAGGTGCCACCGCAAACCATGTCAAGGGAGCCACCTAGATCTAACAACACAACTAACACAATAGGTAAGCAAACCAGAAAAATAACAACACTAAAATACAAACAAATATCACAGATATTACAACACTAAGATGCAAACAAAATACCACAGATAATGCAACAGGGGATGGCGAACCCTATGTCCCAACAACAACTGGCCCAACAAGTCCGACACCAACAATATGCTTAATGCAGATGTAAACAAAAAGGAAATAAAACTTAGGAAATGAAAGACATCACCTGAATCGTGTAACTCCAAGCAAAATCAGGCTTGTAGCCTTCACTTAGGGCTACAAGACTCTGATAGAAAATCAACAACAATAGAATCTATTGGTTTGCCCTGTAATCTTCTTGGATTACAGAAACCAACGAGATTTATAAGAAGCCTCTTCTGATTATCCCAAGAACACAGACCCTAAAATTAGGGTTTCCTTTTTTCCATTGTGCACGAAACCCGAGAACAACAGGAACACCAAATCTGGAAACGGAAGTACCAGAAAAAACACCAGAACTTCTCCGATCTTCAACACACACCACAGATCTACCAGATCTAATGTAGATCAGCATTCAACGAATGCAACGGAAGAATAATACCTCCAAGAGCCGTTTATGGCTCTGGTACCATGTCAAAATGGTATCAACAAAGTAATCAACTCAAGAAACCCAAACCAAAGATCTTTATTACCCAGGAAGTTCGTCGATTACAACAAATACAGAAAAACGAACAGAACTAAATCACTCACAGAAACTCTCAACTCTCACACACTAGGATTATTAACACGATAATCCTTACTAGAACGCCGAATCTCAAAAACTAAATCTTAGATTCAAGATGAATCTAAGATATGAAACCCTAGGTATTTTCTAGAGAGAGAAAACAGAGAGATGAATGATAGCACAAAGAGAAACAAATGACTGATGAATGATGTAAACCCTAAAGCTTCTCTTATATATGGCGGCGAAGTTGTTATAACAGCAACGCATCTGGTCCAAGTTGTTGCATCTGGTCCAAGTTGTTATAACCTCATAGCCCAAAGCCCAACTGCAACTGCCCCAACTTGTCTTATTTTACTTGTTTAGCCCATCAGCATAAGTTGTTACGAACATGAAAACAAAAGAAAAGAAAACAAAAAATATAAGTTACACATATATTAAATTGAGAATAATAAGAGTTATTATATACATATTTTAACAGAAATACTTTTCATAAATGATTGTGTCCTTAAACATAACTTTTGGAATAGAATTCCCATAGTCTTTGTTTTTTCTCTTTAAATTATCCTTTATATTAATTTTACTAGCATTTGAACAGTAAAACAGTAACCAGCCCTACGTGTCAGGGCTGGTTTGGTTGATTTTTTTTTTTGCCTATCTCGCTTCTGGTTTTGTTATAAAAAGGGCATCTTCACTGATTTTTCAAATGTGTTCTTCTGGCATACTGGTTCGTTATTTCCCAAGGGAATGTTAATGTTCAAGTTTGATTCCCGTGTTGTTAATTTTTTTCCACCGGTTTTGATGACGTTCTCCAGTCGGCACGTGTTAACCTCAGGGTATGAACACGTGTTTTATTAACACGTTTCAGCCCTATAATCCCCCAGCAAAATCATCTTCCCACGCTAACACATGTTTCAGTCCTATAATCCTCCCGCTAAATCATCTTCCCCCTTTCAGTTCTTTTGGTGGTTCGAATTCAGCTTTCAAGATTTGAAGATCAGGTACCCACGCTAAATCATCTTCCCTCTCCTTTCAAGATTTGAAGATCAGGTATATATCTTCCTCACAATCGTTTTATTCTGTATATTTTTAAGGTGTGTCATTTAGGGCTTTTACCTCCATATCTATTCCACCTTCATAGTTATAGAAAAGTACAATCAAACTTTCACCAAAACAGTTTGAGATTTCGATAGTACTATCAAAAATAGTTGAATCTGAATGTTTATTTTAAGCAAACAAATATTTCATCAAAATTGTATTATTTTCATTTTCTATAAAGCTGTGTCTAGCAACATATATGATAGACAAAAATGGTCAAAGATTCCTTTCATTATATGGTTTTTTGACTTTTCTTTATAGTTATTTGCCACTAGTTTTAAGTTAATAATTTCTTTATATTTATTTGCCACTAGTTTTAAGTTAATAACATTTGTTGTCGTCATATCCTATGTCAATGAAATTACCAAGTCAATTGTATTTCTGGATTCGATTTCATTTGTCGAAAGCTACAAGTCAACCATATGTCCATTTTATGCTTGAATCCTTCAAACGTGTATCTTCTCCCGTAATCCAAAGACATAGATCTATTTTTATTTATGTATCTTCTCCCATAATCCAAAGACATAGATCTATTTTTATTTATAAAGTAATTAAGTTTTATGATTATTCTAATCAAGTTATTTATGAAAGTAATTGTTTAATTAAGTCAGTCAAATTTACTTTATTGTTTCAATTCTATATATTTTATATAATTATTTTCTTTTTGCACGATAAACTTTATGTATAAGGTTATCACACTCTCTAAATTGGAGAGCCTCGTATTGCCCCACGTTGGTCAGACTATATTGTTTTAACCAGGTCCACACTAGCTTCAAAGTTTGTCTTTTTTGGACGTTCCTCTGTGAAACCATACCGCCGGCTGCCATTTGACAGTCGTTGTGCCACCACAAGAGCAGAACTCTCTAGCGTAACACACAATGGGACGAAAACCCGGTTGGGCTCGGGCATCGAACCGAAAACCTCACACAAGACCTCTTCCAAATCCTTCATTGGCTATATCCACCCCAATATAACATAAGTGAGAATTGAACTTGAGTCTTCATTGGAAAACTCAAATCTCCTACCACTAGGCCACAAGTGAAGGGATATATTTTACCTAAATAGCATATAATCATTCCTACATTGCTTTGTCCCTCTCGCGTTTGACACGTTCGGCTCCTTGGCGCCGGAGGCGGTTCGATTCTTGGCTAGAGTTCAGCGCGTGGTCCACAGTAACTTTTCGACCCCGCATGGGCGAGGCTTTGTTTTTAGTAGATTAGGGTTTTCTATTCAAAAGGGGATGGCGGCGCAGTTTGTTGCCCGTCTACCTGCTATCCTTATGTAATTTGCCTCATGATTAATTTAAAAAAAATTGTATTTAACAAAACAAAATGCAAAAAATTAAAGAAATTGCAAAAAAAAATTGAGAAAATTTGCGAAAAGATTTTAAAAAATATAAAAATAAAATAAAAAATGCAAAAAAAAAAAATTAAATGGACATTATTTTTTCGCACTTTTTATTTTTATTAATGATTTTTTTGGCAATTTTTTAATCCATTTTGCCATCTTTAAGTCATGTCGTCATATAAAAAAGTAAATAAAATAAATATCATGTAGGATTGGCATCTGGCGACTTGCTATTCTAGTAAAACTAGTACTTCGCACCCCGCGGGGTTGCAGCGGGTACACGACCAAAGCGTCATTTGAATTGAAATAATTCCTTAACTTTCCATCCGTAGCATAAATACAAACTTTATTGTTTTAGAAAAAATATTCAAGATTACAGTTATTTTTACTATAACTACAACATATACAATGCAACAAAACAACCATTTATCAAAATTAAAAAAAAAAAAACTTATAAATACATTTAAATCACCTATCCAGAAATTTGTTTTCACATGCATTCCACTTCATGTACAAAAGTAACAACTGAAAAAAAAAAATCACACCTACTTCCACAGCCAAACCATATGAAGAATAAAACCATATAACCATTTCTTGAACCCTACTTTCACAAACTAAACTTCAATCTTCTTCTGCATACATACTGAAGCTTCAGAATCTGTAACACCATAGTCCACACTATAACGCAATCAATTTATAAAGTCATAAAAAATCCAACAAAAATCAAAATAAGACAATCATGTGAAAACAAATAGGCTCAGAAATTTCCTCATCGCCGTAATCAACAAAGTAAGGTTCAGGGCCGCTACGGCTGCAACCGGAGTTCAGTTAGCCACGCCAAGTAGTGTGCCAACATCATCGCCCAGTAAAACCAACAACAAAAGAGAGTGTAAAAAACCGATACAAAAGCCAATCGCATTCATAACCCATCGGCCAATGGGTTAACCGACCAACATGACATCCGGTTGTTCAACAACTGAATCTGATGCTTAAACCCATACCCTCAACAAAATACCAGAAAATTATTTCACAAAATACCACTTTACAACTCTGAAATGCAACAGATACAACAACCATATGCACCAGGTTCATCACCCTCGGTAACCCAGGATGTGTACACAGAATCTTTAAGGCTTAAAGCTTCATCGAACATATGTTGTGCACATTTTGTAGGTTAGCAAACATCAAAAACGGAGGCTTAGGTAACCATTATAGCCTTAGAAGCTCAAATACACTCATACACATCATAGCTTCATGAATTTCAATTGTACAATCATCATACATTCAAAGCAACATAGCTCTTCATCAAATGCCCCCCGTACAAACCGAACCGTTATACCATAAGTCCATAACTGTCCACTAAAACCAATAAACGACGTGCACAATTAATAACGACTAAAGCATTTCATCGAACAACTCTTGTGCATCACACATGATATCTTCACAAATTTCAAATGAAAGAGAAAGGCAACAACGACCTAATCACCACCGGGTGCGGAGGTTAGGCATTATGTTGATGGTTACCACAACAGATAAGGGTGGTTTCACCGATAACAATGGCGCTGCAAATTTTGAGAGAGCAATCAAGTGTGATTTATGTTGAGAGAAGAAAAGAGTAAATGATGAGATAAGTGTGAAACCTATTAAACCCACAACAAACTACCAGCAAATGGGACCTTACAACTCCCTAATACAAGAGATACAACCATATACATGTAAAACACTAAAAGCAACACTTACAACACAGGAAAGCACATAGATGTTGATATTTAGTATTTACAAGATCAAAAAGCACAAAACACCAAGTAAGCTGAAGTTACAACTCCTTATGCCCATAGATGTTACTAATTTATATAATATAAATATAAATATAAATATATAGGATTAGAACAATAAAATAAACTTGAATGAATCTATTAAAACAAAAAAAAATTATGAGTACTCTAATTAAACAGTCCTAAAACTTGATTACTATTTTGTGAAATATGTCAAACTACAAACTCTTCTAAAGTTCATAGTCTTTGTAGTTCTATTAGTTACTGATTACTAGTAAAATATATCGAATTACAAACTCTTCTAAAGTTCATAGTGTTTGTAGTTCTATTATTTATATTGTATAATGTTGTCCACTAATTAGTTTTGTTTAGCAATAAGATGCATGTTCCACCGATTAGTTTAACTCAACAATATTTTGTATAGAGATGTACATTGCTGAAGACTTTGAAGGCACTGATTCATTAATTAGTTGTTGTTAGACAAAAGGGTATGGGGACATGCGATGGATTATTGATTGCCACCTAAGATGGTGGATGATGTGCTACACCATCCTTTTTAGGGAATCATCATGGTTCGTATAGATTAAACCATCATAGTTATTTACTTCCCTTTCTTTAATTAGGTAAATATATTTTACACAAAATAAATTAAAAAAAATGGGGATGGTGGATTGGGTCATTACCACACTATATAGGATGGTAGATGAGAGTAAGCTGACATGACACTAATATGGAGGGTGATGATGATCTTGAGGTCATAACCACACCCTATAGTCTTACTCTATGCATCCTATTTTACCATACCTTACCATATATATAAATCATTAATTATTATCTAAGAATTAAAAATCTCTCTAATCATTTTTTAATTATGACACAAGGGCTAAAATTTTTTATATTTAGATCATCCGTAGTGGTAAGGGTGAATAATTCTCTTATTTTTGGGTGTTTTCCGTCATGCGGCAGTTCAGTTAGCAAGGGGCATTATTGGGCATTTTTTTTTTCTAAAATGGGTGTAGTGAGGATGTGGGTACTATGTTAAAACGGGGTGTAAAGAATTAAATAAAAAAAACTAACAAAAAAAAGGGATTGACCAAGAAAAAGAGGGATGCATGTAATTGGCCAACAGTTTCCATTTTGGCTTGATTTAAAACACGCTTCAGAGCTTTTTTTCGAAAATAACGCCCAAGGGGGTGGGGCCTTGGCGTGATCAGGCGTTTTGAGGGCTTTTTTTTTAAAAAAAAACACGCCCACTACGCATGGTCTTATGTGGCTGAACACCACTCCCTTCTCATGTGAATGGTTTTTTTTTTTTTTTTTTTTTTTGGGTTGAATGTGGTTTAAACCACGGGATGCAAGAGAGAAGGATATATTTTGATTGGTTGGACTATGTCTTGACCAATCATTTTTTTTTTAATATCAAATGTTATGGGCCATTTTCTGAACGTATATCCTGATTAATATTCTGCTTTTGATTGTTTATTTGAGATCATGATACCGGATCAGGATGTTTGTAACATCCTGAAACGATATCATGGTAATAACTGATTTAACCACGTGCAGATTAAAGGGTATAAGTTTCTAACGTTCAAGTGGACTTCTTCTCCTTGAGACTCGGGCAAAACAATTGGGAGAAAGACGTTGAAGCCGAAAGATCTGGATTACAACGTTCACGTGTGGAATATTCGCCGGATCCCGGAATAATAGGATAGTTGGTTGCTTTCTTTTTACTATAAATAGATTGATCGGATCGGATTAAGTCACACACACTCTTTTGCACACTTTGCTCTCTAGTCACTGGCAAACATTACACACAAACACTTGTACCCAAATCTCATTGTAACACTTAGTTGATCCGTATCATATCCTGCACTGTATCCTGAAGTTTGAAGCAATAAGAAGAACTAGGCAGCTGCGATTGTCAGCTCCCGAGGTTTTATGCCGGCGATCTAGATTGATCAAGGGCTTTCCTCGTACATCTCGTGTCGTTTCCTTTACTTTTTGCTCACAGTTTGATCGTAGATACAGCTCAATATCCTGAGCCGTATCCTGAAAACTGTTTTTACAAACAACATAACAAGCATATTTCCAATACACTTTTTAGTACACTACCTCACTTAACTAATTTGATCACTTAATTGCTTCGGTAATTTTTGACCAAAACAATTTGGCGCCCACCATGGGGCAAGTGGTGCTATCTTTACTAAAAATCTTTGTGAAATCATTAATTGGTTTTCTGTTTTCAAAACTTTTTGCCACATTATTTGCAATGGCCACAAGATCAAGCATGAGCTCCTCCACTGTGTCTGCTACAGCTTCTGCTACTACTGGTTTGGTGCTTCCACCACCTCCTCCAAGGATGCCCGCTCCTTCACAACCTCAGGATATTATCCCTACTCGGAGTATTCAGGAATCTGCTCCCGTTTTAGCTTCTAATGAGGAAATTCTAACCTTATTTGGAAATGTGCAGGAACAAATGAGGCAACAACAGGAAACAAACCAAATGCTGTTAAGGGAAATACAACTCTTAAAATCTGGTTCGAGCAGATCCACTGAAGATACGTCACTCCTCTACAGCCCAGGGCTTTGAACTTCAGTTCTGCAGTTTACACTGAGGACAACCGGGGAAATATTGTGCCTAGCCATCCCCAGAATCCTACTCCTGAGATGCCCTCTTCGGTTAGAGTGTCAACTGTGAGGAGTTCAGGATATGCTTCAGGATATGGCCAAAATCCTCAGATTGGTAAGGTGTCTAATAATAATAATACTCTTGCCACTAATAGTGTTGGATCTTTGTAGGATACAGGTGTGACATTAGCATTATCTAGGGAGCTTCAGAAGCTAAAGGATATGATATCCAGTGTACCTGGGGTGGTTCAGCCAATCCCTGAAGTCTCCCAGGATAGCCACAGGATATCTCGGTTTGTGCATCCTATTTGTGATGCTGAAATCCCAAAAAGATTCCAAATTCCCAACATGAAGCTTTATGATGGAACTACGGATCCTGAGGAGCATATTGCCCAGTATAGGGAACCGATGGAAATCAACCCTATCCCTCCGGAACTTAAGGAAGCATGCTTATGCAAGGGCTTCGGCTCTACCTTAACAGGATCAGCCTTAAAATGGCTGTTAAACGTTCCTCCTCACTCAATTACTTCTTTTGCTCATTTGGTTAACTTATTTAATAGTCAATTTTCTTACAGCCGGAGTTTTGAGAAATTAACCAGTGATCTTTATAAGATAACTCAAGGACCTCAGGAATCCTTGAGGGACTATGTGAATAAGTTTACCCGGGAATCCTTGGATATCCCGCACCTTGATGTCGCAACAGCTGTGCAGGCATTCAAGATGGGATTACAGAAAGATTCCTAATTTTACTAGGATCTTGTGATGAATCCCTGCAGGAATCTGGATGAAGCTCGTAACAGGGCATTGAGATATATCAGGCTGGAGGATGATAAGAAAATGCAAGAGAGGATGAATGCATCCTCAACATATGAATCAACTAACAGGAAGTTAGAATCCTCGTACAAACCATACCGCTCTAAGTCGTATGGTAGAAATGATAACAAGAAAGTGAATGCTGTTGAAGACGAGGATCCTGAGGAGTATCCTGAGTTATCTGAATATTGTTTTTCTGTTAATATACCTGAACTAATGTATGCTATGCAGGGTTTAGGAGACAAAGCCAAGTGGCCTCGGAAGAATCAACAAAAGGCTGAGTGGAAGGATAAGTCCAAATGGTGTGCCTTCCATGAAGATTTTGTACATATTACAGAGGATTGCATTGCTCTGAGGAAGGAAATAAGCTATCTCCTGAGCAAAGGTTATCTGAAGGATCTCCTGGGAAGAAAGAAAAACAAGGGCCAGGATACTGAGAAGGATCCTGAACGTGCAGCATCACCTTCTAACATGAAGGATGTTCAAAGACTGACAGGAAGAGTAGCAGCGTTAAATAGATTTATTTCAAGATCCTCAGAAAAATGCAAGGAGTTTTATGATATCCTGAAGAAAAATAAGAAGTTTGAATGGGGGGAGAAGCATGAAGCAGCCTTGCAGGATTTGAAGCGATACCTCTCAACTGCACCTCTACTAATGAAGCCTGAGGATGGTGAACCATTATCCCTGTATCTTGCAGTATCAGGGAATGCAGTAAGTGCTGTCCTTGTAAAGGATCATGAAGGTCAGCAGTATCCTGTTTATTATGTTAATAAAAGTTTGTTAGATGCTGAAACTAGATATTCTCATTTAGAAAAAATGATTTTGGCCTTAGTTACAGCATCAACAAAGCTTAGACATTACTTTGAGACACATAGGATTCATGTTAAAACCAATTATCCTGTTAAAAATGTGCTTAGGAAACCTGAGATGTCAGGTAGAATGGCTAAATGGTCAGTGAAGTTAAGTGCCTATGTCTAGTGTACGAACCTAGAAATGCCATAAAATCTCAGGCTTTAGCTGACTTTGTGGCTGATTTCAGTAGTGATATTCAGGATGAAGTAGACCTAGAAGTTCAACAATTAGGAGAATCCTTAGAATGCTGGACATTGTATACTGATGGTGCATCTAATGTAAGAGGTGTCGGTCTAGGTATACTACTAAAATCGCCACAGGGGGACATATTACCCCAAGCTATTAGGTGTGAATTTCCTGCTACTAATAATGAGGCAGAATATGAAGCTTTGATTGCAGGATTAGAATTGGCTAAAAGTATGAGTATCAAGAATTTGCAAGTATATGTTGACTCTTTGTTAGTCACTAATCATTTTAATGGAATCTATGCAGTTAAAGGAGAGAAGTTAATCGAATATCTCGAGATTCTCAAAAAATCGCAGGATATTTTGATTTTTTTACACTTGAATAGGTACCAAGAGAGGATAATGCTGAAGCTGATGCCTTGGAAAATCTAGGATCATCAGTCAGGATACCGGAAGGAACCCGAATACCAATATTACATATCCTGTATCCTGCGACGAATTCTCAGGATAAGGAAATAATAAGTATTCAGGATCCTGATGACAAGTATCCCGACGAGGATCCTAAGTCCTGGACGGCTCCAATCACAAGATATCTCAACGATGGACATATCCCCAAAGATGAGAATCCTAAGGCCTTTAGGATGAAGGTTTCACGATTTACTATTATAAATAACATCTTGTACAAGAAATGTCTTGCAGGTCTGTATCTGATGTGCTTGGAGGATCCCGAAACTAAAGAAGTACTTCAGGATATACATGAAGGGGATTGTGGTAACCATACTGGGGGCAGGTCATTATTTTCGAAAGTATTGAGGACAGGATACTATTGGCCGACAATGAAGAAAGATGCTGTGGAATATGCTCGAAGATGTGACGCCTGTCAGAGGCATAGCAACATTCTGCACCAACCAGCTGAACCATTGTATCCTATAGTTTCCCCTTGGCCATTTATGAAATGGGGGATGGACATAGTAGGAAAATTACCAAAAGCTCCAAGAGGAAAAGTCTTTATGTTGGCAATGACTGATTATTTCTCTAAGTGGGTGGAAGCTGAAGCATTTGTTCAAGTCAGAGACCAGGAAGTAGTATCCTTTATAAATAGAAATATCCTGACCAGGTTTGGAGTACCAGCTAAAATCATTTGTGACAATGGATCCCAGTTTATAAGCAAGAGGACTACTGACTTTTGCAAAAGTTGGGGAATCAAAATGATCACATCTACCCCGGTACATCCTCAAGCAAATGGACAAGCTGAATCCTCAAATAAGATAATTGTCAACAACTTGAAGAAGAGATTAGGAGCCAAAAAAGGAAGATGGGCAGAAGAACTACCCTTTGTTTTGTGGGCTGATAGAACAACAGCAAAAAATGCAATGTGTAACATTTGTGCTTGTAATCATTATGAACAGTTCTATTATCAATAAAACAATGTTATTTGATCCCAATGTTTGTTTGGTTGTGTTTTATATTTTTCATGTTTTGACTTTTGCTCAATTTCAAACTCTACATCGCTTTCTGGAGAATTATACGCAAACTGGTGCATAAACATACTCAGTTTAATGCGACAAATACTCCGGAACATCAACATATACTCAACATACCTTAAATAACCCTTACATAACTTAGAAATAAGTTTTGAAGGCTTTGGTATGGCAAAAACAAGTTAATTCGCTTACAGGGACTAAACTTGACAAACTGCGAAAGTATGCCAATTTGAACTGTAACAAACATTCCGGAACATGTCCATAAGTTAAATGTACCATAAATATCATTTACATAGCTTAGAAATAGGCTTTGAGGGGTTTGGTATGCTAAAACAAACTTTTGGATCATTCAGGGGCTAAAAGTGTCAAAAAGTGCACACGTTTGCACTTTTGCGCATAACTTACGTTCTGAATACATCCGGACATCCTAAAATTTATGTAAGCATCCTTATATTATGCCTTAGTGTATGGCATGAGAAAAATCCATTCGTCGCGCAATTTGGATCGTCTATCGCGCTTATGCGCATTCCGTCGTAATTAACCGAACATCGCGACCGTATGGCCAAACGAACCGACATCCGGGATATTTTTGAGCACATTTTAAGTTCCCTATACTTTAACATCATTTTAGAGCTTTGAAATGGGGTTAACGGGGCTTAAACGTGTCAAAAATGCATCAAATACCAAGTTTTGGAGCTGCAGGGACCAAAACTGTAAATCTGCCAATCTAAGGGCTTACGGACCGTAAGCCACAACCCATACGTTCCGTAAGGCACCCCCAGCACAGCAGATTCAGTTTTAAATGCTGTTGCCTCTTCATGTAATGAAAGGGCAAGCTGGCCCTTGTCTCTTCCAGCCAATTAGGGGCAAGATCAGATGTACCACAATAATTCGACAAGTGTACGGACGAGATCATGGCACGTTATTTAAGAAACGATCCTAACGGCTCTACTTTTCCTATAAATACCCCCCCCCCCTTTGGTGTAAAACCCACAAAAATTTGATCAAAATGCTCTAAGTTGATGCCATTGCTTCATACCTGAGCTCTTTGATCTAGATTAGCATTCGGGGACCCTTCGTAAGTGTTCTTTCATTCTTTTATTCGCTTTTCGAGTCCGAAAGTCGAACTATGTTTGACTTTCTGCATAGACCAGTTTATGGTCGATGCGAAGTTCGTTGGAACTTCATAACGTGAGCGTGATCACGATGGTTATAGTCCGTAGTGACTATACCTACTGATTACCACGTTATCTAGGCTCAGTGACGAGTCGTAGTTTCAGCCAAAATGCGCATTCTTGCGTATTTTGTAATCAAACTACTCGTGAGCATCAAACCCGTTTGTTTTGATGCCAAACCTGTTTTCTAAACTTAGTTAAGCATGTTCTAACATGCTTAGCACGTCACTCTTAGTATAGTGCTTATATAGGGTCGTAAGGTAAGCGATCTAAACAATCGCTTATACTTTCAAACCCGACCCATTTGGTCGATCATTAGGATCCGACCAAACACTTTAGGTGAGCATAGCTATAACCTTCCGAGGTTATGTCTTGTGGTCACGATGTTAGGCGTTCCAAATGCGTTATACGCGAACGACGCGTTAAGGTAGCATAAGCTGTGACAACCGGTAACTAACGGCTTCTAACTACGCGATTAACAAGCGTTTAAGACGATAGTAAGTATTGTTTAAGGCACTTAATTAGGCATTTGTAATGCCTAGGAACACCTACTTGACTTTACAGTGCTCAAATGATGATTTGCGGAAAAACTGCGTAACGGTAAACGATAACGAACTGACACCGAAAGAAATACTGAAAACGCCAAAAAAAAAAAAATAAATACAAATTTATACGTATAAGTTAAATCTACGGATTTCGTTTTGCGAAATAACACGCTCTCGAATGTCAGAAAACGCAAACGTGAACGAAAACACGACTGCTGGAATGCACCGGCAACGAAACGGAAGCGTCAAACACACATATTAACTTAAAAAAAAAAAAACTGAAATATATTGATATGTTTAGGTTCGCTTTCGAATTTTAAAATCCGAAGTGGAAATTGGAGTGAAAAACGGGATAGAAACGATAAACCACGAATTTTACGCGATTTAACGCGACTGACGAACAAACGCGTCTAATAAACGACGTACGACATAATTTCATGAACTTTCGACTCTAAAACTTTATTTCACGACATTTTACACCGAACAAGATTCGAAAACGGGCTTCGGATAATTAGCAGGCCACTTAAAAAAAACACGATATTGGGCTTGTGGGCCTTGGGCCCAAGCCCAAGCCCATTAGTGGAAAACCTACTATAAATAACTAGTTAAACTCAAAACCCTAAATTCTGTTTCACCCTTCTCGTTTCAGCGCACACCAGACCCCCAGGTTCCCCCATCTGCCTCTCTCTCCTCGATCGAACACCGGTGACCGGAGATCCTCGTTCCGGCGCCCCTCCTGCTCCGACCGACCATATCCCAGCACCCTTCTTCTCCTTTACAACAACCCCACACCCCTGTTACACCTAACCGCCGCACCACCTCCACTTAACTCGAATAAACGGCCGGCCACCACCGTGTGGTGGCAGCTCACGACATCGACGAGAACAGAAACGAAGAGAGAGAGAGAGAGAGCAACTGAGATGGATGGCGGAGAAAGGGAGTGACGAAGGCTGTGACGCCGTCGTCTACGACAGCCGTCGGCGGCGGAGCCGCAACGGTGGTGGTGGTGGTGTATTTTTCCGACAGGTTCCACGGTAACCCCCCCTATCTGTTTATCTTTTTTTTAAGATTTTCGACGTCTTAATGTGTCGATTATGGTGTGGAAATGCTGTCGATATGCAGTTGATGAAAACAGTGAAGTGGTTATGTGGTTCGGTTAGCTCGGATTTCAGTTCGGTTCAAGCTTCAGTCACGAGTCAGGCACGGGTTCGGATTCGGGTTCAGATTGGTGATCGGGTTTTACGGGTCAAGTTGTTGGTGCGGTCAACTTCGGTCAACAGAAGTCAACGGTTCGGGTCAACGGTCAGAATTTTGGGTCTCGGCTCAGATCGGGTTCGGTTCAATCAGATTGGTCTACATCAGACATGGTTTGGGTCAACTCGGTTAACCGAGTTAACTCGGTCAACTCAGTCAATGCGAGTCAACCCGGTTGACTCAGTCAACTGGTCAGCTCAGTCCACGAAGTCAGTCGGTCAAAGTCAGCAGTCAACTCACGAGATCCGGTAACTTTTAAACGGCGCGACAATTTCCAGTTATATAGTTTAGATTTTAGCTAGTTTACGCGACCGAGCTCGACCCGATTCTACTACGTTTTGATATATTTAACGAGATATTTTATAGATTGATAATATTATTGCGGTTGAAAATTTGTTGAATTTTGATAAAATATATCGACACTCGATTGTCGAGATTGTCCAAAAACAGAGGAAACTCTGTCCGTTTTTCCTAAAAATCCGAAACGCGACAAGTGATTTTATTCAGAAAACGACGTTTATCGAGGTTCCGTTAATTTTTATAAAATAAGTATAAAAGTATAATTATTTTCGCGATGCTTTACAACACGAGTTACTAGTTAACAAAAACCGACAACTTGTGTAAAAATAAATATAATTACCTCTATTTATTTCAAAACGCCGATAATTCGAGTTACTTAGAATAATTTCATAAAATATGTATGAAGTTTCTATTTATTTCAAACGTTTAATATTCGGAAGTCGTATATTATTAATATAATTATTTATATTTCTTTCAAACGTTTAGAATCCGAATTCTTGTAAAGTGAATATAATTATTTATATTCGTTTTAAACGTCACGTTTTCGAATATATATATGTATATATATTTATTTATTTCAATCCTACGCGAACTACAACGGTGTATTACCGAATCACATACGATGTCTCGAATTACGTACCATCATCGATTTACGTATTTCTAACCACGACGACTTCGTAAAATATATTTATATTTATAAATATAAGTAGAGATAACCTAAATCACTCGAAAGCTAAGTCGATTTCATGACTTAGTTTTAACCCGATCATAAACGGGATCAAATAACCATATATTGGTTATTCTAAATCAAAACAATAACACCTTTGTAGAGTCGTTTTATTTACGACTCGGTAGAGCTCGGACACGTAGTTTATCTACGTTTAAATTAGAAACTTACAATTATTCCTTGATTAGGAATGCTTTAGTTGCACGCTAGCAAGTTCACATTCTTGGAATGATCTCACGCAATAGCTAGTTTTGCACAGGAATGTCAAGGTGAGTTCATAACCCCCACTTTTTACTGTTTTACATTTTTATAAAATGTTTTCGGGGGTGGAAAGACATGCAAGTTTTGCAAAATCACACAAGGTTTCGATAAATGAATATTGCATATTTATAAACCATTTTGCGACATGATTTTAACAAACTCAAATGGTTTACGAAAAGATTATGCTAAACATACCGGTTTATAAAAACATTAGTGTTTTTCGAAACATGCATGAGTTTTAATAACACGAATGGCTTGGGCAAAGGCCCAAGGACATGGGCAGAGGCCCAAGGACATGAATAACTCTCACATTATACGTTAACTAGGGTATGGTTAAGCTAGGGAATGAACTGTTAGATCAGGTGAGCGAATAGTAATCTCTCTTAAGTGCCATTAATCTTGTATAAGACCGAGGGCAAAAGTGGTAGATCTATCGGGTGTAGCGAGCCCCACTCTTGGGTCCTTGTGTGGCCCATGTAGTGCTTTTGTTGTTCTAACCGGGTGGACCGGGGGAAATCCGCTAGGGTTGAGTGCTTCCTATGTCGCCACACATATTAATGTCCTTGCAAAACATTAATGATCTGTTCATAGACGCTTACATACCAGTTTTAATACTCAGATTTTCAAATGTTTTTAAGATTCATTTGAAGTAAACTCACAAATACATGGATTTACAAACTTTGGTAACGTTTTTCAAACTATACCTAAGTAAGAGGACACGCTGATCCTGCTTACAAAGGTTCGTTTGGGCTCGGCCCATTCTCTCTCGTGCAATGCACAAAGACTCTCGTGGGCTAGACTCACAGTTTTCATATATCATGCCAAGAA
Source organism: Helianthus annuus (assembly GCF_002127325.2). NCBI lineage: Eukaryota > Viridiplantae > Streptophyta > Magnoliopsida > Asterales > Asteraceae > Helianthus > Helianthus annuus. The sequence continues at coordinate 126,104,480 of NC_035444.2, read as the reverse complement.
AATGATTTTACTATATTTTCTCAGCAACTTTAAAACCGGTTATCAAAAAGATTTATTTTAAATCTTTTCAAAACAAACTATGAACTCGCTCAACTTTATGTTGACTTTTTCGCATGTTCTTTCTCAGGTTGCATTTTCAAAACTATGGAACGGTTGGAATAGGAGAACCCATGGGAATTCAAGTACTTAGCGGCGTTCATTTTCTAGAAGTCTTAGCTAATTGCTTCCGCTGTGCAATGAAGATACCGGCCCAGTCACGCCATGCTCTGATAATTTCGGGGTGTGACAGATTGGTATCAGAGCTATACGTTTCAGCGAATTAGGTCTGTAGAGATACCTAGGCTTTAACCTCACTTTCCTCTGGGGACTTAGATTAATAAGACTCGAACACATACAGAACGCTTAGGACTCGAATATGGGTTTCCAACCGTTGCCGAAAACAATGAGTCAAATGTTTTGATTTTAAACATACACAAGTGTTGTGTTGATACACGGTTCACGAAACAGATTCATACATTAAGCAAAACTTTGAGAGTTTTGGATAACATGCATTTAGGACCTTTGTAAAGTTTATGTCGAAACGCATTAAAGGTCCTCACTTAGAAACCATGCCTAACAACTCGGGCAAAACGCCATTGTCTATATTACCTATGCTTTTTACTTATCTGAGCAGGTAACCTACGCGGAACGAAACGCTAGTGCACAGGAATATACAAAACATAAACTATACGTCAGCGGAAGTCAAAGTACATCACACACGACTTTCGAAGCAAGCCCTTGGGGAAAACACAAATGGTCACGACAACAATAATGCTAACCCCATCAGCGGGAGTAACAACAACCGAATGCTATACTTTTCCATGTAATCCGGCAAATGACACGAGTCACCCTGAGGTACGTTACAGCAAGATTTCACAACAGTCGATACTTAGTCTAAAGAGACTCACAGTTATTGGCGCTGCAAAAGAAGTCACATGCTTTCGCAATTTCCCCTATTTCATTTACGTCAATTATGCAATGTTCGATGTTCCATGGTAATGTCATAACAACCAATCATCACGTGAACTTCCAGGTAAAGTCCTTAAATTTCTTTTGTTGAAATTCTGATTTTTGCATATAGCGAGTAGACTTCATATTTCTACTCCCCCTAATGATCCTTGCATCACGAAAATTTTCTTTCATAATAGCGAATACTCATTTGTTTCATTCTTGACGAATTCATATGTTACACATGCGTTGTTTGTTACGCATGTGGCTTCACTTGAAATTGTTGCTTTATCAAGTTCAAATATTATTTCGCTACCTTCACTCCTTGCATTGTGATCTAGCTAAACCACATTATTGCATAATGTTGACTCTTTGATATCGAGTCAACGAAACTCGTTGAAACTCCTTTCTTTTCAAGCTACATACATGGTTTTTCGTTGTAACCATGGCAAAACTTTCTTGTTGATAGATGTAATCATTGTTGGATTACGCTTAACCCAAGTTCAATTGATTGAACTTGCTCGTTATATGTATTCGATTCAAGATTCCATATGATGGATTGAGGCCATCATATTCGAAATAATCCCAACAAGCACTTCATTTGCTTTGAATCATAGTATGCTTGTTTGGTCTTCGACTTCATTAAATCGTTTCTTTGATCACGATCACCTTGTGGTGACGTTTTTCACAAGTTTGAAGCTTGCGCTGATCTCGTTTGCACACATCATGTACGGATTTAATTATTTATCTATTTGTCTATTCAAATTAAATCCGCTTTGTTGGTTATTCATATTAAAGAAATCTTAATACAATCGTGTGTTAAGATGATGGTACACAAGTTCATGTCATATTTCGGTGTACCTCTTAACGGTTCTTTCAGCATCGATCGAACATTTTGTGATATCTATTGCTTTCATTTTCGATCGAAAAACATTATTTAATTTTTTCATTTTTAATCGAAAATCCTATGAGATTTGTTCGAAACAAACATTCAGATTTACTTCGTTGAACCTATCATCTAATTTCAAACACGGTGAACTTGTTTGATCACCGCTATTATTGAACTATTCCAATCACTACGACACCTTGTGGTGTCGGTATAAACTTGTAGCTTGGGCTAATCATGATCGAGCGTTTCATGCAAAACACGGTGATGCTTGTTCAGTCACCGCTATTGTTGAATTATTTCATTCACTACGACACCTTGTGGTGTCGGTATAAACTCGTCGCTCGTGCTAATCACGATCAGCCATCTCATGCAAAACTATATATGCCTTTCGTTTGACACATCATTTAAGTAGTCTTAATGCAACTATGTATTAAGGCAATGATACACCAGGTTCGATTGTATTTCATTTCGGTGTATCCTTACAATTCAACAATGTCAACACGTTGATTTTGTCATATTCATTTATTGGTTCGACAGTTGACAAATCATTTCCTGATTCTATCTATTTGAGCTTGTTGATTCAAGTTTCAATCATACAACAACCAACGCAAGTTTCCGTTGGTAGAAAATTCGATTGTTTCTAAAAATTGATTTGCGTATTGTGAACGCTCATTTGGAATTCTGTTGGTCGAAATTCCTCTTTTGTTGAACCTAGTATACCTAGTCACATTGGTGATAGTATCACAACATCTCGTTCACGTGACATTGATTTCTAGAACAAACTCAGTTAAACCGTTGGGTTCCTATTGATGCAAAATTTTCTTGCAATCACGTAATCTGAACAAGTTTTGGTTCAATTACACGGTCATTCACTTTGGTGTTATTCGGACTTACCTAGGAACAGCACAACTCTGAGGAGTTAACATAGTCTAAATTTCGAGGACGAAATTTCTGTAACAGGGGGAGAATGTGACAACCGGTAATTAACGGCTTCTAACTACGCGATTAACAAGCGTTTAAGACGATAGTAAGTATTGTTTAAGGCACTTAATTAGGAATTTGTAATGCCTAGGAACACCTACTTGACTTTACAGTGCTCAAATGATGATTTGCGGAAAAACTGCGTAACGGTAAATGATAACGAACTGACACCGAAAGAAATACTGAAAACGCCAAAAAAAAAAATAAATACAAATTTATACGTATAAGTTAAATCTACGGATTTCGTTTTGCGAAATAACACGCTCTCGAATGTCAGAAAACGCAAACGTGAACGAAAACACGACTGCTGGAATGCACCGGCAACGAAACGGAAGCGTCAAACACACATATTAACTTAAAAAAAAAAAAAAAAAAAACTGAAATATATTGATATGTTTAGGTTCGCTTTCGAATTTTAAAATCCGAAGTGGAAATTGGAGTGAAAAACGGGATAGAAACGATAAACCACGAATTTTACGCGATTTAACGCGACTGACGAACAAACGCGTCTAATAAACGGCGTACGACATAATTTCATGAACTTTCGACTCTAAAACTTTATTTCACGACATTTTACACCGAACAAGATTCGAAAACGGGCTTCGGATAATTAGCAGGCCACTTAAAAAAAACACGATATTGGGCTTGTGGGCCTTGGGCCCAAGCCCAAGCCCATTAGTGGAAAACCTACTATAAATAACTAGTTAAACTCAAAACCCTAAATTCTGTTTCACCCTTCTCGTTTCAGCGCACACCAGACCCCCAGGTTCCCCCATCTGCCTCTCTCTCCTCGATCGAACACCGGTGACCGGAGATCCTCGTTCCGGCGCCCCTCCTGCTCCGACCGACCATATCCCAGCACCCTTCTTCTCCTTTACAACAACCCCACACCCCTGTTACACCTAACCGCCGCACCACCTCCACTTAACTCGAATAAACGGCCGGCCACCACCGTGTGGTGGCAGCTCACGACATCGACGAGAACAGAAACGAAGAGAGAGAGAGAGAGCAACTGAGATGGATGGCGGAGAAAGGGAGTGACGACGGCTGTGACGCCGTCGTCTACGACAGCCGTCGGCGGCGGAGCCGCAACGGTGGTAGTGGTGGTGTATTTTTCCGACAGGTTCCACGGTAACCCCCCCCCTATCTGTTTATCTTTTTTTTTAAGATTTTCGACGTCTTAATGTGTCGATTATGGTGAGGAAATGCTGTCGATATGCAGTTGATGAAAACAGTGAAGTGGTTATGTGGTTCGGTTAGCTCGGATTTCAGTTCGGTTCAAGCTTCAGTCACGAGTCAGGCACGGGTTCGGATTCGGGTTCAGATTGGTGATCGGGTTTTACGAGTCAAGTTGTTGGTGCGGTCAACTTCGGTCAACAGAAGTCAACGGTTCGGGTCAACGGTCAGAATTTTGGGTCTCGGCTCAGATCGGGTTCGGTTCAATCAGATTGGTCTACATCAGACATGGTTTGGGTCAACTCGGTTAACCGAGTTAACTCGGTCAACTCAGTCAATGCGAGTCAACCCGGTTGACTCAGTCAACTGGTCAGCTCAGTCCACGAAGTCAGTCGGTCAAAGTCAGCAGCCAACTCACGAGATCCGGTAACTTTTAAACGGCGCGACAATTTCCAGTTATATAGTTTAGATTTTAGCTAGTTTACGCGACCGAGCTCGACCCGATTCTACTACGTTTTGATATATTTAACGAGATATTTTATAGATTGATAATATTATTGCGGTTGAAAATTTGTTGAATTTTGATAAAATATATCGACACTCGATTGTCGGGATTGTCCAAAAACAGAGGAAACTCTGTCCGTTTTTCCTAAAAATCCGAAACGCGACAAGTGATTTTATTCAGAAAACGACGTTTATCGAGGTTCCGTTAATTTTTATAAAATAAGTATAAAAGTATAATTATTTTCGCGATGCTTTACAACACGAGTTACTAGTTAACAAAAACCGACAACTTGTGTAAAAATAAATATAATTACCTCTATTTATTTCAAAACGCCGATAATTCGAGTTACTTAGAATAATTTCATAAAATATGTATGAGGTTTCTATTTATTTCAAACGTTTAATATTCGGAAGTCGTATATTATTAATATAATTATTTATATTTCTTTCAAACGTTTAGAATCCGAATTCTTGTAAAGTGAATATAATTATTTATATTCGTTTTAAACGTCACGTTTTCGAATATATATATGTATATATATTTATTTATTTCAATCCTACGCGAACTACAACGGTGTATTACCGAATCACATACGATGTCTCGAATTACGTACCATTATCGATTTACGTATTTCTAACCACGACGACTTCGTAAAATATATTTATATTTATAAATATAAGTAGAGATAACCTAAATCACTCGAAAGCTAAGTCGATTTCATGACTTAGTTTTAACCCGATCATAAACGGGATCAAATAACCATATATTGGTTATTCTAAATCAAAACAATAACACCTTTGTAGAGTCGTTTTATTTACGACTCGGTAGAGCTCGGACACGTAGTTTATCTACGTTTAAATTAGAAACTTACAATTATTCCTTGATTAGGAATGCTTTAGTTGCACGCTAGCAAGTTCACATTCTTGGAATGATCTCACGCAATAGCTAGTTTTGCACAGGAATGTCAAGGTGAGTTCATAACCCCCACTTTTTACTGTTTTACATTTTTATAAAATGTTTTCGGGGGTGGAAAGACATGCAAGTTTTGCAAAATCACACAAGGTTTCGATAAATGAATATTGCATATTTATAAACCATTTTGCGACATGATTTTAACAAACTCAAATGGTTTACGAAAAGATTATGCTAAACATACCGGTTTATAAAAACATTAGTGTTTTTCGAAACATGCATGAGTTTTAATAACACGAATGGCTTGGGCAAAGGCCCAAGGACATGGGCAGAGGCCCAAGGACATGAATAACTCTCACATTATACGTTAACTAGGGTATGGTTAAGCTAGGGAATGAACTGTTAGATCAGGTGAGCGAATAGTAATCTCTCTTAAGTGCCATTAATCTTGTATAAGACCGAGGGCAAAAGTGGTAGATCTATCGGGTGTAGCGAGCCCCACTCTTGGGTCCTTGTGTGGCCCATGTAGTGCTTTTGTTGTTCTAACCGGGTGGACCGGGGGAAATCCGCTAGGGTTGAGTGCTTCCTATGTCGCCACACATATTAATGTCCTTGCAAAACATTAATGATCTGTTCATAGACGCTTACATACCAGTTTTAATACTCAGATTTTCAAATGTTTTTAAGATTCATTTGAAGTAAACTCACAAATACATGGATTTACAAACTTTGGTAACGTTTTTCAAACTATACCTAAGTAAGAGGACACGCTGATCCTGCTTACAAAGGTTCGTTTGGGCTCGGCCCATTCTCTCTCGTGCAATGCACAAAGACTCTCGTGGGCTAGACTCACAGTTTTCATATATCATGCCAAGAAAATGATTTTACTATATTTTCTCAGCAACTTTAAAACCGGTTATCAAAAAGATTTATTTTAAATCTTTTCAAAACAAACTATGAACTCGCTCAACTTTATGTTGACTTTTTCGCATGTTCTTTCTCAGGTTGCATTTTCAAAACTATGGAACGGTTGGAATAGGAGAACCCATGGGAATTCAAGTACTTAGCGGCGTTCATTTTCTAGAAGTCTTAGCTAATTGCTTCCGCTGTGCAATGAAGATACCGGTCCAGTCACGCCATGCTCTGATAATTTCGGGGTGTGACATAAGCTACCTAAACGGGTCGTAATGGGTCGCAAAGGTTAGGTTTCATTTTAGTATGTAGGCTTTGTTAAACCATATTACACGAGTCTCCATACTCGTTTGGTTTACGAACCCGCATACTATCCGATCCTTCCGATTTTGGTCCGGTATATTAATATAGCTACCTATAAGGTGCCGTTTGATATCCCGTGATCTCTAGCATTGTGTGATTATTACACAAGGAATTCAAAGAAATCTCAGGTGAGTACATAGAACCCCATCTTTTACTGTTTTCCAAACTGTTTTGGGGTGAAACACATGTGCCTACTTGTTACTTTCATGCTTTTCTGTTTTTTCACATCATATACCTGCTATGTTCGTTAGTACATTATAATACATGATTTCATTTCATTTCATGCTATGTATGCCCATTGTGTGCGTACTTAGTACATTGCTTTACATTACATTTCATGCTATGTATGCCCATTGTGTGCGTACTTAGTACATTGCTTTACATTTCATTTCATGCTATGTATGCCCATTGTGTGCGTACTTAGTACATTGCTTTACAATACATTTCATACTATGTATGCCCATTGTGTGTGTACTTAGTACATTGCTTGACATTACATTTTCATGCTATGTATGCCCATTGTGTGCGTACTTAGTACATTACTTCACATTGCATTTCATGCTATTTATGCCCATTGTGTGCATACTTAGTACAATTATTTACATCACATGCCTTCATTTTGGTATCACATTTGGTTTGTTTAACATGGTGTTGGACCGAGATCCGACCTAAAATGTCAGTCTAAGGCAGCTCATTCTCACATATGAGACCGAGATCCGACCTAAAATGTCAGTCTAAGGCAGCTCATTCTCACATATGAAGGCGGAATCAACATATATGAGATAACAACAGCAAGTCCTTTTCAATTCCGTTTGTTTTATTGCTTTCTGATAAGATTTTGACAAAGTTTCAGATCCGAAGCATCAACAACCACCACTGTTCTGTGAACCGCTCATAGACCTATATATACTGTTCATTGACCGCTCATAGGACCTGCCATATGAGCGGTTCAGACCCTTTACACATAAGCGATCCAGCATATCTGACACATAAGCGATCCTAATTACACAAATGCCTAATGAGCGAACCACCTATGACATAAAAGCGATCCAGGCTTTATTTTACACTATATTTACATTTAGACCCCCTATTGACCAATATTGACTTCAGACAACTCGTAGACGCAGTCAACAGACATTTTGTGCACCAACAGACTCCCCCTTGGATGTTGACGTAGTCTTTTAGCATCTTCAGATCCGTAGTCTTCAGTCTTTGTCTTTTTGCCAAACTCTGATTATCTTCACAAGCATTCTTTATAGGTTCCAGAACTATCTCCTAGCTCTGTCTACAATCTTCCCATTAATTGTTGATCCAGACTTCCCCTATCGCAAACTCCCCCTCTCAGTGTGCTGGGATCTGAGATATCTGGTTCAAGCTATTGCACTTTGCCTCCGTTGGGAAATAAAATCCAAACCTGTTTCTCATACAAACTCATTACAATCTATCTTTACAATCAATAAACACTAATACAATCAGTTTTTAGAAAACCACTCAAGTTTTCAAGTTCAAATTAATGACCCTGAATACTTGATTAAACTACCAAGTTCAACTTAATGACCCTGGTTGATCTTTTGACAAAACAAACTGATTTAGTAAAAACAATTTTCCAATTTTCTGAACAATAACAAGTATCAATTTAATGAACTTGTTTATAACTCTGAAAAACAAACATTTTCCAACAATGTAAGCTCTCCTCGATCTTCAGCTCAGAATCTCCTGCATCTGCTTCATTTTGCTAGAATCCGACAATCAACTTTCCACTCTGGTTTGTCTAAAATAAAGCAGAAATAAAATCTTTTTGGATTTTAGGATGATCTAACCTAAGAAATGAAATAACAGAAAACTTAAATTGCAGAAAACAAACTATTTACAAATTTGTTTTTGGCGAGCGTGTCAGGGAATCATATCAGCTTTTCAGACCAATTACAAGTACCGTTAAGCTATATTACATACTCAGATTTAAACAATTCACCTCGATTGTCGATATACTGATCCTTCTTAAATTTTCATACAAACTTCAATCTATTTAGGATACTGTTTAAGTGTTTTAAGAACATAGATCAATTCATGTGTCCCACCTCTTGAATATACTCCCGTATCCAGAATCCCAATATTCAGTCTTACAGGCAAAGATACTACAATGATGTCTGTACATAAATTAGGGTATGCGAGAACTGAGGGATCTCAGGTCAGAACTTCCGTTCAGCAGAGAGATATCAGCTTCGACTTTGCAATGTGTTCCCTTTAGAGAATCTTTTAGCTACAACAACTGATTATCAATTTTATTGTCTAATCAGCTGAGGGCTTTATGCTATGTTTCAAGCATTTTTGGTGAAAGTATTAGCCAGGGACTAGGTCAGAACCACCGTTCAGCAGATGTCCCGGAATAATACCCCAGACATCATAGAGTATAACCACCTAGTATATCAGAATACGAGACCTTTCAAACGAGATTTCAGGGGTTACCTATATATCCAAGTAGTGTTCCCCACGAATTTCACCAGTTTGAAATTTTAGGTTTATATCCCGAATATATCTACTAAATGTACAAAAACCTATCAACACATCATTAGTGAGACTGTTTAACTCATTTTATCTTTCCAAATCTTTAGCATACTGTAATTGTCTAACTGATGTACTATCATTTTCCCTATATACACAAGCTCTTTTTCAATTTTATCATGTTTTTGGGTTTTTGCATTTTTTTTTACTGTTTTTGTATTTTTCTGAAAAAAAATATGTACAACTTATCTATCTCCCCCTAAATACCAAAACACGTAAAAAATCGACAAACCATCGCAGAGTGTTTCTCATCTTCATCCGCAACAGTACTCTCATCAACGCTCACAACCCCATCCGACACCGAAAGCAATTTCATACCATTAAGTTTTAACAAATATTGAAAGCGATTTTTATCAAAAGCTTTGGTATGCAAATCAGCTTTTTGTTCGTCAGTGTGGATTTTCTCAATTCGTATCAACTTTTTCTCGAAGCAATCGCGAATAAAGTGATGACGAATCTCAATATGTTTAGTTTTAGCGTGATGTACTGGATTTTTAGTTATATTTATTACGGCCTCATTATCAACAAACAGAGGTGTGTTAAGAAACTGCAAACCGTAGTCGCGCATCTGTTGCTGTATCCACAGGATCTGAGAGCAGCAACTGCTAGCAGAAACATACTCTGCTTCACATGTAGATAGCGCCACAGATGTTTGTTTCTTACACTGCCAAGTAACCAATCTCGGTCCAAAAAACTGGCATCCTGCAGTTGTTGATTTCGCGTTAACTTTGCAGCATCCGAAATCGGAATCGGAAAACCCTTCGAGTGTAAAATCGCCTTTGCGAGGATACCACAACCCCAATGTGGGTGTGCCTTTCAAATAACGTAAAATCCTCTTCACAATAATCATGTGCGATTCTCTCGGATTAGACTGAAATCTTGCTGCGAGGCACGTTGGGTACATGATGTCAGGACGTGAAGCAGTTAGGTACATCAAAGAACCTATCATGGATCGATAAAGTGTCTCATCAACCCTGTCTCCGGTGAGATCTGGGTGAATACCATGATTTGTCGCAAGTAGGGTAGCAGCTGGAGTAGAACTTGACATTCCAAATATCTCCAGAATATCATGCACGTACTTCGTTTGATGAATGAAAATACCTTCAGGAAGTTGTTCAACTTGTAATCCCAGAAAGAATTTCATCTCCCCCATTGAAGACATTTCAAATTTCTGCTTCATCACCTGTTCGAAATCTTTGCATAATTTCTCATTCGTTGACCCAAAAATAATATCGTCTACATAAATTTGTACTATCAGAAGATGACCATCAACGACTTTAGTGAAGAGAGTGGCATCCACTTTTCCACGTATGAACTGGTTAGCGAGTAGGTGTTGAGACAAAGTCTCGTACCAGGCTCTCGGCGCCTGATGTAGAGCGTACAACGCTTTGTCCAGCAGATAAACTTTGTTCTTGTGGATTGGGTCAGTAAAGCCCGGCGGCTGACCAACATAAACCTCCTCTTTGACCTTCCCATAAAGAAACGCTGATTTAACATCTAACTGAAATACTTTGAAATTCTTCCAAGACGCAAATGCTAGGAAAATTCTGATAGCCTCTAGTCGTGCGACAGGAGCATAGACTTCGGTAAAATCAATCCCCTCCTGTTGACTAAAGCCCTGAACAACGAGTCGAGCTTTGTTCCTTACAACCACTCCTCTGTCGTCCCTCTTACATTTGAAAACCCATTTTGTATTGATTTTTCTTTGACCATCCGGTAAATCAACCAACTTCCACACACCTAACTTCTCAAACTGACTTAATTCTTCTTGCATCGTTATGACCCAAGAGTCTTCAGTAAGCGCCTCTTTGTAAGTCCGCGGTTCGACCTGCGAGATAAAACAACTTAATGAAAATTCAGTTTGTAAAGGTGCTACTGTAGAATAAAAACATGTTAAGCCCTGGTCAATTTGACGTCTCGTCCGAACGCCTGATTGCAATTCTCCTATTATCAACTCCTCTGGATGATAAGAAAGAGTTCGCGGCATCACTTCGCTTGGAACTTCTACATTTCCCTCCAGATTAGTAACATTCTGCTCTGCATCTTGTTCACCAACTTGGTTTGTTTGACTTGACAACTGGATCTGCTCCCCCTCAAGATCTGAATCACCATGGTCAAAAACTGGCATGTTTTCAGCTTCTTGATCATTATTCACCTCCGACTGATTACCAGGAGCAACTTCATCATCATGTTCACCAGCGTTACTAGGACCTGCTTCATCATCATTTGAAGTCTCCCGAGGTCTGCTAGAATACTCTGCTGGAAACCTGAGCGACGATTCATATTCTCGTAAAATATCCAGCTCATCAAAGAAATCTTCCTCTTCCTCTGATTCTTCTCTCATGTCAAACGATTCCCAAAGTTTGTCATAATTAAAACGCCATGAATCACCAGGATTCTGAGGCGGCATAGTATAACCCTGACATTCAACATTAGCTGCTTCAATAATACGCTTTTCACCTGGAACAAAGACACGCCGTGTAGGACCTGAATATCCAACAAATATTCCTTCAAAGTTCTTCGGACCAAGCTTGCCCTTCGGCTCTATTATCGTACAGGGTGACCCAAACGGTTCTAGATATTTCAAATTCGGCTTGCGTTTATTGATTAGCTCAAAACGCGTCTTGTTGAACTTCTTCACAGTAAGAACTCTGTTGAGAGTATAGCATGCAGCAGAAACAGCTTCAGCCCAGAAATTGATTGGTAATTTGGAATCTGCAAGCATCGTTCTGGCTGTTTCGATTAGCGTCCGGTTCTTTCGTTCTGCAACTCCATTTTGCTGAGGAGTGTACGGAGCACTAAATTCATGCAGTATACCTCTTTCATCACAGTATTCCTCCATCTTACTGTTTTTGAATTCAGAACCATTATCACTTCGAATTCTACAAATTGGTCTCTGGTACAGATTCTCAATTTTCTTAAACAAAACTACCAAACTATCAAAGGTTTCGTCTTTCGTTTTCAAGAACATGACCCACGAAAATCTGGAGTAGTCATCAGTCACGACCAAACAGTAGGAATCTCCTGTTATACTCTTAACATTCACTGGACCGAACAAATCCATGTGAAGTCTTTCCAAAGGTCTCGAAACTGAATTGACTTGTTTTGTAGGGTGTGACTTTTTCTTTTGTTTACCTCTGACACAGCTTATGCACTCCCCTTCCAGATGAAAACCTTTAATATTCACTCCGGTGACCAAGTCGTTATGCACTAAATGATTCATTTTCCTTAAATGAATATGCCCCATCTTTCTGTGCCATAACCTTGACTCCTTCTCCGTTGCTCTGGACACAAAACAATGAGCCTGACCCGTGGTTGTAGTAGCAACGCTCATATCCAACACGTACAGATCATTGACTCTTGGTGCCCTCATGATGATCCACTCTTCAGGTATCACAAAACCCGGTTTCAAGATCAAACATTCTTTGTCGGTGAAATGAGTAGTATACATCCTGTCACAGATCTGGGAGATACTCAGCAGGTTGTTCTCCAGCTCAGCGATGTAGTTAACTCTCTCAAACGTGATAATACCATTTGATAATGTTCCTTCACCTATGATCCTGCCTCCTTGATTACCCGCAAAACCCACATAACCACATAACCCACATAGTGTGGTTCGCTCTGATACCACTTGTTGGACCGAGATCCGACCTAAAATGTCAGTCTAAGGCAGCTCATTCTCACATATGAAGGCGGAATCAACATATATGAGATAAAAACAGCAAGTCCTTTTCAATTCCGTTTGTTTTATTGCTTTCTGATAAGATTTTGACAAAGTTTCAGATCCGAAGCATCAACAACCACCACTAATGTCATTCACATCATACAGCAATGCGGTCTTCCCTGTCATATGCCTTGAAGCTCCACTATCCATTATCCACCTGGATACAAGTTTTGGAAGATCCTGTACATAACAAATCATCATTTAAACAACTTCAAGAAAGATGCCGATTCATGCTTCGCAATCCAGGAAGCTCCGGCAATTCAAACTGTTTAGTCAAACATAGTGTCCACCCAGGCCTCATCAGCCTTAGGTGCAACCTTGACTCTTGCAATTTGAATTTTGAAATTTTTAACCTTTAGAGGCGGAAAATTTGCATTATAATCAACAATAATTGGCTCTTCAGCCTTGTTCTCCTCAGAATTTGAAACTTTCTTCTCAGCTTTAAGTTCAATTTTAGGTTTCCACACCTGTTGAGCTACTGCAACCCTCTTATAAAATTTATCATTTTGATTTACCAGTTTCTTTACGGGTTCAGTTTTTGCTTTTACATTGTTGTTTTTAACGTTTTTCTTCTCAATCACTTTCTTCTCAACATACATCGGTGTTTTACCCTTCACATCAACTTTCTTTTGTTGAACTTTCACAGCTTCAGTCTTAGGCTTCACATATGTACACTTTCGTGCAATATGACCAACCTGTTCACATCTAAAACACGTACGAGTATCAGCTACCCTACTCGTGCCTTCAGACTGAGCCTGTGAAGCTCTCTTCTCAAAAAATTCTTTGTTTGATTTTATAAAAATTTCTTTTTCTTCATCAGCAAGTGAACTTGAACTATGCACAAACTTTTTCTTTTCGACATACCTCTTGTTTGAAACATTTCTTTTATGAAATGGTTTACCCCCCTGATAACCACCCGACCAATTGTTTCTATTGTTATTGTAAAAACGTGGTGGATAAACAGCTTTCTTGTTGTAAACCCTCTCTTTCTTTCGACTCAGATTATTCACTGCTGATAACTCGACTTCAACCAGTTTGAAAACATTTGTCAATTTGTTCAGATTAACATTCTCTAATGGAAACTCAGAATCCGAAAACAACTTATCCGATCCCGACATCTTGTACATGACAAGATCAGATTCATCATATAAGTTGTTTGTGGACTTTTGCTTCGGAATGTATTTATCTAGAAAACACCCATCCTCCTCAGAAGTGTCACAATCCGGCTTAAGCACTTTGTCTATCACACTTTTCACCACATCATTTTGGACACCCCCTTCATTGGAAGACGTGAACGTGACATCAACGTTCTCAGGTAGTGAAACATCACTTGCTTCCTCAATTTCCACCAAACTAGACTGCTTTTTCGTGTAGTTGTCTAAAATTGGCGGTGGAACTTTGTGAAACCCTACACCCGTCCCATCAGAAAACACATCCTCTCCAGCTTTGTTTTTCCCTATAGGTTTGGGAACGATGTGCTGCAAAACAAAGCTAGCTGAGCTGTAGCTGTTCAACTTCAACTGAATTCTTTCATTCTCAATTTCAAATTCTTTAACCTTAAGTTTTAGATTTGCAATCTCATCCAGTTGTTCATTAATTGTTTTTTCTTTTAATTGCAACACAGCTCTTAGATGTACGTTTTCTGTGAATGTTTTTCCGTTTCGATCATCACTGTCTTTCACAACACTTTTAAGTTTCTCAAATTTTTCGAAGATCTGACGGTTTTCCAGAATTAACTTTTCATTTTCAGTTGTAATTTTGTCACATTTAGTGGTTAACTCATTAAACCGTTCAGTTGAAACTTTTAACTCTGTGTCACGATCGAGAATCTGATCTTCAAAAGTTTTAACTTTTGATTTCAGATTTTTCAATTTCTCATCATTCAAATACGTGACTGTACTACAAAAATTGCATTGTTTGTTGCAATTTTTGCAGTCAACATTTCCATCGACCTTTTTACCTGACCTGGATGTTGACACACTTTGACTGACCTTCTCTTTTGACTCAGAAACAGAAATAGAATCTACCTCAAGTGCTTTTGCAGCTAGCACTTGGTCAGCCATTTTCTCTGAATTCTCAGTTGTCAACTTCCGAGTCACATCGATCAACTCTGTATCAACCATCTTTGATCTCTCAGTCTCTGCGTTTTCTTTCTTCTCTCTCTCTTCTTTTTCCTTTCTCTCTTTTTCTTTCTCCTCCTCGATCATCTTCGAAGTTGGTGTTCCCCACCACTTATGCTGCCAATATTCATCCTCTTCTTTGTATTCTACAATGATGGCTTCAATATCTAAAGTTTTGTCATCAATCGCGACATTTCCATATCGATCCAAGTAGCACTCTCTATCCGGATCCCATCGATTAGCTCTTCTTGCTTCCAAGTATATACTAGAAAGTCTGATAATTTTTGTTTCAGCAGTCATCATCCTATACTTGTACTTCTCTTCCTCAGTACGAGTATCCTTCCATGGAATTGGTTCATCATGACTTGCCATGAAGGCATAACCTACAGCATCCTCTTCCGGCAAAACCTCTTTGCTCCAATCATATCCCTCGTCATCATAAATCACTGCCAAAGCCCTTGACTTTTCTCTTTGCTCCTCAGCCTGCTTTAGTCTGGGCGGCTCCGATTTATTCTGATGGTAGATTGCCTTCTTGTAATAATCATCACGAAATGGATTCTCAGATTCATCAACGTATGCATTCCGACATTCTCTCTTGAAATGGCCCTTTTGTTTGCATTTAAAACACGTTACTTTTGACTTATCGAACCCAAGCTTTGTTGACGGACCACCAATTGATTTCCTCCCGGTAATTTCCATAAAACGTTGTGCACGTCGAACAGCACTTGCCATTGCCCAACGAATGTCAATAAGCTCCATTTCCTCAGGATCTATCTGATCGTAGTCTTCTATGGTCAGATTTGTATTTCCAATCTTCCCGGCTACCAAACCTTCATAAGACTCCAAAACAGACGCTAGAAACACCATCTGTTGCTTGGCCGATTCTTCTTCAAAGTTCTGTGCATTCTTCAAATCGATTGCAATGTTGCACGAAAACTTCGCATCAGAACGATTTGTAGAAGACGTAGATCCACTGTGATACCCACTGTGACTTTTACTGCTTGAACTACTTTGACTTTCTCTGTTTGCTGAAGAGACATTCTCAGCTGAATATGCAGTTTTTGGAGAGGTGACTGTTGTCAACATGTTTTTAGGATAATAAAGACCCAGATTTTGCTGATATGTTGAGTTATTAACTTTGTATGTTTTCTTCAACTCTAACTCATGACTCTCAAGCTTTTCAATCACCAAATTTGGAGTCAATGCGGCAGGAGCAATTGTATTTTTCAGCATCAAAACATAGTATCTCCAATCCATATCATCAGGTAATGAATCAAAGAGTTTATCAACTATATCTTCATCTAAAATAGGAATTCCATGTCTGACTAACTCCAATTTCAAGTGACCAAATCTTTCGATCATTTTGCAAACTGACTCATTCTTTAAACATCCAAATAGATCAAATTCCTTCTTCAGAAGCTTTTTCTTGTTTTTCACAATCTCTTCATTTCCTATACACTTCTTTCTAAGCTTATCCCACAAATCTTGTGCGTTTTTGTAATCTATCAATGAAATTATATCTTCCCGAACAGATTGGAACAGCAAAGCAACACACTTTTGCTCAGCTACAAAATTATCAATTTCTTCTTGAGATCTCAAAGCTTCGCCTTTTTCTTTTCCATTTGCATAGCCATTTTTCATACTTTTCCAGCTCGGAAATGCAAAAGCCATCAACCAGTCTTCAAACTTGGTAGCCCACCTGCTATAATCCTCTATAGCCATAAGCTTTGGGGGTTTGTTGAAAGTTCCGAAGGCGCTCTCGGACTCCCAAGCTTCTTTCTTCCTTTCCTTAGGCGGACTTTTATCTTTGTTGCTTGACGATGTATCATTGTTATCCGTACTTCCCGAAAAAGCATACATATCACTGAATGGGTTCAAGAAAATATCATCCATATTGATTGTACCTACAAAATCAGACAACACTTAGTAAAATTTTGATTTTGAAAATTATCAGGACACAAAAGCGATCCTGTAATAGTCCAGAAAAGCGAACCAGATAGTGATGTTCACACGAGCGAACCACACTATGTTCAAAACGCGATTCAACTTATGTCCGTTTGAGCGGACCAGAAAGTATCCGTTCGAGCGGTTCAAATAAGCGATGCACAATGAGCGATGCTAAATATGATCGTTCGAGCAGTCCAAGAAATGTTCGTTCGAGCGATCCAAGCAATAACAATGACAGAAGAGCGGTCCAAGATGTTTACAAAAGCGGTCCAAAATGTACGTAAAAGCGATCCAAGAATGAATTTCGAGCGAACCAGGCTGTTTGTCCAAATAAGCGAATCTAGATGTTCGAAAAAATGGTTCAAGATTTTTAGCCTGTTTTTACCATTTTTAGTCCGTATTTTCACCTGATTCTTTCTAGGGTTTGTTAAAAGTGAATTTTACACGTTATACTCAAAATTCAGACCATTTTGACCGTTGGAACCACTGAAATCAGAAAAAGTATTAGAGAAAGTGAGTAGAAAAGAGAGATTTCTGCTGATTTTTGCTGTCGTAGTATGAACTCCTCGTCCTGAGCTCTGATACCACTTGTTGGATCGAGATCCGACCTAAAATGTCAGTCTAAGGCAGCTCATTCTCACATATGAAGGCGGAATCAACATATATGAGATAACAACAGCAAGTCCTTTTCAATTCCGTTTGTTTTATTGCTTTCTGATAAGATTTTGACAAAGTTTCAGATCCGAAGCATCAACAACCACCACTGTTCTGTGAACCGCTCATAGACCTATATATACTGTTCATTGACCGCTCATAGGACCTGCCATATGAGCGGTTCAGACCCTTTACACATAAGCGATCCAGCATATCTGACACATAAGCGATCCTAATTACACAAATGCCTAATGAGCGAACCACCTATGACATAAAAGCGATCCAGGCTTTATTTTACACTATATTTACATTTAGACCCCCTATTGACCAATATTGACTTCAGACAACTCGTAGACGCAGTCAACAGACATTTTGTGCACCAACACATGGAACAATACATTCATTAACATTGATCACGCCGTTCGTTAGTAGGTAGTGGTACCATAGGAATTGACAACTCCCGTTCCTGAAATCCTGGGTTTGATAGGATTGGAAGGAATGACCGAATTCGATATACATAACTTAGATAAACCATTAATTTGTTTAAGGGTTTATCGCCACAGTCTCAAGACTTGGATGTATGCATATTTTACAATACCGCATAAATGTTCATATCAGTAGAGCATGCATTGTTCCACAAAACATAACGTTAATTTAAACCATGTTTTACTTCAACACCTTGTTTTGTGCATTTTTACATATGGTTTAGTTGATACATTTCACTTACCATACAAGATATATTTTGGGTACACATTACATGATCTACATTAAACACAAACATTTTGACATTCATATACATACTTGGTGGTTTACATTGAACATAGACATTTCGATATGGTTTACACAATAACACTTGACAATTGATTTATACATGAACAATTTACATGGTGGTTGGTTTGGGTAAATGGTTGGTGTAACGTGGCGTATGTAATATGATACAAACATGGTGGATACGCCGCTGGTACTTCCTATATATAAATGCTTGTATAATATTACATATCGTAGCGTTATCCAAGTCATTTCAATTTGGACATGTAACAACTCTCATTAAAATCCATAATTAGGATGATAATTAGTCAATAAGAAAACCCTAATTGAGACACCCAAGTAATTTGCACTAACCCTAAAATTTTCAGAACAATCGGAACTAGGATCAGGGCCCCTAAAACACAAGGGGGTAAACCCTAGTGATGATTATCACCAAATTTTCGTTGTACAGATTATAATTCGTTTTAAAAATGAGTCAGCAAGGCTAGTCCCGAACCCAGCTAGCCTATATAATTAGACTGCATCCCTTACGGACCGTAAGGGGAAATGGCATACGGTCCGTAAGCGTGTCCAAAAATCAGTATAAATAGCAGACATTGGCACTTGCTTTCTGGAATTAAAACGACGGCCAAAAGCCTTCTGTACGTCGAAATATCACAATAGTATTACAATTAAACACACACCGATCACGAAGTGCTGCCGCAAAACAGGGTAATAATTCGATAGCTATTACGATTCATTTTCCGACTGATCAATATATCCAATGGAAGTTTAAGTGCCGCCCACATTAGGGTGATACTTTGTCGTTCGTCGTTAATTCGATGGATGTTTAAGTATCGCACTTTGTCGTTCGTTGTGAGAATTTGATCTCGTGAGTTATCGTAAATGCTGTATTGATCACTAACCCGGTTTTATGTGCATTATTATTTAAATTAGGTTAACAAGGCTAAACCATATTCTGTCCGTGTTAAATCTGCAATGTGAGTCATTCTCTTTTTATCAAATGTTTTACAATACTCCAAATTATTTTCCAGAATTATAAATTACAGTGATTAAGTTTATGTAATCACCAAATTACAGCCAGTATGTGGGGTATTGTGCACATTACTACTGTTTTAATCACATTAGGTGGGCGAACCTAAAATTAAGTGATATACGTCATTCATTGGGGCAACCAATGGTGATATGACCACAGTCACAGATCCGGTCAAGTGACAAATACTGTGGGTAGTTGGTAGATATCAGAAACATATGTAAAAACTCTTATTACTGTAAATTATAATAAACGAGTCATTTTAAATAAATAGAATGATTCACTCCGTATTTCCCACTGACAAAACCTTTTTCAAACATGTTTCAGGTGATCTATTGTAATTCAGGAAAAGTGCTGGGGAGCATTTCAAGCTTAAGAAAGTGGCTCATTATAAAATAGAGAAATATGTTTTCTAAAAATAAAGATTTATCAGTAAAATCATGTTATTGTAAATTACCGGGATTTTATCCCGAATTGTGAAATAAAATAATCGGGAAAAGTTTTTAGCTTTACAACGATCCTGATGATAAACTTCCGCTGTTAAACTCAATGAAATAAATATCACGGGATTTCTGTCCCGCGGCTCCTGAAACGGGTCAAACCGGGTCGGGGGCCGTGACATAAATGAGGTGGTATCAGAGCCACTGAGTTAAGCTAATTAAGTATTTAGAGGTACTTAATTTTTCCTGATTACTATTATGTGATTATGTGTTGTATTAAACTGACTATGTGTTAGTTACAGTATGGGTAACCAAAAGCTACAAAATATCTATCTTAAATTAGATAGGTCAGTCTACGAAGAGGGAAGTTCATCCCAAAACAAATCTTCAAAACTCCCTACAATTCCTGAAGAAGGAATATTTGTGCAAAAAGCACAATATGAGAAACCGCTTTCTCCTAGAAAAAGGAGTATGATTATTAAGAAAAGTAAAGAGCAAATCCGAGAAAAGAGGATTAAAAAGGAAACCCATGAATTAATCAATAAATCACCTTGGGAAGACAAGCTAGATGAAAAATGGGCAAATTTGTATATGCTAGCTACAGTAGCAGAACATGCAGATATTTAAAAACCTTATGTCTAGTAATAGCACTTCCCAGTAAATAAATAAATAAATAAATCCGAGTGTGTTCTTTTCTGTTATTTTGTACAAATAGTGTGCAATAAAACTTCAATGTTTATTTGTTAAACTTTGTTCCAAAATTTTAACTTAGTATTTTGTGCATTTTGCATATATGCTACACAGCATGAATGAGATATCTGAAGCCTTTCAGAATCTCAATCTTTACCCGGTGAATGTAGAAATTTCCAAAGATTTTCCTGGATACTTTGCTGATGTGGGACAACCTGTAGAATTCAATGCTCCACCTTTGACAAAGCCAAAACGAAAGAAAAGAAAGAATTATGTATGGGGTAGTCGTATACGTAGGAAAAAGCCAGCTACGAAACTTCCTAAAATAAACAACCCTTTAGAAAAAGGAAAAGAAATTATAAGCAAAGAAAGTTCTAAACAGCAAGAGATGGAAACTGAAGTCAAGAAAGATTCTAGGTAAATGGAAATACAGTTTGAGGAATATTCTAAAGATATAGAAATGGAAGTAGGACAAGGTTCTAGACCAACTCAGATAGAAATTGGAGAGAGCTCCAACCAAAACCAGGGAATAACTTTTCAGGAGGAAATAGATTTTCTATTGGCAAGTTGTGAGACTATTCAACCTGTCAATACTAATGTTTTTACCTATCCTATTGAAAATCTACTCTCTATGAATCTTGAACCAGCAATCCCAGAACCAATAGTCCACTCTCAACCTGTAGAAATGGACGAATGGTGGACGAATGATTGACAATTTCAAAATATTGTCAACGACCCTTATTCCTTTCTTCCACAATTCGATCTAGAACCCCTACCTAATCCACCAATGAGTAACGAAAATATGGCAGAACTTCGCCATTATGGTGAAGAATTGATGGATGCAGGAAATAGAATCAGGGAGATAGGGGGACAAATTGCATGGAAGTATGATGAAAGGGAACTTCGTTTTTAGAACGACAAGTGGCGAGAGATAGGAGGGTGGTAAAACTATAGTTGTGTAATAGTAAAAGTAATAAGTGAAATCAGTCTGTAACATAACTACAAATAAAACTTTGTAAAATATTTGTGTGTAGTGATGCATACTATAACAGATATAAAATGGAATCGAGAAATCGATAGTTTTGACTATACATGTATTATTGTCTGATTGTTTGTGTGTAATTGCTATTTATCAGATACTAATAAAAAAATTATATATATTATCAGATGGTAAATATTGGTAATGAACCGGTAAATGAAGTTAATCAGTCGGAGCAACATCCAGGGGATCAATATATGACTAGACAAGATATTGAAAACATTGTTGCTTAAGGGATAGCCAATGCTATTCCAGCATTCGTTGCTGCTGTAAAAAGTCCAATCGAACCGCAACATATCGTTCCTAGTAAATGTACTTCTGAAGATAACTTCAGTAATAGTATAAACGGGGGCAATAATCATGTTAATCATGATAATGAATCCCAGCACACGCCGCTCCCTAAGAAACTGAAAGCTGCAACACTTGGTAGCACTTTCAAAGAATTCCTTGCTTGTAAACCCACTGAATTTGCAGCCAATGAAGGGGCAACTGCATCACTGCATTGGTTGGAGAAAACCAAAGCAGTAATTGCAATAAGTAAGTGTGCCAAAGATGATCAGGTCATGTACGCATCAAATCTGTTTAAAGAAGGAGTACTCGAATGGTGGAACACTGTCTTACAAGCTAATGGAAGAAATAGGGCTTATGCTATGACTTGGGAAGAATTTAAGAATTTTGTAGAAAGAAAATTCTGTCCTGAGTATGAAAAGGAACAAATGGCAAATAAGTTCCTAACTCATCGGATGATAGGTGTGGATTGTCGTGGTTATACTTCGACATTGTTTGAATATGCTAGACCAACACTGGCTTCGCCAGAACCGGTACTCATTTCTCGCTATATTTGGGGATTAATTAGCGAAATTCGCAAATATCGTTAAGGCTGCGAGACCTCGCACTATTGACGATGCCGTAGAATTAGCTAACACCCTAACTGATGAACTGATACGCACAAGAGAGGAAGACATAAAGAAGGAACTAGCTCAGAAAATTACCCAAGGATTTAGGATGGGTAATAGTAGTAATTTCAAGAAAAGAGGAGCAGGGCAATCTTCAACTTTGCCATTCTGCAAAATTTGCAAAAAGAAACATTTTGGAAAATGTAATAAAATTTGCAATTTTTGCAAAACGATAGGACATCGTGAAGAAAACTGCAGAAAGAAATCCATAATTTGTTACAATTGTGGAGAAGTCGGACATTTCAAAACAGAATATCCTAAGTTAGTCAAACCAGTAGACAACAAACCCAAGGCGACCGAAGGAGCTACTAAAAAGAATGTCAGAGCATTCCAGCTAACCACTCAAGAAGCAGAGCTCATCCCGGATGTGATAGCCGGTACGTTTTTAGTTCACGACGTTTATGCAAAAGTATTGTTTGACTCTGGTGCAAACCAAAGTTTTATAAATACTTCATTCTGCCAAGCTCTTAAGTTACCCTTAACTACCATTAGGCAGATTTTTACAGTCGAAACCGCAGATGGGAATTCAGTAAAAATCAATCAGGTTTTGCAAAAAGTAGAAATAGAACTTTCAGGTCATAAATTTGATGCAAACCTATTACCTATGAAATTAGCTGATATTGATGTTGTATTAGGAATGGATTGGTTAATAGCCAACCATGCTCAAATCATTTGTGATAAAAACTCTATAGAAATTCAATCACCTACTGGAGAAGTAATCATGATTACAGGAGATAAACCTCGAAAGCCACTGAAGTTCATATCAGTAATGAAAGTTGCTAATTATGAACGAAAACAAGGAATAGTATATATGATTTCAGTAATCATTAGTACTAAAGGTAAAGAACTTAAGGAAATTCCTGTAGTCTCAGAATACCCAGATATATTCCCAGAAGATTTACCGGGGTTACCACCAGATAGGGAGGTAGAATTTAGGATTCATCTAATTCCAGGAACTACACCGATAGCCAAGGCACCTTATCGATTAGCTCCTACCGAAATGCTAGAATTGAAGAAGCAATTAGATGAATTACTAAGCAAAGGATTTATACAACCTAGTTCATCCCCTTGGGGTGCACCAGTGTTGTTTGTGAAAAAGAAAGATGGATCAATGAGAATGTGTATCGATTATAGAGAGCTAAATAAGGTTACAATTAAGAATCGATACCCATTACCTAGGATTGATGATCTTTTCGATCAATTACAAGGCGCTAGGTACTTTTCTAAGATAGACTTGCGCTCCGGATATCATCAATTAAAGGTTCAAGAAGAAGACATACCTAAAACTGCTTTTAGAACTAGGTATGGACACTATGAGTTTACAGTTATGCCCTTTGGGTTAACTAATGCACCCGCAACATTCATGGACATGATGAACAGAATCTGTAAACCATATTTGGATAAATTTGTAATTGTTTTAATAGACGATATACTTATTTATTCAAAAAGTCAAGACGAACATAGTCATCACTTGCATGCACTCTTAACTTTGTTAAGAAAAGAAAAGTTGTATGCCAAATTCTCGAAGTGTGAATTTTGGCTACAAGAAGTGCAATTCTTAGGACACATGGTTAATCATGAAGGTATTCACGTGGATCCTGCTAAGATAGAAGCAATTACCAATTGGAAGGTTCCGCAAACCGCAATGGAAATTAGAAGTTTTATAGGTTTAGCCGGGTATTATAGACGGTTTATTAAGGATTTTTCCAAGATAGCTGTACCATTAACTAAGCTAACCTGTAAAGCCATTAAGTTTGAATGGGGACCTAAACAAGAAGAAGCCTTTAGAATCTTGAAGCAGAAATTAACCAATGCTCCAATCTTAGCCCTACCAGAAGGAACAGAAGACTTTGAAGTATATTGTGATGCTTCAAAATTAGGATTCGGATGTGTGTTAATGCAACGCAAGAAGGTAATTGCGTATGCTTCCAGACAATTGAAGAAGCACGAGGAAAACTATACGACTCATGATTTAGAACTAGGAGCTATAGTTTTTGCCCTTAAGATATGGAGACATTATCTGTATGGAAGTAAGTTTACTGATTATACAGATCATAAAAGTTTAAGGTATATATTTGGGCAAAAAGAGTTAAATATGAGGCAAAGAAGATGGATGGAAATCCTGAGTGATTACGACTGTGATATTCAATATCACGAAGGAAAGGCAAACGTAGTCGCAGATGCCTTAAGTCGTATGGATCATGAGAAGCAAAGGCGAGTCTATGCTCTTAGAATAAATCTACAAGTAGATTTAATGGAACAATTAAAGGAAATTCAGGAAACAGCAATCAAGGATGATGGTGAAGGAATGAAAGGTTACCTAAAGGAATTGGGACAAGGAAATGATGGAATTTGGAAATTCCACAAAAGCAGAATATGGGTACCTGAACAGAGAAATTTAAGATCAAAGATTTTAGAGGAAGCTCATAAATCTAGGTATACTATACATCCAGGAAACAATAAGATGTACCAAGATTTAAGAAAGCATTTCTGGTGGATAGGAATGAAGAAGGATATAACCGAATACGTATCTAAGTGTCTAACTTGTTCACAAGTTAAAGCCGAACACCAGAAACCTTCAGGACTACTACAACAGTTAGAAATGCCTGTATGGAAATGGGAACTCATAACAATGGACTTTGTTACTAAGTTACCCAAAACCAGAAAAGGTAACGATGCGATTTGGGTAATTGTGGATCGATTAACCAAATCCGCTCATTTTCTACCTATGAAAGAAACCTTTAGCATGGAAAGATTAGCCAAGTTGTATGTGGATGAAGTAGTATCCTTACATGGAGTCCCACTCTCCATTATATCGGATAGAGATAGTCGTTTCACTTCCCGTTTCTGGACAAGCTTCCAAGAAGCAATGGGAACCCGACTCAATTTAAGTACTGCATATCATCCACAAACAGACGGACAAAGTGAAAGGACGATCCAAACTCTAGAAGACACGCTCCGAGCATGTGTAATTGACTTTGGTAGTAATTGGGATAACCATTTACCATTAATGGAATTCTCCTATAACAATGATTATCACTCAAGCATCGAAGCCGCTCCATTCGAAGCACTATATGGACGCAAGTGCAGAACTCCGGTTTGTTGGGCAGAAATAGGAGAAAGTCAATTATCATGTCCAGAAATCGTACAAGAAACCACAGACAAGATAACTCAAATCAAAGAAAGATTGAAAACAGCTAGAGATCGTCAGAAAAGCTATGCAGACAATCGTCGCAAGCCACTAGAATTCCAGATAGGAGACAAAGTACTTTTGAAAGTATCTCCTTGGAAAGGAGTAGTACGATTCGGTAAGAAAGGAAAACTGAGTCCAAGATATGTTGGACCATTCCCAGTGATCCAACGAATAGGACCAGTAGCTTATCGCTTACAACTACCAGAAGAACTAGCTGGAGTACATGATGTATTTCATGTATCCAATCTCAAGAAATGTCTATCAGACGAATCCCTGGTAGTACCTCTTTAAGATGTGGAGGTAAATGAAAAGCTGAAATTC
Organism: Helianthus annuus; assembly: GCF_002127325.2. Taxonomy (NCBI): domain Eukaryota; kingdom Viridiplantae; phylum Streptophyta; class Magnoliopsida; order Asterales; family Asteraceae; genus Helianthus; species Helianthus annuus. The sequence goes on along the minus strand of NC_035444.2, from coordinate 126,078,308 downwards.
ATAGAGAAACCTTTACAAATAGAAGACCGGAAGGTCAAGTTTCTCAAACACAGGCGAGTAGTGCTAGTCAAATTCAAATGGAATTCGAAGAGGGGACCAGAATATACTTGGGAACTGGAATAAGAAATGAAGCGAAAATACCCTCATCTATTTCAGTGAATCTCGAGGACGAGATTTTTTTTTTTAGGTGGGGAGGATGTAACAACTCTCATTAAAATCCATAATTAGGATGATAATTAGTCAATAAGAAAACCCTAATTGAGACACCCAAGTAATTCTGCACTAACCCAAAAATTTTCAGAACAATCGGAACTAGGATCAGGGCCCCTAAAACACAAGGGGGGTAAACCCTAGTGATGATTATCACCAAATTTTCGTTGTACAGATTATAATTCGTTTTAAAAATGAGTCAGCAAGGCTAGTCCCGAACCCAGCTAGCCTATATAATTAGACTGCATCCCTTACAGACCGTAAGGGGAAATGGCATACGGTCCGTAAGCGTGTCCAAAAATCAGTATAGATAGCAGACATTGGCACTTGCTTTCTGGAGTTAAAACGACGGCCAAAAGCCTTCTGTACGTCGAAATATCACAATAGTACTACAATTAAACACACACCGATCACGAAGTGCTGCCGCAAAACAGGGTAATAATTCGATCGCTATTACGATTCATTTTCCGACTGATCAATATATCCAATGGATGTTTAAGTGCCGCCCACATTAGGGTGATACTTTATCGTTCGTCGTTAATTCGATGGATGTTTAAGTATCGCACTTTGTCGTTCATTCTGAGAATTTGATCTCGTGAGTTATCGTAAATGCTGTATTGATCACTAACCCGGTTTTGTGTGCATTATTATTTAAATTAGGTTAACAAGGCTAAACCATATTCTGTCCGTGTTAAATCTGCAATGTGAGTCATTCTCTTTTTATCAAATGTTTTACAATACTCCAAATTATTTTCCAAAATCATAAATTACAGTGATTAAGTTTATGTAATCACCAAATTACAGCCAGTATGTGGGGTATTGTGCACATTACTACTGTTTTAATCACATTAGGTGGGCGAACCTAAAATTAAGTGATATACGTCATTCATTGGGGCAGCCAATGGTGATATGACCACAGTCACAGATCCGGTCGAGTGACAAATACTGTGGGTAGTTGGTAGATATCAGAAACATATGTAAAAACTCTTAATACTGTAAATTATAATAAACGAGTCATTTTAAATAAATAGAATGATTCACTCAGTATTTCCCGCTGACAAAACCTTTTTCAAACATTTTTCAGGTGATCTATTGTAATTCAGGAAAAGTGCTGGGGAGCATTTCAAGCTTAAGAAAGTGGCTCATTATAAAATAGAGAAATATGATTTCTAAAAATAAAGATTTATCAGTAAAATCATGTTATTGTAAATTACCGGGATTTTATCCCGAATTGTGAAATAAAATAATCGGGAAAAGTTTTTAGCTTTACAACGATCCTGATGATAAACTTCCGCTGTTAAACTCAATTAAATAAATATCACGGGATTTCTGTCCTGCGGCTCCTGAAACGGGTCGAACCGGGTCGGGGGCCGTGACAAGACACATTACATTTTACACAAATAACATACTCTTCACAAGACATTATTTATGCAAACAACTTATCTTATTCAACTCATTTTACTTGGTTACTCGTTTAACCTTACCCTTATCTATACATATCATCTGATATTATCGTTTTTCAAATGGTTTACAAAGCAAGACAAATTACAAGGTTCATGACTGACTGTTATTAAACATTTCTTTAAACTCAAGTCATGAATCCCATTTTCACAAAACCTATGTATCTCACAGGCATTTTTATGCTGACGTACCTACTTTCGCATGTGTTTTCAGGAGCTGTTCCATAAGATGATGATCATGACACTAGGGCGGACCTGTGCCTTAGAGCCACAAATGAAGATAGACTAGTTTAATTATGTTATGAACTTTGTATTTCCTGTTTTGAAACGATGTAACACTCATGTTTAATAAATAAAATGTAACTTTAATTTCCATGGTTATGAAACAATTAATTCTGTCCACAACACTCCCCGGCGTTTCCGCCGCGGTTGCACGTTACACGCGGCCGGGGTGTGACAGAAGAGTTGGTATCAGAGTCATTGGTTATAGGAAATTAGGTTATTAGTATTGCTTTGACCTAGACTATAACTTTCTAGGACCCTAACACAAGTTATCTTGTGTTTAGATTTTAAAACATGCACTTCACCTATCCTTAGGTGATAACCACAACGGGAACTTCGGTTCCGCATCCGCTTTGAAAATTAATCATCTGTTCTAGGATGATTAATTACTAGGTTTTGAACCCTCTGTTATAAGGTTTTGAACCCCTTTGAATTTTCAAAAGTCTCGTCAAGGTTTTCGGGTTTTAATAGTGTGAACACGTGCGAACTGGAAGAGTGAATGCCTGTACCCTGAGTTTTCTGTCTAAGGCTAGAGTGTTCGTACAAATCCACATAATCGGACCAGTCACTCTTACCTGGGAACTCTTGGGGTGAGTGTTCACTTATAGGCGAACATGTCTTCACGATACATTATTTTTGACCCATTCACTTTGACTAGACTTTTCGTATTGCTTGTTTGCTTTGCGATGCGTAACCACCATCTTTGCTTTTGTTGATTCTGTTTCATCTCATTCTCTTCATCCAATCATCTCACTCATTTCCTTTCATGTTTTCCTCTTTTAGAATGCCTCCTCGACGCGAACACCAGATAGTAACTGCCGAGCTGGCGGAAATTATTGCGCAGCAGATGGCTGCTCAATTCCCAAATCTCTTTGCTCAATGGAACCAAGCCAACAACAACAACAATGGTACATGCAATTTCAAGAACTTTAACTCGGCTAAACCACTCAAGTTTAGTGGTTCTGAGGGAGCAACTGGGCTTCTTCAATGGTTTGAGAGCATCGAGAATACCTTTCGCCACGTGCAGTGTCCGGATAATCGCAAGGTCGAGTTTTCTTCAAGCGTGTTTCAGAAGAGGGCTCTTACATGGTGGAATGGGGTAATGAGAGACCGTGGCGCAGAAGTTACTCTAGCACAGACGTGGGCTGAACTAAGAGCTCTTATGATGAGGGCGTTTTGTCCTCGTCATGAGCAACGAGCGTTGGAGAAAGAGTTTGATGATTTGAAGCAAGATAGTGGCGAACACAAGGCATATACTGATAGGTTTGAGGAGTTGAGTCTGCTTTGCCCGACTATGGTCGCCCCACTCGACAAGGCTATCGAAAGATACATCGACGGCCTGCCTGACTCGGTACAAGACATTATCACTGGTAGCAACCCTACCACACTCCGTCAGGCAATCGAGTTATCAGCGACACTGACTGAGTCACTGATTCGGAAGAATAAATTACACAGGAAGGGTGACAAGGGCAAGAAACAGTCATCTGACAAGGAAGATAGCAAGAAAGGTCAAAACAAGAATGGAAAGGATTCTAGTTCATCAAAAAGGGCAAAGAAGCGTAAGGCTTCCCAAAATTTTGTTGTCACTGCCCAAGCTAACCAGGCAGCTCCCAACCAAGCCGCACAGCCTCCAGCAAAGAAGCCCTATTCAGGAAGTGCACCTTTGTGCAATCGATGCAACAGTCACCATCAACCGCAACATCAGTGCCGTTTCTGTACTAACTGTGGGAAGTCAGGTCATCTTGCCGATGTTTGTCGGTTTGCTCAAAATCGCGCAGTTCAGAACCCTGCTCAACAAGTTGCTCAGCCTCTTGCTCAGCAATAGGGTCATGATGCACGACCAAACTACCTACCAGGTGCTTGTTATAACTGTGGGGATCTGACCCACTACAGAAACCGATGCCCAAGACTAGCCAACCAGAACCAGAATGCAAACCAGAATCAGGCACAGGCTCGAGGGCGAGTCTTCAACATGAATGCTCAAGAGGCACAAGCAGACAATGAAGTGGTGAACGGTACGTTGTTTATTAATAATCGGCCTGCATCTGTTCTTTTTGATTCGGGTGCCGACAAGAGTTTTGTGTCATTGTCTTTTGAGCCAATGCTTCACGTGTCTAGAACGAAACTAGGTAAACCTTTGACAGTAGAGGTTGCCAGTGGTGAACCCATTGTTCTTAATTCTGTTCTACGCAACTGCCAGTTGAACCTTAACGACCATATTTTTTCTATTGACCTCACGCCAATGCAACTTGGAAGCTTCGACGTTATTGTAGGTATGGATTGGTTATCTAAGCATCACGCAGAGATAGTTTGTTCTGAGAAGATTGTTCGTGTGCCGCTGTCGACAGGCAAGATCCTACAGGTTCGTGGTAAGAAGCCTGCCGGTGGTCTCAAACTCATGTCTTGTTTTAAAGCTCGGAAGTATCTACAAAAGAAATATGTGGCTTTCTTAGCACATGTTACAACAGATAAAGGCAAGGGTAAGACTATTTCAGATATTCCTGTCGTTCGGGATTATTATGAAGTTTTCCCTGAAGAGTTACCTGGTCTACCTCCAGCACGCCAAGTCGAGTTCCGTATTGATCTCGTACCTGGTGCAAATCCCATTGCTAGAGCTCCATACCGTCTTGCACCGTCTGAGATGCAAGAATTATCTAAGCAGCTTCAGGAGCTCTCTGACAAAGGTTTTATCCGTCCTAGCTTTTCACCTTGGGGTTCTCCCATTCTCTTTGTAAAGAAGAAGGATGGATCTTTTAGGATGTGTATCGATTATCATGAGCTTAACAAGCTTACCATCAAGAATCGATATCCCCTACCTCGCATTGATGATCTCTTTGATCAGTTGCAGGGCGCTTCTTATTTTTTCAAAGATTGATCTACGATCTGGATATCATCAGCTTCGTGTGCATGAAGAAGACATTCCCAAGACAGCGTTCCGTACTCGTTATGGACATTATGAGTTCACAGTCATGCCATTCGGTTTGACTAATGCTCCAGTTGTTTTCATGGACTTGATGAATAGGGTCTGCAAACCTTATTTGGATAAGTTCATCATTGTTTTCATCGATGACATTTTAATATATTCTAAGACGCGAGCTGATCATGAGCAACATCTCCGTCTTACGTTGGAACTCCTAAAGAAAGAGCAACTTTTCGCCAAATTCTCCAAGTGTGAATTCTGGCTTAAAGAGGTTCAATTCTTGGGACACATTGTCAACGAACAAGGTATGCATGTAGATCCCTCCAAGATCAGTGCGATTAAGGATTGGGATACGCCTACTACTCCTACTGAAGTTCGTTCTTTTCTTGGTCTGGCGGGTTATTACCGCCGCTTCATAGAGAATTTCTCAAAGATTGCAGTTCCTCTAACTGCTCTAACTCAGAAGAACAAACCCTTTGATTGGGGATTCAAGCAAGAGGAAGCTTTTCAACACTTAAAGCAGAAACTTTGTGACGCGCCTGTCCTAACTTTGCCCGAGGGCAATGATGATTTCGTCGTTTATTGCGACGCATCTAAATTAGGTCTTGGCTGCGTCCTGATGCAAAGAAACAAAGTCATAGCATACGCATCAAGGCATTTGAAGATACATGAGAAGAACTACACCACTCATGATCTGGAGTTGGGTGCAGTTGTCTTCGCTCTTAAGATCTGGAGACACTATTTGTACGATACAAAATGTGTGGTTTTCACGTACCACAAAAGTCTTCAGCATATCTTCAATCAGAAAGAGCTCAACATGAGGCAACGACGTTGGGTGGAACTTCTAAACGACTATGACTGCGAGATTCGCTACCATCCTGGTAAGGCGAATGTCGTGGCCGATGCTTTAAGTCGCAAGGAACGAACTAAGCTTCATTGTGTTCGTGTCCAATCTATTATTCAAGCTCAATCCGATATCCAAGCCCGTATTTCTCAGGCTCAACAATCTTGTGTTTCACAAGGTTTGATGGATAAGGAGTTTCCTCATCACATAACACATGCTCTTGAACTGAAGGACAATGGATCGTATTACTTCATGGACCGTTTGTAGGTCCCAAGCCAAGATAATCTTCGTACCTTGCTTATGGATGAAGCACATAAGTCTCGTTATTCTATTCATCCTGGCTCAGATAAGATGTATAAGGATCTTCGTATTCAGTATTGGTGGCCTGGTATGAAGAAAGACATTGCCTTATACGTATCCAAATGCCTTACTTGTCTTAAGGTTAAGGCTGAACATCAGCGTCCTTCCGGATTATTGGAGCAACCAGAGATCCCAGTTTGGAAATGGGAAAACATTACTATGGATCTCATTACCAAACTTCCGCGCACAAAGAAAGGTCACGATGCCATCTGGGTAGTCGTTGATCGTCTTACCAAGTCAGCACATTTCTTGCCAATCCGTGAGGATTTTTCGGCTGACAAACTTGCTCAAATCTATGTAGATGAAATCGTAGCTCGACATGGTGTCCCTTTGAACATCATTTCTGACAGAGATGCTCGTTTCACTTCTCATTTTTGGAGGACCATGCAATCTGCTATGGGGTCCCAACTTAATCTGAGCACAGCTTATCATCCGCAAACGGATGGCCAATCTGAAAGAACAATCCAGACACTGGAGGATATGCTTAGAGCTTGTGTGATCAACTTTGGTGGAAGTTGGGATTCACATCTTCCATTGATTGAATTCTCCTACAACAATAGTTATCACTCCAGCATCAACATGGCTCCTTTCGAGGCTCTCTATGGTCGAAAATGTCGTTCACCAGTCTGCTGGAATGAAATTGGCGAGGCCCAACTTACTGGATCTGCCCTCATTTTAGAGACAACAGATAAGGTAAAGAAAGTTCATGATAACCTTCAGACAGCTAGAAGCTGTCAAAAGAGTTACGCGGACCTAAAACGCAAGCCCTTGGATTTTCAAATCGGTGATCGTGTATTACTTAAGGTCTCACCTTGGAAAGGTGTGATCAGATTCGGAAAGAAAGGAAAACTTGCACCTAGATACGTTGGACCATTCAAGATCGTCGAAAGAATCGGTAAGGTAGCCTACAGACTTGAGTTACCTCCTGAACTTAGAAATGTTCATCCAACCTTTCACGTGTCCAATCTCAAGAGGTGTTTAGCTGATGAAAACCTCCACATACCGCTTGACGAAATTCGTGTTGATAAAACACTGAAATTTGTTGAGAAACCAGTAGAAATCATGGAACGTGAAGTCAAGTGGCTTAAACGCAAGCGCATTCCTTTGGCCAAGGTTCGTTGGGAATCTAAGCGAGGACCCGAGTTTACTTGGGAACGTGAAGATCACATGAAGGCAAAATATCCGCATCTTTTTCCACGAGTTTCCTCTAAATAAATTTCGGGACGAAATTTCCACAAGTAGGGGAGACTGTAACATTTGTGCTTGTAATCATTATGAACAGTTCTATTATCAATAAAACAATGTTATTTGATCCCAATGTTTGTTTGGTTGTGTTTTACATTTTTCATGTTTTGACTTTTGCTCAATTTCAAACTCTACATCGCTTTCTGGAGAATTATACGCAAACTGGTGCGTAAACGTACTCAGTTTAATGCGACAAATACTACGGAACATCAACATATACTCAACATACCTTAAATAACCCTTACATAACTTAGAAATAAGTTTTGAAGGCTTTGGTATGGCAAAAACAAGTTAATTCGCTTACAGGGACTAAACTTGACAAACTGCGAAAGTATGCCAATTTGAACTGTAACAAACATTCCGGAACATGTCCATAAGCTAAACATACCATAAATATCCTTTACATAGCTTAGAAATAGGCTTTGAGGGGTTTGGTATGCTAAAACAAACTTTTGGATCATTCAGGGGCTAAAAGTGTCAAAAAGTGCACAAGTTTGCACTTTTGCGCATAACTTACGTTCTGAATACATCCGGACATCCAAAAATTTATGTAAGCATCCTTATATTATGCCTTAGTGTATGGCATGAGAAAAATCCATTCGTCGCGCAATTTGGACCGTCTTTCGCGCTTATGCGCATTCCGTCGTAATTAACCGAACATCGCAACCGTACTGCCAAACGAACCGACATCCGGGATATTTTTGAGCACATTTTAAGTTCCCTATACTTTAACATCATTTTAGAGCTTTGAAATGGGGTTAACGGGGCTTAAACGTGTCAAAAATGCATCAAATACCAAGTTTTGGAGCTGTAGGGACCAAAACTGTAAATCTGCCAAACTAAGGGCTTACGGACCGTAAGCCACAACCCATACGGTCCGTAAGGCACCCCCAGCACAACACATTCAGTTTTAAATGTTGTTGCCTCTTCATGTAGTGAAAGGGCAAGCTGGCCCTTGTCTCTTCCAGCCAATTAGGGGCAAGATTAGATGTACCACAATAATTCGACAAGTGTACGGACGAGATCATGGCACATTATTCAAGAAATGATCCTAACGGCTCTACTTTTCCTATAAATACCCCCCCTTTGGTGTAAAACCCACAAAAATCTGATCAAAATGCTCTAAGTTGATGCCATTGTTTCATACCTGAGCTCTTTGATCTAGATTAGCATTCGGGGACCCTTCGTAAGTGTTCTTTCGTTCTTTTATTCGCTTTTCGAGTCCGAAAGTCGAACTATGTTTGACTTTCTGCATAGACCAGTTTATGGTCGATGCGAAGTTCGTTGGAACTTCATAACGTGAGCGTGATCACGATGGTTATAGTCCGTAGTGACTATACCTACTGATTACCACGTTATCTAGGCTCAGTGACGAGTCGTAGTTTCGGCCAAAATGCGCATTCTTGCGTATTTTGTAACCAAACTACTCGTGAGCATCAAAGCCATTTGTTTTGATGCCAAACCTATTTTCTAAACTTAGTTAAGCATGTTCTAACATGCTTAGCTCGTCACTCTTAGTATAGTGCTTATATAGGGTCGTAAGGTAAGCGATCTAAACAATCGCTTATACTTTCAAACCCGACCCATTTGGTCGATCATTAGGATCCGACCAAACACTTTAGGTGAGCATAGCTATAACCTTCCGAGGTTATGTCTTGTGGTCACGATGTTAGGCGTTCCAAACGCGTTATACGCGAACGACGCGTTAAGGTGGCATAAGCTACCTAAACGGGTCGTAATGGGTCGCAAGCACTAAGGTTAGGTTTCATTTTAGTATGTAGGCTTTGTTAAACCATATTACACGAGTCTCCATACTCGTTTGGTTTACGAACCCGCATACTATCCGATCCTTCCGATTTTGGTCCGGTATATTAATATGGCTACCTATTAGGTGCCGTTTGATATACCGTGATCTCTAGCATTGTGTGATTATTACACATGGAATTCAAAGCAATCTCAGGTGAGTACATAGAACCCCATCTTTTACTGTTTTCCAAACTGTTTTGGGGTGAAACACATGTGCCTACTTGTTACTTTCATGCTTTTCCATGTTTTCACATCATATACCTGCTATGTTCGTTAGTACATTATAATACATGATTTCATTTCATTTCATGCTATGTAGGCCCATTGTGTGCGTACTTAGTACATTGCCTTACATTACATTTCATACTATTGTGTGCGTACTTAGTACATTGCTTTACATTTCATTTCATGCTATGTATGCCCATTGTGTGCGTACTTAGTACATTGCTTTACATTTCATTTCATGCTATGTATGCCCATTGTGTGCGTACTTAGTACATTGCTTTACAATACATTTCATACTATGTATGCCCATTGTGTGCGTACTTAGTACATTGCTTGACATTACATTTTCATGCTATGTATGCCCATTGTGTGCGTACTTAGTACATTGCTTCACATTGCATTTCATGCTATTTATGCCCATTGTGTGCATACTTAGTACAATTGTTTACATCACATGCCTTCATTTTGGTATCAAATTTGGTTTGTTTAACATGGAACAATACATTCATTAAAATTGATCACGCCGTTCGTTAGTAGGTAGTGGTACCATAGGAATTGACAACTCCCGTTCCTGAAATCCTGGTTTTGATAGGATTGGAAGGAATGACCGAATTCGATATACATAACTTAGATAAACCATTAATTTGTTTAAGGGTTTATCGCCACAGTCTCAAGGCTTGGATGTATGCATATTTTACAATACCGCATAAATGTTCATATCAGTAGAGCATGCATTGTTCCACAAAACATAACGTTGATTTAAACCATGTTTTACTTCAACACCTTGTTTTGTGCATTTTTACATATGGTTTAGTTGATACATTTCACTTACCATACAAGATATATTTTGGGTACACATTACATGATCTACATTAAACACAAACATTTTGACATTCATATACATTGAACATAGACATTTCGATATGATTTAGACAATAACACTTGACAATTGACAATTGATTTATACATGAACAATTTACATGGTGGTTGGTTTGGGTAAATGGTTGGTGTAACGTGGCGTATGTAATATGATACAAACATGGTGGATACGCCGCTGGTACTTCCTATATATAAATGCTTGTATAATATTACATATCGTAGCGTTATCCAAGTCATTTCAGGTTAGACACATTACATTTTACACAAATAACATACTCTTCACAAGACATTATTTTTGCAAACAACTTATCTTATTCAACTCATTTTACTTGGTTACTCGTTTAACCTTACCCTTATCTATACATATCATCTGATATTATCGTTTTTCAAATGGTTTACAAAGCAAGACAAATTACAAGGTTCATGACTGACTGTTATTAAACATTTCTTTAAACTCAAGTCATGAATCCCATTTTCACAAAACCTATGTATCTCAGAGGCATTTTTATGCTGACGTACCTACTTTCGCATGTGTTTTCAGGAGCTGTTCCATAAGATGATGATCATGACACTAGGGCGGACCTGTGCCTTAGAGCCTAAAAATGAAGATAGACTAGTTTAATTATGTTATGAACTTTGTATTTCCTGTTTTGAAACGATGTAACACTCATGTTTAATAAATAAAATGTAACTTTAATTTCCATGGTTATGAAACAATTAATTCTGTCCACAACACTCCCCGGCGTTTTCGCCGCGGTTGCACGTTACACGCGGCCGGGGTGTGACACAATGGGCCAAACCCCATTTTCTTTGGTATTTGGAAAAGAGGTGGTGATCCCAACAGAGATGGTGATACCTACGGCAAGATCCAACCTTCAGGATCCTGAGTAGAATTTTGAAGCTCTGTGCCACGAGTTAGACACTGTGGATGAAACAAGGGATGCAGCAAAGCTAAGGATGGCAGCATATCAACAGAGGATATCCAGAGCATACAACAAGAATATAAGGACTAGGAGGTTTCAAGTCGGAGATTGGGTGTTGAGAAAAGCTTTTTAGAATACTACCAATCCTGCCGATGGAAAATTAGCTCCAAAATGGAAAGGACCCTATGAGATTGAATCAGAATCAGGGAAAGGAGCATACCGACTTAAGAATATGGAGGGGGATATGCTACCAAGATCCTGGAATGCTATACATCTCAAAGCCTATTTCAAATGAGTTTAGAATTTTATTTGAACCCAATACTAACTTAAGCATCGGAGGGGTGTTAGCCAAGCTAACACCAACCTTAGTTTAAGGTTGTTTTGCAGAATATGATTCGGGATGTAGCTCCAGGATACACACTCAGGATACTTCGACAGATTAGATGATTGGCCCCCTCTCTCACGTTTAAGGGATCCTGATCCCTTCACAGGTTTAAAGGTATTCACCTTTCTCACGAATTGGGTTTAAACACCCCGCCTGGAGCGCAAGTTATCCAGGGATAGTTCAAGGTGGCGGGACCAGTTCATGTAAAAGTGGCTGACAATTTCGTTACTGTTGGCTATACCCTGGATCCTTAAGGTATATGAGGATTGATCACCCTCTCTCGCGAAAGGGTATTTTCATACTCTCTAAGGTTTAAAGGTTTTCACCTTTCTAAGTCTCGGAGTTTATACACTCCCGCCTGTAGCGCATGAAAGTTTGGGATTATCCCCGGGATACTAAGGATTTATCTCCAGGATGTTTTCGGGTTTTACCCCAGTTACACAAGAACTGTCTACGCAGTTGAACATAAATCTAAGAAATTTTTTCTAAGTATTGGAAGATTTCGTGCACAGGGGACATTTCTCCTAAGGCGATTATATAAGGCACAAAGAGCCAGGTTTGAACCAAGTGTACAAAGACTGGGGACATCTTGGTACAAGGAATTGCAAAAAGGATTGAAGTTTGAAACTAGGGTTACACTCTATTCCTGGTATGATCTTTCCTTTGTGAATCTTACACAACTTAATTGAGCTTTTGAAATCATGTTTAAAGTTTAAGTATCCTGATCAGAATATATCTCTAGGATATATTCCAGAGATATATTCTCGGGATATGATCCAGGATAATTGGTTGGAACCTTTGGGATGCAATTCTTGGCTTTAAAAATTAGAGTTGGATTTGTTTATAAATTCTAAGTAAACTATCTTTTTCCTTTGAAAATTTTATTCGAATTAGTTGAGATTTTGAAAAATAAACTATTTTGAGAAACTTTGTCCAAATTGTTTGGATATTAAGAGGTCCTATTTTACGAAAGTCTGCATAGGATAACACTGAGTATATTGATCAGGATACCTTCACAGAAATGATAACACTAATTTTACAAAGCCAAAATCTAAACTAAGTAATGCATGGCAAAAATTTAAAATGCTACAACAGATAAGTCAAAAGAGGGTTATATTATTAGCATTTCAAAAGTTGTGCTTTTGGTTTCACCTTAAACCAAGGCCCATCCACCAAAAGCACAAGGGATTCATAACCATATTTACACAACGATTGAAGGTTTCGTTTCAAACTGAAACCCATCCACCTCCAACCGTTGTAGTGTCCAAAACAAAATATACTAACTGATAACCAAGGGCTTCATCCTGAAACCCAGGACCCATCCACCTTTGGTTATCAAATTGTTCTAATGTAGGAAAGGTAAATTGTTCAAAAGACATGGAAAATAAATTGTTCAACAGGTCACAACCATCAAGCTTAAAAAAGTGGGCTCCAGCCTTGGCACATACATCCATCATTGCCCACTTCGCTGCTTTTAAGGGGCAGCACCCTCTTCAACCATCGCTTCATCGGCACCTGCACCGGCATCATCTTTGGGATTCTTCTCAGCATCGCCACCAGCATCGGCCGCCGCCTCCGTCGTCTTGGGAGGATCCTCACCAGCATGCTTCGTAGGATGTTCCACAGGAGTTCCTTTGAGATCCGTTAGTTTCGCTTCCCAGGCCTTGACGTTCCAGGAAGGGCATTTAAAGCCCAAGGCCCTGGCTTCATAGGCCATCCTTAGCCTGGATTGAAGTAGGGAAACAACAACGGATCCTTTTAGGCCATCCCGGTAGGAACTCATATGCTGCTGGTGTTGGAGATGGGCAGCATCCAGCTTGGCTTGGGCGTCCTCGTTGGCCTTGTGAATAGCGGCTTGGTGCTCCTAGGTCATTGCTTTGAATTTATCTTCATAATGATGAGACTTGGCAGCGGCGATTATCCCTTGGTCAGCGATGGTGGTTTCAGCCTTCTTGAGCTTGATCTCCAGCATCTTGTTGAGCCCGCATGCTTCTTCATACAAATGCACGAGACGTTCCAAACCCTGCAATCAAAGAAACAGGTATCAAAAAATATGTTATATTCAGGATAATGGTTAACATACGTATGCAGAATATCAGGTGAGAATCTTTGCCTGGTTAAGAAAGCCGGTCATATAACTGCTGGATTCAACAAACCCATGGTTTTCAAAGGGGAAGATCTCGGATGAGGCTGGAGAGTCAGTCTCTTTTCTCTTGCGGGAGCTTGAAGCACGTGGCTTGGTAGCAGGAGAGGGCTTTGGGATAACCGCCGGCTTAGAGCTGGGTGCTGGCTTAGAAATGGAAGCAGATTTGCTGGACTCTTTTTTCACCTGAACAGGGATGGGGTAACTGTCCAGTTCGTCAAGATCAAAAACCTCTGGAATTTTGGCTGGTGCTGCTAAACAGGGAAGCAATCTAAGTCACTTTTCTAATTTTATATTTTATAACTATACAAAATTTATATATAATTCTTAACAGACATGTCTGATGACGAGTATTGGCTTGAGCTTGGAAGATATTGTGTAAAGGATCTGTCACAATCGGGCAGTTGGTAGATCTTGTTAATTCGTTCTTGGGATTCTTCGGTAGGAGGAGCCAACTCTTTGAAGTTCGCTGCATAAATCACATTCAGGATGTTAGTTCAAGATGTATTGTCAAGATATGTTTGGGGATATCTAAAAACCCTAAACCCTACCGGAGGTCAACCATTTCACCGGAAGGCTTTTGCCCTCGGGAATGGAATCCCGTCTAACAAAGAAAAACTTTCGCTGCCACCCATCCTCGTTTTTTGAAGCTTTGAGGATGAGGGGGTTACTGGAAGTGGAGAAGAGTAGGAAACGGCTATTGCCTTGGGATCGGAGACGGTAAGCAACCGGAAGGTCTTCAATACAAAGATCAGGGACAGGAAGGGTATTGATCTGGTTGAGCATGATGAGTACTCTCCAGACCATGGGCATTGTCTGAGCAAAACAAAGGCCGGTGACCCGAAAAAACTCCATGATAAACTCCGGAAATGGGTATCGGAGGCCAAGAGAAAATGGGTATGACGAGAAACAAACCCATTCTTCGGAAGAGACGTCGGAGCGAATGCTCCGGTCGAATGGGCGAATAACCGCCGTGTCAGGGAAAGCGCCGGAGGTTCTCAATGCAGCGATGTCAGCATTATCGAAGAGCACACTTCTTTCTCGGGATGTTTGAGCAAATTTTGATCAACGAATGACGAGGTGGACTCGCCAGAATGGGATCGAGTTCTAGTAGCCATCTGGAAAGTTGAACGGGAAAAAGTTAAGGAGAAAAGAGAAAAGTACCTGGAAATTCCGGAGAAGATGGTGGTTTATCAACAAGGAATAGAGAAGATATAGGGGCTAAGTGGATAGCCATTGAGTAGAAAACGCGTTGGAAGTTGCACCGAGTCACATCAAACGTCGTTTCAATTTAATAAGCTCGATCTTGGAGATAAGGTTTAAAATATATCCGTTGGATTGGTATACCAACAGATATATTTTGGGGACAATTGTTATGGGCCATTTTCTGAACGTATATCCTGACTAATATTCTGCTTTTGATTGTTTATTTGAGATCAGGATACCGGATCAGGATGTTTGTAACATCCTGAAACGATATCCTGGTAATAACTGATTTAACCACGTGCAGATTAAAGGGTATAATTTTTCAACGTTCAAGTGGACTTCTTCTCCTTGAGACTCGGGAAAAACAGTTGGGAGAAAGACGTTGAAGCCGGAAGATGTGGATTACAACATTCACATGTGGAATATTCGCCGGATCCCGGAATGATAGGATAGTTGGTTGCTTTCTTTTTACTATAAATAGATTGATCGGATCGGATTAAGTCACACACACTCTTTTGCACACTTTGCTCTCTAGTCACTGGCAAACATTACACACAAACACTTGTACTCAAATCTCATTGTAACACTTAGTTGATCCGTATCATATCCTGCACTGTATCCTGAAGTTTGAAGCAATAAGAAGAACTAGGCAGCTGCGATTGTCAGCTCCCGAGGGTTTATGTCGGCGATCTAGATTGATCAAGGGCTTTCCTCGTACATCTCGTGTCGTTTCCTTTACTTTTTGCTCATAGTTTGATCATAGATACAGCTCAATATCCTGAGCTGTATCCTGAAAACTGTTTTTTACAAACAACATAACAAGCAAATACCACTTAATTGATACAACTCAAATAAACTTTTTAGCACACTACCTCACTTAACTAATTTGATCACTTAATTGCTTCGGTAATTTTTGATCAAAACATCAAACCCACTAATTTTACATGTCATCCCATTACTCTATTTTACCCAATTTTTAGGCATTAGTTACGTAGACACCAGGTATACTATGTCTTGATCAATCAATTTTTTCTAATATCAAAACCACTAATTTCACATGTCATCCCCCTACTTAATTTACACAATTTTCATGACTTACAGACATAGACACCACGTATCAGAAAAGACCAAACAACATACCTCACCACTACGCATTGTCTTACAGGTAAAACATTTATTAATAAGACTAAAGGGTATGGGGGCTGGCTTAGGCCTGGCCTGGCCCGGCTCAGGTCCCCCACACCGCCCCCTCATGCCCGGCGCGTCGTCTCCGTCCTCCACAAGCCGGATTCGACGGGCCTCTCTTCTCTCTCCTCACACACACACACAGGTATACATACATATATATATATATATATATATATATATATACATATATATATAAAGGGGTTCATCCCCCACCCCCTAGGTCCATCCCCTTCAAGCCCCGCTTACGTGGCGGCCCATCCCCTTGGGGATGAGGCTCTCCATACCCTCCGGTCTTTTCAATGGCAACGTTTGCTCCTACTTTTTATTACACCAATAATCTTAAATTAATCGCCTATATTCAGGGCTGAACATAAGACGTGTTTTTTAAGAGGTAATATCTCTACCAAATATGTCACACCCCCAAAATGCACACGCGGAGTACCACCGCCTGGAGGCATGACATGACCAGGATCAAGCCACCAATCATATTGAACATGTAAATAGTAAGTAACCGTAAATGTCATTCAAACCAACCAATATGAAAGGTGTTCAAAACATAAGTATGTTATCACTGTTTAGCGGAAGCGTAATAATAAAACCCAACATAAGTAAAGTATGGAATGCCATAAAGTATTTAACGAAACATCCACAATCCGTGCCCACAACGACCGCGCCTCCCGTGCAAGCTCCAATAGTACCTAAGGTCCTGCAAGGCATGTAACAGAGAGTCAACAACTAGTTGAGCGAGTTCACAGTTGGTAGTTCAGTAATCGAAATAGTACAGTAAGCCTTATGTTCGTTCATTAAACCATGTATCGTATTAGTTCGTATCACGGCCCTCTAGGCATGTATGCGAAGATAAGGGGAGGTTTCCCAAGTATTCTAGACTAGGTATATTTGTATCGCAGCCCACCCGGCATGTGTGCGAAGTTTAATGTACAGTTCGCGGCCATTCTAGGCATGTGTGCGAAGATTAGTTCTATTATCGCAGCCAATCCCGGCGTGTGTGCGAAGAGAAGTATATGTATCACTAGTCTAGCAGTATTTCATCCATAACCTTCCTCTCCCGAGGACAATATCACTAAGTTCCATTAACTAGGTAAGTGCAAGCCAATCATCCAATCCCATTCCCAACCCCGGGAATCCCATGCCTTGGTAAGAGTGTGAACTCACCTTGGTTTGCTCGGTATGCTAAGTATGCGCTCACAGTTAATCAATCACGTCCTAAGGTATGCACGTATACATAATCAGTTTGTATTCACTATGTTCAGGTATAAGCACAACCAATGATCACAAAGTAGTACAAGCCACACATTCCCATCATACAAGTCATGCAAAACATCAAACAGTTATTAGTTAACTCAGTTAAGTTTAACGGAATAGTTAAGTTACTGTGCAGATTATCCAAATCGGCGAAACACCCTTTGTTTCGCCGTGAGCCCTCTTCGACGAAACCCTTTCCTTTCGTCGTGATTTCCTTCGGCGAAACACATTATGTTTCGTCATGATCCCTTTGGCGAAACACATACTGTTTCGTCGTTCAACCCTTTGGCGAAACACAGTCCAGTTTCGTCAATTACCCTTGGCGAAACACCCCTCCTGTTTCGCCGTAAATCCCGTTTCGTGAACCAGTATCAGTTACGTCATCCCGATCATTTAGCAGTTACGTAAAAACACAAGAAACCCTAATCAATTACCGCAGTTAACAGCTTCAAGTAGCAATCATACAGAAAACGTTCAATGGATAATTATCATCTTATCACACGATTCGTAAGTTACCAAAACACAGGTATGTTCATGACAGTAACACGTATTCGATCCGTATTAAATCAACAAAGTTTAACAAAACATCAAACCAACATGAGTATCACTAATTCTAGTCCCACTAGTCACATAATGACATCAATCCGACCAGTTTATTAGTATCCCTAATCAACATCATGATTCGCATAAAGTTGTATAACCGATTCATCATGCATAACTACATCTATTCTAGAAATCAGTATAAACACAAACATGAATCAAGTAGCCAAAGAATCATGAAATCAATTTAACCACAAGCAACTAACCGAGATGAAAGGGAGAGATGGATCGAGAACTAAGAAAAGCTTCGAGAGTTCCAAGATGCCGTCACATAGAAGGGGAAGAGAGTTCTAGGGTTCTAGCTTTTGCCAAAGGTGTGAATTAGAAGTCGCTACATGCTAATATACATGATTTAACGTTCTGGGCCCGTAATGGGCTTCGGCGAGATACTGGGCCGGCGAAACACTTGTTTCGTCGGGATTGGAATGGCGAAACAGGCTTTGTTTCGTCGAGTTGGGTCATGGCGAATCACTTGATTCGTCGGGTTGTTCAACACGTAAACAATTTTGGTTTTACAATGAGTTTCATGTTACAATACCAACCACATAAACATGCAATAATCATAATACATTTCATCATATCACAACATGTACAATTACAAGTTAAACAAGTCAACAACTAAATAGTCAAAGTCAACGTGCAATAAATGCGAAAGTGAAACTCGAGTTGTCACATTATTCCCAACTTGAAAGAAATTTCGTCCCGAAATTTAGCATGCGGTTACTGAGGAAGCTAGGTAAGTTGTATCGTTCACTGGTTTTCCTGGGGTGTCACATCATCCCCACATTGATTTGGAATTTCGTCCCGAAATTCTGTAGTAGCTTCAGCCTCAGTAGTAGGTGCATTGTTCTAGAATAACTGGGGATACTTGAGTTCCATTTGATCTTCTCGTTCCCAGGTATACTCTGGGCCACGACGGGAGTTCCAACGAACTCGAACAAGAGGTATTCTGGTGTTTTTGAGGACCTTAACATCCCGGTCCATGATTTCAACAGGTTCCTCAACAAAATGTAACTGTTCGTCGATAGTGAGTTCCTTCAAAGGAACTATGAGGGTCTCATCTGACAGACACTTCTTCAGATTCGACACGTGGAAAATGTTATGAACTGCACCGAGTTCTGCTAGTAGGTTCAGTTTGTAGGCCACTTTGCCTATTCTTTCTGTGATTTCGAACGGTCCGACATACCGCGGGTTAAGTTTGCCTCGTTTTCCAAAACGAACCACACCCTTCCAGGGTGAGACTTTGAGTAGCACTCGATCCCCAACTTGGAACTCGAGTGGTTTCCTGCGCTTATCTGCGTAACTCTTCTGACGGTCGCGAGCTACCGCCATACGTTGTCGTATCTGAGCAATTCTTTTTGTAGCATCAACTACAAGTTCTGGACCTGTGATTTGACTATCCCCCACCTCTGCCCAACAGAGAGGTGACCGGCATTTACGTCCGTACAATGCCTCGAATGGAGCGGCTTGTATGCTGGTGTGATAACTGTTATTGTACGAGAACTCCACTAAAGGGAGGTGTTTTTCCCAGCTGTTACCGAAATCGATAACGCATGCCCGAAGCATGTCTTCTAAGGTTTGAATCGTGCGCTCAGACTGCCCATCCGTCTGAGGGTGATATGCTGTACTCATGTCTAGCCGCGAGCCAAAAGCTTTGTGCGTTGCTTGCCATAGTTCTGATGTGAATCGTGCATCACGATCCGAAATGATAGAGATGGGCACCCCGTGCCTTGAGACCACTTCCTTCAAGTAGATGTCTGCTAATGTGGAGTACTTGTCCGTTTCTTTGATTGCCAAGAAGTGTGCAGACTTTGTGAGTCGATCCACAATCACCCAAATAGGTAGGCCTGTAACAAAATCCATGGAAATTTCTTCCCATTTCCATTGCGGTATCTTGGGTTGCTGAAGTAGGCCTGAAGGTTTCTGGTATTCAACTTTGACCCTCGCACAAGTCAAACATTTGCCGACGTAGGTCGCGATGAGGGCTTTCATGCTTGGCCACCAATACGTTGTTCTGAGATCGTGGTACATTTTATCCGACCCTGGATGTACCGAGTAGCGAGACTTGTGCGCTTCATCCATCACAAGTTCTCGTAGACTGTCATATAGTGGGACCCAAATATGCCCCGTTACATAGTAAGCGCCGTCTTCCTTTTGTTGTAGTCGTTGTCTTGAGCCGCGTAGGGCTTCAGCCTTGACGTTTTCTGGTTTCAGTGCTTCTACCTGAGCATCTCGTATCTGTGGAGGAAGACTGGACTGGATAGGGAGCTGCAATGCTCGTACACGTCTAGGTATAGTATCTTTGCGACTGAGGGCATCAGCCACGACATTGGCTTTGCCCGGATGGTACTTGATGGCACATTCGTAATCGTTAAGTAGTTCAACCCATCGACGTTGCCGCATGTTCAATTCCTTCTGCTTGAAGATATGCTCGAGACTCCTGTGATCGGTGTAGATAGTGCACTTGGTACCGTACAGGTAGTGTCGCCATATCTTAAGCGCGAAAACGACAGCTCCCAGCTCTAAATCATGCGTCGTGTAATTCCGTTTATGAACTTTAAGTTGGCGCGAAGCATAAGCAATAACTTTATCCCGCTGCATCAATACACAACCAAGCCCCTGTATCGATGCGTCACAATAGACCACAAAATTGTCCATGCCCTCTGGCAATGAGAGGATAGGTGCACTGCAGAGTCTATCCTTTAAGTGCTGAAAAGCGGCTTCCTGGGTATTACCCCATCGATAAGTGACACCCTTCTGTGTCAGTAGCGTAAGCGGCTGCGCGATCTTTGAGAAGTCTTTGATAAACCGTCTATAATAACCCGCAAAACCCAAGAATTGGCGTATTTCCGTGGGTGTACGCGGTGCAGGCCAGTTTCTGATCGAATCTACCTTGGATGGATCAACATGAATCCCATCCTTGTTTACCACAAGGCCCAGAAAGTGGACTTCACGAAGCCAGAAGTCACATTTTGAAAACTTGGCATACAACTGTTCCTTTCGAAGAAGTTCCAAGATTAGTCGTAGATACTGTTCGTGTTCCTCCTGACTCTTGGAGTAGATCAGAATGTCGTCGATGAAAACGATGACGAACTTGTCTAGATAGGGTTTGTACACCCTGTCCATAAGGTCCATAAAGACTGCCGGTGCGTTCCTTAGCCCAAAAGGCATGACTAGAAACTCGTAGTGGCCGTAGCGAGTTCTGAATGCTGTCTTAGAGACGTCCTCATCCCGGACTCTCAACTGATGATAACCCGACCTTAGATCAATCTTGGAGTAGTAGCTCGACCCTTGCAGCTGGTCGAACAAGTTGTCAATACGTGGAAGAGGGTAGCGGTTCTTCACTGTCACCTTGTTCAGTTCACGGTAATCAATGCACATCCTGAAGGTACCGTCCTTCTTTTTCACGAATAACACTGGAGCTCCCCAGGGCGAAGAGCTAGGGCGGATAAAACCCTTATCCAAGAGCTCTTGTAGTTGCTTTCACAATTTTTCCAATTCAGTTGGAGCTAATAGATACGGTGTGCGAGCTATTGGTGTTGCTCCTGGTGCTAGCTCGATTTGAAACTCGACCTGGCGATGAGGCGGTAGACTAGGTAAATCTTCAGGAAACACTTGAGGGTAGTCGCGTACCACTGTAATATCTTCCAATTTCCTTTCCTTTGCCGATGCATCAGTAACAAGTGCCAAGATGGCAGTGTGCCCCTTTCGTAAACATTTCTGAGCCTTCAGGAAGGAGATGATGCCAACTACGGCACCACTCTTGTCGCTTTGAATTTCGAGAGGTTCTCTACCAGAACGAGGAATGCGAACTATCTTTTCCTTGCATAAGATCTCTGCCTGCTGTTGGGACAGCCAGTCCATACCAATAACGATGTCGAAACTACCCAAAACTATGGGATTGAGATCAATCGAAAACGTCTGACCGGCTAAGATGATGTTACAACCCTTGACTACATGTGAGGCTTCTACACTTTTACCATTTGCTAACTCTACAACATGTTTGGTGTTTAGGGGTGTTGGTGTACGTTTTAACATTTGACTAACTTTTAAAGACACATAACTGGTATCTGCACCCGAATCAAACAAAACAGTAACGTAAAAGTCGTCAAGAAGAAACTTACCCATAACCACATTGGGATCATTTCTTGCGTCACCCTGACCCAACACAAATGCGCGACCGCTAGCTTCATTGCCATTATTGTTCCCCCTGTTGTTACCATTGCCCTGATTGTTATTGTTGTTGCGATTCTGGTTTAGTTGAGGGCAATCCCGCTTGAAATGGCCTTCAGCACCACACTGAAAGCATCTCCTGTTGCCTCGTTGTTGCTGTTGCTGCTGGTTTTGAGGAACTGGTGGTTGTTGTTGCTGGTTCTGATTTGCTGGTCGTGAGCTCCTGCAATCTTTAGCTTCGTGCCCTATCTTGAGACATCTCTGACAGCGGCCCTTGCGACACTGACCACTGTGATGTCTGTTGCACCTGTTACACAGTGGGTGAATTCCCCGATATCCACCCTACCCCTAACTACCTGATGATTGTTGACTCGGACTCTAGTAGTCATTTGACTTGCGCTGCTGTGCTTGAGACTGAACAGAAACTGATCCCTTGCTGGAATCCCCATCCCATTTCCGCTTGTTGTCACTGGGAGTAGCGGGAGTAGTGGTAGCAGTAGCGGTAGCACTGATGCGTTTAGGCAGCCTGTCTTGTTCTACTGCTTGATCGGTGAGGCGATGAGCAAGACGCTGGATGTCCTGGATGTTATCGAGGTTAGCCGATGTCACGTGGCTCTGGATTTCTGGTGCCAGCCCCTTGAGATACAACTCTATACGCCTGACAGGAGGGTCCACCATAGTTGGACACAGGACGTCCAGCTCGTTTGACCGTTTAGTATATGCCTCGATTTCTGACCCCGTCATCTTCAGATTGAAAAACTCAACTTCTAACTTGTGGAGGTCGTCACATGAGCAGTATTCCCTCTTGATCAGTTCCTTGAAATCGTTCTCAGGGGTGGCGTTAGCAGCTGCCAACCCTAAAAGCTGAACTTGCGCATTCCACAAGGTTAGCGCGATTCCTTCCAAAGTACCAGTGGTGTACTTGACCCTGCGAGCCTCCGGGCATTCACACATTTCAAACACTGACTCGAGCTTCTCAAACCAATGGAGGAGTCCCACTGCTCCTTCTGTGCCACTGTACATGCCTGGGCGACAGTCCATGAAGTTCTTGAATGTGTAGACAGGTTGTTGAGCGTGTTGACCTATTGTGTAAGAATAGGACAAGGTTAAACAAAAGAGATGGTTTAGGAATGTAGGATCTGAAGATCCTAGTGTGATTCACATCTGCAGGGTATACTACCTGCTTGTGCAGCTGCAAGTGCCGCAGCTACTTGTTCGTTGATAAGAGCCGTCAACTGGGCTTGAGTCAGGTTAATACGTCCAGCCATTGATCTTCATATCAAAGGCAACACTTAGTGAGAGAGTTCGCGAATAATGCGATGACAGAAGAGTGTAAGCACATAAGTATTCTCAAGCAATAGTTGTCTCGTTAACCTAAGCATACCCTGAGCAAAGTTCTATGTAATCTAGCAAGCAGGTAATAAACATAAACCATATTACCTAGGGTGTTGAGCCTTGCACGTAGAGTGAAGCGTCGTTTTGGATCGCTGAGAGCACTGTTCTGGTTATAGTTTGGTTTTAATAAAAACGTTTTCCCCATATTAAAACCAAGTTCTCTATAACCAATGGCTCTGATACCAATCTGTCACACCCCCAAAATCCACACGCGGAGTACCACCGCTTGGAGGCGTGACATGACCAGGATCAAGCCACCAATCATATTGAACATGTAAATAGTAAGTAACCGTAAATGTCATTCAAACCAACCAATATGAAAGGTGTTCAAAACATAAGTATGTTATCACTTTTTAGCGGAAGCGTAATAATAAAACCCAACATAAGTAGAGTATGGAATGTCATAAAGTATTTAACGAAACATCCACAATCCGTGCCCACAACGACCGCGCCTCCCGTGCAAGCTCCAATAGTACCTAAGGTCCTGCAAGGCATATAACAGAGACTAAATAACTAGTTGAGCGAGTTCACAGTTGGTAGTTCAGTAATCGAAATAGTATAGTAAGCCTTATGTTCGTTCATTAAACCATGTATCGTATTAGTTCGTATCGCGGCCCTCTAGGCATGTATGCGAAGATAAGGGGAAGTTTCCCAAGTATTCTAGACTAGGTATATTTGTATCGCAGCCCACCCGGCATGTGTGCGAAGTTTAATGTACAGTTCGCGGCCATTCTAGGCATGTGTGCGAAGATTAGTTCTATTATCGCAGCCAATCCCGGCGTATGTGCGAAGAGAAGTATATGTATCACTAGTCTAGCAGTATTTCATCCATAACCTTCCTCTCCCGAGGACAATATCACTAAGTTCCAATAACTAGGTAAGTGCAAGCCAATCATCCAAACCCATTCCCAACCCCGGGAATCCCATGCCTTGGTAAGAGTGTGAACTCACCTTGGTTTGCTCGGTATGCTAAGTATGCACTCACAGTTAATCAATCACGTCCTAAGGTATGCACGTATACATGATCAGTTTGTATTCACTATGTTCAGGTATAAGCACAACCAATGATCACAAAGTAGTACAAGCCACACGTTCCATCATACAAGTCATGCATAACATCAAACAGTTATTAGTTAACTCAGTTAAGTTTAACAGAATAGTTAAGTTACTGTGCAGATTATCCAAATCGGCGAAACACCCTTTGTTTCGCCGTGAGCCCTCTTCGACGAAACCCTTTCCTTTCGTCGTGATTTCCTTCGGCGAAACACATTATGTTTCGTCATGATCCCTTTGGCGAAACACATAATGTTTCGTCGTTCAACCCTTTGGCGAAACACAGTCCAGTTTCGTCAATTACCCTTGGCGAAACACCCGTCCTGTTTCGCCGTAAATCCCGTTTCGTGAACCAGTATCAGTTACGTCATCCCGATCATTTAGCAGTTACGTAAAAACACAGGAAACCCTAATCAATTTCCGCCGTTAACAGCTTCAAGCAGCAATCATACAGAAAACGTTCAATGGATAATTATCATCTAATCACACGATTCGTAAGTTACCAAAACGCAGGTATGTTCATGACAGTAACACGTATTCGATCCGTATTAAATCAACAAAGTTTAACAAAACATCAAACCAACATGAGTATCACTAATTCTAGTCCCACTAGTCACATAATCACATCAATCCGACCAGTTTATTAGTATCCCTAATCAACATCATGACTAGCATAAAGTTGTATAACTGATTCATGATGCATAACTACATCTATTCTAGTAATCAGTATAAACACAAACATGAATCAAGTAGCCAAAGAATCATGAAATCAATTTAACCACAAGCAACTAACCGAGATGAAAGGGAGAGATGGATCGAGAACTAAGAAAAGCTTCGAGAGTTCCAAGATGCCGTCACACAGAAGGGGAAGAGAGTTCTAGGGTTCTAACTTTTGCCAAAGGTGTGAAATAGAAGTCGCTACATGCTAATATACACGATTTAACGTTCTGGGCCCGTAATGGGCTTCGGCGAGATACTGGGCCGGCGAAACACTTGTTTCGTCGCGATTGGAATGGCGAAACAGGCTTTGTTTCGTAGAGTTGGGTCATGGTGAACCACTTGATTCGTCGGGTTGTTCAACACGTAAACAGTTTAGGTTTTACAATGAGTTTCATGTTACAACACCACCCACATAAACATGCAATAATCATAATACATTTCATCATATCACAACATGTACAATTACAAGTTAAACAAGTCAACAACTAAATAGTCAAAGTCAACGTGCAATAAATGCGAAGTGAAACTCGAGTTGTCACAAAATAGGCCAACACCAAACATTAAAACCATAAGATAATCAATTATTGTAGGATCGTTCGACTGACCCAAATGAGTCGTTCAGAGGAGTTTTACTTTGTTTCAGGTGCGGAAAACAAGAAACAAAGGTAGAAACAGCTAATACTTCACTTATAACACTGATTTGATTCATCTGACAGCGAATACAGTCAAACCTCACACCGGCAGCACTTCGGTATGGAAAACAAGAACTTCTCTAATGATTTCGCTCCTGAAGACCTATATATAGTGTCCTGATTCCGCCCGAAACATACAAGAGCCATTTGGAGCGGAATCTGAATCTTGTGATTCCGCTCGAAAAGACACAATGACAGTTTGGAGCGGAATTAGCCTCTATGAGCGAAATCAGCTTCTAACACTCTAAATCTTGATATTTTCTCGAATAACGTGCCCTGATCTATACAATCTAGTCTAAGACTCGATACAAGACGAAGTCGACAGATGTATGCACCAACAGACTTCCCCTCAAATGTTGACGAGTCTTCAGTGTCGAGTCTGACTGTGTCGAGTCTTCGCATCTTCAGTCTTGATCAGTCTCTGGGCATTACTCTCTCTATCTTCATCAACAATTAAAGTTGTGGGTTTACCAGAAGATGTAAATTAGAAACAAAAGCAAAATAGCTAATCGATGAAGAAAATCATGTTTAATTATAGTGTTTTTATGAGTTTTATGTTCAAAATTTGAGCATTGATATCTATAGTTATACTTTTAGTTGGGGTATTAATATTTACACACTCATTTCCTCTATCTTTTTATATATACATAGATATATATATAGAGTCAGGGACGAAACTAGTATTATAAAAGTGGTAGCACGAGCTATGACTTAACCCTGTATCGTAGTATATTTTTTTCTCGTTTTATACAATGGATACCCCTAAATAAACGAAGATATCACTGACAAAAAATAGGATGTTTGACATTGTTAAAATCTCGATCTTTTATAAGCTCAAACCATTTACAACCCAAAACTTATAGAATACTTAAGCGTAAATGATAAAAGTAAGCACAAATAACAATAATATAATTGAAAGGAGACCAATTGGTAAATGACAAAGTTTAGCCTAGGATCCAAAACAATAAAATAAGCATTTTAATTATGAGCGGCAATTGGAAACCAAACGTCGAACAGAAGCCAGCGCTTATCGTCCCTGCTGAAATCGTCGCCGTTAACCGAGTGCACGGTAAAAAAAATTGGGATACCCCTAAGTTAATGAGCTAGCTCCACCTCTCTCTAGAGTGTAAATGATGTGGGATAAGATTCTAGAGGCGTGGAAATAAAATAAGCTTTTATTAATTGTAGTCGTATGTCATGGCCTGTTTTAAATCGAACTTTTCAATTAATTATAGACTTCTTGTAAATATACACACGACACAAATACTAAACTTATATAACTTCAGAAAAAATAATTCTTTTGATTTTTCATTTTTATTTTAATTATAAAATAAGGATGCTACCGTAAAAAAATATACTTAATTAAATATATATAGAAGTCATGCAAATTATAATAATATTAATTTAGTTTTTTATGTAAAATATATATTAATTAATGAGATGACATCACACTTAACTTGGTTGAATAAGACTATGTTATTGAGTCTCCTACATATTAATATAATTTTAGTGTTGCTAACAACTTCTTTAATTATATATATAATAATACTAATACTAATAAGAAATGAAAACTGAAAGTTAGGTTATGATTATTTAACATATGTGTTTAGAGTTTACTTTTAATAAGTGTAATTGTAGGTTTCAAGGATAATGTATGAATAATATATTTGGCAACAAACTTCATGTGATTGATACTTCTATTATTCTCTCTGAATTTCACTTTTATTTTCCATGTTTATATGTAGATTATAAATGCTTGTGGACTTCTAAAATAAATGATCATACGATCAAGTATTTGGTATAATTTTTATTAGTATTTTTCATTTTTTTTCACTTGTCCTTGTGAAGTAGACATTCAGACAATAGCTTGGTTGAATTACAAACTAAAGCAATTAAGAATGATAATCGTGTTGTTTTGCTGCAAGGTTGCCTCATAAAATCAGCATCAATGAGACAGCTTGCTTACTCCATTAAAGCAACCTTGATTAGGTTAGTTAACAATATGTTGGATGAGGGAGGTTCATTTGAGAAGAAATTAAATTGAGAAAAAAAAAGAACAAATGATATAATTGTAAAACATTAAATAACTTTTTCTCTCATCTCATTTATTATTACCTTTGATTAATTAATTAGTCATAAACACTATCATTCTCCACACTAAAATTTTTGCCTACACACATCAAAATTAACCCTACACGTTTTGAAATTTATCCTACAAATATTGAAATTTATCCTACATAGCTCGTAAACCATCCTACACACCTCGTAATTTATCCTACACTTTAATTTAATTTTTTTCTTCTTTGAAAAAATATAATTTATGAAAATAAGATACAAATTTAATGGAGTTAGCTATTTATAAGGAAGACTACCAATTAATGATCTATCTAAGTTTACCAATATGCCCCTACACACCTCGTAATTTATCCTACACTTTAATTTAATTTTTTTCTTCTTTGAAAAAATATAATTTATGAAAATAAGATACAAATTTAATGGAGTTAGCTATTTATAAGGAAGACTACCAATTAATGGCCAAACCTTGTTCTGAACGCGGTTTTAGGAATGTCCTCTTCTTGTACCTTTAATTGATGATATCCTGATCTTAAATCGATTTTAGAGAAGAATCGAGCTCCTTGCAATTGATCGAACAGATCATCGATTCTCGGTAATGGGTACCGGTTCTTAATCATGACCTTGTTCAATTCACGGTAGTCAATGCACATACGCATTGATCTGTCCTTCTTTTTGACGAATAGTATTGGCGCTCCCCATGGCGATGAGCTTGGCTGTATGAATCCCTTCTCCAATAATTCGTCTAACTGTTTCTTCAGCTCTTGCATTTCAGCGGGTGCTAAACGGTAAGGTGCTTTAGCAATTGGTGTTGTTCCGGGTAGCAGATGGATTCTGAATTCGACTTCTCTGTCTGGTGGTAGCCCTGGCAATTCTTCTGGAAATACATCTGAAAACTGGGACACTACTGGAATATCCATTAGTTCTTTTCCTTTAGTGTTAGTGATTATAGAAATCAAATACACTATAGATCCTTTTCTTATATAACTTGCAGTTTTCATCACAGAGATGAATTTAGTGGATCTAGATGGTTTATCACCTTTAATTGTGATCTTTTCACCTCTTGGTGAATTTACTTGAATTGACTTTTGATCATATAAAATACTGGCTTTATTGGCTATTAACCAATCCATTCCTAATACAATATCAAATCCTGCCAGATTCATTGGGTAAAGGTTTGCAATAAAATTTTGATTTAAAAATTCTATTCTTGCTCCCTGCAAGATTTCAGAAATCCTAACCGTTTCTCCATTCGCTGTCTCGACTAGACATTCTTGTGAGAGTTTAGTTAATGGTTGATTGAGAAGTTTGCAGGACCAGAGTCAAATAATACTTTGGCAAAAACATCATTAACTAAGAACGTACCGGCTATTATGTCCGGAAGCATCTACGCTTCGTCTGCAGTCAGAACAAATGCTCTAGCATTTTTAGTGTTCTTGTTGTTAGCAGTTGGAGCTAATTTCGGACAATTTGGCTTGATGTGAACTTTTTCTCCACAGTTGAAGCACAGTCCATTACTGGATTTTCTCCTGCAATCTTCTTCCTTGTGTCCTGGTGCCTTGCAGAAATTGCAGTGAGTGGAGCATTCTCCCGAATGCTTCTTCTTGCAGGCCTTGCAGTATGGTGCAGAGGTAGAACCTATATTCCTACGGTTGGAATTCCCAGAAAGGAATTCTTGGGTAAGCCTTTGAGCTAGGTTTCTCCTCTGGTCTTCTTCTCTAGTACGGATTAATTCATCTGTCAAGGTATTTGCTAGTTCTACAGCTTCTTCTATGGTTTGGGGTCTAGCTGCCTTGACTACATGTCTAATCTCTCCAATTAATCCCCAGATGTATCGGGAGATTAATACCGGTTCAGGTGATGCAAGGGTTGGTACTATTCTAGCATATTCAAAGAATGTGGTAGTATAACCCTTACTATCTACACCGGTCATCCTAAGGTTTAGAAACTTATTTGCTATCTGTTCCTTTTAATTGGGAGTGCAAAATTTCCTTTCTACCATATTTTTAAATTCCTCCCATTCCATGTTGTAAACCCTATCACTTCCTCTTGACTGGAGGATAGTGTTCCACCATTCTAAGGCTGAGTTTTTAAACAGATTAGAAGCAAACATTATCTTGTCTTCTTCAGCACAATTGCTTATTTTTAAAATTGCCTCAGTCTTTTCTATCCAGCGTAGAGCTGCAATTGGTCCTTCATTGCCCGAGAATTCTATTGGTTTGCAGGACCAGAATTCTTTATAAGAACAACCATACGACATGGTTCTTCTTCTTTTGGGAATGGGCACTTGAAGTACGGGTCCATTGTTTACGCTGTGTTCTGGTTCAGTTGGTCGCTTACTGCTATGCTTACTTTTATTATCTGCTTCCTTAACAGTTTGGATAATAAATGGCATTGCATCTATGATTCCTTGTGCCACTATGTGTTGGATGGCACTATTATCCACTTGGTTTCCATGGTTATTGTTGTTAGAATTCTCATTATTCAGATTATCGTTATTCGGGTGGTTATCACTCTGGTTTTCCTGGTTCACTTCGTTGTCCATCTGAATTTTAAACATTTACCACTCACTAATATCACAAAAGGATATTTAATATAGTCAATCACATGACACACACTTTGGTCAAAAGCATCGATCATTGCGACTTTACTCTATTCATATAATATGCATCTATTACAAACCTGTACTGAAATTAAAATTACAATACCGATTGAAATTTAAAGGTACACTACTCGTAATAGGCATCCGTAGTTTTTTTTTTCTTTTCATACACATACACACATATTTTATTATTATATTATATTATTATTATTATAACCTTCTCCACCATCACTTCTACGGATATGAATTAATCCAGAAATCCATATTGCGCTCGTCGTACTTCCAGACGAGTCGCTCTCCAACCTATCTCATCCTTTCACTATTCTTTAAAATTTCCTCACCAAATGTCCTAAGTTCTTGTACGTTTTCTGCACTCATTGGGGGTGCAGGTTCTAGGATTGGGTTCGGAATCTGGGGTGCGGGTTCCTGGTATGGAGGTGTAGGGGCCTGGTATGGGTAAGGATTTTCTAGAATCTCCCTAATGAATACATCATTCTCTTAATAGGGATCTAGAGGGTCTAACCCTGGGTAGGCTCCTTGGTTCTGCATGGGCATGTCTTCATGTATCGGGTAACGTTGCACATAGTCCCTATTGTCATCCCACCATGGGTCGTAATTTGGGTCTAAGGGATTTGGTGCGGGTACCCTACGTATTTCCTCTGGATTGAAATCATGCATTTCTACTTGATTTTCAGGGTTTTCTATCTCCATTGGTTGGTCAGGAATTGGTGGCTGTGGTTGGGGTGCTAACATTTGCTCCAGGCTAGGGTCAGCTGTAGTGGTTACTAGGATGTGGATGTTGGCTACACCCCTATTAAGCATGTCCTGGGCATAGGCATCGGTTTCTCTTTTAGCTGCGGCTAGTGCTCTCTGTTCTTGTAACTTTTTCATACGCTTTCTACGCTCATGTGCTTCCCTACTGAACCATCCCCCCTTTTTCTGAGGAAATGGCTCTTCAGATTGAGCCTTAAATACGAATATTCCTTCTTCCGTATCAGCAGAGTACCCTAAGAGGGCAGGCTGAGAAGAGGCACCTTCGTTTCTAGGCGAACCAGACAATTGACGGTACGCGTCAGATGGTCCTTGGTCGCTCATACTGTAAACTAACAAATAGTCAAATAACACATAACAAGAAAATACAATTATGCACGTATTTTCGTAATTTATTTCCTAACAATTTTGAATTTTTTTGGTGTCAGCAGAACACTTCTGTGGCTGAATCAGTGGCTTAGCTCTGATACCACCTTCTGTCGCAACCCCCGTCCCCCTATACAAATACGGGAACGGGCGGCCGCGGCCAGTTTCTGTGGTATCTGATATTGTCTAATTAGGCAGCGTAATTTTATCAGGACCGTAGTTAGGAAATATTGTTATCAGAGTAAAATACCACATTTTCATAATATTCAACACATGGGTTAAAACCCAAGCTTTAAGTACACACAATTTAATAGGAATAAATCCTATTTTTATTTAATAAAAACATCTATTTCTTTTTAAGTAACTTTATTGCCACTTTTCCAAGCCTTCAGTGCTGTCCAGCTGGCTTCTATTTGGCTTTCACATTTTGTTACCTTAAACACGGCTAAAAACATTTTGTCAGTGGGAAATACTGGTGAGTGAATCCCAGTTTAATCAAGTTTTAATAAAAACCATTGTACAGTATTGAGGGCGGTCTCGCAATTACATTTGTTTCCAAGTCACACCAATTACCACCAACGGTACTGTCAGACCCGACTTGTGGAAATGTTACCCCTCGCAAGGCAGTAACAAATTTTGTATACAAAACCCCAACATACCGACGATAATTGTATCCTTACAAATACTCAATAACTGTTTAATATATAATTAAATGTGTGAGGTTTTGTAAAACTAGTTTGCAAAAAGGAGATTACTCACATTGCTGTCTTAGATTTTCAGTAAGGATTTCCTGGGAATAATCTATAATTTACACAAATGCACACGTGTCAGTATAATAACCCATTTTAACAATAGCAATACCCTCCCCGAGACGGCATTCCAACGACTACGTTGGGCAGAACCACGACAACCGTTACGGAACCCTAGATAAATCGGGCATAGTATCTAATACGTTTCCAGGGGTTATGGTACTTACAACGGAGCAGAACTTCGCTATTTAGGGGGTATTAGACCCGAGTATAGAGTATACTACGTGAAATTTAGAGAAAGAAAGAAAGATTTGAGCGAATTCGACTGAAGGCCCGAGCTCCAGCTTTATAGGGGTTGATTTTGAGTTTTACGCGGCCCGCGTAAGAGTAGGCTAAGGCCTACGCGGCCCGCGTACTAGGTCGGGTAGGGTTTAGCTCATCCGGGTCATCGACTAGCTTCGCCACGATGATGACACATGTCATCACCGGGTGTCGCCGCGTTTTCGATCGCTCGTGGCCCGAGTAGGCTCAAAGGGTGGCTTACGCGCCCCGCGAGAGCCCCAAAAATTTCATTATTAATTAATTTTAATAATATAAAAGGTATTCGGGGTCCGTTTTCACGTATGAGGTGTTTTTAGGGACATATTGGGATACTTTAAATATTTTTAGGGTGTCGGAAAATTTATGAGGGTGTCGGTTTTCTTTAGGGTTGTTATAAAAATGCAGCATTTTTATTGGTTGAAATTTCTTCTTTTTTGGTCTTACAAAAAAATTCTTCTCATTTGAACCCTCCACTATGCTGGATTTCTTCATATTTTTTTATACATGCACTACTAGAAAAATGGAACTTTTCAACGTGCTTTTCTGTCATCAATGCGTCGTGAATCCGAATTTGTGACGCATTTGTCACAGAAACCCAATATTGGAAAAAGTCTCATGGAAAACTTTTTGCAACGCATTTACTACACAAATTTCAACTTATTTGCAACAGAAATATTGTGTACCAAATTTGTAATGCATTTCCTACGATTCCCTAATTCCAGACAAAATTTATTTGCAACGCATTTCCTACACATCCCCTAAAGCATTTGTAATGAAATATTTATAAAAAAATAAAAAAACTGGAAAATTTATGTTTTTCTTGAAAAAACCTGTTTTTTTCTTCTGAAATTGCATGAAAATCAGCAAAAAAAAAATACGCTGAACATATTAATAAACCTGTTTTAAAATCACCGTACTTGAAAATAGTACATTACGCCATTTCTAGTGTTTCTAAACAACTAAACTAACTAACGTTTAACGTACGTATATGTCTAAAAAGACAAGCAAATGCTAACTAATTACGAGGAGGACGCCAATTCTTCATAAAGTCTTGTAATTCTCTTTTCATGGTTTCATTTACATGTTGTTGGAAGTCTTTCTTGATTTTCTCTCACTTTCTAGATGAATTCTAAGATATTCCCTCTCATTCGTCTCAGTTTCGAGGCGAGCTTCAAGCTTTGCCAGTTGTGTTCGTATTGCTTGAGCCTAAAAATTTGTTAAAAGGTATAACTAAATAAACAATACATCAATGAACCAATATCTGACCCCTTTCACAAGTTTGGTAAGCATACTAATATCAGTAAACTTCGATATCTATTGTACTCTGAATTTACTTTTAGTTAATTACTAAAACCATGTTATTTTAGCACAATTTTCGATATAAGAGATAAATAAAAAAGAATCTAAGCCTGCTAACCAACCCAAATAGCCACCATCTAAACATGATCGCAAATCCACTAACCAAACAAAACCCAACCAGACAAACCATACCCTAACCCTAAGCCACTAAGCCACTTAACCAGACCGTAACCATACCAACCTATGGAAGTTCAAACTGAATACATGTCCCATTATACATTCTAAATTCCTAACTTCATTGTGGCTTCATCAATTTCAAGCTAAACCTATACTTGCCACCAGAGCAATTAGATCAACATAAAAAATATTTTGATATTGAACAAGATACCTCTTCTATGGATCGTTGGTACTCAACAGATGATGGTGTACACCCACTAGAAGATGATGATGTCCCACTCACCATGTAATGTAGATCTGAAGATCCTACCCCAAATACCCAGGTGGTCCTATGACCTCTTGCCTGCACACGAGCCCACACCTCAGGGTCTTCAGGACAATCAGTGATGTCTGACCCATGAATATCATGCATTGCCTCCAAGTACCCCCCCTGAAATATATCAAAATAATGTATTTTTTATTCTACTAAATGTTTATACGAAAATTGTAAGAAAATAAAAAAGATACATATACTTATTTGGATCGGTTTGTACAAGACATCAAATTCTTCATGTCATATATGCAATCTCACCTTTCCTTAACTTTTCTTTGCATTCTTTGGTGAGGTGGGTTTGCAGGAAGAGTTCCTTCCAACTAGGTTCCCGACCATATGTCCTTCTCTACACAAATATAGAGTATAATTATTGTTATAAGATTGATAATACGTACAATAAAATTACTGAAATTCATAAATATAATTAGCTTACCCAGTTTTCACGATGCTCATCGAAACCCATAGATCCACCGGTGGGTTACCTCACGTTTGGGTCCTAGGAAGGTTATAGTCTAGGTCAAAAGCGTTACTAATAACCTAATTCCCTATAACCATGGCTCTGATACCAATCTGTAGCACCCCGACCGCATATAAAACAACTCGCGACGGAAACCTCAGGGGTCATGTTACAAATTGTTGCACAACACATAGTACTTAAGGTTTCATTTTATTGAATTAATTTCAATTACATTATCTTGAAAACACAAACAAACAGATAGATACCTGTCTTTAGATTTTAAAGTAAACAAAGGCCCGAGTCCTCCTACGTGTAGCATGCTTTCAAAGTCACACATTTTCACCTGAAACATATGTGAAAAAAAGACGGTCAACAATGAATGCTGGTGAGTAACATAGGTTTTATGAGTCAAATTCATCGCTTTGTATTTTTTATTGCAATACCACGTCCGACTACGAGAGTCGATAAGTGATAACCTTGTAACCAAACTTATGTTAAATGTGTTTGTTATTGCAATACGTTTAACCAACTATAAAAGTTGGTATGAGTGAGAAAACCTTGTAGCCATGAAACTCGACAAAAGTATTTCTTTTATAAAACCGTATAAGAAATCGATTTAAAAGAAAACTTTGTATGGTTTATATATCTTTAAATTGAAAATCGTTCGTGACTTATCTAAACCAATAGTTTTTGTTTGTGTAAACCATTTGTCCTTATTTTGTATAAACCAATCGTCCGTGTTAAGTATAAACCAATCGTCTGTGTTATGTATAAACCAATAGGTCTTGTTTTGTATAAATCAATCGTCTGTGTTATGTATAAACCAATCGTCATTGTTTTAATTGTGTAAACAAGTGTGGTCGTGTGGTGAATACATTCAAGCCTGTGTTAACTCTTCTCGACTGACAAACCACCAAAGGGTCCGTTAAATTGTGTTTCATAGTTTCTGTCGTTCCCCAAACTTCCCCACAAACACCGAGAACTTTGGTAACGGGATTGTCAGTCCTATGGTACCATAACATAGTACCGGTCAGCATGGCCAAAGTTAATGAACGTACTCGTGTTATGGATAATTCCCCACCAAGTTTCACACATTATTGAAAACATATTGTATATATATAAACCATATGCCTTATTTTGAACACTTGAAAATAGTTAGTACATATGAATCACCCCAAAACATTTAGAAACGTAAAGAGGGGAACTATGTACTCACAGGTTTGCGTAGATGTCTTGTTCAATTGTGTATGCGAAGCTCAAGTGTTTCCTAATGTATCAGATTGTTATTCGTTAGTGTATATCGTGGCTTAAACGGAAGAATAGACAGAATGTAGTTTATTAACCAAACAAGTGAAGGATCTCATATATTATGGTTCATGATACATTACATTCTGATTAGAAGATGACTAAAAGTGTTTTGACCCGTTACGACTTGTTAAAGTGGCTTATGCTATTTTAACGAGTCGTATGCGTAACTACGGGTTCGGATGGTCAAATGAGTCCTATGACGAGTCTAACATGTCAAAACAAGTTTGTTCGCATTATATGATCAGTCTTGAAGCAAGAACATGGATCATATGTGTTTTAAAACCATTTTTGTGCATAAGGGAATTTTCGAGATTTTAAAAGTATATATAGTTAACTCGTCATTTGACTAACCAAATGACATGACCATAAGGTATAACCTTATAGGGTTATTCCCTATATTACTATGGTCATATAAATGGGCTTGATCGAATCGGATCCTAAGGTTGACCAAACGGGCCAGATTTGAAAGTCAAAGAGCAAGAAAGCATTGCTTAAAAAGGAGTTCGATATTTTTAGTTGTTTGAAAGGTGAAACCTTGAAACAACTGACTGAGCGTTATTGTCATCTGATTGTTGAATTAAGAAGGTTTGGAATTGAGAAGGACAGGGAAGAATTGGTTGATAAACTCATTGACGCACTTCCAAATGAAAGCAACTGGTCAACATATGTGATGATTATCAAGAACAGTCACGAATATGAGACAATGAGTTTGAACATGCTGATTCAAAAACTTGAAAGTCATGAGTTAGAACAAAGGAAGTTGACCAAGATGAAAACTTCTAACATTCAACAAGACGTGAATTTGTACTACCATGGTAGTTTACCGTCGAATGTTCAGAGTCCCAAAATACAAATAGCATTCAGTGCTGATAGTGCATCTGGGTCACCACCAAGCAGCTCATCTAGCAGCGGGTTCGGGTTTTCAAGTTCAGACTTAAATCCTTCACTCCAAACACTTAGTCATCCCAAGCCTCAAACAATTACTCCAATCAAAAGAATTCTAACCCTCATATTATACAATGCAACATAGCTTTAAACCTCCAGAATTCACAAGGTATGAATGAGGCTGCAGCTAAACAACAAATGGTATTTTTGGCATTGATCTTAGAGTCGTATGAAAGTATTTTTGCGGGAAAGATTGGGGACTCCAACATGACAAAAGAGGACTATGATCAAATAGACCTATAGGAGAATTGATAGACATAAAATAGTGTATGGCGAGTATTGTTCGAAGATCTCAGAGATTCTTGGAAATCACGGGTCATCAAAGTCTGGGAGGACCTGACACAGAACTTGGATTCGACAAACCCGAGGTAACCTGCTTTAAGTGTAAATAACAAGGACATTTTAAACGTGACTGTCCAAATCAAGAACTCAACGACAACGCGAATCCGTTCCAGGAATATTATTACCAAAAAGCTATTTTCCACAAAAATAAGTCACAAACGCCAAATTTCAACAGGCCTCAGATTGAAGATGGGTCTACAAAGGAAAAGAGTCGAGCATTGGTGCTTACGCAAGAAGATGAGAGATTCAACTAGAAATAGTATATCAATAAGATTGATGGTGTGACGATGTTGGCTGAAATAATCAAGGAACCAGAGTCGATACATGAGGAAGTTGTAAAATAACCAGAGTTGGTGGTTGAGGAAGCGGTCAAAGAACTGGAGCCAGTATTTGACGAAGTTATCCAAGAGCATGAAGAAGTTGTTTTTACTGCTAATTACGATGAAGAACCTATGGAAAATGACTTGTTATATGGTTTTAGATCTATTATTGTAACGCCCTGCGTTTTCAAATATCCTACATTTAGAAACCTTACGTGAAATTCTATCTTTGGAAATCTTGTGTTCTTATAACCATTCTTTCATCGTAATCGTTGTAAAATACGGAACTTGCTTCGTAAATAAAACTTGTACATTACACTTTTTACCTAGTTAAATCATGTTTTATTTCATATTTCACCTTGTTACAAGTTAGGGGAAACATTGTTGCATATTATTACACAACTTAATTAACAAAATTACTCATTATAATGTTTTAAAAAAATAAAAAAAATAAAGAAATATGGCAGCCCAATTCAGCAAAATTCAGCCCCATATAGTTGGGTTTTGTGGGCTAGTTTCAAGGTGTAACCCCTTCTAAACACTTCCAAAGCCCAACCCATTGAAACCCTAATCCTTCCCCCTATAAATACCACTTATAACCAGCCTCCCTACCACTTTTTCAACCCTAAAAACTCACAAAACATCCACCAAACCGTAGCTGAAAGCAAGGGTTCGAGTAGATTGACACCTCTTCACGAAAATGAGCATAACTCACTCAAATCTTATCCGATTCACTCGATTCTTTTTCCTACTTGCTTGTATAATAATGGGGTTCGATTCCTAGACTTCTCCTTGGAGAAATCAGACCTGGAAATGCCCCGAAATAGTCCATAAACTTTCTGTTTGTTTTTATGTTCATCAAAAACTTGTTTAAACCTATGCAACTTGTGTCTAACACATCTCATACCTTTGTCCTAATGCTTACAACTTATCCCATGGTTGGTTAAGCTTAAAAACAAGGTTGAGACATTTAAAATCAGAGGATTAAACCTCATAAACTTGGTGTTTTGTTTAGGGTTTTTAACCCACAAGTCATGTCAAACTTTGTCTTTGATACATGAGTGATTATGGAACAACTTGGGTTGTCCAAACATACAATCCTCACATGATTTGATGATTTCTCTTAGTTAGTGTGTATATTTCTTATTCTTTATTGTATGTTCATGACCCTCCTTGGTTGTTTTTTTTACATCAAGTGTAGTGGTGAACACATAGAGGTGCCTAAATGGAAGACTTGATCTTCCTACCTCATACATGACTTCTATGACATTTAGAGGTACCAAAATGAAGATTTTAATCTTCTACCTCATGCTTGAACTATTGGACATATATTATATAACCTAAATATATTATTCGAATAATCGAATCTTTGATGATGAACTAGTGTTCATATGTCGGGGCACTAGATTACATCATCCTAGACTATGATAACTTGTCACGATTCTAATGGAACCTTGTTCCATGAAAACATCTAAACTCCTTCGAGTTTCCTAGTGTTAAGAACAAGCATCATATGTACTAAATGATTATTTTCCATGTTATTCTC
Organism: Helianthus annuus; assembly: GCF_002127325.2. NCBI lineage: Eukaryota > Viridiplantae > Streptophyta > Magnoliopsida > Asterales > Asteraceae > Helianthus > Helianthus annuus. Next base: position 126,038,747 of record NC_035444.2, on the reverse strand, counting down.
ATGTCTTATTTTTATGTTGTTTTAAACACCGAATCTCGACTCTAAACATACTTGAACCTTAACCCTTATACATTCGGACTCTAAATCTCTACTCGTCAACAATTGGATAATCGGAAAACATATGCAAACTTTGTGAGTATACTCGTACTTTTCCCCTTTTTACTTTTACCACTTTTGGGGTGTAACATGTTTACCTATTGAAACTTACACATGAACTTTTGTCTAAACACATGAACATTCCTATAACATGCTTGTATATGTGATGGCTTGATACTTTAAATTTGGGTGATTCTTATGTGTTGAACTTATCATTAACTTCGTACGAGCCAAACCTTGACATATGTAGCGCTATAGGATTAACGACCCGCCTCTACTGAAACTTTGGTTATGTCATGAGCAAGTTGCGTTTTCTTGGTTTGATATGTTAGACACATGCCATGTTTAAATGTTTATCTTGAATCACATGCATGCTATGAGGAATTGTTCAAACTTATCTTTTGCTATGTACGTATCAAACTTGTATACTCGCCTTTGCTTTTGCATTGAACTTTATTTTAAACATGTTACAGGTTGAGGACGATGATGCTATGAAATGAAGTAGCGTTGATGCCTAGATACACATATAGACGTTAGGGTTTAAAATGTTGTATCAAAATTTTGTTATGTTATCATGTTGTTTTGTTAAACTTGTCGTATTTGAATTTCTTGTAATGTTGACTATTTGAAGTTATGAAATGAAATGAAATTTGGATTTTCTAAATATTGTCACAAATAGCGTTATGATGTCTCTAGCAATCTTCACACTTCGTCTCATCCCGATGTTTCCGCCATTGGTTGGGGTGTGACAGATTGGTATCAGAGCCATAACTATAGGGAATTAGGAAAAGTAGGAATGCTTTAGCCTAGTCTATAGTTTTAGAACCTTATTCGTATGTTTTGCTTGGACTACTACATGATACTTTATTTGTTACTTATTTATGCTCTTTTAAACATGTATGTTACTCATGTGTAATATTCGACATGTTATTCTTACGCATTAATGCTTGTTTTATTATGTGTTAACACTTGTTTCGTTGTTCGATTCTTTATGTGTTATTCTTGACATATTTCTCTATGTGTTAATACTTGTTTTATTTCATTATTTAAGTATCATCCTTGATATGCTTTCTTATGTGTTTATACTTGTTTGTGTATCTCCTTCGACATACACTTCCCTCATGCATTTTACTCGATTATTCTAAATCCGACAACACTCATATTGTACAAATGAGACGAATTCACCAAAATAGGCGTGAAACCCACAATTTGGTGAACGACTCTCAATCTATCTATTCTTTTTTTTTTACACGAGATATCGCGATTAAGCTAGGAGTGAAATCCACATCTTAATGGTAAATCTCAAATTTCAAGTTCTAGTGGACCCTCGTCAACACGTCGAAATTAAATTTTGACCCGACGAGTACCAACCACACTTAGGATACGAAATCGTCAAGTTAGGGGTGAAACCCGCAACTTGTCGACTAGTTCCACTCCTTGGCATTTTTTTTCATAAATCCCGCCAAGTCTCGAAATTTCGATTGATTTGGGACATGTAGTAACCGGAAGGGTAAATACCGTTAACCGACTTGTCGGCGAGAGTATTTTACCTATTAGGCCAAAACATGCTCCTCAAATTCAAAAGACTTTTCGACCACTTTGGTTAGTCAAAGTTCCGTTTTGGAACACTCCAAACTTTGGTCAAACATGTGTTTCTATTGTTCATTTTATACGATGCAATCTTTCAACCTCGAGTTTACCTTTGATTTCTCTTTTCACACGCACAACATATCGAACCTTTTCGATACACTTATATACGCATGATTTTCATATAATTTAAATTCATATTCCTTGTAACAACTGGTGGAGATGTATCATCGAGATTGGAGTGACTTCCTTACCTTGACGATTGACTCCACCCCTCTTCCCTTAAAACGACTTCACCAACGAGTTAGGGGTGATTCCCTTACTTAGGTGACCGTTACCCAAAACTTATCTTTCAAAATATTTTATTATGCAAACCCGATCATGTTTTATACCTAAATCGTTTATCATTATTCAAAATACCTACTTATACCGATTTCAAAATACATTGTTTATCAAACGTACTTCTTATTCTACCATCCATTTTCACTCAAATCATATACACGAGATTCTTAATCATGTCTTTACCGTTTTACTACACGAATTTCCAAACCTTACGAAATGCTACCTATCAATTTAATCGATCTAATGAATCTCTTGCCCATGAACTTCACATCTGATTTATTAACTGAAACACGTTCACATTATATCATCATACTAGAGACTTCCACTCTTAATCGAAATCAAACTAACCTTTCTCAATTACTTATAAGACCTCATAGATGTTATATGACCGTTTACCAAATACTCTTTCCAACATCAATAAATCCTTTGTTAAAATTATTTTTAAACAATCACTAAGTTCTTTTACTAAATTTCTTTTCTAAGGGTCGACGTTTTCACAAGAACTTTCAAAGTCCAAAATTTTCATGTTTTGATGCAAATGAAACAAACCCGTTATTTAAAAAAAAAACCTTCTCTACAACGCTTAACTCGTCATCCAAATTTCAAAACACGTGGGCTAGAAGACTTCATGGGGACCGACAATTTTCAACATACGTGAACTCCTTTTTTTTAAACAAAAGTAGCATTTCAATCATTACAAAATACGTTAAGCATGACCAATGAGTACTTTATGTTCCTTTACATATACAAACTATATTCTACCTTTCAAACCAAGCTCAATCTAATTTTGATTCGACAAACTCAACGTTTTGTTTAAACAACTATACATGCACATCATCATACACATTTTAGTCGATATCTCGCGATAACATCATTTATATCGTTCGTATCTACATACTTAACCTTTTTTTTTTCTCTACAATGTCTCAACGTACACCATATACGCAATATTTATTTTTCATACCTACACCTATGTTCATACGTTTTATGCTTGTACTCATACACATACTACTTATACATTTTATGCTTCTGCTTGTACACATACTACTTACACGTTTTATGTTTATGCTCATACATACATGCGTATTCATACTTAAACTTATGCTCATACTTTCATCCTTACTCATGATTCGTATATTCGTACCTATACGCGAGCGTAATCCGAGGGATTCGCTTATGTGGGTCCCATACATGCTTAAACATAAACATGCTTACATACGACATTCTTCTACGTACACATTCTTATTTTCAAATTCATGTATACCTTGATTCATACATAACTAGTACAAGCTATGTGGATCATGCGACAATCAGTATAATCGCGGGTGCACACGGGATTATAGTGATAGGCGTATGAGAACCATAGAGTGTACTACTGTGTATGGTAAGACACGGAACGTAACATGACCCCAAGTAACGAAACGGACGTGATGTGGTTAAAACATGGTGGATACGCCGCTGGTACTTCCTATATATAAGTGTTTTCACCAGGTTACCAAACTTTCGTAAAACGTGCCATGAGAAATTCAGTGTGTTGCAGACCTTTTGGACCTAATACAACTTCACGCAACTCACAAACGCATTATATCCGATTATTCATGACGAGACTTCATCCTTAACACACTACGTTCATCTATCCAACACTTATGCTATTCACATACGTGTACTCTTTAAGAGTCATTCGTTCATTCTATACTCGTATTATTTTATACAAAACTCGTTCGCAATCCAGCTTGTTTAAACATTTGAGTCCTAACTTACCTCGTTACCTATAAAATAGCCTCCCTATTCTTGATTCTTGTGAAACTATACTTAGTATACCTCTATTGCTTTATTTAAAGTAACAAACCTTTTCGTTCCTCTCAATAAAAAGGTTTTACGAAAGTATGATTTTTTTATACTATCCTTAAAAACTTCCCCTTGCAAATCTACCTTGACGTTCTCCAAAATTTGGTACTTTTCAAAACTTTCAAACTTCCCAAGTTTCAATTCTTAATGATCACCTTTATGCCAAAAACTCTTTCAAGCCTTCCTCTTGAATAAATTTCGGGACGAAATTTCCTAAAGGAGGGGAGACTGTAACGCCCTGCGTTTTCAAATATCCTACATTTAGAAACCTTACGTGAAATTCTATCTTTGGAAATCTTGTGTTCTTATAACCATTCTTTCATCGTAATCGTTGTAAAATACGGAACTTGCTTCGTAAATAAAACTTGTACATTACACTTTTTACCTAGTTAAATCATGTTTTATTTCATATTTCACCTTGTTACAAGTTAGGGGAAACATTGTTGCATATTATTACACAACTTAATTAACAAAATTACTCATTATAATGTTTTAAAAAAATAAAAAAAATAAAGAAATATGGCAGCCCAATTCAGCAAAATTCAGCCCCATATAGTTGGGTTTTGTGGGCTAGTTTCAAGGTGTAACCCCTTCTAAACACTTCCAAAGCCCAACCCATTGAAACCCTAATCCTTCCCCCTATAAATACCACTTATAACCAGCCTCCCTACCACTTTTTCAACCCTAAAAACTCACAAAACATCCACCAAACCGTAGCTGAAAGCAAGGGTTCGAGTAGATTGACACCTCTTCACGAAAATGAGCATAACTCACTCAAATCTTATCCGATTCACTCGATTCTTTTTCCTACTTGCTTGTATAATAATGGGGTTCGATTCCTAGACTTCTCCTTGGAGAAATCAGACCTGGAAATGCCCCGAAATAGTCCATAAACTTTCTGTTTGTTTTTATGTTCATCAAAAACTTGTTTAAACCTATGCAACTTGTGTCTAACACATCTCATACCTTTGTCCTAATGCTTACAACTTATCCCATGGTTGGTTAAGCTTAAAAACAAGGTTGAGACATTTAAAATCAGAGGATTAAACCTCATAAACTTGGTGTTTTGTTTAGGGTTTTTAACCCACAAGTCATGTCAAACTTTGTCTTTGATACATGAGTGATTATGGAACAACTTGGGTTGTCCAAACATACAATCCTCACATGATTTGATGATTTCTCTTAGTTAGTGTGTATATTTCTTATTCTTTATTGTATGTTCATGACCCTCCTTGGTTGTTTTTTTTACATCAAGTGTAGTGGTGAACACATAGAGGTGCCTAAATGGAAGACTTGATCTTCCTACCTCCTACATGACTTCTATGACATTTAGAGGTACCAAAATGAAGATTTTAATCTTCTACCTCATGCTTGAACTATTGGACATATATTATATAACCTAAATATATTATTCGAATAATCGAATCTTTGATGATGAACTAGTGTTCATATGTCGGGGCACTAGATTACATCATCCTAGACTATGATAACTTGTCACGATTCTAATGGAACCTTGTTCCATGAAAACATCTAAACTCCTTCGAGTTTCCTAGTGTTAAGAACAAGCATCATATGTACTAAATGATTATTTTCCATGTTATTCTCATGTCTTATTTTTATGTTGTTTTAAACACCGAATCTCGACTCTAAACATACTTGAACCTTAACCCTTATACATTCGGACTCTAAATCTCTACTCGTCAACAATTGGATAATCGGAAAACATATGCAAACTTTGTGAGTATACTCGTACTTTTCCCCTTTTTACTTTTACCACTTTTGGGGTGTAACATGTTTACCTATTGAAACTTACACATGAACTTTTGTCTAAACACATGAACATTCCTATAACATGCTTGTATATGTGATGGCTTGATACTTTAAATTTGGGTGATTCTTATGTGTTGAACTTATCATTAACTTCGTACGAGCCAAACCTTGACATATGTAGCGCTATAGGATTAACGACCCGCCTCTACTGAAACTTTGGTTATGTCATGAGCAAGTTGCGTTTTCTTGGTTTGATATGTTAGACACATGCCATGTTTAAATGTTTATCTTGAATCACATGCATGCTATGAGGAATTGTTCAAACTTATCTTTTGCTATGTACGTATCAAACTTGTATACTCGCCTTTGCTTTTGCATTGAACTTTATTTTAAACATGTTACAGGTTGAGGACGATGATGCTATGAAATGAAGTAGCGTTGATGCCTAGATACACATATAGACGTTAGGGTTTAAAATGTTGTATCAAAATTTTGTTATGTTATCATGTTGTTTTGTTAAACTTGTCGTATTTGAATTTCTTGTAATGTTGACTATTTGAAGTTATGAAATGAAATGAAATTTGGATTTTCTAAATATTGTCACAAATAGCGTTATGATGTCTCTAGCAATCTTCACACTTCGTCTCATCCCGATGTTTCCGCCATTGGTTGGGGTGTGACAATTATCCCTCCTGAACTGATGAGTTCTTTTGCAGGTTTGTTCGAGACACAAGTAAGAAATTGAAGAATGCAGGAAGAAGAACCTGAGAGGAAACAAGTGGAGGAGATCATAGACGTAAACAAAGAAATGACTACCGAATATCTAGCTGAAATAGCCGACCAAGCAATGATGGCAGACCTGAAAGAGGTAGTCAACAATGTTGAGTCTGAGCCAAAGGTTGAGTCAAACAATATGAGAGGAGAGAGTGAGAGCAAAGAAAACGATGTGATAAAAACTGAGATAACCGAGACTAAAATTGAAACTCAGTGTAGGAAATGCATGGAAACATGCAGGGCTTGTACTGACATTACAAAGTGACTATCTGATCGGCCAGAGCATTTCAAGGATCGAAACGGTCCTCACATTTTGATACTTGAAACATTAAATTTTCCCGGTTTAACTTCTTGAGCAAACTCATTGTTTCCTTCCAAAATTATTGTTGGAGCTAGTGTGTGTGAAGCGTGATATGATTTTAATAATATTTTAAGCCCATTTTACGCATTAGTCAAGTTTTAAATTTATAAAACACGATATTCTACTAACACTAAACACACACTTGGGCAAGTGCACCCATCGTGAGCGTAGTATAGTGTTGGTAAGATACCAAGGTCGTCCAAGGACACAAGAGCTTTTAGTACCAGTTTATCCTCAACGTCTAATCAATCCAAATTTTTGAGAAAATGTTAGAATCATGAAAAATGAAAAATGAACACTAAAAATGCAGAAATAAAAATAAAATAAAAACAGATAGACAAGATTAATCACTTGGATCCGACTCACCTTTAATGTATCCTTTGATGATTTTTGCACCTTCGGACTTTTTAAGAGATTATCTTAGTTATAGTAGTAGACCCCTCTTTTGAAGGTGACGTTACCCTCAACCCAGTGGTTTGAGTCAGCAAGGATACAATCCCAAAGGGTCGGAATATTGAAAGATAATTAATTAAGTTATTAATGCGAAAAGTGGTAGGCCCCTCTTTTGAAGGTGACGTTACCCTCGGCTAAGTGGTTTGAGTCAGCAGTGATACAATTCCAAGAAGCCGGTTTAATGTATTAATAGTAGCTTACATATGAGGGGTTCAAGCCATTCGCACCCCCGCCATCCAATACCAGTGGGTATTGAAGGAGGTCCTAGTAAGCATGAACCAGGTCCTTGAAGGATCTATACACTGAACAAGGCAAGAACCTTACTAAACCATTCCCTTAACCCCGACCAGGTAGTCAGCATATCTCTATATAGACCGTAGAGACATGAATGATGCAATCTTTTACTTTATATAGACAGTAAAGTAACGCCAAGACACCACGGACAAATGATAAAGAAAATTCACCTTCAACATAAGAAACTATTTATTAAAGACATGTGACATCTGTGCTGGTGTAATCATTGTACAAACTCTGAACAATTCAATATTAATAAAACAATATGTTTTGATCCCTATGTTTGTTTATTTATGTTTGACATTTTGCACGTTTTGATTTTTGATCAATTTTGAACTCTATATCGCTTTCTAGAAAGTTATACGCAAACTGATGCGTAAACGTAATCTGTTTAACGCGAAAAACACTCCGGAACAACAACATAAGCTTAGCATGTCACACCCCGGCCGCGGTAAAACAACGAAAGCCGCGGCGGAAACGATGGGGAGGTGAGTAGCGACAGAATTATTTTTTCAACAACCATGGCAAATAAAGTTTTGTATTATTAAAATTAAAGTTACATTGTCTTGAGTTCAAATAAACTACATAATAACTGTCTTTTAAGTCACTAAGGCCCGAGTCCGCCTAAGTGAAGCACAAACACCCTTATGCATTAGCACCTGAAACACATGTAAAAATAGGTACGTCAGCATAAAAATGCCTGTGAGATACATAGGTTTTGTTTATGCAGATTCATGACTTGTTTTTGAAAGAAGTTTTTAATAAAGTGTAGTCATGAATCTTACAAAATGTTTTTCCTTTGTAAAACCATATGAAAAATCAATGAAAATCAAATGATGATGAAATGATAATGCATGGTTAAATGAATAACCAAGTGAAAATGAATTTGGATAAAATATGTAATTTGTAAAACAATGTCATGTTTATGTATGAAATGTTCATGTCTTGCCCAAGTGGTTTATATAACGCAACGATGTATAATACGATAAAAGCACTTATATATAGGAAGTACCAACGGCGTATCCACCATGCTTTTATCATATAACACATAGCCTCGTTACATAAGTCACTCATCAATAACCAACCAAAATGTCTTGTTCCATGTCAAAATGTGTATGTGTAACCCGTGTACAATGTCATGTGTATCATGTATAACCAATGAAATGCATAGCAAGTAGGAAATCATCTACTTAACTATGTAATGATGTCTAATGTGAAAACAAATGTCATGTATGGTGAATAACTAGAAGTTACTCAACCCCATAGAAAATGTACAAAACATGTTTTTGAATAAACCTAAGTTTAAATCAAATGTTATGCTTTGCAGAAAACAATGCTTTATGATTACAAACATTTATGCAGTAATGTTAATCGCATACATTCAAGCCTTGAGACTGTGGCGACAAACCCTTAAACGAATTAAAGGTTCATCTAAAGTTATGTAGTCGGATTCTGTCATCCCCAACTTCCAAACAAACCCAGGAAGTCGGAAACGGGAGTTGTCAATTCCTATGGTACCATTACATAAGTCCGAGCAGCGTAGCTAATGTTAATGAATGTATTATTGTCCCGATTGAACATACCAAATGTCATAACCAATGTAGCATGTGAAAACCATGTACTAGGAATGCTAAGTAAACATGCCTAGTAGAAATGTTCATGTAAAAACAATGTGCTACCATGCTCAGTAAACATACATAGCAGAAACGTCATGTAAAACAATGTGCTACATATGCTAAGTAAACATATGCATCAAATGTGTAACAAATCAATGTGCTAGCATGCTTTACATACATAGCAAAACACAATGGAAAGCATGTAGTCTACGTGTACTAGGTGAAAGTAGCATGTTTATGTCATAAAATCATGAAATGCACGAAAGTAACATGTATGTAAATGTGTATCACCCCAAAATATTTGAAAACGGTAAAAGAGGGGAACTATGTACTCACTTGGGATTGCTAATTAGTCTTGAGAATAAGACCAATTTAAGCTCCAAGGGTCACAGAATCAACCGGCACCTAGTATAGGTAACTATATTAAAAAAAACGGCCCTAAATCGGGAGATAGGATAGAATGAGGTTCTATAAATCAAATGAGTAATTGAACTCATATGGTATGATTTAATAGTCCCAACATTCTGATTAGAAAGCCTACCTAAGTGCTTTTGACCCTTTTCGACACATTATGGTAACATAAGTCACTATAAGGCGTCATTAGCGTAAAACTATGTTCGGATGGTTAACTATGTGCTATGCCAAGTCTTACATGCCCAATAATCTCTAAACGTGTTACTAAATCAGATTACATGTCAAAAATATGTTCACATAATCAAAATACGGATTTTAGCTTCAAAAGGGCATTTTGGTCATTTCCTATGGGCATACAAGCTACTAGCAAATGACTAACCAATCCTAGGTGATCATAAGGTTATAACCTCAGTGGTCATTCCCTATGAAACTATGATCACTAACTAAGCTTGGTCGGATCCTAAAGATCGACCAAACGGGTCGGGTTCGGAAGTATAAGCGGTTGTTTAGACCGCCTTACCTTACGAACCTAAACAAGCACAAACTAATAGTGTCGAGTTAGACATGTCAAAACATGTCCAACCTACTGATTTGGTATCAAAACAAAGTGTTTTGATACCCTAAAGTAGTTCCGAGGCAAAATGCGTGCTAAAACGCATTTTAACCGAAACTTTGATTCGACACTACAACTAGCTAACGTGGTAATCAGATGCTATAATCACGAAGGATTATAACTATCGTGATCACAATCTCGTTTCAAAGTTCAATTGAACTTTGACTTGACCAATTGATGGTCAAAACCGAAAGTCAAACTGTTGGCCAAACGTTTGACTTTCTGCACTACATAAGGAAAAAGCCATAAAAAGAAATGAAAGAATGCTCACTAAGGGTCCTTGCTATCTTTTCTACAAGAAGACAAAGTCCCAAATGCTTGAGAGAGAGCTCCAAAGCAGATGTGAAGAGAGAATGAGAAGAAATGAGCAAAGAATGAAGGAGTTTGGATGGCTATTTATACTTGTGGTGAGTTAATAGGATCATCACAAGTGTTTTGCTTGGTCATTAAGCATTAATCCTAGCCATACATGTGTTACAAGCTGATTAGAAGCCTTGGTGAACACACAAACTTGCCCACCACACAAAGAATTAACCATAACAGCCCCTGAATTATCAAACAGTTAGCAAAATATGATTTCTGGTCGCTGGGCATCCTTTATGGTCCGCAAGGGGACCCTAACGGTCTGTAAGGACCTTGCTGCAAATCAGCAAGTTTCCCAAAATGACAGATTTGGCCCCTGAGCTTGTTTCAATGCGTATTGGCACTTCTAACACCCGTCAAGCCCATTTTTAAGCTTCATAATGAATTTAAAGTATAGGGAACATGAAACATGCTCAAAAATATGTCGGATGTCGGTTCGTTTGGCCGTACGGTTGCGTTGTTCGGCTAATTACGACGGAAATCGTAACGAGCGCGAAAATGATCCAAATTGCGAAACGAATGGAATTTTTGCATGCCGATCACTAAAATAAAAATATTTTAGTGTGTACAAAAATTTTGGATGTCCAGATGTGTCCAGAACGTAAGATATGCGCGAAAATGCAAACTTACGCCGTTTTTGACACTTTTAGTCCCTGTAAGATCATGTAAGCATGTTTTCGCACACCAAACCTATCAAAGCTTATTTCTAAGCCATGTTTAGGTTATATATGGTATGTTTAACTTATGATCAAGTTCCGGACTGTATGTTGCCTTACGAAACGGCAGACTTTTGCAAGTTGATGCAATTAGTCCCTGGGAGCGAATAAACTTGTTTTTGCCATACCAAAGCCATTAAAACTTATTTCTAAGTTATGTAAAGGTCATTTAAGGTATGTTAAGTATATGATGTTGTTCCGGATTGTTTGTCGCGTTTTACTGATCGTGTTAACGCATCAGTTCGCGTATAATTTTTCAGAAAGCGATATAGAGTTCAAAATCGATCAACAATCAACATGGGCACAAAACCAAACATAAATGAAGAACATTGGGATCAAAACACACTGTTTTATTAATATTGTATTGTTCAGAGTCTGCAAAATGATATCACAAGCACAGATGTCACAGTCTCCCCTACTTCAGGAAATTTCGTCCCGAAATTTATTTAGAGGAAACTTGTGAGAATAGATGCGGAGATTTCGCTTTCATCTGATCTTCACTTTCCCAAGTAAACTCTGGGCCATGTTTAGATTCCCAGCGAACTTTGACCAATTTAATCCGCTTGCCCTTCAACTGTTTAAAAGAACGGTCCACTATCTCCACAGGTTTCTCAACAAAGTGCATCGTGTTATCAACACGAATTTCATCAAGTGGTATGTGGAGGTTCTCATCAGCTAAACACTTTATGAGATTGGACACGTGGAATGTTGGATGAACATTTCCAAGTTCAGGAGGTAGCTTAAGTCTGTAGGCTACTTTTCCGACTCTTTCAACGATCTTAAATGTTCCAACATAACGAGGTGCAAGTTTTCCTTTCTTTCCAAATCTAATCACACCTTTCCAAGGGGATACCTTGAGTAGGACGTGATCACCAACTTGAAATTCTAAGGGCTTGCGTCGTCGATCCGCGTAACACTTTTGACGGCTTCTAGCTGTTTGACCTTATCTGTAGTCTCTAGAATGAGTTCAGGTCCAGTAAGCTGAGCTTCACCTATCTCATCTGCAGACCGGTGAACGACATTTTCGACCGTATAAAGCTTCGAAAGGAGCCATATTGATGCTAGAGTGATAACTGCTGTTTTAAGAGAATTCGATCAAAGGTAGATGCGAATCCCAACTACCACCAAAGTCAATCAAACACGCTCTAAGCATATCCTCCAGTGTCTGGATTGTTTTCTCAGATTGACCATCTATCTGCGGATGGTACGCTGTGCTCAAATGAAGTTGAGTACCCATGGCAGATTGCATGGTTCTCCAAAAGCGAGACGAGAATCGAGCATCTCTGTCAGATATAATGTTCAAAGGAACACCATGTCGAGATACAATCTCATCAACATATATCTTGGCAAGATCATCAGCAGATAGACTCTCACGGATTGGCAAGAAATGTGCTGACTTTGTAAGACGATCAACAACAACCCAAATGGCGTCATGACCCTTCTTAGTGCGCGATAGCTTGGTAATGAGATCCATAGAAATGTTTTCCCATTTCCAAACCGGAATATCTGGTTGCTCCAATAATCCAGAGGGATGTTGATGTTCTGCCTTAACCTTAAGACAAGTAAGGCATTTGGAAATATATAAGGCTATGTCTTTCTTCATACCCGGCCAACAATACTGGGTTCGAAGATCCTTATACATTTTGTCTGCACCAGGATGAATAGAATAACGAGACTTGTGAGCTTCATCCATAAGCAAGGTGCGAAGATTGTCTATACTTGGGACCCACAAACGGCCCAAGTAATAGAAAATTCCAAAATCTCTCAGTTCAAGCTCAGGATTGGTATGACACGGTATCTCTTTACCCATCAAGTCTTGTGCAACACAAGTATGTTGAGCTTGAATTATGCGAGATTGAAGGTCAGATCGAACCTGAACACCGTGAAGCTTGACACGTTCCTTACGACTCAATGGGTCAGCCACGACATTCGCCTTACCAGGATGGTAGCGAATGTCGCAATCATAGTCGTTTAGGAGTTCAACCCAACGCCGTTGCCTCATGTTTAGTTCTTTCTGATTAAAGATATGTTGGAGACTCTTGTGGTCAGTAAACACTACACACTTTGTACCATACAGGTAGTGTCTCCAGATTTTGAGAGCAAAGACTACTGCACCTAACTCAAGATCATGAGTTGTGTAGTTCTTCTCGTGCACTTTCAGCTGTCTTGATGCATAGGCTATAACTTTGTTTCTTTGCATAAGAACACAGCCAAGGCCTAAGTTGGATGCATCACAGTACACAACAAAATCGTCATTACCCTCGGGCAAAGATAGAATAGGTGCATCACAGAGTTTCTGTTTCAAAGTCTGAAAAGCTTCTTCCTGTTTGGATCCCCACTCAAAAGGTTTGCTTTTCTGAGTTAAAGCAGTGAGAGGAACCGCAATTTTGGAGAAGTTTTCAATGAAACGGCGGTAATAACCCGCTAGACCAAGAAATGAACGAACCTCGGTAGGAGTAGTAGGAGTATCCCAATCCTTAATCGCACTGATTTTGGCGGGATCTACATGTATACCTTGTTCGTTGACTATGTGCCCAAAAAATTGAACTTCCTTAAGCCAGAATTCGCACTTGGAGAATTTGGCGAGAAGCTGTTCTTTCTTTAGGAGCTCCATTGTAAGACGAAGATGTTGCTCATGATCAGCTCGAGTCTTAGAATAGATCAAAATATCATCAATGAAGACGATGATGAACTTGTCCAAATAAGGCTTACAAACCCTATTCATCAAGTCCATGAAAACAACAGGAGCATTTGTTAAACCAAAAGGCATAACAGTGAACTCATAGTGACCATAACGCGTACGAAAAGCTGTCTTGGGAATATCTTCTTCGAGAACTCGAAGTTGATGATACCCAGAACGTAGATCAATCTTTGAAAAGCAAGTAGCACCCTGTAGCTGATCAAAGAGATCATCAATGCGAGGTAGGGGATATCGATTCTTGATGGTAAGCTTGTTAAGCTCACGGTAATCGATACACATCCTAAAAGATCCATCTTTCTTTTTCACAAATAGGACAGGAGCGCCCCAAGGGGAAAAGCTTGGATGGATGAATCCTTTGTCAGATAGCTCCTGAAGCTACTTAGATAACTCTTGCATCTCAGACGGTGCAAGACGATAAGGTGATTTAGCAATGGGATTAGCGCCAGGCACAAGATCAATGCGGAACTCAACTTGGCGCACAGTGGGTAAACCAGGTAATTCTTCAGGAAATACCTCTGGATAATCCCGAACAACAGGGATATCTTGGATTGTCTTACCCTTGCCTTTATCCTCTACGACATGTGCTAAGAAAGCAACATACTTCTTGCGTAGATATTTGCGGACTTGGGTACAGGACATAAGCTTAAGACCTTGATGGGTTTCTCCCCATGAACTTCTAAGATCTCACCAGTCGAAAGCGGTATACGGACCAACTTCTCAAAACATACCACCTCAGCATGGTACTTCGATAACCAATCCATTCCTACTATAACATCAAAGCTCCCGAGTTGCATCGGTGTGAGGTCGATAGGGAAAAGATGGTTATTGAGATTCAACTAGCAATTTCGAAGAACAGAGTCGAGTACAACAGGTTCACCACTAGCTACTTCTATTGTCAAGGGCTTTCCTAGTTTTGTTCTAGTCATCGCAAGTAAAGGCTCAAATGCTAAGGACACAAAACTCTTATCGGCACCCGAATCAAATAGAACAAAAGCAAGATGGTTGTTAACAAGGAACGTACCGTTCACCACTTCGTTATCTGCACGAGCCTCATTGGCATTCAGATTGAAAGCTCTACCACGAGCCGGTGCTTGGTTCGCATTTGCCAACCTCGGGTAGTTGTTCCTGTAGTGGTTCAGATCTCCACAGTTGAAACATGAACCAGGCGGAAAGTGAGGTCGTGCAGGATTCTGAGCAGGGTTCTGTGCAGCTGGGTTCAGATTAGGAACAAAACGGCAGGTGTTCGCAAGATGACCAGACTTGCCACAATTCGTGCAGATACGGCATTGCATCTGTGGCTGGTGGTGGCTGTTACATCTGTTGCACAGGGGTGCATTTCCTGCATACTGCCTTTTGGCAGCAGGTTGTGCAACCTGATTCTGTGCTGCCTGGTTAGGAGCAGCGTGGTTAGTCTGAGCGGTAACAGCAAAATTCTTGGAAGCCTTACGCTTCCTCGATTTCTTAGAAGACTCAGCAGCCTTCTTGCCCTTGTTATCCTTGGCGTCATCAGACTGTTTCTGCTTCTTGTCACCCTTTCTGTGGAGTTTACCCTTCTTGATTTGGGATTCAGTAAGGGTAGCAGCTAGCTCAATGGCCTGTCAGACGGTAGTAGGGTGACTGCCAGTGACAATATCCTGAACAGGATCTGGCAAACCGTCTATGTACTTCTCAATAGCCTTATCCAAAGGCGTGACCATTGTCGGACAGAGCAAGCTTAACTCCTCATATCTGTCAGTGTAAGCCCGGTGTTCACCACTGACTTGCTTCAGATTTTTGAACTCATCTTCGAGTGCTCTCTGCTCGTGTCGAGGCCAGAATTCTCTCATCATGAGAGTCCTGAGTTCCTCCCAAGTCTGACCCAAGCAACATCAGCACCTCGGTCTCTTATTACCCCATTCCACCAGGTAAGGGCCCTCTTTTGAAATACACTCGAAGCAAACTCGACCTTACGGTTGTTCGGACACTGAACATGGCGAAATGTGCTCTCAAGACTCTCAAACCACTGTAGGAGCCCTGTTGCTCCTTCAGTACCACTAAACTTGAGTGGTTTAGCCGAGTTAAACTGTTTAAAGTTGCACGGAGCAGGTGCATTAACATTGTTATTGATGGCTTGGTTTATTTGAGTTATAAGACCAGGTAGCATAGCAGCCATCTGCTGTGCTATAATAGCTGCCAGTTCGGCATCAGGTTGAGGAACGTTACGTCGAGGAGGCATTCTAAAAGAGGAAACATGAGAGAAAACGAGTGAGATGATGTGATGAAAATGAGATAACAATAAAATCAAACAAAAAAAGCAAGGAAGGTGGTCATTTGTTTGTTACCACAAAGCAAACAAACAACACACAGTGACAAATCAAAGTAAATGAGTCATAATAATGTATTACCGAAGACATGCTCGCCTATAAGTGAACACTCACCCCAAGAGTTCCCAGGTAAGAGTGACTGGTCCGATACTGCGGATTTGTACGAACACTCTAGCCTTTGACAGAAAACTCAAGGTACAGGCATTCACTCTTCCAGTTTGCACGTGTTCACATTATTTAGACCCAAAACTTTGATGAGATTTTGAAAATTTGAAAGGCACACAGCCAAAAGAAATCATCTAAGGATAGATGATTGATTTCAAAATCGTTTTGGAATATTGTGTTCAAGTTTTGGTAATCACCTAAGGATAGGTGACGTGTATTGTTTTAAGATCTAAACACAAGTAAACTTGTGTTAGGGTCCTAGAAAGTTATAGTCTAGGTGAAAGCATTGCTAATAACCTAATTCCCTATAACCATTGGCTCTGATACCAACTCTTCTGTCACACCCCGACCGCGGTAAAACAACGAAAGCCGTGGCAGAAACGCCGGGGAGGTGAGTATCGACAGAATTATTGTTTCAACAACCATGGCAAATAAAGTTTTGTATTATTAAAATTAAAGTTACATTGTCTTGAGTTCAAATAAACTACATAATAACTGTCTTTTAAGTCACTAAGGCCCGAGTCCGCCTAAGTGAAGCACAAACACCCTTATGCATTAGCACCTGAAACACATGTAAAAATAGGTACATCAGCATAAAAATGCATGTGAGATACATAGGTTTTGTTTATGCAGATTCATGACTTGTTTTTAAAAGAAGTTTTTAATAAAGTGTAGTCATGAATCTTACAAAATGTTTTTCCTTTGTAAAACCATATGAAAAATCAATGAAAATCAAATGATGATGAAATGATAATGCATGGTTAAATGAATAACCAAGTGAAAATGAATTTGGATAAAATATGTAATTTGTAAAACAATGTCATGTTTATGTATGAAATGTTCATGTCTTGCCCAAGTGGTTTATATAACGCAACGATGTATAATACGATAAAAGCACTTATAGATAGTGTGACAACTCGTACTTTAGACCTATCTTGTAACGTTACATGCTTATGTGTGCTACATTATTTGGTTTAATGTTATGTGAGTGTATTTATTATGTTATGATTATGTGATTAAATTACATAAAACTCGAACCGCACAACAACCCACACACCCACTCGATCGCACAAGGCCATTGGGCCGTATTGCTTGTAATTGAACTATAGGGCGGCCCAAGTGGTGGGTTCGGCCCATCCTTCCTTAACCGATTAACATTGGGAAGTTGTAACCATATCTCATTTGTTACCAAATACACTTTACACACACAAACCCTAGCTAATCTCTTCCTCTCTCTCTCACGAACCAAAGGCAGCCGAACATTCCTCTATACCGAAGATCTTTATTCGGATCATCCTCTTCTACTCTTGATCGGTTAGTGTTTTGTTATTAACTCGATTGTATGTTTGATGTTTGAACATGCTATATGTTGATCTTGTGTAGTGATTAGGATTATGATTCTTGCCACTGTTATCGTATGTTAATAAAGGAATCATGGTGTGATAATCGGCCACATTTGTGAGATTGATTTAAGGTCCGTATGAATCGGGTTGGGTTAGATATTAATCCATCGTTATGTTCTATGTGTCGGATTGTTGGTTGTGTTAGTGAATGGGTTATGTTGATAAAATCGGATACATGTTCATATGAATCGTTAGATTGTTGTTCATGTTTGGCTTAGGGTTATGTGGATAGTTGAAATCTTGTTTGATCGAAAATCATCATGATTGAAATGGATTGTTCTGTTGATTGGTTATTGCAAATTGGAAACCATTTAATTGATATAACCGACTTGCTAAAATTACGGGATTTGACAACTAATTCATAAGGTTTCCAAACACACACGAATCACACAACACAAGCCAGTCGCACAAGATCAGATTCTACACGATCTGATCTGACCTGATCGTACAAGGAGCTAAATCGCACAAAAATCGTCCAGTCGCACAACATGTTTGAATCGCACAAGGTACCCTAGCCGCACAAGGTTGTCGGATCGCACAAGCTGGTCCAGTTGTACAAGCTTGACTGGATCCCACAAGATGTTTGTTCATTTGGGCCGTATGTTAGATTTTGGGCTGGACTAATCCCAACCGCACAACCCGGCCGGATCACACAACCCAATCCGGACCGCACAAGTCACTATACCTTGTTGGGCCGAGATGCTTATTGGACTATTTACTTATATGATGGGCTTAATTATTGTTTGGGTCGGGCTCTGTCATGTCGCACAACACGCTGTGGATCGCACAAGGACGTGCTGATCGCACAACGTGTTGGGCCGAGACTTGTGTGGGCCTCATCCGTATGATAAACTTATAACATTTAGAACATGCTATGTGTGTACTATGTTGCCATGACCGATACGTGTTAGCAATATATTAAACTATGTGTTTTCCTAAATGATATATTACGTGATGCATACGTGCAATACTCGAGTCAAAACCTGACTTCTATGATAACCCTGTTAGGACGTGATTGATCACTGTTAGTTCAAGAACCCTCTCCTTTTGTGTATCTGCCTAGCAAACCAAGGTGAGTTCACACAGCCAAGGCATGGGATTCCCGGGGTGGGAATTGGGTTGGAATGTTTGATATGGAATGACTACTCGTACTTACGCAATCACTAGACTATAGACCATCGTCCTCAGGATAGTCAGGACACTTACGTAAAACCTGCGTAAACTAGTATCTACCATTGTCTCCCGGGTCGGGAGGATACTTACGTAAATCCTGCGTAACCTAATACCCACTACTGTCTTCCGGGTCGGAAGGACACTTACGTAAATCCGGCGTAAACCCCACACGTACCACTGTCCTCGGGGAAGGGCACGCACGTAAATCCTGCGTGACCTAGTACGTATTCCTGTTCTCGGATTAAGAAGAACACAAGGTTGCAAATAGTCTAGTAAGTACCATAATGGGAAGCCCCCATTATTAAGGATGAATGTGAGAATCCCTCACCAATAGTATATACTTGTATGGGAAGCCCCCACTAGATGAACATACGCATTATTAATATGAACTTACTTTCTGTGAACTCGCTTAACTAGTTGTTGATTATCTGCTGCATGCCTTGCAGGACCTTAGGTACATTATGGAGCTTGCACAAGGAGGAGCAGGTCGTTGTGGGCAAATGGATCGTGATTACTTATGTCATTTCATACATTAATACTTATGATTGGGTTTTTACATTAATGCTTCCGCTATACTTAACTATGTTGGTTTTGATAAACACCTTTCGTATTGATGGATAACTTTCACTATATATTTACATGTTCAATATGAATGGTGGCTTGATCCTGGTCAGTCACGCTCCCAAGCGGTGATACTCCGCAGGTGGATTTTGGGGGGTGTGACATATAGGAAGTACCAGCGGCGTATCCACCATGCTTTAATCATATAACACATAGCCTCGTTACATAAGTCACTTATCAATAACCAACCAAAATGTCTTGTTCCATGTCAAAATGTGTATGTGTAAACCGTGTACAATGTCATGTGTATCATGTATAACCAATGAAATGCGTAGCAAGTAGGAAATCATCTACTTAACTATGTAATGATGTCTAATGTGAAAACAAATGTCATGTATGGTGAATAACTAGAAGTTACTCAACCCCATAGAAAATGTACAAAACATGCTTTTGAATAAACCTAAGTTTAAATCAAATGTTATGCTTTGCAGAAAACAATGCTTTATGATAACAAACATTTATGCAGTAATGTTAATCGCATATATTCAAGCCTTGAGACTGTGGCGACAAACCCTTAAACGAATTAAAGGTTCATCTAAAGTTATGTAGTCGGATTCTGTCATCCCCAACTTCCAAACAAACCCAGGAAGTCGGAAACGGGAGTTGTCAATTCCTATGGTACCATTACATAAGTCCGAGCGGCGTAGCTAATGTTAATGAATGTATTATTGTCCCGATTGAACATACCAAATGTCATAACCAATGTAGCATGTGAAAACCATGTACTAGGGATGCTAAGTAAACATGCCTAGTAGAAATGTTCATGTAAAAACAATGTGCTAGCATGCTCAGTAAACATACATAGCAGAAACGTCATGTAAAACAATGTGCTACATATGCTAAGTAAACATATGCAACAAATGTGTAACAAATCAATGTGCTAGCATGCTTTACATACATAGCAAAACACAATGGAAAGCATGTAGTCTACGTGTACTAGGTGAAAGTAGCATGTTTATGTCATAAAATCATGAAATGCACGAAAGTAACATGTATGTAAATGTGTATCACCCCAAAATATTTGAAAACGGTAAAAGAGGGGAACTATGTACTCACTTGGGATTGCTAATTAGTCTTGAGAATAAGACCAATTTAAGCTCCAAGGGTCACAGAATCAACCGGCACCTAGTATAGGTAACTATGTTAAAAAAAAACGGCCCTAAATCGGGAGATAGGATAGAATGTGGTTCTATAAATCAAATGAGTAATTGAACTCATATGGTATGATTTAATAGTCCCAACATTCTGATTAGAAAGCCTACCTAAGTGCTTTTGACCCTTTTCGACACATTATGGTAACATAAGTCACTATAAGGCGTCATTAGCGTAAAACTATGTTCGGATGGTAAACTATGTGCTATGGCAAGTCTTACATGCCCAATAATCCCTAAACGTGTTACTAAATCAGATTACATGTCAAAAATATGTTCACATAATCAAAATACGGATTTTAGCTTCAAAAGGGCATTTTGGTCATTTCCTATGGGCATACAAGCTACTAGCAAATGACTAACCAATCCTAGGTGATCATAAGGTTATAACCTCAGTGGTCATTCCCTATGAAACTATGATCACTAACTAAGCTTGGTCGGAACCTAAAGATCGACCAAACGGGTCGGGTTCGGAAGTATAAGCGGTTGTTTAGACCGCCTTACCTTACGAACCTAAACAAGCACAAACTAATAGTGTCGAGTTAGACATGTCAAAACATGTCCAACCTACTGAGTTGGTATCAAAACAAAGTGTTTTGATACCCTAAAGTAGTTCCGAGGCAAAATGCGTGCTAAAACGCATTTTGACCGAAACTTTGACTCGACACTACAACTAGCTAACGTGGTAATCAGATGCTATAATCACGAAGGATTATAACTATCGTGATCACAATCTCGTTTCAAAGTTCAATTGAACTTTGACTTGACCAATTGATGGTCAAAACCGAAAGTCAAACTGTTGGCCAAACGTTTGACTTTCTGCACTACATAAGGAAAAAGCCATAAAAAGAAATGAAAGAATGCTCACTAAGGGTCATTGCTATCTTTTCTACAAGAAGACAAAGTCCCAAATGCTTGAGAGAGAGCTCCAAAGCAGATGTGAAGAGAGAATGAGAAGAAATGAGCAAAGAATGAAGGGGTTTGGATGGCTATTTATACTTGTGGTGAGTTAATAGGATCATCACAAGTGTTTTGCTTGGTCATTAAGCATTAATCCTAGCCATACATGTGTTACAAGCTGATTAGAAGCCTTGGTGAACACACAAACTTGCCCACCACACAAAGAATTAACCATAACAGCCCCTGAATTATCAAACAGTTAGCAAAATATGATTTCTGGTCGCTGGGCATCCTTTACGGTCCGCAAGGGGACCCTAACGGTCCGTAAGGACATTGCTGCAGATCAGCAAGTTTCCCAAAATGACAGATTTGGCCCCTGAGCTTGTTTCAACGCGTATTGGCACTTCTAACACCCGTCAAGCCCATTTTTAAGCTTCATAATGAATTTAAAGTATAGGGAACATGAAACATGCTCAAAAATATGTCGGATGTCGGTTCGTTTGGCCGTACGGTTGCGTTGTTCGGCTAATTACGACGGAAATCGTAACGAGCGCGAAAATGATCCAAATTGCGAAACGAATGGAATTTTTGCATGCCGATCACTAAAATAAAAATATTTTAGTGTGTACAAAAATTTTGGATGTCCAGATGTGTCCAGAACGTAAGATATGCGCGAAAATGCAAACTTACGCCGTTTTTGACACTTTTAGTCCCTGTAAGATCATGTAAGCATGTTTTCGCACACCAAACCTGTCAAAGCTTATTTCTAAGCCATGTTTAGGTTATATATGGTATGTTTAACTTATGATCAAGTTCCGGACTGTATGTTGCCTTACGAAACGGCAGACTTTTGCAAGTTGACGCAATTAGTCCCTGGGAGCGAATAAACTTGTTTTTGCCATACCAAAGCCATTAAAACTTATTTCTAAGTTATGTAAAGGTCATTTATGGTATGTTAAGTTTATGATGTTGTTCCGGAGTGTTTGTCGCGTTTTACTGATCCTGTTAACGCATCAGTTCGCGTATAATTTTTCAGAAAGCGATATAGAGTTCAAAATCGATCAACAATCAACATGGGCACAAAACCAAACATAAATGACGAACATTGGGATCAAAACACACTGTTTTATTAATTTTGTATTGTTCAGAGTCTGCAAAATGATATCACAAGCACAGATGTCACAGTCTCCCCTACTTCAGGAAATTTCGTCCCGAAATTTATTTAGAGGAAACTTGTGAGAATAGACGCGGATATTTCGCTAAAACAAACTTTTGGATCATTCAGGGGCTAAAAGTGTCAAAAAGTGCACAAGTTTGCACTTTTGCGCATAACTTACGTTCTGAATACATCCGGACATCCAAAAATTTATGTAAGCATCCTTATATTATGCCTTAGTGTATGGCATGAGAAAAATCCATTCGTCGCGCAATTTGGATCGTCTTTCGCGCTTATGCGCATTCCGTCGTAATTAACCGAACATCGCGACCGTACGACCAAACGAACCGACATCCGGGATATTGTTGAGCACATTTTAAGTTCCCTATACTTTAGCTTCATTTTAGAGCTTTGAAATGGGGTTAACGGGGCTTAAACGTGTCAAAAATGCATCAAATACCAAGTTTTGGAGTTGCAGGGACCAAAACTGTAAATCTGCCAAACTAAGGGCTTACGGACCATAAGCCACAACCCATACGGTCCGTAAGGCACCCCCAGCACAGCAGATTCAGTTTTAAATGCTTTTGCCTCTTCATGTAGTGAAAGGGCAAGCTGGCCCTTATCTCTTCCAGCCAATAAGGGGCAAGATCTGATGTACCACAATAATTCGACAAGTGTACGGGCGAGATCGTGGCACGTTATTCAAGAAACGATCCTAACGGCTCTACTTTTCCTATAAATACCCCCCCCCCTTTGGTGTAAAACTCACAAGAATCTGATCTAAAAGCTCTAAGTTGAAGTATTGCTTCATACCTGAGTTTCTTTGATCAAGATTAGCTTTCGGGGATCCTTTCTAAGTATTCCTTCGTTGTTTTTTCGCTTTTCGAGTCCGAAAGTCGAACTATGTTTGACTTTCTGCATTGACCAGCCTATGGTCAACCCGAAGTTCATTAGAACTTCATAACGTGAGCGTGATCACGATGGTTATAGTCCGTAGTGACTATACCTACTGATTACCACGTTATCTAGGCTCAGTGACGAGTCGTAGTTTCGGCCAAAATGCGCATTCTTGTGTATTTTGTAACCAAACTACTCATGAACATCAAAGCTGTTTGTTTTAATGCCAAACCTGTTTTCTAAACTTAGTTAAGCATGTTCTAACATGCTTAGCTCGTCACTTTTAGTATAGTGCTTATATAGGGTCGTAAGGTAAGCGATCTAAACCATCGCTTATACTTTTGAACCCGACCCATTTGGTCGATCATTAGGATCCGACCAAACACATTAGCTGACCATAGCTATAACCTTCCGAGGTTATGCCTTGTGGTCACGATGTTAGGCGTTCCAGACGCGTTCTACGCGAATGACGCGTAAGGTAGCATAAGCTACCTAAACGAGTCGTAATGGGTCGTAAGCACTTAGGTTAGGTTTCATTTTAGTATGTAGGCTTTGTTAAACCATCTCCATACTCGTTTGGTTTACGAACCCGCATACTATCTGATCCTTCCAATTTTGGTCCGGTATATTAATATAGCTACCTATTAGGTGCCGTTTGATATCCCGTGATCTCTAGCATTATCTGGTTATTATACAAGGAATTCAAAGCAATCTCAGGTGAGTACATAGAACCCCTCTTTTACTGTTTTCCAAACTGTTTTGGGGTGAAACACATGTGCCTACTTGTTACTTTCATGCTTTCCATGTTTTTACATCATATACCTACTATGTTCGTTAGTACATTATAGTACATGTTTTCATTACATTTCATGCTATGTATGCCCATTGTGTGCGTACTTAGTACATTGCTTTACATTACATTTCATACTATGTATGCCCATTGTGTGCGTACTTAGTACATTGCTTTACATTACATTTCATGCTATGTATGCCCATTGTGTGCGTACTTAGTACATTGTTTCACATTACATTTCATGCTATTTATGCCCATTGTGTGCATACCTAGTACAATTATTTACATCACATGCCTTCATTTTGGTATGACATTTGGCTTGTTTAACATGGAACAATACATTCATTAACATTGATCACGCCATTCGTTAGTAGGTAATGGTACCATAGGAATTGACAACTCCCGTTCCTGAAATCCTGGGTTTGATAGGATTGGAAGGAATGACCGAATTCGATATACATAACTTAGATAAACCATTAATTTGTTTAAGGGTTTATCGCCACAGTCTCAAGGCTTGAATGTATGCATATTTCACAATACCGTACAAATGTTTATATCAGTAGAGCATGCATTGTTCCACGAAACATAACGTTGATTTAAACCATGTTTTACTTCAACACCTTGTTTTGTGCATTTTACATATGGTTGAGTTGATACATCTCGCTTACCATACAAGATATATTTTGGGTACACATTACATTATCTACATTGAACATAAACATTTTGACATTGATATACATACGTGGTGGTTTACATTGAACATAGACATTTCGACATGATTTAAAGAATAACACTTGACAATTGATTTATACATGAACAATTTACATGGTGGTTGGTTTTGGGTAAATGGTTGGAGTAACGTGGCGTATGTAATATGATACAAACATGGTGGATACGCCGCTGGTACTTCCTATATATAAATGCTTGTATAATATTACATATCGTAGCATTATCCAAGCCATTTCAGTTTAGACACATTACATTTTACACAAATAACATACTCTTCACAAGACATTAATTTTACAAACAACTTATCTTATTCAACTCATTTTACTTGGTTACTCGTTTAACCTTACACTTATCTATACATATCATCTGATATTATCGTTTTTCAAATGGTTTACAAAGCAAGACAAATTACAAGGTTCATGACTGACTGTTATTAAACATTTCTTTAAACTCAAGTCATGAATCCCATTTTCACAAAACCTATGTATCTCA
This sequence comes from Helianthus annuus, assembly GCF_002127325.2. Classification (NCBI taxonomy): domain Eukaryota; kingdom Viridiplantae; phylum Streptophyta; class Magnoliopsida; order Asterales; family Asteraceae; genus Helianthus; species Helianthus annuus. The sequence goes on along the minus strand of NC_035444.2, from coordinate 126,013,016 downwards.
CAGGCATTTTTATGCTGATGTACCTACTTTCACATGTGTTTTCAGGAGTTGTTCCATAAGATGATGATCATGATACTAGGGCGGACCTGTGCCTTAGAGCCTAAAAATGAAGATAGGCTAGTTTAATTATGTTATGAACTTTGTATTTCTTGTTTTGGAACGGTGTAACACTCTTGTGTAATAAATAAAATGAAACTTTGATTTCCATGGTTATGAAACAATTAATTCAGTCCTCAACACTCCCTGGCGTTTTCGCCGCGGTTGCACGTTACACGCGGCCGGGGTGTGACAGAAGAGTTGGTATCAGAGCCATTGGTTATAGGGAATTAGGTTATTAGTAATGCTTCGACCTAGACTATAACTTTCTAGGACCCTAACACAAGTTATCTTGTGTTTAGATTTTAAAACATGCACTTCACCTATCCTTAGGTGATAACCACAACGAGAATTTTGATTCCGAATCCGCTTTGAAAACTAATCATCTGTTCCAGGATGATTGATTACTAGGTTTTGAACCCTCTGTTATAAGGTTTTTGAACCCCTTTGGATTTTCAAAAGTCTTGTCAAGGTTTTTCGGGCTTTAATAGTGTGAACACGTGCGAACTGGAAGAGTGAATGCATGTACCCTGAGTTTTCTGTCTAAGGCTAGAGTGTTCGTACAAATCCACATAATCGGACCAGTCACTCTTACCTGGGAACTCTTGGGGTGAGTGTTCACTTATAGGCGAACATGTCTTCGCGATACATTATTTTTGACCCACTTACTTTGACTAGACATTTCGTGTCGCTTGTTTGCTTTGCGATGCGTAACCACCATCTTTGCTTTTGTTGATTCTGTTTCATCTCATTCTCTTCATCCAATCATCTCACTCGTTTCCTTTCATGTTTTTCCTCTTTTAGAATGCCTCCTCGACGCGAACACCAGATAGCAACTGCCGAGCTGGCAGAAATTATTGCGCCGCAGATAGCTGCTCAATTCCCAAATCTCTTTGCTCAATGGAACCAAGCCAACAACAACAACAATGGTACATGCAATTTCAAGAATTTTAACTCGGCTAAACCACTCAAGTTTAGTGGTTCTGAGGGAGCAACTGGGCTTCTTCAGTGGTTCGAGAGCATCGAGAATACTTTTCGCCACGTGCAGTGTCCGGATAATCGCAAGGTCGAGTGTTCTTCAAGCGTGTTTCAGAAGAGGGCTCTTACATGGTGGAATGGGGTAATGAGAGACCGTGGTGCAGATGTTGCTCTAGCACATACATGGGCTGAACTAAGAGCTCTTATGATGAGGGAGTTTTGTCCTCGTCATGAACAACGAGCGTTGGAGAAGGAGTTTGATGATCTGAAACAAGATAGTGGTGAACACAGGGCATATACTGATAGGTTTGAGGTGTTGAGTCTACTTTGCCCGACTATGGTTGCCCCACTCGACAAGGCTATCGAAAGGTACATCGACGGCCTGCCTGACTCGGTACAAGACATTATCACTGGTAGCAACCCTACCACACTCCATCAGGCAATCGAGTTATCAGCGACATTGACTGAGTCACAGATTCGGAAGAATAAACTACACAGGAAGGGTGACAAGGGCAAGAAACAGTCGGCTGACAAGGAAGATAGCAAGAAAGGTCAAAACAAGAATGGAAAGGATTCTGGTTCATCAAAAAGGGCAAAGAAGCATAAGGCTTCCCAAAACTATGCTGTCACTGCCCAAGCTAACCAGGCAGCTCCCAACCAGCCTCCAGCAAAGAAGCCCTATTCAGGAAGTGCACCTTTGTGCAATCGATGCAACAGTCACCATCAGCCGCAACATCAGTGTCGTTTCTGTACTAACTGTGGGAAGTCAGTTCATCTTGCCAATGTTTATCGGTTTGCTCAAAATCGCGCAGTTCAGAACCCGACTCAACAAGTTGCTCAGCCTCCTGCTCAGCAACACGGTCAGGCTGCACGATCAAACTACCTACCAGGTGCTTGTTATAACTGTGGGGATCTGACCCACTACAGAAACTGGTGCCCCAGGCTAGCAAACCAGAATCAAAATGCCAATCAGAATCAGGCTCAGGCTCGAGGGCGAGTCTTCAACATGAATGCTCAAGAGGCACAAGCAGACAATGAAGTGGTGAACGGTACGTTCTTTATTAATAATCAGCCTGCATCTGTTCTTTTTGATTCGGGTGCCGACAAGAGTTTTGTGTCATTGTCTTTTGAGCCAATGCTTCGCGTGTCTAGAACGAAACTAGGTAAACCTTTGACAGTAGAAGTGGCAAGCGGTGAACCCATTGTTCTTGATTCTGTTCTCCGCAACTGCCAGTTGAACCTTAACATCCATATTTTTCCTATTGACCTCACGCCAATGCAACTTGGAAGCTTCGACGTTATTGTGGGTATGGATTGGTTATCTAAGCATCGCGCAGAGATAGTTTGTTCTGAGAAGATTGTTCGTGTGCCGCTGTCGACAGACGAGATCCTACAGGTTCGTGGTGAGAAGCCTGCCGGTGGTCTCAAACTTATGTCTTGTTTTAAAGCACGGAAGTATCTACGGAAGAAATATGTGGCTTTCTTAGCACATGTTACAGCAGATAAAGGCAAGGGTAAGACTATTTCAGATATTCCTGTCGTTCGGGATTATTCTGAAGTTTTCCCTGAAGAGTTACCCGGTCTACTTCCAGCACGTCAAGTCGAGTTCCGTATTGATCTCGTACCTGGTGCAAATCCCATTGCCAGAGCTCCATATCGTCTTGCACCGTTCGAGATGCAAGAGTTGTCTAAGCAGCTTCAGGAACTTTCTGACAAAGGTTTCATCCGTCCTAGCTTTTCACCTTGGGGTGCTCCCATTCTTTTTGTCAAGAAGAAGGATGGATCTTTTAGAATGTGTATCGATTATCGTGATCTTAACAAGCTTACCATCAAGAATCGATATCCCCTACCTCGCATTGATGATCTCTTTGATCAATTGCAAGGCGCTTCTTATTTTTCAAAGATTGATCTACGATCTGGATATCATCAGCTTCGTGTGCATGAAGAAGACATTCCCAAGACAGCGTTCCGTACTCGTTATGGACATTATGAGTTCACAGTCATGCCATTCAGTTTGACTAATGCTCCTGCTGTTTTCATGGACTTGATGAATAGGGTCTGCAAACCTTATTTGGATAAGTTCATCATTGTTTTCATCGATGACATTTTAATATATTCTAAGACACGAGCTGATCATGAGCAACATCTCCGTCTTACGTTGGAACTCCTAAAGAAAGAGCAACTTTTCGCCAAATTCTCCAAGTGTGAATTCTGGCTTAAAGAGGTTCAATTCTTGGGACACATTGTCAACGAACAAGGTATTCATGTAGATCCCTCCAAGATCAGTGCGATTAAGGATTGGGATACGCCTACTACTCCTACTGAAGTTCGTTCTTTTCTTGGTCTGGCGGCTTATTACCGCCGCTTCATAGAGAATTTCTCAAAGATTGCAGTTCCTCAAACTGCTCTAACTCAGAAGAAAAAACCCTTTGATTGGGGATTCAAGCAAGAGGAAGCTTTTCAACACTTAAACCAGAAACTTTGTGACGCGCCTGTCCTAACTTTGCCCGAGGGCAATGATGATTTCGTCGTTTATTGCGACGCATCTAAATTAGGTCTTGGCTGCGTCCTGATGCAAAGAAACAAAGTCATAGCATACGCATCAAGGCAGTTGAAGATACATGAGAAGAACTACACCACTCATGATCTGGAGTTGGGTGCAGTTGTCTTCGCTCTTAAGATCTGGAGACACTATTTGTACGGTACAAAATGTGTGGTTTTCACGGACCACAAAAGTCTTCAGCATATCTTTAATCAGAAAGAGCTCAACATGAGGCAACGACGTTGGGTGGAACTTCTAAACGACTACGACTGCGAGATTCGCTACCATCCTGGTAAGGCGAATGTCGTGGCCGACGCTTTAAGTCGCAAGGAACGAACTAAGCTTCGTTGTGTTCGTGTCCAATCTGTTATTCAAGCTCAATCCGATATCCAAGCCCGTATTTCTCAGGCTCAACAATCTTGTGTTTCACAAGGTTTGATGGATAAGGAGTTTCCTTATCACATAACACCTGCTCTTGAACTGAAGGACAATGGATCGTATTACTTCATGGACCGTTTGTGGGTCCCAAGCCAAGATAATCTTCGTACCTTGCTTATGGATGAAGCACATAAGTCTCGTTATTCTATTCATCCTGGCTCAGATAAGATGTATAAGGATCTTCGTATTCAGTATTGGTGGCCTGGTATGAAGAAAGACATTGCCTTATATTTATCTGAATGCCTTACTTGTCTTAAGGTTAAGGCTGAACATCAGCGTCCTTCCGGATTATTGGAGCAACCGGAGATCCCAGTTTGGAAATGGGAAAATATTACTATGGATCTCATTACCAAACTCCCGCGCACAAAGAAAGGTCACGATGCCATCTGGGTAGCCGCTGATCGTCTTACCAAGTCAGCGCATTTCTTGCCAATCCGTGAGGATTTTTCGGCTGACAAACTTGCTCAAATCTACGTGGATGAAATTGTAGCTCGACATGGTGTTCCTTTGAACATCATTTCTGACAGAGATGCTCGTTTCACTTCTCATTTTTGGAGAACCATGCAATCTGCCATGGGGTCCCAACTTAATCTGAGCACAGCTTATCATCCGCAAACGGATGGTCAATCTGAAAGAACAATCCAGACACTGGAGGATATGCTTAGAGCGTGTGTGATCGATTTTGGTGGTAGTTGGGATTCACATCTTCCATTGATTGAATTCTCCTACAACAACAGTTATCACTCCAGCATCAACATGGCTCCTTTCGAGGCTCTCTATGGTCGAAAATGTCGTTCACCAGTCTGCTGGAATGAGATTGGCGAGGCTCAACTTACTGGACCTGCCCTCATTTTAGAGACAACAGATAAGGTAAAGAAAGTTCGTGATAACCTTCAGACAGCTAGAAGCCGTCAAAAGAGTTACGCAGACCTAAAACGCAAACCCTTGGATTTTCAAGTCGGTGATCGTGTATTACTTAAGGTCTCACCTTGGAAAGGTGTGATCAGATTTGGAAAGAAAGGAAAACTTGCACCTAGATACGTTGGACCATTCAAGATCGTCGAAAGAATCGGTAAGGTAGCCTACAGACTTGAGTTACCTCCTGAACTTGGAAATGTTCATCCAACCTTTCACGTGTCCAATCTCAAGAGGTGTTTAGCTGATGAAAACCTACCGCTTGACGAAATTCCTGTTGATAAAACACTGAAATTTGTTGAGAAACCGGTGGAAATCATGGAACGTGAAGTCAAGTGGCTCAAGCGCAAGCGCATTCCTTTGGTCAAGGTTCGCTGGGAATCTAAACGTGGACCCGAGTTTACTTGGGAACGTGAAGATCAAATGAAGGCAAAATATCCGCATCTTTTTCCACGAGTTTCCTCTAAATAAATTTCGGGACGAAATTTCCACAAGTAGGGGAGACTGTAACATTTGTGCTTGTAATCATTATGAACAGTTCTATTATCAATAAAACAATGTTATTTGATCCCAATGTTTGTTTGGTTGTGTTTTACATTTTTCATGTTTTGACTTTTGCTCAATTTCAAACTCTACATCGCTTTCTGGAGAATTATACGCAAACTGGTGCGTAAACGTACTCAGTTTAATGCGACAAATACTCCGGAACATCAACATATACTCAACATACCTTAAATAACCCTTACATAACTTAGAAATAAGTTTTGAAGGCTTTGGTATGGCAAAAACAAGTTAATTCGCTTACAGGGACTAAACTTGACAAACTGCGAAAGTATGCCAATTTGAACTATAACAAACATTCCGGAACATGTCCATAAGTTAAACATACCATAAATATCCTTTACATAGCTTAGAAATTGGCTTTGAGGGGTTTGGTATGCTAAAACAAACTTTTGGATCATTTAGGGGCTAAAAGTGTCAAAAAGTGCACAAGTTTGCACTTTTGCGAATAACATACGTTCTGAATACATCCGGACATCCAAAAATTTATGTAAGCATCCTTATATTATGCCTTAGTGTATGGCATGAGAAAAATCCATTCGTCGCGCAATTTGGATCGTCTTTCGCGCTTATGCGCATTCCGTCGTAATTAACCGAACATCGCGACCGTACGGCCAAACAAACCGACATCCGGGATATTTTTGAGCACATTTTAAGTTCCCTATACTTTAACTTCATTTTAGAGCTTTGAAATGGGGTTAACGGGGCTTAAACGTGTCAAAAATGCATCAAATACCAAGTTTTGGAGCTGTAGGGACCAAAACTGTAAATCTGCCAAACTAAGGGCTTACGGACCGTAAGCCACAACCCATACGGTCCGTAAGGCACCCCCAGCACAGCAGATTCAGTTTTAAATGTTGTTGCCTCTTCATGTAGTGAAAGGACAAGCTGGCCCTAGTCTCTTCCAGCCAATAAGGGGCAAGATCTGATGTACCACAATAATTCGACAAGTGTACGGGCGAGATCGTGGCACGTTATTCAAGAAACGATTCTAACGGCTCTACTTTTCCTATAAATACCCCCCCCCCTTGGTGTAAAACTCCCAAGAATCTGATCTAAAAGCTCTAAGTTGAAGTATTGCTTCATACCTGAGTTTCTTTGATCAAGATTAGCTTTCGGGGATCCTTTGTAAGTATTCCTTCGTTGTTTTATCGCTTTTCGTGTCCGAAAGTCGAACTATGTTTGACTTTCTGCATTGACCAGCCTATGGTCAACCCGAAGTTCATTAGAACTTCATAACGTGAGCATGATCACGATGGTTATAGTCCGTAGTGACTATACCTACTGATTACCACGTTATCTAGGCTCAGTGACGAGTCGTAGTTTCGGCCAAAATGCGCATTCTTGTGTATTTTGTAACCAAACTACTCATGAGCATCAAAGACGTTTGTTTTGATGCCAATCCTATTTTCTAAACTTAGTTAAGCATGTTCTAACATGCTTAGCTCGTCACTTTTAGTATAGTGCTTATATAGGGTCGTAAGGTAAGCGATCTAAACCATCGCTTATACTTTCGAACCCGACCCATTTGGTCGATCATTAGGATCCGACCAAACACATTAGGTGACCATAGCTATAACCTTCCGAGGTTATGCCTTGTGGTCACGATGTTAGGCGTTCCAGATGCGTTCTACGCGAACGACGCGTAAGGTAGCATAAGCTACCTAAACGGGTCGTAATGGGTCGTAAGCACTTAGGTTAGGTTTCATTTTAGTATGTAGGCTTTGTTAAACCATCTCCATACTCGTTTGGTTTACGAACCCGCATACTATCCGATCCTTCCAATTTTGGTCCGGTATATTAATATAGCTACCTATTAGGTGTCGTTTGATATCCCGTGATCTCTAGCATTATCTGGTTATTATACAAGGAATTCAAAGCAATCTCAGGTGAGTACATAGAACCCCTCTTTTACTGTTTTCCAAACTGTTTTGGGGTGAAACACATGTGCCTACTTGTTACTTTCATGCTTTCCATGTTTTCACATCATATACCTACTATGTTCGTTAGTACATTATAGTACATGTTTTCATTACATTTCATGCTATGTATGCCCATTGTGTGCGTACTTAGTACATTGCTTTACATTACATTTCATACTATGTATGCCCATTGTGTGCGTACTTAGTACATTGCTTTACATTACATTTCATGCTATGTATGCCCATTGTGTGCGTACTTAGTACATTGTTTCACATTACATTTCATGCTATTTATGCCCATTGTGTGCATACCTAGTACAATTATTTACATCACATGCCTTCATTTTGGTATGACATTTGGCTTGTTTAACATGGAACAATACATTCATTAACATTGATCACGCCATTCGTTAGTAGGTAATGGTACCATAGGAATTGACAACTCCCGTTCCTGAAATCCTGGGTTTGATAGGATTGGAAGGAATGACCGAATTCGATATACATAACTTAGATAAACCATTAATTTGTTTAAGGGTTTATCGCCACAGTCTCAAGGCTTGAATGTATGCATATTTCACAATACCGTACAAATGTTTATATCAGTAGAGCATGCATTGTTCCACGAAACATAACGTTGATTTAAACCATGTTTTACTTCAACACCTTGTTTTGTGCATTTTACATATGGTTGAGTTGATACATCTCGCTTACCATACAAGATATATTTTGGGTACACATTACATTATCTACATTGAACATAAACATTTTGACATTGATATACATACTTGGTGGTTTACATTGAACATAGACATTTCGACATGATTTACACAATAACACTTGACAATTGATTTATACATGAACAATTTACATGGTGGTTGGTTTTGGGTAAATGGTTGGAGTAACGTGGCGTATGTAATATGATACAAACATGGTGGATACGCCGCTGGTACTTCCTATATATAAATGCTTGTATAATATTACATATCGTAGCATTATCCAAGTCATTTCAGTTTAGACACATTACATTTTACACAAATAACATACTCTTCACAAGACATTATTTTTACAAACAACTTATCTTATTCAACTCATTTTACTTGGTTACTTGTTTAACCATACACTTATCTATACATATCATCTGATATTATCGTTTTTCAAATGGTTTACAAAGCAAGACAAATTACAAGGTTCATGACTGACTGTTATTAAACATTTCTTTAAACTCAAGTCATGAATCCCATTTTCACAAAACCTATGTATCTCACAGGAATTTTTATGCTGACGTACCTACTTTCACTTGTGTTTTCAGGAGCTGTTCCATAAGATGATGATCATGATACTAGGGCGGACCTGTGCCTTAGAGCCTAAAAATGAATATAGGCTAGTTTAATTATGTTATGAACTTTGTATTTCTTGTTTTGGAACGGTGTAACACTCTTGTGTAATAAATAAAATGAAACTTTGATTTTCATGGTTATGAAACAATTAATTCTGTCCTCAACACTCCCCGGCGTTTCCGCCCCGGTTGCACGTTACATGCGGCCGGGGTGTGACACGTAGACCTGCCCTCATTCCTACGCGGGGCGCGACAGAAGGCCTAGTTCCAAAAACTTGTTTTTCAGCAATCTGTTGCAACTTCAGGGGCTGTTCTTGCAAGTTCTTTGTGTAATGGCCAAGTTAACACCTCTCCAAGACATATTACTTGTCACTAAACACATGTATGGCTAAGATCCTTTGCTTGTTGGCCACATAAACACTTGTGATGATCTTGTGCATCACCAACAAGTATAAATAGCCATGCCATTCATTGGTTTTCCTCACCCTTGATCTGATTTTCTCTAAGTTGAGGTTTATAACTTCATACCTGAGAATTTTTAGATCAAGTTCTCCCAAGCTTGGACCCTTTGTAAGCATCTTTCATTCTTTTATCGCTTTTCAAGCGTGAAAGTCAAACAGTGTTTGACTTTCTGCTTTGACCAGTCAATGGTCAACGCAAAGTTCATTTGAACTTTGCAACGTGATTGTAATCACGATGGTCATACCGATTACCACGTTAACTAGGTGTAGTGACGAGTCAAAGTTTCGGTCAAAATGCGTTTTAGCACGCATTTTGCAATGGAACTACTTTTAGGTATCAAAACACTTTGTTTTGATACCAAATCAGTTTTCGAAGTTAGTTAAACATGTTTAACTCGTCATTATTAGTTTAGTGCTTGTTTAAGGTCGTAAGTTAAGTGGTCTAGACAACCGCTTAGACTTTCGAATCCGACCCGTTTGGTCGATCATTAGGATCCGACCAAGCATGTTTAGTGATCATAGTTGCATAGTGAATAACCTCTGAGGTTATACCTTATGATCACATAGGATTGGTTAGTTATTCGTTAAGTAGTTTACATGCCCATAGAAAATGACCAAAATGCCCTTTTGAAGCATAAATCCGTATTTTGCATATGTGAACATGTTTTTGACATATGATCTGATTTAGTAACATGTTTACGCATAATTGGGCATGTAAGACTTGACATAGCACATAGTTAACCATCCGACCATAGTTTTACGCAAACGACGCATTATAGTAGCTTATACTACCATAATAGGTCGAAACGGGCCAAAAGCACTTAGGTAGACTTTCAAATCAGAATGTTGGGACTATTGAGTCATGCCATATGAGTTGAAATACTCATTTGATTTATGGAACCACATTCTATCCTATCTCCCGATTTAGGATCCGATTATTAACATAGTTACCCATATTAGGTGTCTTGTTGATTCCGTGATCCTTGGAGCTTTAGTTGGTCTTATTCCCAAGACTAATAAACAATCCCAAGTGAGTACATAGTTCCCCTTTTTACCGCTTTCAAATATTTTGGGGTGATACACATGTACATACTTGTTACTTATGTGCTTTTCATTGCTTTTATGACATAAACATGCTAGTTTCACCTAGTACACATATAGTACATGCATTCAGTTATGTTTTGCTATGTATGTTAAGCATGCTAGCACATTGATTTCATAAGACACTTTTGTTGCATATGTTTACTCATCATATGGACACATTTTTTTACATGACATTTCTGCTATGTATGTTTACTGAGCATGGTAGCACATTGATTTACATGACATTTCTACTATGTATGTTTACTTAGCATACCTAGTACATGGTTTTCACATGCTACATTGGTTATGATATTTGGTATGTTTAATCGGGACAATAATACATTCATTAACATTGATCACGCCGCTCGGTAGTATGTAATGGTACCATAGGACTTGACAAATCCCATTTTCGACTTCCTAGGTTTGTTTGGAAGTTGGGAATGACAGAAACCGATATACATAATTTAGATAAACCTTTAATTTGTTTAAGGGTTTGTCCCCACAGTCACAAGGCTTGAATGTATGCGATTAACATTACTGCATAAATGTTTGTAATCATAAATCATTGTTTTCTACAAAACATAACATTTGATTTAAACTTAGGTTTATTCAAAAACCTTGTTTTGTACATTTTCCTATGGGGTTGAGTAATTACTAGTTATTCACCATACATGACATTTGTTTTCACATTGACGTAATCACATAGTTTGAGTAGATACTTTCTACTTGCTATGCATTACATTTGGTTATACATGATACATTTCTCACATGACATTGAACATGGTTTACACATAAACATTTTGACATTTAACAAGACATTTTGGCTGGTTATTGATAAGTGACTTATGTAACGGGGCTATGTGTTATACGATAAAAGCATGGTGGATACGCCACTGGTACTTCCTATATATAAGTGCGTTTATTATATTATACATTGTTGCGTTATCTAAACCACTTTGACAAGACATAAAACATTTTATACAAGAACATGACATTGTTTTACAAATTACATAGTTTATACAAATTCATATATACTTGGTTATTCATTTAACCACGTATATCCTTGTTAATTTCATTTGATTTTCACATCAATTTTCATATGATTTTATAAAGGAAAACATTTTACAAGGTTCATGACTACATTTTTGTTAAACACTTCTTTTAACTACAAGTCATGAATTCTGCATAAACAAAACCTATGTATCTCACATGCATTTTTATGCTGACGTACCTACTTTTACATGTGTTTTAGGTGCTAATGCATGATGATGTTTGTGCTTCACTTAGGCGGACTTGGGCCTTAGTAACTTAAAAGACAGTTATTTATGTTATGTTTAGTTTGAACTTCAAGATAATGTAAACATTAATTTTAATAATACAAAACTTTAATTACCATGGTTGTTGAAACAATAACTCTGTCGCTCCACTACCCGACGTTTTCGCCGCGGTTTGTTGTTTTATGCGGTCGGGGTGTGACAGAAGAGTTCGTATCAGAGCCAATAGTTATAGGGAATTAGGTTATTAGTAATACTTTGACCTAGACTATAACTTTCTAGGACCCTAACACAAGTTATCTTGTGTTTAGATCTTAAAACAATACACGTCACCTATCCTTAGGTGATTACCAAAACATGAACACAAGTTTCCAAAGTGATTTTGAAATAAATCATCTATCCATAGATGATTTCTTTTGGCCGTATGCCATCCCAATTTTCAAAATCTCGTCAAGGTTTGGGTCTAAATAATGTGAACACATGCAAACTGGAAGGGTGGGTGCCTGTACCCTGAGTTTTCTGTCTAAGGCTAGAGTGTTCGTACAAATCCGCAGTATCGGACCAGTCACTCTTACCTGGGAACTCTTGGGGTGAGTGTCCACTTATAGGCGAGCATGTCTTTGCGATACATTATTATGACTCATTTACTTTGATTTGTCACTGGGTGTCGACTGTATGTTACAAGGTAATGAACAAATGACCACCATCCTTTCATTTTGTTGATATTTATGATATCTCATTTTTCATCACATCATCTCACTCGTTTTCTCTCATGTTTCCTCTTTTAGAACGCCTCCTCGACATAACGTTCAGGAACCCAATGCCGAACTGGCAGCTATTATAGCACAGTAGATGGCTGCTATGCTACCTAATCTCATCACTCAAATAAACCAAGCCAACAATAACAATGTTAATGCACCTGCTCCGTGCAACTTCCAAAGTTTTAACTCGGCTAAACCGTTCAAGTTTGGTGGTTCTGAAGGAACATCTAGGCTCCTACAGTGGTTTGAGAGTCTTGAGAGCACCTTTCACCATGTTCAGTGTCCTAACAACCGTAAGGTCGAGTTTGATTCGAGTGTATTCCAAAAGAGGGCTCTCACCTGGTGGAATGGGGTAATGAGAGATAGAGGTGCTGATGTTGCTTTAGGTCAGACATGAGAGGAACTTAGAGCTCTTATGATGAGAGAGTTATGCCCTCTTCTTGAGCAGAGGGCACTTGAAAACGAGTTCCATGATCTAAAGCAAGACAGTGGTGAACATCGGGCATACACAGACAGATATGAGGTGTTAAGCTTGCTCTGTCCTATAATAGTCACGCCTTTGGATAAGGCTATTGAGAAGTACATAGATGGTTTACCAGATCCTGTTCAGGATATTGTCACTGGCAGTAACCCTACTTCCGTCCGATAGGCCACTGAGCTAGTTGCAACCCTTACTGAATCGCGAGTCAAAAAGGGTAAACTCCACAGAAAAGGTGATAAGAAGAAGAAACAGTCTGATAGTACCAAGGAGAATAAGGGCAAGAAGGCTGATGAGTCTTCCAAGAAATCTAGGAAGTGTAAGGCTTCCAAGAACTTCGCTGTTACTACTCAGGCAAATCAGACTGCTCCTAATCAGCCTGCACAACCTGCTGCCAAGAGGCAGTATGCTGGGAATGCACCTCTGTGCAACAAGTGTAAAAGTCATCACCAGCCATATGTGCAATGCCGCATCTGCACAAATTGTGGCAAGTCAGGTCATCTTGCGAATACCTGCCGTTTTGCTCCAAATCAAAATCAGGTAGCTCAAAACCAAGCAGCACAAAACCCTGCCCAGAATCCTGCACGACCTCACTATCCGCCTGGTTCATATTTCAACTATGGGGATCTGACCCACTACAGGAACAATTGCCCGTAATTGGCAAACGCGAATCAAGCATCGGCTCGTGGTAGAGCTTTTAACTTGAATGAAAATGAGGCGCGTGCGGATAACGAAGTGGTGAACAATACGTTCCTTGTTAACAACCATCCTGCTTCTGTTCTATTTGGTTCGGGTGCCGATAAAAGTTTTGTGTCCTTAGCATTTGAGCCTTTGCTTTCGATGACTAGAACAAAACTATGAAAGCCCTTGACAGTAGAAGTAGCTAGTGGTGAACCTGTTGTACTCGACTTCGTTCTTCGAAATTGCTAGTTGAACCTTAACAACCATCTTTTCCCTATTGACCTCACACCGATGCAACTCGGGAGCTTCAATGTAATAGTAGGAATGGATTGGTTATCCAAATACCATGCTGAGGTGGTTTGTTTTAAGAAGATTTTTCGTATACCACTTTCAACTGGTGAGATCCTAGAAGTTCGTGGGGAGAAACCCGTTAGTAGCCTTAAACTCATGTTTTGTACCCAAGCCCGCAAATACCTACGAAAGAAATATGTTGCTTTCTTGGCACATGCCGTAGAGGAGAAAGGCAAGGGTAAGACTATCCATGATATCCCTGTTGTTCGGGATTATCCTGAGGTATTTCCTGAAGAATTACCTGGTTTACCCCCTATACGCCAAGTTGAGTTCCGCATCGATCTTGTGCCTGGCGCGAATCCTGTTGCTAAATCACCTTACCGTCTTACACCGTCTGAGATGCAAGAGTTGTCTAAGCAGCTCCTGGAGCTTTCTGACAAAGGATTTATTCGTCCGAGCTTTTCACCTTGGGGCGCTCCTGTCTTATTCGTGGAAAAGAAGGATGGGTCCTTCCGAATGTGTATCGATATCGTGAGCTTAACAAGCTTACCATCAAGAATCGATATCCCCTACCTCGCATTTATGATCTCTTTGATCAACTACAGGGTGCTACTTGCTTTTTAAAGACTGATCTACGTTCTGGGTATCATCAACTTCGAGTGATTGAAGAAGATATTCCCAAGACATCTTTTCGTACACGATACGGTCACTATGAGTTTACTCTTATGCCGTTTGGTCTAACAAATGCTCCTGCTGTTTTCATGGACTTGATGAATAGGGTTTGTAAGCCTTATTTGGACAAGTTAATCATTGTATTCATTGATGACATTCTGATCTATTCTAAGACACGAGTTGATCATGAGCAACATCTCCGTCTTACAATGGATCTCCTAAAGAAAGAACAGCTTTTCACCAAATTCTCCAAGTGTGAATTCTGGCTTAAGGAAGTTCAATTTTTGGGGCACATCGTCAACGAACAAGGCATACATGTAGATCCCGCCAAAATCAGTGCGATTAAGGATTGGGATACACCTACTACTCCTACCGAGGTCTGTTCATGTCTTGGTCTAGCGGGTTATTACCGCCGCTTTATTGAAAACTTCTCCAAGATTGCGGTTGCTCTCACTGTTTTAACTCAGAAGAATAAACCTTTTGAGTGGGGACCCAAACAGGAAGAAGCTTTTCAGACCTTGAAACAAAAGCTCTGTGATGCACCTATTTTGACCTTACCTGAGGGCAACGATGATTTTGTTGTCTACTGTGATGCATCCAACTTAGGCCTTGCCTGTGTTCTTATTCAAAGAAACAAAGTCATAGCTTATGCATCAAGACAGGTGAAGGTACACGAGAAGAACTACACCACTCATGATCTTGAGTTGAGTGCTGTAGTATTTGCTCTCAAAATCTAGAGATACTACCTTTATGGTACAAAGTGTGTATTGTTTACTGACCACAAGAATCTCCAGCATATCTTCAATCAGAAAGAACTTAACATGAGGCAACAACGTTGGGTTGAGCTTCTAAACGACTAGGACTGCGAAACTCGCTACCATCATGGTAAGGCGAATGTCGTGGCTGATGCATTAAGTCGTAAGGAACATGTCAAACTTCACCGTGTTCAGGTTCGATCTGACATTCAAACCCGCATTACTCAGGCTCAACATACTTGTGTCACACAAGACTTGATGGATAAAGAATTACCGTTTCATATTAAGTCTGAGCTTGAGTTGAAAGACATTGGGATATTCTATTTCATGGGCCGTTTGTGGGTCCCAAGTATAAACAATCTTCGCACCTTGCTTATGGATGAAGCTCATAAGTCTCGTTATTCTATTCATCCTGGTGGAGACAAAATGTATAAGGATCTTCGAACCCAGTATTGGTGGCCGGGTATGAAGAAAGACTTTGCCTTATATGTCTCTAATGCCTTACTTGTCTCAAGGTTAAGGCAGAACATCAACATCCCTCTGGATTATTGGAGCAACCAGAGATACCAGTATGGAAATGGAAAGACATTGCTATGGATCTCATTACCAGGCTGCCACGTACTAAAAGAGGTCATGACGCCATTTGGGTAGTTGTTTATCGTCTTACAAAGTCAGCACATTTCTTGCCGATCCGTGAGGATCTATCTGCTGACAAGCTTGCTAAAATCTATGTGGATGAGATTGTATCCCGATATGGTGTTCCTTTGAACATTATATCTGACAGAGATGCTCGATTCTCGTCTCGCTTTTGGGGAACCATGCAATCTGCAATGGGGACCCAACTTAATTTGAGCATAGCATATCATCCGTAAACGGATGGTCAATCTGAGAGAACAATCTAGACACTGGAGGATATGCTTAGAGCGTGTGTGATTGATTTTGGTGGTAGTTGGGATTCGCATCTACTGTTGATCGAATTCTCCTACAACAATAGTTATCACTCTAGCATCAACATGGCTCTTTTCGAAGCTTTATACGGTTGAAAATGTCGTTCACCGGTCTGCTGGAATGAGATATGTGAAGCTCAGCTTACAAAACCTGAACTCATTTTAGAGACTACAGATAATGTCAAGAAGATTCGTGATAACCTTCAGACAGCTAGAAGCCGTCAAAAGAGTTACGCGGATTGACGATGCAAGCCCTTAGAATTTCAAGTCGGTGATCACGTCCTACTCAAGGTATCCCCTTGGAAAGGTGTGATTAGATTTGGAAAGAAAGGAAAACTTGCACCACACTATGTTGGACCATTTAAGATCATTGAGAGGATTGGAAAAGTAGCCTACAGACTTGAGCTACCTCCTGAACTTGGAAATGTTCATCCAACATTTCACGTGTCCAATCTTAAAATGTGTTTAGCTGATGGGAACCTCCACATACCACTTGATGAAATTCGTGTTGATGACACGATGCATTTTGTTGAGAAACCTGTGGAAATCATGGACCGTGAAGTCAAGAAGCTCAAACACAAGTGCATACCTATTATCAAAGTTCGCTGGGAATCTAAACGTGGCCCAAAATTTACTTGGGAACATGAAGATCAGATGAAAGCGAAATATCCACATCTATTCTCACAAGTTTCCTCTAAATAAATTTCGGGACGAAATTTCCTAAAGTAGGGGAGACTGTGACATCTGTGCTTGTGTAATCATTATACAAACTCTGAACAATTCAATATTAATAAAACAATGTGTTTTGATCCCTATGTTTGTTTATTTATGTTTGACATTTTGCACGTTTTGATTTTTGATCAATTTTGAACTCTATATCGCTTTCTAGAAAGTTATACGCAAACTGATGCGTAAACGTAATCTGTTTAACGCGACAAACACTCCGGAACAGCAACATAAGCTTAACATACCTTAAATTTCCTTTATATAAGTTAGAAATAAGTTTTAAAGGTTTTGGTATGGCAAAAACAAGTTTAATTGCTCACAGGTACTATTTGCGTCAACTTGCAAAAGTCTGCTGTTTCGTAAGGCGACGTATAGTCCGGAACTTGATCAAAAGCTAAACATACCATATATAACCTAAAAATAGCTTAGAAATAAGCTTTGAGTGGTTCGGTGTGCGAAAATATGCTTATTTGATCTTACAGGGACTAAAAGTGTCAAAAACGGCGTAAGTTTGCATTTACGCGCATATCTTATGTTCTGACCACATCCAGACATCCAAAATTTTTGTAGACACTAAAAATATTTTTATTTTAGTGATCGGCATGCAAAAATAACATTCGTCGTTTAATTTGGATCGTTTTCGCGTCCGTTCGAGTTTCGTTGTAATTAGACGAATAACGTAACCGTACGACCCAATGAACCGACATCCGGGACTTTTTCAAGCATATTTTGAGTCCTCTATACTTTGACCACCTTGTAGAGCCTTGAAAATGGCTTAACGGGGGTTAAAAGTGCCAGAAATGAGCTTATGCAAGTGCAGGGACCAAAACTATAAAATACAAAACTTTTGCTGATCTGCAGGAAGGTCGCGGGCCACATAGACCTGCCCTCATTCCTACGCGGGGCGTGACAGAAGGCCTAGTTCCAGAAACTTGTTTTTCAGCAATCTGTTGCAACTTCAGGGGCTGTTCTTGCATGTTCTTTGTGTAATGGCACGGTTAACACCTTTCCAAGGCATATTACCTGTCACTAAACACATGTATGGCTGAGATCCTTTGCTTGTTGGCCACATAAACACTTGTGATGATCTTGTGCATCATTAACAAGTATAAATATCCATGCCATTCATTGGTTTTCCTCACCCTTGATCTGATTTTCTCTAAGTTGAGGTTTATAACTTCATACATGAGAATTTTTAGATCAAGTTCTCCCAATTTTGGACCCTTTGTAAGCTTCTTTCATTCTTTTATCGCTTTTCAAGCGTGAAAGTCAAACATCGTTTGCTTTCTGCTTTGACTAGTCAATTGTCAACGCAAAGTTCGTTTGAACTTTGCAACGTGATTGTAATCACGATGGTTATAATCCTTAGCGATTATACCTACTGATTACCACGTTAACTAGGTGTAGTGACGAGTCAAAGTTTCGGTCAAAATGCGTTTTAGCTTGCATTTTGCAACAGAACTACTTTTAGGTATCAAAACACTTTGTTTTGATACCAAATCAGTTTTCTAAGTTAGTTAAACATGTTTTGACATTTTTAACTCGACACTATTAGTTTATGTGACAACCCTCAAAATTACATGTATTCCGTACAACTTGTTAATGATAATTAAAGTGCTTGACGACTTTGTGGAATTACTTAACTGCTTTCTGATTTCTGTGTTATACTTCCATGTGCTTGTTAACATACTAGTAGTGTACGGAAAAGTTACTAAATAGTCCGGTATGCTTTCCTCGGTGTTGAAAAACAAAAATGTCACTAAAAATATTATAAAAGACACTTTACGGATTAATTAAGCACTTTAATGGAACAACACCGAACCGAACAACCGGACTTTACCCGGAACATAAAAATATTGTCAAACACATTATTTCTATTTTTCTGAGCTAGTTAGGGTCCCCGAACACCCTAACACACTATATATTTAATAACACTCACAAGACACTAACTAAACACTTAACTTCCTAACTAAAGCACTAACTAGACATTGAAACCCAACCAACCAAGCAACCCCCCCCCCCACTTACGGTTACCAACACAAGGACCCACATGGTGATTTCTTTTAATTAAATAAGTTGATTTGTAGTCTAGATACCAAACACAATATCCATTAGATTATTTGTTGTTGGAAGTTTCCTTTATATAACCACTAAACATTCATTCACAAGTCCATCCACATCAACAACACAAAACTCTCTCTTCTTTCCCCTCTTGGTTTGGCCGAAAACAACCACCCACACACCACCATCATCCAACCAAGTCTCTTCCATTCCATACATATACAAGGGTGTTAGAAGGTGCACAAAGAAGCCGGGAGCTTTCGGATCACCAAGGACCTTCTCTATTTGCTATTAATCACAACTTTTCTTCACTTGAACTCTCCTAGCTTTGAGCTAGTGGTAAGTCTCTTAGATCTACTCATTTTACATTCTATGGAGGTGGTTAAAGTATGAAACATAATGGTAAATGTGAAGAACATCAAGAACACTAAAGAACATAAAGTTTAACTTAAACATAAGCTTTAAATATGAAGAAATAATGTTGTTTAAGTGTTGAAATAATTGTTGATTATTGTTGGTTTGTAGAAATGATGTTGGTCATCATGTAATCTTGCTAAATCATGATTAAAAACATGATCTAGCAAGATGAGAAAGTAAGAATGATGTAGGATGATGGAATCATCCACACATAAACTACGAACTTGGATGAATGGGTGATTTCTTGAAAAATAAAGAACAAAGTAGGTTATAATCATGTAGATCTAAAGATCCATGAGTGGTTTTTCAAAAGAACCAAGTTAAAAATATGAGTTTCACTAAAACTTGGATCTTACATAAACTAATCACATTCTTGGTAAATAAACAAGTGTAGAAACACTTGTGTAATAAGAAAGGTTCACAAAGAAATATTTTTAGAAAATATGGTGGAAGTTGTAAACAGTTAAAGTCTTTAAAAATAAAGTTTTTAAAGAACTAATCACATTTTAAAAGGTGACAAGACTTACTAAGTATGCTAGTAAGTTACTACATATTTTTTTAAATTTTCAAGTACATAAGTTTATAGTTTGTGCTTATTTTTGACAAGTTTGGTAAATAGAGATTGTATGTTAACGATTGAAAATTGTTTGAATGAATTTTTGAAAAGAAAATGATATGCTAGTAAGCATGGACACCTCCAGTTATAAAGGAAACTCTGGCGAAATTTTCTAAAATCCCAACACTTAAAAAATATTTTTCTAAAACAAGCCTTACGAGTGTATTTTATAACTTGTTTTTCGAATAGAAACTTCGCCATAATTTTTGTAACAAAACACCAAGTATCGGAGGTTGACTTTCATAAATAAAATTTGATAAATATATATTTAAAATAAATATTGTATACTAGAACCCTTGTGTGAATATTTGTTTATTTTACCGTTATATTATTTTAGGGTAAAATAATATATAACTTAACAAAGTGTGTTAATGTTTAAATTATGTGATATGTGATAAAAGTAATGGGTAGATAAACCATACGTGTTGTGCATGAGAAATTGATTGTCATCTGTACCTTATTAGGACGTGCTTGATTTCCTGATTATTAGAGTAACTAATCTTAACGAGCAAATCGAGGTGAGTTCACACTTTTCTACAAAGCATGGTAAATTCCCGCTGGGAATGGGAATGGGTTCAGGAATAGGGATTCCTCATCCTTTGGGACGCGTTCAGGAATGTGAATTCCTCATCTTTGGGACGTACTTAGACTTACTGGACTAGAACTCTATCAGCGAAGTCCCTCCCTTTATATCGACTTAATCGCCGAGGCTATGGCGAGCGGGTCATTAGTTAATAGTGCTATTAGGTTTAACAAACCTCACACCGTGCCTTGATAGACACCGACGCTAGGGCACAATTAAATTTCATTAGTAGTCGATATGATAAACGAGTCCGGTAGTTTAAATAATGGGGTAGCCCCCACGGACGGAGTGCCGGGCTGGATAGCCAGGGAAGGTGGACATGGGATGGTTAACTAATAAACGTTTTCGATCTATGGGGTAACCCCCACGGCTGGATAGCTGATTAAGATTAAACTACGTTTTCGGAAACAACTCTAAAATGGACAACCAACTATGAACTCACTCAACTTTGTTGTTAACTCGTTGTTACATGCTTTGCAGGTCGCTAGATGCTTATGGAACTTGCACATGGAGGTGGTCGTTGTGGGATGCGAACTGTTATGTCCCGTACTTAATAAATAAACTTTATGATCTTAAGAAACTTATGTTTTGGTCATTAAACTTATGGACTACGAACTTATGTTTTGGTTTGACGTCTTATGCTTCCGCTGTTTAAATTGAACTTTGTTAACTTCCTTTTGGTCACCAATTGTATTGTGGCTGGATTTATTTACTTAAATGCGTTGTTCAATATGATTGGTGGCTCGAACCTGGTCATGTCACGCCTCCAAGCGGTGATACTCCGCATGGTGGATTTTGGGGGTGTGACAGATTGGTATCAGAGCCATTAGTTATAGTGAACTTGGTTTTAAAAAGGGAAAAGCTTTTTGATAAAACCAGACTATAACCTGTACAGTGCTCAACGATCCACAACGACGCTTCGCTCCACGTGCAAGACTCGACACAATAGGTGGTATGATTTATAGTAGATTGTCGGTTAGATAGTTCACACTGTGCATTAATTAACGTGATAATTGCTATTTGAACCTTGTGTGCTTACTCTCTACTGTCGTCCCACACTTACGCACTTTCGCGACACTTTTCTCACTTACGTTGCTTCATTGTGAAGATCATGAGCGGACGCGGAGGACGTATCAACCTAACTCAAGCCCAGCTGACGGCTTTGATCAATGAATGAGTTGCTGAGGCACTCACAGCTGTTCCTGCAGGAGGTATAACCTGCGATATCAACCCATCTTAGGACGTTTAGATCCTACCTTCGCGAACCCACTCTTGTGCTTAACCTTGTCTTTTATTCTCGCGCGACAGGTCAACCTGCACAACCTCCTATGTGTACGTTCAAAACATTCATGGATTGCCGACCTTGTACTTTCAGCGGCACAGAAGGAGCTGTAGGCCTTCTTCACTGGTTCGAGAAGCTTGAGTCTGTTTTTGAAATGTGTGAATGCCCTGAAGATCGTAGGGTGAAATATGCTACCGGAACACTCGAAGGTGCTACGTTAACCTGGTGGAAAGCACAGGTTCAACTGCTTGGGTTGGCGGTTGCTAATGCCACCCCATGGAATGACTTCAAGGAACTGATCAAGGAAGAGTACTGCAGTCGTGACGACATCCACAAGCTGGAAGTGGAATTTTTCAATTTGAAGATGACGGGGTCTGAGATCGAGGCATACACGAAGAGGTCAAATGA
Organism: Helianthus annuus; assembly: GCF_002127325.2. Taxonomy (NCBI): domain Eukaryota; kingdom Viridiplantae; phylum Streptophyta; class Magnoliopsida; order Asterales; family Asteraceae; genus Helianthus; species Helianthus annuus. The sequence goes on along the minus strand of NC_035444.2, from coordinate 125,990,732 downwards.
GCTGGCCATCTTGTGTCCTACAATGGTGGACCCTCCCATCAAACGTATTAAGCTGTACCTCAAGGGTCTTGTACCAGAGATTCAGAGTCACGTAACCTCAGCTAATCTTAGCACCATTCAGCAAATCATCAAGTTGGCTCATCGTCTCACTGATCAGGCAGTTGAGCAAAAAAGGCTGCCCAAGCGTATTAGCGCTGCTAGTACTGATACTCCTGGCGACAACAAGAGAAAATGGGATGGAAATTCGAGCAAAGGCTCTACCTCTGTTCAGTCTCAGCAACGAAGGACTGAGGACTATAAGAGCCCCAGTCAGCAGTCTTCTGGAAATCAAGGTCAGGGTGGATACAAGGGGAATCACCCCAAATGTAATCGCTGTAACTTGCACCACAGCGGGCCATGTAACAAAGGCAACTGTCATCGATACAACAAGCCTGGTCACATTGCAAAGGATTGCAGGAGTCAGCGTCCAGCGAATCAGAATCGGCAGCAACAACAAGCCCCACCAAATCAACGCCAGCATTAGCAACAACACGGTAACAACAAAGGGTGCTTTCAATGTGGTGCTGAGGGCCATTTCAAGAAAGACTGCCCCCAGCTAAATCGGAACCAGAACAACAACAATCAGGGGAATGGAAACGGCAATGGGGGAAACAACAATGGTAATGGTAATGGGGCAAGGGGCCACGCGTTCGTGATCGGTCAGGATGATGCAAGGAACAATCCCAATGTTGTGATGGGTAAGTTTCTTCTGGATGATTTCTTTGTTACTGTTTTATTTGATTCGAGTGCCGATACTAGCTACGTGTCCTTAAAAGTTAGTCAGATGCTTAAGCGCACTCCAACACTTTTGAACACTAAGCACATCGAAGAGTTAGCGAATGGTAAAAGTTTAGAGGCTACACATGTAGTTAAGGGTTGCAAGCTTGTCCTTGCCGATCAGATCTTTTCTATCGACCTCATTCCTAGCGTTTTGGGTAGTTTTGACGTTGTCATTGGGATGGATTGGTTATCTCAACACCAAGCGGAGATTATTTGCAAGGAGAAAATCGTCCGTATCCCCCGTTCCTGTAAAGAACCCCTCATGATTCGTGGCGACAAGGGTGGTGCTGCTGTAGGCATCATCTCCTTCCTTAAGGCCCAGAAGTGTTTGCGAAAGGGCCACGCTGCTATTCTAGCCCTTGTTTCTGATACATCCTCGGAAGAAAGGAAGATAGAAGACATACCGATTGTACGTGATTTTCCTGAGGTATTTCCTGAGGAATTACCTGGTCTTCCGCCTCATCGCCAAGTTGATTTTCAAATCGAGCTAGCTCCTGGAGCAGCACCAGTAGCTTGAGCACCATATCGTCTAGCTCCATCAGAACTCGAAGAACTATCTACGCAACTACAAGAACTCCTGGAAAAAAGGTTTCATACGTCCTAGCTCTTCGCCTTGGGGAGCTCCAGTGCTATTCATGAAGAAGAAAGACAGTACCTTCAGAATGTGTATTGATTACCGCGAACTCAACAAGGTAACCATGAAGAATCGTTATCCTCTTCCCCGCATTGATGACTTGTTCGAACAGTTGCAAGTGTCGAGTTATTACTCTAAGATTGATTTGAGATCGGGATACCATCAGCTGAGAGTCTGAGAGGAGGACGTCTCCAAAACAGCATTCAGAACCCGTTACAGCCATTACGAGTTTCTGGTTATGCCTTTCGGATTAACGAATGCACCTGCAGTCTTCATGGATCTCATGAACCGAGTGTGCAAGCCTTACCTGGATAAGTTTGTCATAGTGTTCATCGATGACATCCTAATCTATTCTAAGAGTCAGGAGGAACACGAGCAACATCTACGACTTATTCTGGAACTTCTTCGAAAAGAGCAGTTGTATGCCAAGTTTTCGAAATGTGACTTCTGGCTTCGCGAAGTCCACTTTCTAGGCCATGTGGTGAACAAGGATGGAATTCATGTTGATCCATCCAAGGTTGACTCGATCAAGAATTGGCCTGCACCCCGTACACCAACAGAAATCCGCGAATTCTTGGGTTTGGCAGGGTATTACAGAAGATTCATCAAAGATTTCTCAAAGATTGCGCAACCTCTCACTTCATTGACTCAGAAGGGTGTCACCTATCATTGGGGTGATGCACAGGAGTCCGCATCTCAGCACTCAAAAGATAGACTTTGTAGCGCGCCTATCCTCTCATTGCCCGAAGGCACAGATGATTTTGTGCTTTACTACGACGCTTCCATCCAAGGACTTGGTTGCGTGTTGATGCAATGTGACAAGGTCATTGCCTACGCGTCGCGCCAACTTAAGGTTCACGAAAGGAACTACACTACACACGACTTGGAATTGGGAGCAGTTGTTTTCGCGCTTAAGATATGGAGACATTACCTGTACGGTACCAAGTGCACCATTTACTCCGGTCACAGGAGTCTCGAGCATATCTTCAAGCAAAAGGAGTTAAACATGCGTCAACGCCGATGGGTCGAGCTCTTGAACGATTATGAATGCGCTATCAAATACCATCCGGGCAAGGCCAATGTTGTGGCCGACACCCTCAGTCGAAAGGATACTATACCTAAGCGTGTACGTGCGTTACAGTTTACCATCCAATCTAACCTCCCTGCTCAGATTCGTGATGCTCAGGTTGAAGCATTAAAAGCAGAGAACATTAGGGCTGAGTCCTTACGAGGATCGAGGCAACGCCTAGAACAAAAGGAAAACGACGCCTACTATGTTAACGGACGCATCTGGGTTCCATTTTATGGAGGCTTACGCGAGCTTGTGATGGATGAAGCACATAAGTCTCGTTATTCAGTACATCCTGGTTCGGATAAGATGTACCACGACCTAAAGACTACATACTGGTGGCCTTGTATGAAAGCAAGCATAGCAACCTACGTCAGTAAATGCTTGACTTGTGCTAGGGTCAAGGACGAATACCAGAAACCATCAAGTCCACTCCAACAACCAGAGATACCTAAATGGAAATGGGAGCAAATTTCCATGGATTTCGTTACTGGCCTGCCCAGATCTCAACGCGGAAACGATATCATTTGGGTGATTGTGGATCGACTGACCAAGTCTGCACATTTTCTGGCTATCAAAGAAACGGATAAATTTTCTACTCTAGCAGACGTCTACCTAAAGGAAGTAGTATCAAGGCACGGAGTGCCAACCTCCATCATTTCTGATCGTGACGCGCGTTTTACTTCGGAGCTGTGGCAAGCCATGCACAAGTCTTTTGGCTCACGTTTAGATATGAGCACCGCTTATCACCCACAGACGGATGGGCAATCGGAACGCACCATCCAAACCCTTGAAGACATGCTTAGGGCAAGTGTAATCGACTTTGGTAAGGGCTGGGAAAAGCATCTCCCGTTAGTGGAGTTTTCATATAACAACAGTTACCACACCAGCATCCAGACCGCTCCGTTTGAAGCATTGTATGGACGGGAGTGCCGATCACCTCTTTGTTGGGCAGAAGTTGGTGACAGTCAAATCACTGGTCTAGAACCCATAGTAGATACAACCGAGAAGATTGCTCAGATACGACAACGGATGGTGGCAGCTCGCGACCGTTAGAAAAGCTATGCTGATAAGCGAAGAAAGCCACTCGAGTTCCAGGTTGGGGATCAAGTGCTACTCAAAGTCTCACCTTGGAAAGGTGTAGTTCGTTTTGGCAAACGAGGCAAGCTCAATCCGTATTATGTCGGACCATTCGAAATCACTGAGAAAATTGGCAAAGTCGCTTACAGGTTGAATCAACCTGAAGAACTCAGTGGAGTTCACAACGTATTCCACGTGTCAAATCTGAAGAAGTGTCTGTCAGACGAGACCCTCATAGTTCCTCTCAAGGAGCTCACTATCGACGACCAGCTGTGATTCGTCGAAGAACCAGTAGAGATTACGGATCAAGATGTTAAGATTCTCAAGCGTACCAGAATACCTCTCTTCCGAGTTTGTTGGAATTCCCGTCGTGGCCCAGAGTACACCTAGGAACGAGAAGACCAAATGAAACTCAAGTATCCCCAGCTGTTTAAGAAAAGTGCAACCACTACTGAGGCTGAAGCTACTGCGGAATTTCGGGATGAAATTCCAAACCAACGAGGGGATGATGTGACACCCCAGGAAAACCAGGAAACCAACGCAACATAACTAGCTTCCTCAGTAACCACGTGCTAAATTTCGGGACAGAATTTTTTTAACAGGGGGAGAATGTGACAACCCTCAAAATTACATGTATTCCGTACAACTTGTTAATGATAATTAAAGTGCTTGACGACTTTGTGGAATTACTTAACTGCTTTCTGATTTCTGTGTTATACTTACTTGTGCTTGTTAACATACTAGTAGTGTACGGAAAAGTTACTAAATAGTCCGGTGTGCTTTCCTCAGTGTTGAAAAACAAAAATGTCACTAAAAATATTATAAAAGACACTTTACGGATTAATTAAGCACTTTAATGGAACAACACCGAACCGAACAACCGGACTTTACCCGGAACACAAAAATATTGTCAAACACATTATTTCTATTTTTCTGAGCTAGTTAGGGTCCCCGAACACCCTAACACACTATATATTTACTAGTCTAAGTACCCGTGTAATACACGGGTGGCTAAACAACAAAAAAGTTATACTTTAACACTAAATACTTTATTACAGGTTCGTTCGAATATTACGATAAATAATATCTTATAAAAATTAATTAACGATTACATTTCTTAATAGATTTTAAGAAATATGAATAATTTGTTAGGATTATAGTGTGTCATGAGTTGTCGATTTTAATCACGTGTTGTAAATAACGAATGTAATCATTTAATTAAAATGTACAATGTGGGGAAAATAATTATATTTATAAATTAAACAAATACTAACTATTGAAAGGTTAATATTAATATTAGTATGTTATAAAAGAAAACGATATAATTCATAAATTTATAAACAGTTATAGTTTAAGTCTAATACGTAACATATGGCATTGACAAGTGTACTACATTGGCTTAATCACAATTCCAATCTCAAATATTATTAGCAAAGGACACATAAATAATACCCCTATACATCCTAAATTTTGATTAAATTACAGATAATCAACCAAGCCAACCAAACTACCTGGCACCCCTTGCCCCTATACAAATTCAAAAGACATTACCATACCAACAATCCACATACACTCCTTTGGTGATCTTCTCTATATTCTCAAGTCCAGATATTTCCATCTAGATCTTCTTTTAATCCAGTTAAACGATTGAATCTGAATATCTTCAAAGGTTGCTTGATCTTGCCTCTAAAGCTTTTTTTAACACCCAATCTTCCTCCTTTTACCCATCCAGTCTTTTGGGTTAAAGGTTGCAAATAAAAACATCATTAGGAAAGAGCTTAAATGGCTGGCTCAATCTTTTGGGAGGCCAAAAGCGCATAACAAAGCTGGGGCCTTTTTTGAAAATAATCTACCTTCGATATGCTGTAAGCATAGAACAATACTTAATACATACGGATCATGAATAACATCAAATACTTAAACGTACAAAATACAAATAAGAAAATACATGTAAATTAGAATGAAAAATAAGCAAAATCAATATTCACATCAGGTACTTCATTTAAGAGGTACTTCATTTAAGTTAATTTGTATACTTGAGAAGAAACTTTTTGACCAATAAAAAGGAATAGCCTTTCAACTCTTATTTAGAACTCAAAAGAAGGGAATATAAAACAGTAAAAGAAAGCCAATTGAAGTCTAATATCAAGGTTTAGAGCACTGCAATACTCCAAACAATACGGATTAATAAACACATTTGTTACAAAAGATAACTCGGTGACAAAAATTATCGTAAAAGAGCAACGATGATGAGAAAAATAAAGGATGATTAAAAAAATGTAGGACCTGAAGCCTTCTTGTGCTAACCCCGCATTCCCGAATATCTCTCTAATCCTTGTACCTACAATACCAAAATTCACCACTTGTGTCTTAAACTTAATATATCGTGTATCGTAACCGTAACGTAACCTAACCTAACCTAACCTAACCTAACCATTACCTTTTCTTTCTAATATTCAAAAATATCATATCAATTAGAAAAAATAAATAAACATATTTTCTTGTACACATTTTTTCCTCAATCCAATACCAAAACAAATCAATTCACCAATCACATTACCCTACAATCATTAACTCATGATTATATCAACACATCATTTTAAGTCAACATTAATCACTTAACATAACATAGTTATTAGTGAACTTTATATACAACTGAAAGATGCACCTTAATCAATTCAAAAAGCATGACACAATAATTGAATCTCAAATAAATATATATAACATGAAACAAATAAACAAATGTATACTTTGTTTATTTTTATATTAACAAACTATAAAAACAATATTTAAGTCACTAACATGTTTTTAACATTAAAAAAAACAAATAAGCTCCAAATTAAAATGAAACAGAACAACATGTTTAAACAAAAAATAGCAAAAAATCCCGAAATTAAAAGAAAACACAAAAAAAGTTAAAAAAAATAGAGAAGCCCAAGAAATTAGATGTGTGCAAACTATCATTGAGTAAATCAGTTTTTTTTCTTTTTTACAACGGAATGCACGCTGCTGGTGTGCTTCCTGCTCGCGAGGAAAGAAAGAAGAGCGACAAGGTATATTAAAAAATTCAAAATTAGTTGAAAATTATGATTTGAACGAAGACCCAATATGTGAATTTCAACCTTCTCAAACACAAATTCATAGACATACCTTGAGAAAATAAATCTGAAACTGTAATAACTGGATTGGGATGAAACAACCAACTTATACATCTTCAGATCCTTGAATCGGAAAAGCATCAAAGAGGAAAACGGGCAACAGCCAAATAGGGTTTATAACATCAATAACATAAACAACAGATTACTTAACAAAAATAATGGACGAAAAACACAAAATGAATGAATTAACAATGAATTAAAGAAACAAACCTTAAAGATAATGGTTGAGAGATCGATTAAAAACCGAATCGATGAAGAAACAGAGGAATACATAATTATTAATAGATCTAGGGTTCTTGATACCAATCCTCCTTCATCGATTTTGATTGCCAGTATTCAATTGAAGATGGTGATGGATTGGAGGATGGAGCATTGGTTTTGAAACGGCTGTATATGAATTAGGTTTTAGAAAATAGGGGAAAAGAAGAGAACCGTAAGAGGAGAATGGTTTGAGAGAAAATGAAGGAATAGGAAGAAAAAGAGAATGGCGCCCATTTTTCACAATTATCTGGCCAAAGAGAGTTGCCACATCATGGTCAAATAGTCAACCTTTATTTTGCTTTAGTATAATAGATAGATAACACTCACAAGACACTAACTAAACACTTAACTTCCTAACTAAAGCACTAACTAGACATTGAAAGCCAACCAAGAAACCCCCCCCCCCCAATTATGGTTACCAACACAAGGACCCACATGGTGATTTCTTTACATTAAATAAGTTGATTTGTAGTCTAGATACCAAACACAATATCCATTAGATTATTTGTTGTCGGAAGCTTCCTTTATATAACTAGTAAACTTTCATTCACAAGTCCATCCACATCAACAACACAAAACTCTCTCTTTTTTCCCCTCTTGGTTCGGCCGAAAACAACCACCCACACACCACCATCATCTAACCAAGTCTCTTCCATTCCATACATATACAAGGGTGTTAGAAGGTGCACAAAGAAGCCGGGAGCTTTCGGATCACCAAGGACCTTCTCTATTTGCTATTAACCACCACTTTTCTTCACTTGAACTCTCCAAGCTTTGAGCTAGTGGTAAGTCTCTTAGATCTACTCATTTTACATTCTATGGAGGTGGTTAAAGTATGAAACATAATGGTAAATGTGAAGAACATCAAGAACACTAAAGAACATAAAGTTTAAACTTAACATAAGCTTTAAATATGAAGAAATAATGTTGTTTAAGTGTTGAAACAATTGTTGATTATTGTTGGTTTGTAGAAATGATGTTGGTCATCGTGTAATTTTGCTAAATCATGATTAAAAACATGATCTAGCAAGATGAGAAAGTAAGAATGATGTAGGTTGATGGAATCATCCACACATAAACTATGAACATGGATGAATGGGTGATTTCTTGAAAAATAAAGAACAAAGTAGGTTATAATCATGTAGATCTAAAGATCCATGAGTGGTTTTTCAAAAGAACCAAGTTAAAAATATGAGTTTCACTAAAACTTGGATCTTACATAAACTAATCACATTCTTGGTAAATAAACAAGTGTAGAAACACTTGTGTAATAAGAAAGGTTCACAAAGAAATATTTTTAGAAAATATGGTGGAAGTTGTAAACACTTAAAGTCTTTAAAAATAAAGTTTTTAAAGAACTAATCACATTTTAAAAGGTGAAAAGACTTACTAAGTATGCTAGTAAGTTACTACATATTTTTATAAATTTTCAAGTTCATAAGTTTATAGTTTGTGCTTGTTTTTGACAAGTTTGGTAACTAGAGATTGTATGTTAATGATTGAGAATTGTTTGAATTAATTTTTGAAAAGAAAATGATATGCTAGTAAGCATGGACACCTCCAGTTACAAAGGAAACTCTGGCGAAATTTTCTAAAATCCCAACACTTAGAAAATATTTTTCTAAAACAAGCGTTACGAGTGTATTTTATAACTTGTTTTTCGAATAGAAACTTCGCCGTAATTTTTGTAACTAAACACCAAGTATCGGAGGTTGACTTTCATAAATAAAATTTGATAAATATATATTTAAAATATATATTGTATACTAGAACCCTTGTGTGAATATTTGTTTATTTTACCGGTATATTATTTTAGGGTAAAATAATATATAACTTAACAAAGTGTGTTAACGTTTAAATTGTGTGATATGTGATAAAAGTAATGGGTAGATTAACCATACGTGTTGTGCATGAGAAATTGATTGTTATCTGTACCTTATTAGGACGTGCTTGATTTCCTGATTGTTAAAGTAACTAATCTAACCGAGCAAACCGAGGTGAGTTCACACTTTTCTACAAAGCATGGTAAATTCCCGGTGGGAAAGGGAATGGGTTCAGGAATAGGGATTCCTCGTCCTTTGGGACGCGTTCAGGAATGTGAATTCCTCCTCCTTGGGACGTACTTAGACTTACTGGACTAGAACTCAATCAGCGAAGTCCCTCCCTTTATATCGACTTAATCGTTAATAGCGCTATTAGGTTTAGCAAACCTCACACCGTGCCAGTCGGATGGGCGTGTACTAATGGACTATAGCACATCGTTGATGATAGACACCGACGCTAGGGCACGATTAATTTTCGTTAGTAGTCGATATGATAAACGAGTCCGGTAGTTTAAATAATGGGGTAGCCCCCACGGTCGGAGTGCCGTGCTGGATAGCCAGGGAAGGTGGACATGGGATGGTTAACTAATAAACGTTTTCGATCTATGGGGTAACCCCCACGGCTGGATAGCTGATTAAGATTAAACTACGTTTTCGGAAACAACTCTAAAATGGGCAACCAATCGTGAACTCACTCAACTTTGTTGTTAACTCGTTGTTACATGCTTTGCAGGTCGCTAGATGCTTATGGAACTTGCACATGGAGGTGGTCGTTGTGGGATGCGAACTGTTATGTCCCGTACTTAATAAATAAACTTTATGATCTTAAGAAACTTATGTTTTGGTCATTAAACTTATGGACTACGAACTTATGTTTGGGTTTGACGTCTTATGCTTCCGCTGTTTAAATTGAACTTTGTTAACTTCCTTTTGGTCACCAATTGTATTGTGGTTGGTTTTATTTACTTAAATGCGTTGTTCAATATGATTGGTGGCTCGATCCTGGCCATGTCACGCCTCCAAGCGGTGATACTCCGCATGGTGGATTTTGGGGGTGTGACAGTTTAGTGCTTGCTTAGGGTCGTAAGTTAAGCGGTCTAGACAACCGCTTAGACTTTCGAACCCGACCTGTTTGGTCGATCATTAGGATCCGACCAAGCATGTTTAGTGATCAAAGTTACATAGGGAATAACCTCTGAGGTTATACCTTATGATCACATAGGATTGGTTAGTTATTCGTTAGGTAGTTTACATGCCCATAGAAAATGACCAAAATGCCCATTTGAAACATAAATCCGTATTTCGCATATGTGAACATGTTTTTGACATATGATCTGATTTAGTAGCGTGTTTAGGCATAATTGGGCATGTAAGACTTGACATAGCACATAGTTAACCATCCGACCATAGTTTTACGCAAACGATGCATTATAGTAGCTTATACTACCATAATGGGTCGAAACGGGTCAAAAGCACTTAGGTAGACTTTCAAATCAGAATAATGGGACTATTGAATCATGCCATATGAGTTCAAATACTCATATGATTTATGAAACCACATTCTATCCTATCTCCCGATTTAGGATCCGATTATTAACATAGTTACCCATATTAGGTGCCTTGTTGATTCCGTGATCCTTGGAGCTTTAGTTGGTCTTATTCCCAAGACTAATAAGCAATCCCAAGTGAGTACATAGTTCCTATTTTTACCGCTTTCAAATATTTTGGGGTGATACACATGTACATACTTGTTACTTATGTGCTTTTCATTGCTTTTATGACAAAAACATGCTAGTGTCACCTAGTACACATATAGTACATGCTTTCAGTTATGTTTTGCTATGAGTGTTAAGCATGCTAGCACATTGATTTCATAAGACACTTTTGTTGCATATGTTTACTCAGCATATGGACACATTGTTTTACATGACATTTCTGCTATGTATGTTTACTGAGCATGCTAGCACATTGTTTTACATGACATTTCTACTAGGTATGTTTACTTAGCATACCTAGTACATGGTACATTGGTTATGACATTTGGTTTGTTTTATCAGGACAATAATACATTCATTAACATTGATCACGCCACTCGGTAGTATGTAATGGTACCATAGGACTTGACAAATCCCGTTTCCGACTTCCTAGGTTTGTTTGGAAGTTGGGAATGACAAAATCCGATATACATAATTTAGATAAACCTTTAATTTGTTTAAGGGTTTGTCGCCACATTCGCAAGGCTTGAATGTATGCGATTAACATTACTGCATAAATGTTTGTAATCATAAAGCATTGTTTTCTGCAAAACATAACATTTGATTTAAACTTAGGTTTATTCAAAAACCTTGTTTTGTACATTTTCCTATGGGGTTGAGTAATTACTAGTTATTCACCGTACATAACATTTGTTTTCACATTGACATTATCACATAGTTTGAGTAGATACTTTCTACTTGCTATGCATTACACTTGGTTATACATGATACATTTCTCACATGACATTGAACATGGTTTACACATAAACATTTTGACATTTAACAAGACATTTTGGCTGGTTATTGATAAGTGACTTATGTAACGGGGTTATGTGTCATATGATAAAAGCATGGTGGATACGCCACTGGTACTTCCTATATATAAGTGCTTTTATTATATTATACATTGTTGCGTTATCTAAAAAACTTTGACAAGACATGAAACATTTTATACAAGAACATGACATTGTTTTACAAATTACATAGTTTATACAAATTCATATATACTTGGTTATTCATTTAACCACGTATATCCTTGTTAATGTCATTTGATTTTCACATCAATTTTCATATGATTTTATAAAGGAAAACATTTTACAAGGTTCATGACTACATTTTTGTTAAACACTTCTTTTAACTACAAGTCATGAATTCTGCATAAACAAAACCTATGTATCTCACAGGCATTTTTATGCTGACGTACCTACTTTTACATGTGTTTCAGGTGCTAATGCATGATGATGTTTGTGCTTCACTTAGGCGGACTTGGGCCTTAGTGACTTAAAAGACAGTTATTTATGTTATGTTTAGTTTGAACTTCAAGATAATGTAAACATTAATCTTAATAATACAAAACTTTAGTTACCATGGTTGTTGAAACAATAATTCTATCGCTCCACTCCCCGATGTTTCCGCCGCAGTTTGTTGTTTTACGCGGTCAGGGTGTGACAGAAGAGTTGGTATCAGAGCCAATAGTTATAGGGAATTAGGTTATTAGTAATGCTTTGACCTAGACTATAACTTTCTTGGACTCTAACACAAGTTATCTTGTGTTTATATCTTAAAACAATACACGTCACCTATCCTTAGGTGATTACCAAAACATGAACACAAGTTTCCAAAATGATTTTGAAATCAATCATCTATCCTTAGATGATTTCTTTTGGCCGTATGCCATCCAAGTTTTCAAAATCTCATCAAGGTTTGGGTCTAAATAATGTGAACACGTGCAAACTTGAAGGGTGAGTGTCTGTACCCTGAGTTTTCTGTCTAAGGCTAGAGTGTTCGTACAAATCCGCAGTATTAGACCAGTCACTCTTACCTGGGAACTCTTGGGGTGAGTGTCCACTTATAGGCGAGCATGTCTTCGCGATACATTATTATGACTCATTTACTTTGATTTGTCACTGGGTGTCGACTGTTTGTTACGAGGTAATGAACAAATGACCACCATCCTTTCATTTTGTTGATATTTATGATATCTCATTTTTCATCACATCATCTCACTAATTTTCTCTCATGTTTCCTCTTTTAAAATGCCTCCTCGATGTAACGTTCAGGAACCCAATGCCGAACTGGCAGCTATTATAGCACAACTGATGGCTGTTATGCTACCTAATCTCATCACTCAAATAAACCAAGCCAACAATAACAATGTTAATGCACCTGCTCCGTGCAACTTCAAAAGTTTAAACTCGGCTAAACCGCTCAAGTTTAGTGGTTCTGAAGGAGCAACTAGGCTCCTACAGTGGTTTGAGATTCTTGAGAGCACCTTCCGCCTAGTTCATGTTTCAACTGTGGGGATCGGACCCACTACAGGAACAACTGCCCGAGATTGGAAAACGCGAATCAAGCACCGGCTCGTGGTAGAGCTTTTAACTTGAATGCAAATGAGGCATGTGCGGATAATGAAGTGGTTAACGGTACGTTCCTTGTTAACAACCATCTTGCTTCTGTTCTATTTGATTCGGGTGCCGATAAAAGTTTTGTGTCCTTAGCATTTGAGCCTTTGCTTTCGATGACTAGAACAAAACTAGGAAAGCCCTTGACAGTAGAAGTAGCTAGTGGTGAACCTGTTGTACTCGACTTCATTCTTCGAAATTGCCAGTTGAACCTTAACAACCATCTTTTCCCTATTGACCTCACACCGATGCAACTCGGGAGCTTCGATGTAATAGTAGGAATGGATTGGTTATCCAAATACCATGCTGAGGTGATTTGTTTTCAGAAGATTGTTCGTATACCGCTTTCGACTGGTGACATCCAAGAAGTTCGTGGGGAGAAACCCGTTAGTAGCCTTAAACTCATGTTTTGTACCCAAGCCCGCAAATACCTACGAAAGAAATATGTTGCTTTCTTGGCACATGTCATAGAGGAGAAAGGCAAGGGTAAGACTATCCAAGATATCCCTGTTGTTCGGGATTATCCTGAGGTATTTCCTGAAGAATTACCTGGTTTGCCCCCTGTACGCCAAGTTGAGTTCCGCATTGATCTTGTGCCTGGCGCGAATCCTGTTGCTAAATCACCTTACCGTCTTGCACCGTCTGAGATGCAAGAGTTGTCTAAGCAGCTCCTGGAGCTTTCTGACAAAGGATTTATTCGCCCGAGCTTTTCACCTTGGGCGCTCCTGTCCTATTCGTGAAAAAGAAGGATGGGTCTTTCCGAATGTGTATCGATTATTGTGAGCTTAACAAGCTTACCATCAAGAGTCGATATCCCCTACCTCGCATTGATGATCTCTTTGATCAGCTACAGGGTGCTACTTGCTTTTCAAAGATTGATCTACGTTCTGGATATCATTAACTTCGAGTGATTGAAGAAGATATTCCCAGGACAGCTTTTCGTACATGATACGGTCACTATGAGTTTACCGTTATGTCGTTTGGTCTAACAAATGCTCTTGCTGTTTTCATGGACTTGATGAACAGGGTTTGTAAGCCTTATTTGGACAAGTTCATCTTTGTATTCATTGATGACATTCTGATCTATTCTAAGACACGAGCTGGTCATGAGCAACATCTCCGTCTTACAATGGAGCTCCTAAAGAAAGAGCAGCTTTTCACCAAATTATCCAAGTGTGAATTCTGGCTTAAGGAAGTTCAATTTTTGGGGCACATCGTCAACGAACAAGGTATACATGTAGATCCCGCCAAAATCAGTGCGATTAAGGATTGGGATACACCTACTACTCCTACCGAGGTTCGTTCATGTCTTGGTCTAGCGGGTTATTACCGACGCTTTATTGAAAACTTCTCCAAGATTGCGGTTCCTCCCACTGCTTTAACTCACAAGAATAAACCTTTTGAGTGGGGACCCAAACACGAAGAAGCTTTTCAGACCTTCAAACAAAAGCTCTGAAATGCACCTATTTTCACCTTACCTGAGGGCAACGATGATTTTGTTGTCTACTGTGATGCATCCAACTTAGGCCTTGGCTGCGTTCTTTATCAAAGAAACAAAGTCATAGCTTATGCATCAAGATAGCAGAAGGTACACGAGAAGAACTACACCACTCATGATCTTGAGTTGGGTGCTGTAGTATTTGCTCTCAAAATCTGGAGACACTACCTTTATGGTACAATGTGTGTAGTGTTTACTGACCACAAGTGTCTCCAGCATATCTTCAATCAGAAAGAACTTACCATGAGGCAACGACGTTGGGTTGAGCTTCTAAACGACTACGACTGCGAAATTTGGTACCATCCTGGTAAGGCGAATGTCGTGCCTGATGCATTAAGTCGTAAGGAACATGTCAAGCTTCACTGTGTTCAGGTTCGATCTGACATTCAAACCCGCATTACTCAGGCTCAACATACTTGTGTTACACTAGACTTGATGGGTAAAGAATTACCGTGTCATATTAAGCCTGAGCTTGAGCTGAAAGACTTTGGGATATTCTATTTCATGGGCCGTTTGTGGGTCCCAAGTATAAACAATCTTCGCACCTTGCTTATGGATGAAGCTCATAAGTCTCGTTATTCTATTCATCCTGGTGCATACAAAATATATAAGGATCTTCGAACCTAGTATTGGTAGCCGGGTATGAAGAAAGACATTGCCTTATATGTCTCTAATGCCTTACTTGTCTCAAGGTTAAGGCAGAACATTAACATCCCTCTGGATTATTGGAGCAACCAGAGATACCAGTATGGAAATGGGAAAACATTGCTATGGATCTTATTACCAAGCTGCCACGTAATAAAAGAGGTCATGACGCCATTTGGGTAGTTGTTGATGTCACACCCCGACCACGTAAAACAACAAACCGTGGCGGAAACGTCGGGGAGTGTTGTAACAGAATCATTGTTTCATAACACATGGAAATTGAAAATTTTGTTTTATTGATTCAAAAGAGTTACTATGTCTTAATCAACAAAGAAACATAACATAATTAACTAGTCTTGCATCTTTTAATGTCACTAAGGCCCAAGTCCACCTAAGTGTATCTTGATCATTCCTATGCATCATTTCCTGAAACACATGTGAAAATAGGTACGTCAGCATAAAAATGCCTGTGAGATACATAAGTTTTGTTGATTTAGGATTCATGACTTATAAGTTTGAAGAAAATGTTTAACAAAAGTAGTCATGAACCTGGTAAAATGTTTTGTTTTATAAATTATATGAAAACTTGATAAGAAAATCAGATGATATAAAAGAAATATGAATGGTTAAATAAATAACCAAGTAAAATGAGTTGTATAAAACAAAGTGATTGTAAAACAATGTCTTGTGAAAAATATATGTTATTTGTGTAAAATTTTATATGTCTAAACTGAAATGGTTCAAATAACGCTACGATATGTAATATTACACAAGCACTTATATATAGGAAGTACCAGCGGCGTATCCACCATGCTTGTATCATATTAGACACGCCTCGTTACTTAAATCACTAACCCAAACAAACCACCGATGTAAAATGTTTATGTATAGTCAAATGTCAAATGTTTTTTGTGAAAACCATCAAATGTAAATCATGTAATGTGTAAACAAATGTTATGCATGGTAAGTAAAATGTGATTACTTAAACCAAATGTAAAAGTGTACAAAACAAAGTATTTGAATAAATCAAAAGTTATGCTTTGTAGAATAATGCATGCTTTACTGATACAAACATTTATGCGGTAATGTTAAACGCCTACATTCAAGCCTTGAGAAAGAAGGATAACCTTAGAGTGAAGGTTATAAAAAAAATGTTTTCGAATTCGGTCATTCCTTGCACCCTAACAAACCTAGGATTTTAGGAACGGGATTTGTCAAGTCCTATGGTACCACTACCTACTACCAAGCGGCATGATCGGTGTTAATGAATGTAATTTAGTTTCGTTAAATAAACCAAATGATATACCAAATGCAAGCATGATTTATGAAAATAACGTACCTACAATGCTAAGTGAACATACAAGGTAGAGATGTAAAACAATGTGTCCATATGTTAGGAGAACATATGCAACAGAGATGCAATGTAAAAGAATGTACTAGGTATGCACTAAATGGACATACATAGCATAAAATGTAATGTAAAATAATTCGCTAACATGTTAAGTGAACATACATAGCATAAAATGTAATGTAAAACAATGTGCTAGCATGCTAAGTGAACATACATAGCAAAAGAAGATGTAATGTAAAACAATGTGCTAGCATGCTAAGTGAACATACATAGCAAAAGAAGATGTAATGTAAAACAATGTGCTAGTATGCTAAGAGTGAACATACATAGCAAAACATAATGAAATCATGTACTAATAGTGTACTAATGAACATAGCATGTATATGGTATGAAAACATGGAAAGCATGAAAGTAACAAGTAGGCACATGTGTTTCACCCCAAAACGTTTGAAAAACAGTAAAAGAGGGGACTATGTACTCACTTAAGGGTGCTTAGAAGTCTTGAACAACAATCAAGCAAAGCTAGAGGGATCACGGAATCAAACGGCACCCTATATAGATAACTACATAAATAACCGGACCTAAATCGGGAGATTGAATAGTATGAGGTTTCGTAAACCAAATGAGTATTGGAACTCATATGATATGGTTTAACAAAGCCTACATACTAAAATGAAACCTAACCTAAGTGCTTACGACCCATTACGACCCGTTTAGGTAGCTTACGCTTCATTAACGCGTCGTTTGCATAAAATGCATTCGGACCGCTTAACTAGTCTTATGACAAGTAAAATATGCCTTAACATGTCTAATAAAGTTACCTAATCAGTTTAGATGTCAAAATTTATTTCACATATGCTTAAAATGAATTTTGGCGTAAAAGGGTATTTTGGTAATTTTCCTAAGGCATATAAATTACCTATCATACAACTACTTAAACGACGTGACCATACGGTGTAACCTCGGAAGATTATTCCCTATACAACTATGGTCAAATGTGTTTGGTCGGATCTTAATGATCCACCAAACGGGTCGGGTTCGAAAGTATAAGCGATTGTTTAGATCGCTTACCTTACGACCCTATATAAGCACAAATCTAAAAGTGACGAATTAAACATGTTAAAAACATGTTTAACGAGGTTTGAAAACAGGTTTGATATCAAGACAAAGGGTCTTGATAACCAAAAGTAGTTTGGTTACAAAATACGCAAGAATACGCATTTTGGCCGAAACTACGACTCGTCAATGAGCATAGATGACGTGGTAATCAGTAGGTATAGTCACTAGGGACTATAACCATCGTGATTACGCTCACGTTATGAAGTTCAAACGAACTTCACGTTGACCATAAACTGGTCAATGAAGAAAGTCAAATGCAATTTGACTTTTAAGCTAAAAACGCATAAAAAGAACGAAGGAATACTTACAAAGGGTCCCCGCAAGTTTGATTTTCCAAGTATTCTCAGGTATGAAGTCGTTAACACTTCAACTTAGAGAAATCTCAGAAAAATCAAGTGGGTTTGGAGTTATGAACTTGGGGGTATTTATAGGAAAACCATGACCATTAGGATCGTTTCTTGAAAAACGTGCTTCGATCTAGGCCGTCCAAGTGTGCCCCTTGTTTTCTAAAACCATGGGAACCTCCAAAACCAGCCCATAGGATCAAAAATACTATTTGCAAGTGAGAAAAACAGGTAGAACAACTGGAAACAGGCTGGAAATGATTCTGTGTAGGTCTGGTGTTCCCACACGGCCCGCGTAAGACGCAACAGAAGTCTACGCGGCCCGCCTGGGTTCTGCAGATCAACAACCAGTTTACATATTTGTAGTTTCAGTCCCTGTAGTTGATTTAGGCCCATTTTGACCCATTCAAGGCCCGTTTAGCCAACTTTAAGGCCCTACAATGATGCCTAAACATAGTGGACATGAAATCTGCTCAAAAATATGTCGGATGTCAGTTCGTTTGGTCATACGATCGCGATATTCGCTTAATTACGACGAAATGCGCACGAACGCGAAAAACGATCCAAATTACGCGACAAATGGATTTTTCTTATGACAAACACTACAATAAAATATTTTAATGCTTACATAAATTTTTGGATGTCCGGATGTATTCAGAACGTAAGATATGCGCGAAAATGCAAACTTATGCACTTTTTGACGCTTTTAGTCCCTGAATGATCATAAAGTTTATTTTAGCACACCGAACCCCTCAAAGCCTATTTCTAAGCTATGTGAAGGATATTTAGGGTGTGTTTAACTTATGATCATGTTCCGAAATGTCCGTTACCATACTAATCGGCATACTTTCGCAGTTTGTCGATATTAGTCCTTGTAAGCGAATAAACTTGATTTCGGCATACCAAACCATCCAAAACTTATTTCTAAGTTATGTAAAGGTTATTTAAGGTTTGTTAAGCCTTTGTCACTGTTCCGGAGTGTTTGTTGCATTAAAATGGTTATATTTACGCATCGGATCGCGTATAACCTTCAAGAAAGCGATTTAAAGCCCGAAATCGAATAAGAAATGATATGTGCAAACGATACACAATTTTTTTTACAAATCCCAAGTATGAAACACAATATTTCATTGATTTGGTATCTGTTTGATGGCCATGGAGGCACAGGTGTCACAGTCTCCCCTACTTTAGGAAATTTTGTCCCGAAATTTATTTAGAGGAAACTTGTGAGAGGCTTAAAACATGAAGTTGAAAGGATAAAACAACACTGGTTAGGGTTCTGAACTTCTAGTAACTTTAAATAACATCATGCTTGCAATGTAAGAGGGACACTTATATACAAGTATATGAAGCGCCATTGGTGCGTCCACCGTACCTCCATTACATTGTTTACGTTTCGTTATTGTTGCCACTATTGGTTCTTACACATGATAAGTCTTACTGTGGTTTCCGGGCACTGAATTTCATAATTATGTATGCATCCATAATTACTTAATTCCTCGCACAGTCCACACAGTTGATCTTATACTGTGTCGGATAAGAAAATCAAACGAATAATCCTGTGGTGATTTAACTAGGCTACAATAGAGTCTCTTTAACTAGATCACCAAGGGATCTTTTAACTAGATCAATGAACAATCTCTTGAACTAGACCACCAGAGGGCCTCTTTAACTATATCAACACATGATATCTTTAACTATATTGACGTATCAATCTCTTCAACTAGATCAACGAATGATCTCTTTAACTAGACCACCAGAGGGCCTCTTTAACTATATCAACACATGATATCTTTAACTAGATTGACGAATCAATTTCTTTAACTAAACTACCCAAGAGGAATCTTTAACTACATCAATGGCGGATGTCTTTAACAAGATTGACGAGTCAATCTCTTTAACTAAACTACCCAAGAGGAATATTTAACTACATCAACACATGATGTCTTTAAACTTTGGAATAGTACTTTATAATCCAAGGGTTTTAACTATAACGTTGAAGCCCATTAAGGATTTAAGGTAGTACCTTTGGATATCCTACTATGAATCCCTTATACGAAGATATGGAAGATTCTACGAGGATTTGGATAACAAAAATTTGGATCACACAAAAACATAAAAGGGAACACATAAGCACATAATCACATAATTGTTTAATTTGACCTTTAATTTGTTATCTTTGGACATGGATAATTAAAGCACACCAGGAATCCAATCCGTGGATTTCATTTGGCACTTTAATTATTTTCAAGAATCTATCTATGAAGATAGGAATAACTTAATAGGAATTCGGCTTTGTCCTTATTGAATCGTAATGTACGTATTGAATCATACAAAGAATTCAATTAAGGGCTCCGATGAACGATACCCATCCACAAGGATCTAATTATGAGGATAGAAAGATCCTATATGGATTTTGGAATTTGTGTAACGAGAGGTGTTTCGACACCTTGCACTAGGCGTGCTTAAGTCGATACACAAGGTAGAAAGTTCATGAGGTTGAGGCGCTAGATATGCCAAGGCGACATATGAAGCAGAATTTGAAGGTTGAGCAGCAGCAGGATTTGTAACAGCTTTGCTTTGGATTGCAAAGCGGCACATGTTAACCAAATGTCCCCATCATCCACTGTGGATACATTTGAAAACAGGGTATTTGATTCGGATGATGACGGTGTCATTGATTGCACCAAGGAGCAGCTCCCTTATACGGCTTCATCCCCGAGGCGAGTCATAGTGATAGCTAAATCAACGGCCTTCTGGAGTATGACGCCAAATTGTTGGGCAATTGTAGCACCTAGTCCGGACGCTCGAGTGTTGTTGCGATGAAGAAGCATCACGAAGATGATGAAAGATATGGGAGCAAACAAGGGAAATGAAAACAGAATGATATTGCATAAAAATTGCGATCATTTGTTTATTACCTAAGGCAAACAAATGAGATGGTGACTAATCAAAGTAAATGGGTCAATATAATGTATCGCGAAGACATGCTCGCCTATAAGTGGACACTCACCCCAAGAGTTCCCAGGTAAGAGTGACTGGTCCGATATTGCGGATTTGTACGAACACTCTAGCCTTAGACAGAAGACCCAGGGTACATGCACCCACCCTTCCAGTTTGCACGTGTTCACATTATTTAGACCAAACTTTGACTAGATTTTGAAAAGTTTGAAGGTTCAAAACCATATAATAAATCATCCTAGAACAGATGATTAGTTTTCAAAGCAGATTTGAAATTTGTGTTCTTATTGTGGTTGTCACCTAAGGATAAGTGACGGTATTGTTTTAAAACTAAACACAAGATAACTTGTGTTAGGGTCCTAGAAAGGTTATAGTCTAGGTCAAATCATTACTAATAACCTAATTCCCTATAACCATTGGCTCTGATACCAACTCTTCTTTCACACCCCGACCACGTAAAACAACAAATCATGTCGGAAACGTCGGGGAGTTTGTAACAGAATCATTGTTTCATAACACATGGAAATTGTTTTGTTTTATATATTCAATAGAGTTACAATGTCTTAATCAAGAAAGAAACATAACATAATTAACTAGTCTTGCATCTTTTAATGTCACTAAGGCCCAAGTCCACCTAAGTGTATCTTGATCATTCCTATGCATCATTTCCTGAAACACATGTGAAAATAGGTACGCCAGCAAAAAAATGAATGTGAGATACATAGGTTTTGTTGATTTTGGATTCATGACTTATAAGTTTGAAGAAAATGTTTAACAAAAGTAGTCATGAACCTGGTAAAATGTTTTGTTTTATAAATTATATGAAAACTTGATAAGAAAATCAGATGATATAAAAGAAATATGTATGGTTAGATAAATAACCAAGTAAAATGAGTTGTATAAAACAAAGTGATTGTAAAGCAATGTCTTGTGAAAAATATATGTCATTTGTGTAAAATGTTATATGTCTAAACTGAAATGGTTCAAATAATGCTACGATACGTAATATTACACAAGCAATATATATATAGGAAGTACCAGCGGCGTATCCACCATGCTTGTATCATATTACACACGCCTTGTTACTTAAATCACTTACCCAAACAAACCACCAATGTAAAATGTTTATGTATAGTCAAATGTCAAATGTTTATGTGAAAACCATCAAATGTAAATCATGTAATGTGTAAACAAATGTTATGCATGGTAAGTAAAATGTGATTACTTAAACCAAATGTAAAAATGTACAAAACAAAGTATTTGAATAAATCAAAAGTTATGCTTTGTAGAATAACGCATGCTTTACTGATACAAACATTTATGCGGTAATGTTAAACGCCTACATTCAATCCTTGAGACAGAAGGATAACCTTAGAGTGAAGGTTATCAAAAAAAATGTTTTCGGATTCGGTCATTCCTTCCACCCAAACAAACCTAGGATTTTAGGAACGGGATTTGTCAAGTCCTATGGCACCACTACCTACTACCGAGCGGCATGATCGGTGTTAATGAATGTAATTTAGTTCCGTTAAACAAACCAAATGATATATCAAATGTATGAAAATAATGTACCTAGTATCTTAAGTGAACATACAAGGTAGAGATGTAAAACAATGTGTCCATATGTTACGAGAACATATGCAACAGAGATGCAATGTAAAATGTACTTGGTATGCACTAAATGGACATACATAGCATAAAATGTAATGTAAAATAATGTGCTAGCATGTTAAGTGAACATGCATAGCATAAAATGTAATATAAAACAATGTGCTAGCATGCTAAGTGAACATACCTGCGGAGTATCACCGCTTGGGAGCGTGACTGACCAGGATCAAGCCACCAATCATATAGAACAATGTAGAAAGTAAAAGTAAATGCAATTAAATCAAACCAATCCATATGAAAGGTGTTCCAAAACATAAGTATGTTATCACTGTTTAGCGGAAGCATATAAATAAAACCCAACATAAATAAGTATGTAATGTCATAAAGTGTTTAACAGAAAATCACGATCCAAGCCCACAACGACCTGTTCCTCCCTATGCAAGCTCCATGTATCTAACGACCTGCAAGGCATGTAACAGAGGATCAACAACTAGTTGAGCGAGTTCACAGTTAATAGTTCAGTAATCGGAATAGTATAGTAAGCCTTATGTTCGTTCATTAGGTCATGTATCGTATTAGTTCGTATCGCAGCCCTCTAGGCATGTATGCGAAGATTAGGGAAAGTTCTCAAGTATTCTAGACTAGGTATATTCGTATCGCGGCCACCCGGCGCCTGTGCGAAGTTTTTGTGTATAGTTCGCAACCTTCCTAGGCATGTGTGCGAAGATTAGTCATATTATCGCAGCCAACCCTGGCATGTGTGCGAAGATCAGTCATATTATCGCAGCCAACCCCGGCGTGTGTGCGAAGATCAGTTCTATAAGTATCACTAGTCTAGTCGTATCTTATAAATAACCTTCCTCCCCGAGGATCATATCACTAATTTCCATTATCTAGGTAAGTACAAGTAAATAATCAATCCCCATTCCCACCCTGGGAACCCCATGCCTTGGCTGTGTGAACTCACCTTGGTTTGCTCGGTATGCTTAACTATGTGCTAGCAAATAATCAATCAAGTCCTATAGTAAGCACGTATACTTGATCAGTTCAAGTTCGTAAAGTTTCACATGCAATTAATACCACAGAGTATGTTTGACAGTTGATATCATGCATCATACGTCAGTTAATCACATTCATACAATCCACGTTTCACATAAAGGCTTTCTCAATTTAATCTAACAATATCATCCGCACTTAACTAGATTAATACACTTTGCATAGTTCACATGCATAACAGAGTTAATCAGAAATATATTACCGTTAACTCACATAACGTAGTTATCATAACAGAGTTAACATAGTTAACATACTTAACATATTTAATAGCGTTAATAAACATAACAGGTTTAACGGAGTTAGTGGCTTAGCAAAGTAACATACATATCTTTAACAGATTCACATTATTTAACATACAACTCATGGCTTCATTATAATCGTCACACAAAGTCGGACAAGGGGGGGCTTCCTTACCTAAAAACTCAGATAAGAGGTGGCCAAAACTCTGACTCCCTTCCCTAGTGTAAAAGTTGGACCAGGGGTGTCCCCCCTTAAAAATTCAGACAGGGCCATGCCCCTTAAAACTCGGACAAGGAGGGGGGTGTCCCCTAAACCAAAATTCGGACCCTTGTTGCATGATTTATAAAAGTCTGACATAACCCTTGACATTTAACAAAAAGGTCGGACATGTTTGTAAAAGTCGGAAAAATTAAAAGCCCTTACAATATTCGGACAAGGCTAATCACCACTCAAAACTCGGACAATCTTGTCCTTGGTTTAAAGCTCGGACACACACACATAACACTTTAAGAATTTCGGACCATGCTCACTAACAAAGGTCGGACCATGTAATCTACAAAAAGTCGGACCTTTACCTCTTAAATGAAATTCGGACTAGCATGCATTACACAAAAGTCGGACATATGTCATTTTAAAGAAAATCAGACATGCATTATATCATTAAAGGTCGAACAATGATTCATCTTTCAAAAGCTCGGACAAACATAAACATGAGATATCCAATTTCCATTGTAACAATTTCAACAGTTACGTTTCCTTCAATCACCAGTTACGTTCATCGTTCCAAAACCCTAATTTCATACATTTTCATAGTGTAACAATCAAGTTAACAATCAACAGTATTAATACATCATGCATCTTAATCATCGGCAATCGATTAAACGACAATTCAACATCATTATCACCATAATCAGAATCAAATCGATAATCACAGAGAATATCATATGAAGAACTAGGGTTTTAACAAGAATCACAAGAATCAAGAATTGATAATAATGAAGCAATCAATAAACAATTACCTTGTATTGATTCTAGAGAAAGTGTGGAATCAAGGGTGATGAATATCTTGTGCCAATGATGATGGTGATGATTGCCATAGAGAACCAAAGAAAGTGAAAGTACGTGTTTTGGTTTTGTGTGAGGTTTAGTGAATGATTAGGGTTAAAATGATTAGAGTTTCACTAATTCCTCCATACATCCCTAGGTATCATATTTTACACAAGTACACCATCTCACAACAATTTCACAGTTTCACCACCAAGTTCATACATTAGACAAATCCTTTATAATTAATACATAACCACGCACAATCACAATACACTTTATTGCATTAAAACGTATACAGTTTCATAGCAACTAATTGTGCAAATAAACAACTAAACAACCAATGAACGTGCAATAAATGCGAAATAGGAATCTTGGAAACTCGAGTTGTCACATTATCCCCAACTTGAAAGAAATTTCGTCCCGAAATTAGCATGCGGTTACTAAGGAAGCTAGGTAAGTTGTATCGTTTACTGATTTTCCTGGGGTGTCACATCATCCCCCCGTTGATTTGGAATTTCATCCCGAAATTCTGTAGTAGTAGCTTCAGCCTCAGTAGTGGTTGCACGGTTTCCGAATAACTGGGGATACTTGAGTTCCATTTGATCATCTCGTTCCCAGGTATACTCTGGGCCACGACGGGAGTTACAACGAACTCGTACAAGAGGTATTCTAATGTTCTTGAGGACCTTGACATCCCGGTCCGTGATTTCAACTGGTTCCTCGACGAACTGCAACCGCTCGTCGATAGTGAGTTCCTTAAAAGGAACTATGAGGGTCTCATCTGACAGGCACTTCTTCGGATTCGACACGTGGAATACGTTGTGAACTGCACCGAGTTCAGCTGGTAGGTTTAGTCTGTAGGCTACCTTGCCTATTCTTTCAGTGATTTCGAACGGTCCAACATACCGTGGATTGAGCTTGCCTCGTTTACCAAATCGAACCACACCCTTCTAGGGTGAGACTTTAAGTAAAACCCGGTCCCCGACCTGAAATTCCAATGGCTTCCTACGCTTATCCGTGTAGCTTTTCTGACGGTCGCGTGCTGCCGCCATGCGTTGTCGTATCTGTGCAATCTTTTCTGTGGTGTCCACTATAAGTTCTGGACCCGTGATCTGACTATCCCCCACGTCTGCCCAACAGAGAGGTGACCGGCATTTACGCCCGTACAATGCCTCAAATGGAGCGGCTTGTATGCTGGTGTGATAACTGTTATTGTATGAGAACTCCACCAAAGGGAGATGCTTTTCCCAGCTGTTGCCGAAATCAATAACACATGCCCTAAGCATGTCTTCTAAAGTCTGGATCGTGCGCTCAGACTGCCCATCCGTCTGAGGGTGATATGCCGTGCTCATGTCTAGCCGCGAGCCAAAAGCCTTGTGCATTGCTTGCCATAGTTCTGACCTGAATCGTGCATCGCGATCCGAAATGATAGAGGTGGGCACCCCGTGCCTCGAGACCACTTCTTTTAGGTAGATGTCTGCTAATGTGGAAAACTTGTCTGTTTCTTTGATTGCCAGGAAATGAGCAGACTTGGTGAGTCGATCCACGATTACCCAAATAGTATCGTTCCCACGCTGGGATCTAGGTAGGCTTGTAACGAAATCCATGGAAATTTCCTCCCATTTCCACTGTGGTATCTTTGGTTGTTCGAGTAGGCCTGCTGGTTTCTGATACTCTGCCTTGACTTTTGCACAAGTCAAGCACTTGCTGACATAGGTAGCGATGTGGGCCTTCATGCTAGGCCACCAATAAGTGGTTCTGATGTCGTGGTACATTTTATCCGACCCTGGATGTACCGAGTAGCGAGATTTGTGAGCTTCATCCATTACCAGCTCGCGTAAGTCGCCATAAAGTGGGACCCAAATACGCCCCGTTACATAGTAGGCGCCGTCTTCCTTCTGTTCTAATCGTTGCCTTGAGCCGCGTAGCGCTTCAGCCCTTTTTCTGGTTTTAATGCTTCTACCTGAGCATCTCGTATCTGTGCTGGAAGACTAGACTAAATGGTGAGTTGCAATGCTCGTACGCGCTTAGGTGTAGTGTCTTTCCGACTGAGGGCGTCAGCCACAACATTGGCTTTGCCTGGATGGTACTTGATAGCGCATTCGTAATCGTTAAGTAATTCAACCCATCGACGTTGACGCATGTTCAATTCTTTCTGTCTGAAGATATGCTCGAGACTCCTGTGATCAGTGTAAATAGTGCACTTGGTACCGTACAGGTAGTGTCGCCATATCTTGAGTGCAAAAACAACAGCTCCCAGCTCTATATCGTGCGTCGTGTAGTTCCGTTCGTGAACCTTGAGTTGGCGCGAAGCGTAAGCAATGACCTAGTCGCGCTGCATTAACACACATCCAAGACCCTGGATGGATGCATCACAATAAACTACAAAATCGTCCGTGCCCTCTAGCAATGAGAGGATAGGTGCACTGCAAAGTCTATCCTTTAAGTGCTGAAAAGCAGTTTCCTGAGTGTTGCCCCAACGGTAGGTGACACCCTTCTGTGTCAGTAGTGTAAGTGGCTGAGCAATCTTTGAGAAATCCTTGATGAACCATCTGTAATATCCCGCCAAACCCAAGAATTGGCGTATTTCCGTTGGTGTACGTGGTGCAGGCCAGTTCCTGATCGAATCTACCTTGGATGGGTCAACATGGATCCCATCCTTGTTTACCACATGGCCTAGAAAGTGGACTTCGCGAAGCCAGAAGTCACATTTCGAAAATTTAGCGTACAGCTGTTCCATTCGAAGGAGTTCCAAGATAAGACGTAAGTGTTGCTCGTGTTCCTCCTGACTCTTGGAGTAGATCAGAATGTCGTCGATGAAGACAATGACGAACTTGTCCAGATAGGGTTTGCACACCCTGTTCATAAGGTCCATAAAGACTGCTGGCGCATTCGTTAGCCCGAATGGCATAACTAGAAACTCGTAGTGACCGTAGCGAGTTCTGAATGCGGTTTTGGAGACGTCCTCATCCCGGACTCTCAGCTGATGGTAACCTGACCTTAGATCAATCTTGGAGTAGTAGCTCGACCCTTGTAACTGGTCGAATAAGTCATCGATACGAGGAAGAGGATAGCGGTTCTTCACTGTGACCTTGTTCAGTTCGCGGTAATCAATGCACATCCTGAAAGTGCCATCCTTCTTTTTCACAAATAGTACTGGAGCTCCCCAAGGCGAAGAGCTTGGACGAATGAAGCCCTTATCCAAGAGCTCTTGTAGTTGCTTAGACAGTTCTTCCAGTTCAGTTGGAGCTAATCGATACGGTGCGCGAGCTATAGGTGCTGCTCCTGGAGCTAGCTCGACATGAAACTCGACCTGGCGATGAGGCGGTAGACCAGGTAAATCTTCAGGAAACACTTGAGGAAATTCGCGTACAACTGGAATATCCTCTATTCTTTTCTCTTTCGTAGCTGCATCAGTAACTAGTGCCAAGATGGCAGTCTGACCTTTTCGCAAACATTTCTGAGCCTTCAAGAAAGAGATGATGCCATCCACAGCACCACTCTTGTCACCTTGAGCTTCGAGAGGTTGTTGACCAGAACGGGGAATACGAATAATCTTTCCTTTGCATAGGTTCTCTGCTTGCTGTTGCTGCTGGCGATTCTGATTTGCAGGCCGTGGGCTCCTGAATCCTTAGCTTCATGGCCCATCTTGAGACACCTCTGGCAACGTCCCTCATTGCACTAACCACTGTGGTGTCTGTTGCATTTATTACACAGTGGGTGAATTCCCCGATATCCACCCTGCCCCTGACCACCAGAAGTTGGCTGACCCGTACTCTGGTGATCACTATTCTTGCGCTGCTGCTGTGCTTGAGACTGAACGGTAGCGGAACCCTTGCTGGAATACCCATCCCATTTAGGCTTGTTGTCACTAGGAGTAGTGGGAGTAGCAGAAGTGGTAGTGGTAGTAGTAGCGCTGATACGTCTAGACAGCCTGTTCTGTTCCACTGCCTGATCCGTGAGGCAATGAGCAAGACGCTGAATGTCTTGGATATTGTCGAGGTTAGCCGATGTCACATGGCTCTGAATTTCTGATGCTAGGCCCTTGAGGTACAACTCAATGCGCTTGATTGGAGGGTCCACCATGGTTGGACACAGGATGGCTAGTTCGTTCGACCGTTTCGTGTAAGCTTCAATTTCTGACCCCGTCATTTTCAAATGATATAGCTCCACTTCCAACTTGTGGATGTCATCACGCGTGTAGTATTCTCGCTTGATGAGTTCCTTAAAATCGTTCCAAGGGGTGGCGTTAGCAGCTGCCAACCCTAGAATCTGAACTTGCGCGCTCCACCAGGTTAGCGCGATTCCTTCCAAAGTACCAGTGGCGTACTTAACCCTGTGAGCCTCAGGGCATTCACACATCTCGAATACCGACTCGAGCTTCTCAAACCAATGGAGTAGTCCTGTTGGTGCACTTGTGTCTGTACTTTGTCTGTATTTTGTAATGTATAAAACGATGTCTTTTGTCTGTTGTGTTTACGTCTTTTGTTGTATTTGTTTAAGTCTTTGACTGTATGTTTGACCAAGTCAACCATCCTCCTGGTTTGACTTGGCCAAACAGTCAACATTATGTGTGTAAGATTTGTATGTTTTGAAGGATGTCATCGAAGGATGTTATGTATCCTTCGATGACCTCGAAAGACATCTTTCGATGGATACTTATGGACCTCTAAGGATATATCATCCTTTGAGGTATGTATGGATCCTTCGGAGTCTTTCGATGGACATTCTGGTCGATAGATGATCCTTCGACCAGAACTCATTATCCTTCGTGCATGTCAACTGTTATGGGTATATATATCCCATGTAGGTTTCACTTCACAATAAGTCATTCAGAGATATTGTGAGAGCATTGTGAGTGAACCAAGATCTTGTAAGAGAGCATTTCAGTTTGGTCAAGGGCTGTAACCGTGTCCACTGAAATACAAGAGAAAACTTTGATATATTGCTTGTCTACTCTTTCTCTTGTTACTTTGCTTTCATCTAAACTACGGTTTGCACTCTAGCTTGGATTCCGCACTTGCTAGTGTGTTAAACATAATAAGGAATAGGTTTATCCTCAACCTCCGAGGGACCTACAAGTGGTATCAGAGCCGTGGCTCTTTTCCTTGTTAAAACCGGGTTTGTGCAAGACTTTGGAAGTGTTTTGGACAAAAACTCACTTGGTTTAGCACCCGTTTTTAGTGTGTTTCTTGACTTTCTAACCATAAAAACGTGTTCTAAACTATCCGGGTGTGTTACGGGAAGGTTTGGGTAACTTAAAATCTTGTTCTAAGAGGTTTGCTATTTTCCGGCCAATATTCCGGCTAAACTCCGGTGCTTGGTTGTGGATAAGAAGCTTCCTTTTTGGGCAATTTTTCAAAGTCAAATCTGAAGTTGGTGAAAAGTTGGTTGCAGAACATCCCTTCTGCCGAAAGTTGGTTCACCAACCACATCAACCTGTCACCAACCTGTCACCTTTCTATCAGTGTGTCAGACCTGTCCGAAAGATACCTTTCGAACTCGAAAGATCATCTTTCGATCAAGGAGGTTCGACAGATAACCATCCTTCGAACATCTTTCGAAGTCAGTGAGTTGTCTTTCGAACCAAGGAATCTTTTTGAAAGATAAATCGTTCGAGTTACTGTTTCCCTTCGAAAGATAAGGATCCTTCGTGTAGGAGAATCTTTCGAAGTTATTGTTCGAAACTCAACAGTGATCCTTCGAACACTGTTGATCCTTCGAACAAGTGTCATCTTTCGAGTCTTATTTGTTTAAGATTAACAGTTTGTGATTTTCAGGTCTTTCTATCCTTGATCCTTCGGCTGTTTGTTATCCTTCAATTTTTAACATAGTTTGTGAAAATCAATTTTTCTAAATCTATTTTCACTTAATATATTAATTTTTATAAAATGGGAACAAACGGTCAGTGGGATCCATCTGCGTGGACTACAACAACTTTGACTCCACAGTCATCATCTACGCAATCATCAGCTACACAATCTGCGCCAGAGTTCAACAAAACTGCATGGATGCAGGCTATTGCCCCACCTCAAGCTGCAATGATAACTGCAAATCAATGGGCATTGGTCACAAATCAAAGCAGCAGCATTCAAGCAATGATGCAGAACGATAGTGAAACTGGTACAAGCACAAAACCGCCAAAACTAAATCACATCAATGATTGGGGATGGTGGAAAGAAAGGCTGAGAACTTATGTTCAGGGGCAAGGTCAAGATCTATGGATGTGTTTCTTTACTCCATTTGAAAACGAGTTGGAAGTTGCAGGATCGAATCCAGAAACTTACAGCACAATGTCTGATGATGATAAGAAGAAATTTGAGTTGGAAAAGAAAGCATTCATGATTCTCACGCAAGCTCTTCACAGAGACATATACCACCAGTTCGTTTACTGTACAACTACTAAAAGCTTGTGGGATATGCTCACATTACGGTGTGAAGGAAACGCTCAATCAAGGAAGATCAAGCAAGAGCTGCTGAAGAAAGAGTTTGAAGGTTTCACGTGTATGGAGAACGAGGGTTTGGCAGAATTATCTACAAGATTCCATCATCTGTTGAGTGAAATGTTTGCCTTCAGAGTCACTGCCACACCACAAGAAATGGTGAAGAGATTTGCTGATGGCTTACCAGCAAAATGGAGCGGTTATCTTGAGATTCTCAAAGAAAACGGTGTTCTGGACACAATCACCGTTTATGAGCTAATTCAGAAATTGGAGAACAAAGATGTAGAAGAAAAGCTAAAGGCAAAAAGAACAATAACTCATCAGAATCCAGAGATGTATTTTGGGATTGCAGGTGGCATTAGTGGAGAAAAGCCAGCCTCTCAGCATGCTAAGCTTCAAACAGCTTTCATCTCTAACACCGGACCTTCCACAACGAATCAGTTTGATCCTTCAGCATACACAATGATGTATTCAAGACCAGATTCTTCTTCTCAACAACAACAACAACAGACAGCTCAACAATTCACACCACCGCCTTTCTTGGATCCAAACAGAGCTCAACAGCAACAACCACAACAGCAAGGATTTTATGGAAGTTCTTCAAGCTTTCAAGCTACTTCCAATCCGAACACTGTCAGATTGGACACTTCAAACTTTTCAAAAGTCAGTGTCGAGATAGCCAAGGAGCATATGGAGATGTTGAACACCTTGGTTAGTGCTTACTGTGGGTTGGTTGCAAGTCAGATTGGAAATATCAATCTAACCAACGAAGATTACCAGCAAGTTGATAAAGAAGAGTTTGAGATGATGGATATAAAATGGGCTCTTGCTAGTGCTATTCGAAGAGCAAAGGAATTTATGGAGAGAACGGGGAGAACCAACTTGGAAAGCAACAACAACACCAAGTATGGTTGTGATAAGAATGCTGTCACCTGCTTCAACTGTGGTGAAAAGGGTCACTTCAAGCGGGAATGTCAGAAGCCACCTAAGCAAGGCAATCAGAATCCTTTCAGGAATCAGAGACAGCCTCAGCAGCAACAGAACAATTCTGACAGACAAATAGTTCCCGTGGGAGGAAATACATCTGGATCCACAAACTCTAATCCCCACAGAGGATTAGTTGTTCAAGCTGATGAGATTTGCAACTGGAATCTTCAGCTTGGTGAAGGAGGAAATGGTGGAACAGCATGTTATGCCAAGGTGGTTGAAAAGGTTGTAGAACCCGTGTCTGCTGGTGAATCTTCAGAAGATGAAGATAGCTCGGGTTACAGTGGAAGTATGGATGGGGAATCACTTGATGCTGGTGATTTATCAAGTGATGCTTTAGATTTGGAGGTTGATGAGCTCTTGGCTGACGCTGAAGCATTATGCAAGAGGAGATCTATTCTTTGCCAGAAATCTGCTGGAACTTCCGAGAAGCTTTCTCAATTTTTCTCTAAAGACGGATCTTTTTCTTTTCATACAGCCTTTATGGCTCATGTCGAAGGTCAAACCTCTCAGGTATGTGATTCTAACTCTGACTCTAATTCTGCTTCTGTTGAATGTGCTAAATGTCTAGAATATGCAGAAAAGGAAAGTCTGTTTGAAATCACACACAAACACAATCAAGAATTGATTGTTGATCTTTCTAAAGCAACTGAAGCTAACTTGTTTTTAACCAGAAATGAAAAGGAGTTTAAAGCAACAATTGCATCATTAAAACATGATGTTTCTGAACTACAAAAGGCTGTTTTGAGAAAACAACATGCTAACAATAATCTAATTGACACAATTGAAAAACAAATGGTAGAGTTAGCGACAGCTCGATGCGAATGTGAAACAATCAAGCAGAAATTGGAAAGTTATTCCAATTCCCGCTATGTTTAGGATCACATTATTGATGTCCAAAAGAAAAAGGGGGATGCAAAATGTATTGGTTACAAATCATGCCCTCCCCCAATGAATCACAATTATTCGAAATTGCCTAATGACGAGGATATGCCCCGTTTTGAACCTACTGTGCCACTCGGTCTAGATGACTTTGCAGCAGGCCTCGGGTTCACAACTGGTACATCATCCTCGGGTCAATCAGAATCTGAGAATGTGACAGATTCATCATGTGTTAAGGAACAGAGTCCTCCCATTATTGAGGATGCTGATTCTTCGGATGATGAATCTGAAGAAATTGTGAAACAACAGTCTAACTCGGTTACAACAGATATTCGTATCGAGAATCACATTCTGTGTGATCCACCGGTGAAACCGAGTAAGACTGAAATGTCAAAAACAATGGAATCCCTTGTAGTTAGCTCTGAAGGGAATAACTTGTTGTATACGCTCAAAGGAGATAGCAAAATTTATTCTAACAAAGATTTTCCAATTAAAAATGTAAATCAAGATTTAATTGAGCAAATTTTTGAAGGATGCACTGATAAGTTTTTGGGGAACAAAGGTGGAAAAGTAACAGTCACTCAATGTGATCCAATTCCGTGTGAACAAATTAGAAAACAATACGGAAACCAAAAACTACCAATTGAGCGAAAACAACAAGTCAACTCCGGAAAGGGTAAGGTACAGGGAAAGAAGGCTCAGAACAAAAATGTTCAAGCACCTAAAGTTCAGCAGCCTAAGACTGAACAACCAAAGGTTCAACAACCTAAAGCTGAACAGTCTAAGGCTACTCAACCTAAGGCTGCACAACCTAAAATTCAACAATCTAAGGTTGAGCAACCTAAGGTTCAACAACAAAAGGTGCAAAACAAAAGAGCTCTTGTTAAGAAAAGAGAACAGAAAGTGAACTTTGTTGGATCCAAGGGTACGGACAAACTTGAAACATTTCAAAATAAATCTAACATTGATTTTGTAAAACAAGTTAGAATTTTAAAACGAAATGATCAGAACAATTATACCCAACACACCAATGGATGTGACTTAGGTCCAAGCACATCTAGATCACAAAGTTCAGTGTCTGGTTCTCCGTCTGGTCATCAACATGTTTCTCCGAGGTTTGTAGAGCGGAGAATGTGTTTTGAATGTGGCACAGTTGGGCACATTGTAAGATACTGCCCATACCTGCAAAAGTTGAAAGGAAAAACGAGTGCTCCCCAAGAAACCAATTACCAAAAACAACCGGTTTCCCCGAAACAAGACCCACGTGTCTTGAAAGAAAGGGAAAAGAAGTTAAAACAAAAGAACCAAAAGGTAATTGAGAAGGCCTTAAAATCAGAGGTCAAAGAAGAAAAACCTGTACAAGCTAAATCCACAACTGTAAAACCAGTAAATTCAAAAACAATTAATTCAAATACTTGTAAGGGACAACAAGCTTGGAAACAAAAACAGGTAATTCAGTCAGGGGGAGCACCAGAGGTTCTATTTCCTAATCATCAAGTGATTGAAATCACTTTCCTTGATGATCAAGGACGACCCAAGTCCACAAAGGCTTGGGTCCCCCTCTCAAACTGATATGTTAGTTGCATGTGCAGGCGGCTCCAGGAGGAACTATTAATAGTCTTTGGATTGTTGATAGTGGGGCTTCCAGGCACATGACGGGCGACTATCGTCTTCTTTTCGATGTGCGAAGTATAAGAGGAGGATATGTTGCGTTTGCTGGAGACAAAGGAGGGTATATCACCGGCGAGGGAATGATCTCAAATGGAATTGTGAGTTTCGACAAAATCAATTATGTGCAACAGTTGGATCATAATCTCCTGAGTGTTTCTCAGATCTGCGACAAGAAGTTCACCGTGCATTTTGATGATGCCGGTTGTTATGTGCTGAAGCCAGGATTCAAGATTCCCGCTGAATGGATTCTCTTATCAGCACCAAGAGTTAATGATTTGTATGTCCTTGATATGAGCCAAGCAATAACTCAGTCAAAACAAGTTACTTGCTTTATTTCAAAAGCCACTGAAAAGGAGACGATCTCTTGGCACAGACGGATGGGTCATATTCACCTCAGAAAAATGAATCACCTTGTCAAAAACAACTTGGTGAGAGGTGTCAATGTGAAGAACTTTCAACTTCAAGATGTCTGTGTGCTGTGTCAGAAAGGGAAGCAGATCAAGAAATCACATCCATTGAAAAAGGTTAATACTGTCAACATGCCACTTGAACGTCTGCATATGGACCTTTTCGGCCCAGTCAAACACAAGAGTGTGCACGGAGAAGTTTTCTGCTTGGTAGTTACTGATGACTATTCAAGATTTTCATGGGTTGACTTCATGGTCCACAAGAGCGAGACTCCAGAAATTCTGAAGAATTTGATCACCTTGTTGGAAAATCTGTATAATCTAAAGGTGAGGCGAATTCGAAGCGACAACGGTACCGAGTTCAAAAACAGGGTTATGGATGAGTTTTGCACTGCAAAAGGAATCCTTCATGAATACAGCTCTCGGTACACGCCACAACAAAATGGAGTCGCTGAAAGAAAGAACAGAACCTTAATTGAGACTGCAAGAACCATGTTGGTTGAGTCTCAGCTTCCAGTTCGATTCTGGACTGAAGCTGTTGCCTCGGCTGGCTACACGTTAAACAGGGTTCTCACAGTGAAAAGACATGGAAAAACATGCTTCGAACTCCTACACAAGAAGACTCCTGACTTGGAATATCTAGAACCTTTTGGTGCACCATGTACCATGATTGAGCCTGACGGGAAGTTTGGTGCTAAAGCTATCGAAGGTTACTTCCTTGGGTATGCTACTCCTAATCTGCGAGTATGGAACCTGACTACCAAAAGGATTGAAGAATGGGGTGAAGTAAGAGTTCAAAGATATTCTAATCCTCGGAAGCCTTATGGAGATCCATGGATGTTCGATTAAGATGGTCTTTTCGACTCATTTAATCTGCCGACATTTGATGATGACAATGCAATTGCTCAAATGTTGTCTGAAAGCGAGAATGCGACTGGCTCTCAGTTAGCTCGTCCAATCATTGTTGACTCACAAGCATCTTCGTCTGTCAACAATCTCGTTTCAAATGAGGTGTTTAATGATGCTGTCGATTACAATTTGTCATCGGAAGATGAGGAGTATGTTGATGCAAATGATGGTGAAGCACTGCGTCCGGTTCAAGGTACTTCAGAAGCAACGGATCTAGTGTCTGCGCCAATTATCCAAGAAGAAAATGCATCATCTTCTACAACTCACCAGCTTCAGAATGATATCGGGAATTTAAATATCAATAACTTGAGGTCAAATGTTGAAGTTCCTCCAGTTTCTGAAACCCGAATTCATAACGTTCATCCTCAGCAGAATATTATAGGTGATGTTCTCAGTGGTGTAAGGACAAGGAATCAAATCAGAAATAACGAAAATGCTGGCTTGTATGCTGAGATACGAGAATCGGGATAACAAAATGATTGGTCTTTCGCCTGCTATGTTAGCCAAGAAGAGCCTAGATCTTGGAAGGAGGCATTGCAAGATGATTCCTGGGTGGAAGCCATGCAAGAAGAACTTCAGCAGTTCGAGAAGTTGGGCGTATGGAAATTGGTTGATAGGCCCGACAACTACAAAAAGATCGGAACTCGCTGGGTGTTTAAGTGCAAAAAGGACGACCGTGGGATTGTTGTCCGAAACAAAGCAAGGTTAGTGGTTCAAGGCTTCAGTCAGATTGAAGGTATTGACTACAATGAAGTGTATGCACCTGTTGCTCGTCTGGAGGCTATTAGAATCTTTCTAGCCTACGCATCCTTCAAGAAATTCAAGGTGTACCAGATGGATGTTAAAAGTGCTTTTCTACACAGAGTAGTCGAAGAGGAAGTATATGTCGAGCAACCACCGGGGTTTGAAGATCCATTACATCCTGACAGGGTTTTACTTCTTAACAAGGCGTTATATGGTCTACATCAAGCACCTCGGGCTTGGTATGAAACGTTGTCTACCTACCTGCTGAGCAATGGTTTTAGACGGGGTTTGATCGACTGTACCCTCTTCATCAATGAAAAAGGTGAAGATCTTCTGTTGGTACAAGTGTATGTCGATGACATTATCTTTGGTTCTACCGATGATAAGCTGTGCAAGGAATTTGAAAAGGTGATGCAAGATCGATTCTAGATGAGTGCGATGGGTGAAATGACGTTCTTCTTGGGTTTGCAAGTTAATCAGTCCGAATCTGGAATTTTTATCCATCAAACCAAGTACGTCGGAGACATCTTGAGCCGGTTCCAGATGTCCGATTCGAAGCCAATTTCTACTCCTCTTCCGCAGAATCACGGGATTACTCCGGATGAAGAAGGGGATGCTGTGGATTCTTCACTTTATCGTGCTATGATTGGATCCTTAATGTATCTCACCGCATTAAGACCCGACATTATGTATCCAACTTGTCTTCTCGCTAGGTACCAAGCGAATCCGAAGGTCTCTCACTATGCTGCTGTCAAAAGGATTTTCCGTTATCTGAAGGGTTACCCTGACACCGGGTTATGGTACCCTAAGGATGATAACTTCGATCTCAAAGCTTTCAGTGATTCTGATTTCGGCGGCTGCAAGAAAGATGGAAAATCAACTACAGCAGGATGTCAGTTCTTAGGCAATCGCCTAGTCACTTGGCAATGCAAGAAGCAGACATGTGTGGCTACGTCTACATGTGAAGCAGAATACATTGCTGCGTCTAGTTGCTGCTCCCAGGTTCTATGGATCCAACAACAGATGCGGGACTACGGTTTTGAATTCCTAACTACTCCTATTTATGTTGATAATGAGGCTGCCTTACAGATCATTAGACATCCTGTACAGCACTCGAAAACGAAGCACATCGATATTAAATATCACTTCATACGTGATTGTTTTGAAA
Organism: Helianthus annuus; assembly: GCF_002127325.2. Lineage (NCBI taxonomy): Eukaryota > Viridiplantae > Streptophyta > Magnoliopsida > Asterales > Asteraceae > Helianthus > Helianthus annuus. The sequence goes on along the minus strand of NC_035444.2, from coordinate 125,952,652 downwards.
AGAGACTTATCGATGTGGTTCATATTCATACCGACCACCAACGTGCCGACCTTTTTACCAAAGCATTTGATAAATCAAGATTTGATTATTTACTTTTGGTAAACGGCATTAAGGTGAAGCAAGAGTAACCGACATCAGGAAATCGTTTTTGTAAATATTTTTCTAAAAACCAAAAATCCAAAAATATTTTTACTTTATTTTATTTTTGAATTTTAGGGGGAGAAAGTTTCAAGAAAAATACAAAAACATTGAAAAACCACAAAAACACAAAAATATGTCTTTAATTTACTTACTTTCTGCATTTAAGGGGGAGAAAATTCAGAAAAACACAAAAACAATAGAAAAACAAAAATGAGTTTCTTGGTAATATAAGAGAAAGTGATATTACATCAGAGGTCGGTTGAAACATGTTTCTAGAAATCAAAAGAAAAGAAAATGATAAGTAGCTCTACTAATGATGTACCGGTAGACTCACGATCATTTTAAAATATGCAGGAGATATAAACATAACAGACTGAAAACCGCGTGGGAACCGCTCATTGGCATATGGTCTTGGTACCGAAATTTCGTTTGATAGATTGCCGAGGTTCTGAGATATTCGGGGTTTATGCTGTTTATCATCTGGGTATCATGGTTGTTTCTATAAAAGACTAAGTCTAAGTTCTTCCATGATACCATACATACGTGTACATAATTCATACTGCATTCGACCTCAATAAGTGATAAACAATCACATGTCCATTCAAAATAAGTGATAATATATCACATTTATCCAGGAGTCAAGTTCGTCTCTCTGCTGTACGGAAGTACTGACCTGTTCACGGACTTGCTCCTGTGCCCTCATGCATCGAAAATCAAGTTCCTCATCAATAAGTGATTCTATCACATAGGGCTTGTTTTCAAACTCAAATAAGTGACTTGTTCACATTGTATATATATACGTTAAAAACGGATGATAAATGGTATACTCCCCAGTAAGATGAACTCTCGTGCATACCTTGATACGGGAATGTGTCGTGAGTGGATGAACACCGGTCGGTAAGTTTAAATCATACCTTAAACGTATCTCATTGTATTATGATTACACTTGATTGTTGAGTTTAAGTGGATAACAATATCGGTAATTGTGGTAGAATACTTATCAACTTCTGTAAAAGAATTTTAAAAGGAAATGTGTTTTGACAAAAGACCGCAAGCTGATACGGTTCTCTTCGCCAGAAACTCGCAAAAATATTGTTGTGTTGTACATATTTATTTACTGCTTTATTTTAAACAGTTTTGTCGTTTGGTGCATATCAGCACGACATTAGCGGTGATGTCGTTTGATAACATTCAAAGGATATTAAAATTGTTGCCTTTCATTTTATCAAACCTCAAAATCCAAAAAGATTTTCAATTTAATATTATTTTTGATTAACTGATGTTGGTGCTCGATCAGATACCTGACAAGCCGAAATACTTCATAAAACTAACCTTTGCAGAACTTCATAATGGACAACTTTTCAAAATGGTCATTTCTGAAAACCTCCAAAATTTGAAGGGTTTAAATTGGAAATCCCCAAAAATCCAAAGTGTTGGTGGAAATCTGATCCTTCGAGGAAGCAATGGCCCTCGAAAGATCAGATGGTCAAGAAAGTCAATGAAAGTCAACTGTCTCAGTCAGTCGAAAGATGTTTTGGTCAACGAAGGATTTGACCAATTGATCTTTCGAGTTGACCAGATCCTTTAGAAAGATGGTTTAGATCGAAAGATACCTTTCGAAGGATTCCAAAATATCTGGTATCCTTCGATCCAGATCTTTCAAATATCTGGATCCTTCGAGCCAAATAGGGATCTTTCGAACCCAAGATCATCCTTCGAGACACCTTTACATCTTTCGAATGGTTTTGGGTCCTTCGAGGCGGTTGGACTTTCGAGGTCAGGGTATATAAAGGGTCTTCTGCTTCATTTGCACTTATCAGTTTCAAAAACATCTCTCAAAACCCTCTCATCTTCTCGAACCTCTGCCAAAAATTTGTCAAAACCTGTTGAGATATCAGGATTTCTTAAACAACACTTGGTAGGATGATCATGTTTTAATCCTTTAACAAACATTAAAACAAACATCACCATGAACATTTCACATGATCATGTGTTTCTATTTCTCAAATTTCTGATATGATGAATGTGAAACAGAAATATGTTGTAAATGAATCAATATTAGTTTTTGATGATCATTTGATGTTCTTTTATGTGTTTGTTTGTATTCAGAATGTTTGTTTTTGAATCTTAAAGACAGGGGTGTTTGGTTTGGGTTAAACAGGGTAATGGTTGTAATGGTTGTGGTTTATGGTTCAAATCAATGAATCCGGAGTGTTTTCAGTGTTTGTGTTGATTCCAAAATTGTAATGGTTTAAATGGATTATGATGTAAATGTTATCTGATATAAAATCCACCTGAAAAATCATTTGAAACATCACCGGAATTAAACTAAAACTCACCGGAAAACTCGCCGTTGAACAGTGATGCCGGAGCGAAGGATGATGACTCATCACCTCGATAGATGTGCTGTACAACATCCTTCGAGTTGAGTCTCGAAAGATGTTAGATATCTCGAAGGATCATCCTTCGATTGATCAATCCTTCGAATGATCAAGATATCTTTCAAAATTCTTGATTATTCGAAAGATGATCCTTCGATAAGGTTATCATCCTTCAAGAAAAGTGACATCTTTCGAGCTGACTAACATCCTTCGAACAGATTGCCATCCTTCGTGCCATGATTCAATCCTTCGATGGATAATTTGGATCCTTCGAAGAGTTCAACACTTAGAATTTTTAAAGAAATTGAAAATTTTCTAAGTGTGGAATTCCTTGTTGACTGTTTGACTTTTTCTTATTACGTGTCTATGTTTGATGAACAGAAATGGCACCAAAAGTAGCGAAAAAGGAACGGGCCAAGCCAACAAAGAAGGAGAAATCGGAAGTTGAATCTATGTCTGAATCTAGACATAACATGGCTGCATATTTACAACCGGAAGGGAGTATCAGTCCGGAGTTTACTGGAATCATGGAGTATCTTCATAGGGCGCGTATCAATTATGCTATCACGACACAGCACATTGCCTATCAGTCGAACATCAAGGCGTTTTGGAGTTCAGCTGTGATTGAAACGGTGGAGAATAAGGAAGTGATCAGGGCATCAGTTGCTGAAAAACCCGTGGTTATTACAGAAAACACTATCAGAGAACGTCTACGGCTTGGAGATCAACCGGAAGATCCTACTTCTATAGATTTACAATGTCAGTGGGGGTTACTGATGAGGCTGCGGTACAGCGACGACGTTCTTGCCAATCAGATCAACAAGAAGTATATGCCGCTTCGATACAAGCTCTTGTTGCATATCCTTATTCATTGCCTGAGCAACAAGCGTTCTGGATATGATCTGTCTCCGACCGATTTGACTGGATTGTTTACGGCGCTGATTCTGAATAAGCCGTTCAACATATCTCGCTATATCTTCGACAATCTAAAGGAAAACGCTCGAAGGCCCCTTCCGTCAGCAACACAGCGAACATCCACCAAGTTCTGGTTATATCCCAGGTTTCTGCAGATGATGATAGATGATCAGATTCCTGATCTTCCAAAGGCTGAAGCAGATGTGCTACCTGTGAATCCGATGAATGAGCGTACTCTGCTGATATTCAAGTCTATGGCCGCCTATAAGGAATCGGACCCAATTAGGAAACTTATTGGTCATCTTGATATTCCCGATTACGAGGCACCGCAGAACAACAGATGGCGTCGAGACGCGAGCGATTCTGATAATGAAGAGCCAAAGTTAATCGCTTTGGCTGATACGCAGCTCGGGGCTAAACATGGAATCAAAGCAACAAGGAAATCTGCTGGCAGTTCTAGTGCTGCAACACGTGTTGAGGTTGATGTCAATGTTGCTGCAGAAGACGTTCAGGGATTGTTTGTAGATCCTGATGCTAGTATTGGTGCTGGTGGTGATGGTGGTGCTGTAGTTGTTGAAACAGGTGGTGCTGGTGGTGCTGCTAGTCAGTCTGGTACTGTTGCGACTGACAAGGGTAAAGGCAAGATAGATCAGCCTAGGAAGCTAGTTGATGAAAGCAGCTCATCTTCTGAAGAGGAAGGAGGTTCTGGTGATGGTGGTTCATCGTCTGAGGATGATAATCCTCCTCCTCCAGGGATGAAGAAGGTCTTTGATAGTCGTGGGAATCCCCGGTTTAAGCGAATAAAGAAGACAGGTAGAACTGGAGAATCTGACCAGGATGAGGATTATACGCTTAATTCTCCGGGTTTTCTTAAGAAGAGGAAGGCAAAAAGGCAGGATGTTCGTTCATCAAAGAAAGCTGCTGGTGATTCCTCTATTCCAGTTTCTGTTCAGCCTTCATCTGCTCCTGAGCAACAGCTTCCTCCTGTTAGTGATCAACTGACTGAAAAAGAGACGTTGGAGCTAATGTCTTCTCCTCAGAGGTCTTCTGGGACACACCAGGTGACTGTTGATCAACAGCCACCTGAAACTCCCGCCTCAGGTACACATGCTCGACCCCCTCTCACTATTACTGGTCCTACCGGTGCTTCGGGTCAGGCTGGTCAGTCTGGTTCTTCAAGACCTGAGCCTTCGCGACCAACTCTGGCAGAAACCTTATCTGGATTTTCTGAAGCTGACAAGATACAATTCCTGATTGAACAAGTCAGTGAATTGGGTTCTATAGTTGGCCGACACACAAGAACAATTGAAGAATATCGTGCCCAGCGAAAACAGGATGTAATGGCACACAACCAGCTGTGTTCAATTGTTGAAGCTCAGAATATCAAGATCAAGGAACAGGCCGAGGAAATTGAAAGGTTAAAAGAGGCAAACAAGGCACGAAATAGGGAGGTCGAAATTATGAAAAGGCATAGTACTAACTTGGAGACTCAGGCGAAAGCATTGAGGGAGAAGGTAAGTAGTCGTGATGATAGACTGATGGAAGCCTTCAAACCCATGTATGCAAACTTCAACAAGATTCATTCCAAGGTTGGTACATTGTGGAGTGAGAGGTGCAGTACCTTAGGGATAGTTCCCTCAAGGCGTGAGGATGATAAAGATGATGATGCAGCTAATCCAGATCAAACAACTGCCTCAGGTTCCGGTGCAACTGCATCCGGTGCTGCAGGTGGATCTGGTACACCTCAAGACACTCCTTCTGCTCCTCCAACAGCTACCACTGGCCCATCAGAAGAGACAGAAACACTGGAAACATCTACAGGGCCTGAACATATTAGCCTGGAACCGGAAACATTTGCAGATCTCCCTGAATCCTCAGGTTCTCAGAAGTATCATCCTGTCACGGGTGAATTGCTAGAAGAGGAAGAGTTTATTTCTGAAATGTCTGATGAACAAATACTGATCTTGACTGATTTGGATGAAGTTGCTGTGTGTATGATTGATGCTACTCCGATGGTACAGGATCAAACTGATTTCTCTACAATTGAAGAAATCTTCATCAGTTCGGATCCTGAACGTCCTGTATATGTTGGAAAGGACAATGCGGAGGTGAATGCTCTGGATGATGATTTTGTGGCTGAAAAGACTGCAGAGTTTGCCAATCTTTCTTCTGATTCGCCATCAGCTCAAGAAAACCGTGAGAAAACTGTGAATGAATGGCGAGCGGATTTCCTTGCTAGGAATCCTCCTCCGCTCGCTCCGTTGGATCAGGTTAACTATATGAGTTTGGAGAAGAATCGGGCTCGGGGTCGCATTATTAGTTGGATGTTCGTCAAAGAACTTCACTACATGGTCGTGAAAAGAGAAAATGGTCTTCAGTATTTCAGAACTCTTCTCAGTATTCTCACACTTCCATACTATGATGTTGCAGTGTTAGCTCAACTAGATGTCATCAATCGAGACGAAGAAAAGATGGTGGATCTGTTCGCTAAGAAAATCAGGTTGGAAAGGAGATTGGGTTGGAAGGATCCTCTGTACAAGCCACAGTTTCCCAGATACGAGCAGATCAGGTTTACACTTGATCCAGAAACAAACACCGCTCGCTATCGGTTAGTGTATGATCCTCCCAAAGTGATGAAGAAGATACCCTTACTGAAGATGAAGAACGACTTTCTTGGAAACTTCCGCTGCTGGGTCTATGACGCGGATACTGGTGAAGCTGTGATCCTATTTAGAGATAATCAAGAGAACTTTAGAATAATAGATCCGATGTGGATTACTAACATGTCCAGATCGGATATTATTGTTCTGAAGGATCATGAGATAAACTACCTGGTTCGGGATCGAGATCAAGCTATGAAGTTTCAGAAGATGGCCTTGTACTGCTTCAATCTGCTGGTCAACGCAGGAAGTGCATGGTCATCACATCATTTAACAGTGGAAAGGACGTCAGAGACTTAAGACACGAAGACCGAGACAAAGCTACAGCCAAGGGGGAGTTTGTTGGTGCACTTGTGTCTGTACTTTGTCTGTATTTTGTAATGTATAAAACGATGTCTTTTGTCTGTTGTGTTTACGTCTTTTGTTGTATTTGTTTAAGTGTTTGACTGTATGTTTGACCAAGTCAACCATCCTCCTGGTTTGACTTGGCCAAACAGTCAACATTATGTGTGTAAGATTTGTATGTTTCGAAGGATGTCATCGAAGGATGTTATGTATCCTTCGATGACCTCGAAAGACATCTTTCGATGGATACTTATGGACCTCGAAGGATATATCATCCTTCGAGGTATGTATGGATCCTTCGGAGTCTTTCGACGGACATTCTGGTCGATAGATGATCCTTCGACCAGAACTCATTATCCTTCGTGCATGTCAACTGTTATGGGTATATATATCCCATGTAGGTTTCACTTCACAGTAAGTCATTCGGAGATATTGTGAGAGCATTGTGAGTGAACCAAGATCTTGTAAGAGAGCATTTCAGTTTGGTCAAGGGCTGTAACCGTGTCCACTGAAATACAAGAGAAAACTTTGATATATTGCTTGTCTACTCTTTCTCTTGTTACTTTGCTTTCATCTAAACTACGGTTTGCACTCTAGCTTGGATTCCGCACTTGCTAGTGCGTTAAACATAACAAGGAATAGGTTTATCCTCAACCTCCGAGGGACCTACAAGTCCCACTGCTCCTTCTGTGCCATTGAATGTGCTTGGACGACAATACATGAAGTTCTTGAAAGTGCAGACAGGTTGCTATGCGGGTTGAGCTATTGTGCACGAATAGGACAAAGTTTAAACACGAGAGTTGGTTTAGGAGTGTAGGATCTAAGGATCCTAGTGTGAGTTATGACTACAGGATATACCTCCTGCTTGTGCGGCTGCAAGTGCCGCAGCAAGTTGTTCGTTATTGAGAGTCGTCAACTGGGCTTGAGTCATGTTAATGCGTCCAGCCATTGTTCTTCATAGTAAAAGTAGTGTAAGTGAGAATGGTTCGCGAGTAGTGCGATGACAGAAGAGTGTACGCACACGAGTGTTCTCAAGCAATAACAAATAGTGAGCAAGGTAATTTAGGCATACTACGAGCATCTATGCATTTCTAGCATGTAGGCAATAAACATAAACCTTATTACCTAGGATGTTGAGTCTTGCACGTGGAGCGAAGCGTCGTTGTGGATCGTTGAGAGCACTGTTCTGGTTATAGTCTGGTTCTAATAAAAACGTTTTTCCCATATTAAAACCTAGTTCTCTATAACCAATGGCTCTGATACCAATCTGTCACACCCCTAAAATCCACCTGCGGAGTATCACCGCTTGGGAGCGTGACTGACCAGGATCAAGCCACCAATCATATAGAACAATGTAGAAAGTAAAAGTAAATGCAATTAAACCAAACCAATCCATATGAAAGGTGTTCCAAAACATAAGTATGTTATCACTGTTTAGCGGAAGCGTATAAATAAAACCCAACATAAATAAGTATGTAATGTCATAAAGTGTTTAACAGAAAATCATGATCCAAGCCCACAACGACCTGCTCCTCCCTGTGCAAGCTCCATGTATCTAACGACCTGCAAGGCATGTAACAGAGGATCAACAACTAGTTGAGCGAGTTCACAGTTAATAGTTCAGTAATCGTAATAGTATAGTAAGCCTTATGTTCGTTCATTAGGTCATGTATCGTATTAGTTCGTATCGCAGCCCTCTAGGCATGTATGCGAAGATTAGGGAAAGGTCTCAAGTATTCTAGAGTAGGTATATTCGTATCGCGGCCACCCGGCGCCTGTGCGAAGTTTTTGGGTATAGTTCGCAGCCTTCCTAGGCATGTGTGCGAAGATTAGTCATATTATCGCAGCCAACCCTGGCATGTGTGCGAAGATCAGTCATATTTTCGCAGCCAACCCCGGCGTGTGTGCGAAGATCAGTTCTATAAGTATCACTAGTCTAGTCGTATCTTATCAATAACCTTCCTCCCCGAGGATCATATCACTAATTTCCATTATCTAGGTAAGTACAAGTAAATAATCAAACCCCATTCCCACCCTGGGAACCCCATGTCTTGACTGTGTGAACTCACCTTGGTTTGCTCGGCATGCTTAACTATGTGCTAGCAAATAATCAATCAAGTCCTATAGTAAGCATGTATACTTGATCAGTTCAAGTTCGTAAAGTTTCACATGCAATTAATACCATAGAGTATGTTTGACAGTTGATATCATGCATCATACGTCAGTTAATCACATTCATACAATCCACGTTTCACATAAAGGCTTTCTCAATTTAATCTAACAATATCATCCGCACTTAACTGGATTAATACACTTTGCATAGTTCACATACATAACAGAGTTAATCAGAAACAAATTACTGTTAACTCACATAACGTAGTTATCATAACAGAGTTAACATAGTTAACATACTTAACATATTTAACAGCGTTAATAAACATAACAGGTTTAACGGAGTTAGTGGCTTAGCAAAGTAACATACATATCTTTAACAGATTCACATTATTTAACATACAACTCATGGCTTCATTATAATCATCACACAAAGTCGGACGGGGGGGGGGGGGCTTCCTTACCTAAAAACTCGGACAAGAGGTGGCCAAAACTCTGACTCCCTTCCCTAGTGTGAAAGTCGGACCAGGGGTGTCCCCCCTTAAAAATTCAGACATGGCCATGCCCCTTAAAACTCGGACAAGGAGGGGGGTGTCCCCTAAACCAAAATTCGGACCCTTGTTGCATGATTTATAAAAGTCTGACATAACCCTTGACATTTAACAAAAAGGTCGGACATGTTTGTAAAAGTCGGACAAATTAAAAGCCCTTACAATATTCGGACAAGGCTAATCACCACTCAAAACTCGGACAATCTTGTCCTTGGTTTAAAGCTCGGACACACACACATAACACTTTAAGAATTTCGGACCATGCTCACTAACAAAGGTCGGACCATGTAATCTACAAAAAGTCGGACCTTTACCTCTTAAATGAAATTCGGACTAGCATGCATTACACAAAAGTCGGACATATGTCATTTTAAAGAAACTCAGACATGCATTATATCATTAAAGGTCGGACAATGATTCATCTTTCAAAAGCTCGGACAAACATAAACATGAGATATCCAATTTCCATTGTAACAATTTCAACAGTTACGTTTCCTTCAATCACCAGTTACGTTCATCGTTCCAAAACCCTAATTTCATACATTTTCATAGTGTAATAATCAAGTTAACAATCAACAGTACTAATACCTCATGCATCTTAATCATCGGCAATCGATTAAACGACACACATCATTATCACCATAATCAGAATCAAATCGATAATCACAGAGAATATCATATGAAGAACTAGGGTTTTAACAAGAATCACAAGAATCAAGAATTGATAATAATGAAGCAATCAATAAACAATTACCTTGTATTGATTCTAGAGAAAGTGTGGAATCAAGGGTGATGAATATCTTGTGCCAATGATGATGGTGATGATTGCGAGAGAGAACCAAAGAAAGTGAAAGTACGTGTTTTGGTTTTGTGTGAGGTTTAGAGAATGATTAGGGTTAAAATGATTAGAGTTTCACTAATTCCTCCATACATCCCTTGTCACACCCCCAAAATCCCACACGCGGAGTACACCGCTTGGAGGCGTGACATGACCAGGATCAAGCCATCAATCATATCAAACATAGCATTTAAGTGTAAAAGTAAAAAAAAATGTATTTCATCGTGACATGACTGATGTTCATAACCAATCATTATTTAAGTAGCGGAAGCATAATAAGGAAAACCCAAAATAAGTTATAAGTTCAAATATCGTTCACGATCCGTATCCCACAACGACCTGCTCCTCCCTGTGCAAGCTCCATAATGTACCTAAGGTCCTGCAAGGCATGCAGCAGATAGTCAACAACTAGTTGAGCGAGTTCACGGAAAATAAGTTAGTAATAGTAATGAGTATGTTCATCTAGTTGGGGGCTTCCCATGCATGAATGTACTAATGGTGGGGGTTTCCCATGCTTATATATATATTACTAGTGGGGGATTCCCATGTTTATCTTTACTAATGGGGGCTTCCCAATATGGTACTTACTAGACTATTTGCAACCATGTGTATTTCCGTCTGTAGTAACCCGCCAAACCCAAAAATTGGCGTATTTCCGTTGGCGTACGAGGTGCAGGCCAGTTCCTGATCGAGTCTACCTTGGATGGATCGACATGAATCCCATCCCTGTTCACTACATGGCCTAGAAAGTGGACTTCACGAAGCCAGAAGTCGCATTTCGAAAACTTAGCGTACAACTGTTCCTTCCGTAGGAGTTCCAGAATAAGGCGTAGATGCTGCTCGTGTTCCTCCTGACTCTTGGAGTAGATCAGAATGTCGTCGATGAATACAATGACGAACTTGTCAAGATAGGGTTTGCACACCCTGTTCATAAGGTCCATAAATACGGCAGGTGCGTTCGTTAACCCGAACGGCATGACAAGAAACTCGTAGTGGCCGTAGCGAGTTCTGAATGCGGTTTTGGAGACGTCCTCCTCCCGGACTCTCAGCTGATGATAACCTGACCTCAGGTCTATCTTCGAATAGTAGCACGACCCTTGCAACTGGTCAAATAAATCATCTATGCATGGAAGAGGATAACGGTTCTTCACCGTCACCTTGTTGAGTTCTCGGTAGTCAATGCACATCCTGAAGGTTCCGTCCTTCTTTTTCACGAATAACACTGGAGCTCCCCAAGGCGAAGAGCTTGGACGAATGAAGCCCTTTTCCAAGAGCTCTTGTAGCTGCTTTGACAGTTCTTCCAGTTCTGACGGAGCTGGACGATATGGTGCACGAGCTATCGGTGCTGCTCCTGGTGATAACTCGATTTGAAACTCGACCTGGCGATGAGGCGGTAGACCAGGTAATTCCTCTGGAAACACTTGATGAAAATCGCGAACTATTGGAATGTCTTCCAATTTCTTTACCTTTGCTGATGCATCGGTGACAAGTGCCAAGATTGCGGTGTGACCCTTCCGCAAACATTTCTGAGCCTTTAGGAAAGAGATGATGCCAACCACAGCACCACTCTTATCGCCTTGAACTTCGAGAGGTTCCTGACCAGAACGGGGAATGCGAATAATCTTCTCACTGCATAAGATCTCTGCCTGATGTTGGGATAACCAATCCATCCCAATAACGATATCGAAACTTCCCAAGACTATGGGAATAAGGTCGATGGAGAAAACTTGACCGGCTAAGACGATACTACAACCCCTGACTATCTGCGTGGCTTCTAAACTCTTACCATTAGCTAGTTCTACTACATGTTTGATGTTTAGGGGTGTTAGTGCACGTTTTAACAATTTACTAACTTTCAAAGACATGTAACTTGTATCCGCACCCGAATCAAACAAAGCAGTAACATAAATGTTGTCGAGAAGAAACTTACCCATAACTACGTTGGGATCGTTCATTGCGTCTCCTCGCCCCAGCACGAAAGCTCGACCCCTTGCCTCGTTGCCATTGTTGTTGTTGTTCCCACCATTGTTGTGCCCGTTGCCCTGGTTATTGTTGTTGTTGCGGTTCTGATTCTGGTTCAACTGAGGGCAATCGCGTTTGTAATGACCTTCAGCCCCACACTGGAAACATCCCCGGTTTCCACGCTGTGGCTGCTGCTGCTGTGGGTTCTGTGGAGCTGGTTGTTGCGGTTGCTGGTTCTGATTGGCAGGCCGTGGGCTCCTACAGTCTTTGGCCTCATGACCCATCTTGAGACATCTTTGACAACGACCCTTGTTGCACTGGCCGCTGTGATGCCTGTTACAGTTGTGACACTTGGGGTGAAACCCTTGATACCTTCTCTGTCTATGACCACCAGAGGATTGCGGACTAGGACTCTGGTAGTGGTCAGTCTTCTGCTGCTGAGCTTGAGACTGGACTGTTGCTGAACCTTTGCTAGAATCCCCATCCCACTTTCTTTTGTTGTCACTGGGTGTAGTGGGAGTAGCGGCTGAAGTGGTAGCACTGATGCGTTTGGGCAACTTGTTCTGTTCCACCGCCTGATCCGTGAGGCGATGAGCAAGGCGCTGAATATCTTGAATGTTGTCAAGGTTAGCCGATGTAACATGGCTCTGAATTTCTGAGGCTAGACCCTTGAGGTACAACTCGATGCGCTTAATTGGAGGGTCTACCATGGTTGGGCACAAGATGGCCAGTTCGTTCGACCGTTTCGTATAAGCTTCAATCTCTGACCCCGTCATTTTCAGATGATAAAACTCATCTTCCATCTTGTGAATGTCGTCACGTGTGCAGTATTCCCTCTTAATAAGTTCCTTGAATTCATTCCAGGGTGTGGCGTTAGCAGCTGCCAACCCTAAGATCTGAACTTGGGCGTTCCACCAAGTTAGTGCTATTCCTTCTAGCGTGCCAGTGGCGTACTTGACCCTACGAGCCTCAAGGCATTCGCACATTTCAAACACTGACTCTAGCTTCTCAAACCAATGGAGGAGTCCCACTGCCCCCTCGGTGCCACTGAAAGTACTTGGACGACAGTCCATGAAGTTCTTGAAAGTGCAGACAGGTTGCTGTGCGTGTTTACCTATTGTGTACGAATAGGGCAAAGTTTAAATACAAGGGCTAGTTTAGGAGTGTAGGATCTAAAGATCCTAGTGTGAGTTATGACTACAGGATATACTACCTGCTTGAGCAGCTGCAAGTGCCGCAGCAACTTGAGCTTGAACGAGAGCCTCTAGCTGGGCTTGTGTCATGTTAATTCGTCCAGACATGATCTTCATTGTAAAAGTAGCGTAAGTGAGAATGGTTCGCGAGTAGGGCGATGACAGAAAAGTGTAAGCAAGTAAGTGTTCTCAGGCAATAGTGTCATGTGTATCTAAGCGTAATGCGAGCAAAGTTCTATATAGTTCTAGCATGCAGGTAATAAACATAAACCTTATTACCTAGGATGTCGAGTCTTGCACGTGGAGCGAAGCGTCGTTGTGGATCGTTGAGAGCACTGTTCTGGTTATAGTCTGGTTTTAATAAAAACGTTTTCCCATATTAAAACCAAGTTCTCTATAACCAATGGCTCTGATACCAATCTGTCACACCCCCAAAATCCCACACGCGGAGTACACCGCTTGGAGGCGTGACATGACCAGGATCAAGCCATCAATCATATCAAACATAGCATTTAAGTGTAAAAGTAAAAAAAAAATGTATTTCATCGTGACATGACTGATGTTCATAACCAATCATTATTTAAGTAGCGGAAGCATAATAAGGAAAACCCAAAATAAGTTATAAGTTCAAATATCGTTCACGATCCGTATCCCACAACGACCTGCTCCTCCCTGTGCAAGCTCCATAATGTACCTAAGGTCCTGCAAGGCATGCAGCAGATAGTCAACAACTAGTTGAGCGAGTTCACGGAAAATAAGTTAGTAATAGTAATGAGTATGTTCATCTAGTTGGGGGCTTCCCATGCATGTATGTACTAATGGTGGGGGTTTCCCATGCTTATATATATATATATTACTAGTAGGGGATTCCCACGTACAAGGTCACGTAGGATTTACGTGAGTGCCCAGTGGTACGTGTGGGGTTTACGTAGGATTTACGTAAGTGTGCTTCCGACCCGGAAGACAGTAGTAGGTATTTAGTTTACGTAGGTTATACGTAAGTGTCCTCCCGACCCGGGAGACAATGGTAGATACTAGTTTACGTAGGTTTTACGTAAGTGTCCTGACTATCCTGAGGACGATGGTCTATAGTCTAGCAATAGCGTAAGTTCGAGTAATCATCCATTTCAAATAATCCAACCCAATTCCCAACCCGGGAATCCCATGCCTTGGCTGTGTGAACTCACCTTGGTTTGCTCGGCAGATACACAAAAAGGTTCCTTGAACTAAAGTGGTCAATCTCGTCCTAACAGGGTTACCACACAAGTCAGGTTTTGACTCAAATAATGCACGTATGAATCACAGCAAACACGCATCGCACGTTAGCAGTCAAGAGCATAACATAATCATACTTGTGCGTTCTAAAATCTAAGCCCAATTGTACCCAGCCCGACATAAACAATCCAATATTCTTCTCGGCCCAATAAGATTAAACAGTCCAATTAGCAGTCACATAAACTAGTCCATGTATCCGGCCCAATCAATTGGGCTCGTGACAGTGCAAGTCCAATAGTGTGCAAGTGTAGCCGATCTCGAGTCGAGACTAAGTGGTCTCGAGTTGTACTGATTTCGGGGTCTTGAGTCGCAACAAGGGCGGTCTCGAGTTGTCATGGTCCGGTCGAGACTACACGGTCTCGAGTCGCAACGGGACTCGCAAACGCTGGTCTCGAGTTGTGCTGTTTGTGTGCGAGTGTTGTGGTCTCGAGTCGAGACTAGGAGTTCTCGACTCGCAACCTGTGTCAAGACTAAGCATGTAACAGACTTCCTGATTTCCATAATTTGCAGCTCAATCAGTTCCCTAATCTTAGCAAACATCTTTGGTAGTTTCACAATCAGATCAATCAACATAATATCCATTCATTCGGTTAACATAATATCGATCAAACAGGCAATTATCAACCAGTTTCTCATGAACCCTAATTAAACCATACATGAACACAACCTAATAACATTCAATCAGATTAAACCTGATCATCTAACCATATTATCCGAGTTCTACTATATCACAGCCGGTTAATAAACTTTCGGGTAACAATCATCTTAACATCCTTCGAACAACATATAATCAACCGATTACTTTTAAGATATCCGATTTTCATACATATAGAACATCACGATTTATCACACAAGCAACCCTAACCATAAAATTAAACATGTAATCATACATTAATTACATTCACATATCATAAAGCACTAACCGAGTTAAAGTGTGTAACGAATATGATCCGAACATAAGGATCTTCGAGAGTTGAGGGGCGTTGCCATCGGGTTCCAAGAGAAACGAGAGAGAGGGAAAGAGCTTCTAGGGTTTGGTGTAACTTGTGTGTGTTATGTTTTGCAACAAATGAGAAAACAACCCCCTAGAGAGTGTTGTTTGCGTATAAGGGGAGTGGGCCGAGCCCAACTCGGCTGCCCTATGGTGTCCGATTACAAGGTGTGGCCCAAATGGGCTTGTGCGACCGGATGAGCCTTGTGCGATCGGGTTATGGTGTGCGGTTTGGGCTCGTTCACTATACTAACATTTAATACACACATATCACATAAACATGCATTTATTCAATTAGAGTAGCTCACGTAACGTTACAAGATAGGTCTAAAGTAAGAGTTGTCACATCCCTAGGTATCATATTTTACACAAGTACACCATCTCACAACAATTTCACAGTTTCACCACCAAGTTCATACATTAGACAAATCCTTCATAATTAATACATAACCACGCACAATCACAATACACTTTATTGCATTAAAACGTATACAGTTTCATAGCAACTAATTGTGCAAATAAACAACTAAACAACCAGTGAACGTGCAATAAATGCGAAATAGGAATCTTGGAAACTCGAGTTGTCACATTATCCCCAACTTGAAAGAAATTTCATCCCGAAATTTAGCATGCGGTTACTGAGGAAGCTAGGTAAGTTGTATCGTTTACTGATTTTCCTAGGGTGTCACAGAACATACATAGCAAAAGAAGATGTAATGTAAAACAATGTGCTAGTATGCTAAGAGTGAACATACATAGCAAAACATAATGAAATCATGTACTAATAGTGTACTAATGAACATAGCAAGTATATGGTATGAAAACATGGAAAGCATGAAAGTAACAAGTAGGCACATGTGTTTCACCCCAAAACGTTTGAAAAACAGTAAAAGAGGGGACTATGTACTCACTTGAGGGTGCTTAGACATCTTGAACAACAATCAAGCAAAGCTAGAGGGATCACGGAATCAAACGGCACCTTATATAGATAATTACATAAATAACCGGACCTAAATCGATAGATTGGTTAGTATGAGGTTTCGTAAACCAAATGAGTATTGGAACTCATATGATATGGTTTAAGAAATCCTACATACTAAAATGAAACCAAACCTAATTGCTTACGACCCATTACGATCCGTTTAGGTAGCTTACGCTACTTTAACGCGTCGTTTGCGTAAAACGCGTTCGGACTGCTTAACTAGTCTTATGACAAGTAAAATATGCCTTAACATGTCTAATATAGTTACCTAATCAGTTTAGATGTCAAAATTTATGTTACATATGCTTAAAATGAATTTTGGCGTAAAAAGGGTATTTTGGTAATTTCCTAAGGCATATAAACTACCTATCATACTACTACTTAAACGACGTGACCATCAGGTATAACCTCGGAAGGTTATTCCCAATACAACTATGGTCACCCAATGTGTTTGGTCTGATCCTAATGATCGACCAAACGGGTCGGGTTCGAAAGTATAAGCGATTGTTTAGATCGCTTACCTTGCGACCCTATATAAGCACAAATCTAAAAGTGACAAGTTAAACATGTTAAAAACATGTTTAATGAGGTTTGAAAACAGGTTTGATATCAAGACAAAGGGTCTTGATACCCAAAAGTAGTTTGGTTACAAAATACGCAAGAATACGCCTTTGGGCCGAAACTATGACTCGTCACCGAGCCTAGATAATGTGGTAATCAGTAGGTATAGTCACTAGGGACTATAACCATCGTGATTACGCTCACGTTATGAAGTTCAAATGAACTTCGCGTTGACCATAAACTGGTCAATGCAGAAAGTCAAACGCAGTATGAATTTTAAACTAAAAACGCATAAAAAGAACGAAGGAATACATACAAAGGGTCCCTGCAAGTTTGATTTCTCAGGTATGAAGTGGTTAACACTTCAACTTAGAGAAATCTCAGAAAAATCAAGTGGGTTTTGAGTTATGAACTTGGGGGTATTTATAGGAAAACCAAGACCGTTAGGATCGTTTCTTGAAAAATGTGCTTCGATCTAGGCCGTCCAAGTGTGCCCCTTGTTTTCTAAAACCATGGGAACCTCCAAAACCAACCCATAGGATCAAAAATACCATTTGCAAGCGAGAAAAACAGGTAGGACAGCTGGAAACAGGCTGGAAATGATTCTGTGCAGGTCTGGTGTTCCCACACGGCCCGCGTAAGACACAACAGAAGTCTACGCGTGTCACACCCCCAAAATCCACCCGCGGAGTACCACCGCTTGGAGGCGTGACGTGACCAGGATCAAGCCACCAATCATATTGAACATAGTATTTAATAATAGAAGAAATCAATTCAACCCATCATAACATAACTGGTGTTTAACAAAACATAATTTGAGTAGCGGAAGCATAAGTATGTAACCCAAAGTAAATCATAAGTTCAAATGTTTAAACGTTAAACATGGCATCCACGATCCATGTCCCACAACGACCTGCTCCTCCCTGTGCAAGCTCCATAAGTACCTAAGGTCCTGCAAGGCATGCAGCAGAGAGTCAACAACTAGTTGAGCGAGTTCACAGTTGATAGTTCAGTAATCGTAATAGTATGAGAAGCTTTATGTTCGTTCATTAAATCATGTATCGTTTTTCTCTTGCATCGCGGCCCCCTAGGCATGTATGCGAAGATTAGGGGAAGTTTTCCCAAGTATTCTAGACTAGGTATATTTGTATCGCGGCCACCCGGCATGTGTGCGAAGTTTAGTGTATAGTTCGCGGCCTTCCAAGGCATGTGTGCGAAGATTAGTCATATTATCGCAGCCAACCCGGCGTGTGTGCGAAGATCAGTTCTATTAGTATCACTAGTCTAGTCGTATCTTATCAATAACTCTTCCTCACCCGAGGACCATATAACTAAGTTCCATAAGCTAGGTAAGTACAAGTAAATAATCCAAACCCATTCCCACCCTGGGAACCCATGCCTTGGCTATGTGAACTCACCTTGGTTTTGCTCGGCAGATACACAGAAAAGTTCAATCAAGCTATAGGGTGGTCAACCATGTCCTACCATGGTTACCATACAAGTCAGGTTCATATTCAAGTAGTGCAGTATATTCTACACGTATTGTACACAAGTAGTGACCATAGCATACACGTATAATCATGGCAGATCAATAACAGTCACGTAAATAAGGTCCAAGTATGCGGCCCGAATGGTTGGGCTCATAACAGTGTGCAAAGTCCAAAAGGTGTGCAAGTGTTCATGGTCTCGAGTCAAGACTAGAGATCTCGAGTCGGGACTAGGTGGTCTCGAGTATAGGTCTTGGTGTTCTCGAGTCGAAATCAGGAAGGTCTCGACTTGTGCAAAGGGTACTGGAGACTAGGTGGTCTCGAGTCAGGTCTCGAGTCGCAACAGGACTCGTAATGATGGTCTCGAGTTGTGCTGTTTGTGTGCGGGTGTTGCGGTCTCGAGTCGAGACAGTGGGTTCTCGACTCGCAACCCGTGTCGTAACAGATTTCCTTGTTTGATGCTCATTATCTCCGTAACATTAGCAAACAGATTTGGCAATTTCATAATCAGATCAAATCACCATTATTCAATCATTCAAACACGTTCATATCCATTCCAGGACAATGAATCAGTATCATATGAACATACAACCTAATCGTTCGAATATTGAACTCAAAGACTAGCATGTAACCCTAACCGATTCACCATATCAACCATGCATTCGGTTCTAGATCCTTATCATACAATTCCGATTTATATGAACATAATCTAATATATATATATATATATGAGCCGATTATAACACGAACAATCAACACAAACTAATCATGTTTACAGTAATTCTAGATCAACATACAAAATTGTAAACACACATCAAAACATCATCAAACAGGTAAACGAAGAATCCAAACACTAACCGATTAAAAGAGTGTGAAGGGAATGATCCGATCAACAACGATTATCGATCTGAAAGGGGATGTTCACTGTCGGCTTCAAGAGAGGGAAAGAGAGCACTAGGGTTTGTAAACTTGTGTGTGTGAAGTGTATTGGTAACAATGTGTGATGGTTACAAACACTCTAATTGTTAATTGATCAAAGGGGGATGGGCCGAACCCAACCTGGGTTGCCCATTCGGTTTCGGTTATAAGAGTGTAGCCCAATTGGGCTTGTGCGGTCGGGTGTGAGTGGTGTATTTGGGCCGATTGCATACATACATACATACATACAAACGCAAATCAAACATAACATTCATTTAATCAACAAGGTTCACATAAGCACGTAACGTTACACAAAGTAGGTTCGAATTACGAGTTGTCACATTATCCCCAACTTAAAAGAAATTTTGTCCCGAAATTTTGTACGTACTCACTGAGGAAGCTAGGTAAGTTGTATCGTTTACTGGTTTTCCTGGGGTGTCACATCCTCCCCCCGTTGATCTGGAATTTCGTCCCGAAATTCCGTGGTATCTTCAGCCTCAGTAGTGGTTGTACTGTTCGCGAATAACTGGGGGTACTTTTCTTTTATCTGATCTTCGCGTTCCCAGGTGAACTCTGGGCCACGATGGGAGTTCCAACGAACTCGAACAAGAGGGATTCTCTTGTTTTCGAGGACCTTAACATCCCGGTCCGTGATTTCAACTGGTTCCTCGACGAAATGCAACTGCTCGTCGATAGTGAGTTCCTTCAGAGGAACTATGAGGGTCTCATCTGACAGACACTTCTTCAGATTCGACACGTGAAAAACGTTGTGAACTGCCCCGAGTTCAGCTGGTAGGTTCAGTCGGTAGGCTACTTTGCCTATTCTTTCTGCAATTTCGAACGGTCCGACATATCGCGGATTGAGCTTGCCCCGTTTGCCAAAACGAACCACACCCTTCCAGGGTGAGACTTTGAGTAAAACCCGGTCCCCGACCTGAAATCCCAATGGCTTCCTACGCTTATCCGCGTAGCTTTTCTGACGGTCGCGAGCTACCGCCATGCGTTGTCGTATTTGTGCAATCTTGTCCGTGGTGTCCACTATAAGTTCTGGACCCGTGATCTGACTATCCCCCACCTCTGCCCAACAGAGAGGTGACCGGCATTTACGTCCGTACAATGCCTCAAATGGAGCGGCTTGTATGCTGGTGTGATAACTGTTATTGTATGAGAACTTCACCAAAGGGAGATGCTTTTCCCAGCTGTTGCCGAAATCAATAACACATGCCCGAAGCATGTCTTCTAGAGTTTGAATCGTGCACTCGACTGCCCATCCGTCTGAGGGTGATAAGCCGTGCTCATATCTAACCGAGAGCTAAAAGCCTTGTGCATTGCTTGCCATAGTTCTGAGGTAAATCGTGCATCGCGATCCGAGATGATAGATGTGGGCACCCCGTGCCTTGAGACTACTTCCTTCAAGTATATGTCTGCTAGTGTGGAAAACTTGTCCGTTTCTTTGATCGCCAGGAAATGAGAAGACTTGGTGAGTCGATCCACGATCACCCAAATTGTATCGTTCCCACGCTGGGATCTAGGTAGGCTTGTAACAAAATCCATGGAAATTTCCTCCCATTTCCACTGTGGTATCTTTGGTTGCTGAAGTAAGCCCGCTGGTTTCTGATACTCTACCTTGACTCTTCCACAAGTCAAGCACTTGCTGACATAGGTGGCGATGTGGGCCTTCATGCTAGGCCACCAATAAGTTGTTCTGAGATCATGGTACATTTTATCCGACCCTGGATGTACCGAGTAGCGCGATTTGTGAGCTTCATCCATCACGAGTTTTCGTAAACCGCCATATAGTGGGACCCAAATACGCCCCGTTACGTAATAGGCACCGTCTACGTTCTGTTCTAGTCGTTGCCTTGAGCCGCGTAGGGCTTCAGCCCTGACGTTTTCTGGTTTCAATGTTTCTACCTGAGCATCTCGTATCTGTACAGGAAGACTAGATTGAATAGTGAGCTGTAAGGCTCGTATGCGCTTAGGTGTAGTGTCTTTCCGACTGAGTGCGTCAGCCACAACATTGGCTTTGCCTGGATGGTACTGCATTCGTAATCGTTCAGTAGTTCAACCCATCGATGTTGACGCATGTTCAATTCCATTTGCATGAAGATATGCTCGAGACTCCTGTGATCGGTGTAGATAGTGCACTAGGTACCGTACAGGTAGTGTCGCCATATCTTAAGCGCGAAAACAACAGCTCCCAGCTCTAAATCCTGCGTCGTGTAGTTCCGTTCGTGAACCTTGAGTTGGCGTGAAGCGTAAGCAATGACCTTGTCGCGCTGCATTAACACACCTCCAAGACCCTGGATGGATGCATCACAGTAACACCACGAAGTCGTCTGTGCCCTCCGGCAACGAGAGGATAGGTGCACTGCAAAGTCTATCCTTTAAGTGCTGAAAAGCAGTTTCCTGAGTATTTCCCCAACGGTAGGTGACACCCTTCTGTGTCTGTAGCGTAAGCGGCTGTGCGATCTTTGAAAAGTCCTTGATAAACCGTCTGTAGTATCCCGCCAAACCCAAGAATTGGCGTATTTCCGTTGGTGTACGCGGTGCAGGCCAGTTCCTAATCGAATCTACCTTGGATGGATCGACATGGATCCCATCCTTGTTTACCACATGGCCTAGAAAATGGACTTCACGAAGCCAGAAGTCGCATTTTGTAAACTTGGCGTACAGTTGTTCCTTTCGAAGAAGTTCCAAGATAAGCCGTAAGTGCTGCTCGTGTTCCTCCTGACTCTTGGAGTAGATCAGAATGTCGTCGATAAAAACTATCACAAATTTTTCTAGATAGGGTTTGCACACCCTGTTCATAAGGTCCATAAAAACTGCCGGTGCGTTTGTTAGCCCGAAAGGCATGACTAGGAACTCGTAGTGGCCGTAGCGAGTTCTGAATGCTGTTTTGGAGACGTCCTCATCCCAGACTCTCAGCTGATGGTAACCTGACCTCAAGTCTATCTTGGAGTAGTAGCTCGACCCTTGCAACTGGTCGAATAAGTCGTCAATACGTGGAAGAGGGTAGCGGTTCTTCACTGTCACCTTGTCCAGTTCTCGGTAATCAATGCACATCCTGAAGGTACCGTCCTTCTTTTTCACAAATAATACTGGAGCTCCCCAAGGCGAAGAGCTAGGTCGGATAAATCCCTTATCCAAGAGTTCCTGTAGCTGTGTAGAGATTTCTTCCAACTCTGATGGAGCTAATCGATACGGTGCACGAGCTATAGGTGTTGCTCCAGTAGCTAGCTCGATTTGAAACTCGACCTGACGATGAGGCGGTAGACCAGGTAATTCCTCTGGAAACACTTGAGGAAAGTCGCGAACTATTGGAATGTCCTCCAATTTCTTTTCCTTTGCTGATGCATCGGTGACAAGTGCCAGAATGGAAGTGTGCCCCTTATGTAAACACTTCTGAGCCTCTAGAAAGGAGATGATGCCAACTACAGCACCACTCTTGTCGCCTTGAACTTCGAGAGGTTCCTGACCGGAACGAGGGATACGAACAATCTTCTCTTTGCACAAGATCTCTGCGTGATGTTGAGATAGCCAGTCTATACCAATGACGATGTCGAAACTACCCAAAACTATGGGAATGAGGTTGATCGAGAAAGTCTGACCCGCGAGGATAAGATTACAACCCTGAACTATGTGCGCGGCCTCTAGACTCTTACCATTAGCTAATTCTACGACATGGTTAGTGTTCAGAAGTGTGGGTGCACGTTTTAACATTTGGCTAACTTTCAAAGACATATAACTTGTATCCGCACCCGAATCAAACAAAACAGTAACATAAAAGTCGTCGAGAAGAAACTTACCCATAACTACGTTGGGATCATTCCTTGCGTCGCCCTGACCCAGCACAAAAGCACGACCCCTAGCTTCGTTGCCGTTGTTGTTGTTTCCCCCATTGTTGTTGTTCCCGTTGCCCTGGTGGTTGTTGTTGTTGCGGTTCTGGTTCTGGTTCAATTGAGGGCAATCACGTTTGAAATGACCTTCAGCCCCACACTGGAAACATCCCCGGTTTCCTCGCTGTGGCTGCTGCTGCTGGTTCTGTGGAGCTGGTGGTTGGAGTTGCTGATTCTGGTTCGCAGGTCGTGAACTCCTGCAGTCTTTAGCTTCATGCCCTAACTTGAGACATCTCTGACAACGTTCCTTGCGACACCGTCCACTGTGGTGTCTGTTGCACTTATTACATAGTGGGTGAAATCCCCGATATCCACCCTGCCCCTGACTGCCTGCTGATTGCTGGCTCGGATTCTGGTAGTCATTTGTCCTGCGCTGCTGTGCTTGAGACTGAACTGAGACTGAACCTTTACTGGAATCCCCGTCCCACTTTCTTTTGTTATCGCTGGGTGTAGCAGAAGTAGCAGCTGGAATGGTAGCACTGATGCGTTTGGGCAGCTTGTTCTGTTCCACCGCCTGATCCGTGAGGCGATGAGCAAGACGCTGAATTCTTGGATATTGTCGAGATTAGCCGATGTCACATGGCTCTGAATTTCTGATGCTAGACCCTTGAGGTACAACTCAATGCGCTTGATCGGAGGGTCCACCATGGTTGGACACAAGATGGCCAATTCGTTCGACCTTTTCGTGTAAGCTTCGATCTCTGACCCCGTCATTTTCAAATGATAAAGCTCCACTTCCAACTTGTGGATGTCATCGCGTGTGCAGTATTCCCTTTTGATCAGTTCTTTGAATTCGTTCCAAGGAGTGGCGTTAGCAGCTGCCAGCCCTAGAATCTGAACTTGCGCATTCCACCAGGTTAGTGCAATTCCTTCCAACGTGCCAGTGGTGTACTTGACCCTGCGAGCCTCAGGGCATTCACACATCTCGAATACTAACTCGAGCTTCTCAAACCAATGGAGTAGTCCCACTGCTCCTTCCGTGCCACTGAACGTACTTGGACGACAGTCCATGAAGTTCTTGAATGTGCAGATAGGTTGCTGTGCGTGTTGACCTATTGTACATAGGATAGGACAGTATTAAATACAAGGGTTGATTTAGGAATGTAGGATTCAAAGATCTTAGTGTGTATCCCATCCGCAGGGTATTCTACCTGCTTGTGCAGCTGCAAGTGCCGCAGCTACTTGTTCGTTGATGAGAGCCGTCAACTGGGCTTGAGTCATGTTAACGCGTCCAGACATGATCTGCATAGTAAAGGTAACATAGTGAGAGAGGTTCGCAAAAAGTGCGATGAAAGAAGAGTGTAAGAACATAGGCATTCTCATGTAATAGGGTCATGTGTATCTAAGCATACTACGAGCAAAGTTCTATGTAATCTAGCAAGTAGGCAATATAAACATAAACCATATTACCTAGGATGTTGAGTCTTGCACGTGGAGCGAAGCGTCGTTGTGGATCGTTGAGAGCACTGTTCTGGTTATAGTATGGTTTTAATAAAAACGGTTTCCCCTTACTAAAACCGAGTTCTCTATAACCAATGTCTCTAATACCAATCTGTCACACCCCCAAAATCCACCCGCGGAGTACCACCGCTTGGAGGCGTGACGTGACCAGGATCAAGCCACCAATCATATTGAACATATAATAATAGAAGAAATAATTCAACCCATCATAACATAACTGGTGTTTAACAAAACATAATTTGAGTAGCGGAAGCATAAGTATGTAACCCAAAGTAAATCATAAGTTCAAATGTTTAAACGTTAAACATGGCATCCACGATCCATGTCCCACAACGACCTGCTCCTCCCTGTGCAAGCTCCATAAGTACCTAAGGTCCTGCAAGGCATGCAGCAGAGAGTCAACAACTAGTTGAGCGAGTTCACAGTTGATAGTTCAGTAATCGTAATAGTATGAGTAGCTTTATGTTTGTTCATTAAATCATGTATCGTTTTTCTCTTGCATCGCGGCCCTCTAGGCATGTATGCGAAGATTAGGGGAAGTTTTCCCAAGTATTCTAGACTAGGTATATTTGTATCGCGGCCACCCGGCATGTGTGCGAGTTTATGTTGGTGCACTACATCTGCTGATTACGTCTTGTATCGAGTCATTGTCTTAGAACGTTAGATCTGGGCTCGAAATACGAGAAATAGTGAAATGTATAGGTTTTAGATGTTGGGCCGCTTTTAGAGTCAAAATTAGATGATTGGATCGCTCTTAGGACTATTAGGTTAGTGGATCGCTCGAGTGGCATCTTATGTGAACCGCTCGAATGGTAACTAACCTGGACCGCTCATATGACATGATGCTTGGACCGCTCGTATGACAAGTTGTCTGGACCGCTCCAATGTCATGGGCCGCTTATTGGGCCTGTCCAATAAGCGGTCCCAGTGCTCTATAAATAGTCCAATGAGCGATTCCATTTGTAACAGTTGTAGAAATCGTGCCGAAGTGCTGCCGGTACGAGATTGGAGCTGTAAACATTTGAAATCAGTAAAACAAGTGGTTAAAGTGATTTGCCTGCTGTTTCTACCTTAGTTTCTTGTAATTCCGCACCTGAAACCAAGGAGAAAGCCTCTGAACGACTCGTTCGGGTCTCCAAACGATCCTACAAGTGGTATCAGAGCTCAGGAGGAGGTTCTCTACAGAAATTAGCTGGTTTTCGTCACTTTTTCTTACTTCTACACCTTCTTTTTCTGATTTGGGAAGATTTCACGGTCGAAATTCGTTCAAATTCTCACAATATGTGCGGAATCATGATTTAACAAAACCTGGAAGTTTTCAGACCTTAATTCGGCTTAAAATTGATTAAAATTGAATTTTCGCTCAAAAGCGGTTCGTGTTTGCTGACATCACTTCGTGAACCGCTCGAAAATACTGTTGTGGATCGCGCATATAGACTTTTATGAACCGCTCATTGAACATTTCTTGAATCGCTTATTCGTTCAATTGACTTGGATCGCTCATAACTTGGACTCTTGAACCGCTCCAAAAACAAAGTTTGGACCGCTCGAACATTCAAGAATTTGAACCGCTCTTTTGGACTAGACTGGATCGCTTATCTGTACAATCCTGAACCGCTTATTGATCAAACCACTTGGTCCGCTCCAAATCAACATCTATTTGGACCGCTTATTTGGACATCATTTGAACCGCTTATCCGGACAATTAGATTGGACCATTTATTTGAACAATTTGGATTGCTTTTAAGACAATTCTTGGATCGCTTATTTGTCATCCGAATCGCTTATTTGGATTGCTTATTCAAACATTTGTAGATCGCTCGTCCAAACGATTGTAGATCGCTTATTCGAACGTTGTTGGACCGCTTATCAGTCAAAGTCTGATCCAAGTGTACATCGTGCAGTTTCGCTTAACCAAATCATGGGGTTCAATATCTTTAACATGACTCAAGAAGAGTGTGATAGAAGAAGAGTACTAATGAAAGAGTTTGATTCATTTTCAGGTTTTCCAGGAGAAAGCACAAGATGTATCATTGAGAGATACAAACATCTTATTCATTCAGTGTCCATGGTTGGCTTAACCAAAGTATCAGAGGAATGGGTCGAAAAATTTGCCAGTGCTTTACCTCAAGAGGAATGGGAAAATTACATCTCAAAATTAAAACGTTCTGAAGAGTTTTCTAGTCTGACAATTAGTCAACTCATTGGAAAAATTGAAGAACAGATGAAAATTAACGATGAAAAGAAAGAGGAAGTTTCAGAAATCAGAGAATCTGTAAAGTCTGGATCTTTAAGTTCTACATTAGGATGCTCTAAGTGTGACAACTTGAAGACAAACAATGATAAACTCACGAGAGACACAGAAAGTTTGGCATTTGAAGTCAAAAAGTTGAAACACGAGAAGCATGCTACTGAAAAACAGATTCTTATGGTTCAGAGTATTTGTGAGAAACTGAAAGCTGAAAATGACAAACTGTTGGTTGGTTTGAACAGTTTGACATTTGAAAACAAGAAATTGAAAGAAAAAGAAAAGTTTTTTGGAGAGAAAATTAAGAATTTTGAAATTGAAAAATCAAAAATTGAGAAAGATTTTCAAAATCAAATGAAAATTCTTGAAGATGGGAGAAATGTGTTTAGTAAAAACAACATTGAAAAACAGAAAGTGTTAAATTCCCATCTTCAGAAAATCATTAAACTTGAAAAAGAAGGTGAGTACGCTCAAGTGAAAATCAAAAAGTTGGAAAAAGAGCTTGAAAGCAAACAGAAATCATCAGAAGATGAAGATTTCTGGATCAAGTTAGAAAACAAAAACCTGAAAGCGAATGAATCAAAATTTCAGGAACAGATAAAAGTTTTGATGGATGAAAAATCTGTTCTTGAAAATTTGAAGATTGAGAATGAGAAAACTATCAAGTCTCATTTTGGGAGAATATCTCAGCTTGAAAGTGAAGCTGAAAATTCGAGGAACAAAATTGATGAACTTGAGAAGAAATTGAAAGGTTTTGTGACTAAATCTGATGGTTTGAATTTTCCCTGTCCAAAACCAATCAATTCTATACCGATAAGTGAAAAAGTTGAAGATTGTGATGAGAAAACTGATGATGAAAATGAGGAATTTTATTCAGCAGATGAGTCTGAGCCAGAATCTGATGCTGAAATTAAGAAAAAGGAAAAAATTTTGAAATTAAAAGAAAAATTTCAGAAAACTGTTTTACATTCGACTGAAAAGGGAGAATGCTCTAAGCAGAAACCTGTGAAGAAGATTGTAAAACAGAAACAAAAATTTAAAAATGAAGGAAAAAACTCATCAGTTAAATCATCCAATCGCAATCAGAAATCAAAAGATTTAAAAAATGAAAAGTCAAAAATTGTTGGGTGCAGGACAAATCACAGTGCTTCAAAGTCAAATTCAGCAAAGTTGAGGAAGGAGTATCACCAAGCCAAACAATGCTTTGATCTGAGCGTTTGGACTAAAAATGGTGATTGGTATGATAACAGAGTGTGTTACAAGTGCGGCTATCAAGGACACATTGCTGTTAACTGCCAGAGACAGAGATTTGAGGCGAGGAGATGCTATAACTGTCAAATCAAAGGTCATATTGCCAGAGATTGCCCAAGGAAATCAAGTGAAAGATTGAGGGTTAATTCTCAAAAACTGGCAAAGAAACCAGTCAAAGTCAAGCCCCAGGAACAGAAGGTTTTGAAACCTAAAGTTCCAGTACAGTCAATTCAGGAATAGAAAGTTAAACTTTCACAGGGGTAGAAAGACCGACTGAGGAAGAAGAGGAAGAAAGCGAGAGAATATCTCGAGAAGATTTTGTCCTCGGGTTCACGGGACAAACAGATTAATAGTTCTGATGAATCTACTCCTTCATCTGCAAAGTTGAGCAAAAAGAATTCATCAGATACAAATCTGAGGACAAAAGAGGAGAAGAAGAAAGAAAAGGTCGGCGATGAATCTGACAGATCAAAGTCGGACAAGCCACCTGCAGGCAATGATTCTGGTATGGTAAAACCAGAGGAGCCATTGGTAGAGGTAAAAGTTGAGAATTCTAGTTTAACAATGGATGAGAAAAACTTTCCTCCATTGTTGAGCAAGAATTCAAAATCACCCAAGGGCAGTCAGGCTTGGGTGAAATTGTTTAAATAGAAAAACCTGACTTGCCGGAGATCCCAAGATGGTATCGTGGATCATGAATCGGCACATTTCCTGAGAAATTTCACTTTGGTGATTTTTCGCCTCATAAGTGGTAAATTAGGGACATTAAGTTGTACTTAATTTTCTACTGATGGTTTATGGTAAACTAGAAATGATAAATCTTTAAAAGGTTTGAAGAAAACAAGATGATGAGATAACCCCAAATCTACAAATGGTTGGAACACAAACTAATTTTTCCAGAAAAACCATTTTGATTGAAACAAACTTAAGTGTTTTGAAATCATTATGGGAAAATAGTTTGTTGTGAGGGGGAGTTCTGATTGTTTTTGCACGAGAATGGTGAATTGAGGTAATTCACATAATGTTGTCAAGTTTCTTGTATAGTTTGTTTTCAATTTTTCTTCAGAAAATCAAAATTGAAACATATTTTGATTTTAGGGGGAGTATTAAAATTTTGAAAAATTTAAAAAGTTGAAAAATGAAAATGAGTTTTGCTGCAAAAAGAGGAGATGATAGTACATCGGTGGACTATCACAGCATGCTAGAGATTTGTAAAGACAAAATTGTTTTTAAACAAGTCTTACTAATGATGTGTCAGTAGGCTTCACACAGTTAGTAAATTGTATTCGAGATATAAACATAAAATCAAAACTTACTTATTTTGTGGGGAACACTACTTGGATATATAGGTAACCCCTGAAATCTCGTCTGAAAGGTTTCTTATTCTGGAATACTAGGTTCTTGTACTCAAATGATGTCTGGGGTATTATTCCGGGACTTCTGCTAAACGGTGGTTCTGACCTAGTCCCTGGCTAATACTTTCTTCATATGCTTGAAACATAGCATAAAGCCCTCAGCTGATTAGACAATAAAATTGATGATCAGTTGTTGTAGCTGAAAAGATCCTCTAAAGGGGACCCACTGCTAAGTCGAAACTGATATCTCTCTGCTGAACGGAAGTTCTGACCTGAGATCCCTCAGTTCTCGCATTTTTCCCCTAATTTATATACAGATATCATTTGTAGTTATTCTTACCTGTAAATGAGAATATTGAGATCTGGATACGGGAGTATATTCAAGAGGTGGGACACTCAAATAAGTCTAAGTTCTAAAACATTAAATACGTATTTTGAATCAATTGAAAATTTGTGTAGAGGTTTAAGTGGACTACAATACTGACAATCAGAAGTAAATTTGTTTTTAACATTTGCTGATTAATCAAGATCAACGGTGTTGGTGATATGTCTCAAAAAAACCGATATGATCCTCTTGCACAATCTCTCAAAAATAGTGTTCATTTTTGTATTTCATTAAATTCAAAAATCCAAAAATATTGTATTTTTGTTTGATATTTGAAAACTTCAAAAAGATTTTCGACAACAGAGTGTGAAGAACTGATTTTCGACATTTCAAGTGTAAAACATGTTGAACTTGTGGTTTGGGAGAGAGTGTTAAATTGTGAAGATTTGAAATGCAAAATTGGTTCATTAACTTGATGACTAAGTTGAATGGTAACCTACAATTTGATCTTCATAGTTTTTCTTATACGATTAGTTAATTCATTAAGTTGAATTACAAATTGTGTTGTTTTGTAATAGTATGGTTGAGTTTTGCAGGTTTCTGATCCTGTTGCTACGAATAGCCAGGAGACACATCAGAACCAGAGAAGAGCTTAAACAGAGAAAGCCAGGAGTTGATTTCAATGGCGATAACGACTTCCAGACAGAGATCCTAGCATTATGATAGGGGAAGTCTGATGAAAGTTAGAGCCAGAGAATGATCCAGGCATGTGATTCCAGGAAGGAATTCCTGAAGAAGATATTATTCCAGGCTGAGTTCCTGAAGAAGGCCGAACAAGATTGAAGAGTTGTGATTGTTTGAAGATTCTCACTGAAGATTCCATCAACATTCAAGGGGGAGTCTGTTGGTGCAGTTGTCTGTCGACTACATCTTCGTTCGTGTCTTAGAATGATAGAATGGTAAAGAGAGTGAAGCCCAAAGACTGATCAAGACTGAAGAACTGAAGATACAGCATGTTGTGACTCGATAGTCGACTCCATCAACATCTGAGGGGGAGTCTGTTGGTGCACTACATCTGCTGATTACGTCTTGTATCGAGTCATTGTCTTAGAACGTTAGATCTAGGATCGAAATACGAGAAATAGTGAAATGTATAGGTTTTAGATGTTGGGCCGCTTTTAGAGTCAAAATTAGATGATTGGATCGCTCTTAGGACTATTAGGTTAGTGGATCGCTCGAGTGGCATCTTATGTGAACCGCTCGAATGGTAACTAACCTGGACCGCTCATATGACATGATGCTTGGACCGCTCGTATGACAAGTTGTCTGGACCGCTCCAATGTCATGGGCCGCTTATTGGGCCTGTCCAATAAGCGGTCCCAGTGCTCTATAAATAGTCCAATGAGCGATTCCATTTGTAACAGTTGTAGAAATCGTGCCGAAGTGCTGCCGGTACGAGATTGGAGCTGTAAACGTTTGAAATCAGTAAAACAAGTGGTTAAAGTGATTTGCCTGCTGTTTCTACCTTAGTTTCTTGTAATTCCGCACCTGAAACCAAGGAGAAAGCCTCTGAACGACTCGTTCGGGTCTCCAAAACGATCCTACAGTTTAGTGTATAGTTCGCGGCCTTCCAAGGCATGTGTGCGAAGATTAGTCATATTATCGCAGCCAACCCCGGCATGTGTGCGAAGATCAGTTCTATTAGTATCACTAGTCTAGTCGTATCTTATCAATAACTCTTCCTCACCCGAGGACCATATAACTAAGTTCCATAAGCTAGGTAAGTACAAGTAAATAATCCAAACCCATTCCCACCCTGGGAACCCATGCCTTGGCTGTGTGAACTCACCTTGGTTTTGCTCGGCAGATACACAGAAAAGTTCAATCAAGCTATAGGGTGGTCAACCACGTACTACCATGGTTACCATACAAGTCAGGTTCATATTCAAGTAGTGCACGTATATTCTACACGTATTGTACACAAGTAGTGACCATAGCATACACGTATAATCATGGCAGATCAATAACAATCACGTAAATAAGGTCCAAGTATGAGGCCCGAATGGTTGGGCTCATAACAGTGTGCAAAGTCCAAACGGTGTGCAAGTGTTCATGGTCTCGAGTCGAGACTAGAGATCCCGAGTCGGGACTAGGTGGTCACGAGTATAGGTCTTGGTGTTCTCGAGTCGAAATCAGGAAGGTCTCGACTTGTGCAAATGTTACTCGAGACTAGGTGGTCTCGAGTCAGGTCTCGAGTCGCAACAGGACTCGCAATGATGGTCTCGAGTTGTGCTGTTTGTGTGCGGGTGTTGCGGTCTCGAGTCGAGACAGTGGGTTCTCGACTCGCAACTCGTGTCATAACAGATTTCCTTGTTTGATGCTCATTATCTCCGTAACATTAGCAAACAGATTTGGCAGTTTCATAATCAGATCAAATCACCATTATTCAATCATTCAAACACGTTCATATCCATTCCAGAACAATGAATCAGTATCATATGAACATACAACCTAATCGTTCGAATATTGAACTCAAAGACTAGCATGTAACCCTAACCGATTCACCATATCAACCATGCATTCGGTTCTAGATCCTTATCATACAATTCCGATTTATATGAACATAATCTAATATATATATATGAGCCGATTATAACACGAACAATCAACACAAACAAATCATGTTTACAGTAATTCTAGATCAACATACAAAATTGTAAACACACATCAAAACATCATCAAATAGGTAACCGAAGAATCCAAACACTAACCGATTAAAAGAGTGGAAAGGGAATGATCCGATCAACAACGATTTTCGATCCGAAAGGGGATGTTCGTCGTCGGCTTCAAGAGAGTGAAAGAGAGCACTAGGGTTTGTAAACTTGTGTGTGTGAAGTGTATTGGTAACAATGTGTGATGGTTACAAACACTCTAATTGTTAATTGATCAAAGGAGGATGGGCCAAACCCAACCTGGGTTGCCCATTCGGTTTCGGTTATAAGAGTGTAGCCAAATTGGGCTTGTGCGGTCGGGTGTGAGTGGTGTATTTGGGCCGATTACATACATACATACATACATACAAACGCAAATCAAACATAACATTCATTTAATCAACAAGGTTCACATAAGCATGTAACGTTACACAAAGTAGGTTCGAATTACGAGTTGTCACAACGCGGCTCGCCTGGGTTTTGCAGATCAGCAACCAGTTTACATATTTGCAGTTTCAGTCCCTGTAGTTGATTTAGGCCCATTTTGACCCATTCAAGGCCCCTTTAGCCAACTTTAAGGCCCTACAATGATGCCTAAACATAGTGGACATGAAATGCGCTCAAAAATATGTCGGATGTCGGTTCGTTTGGTCGTACGATCGTGATATTCGCTTAATTATGATGAAATGCGCACGAACGCAAAAAACGATCCAAATTACGCGACGAATGGATTTTTCTTATGCCAAACACTAAAATAAAATATTTTAATGCTTACATAAATTTTTGGATGTCCGGATGTATTCAGGACGTAAGATATGCGCGAAAATGCAAACTTATGCACTTTTTGATGCTTTTAGTCCCTGAATGATCATAAAGTTTATTTTAGCACACCGAACCCCTCAAAGCTTATTTCTAAGCTATGTGAAGGATATTTAGGGTGTGTTTAACTTATGATCATGTTCCGGAATGTCCGTTATAGTACTAATCGGCATACTTTCGCAGTTTGTCGATATTAGTCCTTGTAAGAAAATCAACTTGATTTCGGCATACCAAACCATCCCAAACTTATTTCTAAGTTATGTAAAGGTTATTTAAGGTGTGTTAAGCCTATGTCACTGTTCCGGAGTGTTTGTTGCATTAAACTGGTTATATTTACGCATCGGATAGCGTATAACCTTCCAGAAAGCGATTTAAAGCCCGAAATCGAATAAGAATTGATATGTGCAAACGATACATAATTTTTTTACAAATCCCAAGTATGAAACACAATCTTTCATTGATTTGGTATCTGTTTGATGGCCATGGAGGCACAGGTGTCACAGTTGATCGTCTTACAAAGTCAACACATTTCTTGCCGATCCGTGAGGATCTATCTGCTGACAAGCTTGCTAATATCTATGTGGATGAGATTGTATCCCGACATGGTGTTCCTTTAAATGCTGTTGTCAGCATAGGGTCCCACATGGCCCTGTGTCCAGTGGGCACCGCCCCGTAGTCAGAAGCGTATCTGTACTTTCAACATTTTGCACATATCTGTACTTTCAACATTTTGCAAGATTTTGCATATCTTAGCGTTGACCACGCCCCGTGTTGAGCTGGGCACGCCCCCGTGGTGGGCATAGAAGCTTCTACAGGTTTGTCGTTTCTACAGGCTCCTGACCACGCCCCCATGTCCAGTGGGCACGGCCCCGTGGTCAGTCCTTTGTTGTCTTGTTTTTGCTTTGGGGATGCTGTCGAGGGGTCGGACATGTCACGTTAATTATTTTTCTTTGTATTTATGTTGGTTTTGGCTGTATATTTGTTCCTTTTGCTCGTTTAAGCTCATTTGGTCCTGTAAATTCAAAAGGAAGACAAAAACACACTTTTTCCAACATTAGTACTAAAAATGGTTAGTTTTATGCCTTATTTGATGTAATTTATATGTTTCATTTTGCACACATCAGAGCAAACATTGGTGATTTTTGTTTCAAATCTTCTGAAGTTTTCTTGACATCATGAACAGGTTTAGGCTTTTATGGACATCGATTAGCAATGTGTCCAACTTGATTGCACCTAAAGCACGTTCTACTGTCTGTTACAATAGTAGATCCTTCAACCTGTTCTCATTGTCTCTTCTTTTCAAAGAACTCTTCATTGGATTGTTTGCTAAATTGATTTTCTTTTTCACTTTCTGAGCTTGTTTCAAACACGAAAGTCAGTTTTTTTACAAACTTTGATTTTCCAAACTTGTTGTAGTTTTTCTTACCATATCCCGAACCATTCCTCCCATAGTAAGATTTATCCTTGATCACTTGTCAAACTATCAATTTCAGACATCTCGGCCTCAACTAATTTGAAAACCTTTTTTATTTTGTTCATATTCACATTCTGAATCAGGAATTCTGTATCAGAATATAGTTTGTCATATCCACACATTTTGTTCATGATAACATTTGGATCATCATTCGAACTATAACCTGATTTAGGAATGTAATTTTTATGAAAACTTTTGTCACTTTCAGATTATGAACTTGAACTCTTTTTGCTAAAATTCGTTTTTATGGTTTCAAATTCAGTTTTTTCGATGTCACTATCTAAAACTTTTTCAACCACATCCGTTACCACTTCTGAATCGCAATCTGATGAATCAGATTTTGTATGGTTACATCGAGATTATCAGGCAGCTGGTCTTTCTGTACAGTTTTCAATTTTAAATTCAATGCCTTTTCCACCCCATAGGGTTTCTTTTTAGAATAATTGTTCCACATTGGGGGTGGAAGTCGGTGAGAACCCACACCTTGGTTAAGATAACCGTACACATCTTCCCCTGATTCATCTTTTCCTGTCGGTTTGGGGAGTATGTGATCCAATACATAGGATGCTATAGAATTAATGATCAACTTCTTATTAACCCTGTAAGTTTCTATCCAAGTAGTTTCTAGCTCTTGTTTTAATTTTGCAATCGTGTCAATATGATTATTAAGTGCAATTTTTTTATCCATGACAGTGCGTTTGAGCAAAGAAATTGTTGCATCATTTTAATTATTTGCAACTCGAAACTGGTTGATAGCTTTGCTAAGTTTGTCATAGGCTTCTTACGTATCTTTTAAGTCACTTGTTAGATTATCTATGTGCCTTTTCAACTCATTATACTTCTCATCTTTTTCAATGCAAGATTTGCAAGTTCTATGCATTTTGTGCATTGAAATTGAGTTTCTGTTTTCTCACTTTTAACCTCTTTTACCATTAACTCAACTTTCTTTTCATCCTCAGAGATTTTGACTACCTCTTTTAATTGAGCCATCATGACTTTTTCAACAATATAAGACAGATTTTCACCGGTCATTTTGTTCGACACATCTATAATCTCTTCTACAAATTCTTTCTTTTCTTCATCGAAGTGTAAGTCACTATAGTTTCCCTCTTCTCCATAAAATCCTGCAAAAGATTTAAAAACGTCAAGAGGTATAATCGATTTGAAAGCGTTATTAATAACCTATTTTGTAGCAATATTGAATTTTCTAGGATCCAACTCTGATTATTCAGAATCATAATAATCTTCATCTTCTGGATTCTCATCAATGTAACGTCAGCACACTCTTCATCAACAACTTCTTCAACTATCACATCCTCCAAATTCTGTTCCGGTTCACCCATGTCAACAATCTTAGCCATTAGAGCAAGGCTGTTGGTCTTGGGCATATAATCATTCCAGTTGAATCCTTCATCTTCCGGTGTTACTGTGATAACCCGTGTTTTCAATACTTCTCTAGTTTCTTCGATGCTCGACGTGTGTGTACTAAATGAACTTGCTTATATAATTACTTGATTTTAATTGTGTATAATGTATATACATGATTTAATGCATGTCATATTTGGTGGATATGAAATGTAGGAACCGAAATTGTTAGATGTTTTATGTTTATGTGCAACACTAATGGACCGCACCTACCTCAAACTCGAGCCACCCACTTGGGCCTAAGGCCGCACCCTCTCACACTCCCTCTCACATTAAATCGACCCATGAGTGTTAGGCCCGAACCAATCCTAGCCTTTTTCCAACTATTTGTTTACGTGAAGGTTGTATAAGATTACTTGTAACATTACAAACCCTAACAACCATCACCCCATTCCTCTTTTGCGACGGCAGACCCCCTTTCCCCCCCTCGAAGCATCATCCCAGTTGATCAAGATTGTGGTAAGTGAATTCTTATTTATGTTGAATCTCGGCCATTTGATCTTGTTGTTTGTGAATTTTATATAAATGCTATACTACGATGAGGCCACATGATTGGATTATGATGATGAACCGATTGCTAGTTATGATGTGTGAATAGGAAATCCCATGAGATTGTATGATTGGGGGAAAATGGCGGCTAGGTAAGGGGTCCAATCGAAATTAAGGGCTAACAATATCAAATACATTAAATGCCTTATGTGCAGTGCTTTACAGCCAACATGTTTTATTTTTTTTGTATTTGCATGTGGGAGATGATTTGTTTAGTGGGTTGGGCGGCAAACATAAGTCATTGGCTGTGGGGTTTGGTCAATATATTTAGGGATCCGATTTATAAAAAAAAAATAGTGGCACACTACCAAAAGTCAATTGTGCCATGTGATATTCCTTAATGATGTCGGCCGCTGATTATTATTTGGTCCAATAACAGCATGAGGTGGTTAACATTTGTCGGCAAGTATGCTTTGAATTGTATGAAGATTTGCATATAAGTTGTTGGCTGGATTATTGTGAAACAACCCCACACTTGTGATCGGTCCAATGGCATAGGACTCTCATTTTTTTTTAAAGTCAAATATTATGTGGGTGGGTGAAGTGATAGATGCACATGTTACTAGATCAAGTCACTAGCATGGGGATGTGTTGTGTGAATTAGAAACCCATGAAGTGATTGGTAGGTTTGGGCGGCCCATGGAGGGCATTGGCTAAGGAAACGGTCCACTAACATTTTTATGCAATTTGATTTTGTTATTAAGAGCTTTTAAATGAAGATACAAAGGGTCTGACTTTTTACTATCATACATGTTGAGTCCGTGTTTATAAGGAATTGTTTGGTCCGAGCTTCTTAAATATCAAGATGACCGAGTTTCATAACCACAAAAGGTCCGAGTTTCCTCAGCCTAAGTCCGAGTTTATGTGATTTAGTTTGGTCCGAGTTTAATTAAAGGACTTGTAGTCCGACTTTTGAACTAGAATTTGGTTGTCCGACTTTGTGTACCCTCACACCTTTAATCCGAGTTTGAATGTACAAAACATGTTAGTTATGTTGACTTGTTAATGGAACCAAATTGATATTGAATGAAGTATGCTTATCCTATCACCCTTGTATGCATGTTATTGAATACTACATATTGTATAATGTCTATACATTACCGTATGTTACCGTACTTACTACATATGACTGTATGACTCCATATGTGATTGTATAGTACTGAATGCAACTATATGATTATACGTGCGTGAACATTCTAGGTGGTATCACCATGTACACAATAAACACACACAACACAATCGCTTGGATATCAAAGATGTGTAAACCCTAATTTGATGCAAGCACTCACATCGAATCATGTGCAATATATCCTAGGTCGTGTGTAACGGACTTAGACGTTGAATAAACCCTAGAAGCAATAACATACCGAGCAAACCAAGGTGAGTTCACACAGCCAAGGCATGGGTTCCCAGGGTGGGAATGGGTTGGATGATTGTTTGTGCATGCTTAAATGATACTTGTCGAACTGCTTTCGCACACACCCTGGTCGGTAAAGACTATGGTCGCGAACGAACTGATCAATTGCCTTCGCACACACCCTGGTCGGTAAAGACTACGGTCGCGAGCTAACGAACCTAATCTTCGCACACATGCCTGTGAGGCCGCGATGGAACTGATACGATATGAAACTTAATTGAACAAACGCACTATTACCCAAACTAAACTATTAACTGTGAACTCGCTCAACTAGTTTGTTGATTATCTGCTGCATGCCTTGCAGGACCTTAGGTACATATTGGAGCTTGCACAAGGAAGGAGCAGGTCGTTGTGGGAATTGGATCGCGAACGTTAATTGAACTCGTAATTACATTTGAGAATTTTATTACTATGCTTCCGCTACTTAAACAATGTTTGGTTTTTGAAACATCAGTCATATCTTTATGAATTGTATTAACTACTTTTGATTATTAAATACTATGTTTGATATGATTGATGGCTTGATCCTGGTCATGTCACGCCTCCAAGCGGTGGTACTCCGCGTGTGGGATTTTGGGGGTGTGACAGATTGGTATCAGAGCCATTGGTTATAGAGAACTTGGTTTTAATATGGGAAAACGTTTTTATTAAAACCAGACTATAACCAGAACAGTGCTCTCAACGATCCACAACGACGCTTCGCTCCACGTGCAAGACTCGACATCCTAGGTAATAAGGTTTATGTTTATTGCCTGTTTGCTAGAACTGCTTAGATCTTTGCTCGCATTACGCTTAGATACACATGACTTTGTTACATGAGAACACCTACGTGCTTATACTTTTCTGTCATCGCACTACTCGCGAACCATTCATACTTATGCTACCTTTACTACTCGATCATGTCTGGACTTGTTGACATGACTCAAGCCCAGTTGACGGCTCTCATTAACGAACAAGTTGCTGCGGCGCTTGCAGCCGCACAAGCAGGAGGTATAACCTGCTATTCCAAACCTATCCTAGGATGTTAGATCCTACTCTCGTGACCCAACTCTCGCGCTTAACCTTGACCTATCTTCCTCGCGCAACGGGTCAGAACGCACAGCAACCTGTCTGCACATTCAAGAACTTCATGGACTGTCGTCCAAGCACATTCAGTGGCACAGAAGGAGCGGTGGGACTACTCCATTGGTTTGGGAAGCTCGAGTCAGCATTTGAGATGTGTGAATGCCCTGAGGCTCGCAGGGTCAAATACGCCACTGGTACTTTGGAAGGAATCGCACTAACCTGGTGGAACACGCAAGTACAGATACTAGGGTTGGCAGCTGCTAACGCCACCCCCTGGAAAGGATTCAAAGAACGCATTAAAAGGGAATACTACACGCGTGATGACATCCACAAGTTGGAAGTGGAGCTTTACCATCTGAAAATGACGGGGTCAGAAAATTGAAGCCTATACGAAACGGTCGAACGAACTGGCCATCCTGTGTCCAACCATGGTGGGCCCTCCAAGCAAGCGTATCGAATTGTATCTCAAGGGTCTAGCCTCGGAGGTTCAGAGCCATGCTGCATCGGCTAACCTCGACAATAACCAAGACATTCATCGTCTTACTCATCACCTCACGAATCAAGCAGTGGAACAGAACAGGCTGCCTAGTTGTATCAGCACTATCCATTGGATATACCAGGAGTACGCGACTTTCCATTGGATACCAATTATCGGTGAAGAAGAAAGACGGTACGTTCAGGATGTGCATCGACTACCGTGAACTCAACAAGGTGACGGTGAAGAACCGTTATCCTCTTCCACGCATAGATGACTTATTCGACCAGTTGCAAGGGTCGAATTACTACTCCAAGGTTGATCTAAGGTCGGGGTACCATCAGCTGAGAGTCCGGGATGAGGACGTCTCCAAGACAGCCTTCAGAACTCGTTACGGTCACTACGAGTTTCTCGTCATGCCATTTGGATTAACGAACGCGCCTGCTGTATTTATGGATCTCATGAACAGGGTGTGCAAACCCTATCTCGACAAGTTTGTCATAGTATTCATCGACGACATTCTGATTTACTCCAAGAGTCAGGAGGAACACGAGCAGCATCTTCGCCTTATTTTGGAATTTCTTCGAAAGGAGCAACTGTACGCAAAGTTTTCAAAATGCGACTTCTGGCTTCGTGAAGTCCACTTCTTAGGCCATGTGGTGAACAAGGATGGGATTCATGTTGATCCATCCAAGGTTGATTCGATCAGAAACTGGCCAGCACCGCGTACACTGACAGAAATAC
Organism: Helianthus annuus; assembly: GCF_002127325.2. NCBI lineage: Eukaryota > Viridiplantae > Streptophyta > Magnoliopsida > Asterales > Asteraceae > Helianthus > Helianthus annuus. Next base: position 125,912,122 of record NC_035444.2, on the reverse strand, counting down.
GCCAATTCTTGGGTTTGGCGGGTTACTTCAGGCGGTTTATCAAAGACTTCTCCAAGATCGCGCAGCCGTTTACTATGCTAACACAGAAAGGTGTCGTTTACAGATGGGGTAATACGCAGGAAACTGCTTTTCAGTACTTGAAGGATAGATTATGCAGCGCACCTATCCTCTCATTGCCCGAGGGCACGGATAACTTCGTGGTTTATTGTGACGCATCGATACAGGGGCTTGGTTGTGTATTGATGCAGCGGGATAAAGTTATTGCCTACGCCTCTCGTCAACTCAAGGTTCATGAGCGGAACTACACGACGCACGATTTGGAGCTGGGAGCTGTTGTTTTTGCGCTTAAGATATGGCGACACTACCTGTACGGTACCAAGTGCACAATTTACACCGATCACAGGAGTCTCGAGCATATCTTCAAGCAGAAGGAATTGAATATGCGTCAACGACGATGGGTCGAGCTGCTTAATGACTACGAATGCGCTATCAAGTCTCATCCAGGCAAGGCCAATGTTGTGGCCGACGCCCTCAATCGAAAGGACGTCCTACCTAAGCGCGTGCGAGCGCTACAGATTACTATTCAGTCCAGTCTTCCTGCACAGATACGAGATACTCAGATAGAAGCATTGAAATCCGAGAACGTCATGGCTGAAGCCTTACGCGACTCGAGGCGACGGTTAGAACAAAAGGAAGACGGCGCCTACTATGTAACGGGACGTATTGGGTCCTACCCTATGGCGATCTACGCGAACTTGTGATGGATGAAGCACACCAGTCTCGCTATTCGGTACATCCAGGGTCGGATAAAATGTACCACGACATCAGCACTACTTATTGGTGGCCTAGTATGAAGGCTCACGTCGCTACGTACGTTGGAAAATGCTTAACCTGTGCGAGAGTCAAGGTTGAATATCAGAAACCAGCTGGTCTACTTCAGCAGCCCAAGATACCGCAGTGGAAATGGGAAGAAATTTCCATGGATTTCGTTACGGGCTTACCTAGATCCCAGCGTGGGAATGACACTATTTGGGTAATCGTTGATCGACTCACAAAGTCTGCTCACTTCTTGGCTATCAAAGAAACGGATAAGTTTTCTACCCTAGCAGACGTTTATCTTAAAGAAGTTGTTTCGAGGCACGGAGTGCCCACCTCTATTATTTCGGATCGCGATGCACGATTCACGTCAGAGCTTTGGCAAGCGATGCACAAATCCTTCGGCTCACGATTAGACATGAGCACAGCATATCACCCTCAGACGGATGGGCAGTCTGAGCGCACGATTCAAACTCTAGAAGACATGCTTCGAGCGTGTGTTATCGATTTCGGCAACGGCTGGGAAAAGCACCTCCCTTTAGTGGAGTTTTCATACAATAACAGTTACCATACCAGCATTCAAGCCGCTCCATTCGAGGCATTGTACGGACGTAAATGCCGGTCACCTCTCTGTTGGGCAGAGGTGGGGGATAGTCAAGTTACGGGTCCAGAGATTGTAGTGGACGCCACAGAAAAGATTGCGCAAATACGACAACGCATGGCGGCAGCACGCGACGTCAGAAAGCCTACGCGGATAAGCGTAAGAAGCCTTGGAATTTCAGGTCGGGGACCGGGTTTTATTAAAAGTCTCGCCCTGGAAGGGTGTGGTTCGTTTTGGTAAACGAGGCAAACTCAATCCACGGTATGTTGGACCGTTCGAAATCACTGAAAGAATAGGCCCAGTAGCCTACAGACTGAACTTACCAGCTGAACTCGGTGCAGTTCACAATGTATTTCACGTGTCGAATCTGAAGAAGTACCTGTCAGATGAGACACTCACAGTTCCTTTTAAGGAACTCACTATCGACGAGCGGTTGCAGTTCGTCGAGGAACCAGTTGAAATCACGGACCGGGATGTTAAGGTCCTCAAACACAAGAGAATCCCTCTTGTTCGAGTTCGTTGGAACTCCCGACGTGGCCCAGAGTACACCTGGGAACGCGAAGACCAGATGACAGAAGAGTACCCCAATTATTCGAAACCAATGCAACCACTACTGAGGCTGAAGCTACTACTACTGAATTTCGGGACGAAATTCCAAATCAACGGGGGGATGATGTGACACCCCAGGAAAACCAGTGAACGATATAACTTATCTAGCTTCCTCAGTGAGTGCGTACCAAATTTCGGGACGAAATTTCTTTCAAGTTGGGGATAATGTGATAACCCGTGTTTTCAATACTTCTCTAGTTTCTTCGATGCTCGACGTGTGTGTACTAAATGAACTTGCTTATATAATTACTTGATTTTAATTGTGTATAATGTATATACATGATTTAATGCATGTCATATTTGGTGGATATGAAATGTAGGAACCGAAATTGTTAGATGTTTTATGTTTATGTGCAACACTAATGGACCGCACCTACCTCAAACTCGAGCCACCCACTTGGGCCTAAGGCCGCACCCTCTCACACTCCCTCTCACATTAAATCGACCCATGAGTGTTAGGCCCGAACCAATCCTAGCCTTTTTCCAACTATTTGTTTACGTGAAGGTTGTATAAGATTACTTGTAACATTACAAACCCTAACAACCATCACCCCATTCCTCTTTTGCGACGGCAGACCCCCTTTCCCCCCCCTCGAAGCATCATCCCAGTTGATCAAGATTGTGGTAAGTGAATTCTTATTTATGTTGAATCTCGGCCATTTGATCTTGTTGTTTGTGAATTTTATATAAATGCTATACTACGATGAGGCCACATGATTGGATTATGATGATGAACCGATTGCTAGTTATGATGTGTGAATAGGAAATCCCATGAGATTGTATGATTGGGGGAAAATGGCGGCTAGGTAAGGGGTCCAATCGAAATTAAGGGCTAACAATATCAAATACATTAAATGCCTTATGTGCAGTGCTTTACAGCCAACATGTTTTATTTTTTTTGTATTTGCATGTGGGAGATGATTTGTTTAGTGGGTTGGGCGGCAAACATAAGTCATTGGCTGTGGGGTTTGGTCAATATATTTAGGGATCCGATTTATAAAAAAAAAATAGTGGCACACTACCAAAAGTCAATTGTGCCATGTGATATTCCTTAATGATGTCGGCCGCTGATTATTATTTGGTCCAATAACAGCATGAGGTGGTTAACATTTGTCGGCAAGTATGCTTTGAATTGTATGAAGATTTGCATATAAGTTGTTGGCTGGATTATTGTGAAACAACCCCACACTTGTGATCGGTCCAATGGCATAGGACTCTCATTTTTTTTTAAAGTCAAATATTATGTGGGTGGGTGAAGTGATAGATGCACATGTTACTAGATCAAGTCACTAGCATGGGGATGTGTTGTGTGAATTAGAAACCCATGAAGTGATTGGTAGGTTTGGGCGGCCCATGGAGGGCATTGGCTAAGGAAACGGTCCACTAACATTTTTATGCAATTTGATTTTGTTATTAAGAGCTTTTAAATGAAGATACAAAGGGTCTGACTTTTTACTATCATACATGTTGAGTCCGTGTTTATAAGGAATTGTTTGGTCCGAGCTTCTTAAATATCAAGATGACCGAGTTTCATAACCACAAAAGGTCCGAGTTTCCTCAGCCTAAGTCCGAGTTTATGTGATTTAGTTTGGTCCGAGTTTAATTAAAGGACTTGTAGTCCGACTTTTGAACTAGAATTTGGTTGTCCGACTTTGTGTACCCTCACACCTTTAATCCGAGTTTGAATGTACAAAACATGTTGGTTATGTTGACTTGTTAATGGAACCAAATTGATATTGAATGAAGTATGCTTATCCTATCACCCTTGTATGCATGTTATTGAATACTACATATTGTATAATGTCTATACATTACCGTATGTTACCGTACTTACTACATATGACTGTATGACTCCATATGTGATTGTATAGTACTGAATGCAACTATATGATTATACGTGCGTGAACATTCTAGGTGGTATCACCATGTACACAATAAACACACACAACACAATCGCTTGGATATCAAAGATGTGTAAACCCTAATTTGATGCAAGCACTCACATCGAATCATGTGCAATATATCCTAGGTCGTGTGTAACGGACTTAGACGTTGAATAAACCCTAGAAGCAATAACATACCGAGCAAACCAAGGTGAGTTCACACAGCCAAGGCATGGGTTCCCAGGGTGGGAATGGGTTGGATGATTGTTTGTGCATGCTTAAATGATACTTGTCGAACTGCTTTCGCACACACCCTGGTCGGTAAAGACTATGGTCGCGAACGAACTGATCAATTGCCTTCGCACACACCCTGGTCGGTAAAGACTACGGTCGCGAGCTAACGAACCTAATCTTCGCACACATGCCTGTGAGGCCGCGATGGAACTGATACGATATGAAACTTAATTGAACAAACGCACTATTACCCAAACTAAACTATTAACTGTGAACTCGCTCAACTAGTTTGTTGATTATCTGCTGCATGCCTTGCAGGACCTTAGGTACATATTGGAGCTTGCACAAGGAAGGAGCAGGTCGTTGTGGGAATTGGATCGCGAACGTTAATTGAACTCGTAATTACATTTGAGAATTTTATTACTATGCTTCCGCTACTTAAACAATGTTTGGTTTTTGAAACATCAGTCATATCTTTATGAATTGTATTAACTACTTTTGATTATTAAATACTATGTTTGATATGATTGATGGCTTGATCCTGGTCATGTCACGCCTCCAAGCGGTGGTACTCCGCGTGTGGGATTTTGGGGGTGTGACAGTTACGACCAACGCCTTATCTTTAGACTTTCATGAACCATCGTCAATCGGAATTGGTCTTGACATGTTTGGCGGATGTTGAGAGTTCTTGTGAAAAATCGCCCTTTTGTAGTAGTCTCCACCAAAAGGATTACTGCTATTATTGACTTCTCTGTTAGAACATTCCCACTTGAAGTGGCCTTTTTCTTTACATTTAAAGCATGTCACTTTAGATTTATCAAAGCCAAACTTTGAGTCTGGCCCTCCGAGACTATTCCTTTCTCTAATTTCCATAAATCGTTGTGCTCTACGAATCACACTCGCCATACACCATTTGATGTTAATGAGTTCCAACTTTTCAGGATCTGTCTAATCATAATCTTCTTTGGTAATATTAGGATTCCCAATCCTTCCTGCTATCAGACTCTCATAGGATTCTAAGACAGAGGCAAGAAACATCATGTGCTCCTTTTGTGAGGACTGTTTCGGGTCTATGAATGCTCCGGCCAGTCAGATATTCACCATATCTTGTGCGGAATCCATGTATGATGATGACAAACACAAGAACTCTCTAATTAAACTGGTTTCTATTGATAATATTCAATTACAAATCCACTATAATGACAAGTCCCAAGTCCCTATTTATAGACCTGGTCTGTCGTATGAAACCCTTAGAACGAGAGGCTCTCTCATGCGTGAGGACATTTAGGACGACAGGTTCCCTTTCACACGAAAGGTTCTTTCGTGCGAAAGGCATATACATTACAATCCTGACTTTTTGACACGAAACCTATACAATTAACTATGACTCGCTACATTGACGGAGACAATAGACATAATACACTCACAGACTCCCCCTTGGATATTGCCGCAACCAATCCACTTTGTCTATCCTTGTCATAGTCAAGCTTCAATCTCTACAGAGTCTTCAATAATTTTAACATTCATTTCTTCACAGATTCCCCTTCATGATCTCCCCCTTGCTTTAGAAATCTTTATTTAACATTTCAGCTCTATAATCTTCTCTTCAGCTTGAGCTTCTTTGTGTTCAACGTGATATCCAGCTCTCCCTATCAGTCAGCTTTCCGTTCTTCTTCCCCTAACTTTCAGCTTACTGTCAAATTCACTAACATTCAAATAAACAATTTAAATTCCAATTGTGAGATATTTCCAAATAAAACATCTAACATCATATTTGACTTTTTAAACATGATCATCATCAATAACCCTCACAGATAATCAAGTCCAAATTAATGACCTTGATTATCCAAATTATAGACCAAGTTCAAATTAATGACCTTGGTTGACAAATTCAAACAAATTTAAATGTTCATTTTCAAAATTAAAGTTTCAATTTAATGAAATTGTGATTTTATCAAAATATGTTCAGCATATTCAGATTTTGATATTCAGCATCGTAACACCGATTGTCAAAATATAAGATGAATCAAAATCTTTTTATATTTTACAAAATTTAAGCTAAAACACACTAAAATCTTTTTAGTTTTATCTGAACTGAAATTTAATAACAATGTACAAACATATTTACCGACATATTTTTGTTGAGTTTGTGTCAGAGGATCGTATCAGTTTTTGACAAATCACAAACACCGTTGATCTAGCTTAAACTTTAAGTTCTAAACAGTTCACTTAGATTGTCAATATACCGATCCACTTAAATTTCTACACGGACTTCGATTGTTTCAAAATACGAGATTAATGTCTTAGGAACTGACTTAACCGTGTCTCCCACCTCAGAATATACTCCCGCATCAAGATTCTCTAGATTCAGTCTTACAGATGAATATACCTAATTCATACCTGTCTCTGCGTTAGTACAAGGCCTTAAGAGCTCAGGTTAGAACCACCGTTCCAACAAAGAGATGAAGGGCCGACTTAAGATGTGTTCCACTTAGGAATCTTCTGACTGCTATTGATATATCTTTCAATATTTTCAATTTTTTGTGCATTTTTAGGGTTTAAGCACGAAAGTATTCTACAAGATCTAGGCCATTGCTGACGCAAAATCAAAAGATCTTGTATAATACCCCAGATATCAATAAGTATAAAGACCTAATATCTCAGAATCAGGCAATCTCTCAAACGAAATTTCGGAGTACTAAGTCCATATATCTCAAAATTAATCTACTAAGTGTGTAAAAACCTACTGGCATATCATCAGTGAGACCGTTTATCACTTTTTTAGCTATTCATTTCTCTAGCATGCCGTGATCGTGACGTACTATCATTTCCTCATTTTACACTAAGTCTTTTATCGTTTTCTATGTTTTTGATCTTTTTTCAAATTCTCCACATGTTTTTGAATTTTTTAAACTTCTCTTACTCCCCCTAAAATTCAAAGCATTTCTAAAGAAAATTTGACAAACCGATGTATATAGCTTTTATCTCGCCATCCGTTTTTGCTTACACATTCTTTGTTTCTTTTTCATCCCTCATGATCACAAAACCCTGATATTTTACATTCTGAAAACCTTTTTCAATTTTTTTTATCATGTTTTGTTTGTTCAGTCGTGAGGATTTAGCGAATTAATATCTCAATATTTCAAAATTTTCAATATTCATGATAAATTTTTCAATTAAACCAATCTTAACCTTTTCTGAATATCCAAGCTATTTCCTCTTCATGTGCCAGGCTGCTTCGTTGTCTACATTATACCTTGATTGACCTCTAAAACACCTGCACATGCAACAAACTAATTACTTGAGTAATGCAACCTAAGCTTGCTTAGTCTTGGGTAACTTGATATTAACTGATTCAGAAAGACATGCAAAATCTTTTTTGATTTTCTTAAAAACATCATTTTTCTTGATTTCAACTTTTTAAGTTAAATCAAGTTTCTTCTTGTTAATACACGGAATGTCTGTTGACTTCGTCTACATCAAGTCTTAGGTCAATATAGGTCAACATAGGGTTTAGAATGTCGAAATTGTGAAATATGTTGTCAAGTTCGCTTATATGAACATTTGTTCATAGGTTCGCTTTTAAGGCATCAGTATGGTTCGCTTTTGTGGTAAGTGGGCTGGTTCGCTTTTGTGGCAGTTCACATAAGCGAACCACACACACTATATATAGCCTGATGTTGTGTTTTCATTTGTAACGTTTGGAGCGGACCTGAATGATTGCTTGTGGAACAGAACTCTGTCAAATTGTAATCAGAAAGCAATAAAAGAGAAGAAACTAGAAAGGACAAGCTGTTGTAACGTCATATGTACTGATTCCGCCGTTATATGTGATGATGAGCTATCTTGACTGACTTTTCGGGTCAATACAATGGTCCAACAAGTGGTATCAGAGCTTAGGACGAGGAGTTCATACTACTACAGCTTAGATCTACAAAAATCTCTGATTTCTACTCTCTTTCTTGCATACTTTTTCGATTTGAAGTGGTTCCTACGGTTGAAATTGTCTGAAATTTGAGTATAAAGTGTGAAACTTACTAATAACAAACCCTACAAAGTTTTAGAGTGAAATTCAGACTAAAAATGGTTAAAATTGAGTAAAAACTTAGGTTCGCTTTTACGGACATCGCGAGATTTGCTTTTAAAATTCGTGTTCAGTTCGCTTTTAGGGCATTACTTGGTCCGCTCGAACGAACAAGTCTGGTCCGCTTTTGCGACACAATCTGGTCCGCTTTTGTGACACTTTCTGGTCCGCTTTTAGTGATAATTGAGGTCCGCTTATAGGACATCAACTGGTTCGCTCGAAAGACATTGTCTGTTTCGCTTTTTAGTGACAGTATAGGTTCGATTATCTGGACTTAGTTTATTCAGACACTGATAGTTTCTTTTGATTAATCTTGTTTGATTGTACAAAATTTGGCGAAAATGTTTGATGAACAAGAAAACAAGAATCTTGAAAATCTGAATAACTGGAAAAAGGAAGCTTGGAATGAGACGAGATATGATAAAGATGTTTATATAAAAAGATACGAAAATTTCTTTTGTATAAAGGATGAATCGATGGAGATGTTGAAAGAAAGATTTTGGGAATTAATCATCAAATTAGAAAAACATAAGGTTTGGTACTGAAATGATGAAAGAAAGCTAAAATTTGTTGATGCCTTACCTTTAGAATGGAATAAATTTGTGAATAATGAACTGAAACGGGATTCTTGGTTATCACGTACTGATTTAAGAAGTCTGTTCAACACAGTTACAAATCAGAGTGGTTATGATTATCGAAGAAAAAGGGAATTATTGGATGAAATAAAAGAAGAATAAAAAAATATTGATTTGAATGTAATCATTGAAATAAGAAAACGAATTGATGTGTGTCTTGCAGCAAAAAAGAATATGAGATACGATATTAAGAGGGGTTGTTATATTGATAAAAATTCGAATCCTCTTGATTTTGTTAAACTTTTTTGTGCAGGTACATATGAAAAGATGAATGGAGATTGCTTGAAATGCGAAAAATCAGAAACAGACAATGTCAAACTTCTGAAGGATGTAGAGAGTTTGACGTTGGAAAACAAAAATTTGAAGATCGAGAAGAAAGCTGATGAAGAACAGATTCTTGGTTTACGTTCAAACTGTGAAAAATTGATATCTGATAATGACAAACTTTTAAAGATTGTTGAGAGTTTGTCATTAGAAAACAACAATTATAAAAAATTGGAAAATGATTTCAAAAGTCAAATAAAGATTTTACAAGATGAGAGAGATATTTTTGGCAAGAATAATTTGGAAAAACAAAGCGAAATAAACTCTCATCTTGCTAAAATTATTCGACTTGAGCATGAAGCTGAAGATGCTCAAAAGAAAATTGTTGAGTTTGAAAAAGATTCTGAAAGCAAAAGAAAATCTTCAGATAATGAAGATTTCTGGATAAAATTGGAAAACAAAAATCTGAAAGAAAATGAAACAAAACTTCAAGAACAGTTAAAAGTCGTGGAAAATGAAAAATTTGTTCTTGAAAAACTTAAAATTGAAAATGAAAATTCTATCAAGTCTCATCTTGAAAGAATATCTCAGTTTGGAAATGAAGCTGAGAATTCAAGAGTCAAGATTGATGAACTTGAAAAGAAGTTGAAAGGTTTTGTGACTTCATCAGACAGGTTGAATTTTCCTTGTCCAAAACCAATCAACTCTGTTCCAATAAGTGACAAGGTCACAAATTTTGACAAGGTCAAAATTGAAGATTGTGATGACAAATCTGATGATGAAAACGAAAAAGAAGAAAAAAGAAAAACATTTTTGAAATTAAATGAAATGTTTAAAAATACTGTTTTACATTCTACTGAGAAAGGTGAATGCTCAACGCAAAAACCTGTAAAGAAGAATGTGGAACAGAAACAAAAAGATAAAAAATGGAAAAATTTTCAAAAAGAAAATAAAAGTTCATCAGATAAGTCATCCAATCATTTTCAAAAATCACAAAAATTTAAAAATGAAAACTTACAAAATGTTGGTAATAAGTGGTGCAGGTCTGGCCACAGTGCTCAAATGCCAAATCAAGGATACAAGAAGAGAAATGACTACCACAAGGCAACTCAATGCTATGATTTAAGTGTGTGGTATGAAAATGGGGTACAATATGAAGGAGAGAAGAGGTATGATAACAGAGTGTGTTATTCTTGTGGCTATTGTAACACCCCCAAAATACCACCTGCGGAAACCCCGCAAGGCGTGTTACACATCAGAGACTGAGCCACCAATCACATTGAACCAATAGTAAATACTTAAGTAAAACATGACATTAATAGCCAAGATTAACTGTCAAACACAATATTAATTCCCAAGAGTTATGTAGCGGAAGCATATGATAAATCGTTTAGTAATTGTTTCGAAATAACTTAAAACCAATGTATCAATTATAAATAATCCAGTAGCTTCGATCCATGACCACTCCAGCACGCCCAGATAGCAAGTCCATGTTCCAAAGTTAACGACCTACAAGCATGCAAACAACTGTGTCAGACTACGCTGGTGAGTTCAAGGTTTTTGTTAACGTATTGAGTTACCAGATGTATGTTAATGCGATACAATGTTGTAGGTCCCTCGGAGGTTGAGGTTTAACCTATTCCTTGTTATGTTCAACACTCTAGCAAGTGCGGAATCCAAGCTAGAGTGCAACCGGAGTTTAGATGAAAGCAAAGATTACAAAGAGAAAGATAGACACGCAAGATATCAAAGTTTTCTCTTGTATTTCAGTGGACACGGTTACAGACCTTGACCAAACTGAAATGCTATCTATTACAGACCTGGGTTTCACACACAAAAGCTCTCTACACCTTGAACAACCTGACACAGAACTTGTAGAACTAGTTGTAAAGTGAAACCCTCATGGGTATATATATACCCATACTAGACTGACATGCACGAAGGATAAATGTTCTGGTCGAAGGATCATCTATCGACCAGAAGTATCTTCGAAAGACTTCGAAGGATCTCAACATACCTCGAAGGATAGTATATCCTTCGAGGTCCATCAATATCCATCGAACCATAATCTTTCGAGGACATCTAGGTCATCGAAGGATACTATTCAACCTTCGATGACATCCTTCGAAGCATGACATCTTTCAAACACTAAGTGTTGAACTTGAAACACTAAGTGTTGATGTTTGGCCAAGTCAAACCAGGAGGATGGTTGACTTGGTCAAACACATATTACAACACATAAACAACATACAAAAGACGTAAACACAACCGACAAAAGACATCGTTTTATACATTACAAAACATAGACAAAGTACAGACACAAAGTGCACCAACAAACTCCCCCTTGGCTGTAGCTTTGTCTTGGTCTTCATGTCTTAAGTCTCTAACGCCCTTTCCACGGCTAAATGATGCGACGACCATGCACTTCCTGCGTTGATTAACAAGTTGAAGCAGTATCGGGCCATCCTTTGAAACTTCATGGCTTGATCTCGATCTTGAACTAAGTAATTGATTTCATGATCCTTCAAAACAATGATATCCGATCTGGACATATTTGTAATCCACATCGGATCGATTATCCTGAAGTTCTCCGAATTGTCTCTGAACAAGATCACAGCTTCACCGGTATCCGCATCATAAACCCAGCAGCGGAAATTTTCAAGAAAGTCGGTCTTCATTTTCAGTAACGGAATCTTCTTCATCACCCTAGGAGGATCGTATACCAAACGATAACGAGCGGTGTTAGTCTCTGGATCAAGAGTGAACTTGATCTGCTCGTATCTTGGAAATTGAGGCTTGTACAGAGGATCCTTCCAACCCAATCTTCTCTCTAACCTGAGTTTCTTCGCGAATAGATCCACCATATATTCTTTAGCTCGATTGATTACATCAAGCTGCGCCAACACTGCCACATCATAATATGGAAGTGTGAGAATACTAAGGAGAGTCCTGAAGTATTGAAGACCAGATTCTCTCTTCACAACCATGCAATGCAGATCTTTTACGAACATCCAGCTGATGATTCTACCTCTAGCCTGATTTTTCTCCAACATCATGTAGTTAGCCTGTTCCAAAGGGGCAAGCGGAGGAGGATTCCTAGCAAGGAAATCCGCTCGCCATTCATTAATAGTTTTCTCACGGCTTTCCTGAGCTGATGGCGAATCAGAAGACAGATTTTCAAACTCTGCGGTCTTTTCAGCAACAAAAGTATCGTCAAGAGCATTCATCTCGGTATCGTCCTCTCGAACATATACAGGACGTTCAGGATCAGAACTGATGAAGATTTCATCAATTGAAGAGAAATCAGTCTGATCCTGTACCAGTGGAGTAGCATCAATCAAACACTCAGCAACGTCATCCAAATCAGTCAACCTCGAAAACTGTTCATCTGTCATCTCAGAAATAAACTCTCCCTCTTCCAGTAGTTCACCCGTGACAGGATGAAACTTTTGAACACTTGAAGATTCAGGAGGATCTGTTGTAAATGTTTCCGGTTCCAGGCTGATCTGTGCAGGATCTACAGACATTTCCAGTGTTTCAGTCTGTTCAGTTGGGCCGGTAGTAGCTGTAGGAGGAGCAGACTGAGTATCTTGAGGAGTACCAGATCCGCCTGCAGCACCGGATGCAGTTGCACCGGAGCCTGAGGCTGTTGTTTGATCTGGATTAGCAGCATCATCATCCTGATCATCCTCACGCCTTTCGGGAACTATTCCTAAGGTTTTACACCTTTCGTTCCACAATGTACCAACCTGTTTATACACCCTACCAAAATTGCTGTGCATGGGCTTGAAAGCTTTCATCAGTCTATCATCACGATTACTTACCATCTCCCTCAACGCTTTTGCTGAATTTTCCAAATTAGTGCTGTGTCTTTTCATGATCTCCACCTCTTTATCCCTTGCCAAGTTAGCCTTCTTTAATCTATCAATTTCTTCAGCTTGTTCTTTGATCTTCATACTTTGAGCATTTACAATAGAACACAGCTGATTGTGAGCCTCTGCATCCTTCACTCGTTGTACACGATGTTCTTCAATCGTTCGTGTATGTCGACTGACAATAGAACCCAATTCACTGATTTGTCCAATCAGGAATTGAATCTTTTCAGCATCAGATAAGCCAGAAAGAGTTTCTGCCAGTGTCGGTAGAGATGGTTCTGGTCCGGATGACCCAGATTGACCAGTAGCTCCTGTAGGACCGGAAATAACAAGAAGAGGTCTAGGATGAGTACCTGAGGCGGGAGTTGCAGGTGTCTGTTGATCAACAGACACCGTGCGTGTGACAACTCGAACTTTAGACATGCTTTGATGTAACGTTACGTGCTCATGAGAACTGAATTATATGATTTTAAATGAATAATTGTTTACGTGTGTTGTGTATGTATGAATGTTATGTGTTGCACGAGCCCAAACTACACAAACCGGCCACACAAAGCCCTTTGGGCCACTCCTTGTGCACGCGGACCATTAGACAACCAAGTGGGCTCGGCCCACTCCCCACTCGCAACACACAAAACTGAGTTTAGGGGTCTTGTTTCACCACTTTTGCAAATCACAAACACACACACAAACCCTAGAAGTTTTGCTCTCTCTCTCTCTCGTTTACTTGGAACCCGACGGCGAACAACACTTCTCGGCTCACCCTCTCTTTGATTTCAACCGGTTAGTGTACATTGTTATTTGATTGTATTTGATGATTTTATATGATTCTTGAACATTACATGATGTAATTCGGATGATGATAGTATGGTTGATTGGGATAGAACCGGTTTACATGTGTGCTTTGTTATAAATCAAATGTTAATATGTGTTTCGGATTGTTAACATGTTCATACGGATCGGATGAAACTCGATGAAATCTGTTGTCATGCTATGTGATTCGGATGTTAACTTGTAGATGTGCTAAGTTTTGGGCTAGGTAATTAGTCACGGTTACATGTTCATAGAAATAGATTATTGTTCATATGAATGCAGTTCACGTTTTTTGATGTTCTTGAATTGTTATGAATATGCATGAAATCTGAATTAACTGATGATAAATTTCTGTGATTGATCTGATTTCGAAACTGCCGTAGATGTTTGCTAGAATCACGGAATAGTCAATGCAGGAATTATGGAAATCAGTTACATACGCGATTTCGACACCTGGTTGCGAGTCGGGACCATAGTTGCGAGTCAGAATCCCACTCGTAACCAAGCCAGCACAAGTCGAGACTACGGTTGCGAGTCCCGTTGCGACTCGTAACCAGCACATGATCAGTCGTAACCAGACCATGATGAACCGAGATCTCCATTTGCGACTCGCAACCAGCCGTTGCGACTCGTAATCTCCGGTTGCGACTCGAGATCTCCGTTGCGACTCGAGACCACCCTTTACACGCACACTGTTGGGCCTTCACTGTCACGGGCCCAATCTATTGAGCCCAACGATTTGAATTGTGGACTGTTTATTAATGGACTTGTATGTGTTTGCTATTTGGGCCGATTGAGAATCTGGATTGTTTTGTTATTGGGCTGCTTATGTCATTGGGCCGGGTATGAATGGACTTAGAACAATTGGATCCTCACAGGCTATGTCTTATCTGTTTACGTGCGTACATGTTTGCCATGACTATACGTGATTACTATATACGTGCTATATACGAACCTGACTCGTATAATAACCATGATAGGACGTGAGTGATCATTTACTTGCTACTTGTACTTTCTGTGTATCTGCCGAGCAAACCAAGGTGAGTTCACACAGCCAAGGCATGGGATTCCCGGGTTGGGAATTGGGTTGGATATGATGAAATGGAATGATTACTCGTACTTACGCATATACCAGACTATAGACCATCGTCCTCAGGTTAGTCAGGACACGTTACGTAAAGCCTACGTAACCCAGTATACTTGCCATATGTCTCCCGGGTCGGGAAGGACACGTTACGTAAAGCCTACGTAACCCAATACCATTCACTGGCTTCCAGGTCGGAAGGCCACGCTGCGTAAAGCCTACGTAGCCCCCACGCGTACCACTGTCCTCGGGGAAGGGCACGTCACGTAAAGCCTACGTGACCCTGTACGTTTTCCTGTTCTCGGTAAAGAAGAACACATGGTCGGAAGTTAGTCTAGTAAGTACCGTTAATGAGAAGCCCTCATTAGCCAGGATGAACATGGGAAACCCCCACCTTTAGTACACACTAGTATGGGAAGCCCCCACTAGCTATACTTATGCATTACATTATGAACTTACTTTCTGTGAACTCGCTCAACTAGTTTGTTGATTATTTGCTGCATGCCTTGCAGGACCTTAGGTACATTATGGAGCTTGCACAGGGAGGAGCAGGTCGTTGTGGGATACGGATCATGAACGATATTTGAACTTATAACTATTTTGAGATTTCATACTATGCTTCCGCTATTTAAACGATGTTTGGTTTTTGAAACATCAATCATGTCATGGTGACTTATATTAACTACTTTTATTATTAATTGCTATGGTTTGATATGATTGATGGCTTGATCCTGGTCAGTCACGCTCCCAAGCGGTGGTATTCCGCGGGTGGATTTTGGGGGTGTGACAGATTGGTATCAGAGCCATTGGTTATAGAGAACTTGGTTTTAATATGGGAAAACGTTTTATTAAAACCGGACTATAACCAGTACAGTGCTCTCAACGATCCACAACGACGCTTCGCTCCACGTGCAAGACTCGACATCCTAGGTAATAAGGGTTATGTTATGTTTATTGCCTGTTTGCTAGAACTGCTTAGAACTTTGCTCGCATTACGCTTAGATACACATGCTTTGATTTCATGAGAACACCTATATGCCTACGCTTTTCTGTCATCGCCCTACTCGCGAACCATTCTTATGTATGCTACTTGTTACTATGAAGATCAATGGCCGCACGAATTAACATGACTCAAGCCCAGCTAGAGGCTCTCATTGCTGCGGCAGTTGCAGCCGCCCAAGCAGGTCAACCCGCTCAGCAGCAGCCTGGGTGCACCTTCAAGAACTTCATGGAATGTCGTCCTAGCTCGTTTAGTGGCACAGAGGGAGCAGTTGGACTCCTCCACTGGTTTGAAAAGCTCGAGTCGGTTTTCGAAATGTGCGAATGCCCTGAGGCTCGCAGGGTGAAGTTCGCCACTGGCACACTTGAAGGGATTGCGCTCACTTGGTGGAACGCACAAGTGCAGATCTTAGGGTTGGCAGCTGCTAACGCCACCCCATGGAACGACTTTAAGGAACTCATCAAGCGTGAGTATTGCACGCGGGAAGACATACACAAGCTGGAAGATGAGCTTTATAACTTGAAAATGGTTGGATCGGAAATCGAGGCGTATACTAAACGGTCTAATGAGCTGGCCGTTCTGTGTCCAACTATGGTGGACCCTCCATACAAGCGCATTGAGTTGTATCTCAAGGGATTGGCGCCAGAAATTCAGAGCCATGTGACGTCGGCTAACCTCGAAAACATCCAGGAAATCCAACGCCTCGCTCACCGTATCACTGATCAGGCAGTGGACCAGAATAGACTGCCCAAGCGTGTTAATGCTATTGCTAACGTCACCACCTCAGTTACTCCTGCTACAACTGGTGACAGTAAAAGAAAGTGGGATGGGGATTCCAGCAAAGGTTCAGCGACCGTTCAGCCACAAGCTCAGCAACAGAAAATCGACCACTATCAGAGTCCCAGTCAGCAATCCTCTGGTGGTCACAGACAGAGGAGATATCAGGGTAGTCAACCCAGGTGCCACAACTGCAACAGGCATCACCACGGCCCATGTAACAAGGGTCGCTGTCAAAGGTGTCTTAAGATGGGGCACGAGGCCAAAGACTGCAGGAGCCCTCGTCCTGCGAATCAGAATCAGCAGCCTCAGCAACCAGCTCCACAAAACCAGCAGCAGCAGCAGCAGCCACAGCGTGGGAACCGAGGATGTTTCCAGTGTGGGGCTGAAGGTCACTTCAAACGCGATTGCCCTCAGTTGAACCAGAATCGCAACAACAATAACCAGGGCAATGGGAATAACAACGGCGGGAACAACAACAATAACGGCAATGAAGCTCGTGGTCGTGCATTCGTACTAGGTCGGGGCGACGCAGTGAACGATCCCAACGTTGTTATGGGTAAGTTTCTCCTCGACAATATTTACGTTACTGTTTTGTTTGATTCGGGTGCGGATACAAGCTATATGTCTGTGAAAATGTGTCAACTGCTAAAACGTGCACCAACACTTTTACCCACCAAACACGTAGTAGAGTTAGCTAACGGTAAAAGTCTAGAAGCCACGCACGTAGTTCAAGGTTGTAATCTTATCTTAGCTGGTCAAGCCTTCTCTATTGATCTCATTCCCATAGTTTTGGGTAGCTTCGACGTCGTGATTGGGATGGATTGGTTGTCCCAACACCAGGCAGAAATCTTATGCAGCGAAAAGGTTATTCGCATTCCTCGTTCGGGTCAGGAACCTCTAGAAGTTCAAGGCGACAAGAGTGGTGCTGTGGTTGGCATCATCTCTTTCTTGAAGGCTCAGAAGTGCTTACGAAAAGGTCACGCAGCCATTCTGGCTCTCGTTACAGACGCATCAACAAAGGAAAAGAAATTGGAGGATATTCCAATTGTACGTGATTACCCTCAGGTGTTTCCTGAAGACTTACCTGGCTTACCGCCTCATCGTCAGGTCGAATTTCAGATCGAGCTCGCTCCAGGAGCAGCACCCATAGCTCGCGCACCATATCGCCTAGCTCCATCGGAATTGGAGGAATTGTCAAAGCAATTACAAGAGCTCTTGGAAAAGGGTTTCATTCGACCAAGCTCTTCGCCTTGGGGAGCTCCAGTACTCTTTGTGAAGAAGAAAGACGGTACGTTCAGGATGTGTATAGACTACAGGGAACTGAACAAGGTGACGGTGAAGAACCGTTATCCTCTTCCGCGCATCGACGACTTATTCGACCAGTTGCAAGGGTCGTGCTACTACTCGAAGATAGACTTGAGGTCTGGTTATCATCAGCTGAGAGTCCGGGATGAGGACGTCTCCAAGACAGCTTTCAGAACTCGTTACGGTCACTACGAGTTTCTCGTCATGCCATTTGGGTTAACGAACGCGCCTGCTGTATTTATGGATCTTATGAACAGGGTGTGCAAACCCTATCTCGACAAGTTCGTCATAGTATTTATCGACGACATTCTGATTTACTCCAAGGGTCAGGAGGAACATGAGCAGCATCTTCGCCTTATTTTGGAACTCCTTCGAAAGGAGCAGCTGTACGCTAAGCTTTCTAAATGCGACTTCTGGCTTCGTGAAGTCCACTTCTTAGGCCATGTGGTGAACAAGGATGGAATCCATGTCGATCCATCCAAGGTAGATTCGATCAGGAACTGGCCTGCACCGCGTACACCGACAGAAATACGCCAATTCTTGGGTCTGGCAGGTTACTACAGACGGTTTATCAAGGATTTCTCGAAGATTGCTCAGCCGCTTACGCTACTGACACAGAAGGGTGTTACCTATCGCTGGGGAGAGCCCCAGGAGACTGCTTTTCAGCACCTAAAGGATAGACTTTGCAGTGCACCTATCCTCTCATTGCCAGAGGGCACAGATGACTTCGTGGTTTATTGTGATGCATCCATTCGGGGACTGGGATGTGTGTTAATGCAGCGCGACAAGGTTATTGCTTACGCCTCTCGTCAACTCAAGGTTCACGAACGGAACTACACGACGCACGATTTAGAGCTGGGAGCTGTTGTTTTTGCGCTTAAGATATGGCGACACTACCTGTACGGTACCAGGTGCACGATTTACACCGATCACAGGAGTCTCGAGCATATTCTTAAGCAGAAGGATTTGAACATGCGTCAACGACGATGGGTCGAGTTACTTAATGACTACGAGTGCGCTATCAAGTACCATCCAGGCAAAGCCAATGTTGTGGCTGATGCCCTTAGTCGAAAAGACACTTTGCCACGGCGCGTGCGAGCGCTACAGCTTACGATCCAGTCTAGCCTTCCTGCACGGATACGAAATGCTCAGGTAGAAGCATTGAAGCCCGAAAACGTCAAGGCTGAAGCCTTACGCGGCTCACGACAACAGATGGAACAGAAGGCAGACGGCGCCTATTATGTAACGGGCCGGATTTGGGTCCCTCTTTATGGCGGTTTACGCGAACTTGTGATGGACGAAGCACACAAGTCTCGCTATTCGGTACATCCAGGGTCGGATAAAATGTACCACGATATCAGCACTACCTATTGGTGGCCTAGTATGAAGGCCCACATTGCTACGTATGTTGGAAAATGCTTGACATGTGCAAGAGTCAAGGTCGAATATCAGAAACCAGCTGGCCTACTACAGCAGCCTAAGATACCTCAGTGGAAATGGGAAGAAATTTCCATGGATTTTGTTACGGGTTTACCTAGATCCCAGCGTGGGAACGATACAATATGGGTCATAGTTGATCGACTCACCAAGTCTGCACACTTCCTGCCGATTAAGGAAACGGACAAGTTCTCCACACTTGCAGACGTCTATCTTAAAGAAGTTGTCTCGAGGCACGGGGTGCCCACGTCCATCATTTCGGATCGCGACGCACGATTCACGTCAGAACTTTGGCAAGCAATGCATAAATCCTTTGGCTCACGACTAGACATGAGCACAGCATACCACCCTCAGACGGATGGACAGTCTGAGCGTACGATTCAAACTCTTGAAGACATGCTTCGGGCATGCGTTATCGATTTCGGCAACGGCTGGGAAAAGCATCTCCCTTTAGTGGAGTTCTCATACAATAATAGTTATCACACCAGCATCCAAGCCGCTCCATTCGAGGCATTGTACGGGCGTAAATGCCGGTCACCTCTCTGTTGGGCAGAGGTGGGGGATAGTCAGATCACGGGTCCAGAGATTGTAGTGGACGCCACAGAAAAGATTGCACAGATACGACAACGCATGGCGGCAGCACGAGACCGTCAGAAAGCCTACGCAGATAAGCGTAGAAAGCCATTGGAATTTGAGGTCGGGGACCGGGTTTTATTGAAAGTCTCACCCTGGAAGGGTGTAGTTCGTTTTGGCAAACGGGGTAAACTGAATCCGCGATACGTCGGACCATTCGAAATCATAGAAAAGATTGGCAAGGTAGCCTACAAGTTGAAATTACCAGCTGAACTCGGGGCAGTTCACAATGTCTTTCATGTATCGAACCTAAAGAAGTGCCTATCAGATGAAAATCTTATCATTCCTTTTAAGGAACTCACTATCGACGAGCGGTTGCAGTTCGTCGAGGAACCAGTCGAAATCACGGACCGGGATGTGAAGGTCCTCAAACACAAGAGAATCCCTCTTGTCCGAGTTCGTTGGAACTCCAAACGTGGCCCAGAGTACACCTGGGAACGCGAAGACAGGATGACAGAAAAGTACCCCCAGTTATTCGGGAACAAGGCAACCACTACTGAGGCTGAAGCTACTACTTCGGAATTTCGGGACGAAATTCCAGATCAACGGGGGGAGGATGTGACACCCCAGGAAAACCAGTGAACAGTACAGTTTACCTAGCTTCCTCAGTGAGTGCATACCAAATTTCGGGACGAAATTTCCAATTAGTTGGGGATAATGTGACAACTCGAACTTTAGACATGCTTTGATGTAACGTTACGTGCTCATGAGAACTGAATTATATGATTTTAAATGAATAATTGTTTACGTGTGTTGTGTATGTATGAATGTTATGTGTTGCACGAGCCCAAACTACACAAACCGGCCACACAAAGCCCTTTGGGCCACTCCTTGTGCACGCGGACCATTAGACAACCAAGTGGGCTCGGCCCACTCCCCACTCGCAACACACAAAACTGAGTTTAGGGGTCTTGTTTCACCACTTTTGCAAATCACAAACACACACACAAACCCTAGAAGTTTTGCTCTCTCTCTCTCTCTTTTACTTGGAACCCGACGGCGAACAACACTTCTCGGCTCACCCTCTCTTTGATTTCAACCGGTTAGTGTACATTGTTATTTGATTGTATTTGATGATTTTATATGATTCTTGAACATTACATGATGTAATTCGGATGATGATAGTATGGTTGATTGGGATAGAACCGGTTTACATGTGTGCTTTGTTATAAATCAAATGTTAATATGTGTTTCGGATTGTTAACATGTTCATACGGATCGGATGAAACTCGATGAAATCTGTTGTCATGCTATGTGATTCGGATGTTAACTTGTAGATGTGCTAAGTTTTGGGCTAGGTAATTAGTCACGGTTACATGTTCATAGAAATAGATTATTGTTCATATGAATGCAGTTCACGTTTTTTGATGTTCTTGAATTGTTATGAATATGCATGAAATCTGAATTAACTGATGATAAATTTCTGTGATTGATCTGATTTCGAAACTGCCGTAGATGTTTGCTAGAATCACGGAATAGTCAATGCAGGAATTATGGAAATCAGTTACATACGCGATTTCGACACCTGGTTGCGAGTCGGGACCATAGTTGCGAGTCAGAATCCCACTCGTAACCAAGCCAGCACAAGTCGAGACTACGGTTGCGAGTCCTGTTGCGACTCGTAACCAGCACATGATCAGTCGTAACCAGACCATGATGAACCGAGATCTCCATTTGCGACTCGCAACCAGCCGTTGCGACTCGTAATCTCCGGTTGCGACTCGAGATCTCCGTTGCGACTCGAGACCACCCTTTACACGCACACTGTTGGGCCTTCACTGTCACGGGCCCAATCTATTGAGCCCAACGATTTGAATTGTGGACTGTTTATTAATGGACTTGTATGTGTTTGCTATTTGGGCCGATTGAGAATCTGGATTGTTTTGTTATTGGGCTGCTTATGTCATTGGGCCGGGTATGAATGGACTTAGAACAATTGGATCCTCACAGGCTATGTCTTATCTGTTTACGTGCGTACATGTTTGCCATGACTATACGTGATTACTATATACGTGCTATATACGAACCTGACTCGTATAATAACCATGATAGGACGTGAGTGATCATTTACTTGCTACTTGTACTTTCTGTGTATCTGCCGAGCAAACCAAGGTGAGTTCACACAGCCAAGGCATGGGATTCCCGGGTTGGGAATTGGGTTGGATATGATGAAATGGAATGATTACTCGTACTTACGCATATACCAGACTATAGACCATCGTCCTCAGGTTAGTCAGGACACGTTACGTAAAGCCTACGTAACCCAGTATACTTGCCATATGTCTCCCGGGTCGGGAAGGACACGTTACGTAAAGCCTACGTAACCCAATACCATTCACTGGCTTCCAGGTCGGAAGGCCACGCTGCGTAAAGCCTACGTAGCCCCCACGCGTACCACTGTCCTCGGGGAAGGGCACGTCACGTAAAGCCTACGTGACCCTGTACGTTTTCCTGTTCTCGGTAAAGAAGAACACATGGTCGGAAGTTAGTCTAGTAAGTACCGTTAATGAGAAGCCCTCATTAGCCAGGATGAACATGGGAAACCCCCACCTTTAGTACACACTAGTATGGGAAGCCCCCACTAGCTATACTTATGCATTACATTATGAACTTACTTTCTGTGAACTCGCTCAACTAGTTTGTTGATTATTTGCTGCATGCCTTGCAGGACCTTAGGTACATTATGGAGCTTGCACAGGGAGGAGCAGGTCGTTGTGGGATACGGATCATGAACGATATTTGAACTTATAACTATTTTGAGATTTCATACTATGCTTCCGCTATTTAAACGATGTTTGGTTTTTGAAACATCAATCATGTCATGGTGACTTATATTAAATACTTTTATTATTAATTGCTATGGTTTGATATGATTGATGGCTTGATCCTGGTCAGTCACGCTCCCAAGCGGTGGTATTCCGCGGGTGGATTTTGGGGGTGTGACAGTGCGTGTCCCAGAAGACCTTGGCGGAGAAGACATGAGATCCATCGTCTCAGAAGCAGTCAGCTGATCGCCAATTGGAGGTAACTGTTGCTCTTGCTCAGTAGAAGGTTGTACTGACACTGGAATAGAAGAATCAACAGCAGCCTTCTTCGATGCACGTATAGTTTGCTTCTTTGCCTTCCTCTTCTTAAGAAATCCAGGAGAAGTGAGCGTATAATCCTCATCATGGTCGGATTCTTCATCATCACCTGACTTCTTTATCTTTACAAACCGGGGATTCCCGTGTTTGTCAAAGACTTTCTTCAACCCTGGAGGAGGAGGATTATCATCATCAGAGGATGAACCATCACCATCAGGACCTCCTTCCTCTTCAGAAGATGAACTGCTTTCATCTATTATCTTCCTCGTCTCATCGACCTTCCCTTTACCCTTGTCAGTCGCCACAGAAGCAGACTGACCAGCTACATCACCAGTACCACCAGCACTACCACCCGTTTCAACTGCTACATCACCACCACCAACACCAAAATCAGGATCTATAGACACATCCTGAATCTCTTCAGCAGCAATGTTTATATCAACTTCAGCACGTGCTGCAGCAGCAGAACTACTAGAAGACCGTCTAGTTGCTTTGATTCCATGTTTAGCCGTGAGTTGCACATCAGCCATAGCAATTAAAGCTGGTTCTTCATTATCCGACACACTTCCTTCACGACGCCATCTGTGATTCTGTGGAGCCTCATAGTCAGGAGCATTTAGATGACCAATCAGTTTCCTATTCGGATCCGATCCCTTGTAAACCCCCATAGACTTGAAGATTAGCAGTGTGCGGTCGTTCATCGAATTCACAGGAAGCACATCTGCCGTAGCTTTAGCAAGATCAGGAACCTGGTCATCTATCATCATTTGCAGAAACCGAGGATATAGCCAAAACTTGGTGTTAGTTCGCTGTGTATCAGACGGAAGTGGTCTCTGAGTGTTCTCCTTGAGGTTGTTGAAGATATATCGCGATATATTAAACGGCTTGTTCAGAATCAACGCCGTAAACAATCCCATCAGATCAATAGGAGACAGATCATACCCAGACCGCTTGTTGCTTAGGCAGTGAATGAGAATGTGCAGAAGAAACTTATATCGAAGAGGCAGAAACTTCTTGTTGATTTGATTGGTAAGGACGTTCTCGCTGTACTTAATCCTTAGCAATAACCCTCGCTGACACTGTAGATCTATCGAAGTAGGGTCTTCAGGTTGATCTCCTAGTTGTAGGCGTTCTCTGATGGTGTTTTCAGTGATAACAACAGGTTTATCCGCAACAACAGCATTGATTACTTCCTTGTTTTCCACTGTTTCGATCGCAGCTGTATTCCAGAATGCCTTGATGTATGACTGATAGGGGACATGCTGAGTTGTGATAGCGTAGTTGATTCTCGACCGATGTAGATACTCCATGATTCCATCAAACTCTGCACTTATACTTCCAATCGGTTGTAGATACGCCACCATATTATGTCTAGGCTCAGACATAGCCTCAACTTCTGATTTCTCCTTCTTTGTAGGCTTTGCGCGCTCCCTTTTAGCCTTTGGTGCCATTTCTGTACATCAAAATGACACGTAATAAGACAAAGTCCATTTGATCAATTAGGGTTTCATACTTGGAAATCTTTCAATTTCTTGAAAATTTTCTAAGTGTTGAACCTTCGAAGGATCCTAGAATCCATCGAAAGATCAAATTATGGCACGAAGGATGGAAATCTGATCGAAAGATGTCGAAAGATGTTATTCAATCTCGAAAGATGTTACTTTTCTTGAAGGATACAGCCTTATCGAAAGATCATCTTACGAATGAACAAGAAATTTTGAAGGATATCTTGATCTTTCGAAGGCTAATCAATCGAAAGATGATCTTTCAAGATATGTACCATCTTTCGAGATTCACCTCGAAAGATGCGGTTTAGCACATCTCTCGAGGTGATGACTCATCATCTTCCGATACGGCGACTGTTCATCGGAATGATTTTTCCGGTGGGTTTTCAATGTTTTTCCGGTTAAAACTTTAAATGATTTTAGTTATGTTTTATGTCAAACATTTACACACCAACATCATCAAAATCATTACCATTTTCAAATCAAAACACTTTACCCAACCCAGACATCGATACAAACCCTAACATTTTAACTTTGCCTAAAACCTTCATATCCCCTGTTTTAGCCAAACCAAACATTTTGTCATCAATGTTCAACAGATTCAACACACACAGTCAGATACACGATAAACACATGATTATAAACATTATCATTGATTCAAAAACAGAAACATAACATTCAGATTATAAGATGAACATTTATGAATAATGAAATATGATCGATGATAAGATTATAATGTTCCTGTTTAAATGTTGGTTAAGTGATCGGAACATAATCATCCTACCAAGTATTGCGAACAAATCCTGATATCAAAAATGAGATTTTGAAAATTTTTGACAGAGTTTCGAGAGGATTATGAGGGTTTTTTTAAAGATGACTTTTGAAACTGATAAGGATGAATGATGAAGAAGACACCTTTTATACTCTGCCTCGAAAGTCTAACCGTCTCGAAAGACTCAAACCCTTCGAAAGATGAACAGTGTTCTCGAAGGATTACCTTTTGTTCGAAGGATCCATATATGGTTCGAAGGATCCAGATATTTGAAGGAACTGGATCGAAGGATGCCAGATATTTTTGGATCCTTCGAAAGATATCCTTCGATCTAAGATCATCTTTCAAAGGTTCTGGTCAACTCGAAGGATCACTTGGTCAAATCTTTCGTTGACCAAACATCTTTCGACAGAGACTGTTTGACTTTCATTGACTTTCTTTGACCATCTGATCTTTCGAGGGCCATTGCTTCCTCGAAGGATCAGATTTCCCACCAACACTTGGATTTTTAGGGAAATTTCAATTTCCACCTTTCAAATTTTGAGGTTTTTCATGAAAGACCATTTTGAAAAGTTGTCCATTATGAAGTTCAGCAAGGTTAATTTTATGAAGTAATTCGGCTTGTCAGGTATCGGATCGAGCACCAACATCAGTTAATCAAAAATAATGTTAAATTGAAAATCTTTTTGGATTTTGTGGTTTGATAAAATAAAAGGTAACAATTTTAAAATCCTTTGAATGTTATCAAACGACATCACCGCTAATGTCGTGCTGATATGCACCAAACGACAAAAACTGTTTAAAATAAAGCAGTAAATAAATATATACAAACACAACAATATTTTTGCGAGTTTCTGGCGAAGAGAATCATATCAGCTTGCGGTCTTTTGTCAAAACACACTTCCTTTTAAAATTTTTTTTACAGAAGCGGATAAGTATTCTACCACAATTACCGATATTGTTGTCCACTTAAACTCAACGATCAGGTGTAATCATAATACAATGAGATACGTTTAAGGTATGATTTATACTTACCGACCGGTGTTCATCCACTCACGACACATTCCCGTATCAAGGTATGCACGAGAATTCATCATACTGGGGAGTATACCGTTTATCATCCGTTTTTGACGTATATATATACAATGTGAACAAGTCACTTATTTGAGTTTGAAAACAAGCCCTATGTGATAGAATCACTTATTGATGAGGAACTTGATTTTCGATGCATGAGGGCACAGGAGCAAGTCCGTGAACAGGTCAGTACTTCCGTACAGCAGAGAGACGAACTTGACTCCCGGATAAATGTGATATTTTATCATTTATTTGATTTGGACATGTGATTGTTGATCACTTATTGAGGTCGAATGCAGTATGAGATATGTACACGTATGTATGGTATCATGGAAGAACTTAGACTTTGTCTTTTATAGAAACAACCATGATACCCAGATGATAAACAGCATAAACCCCGAATATCTCAGAACCTCGGCAATCTATCAAACGAAATTTCGGTACCAAGACCATATGCCAATGAACAGTTCCCACGCGGTTTTCAGTCTGTTATGTTTATATCTCCTGCATACTTTAAAATGATCGTGAGTCTACCGGTACATCATTAGTAGAGCTACTTATCATTTTCTTTTTCTTTTGATTTCTGGAAACATGTTTCAACCGACCTCTGATGTAATATCACTTTCTCTTATATTGCCAAGAAACTCATTTTTGTTTTTCTATTGTTTTTGTGTTTTTCTGAATTTTCTCCCCCTTAAATGCAGAAAGTAAATAAATTAAAGACATATTTTTGTATTTTTGTGGTTTTTCAATGTTTTTGTATTTTTCTTGAAACTTTCTCCCCCTAAAATTCAAAAATAAAGAAAATGAAAAATATTTTTGGATTTTTGGTTTTTAGAAAAATATTTACAAAAACGATTTCCTGATGTCGGTTACTCTTACTTCACCTTAATGCCGTTTACCAAAAGTAAATAATCAAATCTTGATTTATCAAATGCTTTGGTAAAAAGGTCAGCACGTTGGTGGTCGGTATGAATATGAACCACATCGATAAGTCTCTTTTCAAAGCAATCACGTATGAAGTGATATTTAATATCGATGTGCTTCGTTTTCGAGTGTTGTACAGGATTTCTAGTGATCTGTAAGGCAGCCTCATTATCAACATAAATAGGAGTAGTTAGGAATTCAAAACCGTAGTCCCGCATCTGTTGTTGGATCCATAGAACCTGGGAGCAGCAACTAGACGCAGCAATGTATTCTGCTTCACATGTAGACGTAGCCACACATGTCTGCTTCTTGCATTGCCAAGTGACTAGGCGATTGCCTAAGAACTGACATCCTGCTGTAGTTGATTTTCCATCTTTCTTGCAGCCGCCGAAATCAGAATCACTGAAAGCTTTAAGATCGAAGTTATCATCCTTAGGATACCATAACCCGGTGTCAGGGTAAGTCTTCAGATAACGAAAGATCCTTTTGACAGCAGCATAGTGAGAGACCTTCGGATTCGCTTGATACCTAGCGAGAAGACAAGTTGGATACATAATGTCGGGTCTTGATGCGGTGAGATACATTAAAGATCCAATCATAGCACGATAGAGCGAAGAATCCACAGCATCTCCTTCGTCATCCGGAGTAATTCCATGATTCTGAGGAAGAGGAGTAGAAATTGGCTTCGAATCGGACATCTGGAACCGGCTCAAGATGTCCCCGACGTACTTGGTTTGATGAATAAAAATTCCAGATTCGGATTGATTTACTTGCAAACCCAAGAAGAACGTCATTTCACCCATCGCACTCATCTCGAATCGATCTTGCATCACCTTTTCAAATTCTTTACACAACTTATCATCGGTAGAACCAAAGATAATGTCGTCGACATACACTTGTACCAACAGAAGATCTTCACCATTCTCTTTGATGAAGAGGGTACAGTCGATCAAACCCCGTCTAAAACCATTGCTGAGCAGATAGGTAGACAACGTTTCATACCAAGCCCGAGGTGCTTGATGAAGACCATATAACGCCTTGTTTAGAAGTAAAACCCTGTCAGGATGTAATGGATCTTCAAACCCCGGTGGTTGCTCGACATATACTTCCTCCTCGACTACTCCGTGTAGAAAAGCACTTTTAACATCCATCTGGTACACCTTAAATTTCTTGAAAGATGCATAGGCTAGAAAGATTCTAATAGCCTCCAGACGAGCAACAGGAGCATACACTTCATTGTAGTCAATGCCTTCAATCTGACTAAAGCCTTGGACAACCAACCTTGCTTTGTTTCGGACAACAATCCCACGGTCGTCCTTTTTGCACTTGAACACCCAGCGAGTTCCGATCTTTTTGTAGTTATCGGGCCTATCAACCAATTTCCATACGCCCAATTTCTCAAACTGCTGAAGTTCTTCTTGCATTGCTTCCACCCAGGAATCATCCTTCAATGCCTCTTTCCAAGATTTAGGTTCTTCTTGGCTAACGTAGCAGGCAAAGGACCATTGATTCTGTTGTCCCGATTCTCGTATCTCAGCATACAAGCCAGCATTTTCGTTGTTTCTGATTTGATTTCTTGACCTTACACCACTGAGAACATCACCTATTATATTCTGCTGAGGATGAATGTTATGAATTCGGGTTTCAGTAACTTGAGGAACTTCAACATTTGACCTCAAGTTAGTGATATTTAAATTCCCGATATCATTCTGAAGCTGGTGAGTTGTAGAAGATGATGCATTTTCTTCTTGGATAATTGGCGCAGACACTGGATCCGTTGCTTCTGAAGTACCTTGAACCGGACGCAGTGCTTCACCATCATTTGCATCAACATACTCCTCATCTTCCGATGACAAATTGTAATCGACAGCATCATTAAACACCTCATTTGAAACGAGATTGTTGACAGAAGAAGACGCTTGTGAGTCAACAATGATTGGACGAGCTAACTGAGAGCCAGTCGCATTCTCGCTTTCAAACAACATTTGAGCAATTGCATTATCATCATCAAATGTAGGCAGATTGAATGAGTCGAAAAGACCATCATAATCGAACATCCATGGTTCACCAGAAGGCTTCGGAGGATTAGAATATCTTTGGACTCTTACTTCACCCCATTCTTCAATCCTTTTGGTAGTCAGGTTCCATACTCTCAGATTAGGAGTAGCATACCCAAGGAAGTAACCTTCGATAGCTTTGGCACCAAACTTCCCGTCAGGCTCAATCATGGTACATGGTGCACCAAAAGGTTCTAGATATTCCAAATCCGGGGTCTTCTTGTGTAGGAGTTCGAAGCACGTTTTTCCATGTCTTTTCACTGTGAGAACCCTGTTTAACGTGTAGCAAGCCGAGGCAACAGCTTCAGTCCAGAATCGAACTGGAAGCTGAGACTCAACCAACATGGTTCTTGCAGTCTCAATTAAGGTTCTGTTCTTTCTTTCAGCGACTCCATTTTGTTGTGGCGTGTACCGAGAGCTATATTCATGAAGGATTCCTTTTGCAGTGCAAAACTCATCCATAACCCTGTTTTTGAACTCGGTACCGTTGTCGCTTCGAATTCGCCTCACCTTTAGAATATACAGATTTTCCAACAATGTGATCAAATTCTTCAGAATCTCTGGAGTCTCGCTCTTGTGGACCATGAAGTCTACCCATGAAAATCTTGAGTAGTCATCAGTAACTACCAAGCAGAAAACTTCTCCGTGCACACTCTTGTGTTTGACAGGGCCGAAAAGATCCATGTACAAACGCTCAAGTGGCATGTTGACAGTGTTAACCTTCTTCAATGGATGAGATTTCTTGGTCTGCTTTCCCTTTTGACACGGCACACAGACATCTTGAAGTTGAAAGTGTTTCACATTGACACCTCTCACCAAGTTGTTTTTGACAAGGTGATTCATTTTTCTGAGGTGAATATGACCCATTCGTCTGTGCCAAGAGATTGTCTCCTTTTCAGTGGCCTTTGAGACAAAGCAAGTAACTTGTTTGGAATTCGTTACTGCTTGGCTCATATCAAGGACATACAAATCATTCACCCTTGGAGCTGATAAGAGAATCCATTCTGGGGGGGATCTTGAAGCCTGGCTTCAGCACATAACAACCGGCATCATCAAAATGCACGGTGAACTTCTTGTCGCAGATTTGAGAAACACTCAAGAGATTGTGATCCAATTGCTTCACATAATTGATCTTGTCGAAACTCACAATCCCATTAGAGATCATTCCCTCGCCGGTGATATAACCTCCCTTATCTCCCGCAAACGCAACATATCCTCCTCTTATACTTCGCACATCGAAAAGAAGACGATAGTCGCCAGTCATGTGCCTGGAAGCCCCACTATCAACAATCCAATGACTATTAATAGTTCCTCCTGGAGCCGCCTGCACATGCAATTAACACATCAGTTTGAGAGGGGGACCCAAGCCTTTGTTGACTTGGGTCGTCCTTGATCATCAAGGAAAGTGATCTCAATCACTTGATGATTAGGAAATAAAGCTTCTGGTGCTCCCCCTGACTTAATTACCTGTTTTTGTTTCCAAGCTTGTTTTTGTTTACCAGTATTTGAATTAATTGTTTTTGTATTTACTGGTTTTACACATGTAGGTTTAGCTTGTACAGGTTTTTCATTCTTGACCTCTGATTTTAAGGCCTTCTCAATTACCTTTTTGTTCTTTTGTTTTACCTTCTTTTCCTTTTCTTTCAAGACACGTGGGTCTTGTTTCGGGGAAACCGATTGTTTTTGGTAATTGGTTTCTTGAGGAGCACTTGTTTTTCCTTTCAATTTTTGCAAGTATGGGCAGTATCTTACAATGTGCCCAATTGTTCCACATTCAAAACACATTCTCCGCTCTACAAACCTCGGAGAAACGTGTTGATGACCAGACGAAGAACCAGATACTGAAGTTTGTGATCTAGATGTGCTTGGACCTAAGTCACATCCGTTTGTGTGTTGGGTATAATTGTTTTGCTCATTTCGTTTCAAAATTCTAACTTGTTTTACAAATTCATTGTTAGATTTGTTTTGAAATGTTTCAAGTTTGTCCGTACCCGTTGATTCAACAAACTTCACTATCGGTTTTTGTTTCTTAACAGGGGCTTTCCTGTTTTGCACCTTTTGAACCTTAGGTTGCTCAACCTTAGATTGTGGAACTTTAGGTTGTGCAACCTTAGGTTGTGGAGCCTTAGACTGTTCAACTTTAGGTTGTTGAACCCTTGGTTGTTCAGTCTTAGGCGACTGAGCTTTTGGTGCTTGAACATTCTTGTTCTGAGCCCTCTTTTCTTGTACCTGGCTCTTGCCTTTTCCAGAATTCACTTGTTGTTTTCGCTCAACTGGCAGTTTTTGGTTCCCATGTTGTTTTCTAATTTGTTCACGTGGAACTGGTTCACATTGAGTGACAGTGACTTTGTTACCTTTGTTTCCCAAAAACTTATCAGTTCGTCCTTCAAAAATTTTCTCAATTAAATCTTGATTTACATTTTTTATTGGAAAATCTCTGTCAGAATAAATTTTGCTGTCTCCCTTGAGCGTATACAACAAGTTATTCGTTTCACTGCTAGGTACACTGGGCTTCATTGCCTTTGGTGTTTCAGCCTTACTCGGTTTCACTGGTGGATCACACAAGATGTGATTCTCAATTGGAATGTCTGGTGTAACCGAGTTAGACTGTGGCTTCACAATTTCTTCAGATTCATCGTCTGAAGAGTCAGCATCCTCAATGATGGGAGGACTCTGTTCCTTTTCACACGATGAATTTTCCACATTCTCAGAAGCTGATTGTTCCGAGGAAGATGTACCAGTTTTGAACCCGAGGCCTGCAACAAAGTCATCTCGCGCAAGTGGCACAGTAGGTTCAAAACGGGGCATATCCTCGTCATCAGGCAGTTTTGAATAATTGTGGCTCATTGGGGGAGGACATTTTTTGTATCCAATACACTTGGCGTCCCCCTTTTTCTTTTGAACACTGATGATGTGATCCAAAACAAAGCGGGAATTGGAATAACTGTCCAATTTCTGCTTAATTGCATCACATTCGCATCGAGCTGTAGCTAACTCCACCATTTGTTTCTCAATTGTGTCAATTAAATTATTATTAGCATGTTGTTTTCTCAAAACAGCCTTTTGTAATTCAGAAACATCATGTTTTAATGACTTAATTGTTTCTTTAAATTCTTTTTCATTTTTGGTTAAAAAGAAGTTAGCTTCAGATGCTTTAGCAAGATCAACAATCAATTCTTGATTGTGTTTTTGTGTGATTTCAAACAGACTTTCCTTTTCTGCATATTCTAGACATTTAGCACATTCAACAACAGCAGAAACAGAGTCAGGTTTAGAGTCACATACCTGTGAGGTTTGTCCTTCAACATGAGCCATGAAGGCTGTAAGAAAAGAGAAAGATCCGTCTTCAGAGAAAAATTGAGAAAGCTTCTCAGAAGTTCCAGCAGCTTTCTGGCAAAGAATAGACTTTCTCTTGCATAATGCTTCAGCATCAGCCAATAATTCATCAACCTCCAGATCTAAAGCTTCACTTGATATATCACCAGTATCAAGTGATTCACCATCAACACTTCCACTGTAACCCGAGCTATCTTCATCTTCTGAAGATTCACCAGCAGACACGGGTTCTTCAACCTTTTCAACTACCTTGGCATAACAAGCTGTGCCACCATTACCTCCATTACCTCCTTCTCCAAGCTGAACACTCCAGTTACAAATCTCATCAGCTTGAACAACTAATCCTCTGTGGGGATTAGAGTTTGAGGATCCAGAAGTATTTCCTCCCACGGGAACTAATTGTCTGTCAGAATTGTTCTGTTGTTGCTGAGGCTGTCTTTGATTTCTGAAAGGATTCTGATTGCCTTGCTTGGGTGGCTTCTGACATTCCCGTTTGAAATGACCCTTTTCACCACAGTTGAAGCAGGTGACAGCATTTTTATCAAAACCATACTTGGTGTTGTTATTACTTTCCAAGCTGGTTCTCCCCGTTCTTTCCATAAACTCTTTAGCTCTACGGATAGCACTAGCAAGAGCCCACTTTATATCCATCATCTCAAACTCTTCTTTATCAACCTGCTGATAATCTTCGTTGGTTAGGTTGATATTTCCAATCTGACCCGCAACCAACCCACAGTAGGCGCTAACCAAGGTGTTCAACATCTCCATATGTTCCTTGGCTATCTCAACACTGACTTTTGAAAAATTGGAAGTATCCAATCTGACAGTGTTCGGATTGGAAGTAGCTTGAAAGCTTGAAGAACTTCCATAAAATCCCTGCTGTTGTGGTTGTTGCTGTTGAGCTCTGTTAGGATCCAGGAAAGGCGGTGGAGTGAATTGTTGAGCTGTCTGCTGTTGTTGTTGTTGAGATGAAGAATCTGGTCTTGAATACATCATTGTGTATGCTGAAGGATCAAATTGATTTGTTGTTGGAGGTCCTGTGACAACTCGAACTTTAGACCTAGTTCTGTGTAACGTTTGTAAGCATGACACGACTTTATGAACTTGAATGATTATGTGAAATGTATTGATATACGATTATGTGAGCTATATGATTTATGAATTTATGAATTATATGTGTGTGTGAAATACACGATTGGATGAGACCCGAACCACACAACATTCACACTCGCACAAGCCTTTGGGCCGTTTTGCTTAAAATCGGACTTCAAGGGCAGCCCATTAAGGACCGGCCCATTCCTTCTCCTTTTGGCCGTGTAACACAACCTTGAGGGTTGTTGTTTCTCTCATTTGTTACAAACGTATCACACACACAAGTTCTCAGAAACCCTAACTCTCTTTCTCTCCTATTCGAACCCGACGGCAAGCACTCCTCTCTCGAAGATCACTCCTAGAATTGAATCGCTCGCTATCTTTCGGTTAGTGTTTTGGTTTGTGATTTCCTTGTTTATTGATGTCATGATTTCCATGCTTAGATTAAACCGGTTAAGGTTGTGTATATGATGATAAGCTGGGAATCGTATGTAATGTTCTTGTAGTTCGTTGTACATGATAATAAGCTTAAACCGATTGATGATATTAGGTTCTGTTTTCGGATTGCTTGTGTGACGATTTCAGATTTGGAATGAACGAAATCGGATTGAATTGTTGGTTTGATTGGTTGCTGTTTGTGTTTGGAATCATGTTTGGGGTATGTATGAATTGCATGTTACCACATCTTGTGATTCGGGTATGATGCTTGTTCATGTTAGGGTTTATACGAATTAAGTGATATGGTTGCTTGTTTGATCGAATAATTAGATGATGTGTAAATGATTTGGTGTTAATTGATTTCATAAATGTGGAAACTATTGATTATAATTGATATTGTAACTGAAATAACATGATATCCGGAAATTTAACACAATCACACAAGCCGGATCGCACAAGATGGTCCAAATCGTACAAGACATGCTGGATCGGACAAGCTAGCATGCTTGGGCCGATGTACCAGGTAGTTTGGGCTGGTTGGGGTCGCACAACCCAGCCCGGTCGTACAAACAGTCCTGGCCGCACAAGGGTCTCCGGTCGCACAAAGTACCTCGACCGCACAAGCCCATTATTAATCGCACAACCTGTATGATTCGCACAAGACGCATCTCATTAGGCCAATGAACTAATTGGGCTGTTTAGGTTATTTGATCACACAAGTCACCCATGTATGTGATTGGACCGAGAATTGTTATTGGATTTACTTATGTTGTTGGGCCGATTGTTATTGGATCAATGAACATTATATTTGTTTTGTCTTTTCGTTGGGCCGGGTAAGATTTGGGCCTAGACTCACATCGCACAAGATGGTTGGGCTCGCACAAGTTCTTTGGCCCAACCATCCGAATAGCACAAGTAGTGTACTTAATGTGTTTGCGTGCATACGTGATTGCCATGTTATATACGTGTACTATTTGAACCGAACCTGACTTGTGTGGTAACCCTGTTAGGACGTGGTTGACCACCCTTAGTTCAAGAGTCTTATATTGTGTATCTGCCGAGCAAACCAAGGTGAGTTCACACAGCCAAGGCATGGGATTCCCGGGTTGGGAATTGGGTTGGATAAATTATTGTTAAAGGAGTTACTCGTACTTACGCATATACCAGACTATAGACCATCGTCCTCAGGTTAGTCAGGACACGTTACGTAAAGCCTACGTAACCCAGTATATTTGCCATATGTCTCCCGGGTCGGGAGGACACGTTACGTAAAGCCTGCGTAACCCAATACCATTCACTGGCTTCCGGGTCGGA
Organism: Helianthus annuus; assembly: GCF_002127325.2. Taxonomy (NCBI): domain Eukaryota; kingdom Viridiplantae; phylum Streptophyta; class Magnoliopsida; order Asterales; family Asteraceae; genus Helianthus; species Helianthus annuus. Next base: position 125,876,471 of record NC_035444.2, on the reverse strand, counting down.
AGGCCACGCTACGTAAAGCCTGCGTAGCCCCCACGCGTACCACTGTCCTCGGGGAAGGGCACGTCACGTAAAGCCTACGTGACCCTGTACGTTTTCCTGTTCTCGGTAAAGAAGAACACATGGTCGGAAGTTAGTCTAGTAAGTACCATAATGAGAAGCCCGTTATAAAGGATAAACGTGAGAATTTCTCACCAATAGAATACACTTGCTTGGGAAGCCTTATTAGATGAACATACGCATGATTATTACAAACTTATTTCCTGTGAACTCGCTCAACTAGTTTGTTGATTATCTGCTGCATGCCTTGCAGGACCTTAGGTATACTTGGAGCTTGCACCAGAGGAGAAGCGGGTCGTTGTGGACAAGATCTCGTGAATGCTTATTAAACACTTTTACATTCACACATTGATACTTATGCTTTGGGTTTTACATTTAATGCTTCCGCTACTTAACCAGTGTTTAGTTTTGAACACCAATTATGTCTTTGATCATTATTAAATGCTATGTTTGATATAATTGGTGGCTTGATCCTGATCAGTCACGCTCCCAAGCGGTGGTGCTCCGCAGGTGGATTTTGGGGGTGTGACAGATTGGTATCAGAGCCATTGGTTATAGAGAACTTGGTTTTAATATGGGAAAATGTTTTTATTAAAACCAGACTATAACCAGAACAGTGCTCTCAACGATCCACAACGACGCTTCGCTCCACGTGCAAGACTCGACATCCTAGGTAATAAGGTTTATGTAATTGCCTGTTTGCTAGAACTACTTAGAACATTGCTCGCATTACGTTTAGATACACATGCCTTTGCTATATGAGAACGCCTATATGTCTACACTTTTCTGTCATCGCCCTACTCGCGAACCATTCTTACGTATGCTACTTGTTACTATGAAGATCATGTCTGGACGAATCAACATGACACAAGCCCAGCTAGAGGCTCTCGTTCAAGCTCAAGTTGCTGCGGCACTTGCAGCCGCACAAACAGGAGGTATATCTTGTGGTTATAGCACACACTAGGATCTTTAGATCCTACACTCCTAAACTAGCCCCTGTAATTAAACCTTGTCCTATTCGTACACAATAGGTCAACCAACACAGCAACCAGTCTGCACTTTCAAGAATTATATGGACTGTCGTCCAGGTACCTTCAGCGGCACGGAGGGAGCGGTTGGACTCCTCCATTGGTTCGTAAGGCTCGAAACTGACTTCGAGGTGCATGATTGCCCTGAGTCCCGTAGAGTAAAGTTTGCTTCTAGGACACTCGAAGGTGCTGCATTAACCTGGTGGGAAGCACAGGTTCAGATGTTAGGGCTGGCAGCTGCTAACGCCACTCCCTGGAACGAGTTTAAGGATTTAATTAAGGAAGAGTTTTGTAGTCGAGAAAACATCCACCAGCTAGAGGAAGAGTTCCTCAACCTACAGATGGTGGGGTCTGAAATTGAAGTTTATACGAGGAGATCAAACGAGTTAGCCACATTTTGTCCTACTATGGTAGACTCTCCCACCAAGCGCATCGAACTGTACCTCAAAGGTCTAGTGCCCGAAATTCAGAGTCTTATGACCACAGCTAACCTTGGCACTATCCAGCAAGTCACTCGACTGGCTCATCGTCTCACAGACCAGGCTGTGGAGCAGAACAAACTACCAAAGCGTGCTGGTACAGATACTGCATGTGTTTCTAGAGATAATAAACGCAAGTGGGATGAAAACCAGAGCACGGGATTGATTTTGGATGACTACTATTGGCCCGGGCAGCAGTTTACTAGTAATCATGGGCAGAGAAGATATCTAGGAATTCACCCATGGTGCAACCATTGTAACAGACACCACAGTGGACGGTGTCGCAAGGAACGATGTCAGAGATGTCTTAAGATTGGTCATGAAGCTAAGGATTGTCGAAACTCACGTCCTGTAGGCCAGGAACAACAGCCTCAAGCCCCACAGGCTCAGTGGCAGCAGCAAGGTTTCAGAGAATGTTTTCAGTATAGTACAGAGGATCACTATGAGAGACGTTATCCACAATTGAACTGGAACCAGAACCACGACCATGGCAGCAGGAACGGCAATGGGGCTAGCAGCGGGAGAAACCATGGAAACAATGACGCCCACGACCGTGTGTCTGGGATGGGTCAGAGTGATGCAAGGGACGATCTTAACGTAATAATGGGTAAGCTACTTCTTGTCGACTCTTATGTTACTATATTGTTTGATTCGGGTGTGAATACCAATTATATGTCCTTGAAGTTAGTCGAATGGTAAATCATACCCCAACTCCCTTGAACAACCAACGTGTCGTAGTGTTAGTTAATAGTAAAAGTCTGGAAGCTATACTTAGTTCAGGGTTGTAATCTTAACCACGCTGGTCAGACGTTCCCTACAGACCTCATTCCTATAGTTCTGGATAGCACCTATAGCTCACGCACCGTATCGCGTAACTTTAACTGAACTGGAAGAACTGTCAAAGCAGCTAAGAGAGCTCTTGGAAAAGGACTACATTCGTCCAAGCTCTTCGCCTTGGGGAGCTCTAGTATTATTTGTGAGAAAGAAAGACGGTACGACAGTGAAGAACCGTTATCCTCTTCCGCGCATTGACGACTTATTCGACCAGTTGCAAGGGTCGTGCTACTATTCGAAGATAGATTGGAGGTCGGGGTACCATCAGCTGAGAGTCCGGGATGAGGATGTCTCCAAGACCGCCTTCAGAACTCGTTACGGTCACTACGAGTTTCTTGTCATGCCGTTCGGGTTAACGAACGCGCCTGCTGTATTTATGGACCTTATGAACAGGGTGTGCAAACCCTATCTTGACAAGTTTGTCATAGTATTCATCGACGACATTCTGATCTACTCCAAGAGTCAGGAGGAACACGAGCAGCATCTTCGTCTGATATTGGAACTCCTTCGAAAGGAACAGCTGTACGCCAAGCTTTCTAAATGCGACTTCTGGCTTCGTGAAGCCCACTTCTTAGGCCATGTAGTGAACAAGGATGGGATCCATGTCGATCCATCCAAGGTAGATTCGATCAGAAACTGGCCTGCACCGCGTACACCGACAGAAATACGCCAATTCTTGGGTTTGGCAGGTTATTATAGACGGTTTGGCAGGTTTATCCTCTCTCTGCCAGAGGGCACAGATGACTTCGTAGTATATTGTGATGCATCCATTCGGGGACTTGGATGTGTGTTGATGCAGCGCGACAAGGTTATCGCTTACGCCTCTCGTCAACTCAAGATTCATGAACGGAACTACACGACGCACGATTTAGAGCTGGGAGCTGTTGTTTTTGCGCTTAAGATATGGCGACACTACCTGTACGGTACCAGGTGCACGATTTACACCGATCACAGGAGTCTCGAGCATATTCTTAAGCAGAAGGATTTGAATATGCGTCAACGACGATGGGTCGAGTTACTTAACGACTACGAATGTGCTATTAAGTATCATCCAGGCAAAGCCAATGTTGTGGCTGATGCCCTCAGTCGGAAAGACACTTTACCACGGCGCGTGCGAGCGCTACAGCTTACGATTCAGTCTAACCTTCCAGCACATATACGAAATGCTCAGGTAGAAGCATTGAAGCCCGAAAACGTCAAGGCTGAAGCCTTACGCGGCTCACAGCAGCAAATGGAACAGAAGGCAGACGGCACCTACTATGTAACGGGGCGTATTTGGGTCCCACTTTATGGCGGTCTACGCGAACTTGTAATGGATGAAGCTCACAAGTCTCGCTATTCGGTACATCCAGGGTCGGATAAAATGTACCACGACATCAGCACTACTTATTGGTGGCCTAGCATGAAGGCCCACATCGCTACGTACGTTGGAAAATGTTTGACCTGTGCGAGAGTCAAGGTTGAATATCAGAAACCAGCTGACCTACTTTAGCAGCCTAAGATACCGCAATGGAAATGGGAGGAAATTTCCATGGATTTCGTTACAGGCCTACCTAGATCCCAGCGTGGGAACGATACGATATGGGTGATCGTGGATCGACTCACCAAGTCTGCACACTTCCTGCCGATTAAGGAAACGGACAAGTTCTCCACTCTCGCAGACGTCTATCTTAAAGAAGTTGTCTCGAGGCACGGGGTGCCCACATCTATCATTTCGGATCGCGACGCACGATTCACGTCAGAACTTTGGCAAGCGATGCATAAATCTTTTGGCTCACGACTAGACATGAGCACGGCTTATCACCCTCAGACGGATGGGCAGTCTGAGCGAACGATCCAAACGATAGAAGACATGCTTCGAGCATGCGTCATCGATTTCGGCAACGGCTAGGAAAAGCATCTCCCTTTGGTGGAGTTCTCGTATAATAATAGTTACCACACCAGCATTCAAGCCGCTCCATTCGAGGCATTGTACGGGCGTAAATGCCGGTCACCTCTCTGTTGGGCAGAGGTAGGGGATAGTCAGATCACGGGTCCAGAGATTGTAGTGGACGCCACAGAAAAGATTGCACAGATACGACAACGCATGGCGGCAGCACGCGACCGTCAGAAAGCCTACGCGGATAAGCGTAGAAAGCCTTTGGAATTTCAGGTCGGGGACCGGGTTTTATTAAAAGTTTCACCCTGGAAGGGTGTGGTACGTTTTGGCAAACGGGGCAAACTAAATCCGCGGTACGTCGGACCATTCGAAATCATAGAAAAGATTGGCAAAGTAGCATACAAGCTAAAACTACCAGCTGAACTCGGGGCAGTTCACAATGTCTTTCACGTATCGAACCTAAAGAAGTGCCTAGCTGATGAAAATCTCATCATTCCTTTTAAGGAACTCACTATCGACGAGCGGTTGCAGTTCGTTGAGGAACCAGTAGAAATCACGGACCGGGATGTGAAGGTCCTCAAACACAAGAGAATCCCTCTTGTCCGAGTTCGTTGGAACTCCAAACGTGGCCCAGAGTACACCTGGGAACGCGAAGACAGGATGACAGAAAAGTACCCCCATTTATTCGGGAACCAGGCAACCACTACTGAGGCTGAAGCTACTACTTCGGAATTTCGGGACGAAATTCCAGATCAACGGGGGGAGGATGTGACACCCCAGGAAAACCAGTAAACAGTACAGTTTACCTAGCTTCCTCAGTGAGTGCATACAAAATTTCGGGACGAAATTTCCAATTAGTTGGGGATAATGTGACAACTCGAACTTTAGACCTAGTTCTGTGTAACGTTTGTAAGCATGACACGACTTTATGAACTTGAATGATTATGTGAAATGTATTGATATACGATTATGTGAGCTATATGATTTATGAATTTATGAATTATATGTGTGTGTGAAATACACGATTGGATGAGACCCGAACCACACAACATTCACACTCGCACAAGCCTTTGGGCCGTTTTGCTTAAAATCGGACTTCAAGGGCAGCCCATTAAGGACCGGCCCATTCCTTCTCCTTTTGGCCGTGTAACACAACCTTGAGGGTTGTTGTTTCTCTCATTTGTTACAAACGTATCACACACACAAGTTCTCAGAAACCCTAACTCTCTTTCTCTCCTATTCGAACCCGACGGCAAGCACTCCTCTCTCGAAGATCACTCCTAGAATTGAATCACTCGCTATCTTTCGGTTAGTGTTTTGGTTTGTGATTTCCTTGTTTATTGATGTCATGATTTCCATGCTTAGATTAAACCGGTTAAGGTTGTGTATATGATGATAAGCTGGGAATCGTATGTAATGTTCTTGTAGTTCGTTGTACATGATAATAAGCTTAAACCGATTGATGATATTAGGTTCTGTTTTCGGATTGCTTGTGTGACGATTTCAGATTTGGAATGAACGAAATCGGATTGAATTGTTGGTTTGATTGGTTGCTGTTTGTGTTTGGAATCATGTTTGGGGTATGTATGAATTGCATGTTACCACATCTTGTGATTCGGGTATGATGCTTGTTCATGTTAGGGTTTATACGAATTAAGTGATATGGTTGCTTGTTTGATCGAATAATTAGATGATGTGTAAATGATTTGGTGTTAATTGATTTCATAAATGTGGAAACTATTGATTATAATTGATATTGTAACTGAAATAACATGATATCCGGAAATTTAACACAATCACACAAGCCGGATCGCACAAGATGGTCCAAATCGTACAAGACATGCTGGATCGGACAAGCTAGCATGCTTGGGCCGATGTACCAGGTAGTTTGGGCTGGTTGGGGTCGCACAACCCAGCCCGGTCGTACAAACAGTCCTGGCCGCACAAGGGTCTCCGGTCGCACAAAGTACCTCGACCGCACAAGCCCATTATTAATCGCACAACCTGTATGATTCGCACAAGACGCATCTCATTAGGCCAATGAACTAATTGGGCTGTTTAGGTTATTTGATCACACAAGTCACCCATGTATGTGATTGGACCGAGAATTGTTATTGGATTTACTTATGTTGTTGGGCCGATTGTTATTGGATCAATGAACATTATATTTGTTTTGTCTTTTCGTTGGGCCGGGTAAGATTTGGGCCTAGACTCACATCGCACAAGATGGTTGGGCTCGCACAAGTTCTTTGGCCCAACCATCCGAATAGCACAAGTAGTGTACTTAATGTGTTTGCGTGCATACGTGATTGCCATGTTATATACGTGTACTATTTGAACCGAACCTGACTTGTGTGGTAACCCTGTTAGGACGTGGTTGACCACCCTTAGTTCAAGAGTCTTATATTGTGTATCTGCCGAGCAAACCAAGGTGAGTTCACACAGCCAAGGCATGGGATTCCCGGGTTGGGAATTGGGTTGGATAAATTATTGTTAAAGGAGTTACTCGTACTTACGCATATACCAGACTATAGACCATCGTCCTCAGGTTAGTCAGGACACGTTACGTAAAGCCTACGTAACCCAGTATATTTGCCATATGTCTCCCGGGTCGGGAGGACACGTTACGTAAAGCCTGCGTAACCCAATACCATTCACTGGCTTCCGGGTCGGAAGGCCACGCTACGTAAAGCCTGCGTAGCCCCCACGCGTACCACTGTCCTCGGGGAAGGGCACGTCACGTAAAGCCTACGTGACCTTGTACGTTTTCCTGTTCTCGGTAAAGAAGAACACATGGTCGGAAGTTAGTCTAGTAAGTACCATAATGAGAAGCCCGTTATAAAGGATAAACGTGAGAATTTCTCACCAATAGAATACACTTGCTTGGGAAGCCTTATTAGATGAACATACGCATGATTATTACAAACTTATTTCCTGTGAACTCGCTCAACTAGTTTGTTGATTATCTGCTGCATGCCTTGCAGGACCTTAGGTATACTTGGAGCTTGCACCAGAGGAGAAGCGGGTCGTTGTGGACAAGATCTCGTGAATGCTTATTAAACACTTTTACATTCACACATTGATACTTATGCTTTGGGTTTTACATTTAATGCTTCCGCTACTTAACCAGTGTTTAGTTTTGAACACCAATTATGTCTTTGATCATTATTAAATGCTATGTTTGATATAATTGGTGGCTTGATCCTGATCAGTCACGCTCCCAAGCGGTGGTGCTCCGCAGGTGGATTTTGGGGGTGTGACAGGTCCGGTGTTGGAGATGAACGCTGTTTGAAGCTTAGCATGCTGAGAAGCTGGCTTTTCTCCAGTAATACCACCTGCAATCCCAAAATACATCTCGGGATTCTGAGGAGTGGTTGTTCTTTTCGCCTTGAGCTTTTCTTCAACATCTTTGTTTTCCAATTTCTGGATTAGCTCATAAATGGTAATTGTATCCAGAACACCGTTTTCCTTGAGAATCTCAAGATAACTGCTCCACTTTGCTGGTAAGGCATCAGCAAATCTCCTCACCATATCTTGTGGAGTGGCAGAGACTTTGAAGGCAAACATTTCACTCAACAGATGGTGATATCTTGTAGACAATTCTGATAGACCTTCATTCTCCATGCAGGTAAAACCTTCAAACTCTTTCTTTAGCAACTCCTGCTTGATCTTTCTTGATTGAGCATTTCCTTCACACCTTAACGTGAGCATATCCCACAAACTTTTGGTAGTCGTACAGTAGACGAATTGGTGGTATATATCTCTGTGAAGAGCCTGCGTGAGAATCATAAATGCTTTCTTTTCCAATTCAAACTTCTTCTTATCTTCATCAGACAGTGTGCTGTAAGTTTCTGGATTTGATCCTGCCACTTCCAACTCATTTTCAAACGAAGTGAAGAAACACATCCATAAGTCTTGACCTTGCCCCTGAACATAAGTTCTCAACCTTTCTTTCCACCATCCCCAATCATTGATGTGATTAAGCTTTGGCGGTTTCGTGCTTGTACCAGTTTCACTATCGTTCTGCATCATTGCTTGAATGCTGTTGCTTTGATTAGTGACCAATGCCCATTGATTTGCCGTTATCATTGCAGCTTGAGTTGGGGCAATAGCCTGCATCCATGCAGTTTTGTTGAACTCTGGCGCAGATTGCGTGGTTGATGATTGCGTAGATGATGACTGTGGAGTCAAGGTTGTTGTAGTCCATGCAGAAGGATCCCATTGACCGTTTGTTCCCATTTTATAATTAATATATTAGGTGAAAATAAATTTAGAAAATTGATTTTCACAAACTATATTAAAACTTGAAAAATGACAACAGCCGAAGGATAAGGATCGAAAGACCTTGAAATCACAAACTGTTAAATTCAAACAGATAAGACTCGAAAGATGGCCCGAAAGATAACACTGTTCGAAAGATCAACAGTATTCGAAAGACTACTGTTGAGTTTTCGAACAAAAACTTCGAAAGATTCCCCTACTCGAAGGATCCTTATCTTTCGAAGACAAACAGTAACTCGAATGATGGATCTTTCGAGAAGATTCCTTGACTCGAAAGATGGCACACTGACTTCGAAGGATTGTTCGAAGGATAGTTATCTTTCGAATCTCCTGAATCGAAAGATGATCTGTCGAGCTCGAAAGATATCTTTCGAACACACTCTGACACACTGACACAAGGTTGACTGAAAAGTGACAGGTTGATGTGGTTGGTGAACCACCTTTCGGCAGAAAGGATGTTCTGCACAAACTTTTCACCAACTTTCACCAACTTTGAAAATTTTGCCAAAAAGGGAAGCTTCTTATCCACACCTAGCAACCGGAATATGACCGGAATATTTGCCGGAAAATAGCAAACCTTTCAAGACAAAATTTTAAGTTACCCAATCCTTCCCACACAACACCCGGTTAGTTCAAAACACGTTTTTAAGGCTAGAAAGTCCAGAAACACACTAAAAACGGGAGTTAAACCAAGAAAACTTTTGTCCAAACACAAACCAAGGTCTTGCACAAACCCGGTTTAACAAGGAAAAGAGCCACGGCTCTGATACCACTTGTAGGTCCCTCGGAGGTTGAGGTTTAACCTATTCCTTGTTATGTTCAACACTCTAGCAAGTGCGGAATCCAAGCTAGAGTGCAACCGGAGTTTAGATGAAAGCAAAGATTACAAAGAGAAAGATAGACACGCAAGATATCAAAGTTTTCTCTTGTATTTCAGTGGACACGGTTACAGACCTTGACCAAACTGAAATGCTCTCTATTACAGACCTGGGTTTCACACACAAAAGCTCTCTACACCTTGAACAACCTTACACAGAACTTGTAGAACTAGTTGTAAAGTGAAACCCTCATGGGTATATATATACCCATACTAGACTGACATGCACGAAGGATAAATGTTCTGGTCGAAGGATCATCTATCGACCAGAAGTATCTTCGAAAGACTTCGAAGGATCTCAACATACCTCGAAGGATAGTATATCCTTCGAGGTCCATCAATATCCATCGAACCATAATCTTTCGAGGACATCTAGGTCATCGAAGGATACTATTCAACCTTCGATGACATCCTTCGAAGCATGACATCTTTCAAACACTAAGTGTTGAACTTGAAACACTAAGTGTTGATGTTTGGCCAAGTCAAACCAGGAGGATGGTTGACTTGGTCAAACACATATTACAACACATAAACAACATACAAAAGACGTAAACACAACCGACAAAAGACATCGTTTTATACATTACAAAACATAGACAAAGTACAGACACAAAGTGCACCAACAAATGTTGCGTTACGCTGTTGCTCATGTTAGATACCCTAGGGAGTGTGCCCATGTGTATCCGGGGAGTGGTTACCCCTTGTTTGTCTATGTTGCCATCGTTAGATACCCTAGGGAGTGTGCCCATATGTATCCGAGGAGTGTGCCTCTAACAACCATAGCCCTATCCAGATAATTAGTTCACGCCCGTCCTTACGGCCCGGTGTGAGGTTTCCCACCTAATAGCGCTATCAACTAATTACCCCCATTGCCCTCCAGGCGATAACCAAAACCGATTAAGTTGTTTACCCAATGCTTCCCTTCCAAATGTTTACCAGTTGTCCCAAACCACCGGGACGCATGCTTGAGAAAAATGCAATGAACTCACCTGGGATTGCTCGGCAGGTTATACCAAAGTTACTTGAATTAAAAAAGGTCAATCACGTCCTAACAGGGTTACCATACAAGTCAGGTTCGGTTCAAGTAATGCATGTATACATCATAACAAACACGTATGCACGCAAACAGTCAACACATTAAATACACCACTTGTGCGATTCGGATGGTTGGGCCAAAGAGCTTGTGCGAGCCCAACCATCTTGTGCGATTACATGACTAAGCCCAATCTATACCCGGCCCATCATACGCATAAACAGTTTAACCATTCATGGCCCAAATAATTAACATACGGATAACATTGTGCGATCCAGTTCGTGTTGTGCGATCTAAAGTAGCCCAGCCCAACTTTTCATCCGGCCCAAACAATCAAATAACCATTTTAACATGTACGGCCCAAATAACGAAACAGTCAACTTGTGCGGCTAGGGTTACATTGTGCGATCATGTTCCTTTGTGCGACTGGTAACCTTTTGTGCGAGTGAACTGGGTTGTGCGACAAGCCTTTGGGCTTGTCCGGCCCAAACAATATAGCAGCTCAACTTATGCGAATGGACAATTGGACTGCCCGGCCCAACAGGTAGGCCCAGATTAACTTGTGCGACCAGGTCAGTCTTGTACGACCGAGAGCTTGTGTGTTTCTTTTGTGCGATTGGACTTCTTGTTCAACCAAGAAGTCTTGTGCGATTGATTAACCAATTTCCATGATTTAAGCAAATCAGTTACACTCATTCAAAGTTTCCATACTTATCATATCCATTAACGCAATTCCAACAAATTAATTAACACAAAATCGATCAAACATGGCATTTTAACATCCACATCGTATGAACCCTAATCTAAACATATGAACAACAATATAGCGATTTACAAGAGCATACATCACAACATTCAATCCGAACCATCTAGCACATCGACTGATTTATCAAACACCATCGATTACCATATGATTTCTATCATACAATCCAACGGACTAAAACATATTTCAAACACACCTACAAGCCGATTCTAAGAACACCAACTCATCGATTAACCATACATCATTACTAAAATCAGAATGTAACACATGAAATCAATATATTAGCAATCATACGTTCATGGTAGTACACTAACCGATTAACAGGAAGCTTGATTCGAATAGGAGGATGTCTTGTGCCGTCGGGTTCCAAGCAAAACGAGAGAGAGAAAGTCTAGGGTTTGTGTGTGTTGTGAGAATTGTAACAATGAGAGAATGACTTCCTAAGGTGTGTGTGTGTATGTTGTACGTAATAGGTAAGTGGGCCGGCCCTTGCTTGGGCTGCCCTATTGGTCCGAATGCAAAAAGGGTGTAATCCAAAGGCTTGTGCGATCCATCATAACTTGTGTATTGTGCGATCGGGTTATGTAATATTTAAACATTTGTATAACTTATCATACACACATTGCACATAATATCATAACATACATTAACTCAAAGTATCACATAGGCACGTAACTTGTACGTAACGTTACAAGATAAGTCTAAAGTTTGAGTTGTCACATTATCCCCAACTAATTGGAAATTTCGTCCCGAAATTTGGTATACACTCACTAACGTAAGCTATAATGTTCACTAGTTTTCTTGGGGTGTCACATCATCCCCAACTTGAATGGGAATTTCGTCCCGAAATTCGCTAGTTGCATCAACACTAGACTCACTGGGTTTTGACTGGTCTTCGGGGAACAAATGTGGATACTTAAGTTTCATCTGGTCCTCGCGTTCCCACGTGAACTCTGGACCACGTCTTGAGTTCCAACGAACTCTCACAATCGGTATGCGGCTGTGCTTACGAACTTTAACTTCCCGATCCATAATTTCAAGTGGTTCTTCGACAAACTGCAATTTGTCGTCTATCTTCAGCTCTTGAAATGGCACGACTAGTGTTTCATCAACCAAACACTTCTTTAGCTGCGATATGTGAAACACATCATGGACATTACCCAACTCAGCAGGTAATTCCAACCTGTAGGCCACCTTTCCAATCCGTTCTAAAATTTTGAGTGGTCCTACATAACGAGGGTTTAGTTTGCCGCGTTTTCCAAAACGCACCACACCCTTCCAGGGTGAAACCTTTAACATAACGCGGTCATTAACTTCAAATTCCAGCGGTTTACTACGCTTGTCAGCGTAGCTTTTCTGACGATCGCGAGATGCGGCCATACGGTTTCTGATCTGCACAATGCTTTCTGATGCTTCAAGAACAAACTCAGGGCCTGTGATCTGGCTATCACCCACCTCATGCCAACAGAGAGGTGAGCGACATTTCCGTCCGTACAGTGCTTCGAACGGAGCTGCCTTAATACTTGAATGGTAGCTGTTGTTGTAGGAGAATTCTATCAACGGTAGGTGCTTCTCCCATCCTTTTCCAAAGTCGAGTACGCATGCCCGAAGCATATCTTCGAGTGTTTGGATGGTGCGCTCGCTTTGACCATCCGTCTGTGGGTGATAAGCGGTACTCATGTCGAGTTGGGAACCAAACGATTTATGCATTGACTGCCATAACTCTGAAGTGAAACGCGGATCACGGTCTGAAATGATAGAAGTTGGCATTCCATGCCTAGAAACCACTTCCTTAAGATACACTGCTGCCAGCTGAGAAAACTTGTCTGTTTCCTTGATTGCTAGGAAGTGTGCTGATTTCGTGAGGCGATCAACAATCACCCAAATAGTGTCATTCCCAGCCTGAGTTCTTGGTAGTCCTGTCACGAAATCCATAGCGATCTGTTCCCACTTCCATGTGGGTATCTCTGGTTGCTGCAGTAGACCTGAGGGCTTTTGATGTTCTGCTTTGACTTTAGCACAAGTCAAACATTTGCTGACGTAGGTTGCTATATGAGCCTTCATGCTGGGCCACCAGTAGGTAGTTTTCAGATCGTGGTACATCTTATCTGATCCCGGATGTACAGAGTAGCGTGACTTATGTGCCTCTTCCATTACAAGTTCTCGTAAGTTGCCAAAGAGTGGGACCCAAATGCGTCCAGTTACATAGTAAGCACCGTCTCCCTTCCGTTCTAGTCGTTGTCTCGAGCCGCGTAAAGCTTCAGCTCGAACGTTCTCTGGTTTCAACGCTTCTAACTGAGCGTCTCGTATCTGGGAGGGAAGGTTGGACTGGATCGTGAGTTTCAATGCTCGTACACGCCTAGGTGCATTTTCCTTTCTGCTGAGGGCGTCAGCTACAACGTTCGCCTTGCCCGGATGATACTTGATGGCACATTCATAATCGTTCAATAATTCCACCCATCGTCGCTGTCGCATATTCAATTCTTTCTGGTCGAAGATGTGCTGGAGACTCCTATGGTCGGTGTAGATGGTGCATTTGGTACCGTACAGATAGTGCCTCCAAATCTTCAACGCAAATACCACCGCTCCTAACTCCAAGTCATGTGTCGTGTAGTTCTTCTCGTGCACCTTCAGCTGACGAGAAGCATAAGCTATTACCTTCTCGCGTTGCATCAACACGCAACCGAGACCCTGAATTGACGCGTCACAATATACCACAAAATCTTCGGTGCCCTCTGGTAAAGACAAGATAGGTGCACTGCAAAGCTTCTGCTTCAGAACTTGGAAGGCCTCTTCCTGCTTCGTTCCCCAAGAGTACGTTGTGTTCTTCTGTGTCAGCGAGGTGAGAGGTTGCGCGATTTTCGAGAAATCTTTAATGAACCTTCGATAATACCCTGCGAGACCAAGAAATTGTCGCACCTCAGACGGAGTCTTTGGTGCCGCCCAATTCTTAACTGCATCCACCTTCGTAGGATCCACATGTATCCCTTTTTCGTTAACAACATGCCCAAGGAAGTGCACTTCTCGAATCCAAAAGTCGCACTTAGAAAATTTCGCATACAACTGCTCCCTTCTCAAGAGTTCCAAGATGAGACGTAGGTGACGCTCGTGATCTTCCTTGTTCTTGGAGTAGACTAAGATGTCGTCAATAAACACTATAACAAACTCGTCGAGATATGGCTTGCATACGCGGTTCATGAGGTCCATGAAAACCGCTGGTGCATTGGTCAATCCAAACGGCATGACCAAAAACTCATAGTGTCCGTAGCGCGTTCGAAAGGCTGTCTTGGGAACATCCTCTTCCCTAACCCTTACCTGGTGATAACCCGACCTTAAGTCGATCTGTGAATAGAAACTTGACCCTTGCAACTGGTCGAACAAGTCGTCGATGCGTGGTAACGGATAGCGGTTCTTAATGGTCACCTTGTTGAGTTCTCGATAGTCGATACACATACGGAATGACCCGTCTTTCTTCTTTACGAACAAAACTGGGGCTCCCCAAGGCGAAGAACTGGGTCGAATGAAACCCCTATCCAACAATTCTTGCAATTGATTGGACAGTTCCTGTAACTCTCCAGGTGCTAACCGGTAAGGAGCTCGAGCAATTGGAGCCGCTCCCGGTGCAAGATCAATCTGAAATTCTACTTGACGGTGAGGAGGTAACCCTGGTAGCTCCTCTGGGAATACATCAGCGAATTCTCGTACCACTGGTAGATCCTCGATCTTACTCTCTTCAGACTGAGCGTTGGTAACTAACGCTAACAGTGCAAGATACCCCTTTTGTAGATACTGTTGTGCACGCATGGCCGTGATAATCCCAACCATCGTCCCACTGCGATGCCCTTGAACTAACAGTGACTCTCCATCAGGGAGAGGAATACGCACAATCTTCTCCTTACACAGAATTTCTGCTTGGTGCTTAGACAACCAATCCATGCCTACCACTATGTCAAAACTACCGAGCGTAACGGGAAGGAGGTCAATGTCAAACACCTGACCCACGAGATCTAGTTTGCATCCAAAGAGGACATTTGAGGTTTCTATCGTCTTACCATCTGCTAGTTCCACTACTTGTTTAACCTCTAAAGGTGTTGGGGTTATCCCTAATCGTTGACTAAACTCTAGGGACACGTAACTCCAATCGGCACCCGAATCAAATAATACAGAAGCAATACGATTGTTAACAGGAAACGTACCAGTTACAACGTTGCCGTCATTCCTGGCATCCCCTGCTCCAAGCTGAAACACTCTGCCCCGAGCACCATTACCCCCGTTGTTGCCGTTGTTGTTGTTGTTTCTAGCATTGTTGTTATTCGGGCGGTTGTTGTCGTTAGCATTCTGGTTTAACTGAGGGCAATCCCGCTTAAAGTGACCCTCATCACCACACTGATAGCACCCCTTCCTGAAACCCTGGTTCTACTGGGGTGGTTGTCCCTGTTGTCTCTGATTCTGCTGGTTTTGTTGCTGCTGGTGTTTAGGCTGTGGGGCCCTACAATCCCTGGCCTCATGGCCCGCCTTGCCACACCTGTCACACTTCCGAGTACACGGCCCGAAATGATGATAGCCACACTTGTTACATCGTGGCTTCTTCCCTGCATACGAACCCTGGCTGTGGCCACTTCCCTGGCCTTGATTGACAGAAGACGACTGGCTGATGTTGCGGTTGCTGTTGTCTGGCCTTTTCTGAGTCTGGCCAGCACTGGATGCCTTGTCATAATCACTCCACTTCCGCTTGTTGTCATTAGCGGACGCAGTGGCAGTGGGTGTAGCAGTAGCAGTGGCCGAAATACGCGAGGGTAACGAATCGCTTTCCACCTCTTGATCCACAATCTTGTGAGTCAGACGAACGATCTGTGTCAAATCATTGAGGTGGGCTGCCGTGACCAAGCTCTTCACACGCGGAGGCAACCCTTTGATGAATAACTCAATCCTTCGAGACATAGGCCGGGACAAGTTTGGGCACATGTCGGCCAGCTCATACGATCGCTTCACATACGCTTCGACTTCAGATCCAACCATCTTCAAGTCATAGTATTCGTTTTCCAGCTTCTGGACCTCGTCCCGAGGACAGTACTCCTCCCTGATCAGTTCTTTAAAGTCTTCCCAAGTTGTGGCATTCGCTGCCTCGATGCCCAACAACTGTACTTCGGCGTTCCACCATGTTAGGGCACCATCAGCCAAGGTACCCGCAGCATATTTCACCCTGTCCCCAGCGGGACAGTTACAGATAGCAAACACAGACTCTGCTTTTTCGAACCATCTTAGGAGTCCCACAGCCCCTTCAGTCCCGGTGAAGGTCTGTGGCTTGCAGTCCATAAACATTTTGAACGTACACGCAGGCTGGTTGGGTTGAGGTTGCGCTTGTTGACCTAAATAACGGGAGGAAACACATTAAAGGAATGAAAAGACGTGTACAGGGTATAGGAGTAAAGAGTACTTGGTACATTCCGTACCAGCTTGATAGGCTGCTAGAGCCTCAGCCACGCGGGTATTGATTAGGTCAGTCAACTCAGCCTGAGTCATGTTGATATTGCCACGTCCGTGTCCTCGTCCACTCATGGTTCTATATATGGAGAGGAACCGATTCAGGAAATCGAAACGAGATGGAAATCAAGTATCATGTTCGTATCTATGCACTACCAAGTTTACACATAGTAAGGCAGAACCCTTCTTACGCTCGATAAGCCTCACTGGGACTTGCATGCACCCCGCGTTATTATTAAGTGTGCACCCATAATAATAAGGCAATTTGCATGCTTATCTCAGTGCCTCTTAGCTTGCGCTCGAAGTTTCCCCCGTTCAAACAACACAACAGATAATATCACAGTTCTATGGTTTACATGAGTCGAAGAGTAGCGTCACACTATCAAGTCACTATGGTGTTAAACGTTTCAGTTCATATACGTTGTGAGTGTGTGACTGCTAAGCAAGTGATGTATAGAGTGAGAGAGAAACGAACCTTGCAATCTGGTGCTGAGCGTCATGATCGATTTTCGAAGTTGTTCGGTTATAGTCTGGTTTTACAAAACGTTTTAAAACCTAGTTCACTATAACCAGTGGCTCTAATACCAAACTGTAACACCCCCAAAATACCACCTGCGGAAACCCCGCAAGGCGTGTTACACATCAGAGACTGAGCCACCAATCACATTGAACCAATAGTAAATACTTAAGTAAAACATGACATTAATAGCCAAGATTAACTGTCAAACACAATATTAATTCCCAAGAGTTATGTAGCGGAAGCATATGATAAATCGTTTAGTAATTGTTTCGAAATAACTTAAAACCAATGTATCAATTATAAATAATCCAGTAGCTTCGATCCATGACCACTCCAGCACGCCCAGATAGCAAGTCCATGTTCCAAAGTTAACGACGTACAAGCATGCAAACAAGTGTGTCAGACTACGCTGGTGAGTTCAAGGTTTTTGTTAACGTATTGAGTTACCAGATGTATGGTAATGCGATACAATGTTGCGTTACGCTGTTGCTCATGTTAGATACCCTAGGGAGTGTGCCCATGTGTATCCGGGGAGTGGTTACCCCTTGTTTGTCTATGTTGCCATCGTTAGATACCCTAGGGAGTGTGCCCATATGTATCCGAGGAGTGTGCCTCTAACAACCATAGCCCTATCCAGATAATTAGTTCACGCCCGTCCTTACGGCCCGGTGTGAGGTTTCCCACCTAATAGCGCTATCAACTAATTACCCCCATTGCCCTCCAGGCGATAACCAAAACCGATTAAGTTGTTTACCCAATGTTTCCCTTCCAAATGTTTACCAGTTGTCCCAAACCACCGGGACGCATGCTTGAGAAAAATGCAATGAACTCACCTGGGATTGCTCGGCAGGTTATACCAAAGTTACTTGAATTAAAAATGGTCAATCACGTCCTAACAGGGTTACCATACAAGTCAGGTTCGGTTCAAGTAATGCACGTATACATCATAACAAACACGTATGCACGCAAACAGTCAACACATTAAATACACCACTTGTGCGATTCGGATGGTTGGGCCAAAGAGCTTGTGCGAGCCCAACCATCTTGTGCGATTACATGACTAAGCCCAATCTATACCCGGCCCATCATACGCATAAACAGTTTAACCATTCATGGCCCAAATAATTAACATACGGATAACATTGTGCGATCCAGTTCGTGTTGTGCGATCTAAAGTAGCCCAGCCCAACTTTTCATCCGGCCCAAACAATCAAATAACCATTTTAACATGTACGGCCCAAATAACGAAACAGTCAACTTGTGCGGCTAGGGTTACATTGTGCGATCATGTTCCTTTGTGCGACTGGTAACCTTTTGTGCGAGTGAACTGGGTTGTGCGACAAGCCTTTGGGCTTGTCCGGCCCAAACAATATAGCAGCTCAACTTGTGCGAATGGACAATTGGACTGCCCGGCCCAACAGGTAGGCCCAGATTAACTTGTGCGACCAGGTCAGTCTTGTACGACCGAGAGCTTGTGTGTTTCTTTTGTGCGATTGGACTTCTTGTTCAACCAAGAAGTCTTGTGCGATTGATTAACCAATTTCCATGATTTAAGCAAATCAGTTACACTCATTCAAAGTTTCCATACTTATCATATCCATTAACACAATTCCAACAAATTAGTTAACACAAAATCGATCAAACATGGCATTTTAACATCCACATCGTATGAACCCTAATCTAAACATATGAACAACAATATAGCGATTTACAAGAGCATACATCATAACATTCAATCCGAACCATCTAGCACATCGACTGATTTATCAAACACCATCGATTACCATATGATTTCTATCATACAATCCAACGGACTAAAACATATTTCAAACACACCTACAAGCCGATTCTAAGAACACCAACTCATCGATTAACCATACATCATTACTAAAATCAGAATGTAACACATGAAATCAATATATTAGCAATCATACGTTCATGGTAGTACACTAACCGATTAACAGGAAGCTTGATTCGAATAGGAGGATGTCTTGTGCCGTCGGGTTCCAAGCAAAACGAGAGAGAGAAAGTCTAGGGTTTGTGTGTGTTGTGAGAATTGTAACAATGAGAGAATGACTTCCTAAGGTGTGTGTGTGTATGTTGTACGTAATAGGTAAGTGGGCCGGCCCTTGCTTGGGCTACCCTATTGGTCCGAATGCAAAAAGGGTGTAATCCAAAGGCTTGTGCGATCCATCATAACTTGTGTATTGTGCGATCGGGTTATGTAATACTTAAACATTTGTATAACTTATCATACACACATTGCACATAATATCATAACATACATTAACTCAAAGTATCACATAGGCACGTAACTTGTACGTAACGTTACAAGATAAGTCTAAAGTTTGAGTTGTCACAGCTATCAAGGACACATTGCTGTTAATTGCCAAAGTCAAAGATTTGAAATGAGAAGGTGCTATAATTGTCAAATCAGAGCTCACATTGCCAGAGATTGCCCAAGGAGATCGATGGGAAGATCGAGGGATGAATCTCAAAGAATGGCAAAGAAACCAGTCAATGTCAAGCCCAAGGAACTGAGAGTTTCAGACAAGAAAGTTAAAGAACGGAAGGTTCAAGAACCTAAAGTTCAGGAAGCAAAAGTAAAACTTTCTCAGGGGCAAAAAGACAGACTGCGAAAGAAGAGGAAGAAGGCCAGAGAATATCTGGAAAGGATTTTGTCCTCGGGTTCTCCGGACAGATCGAATAAGAGTACTGATGAATCGCTTCACTTGACAACAAAGTCAAGTCAACCGAATTCGTCAGATGCAAATCTGAGGACAAAAGAGGAGATAAGGAAGAAGGTAAATTTTGGTGGCAATGATTCTGTTTCTTCGGAAACAAAGGAGCCACATGTCGGCGATGAATCTAACAGATCAAAGTCAGACAAGCCACATTAAGGCAATGATTCTGGTTTGTCAAAACTAGAAGAGCCAAGTTTTGAGGTAAAATTGTCAAAAATACCCAAGGCTGGTCAGGCTTGGGTGAATCTTTTCAAATGAAAAACCCTGACTTGCCGGAGTTCCCAGGTTGGTAAGCGTGGAACATGTATCGGCATATTTCTTGAGAAATTTCACTCTGGTGATTTTTCGACTTTCATGTGGTAAATCAGGGACATTAAGTTGTACTTGATTTTCTACAAGTGTTGTTTGAGATTAAAGGAAAACAATGTGATGAAATAACCCCGAATTTGTGAAATGACACACAAAACTAATTTTTCGGAAAAACCATTTTGATTAAACAAGCTTAAGTGTTTTGAAATCTAAATGGGAAAATAATTTGTTGTCAGGGGGAGTTCTGATTGTTTATGCCAAATGAATGGCGAATTGAAGTGATTCGATATCAGTTTGTCATTTTATTTGTACAGTTTTCAAATTTTCCTTGAAAATCAAAATTGAAATATATTTTGATTTTAGGGGGAGAAAAATTTAAAAAAAAAATAGAAAATTTGAAAATTTCAAAAACATTGAAAAAGCAAAAATGAGTTTTGTAGAGAAAAGAGGAAATGATAGAAAATCAGTGGACTATGTGGCATGCTAAGGAAATGAATTGTCAAATGTGATAAACGGTCTCACTGATGATGTGACGATAGGTTTTCACACATTTAGTAAATTTATTCCGGATACAAACCTAAAATTTCAAACTGGTGAAATTCGTGGGGAACACTACTTGGATATATAGGTAACCCCTGAAATCTCGTTTGAAAGGTCTCTTATTCTGATATACTAGGTGGTTATACTCTATGATGTCTGGGGTATTATTCCGGGACTTCTGCTGAACGGTAGTTCTGACCTAGTCCTTGGCTAATACTTTATCCAAAATGCTTGAAATATAGCATAAAGCCCTCAGCTGATTAGACAATGAAATTGATAATCATTTGTTGTAGCTGAAAAGATCCTCTAAAGGGGACATACTGCAAAGTCGAAACTGATATCTCTCTGCTGAACGGAAGTTCTGACCTGAGATCCCTCAGTTCTCGCATTTAACCACTAAATTATGTACAGATATCATTGTAGTATACTCACCTGTAAGACTGAATATTGAGATTCTGGATACGGGAGTATATTAAAGAGGTGGGACACATGAATTGAGCTAAGTTCATAAAAAATCTAAATCGTATCCTGAATAAATTGAAAATTGTGTGAAAATTTAAGAGGACGACTATATCGTCAATCGAGGTGAATCGTTTAGAACTTAAAATGATTAAAGCTTAACGGTGCTAGTGATTTGTCTCAAGAACTGATATGTTCCTCTTACACAAACTCACAAAATATTGTTTGTCTATATTTCTTTACTGTTTATCATTCAAAAACAAAAATTCAAAAAGATTTTCGACAACTGATAGTGAAGAGCTGATATTCAAAATTCTAAGTGCTAAACATGATGAATTGGATTGAGAATATGTTGAAAACTTTGAATGTCATATACAAACGTTTTGAAAGGTTGTATGCTTAGTTAATCAAGGTCATTCATTTGAACTTGATGTAACTAATATGTTTATTGAATAATGATATCTACCAGTAAGTTTACAGGAATTCGATTGTTATAAATTTGTGAAACTTATGGAAAGGTAGAGAATATGCAGGGTAAACAGGTTTGGACTTCATTATTCTCAACGGAGGCAAAATGTCAAATCTTGAACCAGATATCTCAAATTCTAGCATATTGAGAGGGGGAGTAAATGAAAGGGGGAGTCTGGATCAACAGTTAATGGGAAGACTGAAGTTGGAGCCAGGATATAATCCAGAAACTTGTAAAGATAGAGTGCTTAAGATGAGAAGACAGAGAATGGAAGAAAAGACAAAGACCGAAGAGTCAGGTGCTGAAGATTGCTGAAGACTACGTCAACATCCAAGGGGGAGTCTGTTAATACACGGAATGTCTGTTGACTTCGTCTACATCAAGTCTTAGGTCAATATAGGTCAACATAGGGTTTAGAATGTGGAAATTGTGAAATATGTTGTCAGGTTCGCTTATATGAACATTTGTTCATAGGTTCGCTTTTAAGGCATCAGTATGGTTCGCTTTTGTGGTAAGTGGGCTGGTTCGCTTTTGTGGCAGTTCACATAAGCGAACCACACACACTATATATAGCCTGATGTTGTGTTTTCATTTGTAACGTTTGGAGCGGACCTGAATGATTGCTTGTGGAACGGAACTCTGTCAAATTGTAATCAGAAAGCAATAAAAGAGAAGAAACTAGAAAGGACAAGCTGTTGTAACGTCATATGTACTGATTCCGCCTTTATATGTGATGATGAGCTATCTTGACTGACTTTTCGGGTCAATACAACGGTCCAACAAGTGGTATCAGAGCTCAGGACGAGGAGTTCATACTACTACAGCTTAGATCTACAAAAATCTCTGATTTCTACTCTCTTTCTTGCATACTTTTTCTATCATTTTCTCAGTTGGAGTTCCCCACCATTTATGTTGCCAATACTCATCATCTTCTTTGTAATCCTTAATGATGGCTTCAATATCTAGTGTTTTGTCGTCGATGGCAATGTTTCCATACTCATCAAGATAACACTCCCTTTTCGAATCCCATCTTCCCGCTCTTTTTGCATCCCGATAAATGCGAGAAATCCTAAGAATTTTGTATTCGGCAAGCATTTTCCGATAGCAATACCTCTGCTCTTCAGTACGCTCATATTTCCACGGAATAGGTTCATCTTTCGCCATGAACTTATATTTGTGAATTACCTTGTAAATTGCCTCGTGTTACCTGCAAATCAACAATCAAATAATCAGTTTAAACAGAAACTGACTATGTAATAGTTTGTTGATGAAACCAATCTAAGACTCGTTTTCGAAGATTCGTCGATTCAATCCAAAATTGTTCGGATAAAATCTCTAAATGAATAGGCTGTGGTACACTGATGGGCTTAGACTGATATGAGCCAAGAATTAATCACCACAAACACTTAACACCACCAAGATTGGGCCGTACCCTAATCAAATCATGGGCTGCCACACTTTTATCCCATATGCATTTATATCATAAGGCCTAAATAATGATTGCAGGAAATCCAAGTAGGCTTTTATACAAGTGGGCGGCAATTTAAAAAGCTGGGATTGGGCCACAAAAAGTAGTGGGTCGGTGCAACCAACTCAAAAAAAAAAAAATCAACTTTATTTGATAATTGGCCCTTCCTAAACAAGTGGGGCGGTCTAATGGCTTACCGAATGATTGGGCCTTTTGTAACAACAACCGCAGATCAACTTTTTATATCAATTAACAACCGACAAATGAATATTCACAAAGACTTGTGATTGGGCCGTAAGTCCTGTTACTTCATGTTCCTTGATTGGGCCATCTCTTTGTAATGGGGCGGTGTAACAAAACAATAACAACCACTATTTAAATGGGTGGTGCTTTGGGCTTCAGTGATTGGACCGTTTTTAATGTGGGGCGGTGAACAAGTGGGTGTTAGCTTTGGGCTTCACAATTACACAACAACAGCAAATCAACTCTATAAGAGCCGACTACAACCTTATAACCGTGATTGGGCCTTTCTATGACACTAAACCACCTATCCGACAACACACTTATCAATCGATTATGATTCGGCCCTTTATGTGTAATGATCAGACAATCAAAGTGAAGAAGATGACAAAAGAGCGAACCCCAATTAAACCTTATAAGCGGACCATACTATGACATTAGGAGCGGATCTATTTGTGTTACTATGAGCGGACCAAAAACTGACTAATAAGCGGATCTGTTTGTCCAAAAAGCGAACCAATCACGTGGAGCGAACCTGAAATTCTTTTACCTATGAGCGAACCTGTTCAATTCCACACGAGCGGACCTGTGTAATACCAAAAGAGCGAACCTACCTGAAATTTCACGCAAAAACGGACCGAAAACTGCGATTTCTCCTAAACGGCTAGGAGATTTGATCTGAAACTTGGTAGGGTTGCAATTCAATGTTTTTCGCACAATATGTCAAAAATTCAGACAAATCGGACCGTGAAATCACGTTCAATTTGACGAATTTCCGTAAAAACCGTGAAAAATAGGTAGAAGATGAAGAAATAGATGAAATTGGATCAGAAACTGCTGAAATCTGGTACGAAAACGATGTGTTTGATCGTGCAATCGAGCTCCTAGCTCTGATACCACTTGTTAGGATCACCTGTTAGTGCATTATCTATCTATCGCCTCCGTCAATCTATTCCGTAGCAGAAACCGAAGATTCTAAGGGTTTAGGTTACAACTAGGTAGAATGGCAAGGTGGCGATTTTGTAAATAATGAGATTTCTCATTATATCCCTTGTGCCTATAAATAGCTCATTAAGTTGTAAAGATTAAGACTTTTTGAAGATTTGGAGCTCATTTTGGAGATTTAGGAGCATAGAGCTTAGAGAGAGAAAGTCTAGAGAGAGAAAATCTAGAGAGAGAAAGTCTCTCTACGTGATTCCCGGCATTGTACACGACGTCATATTAATTGAATCACGTTTTCTTGTACGTTATTGTGTGTTCGATCACATACGTTCACGGATTCCGCACGTTGAACGTACGTTACGCAATCGAACGGTGTCAAAACCGATCCTAACACTTCTTTTCAATATCAGAAGTTTCTTTCCTTTTAGCTACACAAGTTTGACCTTTTGAAACAATATTCTTGACATAAAACTTTGTAACATTTTGAACATTGTCTTTTGAAGATTCATTTGTTCGCTTCCAAACTTGTTTTAGTGCAAACATGGGTGTTTTCAATTTGACATCTTCTGATTTTTCTTTTTGTTTCTCAACATGAACAGGCTTAGAATTTTGTAGATATTTGCAAGCAATTTATCCAGCTTGATTGCATTTGACGCAGGTTTTATTTGAAACATCTTTAGCCTGTTGATGTTGTTTCTTTTGAGCAAAGAATTCCTCATTAGTCTGTCGATTAAGGTGGAATTCTTTTTTTTTTTTCCGAACTTGTTCTATGAACAAAGTTCATCTTCTTTTCAAAATTTGAATTTGAAATCTCTTGTTTTGATTTTTCGTCTTTTTATAACCTAAACCAGCTCTCTCATATTTAAAATTTTTCTTTAGGTATGAGTTTCTTGGTTTGGTATAAAAAAAACTTTTCTTTCTTCAAAATTCTTGCATCTGCTGCAAGATTTTCAACCTATGAAATTTCAATTTCCACCAATTTATACACCTTCTCGAGCTTTTCGAAATTCACGTTTTCAATCGGAAATTCATCATCTGAAAACAATTTGTCAGATCCAACCATTTTGTACATCATCATTACTGGATCGTCATTCATTTTAGAATCAAATTTTGATTTTTAAAGATAATTCTTGTGAAAACTTTCCTCATCTTCAAATTGTGATTTAGAATTCTCATTTTTGGTGGAATCACTTTGACTTTCTTCTTTAAAAATTTTTCAATTACATCATTCACCAACTCTGATTCACAAACATCAAATTTGGTATATGTCACATCAATATCATCAGGCAGCTGATCGATTTGATTTTGAACAGTTTTTAGTTTGATGTTCAATGCCTTTTCCACCCCCTCAAATTTTTTTCGGCAATAATTTTCCATCATGGGAGGTGGAACCTGATGATACCCTGCCCTTTTTTCCATTTCCAACAACCTTCTCCTCGGATTTACTTTCTTTCGGTTGTTTTTGAAA
The DNA here is from genome assembly GCF_002127325.2 of Helianthus annuus. Lineage (NCBI taxonomy): Eukaryota > Viridiplantae > Streptophyta > Magnoliopsida > Asterales > Asteraceae > Helianthus > Helianthus annuus. The sequence goes on along the minus strand of NC_035444.2, from coordinate 125,850,597 downwards.
AATTCGATCAAGAACATATGATGAAGATGAGTAATTGATCAATTTTTTATAGACTCTTTCCGTTTCAATTTTTGCCGTTGCTAATTCTTGCTTAAGCAGTGCAATTGTATCAAGATGCATATTTATTGAATTTTGTTTATCTTCCAAAGTAACTTCAAGTATCCTTTTAGTATCAGCATCTTTAGCGCTGACGTCAATAAATTCTTTAGTTTTGCTACTCATCTTATCATATGCCTCTTTCATCTGAGAATAATCGTATTTCAAAAGATCATTTTGTTTTATCAATTCTTGAAAGTTTTTCGCTTTTGGAACACATTCAACACACTTTTCTGAACATTTTTGTTTCAAAATTTCATTTGTTTCGTCAAGCTCATTGCATTTTTGTTTCAAACATTCTTCTTTTTGAACTATCTCTTCACATTTTTTATTTAAAAACTTTTCTTTTTCATGAACTTCTATGCATTTTTTTCTCAAAAACATTTCTTTTTTCTCAAATTTTAAGTGAGTTTGATTAAAAAATTCTTCATGTTCAATTACTTCTCTACATTTTTGTTCAAGAAATTCTTCTTTTTCTGCAACTTCTACGTAAGTTTTGTTTAAGAAATATTCTTTTTTAGCAAGAACTATGCGTTTTTCTTTGATAAATTCTTCGTTTTCAGCACAGTGTACTTCTTACTCTCAGATTCATTTCTCTAATCAACTTCTGAACTCTTGTTCATCTGCTCATTAGTTAGTTTCTACTTATTTTCTTCAACCTGAGCTATCAAAGCTTGGTCTTCTTCCATTATTCTTTCCTCTTTGATAATTTTTGTATTTTCTTCATCTCTCTGCTCTCTCCTGATTCCAATGCTCCTGTAGTACATATCTGCAAAATAATTATAAATCTCATCAGATAAAAAATTAGAAACATCAGAATTTGTAGGAACTCCATCGAAGCCCTTGTCTTCTATGATTAACGACTAATGCTCTGCTTAGGTTCTTCAATAATTTCAGCAAGCAAATCTCGTCCATCATATCTAGGAAACATATCAATCCAATTGAAGCCATTTGATTCACAACTTGAATATGTTGAAAACCCACTATTGTTAGAAGTGTTTGATGAAAAACCACAAAAACCCGTTGAGTTGTCTGCATTGTATGATGTCTGTATTTTTGGACTCTGTATATCCGATGAACTACTACCCTTATAATACAAACCCACATCTTGCTGTATATTCTGCATTTTTTTGTTTTTCTCAACTCTAACTCGTGTGCTTCCAGCTTCTGAATTAAACTGTTTAAGCTCATAGTCTCGTATTCTAGACTATTTTTCATGATCATTACATATGTAGACCAATCATTCTCGTTTGGAAGTGCGTCTATGAGCTTATCCACCAGCTCTTCTCGACCATTTTCGATTCCAAACCTTCTTAATTCTTTTACCAAGTAATGAAATCTCTCAATAACCTGTTTTATTGATTCACTCTTCAAACTTGCAAACTTTTCAAATTCTTTTTCCATTAATGCTCTCTTGCTCTTCATCATCTGTTCATTTCCTTCATATTTATGTTTCAATGCATTCCAGATCAAGTAAGCAGTTCCATTGTGCTTTAAGAGAGAAAGAATATTGTCTTTTACTGATTGCTGTAAAAATTTTATCATTTTCTTTTCATTTGTAAATTTTATTCTTTCATCTTCATCATATTGCATCAGTGTTTTCTTTTGACCATCATTTCCTACAGGTTCAACATATTCAAATATGACTGAATACCAACATTCTACATGATATGCTTGAATCCAGTTTTCAAACAGTTTTTCCCAACTTTTAAACTCGTCTATGAACATCATCCTTGGTGGTTTTACTTGCATTCCAAGTTCAGTTTCTAAATTTAAACTCTGAACCACTCAGTCAGGCGTTGTTGCAAAAGCGTTATAAAACTCTGAATCCATGTTCAACACCTTGAATTACGCGAAAAGTACTTGAAAAGTCAACAAATAGTCAAACAAAACTTTCAAACGAATGGAACCAAAACCTTTCATGCGAGAGGGAATCCCTCTCGTGTGAAAAAATCAACTTTGAATATTCAAATGAGATGCTTTCGTGCGAGAGGTAAATTCTTAAACAACAAGATTCAATGCCTTTCGTACGAAAGGGTGTCCTCTCGTGCGAGAGATGAGCTCTTTCGTGCGAAAGGTTCCTGGTATGTTCCTTTCTCTCGAAAATCAAGTTGCATTTTTTGACATTTTTTCAAGATTTTTCAATGATTTAGTTCGAATTAAGATCTGATCTTTTCAAGCATTGATTAGTATCTGATTTTGCACATCATCTTGGAGATTCAGCAAATTTTGTCCACGAATTCAAGTTTAATTTTAAGTTTTTAGCAGAAAGAGTAGAAGTAGAGGAGATATGATGTGAAATTAGATGAAATCGGCTGCAAATCTTCTCAATTTTGCTGATATCTTGGGCGTTCCATCACTGAAACCGGCCTCCAAGCTCTGATACCACTTGTAAGGACCGTTGCGGGTCTCCGAAGGTCGGTCAAATATTCACCATATCATGTGCGGAATATATGTATGATGATGACAAACACAAGAACTCTCTAATTAAACTGGCTTCTATTGATAATATTCAAGTGCAAAACCACGAAACCAAACAGATAGAGTTTCTCCTCTCAAATCCACAAAGTTGCAAATGACAAGTCCCAAGTCCCTATTTATAGACCTGGCCTGTTGTATGAAACCCTTAGAATGAGAGGCTCTCTTATGCGTGAGGACATTTGGGACGACAGGTGCCCTTTCGCATGAAAGGTCCTTTCATATGCAAGGGCATATACATTACAATCTTGACTCTTTGACACGAAAACAAATACAATTAACTATGACTCGCTACATTGATGGAGGCAATAGACATAATGCACTCACACCTTTGCTGTGTTTCATTGAAACCTTGTGTGTTTTGTAGATTAACGACAATGTTGCACTGGATGACGTGTGGATTAGAATTATTCTGGTTTGAGTAGTTGTTTAAGCTTTACGAGGATTGGGGATTTTGCATTGGAGTGTTCGGCTCAAAACATGGGTAAGATGAAAAACCACCACCACTGCTTGAATTATTTGATGAATTTCTAGATGACGTATCTGTGCTAAAAGCTGTTTGGATATTTGGGCTTTGAACATTTGATAACCCACTGCCCTTGTAATATAGATCAAAATCCTACTGAACGTTCGAGTCTTTTATTTTGGCCATTTTACGTAACTCTAGTTCATGCGCTTCTCAATAATCTTTCACAGAGTTAGACTATCACTATCTTTGTTGTTCTTCAGAATCATCAAATACGTTGACCACTAACCTTATGGAAGAGCATATGCCAACTTTTCCACACATTCGTCATTCTCCTTTTTTATTTTCAGTCACTTCATTTCCACAACAAGATGAAAATATCTCTCAACAAGTTGCTTTAATGACTCTCCTTTTAAGGCTGTAAAGATATCAAATTCTAAAAGTGCATGTTAGGATCAATTCCGATGCACTTGAATGCTCATTTGATTGCGTAGATCGCGTATCTTGTGCGGAATCCAAGTACGAGAATGGATTGAATAAGAACAAGCTAAATTTAAGATGATTTCTATTAATGATTGATAAGTACAAAACCACGAAATCATACGGATAGAGTTTCCCCACTCAAGTCCACAAAGTTACCAATGAAAAGGCATAACATCACTATATATAGGCCGTCCAGATTTGCATGAAACATAACCGAGGATGGACATCTTAGTGCGGATGGACCTCCTGGTGCGGATCAACCTAGTTGGTGTAGATGAACAAGCCTGGTGTGCATGGATCAGCTTTAAACATCAAACCCTAATTCCACGTAGGTTCGTGTGAACTTGTTTTCCCCATCTGTGCAGACTAACATTCTTCATAATCCATACATTCATACACTTTAGAACATTGTCTTGTTTCATCTGTTAGCTACGATACGTGATTGACTGAAGCGATAGACATATGCACTCACAGACTCCCCCTTGGATATTGTTGTAGTCAATCTCGTAGCTCGTCTTCATCAACTCTGAGTCTTCAAGAAGATTTGACTATCAGAACCACAGACTCCCCTTTGCATCTCAGACTCATCAGCTTCCCCTTTTGACAAACTCTTTCTCCAGGCTCCACTTGCTTTAAGCTTTCAGAATTTCAACCTGGCTCTCTGAAACTTTTCACAATTCAAACCACTTAAGAGAATATTTGACAATTTCTGGATCAAACACCTGGCTCTCACAAAATTCATTTGACAGTTAAACATATTAGAAATTTTTAGGATTGATAACCTAGCTCTTAACAAGATTTATTTGAAAGAAAAAACATTTGAAATCACCAGGATTGTAGATTGACTCTACTCCCCCTATCAAATAACTTCCATCTTTAATTAAACAATTTATATTTAACATTTAAGAATCCAACCTTTTTAAAATTTTTCATGTTTTTACAAACATATTTTTTTTTGAGTTTGTATCAGAAGATCATATCAGTTTATGGTACATCACAAGCACCGTTGATTTATATAAACTTTAAGTTTTAAACGATTCACTTAGTTTGTCAGTATACTGATCCACTTAAGTTTTCACACGAACTTCATTTGATTTAAGATACTAGATTTAGTGCTAAAACTTATCTTATTCTTGTGTCCCATCTCAGAATATACTCTCGTATCAAGATTCCCTAGATTCAGTCTTACATGTGAGTATACCTAAATGATATCTGTCTCTGGGTTAGTGCGAGGCCTTGAGAGCTCAGGTTAGAACTTCCGTTCAGGCAAAGAGATGAAGGCTTGACTTAAGGTGTGTTCCACTTAGGAATCTTCTTTACAAGTGCATTTGATATATATCTTTCGATAGTTTCTCAATTTTTATGCAGAGGGAAAGTTTTAAGCGCGAAAGCATTATACAAGGTCTAAGCCATTGCTGACGCAAAATCAGAAGACCAAGTATAATACCCCAGATATCAATAACTATAAAGGCCTAATTTCTCAGAATCAGGCAATCTTTCAAACGAAATTTCGGAGTAATAAGTCCATATATCCGAGAGATGTTCCCCATGAGATAATAAAATTATTTATTTAGGTTTATATCTCGAATTCAATCTACCGAGTGCATAAAAACCTATTAGCATATCTTTAGTGAGATCGTTTATTACATTTTGACATTCCATTTCTTTAGCATGTCGTGATTGTCTACTGATGTACCATCATTTCCTCTTTTTAACAAAACTCTTTTGAATTTCTTTATGTGTTTGATGTTTTTAAATTTTCAAATGTTTTTGTATTTTCAAATTTTTTAATCCCCCTAAAATCCAAAACATTTAAGGAATATTTGACAAACCGATGCAGACAGCTTCATCTCGCTATCCATTTTCTTCTTCACATTCTCTATTTAGTATAAAGCACCCCCATGATATACAACACATTGATTTTTAACATTTTGAAACCGTGTTTTCAATTTTGTTTTATCATGTTTGTTCAGCTGTGAGGGTTTTGGCGTATTCTTTCAACATTTTTTTAAAATTTTGATTCTAACAGTTTAAAAACAAACAGTTTTTTTTTTTTCAATTTTTCTGTTTTTCTATTTTTTCTGTTTTGTTATTGTTTTATTTATTTATTTATTTATTTATTATTATTATTATTATTATTATTATTATTATTATTATTATTATTATTATTATTATTATTATTATTATTAAAAGAGTAATTATGTTTTTGGCCCATGTGGTTATATCACTTTTACTATATTAGCCCAAAATAAGAATTTTTAACATATCTGCCCCTATGGTCTCTATAACTAACCATTTTGGCCCCTAAGTCTAGAGATCATGGGGGTCAAAATGGTTAGTTATAGAGACCATGGGGGTCAAAATGGTTAGACTTAGGGGCCAAAATGGTTAGTTATAGAGACCATGGAGGCAGATATGTTAAAAATTCTTATTTTGGGCTAATATAGTAAAAGTGATATAACCACAGGGGCCAAAAACGTAATTTACTCTTATTAAAAAAAACAAACTTCATGTTTTCATCCACAGGAATCTCCATCTTGTGCCAGGCTGCTCCAATATTCAGGTTGACTTTCAGATGAACTCTGGAGCACCTATACATTCAATCAACTCAATTACTTGAATAATGTAGCCCAGGCCTGTTTGACCTTATGCATTTTAACACAATACGAATCATTTAACTTCGGAAAATCTTTGTCATTTTTCATAAAAACTATTTTAGTCATATTTTCAACCTTCTTGGTCGAATCGATTTTCCTTTTCTCATCAACAGAAGTATTTTGTTTCTTCACCACCCAAATTTGATCTTTTAAAACATTCCTTTTATAAAATCTTTAATCATTTTTAATGTTTTGTTTTGACAAATCAACTTTTGGTTTCCAGATTTGTTTTGGTTCAAACTTGGATGTCTTTGGTTTCCAAGTTTGTTTTGACTTTGACATATCAACCTTTTGTTTCCAAATCTGTTTTGAGTCAAATTTGGGTGACTTCTGTTTCACAACCTCAAATTTCTTTTTGTTTTTCTCAACATCAACAGGCTTCAGATTCGGACATTTGCGACCAACATGTCCAATTTGTTGACATTTTCAAACATGTTTACTTTGAAACATCTTTAGCATGTTGCTGTTGTTTCTTCTGAGCAAAGAATTCCTCATAAGTCTGTCGACTGAATCGAATTTCTTTCTCTTCTTCAGAACTTGTTCCATGAACAAAGTTCCTCTTTTTCTGAAATTTTGTCTTTTCAGCCCTTTTCTTTTGGTTTTGTTTCTTTTTATAACCCAACCCAACATTTGTGTTTTTCTTTTTGTAACCAGGTTTGTTATAAAAAGTTTTCTTGCTCGCTTTACCAACAAATTTTTCAGTTTAAGATTTTTCAATTTGTACCAATTTAAAAACTTTGTCAGTCTTTTTCGCAGTCACATTTTGAATCGAAAACTCAACATCTGAGAATAATGTGTCCAATCCAACCATATAATATGCCAAAATTATTGGATCCTCGTTCGCATTTTTCTTAGATTTTGAATTCTTTGGATAATTCTTATGAAAACTTTCCTCATCTTCATCTTGTGATTCGGACTTATCATTTTTGGTAGAATCATTGGTTTCTTTTAAAACACTTTCAACTACCTTACTTACCACCTCTGAATCAACAACATCATCTGATTTGGAGTAAGTTACGTCAATTTTTTCAAGCAATTGATCAACCATGTTGAAAGCTTTTGCCACGTTTTTGTCATCATAGAATGTATAATTTTTCTCAAACGGTAGTGGAACCTGCTGATATTCTGAACCTATTCCCTTTTTGTTCTTTTCAGAATCATTATCAACCGGTTTAATGTTGAAAATATGTTCAAGAATATATGAAGGAGCATGATAACTACGTAGTTTATTATTGTCTTTTTCTACTTCAGCCATTTTACGTTTAAGCTCTACAACTTCACCAATATACTGATTTAAAACTAGTTGATTTCCTTCATATTTGGATTCAACAAGTCTTTTTGTTTCAGAATATGTTGTAAGTCTAGCTTGAATACGTTGCATTTGACTTTTCAAAGTTTCATATGCTTTTTTTGCTGTATGATATGAAATTTTCATTACATCATATTCTTTTTTCATTTCTTGAACAACATTTTCTTTTTGTAAACATTCATTACTGTTTGCTGAACACTTTTGTTTCAAAATCTCATTTTCTTTTTCAAAAGCATTACATTTTTGTGTCAGCTCTTCTTCTTTTGTTTCAAAATATTTTCATTTTCAAACATTTCTTTACATTTTTCTTTGAAAATCTTTTCGATTATAGTAAATTCAACATTTCTGGATCTTAAATTTTCATCCTTCTCAGTACAGGCACTGAATGTTTCTATACCTTTCCTGCACTGCACATCATTTTTATTATCAGAATGTTCATTATTTTCATCATTATTACCCACTGATTCATCCTTGTTTGACGACTCATAAGATTCAGTTTTAATTTGTAAATTAACTTTTTCTGGCATCACAGCTTCTTCTACCGTTTCCTTCTGATTCTCATCAATCTTCTTTTGACTTTCATCAATGGCTTCTTATGCTATCTTCTTCAACTTCTCAACCATCTTCTCAACATTTTCTTCAATGGCTTCTTCCTCAATCTTCTTAAAACTCGCAAGCATCACTTATTTTATTCGATTCTCCATATTTGCAACATAATTTTTATCTTCTTCTTCTTCGAGTAGAGTTCTTCAGCAGTAGGGATAACAGCAAGCAATGCGTCAAAATTTGCACTCTTTGAATCTACTACCAAATTTCCTTTAGGATTTGTGTAACATTTTCTCTTTTCATCCCATCTCTTGCTTGTTTTGCCTCTTCGAAAGCTACAGACATGTCACTCTATCTGTTACACGCAATGCGTCTTTCTCTATCAGTTTTCTCTCTAACATGATCAGATTTCACTCCAGCATCCAATGCATGTTTTCCTTTTGGAATGTATTTATTCCAATTGATGTACTCGTCTTCTTGAGTAACCACCAAAGCTTTCTTTCTTTCTTTCGAAAAACCTTCATCAATTTGTTTTTTATTCGACTTTCGCGGTTGTTCATTGATGCGATGATATATTGCCTTTTTGTAGTAATCATCATGAACTGGATTCATGCTTTCATTAACACCCTGATTCGAGCACTCTCTTTTGAAGTGTCCTTTCTGCTTACATCTGAAGAAAGTAACCTTGGATTTGTCAAATCCCAGTTTTGTGTTTGGACCTTCAAGACATGGCCTGCCGATAATCTCCATAAATCTTTGAGCTATCTTGATTACACTTGCCATACACCATTTGATATCTATAAGCTCCATCTCTTCTGGATCTATCTGTTGGAACCTAAAGGTTTATTCATAGAGGGTTACAGTAGTTCAGGGGTTGATATGTAATGTTTTGTTTAATGTATATGTTGGGTCGAATATGTGTAGTTTGGGTCATGTTGGTTTCGAGTGGGCTTAGAAGGTTTCGACCCATTAGTGTAGTATATAATCTAACCTCAAACTCATGTTTGAGGTTGATCAGTTTGTTCGAGTGTAGTAGGCCAGTCGAAACCAGTTTGGGAAGTCTTGTATCGGTCACCTTCAATCAGTGAATGCAAGTTTCTGGTTTGTTTTGATTCATATTGTTTCGGTTTTTTACTTATTTATTCTTGAATCAACTTGTGATTGGATTCCGCACTCTCATAAGTCTCGTTTGATATCATTGAAAGATCCTATCGGAACTTACAATTGGTATCAGAGCCAAGAAACCATATCTTGGTTCAGTCGATATCAAACTGATTCAAGACAGCTGTTTTGCTAAACTGATAGTGTTTGCTAAGTATTATTGCAGCGATTTGTGATTTCTGCATACCTACTGATTTGGAGTGTTTATATGTTTAATTGTTCATCGCTGGTTCACATCGAAAACTACTGATTTTGCTTTGTTTGATTCCAGAAAGTTGTTTGCTGACTTTTCGGAAGTTGTTGGGGATAAAAATTCAAAGATTTCAAAATCTTTGAATTTTGGAAGGTGCTGGAAATCAGGGATTACGAGTCTTTTTATCTCACAATCTATTTTGCAGGGTCTCGACTCGTAATCAGCCAGTCTCGACTCGGAACTAGCCAGTCTCGAGTTGTCAAGTTTTCAGTCTCGACTCGCAACAATCAGTCTCGACTCGCAACAACGTGGTCTCTACTCGCAATCACAATCCTGTCTAGACTCAACAATGATTATGTGGTTCAAGGTCTCGACTCGTAACAATGTGGTCTCGAGTTGTAACTTTTTGACTCGAAACCATTAGTCTCGACTCGCAACAAGGATTTTGCTATTCCCTGGTCTCGACTCACTGTCTCGACTCACTGTCTCGACTCAAGGAACCATTAATCTTTGCTTATACTCATGCTAGATTTCTCAAATTGAAACTAAAACCATTGATGTAGCTTTGCAGGAACCAGGTTGGGTCGATGCTATGCATAAAGAGCTGAACCAGTTCGAGAAACTAGGAGTATGGAAGCTTATGGAGTTGCCGAAAGGGAAATGCAAACTTGGAACTCGATGGGTTTTAGAAACAAACAAGATTTTGTAGGAGTTATTGTTCGACACAAAACAAGATTGGTTGTCCAGGGATTCAGACAGATAGAGGGACTGGATTATGATGAAGTTTACGCCCTAGTTGCCCGACTTGAGGCCATCCGGATTTTCTTAGCATATGGGTCCTACTTGGGGTTCACTGTTAATCAGATGGATGTCAAGACTGCGTTTTTGTATGGAGACGTGAAGGAGGAAATCTTTGTTGAGCAACCACCGAGTTTTGTCCATCCAGATCATCCAGAATATGCCTACAAGCTTGACAAGGCATTATATGGATTGCACCAAGCACCAAGAGCTTGGTATGCAACTCTGACTGAACATCTTCTTGCTCATGGGTACACGCGTGGCACGATAGACCAGACTCTGTTTATCAAGAGAGTGGGCAAGGATCTGATCTTGGTTTAAATTTATGTCAATGATATTATCTTCGGATCAACAAGTGAGGAGCTTTGCAAGGAATTTGAGAGGGTTATGAAAAAGAAGTTCGAGATGAGTGCGCTCGGAGAAATGACATTGTTCTTGGGTTTACAAGTCAAACAGGTTTCTCGAGGAATTCTTATTCATCAAGGGAAGTATGTGGACGATGTGCTAGCAAAATTCAAGTTCACTGACGCTAAACCGGCTGAAACTCCAATGGCAGAAAGACTGTGACAACCCGACTCCCAAGGTTAGTGTCGTTTCGTTTCTTGATCTTAACTTCTTTTTATCTCTCGCGATCGCTTCCTTCTATGTTAAACTTGTTAAACGCGTTACTTGATGTTAAACGAAAATGTAGTTTGGGTTGGAACGAGTGAATGGTTGGACTATGTTAAGTGGTCAATGTTGGGTTGGGCTGAATAAGGACTCGGGCCTCGCATACACAAACCTCTTTAAGTTGTTGCACATCTCACCTTTGATAACTCGGCCCACCGTCGGTTCTATGCGAATGCATCCATGTTGATCCGGCCCATATCATGTTGGCCTACAATGTTCAACTTAAACCCAAGTGATGACCGACCTAACAACTCTCAATTATTTAGGGTTGCACTTCACTTATAAATTGATTAACATGTACGTAACCCCTCATTAGTTCCAAATCATTATATCGCAAACCCTACTATTCCTCTAAGATTATTAGTGGCGGCAGAAGGCATTCCCCTCTCCTATTTCACATTGTTCGACCAGATTCAAGACTTTGGTTAGTAATCTAATATTTGTGTCAATTCTACTTGTGTGCTCTCATTATGTGTGCATTGATGTTAACAAGTGTTGATGATAATTGTTTTGAATCTTACGGCCCTGTTGATGATGATTGTCAATTATTATATCTACATCTTAATTGGACCTCCAACCCCACTAACCTTCACACATTTAAGAAATTCATATAAAATGGCCGACAACTGATATTGAATTGATTTAAGGAATCTGACAACATATGTTCTTGTTCTTCATATGCACAAGTATTGATATTGAATTGATTTTTGTCAACACATAAGTTCCACTAAACTAAAAGGGTATTGGACCAATGTGTCAATGATGAGTTGTTGTCATGTGTGTATTAGGGGTCCAATGGGATTTGTCTAGGTTATAATTGCCGGCCATGTGCAACCATTACATGTTGAATAGATAAGTCAATGGGGAAAGAATTGTGGGGGACATGGGATTGGTTCTAGTGGGCGGCGCATATAAATACACCTCATGGGTTGGGCCGAAATTCTTAGCAGGGCACATGAGGATATCGTACATTGGGTAGGGTAGAGGTGACATCACTGAAAATGTCTTGAATGTGATAGGGCCGAATGTCATTGTTGTTTGTGATGTCATGTGATGCTTCAGAGCACATGTGCCTGATAGTGTGAATCTATGTTTTGGAATCGGCATGCTAATATGATAGTTTATTTTTATATGTGCATGGGTTTTAGGGTTGTTATTTTTTATGGCTGTTTATGCATGGTTGGAATCACATGTCCTTGCATATATAATTTTAGTTTCATAGTACGGCTTAAGTTGCCCCCTGACTTGTATAGTGCATCGGGCTGGGCCTTGTACTTTAGTGGGCCGCACACACACGCCCACATACACGGATATAATGTGTAACGGGGTCAAGCAGTAGGCAATTAATTATGATATTGTGCACTGAATTGTCTAATATTCTGAGCTGCTAAGTTATTACATGTGATGTGGGATTTGTATGAGACTCAACTACTTGTGACATGCTATTATGAACATCTGTGTTACGTGAACTTTTGTTAAGACCTGTATAACGAGGTGTGACTAAGTGTATACTATTTGTGTAATATGAATACGAGACATGTGATTTGTATGCGTAGAGACTGATTGTCTTCTGGTAACCACGATAGGGATTGACTGACCAATTGGTAAACGAGTAGCTGATCGCACCGAGCAAACCAAGGTGAGTTCACTACATTCGAGCATGTGTCCCAGTGGTTGGGGACAGTCAGTGGGTATCCCATAGGGGGATAAGTCTTTGGGTAAAAACGGGTATATTGGTTAATATTCTCACCTATCATCTTTTGTAAGTCCCTCATCGGGTATTAGTTAGTAGCGCTACTTAGGTTTGGCACCCTCACACCGCTCCTGTAGAGGACGGAGGTGAACTAATGACCCAGTCTGGCCCAATACTAGATAGGAGTACGTGGGAAGGGCAGTCGTGTATTTCAGGAGCCGTCATTGTTCGGAATTGAGATATTAACAATATTACTTGCATTGGTTATTGAACTGTTTTACGTACAACTGGTGTCAAACACCTTTTAAAACTGTGAACTCGCCAGCTTTGTCTGATATACTTGTTACATGCTCGCAGGACATTAGGTGATTGGAACAGGAGCTTGTTGGCTGGAGAGCAGGAGTGGTCATGGTCATGCAGAAGACTTATTATCAAACACTTAATTATCATGAACGCTTAGTATTTACTTTATGGATTATTTACGCTTCCGCTGAACTTATGGTTTTTGGATAACTTATGCTGGGATTTTTCTATTATTAAATTATGGAACTTTATTTCCAACTTGTGATTCAATGTAATTGGTGGCTCATTACTAGTCGTCACACGCCTAACAGGGACACTCCCTAGGTGGTAAATTGGGGGTGTGACAGTTTGGTATCAGAGCCACTGGTTATAGTGAATTTGGTTTTAAAAATGATTTATAAAACCAGACTATAACTGAACTGATACGACATTGACCATGACACTCAGCTCCAGGCAGCAAGGTTCGTCTCTTGTTTACTATTGCATAGCATAGTTAGCACATACTCATGATTAGTATCACACCCGAACGCACACTTGATATTACAATACGAATTACTATGCTATCTGTTTATGCTACGTGTTTTAAGGGTAGGACTTTACTTGAACATACATGCTCTATGTTGTGATGTCGTCGGTCGTACTGCATGAATTTGGGGAAACCTTTTAACATGAGTAGGGAGGAACTGAGATAAGCATGCAAATCGGGTTATTATTATGGGTGCACACATAATAAAAACGTGGGGTGCATGTGAGTCCCAGTAAATCTCGACTAGTGTGAAAAAGGAATCCCACGTTGTTAGTCAATCTTGTATTAGAACCTCGAAAACTGTGAATACTATAGCAATACTTGACATCCGCTTGAAATGGTCTGTTAATTCGTTCCTCCTTCTCATACTTGTAGAATCATGAACGGACGTGGTGGAGGTCGTCGTGGTGGACGTGGTGGAGGCCGCGGTGGTGGGCGTGGCGAAATCCATATGACCCAAGCTGAGCTAGAAGAATTACTCAACACCCAGGTGGCTGCAGCCTTGGCAGCTTATCATGCTGGTATGACATGTACCAGACATTCCTTTCCTTTGAATCGTAAACTTGAGTCTTACTTGTTGGTGTATTTTCTCTCGTTAATAAGTCAGCCGGCGCCACAAAACCAGCCTCACCCACCGGTTTGCACATTTAAAACTTTCATGGATTGCAAGCCACAGACCTTCAGTGGCACTGAAGGGGCTGTAGGACTTATACGCTGGTTCGAAAAGGCGGAGTCAGTGTTCGCAATATGTAACTGCCCGGTTGGGGATAGAGTAAAGTTTGCAGCAGGCACGCTTGAGGATGGTGCCTTGACCTGGTGGAATGCCCAGGTTCAACTGCTAGGTATTGAGGCGGCGAACGCCACTACGTGGGACGATTTTAAAGAACTGATGAGAGAGGAATACTGTCCTCGAGACGAAATACAGAAGTTAGAGAATGAGTACTATAATCTGAAAATGGTGGGGTCTGAAATTGAAGCGTATGTGAAGCGGTCGTATGAGTTAGCTGATTTGTGTCCGAACTTGTCCCGACCCATGTCCCGAAGAATCGAGTTGTTTATTAAGGGGTTACCTCCACGGGTGAAGGGTTTAGTTACAGCAGCGAACCTCAATAACCTAACCCAGATTGTTAGATTGGCACATAAGATCGTTGACCAGGAGGTGGAGAGCGACTCATTGCCACCTCGTATTTCTAGCACTACCACAGCTGCCACTACTTCCACTGCATCTGCTGCTGATAGCAAACGTAAGTGGAACGATACGGACAAGGGGTCCAACTCTGCACAGCCTCAGAAGAAGACGGATACTGGCAGCACCCGCAGTTCCAGTCAGACAGCATCAGTGAATCAGAACTCGAGTAACAAATCAGGGCAGGGATCATATGCGGGGAAGCTACCCTTGTGCAGCAAGTGTAACTATCATCACAAGGGACAGTGTGCTCGGGTTTGTCATCGATGTAATCGACCAGGGCATATGGCTAGGGATTGTAGGGCCACTTTTCCAGCTCAGCAGCAGCCATCACAGCAGATGGGTAGGCAACAATCTCAACAAAATCAGGGTACTCAGAGAGGGTGTTATCAGTGTGGAGCCGAGGGGCACTTCAAGCGAGACTGCCCTCAGCTGAAGCAGAACACAGGGGGTAGTAACGGGAACAACAATGCGGGGAACAATGCGGGTAATGTCGCGCGTGGGCGCGGGTTTGTGTTGGGAGCTGGTGAAGCGCGGAACGACGGCAACATGGTTACTGGTACGTATTCAGTGAATGGTGTTATTGCTTCTATTTTATTTGATTCTGGTGCCGACTGGAGTTACGTGTCTTTAGAATTCAGTTCTCAGTTAGGGTTAAGTCCTACACTTCTCGTAATGAAACACATAGTAGAAATCGCAAATGGTAAAACAATTGAAGCTACACATGTTCTATTTGGGTGTAAAATCGATCTTCTGGGTCAAGTATTCGACATTGACTTAATACCTATTACTCTTGGAAGCTTCGACGTGATCGTTGGAATGGACTGGTTGTCCAAGTATCAAGCGGAGATTCTCTGTAAGGAGAAGATCATACGTGTTCCCCTTCCTAGTGGGGAATTTTTATCAGTTCAGGGTCATCGCAGTGGGACCCCAGTTAGTATTGTTTCGGCAATGAAGGCTCAGAAGTATTTGCGTAAGGGCTATCCTGCTATTTTAGCTCTTGTCACTGATTCACCGTCTGACGAAAGGAAGATTGAGGATCTTCCAGTTGTTCGTGAATATCCTGACGTATTTCCTGAGGAACTCCCTGGTTTACCTCCACATCGTCAGGTGGAATTCCAGATCGACCTCGCCCCAGCGGCAGCCCCGGTTGCTCGTGCTCCTTATCGTCTTGCACCAGGAGAACTGCAGGAACTATCAAACCAACTCCAAGAGCTGTTGGATAGGGGTTTCATCCGACCTAGCTCCTCCCCCTGGGGAGCTCCAGTCTTATTTGTAAAGAAGAAGGATGGGTCCTTACGAATGTGTATAGATTATCGCGAGCTCAATAAGATGACAATCAAAAACCGTTATCCTTTACCTCGTATCGACGACTTGTTTGACCAGCTGCAAGGGTCAAGTTTTTACTCCAAGATCGACTTAAGGTCGGGTTACCATCAAGTGCGAGTCAGGGAAAAAGACGTTCCCAAAACCGCGTTTCGGACGCGATACGGTCACTATGAGTTCTTGGTTATGCCATTCGGGTTAACCAACGCACCAGCGGTCTTCATGGACCTCATGAACCGCGTGTGCAAGCCATACCTTGATGACTTCGTTATCGTTTTTATTGACGACATCCTAATTTACTCCAAGAACAAGGAGGATCACGAACGGCATCTACGCCTTATCCTAGAACTCCTGAGGAGGGAGCAGTTGTACGCGAAATTTTCGAAGTGCGATTTTTGGATACGGGAGGTACATTTTCTGGGGCATATAGTTAACGAGATGGGCATACATGTGGATCCTGCCAAGATTGACGCCATTAGAAATTGGGCGGCACCGAGGAACCCTTCAGAGGTGCGACAATTTCTCGGTCTAGCAGGGTATTATCGTCGTTTCATACAGAACTTCTCAAAGATTGCACAGCCACTCACCTCGTTAACACAGAAGAAAGTAGTTTACTCCTGGGGGACGAAGCAGGAGGATGCTTTCCAGCTTTTGAAACAAAGGTTATGCAGCGCGCCAATCTTATCTCTACCAGATGGCACTGAGGATTTTGTAGTTTATTGTGATGCTTCGATTCAGGGTCTCGGTTGCGTGTTGATGCAACGCGAGAAGGTGATAGCTTACGCCTCTCGACAATTGAAAGTTCACGAGAAGAACTATACGACACACGACTTGGAGTTAGGAGCAGTGGTGTTTGCGCTGAAGATTTGGAGACACTATTTATACGGCACGAAATGCACCATCTATACCGACCACAAGAGCCTTCAGCACATCTTTGACCAAAAAGAATTGAATATGCGACAGCGTCGTTGGGTAGAGTTGTTCAACGATTACGAGTGTGCCATCAAATACCACCCAGGTAAAGCTAACATAGTAGCTGATGCACTCAGCCGCAAAGAGACAAAGCCTAAACGTGTTCGCGCATTACAACTCACTATTCATTCCAACCTTCCTGATAAGATTCGTACGGCTCAGACTGAGGCATTGAAGGAAGAGAACATCGAAGCTGAGGGTTTACGCGGTATGGAAAAGCAGCTTGAGCAGAGATCTGATGGTATCCACTACATCATGGAAAGAGTATGGGTTCCTCTGTTTGGTGATCTTAGAGAACTTGTGATGGATGAAGCACACAAGTCACGATATTCTATTCACCCGGGGTCGGACAAAATGTATCACGATCTTAAAGTTATGTATTGGTGGCCGAATATGAAAGCCCTCATAGCCACATACGTGAGTAAATGCTTAACTTGTGCTAGAGTTAAAGCGGAACATCAGAAGCCTTCGGGTCTACTGCAGCAGCCAGAAATACCCACATGGAAGTGGGAACAGATCGCTATGGATTTCGTTACTGGATTACCGAGGACTCAGGCTGGAAACGATACTATATGGGTAATTGTTGATCGAATCACGAAATCGGCGCACTTCCTAGCAATTAAGGAAACATATAAGTTTTCGCAACTTGCAGCAGTGTATCTTAAGGAGGTAGTTGCTAGGCACGGAGTGCCAACTTCTATCATCTCAGATCGAGATCCGCGTTTTACTTCTGAACTATGGCAGTCTATGCATAAATTGTTCGGTTCGAAACTCGACATGAGCACCGCTTACCACCCACAGACGGATGGTCAGAGTGAGCGCACTATTCAGACGCTTGAAGACATGCTGCGGGCATGTGTGATCGATTTTGGGAAGGGGTGGGAGAAACACTTGCCATTAATAGAGTTCTCCTACAACAACAGCTACCACACAAGTATTCAGGCAGCTCCGTTCGAGGCATTGTACGGGCGGAAATGTCGTTCTCCTCTCTGTTGGGCTGAAGTAGGCGACAACCAACTCACAGGTCCTGAACTCATTCTTGAAACTTCACAAAATATAGCTCGGATCAGAGATCGTATGTCAGCAGCGCGCGATCGTCAGAAAAGTTATGCTAACAAGCGT
This sequence comes from Helianthus annuus, assembly GCF_002127325.2. Classification (NCBI taxonomy): domain Eukaryota; kingdom Viridiplantae; phylum Streptophyta; class Magnoliopsida; order Asterales; family Asteraceae; genus Helianthus; species Helianthus annuus. The sequence continues at coordinate 125,832,613 of NC_035444.2, read as the reverse complement.
AGGAAGCCTTTGGAGTTCGAAGTTAATGATCGGGTCATGTTGAAAGTTTCACCGTGGAAGGGTGTTGTACGCTTTGGGAAGCGTGGCGAGCTCAATCCCCGTTACGTTGGGCCATTCAAAATTCTAGAGCGGATCGGTAAAGTCGCTTACAGACTCGAGTTACCTGCGGAATTAGGTAATGTTCACGATGTGTTTCACGTTTCTCAACTAAAGAAGTGTCTGGTTGATGAGACACTAGTTGTGCCATTCCAAGAGCTCAAGTTCGACGACAAGCTGCAGTTTGTTGAAGAGCCTATTGAAATCATGGATCGGGAAGTCAAGGTGCGTAAACATAGTCGAATTCCGATTGTTAGGGTCCGTTGGAACTCAAGACGTGGACCGGAGTTCACGTGGGAGCGCGAGGATCAGATGAAACTAAAGTACCCTCACCTCTTTCCCAAAGACAAAGCAGAGACAAGCAAAACTGGTGAATCTCGGGGCGAGATTCCTCTTCAAGTTGGGGATGATGTCACACCTGAGCAAAATCCGCAACAGTATTGATTTATCTCCTTACTCCTTCATGTATACTTGCCAAATTTCGGGGCGAAATTTCTCTCAAGTTGGGGATGATGTGACAACCCGACTCCCAAGGTTAGTGTCGTTTCGTTTCTTGATCTTAACTTCTTTTTATCTCTCGCGATCGCTTCCTTCTATGTTAAACTTGTTAAACGCGTTACTTGATGTTAAACGAAAATGTAGTTTGGGTTGGAACGAGTGAATGGTTGGACTATGTTAAGTGGTCAATGTTGGGTTGGGCTGAATAAGGACTCGGGCCTCGCATACACAAACCTCTTTAAGTTGTTGCACATCTCACCTTTGATAACTCGGCCCACCGTCGGTTCTATGCGAATGCATCCATGTTGATCCGGCCCATATCATGTTGGCCTACAATGTTCAACTTAAACCCAAGTGATGACCGACCTAACAACTCTCAATTATTTAGGGTTGCACTTCACTTATAAATTGATTAACATGTACGTAACCCCTCATTAGTTCCAAATCATTATATCGCAAACCCTACTATTCCTCTAAGATTATTAGTGGCGGCAGAAGGCATTCCCCTCTCCTATTTCACATTGTTCGACCAGATTCAAGACTTTGGTTAGTAATCTAATATTTGTGTCAATTCTACTTGTGTGCTCTCATTATGTGTGCATTGATGTTAACAAGTGTTGATGATAATTGTTTTGAATCTTACGGCCCTGTTGATGATGATTGTCAATTATTATATCTACATCTTAATTGGACCTCCAACCCCACTAACCTTCACACATTTAAGAAATTCATATAAAATGGCCGACAACTGATATTGAATTGATTTAAGGAATCTGACAACATATGTTCTTGTTCTTCATATGCACAAGTATTGATATTGAATTGATTTTTGGCAACACATAAGTTCCACTAAACTAAAAGGGTATTGGACCAATGTGTCAATGATGAGTTGTTGTCATGTGTGTATTAGGGGTCCAATGGGATTTGTCTAGGTTATAATTGCCGGCCATGTGCAACCATTACATGTTGAATAGATAAGTCAATGGGGAAAGAATTGTGGGGGACATGGGATTGGTTCTAGTGGGCGGCGCATATAAATACACCTCATGGGTTGGGCCGAAATTCTTAGCAGGGCACATGAGGATATCGTACATTGGGTAGGGTAGAGGTGACATCACTGAAAATGTCTTGAATGTGATAGGGCCGAATGTCATTGTTGTTTGTGATGTCATGTGATGCTTCAGAGCACATGTGCATGATAGTGTGAATCTATGTTTTGGAATCGGCATGCTAATATGATAGTTTATTTTTATATGTGCATGGGTTTTAGGGTTGTTATTTTTTATGGCTGTTTATGCATGGTTGGAATCACATGTCCTTGCATATATAATTTTAGTTTCATAGTACGGCTTAAGTTGCCCCCTGACTTGTATAGTGCATCGGGCTGGGCCTTGTACTTTAGTGGGCCGCACACACACGCCCACATACACGGATATAATGTGTAACGGGGTCAAGCAGTAGGCAATTAATTATGATATTGTGCACTGAATTGTCTAATATTCTGAGCTGCTAAGTTATTACATGTGATGTGGGATTTGTATGAGACTCAACTACTTGTGACATGCTATTATGAACATCTGTGTTACGTGAACTTTTGTTAAGACCTGTATAACGAGGTGTGACTAAGTGTATACTATTTGTGTAATATGAATACGAGACATGTGATTTGTATGCGTAGAGACTGATTGTCTTCTGGTAACCACGATAGGGATTGACTGACCAATTAGTAAACGAGTAGCTGATCGCACCGAGCAAACCAAGGTGAGTTCACTACATTCGAGCATGTGTCCCAGTGGTTGGGGACAGTCAGTGGGTATCCCATAGGGGGATAAGTCTTTGGGTAAAAACGGGTATATTGGTTAATATTCTCACCTATCATCTTTTGTAAGTCCCTCATCGGGTATTAGTTAGTAGCGCTACCTAGGTTTGGCACCCTCACACCGCTCCTGTAGAGGACGGAGGTGAACTAATGACCCAGTCTGGCCCAATACTAGATAGGAGTACGTGGGAAGGGCAGTCGTGTATTTCAGGAGCCGTCATTGTTCGGAATTGAGATATTAACAATATTACTTGCATTGGTTATTGAACTGTTTTACGTACAACTGGTGTCAAACACCTTTTAAAACTGTGAACTCGCCAGCTTTGTCTGATATACTTGTTACATGCTCGCAGGACATTAGGTGATTGGAACAGGAGCTTGTTGGCTGGAGAGCAGGAGTGGTCATGGTCATGCAGAAGACTTATTATCAAACACTTAATTATCATGAACGCTTAGTATTTACTTTATGGATTATTTACGCTTCCGCTGAACTTATGGTTTTTGGATAACTTATGCTGGGATTTTTCTATTATTAAATTATGGAACTTTATTTCCAACTTGTGATTCAATGTAATTGGTGGCTCATTACTAGTCGTCACACGCCTAACAGGGACACTCCCTAGGTGGTAAATTGGGGGTGTGACAAAGACCTTTACTGACTGAAGATGCAGAAGGATCCCCTATTGATGAACGCCTTTATAGGTCTATGATCGGGTCTTTGATGTATCTGATAGCGAGCCGTCCAGACATCATGTTTGCTGTCTGCAAAAGTGCCCGATATCAGGTTAATCCTAAAAACTCTCATGTTACTGCTGTTAAACAAATCTTTCAGTACCTTAAAGGCCGACCTCGGTTTGGTCTGTGGTATCCGAGGGATTCCAATTTTGACCTGTTTGCGTTTTCTAATAGTAATTTTGGAGGCACTGACAAGGACAGGAAATCCACATCACCTGGATGTCAATTTTCAGGTGACGAGCTCATTTCTTGGCAATGCAAGAAACAGCAAACGGTGGCGATTTCCACAGTTGAAGTAGAGTACGTTGCGGTTTCTGCGTCTTGCTCCCAAGTGGTGTGGATGCAACATCAATTGCAGGACTACGGTTTGACTTATCTTAACACTACCATTTACAGCGATATGATGCTGCTAAACAAATTGTGAAAAATCCTGTCTTTCACTCAAAAACCAAGCACATTGATATTAAAGTTCATTTTATACGAGACTGTTTTGACAGAGGCCTTATCAAACTGGAACAAATCGACATAGATGCAAATGCTGCCGATTTGTTCACAAAACCTGTCAGCAACTCGAAATTTCAGGTGCTTATGGATTTTCTGAAAATGATCTGTTATACCGACTGAGCATGTTTTTGTTTTTCGTAAGTAAATTTGTTCATAAAGTTTTCTATTCTTAAGTAGTTTTTATTTATACACACATTTAGGGGGATAAATTTTGAAAAATACAAAAATATTGAAAATTTTGAAATATACAAAAACTTTGAAAAATTTAGAATAATACAAAAAGAGGCATTGCATGACATGGGAAATGAAATGAATTTTCACATTATGGTAAAGGGCTGACTCATGTAAAACCAGTATCGAAATAGTTTGACTCTAGAATGATGTGTTGGTAGGCTCTATCCTTAAGGCTGGAAACATTGGTTGTTTCTCTTCAGAACCTAAATTAGTTAATGACCCCAGGAATGAAAGTCACTTGGAATTAGCTCATTTCTATTTGAATGCTCGTGTGATGTCCCGATACACACGATTTTGGTCTGGTTCTGAAATCTTCTCTAAAAAATTCGTTTATCTCCTCTGTTTTGCGTGAGCAAAGACCTAGAAGTGCTAGGAATGTTTAGCTTATGTTTTGCATGCAAAGACCTAGCTGAGCGTCTGTCATTTTATAGATCTATTTACACCCAAAAGAGGCCCTCAAGTGCCCAAAAGAAACCCTAGAAACCTATATCAAACTAAGAAAAACTCATTTGATTTGTACATTATATCATCTCTGCTTATGATCTATTCTATTCTCTTCTCAATCTAGTCCCAGTTAAGGTTTCAGAAGTCTGGAACAAACTTGTGGAAATATGTGGTAGGGAAACTGCTTGCATGATAGAATGTGTTGTCTATAATTCCAGGATTTGATTAGTATTTGTTTGGGTGTTCATTGTTAAGAATTCAAAACATGAAAAAATTAGTTACAGGCAGTTACATGGAAAAGGTCTAGGGAGATGAGTGTAAGTGGACAAATATCTTGGCAATCGTCTAGATCATTCAGTAGTAGATCAGTGTTGATAAGTGAAGTCAAGCCCAAAACCTCGTGATTTGATCCATGAGCAACTATGATAGTTCCTATTTTATTTTTGTAAATAATGTATTCATATTATTTATTTTTTGTGTTTTTAGGTTTGTTTTCGTAAAACGTGCTCGGGAAGTTAAATGTATTATTAAAAGTATTATTGGTTTAAATGGATTTTTGAAATAAATTAAAATGTTAGAAAAATCCTTAAACTGATTGTTAAATGAGATAGTCTCGGCCCAATCTTGGTCTCGGCCCAATTCAAAGGCCCGGCCTCATAAATGTGTTGAGGTTTAAATGGCAGGTCTCGAGTCGAGACCTCGTTTCTCACTCGAGACCAGTCACTGTTGCTATCAACTCTCTCTCATTGTTCCGGCAATCTACTTAGTTCCGACGTATTTTCCAGTCTCGATTCATCGGATTTGAAGGTATATGATGTTTTGATTGAAGATTTGTAGGTTGGTTAAAGATTATATGAAGATCATTTGAAGATTTGAAGATGAACAAGAAACCTAATTTTGAACATATTTTGATCTTCAAAGGAATTTAAGGATGTTTTTGGATTTTGATCCAAAACAAGGCAGATCAAAGCTTCTTTGTGTGGTCTCGACTCAGATTGCAATTATAGTTATGAGGACTCGAGACCTCTGGTTGCGAGTCCCAACCTCATTTTCTCGACTGAGGTCTCGACTCAAAACTACTTGGTCTCGACTGAGGTCTAGACTCGAAACCTCTTGGTCTCGACTCGAAACCACATGGTCTCGACTTGAATTCTCATGACTCAAAGTTTGACTTTGACTTTGAAATTTTTATCAGTTTGAACTGCAATCTGATTTGTTGACTGTTGACTTGCTGTTGACTATTAACTTGCATTGACTTGTTGACCAGTTCAACCAAGTTAACAAGACTGCCAGATTTGATGCACTTGGAGCAAGAGGTAAAGGAGCGATTGTAGTTGAAATTCAGAAGAAGAGCGTTACTGTAACCGAACAGATGATAAGGGAGGTTTTGCAGTTTAACGATCAAGAGATCCCATTGAACTTCCGACTGGAACCGTGGAAGCTATTTTGCCTTGTCTGAGCTATGAAGGAACGTATCCCTCGCTAATGAAGAATTTTGTGCATCCGTATTGGCGCTTATTGGTGTATATGTTTATCTTATGTCTGACAAAGAACAGAGGGGGAATAGATCAGCTGAGTATCACTCAATCTGTTGCGTTTGTTTGTCTGATAACGAACCAGCCATTCAACTACTCTAATTACATCTTTGAAGGCATGAAGAGAAATGTGATTGGCGTCCGAAAGGATAAGTTTATTATGTATCCTAGGTTCTTACAAATGATATTTAACGCACGTTATCCAGAGTTGGAGAGATCTGGAAGCACCCTGGAGTTGAAGCCAATGGGTCCTCCATGTTTTGGTGCTCTCACATCTAAGAAGAGTACAAAAAAGAAGTTAGAAGGACTGATTCCATTGGAGAAGTTTGGTCAGTTTGCTGAGACAGAAGATGTAGCAGCTGAACCAGTGTTAGTACAACCTGCACCTGTGAATGTTGCACCAGTTAATGCACCAGTCAACGCTATGATTGTTGAAGAACATGTTGTTCAAGGTGCTACTGTCACACCCCGACCATGTGGAACAATCAAACGTGGCGGAAACGTCGGGGAGTGTTGTAACAGAATTAATTATTTCACAACCATGGCATACAAAGTTACGTTTTATTTATCAACAATAGAGTAACATTCTCTTAAACATAAAAACCAAGAGTACAAAACATAGTTAAACTAAGTCTATCTTCATTTTATGTCTCCAAGGCACAGGTCCGCCCTAGTGTCATGATCAACGTCCTACGCAAAAGCTCCTGAAAACGCATGTGAAAATAGGTACGTCAGCATAAAATGCCTGTAAGATACATAGGTTTTGTGAAAATAGGATCCATGACTTAAGATTTAAGAACTGTTTAATAAAATTCAGTCATGAACCTTGTAAATTGTTTTGTTTTGTAAATCATTTAAAAGCGAAAAGATCAAATGATATGTATAGAATAAAGAATAATGTATGGTTAAATGAATAACCAAGTAAAATGAGTTGTATAAAATAAACTGTAATGCAAACCAAAGACTTGTGAAAACGGACTACTTGTGTAAAATGTATAAGTCAAAAAGGAATAATTTAAGTAACGCTATGATATGTAATATGATACAAACACTTATATATAAAAAGTACCAGCGGCGTATTTACCATGTTTGTATTATACTACTCACATCTCGTTACTTTAGTCACTCAAACCAACCAACAATGTATAATGCCTATGTTTAAACCAATTGTCAAAAGTCCTTGTATAAACCTTGGCAAATGTTAAAAAGTCCAAATATAGTCAAGTAATGTGTAACAAATGTTATGTACTGTAAATAAAGTATTGTCACATAACCAAATGTAGAAAATGTACAAAACAGAGTATTTTGAATATATCAAAAAGTTATGTTTTGCAAAGTAAAAGCATGTTACATTGATACATACATTTATGTAGTAAGTTAACGCATACATTCAAGCCTTGAGACAGTCGGATAACCCTAAGTCAAGGTTATCAAAAGAAATGTTTTCGGATTCAGTCATTCCTTACATCCAAACAAACCCGGGATGTCAGGAATGGGATTTGTCAAGTCCTATGGTACCACTAGTTACTACCGAGCGGCGTAGCTAATGTTAATGAACGTATATAAGTCCCGTTTGTGCAAACCAAATGTTATAGCAAATGTAAACCTGTTATATGAACACAATGTACTATGTATGCTAAGTTAACATACAAAGCAGAAAAGTCATGTAAATCAATTTGCTAGCATGCTATTAGTCAACACACGTAGCAGAAATGTAAAGTAAAACAATGTACTAAGTATGCTAAGTAAACATACATAGCGAAACAATGTAATGTAAATCATGTACTAATAGAGTACTAATGAGCGTAGCAAGTATATGATGTGAAAACAGGAAAGCACGAAAGTAACAAGTAGGCACATGTGTTTCACCCCAAAACAGTTTGGAAAACAGTAAAAGAGGGGACTATGTACTCACCTGAGATTGCTTAGAAGTCCTTGTGTAACAACCAAACAATGCTAGAGATCACGGATATCAAAAGTCACCTAATATAGGTAACTATGTTAATATACCGGACCTAAATCGGAGGATTGGATGGAATGAGGGTTCGTAAACCAAACGAGTATGGAAACTCATGTAATATGGTTTAACAAAGCCCACATACTAAAATGAAACCTAACCTACGTGCTTACGACCCATTATGACCCGTTTAGGTAGCTTATCCTACTTTACCGCGTCGTTCGCCTAAAACGCGTTCGGAATGCCTAACTAGCCCTATGATAAGTAAAATATGCCTTAACATGTCTAATATTGTTGCCAAATCAGTTTAGATATCAAAAGTTATGTTACATATGCTTAATATTAATTTTGGCGTAAAAATGGCATTTTGGTAATTTTACCTAAGGCATATATACCACCTATCATACAACTACTCAAATGATGTGACCATAAGGTACAACCTCGGAAGGTTATTCCTTATACAACTATGGTCACCTAATGCGTTTAGTCGGATCCCAAAGATCGACCAGATGGGTCGGGTTCGAAAGTATAAGCGATTGTTTAGATCGCTTACCTTACGACCCTATATAAGCACTAAACTAAAAGTGACGAGCTAAGCATGTTAAAACATGCTTAACTAAGTTTAGAAAATAGGTTTGGTATCAAAACAAACGGTTTTGATAGCTATGGGTAGTTTGGTTACAAAATACGCAAGAACGTGCATTTTGGCCGAAACTACGACTCGTCAATGAGCCTAGATAACGTGGTAATCAGTAGGTATAGTCACTATGGACTATAACCATCATGATCACGCTCACGTTATGAAGTTCAAACGAACTTCGCATTGACCATAAACTGGTCAATGCAGAAAGTCAAATAAACTTTGACTTTCGGACTCGAAAAGCGATAAAAGAACGAAAGAACACTTACGAAGGGTCCCCGAAAGCTAATCTTGATCCAGGAGCTCAGGTATGAAGCAAGGGCTTCAACTTAGAGATTTAGGTAAGATTTGTGGGTTTTTGCAAGAATGGGGGGGTATTTATAGGATATGCAAGACCGTTAGGATCGTTTATCGATTTACGTGCTTGAATCTAATCCGTGCAAGTGTCAAAAATGCTATGGTATCACAATATGACCCCAACCCCAGAGATTTGCAAGAGGTATTGCCCTTTGGAATGTTGAAAGGCTGCTAACAGCTATGAAAAAGAGTTTCTGCATATCTGGGGGGGGGCTAGCGGCCCGCGTAAGGTTCAGACAGGGCTTACGCGCCCCGCCTGGGTGTGCTGATCTGCAGCCAACTTTGGAAAATGACACTTTCAGTCCCTGTTGGTGTTTAAAGCCTTTTCCGACATGTTTAAGGCCCGTTAAGACAACTTTAAGGCCCTAAAATGATGCTTAAACATTGTGGACATGAAACATGCTCAAAAATATGTCGGATGTCGGTTCGTTTGGCCGTACGGTCGCGATGTTTGGTTAATTACGGCAGAATGCGCATAAGCGCGAAAAACGATCCAAAATGCGTGACGAATGGATTTTTCTCATGCCAAACACTAAGGCATAATATTATGATGCTTACATAAATTTTTGGATGTCCAGATGTATTCAGAACATAAGTTATGCACGAAAGTGCAAACTTATGCACTTTTTGACACTTTTAGTCCCTAAATGACCCAAAAGTTTATTTTAGCACACCGAACACCTCAAAGCCAATTTCTAAGCTATGTAAAGGATATTCATGGTATGTTTAACTTATGGTCATGTTCCGGAATGTCTGTTACAGTTCAAATTGGTATACTTTCGCAGTTTGTCAAATTTAGTCCCTATAAGCGAATTAACTTGTTTTTGCCATACCAAAGCCTTCAAAACTTATTTCTAAGTTATGTAAAGGTTATTTAAGGTATGTTAGGTATATGTTGATGTTCCGGAGTATTTGTCGCATCAAACTGAGTACGTTTACGCACCAGTTTGCCTATAATTCTCCAGAAAGCGATGTAGAGTTTGAAATTGAACAAAAGTCAAAACATGAAAAATGTAAAACATAACCAAACAAACATTGGGATCAAATACCTTTGTTTTATTGATAACTGAACTGTTCACTATGATTTCAAGCACAAATGTTACAGTCTCCCCTACTTGTGGAAATTTCGTCCCGAAATTTACTTAGAGGAAACTCGTGGAAAAAGATGTGGATATTTTGCCTTCATTTGATCTTCGCGTTCCCATGTAAACTCGTGTCCACGTTTAGATTCCCAGCGAACCTTGACCAAAGGAATGCGCTTGCGTTTAAGCCACTTGACTTCACGTTCCATGATTTCCACCGGTTTCTCAACAAATTTCAGTGTTTTATCAACACGAATTTCGTCAAGCGGTATGTGGAGGTTCTCATCAGCTAAACACCTCTTGGGATTGGACAAGTGAAAGGTTGGATGAACATTTCCAAGTTCAGGAGGTAACTCAAGTCTGTAGGCTACTTTACCGATTCTTTCGACGATCTTGAATGGTCCAACGTATCTAGGTGCAAGTTTTCCTTTCTTTCCAAATCTGATCACACCTTTCCAAGGTGAGACTTTGAGTAATACACGATCACCGACTTGAAAATCCAAGGGCTTGCGATTTAGGTCCGCGTAATTCTTTTGACGGCTTCTAGCTGTCTAAAGGTTATCACGAACTTTCTTAACCTTATTTGTTGTCTCTAAGATGAGGGCAGGTCTAGTAAGCTGAGCCTGGCCGATCTCATTCCAGCAGACTGGTGAACGACATTTTCGACCATAGAGAGCCTCGAAAGGAGCCATGTTGATGCTGGAGTGATAACTGTTGTTGTAGGAGAATTCAATCAACGGAAGTTGTGACTCCCAACTACCACCAAAATCGATCACACAAGCTCTAAGCATATCCTCCAGAGTCTGGATTGTTCTTTCAGACTGACCATCCGTTTGCGGATGATAAGTCGTGCTCAGATTAAGTTGGGTCCGCATAGCAGATTGCATGGTTCTCCAAAAATGAGAAGTGAAACGAGCATCTCTGTCAGAAATGATGTTCAAAGGAACACCATGTCAAGCTACAATTTCATCCACATAGATTTTAGCAAGTTTGTCAGTAGAAAAATCCTCACGGATTGGCAAGAAATGCGCTGACTTAGTAAGACGATCAACAACTACCCAGATGGCATCGTGACCTTTCTTTGTGCGCGGGAGTTTGGTAATGAGATCCATAGTAATGTTTACCCATTTCCAAACTGGGGTCTCTGGTTGCTCCAATAAACCAGAAGGACGCTGATGTTCAGCCTTAACCTTAAGACAAGTAAGGCATTTTGATACATATAAGGCAATGTCTTTCTTCATACCAAGCCACCAATACTGACTACGAAGATCCTTATACATCTTATCTGAGCCAGGATGAACAGAATAACGAGATTTAAGGGGTTCATCCATAAGCAACGTGCGGAGGTTATCTTGGCTCGGGACCCATAAACGGTCCATGAAGTAATACGATCCATTGTCCTTCAGTTCAAGAGCAGGCGTTATGTGATAAGGAAATTCCTTATCCATCAAACCTTGTGAAACACAAGTGTGTTGAGTCTGAGAAATGCGGGTTTGGATATTGGATTGAGCTTGAATATCAGATTGAACACAAACGCAATGAAGCTTAGTACGTTCCTCGCGACTCAAAGCATCGGCTACGATGTTCGTCTTACCAGGATGGTAGCGAATTTCGCAGTCATAGTCGTTTAGAAGCTCAACCCAACGTCATTGCCTCATGTTGAGTTCATTCTGATTGAAGATATGCTAAAGACTTTTGTGGTCAGTAAAAACCACACATTTTGTACCGTACAAATAGTGTCTCTAAATTTTAAAAGCGAAGACAACTGCACCCAACTCAAGATCATGAGTGGTGTAGTTCTTCTCATGTATCTTCAACTGTCTTGATGCGTATGCTATGACTTTGTTTCTTTGCATCAGGACGCAGCCAAGACCTAATTTAGAAGTATCGCAATAAACGACGAAATCATCATTGCCCTCGGAAAAAGTTAGAACTGGCGCGTCGCAAAGTCTTTGTTTCAAGGTCAGAAACGCTTCCTCTTGCTTAAATCCCCAAACAAATGGCTTGTTTGTTCTGAGTTAGAGCAGTTAGAGGAACTACAATCTTTGAGAAATTTTCAATGAAGCGGCGATAATAACCCGCAAGACCAAGAATAGAACGAACTACAGTAGGAGTAGTAGGCGTATCCCAGTCCTTAATCGCACTGATCTTGGAGGGATCCACATGAATACCTTGTTCATTAACAATATGTCCTAGGAATTGAACTTCTTTAAGCCAAAATTCACACTTGGAGAATTTGGCGAAAAGTTGCTCTTTCTTTAGGAGGTCCAAAGTAAGACGAAGATGTTGCTCATGATTAGCTCGCGTCTTAGAATATATCAGAATGTCATCAATGAAAACGATGTTGAACTTATCCAAATAAGGCTTGCAGACCCTATTCATCAAGTCCATGAAAATAGCAGGATCATTAGTCAAACCAAATGGCATGACTGTGAACTCATAATGCCCATAACGAGTGCGGAACGCTGTCTTGGGAATATCTTCTTCATGCACAAGAAGTTGATGATATCCAGATCGCAGATCAATCTTTGAAAAATAAGACGCGCCCTGTAACTGATCAAAGAGATCATCGATGCGAGGTAGGGGATATCGATTCGTGATGGTAAGCTTGTTAAGCTCACGGTAATCGATACACATCCTGAAAGATCCATCCTTCTTTTTGACAAAAAGAACGGGAGTACCCCAAGGTGAAAAGCTAGGACGGATAAAACCTTTGTCAGAGAGATCCTGAAGCTGCTTAGACAATTCTTGCATCTCAGACGGTGCAAGACGATAGGGAGCTCTGGCAATGGGATTTGCACCAGGTACGAGATCAATACGGAACTCGACTTGGTGTGCTGGGGGTAGACCAGGTAACTCTTCAAGAAATACTTCAGAATAATCCCGTACAACAGGAATATCTTGAATAGACTTACCTTTGCCCTTATCTGCTACAACATGTGCCAAAAATGCCACATAGTTCTTTCGCAGATACTTCCGAGCTTTAAAACAAGACATGAGTTTGAGACCACCAGCAGGTTTCTCACCACGAACATGTAGGATCTCACCTGTCGAAAGCGGCATACGAATGATCTTCTCGAAACAAACTACCTCTGCATGATGCTTGGCTAACCAATCCATACCCACAGTAACGTCGAAGCTTCCAAGTTGCATAGGCGTGAGGTTAATAGGAAAAAGATGGTTGTTAAGGTTCAACTGGCAGTTGCGGAGAACAGAATCAAGAACAATGGGTTCACCACTAGCCACTTCTACTGTCAATGGTTTACCTAGTTTCGTTCTAGACATGTGAATCAATGGTTCAAAAGATAAGGACACAAAACTCTTATCGGCACCCGAATCAAAAAGAACAGATGCTGGCTGATTATTAATAAAGAACGTACCATTCACCACATTATCATCTGCTTGTGCCTCTTGTGCGTTCATGTTGAAGACTCGACCTCGAGCCTGAGCCTGATTCTGATTTGGAATCTGATTCTGATTCTGGTTGGCTAGCCTTGGGCACCGGTTTCTGTAGTGGGTCAGATCCCCACAATTGTAGCACGAACCAGGAGGAAAATGAGGTCGTGCAGTTTAACCTTGTTGCTGAGCAAGAGGCTGAGAAATTTGTTGGGCTGGGTTCTGAACTGCCTGATTCTGGTTAGCAGGAATGCGGCAGGTGGCAGCAAGATGACCATTTCTTCCACAGTTGGTGCATTGACGACACTGAAGATGTGGTGGGTGATGGCCGTTACACCTGTTGCACAAAGGTGCACTGCCAAGATAAGGCTTCTTGGCTAGTGGTTGCGCAGGCTGATTTGGTGCAGCTTGAGCCTGTGCAGTAACGGCATAGTTTTGGGAAGCCTTTCGCTTCCTAGACCCCCTTGGAGAACGAGAATCCTTTCCCTTCTTGTTTTGACCTTTCTTTTTATCTTCTCTATCAGATGCCTGCTTCTTACCGTTGTCACCTTTTTTGTGCAGCTTTCCCTTTCGAACCTGCGACTCAGTCAATGTCGCTGCTAACTCGATTGCCTGACAGAGTGTGGTAGGGTTACTACCAGTAATGATGTCTTGTACCGAGTCAGGTAGGCCGTCGGTGTACCTTTCGATAGCCTTGTCGAGTGGGGCAACCATTGTTGGGCAAAGCAGACTCAACTCCTCAAACCTATCAGTATATGCCCGGTGCTCGCCACTGTATTATTTTAAGTCATCAAACTCTTTCTCCAAAGCTCGCTGTTCATGACGAGGACAGAACTCCCTCATCATAAGGGCCCTAAGTTTAGCCCATGTCTGTGCTAGAGCAACTTCTGCACCACGGTCCCTCATTACCCCGTTCCACCACGTAAGAGCCCTCTTCTGAAATACACTTGAGGAAAACACGACCTTGCGATTGTCAGGACACTACCAAATAAGACAATGCTAGCAAAAGTTCCTAGATTGTTGTTGGCTTGGTTCCATTGAGCAAAGAGGTTTGGGAATTGAGCAGCCATTTGTTGCGCAATAATTTCTGGCAGTTCGGCAGTTGCTATCTGGTTTTCGCATCGAGGAGGCATTCTAAAAGAGGAAAACATGAAAGGAAACCAGTGAGATGATTGGATGAAGAGAATGAGATGAAACAATTTCAACAAAAGTAAAAATGGTGGTCATTCGTCAGCATCGCAAAGCAAACAAGCGACACACAGTGTCTAATCAAGGTAAATGGGTCAAAAATAATGTATCGGAAAAAAATGTTCGCCTATAAGTGAACAATTACCCCAAGAGTTCCCAGGTAAGAGTGACTGGTCCGATTATGTGGATTTGTACGAACACTCTAGCCTTAGACAGAAAACCCAGGGTACAGACATTCACTCTTCCAGTTTGCACGTGTTCACACTATTAAGACCCAAAACTTTGACGAGATTTTAGAAAATTCAACGGGGTTCAAAACCATATAATAGAGGGTTCAAAACCTAGTAATCAAGATGATTAATTTTCAAAGCGGATTCGGAAATGATGTTCTCGTTGTGGTTATCACCTCAGGATAGGTGAAGTGCATGTTTTAAAAATCTAAACACAAGATAACTTGTGTTAGGGACCTAGAAAGTTATAGTCTAGGTCAAAGTATTACTAATAACCTAATTCCCTATAACCATTTGCTCTGATACAAACTCTTATGTCACACCCCGGCCACGTGGAACAATCAAACATGGCGGAAACGTCGGGGAGTGTTGTAACAGAATTAATTGTTTCACAACCATGGCTTACAAAGTTACGTTTTATTTATCAACAATAGAGTAACATTGTCTTAAACATAAAAACCAAGAGTACAAAACATAGTTAAACTAAGTCTATCTTCATTTTATATCTCTAAGGCACAGGTCCGCCCTAGTGTCATGATCATCGTCCTACGCAAAAGCTCCTGAAAACACATGTGAAAATAGGTACGTCAGCATAAAATGCCTATGAGATACATAGGTTTTGTGAAAATAGGATTCATGACTTAAGATATAAGAACTGTTTAATAAAATTCAGTCATGAACCTTGTAAATTGTTTTGTTTTGTAAATCATTTAAAAGCGAAAAGATCAAATGATATGTATAGAATAAAGAATAATGTATGGTTAAATGAATAACCAAGTAAAATTAGGTGTACAAAATAAACTGTAATGCAAACCAAAGCCTTGTGAAAACGGACTACTTGTGTAAAATGTATAAGTCAAAAAGGAATAATTTAAGTAACGCTATGATATGTAATATGATACAAACACTTATATATAAAAAGTACCAGCGGCGTATTTACCATGTTTGTATTATACTACTCACATCTCGTTACTTTAGTCACTCAAACCAACCAACAATGTATAATGCCTATGTTTAAACCAATTGTCAAAAGTCCTTGTACAAACCTTGGCAAATGTTAAAAAGTCCAAATATAGTCAAGTAATGTGTAACAAATGTTATGTACTGTAAATAAAGTATTGTCACATAACCAAATGTAGGAAATGTATAAAACAGAGTATTTTGAATATATCAAAAAGTTATGTTTTGCAAAGTAAAAGCATGTTACATTGATACATACATTTATGTGGTAAGTTAACGCATACATTCAAGCCTTGATACAGTCGGATGACCCTAAGTCAAGGTTATCAAAAGAAATGTTTTCAGATTCACTCATTCCTTACATCCAAACAAACCCGGGATGTCAGGAATGGGATTTGTCAAGTCCTATGGTACCACTACTTACTACCGAGCGGTATAGCTAATGTTAATGAACGTATATAAGTCACGTTTGTGCAAACCAAATGTTATAGCAAATGTAAACATGTTATATGAACACAATATACTATGTATGCTAAGTTAACATACAAAGCAGAAAAGTCATGTAAATCAATGTGCTAGCATGCTATTAGTCAACACACGTTGCAGAAATGTAAAGTAAAACAATGTACTAAGTATGCTAAGTAAACATACATAGCAAAACAATGTAATGTAAATCATGTACTAATAGAGTACTAATAGAGTACTAATGAGCGTAGCAAGTATATGATGTGAAAACAGGAAAGCACGAAAGTAACAAGTAGGCACATGTGTTTCACCCCAAAACAGTTTGGAAAACAGTAAAAGAGGGGACTATGTACTCACCTGAGATTGCATAGAAGTACTTGTGTAACAACCAAACAATGCTAGAGATCACGGATATCAGACGGCACCTAATATAGGTAACTATGTTAATATACCGGACCTAAATCGGAGGATTGGATAGAATGAGGATTCGTAAACCAAACGAGTATGGAAACTCATGTAATATGGTTTAACAAAGCCCACATCCTAAAATGAAACTTAACCTACGTGCTTACGACCCATTACGACCCGTTTAGGTAGCTTATGCTACTTTACCGCGTCGTTCGCGTAAAACGCGTTCGGAACGCCTAACTAGCCCTATGATAAGTAAAATATGCCTTAACATGTCTAATATTGTTACCAAATTAGTTTAGATATCAAAAGTTATGTTACATATGCTTAATATGAATTTTGGCGTAAAAAGGGCATTTTGGTAATTTTACCTAAGGCATATATACCACCTATCATACAACTACTCAAATGATGTGACTATAAGGTATAACCTTGGAAGGTTATTGCCTATACAACTATGGTCACCTAATGCGTTTAGTCGGATCCCAAAGATCGACCAAATGGGTCGGGTTCGAAAGTATAAGCGATTGTTTAGATCGCTTACCTTACGACCCTATATAAGCACTAAACTAAAAGTGACGAGCTAAGCATGTTAAAACATGCTTACCTAAGTTTAGAAAACAGGTTTGGTATCAAAACAAATGGTTTTGATACCTATAGGTAGTTTGGTTACAAAATACGCAAGAACGCGCATTATGGCCGAAACTACGACTCGTCACTGAGCCTAGATAACGTGGTAATCATTAGGTATAGTCACTATGGACTATAACCATCGTGATCACGCTCACGTTATGAAGTTCAAACGAATTTCGCATTGGCCATAAACTGGTCAATGCAGAAAGTCAAACAAAGTTTGACTTTCGGACTCGAAAAGTGATAAAAGAACGAAAGAACACTTACGAAGGGTCCCCGAAAGCTAATCTTGATCCAGGAGCTCATGTATGAAGCAATGGCTTCAACTTAGAGCTTTTAGATCAGATTTGTGGGTTTTTGCAATAATGGGGGGGGGGTATTTATAGGATATGCAAGACCGTTAGGATCGTTTATCGATTTATGTGCTTGAATCTAATCCGTACAAGTGTCAAAAATGCTATGGTATCACAATATGACCCCAACCCCAGAGATTTGCAAGAGGCATTGCCCTTTGGGGTGTTGAAAGGCTGCTAAGAGCTGTGAAAACGAGTTTCTGCATATCTGGGGGGCCTAGCGGCCCGCGTAAGGTTCAGACAGGGCTTACGCGCCCCGCCTGGGTGTCCTGATCTGCAGCCAACTTTGGAAAATGACAGTTTCAGTCCCTGTTGGTGTTTAAAGCCTTTTCCGACATGTTTAAGGCCTGTTAAGCCAAATTTAAGGCCCTAAAATGATGCTTAAACATTGTGGACATGAAACATGCTCAAAAATATGCTGGATGTCGGTTCGTTTGGCCGTACGGTCGCGATGTTTGGTTAATTACGACAGAATGCGCATAAGCGCGAAAAACGATCCAAAATGCGTGACGAATGGATTTTTCTCATGCCAAACACTAAGGCATAATATTATGATGCTTACATAATTTTTTGGATGTCCGGATGTATTCAGAACGTAAGTTATGCACGAAAGTGCAAACTTATGCACTTTTTGACACTTTTAGTCCCTAAATGACCCAAAAGTTTATTTTAGCACACCGAACACCTCAAAGCCTATTTCTAAGCTATGTAATGGATATTCATGGTATGTTTAACTTATGGTCATGTTCCGGAATGTCTGTTACAGTTCAAATTGGCATACTTTCGCAGTTCGTCAAATTTAGTCCCTGTAAGCGAATTAACTTGTTTTTGCCATACCAAAGCCTTCAAAACTTATTTCTAAGTTATGTAAAGGTTATTTAAGGTATGTTAGGTATTTGTTGATGTTCTGGAGTATTTATCGCATTAAACTAAGTACGTTTACGCACCAGTTTGCGTATAATTCTCCAGAAAGCGATGTAGAGTTTGAAATTGAACAAAAGTCAAAACATGAAAAATGTAAAACATAACCAAACAAACATTGGGATCAAATAACTTTGTTTTATTGATAACTGAACTGTTCACAATGATTTCAAGCACAAATGTTACAGCTACTGAAGAAGAGCATGAGACAGAGATTGATGATGAAGGCATTGAAATTAGCTGTGATGATGATGATTAAGTTGAACTTCCTCCTGAAGCTGAAGCTAGTTCTGATGTTTCTGCTGTTCAACCAGTGATTACGTCTAAAAGTTTGGCTCAGTTGTTAAAATCCATAACTGAAAAGATGGGAAATCCTCTTTCCGATCCTTCAGTTCAAAATGAAGAGCAAACAACTAATAACCCAAAGGATCCTGAAACTCAACCATTGAAGCTTAAAAGAAGGGATCCTCGACCTGGTGTGTATGTTGAGCAAAAAAGATCAATCCGTCACTGATGCTGATGATGAAGATGGTTTGTATAATTTTGACTTTGAGAAATATGCTACTGCTACCGCTACTGAGACAGTGTTTAATTTTGATGTTGATACACCAAGAATGGATGTGGATGTTACGTCTACAGAAATTCCAGTTACCACCACTGTTTCTACTCCAATCATCGAGTCAACACCACCTGTTACTACTGCTATTGCAAGTTCGTCGGGAACAATTCATGAGGAACCTTGCAGTTTAACAGGAAAACGGCCCGAACAACCACTGAGAATGCCGTTTGTTGATGATTAAAGTGATGATGATGAGTTTATAAGTATGGGAGAGACGAAGAAAAGAATAGTTGTACTTGAGCAAGACTCGATCCATAAAGATGCTAAGATCATTCAGCTTGAACATACTATTGTGCAAAAGAATCAACAGATTGATCAGCTTCAAGGTGATGTCAGTTTTTTGTTCAACATGGTATATGACCTACGTGGTAAATTGGAGAAGAAGTTTGGCAACGAATTTTCTGATCCAACTGATATAGAGAGTAGAAGAAAAGCTGAAGATCGAGCAAGGGCTTTTGCTAAGGATGATGCTGAAAGAGCTACTGCAATGGATCAGTATTTCAAGAAAGTTACTGACACAGATGCTTACAAAGCAAAAGCTGGAAGATTAAAGAAGAAAAGAGAGTTTGTGATTCTGAAGAACAAGAATCTTAATCCTGATGATGACGATGCTCAAGCCACTCATCATTTGATGGATGTTGGTGAAAATTACTATGACAAAGTTGGAAACTGCTCAGGTATTGTAAGCTGGGGATTTGATCATGATCATCACAGGTGGTGGATCAAGAGAAAAGTTGGACCGGTTGAAAGGTACAAAAACCCTGCCCAGTTACAAATATTCATGAAGGTGGACTTAATTACTCTATCAAGGTCACCTTATGTGGATCAGCCTGGCGGGCGTGGATATTTATTCTTTGAAAGATTACAGAGAGAAGTTGCACGTGGATTTCCTTCTATGTACACTGCTGAATCCATTGTCACTCCTGCTGCTAAGGGTGTTAGAGATCCACGCACCAACAAAAGGATGAAGATTGTGTCATGGCCACCGACTGACAAGGAGAAGCCTATTCCCTTGTTCAAGAAAATTCCTAAAGGTACTCTGAAGACCATGCGTTTTTGGGCATATGATGAACGGTTAGGGTAAGTTGTGATTGTTTGTGATGATGATGTGAGTTTTCGATTGGTTGATCAAGTGGATTTACAGAACTTGGATCATGAAGATATGGAAATGCTTACTCGTAATCAGATCAGAGTTACAAAAAAGTACAAAGAAGTGGCTAAAGGTTGGACAACTACTGTTGCTTCAGTCATACACATTCGTACGAAAGGATTTGGTGGATTCAAAGACAAGTTGGGAGGTAGCGGAGGCAGTTAAAGTCAGAAGAACCTCTATACATAAACCTAGAGGGAGATTGTTGGAACCTGAAGGTTTATTCATAGAGGGTTACAGTAGTTCAGGGGTTGATATGTAATGTTTTGTTTAATGTACGTGTTGGGTCGAATATGTGTAGTTTGGGTCATGTTGGTTTCGAGTGGGCCTAGTGTAGGATTGTCGTACGACCTGAATGAGTCGATCAGAAGTGTTCTAATCCATATCAAAGGTGGAATTCATTGATACAGACTTGATTATAGCTTGTATAACACGTGTATTCCCTTTAAATGCCTTGTTTATTGATTTCACAGCTTTACAGATTGCTTAATAGTTCGACAGCACCTCGGCTCTGAAATCAGCAACGTTACAAATGAATGACCAAGAACTCCTATTTATAGATGTTGCCAGTTCACATGGACTGGCTTTGCCACTTCACACGAAGTGGTCACTTCACATGAACTGGCTGATGTTGCCAGTTCACATGGACTGGCTTTGCCACTTCACACGAAGTGGTCACATCATATGAACTGGCTTTGCCAGTTCATGTGGACTGGACAAACAACACTAAAACCCTATTTTCTTGACTACCGAGCTCTGGTTTATCCTATCTAATTACAAGACTCGATACAAGACGAAGTTGACAGACATTTGCGCACCAACAGACTCCCCCTTGGAAGTTGACGAAGTCTTCGGCATCGAGTCTTTGGTAGTCTTCAGTCTTGATCTATCTTCTTGCTCTTTTCAATTTATCTGACACTGTAAGCTTCTTCAATCTCTTTTCTTCTTCTATTAGCAGCAACAGTTAGCACTTGAAGTTGGCTTTGACAATATTCAAACACCCGTTAAATGTTGATCCAGAATCTCTATCTGACTCATAAGTCTTCAGACTCCCCCTTTCAGCAAGCTGGGATGTATTCTGGCTTAACCTTTGTTCAGACTTAGCCATGGGGATCAAGCTTTGCTGCTTTCACATGCTCAGAACTGTTTCCTGGTTCTCAAAAATATGACATTTAAACCTCTTGACTTTATGACTTCTTTTGTTGTTATTGTCAGTTTTTAATAATCCACTTAAGTATCCAGATCCAAGTTAATGACCCTGGGTACTCAATTTGTCTACCAAGTCTAACTTAATGACCTTGGTTGACCTGAGACAAAACAAAACTGATTTTTTGTTCAACATATTTAAAAACAATATTTTGAAAATTACAAGTTTCAACTTAATGATCTTGTGTTGACATTTCATCTTTTAGGTTTAACATAATAAGCTCCCAACTCTTCTGTCCATCTCAAAAACTTCCTGCATCTACTTCAAACTGCGAGTCTGAAGATCAGCTTTCCACTTTGGTTTGTCGGAAAAATAAAGCAGAAATAAAAAATCTTTTTGGATTTTGAATAAAATTTCTAGACTAGAAAGCTTAAACAGAAATGAAATACAGTAAATGTAGACTATTTACAAACATATTTTTGGTGAGCGTGTTAGGGAATCATATCAACTACAGACAAGCTACGAGTACCGTTAAGCTTTGATTTCATAGTCAGAATTAAATAATTCGCTTAGATTGTCGATATACTGATCCTCTTAAATTTTCACACAAATTTCAATCTGTTCAGGATACGTATTTAGTGTTTTAAGATCTTAACTTATACAAGTGTACCACCTCAGAATATACTCCCGTATCCAGACTACTATATTCAGTCTTACAGGTGAGTGCACACTAATGATATCTGTAAGGGATAAATGCAAGGCCATGAGAGCTCAGGCTAGAACTTCCATTCAATCAGAGAGATTATGGCTCGACTTTAGGTGGGTCCCCTTTGGGGATCTTTTCTTTCAACAGCACATGCTTAGCATTTTGCAATGTTTCATCATTCTTTATGCTGAGGGTGAGCTTTAAGAATAAAGCAAGTGTAGAATATTATACGAGGACTAGGTTATTGCTTCCGCAAAATCAGAAGTCCTGATATAATATCCTAGATATCATCACGTACAAAGACCTAGTATGTCATAAATAGAGCCTTTCAAACAGGATTTCAGGGGTTACCTATATATCCGAGAGATGTTCCCCACATATAAGCAAGTAATGATTTATGTTTATATCCTGAACAAACTTACAAAGTGTGTAAAAACCTACCGGCATATCATCAGCGAGACTATTTAACACCTTTTAAACTTTACATTTCTTTAGCATACTACAACTGTCAAGCTGATGTACTATCATTTTCCCTTTTTACACAAGCTCTTTTTCAGTTTTTTTAATATTTTTGTATTTTAGAAATATCTCATGTTTTTGGATTTTTGAATGTTTTACTTTTTTGTATTTTCTGAAAATATAACCTAACACCCCCTAAATACCAAAACAAGTAAAAAATCGACAAACCATTGCAGATTGCTTTCAACATCATCTACAGTGGTACCTTCATCTATGCCAAGAATCCCTTCCGACACCGATAAAAGCTTCATACCATTCAGTTTTAAAAGGTATTTAAAACGAGTTTTATCAAACACTTTGGTATGTAAATCAGCTTTTTGTTCGTCAGTGTGGATATTCTTAATTCGTATCAACTTCTTCTCGAAACAATCTCGGATGAAGTGATGACGAATTTCAATGTGTTTCATTTTAGCGTGATGAACAAGATTTTTTGTTATATTTATCGCTGCCTCATTATCAACAAAGATAGGGGTAGTAAGAAACTGCAAACCGTAGTCGCGCATCTGTTGCTGGATCCACAAGATTTGAGAACAGCAACTGCTAGCAAATACATATTCAGCTTCACATGTGGATAAAGCTACAGAGGTCTGCTTCTTACATTGCCAGGTGACCAATCGTGGTCCGAAAAACTGACATCCCGCTGTTGTTGATTTAGCGTTCACTTTGCAGCATCCGAAGTCAGAGTCAGAATACCCTTCGAGCGTAAAGTCGCCTTCTTTTGGATACCACAACCCCAATGATGGAGTTCCTTTCAGGTAGCGAAATATCCGTTTCACAATCACCATATGCGAGGCTCTCGGGTTTGACTGAAACCGTGCTACGAGGCAGGTAGGATACATGATATCGGGTCTTGAAGCTGTCAAATACATCAGCGATCCGATCATGGAATGATACATCGTTTCATCCACCTTCTTTCCGGTGAGATCAGGGTTTATCCCATTGTTCGTTGCTAACGGGGTGGAAGCTAGAGTAGTCCCTGACATCCCAAATTTCTCTAAGATATCATGAACATACTTCGTCTGATGTATGGATATTCCCTCGGGCAGTTGATCAACTTGAAGTCCCAAGAAGAATTTCATCTCACCCATCGATGAAATTTTAAAATTTTGCTTCATAACTTTTTCAAACTCATTGCACAGATCTTCATTTGTTGACCCAAATATGATGTCATCCATGTATATCTGAACTATCAGAAGATGTCCGTCGACTTGTTTGATGAAGAGAGTGGCATCCACTTTTCCTTGGATGAAGCTGTTGGCAAGCAGATGTTGAGACAATGTCTCGTACCAGGCTCTCGGGGCCTGGTGTAAACCATACAGCGCTTTATCCAGTAAATAGCCCTTGTCTTTGTGGATTGGGTCGGTGAAGCCCGGTGACTGTCTGACATATACCTCCTCTTTTACCTTGCCATAGAGAAAAGCCGATTTAACATCTAGCTGAAAGACTTTAAATCCCTTCCACGATGCAAATGCTAGGAAGATTCTAATCGCTTCAAGTTTAGCAACGGGAGCATATACTTCGGTGAAATCTATACCCTCCTGCTGACTGAAACCCTGGACTACGAGTCGAGCTTTATTGCGAATAATAACCCCTCGGTCGTCACTTAAACACCCACTTGGTGTTGATCTTCCTATGACCATCAGGCAAGTCTACCAATTTCCACAATCCCAATTTCTCAAACTGGTTTAGCTCCTCTTGCATAGCGTTGAGCCACGAATCTTCAGGTAGCGCCTCTTTGTATGTCCGTGGTTCAATCTGCGAAATAAAACAACTAAGTGAAAACTCAGTTTGTAACGGAGCAACTGTAGATTAAAAACAAGTAAGGCGTTGGTCAATTTGACGTCTTGTGCGGACGCCTGATTGTAATTCTCCAATAATCAACTCCTCTGGATGGTACGAAAGAGTTCTCACCATCACCTCGCCTGGAACATCTACCTCGCCTTCCAAATTTGTGACATTCCGATTTGCACCTTGTTCAATGACTGGAATTGTTTGACTTGAAATCTGGATTTGCTCCCCCTTAGAATCTGAATCACCACGATCGAATATTAGCCTATCATCAGATTCTAGATTATCATTGACCGCCGTCTGATTGTCAGGAGCATGTTCACGTTTTGAAGATGATGAAGTTTGCTGAATATCATCATGTTCTCCAACATTACTTGGACCAGCTTCATTGTCTATGGAAGTTTGCCATTGACGCCTAGAAGATTCTGCTGGAAATCTTTCTTGTGATGACTCATACTCTCTCAGAATATCCAACTCATCAAAGAACTCTGGTTCTTCCTCCATGTCGAATGAATGCCACAGAGTGTTATAGTTGAAACGCCATGAGTCGTCGGGATTCTGTGGTGGCATTATGTAACCTTGGCATTCAACATTATGTGCTTCAATAATCCGCTTTAAGCTTGGAATAAAGACTCTTTTTAGTGGACTTGAGTAACCCACGAATATTCCTTCGATGCTCTTTGGACCAAATTTTCCAAAAGGCTCTAAAACTGTGCAGGGAGACCCAAACGGTTCCAGATACTTCAGGTTAGGTTTGCAGTTATTGATCAGCTCGAAACACATCTTCTTAAATTTCTTCACTGTAAGAACCTGGTTGAGAGTATAGCAAGTGGCTGACACTGCTTCTGCCCAAAAATTGACAGGTAGTTTCGAATCAGCAAGCATTGTCCTAGCTATTTCAATTAGCGTCCTATTCTTTCTCTCTGCTACTCCATTTTGTTTTGGAGTGTAAGGAGCACTAAATTCTTGCAGTATACCTCTCTCATCACAATACTCTTCCATTTTGTTGTCCTTAAACTCTGTACCGTTGTCACTTCTGATTCTTCTGATTCGAGTTTGGTACAAGTTTTCAATTTTTCTGAACAACGCCATCAAACTTTCGAATGTCTCTTCTTTTGTCTTCAGAAATGATACTCATGAAAATCTGGAGTAGTCGTCAGTTACTACTAGACAGTAGAGATCACCAGTTATGCTTTTGACGTTCACTGAACCAAAAAGATCCATATGAAGTCTCACAAGCGGTCTTGAGACTGAGTTAACTTTCTTTTGAGGATGTGATTTCTTCTTTTGCTTGCCTTTGATGCAACTAATGCACTCCCCTTCCAGATGAAAACCTTTCACATGAACACGATTTACTAAGTCATTATGTACCAAATGATTCATTTTCCGTAGATAAATATGACCCATTTTTTGATGCCACAATTGTGATTCTTTTTCCGTTGCTCTTGACATGAAGCAGTGAGCCTGACCCATGGTAGTAGTAGCTACGCTCATATCCAACACATACGGATCATTAACTCTTGGTGCTCTCATGATAAGCCACTCCTCAGGGATAACAAACCCTAGTTTCAAAATCAAACATTCCTTATCCGTGAAGTGCGTTGTATACATGCGATCACAGATCTGAGAGATGCTCAGAAGATTATTTTCATGCTCGGCGATGTATTTACTCTTTCAAAAGTGACAATACCATTAGATAGAGTTCCTTCACCAACTATTCGACCACCTTGATTGCCAGCAAATCCCACATATCCTCCATTAAACCCTCGAACATCGTACAGTGGGGTTTTCTTCCCCATCATGTGCCGAGAAGGTCCTGCACATATCATAAACATTTAGTTAGATTTTGATGCCACCCAAGCCTCTTTTGACTCAGGTAGCTTGACTTTGATGTGAGTTTTTGTAGTGTAAAGTGGCAGAAAATTCTTTTCATTCATCTTTAAACTCTCTTCAAACCAAAACTCAACCTCTTTGTATAGAAAGAAATCATTTTTAGGAGGTTGACCAGATGATTGGTCTTTCTTTGAAACATCTTTCTTCTCAGAAGTAGATATTTGTTTTTCAAGTTTCTCATAGTAATCCAAATGTACATTCATCTTTACCGGTGTGGTAGAAGATGATTGTTTTTCTAACTCTGAAACCTTTAGTTTTTGAGAACTTGTTTTCTTTTCAACAGATTTTGGCTTCCATGTTTGTTGAGATGATGCAATTCGCTTGTAAAATTTGTCGTTTTTAGTTACCACATTCATTACAGGTTCAGTTTTGAATTTGGTGTTTTCATTTTTCAAAACTTTCTTCTCAACAACCATTTGAGCCTTTCCCTTTACATCATCTTTCCTTTTCTGACTTTCAACAACTTCAGACTTAGGCTTTAAGTTGGTGCACTTTCGTGCAATGTGTCCAACTTTGTTGCACTTGAAGCATGTACGGGTATCAACTTCCTGACTTGTGCCTTCGGTCTGAGGCTGTGAGGCCTTCTTTTCAAAGAACTCTTCATTTGATTTTGAAAAAATTTCAGATTCTTGTTTGGAAAGTGAGCTTGAACTTGAACTCTTCACAAATACCTTTTTCTCAACAAACTTTTTGTTTTGAATGTCCATTCTATGATAATTCTTACCACCCTGATATCCACCCGACCATTTGTTCTGATTGTTGTTAGAAAATCGTGGTAAAACAGCAGGTTTTTTGTTGTAAGATTTATCTTTTTCAAAGTTTAATTGTCTTTTGGAACGTTTCAAACCTTCTATCTCAGACACATCAATCTCAACCAACTTGAACACATTTTTCAATTTGTTAACATTCACATTCTCCAAAGGAAATTCAAGATCCGAATACAACTTATCAGATCCCGACATCTTGTACATCACAAGATTAGGTTCCTCATTTAAGTTGTTTTTGGATGTTGATTTCGGAATGTAATTGTTCAGAAAACATTCTTCGTCCTCAGTTGAATCAATATCAGATTTCAAAATACTTTCAACCATACTTTTAACAACTTCGGACTGAACACTGTCTTCATCGGATGATGAAGTGAATGTGACGTCGATTGATTCTGGAAGTTTAACCTCATTTGTTTCATTATCATTAACCAACCCAGACTTTTTCTTTGAAAAATTATTTAATACTGGTGGTGGAACCTGATGATACCCAACCCCAATTTCATCCGAGTAAACATCTTTGCCAGCTTTGTTCTTCCCAATTGGTTTAGGAACGATTTGTTGAAGAACAAAACTTGGGGAGTTGTAACTGTTGAGTTTTAGATTGATGCGTTCATTCTCAATCTTAGCTTCCTGAAATTGAAGCTTCAGATTAGCAATCTCATCCAACTGTTGGTTGATTTGTTTTTCTTTTGACTAAAGTACTCCTGTTAGTTGAAAAATTTTCTTTGATTGTTTTATCGTTTCTTTCTTCAGAATCTTTTGTCGTTCTTTTTAGCTTCTCATAATTTTCTGAAATTTGATTGTTTTCATGAATTAAATTTTCATTTTCTTTCCTGTTTCATTCTATGTCAATTTTATTAGTTTCAAATTTATCAGTTAATTCTTTTAATCTGTCATTTGACGCTTTTACCAACTTATCACGACTCAAGATCTGGTTTTCAACTTCTCTGACTCTTTCTGTTAGCTCTTTAGTCTTTTTACCACTGCGGTAAGCAAGTGTGCTACAAACCTTGCAATCTTTCATGCAATTTTTGCAGTCACTCTCAATTTTGGCTTTATCAGTCTTACCTGACTCATTGGTTGAATCATTAGAACTGACCTTGCTCTTTGACTCAGTTCTAGACTTACAGTCTACCTCTAACTCCTTTGCTGCAAGAACTTTATCAACCATTTTCTTCAGATTTTCTGTTGTGAACTCTTTCGTCGTGTCGATTATCCCATCATCGACCTTTTTCGACTATAGCTCCTTTTCTTTCTCTTTTTCATCAGCTTCTCCTCCCCACCACATTCTTTGATTTGCTTCTTCCTCTTCTGTAATTTGCTCGATCAGATTCTCGACAAGAAGTGTTGATGGTTCCACAAGTATATTTCCCTTAGGATCCAAATAGCATTCTCTGTCAGCGTCCCATCTCTTTGCGCTTTTTGCCTCTTTCCATGCATGATAATGTCTGTCTTTCATTGTTAGAGCTAAACTCTTCCTGCTGACATATTTTTCTTCTTCTGATTGGGTATCTTTGAAAGGAACGATTTTTGCCATGAAGGCATATCCCACTGCGTCTTCTTCCGGTAACACATCACTCCAATTGAATCCCTCATCATCATGGATAACATCAAATGCTCTTGGTTTTTCTTTGGGATTTTCTTCTATCTGCTTCATTCTGGGAGGTTCGGATTTGTTTTGATGATAAATGGCTCTTTTGTAATAATCCTCATGGAAAGGGTTTGTCGTTTCATCAGCAGCTGCATTTCGACATTCTCGTTTAAAATGCCCCTTTTGCTTGCATTTAAAGCATGTAACCTTCGATTTATCAAAACCTAGCTTTGTTGAAGGTCCGCCAATGGAGTGTCTGCTTGTTATCTCCATGAATCTTTGAGCCCTTCTGACAGCACTCATCATACACCATCTAATATCAATCAACTCCATCTCTTCGGGGTCGATTTGATCATAATCTTCCTTGGTGAGGTTTATGTTTCCGATCATTCCAGCAACAAGGCTCTCATATGATTCCAAGACAGATGCTAAGAACACCATTTGCTGCTTGGCAGATTTTTCACTAAAGTTTTGTGCATTTTTGAGGTCTACAGCAATATTGCATTGGAACATGTTTTTCAGAATTGACTGTTGTTGTTGTCTTGAAGCAGTTGACGATGATCCTCCATGATAACCACTGCTTGGACTTTCTTGATTTGACATGTTTGAATTTTCTGCTGAGAAATCAGTCTTCGGGGACACAGTTTTAGGAATCATACTTCCTCGATAATATAAGTCAACATTTTGCTGATACGATGAATTGTTGACTTTGTCCGTTTTCCTGATCTCCAATTCATGACTCTCCAACCTTTCGATTAGTAAATCAACTGTCAGATCAGTCGGCTTCACTGTGTTCTTCAGCATTAAAGCAAAATACTACCAATCTTTCTCATCAGGCAGTGAGTCAAACAGCTTATTAACCAATTCTTCCTGAGTATACACAATTTCATATCTTGCATGTTCCAACTTTAAGTGCCCGAATCTCTCTATCATCTTTGACACAGATTCATTTTTCATACACCCAAACAGATCGAATTCTTTTCTCAACAGTTTTTTCTTATTTTTAACAATTTCAACACCACCCACGCATTTCATCTTTAATTTCTCCCATAGATCTCTGGAATCTTTGTATTCAATCAATGAGATAATATCATCTCTCACTGATTGATGAAGTAAAGCGATGCATTTCTGTTCTGCAATGAAATTCTCTTGTGGAGTATCAATTAAATTTTCATAGTCAGTTCTTCCGATGTTAAAAACCACTTTTCATACTCTTCCAACTCTGATATGCAAATGCCTGTAGCCATTCCTCAAATTTGATGGCCCATCTGTTGTAATCCTCTAAGGCCATTAGCTTGGGCGGTTTGTTGTAGGTGTCGTAGGCATTATCAACACTCAAAGAATCAGCAATGGTTTTCTTCGGACTTGGGTTTGGTGCATTTTCATTAGTGTGGCTTGTTGTACCATCTCCTGAGCTGCTGGTATAGGCAAAAGCATCACTAAACGGATTTATAAACTCGTCCATCTTTAAGTACTTGAAACAATTAACAAGCACTTAGAAATATTTTTTTGTGATTTTATTTTTTAAACAAAATAATCTCAAACGAAATGGATTCCAAGCGGAATGGACAATCTTCAAGCGGAATGAACTTTAAGCGAAATGGAAGTAGCTTTCACACGAAATGGTGTTGATATGAACTCGTGTTCAAGTTCACTTCGTATGAACTGATAAGTCCACTTCGTGTGGACTGATAATTGACTACTTCGTATGGACTGGTTAAACACTCAAACAAACTGATTAAGTCCACTTCGTGTGGACTGATAATTGACCACTTCGTGTGAACTGATAATTGACCACTTCGTATGGACTGGGTGATTCACTCCATGCGAACTGGATATCCACTCAAACGAACTTCAGAAGAACTGGACCATTTCATTGCTATTCTGATTTTCTTTGATGAAATTGACAGACTAGGATTGTTCTCTATCAAATTCCGATCACAACGGTGTGTTTTTCGTTCAATATCGTCCACTGATTCGTTCTAGATCTAGGTTTGAAGATTCAGTTCATGCGAGTTGGACAAACTTTCAAACGAACTGGCAGAATTCTCATAAAATTGATCAAGATTTAATCTGTTTTAAAGTCTAATACTTTCACGGATTATTTAAAACACTGTTTCGCATGATATACTTCAAAATCAAGCCATTTTATCCAGAAAAATCTCGTTTAATTTTGAAAAAAACGTGAAGAATGGAGTAGAAACAGAAATTATCCGTGAAAAACAAGCTAAATCGGTAGAACTCTTCCTCCTGAGCTCTGATACCACTTGTAGGATCGTCGTACGACCTGAATGAGTCGATCAGAAGTGTTCTAATCCATATCAAAGGCGGAATTCTGTTAGGACCGGTTTTGACTCCGAAACGATTGCGAAACGAACGTGTGACGTGCGGAATCCGTACACGAACGTGACCTAGCACACAAGAAGTAATATAAACGTGATTCGATTAGAAATATGACGAGTACAAGCACCTTGAATCACTTTCTCTCTCTAGACTCTCTCTCTAGATCTAGAGCTCTCCAAATGACAAATGTAGCAAAAGTTTTTAATCTAAAGCCTAAAGCTCCTATTTATAGGCCAAGGCTTTTAATGAGATTTCACACTAATTATGTGACAACTCGAATTTCCAAGATTTCTATTACGCATTTATTGCACGTTTATTGATTGTTTAATTGTTTGTTTGCACAATTGGTTTGCTATGAAACTATATACGTTTTGATACAATATAGTGTTTTGTGGTTGTGCATGGTTATGTGTTACTTGTGAAAGATTTGACAAATAATGGAATGTGGTGTTGAAACTGTAATAAATAATACTTAAGGGTGTTTAGGGTTGATAGTGAAACCTTAACAACTCATAACCCTAATCCCCTTCCCTAATCATTCACTAATCATTCACAAAGAATCAAAACACGTACTTTCACCTCCTCTAATCCTCTCTACAACATCTTCTCATCATTCTTGGTTTCACAAGTCTTTTGCATCAAGTTTGATTACCAATCCATCTAGAATCGAATCAAGGTCGTGTGTAACGGACTTAGACATTTGATAAACCCTAGAAGCAATAACATACCGAGCAAACCAAGGTGAGTTCACACTCTTACCAAGGCATGGGATTCCCGGGTTGAGGGAATGGGATTGAAGGGTTAAGGTTGAATAGATTCGTAGTGACACTAATACTAGACTACCATACCACTGTCCTCGGTTGTGCAGGACACATACTTATGCTACTCACTGTCCTCGGTTGTGCAGGACACATACTTATACTTACTACTATCCTCGGTTGTGAAGGATACTCACGTAAAACCTACGTGTACTTATACTTACTACTATCCTCGGTTGTGAAGGATACTCACGTAAAACCTACGTGTACTTATACTTACTACTATCCTCGGTTGTGAAGGATACTCACGTAAAACCTACGTGTACTTATACTTACTACTATCCTCGGTTGTGAAGGATACTCACGTAAAACCTACGTGTATTTATACTTACTACTATCCTCGGTTGTGAAGGATACTTATGGTTACGAATAGTCTAGTGGTTATACAACATGGGAAGCCCCCACCAATAGAACGCACTATCGGCCTAGTAGAGCCACATGTTACATACGAACTTACTATTACGCGTTTATTTTCTGTTAACTCGCTCAACTAGTTGTTGATCCTCTATTACATGCCTTGCAGGTCGTTAGGTACATGGAGCTTGTACAGGGAGGAGCAGGTTGTTGTGGGCTTGGATCGTGATTAACTTGTTAAACACTTATGATACTTGATACTTTATTACGATGGGTTTTAGTTATACGCTTCCGCTAAACAATGATAACTTACTGATGTTTTTGGAACACCTTTCATATGGATTGGGTTTGGTTTAATAGTAATTACTTTTACTATATATATATTGTTCTATATGATTGGTGGCTTGATCCTGGTCAGTCACGCTCCCAAGCGGTGATACTCCGCAGGTGGATTTTGGGGGTGTGACAGATTGGTATCAGAGCCATTGGTTATAGAGAACTTGGTTTTAATATGGGGAAAACGTTTTTATTAAAACCAGACTATAACCAGAATAGTGCTCTCAACGATCCACAACGACGCTTCGCTCCACGTGCAAGACTCAACATCCTAGGTAATAAGGTTTATGTTTATTGCCTACATGCTAGAATTACATAGAACTTTTCTCGTGGTATGCTTAGATTACATTGCTCACTATATGCTATTGCTTGAGAACACCTATGTGCCTACACTTTTCTGTCATCGCACTACTCGCGAACCATTCATACTTATGCTACCTTTACTGCTCGATCATGTCTGGACGTGTTGACATGACTCAAGCCCAGTTGACGGCTCTCACTAACGAACAAGTTGCTGCGGCGCTTGCAGCCGCACAAGCAGGAGGTATAACCTGCTATTCCAGACCTATCCTAGGATGTTAGATCCTACTCTCGTGACCCAACTCTCGCGCTTAACCTTGACCTATCTTTCTCGCGCAACGGGTCAGAACGCACAGCATGTGACAACTCGAGTTTCTGACTTTCACTTTCGCATTAAATGCGCGTTGACTTTGACTGTTTAGTTGTTTGGATTGTGGACTTGAAATTGTACGCGTTGTGTTTTAAGGAAACGTATTGTCGTTTTGCCTATATGTGATTACTTGCTGTGGTAGAAAATAATATTAAAATTTTTATTAAAACACTTAGTCTAGATCACGAAACATGGCATACAGTTCGAAGGATCTCGAAACATATCCTTCGATTCGAAGGATCAACTTCCGGTTCGAAGGATCTCGAAACATATCCTTCGACCAAGGACTCTATCCTTCGACATCTTTCGGCCCAGTCTTTCTGATGGGCTTGGCCCATTTCTGTGATACGATTTAAATACGTGAATGCATGTAAGTCAACAGTTAGTTTCAAAAAAAAAAAAAAAAACCCTAGTTCCTTTGTGTGTGTGTGACGGCATATAGCAGACCTACTCTCTGTTTGAAGGATTTCATTCCGTAATCCAGATTTCCGGTTAGTGTGTGATGTTGTTTATGATGCTTTGATTTCATGATTAATAAATTGTCTTGCAATATATTGTTAGTATGTTAATCGGATCTGTTTTGATGATGTTCAATGATAATGTTTTGTGGATCGGCTATGATAACCGGATATGTATGATAGTATTGCAATATGTTGGTATGTTGTTATGAATCGGATATGGTAGACTTAGCAAATGTAATTGGATTGAATTGTCATGGTTGTTAAGATGTTTATGTTAATCAGGTTTATAATCGGTCGAATATTGTAATCGGACATGTTTATGTAATCGGCACCTATGTGTAAATTGGATAGTTTGAATGATCTTGTTATTCAGATTAGGGTTCTTGATAAACATGGGAATCATGCTTGTTTGATCTTGTTGATGTTAGCTGATTTGTGAAATTTGTGTTAATTGATAATCGGATAAACTTGGAAACTTTGTGTAAACGTAACTGTTATTTGTCGAAGGATGGTAGTTACTCGAAACATAGTTGTGACCGAAAGATACTTGTTAGTCGAAACATAGTTGAGACCGAAAGATACATGTCCTTCGAACCATAGTAGTGTTGACCGAAGGATAGCTTTGACCGAACCATAGTAGTGTTGACCGAAGGATAGCATTGACCGAAAGATGACATTGGTTCGAAACATAACATTCGGTCCGAATGATAACTGTGATAACTGTTTGTCGAAAGATCACTATGTGTCGAAAGATAACAGCTGGATCGAAAGATATTAGGGATTATGAACATACTTTGAAGGATGGAACATGTGCTTGATTTATTTGGCATGCCATACTTGGTGGTGAACGTTAACATTTGTATTCGTGCACTAGCTGATGATTTAATGTGAAATAATACGTGTTGTGCCGATATGCAAACTGACTGTTATGTGAACATTAAATTGCATGCGTATCATTGTGAACATGAACTGATTTGTTATACGTGCATACAATAGGACGTGATTAAATTACTTGTGAGTGCATAACCTAGCATACCGAGCAAACCAAGGTGAGTTCACACTCTTACCAAGGCATGGGATTCCCGGGGTGTTGGGAATGGGATTGAAAGGATAAGTTTGAATAGATATGCTACTGACACTATGACTGGACTACCACATTACTATCCTCGGATGTGAAGGATACTTATACTGATCACTATCCTCGGATGTGAAGGATACCTATACTGATCACTATCCTCGGTTGTGAAGGATACATACACTGATCACTATCCTCGGATGTGCAGGATACTTTACTTATATTGATCACTATCCTCGGTTGTGAAGGATACCTATAGTTACGAGTAGTCTAGTGGTTATACAACGTGGAACACCACCACCAATAGAACATACAATCGGCCCAGTAGAGCCACCTGTTACAAACGAACTTACTATTACGCATTTACTTTCTGTGAACTCGCTCAACTAGTTTGTTGATCATTCTGTTACATGCCTTGCAGATCGTTAGGTACTTGGAGCTTGCACTGGAGAAGCGGGTCGTTGTGGACAAGGATCGTGGCTTTTCTGTTGAACTATTATGACACTTAAAATTGTTAACTACTACTGGATTATTTACTATGCTTCCGCTACGTTTTGAAACTATGGTTTTGTTTGAACACCTTTCGTGTTGAATGGATGGTTTACTTTTATTTTACTTGATATTAATTGCATGTTCAATATGATTGGTGGCTTGATCCTGGTCAGTCATGCTCCCAAGCGGTGATACTCCGCGTGTGGTTTTGGGGGTGTGACAGATTGGTATCAGAGCCATTGGTTATAGAGAACTTAGTTTTAATATGGAAAAACGTTTTTATTAAAACCAGACTATAACCAGAACAGTGCTCTCAACGATCCACAACGACGCTTCGCTCCACGTGCAAGGCTCAACTCCCTAGGTAATAAGGTTTATGTTTATTGCCTACATGCTAGAATTTTGCATAGAACTTTGCTCGTAGTATGCTTACATTACCTTGCTCACAACTTGTCATTGCATGAGAATACTTATGTGCTTACACTCTTCTGTCATCGCACTATTCGCGAACCTTTCTCACTTATGTTGCCTTTGATGTGAAGATCAATGGCCGCACGAATTACCATGACTCAAGCCCAGCTAGAGGCTCTCGTTGCTGCGGCAGTTGCAGCCGCCCAAGCAGGTAGTATACCCTGCAGTATAGACACTAGGATCTTTAGATCCTACATTAATTCTCGTACTTAACTTTGCCCTATTCGTACACAATAGGTCAACCCGCTCAGCAACAACCTGGGTGCACCTTCAAGAATTTCATGGAATGTCGTCCTAGTTCGTTCAGTGGCACGGAGGGAGCAGTTGGACTCCTCCACTGGTTTGAAAAGCTCGAGTCGGTTTTCGAAATGTGTGAATGCCCTGAGGCTCGCAGGGTGAAGTTCGCCACTGGCACACTCGAAGGGATTGCGCTCACTTGGTGGAACGCACAAGTGCAGATCTTAGGGTTGGCAGCTGCTAACGCCACACCCTGGAATGATTTCAAAGAACTGATCAAGAGGGAATACTGCACTAGAGAAGACATTCACAAGTTGGAGGACGAGTTGTATAACTTGAAAATGGTTGGTTCGGAAATCGAAGCTTACACCAAGAGATCAAATGAGTTGGCTGTGTTATGTCCAACTATGGTGGACCCTCCATACAAGCGTATTGAGTTGTATCTCAAAGGATTGGCACCAGAAATACAGAGCCACGTTACCTCGGCTAACCTCAACAACATCCAGGAAATCCAGCGTCTCGCTCATCGCATCACCGATCAGGCAGTGGATCAGAACAAACTGCCAAAGCGTATCAGTGCTACTGCTACCACTACTGCTTCTACTACACTTGCTACTCCCAGTGAAAGTAAGAGAAAATGGGATGGGGATTCTAGCAAGGGATCAGCTTCAGTGCAGTCGCAAGCTCAACAGCGAAAGACAGACAGTTACCAGAGTCCCAGTCAGCACTCCTCAGGCAGCCACAGACAGGGAGGGTATCGAGGAAACCTACCAAAGTGTAACACCTGCAACAAACATCACAGTGGCCAGTGTAATAAGGTTCGTTGTCAAAGATGCCTCAAGATGGGTCATGAGGCCAAAGATTGTAGAAGCGCTCGACCTGCAAACCAGAATCAGCAGCAACCTCAAGCACAGCAGAATCAGCAGCAGGGTAACAAAGGGTGCTTTCATTGCGGTGCAGAGGGTCACTTCAAAAGGCATTGCCCTCAGTTGAACAGGAACCAGAACAACAACAACAATCAGGGTAATGGTAACAACAACAACGGGGGAAACAACAACAACAACGGCAATGAAGCTCGTGGTCGTGCTTTTGTGTTGGGTCGAGGAGATGCAGTGAATGATCCCAATGTAGTTATGGGTAAGTTTCTTCTCGACGATATTTATGTTACTGTCTTATTTGATTCGGGTGCTGATACAAGCTATATGTCATTGAAAATGAGTAAATTATTAAAACGTACACCAACGCCCCTAGACACCAAACACGTCGTAGAACTAGCCAATGGTAAAAGTGTAGAAGCCGCACAGGTAGTCAAGGGTTGTAGTATTGTTCTAGCGGGTCAGACTTTCTCGATTGATCTCATACCCATAGTTTTGGGTAGTTTCGACGTCGTCATCGGTATGGATTGGTTATCCCAACATCACGCGGAGATCTTATGCAAAGAAAAAGTTATTCGTATTCCTCGCTCCAGTCAAGAACCTCTCGAAGTACAAGGTGACAAGAGTGGTGCTGTGGTTGGCATCATCTCATTCTTAAAGGCGCAGAAATGTTTACGAAAGGGACATACTGCCATTTTGGCACTTGTCACTGACGCATCAGCAAAGGAAAAGAAGTTGGAGGATATACCAGTTGTGCGTGATTTTCCTCAAGTGTTTCCTGAAGATTTACCCGGTTTACCTCCTCATCGTCAAGTCGAGTTTCAGATTGAATTAGCTCCTGGAGCAGCACCAATAGCCCGCGCACCGTATCGTTTAGCTCCAACCGAATTGGAAGAACTGTCGAAGCAGCTACAAGAGCTCTTGGAAAAGGGCTTTATTCGTCCAAGCTCTTCGCCTTGGGGAGCTCCAGTGTTATTTGTGAAGAAGAAAGATGGTACGTTCAGGATGTGCATCGACTACCGCGAACTCAATAAGGTGACGGTGAAGAACCGTTATCCTCTTCCGCGCATAGATGACCTATTCGACCAGTTGCAAGGGTCGTGTTACTATTCCAAGATTGATTTAAGGTCAGGGTATCATCAGCTGAGAGTCCGGGATGAGGACGTCTCCAAAACCGCTTTCAGAACTCGCTACGGTCATTACGAGTTTCTTGTCATGCCATTCGGGCTTACGAACGCGCCTGCAGTCTTCATGGATCTTATGAACAGGGTGTGCAAACCCTATCTCGACAAGTTCGTCATTGTTTTCATCGACGACATCTTGATCTACTCCAAGAGTCAGGAGGAGCACGAGCAGCACTTACGTCTTATCTTGGAACTTCTTCGAAAAGAGCAACTGTATGCAAAGTTTTCAAAATGCGACTTCTGGCTTCGTGAAGTCCACTTCTTAGGCCATGTGGTGAACAAGGATGGGATTCATGTCGATCCATCCAAGGTTGATTCGATCAGAAACTGGCCAGCACCACGTACACCGACAGAAATACGCCAATTTTTGGGTTTGGCGGGTTACTACAGGCGGTTTATTAAAGACTTCTCAAAGATCGCGCAACCACTTACTATGCTAACACAG
This sequence comes from Helianthus annuus, assembly GCF_002127325.2. Taxonomy (NCBI): domain Eukaryota; kingdom Viridiplantae; phylum Streptophyta; class Magnoliopsida; order Asterales; family Asteraceae; genus Helianthus; species Helianthus annuus. The sequence goes on along the minus strand of NC_035444.2, from coordinate 125,794,217 downwards.
AAAGGTGTCGTTTACAGATGGGGTAATACGCAAGAGACCGCTTTTCAGTACTTAAAGGATAGGCTTTGCAGCGCACCTATTCTCTCATTGCCAGAGGGCACGGATGACTTCGTGGTTTATTGTGACGCATCGATACAAGGGCTTGGTTGTGTATTGATGCAGCGGGATAAAGTGATAGCCTACGCTTCTCGGCAACTCAAGGTTCATGAACGGAACTACACGACGCACGATTTGGAGCTGGGAGCTGTTGTTTTCGCGCTTAAGATATGGCGACACTACCTGTACGGTACCAGGTGCACGATTTACACCGATCACAGGAGTCTCGAGCATATTCTTAAGCAAAAGGATTTGAATATGCGTCAACGGAGATGGGTTGAACTTCTAAACGACTATGAATGCGCCATCAAGTACCATCCAGGCAAGGCCAATGTGGTGGCTGATGCCCTCAGTCGGAAAGACACTCTACCTAAGCGCGTGCGAGCGCTACAGCTTACGATTCAGTCCAGTCTTCCTGCACAGATACGAGCTGCTCAGTTAGAAGCACTGAAACCCGAAAACGTCAAAGCTGAAGCCTTACGCGGCTCAAGGCAACGCATGGAACAAAAGGAAGACGGCGCCTACTATGTAACGGGGCGTATTTGGGTCCCACTTTATGGCGGTTTACGCGAACTTGTAATGGATGAAGCTCACAAGTCTCGCTATTCGGTACATCCAGGGTCGGATAAAATGTACCACGACATCAGCACTACTTATTGGTGGCCTAGTATGAAGGCTCACATCGCTACGTACGTTGGAAAATGCTTAACCTGTGCGAGAGTCAAGGTTGAATATCAGAAACCATCTGGTCTACTTCAGCAGCCTAAGATACCGCAATGGAAATGGGAAGAAATTTCCATGGATTTTGTTACAGGCCTACCTAGATCCCAGCGTGGGAATGACACTATTTGGGTGATTGTTGATCGACTCACCAAGTCTGCACACTTCCTGCCGATTAAGGAAACGGACAAGTTCTCCACTCTCGCAGACGTCTATCTTAAAGAAGTTGTTTCGAGGCACGGAGTGCCCACCTCTATTATTTCGGATCGCGATGCACGATTCACATCAGAGCTTTGGCAAGCGATGCACAAATCCTTCGGCTCACGATTAGACATGAGCACAGCATATCATCCTCAGACGGATGGGCAGTCTGAGCGAACTATCCAAACTCTAGAAGACATGCTTCGAGCATGTGTCATTGATTTCGGCAACGGCTGGGAAAAGCACCTCCCTTTAGTGGAGTTTTCATACAATAACAGCTATCACACCAGCATTCAAGCCGCTCCATTCGAGGCATTGTACGGACGTAAATGCCGGTCACCTCTCTGTTGGGCAGAGGTGGGGGATAGCCAGATTACGGGTCCAGAGATTGTAGTGGACGCCACAGAAAAGATTGCACAGATACGACAACGCATGGCGGCAGCACGCGACCGTCAGAAAGCCTACGCGGACAAGCGTAGAAAACCATTGGAATTTGAGGTCGGGGACCGGGTTTTATTGGAAGTTTCACCCTGGAAGGGTGTGGTTCGATTTGGTAAACGAGGCAAACTGAATCCGCGGTACGTCGGACCATTCGAAATCTTAGAAAAGATTGGCAAGGTAGCCTACAGGTTAAACCTACCAGCTGAACTCGGTGCAGTTCACAATGTATTTCACGTGTCGAATCTGAAGAAATGCCTATCAGATGAGACCCTTATAGTTCCTTTTAAGGAACTCACTATCGACGAGCGGTTGCAGTTCGTCGAGGAACCAGTTGAAATCACGGACCGGGATGTTAAGGTCCTCAAACACAAGAGAATCCCTCTTGTTCGAGTTCGTTGGAACTCCCAGCGTGGTCCAGAGTATACCTGGGAACGCGAAGATCAGATGAAAGAAAAGTACCCCCAGCTATTCGAAACCAACGAATCCACTTCTGAGGCTGAAGCTACTACTACTGAATTTCGGGACGAAATTCCAAATCAACGGGGGGATGATGTGACACCCCAGGAAAACCAGTGAACGATGTAACTTACCTAGCTTCCTCAGTGAGTGCGTACCAAATTTCGGGACGAAATTTCTTTTAAGTTGGGGATAATGTGACAACTCGAGTTTCTGACTTTCACTTTCGCATTAAATGCGCGTTGACTTTGACTGTTTAGTTGTTTGGATTGTGGACTTGAAATTGTACGCGTTGTGTTTTAAGGAAACGTATTGTCGTTTTGCCTATATGTGATTACTTGCTGTGGTAGAAAATAATATTAAAATTTTTATTAAAACACTTAGTCTAGATCACGAAACATGGCATACAGTTCGAAGGATCTCGAAACATATCCTTCGATTCGAAGGATCAACTTCCGGTTCGAAGGATCTCGAAACATATCCTTCGACCAAGGACTCTATCCTTCGACATCTTTCGGCCCAGTCTTTCTGATGGGCTTGGCCCATTTCTGTGATACGATTTAAATACGTGAATGCATGTAAGTCAACAGTTAGTTTCAAAAAAAAAAAAAAAAAACCCTAGTTCCTTTGTGTGTGTGTGACGGCATATAGCAGACCTACTCTCTGTTCGAAGGATTTCATTCCGTAATCCAGATTTCCGGTTAGTGTGTGATGTTGTTTATGATGCTTTGATTTCATGATTAATAAATTGTCTTGCAATATATTGTTAGTATGTTAATCGGATCTGTTTTGATGATGTTCAATGATAATGTTTTGTGGATCGGCTATGATAACCGGATATGTATGATAGTATTGCAATATGTTGGTATGTTGTTATGAATCGGATATGGTAGACTTAGCAAATGTAATTGGATTGAATTGTCATGGTTGTTAAGATGTTTATGTTAATCAGGTTTATAATCGGTCGAATATTGTAATCGGACATGTTTATGTAATCGGCACCTATGTGTAAATTGGATAGTTTGAATGATCTTGTTATTCAGATTAGGGTTCTTGATAAACATGGGAATCATGCTTGTTTGATCTTGTTGATGTTAGCTGATTTGTGAAATTTGTGTTAATTGATAATCGGATAAACTTGGAAACTTTGTGTAAACGTAACTGTTATTTGTCGAAGGATGGTAGTTACTCGAAACATAGTTGTGACCGAAAGATACTTGTTAGTCGAAACATAGTTGAGACCGAAAGATACATGTCCTTCGAACCATAGTAGTGTTGACCGAAGGATAGCTTTGACCGAACCATAGTAGTGTTGACCGAAGGATAGCATTGACCGAAAGATGACATTGGTTCGAAACATAACATTCGGTCCGAATGATAACTGTGATAACTGTTTGTCGAAAGATCACTATGTGTCGAAAGATAACAGCTGGATCGAAAGATATTAGGGATTATGAACATACTTTGAAGGATGGAACATGTGCTTGATTTATTTGGCATGCCATACTTGGTGGTGAACGTTAACATTTGTATTCGTGCACTAGCTGATGATTTAATGTGAAATAATACGTGTTGTGCCGATATGCAAACTGACTGTTATGTGAACATTAAATTGCATGCGTATCATTGTGAACATGAACTGATTTGTTATACGTGCATACAATAGGACGTGATTAAATTACTTGTGAGTGCATAACCTAGCATACCGAGCAAACCAAGGTGAGTTCACACTCTTACCAAGGCATGGGATTCCCGGGGTGTTGGGAATGGGATTGAAAGGATAAGTTTGAATAGATATGCTACTGACACTATGACTGGACTACCACATTACTATCCTCGGATGTGAAGGATACTTATACTGATCACTATCCTCGGATGTGAAGGATACCTATACTGATCACTATCCTCGGTTGTGAAGGATACATACACTGATCACTATCCTCGGATGTGCAGGATACTTTACTTATATTGATCACTATCCTCGGTTGTGAAGGATACCTATAGTTACGAGTAGTCTAGTGGTTATACAACGTGGAACACCACCACCAATAGAACATACAATCGGCCCAGTAGAGCCACCTGTTACAAACGAACTTACTATTACGCATTTACTTTCTGTGAACTCGCTCAACTAGTTTGTTGATCATTCTGTTACATGCCTTGCAGATCGTTAGGTACTTGGAGCTTGCACTGGAGAAGCGGGTCGTTGTGGACAAGGATCGTGGCTTTTCTGTTGAACTATTATGACACTTAAAATTGTTAACTACTACTGGATTATTTACTATGCTTCCGCTACGTTTTGAAACTATGGTTTTGTTTGAACACCTTTCGTGTTGAATGGATGGTTTACTTTTATTTTACTTGATATTAATTGCATGTTCAATATGATTGGTGGCTTGATCCTGGTCAGTCACGCTCCCAAGCGGTGATACTCCGCGTGTGGTTTTGGGGGTGTGACACAGCAGCTTGTCTGCACAATCAAGAACTTCATGGACTGTCGTCCAAGCACATTCAGTGGCACAGAAGGAGCAGTGGGACTACTCCATTGGTTTGGGAAGCTCGAGTCAGTATTCGAGATGTGTGAATGCCCTGAGGCTCGCAGGGTCAAGTACGCCACTGGTACCTTGGAAGAAATCGCGCTAACTTGGTGGAACGCGCAAGTACGGATACTAGGGTTGGCAGCTGCTAACGCCACCCCCTGGAAAGAATTCAAAGAATGCATTAAAAGGGAATACTGCACGCGTGATGACATCCACAAGTTGGAAGTGGACCCTTACCATTTGAAAATGACGGGGTTAGAAATTGAAGCTCATACGAAACGGTCAAACGAACTGGCCATCTTGTGTTCAACCACGGTGGACCCTCTAAGCAAGCGTATCGAATTGTACCTCAAGGGTCTAGCCTCAGAGATTCAGAGCCATGCTACATCGGCTAACCTCGACAATATCCAAGATATTCAGCGTCTTGCTCATCGCCTCACGGATCAGGCAGTGGAACAGAACAGGCTGCCTAGTTGTATCAGCGCTATTACTACCGCTACCACTTCTGCTACTCCCGCTACTCCTAGTGACAACAAGCGGAATTGGGATGGGTATTCCAGCAAGGGTTCAGCTACCGTTCGGTCTCAAGCACAGCAGCAACGCAAGAAATAGTGATCACCAGAGCCGAGTCAGCCAACTTCTGGTGGTCAGGGGCAGGGTGGATATCGGGGAATTCACCCAATGTGAAACTAATGCAACAGACACCACGGTGGTTAGTGCAACGAGGGACGTTGCCAGAGGTGTCTCAAGATGGGCCATGAAGCTAAGGATTCAGGAGCCCACGGCCTGCAAATCGGAATCGCCAGCAGCAACAGCAAGCAGAACTCCTATGCAATGAAAAGATTGTTCGCATTCCTCGTTCTGGTCAAGAACCTCTCGAAGTTCAAGGCGACAAGAGTGGTGCTGTGGTTGGCACCATCTCTTTCTTGAAGGCTCAGAAATGTTTGCGGAAGGGCCACACCGCGATTTTGGCTCTCGTTACTGACGCATCAGCGAAAGAAAAGAAGTTGGAAGACCATTCAGTTGTACGTGACTTTCCTCAGGTGTTTCCTAAAGATTTACCTGGTCTACCGCCTCATCGTCAGGTCGAATTTCAAATCGAGCTCGCTCTAGGAGCAGCACCCATAGCTCAAGCACCGTATCGCTTAGCTCCACCAGAATCGGAAGAACTATCGACGCAGCTACAAGAAATCTTGGATAAGGGATTTATCCGACCTATCTCTTCGCCTTGGGGAGCTACAAGAACTCTTGGATACCAATTATCTGCGAAAAAGAAGGATGGCACCTTCAGGATGTGAAATTGATTACCGTGAACTGAACAAGGTCACAGTGAAGAACCGTTATCCCCTTCCACGCATTGACGACTTATTCGACCAGTTGCAAGGGTCGAGTTACTACTCCAAGGTTGATCTAAGGTCTGGTTATCATCAGCTGAGAGTCCGGAATGAGGACGTCTCCAAAACAGCATTCAGAACTCGCTATGGTCATTACGAGTTCCTAGTCATGCCATTTGGGCTTACGAACGCGCCTGCAGTTTTCATGGATCTTATGAACAGGGTGTGCAAACCCTATCTTGACAAGTTCGTCATTGTCTTCATCGACGACATTCTGATCTACTCCAAGAGTCAGGAGGAACACGAGCAGCACTTACGTCTTATCTTGGAACTTCTTCGAAAGGGACAACTGTACGCCAAGTTTTCAAAATGCGACTTCTGGCTTCGTGAAGTCCACTTTCTAGGCCATGTGGTGAACAGGGATGGGATTCATGTCGATCCATCCAAGGTAGATTCGATCAGGAACTGGCCTGCACCGCGTACACCAACGGAAATACGCCAATTCTTAGGTTTGGCAGGGTATTACAGGCGATTCATCAAAGATTTCTCGAAGATCGCGCAGCCGCTTACTTGCTGACACAGAAAGGTGTCATCTACCGTTGGGGAGATTCCCAGGAAACCGCTTTTCGGTACTTGAAGGATAGGCTTTGCAGTGCACCTATTCTCTCATTGCCAGAGGGCACCGACGATTTCGTGGTCTATTGTGACGCATCGATACAGGGGCTTGGTTGTGTAGTGATGCAGCGGGATAAAGTTATTGTCTACGCCTCTCGTCAACTCAAGGTTCATGAACGGAACTACACGACACACGATTTAGAGCTGGGAGCTGTTGTTTTCGCGCTTAAGATATGGTGACACTACCTGTACGGTACCAAGAGCACAATTTACACCGATCACAGGAGTCTCGAGCATATCTTCAAGTAGAAGGAATTGAATATGCGTCAGCGAAGATGGGTTGAACTTTTAAACGATTACGAATGCGCTATTAAGTATCATCCAGGAAAAGCCAATGTTGTGGCTGACGCACTCAGTCGAAAAGACACTCTACCTAGGCGTGTACGAGCTTTGCAGCTCACTATTCAGTCTGATCTTCCTGCACAAATACGAGATGCTCAGGTGGAAGCATTGAAACCAGAAAACGTCAAGGCTGAAGCCTTACGCGGCTCAAGGCAACGATTAGAACAAAGGGAAGACGGAGCCTACTATGTAACAGGGCGTATTTGGGTACCACTATATGGCGGATTACGAGAACTTGTGATGGATGAAGCTCATAAGTCTCGCTACTCAGTACATCCAGGATCGGATAAAATGTACCACGACATCAGAACGACATATTGGTGGCCTAGTATAAAGGCCCACATTGCAACTTACGTCGGCAAATGTTTGACGTGTGCAAAAGTCAAAGTGGAGTATCAGAAACCGGCGGGCCTACTTCAGCAGCCCAAGATACCGCAATGGAAATGGGAAGAAATCTCCATGGATTTTTTTTGTTACAGGCCTACCCAGATCCCAGCGTGGGAATGATACTATATGGGTGATCGTGGATCGAGTCACCAAGTCTGCATACTTCCTGGCTATAAAGGAAACGGATAAGTTCTCCACTCTCGCATATGTTTATCTTAAAGAAGTTGTTTCGAGGCACGGGGTGCCCACCTCCATCATTTCGGATCAGGATGCACGATTCACGTCAGAACTATGGCAAGCGATGCACAAACCTTTTGGCTCACGGTTGGATATGAGCACGGCTTATCACCCTCAGACGGATGGGCACTCTGAGCGAACGATCCAAACTCTTGAAGACATGCTTAGGGCATGTGTTATTGATCTCGGCAACGGCTGGGAAAAGCACCTCCCTTTGGTGGAGTTCTCATATAATAACAGTTACCACACCAGCATACAAGCCGCTGCATTCGAGGCATTGTACGAGCATAAATGCCGGTCACCTCTCTGTTGGGCAGAGGTGGGGGATAGTCAGATTACAGGACCAGGAAATGGTAGTTGACGCTACTGAACGAATAGCACAAATACGACAACGCATGGCGACAGCTCGTGATCGCCAGAAAAGCTACGCGGATAAGCGTAGAAGCCATTGGAATTTCAGGTCGGGGACCGGGTTTTACTTAAAGTCTCACCCTGGAAGGGTGTGGTTCGTTTTGGCAAACGGGGCAAACTAAATCCGCGGTATGTCGGACCGTTCGAGATCATTGAGAAAATAGGCAAAGTGGCCTACAAGCTAAACCTACCAGCTGAACTCGGTGCAGTTCACAATGTATTTCACGTGTCGAATTTGAAGAAGTGCCTGTCAGATGAGACCCTCATAGTTCCTTTTAAGGAACTCACTATCGACGAGCGGTTGCAGTTCGTCGAGGAGCCAGTTGAAATCACGGACCGGGATGTTAAGGTCCTCAAAAGCAAGAGAATCCCTCTTGTTCGAGTTCGTTGGAACTCCCGACGTGGCCCAGAGTACACCTGGGAACGCGAAGACCAGATGACAGAAAAGTACCCCCAATTATTCGAAACCAATGCAACCACTACTGAGGCTGAAGCTACTACTACTGAATTTCGGGACGAAATTCCAAATCAACGGGGGGATGATGTGACACCCCAGGAAAACCAGTAAACAATACAGCTTACCTAGCTCCCTCAGTGAGTGCGTACCAAATTTCGGGACGAAATTTCTTTCAAGTTGGGGATAATGTGATAACTCGAATTTCCAAGATTTCTATTACGCATTTATTGCACGTTTATTGATTGTTTAATTGTTTGCTTGCACAATTGGTTTGCTATGAATCTATATACGTTTTGATACAATATAGTGTTTTGTGGTTGTGCATGGTTATGTGTTACTTGTGAAAGATTTGACAAATAATGGAATGTGGTGTTGAAACTGTAATAAATAATACTTAAGGGTGTTTAGGGTTGATAGTGAAACCTTAACAACTCATAACCCTAATCCCCTTCCCTAATCATTCACTAATCATTCACAAAGAATCAAAACACGTACTTTCACCTCCTCTAATCCTCTCTACAACATCTTCTCATCATTCTTGGTTTCACAAGTCTTTTGCATCAAGTTTGATTACCAATCCATCTAGAGTCGAATCAAGGTCGTGTGTAACGGACTTAGACATTTGATAAACCCTAGAAGCAATAACATACCGAGCAAACCAAGGTGAGTTCACACTCTTACCAAGGCATGGGATTCCCGGGTTGAGGGAATGGGATTGAAGGGTTAAGGTTGAATAGATTCGTGCTGACACTAATACTAGACTACCATACCACTGTCCTCGGTTGTGCAGGACACATACTTATGCTACTCACTGTCCTCAGTTGTGCAGGGCACATACTTATACTTACTACTATCCTCGGTTGTGAAGGATACTCACGTAAAACCTACGTGTACTTATACTTACTACTATCCTCGGTTGTGAAGGATACTCACGTAAAACCTACGTGTACTTATACTTACTACTATCCTCGGTTGTGAAGGATACTCACGTAAAACCTACGTGTATTTATACTTACTACTATCCTCGGTTGTGAAGGATACTTATGGTTACGAATAGTCTAGTGGTTATACAACATGGGAAGCCCCCACCAATAGAACGCACTATCGGCCCAGTAGAGCCACATGTTACATACGAACTTACTATTACGCGTTTACTTTCTGTGAACTCGCTCAACTAGTTGTTGATCCTCTATTACATGCCTTGCAGGTCGTTAGGTACATGGAGCTTGCACAGGGAGGAGCAGGTCGTTGTGGGCTTGGATCGTGATTAACTTGTTAAACACTTATGATACTTGATACTTTATTACGATGGGTTTTAGTTATACGCTTCCGCTAAACAATGATAACTTACTGATGTTTTTGGAACACCTTTCATATGGATTGGGTTTGGTTTAATAGTAATTACTTTTACTATATATATATTGTTCTATATGATTGGTGGCTTGATCCTGGTCAGTCACGCTCCCAAGCGGTGATACTCCGCAGGTGGATTTTGGGGGTGTGACAAATTACAATATTGCCACCTTGCCTTTTGACTAGATATTACAATATAAAGCTAATTAGATCAGTTTCTCGCTACGGCTCGGATTGACGAAGGCGATAGACATAAATGCACTAACAGAGTCCCCCTTGGATATTGTCGCAATCAATCTCGTAGCGTCTTGTCTTTCTCTCTCTCTCTCTCTCTCTCTTTGAGTCTTCTTGAAGTTTTAACACGTTTTCATCAACATAGACTCCCTCTTGTTTGAACAGAATCCCCGTGGATCTGTCTTCAGCTTCAGCTCCCCCTTTCTGTAGACTCTTTTCTTCATCAGGCTCCCCCTTTCGTCAAGCTTCCGTGCTTTTGGGTTCATCACCTGGATTTCCGTTGTACAAGCTCTTCTGAGATAGTTACATGGCTCCTTGAATCCACACTTCCTCTTGCGTTGAGCTCGTCTTCAGACTCCCCCTTAGACTCGGCTGTCGGGATCGTAGTCTGGTACAACATCTACAATCACTCATACATTTATAAGTATAAACATTTTAAGCATTCAATTGTCCAGGAATTGTAACCTGGCTCTATTAAACTTTCTAAATCAAGATTCTGGCTTTAAGATATAATAATATGAATATATGCAGAAATACTTGATTCACTCCCATTATCAACAATCTTCATAGATTTGGCAGTATTAAGTATCCAAAAACGAAAACTGGCTCTTTTACAGATTTTAACAATATGAGCATCCAAATCCCTCATAGTTAATCATCCAAGTCCAATTTAATGACCTCGGAGATATCACAAACTGTTTTTGATTTTTGATTAAAACTTCAAGTTTCAAATTAATGAACTTGTTTTATTTTCAGAAACACGATTAGCATACTTAGATTTTGAAACTCAGCTTTCAGACATCGGTTGTCGAAAATAAACCAGAAATCAAAATCTTTTTGTATTTTTCTGAAACATAGAGCAGTAAAAAAATATTTACAAACATATTTACAGACAATATTTTTGTTTGAGTTCGTATCAGAGGATCATACCAGTTTATGACAAATCACTAGCACCGTTGAGCTTTAAACACTTTAAGTTTTAAACGATTCACTTAGATTGTCAGTATACTGATCCACTTAAATTTTCACACAAACTTCAATTCATTCGAGATACGATTTAGTGTTTTAAGAACTTAAACTTATTCGCATGTCCCACCTCAGATGTCACACCCCGACCACGTAAAACAACAAAACGTGGCGGAAACGTCGGGGAGTGTTGTAACAGAATCATTGTTTCACAACCATGGATCAAACAAATTTCGTTTTATTGAATTAAATGAGTTACAATGTCTTAACAATAAAGAAACATAACAAAATTAACTAGTCTTGCATCTTTTAATGTCACTAAGGCCTCATCCAATCCTATGTGAGCATGCATCAATATCATCATCAAGTATCATCATCAAATATCATCAACTATTGTACCTGAAACACATGTGAAAATACATCAGCATAAAAATGCCGGCGAGTACATAGGTTTTATGAAAAACAGGATTTATGACTTAGGTTTAAGAAGATGTTTAACCAAAAACTTGTCATAAATCCAGTTTAAGTGTTTGCTTTTATAAAACGTTTGAAAATCGATGATAGATAGGTATAGTTAAAAAGAATGATGTATGGTTAAGTGAATAACCAAGTAAAAAGGAGTTTGTATAAAACAAACTGTTTTGTAAAACAATGTCTTGTGAAAAATTTGTTATTTGTGTAAAAATGTATAAGTCCAAATGAATGATTTAAATAACGCTACGCCATGTAATATAATACAAGCACTTATATATAGGAAGTACCAGCGGCGTATCCACCATGTTTGTATCACATTACACACGTCTCGTTACTCAAATCACTTACCCACATAAACCACCAATGTAAATTGCCCATGTCTAAACCGTTGTCAAATGTCAATCAAGTAATGTGTAAACAAAATGTCATGTATGGCAAGTGAAATATGTAATAACTAAACCATAGGTAAGAATGCACAAACAATGTACTAAGTATGCGACGGATGGACATACATAGCATGATACAAAGTATAAAATGTCTTGTAAAACGATGTACTAGATATGCACACAATGGGCATACATTGCATGTGATGTAAAATGTACTAAGTATGATAAACATACATAGCATAAAATGTCATGTAAAACGATGTACTAAGTATGCACACAATGGGCATACATAGCAAAAACGTAATAAAATCATGTACTAATAGTGTACTAGTGAACATAGCAAGTATATGATATAAAAACATGAAACCATGAAAGTAACAAGTAGGCACATGTGTTCCACCCCAAAATGTTTGGAAAACAGTAAAAGAGGGGACTATGTACTCACTTGGGATTGCTTAGAAGTCCTAGGATAACCACCAAGCAAGCTAGAAGATCACGGATTCAAACGGCACCTAATATAGGTATCTACATTAATAAACGGACCCATCGGAGGATCGGGTAGTACGAGGGTTCGTAAACCAAATAAGTATGGGAACATATGTAATATGGTTTAACAAAGCCTACGTACTAAAATGAAACCTATCCTAAGTGCTTTTGACCCATTACGACCCGTTTAGGTAGCTTATGCCACTTTAACGTGTCGTTCGCGTAAAACGCATTCGGAAAGCATAGCTAGTCCTATGACAAGTAAGATATGCCTTAACATGCTTAATATTGTTGTTAAATCAGTTTAGATACCAAAAATTATGTTACATAGGTTTAAAATGAATTTTGGCGCAAAAAGGGTATTTTGGTAATTTACCTAAGGCATATAAACTACCTATCATACCGCTACTTAAACGACGTGACCATAAGGTATAACCTCGGAAGGTTATTCCCTATACAACTATGGTCACCTAAAGTGTTTGGTCGGATCCTAATGATCGACCAAATGGGTCGGGTTCGAAAGTATAAGCGATTGATTAGATCGCTTACCTTTACGACCCTAAACAAGCACAATTCTAAAAGCGACGAGCTAAACATGCTAGAACATGTTTAGTAAAGTTAGAAAACAGGTTTGGTATCAAAACAAACGGTTTTGATACCCTAGAGTAGTTTGGTTACAAAATACGCGAGAAAACGCATTTTGGCCGAAACTACGACTCGTCACTGAGCCTAGATAACGTGGTAATCAGTAGGTATAGTCACTAGGGACTATAACCATCGTGATTACGCTCACGTTATCAAGTTCAAACGAACTTCGCGTTGACCATAAACTGGTCAAAGCAGAAAATCAAAGGCAGTTTGACTTTAACGCTAAAACGAAAGAAAAGCATGAAAGAACACTTACAAAGGGTCCCCGCAAGATTTGATTCCAAGTAATCTCAGGTAGGAAGTGTATAAACACAACCACTTAGAGAAAACTCAGATCAAATGTGGGTTGGAAGTGAAAAGGTAAGGGGTATTTATAGGAAACATGGAACCGTTAAGATTGTTTCTTGTTCCCCAAGCGTTTAATCTCGGCCCTACACCTCATGCCCACTGAATTACAAACCCATGGGAGCCCATAGGATTGTTAAAAACCAGTTGCAAGTGGTTTTTTGGGTGTTAAACAGCTGTAAACAGCTGTTTGCACAATTCTGCTGAACTGGGACATGCTTACGGACCGTAAGCAAGTCCATACGGTCCGTAAGGACCTGGCTTGCTGGCAGAAACTTTCATTAATTGGCAGAACAGGCCCTGTGTTCCCAAACTTGATTTTTGATGCATTTTGGCACGTTTAAGCCCCGTTAGCCCCATTTTAAGGCTCTAAAATGAAGTTAAAGTATAGGGGACTTGAAATATGCTCAAAAATATGCCGGATGTCGGTTCGTTTGGCCGTACGATTGCGTTGTTCGGTTAATTACGACGGAAGTCGTAACGGATGCAAAAACGGTCCAAATTGCGCGACGAATGGATTTTTGACAAGCCAATCACTAAAACATAAAATTTTAATGATTAAATAAATTTTTGGATGTCCGGATGAATTCCGAACGTAAGATATGCGCGAAAATGCAAACTTATGCACTTTTTGACACTTTTAGTCCCTGAATGACCAAAAAGTTTATTTTAGCACACTGAACACCTCAAAGCCTATTTCTAAGCTATGTAAAGGATATTTAGGGTGTGTTTAACTTATGATCATGTTCCGGAGGGTCTGTTACAGTACAAATTGACATACTTTCGCAGTTTGTCGAATTTAGTCCCTATAAGCGAATAAACTTGTTTTCGGCATACCAAACCATCCAAAACTTATTTCTAAGTTATGTAAGGGTTATTTTAGGTATGCTAAGCCTATGTCATTATTCCGGAGTGTTTATTGCATTAAACTGGTTATATTTACGCATCAGTGCGCTTATAACTCTCCAGAAAGCGATTTAGAGCCCGAAATCGAACAAGAATTAATATGTGCAAACGATACACGTATTTACACAAAATCCCAAGTATGAAATACAATATTTCATTGGTTTGGTATTTGTTGATGGTTGAAGTGACACAGGTGTCACAGTCTCCCCTACTTTAGGAAATTTCGTCCCGAAATTTATTCGTAGGAGTCTGTCCATGACTTTGTGTCAAATAACCACCAGAAATATGCAAGGGATAATCCTATCATTTCCTTAACGGACATTCTTCAGAAACGAAAATGAATGGATGGAGTCATTTTCAACAGATGCTTCCTCAGAAATAGAAATGAAAGGATAATCAAACGGATATTCATTTCCTTCAACGGATATTCTTCAGAAACGAAAATGAACAAACAGAGTCATTTCCAACGGTTGCTTCTTCAGAAACGGAAATGAAGGGATAATCAAACGGATATTCATTTCCTCAACGGATAATCTTCAGAAACGAAAATGAACAAACGGAGTCATTTCCAACGGTTGCTTCTTCAGAAACGGAAATGAAAGGATTAAACAAACGGATATTCATTTCCATCAACAGATATTCTTTCAGAAGTGAAAAATGAATAGCTATTTCATTTTTCTTCAACTGGTGCTTCATCAGAATTGGAAATGAACAGGGTTCACTCTAGACTCATGACAAAACTCGCTATGGTTTCTGTGCACTAAATTCCATAATTATGTACGCGTCCATAATTATGTGATTCCTTGCATAGTTCGCACAGTGCGTTTCATAATGTGTAGGGGAATAAAATCAAACCTGTGATGAGTGTGACTAAACCACCATAGGTGTGACACCTGTGTCACCGCGACCATCAAACAAATACCAAGCCGATGAAATATTGTATTTCATACTTGGGATCTTGTATAAATATGTGTATGTTTTGCACATATCAATTATTGTTCAAATTCAAACTCTACATCGCTTTCTGGAGCATTATACGCTAACTGGTGCGTAAACGTACTCAGTTTATTGCGACAAATACTCCGGAACATCAACATACAGTCAACGTACCTTAAATAACCTTTACATAACTTAGAAATAAGTTTTGATGGCTTTGGTATAGCAAAAACAAGTTAATTCGCTTACAGGGACTAAACTTGACAAACTGCGAAAGTATGCCAATCTGAACTATAACGAACATTCCGGAACATGTCCATAAGTTAAACATACCATAAATATCCTTTACATGGCTTAGAAATAGGCTTTGAGGGGTTTGGTATGCTAAAATAAACTTCTGGGTCATTCAGGGACTAAAAGTGTCAAAAAGTGCACAAGTTTGCACTTTCGCGCATAACTTACGTTCTGAATACATCCGGACATCCAAAAATTTATGTAAGCATCCTTATATTATGCCTTAGTGTTTTGCATGAGAAAAATCCATTCGTCGCGTCATTTGGATCGTCTTTCACACTTATGCGCATTCCGTCGTAATTAAGCGAACATCGCGATCGTACGGCCAAACGAACCGACATCGGACACATTTTTGGGCATGTTTCATGTCCACAATGTTTAGGCATCATTTTAGGGCCTTAAAGATGGCTTTACAGGTCTTAGAAGGGCTGGAAATAGCTTAAACACGCAACAGGGACCAAATGTGTAAATTCTGCAAGTGGTGCAGATCAGAGAGGGCCAGGCGGCCCGCGTGAGTTTTGCCCAAATATGAGGCGGGCCGCGTGGGGATGTCTGACAGAAAGATTTTGCATTTAATGCAGAATCTGGCCTTTCGTTCGATCAAGGGGCAATGCCTTTTCACCCAATGAAGAGCCAAGAGTCAAGTTCACTGAACTTATCCACTGGACACATGTACGCACGAGATCAAGGCACGATATTCGATAAAACGATCCTAACGGTTCCACTTTTCCTATAAATACCCCCCCCCCCTTTAGTGTAAAAATCACAAAATCAGATCCTAAAGCTCTAAGTTGAAACCATTGTTTCATACCTGAGCTGTTTGATCTTGATTTGCACTCGGGGACCCTCCGTAAGTCTTCTTTCGCTCTTTTATTCGCTTTTCGAGTCCGAAAGTCAACGTTTTGTTGACTTTCTGCATTGACCAGCTTATGGTCGATGCGAAGTTCATGGAACTTCATAACGTGAGCGTGATCACGATGGTCATGGTCCGTAGTGACCATACCTACTGATTACCCCGTTATCTAGGCTTAGTGACGAGTCGTAGTTTCGGCCAAAATGCGCATTCTTGCGTGTTTTGTAACCAAACTACTCGTGGGCATCAAAGCTGTTTGTTTTGATGTCAAACCTGTTTTCAAACTTAGTTAAGCATGTTCTAACATGCTTAGCTCGTCACTTTTAGTTTAGTGCTTATATAGGGTCGTAAGGTAAGCGATCTAAACCATCGCTTATGCTTTCGAACCCGACCCATTTTGTCGGTCATTAGGACCTGACCAAACACATTGGGTGACCATAGCTATAACCTTCCGAGGTTATACCTTGTGGTCACGATGTTAGGCGTTCCAGACGCGTTCTACGCGAACGACGCGTAAGGTGGCATAAGCTACCTAAACGGGTCGTGATGGGCCGTAAGCACTTAGGTTAAGTTTCATTTTAGTATGTAGGCTTTGTTGAACCATATTACACGAGTCTCCATACTCGTTTGGTTTACGAACCCGCGTACTATCCGATCTTCCGATTTGGTCCGGTATATTAACATAGCTACCTATTAGGTGCCGTTGATATTCCGTGACCTCTCGCATTACCTGGTTATTTCACAAGAACAACAAAGCAACCTCAGGTGAGTACATTGAACCCCTCTTTTACTGTTTTTCCAAACTGTTTTGGGGTGAAACACATGTGCCTACTTGCTACTTTCATGCTTTCCGGTTTTCACATCATATACTGCTATGTTCGATAGTACATACATAGTACATGATTTCATTGTGTTTATGCTATGTATGCCCATTGCGTGCGTACTTAGTACATTGCTTTACATTTCATGCTACGTACGCCCATTGTGTGCATACGTAGTACATTGTTTCACATTGCATTACTGTTGCATATGCTCATCCAGCATATGAACACATTATTCTACATTTTGAACCGTTGTACTCTACAATACATTTCATGCTACGTACACCCATTGTGTGCATACGTAGTACATTGTTTCACATTGAATAATCTGTTGCATATGCTCATCCAGCATATGAACACATTATTCTACATTTTGAACCGTTGCACTCTACAATACATTTCATGCTACGTACGCCCATTGTGTGCATACGTAGTACATTGTTTCACATTGCATTTCTGTTGCATATGCTCATCCAGCATATGAACACATTATACTACATTTGAACCGTTGTAAGCATTTGACTATACATAAACATTTCTACCGTTGTTAAACATTTCATCTTGATGGTTTGGTTTGAGTAAGTGATTTAAGTAACGAGGCATGTGTAATATGATACAAGCATGGTGGATACGCCGCTGGTACTTCCTATATATAAGTGTTTGTATGGTATTACATATCGTAGCGTTATTTGAATCATTTCAATTTGAGACATAGAACATTTTATACAAATAACACGCTTTTCACAAGACATTGATTTACAAACAACAAATCTTATACAAACTCTTTTTACATGGTTATTCAGTTAACCATGCATTGTTCTCTTATTCATACATATCATTTGAACTTACCGTTTTTCAAATGATTTACAAGACAAAGCAAAATACGAGGTTCATGACTAAACATTTTCTCAAATTCAAGTCATGAATTCCGTTTTCACAAAACCAATGTATCTCACAGGCATTTTTATGCTGACGTACCTATTTTCACATGTGTTTTCAGGAGATGATGCATAGGACTTATCAAGACATACTTAGGCGGACCTGTGCCTTAGTGCCTTAAAACGAGACAAGAACTAGTTAATTTATGTTATGTACACTTTGATTCTTGTTTAGACAATGTAAACTTTCATGTTTGATTTATAAAACGAAACTTCATTTGACATGGATTTGAAACAATTGATTCTGTTACAACACTCCCCGACGTTTCCGCCACGTTTTGTATGTTCTACGTGGTCGGGGTGTGACAGAAAAGATGGTATCAGAGCCAATGGTTATAGGGAATTAGGTTATTAGTAATGCTTTGACCTAGTCTATAACCTTCCTAGGAACCTAACGCGAGTTTACTTGCGTTTAGTCATAAAACAATACCGTCACCTATCCTTAGGCGACGACCACAACAAGAACATAAATTTCAAAACCGCCTTGAAAACTAATCATCTATTCTAGGATGATTGATTACTAGGTTTTGAACCCTCTATTGTAAGGTTTTGAACCCCTTTGAATTTTCAAAACTCTCGTCAAAAGTTTTGGGTCCTAAATAGTGTGAACACGTGCGAACTGGAAGAGTGAATGCCTGTACCCTGGGTTTTCTGTCTAAGGTTAGAGTGTTCGTACAAATCCACATAATCGGACCAGTCACTCTTACCTGGGAACTCTTGGGGTGAGTGTCCACTTATAGGCGAGCATGTCTTCGCGATACACTATGAGGATCTATTTGCTTTAATTCAGCCTTGGTGTTGTTTGTTTGCTTCATGATTCAAACAAATGACCATCAACCGTGATTATGGTCAGTGATTGTAACATCCTATTCTTACCCAATACCATTTTATTTGTTTCCTTTCATGTTTTCCTCTTTTAGAATGCCTCCTCGACGCGAACACCAGATAGCAACTGCCGAGCTGGCAGAAATTATTGCGCAGCAGATGGCTGCTCAATTCCCAAATCTCTTTGCTCAATGGAACCAAGCCAACAACAGCAGCAATGGTACATGCAATTTCAAGAACTTTAACTCGGCTAAACCACTCAAGTTTAGTGGTTCTGAGGGAGCAACTGGGCTTCTCCAATGGTTCGAGAGCATCGAGAATACCTTTCACCACGTGCAGTGTCCGGAAAATCGCAAG
Source organism: Helianthus annuus (assembly GCF_002127325.2). NCBI lineage: Eukaryota > Viridiplantae > Streptophyta > Magnoliopsida > Asterales > Asteraceae > Helianthus > Helianthus annuus. Next base: position 125,775,098 of record NC_035444.2, on the reverse strand, counting down.
GTCGAGTTTTCTTCGAGTGTGTTTCAGAAGAGGGCTCTTACATGGTGGAACGGGGTAATGAGAGATCGTGGTGCAGATGTTGCTCTAGCACAAACATGGGCTGAACTGAGAGCTCTTATGATGAGAGAGTTTTGTCCTCGTCATGAACAACGAGCGTTGGAGAAGGAGTTTGATGACTTGAAACAAGATAGTGGCGAACACAGGGCATATACTGATAGGTTTGAGGAGTTGAGTCTACTTTGCCCGACTATGGTCGCCCCACTCGACAAGGCTATCGAAAGGTACATCGACGGCCTGCCTGACTCGGTACAAGACATTGTCACTGGTAGCAACCCTACCACACTCCGTCAGGCCATTGAGCTATGTGCAACCTTGACTGAATCGCAGATCAGAAAGCATAAACTTTTTCGAAAGGGTGACAAGAAGCCAATCGAGGAATCAAAGACCATGGATGAACAGACTGAATCTCCTAAGAAGTCAAAGAAGCGAAAGGCTTCTCAGAACTTCGCCGTGGTCGCTCACAATGGTCAAGCCGTCCCCAACCAACCAGCTCAACCCCCTGCTAGAAAACCATACAATGGAACTGCACCTTTGTGCAACCAATGTGGTCTCCATCATCACGCCAATGTACAGTGCCGCAAATGCCAAACTTGTGGAGTTATAGGCCACACAGCAAGAGTCTGCCCAGCTGCAGCTGCGCCAAACCAAGCTGGCAACAATCCTGCCCAAGGTCGTTTTCTACCAGGCTCTTGTTTCAACTGTGGCGAGATGGGTCACTTCCGAAGAAATTGCCCAAAGCTTGCTAATGCAAATCCAGCACAGGGATAAGCATCTGACTGACTAGAAGACAACATCGTTTAGAAATAATCACGTCTTATGTATTATTTTCTTTTGTTGTCAAGGTCCAAGAAACCGTTGTTATCGTTGTTTATAAATAAATCTTTTATTTGCATTGCAATGTATTTCTGTGGTTGCATGTATAAACGACATATCCCTTACAATACCGACAATCAAGGGAATGTATTCCTTAAAGAACAAACTACCCCCAAAATTCTTCCATTCTATAATCTCTTGCGTCTTCCACGAAATTCCTAAGTACCCGTTTATTCTAAGGAAACGAAGTACAAGGCGCAGGTTACAACACATGACGAATACCCAAAGTACCACTACAAATCCTTAATAGGGTACCTAAGGATTTCCCATAAGTCCTTAATCGTTGTATACCTTAATTCGAATGTGGTGATTCCTTGTAATCAAAAATCAAATTTTGGGAGATCTTCCTATCTTCTCAGATAGATTCCAGTGAACATTGAGACCCGTCGATTGGTTTCCATATCCGTATTCAATCAATAACAAGTTAAAAACAAATTATGATCAAGTTAAACAAGTATGTGACTTTGTGCTTATGTGTTCCCTTATGTGTTGTTGTGAGATCCAAATTATGTTATCCAGATCCTCGTAGAATCTTACATATCCTTATACAAGAGATTCATAGTAGGATACCCAAAAGTATTACTTAAAATCCTCAATGGACTTCTATGTTATAGTTAAGTCCCTCGGATTATAAAGTACTACTTCATAATTAGACCCCTTGAGTGGTCTAGCTAAACAGATTCATCCAAAAAAAAATCTGGTTAGGGATATCATGTGATGATATAGCTGAAAGGACTCCTTGGTGGCCTAACCAAGAGGATCCCCTGTCGATCTAATTAAAAGGAACCGATGGAAGTCTAGTCACCCTCGTCACAAGTTTGATATCCTTCCCCAAAACATTACAAAACAAACTGTGCGGACTGTGCAAGGGATTACATAATTATGGATGCATACATAATTATGGAATTTAGTGCACAGAAATCACAGCAAGTTCTGTCATGTGTCTAGAGTTAACCCTATTCATTTCCAATTCTGATGAAGCATCCGTTGAGGACAAATGAACTAGCTATTCATTTTTCACTTCTGAAGAATATCCGTTGAGGAAATGAATATCCGTTTATCCTTCATTTCCAAATCTGAAGAATACCCGTCGAGGAAAATGACCCCGTTTGTTCATTTTCGTTTCTGAAGATTTATCCGTTGAGGAAATGAATATCCGTTGTGTAATCCTTCATTTCCAACTCTGAGGAAGCAACCGTTGAAGATGACTCCGTTAGTTCATTTTCGTTTCTGAAGATCATCCGTTGAGGAAATGAATATCCGTTGTGTAATACTTCATTTCCAACTCTGAGGAAGCAACCGTTGAAGATGACTCCGTTAGTTCATTTTCGTTTCTGAAGATCATCCGTTGAGGAAATGAATATCCGTTGTGTAATACTTCATTTCCAACTCTGAGGAAGCAACCGTTGAAGATGACCCCGTTTGTTCATTTTCGTTTCTGAAGATTATCCGTCGAGGAAATGAATATCCGTTGTGTAATCCTTCATTTCCAACTCTGAGGAAGCAACCGTTGAAGATGACTCCGTTAGTTCATTTTCGTTTCTGAAGATTATCCGTTGAGGAAATGAATATCCGTTGTGTAATCCTTCATTTCCAACTCTGAGGAAGCAACCGTTGAAGATGACTCCGTTAGTTCATTTTCGTTTCTGAAGATCATCCGTTGAGGAAATGAATATCCGTTGTGTAATACTTCATTTCCAACTCTGAGGAAGCAACCGTTGAAGATGACTCCGTTAGTTCATTTTCGTTTCTGAAGATCATCCGTTGAGGAAATGAATATCCGTTGTGTAATACTTCATTTCCAACTCTGAGGAAGCAACCGTTGAAGATGACCCCGTTTGTTCATTTTCGTTTCTGAAGATTATCCGTCGAGGAAATGAATATCCGTTGTGTAATCCTTCATTTCCAACTCTGAGGAAGCAACCGTTGAAGATGACTCCGTTAGTTCATTTTCGTTTCTGAAGATTATCCGTTGAGGAAATGAATATCCGTTGTGTAATCCTTCATTTCCAACTCTGAGGAAGCAACCGTTGAAGATGACTCCGTTAGTTCATTTTCGTTTCTGAAGATTATCCGTTGAGGAAATGAATATCCGTTGTGTAATACTTCATTTCCAACTCTGAGGAAGCAACCGTTGAAGATACCCCGTTTGTTCATTTTCGTTTCTGAAGATTTATCCGTTGAGGAAATGAATATCCGTTGTGTAATCCTTCATTTCCAACTCTGAGGAAGCAACCGTTGAAGATGACTCCGTTAGTTCATTTTCGTTTCTGAAGATCATCCGTTGAGGAAATGAATATCCGTTGTGTAATACTTCATTTCCAACTCTGAGGAAGCAACCGTTGAAGATGACCCCGTTTGTTCATTTTCGTTTCTGAAGATTATCCGTTGAGGAAATGAATATCCGTTGTGTAATCCTTCATTTCCAACTCTGAGGAAGCAACCGTCGAAGATGACTCCGTTAGTTCATTTTCGTTTCTGAAGATTATCCGTCGAGGAAATGAATATCCGTTGTGTAATACTTCATTTCCAACTCTGAGGAAGCAACCGTTGAAGATGACTCCGTTTGTTCATTTTCGTTTCTGAAGATTATCCGTTGAGGAAATGAATATCCGTTGTGTAATCCTTCATTTCCAATTCTGATGAAGCAACCATTGAAAATGACCCGTCTGTTCATTTTCGTTTCGGAAGAATGACCGTTAAGGAAATGACAAGATATTGCCTTACATATCATTGGTGGTTATTTGGCAAATTCACAAATAGACTCCTACGAATAAATTTCGGGACGAAATTTCCTAAAGTAGGGGAGACTGTGACACCTGTGTCACCGAGACCATCAAACAAATACCAAGCCGATGAAATATTGTATTTCATACTTGGGATCTTGTATAAATATGTGTATGTTTTGCACATATCAATTATTGTTCAAATTCAAACTCTACATCGCTTTCTGGAGCATTATACGCTAACTGGTGCGTAAACGTACTCAGTTTATTGCGACAAATACTCCGGAACATCAACATACACTCAACGTACCTTAAATAACCTTTACATAACTTAGAAATAAGTTTTGAAGGCTTTGGTATAGCAAAAACAAGTTAATTCGCTTACAGGGACTAAACTTGACAAACTGCGAAAGTATGCCAATCTGAACTATAACGAACATTCCGGAACATGTCCATAAGTTAAACATACCATAAATATCCTTTACATGGCTTAGAAATAGGCTTTGAGGGGTTTGGTATGCTAAAATAAACTTCTGGGTCATTCAGGGACTAAAAGTGTCAAAAAGTGCACAAGTTTGCACTTTCGCGCATAACTTACGTTCTGAATACATCCGGACATCCAAAAAATTATGTAAGCATCCTTATATTATGCCTTAGTGTTTTGCATGAGAAAAATCCATTCGTCGCGTCATTTGGATCGTCTTTCACACTTATGCGCATTCCGTCGTAATTAAGCGAACATCGCGATCGTACGGCCAAACGAACCGACATCGGACACATTTTTGGGCATGTTTCATGTCCACAATGTTTAGGCATCATTTTAGGGCCTTAAAGATGGCTTTACAGGTCTTAGAAGGGCTGGAAATAGCTTAAACAGGCAACAGGGACCAAATGTGTAAATTCTGCAAGTGGTGCAGATCAGAGAGGGCCAGGCGGCCCGCGTGAGTTTTGCCCAAATATGAGGCGGGCCGCGTGGGGATGTCTGACAGAAAGATTTTGCATTTAATGCAGAATCTGGCCTTTCGTTCGATCAAGGGGCAATGCCTTTTCACCCAATGAAGAGCCAAGAGTCAAGTTCACTGAACTTATCCACTGGACACATGTACGCACGAGATCAAGGCACGATATTCGATAAAACGATCCTAACGGTTCCACTTTTCCTATAAATACCCCCCCTTTAGTGTAAAAATCACAAAATCAGATCCTAAAGCTCTAAGTTGAAACCATTGTTTCATACCTGAGCTGTTTGATCTTGATTTGCACTCGGGGACCCTCCGTAAGTCTTCTTTCGCTCTTTTATTCGCTTTTCGAGTCCGAAAGTCAACGTTTTGTTGACTTTCTGCATTGACCAGCTTATGGTCGATGCGAAGTTCATGGAACTTCATAACGTGAGCGTGATCACGATGGTCATGGTCCGTAGTGACCATACCTACTGATTACCCCGTTATCTAGGCTTAGTGACGAGTCGTAGTTTCGGCCAAAATGCGCATTCTTGCGTGTTTTGTAACCAAACTACTCGTGGGCATCAAAGCCGTTTGTTTTGATGTCAAACCTGTTTTCAAACTTAGTTAAGCATGTTCTAACATGCTTAGCTCGTCACTTTTAGTTTAGTGCTTATATAGGGTCGTAAGGTAAGCGATCTAAACCATCGCTTATGCTTTCGAACCCGACCCATTTTGTCGGTCATTAGGACCTGACCAAACACATTGGGTGACCATAGCTATAACCTTCCGAGGTTATACCTTGTGGTCATGATGTTAGGCGTTCCAGACGCGTTCTACGCGAACGACGCGTAAGGTGGCATAAGCTACCTAAACGGGTCGTGATGGGCCGTAAGCACTTAGGTTAAGTTTCATTTTAGTATGTAGGCTTTGTTGAACCATATTACACGAGTCTCCATACTCGTTTGGTTTACGAACCCGCGTACTATCCGATCTTCCGATTTGGTCCGGTATATTAACATAGCTACCTATTAGGTGCCGTTGATATTCCGTGACCTCTCGCATTACCTGGTTATTTCACAAGAACAACAAAGCAACCTCAGGTGAGTACATTGAACCCCTCTTTTACTGTTTTTCCAAACTGTTTTGGGGTGAAACACATGTGCCTACTTGCTACTTTCATGCTTTCCGGTTTTCACATCATATACTGCTATGTTCGATAGTACATACATAGTACATGATTTCATTGTGTTTATGCTATGTATGCCCATTGCGTGCGTACTTAGTACATTGCTTTACATTTCATGCTACGTACGCCCATTGTGTGCATACGTAGTACATTGTTTCACATTGCATTACTGTTGCATATGCTCATCCAGCATATGAACACATTATTCTACATTTTGAACCGTTGTACTCTACAATACATTTCATGCTACGTACACCCATTGTGTGCATACGTAGTACATTGTTTCACATTGAATAATCTGTTGCATATGCTCATCCAGCATATGAACACATTATTCTACATTTTGAACCGTTGCACTCTACAATACATTTCATGCTACGTACGCCCATTGTGTGCATACGTAGTACATTGTTTCACATTGCATTTCTGTTGCATATGCTCATCCAGCATATGAACACATTATACTACATTTGAACCGTTGTAAGCATTTGACTATACATAAACATTTCTACCGTTGTTAAACATTTCATCTTGATGGTTTGGTTTGAGTAAGTGATTTAAGTAACGAGGCATGTGTAATATGATACAAGCATGGTGGATACGCCGCTGGTACTTCCTATATATAAGTGTTTGTATGGTATTACATATCGTAGCGTTATTTGAATCATTTCAATTTGAGACATAGAACATTTTATACAAATAACACGCTTTTCACAAGACATTGATTTACAAACAACAAATCTTATACAAACTCTTTTTACATGGTTATTCAGTTAACCATGCATTGTTCTCTTATTCATACATATCATTTGAACTTACCGTTTTTCAAATGATTTACAAGACAAAGCAAAATACGAGGTTCATGACTAAACATTTTCTCAAATTCAAGTCATGAATTCCGTTTTCACAAAACCAATGTATCTCACAGGCATTTTTATGCTGACGTACCTATTTTCACATGTGTTTTCAGGAGATGATGCATAGGACTTATCAAGACATACTTAGGCGGACCTGTGCCTTAGTGCCTTAAAACGAGACAAGAACTAGTTAATTTATGTTATGTACACTTTGATTCTTGTTTAGACAATGTAAACTTTCATGTTTGATTTATAAAACGAAACTTCATTTGCCATGGATTTGAAACAATTGATTCTGTTACAACACTCCCCGACGTTTCCGCCACGTTTTGTATGTTCTACGTGGTCGGGGTGTGACAATAGGGTCCTTTTGATTAGATCGATAAATGATCTCTTTAATTAGACCACCTATAGAGTCCTTTCAGCTATATCATCACATAATATTCCTAACCAGATTTTTGGATCAATATGTTTAACTAGACCACTCAAGGGGTCTAATTATGGAATAGTACTGTATAATCCATGGGTCTTAACTATTACGTAGAAGCCCATTAAGGATTTAAGGTAGTACTTTCTGATATCCTACTATGAATCCCTTATAGAAGATTCTACCAGGATTTGGATAACAACAAAGAAAATTGGATCACACCAAGAACATAAAGGGAGAACATAAGCACATAATCACAAAGTTGTTTAGTTTGACTTTTAATTTGTTATCTTTGGACGCGGATACTTAAAGTACACCAGGAATCCAATCCGTGGATTTCATTTGGCACTTTAATCATTTTCAAGAATCTATCTATAGAGATAGAATGATCTACCAAAAATTCGATTTCGTTTTCAAGAAAACGCAATATTCGAATTAAGGTAGGAAAAATTTAGAGTATACGGAAATACCGTTGGGTACCCTATTAAGAATTTATAGTGGTACTTTAGGTATTCGTATAGAGTTGTAACTTGCGCCTTGTACTTCGTTTCCTTGAAAGAAACGGGTATTTGGGAAAACGCAAGAGATTATAAATTTGAAAGGATTTTGGGGGTAGTCTGTTCTTCAAGGAATACGGCTCCTTGATTGTCGGTATTGTAGGGGATACGTTGTTTATACATGCCATCACATTTGTACATTGCAATGTAAAATAAAAAGATTTATTTATAAACAACAATTACAACTGTTTCATAGATCTTTGACAACAAATGAAAATAATACATAAAGCTTGATTATTTCTAAACAGTGTTGTCTTCCAATCGGTCAGATGCTCATCCTTGCGCTGGATTCGCATTAGCAAGCTTTGGGCAATTTCTCTGGAAATGGCCTATCTCGCCACAGTTGAAGCAAGAACCTGGTGGGAAACGACCTTGAGTAGGATTGTTGCCAGCTTGATTTGGTGCACCTGCAGCTGGGCAAATTCTTGCTGTATGGCCTATGAGTCCACAAGTTTGGCATTTGCGGCACTTTATATTGGCATGATGATGGAGGCTACATTGGTTGCACAAGGGTGCAGTTCCATTGTAGGGCTTTCTAGCAGGGGGTTGAGCTGGTTGGTTGAGGACGGTTTGATCATTGTGAGTAACCATGGAGAAGTTCTGAGAAGACTTTCGCTTCCTTGACTTCTTTGGGGATCCAGTCTGTTCATCCATGGTCTTTGATTCCTCGATTGGTTTCGATTCCTCGACCGGTTTCTTGTCACCTTTCGGAAAAGCTTACGTTTCCTGATCTGAGATTCAGTCAAAGTTGCAGATAGCTCAATGGCCTGCCTAACCGTAGTGGGGTTACTACCAGTAACAATGTCCTGAACTGAGTCAGGGAGGCCATCAATGTATTTTTGGATCGCCTTATCCAAAGGCGTAACGATGGAAGGACACAACAGGCTCAGCTCCTCATATCGATCAGTGTATGCTCGATGTTCGCCGCTGTCTTGCTTAAGATCGTCGAATTCCCTTTCTAAGGCCCTGATCTCGTGACGAGGACAGAATTCCTTCATCATCAAAGCTCGAAGCTCTTCCCATGTTTGAGCTAGCGCCACATCGGCACCCCTATCTCTCATTACACCATTCCACCATGTCAAAGCCCGCTTTTCGAAGACACTAGATGCGAAATCTACCTTTCGCTCGTTTGGGCATTGAACATGTCTGAAGGTGCTCTCTAGACTCTCGAACCATTGCAGAAGTGCAGTCGCTCCTTGAGTCCCAGAAAACTTTGATGGCTTAGCTGAGTTGAACGTTTTGAAGTTGCAGGGAGCATTGTTGTTGTTGAGAGCTTGGTTACATTGAGCAATGATGTTCGGGATTGCAGCAGTCATTTGCTGCGTAATGATAGCTGCCAGATCTTCAATAGGTATTTGATTCTCGCGTCGCGGAGGCATTCTAAAAAAAAGGGAAACAAGAGAGGAAACAAGTGAAGTGGCATTGGGTAAGAATAGGATGTTACAAATACCGACCAAAAGCATGGGTGGTGGTCATTTGTTTGAACCACGAAGTAAACAAATGACACACAAGGCTGAATCAAAGTAAATAGGTCCTCATGATGTATCGCGATGACATGCTCGCCTATAAGTGGACACTCACCCCAAGAGTTCCCAGGTAAGAGTGACTGGTCCGATACTACGGATTTGTACGAACACTCTAGCCTTAGACAGAAAACTCAGGGTACAGGCACCCACTCTTCCAGTTTGCACGTGTTCACATTATTTAGACCCAAACTTTGACGAGTTTGAAAACTCAAAAGGCACTAAGCCAAATATGAGTCAAACTGGAAGGGTTCAAAACCTTATAACAAAGGGTTCAATGTGACAACTCGTATCTAGAACCTATTTTTGTGATTTATGTAACGTATGTGAACGATATGTGACTTTTATGAAAGTGAATTTTATGTGAATGTTACGTTATTATGTGTATATGTGTCACATGTTACGTGAATGCTTTGCATTATGTGTTTATATCACTCAAACCGCACAACATGAACCAACCAACACAACCCTCTCACAACCGCACAAGCCCATTAGAGAGGGGGCCGCATTCTTTTGTGATCGGACCATAAGGGCGGCCCATGTATGGGTTCGGCCCACATACCTTACACACATAACATTAGGATGTTAGTAACCTTTACACACTTTGGCAAAATCATTCTCACACAAGAAACCCTAGACTTCTCTCTCTCTCTCGTTTGCTTGAAACCCGACGGCACCAAGGAACATTCCTGTTCGGATCACTCTCTTGCCATCGTTAACCGGTTAGTGTGCTTAAGATTGTTCATGATTGACTGTTATGTTGTTAAATGAATCATGTGCTAATAATCGGCCCACTTGTATGCATTGTGTGATGTTCTTGTGAATTGATAATCGGCTACCATGATGTTTATGTGTATGAAGATGTCAATCGGCTGCCATGTGTTGATTCGGATTGTTTGGTGATGCTTGTTAGATTGAATATTATGTTAAGTTTCAGATTATTGCACAAAGATTTGGACCGGATAGTTTGGATGTTATATGTTATTCTTGTTGATTTTTAATTAGATTAGGGTTCATACGATTCATGTTGTTACTACCCGTTGATCGATATTTTGGTTAACTAATTTGTGAAAACTGTTAATTGATTTGATAATCATGGAAACCGAGTATGTTAATTGATTTGCATAAATGCTTGTAACCGATCTGCATGAAATCAGGAAAATGGTTACAATTGATAGATCAACACGGTTGCGAGTCGATACCTCCAGTTGCGACTCGAAACCACAACACTAGCACAAGCAGCACAAGTCGCAACCGAGGTTGCGAGTCCTGTTGCGACTCGTAACCGGACCATGACGAGCCGAGACCACCTGTTGCGACTCGTAACCAGCTGTTGCGACTCGTAACCCCCTGTTGCGACTCGAGATCGCCGGTTGCGACTCGAGACCAGTTATGCATGTACACTGTTTGGACCCTACACTATCACGGGCCCAATTGATTGGGTCAAGTAATTGGACTTGTTTACATATCTGCTAATTGGACTGCCTATGTTAATTGGACCGAGACCTTTATCTTGGGCTTGGTTATTTAAATCGTTCAAGTATGAATATGATATACTCTTGACCGTTAACGTACCAAACGTGTTGCCATGAACTTTACGTGCTTATGATTTGTTAGTCTTTGTGTAAACATACGTGCTTTACTTGAACCCAACCTGACTTGTACGGTAATCCTGTTAGGACGTGTTTGATCACTTTTAATTCAAGTAACTTTGGTATAACCTGCCGAGCAATCCCAGGTGAGTTCATTGCATTCTCTCAAGCATGCGTCCCGGTGGTTTGGGACAACTGGTAAACATTTGGAAGGGAACTTGGGGTAAATAACTGAAACATAGAAACAATCATTTACCGGATTGCCTGTAAGGCAATGGGGTAATTAGTTGATAGCGCTATTAGGTTTGGCACCCTCACACCGGGCCGAAAGGACGGGCGTGAACTAATTACTGGGGCAACTTGTAACGCGGATATAAGACCTCCTACAGCTTGTCAAGGTTGTTTGATACCTTGACTTTGACCAATGCCTGTAGGGCATTGGGGTTAGGCATTCCCATCATTGACGCTACATACGGTACAATAATCAAGTTAACAACGACATTTGAACCAAACAACGAGTTGATTTAACTAATATCTGGTAACTTCACACGTAAGCAACACCTTGAACTCACCAGCGTAGTCTGACACACTTGTTTGCATGCTTGTAGGTCGTTAACTTTGGAACATGGACTTGCTATATGGGCGTGCTGGAGTGGTCATGGATCGAAGCTACTGGAATAATTATAATTGTTACCTTGGTTTTAAGTTTATTTTGAAACAATTACTAAACGACGTATCATATGCTTCCGCTACATAACTCTTGGAAATTAATATTGCGTTTGACATTTAACCTTGACGATTAATGACATGTTTTATTTAAGTATTTACTATTGGTTCAATGTGATTGGTGGCTCAGACTCTGATGTGTAACACGCCTCGCGGGGTTTCCGTAGGTGGTATTTTGGGGGTGTTACAGTTTGGTATCAGAGCCACTGGTTATAGTGAACTAGGTTTTAAAACGTTTTGTAAAACCAGACTATAACCGAACAACTTCGACAATCGATCATGACACTCAGCGCCAGATTGCAAGGTTCGTTCTCTCTCACTTTATACATTACTTGCTTAGCAGTCACACACCCACCTCGTATATGAACTGAAACGTTTAACACCATAGTGACTTGATAGTGTGACACTACTCTTCGACTCATGTAAACCATAGAACTGTGATATCATCTGTTGTGTTGTTTGAACGGGGGAAACTTCAAGCGCAAGCTAAGAGGCACTGAGATAAGCATGCAAATTGCCTTATTATTATGGGTGCACACTTAGTAATAACGCGGGGTGCATGCAAGTCCCAGTGAGGCTTATCGAGCGTGAGAAGGGTTCTGCCTTACTATGTGTGAACCTGGTAGTACGTAAATATCAGTATGGTCCCTGACTCCTATCTTATTTCGATCTCTAAATCGGTTTATTCCCCACTATAGAAACATGAGTGGACGAGGACACGGACGTGGCAACATCAACATGACTCAGGCTGAGTTGACTGACCTAATCAATACCCGCGTGGCTGAGGCTCTAGCAGCCTATCAAGCTGGTACGGAATGTACCAAGTACTCTTTACTCTTTACTCTTATACCACGTACACGTCTTTTCATTCCTATAATGTGTTTCCTCCCGTTATTTAGGTCAACAAGCGCAACCTCAACCCAACCAATCTGCGTGTACATTCAAAATGTTTATGGACTGCAAGCCACAGACCTTCACCGGGACTGAAGGGGCTGTGGGACTTCTAAGATGGTTCGAAAAAGCAGAGTCTGTGTTTGCTATCTGTAACTGTCCCGCTGGGGACAGGGTGAAATATGCTGCGGGTACCTTGGCTGATGGTGCCCTAACATGGTGGAACGCCCAAGTACAGTTGTTGGGCATCGAGGCAGCGAATGCCACAACTTGGGAAGATTTTAAAGAACTGATCAGGGAGGAGTACTGTCCTCGGGACGAGGTCCAGAAGTTGGAAAACGAATACTATGACTTGAAGATGGTTGGATCTGAAGTCGAAGCGTATGTGAAGCGATCGTATGAACTGGCCGACATGTGCCCGAACTTGTCTCGGCCTATGTCCAGGAGGATTGAGTTATTCTTCAAAGGGTTGCCTCCGCGTGTGAAGAGCTTGGTCACTGCAGCCCATCTCAATGATTTGACACAGATCGTTCGTCTGACTCACAAGATTGTGGATCAAGAGGTGGAAAGCGATTCGTTACCCCCGCGTATCTCGGCCACTAAAGCTGCTACACCCACTGCCACTGCGTCCGCTAATGATAACAAGCGGAAGTGGAGTGACTATGATAAAGCATCCAGTGCTGGTCAGACTCAGAAAAGGCCAGATAACCACAACAACCGCAACTTTAGCCAGTCGTCTTCTGTCAATCAAGGCCAGGGAAGTGGTCAAAGTTAGGGCTCGTATGCAGGGAAGAAACCACAGTGTAATAAGTGTGGCTACCATCATTTCGGGCCGTGTAGTCGCACATGTCGCAGGTGTGGTAAGGTGGGCCATGAGGCCAAGGATTGTAGGGCTTCACAGCCCAAACACCAGCAGCAGCAGAACCAGCAGAATCAGAGACAACAGGGACAACCACCCCAGCAGAACCAGGGTTTCAGGAAGGGGTGCTTTCAGTGTGGTGACGAGGGTCACTTTAAGCGGGATTGCCCTCAGTTAAACCAGAACGCTAACGACAACGACCGCTTGAATAATAACAACGCTGGAAACAACAACAACAACGACAACAACGGGGGTAATGGTGCTCGGGGCAGAGTGTTTCAGCTTGGAGCAGGGGATGCCAGGAATGACGGCAACGTTGTAACTGGTACGTTTCCTGTTAATGATCGTATTGCTTCTGTATTATTTGATTCGGGTGCCGATTGGAGTTACGTGTCCCTAGAGTTTAGTCAACGATTAGGGATAACCCCAACACCTTTAGAGGTTAAACAAGTAGTAGAACTAGCAGACGGTAAGACGATAGAAGCCTCAAATGTCCTTTTTGGATGCAAACTAGATCTCGTGGGTCAGGTGTTTGACATTGACCTCCTTCCCGTTACGCTCGGTAGTTTTGACATAGTGGTAGGCATGGATTGGTTGTCTAAGCACCAAGCAGAAATTCTATGTAAGGAGAAGATTGTGCGTATTCCTCTCCCTGATGGAGAGCCACTGTTAGTTCAAGGACATCGTAGTGGGACGGTGGTTGGGATTATCACGGCCATGCGTGCACAACAGTATCTACAAAAGGGGTATCCTGCACTGTTAGCGTTAGTTACCAACGCTCAGTCTGAAGAGGGTAAGATCGAGGATCTACCAGTGGTGCGAGAATTCGCTGATGTGTTCCCAGAGGAGCTACCAGGGTTACCTCCTCACCGTCAAGTAGAATTTCAGATTGATCTTGCACCGGGAGCGGCTCCAATTGCTCGAGCTCCTTACCGGTTAGCACCTGGAGAGTTACAGGAACTGTCCAATCAATTACAGGAGTTGTTGGATAGGGGTTTCATTCGACCCAGTTCGTCGCCTTGGGGAGCCCCAGTTCTGTTCGTAAAGAAGAAAGACGGGTCATTCGGTATGTGTATCGACTATCGAGAGCTCAACAAGGTGACGATTAAGAACCGCTATCCGTTACCACGCATCGACGACTTGTTCGACCAGTTGCAAGGGTCAAGCTTCTATTCAAAGATCGACTTAAGGTCGGGTTATCACCAGGTAAGGGTTAGGGAAGAGGATGTTCCCAAGACAGCCTTTCGAACGCGCTACGGACACTATGAGTTTTTGGTCATGCCGTTTGGATTGACCAATGCACCAGCAGTTTTCATGGATCTCATGAACCGCGTATGCAAGCCATATCTCGATGAGTTTGTTATAGTGTTTATTGACGACATCTTAGTCTATTCCAAGAACAAGGAAGATCACGAGCGTCACCTACGTCTCATCTTGGAACTCTTGAGAAGGGAGCAGCTATATGCGAAGTTTTCTAAGTGCGATTTTTGGATTCGAGAAGTACACTTCCTTGGGCACGTTGTTAACGAGAAAGGGATACATGTGGATCCTGCGAAGGTGGATGCAGTTAAGAATTGGGCGGCACCAAAGACTCCGTCTGAGGTGCGACAATTTCTTGGTCTCACAGGGTATTATCGAAGGTTCATTAAAGATTTCTCAAAAATCGCGCAACCCCTCACCTCACTGACACAGAAGAACAAGGCGTACTCTTGGGGAACAAAGCAGGAAGAGGCCTTCCAGTTGTTAAAACAGAAACTTTGCAGTGCACCGATCTTGTCATTACCAGAGGGTACCGAAGATTTTGTGGTTTATTGTGATGCTTCGATTCAGGGTCTCGGTTGTGTGTTGATGCAACGCGAGAAGGTGATAGCTTATGCTTCTCGTCAGCTAAAGGTGCACGAGAAGAACTACACGACACACGACTTGGAGTTAGGAGCGGTGGTGTTTGCGTTGAAGATTTGGAGGCACTATCTGTACGGTACCAAATGCACCATCTACACCGACCATAGGAGTCTCCAGCACATCTTCGACCAGAAAGAGTTGAATATGCGACAACGACGATGGGTGGAGTTATTGAACGATTATGAATGTGCCATCAAATACCATCCGGGCAAGGCGAACGTTGTGGCTGACGCCCTCAGCAGAAAGGATAATGCACCTAGGCGTGTGCGAGCATTGCAACTCACAATCCAGTCCAACCTCCCTTCCCAGATACGGGATGCTCAGTTAGAAGCATTGAAACCAGAGAACGTTCGAGCTGAAGCTTTACGTGGCTCGAGGCAACGACTAGAACAAAAGGGAGACAGTGCTTACTATGTAACCGGACGCATTTGGGTCCCATTCTTTGGCAACTTACGGGAACTAGTAATGGAAGAGGCACATAAGTCACGTTACTCCGTACATCCTGGATCAGATAAGATGTACCATGACTTAAAAACTACGTACTGGTGGCCTAGCATGAAGGCTCATATAGCAACCTACGTCAGCAAATGTTTGACTTGTGCTAAAGTCAAAGCAGAACATCAAAAGCCCTCAGGTCTACTGCAGCAACCAGAGATACCCACATGGAAGTGGGAGCAGATCGCTATGGATTTCGTGACAGGACTACCAAGAACTCAGGCTGGGAACGACACTATTTGGGTGATTGTTGATCGCCTCACGAAATCAGCACACTTCCTAGCAATCAAGGAACCAGACAAGTTTTCTCAGCTGGCAGCAGTGTATCTTAAGGAAGTGGTTTCTAGGCATGGAGTGCCAACTTCTATCATTTCAGACCGTGATCCGCGTTTCACTTCAGAGTTATGGCAGTCAATGCATAAATCGTTTGGTTCCCAACTCGACATGAGTACCGCTTATCACCCGCAGACGGATGGCCAAAGCGAGCGCACCATCCAAACACTTGAAGATATGCTTCGGGCATGCGTACTCGACTTTGGAAAAGGATGGGAGAAGCACCTACCGTTGATAGAATTCTCCTACAACAACAGCTACCATTCAAGTATTAAGGCAGCTCCGTTCGAAGCACTGTACGGACGGAAATGTCGTTCACCCCTCTGTTGGCATGAGGTGGGTGATAGCCAGATCACAGGCCCTGAGTTTGTTCTTGAAGCATCAGAAAGCATCGTGCAGATCCGAAACCGTATGGCCGCAGCTCGCGACCGTCAGAAAAGCTACGCTGACAAGCGTAGTAAACCGCTGGAATTTGAAGTTAATGATCGCATTATGTTAAAGGTTTCACCCTGGAAGGGTGTGGTACGTTTTGGGAAACGCGGCAAACTAAACCCTCGTTATGTGGGACCGTTCAAAATTCTAGAACGAATTGGAAAGGTGGCCTACAGGTTGGAATTACCGGCTGAGTTGGGTAATGTCCATGATGTATTTCACGTATCACAGCTAAAGAAGTGTTTGGTTGATGAAACACTGGTAGTACCATTTCAAGAGCTGAAGATAGATGACAAATTGCAGTTTGTCAAAGAACCAATTGAAATTATGGATCGGGAAGTTAAAGTTCGCAAACACAGCCGCATACCGATTGTGAGAGTTCGTTGGAACTCAAGACGTGGTCCAGAGTTCACGTGGGAACGCGAGGACCAGATGAAACTCAAGTATCCACATTTGTTCCCCAAAGATCAGGCAGAACCTAGCAAACTTAATGTTGAGGCAACTAGTGAATTTCGGGACGAAATTCCCATTCAAGTGGGGGATGATGTGACACCCCAGGAAAACTAGTAAACAATATAGCTTTCGTTAGTGAGTGCGTACCAAATTTCGGGACGAAATTTCTTTCTAGTTGGGGATACTGTGACAACTCGTATCTAGAACCTATTTTTGTGATTTATGTAACGTATGTGAACGATATGTGACTTTTATGAAAGTGAATTTTATGTGAATGTTACGTTATTATGTGTATATGTGTCACATGTTACGTGAATGATTTGCATTATGTGTTTATATCACTCAAACCGCACAACATGAACCAACCAACACAACCCTCTCACAACCGCACAAGCCCATTAGAGAGGGGGCTGCATTCTTTTGTGATCGGACCATAAGGGCGGCCCATGTATGGGTTCGGCCCACATACCTTACACACATAACATTAGGATGTTAGTAACCTTTACACACTTTGGCAAAATCATTCTCACACAAGAAACCCTAGACTTCTCTCTCTCTCTCGTTTGCTTGAAACCCGACGGCACCAAGGAACATTCCTGTTCGGATCACTCTCTTGCCATCGTTAACCGGTTAGTGTGCTTAAGATTGTTCATGATTGACTGTTATGTTGTTAAATGAATCATGTGCTAATAATCGGCCCACTTGTATGCATTGTGTGTTGTTCTTGTGAATTGATAATCGGCTACCATGATGTTTATGTGTATGAAGATGTCAATCGGCTGCCATGTGTTGATTCGGATTGTTTGGTGATGCTTGTTAGATTGAATATTATGTTAAGTTTCAGATTATTGCACAAAGATTTGGACCGGATAGTTTGGATGTTATATGTTATTCTTGTTGATTTTTAATTAGATTAGGGTTCATACGATTCATGTTGTTACTACCCGTTGATCGATATTTTGGTTAACTAATTTGTGAAAACTGTTAATTGATTTGATAATCATGGAAACCGAGTATGTTAATTGATTTGCATAAATGCTTGTAACCGATCTGCATGAAATCAGGAAAATGGTTACAATTGATAGATCAACACGGTTGCGAGTCGATACCTCCAGTTGCGACTCGAAACCACAACACTAGCACAAGCAGCACAAGTCGCAACCGAGGTTGCGAGTCCTGTTGCGACTCGTAACCGGACCATGACGAGCCGAGACCACCTGTTGCGACTCGTAACCAGCTGTTGCGACTCGTAACCCCCTGTTGCGACTCGAGATCGCCGGTTGCGACTCGAGACCAGTTATGCATGTACACTGTTTGGACCCTACACTATCACGGGCCCAATTGATTGGGTCAAGTAATTGGACTTGTTTAGATATCTGCTAATTGGACTGCCTATGTTAATTGGACCGAGACCTTTATCTTGGGCTTGGTTATTTAAATCGTTCAAGTATGAATATGATATACTCTTGACCGTTAACGTACCAAACGTGTTGCAATGAACTTTACGTGCTTATGATTTGTTAGTCTTTGTGTAAACATACGTGCTTTACTTGAACCAAACCTGACTTGTACGGTAATCCTGTTAGGACGTGTTTGATCACTTTTAATTCAAGTAACTTTGGTATAACCTGCCGAGCAATCCCAGGTGAGTTCATTGCATTCTCTCAAGCATGCGTCCCGGTGGTTTGGGACAACTGGTAAACATTTGGAAGGGAACTTGGGGTAAATAACTGAAACATAGAAACAATCATTTACCGGATTGCCTGTAAGGCAATGGGGTAATTAGTTGATAGCGCTATTAGGTTTGGCACCCTCACACCGGGCCGAAAGGACGGGCGTGAACTAATTACTGGGGCAACTTGTAACGCGGATATAAGACCTCCTACAGCTTGTCAAGGTTGTTTGATACCTTGACTTTGACCAATGCCTGTAGGGCATTGGGGTTAGGCATTCCCATCATTGACGCTACATACGGTACAATAATCAAGTTAACAACGACATTTGAACCAAACAACGAGTTGATTTAACTAATATCTGGTAACTTCACACGTAAGCAACACCTTGAACTCACCAGCGTAGTCTGACAGACTTGTTTGCATGCTTGTAGGTCGTTAACTTTGGAACATGGACTTGCTATCTGGGCGTGCTGGAGTGGTCATGGATCGAAGCTACTGGAATAATTATAATTGTTACCTTGGTTTTAAGTTTATTTTGAAACAATTACTAAACGACGTATCATATGCTTCCGCTACATAACTCTTGGAAATTAATATTGCGTTTGACATTTAACCTTGACGATTAATGACATGTTTTATTTAAGTATTTACTATTGGTTCAATGTGATTGGTGGCTCAGACTCTGATGTGTAACACGCCTCGCGGGGTTTCCATAGGTGGTATTTTGGGGGTGTTACATTCAAAGCCTAGTAATCAATCATCATAGAACAGATGATTAGTTTTCAAGGCAGATTCAAATTTATGTTCTTGTTCTGGTTGTCACCTAAGGATAGGTGACGGTATTGTTTTAAAATCTAAACACAAGAATCTTGTGTTAGGGTCCTAGGAAGGTTATAGACTAGGTCAAAGAATTACTAATAACCTAATTCCCTATAACCATTGGCTCTGATACCAACTTTTCTGTCACACCCCGACCACGTAAAACAACAAAACGTGGCGGAAACGTCGGGGAGTGTTGTAACAGAATCATTGTTTCACAACCATGGATCAAACAAATTTCGTTTTATTGAATTAAATGAGTTACAATGTCTTAACAATAAAGAAACATAACAAAATTAACTAGTCTTGCATCTTTTAATGTCACTAAGGCCTCATCCAATCCTATGTGAGCATGCATCAATATCATCATCAAGTATCATCATCAAATATCATCAACTATTGTACCTGAAACACATGTGAAAATACATCAGCATAAAAATGCCGGCGAGTACATAGGTTTTATGAAAAACAGGATTTATGACTTAGGTTTAAGAAGATGTTTAACCAAAAACTTGTCATAAATCCAGTTTAAGTGTTTGCTTTTATAAAACGTTTGAAAATCGATGATAGATAGGTATAGTTAAAAAGAATGATGTATGGTTAAGTGAATAACCAAGTAAAAAGGAGTTTGTATAAAACAAACTGTTTTTTAAAACAATGTCTTGTGAAAAATATGTTATTTGTGTAAAAATGTATAAGTCCAAATGAATGATTTAAATAACGCTACGCCATGTAATATAATACAAACACTTATATATAGGAAGTACCAGCGGCGTATCCACCATGCTTGGATCACATTACACACGTCTCGTTACTCAAATCACTTACCCACATAAACCACCAATGTAAATTGCCCATGTCTAAACCGTTGTCAAATGTCAATCAAGTAATGTGTAAACAAAATGTCATGTATGGCAAGTGAAATATGTAATCACTAAACCATAGGTAAGAATGCACAAACAATGTACTAAGTATGCGACGGATGGACATACATAGCATGATACAAAGTATAAAATGTCTTGTAAAACGATGTACTAAATATGAACACAATGGGCATACATTGCATGTGATGTAAAATGTACTAAGTATGATAAACATACATAGCATAAAATGTCATGTAAAACGATGTACTAAATATGCACACAATGGGCATACATAGCAAAAACGTAATAAAATCATGTACTAATAGTGTACTAGTGAACATAGCAAGTATATGATATAAAAGCATGAAACCATGAAAGTAACAAGTAGGCACATGTGTTCCACCCCAAAATGTTTGGAAAACAGTAAAAGAGGGGACTATGTACTCACTTGGGATTGCTTAGAAGTCCTAGGATAACCACCAAGCAAGCTAGAAGATCACGGATTCAAACGGCACCTAATATAGGTATCTACATTAATAAACAGACCCATCGGAGGATCGGGTAGTACGAGGGTTCGTAAACCAAATAAGTATGGGAACATATGTAATATGGTTTAACAAAGCCTACGTACTAAAATGAAACCTATCCTAAGTGCTTTTGACCCATTACGACCCGTTTAGGTAGCTTATGCCACTTTAACGTGTCGTTCGCGTAAAACGCATTCGGAAAGCCTAGCTAGTCCTATGACAAGTAAGATATGCCTTAAAATGCTTAATATTGTTGTTAAATCAGTTTAGATACCAAAAATTATGTTACATAGGTTTAAAATGAATTTTGGCGCAAAAAGGGTATTTTGGTAATTTACCTAAGGCATATAAACTACCTATCATACCACTACTTAAACGACGTGACCATCAGGTATAACCTCGCAAGGTTATTCCCTATACAACTATGGTCACCTAAAGTGTTTGGTCGGATCCTAATGATCGACCAAATGGGTCGGGTTCGAAAGTATAAGCGATTGATTAGATCGCTTACCTTTACGACCCTAAACAAGCACAATTCTAAAAGCGACGAGCTAAACATGCTAGAACATGTTTAGTAAAGTTAGAAAACAGGTTTGGTATCAAAACAAACGGTTTTGATACCCTATAGTAGTTTGGTTACAAAATACGCGAGAAAACGCATTTTGGCCGAAACTACGACTCGTCACTGAGCCTAGATAACGTGGTAATCAGTAGGTATAGTCACTAGGGACTATAACCATCGTGATTACGCTCACGTTATCAAGTTCAAACGAACTTCGCGTTGACCATAAACTGGTCAAAGCAGAAAACCAAACGCAATTTGACTTTAACGCTAAAACGAAAGAAAAGCACGAAAGAACACTTACAAAGGGTCCCCACAAGATTTGATTCCAAGTAATCTCAGGTAGGAAGTGTATAAACACAACCACTTAGAGAAAAACTCAGATCAAATGTGGGTTGGAAGTGAAAAGGTAAGGGGTATTTATAGGAAACATGGAACCGTTAAGATCGTTTCTTGTTCCCCAAGCGTTTAATCTCGGCCCTACACCTCATGCCCACTGAATTACAAACCCATGGGAGCCCATAGGATTGTAAAAAACCAGTTGCAAGTGGTTTTTGGGTGTTAAACAGCTGTAAACAGTTGTTTGCACAATTCTGCTGAACTGGGACATGCTTACGGACCGTAAACAAGTCCATACGGTCCGTAAGGACCTGGCTTGCTGGCAGAAACTTTCATTAATTGGCAGAACAGGCCCTTGTTCCCAAACTGGATTTTTGATGCATTTTGGCACGTTTAAGCCCCGTTAGCCCCATTTTAAGGCTCTAAAATGAAGTTAAAGTATAGGGGACTTGAAATATGCTCAAAAATATGCCGGATGTCGGTTCGTTTGGCCGTACGATTGCGTTGTTCGGTTAATTACGACGGAAGTCGTAACGGATGCAAAAACGGTCCAAATTGCGCGACGAATGGATTTTTGACAAGCCAATCACTAAAACATAAAATTTTAATGATTAAATAAATTTTTGGATGTCCGGATGAATTCAGAACGTAAGATATGCGCCAAAATGCAAACTTATGCACTTTTTGACACTTTTAGTCCCTGAATGACCAAAAAGTTTATTTTAGCACACCGAACACCTCAAAGCCTATTTCTAAGCTATGTAAAGGATATTTAGGGTGTGTTTAACCTATGATTATGTTCCGGAGGGTCTGTTACAGTACAAATTAACATACTTTCGCAGTTTGTCGAATTTAGTCCCTGTAAGCGAATAAACTTGATTTCGGCATACCAAACCATCCAAAACTTATTTCTAAGTTATGTAAGGGTTATTTTAGGTATGCTAAGCCTATGTCACTATTTCAGAGTGTTTGTTGCATTAAACTGGTTATATTTACGCATCAGTGCGCTTATAACTCTCCAGAAAGCGATTTAGAGCCCGAAATCGAACAAGAATTAATATGTGCAAACGATACACATATTTACACAAAATCCCAAGTATGAAATACAATATTTCATTGGTTTGGTATTTGTTTGATGGTTGAAGTGACACAGGTATCACATCAGAATATACTCTCGTATCAAAATTCCCTAGATTCAGTCTTATAGGTGAGTATACCAATTTGATATCTGTAACTGGGTTAGTGTGAGACCTTGAGAGCTCAGGTATGAACTTCCGTTCGATCAAAGAGATGAAGGCTCGACTTTAGGTGTGTTCCCTTTAGGGAATCTTTTCTTCAACTGCAATTGATTCATATCTTTCGATATTTTTCAATTTTTATGCAGAGGGTAAGCTTTTAAAGCGCATAAAGTATTATACGAGGTCTATGTCACACCTAAGCAAAATCCGCAACAGTATTGATTTATCTCCTCACTCCTTCATGTATACTTGCCAAATTTCGGGGCGAAATTTCTCTCAAGTTGGGGATGATGTGACAACCCGACTCCCAAGGTTAGTGTCGTTTCGTTTCTTGATCTTAACTTCTTTTTATCTCTCGCGATCGCTTCCTTCTATGTTAAACTTGTTAAACGCGTTACTTGATGTTATTCGAAAATGTAGTTTGGGTTGGAACGAGTGAATGGTTGGACTATGTTAAGTGGTCAATGTTGGGTTGGGCTGAATAAGGACTCGGGCCTCGCATACACAAACCTCTTTAAGTTGTTGCACATCTCACCTTTGATAACTCGGCCCACCGTCGGTTCTATGCGAATGCATCCATGTTGATCCGGCCCATATCATGTTGGCCTACAATGTTCAACTTAAACCCAAGTGATGACCGACCTAACAACTCTCAATTATTTAGGGTTGCACTTCACTTATAAATTGATTAACATGTACGTAACCCCTCATTAGTTCCAAATCATTATATCGCAAACCCTACTATTCCTCTAAGATTATTAGTGGCGGCAGAAGGCATTCCCCTCTCCTATTTCACATTGTTCGACCAGATTCAAGACTTTGGTTAGTAATCTAATATTTGTGTCAATTCTACTTGTGTGCTCTCATTATGTGTGCATTGATGTTAACAAGTGTTGATGATAATTGTTTTGAATCTTACGGCCCTGTTGATGATGATTGTCAATTATTATATCTACATCTTAATTGGACCTCCAACCCCACTAACCTTCACACACTTAAGAAATTCATATAAAATGGCCGACAACTGATATTGAATTGATTTAAGGAATCTGACAACATATGTTCTTGTTCTTCATATGCACAAGTATTGATATTGAATTGATTTTTGTCAACACATAAGTTCCACTAAACTAAAAGGGTATTGGACCAATGTGTCAATGATGAGTTGTTGTCATGTGTGTATTAGGGGTCCAATGGGATTTGTCTAGGTTATAATTGCCGGCCATGTGCAACCATTACATGTTGAATAGATAAGTCAATGGGGAAAGAATTGTGGGGGACATGGGATTGGTTCTAGTGGGCGGCGCATATAAATACACCTCATGGGTTGGGCCGAAATTCTTAGCAGGGCACATGAGGATATCGTACATTGGGTAGGGTAGAGGTGACATCACTGAAAATGTCTTGAATGTGATAGGGCCGAATGTCATTGTTGTTTGTGATGTCATGTGATGCTTCAGAGCACATGTGCATGATAGTGTGAATCTATGTTTTGGAATCGGCATGCTAATATGATAGTTTATTTTTATATGTGCATGGGTTTTAGGGTTGTTATTTTTTATGGCTGTTTATGCATGGTTGGAATCACATGTCCTTGCATATATAATTTTAGTTTCATAGTACGGCTTAAGTTACCCCCTGACTTGTATAGTGCATCGGGCTGGGCCTTGTACTTTAGTGGGCCGCACACACACGCCCACATACACGGATATAATGTGTAACGGGGTCAAGCAGTAGGCAATTAATTATGATATTGTGCACTAAATTGTCTAATATTCTGAGCTGCTAAGTTATTACATGTGATGTGGGATTTGTATGAGACTCAACTACTTGTGACATGCTATTATGAACATCTGTGTTACGTGAACTTTTGTTAAGACCTGTATAACGAGGTGTGACTAACTGTATACTATTTGTGTAATATGAATACGAGACATGTGATTTGTATGCGTAGAGACTGATTGTCTTCTGGTAACCACGATAGGGATTGACTGACCAATTGGTAAACGAGTAGCTGATCGCACCGAGCAAACCAAGGTGAGTTCACTACATTCGAGCATGTGTCCCAGTGGTTGGGGACAGTCAGTGGGTATCCCATAGGGGGATAAGTCTTTGGGTAAAAACGGGTATATTGGTTAATATTCTCACCTATCATCTTTTGTAAGTCCCTCATCGGGTATTAGTTAGTAGCGCTACTTAGGTTTGGCACCCTCACACCGCTCCTGTAGAGGACGGAGGTGAACTAATGACCCAGTCTGGCCCAGTACTAGATAGGAGTACGTGGGAAGGGCAGTCGTGTATTTCAGGAGCCGTCATTGTTCGGAATTGAGATATTAACAATATTACTTGCATTGGTTATTGAACTGTTTTACGTACAACTGGTGTCAAACACCTTTTAAAACTGTGAACTCGCCAGCTTTGTCTGATATACTTGTTACATGCTCGCAGGACATTAGGTGATTGGAACAGGAGCTTGTTGGCTGGAGAGCAGGAGTGGTCATGGTCATGCAGAAGACTTATTATCAAACACTTAATTATCATGAACGCTTAGTATTTACTTTATGGATTATTTACGCTTCCGCTGAACTTATGGTTTTTGGATAACTTATGCTGGGATTTTTCTATTATTAAATTATGGAACTTTATTTCCAACTTGTGATTCAATGTAATTGGTGGCTCATTACTAGTCGTCACACGCCTAACAGGGACACTCCATAGGTGGTAAATTGGGGTGTGACAGTTTGGTATCAGAGCCACTGGTTATAGTGAATTTGGTTTTAAAAATGATTTATAAAACCAGACTATAACTGAACTGATACGACATTGACCATGACACTCAGCTCCAGGCAGCAAGGTTCGTCTCTTGTTTACTATTGCATAGCATAGTTAGCACATACTCATGATTAGTATCACACCCGAACGCACACTTGATATTACAATACGAATTACTATGCTATCTGTTTATGCTACGTGTTTTAAGGGTAGGACTTTACTTGAACATACATGCTCTATGTTGTGATGTCGTCGGTCGTACTGCATGAATTTGGGGAAACCTTTTAACATGAGTAGGGAGGAACTGAGATAAGCATGCAAATCGGGTTATTATTATGGGTGCACACATAATAACAACGTGGGGTGCATGTGAGTCCCAGTAAATCTCGACTAGTGTGAAAAAGGAATCCCACGTTGTTAGTCAATCTTGTATTAGAACCTCGAAAACTGTGAATACTATAGCAATACTTGACATCCGCTTGAAATGGTCTGTTAATTCGTTCCTCCTTCCCATACTTGTAGAATCATGAACGGACGTGGTGGAGGTCGTCGTGGTGGACGTGGTGGAGGCCGCGGTGGTGGGCGTGGCGAAATCCATATGACCCAAGCTGAGCTAGAAGAATTACTCAACACCCAGGTGGCTGCAGCCTTGGCAGCTTATCAGGCTGGTATGACATGTACCAGACATTCCTTTCCTTTGAATCGTAAACTTGAGTCTTACTTGTTGGTGTATTTTCTCTCGTTAATAGGTCAGCCGGCGCCACAAAACCAGCCTCACCCACCGGTTTGCACATTTAAAACTTTCATGGATTGCAAGCCACAGACCTTCAGTGGCACTGAAGGGGCTGTAGGACTTATACGCTGGTTCGAAAAGGCGGAGTCAGTGTTCGCAATATGTAACTGCCCGGTTGGGGATAGAGTAAAGTTTGCAGCAGGCACGCTTGAGGATGGTGCCTTGACCTGGTGGAATGCCCAGGTTCAACTGCTAGGTATTGAGGCGGCGAACGCCACTACGTGGGACGATTTTAAAGAACTGATGAGAGAGGAATACTGTCCTCGAGACGAAATACAGAAGTTAGAGAATGAGTACTATAATCTGAAAATGGTGGGGTCTGAAATTGAAGCGTATGTGAAGCGGTCGTATGAGTTAGCTGATTTGTGTCCGAACTTGTCCCGACCCATGTCCCGAAGAATCGAGTTGTTTATTAAGGGGTTACCTCCACGGGTGAAGGGTTTAGTTACAGCAGCGAACCTCAATAACCTAACCCAGATTGTTAGATTGGCACATAAGATCGTTGACCAGGAGGTGGAGAGCGACTCATTGCCACCTCGTATTTCTAGCACTACCACAGCTGCCACTACTTCCACTGCATCTGCTGCTGATAGCAAACGTAAGTGGAACGATACGGACAAGGGGTCCAACTCTGCACAGCCTCAGAAGAAGACGGATACTGGCAGCACCCGCAGTTCCAGTCAGACAGCATCAGTGAATCAGAACTCGAGTAACAAATCAGGGCAGGGATCATATGCGGGGAAGCTACCCTTGTGCAGCAAGTGTAACTATCATCACAAGGGACAGTGTGCTCGGGTTTGTCATCGATGTAATCGACCAGGGCATATGGCTAGGGATTGTAGGGCCACTTTTCCAGCTCAGCAGCAGCCATCACAGCAGATGGGTAGGCAACAATCTCAACAAAATCAGGATACTCAGAGAGGGTGTTATCAGTGTGGAGCCGAGGGGCACTTCAAGCGAGACTGCCCTCAGCTGAAGCAGAACACAGGGGGTAGTAACGGGAACAACAATGCGGGGAACAATGCGGGTAATGTCGCGCGTGGGCGCGGGTTTGTGTTGGGAGCTGGTGAAGCGCGGAACGACGGCAACGTGGTTACTGGTACGTATTCAGTGAACGGTGTTATTGCTTCTATTTTATTTGATTCTGGTGCCGACTGGAGTTACGTGTCTTTAGAATTCAGTTCTCAGTTAGGGTTAAGTCCTACACTTCTCGTAATGAAACACATAGTAGAAATCGCAAATGGTAAAACAATTGAAGCTACACATGTTCTATTTGGGTGTAAAATCGATCTTCTGGGTCAAGTATTCGACATTGACTTAATACCTATTACTCTTGGAAGCTTCGACGTGATCGTTGGAATGGACTGGTTGTCCAAGTATCAAGCGGAGATTCTCTGTAAGGAGAAGATCATACGTGTTCCCCTTCCTAGTGGGGAATTTTTATCAGTTCAGGGTCATCGCAGTGGGACCCCAGTTAGTATTGTTTCGGCAATGAAGGCTCAGAAGTATTTGCGTAAGGGCTATCCTGCTATTTTAGCTCTTGTCACTGATTCACCGTCTGACGAAAGGAAGATTGAGGATCTTCCAGTTGTTCGTGAATATCCTGACGTATTTCCTGAGGAACTCCCTGGTTTACCTCCACATCTTCAGGTGGAATTCCAGATCGACCTCGCCCCAGCGGCAGCCCCGGTTGCTCGTGCTCCTTATCGTCTTGCACCAGGAGAACTGCAGAAACTATCAAACCAACTCCAAGAGCTGTTGGATAGGGGTTTCATCCGACCTAGCTCCTCCCCCTGGGGAGCTCCAGTCTTATTTGTAAAGAAGAAGGATGGGTCCTTACGAATGTGTATAGATTATCGCGAGCTCAATAAGATGACAATCAAAAACCGTTATCCTTTACCTCGTATCGACGACTTGTTTGACCAGCTGCAAGTGTCAAGTTTTTACTCCAAGATCGACTTAAGGTCGGGTTACCATCAAGTGCGAGACAGGGAAGAAGACGTTCCCAAAACCGCGTTTCGGACGCGATACAGTCACTATGAGTTCTTGGTTATGCCATTCGGGTTAACCAACGCACCAGCGGTCTTCATGGACCTCATGAACCGCGTGTGCAAGCCATACCTTGATGACTTCGTTATCGTTTTTATTGACGACATCCTAATTTACTCCAAGAACAAGGAGGATCACGAACGGCATCTACGCCTTATCCTAGAACTCCTGAGGAGGGAGCAGTTGTACGCGAAATTTTCGAAGTGCGATTTTTGGATACGGGAGGTACATTTTCTGGGGCATATAGTTAACGAGATGGGCATACATGTGGATCCTGCCAAGATTGACGCCATTAGAAATTGGGCGGCACCGAGGAACCCTTCAGAGGTGCGACAATTTCTCGGTCTAGCAGGGTATTATCGTCGTTTCATACAGAACTTCTCAAAGATTGCACAGCCACTCACCTCGTTAACACAGAAGAAAGTAGTTTACTCCTGGGGGACGAAGCAGGAGGATGCTTTCCAGCTTTTGAAACAAAGGTTATGCAGCGCGCCAATCTTATCTCTACCAGATGGCACTGAGGATTTTGTAGTTTATTGTGATGCTTCGATTCAGGGTCTCGGTTGCGTGTTGATGCAACGCGAGAAGGTGATAGCTTACGCCTCTCGACAATTGAAAGTTCACGAGAAGAACTATACGACACACGACTTGGAGTTAGGAGCAGTGGTGTTTGCGCTGAAGATTTGGAGACACTATTTATACGGCACGAAATGCACCATCTATACCGACCACAAGAGCCTTCAGCACATCTTTGACCAAAAAGAATTGAATATGCGACAGCGTCGTTGGGTAGAGTTGTTCAACGATTACGAGTGTGCCATCAAATACCACCCAGGTAAAGCTAACGTAGTAGCTGATGCACTCAGCCGCAAAGAGACAAAGCCTAAACGTGTTCGCGCATTACAACTCACTATTCATTCCAACCTTCCTGATAAGATTCGTACGGCTCAGACTGAGGCATTGAAGGAAGAGAACATCGAAGCTGAGGGTTTACGCGGTATGGAAAAGCAGCTTGAGCAGAGATCTGATGGTATCCACTACATCATGGAAAGAGTATGGGTTCCTCTGTTTGGTGATCTTAGAGAACTTGTGATGGATGAAGCACACAAGTCACGATATTCTATTCACCCGGGGTCGGACAAAATGTATCACGATCTTAAAGTTATGTATTGGTGGCCGAATATGAAAGCCCTCATAGCCACATACGTGAGTAAATGCTTAACTTGTGCTAGAGTTAAAGCGGAACATCAGAAGCCTTCGGGTCTACTGCAGCAGCCAGAAATACCCACATGGAAGTGGGAACAGATCGCTATGGATTTCGTTACTGGATTACCGAGGACTCAGGCTGGAAACGATACTATATGGGTAATTGTTGATCGACTCACGAAATCGGCGCACTTCCTAGCAATTAAGGAAACAGATAAGTTTTCGCAACTTGCAGCAGTGTATCTTAAGGAGGTAGTTGCTAGGCACGGAGTGCCAACTTCTATCATCTCAGATCGAGATCCGCGTTTTACTTCTGAACTATGGCAGTCTATGCATAAATTGTTCGGTTCGAAACTCGACATGAGCACCGCTTACCACCCACAGACGGATGGTCAGAGTGAGCGCACTATTCAGACGCTTGAAGACATGCTGCGGGCATGTGTGATCGATTTTGGGAAGGGGTGGGAGAAACACTTGCCATTAATAGAGTTCTCCTACAACAACAGCTACCACACAAGTATTCAGGCAGCTCCGTTCGAGGCATTGTACGGGCGGAAATGTCGTTCTCCTCTCTGTTGGGCTGAAGTAGGCGACAGCCAACTCACAGGTCCTGAACTCATTCTTGAAACTTCACAAAATATAGCTCGGATCAGAGATCGTATGGCAGCAGCGCGCGATCGTCAGAAAAGTTATGCTAACAAGCGTAGGAAGCCTTTGGAGTTCGAAGTTAATGATCGGGTCATGTTGAAAGTTTCACCGTGGAAGGGTGTTGTACGCTTTGGGAAGCGTGGCAATCTCAATCCCCGTTACGTTGGGCCATTCAAAATTCTAGAGCGGATCGGTAAAGTCGCTTACAGACTCGAGTTACCTGCGGAATTAGGTAATGTTCACGATGTGTTTCACGTTTCTCAACTAAAGAAGTGTCTGGTTGATGAGACACTAGTTGTGCCATTCCAAGAGCTCAAGTTCGACGACAAGCTGCAGTTTGTTGAAGAGCCTATTGAAATCATGGATCGGGAAGTCAAGGTGCGTAAACATAGTCGAATTCCGATTGTTAGGGTCCGTTGGAACTCAAGACGTGGACCGGAGTTCACGTGGGAGCGCGAGGATCAGATGAAACTAAAGTACCCTCACCTCTTTCCCAAAGACAAAGCAGAGACAAGCAAAACTGGTGAATCTCGGGGCGAGATTCCTCTTCAAGTTGGGGATGATGTCACACCTGAGCAAAATCCGCAACAGTATTGATTTATCTCCTCACTCCTTCATGTATACTTGCCAAATTTCGGGGCGAAATTTCTCTCAAGTTGGGGATGATGTGACAACCCGACTCCCAAGGTTAGTGTCGTTTCGTTTCTTGATCTTAACTTCTTTTTATCTCTCGCGATCGCTTCCTTCTATGTTAAACTTGTTAAACGCGTTACTTGATGTTAAACGAAAATGTAGTTTGGGTTGGAACGAGTGAATGGTTGGACTATGTTAAGTGGTCAATGTTGGGTTGGGCTGAATAAGGACTCGGGCCTCGCATACACAAACCTCTTTAAGTTGTTGCACATCTCACCTTTGATAACTCGGCCCACCGTCGGTTCTATGCGAATGCATCCATGTTGATCCGGCCCATATCATGTTGGCCTACAATGTTCAACTTAAACCCAAGTGATGACCGACCTAACAACTCTCAATTATTTAGGGTTGCACTTCACTTATAAATTGATTAACATGTACGTAACCCCTCATTAGTTCCAAATCATTATATCGCAAACCCTACTATTCCTCTAAGATTATTAGTGGCGGCAGAAGGCATTCCCCTCTCCTATTTCACATTGTTCGACCAGATTCAAGACTTTGGTTAGTAATCTAATATTTGTGTCAATTCTACTTGTGTGCTCTCATTATGTGTGCATTGATGTTAACAAGTGTTGATGATAATTGTTTTGAATCTTACGGCCCTGTTGATGATGATTGTCAATTATTATATCTACATCTTAATTGGACCTCCAACCCCACTAACCTTCACACACTTAAGAAATTCATATAAAATGGCCGACAACTGATATTGAATTGATTTAAGGAATCTGACAACATATGTTCTTGTTCTTCATATGCACAAGTATTGATATTGAATTGATTTTTGTCAACACATAAGTTCCACTAAACTAAAAGGGTATTGGACCAATGTGTCAATGATGAGTTGTTGTCATGTGTGTATTAGGGGTCCAATGGGATTTGTCTAGGTTATAATTGCCGGCCATGTGCAACCATTACATGTTGAATAGATAAGTCAATGGGGAAAGAATTGTGGGGGACATGGGATTGGTTCTAGTGGGCGGCGCATATAAATACACCTCATGGGTTGGGCCGAAATTCTTAGCAGGGCACATGAGGATATCGTACATTGGGTAGGGTAGAGGTGACATCACTGAAAATGTCTTGAATGTGATAGGGCCGAATGTCATTGTTGTTTGTGATGTCATGTGATGCTTCAGAGCACATGTGCATGATAGTGTGAATCTATGTTTTGGAATCGGCATGCTAATATGATAGTTTATTTTTATATGTGCATGGGTTTTAGGGTTGTTATTTTTTATGGCTGTTTATGCATGGTTGGAATCACATGTCCTTGCATATATAATTTTAGTTTCATAGTACGGCTTAAGTTACCCCCTGACTTGTATAGTGCATCGGGCTGGGCCTTGTACTTTAGTGGGCCGCACACACACGCCCACATACACGGATATAATGTGTAACGGGGTCAAGCAGTAGGCAATTAATTATGATATTGTGCACTAAATTGTCTAATATTCTGAGCTGCTAAGTTATTACATGTGATGTGGGATTTGTATGAGACTCAACTACTTGTGACATGCTATTATGAACATCTGTGTTACGTGAACTTTTGTTAAGACCTGTATAACGAGGTGTGACTAACTGTATACTATTTGTGTAATATGAATACGAGACATGTGATTTGTATGCGTAGAGACTGATTGTCTTCTGGTAACCACGATAGGGATTGACTGACCAATTGGTAAACGAGTAGCTGATCGCACCGAGCAAACCAAGGTGAGTTCACTACATTCGAGCATGTGTCCCAGTGGTTGGGGACAGTCAGTGGGTATCCCATAGGGGGATAAGTCTTTGGGTAAAAACGGGTATATTGGTTAATATTCTCACCTATCATCTTTTGTAAGTCCCTCATCGGGTATTAGTTAGTAGCGCTACTTAGGTTTGGCACCCTCACACCGCTCCTGTAGAGGACGGAGGTGAACTAATGACCCAGTCTGGCCCAGTACTAGATAGGAGTACGTGGGAAGGGCAGTCGTGTATTTCAGGAGCCGTCATTGTTCGGAATTGAGATATTAACAATATTACTTGCATTGGTTATTGAACTGTTTTACGTACAACTGGTGTCAAACACCTTTTAAAACTGTGAACTCGCCAGCTTTGTCTGATATACTTGTTACATGCTCGCAGGACATTAGGTGATTGGAACAGGAGCTTGTTGGCTGGAGAGCAGGAGTGGTCATGGTCATGCAGAAGACTTATTATCAAACACTTAATTATCATGAACGCTTAGTATTTACTTTATGGATTATTTACGCTTCCGCTGAACTTATGGTTTTTGGATAACTTATGCTGGGATTTTTCTATTATTAAATTATGGAACTTTATTTCCAACTTGTGATTCAATGTAATTGGTGGCTCATTACTAGTCGTCACACGCCTAACAGGGACACTCCCTAGGTGGTAAATTGGGGGTGTGACAGTCTAGGCCATTGCTTCCGCAAAATCAGAAGACCTTGTATATTACCCCAGATATCAAACAGTATAAAGACCTAGTATCTCAGAATCAAGTAATCTCTGAACCAAGATTTCGGGGGTTACCCATATATCCGAGAGATGTTCCCCACGAGATAAGTAAAGTATTGATATTTAGGTTTATATCTAGAAAACAATCTACTAAGCATGTAAAAACCTACTGGCACATCATCAGTGAGACCGTTTATCACATTAAAACATTCCATTTCTTTAGCGTACTGTGATTGTCTACTGATGTACTATCATTTCCTCTTTTTACACAAAAACTCTTTTTCGAATTTTATCATGTTTTTGTCTTTTTCAAATGTTTTTGTACTTTCTGAAAACTCTTACTCCCCCTAAATGTGACACCTGTGTCACTTCAACCATCAAACAAATACCAAACCAATTAAATATTGTATTTCATACTTGGGATTTGTATAAACATGTGTATCATTTGCACATATCAACTCTTGTTCGATTTCGGGCTTTAGATCGCTTTCTGGAGGGTTATAAGCACACTGATGCGTAAATATAACCAGTTTAATGCAACAAACACTTCGGAATAGTGACATAGGTATAACATACCTTAAATAACCTTTACATAACTTAGAAATAAGTATTGGAAGGTTTGGTATGCCGAAATCAAGTTAATTCGCTTACAGGGACTAAAATTGACAAACTATGAAAGTATGCCGATTTGAACTGTAACGAACATTCCGGAACATGCCCATAAGTTAAACACACCCTAAATATCCTTTACATATCTTGGAAATAGGCTTTAAGGGGTTCGGTGTGCTAAAATAAACTTTTGGGTCATTCAGGGACTAAAAGCGTCAAAAAGTGCATAAGTTTGCATTTTCGCGCATATCTTACGTTCTGAATACATCCGGACATCCAAAAATTTATGTAATCAATAAAATATTATGTTTTAGTGATTGGCTTGTCAAAAATCCATTCGTCGCGCACTTTGGACAGTTTTTGCGTCCGTTACGACTTCCGTCGTAATTAACCGAACAACGCAATTGTACGGCCAAATGAACCGACATCCGGCATATTTTTGAGCACATTTTGAAGTTCCCTATACTTTAACTTCATTTTAGAGCTTTGAAATGGGGTTAACGGGGCTTAAACGGGTCAAAAATGCATTAAAAACCAAGTTTGGAGGTGCAGGGGCCTGTTCTGCCAATTGCTGAAACTTGTTGCCAGCACACAAGGTCCTTACGGACCGTATGGAGGTGCTTACGGTCCGTAAGCCCTCTCTAGCACAGCAGACTTCATTTTAAATAACCCAGCTGTTCCCCATTGTTTTGCACCTGGTTTTGGCCATTCTATGGGCTGGTTTGAAGGCTCCCATGGTATTCAATTCAGTGGGTATGATGTGTAAGGCTTGGATCGAAGCACGGGTTTCAAGAAACGATCCTAACGGTTCTAGAAATCCTATAAATACCCCCCCCCCACCCTTCACTTGCAAAACCCACACTTGATTTTCTGAGATTTCTCTAAGTTGATGTGCTAGCCACTTCATACCTGAGAATACTTGGGAAATCAAAGCTTGCGGGGACCTTCTGTAAGTATACCTTCGCGTTTTTCGTTCGTTTTAGCGTTAAAGTTAAACTGCGTTTGACTTTCTGCTTTGACCAGTTTTTGGTCAACGCGAAGTTCGTTTGAACTTCATAACGTGAGCGTAATCACGATGGTTATAGTCCCTAGTGACTACACCTACTGATTACCACGTATCTAGGCTCAGTGACGAGTCGTAGTTTCGGCCAAAATATGTTTTCTCGCGTATTTTGTAACCAAACTACTCTAGGGTATTAAAACCGTTTGTTTTAATACCAAACCTGTTTTATAACTTTACTAAACATGTTCTAGCATGTTTAGCTCGTCGCTTTTAGATTTGTGCTTGTTTAGGGTCGTAAAGGTAAGCGATTTAATCAATCGCTTATACTTTCGAACCCGACCCACTTGGTCGATCATTAGGATCCGACCAAACACTTTAGATGACCATAGTTGTATATGAAATAACCTTTTTAAGGTTATACCTTATGGTCACGTCATTTAAGTAGTTGTATGATAAGTAATTCTTATGCCTTAGGAAAATTACCAAAATGCCCTTTTTACGCATAAATTTATTTTAAGCATATGTAACCTAAGTTTTGATATCTAAACTGATTAGACAATAATATTAGACATGTTAAGGCATACATTACTTGTCATAGGACTAGTTAGGCGTTCCGAACGCGTTTTACGCAAACGACATGTTAAAGTAGCGTAAGCTACCTAAACGGGTCGTAATGGGTCGTAAGCACTTAGGTTAGGTTTCGTTTTAGTATGTAGGCTTTGTTAAACCATATTACATAAGTTCCCACACTTATTTGGTTTACAAACCCTCGTACTACCCGATCCTCCGTTAGGTCCGGTTATTTATGTAGTTATCTATATAGGGTGCCGTTTGATTCCGTGATCCCTCTAGCTTTGCTTGGTTGTTGTTCAAGACTTCTAAGCACCCTCAAGTGAGTACATAGTCCCCTCTTTTACTGTTTTCCAAACGTTTTGGGGTGAAACACATGTGCCTACTTGTTACTTTCATGATTTCATGCTTTTATATCATATACTTGCTATGTTCATTAGTACATTATTAGTACATGATTTCATTATGTTTTTGCTATGTATGTCCATTGTGTGCATACTTAGTACATCGTTTTACATGACATTTTCACGCTATGTATGTTCATCATACTTAGTACACTTGTTTTACATTACCTTTTCATGCTATGTATGTTCATCATACTTAGTACATTTGTTTTACATGATATTTCACGCTATGTGTGTACATTTGATTACATACTTAGTGCATTGTTTTTACATGTTTATATTTTGGGTATGACATTTGGTTTGTTTAAGTGGTACAATATACATTCATTAACTTTGATCACGCCGCTCGTTAGTAGGTAGTGGTACCATAGGAATTGACAACTCCCGTTCCTGACATCCTGGGTATGTTTGGATGAAAGGAATGACCGAATTCGATTTAAACATAAAAACCGATAGACCTTTAATTTGTTTAAAGGTTTATCACCACAGTCACAAGGCTTGGATGTATGCTTTTTCACAATACCGCATAAATGTCTGTATTCATTATAGCATGCATTTTCCACAAAACATAACGTTGATTTAAACCACGTTTTACTTTAATGCATTGTTTTGTGCATTTTTACCTATGGTGTAGTTGATTCATATATCACTTGCCATACATGACATTTTGTTTACACATTACATGATCGACATTTGACATAGACATTTTGATATTGACATATACATTTCATAAACATTTTGACATAAACATTTTGACATAGCTTTCACAAAGGCATTTGACAAATGGTTTAGACATGGGCAATTTACATTGGTGGTTTGTTTGGGTAAGTGATTTGAGTAACGAGACGTGTGTAATGTGATACAAGCATGGTGGATACGCCGCTGGTACTGCCTATATATAAGTGCTTGTATTATATTACATGTCGTAGCGCTATTTAAATCATTCAATTTGGACTTATACATTTTATACAAATAACATATTTTTCACAAGACATTGTTTTACAAAACAGTTTGATTTATACAAATTCATTTTACTGGGTTATTCATTTAACCTTACATTATTCATTTAAATATACATATCTATCATCGCTTTTGAAATGATTTATAAAACAAAACATTTTACAAGGATCATGACTGACTTTTTGTTAAACAACTTTTTTTTTTCTAAACTTATAAGTCATGAATCCTAAATCAATAAAACCTATGTACTCGCCGACATTTTTATGCTGACGTACCAATTTTCACATGTGTTTCAGGAGATGATGCATAGGATTGATCAAGATACACATAGGCGGACTTGGGCCTTAGTGACATTTAAAGATGCAAGACTAGTTAATTATGTTATGCTTATTTGTTTGTTAAGACATTGTAATTCTTTTAATCAATA
This sequence comes from Helianthus annuus, assembly GCF_002127325.2. Lineage (NCBI taxonomy): Eukaryota > Viridiplantae > Streptophyta > Magnoliopsida > Asterales > Asteraceae > Helianthus > Helianthus annuus. The sequence continues at coordinate 125,737,638 of NC_035444.2, read as the reverse complement.
AATCAACATTTTAAATTTTCCATGTGTTATGAAACAATGATTCTGTTACAACACTCCCCGACGATTCCGCCACGTTTTGTTGTTTTACGTGGTCGGGGTGTGACAGAAAAGTTGGTATCAGAGCTCATGGTTATAGGGAATTAGGTTATTAGTAATGCTTTGACCTAGACTATAACCTTCCTAGGACCTTAACGCGAGTTTACTTGCGTTTAGTCATAAAAAAATACCGTCACTTATCCTTAAGTGACAACCACAATAAGAACATAAATTTTGATCTGCCTTGAAAACTAATCATCTGTTCTAGGATGATTTATTATAAGGTTTTGAACCCTTCCAGTTTGACTCATATTTGGCTTAGTGCCTTTTGAGTTTTCAAACTCGTCAAAGTTTGGGTCTAAATAATGTGAACACGTGCAAACTGGAAGAGTGAATGCCTGTACTCTGAGTTTTCTGTCTAAGGCTAGAGTGTTCGTACAAATCCGCAGTATCGGACCAGTTACTCTTACCTGGGAACTCTTGGGGTGAGTGTTCACTTATAGGCGAGCATGTCTTCAGCGATGCATTATTATGACCCGTTTGCTTTGATTTGTCACCGTCTCATTTGTTCGCCTTAGGTAACAAACAAATGATCGCAATTCGTATGCATTGCCTTTCTGTTTTGTTTATCCGATAACATTTCATTTGGTGCTTCCTATGTCTTTCATTTTTTCCTAGAATGTCTCTTTACCTCAGCAACGGTCAAATGTCCGAGCAAACAGCCAAATTTGCCCAGCAAATAGGCGAAGTGATTTTGAAGACTGTGGATCTAGGCATTGCCATGTCTCGTCTCAAAAATGCAGCCACTCAAGAGTCACCAAAGGAAGCAGAAGTCAAGCCTGCACCAAAATCAAGGAAGCGTAAGGCTTCAAGGAAACCCGCAGCAGTTACACCTAATCAAGCAGGACCTAGCCAAGTGGCAACGCCACTAGCTAAGAAGCCCTACAACGGAACTGTACCCTTGTGCAACCGATGTACCCTTCATCATCATGCCAGTGTAAAGTGCCGCAAATGCCTAATTTGTGGACTTATTGGCCATACAGCAAGAGTTTGCTCAGCTGCAGCAGCACCAAATCAAGCTGGCAACAATCCTACACAAGCTCGTTCTTGCTACGACTGTGGCGAGATGGGCCATTTCCGAAGGAATTTCCCGAAGATCGTCAATGCAAATCCAACCCTTGGATGAGCATTTGACTGAGCAAAAGATATTGCTGTCTTATGCGTTTGTTTCTTCTGTTTTCTTGTATTGGGAAACAATCTGCCTTGTTCATAAATAAAAGTTGTTATTTGCAATTCTGATGTACAAATGTAGTTACATGTGTGTATGGCATTTTCCTATGATACCTACATCAAGGAACTATGTTCCTTACAAACTACTCTTGTGATTCTCCCTTTCAAGTGATCGCTCATGATTTCCTCAAAATTTTAAGTACCTGTTTCATTCTAGGAGACAAAGTACAAGAAATAAAGCAAAATTATGGGTAATCGTTCTTCTGCACATTTGTGCCTTTGAATCCTTGGTTAGATAACTAAGGGTATTTTCAAATCTCATACTTGTTACAACATGCATAACATAAGTTTTCAAAACAACCTTCATGACTTCAAAAACATTTTATATATAGTTCAAAAACGTTTTTAATATAGTGTATTTACTTAACATATCATATGCATAATTTCAAAAACATTGTCTGTATTTTCAAAAACAACCTCCATTATTTCAAAAACAATGTCGATGTTTTCAAAAACGACCTTCATGATTTCAAAATATTATTAATACAGTATAATTACTTATATCAAGTGCATGATTTCAAAAGCATCACTCATGTTTTCAAAAACCTTATACATAATTTCAAAATTCATCCCGCATGATTTTTAAACATTTTTATAAATATACCTACCTAATACACCTACTTTATGATTTCAAAAGTATTATATATAAGGTTTCAAAAACATTGAACACATTTTTTTTTAGAACCCCATGCATAGTTTCCAAAAATATTTTCTTCATTCATTGACTTAACCTTCAAACTCCGCCTCATATGTCGCCTTGGCATATCTAGTATTTCAACTTCATCAGCATTTTTACTTCATGTTTTGAATTAAGCACACCCGGTGCAAGATTCCAAAACATCTTCAATTCCAAAAATCCATATGGACCCTTTATCTTTACGATTAGATCCTTGTGGATTATTGTCATTCAAATCAGGATCCTTAATTGGATTCCTTGTGTACCTTAATTTGAACATTTCGGTTCCTTACAATCGAAATCAAATTTCCTATTTAAGATATTTCTATCTTCATAGTTAGATTCTTGATAATGTTTAAAGCACCAATCAAAATCCACTGATTGGATACATGGTGTGCTTAAAATACATGTGCTCTGTTAGCAGAACAAATTAACAAAATCATGACAAGTTTAAAAATCAAGATAAACAATTTTGTGGTTATGTGACTATGTGTTTATGCATTTTGCGTTTTCTTTTATGCATATTTTGTGTTTTATACTCTGGATATTCGTTATCCAAATCCTCGTAGAACCTTTCATATCTTCATATGAGGGATTCGTAGTAGGATATTCATAAGGTACTACCTTAAATCCTTAATGGGCTTCTACGTAATCGTTAAGACCCTTGGATTATATAGTACCATTCCATAATTCAAAGAAACCCCTTTTTAGTGGTCTAGTCAAAAGATTGATTCAGAATCTGGTTAAGAATGACATATGCTGATATAGCTGAACAGACTCCTTGGTAGTCTATTTAAATCATTCATTGATTTAATTAAAAGACCCTATGGTGGTCTAGGCACAATCATCACCGGCTCATCCATTGTTTCCTTCCCCTACACATTATAAGATGCACCACGTGACTATGCAAGGAATTACGTAATTATGGATGCATACGTAATTACGAAGTTCAGTGCACGGAAACGACGGTAAGACTTATTATGTAAGAACCAATAGTGGCAACCATAACAAAATGTGAATAATGCAATAGAGGTACGGTGGACACACCAATAACACTTTATATACTTGTATATAAGTGACCCTCTCACATTGCAAGCATGATGTTATCTAAAGTTACTAGAAGTTCAGGACTCAAACCAGTGCTGTTCGATCTTTTCATCTTCATGTTTCAAGCTCTCGCAAGTTTCCTCTAAATAAATTTCGGGACAAAATTTCCTGAAGTAGGGGAGACTGTGACACCTGTGTCACTTCAACCATCAAACAAATACCAAACCAATGAAATATTGTATTTCATACTTCGGATTTGTATAAACATGTGTATCATTTGCACATATCAACTCTTGTTCGATTTCGGGCTTTAGATCGCTTTCTGGAGGGTTATAAGCACACTGATGCGTAAATATAACCAGTTTAATGCAACAAACACTCCGGAATAGTGACATAGGCATAACATACCTTAAATAACCTTTACATAACTTAGAAATAAGTTTTGGAAGGTTTGGTATGCCGAAATCAAGTTAATTCGCTTACAGGGACTAAAATTGACAAACTACGAAAGTATGCCGATTTGAACTATAACGAACATTCCGGAACATGCCCATAAGTTAAACACACCCTAAATATCCTTTACATAGCTTGGAAATAGGCTTTAAGGGGTTCGGTGTGCTAAAATAAACTTTTGGGTCATTCAGGGACTAAAAGCGTCAAAAAGTGCATAAGTTTGCATTTTCGCGCATATCTTACGTTCTGAATACATCCAGACATCCAAAAATTTATGTAATCATTAAAATATTATGTTTTAGTGATTGGCTTGTCAAAAATCCATTCGTCGCGCACTGTGGACCGTTTTTGCGTCCGTTACGACTTCCGTCGTAATTAACCGAACAACGCAATTGTACGGCCAAACGAACCGACATCCGGCATATTTTTGAGCACATTTTGAAGTTCCCTAAACTTTAACTTCATTTTAGAGCTTTGAAATGGGGTTAACGGGGCTTAAACGGGTCAAAAATGCATTAAAAACCAAGTTTGGAGGTGCAGGGGCCTGTTCTGCCAATTGCTGAAACTTGTTGCCAGCACACAAGGTCCTTACGGACCGTATGGAGGTGCTTACGGTCCGTAAGCCCTCTCCAGCACAGCAGACTTCATTTTAAATAACCCAGCTGTTCCCCATTGTTTTGCACCTGGTTTTGGCCATTCTATGGGCTGGTTTGAAGGTGGTATTCAATTCAGTGGGTATGATGTGTAAGGCTTGGATCGAAGCACGGGTTTCAAGAAACGATCCTAACGGTTCTAGAAATCCTATAAATACCCCCCCACCCTTCACTTGCATAACCCACACTTGATTTTCTGAGATTTCTTTAAGTTGATGTGCTAGCCACTTCATACCTGAGAATACTTGGGAAATCAAAGCTTGCTGGGACCTTCTGTAAGTATTATTTCGCGTTTTTCGTTCGTTTTAGCATTAAAGTCAAACTGCGTTTGACTTTCTGCTTTGACCAGTTTTTGGTCAACGCGAAGTTCGTTTGAACTTCATAACGTGAGCGTAATCACGATGGTTATAGTCCCTAGTGACTACACCTACTGATTACCACGTTATCTAAGCTCAGTGACGAGTCATAGTTTCGGCCAAAATACGTTTTCTCGCGTATTTTGTAACCAAACTACTCTAGGGTATTAAAACCATTTGTTTTAATACCAAACCTGTTTTATAACTTTACTAAACATGTTCTAGCATGTTTAGCTCGTCGCTTTTAGATTTGTGCTTGTTTAGGGTCGTAAAGGTAAGCGATCTAATCAATCGCTTATACTTTCGAACCCGACCCACTTGGTCGATCATTAGGATCCGACCAAACACTTTAGATGACCATAGTTGTATATGAAATAACCTTTTTAAGGTTATACATTATGGTCACGTCATTTAAGTAGTTGTATGATAAGTAATTCTTATGCCTTAGGAAAATTACCAAAATGCCCTTTTTACGCATAAATTCATTTTAAGCATATGTAACCTAAGTTTTGACAATTAAACTGATTAGACAATAATATTAGACATGTTAAGGCATACATTACTTGTCATAGGACTAGTTAGGCGTTCCGAACGCGTTTTACGCAAACGACACGTTAAAGTAGCGTAAGCTACCTAAACGGGTCGTAATGGGTCGTAAGCACTTAGTTTAGGTTTCGTTTTAGTATGTAGGCTTTGTTAAACCATATTACATAAGTTCCCACACTTATTTGGTTTACAAACCCTCGTACTACCCGATCCTCCGTTAGGTCCGGTTATTTATGTAGTTATCTATATAGGGTGCCGTTTGATTCCGTGATCCCTCTAGCTTTGCTTGGTTGTTGTTCAAGACTTCTAAGCACCCTCAAGTGAGTACATAGTCCCCTCTTTTACTGTTTTCCAAACGTTTTGGGGTGAAACACTTGTGCCTACTTGTTACTTTCATGATTTCATGCTTTTATATCATATACTTGCTATGTTCATTAGTACATTATTAGTACATGATTTCATTATGTTTTTGCTATGTATGTCCATTGTGTGCATACTTAGTACATCGTTTTACATGACATTTTCACGCTATGTATGTTCATCATACTTAGTACACTTGTTTTACATTACCTTTTCATGCTATGTATGTTCATCATACTTAGTACATTTGTTTTACATGATATTTCACGCTATGTGTGTACATTTGATTACATACTTAGTGCATTGTTTTCACATGTTTATATTTTGGGTATGACATTTGGTTTGTTTAAGTGGGACAATATACATTCATTAACTTTGATCACGCCGCTCGTTAGTAGGTAGTGGTACCATAGGAATTGACAACTCCCGTTCCTGACATCCTGGGTATGTTTGGATGAAAGGAATGACCGAATTCGATTTAAACATAAAAACCGATAGACCTTTAATTTGTTTAAAGGTTTATCACCACAGTCACAAGACTTGGATGTATACATTTTCACAATACCGCATAAATGTCTGTATTCATTATAGCATGCATTTTCCACAAAACATAACGTTGATTTAAACCACGTTTTACTTCAATGCATTGTTTTGTGCATTTTTACCTATGGTGTAGTTGATACATATATCACTTGCCATACATGACATTTTGTTTACACATTACATGATCGACATTTGACATAGACATTTTGATATTGACATATACATTTCATAAACATTTTGACATAAACATTTTGACATAGCTTTCACAAAGGCATTTGACAAATGGTTTAGACATGGGCAATTTACATTGGTGGTTTGTTTGGGTAAGTGATTTGAGTAACGAGACGTGTGTAATGTGATACAAGCATGGTGGATACGCCGCTGGTACTTCCTATATGTAAGTGCTTGTATTATATTACATGTCGTAGCGCTATTTAAATCATTCAATTTGGACTTATACATTTTATACAAATAACATATTTTTCACAAGACATTGTTTTACAAAACAGTTTGATTTATACAAATTCATTTTACTGGGTTATTCATTTAACCTTACATTATTCATTTAAATATACATTTCTATCATCGCTTTTCAAATGATTTATAAAACAAAACATTTTACAAGGATCATGACTGACTTTTTGTTAAACAACTTTTTTTTTCTAAACTTATAAGTCATGAATCCTAAATCAATAAAACCTATGTACTCGCCGGCATTTTTATGCGACGTACCTATTTTCACATGTGTTTCAGGAGATGATGCATAGGATTGATCAAGATACACATAGGCGGACTTGGGCCTTAGTGACATTTAAAGATGCAAGACTAGTTAATTATGTTATGCTTATTTGTTTGTTAAGACATTGTAATTCTTTTAATCAATAAAACAACATTTTAAATTTTCCATGTGTTATGAAACAATGATTCTGTTACAACACTCCCCGACGATTCCGCCACGTTTTGTTGTTTTACGTGGTCGGGGTGTGACACTAAAATGCAAAACCATTTAAAGAAAATTTAATAACCGATGTAGATAGCTTTGTCTCGCCATCCATTGTCTGCATCTCATGCTCTGTTTTGTAGAAAATATAACACTTCTATTTATCGGATTGTCAAATTTCGTACCCCCATGATTTACAACACATTGATCTTTTACTGTTTGAAAACCGTTTTTCAATCTTGTGAAATTAATCATGTTTGTTCCGCCGTGAGGGTTTCGGCATATTCAAGTAACATATTTTTGAATTTTTGGATTTTTTACAAATTTAAAAAGCAAACCTATTTTTGATTTTTTAAATTTTTTGACAAAATAAAAACATATTTTTGGTTTTTAAATTTTCAAATTTTTAGGGTTTTTGAAATATTGTTTATTTATATACAAAAATCAAACAAACTCCCTGTTCAGCAGTAGCAGGGACCAGCAGCCTCTTCCTTTCCTTGTGCCAGGCTGCTCCGACACTCCTCTTCTTGACATTCTATTTTCTTCGGAAGCACCTGCACATTTACACTTACTCAGTTACTTGAACAAATTAGCCCAGGTCTGTTGGACCTTAGGCATTTCAACACAATATACTTCATTCAACTTCGGAAAACCTTTGTCATTTTGTACAAAGACTTTTTCAATTTTCACTTCAACTTTTTCATCATTTACTGAAGTCACTTATTTTTTAACACTCCATGTTTGACCTTTTGGAGTACCTCTTTTGTAAAAATTTGAATCTTTTTGAACATTTTGATTCTAAACAACATTTGGTTTCCAAAACTGTTGGGGTTTTGTCATATCAACTAATGTTTTCCAACTTTGCGTTGTTCTGAATCTGGGTATGTGAGAATTCCAGGTCTGTTTTGAATCGAACCTTTTCGGGTTTGATTTCCAAGTTTGATTTGAAACAAACTTGTTTGTATTGTACCTCCAAGTTTGTTTCGAATCAAATCTGGTTGACCTTTGTTTCACATTCTCAGATTTCTGTCTTTCAACATCATCATGCTTCTTTTTCGTCTCAACATCAACAGGTTTTAGATTTTGACACTTTCGAGAAAGATGTCCTATTTACCACTTGTTAGGACCGGTTTTGACTCCGAAACGATTGCGAAACGAACGTGTCACGTGTGGAATCCATACACGAACGTGACCTAACACACAAGACGTAATATATACGTGATTCGATTAGAAATCTGACAAGAACAAGCACCTTGAATCAGTTTCTCTCTCTAGAATCTCTCTCTAGATCTAGAGCTCTCCAAATGTCAAATGAGCAAAAAGTACCTAATCTAACTCTAACTCTCAACATTTTCAGACTTCTTTTTCGATTCAACATCAACAGATTTCAGAACTGGACACCTGCGAGCAAGATGTCATGTTTGATCACATTTGAAACATGTTCTCTTGGATACATCTTTGACCTGTTGTTGTTGCTTTTTCTGAGCATAGAACTCTTCATTAGACTGTCATTTAAATTGGAGTTCTTTCTCTTCTTCTAAACTTGTTCCGTGAACAAAATTCATCTTTGTCTGATAATTTGGCGTTTCATTTTTATTCCACTTTTGTTTCTTTTTATAACCCAACCCAGCCTTCATGTTTTTCTTCTTGTAACCAGGTTTGTTATAAAAAGTTTTGTGACCTTTTCCAGCAAACTTTGGAATTTCAGACTTTTCAATCTCAACCATCTTGAAAACTTTATCAATCTTTTCTGAAATCACATTCTGAATCGGAAATACAATATCTAAGAGTAATTTGTCCGATCCAATCATGGTATAAACCAATCCTTTTGAATCATCATTCGAATTTTTCTCAGATTTTGAGTTTTTCAGATATTCTTCATGAAAACTACCTTCATTTCCATCATGTGATTCAGATTTACCTTTTTGAACCGACTCCTCTTTCAACACACTTTCAACGACCTTACCTACCACCTCTGAATCACTAGAATCATCAGATTTGGAATATGTTGGATTGTTGTGTGATCCTAACGAGTCAAAATGATGAGTTCAACATCAAAAACAAAGGTGGAATCAATGTAATTGATGCAACACAGCTTGTTTTCCCTTAGTTATCTTCTTATATTGATTTCCTAAGCTTTTACAAGTCTGATAACAATTCGGCAGCACCTCGGCTCTCAAACAATGACCTCTAATTCCGTGTGAAATGATCAGACAACATTAGTATTTATAGGTTGGTTAATTCCGCACAAAACTATCTCAAGCGGAATTACATTGTTGAGGCGGAATTACTAATTCTGTGTGAATCAACTAATTTCATGTGAGATTCTTTAATTCCGTGCGAAATTACACAAGTGTAATTTCGTGCGGAATTACCCTAAAATATTGTTTCTCGATTTCCGTGACCTGATCTACCTAGTACATTACAAGACTCTACAAAGACGAAGTTAACAGACATCCATGCATCAACAGCCTCCCCCTTGGATGTTGACGAAGTCTTTAGCATCCTGTCTTCAGTCTTTAGTCTTGATCTATCGCTTTCAGCCCTGAATTGTCTTGACATTGTAAAGCATGCTTCAATCTTCTATCTTCAAACTCTAACCTTCAAACTCCCCTTTGAATGTTGATCCAGAATTCTGTCTCCCCCTTTCGCAGACTCCCCCTCTCGATATGATGGGACTTGAATTCTAGTTCAAACTTTGACATTTTCTTTACCATGGGGATCTTGATTCCTATTTCCTGTTTCTCAAACATATAGCATTATAATCTATTCACTCTTAAACTTCTTTTAAACTATTCATTAGTTTTAGAAATCCACTTGAGTATTCAGGTCCAAGTTAATGACCCTGATTACTCAATTTATCTACCAAGTCCAACTTAATGACCTTGGTTGATCTGTGACAAAAATAAATTGATTTTTGTTCATCATTTTCAAATATTTTCTAAAAATTTACAAGTTTCAAGTTAATGAACTTGTTTTGACTTTCCATTTTCTCAACTAACAAGTTAAGCTTCCAACTCATCATCCAGCATAGAATCTTTCTGCATCTGCTCCAATCTTCTGGATCTGAAGATCAACTCCCCACTTTGGTTTGTCGGAAAATAATGCAGAAATGAAAAATCTTTTTGAATTTTTAATAAAGTTTCTAAACTAGAAATGAATTACAGAAATTAAAATGCAGAATGTAAACTATTTACAAACATATTTTTGGTGAGCGTGTTAGGGAATCATATCAGCTTTTGCCAAGTTACTAGCACCGTTAAGCTTGATAACATTGATGTGTGTAAAATGCAACATATAAAACACATCAATTAAGGCATAAAACTAACCCTTTTTAAGTACTAATGTTGGAAAAAGAGTGTTTTTGTCTTTCTTTTGTATTTTCAGGATGAAATGAGCTCAAATTCACAAAAGAAGCAAAAAGACAACTAATTCTAGCATAAATACAAGAAAAGGAATAAAAGCAGACTGCCCGGACCCTCAACGGCATCCTCCAAGGCAAAGAAGAAAAAAGCAGAAGACTGAACACGCCCCGTGTCCAGCGGACACGGGGCCGTGCCCAAGAAGCAGCATAAAAGACAAACCTATAGAAGCTTCTATTGCCCACCACGGGGCCGTGTCCAGCGGGCACAGGGGCGTGGTGAAAGTACAGCAGGCGCATTAATTGTAATTGCGAATTACAATTAATGAGGAGAGAGAGTGTCAGACGGGCACGGGGGCGTGTCCAGCGGACACGGGGCCGTGCCCAGCCTTCTGTTCAGCCTATAAATAGGAGTGCTTGGTTTCATTCCATCTCATCCCTTGGCACACCACCTCTCTCACACTTCATCCACCACCCACCACCACCATAACACCATCATCCACCACCATCATCCATTGTCCATCGTAGAGTGTGTGAGTCGTCTCGGGATCCAAGATTGATCGTAAGAGTTCTTGACAATCAAGGCCATGTTTGCCTAAGTCTCTTACATCACTTGGTGAAGACAAGTGTTTAGTATAATACTTTTTATTTTTAATCTTTTGCACTTTTTATTTGGTTTTGTATTAATGACTTTAATAACTAGTTACTTATGTTGAAGGTGATCTTTCCTTATCGTTTGTCCGGGGTGTCTTGGCGTTATTTTACTGTCTATATAAAATAAAAGATTTTCACCATTCATATCTCCACGGTCTATATGGAGGTATGTTGGCTACCTGGTCGGGGGTTAAGGGAACAGTTTGGTAAAGGTCTTGCCCTTGTTCAGCGTTTAGAGGTCCTGCTTGGGACCTGGGTCAAATTTAGTAGGATCTCCTTCAATGCCCATAGGTATTGGATGGCGGGGATCCAAACTCTTTGACCCCCTCATAAGTTAACTACTATTAATACTATAACCCGGCTATTTAGGACTGTATCCCTGCTGACTCAGACTACTTAGCCGAGGGTAACGTCACCGCCAAAAGCGGGGCCTACCACAATTTGCATTAATAACTTAATTCATTATCTTTCAATAATCCGACCCTTTAGGATTGTATCCTTGCTGACTCAAACTACTGGGTTGAGGGTAACGTCGCCTTCAAAAGAGGGGCCAACTACAATAACTAAGATAATCTCTTAAACAAGTGCAAACGTGCGAAAATAACCAAAGGTTATACTAATACACGTGTCGGATCCAAGTGATTCATCTTGTCTATCTGTTTTTATTTTATTTTATTTTTCAGCATTTAGTTAGTTTTTATTTTCTTAGATTAAAACATTTTTCTTACTTTTTGATTTGATTAGACGTTGAGGATAAACCGGTATTAAAAGCTCTTGTGTCCTTGGACGACCTCGGTATCTTACCAACACTATACTACGTCCACGATGGGTGCACTTGCCCATATGTGTGTTTAGTGTTAGTAAATATCGTGTTTTTATAAATTTAAAACTTGGCTAAAAGTGTAAAAAGGGCTTAAATATACATCTAAAACATATCGCACTACACACGCATCAAGTTTTTTGGCGCCGCTGCCGGGGACACAAGGATTTTAAGAAAGTTAGGAATCAACGGCCTAATCATATTTTTATTTTTCTTTTTAATTTTTAGGATTTTTCTTAGTTTTTCAGCTTCTGCAAAGCTCAGCACGGGGCCGTGCCTGCTGAACACGCCCCCGTGCTCAATCATTGGAACTGGCAATCCTGTTTTAAGTCAGACAGTAAGCTGAACACGGGGCCGTGTCCACTCAACACGCCCCCGTGCCCAAGATTCTCTTACTGAAAACAGAACTGTTAGACCCCGGCGGTTGGTAATTTCTGACACAAACATGAGTGATAGTAATTCTTTTTACTTTCGGCACTCTTATGGTGTGTGGTGTCGATTATGTGGAGGCGAACATGAGGAATTAAAATGTTATTTTCTCAATTATAGGCCCCACTATATAGACCCACCGATTCCTTATAACCTTAAGAGGGGCGAAAGTAAAAATAAGCACTATCTCTCCCTCGAATGCGCCCAGCCAGATATTCTAGGGGAAATGCTCCTTGACGAGTTATTTCAACTAGAAGAACTAATTCTCAATTGGTCAAAAGAACTTAGGAAGGATTTTATTGATCCGCCCCAAGATGATGACCATGAGGAAACGTTGGAACCGCATTCCGACAACCTCGTTGCTCCCGAAAATACCTTCATACCTAGAAAAGACTTGGACGATAGTCGTCCCTGTGCCGATTGTGCCGTGAAGGACTCCCCATCGACTTCGTTTGATGCATACATAGACCTGAGCGATTCGGCATACACCTTCTTTAACGAGAGCCCGGAAAAGGGTTGGACTTGTCCACCTAGAATGAAAATAGGAATTACCCTCACCGATAACCTCTTGCGTTCTCGCCTTAGTATAGGACAATTAAGGTATCTTAGGCACTTTGGGGTTGTTCCAACAAATCAAGAACCACCCGATATAAATAAACTCCTTAAGAAGCAACAAACTTCATAAAATAGCTTCCCGACACGGGGCCGTGTCCGGCCAACACGCCCCCGTGTTCATCAAAAGATTCCCTTCTGATCAGAACGTCAGAATACGGACAAACTGTGTCAGAATTCCATCTGCACACGGGGCCGTGTCCAGCGAACACGGGGCCGTGTCCAGAAAGCTGTCGTTTTCTATAAATGCAGCCAAGAATCCTGCACATTTGGACCAACTTGGGACAGAGATTTGAAGGAATCTTCTCTCAAACAATCCTAAGTAAGTCTAAAAGAAGGTTCCAACAACCCATCTTGTCCTTTCCTCTTCTAGACATTTCCTTCTTTTTTCATCTTTCTCCAAGAACTACCATCAAAAGTTTGAATCCTTCAACCTTTATGGTAGAAAACAATGAGTTTTGTTCATGGAATCTTGGTAAAAACATGTTGTGTAACATTGTTTAAAGTTATTTATGACCAAAAAGCCTACATAAATTCAGAAAATAACTTAAAAGCCCGAGATTCCTTGCTTCAAAAATTCTGCAGAAAGATGAACACGGGGCCGTGCTCAATGAGCACGTGGCCGTGTCCAGAAACTGTTTCATCACATAAACTGCTTTTTGGTTTATTTTTCGTAGAATGGCGAGTGAAAACACCGAAACATCATCCGTTCATTCCTCAAACAGCAGAAGGGGAAGAAGGCCCTCCGTTGAAGCTACGCTTGTGCACTATGTAATAGCATTGAGGGAAGCTCTCGACGAAATGACGTCAGTAGAGGAGGTCCTAATTGACCGTATTAACGATCTTACGATGGGACTCGAAAGTAGCTTTCAAGAAATTAACCTTTTGCACCAAAGGTTAAACATTCTTGTAGCACCTCCAATGGAACCAGTCCTTCCACAACAGGACTGGAACTTGGCACTCGGGGTTAACAACCCTACCGGGTGGGAAGACTTTCCCGCGTAACCTCCCATGGAACACCCACAAGAAATTCCAGCGGAAGTCGAGACTCCTCAAACTAATGCAAACGAGCCCTCTTTTCTCCTTCCAAGGGAGGTGGAGGAATGGCTCGCCGACATATGAGGAGGACCACGCCCGGAAGAAGGAGTTTCTAAAAGCCTTATCTAACCAAGATCAATAGCTTCTTGGAAATTTTGCTAATTAAAATAAAACATAGGGCTAGAACTCCACGGCTTAATATTTATGTAATTTTTATTTTTAGTCTTTATGTAATTTTTCTCTATGTTTGCAATGATATGATGGTTTCTAAGATTGGTGGTTATTAATGAATAAAACACACTCATGGTGGTAATGGATGAAAAAGGGAACGAGAAAAATGGACCCATGCACGAAGAACAGAGCAACCCGACACAAATCTCCATCACAGAAGGCTCAACACGGGCCGTGCCCAACCAACACGGCCCCATGCTGAGCCACCTGCAGAAAAACACCCAGTTCAGGTAACTGGACACGGGCCGTGTTCAGCGGACACGTCCCCGTGTCCAGGCTTCTGTCTTAACTCTTTAATTTCTGTTACTGGCACCTGACCACGGGGCCGTGTCCAGGATGACAGTAACATAAATCTTTGCTTTTTAACCCACTTTTACACATTCTAATCAACCGAAAATATTATTTTTGGGACACATTGAGGACAATGTGTAATTTAAGTGTGGGGGGGATGCTAAAACCTTGAATTTTGCAAATCCTAATTACAAGCCTTACACAAAACTCTATTGGAACCGCTAAACACCCCAAAACTTTTTTCAAAAACTTTTCGTTTTTTTTTTTTTTTTTTACTATTTGCTTGTCTTGGTTTGATTTGGAAATAACAAGTTCTAAAAAGGTTATATTTTTACAAATTTACAACCGATAGCGTCGTGATAATAAAGAACCAATATAAGAAAATTACGAAACGGCATAACAAGTCTAGTTAAAAATTCGATTATATATACTTGATCACATAAAAAAACCCATTCCCACAAAAGTGAGTTTTGAGCCTTTATTGAGCATACAAATATACATCCTTAGACTAAATGCTCATTTTTCGTTTCTTGTGTGAATAGCCGCTTGGTTCTTACAACTCTAGAACTTGCCACGACGATACATTCCCGGTCCTTACCAACTTAAACCCAAGTAAGTAAGTGATGGAGGCATTAGGACTAACCATATTTTTCTTTCTACACCATTATTTTTCATTTTTTTTACCACCTACCCAAAATCCCCCTAGTTAGCCCCTTTGAGCCTAAACCTTTCATTTCATTACCCCAAAACCCTTTTTACCCACCAAAAACCTTTTTTTTTTATTTTTCACCCTTTATTTTAGTAACAAGCTCGGTTTTTCGTAAGCTCGCCATTTTATGTGATTTAAAAAAAAATGATGGTGAAGTCAAAAACAAACAAAAGCTATATAAAAGCTTGTTTGGAGAAATACTTCAAAATAAAAAGTCACAAAAAACAAGGTATGTCACGAAAACCGACGCTTTTTACAATTTTCGCCCTTTTACTAACCACTAACCCAACCACCCACCTTTAACCCAAGCCTAACCCTTCACCAAAAAAAAAAAAAAAGTCCTCTGGATATTTACAAAGGTAAAAAGTTAAAAAGGAGGAGGATTGATTGCTTGGCAAGCCTATGGAAGGCGTAAGTTCCATGCCGCTCTCGAGTGATTCACTAAAAAAAAAATTACACCTTCGGCCGAGTGTTGAGTGATCTCCCGTGAGGTATGTGAACTTGTATATGAATGGAATTTTAATAAGGCATGCTATGCCCAAATAAGTAATTTATCTGATGAAACGTTCTAAATAAATCATAACGAATAGGATTGTAAATAAATAAAAATAAAACTTACAAAGATCTTGGATTCCCGACACTCTAGGACAAGCCCAAAAACTTTCTCTTCTACCCATTCCATTTGGGAGTGTAAGCCACATTTAAAGAGTTTTGCTTGAGGACAAGCAAAAGTTCAAGTGTGGGGGTATTTGATGTGTGTAAAATGCAACATATAAAACACATCAATTAAGGCATAAAACTAACCCTTTTTAAGTACTAATGTTGGAAAAAGAGTGTTTTTGTCTTTCTTTTGTATTTTCAGGATGAAATGAGCTCAAATTCACAAAAGAAGCAAAAAGACAACTAATTCTAGCATAAATACAAGAAAAGGAATAAAAGTAGACTGCCCGGACCCTCAACGGCATCCTCCAAGGCAAAGAAGAAAAAAGCAGAAGACTGAACACGCCCCGTGTCCAGCGGACACAGGGCCGTGCCCAAGAAGCAGCATAAAAGACAAACCTATAGAAGCTTCTATTGCCCACCACGGGGCCGTGTCCAGCGGGCACGAGGGCGTGGTGAAAGTACAGCAGGCGCATTAATTGTAATTGCGAATTACAATTAATGAGGAGAGAGAGTGTCAGACGGGCACGGGGGCGTGTCCAGCGGACACGGGGCCGTGCCCAGCCTTCTGTTCAGCCTATAAATAGGAGTGCTTGGTTTCATTCCATCTCATCCCTTGGCACACCACCTCTCTCACACTTCATCCACCACCCACCACCACCATAACACCATCATCCACCACCATCATCGATTGTCCATCGTAGAGTGTGTGAGTCGTCTCGGGATCCAAGATTGATCGTAAGAGTTCTTGACAATCAAGGCCATGTTTGCCTAAGTCTCTTACATCACTTGGTGAAGACAAGTGTTTAGTATAATACTTTTTATTTTTAATCTTTTGCACTTTTTATTTGGTTTTGTATTAATGACTTTAATAACTAGTTACTTATGTTGAAGGTGATCTTTCCTTATCGTTTGTCCGTGGTGTCTTGGCGTTATTTTACTGTCTATATAAAATAAAAGATTTTCACCATTCATATCTCCACGGTCTATATGGAGGTATGTTGGCTACCTGGTCGGGGGTTAAGGGAACGGTTTGGTAAAGGTCTTGCCCTTGTTCAGCGTTTAGAGGTCCTGCTTGGGACCTGGGTCAAATTTAGTAGGATCTCCTTCAATGCCCATAGGTATTGGATGGCGGGGATCCAAACTCTTTGACCCCCTCATAAGTTAACTACTATTAATACTATAACCCGGCTATTTAGGACTGTATCCCTGCTGACTCAGACTACTTAGCCGAGGGTAACGTCACCGCCAAAAGCGGGGCCTACCACAATTTGCATTAATAACTTAATTCATTATCTGTCAATAATCCGACCCTTTAGGATTGTATCCTTGCTGACTCAAACTACTGGGTTGAGGGTAACGTCGCCTTCAAAAGAGGGGCCTACTACAATAACTAAGATAACCTCTTAAACAAGTGCAAAAGTGCGAAAATAATCAAAGGTTATACTAATACACGTGTCGGATCCAAGTGATTCATCTTGTCTATCTGTTTTTATTTTATTTTATTTTTCAGCATTTAGTTAGTTTTTATTTTCTTAGATTAAAACATTTTTCTTACTTTTTGATTTGATTAGACGTTGAGGATAAACCGGTATTAAAAGCTCTTGTGTCCTTGGACGACCTCGGTATCTTACCAACACTATACTACGTCCACGATGGGTGCACTTGCCCATATGTGTGTTTAGTGTTAGTAAATATCGTGTTTTTATAAATTTAAAACTTGGCTAAAAGTGTAAAAATGGCTTAAATATACATCTAAAACATATCGCACTACACACGCATCAACATACTAAGTCTTAAACAATTCACGTAGTGTCACACCCCGAAATTATCAGAGCTGGCGTGATTGGACTAGTATCTTCATTGCACAGCAGAAGCAAAATAAGCTAAGACTTCTAGAAAATGAACGCCCACTGAGTAATCGACTCCACATGGTTCTCCTATTCCAACCGTGCCTTGACTTTGAAAAGCCACCTGAGAAAGAAACATGCGAAAAAGTCAACATAAAGTTGAGCGAGTTCATAGTTTGTTTGTAAAAGATTTGAAATAAATCTTTTGAATAACCTGTTTATGAAATATTATTGAGAAAACGAATTTAAAATCATTTTCTTGCCCAGTTATATGGAAACTTTGTATTTGTAACGATTTATGCTCGTAAAACCATGTATTTGTAAACTCTTGTATTTGTAAAATTTTGTATAATTTGTATTTAATTTGTATAAATCAAGTATTTTTGTAAGTGTGTATGATAAAAATCCCTGGTATGTAGCAATAAGGAAAAAGAGATCACCAATGGGTTGCAAAGCCACTGGTATGTGTGAGAAAGTGCAGGGAAACTCAAACCTAGCAAATTTGTTACCGGGCTTCGGCTGGAAGACACAGTCACCTCTATGGGCCGCCCCGGCCTCACGGGTGTGGGCTCGCTACACCCAAATAGATCTATCACTCTTGTGTCCCTCAGTCCTAACAATGAGGATTAATGGCCTCAAGTGTTGTGCCCACCTCTCACATGATCTAGGTGTATAAACCCTCCCTACGCTAACCATACCATGTAAATGAATGTTTGTAATAATTGTAACATGTATCTTACCCCAGCCTCTAAGGCTGAACCTCCCCAGCCTCTAAGGCCAACTCCCTAGTCTCTATATATTATCCCCAGACGACCCGTCCCTAGTTATGAAAATCATTCACATTTCGATAATACGCATTTGTTTTGTAAAAACCGGTATGTTTAGTAGAAACCTTTTGTAAATCATTTGAGTTCCTCGAAATCCATTCGTAATATGATTTAGAAATACGAGTTTTGCGTTTGTTTAAAACTTTGTATGTTCTTGCAAAACGTGCTTTGTCTAAAAATATACAGTCTTTGTTTATCGAAAACTTTGTATGTTTCTGAAAAATGTGCATGTCTTTCCACCCCGAAAACATTCATAAAAATGTAAAATCGTAAAAAGGTGGGGTTATGAACTCACCTGAATTGCCTTGTGCAAAGCTAGCTAATTACGACTTCGTGATGTCGTTTCCAAGACTTGACTTGCTAGCGTGCATTCTACAATATTCCTAACACGGAATATCTTATAAGTTTCTAAATAATTGCAGTAACTAAACTACGTGTCATCGAGCTCTATCGAATCGTTAATCGAACGATTCAACGGTAAGTTGTTAACTTAATGAAAATGACTAAGTTGTACGCGTTAAGTCTCGTTTGACACTGATAATAATTTACTAAGTCTAGAAAATACTTAGTTTTTGAGAACTTTCATATATATAAATATTTATACAAAAATATAGATATATTGGTAGGATAGTGTTAGTCGTCTCGCGAAGTCGCACATGTACAAAAAGAATATTTATATGAAAATATCATATAACAAACTCGTATTATATAATGTGTCTTGTAAATATTCGCCAAACTAGGCGTATATGCCGTTTAGACGTATAAAATAAATATGAAAGGTTACATTTATCCTATAAGAATTTCATCGAGTCGTTGCATAAATATATACTATACTTATTTACAAAAGCGAATCCGTGTTGTTGGATGTCTAAAATAAATAGATAAGCTATATCTATTTTTATAAAAGAATACGTGTTGTACGATATTTAAAATAAATATATAAGCTATATTTATTTTTATAAAACGAATGCACGTCGTTTAATGTTTCAAATAAATATATAAACTATATTTATTTTAGTAAAACAATTGTCGTGTCGTTGGGCATTCGAAATAAATATATAACTATATTTATTTTCGTGAAAGGATCATCGTGTTGTTTGATATCCGAAATAAATATATGAATTACATTTATTTTATAAAAGAAGTCGTATTGTTTGTTATTCGAAATAAATGTGTCAACTATATTTATTTTTATAAAACGAAGTCATGTCGTTTGGAATTTGAAATAAATATAAAGTATATTTATTTTTATGAAATGGTTTCGTATTGTTCGACATTTGAAATAAATATAAACTTTATTTATCTTTGCGAAAAGATTTCGTATTGTACTGTTTGATACTTGAAAGGATTGTCGAAAATAATGAAAGAATAGAAATTGCTATATCACGTTTTATTTTATAAAAGCATTGTCGAAAATAGTATCAAATTGTCGTCTTTCGTGATGTTGTAAAGTGTCGTCGATATTTGTATTGGTGTTAGTAAAAGATTACTTGAATTCCGATAGTTCGTTTTATTATAAAACACGTTTTAGTTTTACGGATTTTCATGAAAACGGGCAGAGTTTCCTCTGTTTTTGGACGGCCCCGACAACACAAGTTGTTGTTATTTTATCAAGATTCAACAATTTACTCAACAATATTCGCGTATAATCACTTTATATAACAAAATAATTAGTAATTCTAACTAATATTTCGTCGTTTATTCGGTTCGAGCTCGTTCACGAAATTATTATAAACTTATAATTAACGCAAATAATACTCGTTCTAAATATTTTACTGAATCTTCCTGTCGAAACATCGGACCGCTTGACTGAGTTAACCGGGTCAATTGAGTTGACCGAGTTGACTCAGTTTGACCGAGTTGACTCGGTTTGACCGAGTCAACCCGAACCGCTTCACACCTGACCCGAGCCGAGTGACTCGAACCGAACCATCGGCTTCCGTTGACCAGCTGACCGGAACCCCGAAATCCTGACCGAAGCTAACTCGAACCATATCTCGAACCCGCTGACCCGTGGTTGACCGAACCAAACAAGAATCCTGAACCAACCTTGAAATCAACTGTATACCATCACAGTCATCATCATCGGACATCAATTTAAGAAGTAAACAGAGGATGGGGGAATTTACCGTGAAACTCATCGGACAACGGCAAGGACCGCCGGGTAAACGAACCGACCGGTGGTCCGAGTCTCCATCTCGCTCTCTACTGCTCTAACCCCCAAAACCGACTCGAACTTGACCCGGGTCGAACCCGAAACCGGTGAACTCGCCGGGTAAAGGCAATGTCCGGCGGTCAATGGTACCGACCGCCGGTTCCTTCACTTTTTTCGGCTCTCTCTCTCTTCTCGGCTCTCTCTCTCTTCTCTCCGCTTGTAGCCGCCGCACCACCACCGGTTCGTGGTGGTGGTGGTCCGTTCCGTCAGTCAAGAAGGAAGAAGGAAGAGGGGGTGTTGCTGTTGCGCGTGATGTCGGAGAAACAGGATCGGAGGAGGAAGGGGGGTGTTTGGTCGGACCAGTTCACCGGACCATAACAGCCTACGGCGGCTTCGCCGCCTACGGCGGCTCCGCCACCGCACCAGTTCACCGGAGAGAGTGAGGAAATCGTGGTATGCGTGTGTTGTTGACTGGTTTGTTGAAATTCCGCACAAATGAGAATTAAGTGGTTATTTATATCAATAATTTGATTTAGTGGGCTTTGGGCTTGGGCCCAAGGCCCACAAGCCCACTCTCACGTTTAAAGTGTCCCGAAATCCCCTACAAGACCCGTTTTCCAAACCCGAGCTCCACGGAATGCCCTAAAATAAAATTTTGGATTTAAAAAAATATATATATGATATAGTACCGGTAGTCGTTGTTGTAGTGTTTAACCGTCGGTTGCGTAAGAAGCGCGTAAATTTGTGCCGTTGGTTGTTTTTAAACCTCTTTTCGATCTGGTTTCGACTATGGATATAAAATTTTAATCACGAAGCTAAAATATATCGTAAAAATTTTATATTTGTCGGCGTTGTCAGTATTTTGTTCGGCTTCAGTTTATTACCGTTAAATTTTCAGTAGTTTCTTCGCGGATCGTCAAACGCGCACTGAAATGTCGAAGAGGCGTTCCCAGGCATTCCAACGACCTAATTAGGTTAATCTTCATCATAAACACTACTTATTATCATTTTAAACATCTGTTAATTGCGTAATTAGAGCCGTAAATCACTGGTTGTCACATTCTCCCCCTGTTACAGAAATTTCGTCCTCGAAATTTAGACTACGTTACTCCTTAGAGTTACGTTATATGTAAGTAAATACGAATAATGTCAAACGAAACGAGGCATACTGATACAGTCACTAGTGTGATCAAGTTAATAGGGGTCCAATAAAAGAGGAATTTCGACCAATGGAATTCCAAATAGACGTTTACAATATGTAAATGAATGTTAGAAACAATAACATTCGCTGGGAGAATCTTAGAATCAACAAGCCCAAACGAAATAGTTTTGTATGAAATGCTCGATCATGATCAGCCCAAGCTACAAGTTCTACCGACGCCACAAGGTGTCATAGTGATAAAAAATAATTCAATAATAGCGGTGATCAAACAATTTCACCGTGTTTGAAGTCAAATGAAAGCGCATTGAAGTAAATATGAAAATTTGTTTCTAACAACACCATAGGATTTTTCAACTGAAAACGGAACATCAATGAAATAATGTTTTCGATCGAAGATGAAGAAGCAATGAATATCGCAAAACATACGATCGATAATGAAAGAACTGTTAGTAGGTACACCGGAATTTAAAATGGATTGGTGTACCATTGTCTTAACACACGATTATGTTAAGACAGCTGTAATATGATAAATCAAAGCGGATTTAAAGCAAATCAATAAATAAATATTTAAATCCGTGCATGAGATGCGTAAACGAGATTAGCGCAAGCTTCAAATTAATGAAAACACCACCACAATGTGTCGAAGTTAACAAACGACTTAGTGGAGTCGTAGACCAAACAAATCAACTACGACTCGAAACAAATGAAACGCTTGTTAATGTCTGAATCTTGTAGAATGTCTAAGATATTAACCTCCAAGCTCCGATACCACCTGTGAGAACCGTTTTCTATAGACGTTTAGCTCAGAATAATATCTATAACCTAGTCAATATGTGCGGAATCCATTTTGATTAGGCGACATAACAAGATTAGTTAATTTTTCAATGTTTTCATTAATCTATCAACAGTTACAATCGAGAAAACAATCCGACAGAGCTTCGTCGTCAGTTTAGTAAATCTATTTAACACTAAGTCCTCACGGCTATTTATACTAAAAGATTTACCCTCGTGCGGACCTAGTTCCCTCCATACAGATATATCACATCCATGCGGACTGGCTTACATTCGCACGGATGTGTACCTCCATACGTATGTACATTGCAACCAAAATATGATCTAACGTTTTGTCCTATTAGATACTCGACATGACTCAATGACGTAGGCAGCAGACAAAACCTTTTAAAACACTTAAGTGTAAGGTCTTGGGTTCAAGTCTTATTGGGAACAAGAAATTTGTCGTTAAAAAAATTATCATTTGTGAAATTTAGAGGGTTTATTGGTTTGTTTTTGTCAGTGGCATAGGCCACCCATGTTTAGGGTTGTTCAAAAAGATCTAGATCTAAACCAAATCCAAAAATTTGTATCTTAAATTATCCGAATTTTCGGATTTAAATTCGGATATAGATTTCTAAAAATTTAGGATAATTGGATTATCTGATATCCGAAAACTAAAAAAGTAGTAAATAATTGGATGCATATTTATGAGTGTTTTTTTTTTTTTTTTGTTTTCAATGTAGGAAAGTGGAAAATCGAATACAGGTTTTGTTTTATTCTATGCACGAAATGGATCTTTTGATTTTTTTAATAAATTTGGATATCTGTTTAAATATCTGAATCCGTATCTGAAATTTTGAATATCCGAAATTTTAGATATAGACTCAGATATTCACAAACTGGATAATCCGATCTTGAACAAACCTACCCACCTTTGCTTTTAAAATATACTAGTTTTTCTTGATAATGTAAAACAAACGTGATTTGAAATAAATCATGTGTTTTAGAAAACCGAACCAATACGACGGTTTAGTTTATTATCGTACCGTTTTATGATACCAAATAAATACTTTATTTTGAGTACAACTTCGTTTTCAACAAAACTTATAACGGAATGTCGGGAAAAAATTAAGCACAACTACGTCATGAGTTTTTAAAAAAAATTTATAAACGTAAATAATTAAAGAAGTATCAAATTATCGATAAATTAATATATGTTAAAAAAGAATTATTAGAAAATAGTAAAGGAAATATATGGTTTTAGAAAAGGGAAAAAATTAAAAATATGTTACTAAAAGTAAATATAATAATAAACTATTATAATATATTAAATAAAAGAATAATAAAAGGTTATATATTATATTATTATAAAAATAAAGTTGCTATTTATCGTTTTTCATTAACAATATATATAATAAAATTATAAATTTAGTATTTATTTTTTTAAATTGTCATAACATATTTTTATTTTGAATTCGGGTTATATTTTTGTGTGGATTTCACTTTTACAAGTCTATGATAACCACAAATGTATAATAACTAGTAATAGACATAGTTGTTCATGCACCGGAACTTTGAATTATATATGGTACTCAACAATTTGATAAAATCTCGTAAAGATTGTTCACATATGAACAAACGCGAAGTACAGGAAGTGTAAAATAATTAAAAATAAGTTTTACACGTTTATAACACTAGTGGATTCCTCTTGTGATAGTAATCTATAAAGAAAAAATACAATAAAATTAAGGCGTGGTAAAAGGATATTAGTATGTCTTATGTTTTAGGTTCTTGAACATTTGTCACTCTATAATGTTTTTTTACGCTTCTTATTTTTAGAAGTATTTATAGAATAACTTAACCAGGCCCGGCTAAGCCCATGTGCAGGATGGGCCTGTGCACAGGGCCCAAACCAGCATGGGGCCCAAAAAAAAAACTAAAATTCCTGAATATAATAGGCCCAATTACTAGTTACGAACAATAAGGCCTGATAGGACGAGCGAACTGGGAAACAAACAGACCAAAGAACTGGGAAACAAAAAGACGCAACGTGAATGCCTGAATCGCTGAGAGTCTGAGACGCTGACCGGCTGTGATTTGACGATTCAGAGGTATGTTATAACGTTAATAACTTAATATGATAATATCAGTTGCGATTCGTTTTTGATTTCATATGTTTTCAATCGGATTCGCCGATTCGGAGAATCGGAGGCATGTAATTATGTATAAAAAACTGTAATGATCTTCATCTGAATATTCATCATAAATTTATTAAACAAGACCGAAAAGGGACTAAACCTGCAAATCAGATTTCAGAAAAAGCAAATTAAAATTCTAGATGGAAATTCTAATTTCTTGAAGTCACTTGAACCATGAATATTAGTTTGTTGTATGTTAGTTTGCACATGGGCTATTGTTAATAATAAATGAATGAATCATGAATGGTATTTAGTTCCTTTTCGGAAATTAAAATTCTAGATGGAAATTCTTTTTTTTTTTCATTTTTTTATTGAAATATTGAATGAATCATGAATGCTATTTCTTAATAATAAATGAATGTATATTTTTTGTTAAGTGATGTCTTGTGAATATGATTGAAATATTGAATGAATGTTTTTTTTTTATTAATATTTAGAAATTATGCCTCCCGTTCCTAAATACAAATACCCATCCGGCCATCAAAAACGTAAGAAGAGGAAGCTAGAGGAAGAGAAAAGAAAGGCGGACGACGTAAAACAAAACCGAATAAACAAGTTTTTTTCAAAAGAAACTCAAAATTCTAGTTCTAGCTTGGTTGACGATAATGTGGGTCAAGAGGCTAATGTGGGCGAAGACAATGTGACCATAGGTGAAGAAGGTAATGTGGGCGAAGACAATGTGACCGTAGGTGAAGACAACATGAACGTAGGTGAAGATAATGTTAATGATACCGTAGATGAAGATGATGTTAATCCGGTTCCGGATATTGATATTTTTGATCCTAGAAATTGGGGTGGGCTTAGTAATGACATGATTAAAGAGTTGGTTACGAAAGGTCCAAAAAGAGATATGGATGTTAAGGGCCCCGTGGATAAATTTGGAAGACATTTTTCTAATACCATGTACACTAGAATATTATCAAATAGGGAGACGTGCGATAGAGAATGGCTAGTGTATTCGAAAAAACTTGACAAACTCTATTGTTTTTGTTGTAAAGTTTTTAGAACGCGGCATCCGAAAGGTGGGTTGGATGATGAAGGTTATAACGATTGGAGACATGCCAGTGGTAGACTTAAAGAACATGAAGTTGGTTTAGAACATTTCAAGAACATGAATGAATGGTTTGAATTGCGGCAACGGTTGAAATGCAAAGAAACAATTGACAAAGGGGCATATGAGCACTTTAGAAAAGAAAAAGATTATTGGAAACAAGTCATCTTAAGGATTATTGCACTTGTGAAGTTTCTTGCAAAATATGGCTTAGCGTTTCGTGGGTCAAATGAGAAGTTGTATCAAAAAGGAAATGGAAACTTTTTGGGTTTGGTTGAGATGTTGGAAGAGTTTGACCCGATTATGAAAGAACATGTGCGCCGAGTTTTGAATGAAGAGTGCCATGTACACTTTCTTAGCCACAATATTCAAAACGAGTTGATACAATTATTAGGGGATAAAGTTAGAACCGAAATCATCAAGAAAGTTAAGCAAGCAAAGTATTACTCCATCATCCTCGATTGCACGCCTGATACAAGTCACCAAGAGCAAATGTCCATAATTGTGAGGTATGTGAATTTTAACTCTAGTTCTGTGACCATTGAGGAATCCTTTTTAGGTTTTTTGGTTGTTGATGATACCACGGGTTTAGGACTTTTTGAAGTAACATGTAAGGAATTAGAGTCGCTTGATCTTGATATTGGTGATATGCGTGGTCAAGGCTACGATAATGGGGCAAACATGAGAGGAAAAAACAAAGGAGTTCAAACTAGATTTTTAGAAAAAAATCCTAGAGCTTTCTAGAGTGCTTGTGGTTGTCATAGTCTAAATCTAGCATTGTGTGACATGGCTAACACAATTACTAAGTCTAAGGAATTTTTTGGAACAATACAACGGTTATATACTATCTTTGCCCATTCTATTAATAGATGGCAAATTTTGAAAGACAATGTTAAAGGATTAACTCTTAAATCATTGTCTACAACTCGTTGGGAAAGTCGTATAGATAGTATTAAGCCTATAAGAACTCAACTTGGAGATGTAAGAAAAGCTTTGCGAGAAGTTAGGGGGACGGATAGAGATGCTAAAATCATAAGTGAAGCTAAATCATTAGAAGAGTATGAACTTGGTGATTTTGAATTTTTGGCACAAATTGTCATTTGGTTTGAATTATTATCAAAGGTGAATGTGGTGAGCAAACGGTTGCAAGCAAAAGATGTTGTTCTTGATGTTGCTATTGATGAAGTGGACAAATTAATTAAATTCTTTAAGAATTATAGAGAAGTGGGGTTCTCTAAGGCACTTGATGAAGCTAGAGAAATTGCAAATGAAATAGGTGTTAATGCGGAATTTCGTCAAAAACGTGTGATATATAGGAAAAAACAATTTGATGAATCATCAAGTGTAGAAGAAGTAACATTTTCACCCGAGGAGGATTTTAGAGTAAATTATTTTTTAAGTATTGTTGATCAAGCTATTTTTTCACTTGAAACAAGATTTGAACAATACCAAAAATTCGAAAAAATATTTGGGTTTTTGTTTCCTAAAAAGTTGAAGACTCTTAATGAAGCCAAGCTTAAGGAGTGTTGTTATCGCCTTGAAGATGCATTGAAGTATGAAGGAGAATCCGATATTGATGCTAAAGAATTGTGTACGGAGTTGAAGTTGATTACTACATTTTTACCGAGACACATTGACAACCCTTTTGACGTTTTAGACTATATCTTCCAACGCAGTACTACTTATCCTTATGCTATAAATGCATATAAAGTGTTGTTGACAATTCCGGTAACCGTGGCATCGGCAGAAAGAAGTTTCTCAAAGTTGAAGTTGTTGAAGACCTATTTACGTTCTACAATGTCACAAGAAAGGCTAAACGGGTTGGCGACAATATCTATTGAAAGTGAAATATTAGATACTATGGATTACAAGGAGTTGATCGAGAACTTTGCTTCAAAAAACGCTAGGAGAACCACACTGTTTGCTTAGCAAGTAAGTTCGATACTTTGATCATTTTTGCTACACTATTTTTGTTAATTTGTTTTATCTATTTCATAACAATTATCGTAGTATTATGAATTTTTAGTATTTATATATATATGATTGAATGATTGATGGGTTTATGTTATATGAAGATTTGCGAATAGCCGAATAGGGCCCAAATTTTTTATCTCGAACAGGGCCAAAATTTTTTTTGTGATTTTCGGAAACGGCCCTGAACTTAACCCATTGTATAGGTGTGTTGAAGAAGTTATCACATATAATTTACATTTATACAATGATTAACTAACTTCTATTTGGAGTTAAAAGCAAAAGAATCACCTTTTGTATATCAAGTAAAATACTCAATCCAAACAGGATTTAAATCACACAAAGGAATTAGTCGATGGAATATTTCCATGAGTAAATAAATTCTAGTTCTCAGTGTAGGGCTAGCCACTTTTCTTAAAGGTGGGTGCGTATCAGGTTTAATTCTGGGCATGAAAGATTAGTTAGAATTATTTTAATGTAATCAAGTAGAGCAAGTGTTCTCATTAAAAAAAAGTCTAGTTGTTCTTTCTACTATTGTTATTATTATTTTATTATTATTTGAACAGATGATACAAGCTAGTATGTTGAAAAAGTCAAGGTCAAATTTGTACGGATACTTCGTCGCAGGCAACACAAACTAATTTATTCATTTCTGTTTTATACTAGTTTGATGCCCCGTCCGCGTTGCGGGGCGTCAAGTCAAAATTTCTGTTTCATAATATGCACGCATGTATTTTAGTTACTTATACATACTACTTATAACACGATCTATAAAAAAATCGAGTCAACCAATTAAAACAAAACACTATCATATTTTTGCTAAAGAAAAAAAAACTAAAACGATGGCAAACCTTTAATTTTGAGTTGGGGCCAAATAGTAATTTGTCATAACCAATGAGCGAGTGCTAGACACCTGGTTGACACAAAAGGTAAATTG
This sequence comes from Helianthus annuus, assembly GCF_002127325.2. NCBI lineage: Eukaryota > Viridiplantae > Streptophyta > Magnoliopsida > Asterales > Asteraceae > Helianthus > Helianthus annuus. The sequence continues at coordinate 125,709,008 of NC_035444.2, read as the reverse complement.
AGTCAACGAAGTAAAATAAAAACTACTATAGTTTTGAAAAAAAAAAACTAAAGCAATGGCAAGACCACAAATTTTAACTTTGGGCAAAATCGAAATTTTTTTAGCTGAGGGCAAACTCACAGTTTTAAGCTGAGGGTAAATTCGTAACTTTAAGCTGGGGGCAAAACCATAATTTTATTTTGAACTGTGGCAAAATAATAGTTTTAAACTAAGTGCAGAATCGTAATTTTGAACTCATAGCGCGCAATCGTAATTTTTGAAAAGGGGGCAAAATCATATTTTTGAACTGAGGGAAAATCGTAATTTTTAGCTAGGGAGGAAAAACTAAAACGATGGCAAGACTACAAATTTTAGCTGAGGCAAAATCGTAATTTTATAATTAATGAGGGAAAACTCATAATTTTAAACTGGGGGCAAATTCGTATTTTTTAGCTAGGTCAAAACCATAATTTTATTTCGAACTGAGGGAAAATTATAGTTTTGAACTAAGGGCAAAATCGTAATTTTAAGCTTGGAGCATTGGCATAAATTTATTTTGAAATGAGGACAAATCGTAATTTTGCACTTAGGGCGAAAGCGTAATTTTTGAAAAAGGGGCAAATTCATATTTTTGAAGAAAGGGCAAAATCGTAACTTTGAGCTAGGGGCAAAAGTTGAACTTTATTTTAATTTGGGGGCAAGACGGTAATAGTAAGCTACAGATAAAATCGTAAATTGATTAGACCAATGAGATTAGCTATTTATATTAAAAAGAAAAAAAAAAGAGGAACGCCCTTTTCTACCAATTGAAGGGTGAAACTATTGCCGGCAACGTTCTTTGTATATGTAGGTAATTTGTTTCTTATTAATTTCATTTTAAATTCATTTGCCTCCTAGATGCTTAACTAGTACAAGGTTTTTCCCTAGCTTTCCCAAATGCGATGTGAAAAATCAATCTTACCTTTACTATTTACATATAAGCAAGTAAAATTTGAAGCTAACTTCAGACACCATAAAAATAAGAGTAAATTACAAGTTTTGTCCTTTATGTTTGTACCAAATTTCAGACGTTGTCCTTTGTCTTTAAAATTGACGAGTTTTGTCCTTAACGATTCAAAATCCTGCACGTTATATCCTTTAAGCCAAACCCAGTTAGATTTTTTTGTTAAAGTTGGTCATGTGCCTTGCACATGAGGGCACTTTTGTCATTTTGCCTTCCTAGGGGTTATTTTGTAAATAACTTATAACAAGGGTGCAATTGTGAAAAATAAAAAAAATTGAGATATAAAATAAAATTTGTTCATCAGTCTCTTTCTCTCTCTAACTCCCTCTCTCCTCTCCTCTCTTTTTCTCTTTACAAACGCTCTCTGCCCTCTCTGTTCTAAGCCACCACCGCCACCACCCCTCCTGCCGCCACCGCCACCACCCCTTCTGCCACCATTCAAAACCTACCACAGAAACCCCAAGGCACCACCCAAGTTCCTTTTTTTTCCTTCTGTTATTCACATGATTCCCAAACAAACAAAACAACAATTTTACAATTCTATGATTTGCTTCCTGATTTTCACCTTTGGGCTAGCAGCCCTAAACCCAAGAAAAAGTAAACTCAAGAAAAAGTCGACGTGCCTTATTTCTTCCTTGATTTTGCCTAACTCCAGAACAAACAAAACAATTTCATGATATTTCCTTCTTACTGACGACGACGATAATTCCAACGAAGATACCACAATCATTCTAACGGATAATTAAAGCAATACCTTTCTCCCAATTGTTTTTGTTTTCCGTCTCATATCTGATTTTTCCGGCAAAATAGAAGCAGAACCTCCTAGGTTACCATCATCTCAGATCTGATTTTTTGTGGAGGAGATCCGTCATCATTGAGCGTTTATTAGAGAGAGAGAGAAGTGAGAGAGAGTGGGGGAGGTGGTAGATGGTGGTGTTGACAGTGGCGGTGGTAGGTGGGGTGGGGGCGGTGGTGGTTGGTGGCGCCAGTGGTGGTTGGGTATAGAGAGAGAGTGATAGAGTAGGGTGGTGGATGGTGGTTGCAGGGGTAGTCGGTGGGGATGGTGGTTGCAGTGGTGGATAATGGCTGAGACGGTGGTTGATAGTGGTAGAGATAGAGAGAGAAGATGGAGGGGGTTGTTATAGATGAGGAATGGAGTGGGTTGCAGTTGGTGGCGGTGGTTGCACGGCGGTGGATGCAGCTGGTGGCGGCTGGGAGTGGGTTGTAGATAATGAAGGGACTAGGTTGCAGATGAAGAGAGAGAGGGGGGGGGGACTTTCAGTTGTGAAGAGAGAGATATTACAAGCTAGTCCATGAACATAAGTTTTTTGACACAATAGTCCCTAAAAATGAAATGACAACAATGCCCTCATGTGCAAGGCACATGACTAGATTTAACAAAAAAAGCTAACTGGGTTTGGCCTAAAGGACATAACGTGCAAGATTTTGAAATGTTAAGGACAAAGCTCATCAAATTTAAAGACAAGGACACCGCCTGCAATTTGGTACAAACATAAAGGACAAAACTTGTAATTTACTCTAAAAATAGTACATGTAAAAGCCATTTCCTTTACAAGGGAAGGAAAGGATGACTCATCCGTCCCATAAGCCAGAAGCCAAGAATATTTGCAAAACACTAGAGGAAGGGTCGAACCAACCTCTCATGGTATGCTTTGGTACCAAAGAACGACGTGACAGTCAAGAAGATCTAGAACTTGCGGGTCAAACCTAGTGAAAAGGTGGATACAAAAGGTCAAGACAAAACAACACACCATGTGCTGGATAAAGCAAATCAAAGACTTACCCGATCAGGAAAAGACGGGGGCTCCAAGGCTTCTAGTAGCGAATAGGAACCTACAACCCACCTACTTTTAGTATACCACTACATGGACCAATAAGAGGGGAGAGTGAAGAACCCGCTATATATACAACCCTTCAGGATCAACATTTGACACACAACATCTTTGAGATCACTTCCAACTTCACTTCACTTCACTCTTCGTTCTCTGTACTTTACTTTACTTACATTTTATTGTTATTTTACCTCAGGGGAACTTTTAGAAACAATTCCTTATCATTGGGCCACAAAGGGCAAAACTTTGTTATTAATAAAAGCATACTCAAACTGACAAAATTTTGTAGCAACTATACCAATGCTTGGCCAACATCGGTTTGGTACCGATAAAAAGGGTTATCCCAAGTTTACAGTAAAAAAGTAATTTATATCGAATACATCCCTTTTCAATCGATACAAAGTAACAACTTTAATTTGGATATAACTTTGTTTTCAATAACCATTGTTTAAATACATATAAAATTAATAACTGTAGAACAATTACCTTATAAAAATATTTAGTAAACATAAACTTAAAATAAGAAATTATATATATGTATGTATGTATGTATCGTTGTAGGGTAGTCTAAGTGCGAAATTATATTCTGTTGAAGGTACTAATGCAAGCACATGCAAATGCCTTGGTGGCGGTACCAAAAAACACCTAAACCGATACAGTACCGAGTCGGTAGCAATATTGGAATAATATTGAGACGGAATAGTATAGTATCGAAATCTAAAACCACAAAAATAGATATAGGTAATGATATTGTTTGGTTTGTATTGCTTATCTTTGTTACAATACCTAATAATCCTTAAAAATGGCAATCCCTAATTTACGTTAGCAATAAATGTTTTATTCTGGATACATCTTCATTTTCAATAAAATTATATTGGGATGTTGATAGAATTGTATATTTTAATGGTTTTTATAAGTTAGCGAACACATGTTATTAAAAAAGAAAAAGTAAAATGCTATAAAAAAACATAACCGAGAAGGTTACTATTCGTGGATAGTTTTAATAGTATTAGAAAATTAATTTTATTTCTAAAGTAAACTATTCTATACTATAACAAAAGCAAACGTGAATAGTGATTATGTCTTCTTGGGTCACGTGGTCCCATATCACTGGGTTGTTAACAAATGGCGATTTGGTCAATGTTCTAACAAATGATGATTTGGTGAATGTTCTAGTGATTTGGTCTTTTTGGGTCACATGGCCCCATACCATTAGATTGTTAACAAATGGTGATTTGGTGTGATTGGCCATGTGGTCCTCAACCATTGGGATATTTTTTTTATCAAATAGAATGTATTTCGTTATTTTGTATATTACTAGAGATTATAGATATATAATACTACATGAAAGTTTATTTAATATTAAAGCTATTATAAACGAGTGGGCTATGTTTGTGTGTTGAAGTGGTTCGGTTTTAACTAACCCTAAACAATCGATTTTATTATCTTGGTCAACTACAACCGAACACGTGTTGATAGCGTTTTTGTTACACTGCAGTTTATTTTTATTTTTATTTTTATGTTTCCTTTGTATTTCTAATGTTACCGTATTTAAATTTACTCTTTCAATTGTTGTACCAAGTTTTGATTTCGTACCTGCCATGGAGCGCAGGCATGAACCTAGTTTTATAACATTTAAATTTAACCACGTGATATAATCATGAACATTGAGGGTGAGGATCAAATAGAAAGTTTATTTTAGCTAGGAATGATAGGAAGCAATACGATTATGACATGTGGCAAAATTTAAAATAAAGAGGAAGGGTATTTTAGTCAATTTTACCCAATCTTCTCCCTTCTTCTTCTCTCTCTAACTTCAAAACCCATCATTTTCAAAACCCACCATTTTAACCTTTTCTTCACTTTCTATCTCTATAATCACTACATTATAGTGCGATTTTCGTCACCAATCAATGATTCAAACACCCAATCAATGTGTTCTTCAACTTTTTTGAACAAACCCAGTTTAATTTCATACAATATCTCATTTTTTCCTGTGATTGTGAAGCGAAAAACTCGAGTCGTTGGATTCAATCGCTGATAAGTGTTTCTAACATTCAAATTTCGTTAATCGGTGAGGAAATCTGAAAAAAAATCGTCTTCAATCTATGTAAGATATTTTTGAATTGCATTTTTACGTTCTGGGTTTTTGAATTGAGTCATTGCGTTTTACAAAGTAATCTTGGCGGGGGTCCGGGGGCAGCGCTCTTGGGAGCAGGGTCCAAGGGGCGTGTCACACCCCGATATTTTAACCACAAACCGGTGGGCCCGGTGGGGAGTATCGTGACGTAATTGATATCATCATAGTCAAATATACACAGTTTATAGCACAACGGAAGGCTTGGTAGAAATTACTATTACAAACCGAAAGTTCAAAGTACAAATAAAATAATATACAGACGGTTATAAAGAAAAGGATCCACAGGCGGCTCTAAATACAATACAAAATGTGTTCAACAGATTTAAGGCATTATGAACTTCCAAGATTCTCTATTTAACCCCCAGAAGCTCCCAGCCTAGTACGTGTAGTACCTGTCACTTAGTCTTTTGAAAATACGTCAGTTTACACTTTACACTGGTAAATACAATTAACCGACACTTTTGAAAAACATTTATAAAAATTGATTTAAATGCATAAGGCACAAATATTCTTTTATAACTTGGGATAATTATATATAAATAATCTTGTATACAGATTTTCATGTTTGTCATACATTTAGAGCCTGGTATAGAAGCCGAGACATGATTAACCGACACACCACTAATATAAACCCACAAGGAGTTATCCCCAACAATGTGGGTATATCTTTTTACATACGCAACTATTAGGTGTATGCCTACACCCCGTGCTTAAGTCGTTGCCATTTGCAATTAAATGAGCCAATGATATCTAGGACACGGTCGCATTAACGCCCAATGTTTATGTTATCAAGCAAAACAGATTAAAACAAGTTATGTAATTTATTAATCACAATCCAATTAAATGATTCCATACCCAACCAAGCGGTAATATTTTACCGTATCCCAAGTCCGTAGAAGGGAAAATAAGTTAAAAGTATTTACCTGAGCTTCTAAGATGCGAGATCTATCTACTCAGCCGTATAATCTAATTAAACTCGTGAAGGTAGCTTTTACCAAGGCTTCCTAATCTGGAATGATGGTTTTACTAACCTATTAGATTACTAACGGGTCTTATTTAAGTCGTGGACTTGGACCGGTTAGTTTAAAGTAGGATTTTACGGTATAAAACGCTAGATTAAGCGATGATTGGATTAGAATGTAATTTAAACCTGACACGTATGGAGACTTGTATTATATGGGTAAACTAAATACATTCTAGATTTTGAAGTTAAATTGATAAGGTTAAACTCGTTTCGGCTAATTTATGCAAACTAGTTACATAAACCGTACCGAACCCGTATAAGCATAAACGGGTAACCGGATGAGTCATATACAAGTTCCATAAGTTATTATGCTTAAAATATGTTATGATATCAGTAGGATATCAACAAATATGCCCAAAAAGATTTTAAAACCGTATTAAGCCTCATAAGGGCATTTTGGTCATTTTATGGTTTATAAAAGGGGTTTACATGCAAACTGAGGTTCTGGTCATAAACCTTCTATAAAAATACTTAATTTAGGTTATATTTGCATTAGGATATCATGTATATGTGTGGTTCATCATTTATGGCCAAACTATGCCCCGAAAGGGCATTTTGGTTATTTCACACATAGTTTTAAGGACTTATTTGGGATTCTGAGTTCATGACTTATACCTACTATAAAAATATTAGAAATGGTTAATAAAATCAGTAGGTAAAAAGTTTTGGGTGCTAAGTATGCTTTAAAACCATACTATTCACCTTAATGTCGTAAAAATCGATAAATGACGATTATTTCGATGTTTAGGAAATTCTGAGGATATAACCAGCTTTGAATGGTCAAAATAATTTATTTATCATATCATATCAGTAACAAAAGGTTCTTGCATGTTAATCTTATTTAAAAACCAATTTATGTGTGAAAAGGGCATAATCGTCATTTAATATTATAATACGAAACTCATGCATAAACTCAGTAAGTAATCTGACTTGGAATCCCAATTAGTCCTAAATATGATATCATAACATTGAGTAATGAATTTTTATGTCAAAATTATGTTTTAACTTTATTTGCATGCAAAAAGGGTATTTTAGTAAACATTAAGCATAATTTTTATGTCAAAATTATGTTTAAACTTTATTTAAATTTATTTAAAAACTGACCCGTTTGACTTTTTATGTTAATTATTTTGACCCGGCAATTAACTAAGTAAACGTGGTAATTAGGAGGTGCCCTTTTGAGGGATTAACACCTACCTAATTACGATCACGTAGCCATATTCGCCTCGAACAATGCTGGACCGTTTAGGTCTAAACTGAAAGTCAAAGCCGAATTGCGGCAACTTTGACTTTTGGCTTTTAAATGCATAAAAAACCGAACTAAGGAGGCTAAGGACACTTACAAAGGGTCCTAGCTAGAAACTTGAACTATGAAGAGTTTCCTTTTGATCAGGAACATCAGAGAAACCAAGCTAGAGAGAAGGAATGATATTTTTGAAATGAGTAAGTTGCAAATGAGAGTGAGGGGCCTATTTATAGTGCAAGAGGAGGTCTCGTGTTGCAACCAGGTCTCCAGGGGTGTTGTGAGAGCTTAACAAGGGTCCATAGACGTGTCCCAAAATAGCTAACAGCCCCTAGTATCGAGTTATGTGTGCATAAGGTGACAAACCTGCAGCTATCCAAAACTGCTGCCCAGATACAGTCTTTATGGACCGTTAGCATATACCCCATACGGTCCGTAACCGCTTTTGAATTGTTTAGCCCAGATACAGTCCTTACGAACCGTAAGCATGAACCTTATACGATCCGTAAGCGATTGATCAGAGAACTAAATTTTAAACTTTACATATTTGGCTCCTTAACCATATATTCAATATCAATCATTCCCGAGAGCACGTTTTAACAATATAAAGTCCCATGTTTTATAAAAGGTCACTCAGAGGCAAAAATTTACATGTTGACACTTTTAACCCTTCAAAGTCAACTTATTACCCGTCTAGGGTTTAGGACACGTGTCTTCACATTATTGGGTACGATTTTGTGAGGTGTTACATCCTCACCCCCTTAAAAGAAATCTCGATCTCGAGATTTAGTGAAATAAATAAGGGTACTTCTGTCGCATAGTGGATTCAACTTCCCACGTATACTCAGGGCCTATATGAGCATCCCACTTCACCTTCACAATTGGTACATGTTTCCTTCGAAGCTTTTTAACCTGTCGATCCTCGATTGCTATAGGTTTCTCAACATACCTCAGGCTTTCATCTATCTGCACGTCATTATGAGACATTGCTAGCGACTCATCGGCTAGACATTTCTTTAAGTTGCGGATGTGGAACACGTTGTGAATTCCACTAAGCTCTTTAGGTAAGTTCAGCTTATAGGCCATACTCCCAACACACTCGATGATCTCGAATGGTCCAATGTATCTTGGGCTTAGTTTGCCCTTTTTACCAAATCTCATTACTCCTTTCTAGGGCGACACTTTGAGTAATACTTTATCTCCTACCTCGAATTTTAGAGGTTTGCGCTTCTTTTCTGCGTAGCTCTTCTCCCTATCTCTGGTAGCTTTTAAACGATTACGGATCTGAACAATCTTATCTGTCGTCTCAAGGACTATCTCAGGTCCTGATAGCTGGGTTTCTCCAACTTCCGCCCAACAAACAGGCGTTCTGGATTTTCTTCCATATAAGGCCTCAAAAGGCGCAACCTGAATGCTCGTATGGTAACTGTTGTTGTAGGAGAACTCAATCAGGGGAAGATGATCATCCCACCTTCCACCTAAATCAATAACACATGCTCGAAGCATGTCTATTATCTCTATCGGATATAATAGATACTAGCACTCCGTGGAGAGTTACGATCTTATCCACGTATAATTGGGCTAATTTATCGGAGCTATGCGTTTCCTTGATGGGTAAGAAATGAGCCGACTTCGTAAGTCTGTCAACTATAACCCATATTGTATCATTCCCATGTCTCGTCTTAGGTAACTTGGTGATGAAATCCGTAGTAACCATCTCCCATTTCCATGTGGGAAGTTCTGGTTCTTGCAATAAACCTAACGGCTTTTGATGTTCGGCTTTAACCTGTGAGCACGTCAGACATTTAGCTACGTGTGTGGCTATGGATTTCTTCAAACCCATCCATCAATAGTTTGCCTTCAAATCTTGATACATTTTGTCACTTCCCGGGTGAACTGAATACTTGGAATTATGAGCTTCTTAGAGGATTATATCTCAGAGTCCTCCATGAATTGGAACCCATATTTGACCATTCAATCTGAGGATTCCATCATTCCTAGGTGACAACTAATCAATAGTTGCACCTAATCTTTCTTCTTGAAGGTTATCTTCCATTACAGCTTCTTTCTATGCTGTCAATAACTTCTCGTTTAAACTGTTCTCCAGTTCAATGCTCTTAGCATTGATCTGTATAGGTTTGACTCTTTCTTTCCTGCTTAAAGAATTAGCGACCACATTCGCTTTGCCAGGATGGTAGCGAATTTCATAATCGTAGTCGTTCAATGTCTCCATCCAATGGCGTTGTCTAATGTTGAGATCCTTCTGGCTAAACAAGTGTTGGAGACTTTTGTGATCTGAATATATCACACATTTGGTTCCATACAGGTAATGCCTCCATAGCTTAAGTGCAAATACAACGGCACCCAATTCCAAGTCATGGGTGGTGTAATTCATTTCGTGCACCTTCAGTTGTCGTGATGCGTAGGCAATCACCTTGCCTCTTCACATAGGCACACCTCCCATGCCTGTGTGTGAAGCATCACAATAGACAACGAACTCTTCTATTCCTTCAGCCAATGTCAATACAGGAGCATTGCTCAGCTTCTGTTTGAGAATCTGGAAAGACTCTTGTTGTTTGGGACCCAGTCAAATTTCACATTCTTGTGGGTTAAAGTAGTTAGAGATGCAGTTATCTTGAAAAGTTTTCGATAAATCTCCTGTAATATCCTGCCAACCCTAAGAAGCTGCGAATTTCAGTAGGTGTCTTAGGTGCTTCCCAATTCATGATTGCTTCTATTTTAGCGGGATCCACCTGGATACCACGCTCGCTTACCACATGTCCAAGAAATTGGACTTCGCGAAGCCAGAATTCGCTTTTGGAGAATTCTGCGTAGAGCTTCTCCTGTTGTAGAAGTTTGAGGATGCATCGGAGATGTTTCTCGTGATCGGCTTGACTTTTTGAATAAATAAGTATGCCATCAATGAAGATAATGACAAATTTAGCCAGATACGGCTTGCAGTCTCAATTCATGAGGTCTATGAATGTTGCAGGTGCATTAGTGAGCCCGAAAGGCAGCACTAAGAACTCATAGTGGCCATACCTTGTTCTAACGCGGTCTTGTGTACGTCTTCAGTTCTGACCTTTAATTGATGATACCCCGGCCTTAGATCAATCTTTGTGAAGAAACTTGCCCCCTGCAGCTGATCAAACAGATTGTCGATCCTGGGTAATGGATAGCGATTCTTGATTGTTACTTTGTTTAGCTCGCGATAATCAATGCACAACCGCATTGAACAATCTTTCTTCTTTACAAACAGAATGGGTGCTCCCCAAGGTGACGAGCTTGGTTGAATAAAACCTTTCTCCAATAACTCATCTAACTGGGGTTCTTAGTTCTTTCATTTTGGTCGGTGTAATCGGTAAGGAGCTCGTGCATCTGGTGCTGCTCCTTGTATAATATCGATTCTGAACTCTACTTTCTTCTCGGGAGTAAACCTAGGTAATTCTTTAGGAAATACATCTGGGTATTCAGAAATAACAGGAATATCTTCTATCTTGGGCTTCAGCACGTCTACTGTCACCTGTGCCATGTAAATGACACAACTGTTCTTCAAATATTTGGACACCTTAAGCATGGACACTCGATCAAGCAATCCATAGTGTGTATCTCCTTTAATAGTGATTGGTTCACCATAAGGGGTTTTGACGATAACTTGTTTCTTATCACAGGCAATTTGAGCTTGTTTAAATGATAACCAATCCATGCCTATAACTATATCAAACCCCGCCAATTTCAGCGGCAACAAGGACAACGGAAAAGATTGATTCCTAATGGATATGAAACATCCATCTAGAATTGTCGAAGCGGTTTTTAAGGTACCATCAGCTAATTTTACCTCATATTTAACGTCTAGAGTTTTAATAGGCAGATTCAACAGTTTACTAAATTTATTGTTTACAAAGGACTTATCTGCACCAGAATCAAATAAAACTCTAGGATAGATATCATTTATGAGGAAAGTACATGTTATAACGTTATCATCCTGCACTGCCTCCTTGGCATTCATTTGGAACACTCTGGCATTTGTCTTTTTAGCCTCTTCGGGCTTCTTTGCATTTTTCGGGCAGTTAGACTTGATGTGACCCTTCTCATTACAACCATAACAGGTTGCATTCTTTAGGTCTTTGCACTCCAAAGTTTTGTGACCCTTCCTCTTGCAGATTCCACAGGGTTTAGCCTGCGGATCAATAGTGCATTTCCCGAAGTGGTTTCTCTTGCAGTTCTTGCACAGGGACTTTTCACCCGACTGATTGGTATTCTTCTTAAACCCAGAGTTACCTTTCTTTTTCTTGTCAGAACGATGCGAGCTGTCATCTTCTCTCTTTCTTTTTTCTTCATCCGTAGGCTTTATAGACTTATTCCTGACAATATCCAGTGTCAGGGATAGGGATAGATCCACTGCTGACCGGTAGGTTGCAGGCTTTGAAGCCTTCATGTGTCCCTTCACCTCGGGAGCCAATCCACCAATAAAGCATGCAATACGCTTTGGTTCTGGTGTAACCAAATAAGGTACCAATCTAGACATGGAGTTGAAGCTAGTTACATAAGCTTGACAATCTAAGTTTTTCATAACCAAGGTTAGGAAGTCAGCTTCAACTTTTTCTACTTCGTGTTGCGAGCAGAAAGTTTCTTTCATCAGTTCTACAAATTTATCCCACGACAGATTGTAAAGTGGAATTTCCTCGAGGCCTATATTAGTGCCCTCCACCAAACTAGGGCATCACCCTTAAAAGACTAAGACACAAACTTTACAACATCCTTCTCAGCACACCCACTAATGTCAACAACTGTCTCCATCTCATCTAACCCTTTCATACAATCTATGTCACCTTTTTCACCAGTGAAGTCTCTTGGCTTGCAAGAGACAAAGTACTTATAAGAACAAGTTTTGGAATGTGGTTCCTAGTCAAGCACTATCTTCTTAGATGGTTAACTGTTCCGATTTGACGAATGTTGAGAGTCGTCCTTCTTAGATGTATGCGTTTTGGAAGGGGGTTTAGAGTGAGCCACTGAATGAGTCTTGGTGCGAGTAGCACTCGACTCCCTAAATACTCTGCCAACAGTTTTAGTTACAGCAATGTCTATCATAGCTTGCAAATCAGCACCCGTTACGTTCAATCTTGTGTTATTATTCCCTTCAGTAGGGTGACTATGAGCTTCATCCGAGCCAGCCATGACGAAGCTTGAATGCTATATATCAGTTGACAACAACTTATTTAGTGGTCTTATATTGAATCATCTTATGAGGTGATTTACTAACCATGGTATAAATAGACCACATTGGTTAATCGGTTAATCAGTTTTGAAGAAAATTTAGTTAAACTTTTTGTTACGGTTAGCCTAGGTTATAAAAACCATCAGGAGTTTTAGGGTGGCGCAAAAGTTCTAGTCACAAGGACAATTTTAAATTATAGGCCATGATCTTATTGGATCAAGGCATTATGGTTTGAACATAGTTCTTCACCTCTTTGACAGAGAGTCATAGACTACTACTATCGTTGTTATGTAATTGAAATAGTTTGGCCCGAAGGCGAAACAATATCATCACCAGTGGATGCTTTGTTATGATCATCTTATTTGATGATGTCAGCCATGATTTAATTGATCATTTAGGCTATAAGGAATTTGGAAGAGTCCAAGTATTAAGATGACTAGTGTGATATTCTCGAACCACATTTGTCAGAAGTGCTAACATGTTCTTAGATGTTAACATAGATTTAGTATCTTAAGAAGGTTTTACCATCACAGCTATGTCTATATTGACATATAGGCTAGGTTATACCATTAAGACGATCTTTTGAAATTTATTAGCAGATCAATTATAAATTGAAATGATAGTGTGATGAATGATATAATGCATATACATGTATAATAACAAATGTAAGTCTAAAGAAAATTTTTCATTTAAGAGTGCTAAGAATTACATAAACTACCCTAAACGGGTCTTTAAATAAATAAACTTGTCAACACAGGGACTATTACATAAAAGAAATGTCCATGCAGGGACTTAATTTAAATGAAAATTACAAAACAAAAGTAGGGTTCTTCAATGATCTTTCTTCTTCCCCTTGATGAAGTTTGCAAGACCCTTAAGGAACTTACGGGTCTTTCTTTCACATTACTCCATCCTATGTTCAACTTGGTCCAGCCTTTGTAAGATTTTTTGTGGTTGTGGTTGTTGAAGTAGAGGTTGAGGTTGTTGCTACGGTTGAGGTTGTGGGTATTGATAACCATAAGCAGGGTACCCAGTTGGGTACGCGGGTGGAAAAGGTGGGGGATAGAGAGCATTAAAATTTGCTGCCTCGACATATGGTTCATAGGCAGGTGGTTGGTAGTTATAACTCATGTGAGCTTGTGGTTCGAACGAGTTGTACCCGGTTGTGTCATGGTATGCAGGAATTGGGTTTTCATAACCCACTGGAGGTGGTGGTGGTGCAAAAGTGGCCGGTGTAGTGTCAATTTCCGGCACAGTGTTTGAAGGCCCACCCATTTGTGGCTCTTCAAAGATGGGAGGGTAGTTTCTTGAAGTTTGTGGGGGTACAAATGCGTATACCCCCTCGCACGGACATTCGTGCATTTCTCCTTCGCTTTGATGGTTCTAGTGGTGGAGGTTATTCTGGTGCTGGTGGTGGCGGTGGTGTAACCGCTTGGAAGTACGGATCCTCAGAGGATGTCCATTGCGGTGGTGGTGAGTCGTGGTGAGAGGGAGTGTATTCCCACTTCTAGCTGTTCCACCTTTCGGCCCATAAATCGGGGCCTCGGTATGGCGATCCTGCATAAGAAGAACCGCTAGAGATATCTAGGGGATGTGCGGGCGTCCTAGACGGTGGCATTTCTAGATCTGGATCCTCGTCCACATCCATGTCTTGTGGAAAATAGTCTTCTGGACCAAACAGGCTATGACCCGGCATTGATGTAGTCGTCAGGGTTGAAGTGACCCTGAGAGTAAGAGTGGTGCGAAGAATGGTGGGAGGAAGGATGCGAATGTTGCGAGTGCAGCGAATGCTGCGAATGGTGTGAGCCTTGGGGCTCCTCGGGTTGCTGCGGACCAAATGGATGGTGATAAGAAGGGGAGGTGCTAAGTGAGACAGATCATCTTGCAGGTTCCAGGGAGTGTCTCCAGTCATCATATGGGTCTGAGCTAAATGACGCAGAGGGGGTTTGCCGATGTGAAGGCCCTGTTTCGCTATGCCTTCCTCCCCTCATTGGTGCTTTTCCTCTTCCTCACATTCTTGGCGGCATTTTCGGTATGTGGACCTGTGAAAAACGAGGAAACAAACCAAATATATAAACCAAATAAGATTAAAAATAATCCTAGGTCATTTGCCTAGACTCAGAAGTCTAAGGAATGTGCTACTGTGTCATTGAGATTAAACACAAAAGGCTAGTGTTTAATTCACTCAATGTTGGCTCTGATACCAACCTGTCACACCCTGATATTTTCACCACAAACCGGTGGGCCCGGTGGGGAGTATTTTGACGTAGTTGATATCATCATAGTCAAATATACACAGTTTATAGCACAACGAAAGGCTTGGTAGAAATTACTATTACAAACCAAAAGTTCAAAGTACGAATAAAATAATATACAGAAGGTTGTATAGAAAAGGATCCATAGGCGGATCTAAATATAATACAAAACGTGTTCAACGGACTTAAGGCATTACGAACTTGCAAGATTCTCTATTTAACGTCCAGAAGCTCCCAGTCTAGTACGTGTAGTACCTATCACTTAGTCTTTTGAAAATACGTCAGTTTACACTAGTAAATACAATTAACCGACTCTTTTGAAAAACATTTATGAAAATTGATTTAGGTGCACAAGGCACAAATATTCTTTTATAACTTGGGATAATTATATATAAATAATCTTGTATACAGATTTACATGTTTGTCATACATTTTGGGCCCGGTATAGAAGCCGATACATGATTAACTGACACACCACTAATATAAACCTACAAGGAGTTATACCCAACAATATGGGTATATCTTTTTACATACGCAACTGTTAGGTGTATGCCTACACCCCGTGCTTAAGTCGTGGCCATTTGCAATTAAATGAGCCAAGGATATTCAGGACACGGTCGCATTAACCCCCGATGTTTATGTTATCAAGCAGAATAGATTAAAACAGGTTATGTAATTTATTAATCACAATCCGATTAAATAATTCCATACCCGACCAAGCGGTAATATTTTACCGTATCCCAAGCCCGTATAAGGGAAAATAAGTTAAAAGTATTTACCTGAGCTTCTAAGATGCGAGATCTATCTACTCAGCCGTATAATCTAATTAAACTCGTGAAGGTAGCTTTTACCAGGGCTTCCTAATCTGGAACGATGGTTTTATTAATCTATTAGATTACAAACGGGTCTTATTTAAGTCGTGGATTTGGACCGGTTAGTTTAAAGTATGATTTTACGGTATAAAACGCTAGATTAAGCGATGATCGGATTGGAATGTAATTTAAACCTGACAAGTATGGAGACTTTTATTATATGGGTAAACTAAATACATTCTGGATTTTGAAGTTAAATTGATAAGGTTAAACTTGTTTCAGCTAATTTATGCAAACTAGTTACATAAACATTACCGAACGCGTATAAGCATAAACGGGTAACCGGATGAGTCATATAAAAGTTCCATAAGTTATTATGCTTAAAATATGTTATGATATCAGTAGGATATCAACAAATATGCCCAAAAAGATTTTAAAACCGTATTAAGCCTGAAAAGGGCATTTTGGTCATTTTATGGTTTATAAAAGGGGTTTACATGCAAACTGAGGTTCTGATCATAAACCTTCTGTAAAAATACTTAATTTATGTTATATTAACAGTAGGATATCATATATATGTGTGGTTCATCATTTATGGCCAAACTATGCCCCGAGGGCATTTTGGTCATTTCACACATAGTTTTAAGGACTTATTTGGGATTCTGAGTTGATGAATTATACCTACTATAAAAATATTAGAAATAGTTTATAAAATCAGTAGGTAAAAAGTTTTGGGTGCTAAGTATGGTTTAAAACCATACTATGCACCTTAATGTCTTAAAAATCGATAAATAACGATTATATCGATGTTTAGGAAATTCTGATGTTATGACCAGCTTTGAATGGTCAAAATAATTTATTTATTTATCATATCATATCATATTAGGAACAAAAGGTTCTTGCATGTTAATCTTATTTAAAACCCAATTTATGTGTGAACAGGGCATAATCGTCATTTATTATTATAATACGAAACTCGTGCATAAACTTAGTAAGTAATCTAACTTGGAATCCCAATTAGTCCTAAATATGATATCACAACATTGAGTAATGAATTTTTATGTCAAAATTACGTTTAAACTTTATTTGCATGCAAAAAGGGTATTTTAGTAAACATTAAGCATAATAACGGAATTAAGTAAATAAACTCAGATTACTAAGGGACCATGTAATATAACCTCAGTGGGTTATACTACAATATAATATGGTCACAAAGGAACCTTAATGCATAAAGAAACTAAGCTAGTTCGGGTCAGAACTAAAAGTCAAAGCAAAAGTCTAGCTTTTGCGACTTTCGGTTGCGAACCGAGCCTAAACTTAGAATTGTCGGGTTGAACATGTTTAGACATGTTTTAATAATGTTTACCAAGTTATTAGAGTGATAAAACATATTTTATAACCTCTACATTATCAGATTTGAATTTATTTAAAAACTGACCCGTTTGACTTTTTATATTAATTACTTTGACCTGACAATTAACTAAGTAAACGTGGTAATTCGGAGGTGCCCTTTTGAAGGATTAACATTACCTAGTTACGATCATGTAGCCATATTCTCCTAGAACAATGGCTGGACCGTTTAGGTCTAAACCGAAAGTTAAAGCCGAATTGCGGCAACTTTGACTTTCGGCTTTTAATTGCATTAAAACCGAACTAAGGAGGCTAAGGACACTTACAAAGGGTCCTAGCTCGAAACTTGAACTATGGAGAGCTTCCTTTTGATCAGGAACCTCAGAGAAACCAAGCTGGAGCGAAGGACTGATATTTTTGAAATGAGCGAGTTGTAGTGAGGGACCTATTTATAGTGCAAGAGGTGGTCTCATGTTGCAACCAGGTGTCCAGGGGTTTTGTGAGAGCTTTACAAGTGTCCATAGACGTGTCCTAAAATAGCTAACAGCCCCTGGTATCGAGTTATGTGTGCATAAGGTGACCAACCTGCAACTGTCCAAAACTGCTGCCCAGATACATTCTTTACGGACCGTAAGCATATACCCCATACGGTCTGTAATCGCTTTTGAATTGTTTCGCCCAGATACGGTCCTAACGGACCGTAAGCGTGAACCTTATACGGTCCGTAAGCGATTGATCAGATAACTAAATTTTTAAACTTTACATATTTGGCTCCTCAACCATATATTCAATATCAATCATTCCCAAGAGCATGTTTTAGCATTATAAAGTCCCGAGTTTTATAAAAGGTAACTCAGAGGCAAAAATTTGCATACTGACACTTTTAACCCTTCAAAGTCAACTTATTACCCGTCTAGGGTTTAGGACACGTGTCTTCACATTATTGGGTACGATTTTGCGAGGTGTTACAGGGCGGCAGCCGCTAGCGGGGTCCAAGGGGCAGAGCCCCTGGCTGGGGTCGAAAATTTAATTGCTTTAATGGAACTGCATCTGAAAATTTAATTTTCTGGAAATTGCCTCACTTTGTAGATTATTTTTGATATCCTACTTTCTATGACAACTGTGTCTGTAATCATTGTAAACAGTTCAGTTATCAATAAAACAATGTTATTTGATCCCAATATTTGTATGTTTGTGTTTGACATTTTTCATGTTTTGACTTTTGTTCGATTTCAAACTCTATATCGCTTTCTGGAGGGTTATGCACAAACTGGTGCGCAAACGTAATCCGTTTAATGCGACAAATGCTCCAGAACATCAATTGATGCTTAACATACCTTAAATAACCTTTACATAACTTAGAAATAAGTTTTCAAGGCTTTGGTATGGCAAATCAAGTTTATTCGCTTAACAGGGACTAAATTCGACAAACTGCGAAAGTATGCCGATTTGAACTGTAACGAACATTCCGGAACATGACCATAAGTTAAACATACCCTAAATATCCTTTAAATAGCTTAGAAATAGGCTTTGAGGGGTTCGGTGTGCTAAAATAAACTTTTTGGTCATTCAGGGACTAAAAGCGTCAAAAAGTGCATAAGTTTGCATTTTTGCGCTTATCTTACGTTCTGAATACATCCGGACATCCAAAAATTTATGTAATCAGTAAAATATTTTATTTTAGTGATTGGCATGAGAAAAATCCATTCGTCGCGCAATTTGGATCGTTTTTCGCGTTCAGGCGTATTTCGTCGTAAATAAGCAAATAACGCGTCTGTACGACCAAACGAACCGACATCCGGCATATTTTTTAGCATGTTTCATGTCCACAATGTTTAGGCATCATTATAGGGCCTTGAAAATGGCTTAACGGGCCTTTAATGGGTCAAAATGAGGCTTAAACATGTGCAGGGACTAAAACTGCAATTATTGAAACTTTCTGTGCAGACCAGAAGCTCAGGCGGCCGGTGTAAGCCCCCCTTGAACCTTACATGGCCGGTATGAACATGCCTGATCTGCAAAAATGATTTTCCATCCTGTTTCCAGCTGTTCCAACTGATTTTGGCACTTGCAAATGGTATTTTCAATACTATGGGCTCATATTAGGGGCTCCCATGGTTTTAGAAAACAATGGATGCAAGTGTACGGCCTAGATTGAAGCATGTTTTTCAAGAAACAATCCTAACGGTCTAGGTTTTCCTATAAATAGCAACCCCCACTTCACTCTCAAACTCACACCTTTGAATCTGAATTGGTTCTCTAAGTTGATATGTTTATCACTTCATACCTGAGAATATTCGGATCAAAGCTTCCTTCTTGGACCCGTTGTAAGTCCTCTTTCATTCTTTTATGCGTTTTTAGAATGAAAGTCAAACTCTGCATTACAGTTTATGGTCAACACGAAGTTCGTTTGAACTTCATAACGTGAGCGTAATCACGATGGTTATAGTCCCTTGTGACTATACCTACTGATTACCACGTTATTTAGGCGTAGTGACGAGTCGTAGTTTCGGCCAAAATGCGTATTCTTGCGTATTTTGTAACCAAACTACTTTTAGGTATCAAAACCGTTTGTTTTGATACCAAACCTGTTTTCTAACCTCGTTAAACATGTTTTAACATGTTTAACTCGTCACTTTTAGATTTGTGCTTATATAGGGTCGTAAGGTAAGCGATCAAAACAATCGCTTATACTTTCGAACCCAACCCATTTGGTCGATCATTAGGATCCGACCAAACACATTAGGTGACCATAGTTGTATAAGGAATAACCTTCCGAGGTTATACCTTATGGTCACTTCGTTTAAGTAGTTGTATGATAGGTAGTTTATATGTCTTAGGTAAATGACCAAAATACCCTTTTTGCGCCAAAATTCATTTTAAGCATATGTAACATAACTTTTGATACCTAAACTGATTTGGCAACAATATTAGACATGTTAAGGCATATTTTACTTGTCATAGGACTAGTTAGGCGATCCGAACACGTTTTACGCGAACGACGCGTTAAAGTAGCATAAGCTACCTAAATGGGTCGTAACGGGTCAAAAGCACTTTGGATAGGTTCCGTTTTAGTATGTAGGCTTTGTTAAACCATATTGCATGAGTTCTTACACTCATTCCGTTTATTAACATAGATACCTATATTAGGTGCCATTTGATTCCGTGATCTTCTAGCATTGCTTGGTGGTTATCCTAGGACTATTGAGCAATCTCAAGTGAGTACATAGACCCCTCTTTTACTGTTTTTCAAACATTTTGGGGTGAAACACATGTGCCTACTTGTTACTTTCGTGCTTTCCATGTTTTCATATCATTTGCTTGTTATGTTCATTAGTACACCTGTAGTACATGATTTCATTGTGTTTTTGCTATGTATGTCATTTGTTGCATACTTAGTACGTTTGATTTACATTACATTTCATGCTATGTATGTCCATTTAGTACATACCTAGTGCATTGTTTTACATTACCTTTTCATGCTATGTATGTTCATCATACTTAGTACATTTGTTTTACATCACATGCTATGTATGTCCATTTGTTGCATACTTAGTACATTTACATTTCATCACATGCTTACATTTTGGTATGACATTTGGTTTGGTTAAATGGGACCAAAAATACATTCAATAACATTGGCCATGTCGTTCGTTAGTAGGTAGTGGTACCATAGGAATTGACAACTCCTGTTCCTAACATCCTAAGTATGTTTAGATGAAAGGAATGACCGAATTCGATAAACATAACTAAGATAAACCTTTAATTTGTTTAAAGGTTTATCGCCACAGTCACAAGCCTTGAATGTATGCATTTTCACAATACCGCATAGATGTTTGTATCAGTATAGCATGCATTTCCACAAAACAAAACTTTGATTTAAACTAAGTTTTACTTCAATACCTTGTTTTTGTGCATTGTTACCTATGGTTTAGTTGATATATTTCACATGCCATACATGATATTTTGGATACACGTTACATGATTTACATTTGACACATGAACATTTTGGCATTGGTTATACATTACATGATTTACAATATGACATAAACATTTTGACAATTGGGTTAAACATAAACATTTTACATTGGTGGTTTGTTTGGGTAAGTGATTTAAGTAACGAGGCATGTGTAATATGATACAAGCATGGTGGATACGCCGCTGATACTTCCTATATATAAGTGCTTGTATGATATTACATTTTGTAGCGTTATTTAAATCATTTCAGTTTAGACATATAACATTTTACACAAATAACATATTTTTCACAAGACCTTGTTTTACAAAACAGTTTGTTATATACGACTCATTTTACTTGGTTAATTAATAACCATACACCTATCTTTTATAAAATCTGATTCCTTATTTTCATATGATTTATAAATGAAAACATTTAACAAGATTCATGACTAATATTTATTAAACATTTCTTTAAACCTAAGTCATGAATCCTATTTTCATAAAACCTATGTATCTCACTGGAATTTTTATGCTGACGTACCTATTTTCACATGTGTTTCCAGGAGCTGTTGCATAGGTTCATCGTGACACACTAGGGCGGACCTGTGCCTTAGTGACTTAAAAATGAAGCTAGAACTAGTTTAATTTTTTTATGTACTCTTGTTTCTCCTTGTTTAAGACGATGTAAGCCTTTGGTTTGATGAATAAAGTATAACTTTAAATGCCATGGTTGTGAAACAATAATTCTGTTACAACACTCCCCGACGTTTCCGCCACGATTTGATGTTTTACGTGATCGGGGTGTGACAGAAGAGTTGGTATCAGAGCCAATGGTTATAGGGAATTAGGTTATTAGTGATGCTTTGACCTAGACTATAACCTTTCTAGGACCCTAACACAAGTTGTCTTGTGTTTTGATTCTAAAACATGCACTTCACCTATGCTTAGGTGATTGCCAAAACAAGAACCCAATTTTCTGAAACGATTTTTAAAAATCAATCATCTGTTTTTAAATGATTTATTATAAGGTTTTGAACCCTTTGATTTTTCAGAATGATTTTGAAAATTTATCATCCGCTTTTAAATGATTCTTTTGGCCTTGTGCCTTCCAAGTTTTCAAAATCTCGTCAAAGTTTTGGGTTCTAAATAGTGTGAACACTTGCAAACTGGAAGGGTGAATGCCTGTACCCTGGGTTTTCTGTCTAAGGCAAGAGTGTTCATACAAATCCACATAATCGGACCTGTCACTCTTACCTGGGAACTCTTGTGGTGAGTGTTCACTTATAGGCGAGCATGTCTTCGCGATACATTATTTTTGACCCACTTACTTTGATTAGTCACTGTGTGTCGTTTGTTTGCTTTGTGATACGGACGAATGACCACCATCTTTGCTTTTGTCGATTTTTGTTTCATCTCATTCTTTTCGTCTAATCATCTCACTCGTTTCCTCTCATGTTTCCTCTTTTAGAATGCCTCCTCGACGCGAAAATCCGCTACGTAATGCCGAAATGGCAGACATCATGGCGCAGCATATGGCTGCTGTACTCCCAAACATTATTGTTCAGGTGAACCAAGCCAACAATAACCAGAATGCTCCATGCAATTTCAAAAGTTTCAATTCGGCTAAACCACTTAAGTTTAGTGGTTCTGAAGGAGCAACTGGGCTCCTACAGTGGTTCGAGAGCATTGAGAGTACGTTTCGTCACGTTCTGTGTCCTGAAAATCAGAAAGTCGAGTTTGCTTCAAGTGCGTTTCAGAAGAGGGCTCTTACATGGTGGAATGGGGTTATGAGAGACCATGGTGCAAAGGTTGCGTTAGCACAAACATGGGCTGAGCTTAGAGCTCTTATAATGAGGGAGTTTTGTCCTTGACATGAATTAAGGGCTTTAGAAAGGGAGTTCGATGACTTAAAACAGGATAGTGGTGAGCACCGGGCATACACTGACAGGTATGAGGAGTTGAGTTTACTTTGCCCTACCATGGTTACCTCACTCGAGAAAGCTATCAAAAGGTATATTGATGGCTTACCTGACTCTATTCAAGACATCGTTACTGGTAGTAACCCTACCACAGTTTGCCAGGAAATTGAGTTAGCAGCGACATTAACTGAGTCGCAAGTTCGAAAGGGTAAACTACATAGGAAGGGCGACAAGGGTAAGAAACAGTCAACTAACAAGGGCGAAAGTAAGAAGGGTAAAAACAAGAAGGGTAAGGATTCGGGTTCTTCAAAGAGGTCAAGGAAGCGTTAGGCTTCCCAGAATTTTGCTATCACTGCCCAACCGAACCAGGCAGCTCCCGACCAACCTGCACAACCACCAGCAAAGAAGCGGTATGCGGGGAATGCACCTTTGTGAAACAGATGCAATAGTCACCATCAGCCGCAACTTCCGTGTCGTTTCTGTACTAACTGTGGAAAGTCCGGTCATCTTGCTGATGTTTGTCGTTTTGCTCAGAATCAGGCCGTTCGTAATCCAGCTCAGCAGGTTGCTCAACCGCCTGCTCAACAGCAAGCACATGCTGCACGACCTCATTTTCCTCCTGGTCCGTGCTATAATTGTGGGGACTTGACCCATTATCGAAACAAGTGTCCAAGGCTGGTTGATGCAAATCAGAATCAGGCTCCGGCTCGAGGTCGAGTTTTTAATATGAATGCTGTTGAGGCGCAAGTAAACAACGAAGTAGTGAACGGTACGTTCTTTGTTAACAATCAGTCTGCTTCTGTTCTTTTTGATTCAGGTGCCGATAAGAGTTTTGTGTCATTATCTTTTGAGCCATTGCTTCGCGTGTCTAGAACAAAACTAGGAAAGCCTTTGACAGTAGAAGTTGCTAGTGGTGATCCCATTGTTCTCGATTCTGTTCTTCGTAACTACCAGTTGAACCTTAATAACCATCTTTTTCCTATCGACCTCACGCCTATGCAACTTGGGAGTTTCGACGTTATAGTGGGTATGGATTGGTTAGCCAAGCATCACGCAGAGGTAGTTTGTTTTGAGAAGATTGTTCGTGTTCACCTTTCAACGGGTGAGATCCTACAGGTTCGTGGTGAGAAACCTGCTAGTAGCCTCAAGCTCATGTCTTGTTTTCAAGCTCTGAAATATCTGCGAAAGAACTACGTGGCCTTCTTGGCACGTGTTGTAGCAGCTAAAGGTAAAGGTAAATCTATTCAGGATATCCCTGTTGTTCGGGATTATCCTGAACTATTTCCTGAAGAG
Organism: Helianthus annuus; assembly: GCF_002127325.2. NCBI lineage: Eukaryota > Viridiplantae > Streptophyta > Magnoliopsida > Asterales > Asteraceae > Helianthus > Helianthus annuus. The sequence goes on along the minus strand of NC_035444.2, from coordinate 125,684,959 downwards.
TTACCTGGTTTACCCCCAGCACGCCAAGTTGAGTTCCGTATTGATCTTGTACCTGGTGCAAATCCTATTTCCAGATCTCCATATCGTCTTGCACCGTCTGAGATGCAAGAGTTGTCTAAACAACTTCAGGAGCTTTCTGACAAAGGTTTTATTTGTCCTAGCTTTTTACCTTGGGGTGCTCCCATTCTTTTTGTCAAGAAGAAGGATGGATCTTTCAGAATGTGCATCGATTACCGTGAGCTTAACAAGCTTACCATCAAGAATCGATATCCCCTACCTCGCATTGATGATCTCTTTGATCAGTTACAGAGCGCTACTTGTTTCTCGAAGATTGATCTTCATTCTGGGTATCATCAACTTCATGTGCATGAAGAAGATATTCCCAAGACAGCATTCCGCACTCGTTATGGGCATTATGAGTTCACAGTTATGCCATTTGGTTTGGCTAATGCTCCTGTTGTATTCATGGACTTGATGAATAGGGTCTGCAAACCTTATTTAGATAAGTTGATCATCGTTTTCATTGACGACATTTTGATATATTCTAAGACGTAAGCTGATCTTGAGCAACATCTTCGTCTTACTCTGGAACTCCTAAAGAAAGAGAAACTTTTCGCCAAATTCTCCAAGTGTGAATTTTGGCTTAAGGAAGTTCAATTTTTAGGACATATCATCAACGAACAAGGTGTTCATGTAGATCCCTCCAAGATCAGTGCGATTAAGGAATGGGATACGCCTACTACTCCTACTGTGGTTCGTTCTTTTCTTGGTCTTGCGGATTATTATTGCCACTTCATTGAAAACTTCTCGAAGATTGCAGTTCCTCTTACTGCTCTAACTCAGAAAAACAAACCCTTTGAATGGGGATCCAAACAAGAAGAAGCGTTTCAGACCTTGAAGTAGAAACTTTGTGATGCGCCTATTCTGTCTTTGCCTGAGGGCAATGATTATTTCGTCGTGTATTGTGATGCGTCAAATTTAGGTCTTGGCTGTGTTCTCATGCAAAGGAACAAAGTCATAGCCTACGCATCAAGGCAGTTGAAAATACATGAGAAGAACTACACCACTCATGATCTTGAGTTAGGTGCAGTTGTATTCGCTCTTAAGATCTGTAGACACTATTTGTATGGTACAAAATGTGTGGTTTTCACTGACCACAAGAGTCTTCAGCATATCTTCGATCAGAAAGAACTCTACTGAGGCAACGACGTTGGGTTGAAGTTCTGAACGACTATGATTGCGAAATTCGCTACCATCCTGGTAAGGCGAATGTCGTGGCTGACGCTTTGAGTCATAAAGAATGTGTCAAGCTTTATTGTGTTCGTGTTCAATCTGATATTCAAGCTCGATCTGATATCCAAACCCGCATTTCTCAGGCTCAGCATACTTGTGTTTCACAAGGTTTGATGGGTAAGGAATTACACTGTAACATTAAGCCTGATCTTGTACTTAAAGTAGATGGGTCATATTATTTCATGGACCGTTTGTGGGTCCCAAGTCAAGATAATCTTCGCACCTTACTTATGGATGAAGCTCATAAGTCTCGTTATTCTATTCATCCTGGTGCAGACAAAATGTATAAGGATCTTCGTACCCAGTATTTGTGGCCTGGTATGAAGAAAGTGTTAGGACCGGTTTTGACTCCGAAACGATTGCGTAACCGAACGTGTGACGTGCAGAATCCGTACACGAACGTGACCGAACACATGAGACGTAATATAATCTGTGATTCTATTGATCAAATCTGAAAACGTACAAGAACCTGAATCACGATGTCACTTTCTCTCTCTAGTTTCTCTCTCTAGCTCTAGAAAGCTTCCAATGACAAATGTAGCAAAAGTTCTAAAACAAAGGCATAAGCCTCCTATTTATAGGCCAAGGGGTTTAATGAGGTTTCTCATTAATTACAATCATGCCACCTTGCCTTTTTGACTAAGTATCACTAATATAACAATATAAATCTCGTTTTCTTCGGTTTCTGCTACGGACTAGATTGACGGAGGCGATAGACAGATAATGCACTAATAGACTCCCCCTTGGATATTGCCGCAGTCAATCCGTAGTCAAGCTCGTAGCAACTTTTCTTTCTCTCTCTCTTGAATCTTCTTGAAGCTTTAACACGTCTTGATGAACGTAGACTCTCTTTTGTTTGAACAGAATCCCCGTGGATCTGTTTTCAGCTTCAGCTCACCCTTTCAGTAAACTCTTCAGGCTCCCCCTCTCGTCAAGCTTCCGTGCTTTTGGGATCGACACCTGGCTTTCCAGTTACAATCTCTTCCAAGAACGATACCTGGCTCTTTGCACGCTTCCGTTTGCGTTGAGCTCGTCTTCAGACTCCCCCTTAGACTCGACTTTCGGGATCGTAGTCTGGTATAACATCTGCAATTCTCAGACATTTATAAGTACAAACATTTCGAAATTATCAATCAAATTCTCTAATCCACTCCCCCTATCAACAAACTTTACAGATTTGGCAGTGTTAAAGAATCCAACTCCCTCACAGTTAATCATCCAAGTCCAAACTAATGCCTTGGAGATATCACAAACTGTTTTTGAAATTTTTGATTTTAATTCAAGTATCAAATTAATGAACTTGTTTTATTTTCATAAACACAATCAGCTTACTTAGATTTTGAAACTCAGCAACTCAGACATCGGTTTATCGAAAATAAAGTAGAAATCAAAATCTTTTTGTATTTTCTGAAAATATAAAGCAGTAAAGAAATATGTACAAACATATTTACAGACAATATTTTTGTTTGAGTATGCGTCAGAGGATCATATCAGTTTTTGACAAGTCACAAGTACCGTTGAGCTTAATTACACATTAAGAATTAAACAATTCACTTAGATTGTCGATATACTGATCCACTTAAATTTTCATACAAATTTCAACTGATTCAGGGTACGAATTAGATGTTTTAAGACTTAAACTTATTCATGTGTCCCACCTCTTGAATATACTCCCGTATTCAGAATCTCAAAATTTAGTCTTACAGGTGAGAATACTACAATGATATCTGTACTTAAATTAGGTATGCAAGGACTGAGGGATCTCAGGTCGATACTTCCGTATGCGCAGAGAGATATCAGTTTCGACTTTTTAGTATGTCCCCTTTAGAGGATCTTTTAGCTTCAACAGATGATTATCAATTTTATTGTCTAATCAACTGAGGGCTAATGCTGTGTTTCAAGCATTTGAGGCAAAGTATTATCCAAGGACTAGGTTAGAACTTCCGTTCAGCAGAAGTCCCGGAATAATACCCCAGACATCATCGAGTATAAAAACATAATATATCAGAATAAGAGACCTTTCAAACAAGATTTCAGGGGTTACCTATATATCCAAGTAGTGTTCCCACGAAATAAGCAAGTGTTTGAATTTAGGTTTATATCCCGAAAAAGTTTACTAAGTGTATAAAAACCTATCAACATATCATCAGTGAGACTGTTTAACGCTATTTAATCATTACAATTCTTTAGCATACTGTAACTGTCTACTGATGTACTATCATTTCCTCTTTTTACACAAAACTCAATTTTTGAATTTTATCATGTTTTTGGCTTTTTCAAATTTTCTAATGTTTTTGTATTTTCTGACAATTTTTCTCCCCCTAAAATGCAAAACCAATAAAAGAAATTTGATAACCGATGTAGATAGCTTTGTCTCGCCATCCATTTTCTGCTTCTCATGCTCTGATTGACAGTATCATGTTTGTCAAATTTTGTACCCCCATGATTTACAACACATTGATTTTTACAGTTTGAAAACGTTTTTCAATCTGGTGAAAGTAATCATGTTTGTTCAGCTGTGAGGGTTTCGGCGTATTCAATCAACTGATATTTTTGAAATATTCTATTTTTGAAAAAAAAATTAAAAACAAACATATTTTTGGTTTTTCAAATTTTAACAAACTAAAACGTATTTTTGGTTTTTTAAAATTTTCTAATTTTTAGAGTTTTTGAAATATTGTTTATTTATGTACAGAAAACACAAAAACTCCCTGTTTCAACCAACACATGGTCCAGCAGCCTCTGCTTCCTCTTCATGTGCCAGGCTGCTCCAACTTTCAATCTCACAATCTTCAGTATTCTTGAGCACCTGCACATTCAATTAATTGAATTACTTGAACAATTTAGCCCAGGTCTGTTGAACCTTAGGCATTTCAACACAATAATTTTCATTCAATGCTGGAAATTCATTGTCATTTTTGACAAAAAACTTTCTCAATTTTAACTTCAACTTTCTCATCTTTTACCGAATCAACATGCTTCTTAACACTCCATGTTTGACCTTTCGGTGTACCACGTTTGTAAAATTGTGAATCTTTTTGAACATTTTGATTTTGAGCAACAACTTGTGGTTTCCAAAACTGTTGGGGTTTTGTCATATCAACTGAAGTTTTCCAACTTTGTGTTGTTCTGAATCTGGGTGTATGAGAATTCCAGGTCTGTCTTGAATCAAACCTGTTCAGGTTTGATTTCCAATTTTGATTCGAAGCAAACTTGTTTGTGTTGTACCTCCAAGTTTGTTTTAAATCAAATCTGGTTGACCTTTGTCTCACATTCTCAGATTTTTGTTTTTCAGCATCAATCTTCTTTTGATCAACATCCACGGGTTTTAGATTTGGACACTTGCGTGCAAGATGTCCTTTTTGATCACATTTGAAACATGTTCTCATGGACACATCTTTGACCTGTGGTTGTTGCTTTTTCTTTTGTGCCTCAAACTCAGCATTAGACTGTCGTCCAATTTTAAGTTCTTTTTCTTCATCTAAACTTTTTCCCTGAACAAAACTCATTTTTGCCTGATAATATGGAGTCTCAATTTTGTTCCAATGTTGTTTCTTCTTATAACCCAACCCAGCCTTCATATTTTTCTTTTTGAAACCAGCTTTGTTATATGAACCTTTATGACTCTTACCGACAAGCTTTGAAATCTCAGATTTCTCAATCTCAACCATTTTGAAAACTTTGTCAACTTTTTCTGAAATCACATTTTGAATCGGGAATACAACATCTAAGAATAATTTGTCCGATCCAATCATGGTATAAACCAATCCCTTTTAATCATCATTCAATTTTTTCTCGGATTTTGTGTTTTTCAGATATCCATCATGAAGATTTCCTTCATCTTCATCCTGTGATTCAGATTTATCTGTATCAACCAACTCTTCTTTCAACACACTTTCAACGACTTTACCTACCACCTCTGAATCATGAGAATCATCAGATTTGGAATAGGTTATGTCAATGTTGTCTGGCAATTGGTCTACCATGTTGAAAGCTTTTTCGACCTTTTCCTCATCATAAAATGCAAACTTTTCCGGTGGTGGAACGTGATGAAACTCTAAGCCATGCCTTTCTTGTTATGCTCAGACTCACCATCACCCGGTTTTATATTGAAAATTCGTTCAAGCACATATGACGACACGTGGTAACTTTTTAACTTGTTGTTATCCTGTTCTAAATCAGCAATCTGTCGCTTTAGCTTAGCAACGTCTTCGATATAGGAATTAACAACATCTTGTTTTATAGCATACATTCGTTTAAGCTCTTTGGTTGTTTCAGAAAGATAATTCATTCTAGATTGAGCATATTTCATTTCGTCTTTTATTTTATCATATGACTCTTTCATAACATGATATGATAATTTCATTGAGTCATATTCCTTTTTCATTTCTTGACAAGCAATTTCTTTTTGTTCGCATTCATTTTTCATTTTCAAAACATCTTCTTTCAAAACTTCATTTTCTTTTTCTAACTTTGTACATTTTCCTGAAAGTTTTTCATCATTTTCGTTAAAAACCTTTTCTTTTTCTAACATCTCTTTGCATTTTACTTTGAAAATATTTTCGATTTTTGTGAATTCAAGTTCTCTTGTTCTGAATTGCTCATCTTTTTCAGTACAAGCTCTGCACGGTTCCATGCATTTCTTGCACTATTCAATTGGTTTTAAGACTTCAGAATCAGAATGTACCTCAGTGATTGGCACTTCGGTATCTTCAGCAGCTTTTGTCTGTATCTTATCAGCATCATCTTGCTTTTCTTCAATACTGACTTCCTCACCATCATTACCAGCATCCAAATTCTCATTCTTTTCTTCTTTTTCTTCTTTCTTCACCTCTTTTTCAATCTGCTGTTCTTCAGTAACAGCTTCTTGCACAACTTCAACTTTAACGACTTCTGTTTCAACAACCTTTTCAGCAACCTTCTTCAAATTATCCACCATCTCTTCAACATTTTTCTTCATTCTTTCTTCATCCCTTTTTCTCAAACATGACAGCATAGCATATCTGATATCTTTTTCATACTGTTTAACATATGCATCATCTTTCATCACTCTTCTGTAGTATTCGGCTCTCAACGGGACAGCAAGTAGGACATCATCAAAGATTATGTCTTTCTTTGGAACAACTGGTTCACCTTCTCTGTTGTAGTAACATTCTCTCTTCTTATCCCATCTTCTGTTGCTGACAGCACTCTCATATTCTTCCTGCATGTCATCCATTCTATTGTGCACCACGTTCCATTCTTTGTAAGTCTTCTCACTCAAGATCTCTTCTCGAGTTCTCTCTTTTGCTTCAGCCATGATGTTTTCTTCTTGAATCACCTGAAACGAACAAACAACAAGATTAGTTCAATCACTAACAATCAACTGAAACAAACTAGTATCCGATCGAGTGAGTCAACAAAAGTCAACAAAATGAATATGTGACAATGGATCGGATGGGAATTTGCTTGGGCGAGTATCCAACGCTTTGACAAATCACCTGAATCACGACAACAAATGAAATGATTAGGGTCGGGTGGAACTCCCTTCGGATTTCCACTCGATTTGTTGCACTTTGAACTTGCACAAACAAAATGCTTTGAATCGGATTGTGAGAACTTTTGAACAATGTGGTAAACCAATCAACCCACCACTTGATTGATGACACAATACGACAAAAAATTTAGATCACTACTCGACAAAATATTGATTTGATTGGGTGACGTTTTCGAACTTTTGAGAAATGAACCGGTTTTATCCTATAGGCCCGCAAATATCCAAATAATTAATTGATTAACAAAATTACTTCAATTCAAATGCACATGGGATGCAAAAACTGAAACATGGGCCGATGACTTGGGCCACTACAGTGATTGGACCTTCATTAAATGGGCAACACACTTTTAATTCACCACTGACCACACAATGTAATTGGACCTCAATTCACCACTGATCACACTGAAAACGATATTATACATGCACACACATCACAATTATACTGATGAAAATCTTCAGCCGACAATTACACATGCAACCCTTAATGCTGATTGGATCGAATTTTTAAGGTGGCCGACAACACAAGTCTCAAATTAATTTTGTCCACAATTTTGTTTTTTACTTGAATTAATGGCCGACTAATGTGATGTTCAACTTCATGTGATTGGGCCAATAATACTCACATGGGCCGTCAACTGTTTTAATGTGCAATCACAACGATGACGATGACAGATAAGCGAATCTAATGATTCACCTATAAGCGGACCTAATCTGCTATCCAATATGAGCGAACCTGTTGAACTGTCTAATAAGCGAACCTCCGACTAATGAACGAATCACTGGAGCGAACCTCAAAATAATGTGACAAATGAGCGAACTTGAATTATTACAATGAACGGACCTATTATTGTTCGAAAAAGCGAACCATACACTGTAATTTGGAGCGGATCTCCACTACCACATAAGCGAACCAGAATTTTTCATGCAAAAACGAACCGAAATTCTTCGATTACTCCTAAACGTCTAGGAGTTTCGATCTGAAACTTGGTAGGGTTGTAAATCAGATGTTTTTGCACAATATATCCAAAATTCAGCTGAAACAGACCGTAAAAACCTGTTCGATTTGACGAAAATCAGTAAAAACCGTGAAAAATATGAAAAAGATGAAGAAGAGATGAAATTCAGATCTGAATCTGATGTAATCCTGTGCGAAATCGTGTGATAGATCAGTGCAATCGAGCTCCTGCTCTGATACCACTTGTTAGGACCGGTTTTGACTCCGAAACGATTGCGTAACCGAACGTGTGACGTGCGGAATTCGTACACGAACGCGACCGAACACACGAGACGTAATATAATCTGTGATTCTGTTGATCAAATCTGAAAACGTACAACAACCTGAATCACGATGTCACTTTCTCTCTCTAGTTTCTCTCTCTAGCTCTAGAAAGCTTCCAATGACAAATGTAGCAAAAGTTCTAAAACAAAGGCATAAGCCTCCTATTTATTGGCCAAGGGGTTTAATGAGGTTTCTCATTAATTACAATCATGCCACCTTGCCTTTTTGACTAAGTATCACTAATATAACAATATAAATCTCGTTTACTTCGGTTTCTGCTACGGACTAGATTGACGGAGGCGATAGACAGATAATCCACTAACAGAAAGACATTGCCTTATACGTTTCAAAATGCCTTACTTGTCTTATGGTTAAGGTTGAACACCAACATCCTTCTGGTTTATTGGAGCAACCAGAAATTCCAGTTTTGAAATGGGAAAACATTACTGTGGATCTTATTACCAAACTTCTGCGCACTAAGAAAGGTCATGATGCCATCTGGGTAGTTGTTGACTGTCTTACAAAGTCAGCGCATTTCTTGCCAATCCGTGAGGATTTATCTGCCGACAAGCTTGCTAAGATCTATGTGGATGAAATTGTATCTCGACAAGGTGTTCCCTTAAACATTATTTCTGATAGGGATGCTCGATTCTCGTCTCGTTTTTGGAGAACCATGCAATCTGCTATGGGGACCCAACTTAATCTGAGCAAAGCTTATCATCCACAATTAGATGGCCAAACTGAAAGAACAATCCAGACTCCGGAGGATATGCTTAGAGCCTGTGTGATCGATTTTGGTGGTAGTTGGGATTCACATCTTCCATTGATTAAATTCTCCTATAACAACAGTTATCACTCCAGCATCAACATGGCTCCTTTCGAGGCTCTCTATGGTCAAAAATGTCATTCACTAGTTTGCTGGAATGAGATAGGTGAGGCTCGACTTACGGGACCTGACCTCGTTCTAGAGACAACAGATAAGGTTAAGAAAGTTCATGATAAGCTTCAGACAGCTCGAAGCCGTCAAAAGAGTTACTCGGATCAACGACAAAAGCCCTTGGAATTTCAAGTCGGTGATCGTGTGTTACTTAAGGTCTCACCTTGGAAAGGTGTGATCAGATTTGGAAAGACAGGAAAACTTGCACCTAGATACATTGGACCATTCAAGATCGTCGAAATAATCGGTAAGGTAGCCTACAGACTTGAGTTACCTCTTGAACTTGGAAATGTTCATCCAACCTTTCACGTATCCAATCTCAAGAAGTGTTTAGCTGATGAGAACCTCCACATACCACTTGACGAAATTCGTATTGATAAAACAGTGCATTTTGTTGAGAAACCTGTGGAAATCATGGATCGTGAAGTCAAGTGGCTCAAACGCAAAGGCATTCCATTGGTCAAAGTTCACTGGGAATCTAAACGTGGACCCGAGTTTACTTGGGAACGTGAAGATCAAATGAAGGAGAAATATCCACATCTATTCTCACAAGTTTCCTCTAAACAAATTTCGGGATAAAATTTCCACGAGTAGGGGAGACTGTGACATCTGTGTCTGTAATCATAGTAAACAATTCAGTTATCAATAAAACAATGTTATTTGAACTCAATATTTTTTTGTTTGTGTTTGACATTTTTCATGTTTTGACTTTTGTTCGATTTCAAACTCTATATCGCTTTCTAGAGGGTTATACGCAAACTGGTGTGCAAACGTAATCAGTTTAACACGAAAAATACTCCGGAACATCAATTGATGCTTAACATACCTTAAATAACCTTTAAATAACTTAGAAATAAGTTTTGAAGGCTTTGGTATGGCAAAATCAAGTTTATTCGCTTAATAGGGACCAAATTCGACAAACTGCGAAAGTATGCCGATTTGAACTGTAACGAACATTTCGGAACATGACCATAAATTAAACATACCCTAAATATCCTTTACATAGCTTAGAAATAGGCTTTGAGGGGTTCGGTGTGCTAAAATAAACTTTTTTGGTCATTCAGGGACTAAAAGCGTCAAAAAGTGCATAAGTTTGCATTTTCGCGCATATCTTACGTTCTGAATACATCCGGACATCCAAAAATATATGTAATCATTAAAATTTTTTATTTTAGTGATTGGCATGAGAAAAATCCATTCATCGCGCAATTTGGATCGTTTTGTGACATTTGTGCTTGTAATAATTGTGAACAATTCAGTTATCAATGAAATAAAGTTATTTGATCCCAATGTTTGTTTGTTTATGTTTGATGTTTTTCATGTTTTGGTTTTTATTCCATTTTATACTCTATATCGCTTTCTGGAGAATTATACGCAAAATGGTGCGTAAACGTAATCAGTTAAACGCGACAAACACTCCGGAACATTAACTTATGCTAAACATACCTTAAATAACCTTTACATAACTTAGAAATAAGTTTTGAAGGCTTTGGTATGGCAAAATCTAGTTTATTCGCTTACAGGGACTAAAATTGATAAACTGCGAAAGTATGCTAATTTGAACTGTAACAAACATTCCGGAACATGATCATAAGTTAAACACACCCTAAATATCCTTCACATAGCTTAGAAATAGGCTTTGAGGGGTTCGGTGTGCTAAAATAAACTTTATGCTCATTCAGGGACTAAAAGCGTCAAAAAGTGCATAAGTTTGCATTTTCGCGCATAACTTACGTTCTGAATACATCCGGACATCCAAAAAGTTATGTAATCATTAAAATATTATGTTTTAATGATTGGCTTGTCAAAAATCCAATCGTCGCGCAATTTGGACCATTTTTGCGTCCGTTACGACTTCCGTCGTAATTAACCGAACAACACAATCGTACGGCCAAACGAACCGACATCCGGCATATTTTTGAGCCTGTTTAAAGTTCCCTATACTTTAACTTCATTTTAGAGCCTTAAAATGGGGTTAACGGGGTTTAAACGTGCCAAAACGCATCGAAAATCAAGTTTTGGAGGTGTAGGGGCCTGTTTTGCCATACTTAAACTTGCTAACGTGCAGGGTCCTTACGGACCGTAAGACCTACTCCATACGGTCCGTAAGCAGGGGCCAGTTACCAGAAAATGCAATCCAGCTTGATCCAGCCGTTCCTCACTTGTGCAAATGCTTTTGGGCAATCTATGGGCTGGTTTGGGGGCTCCCCTGGTTTTGTAAAACAATGGGCTTGATGTGTACGGCCTAGATCGAAGCACGTTATTCAACGAACAATCCTAACGGTTCTACTACATCTATAAATACCCCCACCATGTCTTGCTCAAAACCCACTTGAATTCTGAGATTTTTTCTAAGTTGAAGTGTAGAACACTTCATACCTGAGAAATACTTGGAATATCAATCTTGCGGGGACCTTCTGTAAGTATTCTTTCGCGTTTTTCGTTCATTTTAGCGTTAAAGTCAAACTGCATTTGACTTTCTGCATTGACCAGTTTATGGTCAACGCAAAGTTCGTTTGAACTTCATAACGTGAGCGTAATTACGATGGTTATAGTCCCTAGTGACTATACCTACTGATTACCACGTTATCTAGGCTCAGTGACGAGTCGTAGTTTCGGCCAAAATGCGTTTTCTCGCGTATTTTGTAACCAAACAACTCTAGGGTATTAAAACCGTTTGTTTAAATACCAAACCTGTTTTCTAACTTTACTAAATATGTTCTAGCGTGTTTAGCTCGTCGCTTTTAGATTTGTGCTTGTTTAGGGTCGTAAAGGTAAGCGATCTAATCAATCGCTTATACTTTCGAACACGACCCATTTGGTCGATCTTTAGGATCCAACCAAACACATTAGGTGACCATAGTGTATAGGAAATAGCTTTCCGAGGTTATACCTTATGGTCCCGTCGTTTAAGTAGTTGTATGATAAGTAGTTCTTATGCCTTAGGTGAATTACGAAAATACCCTTTTCACGCCAAAATTCATTTTAAGCCAATGTAACATAATTTTTGACATATAAATTGATTTGGAAACAATATTAAACATGTTAAGGCATATTTTACTTGTCATAGGACTAGTTAGGCATTCCGAACGCGTTTTACGCGAACGACGCGTTAAAGTAGCAAAAGCTACCTAAACGGGCCGTAACGGGTCAAAAGCACTTAGGATAAGTTTCGTTTTAGTATGTAGGCTTTGTCAAGCCATATTACATAAGTTCCCACACTTATTTGGTTTACAAACCCTCGTACTACCCGATCCTCCGATAGGTCCGTTTATAAATGTAGATACCTATATTAGGTGCCGTTTGAATCCGTGATCTTCTAGCTTGCTTGGTGGATATTTAAAGTCTATTGAGCAATCTCAAGTGAGTACATAGACCCCTCTTTTACTGTTTTCCAAACATTTTGGGGTGAAACACATGTGCCTACTTGTTACTTTCGTGCTTTCTTGTTTTCACATCATATGTTGCTATGTTCTCTAGTACACTTATAGTACATGATTTCATTACATTGTTTTGCTATGTATGTTAACTTGGCATATTAGCACATCGTTTTACATTACAATTTTGCTATGTATGTTTACTGAGCATGCTAGCACATTGATTTACATGACTTTTCTGCTTTGTATGTTAACTTAGCATACTGAGTACATTGTTTTCATATAACATGTTTACAATTGGTATAACATTTGGTTTGCATAAACGGAACTTATATACATTCATTAACATTTGCTACGCCGCTTGGTAGTAAGTAATGGTACCATAGGACTTGACAAATCCCGTTCCTGACATCCTAGGTTTGTTTGGATGAAAGGAATGACTTAATCCGAAAACATCTCTTTTGATAACCTTTACTTAGGGTTATCCGTCTGTCTCAAGGCTTGAATGTATGCGTTAACTTACCAAATAAATGTTTGTATCATTTAAAACATGCTTCTACTTTGCAAAACATAACTTTTTGATATACTCAAAATACTTTGTTTTGTACATTTATACATTTGGTTTAAGTGAACACATTTTACTTAACATACATAACATTTGTTACACATGCATGACTACATGACTACATTTTGGACTTTTAAACATTTAACATTGGTTTATACAAGAACATTTGACATTTGATTTAAACATAGACTTTATACATTGATGGTTTGTTTAAGTGACTTAAGTTACGATACGTGTGTAGTATGATACAAGCATGGTGGATACGCCGCTGGTACATCCTATATATAAGTGTTTGTATTATATTGCATATCGTAGCGTTATTTAAATCATTCAATTTGGACTTATACATTTTACACAAATAACATATTTTTCACAAGACTTTGTTTTACAAAACATTTTATTTTATACAACTTTTTTTTACTTGGTTATTCATTTTAACCATATTTTATTTATACATATCATCTGATTTTATCGCTTTTCAAAAGATTTACAAAACAAAACAACTTACAAGGTTCATGACTAACTTTTATTAAACATTTTCTTAAACTCAAGTCATGAATCTTATTTTCATAACCTATGTATCTCACAGGCATTTTTATGCTGACGTACTTATTTTCACATGTGTTTTCAGGAGCTGTTGCTTAGGATGTTGATCGTGACACTAGGGCGGACCTGTGCCTTTGAGACTTAAAATGAAGATATACTTAGTTTAATTTATGTGATGTACTCTTGTATCTTTTGTTTAAGACAATGAAACTCGTTTGTTTGATAAATAAAATATAACTTTTTATGCCATGGTTGTGAAACAATAATTCTGTTACAACACTCCCCGACGTTTCCGCCACGTTTTGCTGTTTTACGTGGTCGGGGTGTGACACGGTTTTCGCGTTCATGTATATTTGGTCGTAATTAAGCAAATAACGCGTCCGTACGACCAAACGAACCGACATCCGGCATATTTTTTAGCATGTTTCATGTCCACAATGTTTAGGCATCATTGTAGGGCCTTGAAAATGGCCAAACGGGCCTTTAATGGGTCAAAATCAGGCTTAAACATGTGCATGGACTAAAACTGCATTTATTAAAACTTTCTGTGCAGACCAGAAGCTCAGGCGGCCGGCGTAAGCCCCCTTTGAACCTTACGCGGCCGGTATGAACATGCCTGATCTGCAAAAATGATTTTCCAGCCTGTTTCCAGCTGTTCCAACTGATTTTGGCACTTGAAAATGGTATTTTCAATACTATGGGCTCATATTAGGGGCTCCCATGGTTTTAGAAAACAATGGGTGCAAGTGTACAGCCTAGATCGAAGCACGTATTTCAAGAAACGATCCTAACGGTCTTGGTTTTCCTATAAATAGCAACCCCCACTTCACTCTCAAACTCTCACTTTTAAATCTGAATTGGTTCTCTAAGTTGATGTGTTTATCACTTCATACTTGAGAATATTCGGATCAAAGCTTCCGTTCTTGGACCCGTTGTAAGTCCTCTTTCGTTCTTTTATGCGTTTTTAGCATGAAAGTCAAACTCTGTTTGACTTTCTGCATTGACCGGTTTATGGTCAACACGAAGTTCATTTGAACTTCATAACGTGAGCGTAATCACAATGGTTATAGTCCCTTGTGACTATACCTATTGATTACCACGTTATTTAGGCGGAGTGACGAGTCGTAGTTTCGGCCAAAATGCGTATTCTTGCGTATTTTGTAACCAAACTACTTTTAGGTATCAAAACCGTTTGTTTTGATACCAAACCTGTTTTCTAACCTCGTTAAACACGTTTTATCATGTTTAACTCATCACTTTTAGATTTGTGCTTATATAGGGTCGTAAAGTAGGCGATCTAAACAATCGCTTATACTTTCGAACCCGACCCATTTGGTCGATCTTTAGAATCCGTCCAAACACATTAGGTGACTATAGTTGTATAAGGAATAACCTTCCGAGGTTATACCTTATGGTCACTTCGTTTAAGTAGTTGTATGATAGGTAGTTTATATGCCTTAGGTAAATGACCAAAATACCCTTTTGCGCCAAAATTCATTTTAAGCATATGTAACATAACTTTTGACACCTAAACTGATTTGGCAACAATATTGGACATGTTAAGGCATAGTTTACTTGTCATAGGACTAGTTAGGCGATCCGAACGCGTTTTACGCAAACGACGCGTTAAAGTAGCATAAGCTACCTAAACGGGTCGTAACGGGTCAAAAGCACTTAGGATAGGTTCCGTTTTAGTATGTAGGATTTGTTAAACCATATTGCATGAGTTCTTACACTCATTTGGTTTACGAACCCTCATGCTACCCAATCCTCCGATTAGGTCCGTTTATTAACATAGATACCTATATGAGGTGCCGTTTGATTCCATGATCTTCAAGCATTGCTTGGTGGTTATCCTAGGACTATTGAGCAATCTCAAGTGAGTACATAGACCCCTCTTTTACTGTTTTTCAAACATTTTGGGGTGAAACACATGTGCCTACTTTTTACTTTCGTGCTTTCCATGTTTTCATATCATATCATATGCTTGTTATGTTCATTAGTACACCTATAGTACATGATTTCATTTTGTTTTTGCCATGTATGTCCTTTGTTGCATACTTAGTACATTTGATTTACATTACCTTTCATGCTATGTATGTCCATTTAGTGCATACCTAGTGCATTGTTTTACATTACCTTTTCATGCTATGTATGTTCATCATACTTAGTACTTTTGTTTTACATCACATGCTATGTATGTCCATTTGTTGCATACTTGGTACATTTACATTTCATTACATGCTTACATTTTCGTATGACATTTGGTTTGTTTAAATGGGACCAAAATACGTTCATTAACATTGGCCATGCCATTCATTAGTAGGTAGTGGTACCATAGGAATTGACAACTCCCGTTCCTAGCATCCTAGGTATGTTTGGATGAAAGGAATGACCGAATTCGATAAACATAACTCAGATAAACCTTTAATTTGTTTAAAGGTTTATCGCCAAAGTCACAAGGCTTGAATGTATGCATTTTCACAATACCGCATAGATGTTTGTATCAGTCTAGCATGCATTTCCACAAAACAAAACTTTGATTTAAACTAAGTTTTACTTCAATACCTTGTTTTTGTGCATTGTTATCTATGGTTTAGTTGATATATTTCACATGCCATACATGATATTTTGGATACACGTTTCATGATTTACATCTGACACATGAACATTTTGGCATTGGTTATACATTACATGATTTACATTATGACATAAACATTTTGACAATTGGGTTAAAATAAACATTTTACATTGGTGGTTTGTTTGGGTAACTGATTTAAGTAACAAGGCGTGTGTAATATGATACAAGCATGGTGGATACGCCGCTGGTACTTCCTATATATAAGTGCTTGTATGATATTACATATTGTAGCGTTATTTAAATCATTTTAGTTTAGACATATAACAATTTACACAAATAACATATTTTTCACAAGACCTTGTTTTACAAAACAGTTTGTTATATACAACTCATTTTACTTGGTTAATTAATAACCATACACCTTTCTTTTATAAAATCTGATTCCTTATTTTCATATGATTTATAAAAGAAAACATTTAACAAGATTCATTACTAATATTTATTAAACATTTCTTTAAACCTAAGTCATGAATCCTATTTTCATAAAACCTATGTATCTCACAGGCATTTTTATGCTGACGTACCTATTTTCACATGTGTTTCCAGGAGCTGTTGCATAGCATGATCGTGACACACTAGGGCGGACCTGTGCCTTAGTGACTTAAAAATGAAGCTAGAACTAGTTTAATTTTGTTATGTACTCTTGTTTCTCCTTGTTTAAGACAATGTAATCCTTTTGTGAGACAATAATTCTGTTACAACACTCCCCGACGTTTCCGCCACGATTTGATGTTTTACGTGGTCGGGGTGTGACACTTTCTGGTTTAGACAATTCACAGACAAAACATACCCTGGTTCATTGCGTTTTAGAGAGAACACTTTCTTTTGTGTTTTTAGGCCATTGCGTTTTAGAAATAAGACATTTTTATGTGTTTTCAGTCCATTGCGTTTTAGAAAGAACACTTTTCTTTTGTGTTTTTAGGCCATTGCGTTTTAGAAAAAAGACATTTTTAAGTGTTTTCTTGCCATTGCGTTTTAGAAATAAGACATTTCTTTGTGTTTTTAGTGCATTGCGTTTTAGGTAAAACCCATTTTTATGTTTTCAGTCTATTGTGTTTTAGAAAGTACACTTTCTTTTGTGTTTTTAGGCCATCGCGTTTTAGAAATAAGACATTTCTTTGTGTTTTATGGCCATTGCGTTTTAGAAATAAGACATTTCTTTGTGTTTTTGGTGCATTGCGTTTTCGGTAAAACACATTTTTATGCGTTTTCAATCCATTGCGTTTTAGAAGGTATACTTTCTTTTGTGTTTTTAGGACATTGCGTTTTAGAAACAAGACATTTCTTTGTGTTTTCTGACCATTGCGTTTTAGAAATAAGACATTTCTTTGTGTTTTTTGTGCATTGCGTTTTAGAAAAAAAGTCATTTTTTTTACGTTTTTTGTCCATTGCGTTTTTGAAATTTTTTTTCGAAAATATAGCAATAGTATACTCGTTTTAAAGATGAAAAAACGCTTGTTTTTGTGCAATTTTTATAAAAAAAATAATGTCGTATGAAAAAGTTATTGACGTTTGATGTGTGCAAAATGCAACATATAAATTACATTAAATGTGGCATAAAACTATCCCTTTTTTAGTACTAATATTGGAAAAAGTGTGCTTTTGTCTTCCTTTTGTATTTTCAGGATTAAAGGAGCTCAAATAAACAAAAGAAGCAAAAAGGCAGCCAAATCTAACATAAATACAAGAAAAGGAATAAACGTGGCATGCCCGACCCCTCGACAGCATCCTCTCAAGAAAAACAAGAGAACAGAAGGCTGAACACGCCCCGTGCTCAATGAGCACGGGGGTGTGCCCAAGTGTCTGCAGAAAAGACAAAGTTGTAGAAGCTTCTATCACCCACCACGGGGGCGTGTCCAGCGGACACGGGGCCGTGGTCAACTCTAAGATTCGTAGAATCTAGGAAAATCTTGATAGTACAGATACGCTTCTGCACACGGGGTCGTGCCCAGCGGACACGGGGGCGTGGTCAACTAATGCAGACAGACTGCAATTAATGAAGAAAGAGAAGATGGGTGGACACAGGGCCGTACCCAATGGACACGGGGCCTTGTCCGGGCTTCTGTGCAGGCTATAAATAGGGGTGCTTGGCTCATTTGCAAGCCATCCCTTGGTAAGCCACCTCTCTCACACTTCACCCACCCACCACCACCATCACAACTCACATCCACCACCATCATCCATCATCCATAATAGAGTGTGTGAGTAGTCTCGGGATCCAAGATTGATTGTAAGAGTTCTTGACAATCAAAGTCCATGTTTGCCTAAGTCTCTTACAGCACTTGGTGAAAACAAGTGTTTAGTGTAATACTTTTTATTTTTAATCGTTTCGCACTTTTTATTTGGTTATGTATTAATGACTTTAATAACTAGTTTCTTATGTTGAAGGTTAATCTTCCTTATCATTTGTCCGTGGTGTCTTGGCATTACTTTACTGTCTTTATAAAATAAAAGATTTTCACAATTCGTATCTCCTTGGTCTATATGGATATATGTTGGCTACCTGGTCGGTGGTTAAGGGAATGGTTTGGTAAGAGTCTTGCCTTGTTCAGTGTATAGATCCTGGAAGGACTTGGGTCAACTTTAGTAGGACCTCCTTCAATACCCACTGGTATTGGATGGCGGGGGTCCGAACTCCTTGATCCCCTCATATGTAAACTACTATTAAAACTTTAACCCGGCTACTTAGGAATGTATCCCTGCTGACTCAAACTACTTACCCGAGGGTAACGTCACCTTCAAAAGATGGGCCTACCACATTACGCATTAATAACTTAATTAATTATCTTTCAATAATCCAACCCTTTAGGATTGTATCCTTGCTGACTCAAACTACTGGGTTGAGGGTAACGTCACCTTCAAAAGAGGGGCCTACTACTATAACAAAGATAATCTCTTAAAAAGTGCAAAATTGCGAAAATAATCAAAGGTTACACTAAAGGCGAGTCGGATCCAAGTGATTCATCTTGTCCATCTGTTTTATTTTTCTTTTTATTTTTCAGCATTTTTAGTTTTTATTTTCTAGTTTAAACCTTTTTCTAAACTTTTGATTTGATTAGACGTTGAGGATAAACCGGTATTAAAAGCTCTTGTGTCCTTGGACGACCTCGGTATCTTACCAACACTATACTACGCTCACGATGGGTACACTTGCCCATATGTGTGTTTCGTGTTAGTAAAATTTCGTGTTTTATAAATTTAAAACTTGACTAAAGTGTAAAAAGGGCTAAAAATATATAGCACCGCACACACATCAAGTTTTCGACGCCGTTGCCGGGGACACAAGGATTTTAAGAAAGTTAGGAATCAACGGCCTAATCGTTTTTTCCTATTTTTCTGTTTTTTTTTAGGATTTTTTTTTTAAATTTTTCAGTTTCTGCAGAGCTCAGCACTGGCCGTGCCTTGTCGAACACGGGCCGTGCCCAGCATTGTTACTAGCAGTTTTGATTTTCCGAGTTACAGAGAGTTGAGCACGGGGCCATGTCGGTGCAACACGGGGCCGTGTCGAGCTCCCCAGTTACAGGGATCCGGAAAACAATCACTGTATCTCCGACCACGGGTCGTGTTCATCAGAGCACGGGGCCGTGGTGAAACTTCTGACCAACGTTCTTTTTGTTTTTATTACAGGACTTGGAACTCAGGCGCCACATCTGAACTTTCCACGCATTGTATGAGCTCCAGTTCTAGTAGAGACATAAAAGACCCTTTAGACGAACCCGAACGCTTTCTAAGAAAAAGACTTAAAGCTAAAAACCAGAAGAAAATTTCGGGGGACCCACTTCCAATGGCGGACCAACGTACTGTTATGGATTATCTACGTCCCACCGTAGGTAATCTCGGCGCCGCTATCAATGCACTGAATGTCGAGGCCAGCAACTTCGAACTTCGGCCGCATTTGATACAAATGCTCCAAAACTCCACAACCTTCCATGGGCTTGCGGACGAGGATCCCCATCTACATATTAATAACTTCTTAGAAATATGTGATACCTTTCGGATCAATGGAGCATCAAATGACGCCATCCACCTTCGAATGTTTCCATTTTCACTAAAAGACCGAGCTAAGGCTTGGCTAAATACCCTCCTAGTTGGCTCGGTAAACACTTGGAATGAACTAGCCCAAAAGTTTCAATATAAGTATTTCCCTCCTGCTAAAACGGCTAAATTAATTACTGAAATTAACACATATTTACAAGAGGACGGGGAATCCTTATATGAAACTTGGGAAAGGTTTAAGGAGCTACTAAGAAAGTGTCCTCATCACGGTCTTGCTGTATGGAAACAAGAATCCACCTTCTATAATGGGTTGTTGCCACACACAAGACAAACACTCGACTCTAGCTCCGGGGAACTTTTAGGTAATCGCCACCCAAATGAAATTTATAATCAAATTGAGAAAATTGCTCAAACCAATTTTCAATGGCACACTCCCCGAGGCACGAAATCTATTGCCCCGGGTGCCCAAAAGGTTGATGAAAGCAACTCCTTGCAAGCCCAAATCGAAGCGTTTCTTCAAAAATAAAAAAGTTAGAAATGGCAAAAACGGCTTCGGTTATGGCTTGCGAGGGGTGTGGTGGGCCACATGAAAATTGGAGTTGTATGAAAGAAATAGATAATCAAACAGAATCGGTAAAGTACATTGATAATAGACCTAGGCCGTCGGGTCCTCCAACGGGTACCTACAACCAAGGATGGCGTAACCACCCTAACCTTGGTTGGAGAGAACCCGACAATAGTAGTAACCAACAAAATCTAAACCAACTAACAAACTTTCAACAACTAAGAAACGAGTCACAAAATTTCTCTCAACAACAAGGGGGACGAGAAAGGCTTGAAGATACGGTATCTCACCTGATCTACGACACCGAAAAGAAAAACTCGGATCGATTTCAACAACTAGAATCGAATTTTAGAAATCAACAAGCTCGTATTCAAAACATTGAAAAACAATTAAATCAAGTAGCTCAAAATTTCTCCGAGAGACCACAAGGCGCGTTACCAAGTAATATCGAAACCAACCCAAAGGCGCAAGTACATCTTATCACATTGAGAAACCGTACCGTGGGTCCCGTGGAGGCTCCATTACCTCTAACTGAAAAAAGCCGATCTAGCCAAACCACAACTCCACCAACGCCCCAACAAGAGACTCCTCCTCCATCAAATCAAGAGCCCACCAAGAATCCTCTGGTTCTGTACCCTGGTCGGTTAATTCGCCAAAAGACCAATGAACAATTCGCAAAGTTCGAAAATTTTCTAAAACAATTGCATGATAATGTTCCATTTATCGAAGTCCTAACCCAAATGCCTAAATATTCAAAATTTATAAGGTACTTCCTCACTCACAAAAGGAAAATTGAATCATTGCAATTAGTTAATTTAAGCGAAGAATGCTCCGCCTTGCTACTCAACATACTCCCGCAAAAGAAGATTGACCCTGGAAGCTTCACAATTCCTTGTTTGATTGGGGAATCTCCCATTCGCAATGCACTAGCCGACCTCGGGGCTAGTATCAACCTCATGCCCGCATCAATGTTCAACCGACTCGGCCTAGGGAAACCAAGCCCTACAAAAATGAGCATACAACTCGCCGATAAGTCCGTCAAATATCCACAAGGTGTCGCTGAAAATCTATTGGTCAAAGTAGGCGAATTTGTCTTCCCAGCCGACTTTGTCATACTAGATATGGAGGAAGATACCGAAGTACCACTCATCTTAGGGAGGCCATTCCTAGCTACGGCCCACACAGTGGTAGACATGAATGGTGGAACACTAACATTGAGGATTGGGGACAAGGAAATGAAGTTCGGAGTTGGAAAGAGAGTAGAGGACGATGACCCGGTCACTTACATGAAAGTCATAGACTCAAGTTTGGATGATGCTCTCCGACGGTGCAGTATGTGATGCAAAACATCCCACTTGGGTAACATATGACCATGCTTTGGGTCTAGCCAAGGACCCTTATAAACGTAGCGCACCACAGAGGCATTCCGCGGAACTATCCTTAGTTTAATTTAGATTAATTTTTATGTTTTCTAGTTTAATTTTAGTTTTCAAGAATAAAACACACTCGGGATGGTGAAGGATACCAAGGGAAACTTGAACCAGCGCCCCATGTACAAAAACAGAGCCTCCCGCAAATTTTTCTTCATTACAGCAAGTTCGGCACGGGCCGTGTCCCGCCAACACGGCCCCATGCTGAACTATCTGCAGAAAATCGCCCAGTTCAGGTAACTAGACACGGGGCGTGTTCACTGAATATGCCCCCGTGCCCAGGCTTCTGTTTCTTTCTAATGTTTTCTGTTACTGGCAACCTGAACACGGGGTCGTGCACGGACACCACGGGCCCGTGTCCAGATGCCCAGTAACATAAAAATTTGTTCTTAAACACACTTTACACATTCAATCAATCTAAAAACTTATTTTTGGGACACATTGAGGACAATGTGTAATTGAAGTGTGGGGGGATGCTAAAACCTTGAACTTTGCAAGTCCTAATTACAAGCCTTACACAAAACTCGATTGGAACCGCTAAACACCCCAAATTTTTCAAAAACTTTTTATTTTTTTTTACTTGTCTTGGTTTAATTTGGGAATTGCAAGTTCTAAGAAGGTTATATCTTTACAAATTTACAACCGCTAGCGTCGTGAATAAAAGTACCAACATAAGAAAATTATGAAACGGAATGACAAATCTGGTTAAAATTTGATTATATATACTTGATCACATAAAAACCCATTCCCACAAAAGGTGAGTTTTGAGCCTTTATTGAGCATATAAATACACATCTTTAAACTAGATTCTCATTTTTCGTTTCTTGTGTGAATAGCCGCTTGGTTCTTACGACTCTAGAACTTGCCATGACGATATATTTCCCGGTCCTTACCAACTTAAACCCAAGTAAATGATAGAGACATTAGGACTAACCCTTTTATTTCTACAGTATTATTTTTTTTACCACCTACCCAAAATCCCCGTAGTTAACCCCTTTGAACCTAAACCTTTGCATTTCTTAACCCAAAAAAACACCCTTTTTACCCACCAAACCCTTTTTTTATTTTAAACCCTTTATTTTAGTAACAAAGCTCGGTTTTCTTGTGACTTCCTTATCAAAAAAAAAAATGATGAAGACAAAAGAAATAAACAAACAAGTTTATCAAAAAGGACCTTGTTTGAAGAATTGCTTCATTAGACTAAAAAATCATAAAAAAATAAAATAAAATAAAATAAAAAGTGTTATGAAAACCGACGCTTTTTATGCCTTTCGTCCTTTTCTACTAACCACTAACCCAACCACCTACCTTTAACCCAAGCCTAACCCTTCACCCAACAGTTCTCTTGATATTTACAAAGGTATATAGTTAAAAAGGAGGAGGATTGATTGCTTGGCAAGCTTATGTTAGAAGTAAGTGCCATGCCGCTCTCAAGTGTTTCACAGAAATTCACCTTCGGCCGAGTGTTGAGTGATTCCCCGTGAGATATGTGAACTTGTATATAAATGGAATTTTAAAGAGGCATGTTATGCCCTAATAAGTAATTTATCTTATGTAATGTTTTAAATAAATCATGACGAATAGGATTGTAAATAAATAAAAATAAAACCTAATAAAGAATCTTGGAATCTCGACACTCTATGACAAGACCAAAAACCTTCTCTTCTACCCATTCCATTTGGGAGTGTAAGCCACATTATAAAGAGTTTTGCTTGAGGACAAGCAAAATTCAAGTGTGGGGGTATTTGATGTGTGCAAAATGCAACATATAAATTACATCAAATGTGGCATAAAACTAACCCTTTTTTAGTACTAATGTTGGAAAAAGTGTGCTTTTGTCTTCCTTTTGTATTTTCAGGATTAAATGAGCTCAAATAAACAAAAAAAGCAAAAAGGCAGCCAAATCTAACATAAATACAAGAAAAGGAATAAACGTGGCATGCCCGACCCCTCGACAGCATCCTCCCAAGCAAAAACAAAAGAACAGAAGGCTGAACATGCCCCGTGCTCAATGAGCATGGGGGCGTGCCCAAGTGTCTGCAGAAAAGACAAAGTTGTAAAAGCTTCTATCCCCCACCACGGGGGCGTGTCCAGCGGACACGGGGCCGTGGTCAACTCTAAGATTCGCAGAATCTAGGCAAATCTTGATAGTACAGATACGCTTCTGCACACGGGGTCGTGCCCAGTGGACACGGGGGCGTGGTCAACTAATGCAGATAAACTGCAATTAATGATGAAAGAGAAGATGGGTGGACACGGGGCCGTGCCCAATGGACACGGGGCCGTGTCTGGGCTTCTGTGCAGGCTATAAATAGGGGTGCTTGGCTCATTTGCAAACCATCCCTTGGCAAACCACCTCTCTCACACTTCATTGCGAACATCGCAACTAATTTACACCTAACAATGTATGAATACAAGAAAGTTTCATTGCAAAATAAAACAAAAACGTCCATAAAGTAGTCGTAAACAAAACCACAAAGTTAAAGCTTCAAAACATAGATCATATAAACTATAAATAGTTAATAAGTCTAATAGCACAACATATAAATAATCTTTAAACATGAGTCTTTCTCCAAGTCGAGTGAACCTGCATACATAACCCTTTCCCCCAATTACACATAACCCTTCATTTCTACAAGAAACAAGAAAACCAATAGATGTTTAGCTGTTAAAACTTGTAAATATAATATAAATAGTGTTTGTTAAAAGAATAATGAGAAACGAGTAAAAAAATAATAACCTTCTTCCAGCTTATTATGCTCTTCAATGTTCTCTTTCACGTTAACAACATCACCATCTGGAAAAGTCCAATCTTGACAACAAATTAAAGCTTCAACAATTGGAGTACTTAAAGAACTCCTAAATGTATCAAGCACCCTACCTCCCGTGCTAAATACAACAATAACAACCGTACCCAGTAAATCCGACAAATAGCAAAGCTACTTATAGGGTATAGGGAGGGTGGGATGTAGACATACCTTGCCTCTATCCCTAGGGATAGAGAGGCTGCTTCCAGAGAAACCCTCGGCTCCAAAACGAATAGCATACCAATACACCAAGTCAAAGAATACAAAGAAGTCACCAATACCAAGAAAGTGATCAGAGTGACACAATATAATTTAAATAATCTATAATAGCATACAACATCATTTAGGCATAAACACAAGAAGGCAATCACCAGTAAAGTCACTTAAAGAATAAGAAAAACATACGCCCCTAAAATATACCTAAGACCTTACTACAATCTCCTCTAGAAGTCCTTAACTATAATCCTACGCCTCCACGAAGTCCTATCTTGGACCATGTCCTCAGAAAGATGCAACTCTAGTAAATTATGCCTAATCTGCTCATCCCATGTCAGCTTGGGTCTGCCTCTTCCTCTCCTCCCCTCCATAGTAAGAGTTTCCACTACTCTAGTTGGTGCCGTCGTTTGCCTCTGCTTCACATGCCCATACCATCTCAATCTCCCCTCCTTAATCTTATCCGATATACTAGCCACTCCTAATCTTTCCCTAAAAAACTCATTTCTTATCCGATCGAACCTCAAGTGTCCACACATCCACCTCAACATCCTCATCTCTACTACCTCCATCTTGTGCACTTGTGTCTTCCTAATAGCCCAACAGTCTATTCCATATAGCATAGCGGGCCTAACTGCTACCCTGTAAAATTTCCCATTTATTTTAATTGGGAACCTCGTATCGCATAATACCCCACTGGCCGCCCTCCATCTACACTAGCCAGCCTGTATGCGATGGGTTACATCACTATCTATGTCACCATCTGTGAGTGCATTTATGTCTATCGCCTCCGTCAATTTAGATCGTAGCAGAAATCAGAAGAAGACATGGTTTTATAATGTAAAATATAGGGAAATGTCAAGGTGCCATTATTGTAATTAAATAGAACTCCTTTAAAGTCTTTGCCTATAAATAGGAGGCTTAGGGTAATGATTTAGGACTTTCGCAACTTTTTGGAGCCTTGAAGTTAGAGAGAGATTCTAGAGAGAGAAAGTGTTCAAGGTGATTCACGGTGCTTGTATTCTGTCATTTCATCTATAGAATCACAGTTTATACATTCTTATGTTCGTTTCACACACGTGCACGGATTC
Organism: Helianthus annuus; assembly: GCF_002127325.2. Taxonomy (NCBI): domain Eukaryota; kingdom Viridiplantae; phylum Streptophyta; class Magnoliopsida; order Asterales; family Asteraceae; genus Helianthus; species Helianthus annuus. The sequence goes on along the minus strand of NC_035444.2, from coordinate 125,658,683 downwards.
CGCATGTCGCACGTGTCGTTTAGCAATCATTCGGAAGTCAAACACGGTCCTACAACGCGTTCACACAATCTCTTTGTATAAACGACCCCAAATACATAAATTTAGTTATCTGCGGGACCAATTGATCCTCAATGGTGATTTGGGTGTCATCGTCATCGGCTACACCACTAAAATCACAATGTAGATACTCAGTCTTAGATCGACTAATCCTTAGGCCCTTGCCCTCTAGAGCTACTCGCCACTCCTCTACCCTCGCGTTCAAGCACTGTTTAGTCACTGCAATCAACACAATATCGTCTACAAAAAGCATGCACCACGGAACTGTCTGCTGATTCAACTTGGACAACTCATCCAAGACAACCGCAAAAAGAAAAGTGCTCAACACAGACCCTTGGTGGAGTCCTACCTCCATAGGAAAGAAGTTTGTATCCCCTACAGACGCGTGGACACTAGTTTCTGTTCTATCTTATGTATCCTTAATTATGTTTATATACTTCCCAGGTAGCCCTCAACCCTCCAAACTATCCCAAATCAGTTGCCATGGGACAATGTCATATGCCTTTTCAAGGTCGATAAACACCATATGTAAATATTGCTTCTTCGCTCTATATTTTTCCATCAATCTCCTTAGAATTTGTATCGCTTCTGTAGTTGACCTCCCTTTCATGAATCCAAATTGGTTTACTGAAACCCGAGTTTCTCTTCTAATTCTAGTTTCAATTACCCTCTCCTAGAGCATCATAGTGTGACTTAGCTTGATTCCTCTGTAGTTCCCACAACATTGAGTGTCTCCTTTATTCTTGTATAAAGGCACCACGACACTACTCCTCCACTAATCTGGCATTTTTACAGTCTTGAAAATACGATTGAACAAAAGTGTTAACCATCGGACTCCTTCTTCCCCCAAACACTTCCACACCTCAATCGAAATGTTGTCTAAACCTACTGCCTTGCCTCTTCCCATCTTCCTAAGTGCCATCCTCACATCTTCATATGTGATCTTCTTGTAGTAGCAATTATTTTGGTGTCGCCTTTGAGTCCTGGGATTGCTGCTATCTTGTTGGTATGCCCTACCGTCGTTGAAAAGATTATGAAAGTAGGTTTGCCATCTCAATGTACTGTCATGTGCCTTGACTAAAACGTGTCCATCCCCTCCTTTGATAAACTTTACTACTCCTAGATATTGTCTTCTTCGCTCACTAGCTTTGGAAAACTTGAACATATCATGCTCCCCCTCTTTCGTTTCCAAACGTTCATACATTTGTTTATAGGCTGTGTTTTTTTTCCTCGGTCACCGCCTTTTTCGGTTCCCTTTTTGCCTTCTTGTATATCTCCCTCACCCTCAGCCGCTCCTCCTCATCTGTGCACCTCAAAAGATCTCTAAAACTCTATTGCTTATCTTTTATTTTGTTATGCACATCTTCATTCCACCACCAGGACTCCTTATGCCCCTAGTCTTTCCTGTTGTGACCCCTAGCGTCTCATTCGCCACTGTAGTGATCGTAGTCGCCATATCCTCCCATATCTGGTTTGCGTCGTCACATAGTTGCATCGATGTCATGGAGTTAACTTTATCTCTAAACATCATAATTTTTTCTCCCTTCAAGTTTGCCCAACGGATCCTAGGTCGAGTTTTCTCTCCCCCTCAGTTAGCCTTACTTTTAGGGCTATATCTGCTACCAGCAAATGGTGTTGAGCCGCTGCAGTCTCCCTTGGTATAACCTTGCAGTCCATCCACATCCGTCGATCTTCCTGCCTCATCAAAATATAGTCGATTTGCTTGTTACGTCCTCTACTACTAAAAGTTATCAAATGAGATTCCCTCTTCCTAAAGAACGAGTTTATAATGCCTATGCCGTGAGCTGCCGCAAAGTCTAGAAGGTCTCTACCAGGGTCATTCCTATCGCCCAAACCAAAACCCCCATGTACCAACTCAAAGCCATCACTATCCTTACCAATGTGCCCATCAAAATCTCCTCCTATAAAAATTTTCTCCTCCCTAGGTATGGCCCTTACTACTATATCTAGACAATCCCAGAACTCTCTTTTCTCTTGATCTCCTAGTCCCACTTGCGGTGCATAGGCGCATACCACTGTCGCTACTTGTTCACCTAATACTAACCTTAACACCATAATTCTATCGTTGTGTCGTATCACCTCAATTATATTCTTATGCAATTCTATAGACACCAAAAATCCTACTCCGTTCTTGGCCCCATCAGACCCGGAATACAACAACTTATACCTGTTGATGCATGGAATGTCTGTTGACTGCGTCTACAAAAAGTCTGAAGTCAAAATTGGTCAACAGGGGGTCAAACTGTAAATATTATGAAAAATAGAGTTAGGTTCGCTTTTCTGTACATGTTGCATAGTGGTCCGCTCATGTGGTCTTAGCTGGTTCGCTTTTGTGTCAAGTTGTACCAGGTCCGCTTATTTGACCTGTCACATAAGCGAACCTGGAAGTCTATATATAGGAGAGTTGTCTGAGCGGACTTAGAACGTATGTGTGTATGCTGGAGCGAAACTCTGTCAAAATTTCAGTAGAAAAGCAATAAAAGCAAAGGAAATTAATAGGACAAGCTGTTGTAACCTTGCATATTCTGATTCCGCCTTTATATGTGAGGATGAGCTACTATGACTGTCTTTTCGGGTCAAAGTACGGTCCAACAAGTGGTATCAGAGCTCAGGACAAGGAGTTCATACTACTACAGCTTATATCTGCAGAAATCTCTCTTTTCTACTCACTTTCTCTCATACTTTTTCGGTTTCTAGTGGTTCCTACGGTCGAAATTGTCTGAAAGTTGAGTATAACGTGTAAAACACACTAATAACAAACCCTAGAAAGTTTTAAAGTGAAATTCGGACTAAAAATGGTTAAAACCGGCAAAAAACAGTGGTTCGCGTTTTCGGACAAGGTGGTCCGCTTTTTCGTACATTAGTGTTCAGGTTCGCTCGAAGTGCCTGTTTTGGTTCGCTTTTTCAGACACTTTTACATATTGGTTTGCTCGAACGGACACTTTCTGGTCCGCTCGAACGTACAATTCTGGTTCGCTTGTACGGACATAGTTGGGTTCGCTTTTTAGTACAATTTCTGGTGTCTGGTCCGCTCGAACGGACATTGCTGGTTCGCTTATCTGAACCTGTTTGGTCCGCTTATCTGTCACGTGTACAGATTGGTTCGCTTTTGTGGTTCTGTTTTTCAAAAATCTCGAAAATTTTTCTAAGTGTTGGTTGATTTTGCAGGTACGATCAAAATGGATGATATTTTCATGAATCCGTTCAGCGACATGTATGCATTCACGGGTAGTTCGGGAAACAACGATACATCTTCGAACAATACAAATGAGAATCAATCATAGGAGAAAAAGAAGGAAGCTTGGGAGTCTGAGAGTGCATTTGGTACATTCAACAAACCTCCGAAGCTTATGGCAATCGAGGAATATAGCCGTTGGGCGAGAAAATTTGAGGATTGGTTGATGGCTTTCGCGTTTGCAAGTTGGAAGAGTTTGAAAAATGGATATGTTCATGGAGACAAAAGTGGAGAAACTTTATCATCAGCTGACGAAATTGAATCCTTTGTGGCAGAGCAAAAGTGTGTGGCATTATTGTTTCAATCGGTGCGAGAAGATATCATTTCGCTGATAGATTACTCTAATGCTAAAGATTTGTGGGAAAAACTTGAAAAGAAGTGTCTTGGTAGCAAAGAGATTGTAAAAAATAAAACGAAACTTCTTAGAAAAGAATTTGACATGTTTAGTTGTCTTAAAAATGAATCAGTTTGTAAAATGATTGAAAGGTTCGGTCATCTGAAGCTGGAACTTGCACGACATAAGATTACATATTCTGATGAAGAACTTGTTGACAAACTGTTTGATTCATTACCAGATGAAGTGGATTGGAGATATTACGCACTGATGTTGAAGAACACTATTGCTCCTGAAAATTTGACTCCAGATGTTGTGATTGAGAGACTTGAAAGTCATGAGCTTGAATTGAAGAAAACTTACAAAGTCAATCACTCATCCTATCAGCAAAACTTGGATCTTTACTATCCGAAAAGCTTGATGCCGAAAGCTACTTCTCCGAAAACTGCATTTTCTGCTGAGAATGTTTCTTCAGCAAACAAAGAAAGTCAAATCAGTCCAAGCAGTGGAAGCCACAGTGGTTATCACAGTGGATCTACGTCTTCTGAAAAACGTTCTGATGCGAAGTTTTCATGCAACATCGCGATAGATCTGAAGAACGCACAGAACTTTGATGAAGAGTCGGCGAAGCAACAAATGGTTTTTCTGGCTTCTGTGTTGGAGTCCTATGAAGGTTTGGTGGCCGGAAAGATCGGGAACACAAATCTGACAAAAGAAGACTACGATCAGATAGACCCGGAGGAAAAGGAACTGATAGATATCCGTTGGGCGATGGCGAGTGCTGTTCGACGTGCTCAGCGTTTCATGGAAATCACCAGGAGGAAGACAATCGGAGGTCCGTCTACAAAGCTGGGGTTCGATAAGTCAAAGGTGACATGTTTTAAGTGTAAACAGAAGGGTCATTTCAAGAGGGAATGCAGGAATGCATATGCTGATGAATCTGAGAATCCGTTTCGAGACGACTACTAAAAGAAGGCAATTTACCATCAGAATAAATCTGAGCCGCCCAGATTGAAGCAGCAGGAAGAAAACAAAGACAAATCGAGGGCTTTAGCTGTGATTTATGATGATGAGGGTTACGATTGGAGCAAAGAGGTTTTGCGGGAAGAAGATGCTGTTGGTTATGCTTTCATGGCAAAGAATGAGCCTATTCCATGGAAAGATAATCGAACAGAGGAACAGAAGTATAGATACCGGAAGATGGTTGCTGAAAGCAAGATTATCAGACTTTCTGGTGTATATCTAGAGGCAAAAAGAGCGAATAGATGGGATCCAGACAGAGAGTGCTACCTTGATAAGTATGGCAACATCGCAATTGATGACAAAACACTTGATATCGAGGCCATCATCAAGGAGTATAAAGAAGAAGATGAATATTGGTAGCACAAGTGGTGGGGAACACCAACGTCAAAGATGATTGAAGAAAAGAAAGAAAAAGAAGAGATTGAAGAAGTGAAAAAGATTGATACGGGCTTGATCGATGTTACGCAGGAGTTGACAGCTGAAAATCTGGGAAAGATGGTTGACAAAGTGCTAGCTGCAAAAGCACTTGAGGTAGATCCTAATTCTGTTTCTGAGTCTAAGGATCAGGTCAGTCCAAATGTGTCAGCTAATGCGACAGGTAAGAAGATTGATGGAAACATTGACTGCAAAAGTTGCACAAAAGAATGCAATTTCTGTAGTACTGTCACGTACCTCAACAATGAGAAAATTAAAAACCTGACAGCTAAAGTCAGCAGTGTTGAGGATCAAATACTCGGTCGTGACAAAACTGTGAGAGCTTCAACTGAACGGATCAAAGAGTTAACTTCTCAAATGGAAAAAGATAAAATTGATCATGAAAAGGTTAAAACTGAAAATGAAAAGTTAATTCTTGAAAACCGTAAAATTTCTGAAAAATTTGAAAAACTCAAAACCACAGTTAAAGAAAGTGATGAACGAAATGGTAAAACGTTTAAAGAAAATGAACATTTGCGAGCTGTGGTGAGAATAAAAGAAGAATCAATTAATAAACAACTGGATGAGATCGCTAAATTGAAACTTAAAGTTCAAGAAGCTGAAATAGAGAATGAGCGAATTCAGTTGAAACTTAACAGTTATAACTCTGCAAGCTTTGTGTTGCAGCATATTGTTCCTAAACCTATAGGAAAAAACAAAGCTGGCGAGGATGTGTTTTCAGATGGTACCGGTGTAGGGTTTCACAAAGTTCCACCGCCGATTTTGCACAATTACACTAAAAAAGAGTCTGGGTTGGTTGAACTTGAAGAAGGAAGTGAAGTGCAACTTCCGGAGAATATTGATGTCATGTTCACGTCTTCCAATGACAAAAGTGTCCAAAATGATGTGGTGAAAAGTGTAGTAGACAAAGTGCTTAAACCGGATTGTGACACTTCTGAGGAGGATGGGTGTTTTCTAGACAAATACATTCTGAAACAAAAGTCCAAGAACAACTTAGATGAAGAATCAAACCTTGTCATGTACAAAATGATGGGTTCGGATAAGTTGTTTTCGGATTCAGAGTTTCCAATCGAGAATGTTAACATGAACAAGTTGACAAATGTTTTCAAACTTGTTGAAGTCGAATTGTCAGCAGTGAATACTCTGAGTCGAAAGAAAAACAGGGTTTACAACAAGAAAACTGGTTATCCACCGCGTTTTTATAATAACAACAGAAACAACTGGTCGGGTGGTTATCAGGGGGGTAAATCGTTTCAGAAAAAGAATGTTTCACACAAGAGGTTTGTCGAAAAGAAAAAGTTTGTGAACAGTTCAAGTTCACTTGCCGATGAAGAAAAAGAATTTTTTTCAAAATCAAACAAAGAATTTTTTGAGAAGAGAGCTTCACAGGCTCAGTCTGAAGTCACGAGTCGGGTAGCTGATACTCGTACTTGTTTTAGATGTGAACAGGTTGGTCATATTGCACGAAAGTGTACATATGTGAAGCCTAGGACTGAAGCTGTGAAGGTTCAACAAAAGAAGGTTGATGTGAAGGGTAAAGCACTGATGTATGTTGAGAAGAAAGTGGTTGAGAAGAAAAACGTTAAAATCGACAACGTAAAAGCAAAAACTGAACCCGTAAAGAAATTGGTAACTCAAAATGATAAATTTTATAAAAGGGTTGCAGAAACTCAACAGGTGTGGAAACCAAAAATTGAATCAAAGGTTGAGAAGAGAGTTTCAAATTCTGAAGAGAAAAAGGCTGAAGAGCCAATTATTGTTGATTATGATGCAAATTTTCCGCCACTCAAGGCTGAAAATTTCAAAATTCAAATTGCAAGAGTCAAGGTTGCACCTAAGGCCGATGAAGCCTGGGTGGACTCAATGTTTGACTAAACAGTTTGAATTGCCGGATCTTCCTAGTTCGCGAAGCATGAATCGGCATCTTTCTTGAAGTTGTTTAAATGATGATTTGTTATGTGCAGGATCTTCCAAAACTTGTATCCAGGTGGATAATGGATAGTGGAGCGTCAAGGCATATGACAGGGAAGACCGCATTGCTGTATGATGTGAATAGCATTAACGGTGGTTATGTAGGTTTTGCGGGTAATCAAGGAGGAAGGATCATAGGTGAAGGAACATTGACAAATGGCATTATAACGTTTGAGAGAGTTAACTACATCGCTGAGCTGGAGAACAACCTGCTGAGTATCTCCCAGATCTGTGACAGGATGTATACTACTCATTTCACCGACAAAGAATGTTTGATCTTGAAACCGGGATTTGTGATACCTGAAGAGTGGATCATCATGAGGGCACCAAGAGTCAACGATCTGTACGTGTTGGACATGAGCGTTGCTACTACAACCACGGGCCAGGCTCATTGTTTTGTGTCCAGAGCAACGGAAAAAGAGTCAAGGTTATGGCACCGAAAGATGGGGCATATTCACCTAAGGAAAATGAATCACTTGGTACATAACGATTTGGTTACTGGAGTGAATATTAAAGGTTTTCATCTAGAAGGGGAGTGCATAAGTTGTGTCAAAGGCAAACAGAAGAAAAAGTCACATCCCTCAAAGCAAGTCAATTCAGTTTCAAGACCATTGGAAAGACTTCACATGGATTTGTTTGGTCCAGTGAATGTCAAGAGTATAACAGGAGATTTATACTGTTTGGTCGTGATTGATGATTATTCCAGATTTTCTTGGGTGATGTTTTTGAAATCAAAAGATGAGACTTTTGATAGTTTGATGGCATTGTTTAAAAGAATGGAGAATATGTACCAGAGGCCGATCTGTAGAATTCGCAGTGATAATGGTACTAAATTCAAAAATAGTAAGATGGAAGAATTTTGTGACGAAAGAGGTATACTGCATGAGTTTAGTGCTCCGTACACTCCTCAGCAGAATGGAGTTGCAGAACGCAAAAACCGGACGCTAATCGAGACAGCCAGAACGATGCTTGCAGACTCTAAGTAACCAATTAATTTCTGGGCTGAAGCTGTTTCTGCTGCATGCTATACTCTCAACAGAGTTCTTACTGTAAAGAAGTTCAACAAGACGTGTTTTGAGCTACTCAATAAACGCAAGCCGAATTTGGAGTATCTAGAACCGTTTGGGTCACCCTGTACGGTGATAGAGCCTAAAGGAAAGTTTGGTCCGAAGAGCGTTGAGGGAATCTTTGTGGGTTATTCAAGTCCTTTACGACGTGTCTTCATTCCAAGCAATAAGCAGATTATTGAGGCAGAAAATGTTGAATGTCAAGGTTACACTATGCCGCCACAGAATCCTGGTGATTCATGGCGTTATCATTATGACAAACTTTGGGATTCGTTTGACATGAGAAAAGAATCAGAGGAAGAAGAAGATTTCTTTGATGAGCTGGATATTTTGCGAGAGTATGAGTCGCAGCTCAGGTTTCCAGCGGAGTATTCTAGAAGACCTAGGGAAACTTCAAATGACGATGAAGCAGGTCCTAGTAATGCTGGTGAACATGATGATGCAGTTGCTCCTGGTAATCAGTCGGAGGTGAATGATGATCAAGAAGCTGAAAATATGCGAGTTTTTGACCATGGTGATTCAGACCTTGAGGGGGAGCAGATCCAGTTATCAAGTCAAACAAACCAAGTTGGTGCACAAGATGCAGAGCAGAATGTTACTAATCTGGAGGGAAATGTAGAAGTTCCAAGCGAAGTGATGCTGCGAACTCTTTCTTATCATCCAGAGGAGTTGATAATAGGAGAATTGCAATCGGGCGTTCGCACGAGACGTCAAACTGACCAGGGCTTAACATGTTTTTATTCTACAGTAGCACCTTTACAAACTGAATTTTCATTAAGTTGTTTTATCTCGCAGGTCGAACCGAGAACATAAAAGAGGCGCTTACTGAAGACTCTTGGGTCATAGCGATGCAAGAAGAATTAAGTCAGTTTGAAAAGTTGGGGGTGTGGAAGTTAGTTGATTTGCCGGATGGTCAAAGGAAAATCAATACAAAATGGGTTTTCAAGTGTAAGAGGGACGACAGAGGAGTGGTTGTAAGGAACAAAGCTCGACTCGTTGTTCAGGGCTTTAGTCAACAGGAGGGGATTGATTTTACCGAAGTCTATGCCCCTGTCGCACGACTAGAGGCTATCAGAATTTTCCTAGCATTTGCGTCTTGAAAGAATTTTAAAGTATATCAGTTAGATGTTAAATCAGCGTTTCTTTATGGGAAGGTCAAAGAGGAGGTTTATGTTGGTCAGCCGCCGGGCTTTACTGACCCAATCCACAAAAACAAAGTTTATCTGCTGGACAAAGCGTTGTATGGTCTACATCAGGCGCCGAGAGCCTGGTACTAGACTTTGTCTCAACACCTACTCGCTAACCAGTTCATACATGGAAAAGTGGATGCCACTCTCTTCACTAAAGTCGTTGATGGTCATCTTCTGATAGTACAAATCTATGTGGACGATATAATTTTTGGGTCAACAAATGAGAAATTATGCAAAGATTTCGAACAGGTGATGAAGCAGAAGTTCGAAATGTCATCAATGGGGGAGATGAAATTCTTTCTGGGTTTACAAGTTGAACAACTTCCTGAAGGAATTTTCATTCATCAAATAAAGTACGTGCATGATATTCTAGAGAAATTTGGAATGTCAAGTTCTACTCCAGCTGCTACCCCACTTGCGACTAATCATGGGATTCACCCAGATCTCACCGGAGACAGGGCTGATGAAACGTTTTACCATTCCATGATAGGTTCTTTGATGTATCTGACTGCTTCACGTCCTGACATCATGTACCCAACGTGCCTCGCAGCAAGATTTCAGTCTAACCCGAGAGAATCGCACATGATTATTGTCAAGAGGATATTGTGTTACCTGAAAGGTACTCCGTCATTGGGGTTATGGTATCCTAGAAAAGGCGATTTTACACTCGAAGGGTATTCCGATTCAGATTTCGGATGCTGCAAAGTCAACGCGAAATCAACAACTGCAGGATGCCAGTTCTTTGGTCCGAGATTGGTTACATGGCAGTGTAAGAAACAAACATCTGTGGCGCTATCTACATGTGAAGCGGAGTATGTTTCTGCTAGCAGTTGCTGCTCTCAGATCCTGTGGATACAGCAACAGATGCGCGACTACGGTTTGCAGTTTCTTAACACACCTCTGTTTGTTGATAATGAGGCCGCAATTAATATAACTAAAAATCCAGTACATCATGCTAAAACTAAACATATCGAGATTCGTCATCACTTTATTGGCGATTGCTTCGAGAAACAGTTGATACGAATTGAGAAAATCCACACTGACGAACAAAAAGCTGATTTTCATACCAAAGCTTTTGATAAAAATCGGTTTCAATATTTGTTAAAACTTAATGGTATGAAATTTCTTTCGGTGTCGGATGGGGTTGTGAGCGTTGATAAGAGTACTATTGCGGATGGAGATGAGAAACAATCTGCGATGGTTTGTCGGTTTTTTACGTGTTTTGGTATTTAGGGGGAGATAGATAGTTGTACAATACAAAAACAGTAAAAATGCAAAAATACAAAAACATGATAAAATTGAAAAAGAGCTAGTGTATATAGGGAAAATGATAGTACATCAGCTAGACAATTACAGTATGCTAAAGATTTGGAAAGACAAAATGAGTTAAACAGTCTCACTAACGATGTGTCGATAGTTTTTCGTACATTTAGTAGATTTATTCGGGATATAAACCTAAAATTTCAAACTGGTGAAATTTGTGGGGAACACTACTTGGATATATAGGTAACCCCTGAAATCTCGTTTGAAAGGTCTCGTATTCTGATATACAAGGTGTTTGTACTCTATGATGCCTGGGGTATTATTCCGGGACTTCTGCTGAACGGTAGTTCTGACCTAGTCCTTGGCTAATACTTTATCCAAAATGCTTGAAATATAGCATGAAGCCCTCAGTTGATTAGACAATAAAATTGATAATCAGTTGTTGTAGCTGAAAAGATCCTCTAAAGGGGACACACTGCTAAGTCGAAGCTGATATCTCTCTGCTGAACGGAAGTTCTGACCTGAGATCCCTCAGTTCTCGCATTTAACCCCTAATTTATGTACATACATCATTGTAGTATTCTTGCCTGTAAGACTGAATATTGGGATTCTGGATATGGGAGTATATTCAAGAGGTGGGACACATGAATTGATCTAAGTTCTTAAAACACTTAAACGGTATCCTGAATAGATTGAAGTTTGTGTGAGAATTTAAGATGGATCAATATATCGACAATCGAGGTGAATTGTTTAAGTCTGAGTATGTAATGTAGCTTAACGGTACTTGTAATCTATCTGAAAAGCTGATATGATTCCCTGACACACTCGCAAAAAATAAAACTTGTAAATAGTTTATTTTCCGCAATTTAAGTTTTTTTTTTGTTATTTCATTTCTTAGTTTAGATCATTTTAAAATCCAAAAAGATTTTATATCTGCTTTATTTTAGACAAACCAGAGTAGAAAGTTGATTGTCGGATTCTAGAAAGATGAAGCAGATGCAGGAGGTTCTGAGCTGAAGAATGAGGAGAGCTTACATTGATGGAAGTTTGATTGTTTTCAAAGTCACAAACAAGTTCATTAAGTTGATACTTGTTATTTTCAGAAAAAGTTGAAAATGATTTTACTAAATCAGTTGAATTCGTCAAAAGATCAACCAGGGTCATTAAATTGAACTTGGTAGATTAATCAGGTGTTCAGGGTCATTAACTTGAACTTGAATATTTGAGTGGATTGCTAGAACCGATTAAATTTGTTTTTATTGGTTGAAAAAGATGAATTTTAATGTTATTGGTTGAGTAACAGGTTTGGAGACTTTATTATTCCCAACAAAGGCAAATTGTCAATGCTTGAACCAGATATCTCAAGATCTCAGCATACTGAGAAGAGGAGTCTGTGAAAGGGGGAGTCTGGATCAACAGCTATTGGGAAGTTGAAGTTAGAAGCCAGGTGTTAATCTTGAAACCTGTGAAGAATGCTTGTGAGAATAGACAAAGTTGGAGAAAAGACTAAGACTGAAGACTACGGATCTAAAGACTGATAAAGACTACGTCAACATCCAAGGGGGAGTCTGTTGATGCACGGAATGTCTGTTGACTGCGTCTACAAAAAGTCTGAAGTCAAAATTGGTCAACAGGGGGTCAAACTGTAAATATTATGAAAAATAGAGTTAGGTTCCCTTTTCTGTACATGTTGCATAGTGGTCCGCTCATGTGGTCTTAGCTGGTTCGCTTTTGTGTCAAGTTGTACCAGGTCCGCTTATTTGACCTGTCACATAAGCGAACCTGGAAGTCTATATATAGGAAAGTTGTCTGAGCGGACTTAGAACGTATGTGTGTATGCTGGAGCGAAACTCTGTCAAAATTTCAGTAGAAAAGCAATAAAAGCAAAGGAAATTAATAGGACAAGCTGTTGTAACTTTGCATATTCTGATTCCGCCTTTATATGTGAGGATGAGCTACTCTGACTGACTTTTCGGGTCAAAGAACGGTCCAACAATACCCATTGCGCTCTTCTGCTCTATGTCCTTTCCACCCAGTTTCCTGAAGGCACGCTATCTGAACCCTACATCTTTTAAGTGCGTCTATCACTTCCAACAATTTATTACTAAGAGTTCCTACGTTCCAAGACGCCACACGTAAACTACACCCTCTAACTTTACCCTTACTTGCACCTCTCATCCTTGGAACGATCTCAAGTAAAAGTCATGGCTTCTATGGTCTATGATTACAGCTAACAACTAACCGCAAGGTAACAAACAATGGGCTACACAAAGTACACAAAGGGCAAAACTATACAATACGTAACAACAAGCATACAATGACAATAAATAGCATAGATGACTATGGCCAAGTAATACACTTAGCATATGACACAGTTAACAAGAAACACCATAAGCCACCCAAGGGGCAGACAAAATGTCTATTATTATTATTATTATTAGACTTTATACCATGAGATATAGTTAACAAGAGACACAATAAGCAACACAAGAGGCACACAGAATGTCTACTATTATTAGACTTTATATTCATGGTATTTTTAATTAGGAACGAAAGCAACTGGCCTGAGAGAGATTTCTGAGACGTGAACTGCTGGAAGTACTGAAGCTTCGGACAAAATGGTGGGTTTGGTCACCCTTATAACCTGCAAACAAAATCAAAACCCTACAACCCAATATGTTTATCTGGTTTGACGTGGTCTCTCCAACAATCAACTTTGGTGGGTGGTTCTAGCGGTTCCGACAACCTGATTTTGAATTCCACCGAAGACACCGTATGACTGAATAAAAGTAAAAACCGAGTTCTCGAGCGCTAGACTCTGGTGTGCGTCTAGTCGGTCGCCTTGTACAGCTATGGTGGTCCACAACGGCAACGGAAAATATGTTGTCGGTACTGGATGTTTAGCGGTGTCCAGCAGAATATACCAACTATTATCCAGTGGTCGCCGGGGTACTTTACCCAATGGTCCCAAAATTTAAGCCAAAATTGAGGTGTTTGTGGTCGCTAACAAACTCGTGTATTACCAAAGAGAAGACACCACCAAGTTCGAGTTGATTGTTGAGTTGACCGGTGTTTGCGGATGTAGCACGTGGCGGGAGAGGGTAAGGGGAGAAGGGATAGGAGGGCGAGAAGGGAGAGAGAGAATAGAGAGAAAGGATTTACCTGCGGAGTCTTGGAGATAGAGGCGGGCTTACCTAGGGTGAATTTCCGGTGGTCGAATGGAATTTCCGGTACCTGCAAAACAGAGGAAGAAAGACGTCGCACTTTGGTACGGAGGGAAAAGGTCAAAGACTATAAAGACTCTTCTTCCCGTGCTAAATTTATCAAGAAAATGTAGAAATCCTAAACCCTAGTCTCTATACTGAAGGTCTAAAGTTCTATTTTTTAGAAATGAGTGGGTTTGAGTTGAGTTTTAGATTTACATTTGGTATTTTGGACTGCATAGAAAAAATAACTATTTTGGGCTAATTAATTGTATATGATTTATAAAATATTATTATTTTTATTTAGTAATTAACTAAGTTAGATGGTTTATTCGATTATCCAAATAAACCGAATAAACCAAAGAAAATAAAATGTTGATCCTTAAACCGAACCAAAAACCATATTAACAATTCGGTTTCGGTTAGAAACCAAACCAAAAACCTAATTCGTTATTCGGATCGGTTTATTTGGTTACGGTTGCAGTTTACGGTTTTTTATTTGGTTACGGTTTTTTCTGAACACCCCTACCCCGAGTTTATCTTTTATCATGAGGTTTACCGAGTTTGTTATTTGTATAAATATTATAACTTTTACTTCTTATAATAAATATAGCTTGTGGGATTCGGTCTAGTGGCATTAAAGTGTTAGATAAGACCTACCTTTTCATATCTTGAGGGTTCAAATCCCAATAGTGCAAAAATTAAGTCGTTAAAAAAAAAAACTAAAAGTTCACATTATTCAAGTTTCTTGTGATTTAAGAATAAAGATTGTAGATATCACTTGAGACCTACTTAGTGATAGTGCGTGTCAGCACTATGACACTATTAAAACTTCCTTGGATTAATATACGGTATATAAGTGTGAGGTTCATTGGGGAACACTAAAAAAGTGGGGAACAGTGGGGAACCGACTCAAACGAACTCTGATTGGACTCATTCCAACGGTGTTGGAACCAGCTTGTCGAACCCTAACTAGGATCTCTTAACCCTAAACCCTAAATCATAACCCCTAAACCCTAAATATACTAGGGTTTGGCTTTTAGGGTTTAGCTTTAGGGTTTAGGGTTTAGCGTTTGGGTTTAGAGTTTAGCTTTTGGGTTTAGCTTTAGGGTTTAGCTTTAGGTTTAGCGTCTAGGGTTTAGCTTTTAGGGTTTATAGTTTAGATTTTACGGTTTAGCTTAGATTTTAGCCTTATTTATTAGCTTTAGGGTTTAGAGTTTAGGAGTTATGATTTAGGGCTTAGGTGTGACACCTGTGTCACTTCAACCATCAAAGAAATAACAAAGTAATGAAATATTAAATTTCATACTTGGGATTTGTATAAATGTGTGTATCATTTGCACATATCAATTCTAGTTCGATTTCGGGCTTTAAATCGCTTTCTGGAAGGTTATACGCGCACTGATGCGTAAATATAACTAGTTTAATGCAACAAACACTCCGGAATAGTGACATAGGCTTAATATACCTTAAATAACCTTTACATAACTTAGAAATAAGTTTTGAGGGGTTCGGTGTGCTAAAATAATCTTTATTCTCCTTCAGGGACTAAAAGCGTCAAAAAGTGCATAAGTTTGCATTTTCACGCGTGTCTTACATTCTGAATATATCCGAACATCCAAAAATTTATGTGATCATTAAAATATTTTATTTTAGTGATTAGCTTGATAAAATTCCATTCGTCGCGTAATTTGGATCTTTTTGCGTTTGTTACTGTAGGATCGCGATCTGACCCGAATGAGTCGTTCAGAGGAGTTTTACTCTGTTTCAGGTGCGGAAAACAAGAAACAAAGCTAGAAACAACTGAGTCTCCACTTTAACTACTGATTGTATTGATTTAAATGCAAATACAAGCAGTCTTCACACCGGCAGCACCTCGGTATGGAAATCGTACAACTGATATGAGATTTCGCCCAAGTGACCCTATATATAGTGATCAGATTTCGCCCCAATGTACATGACCATATGAGCGAAATCAGGCTTTGACTTTCGGGGAAATCACCTACCTATGAACCTATGAGCGAAATCAGCCACTAAAACACATACAACTTCCTATTTTCTCGTAAATCGTGCCCTAATCTATACAATTCAATGTAAGACTCGATACAAGACGAAGTCGACAGATGTATGCACCAACAGACTCCCCTTCAGATGTTGACGAGTCGACTATCGAGTCATGACAATGCCGTGTCTTCACTTCATCAGTCTTGATCAGTCTCTGGGCTTCTTTCTCTCTATCTTCATCAACAGACTCCCCCTAACGATTTGCTGGCATTTCTTTGTTCTTTAGCAGCATCTGTATCAGGATCGTTGTTTGGCTTTCCATTCCATAGCTTTTCAGGATCAATCAGCCTGGCTCTTCATGTTCCAAGATCGTTGCTCGGCTTTAACTTTGATCACAGAATCGAAACCTGACTTTCTTCAATCAGAGTCCTCAGGTATTGTAACCTGGCTCTCATCTATCTTGGATCTCAGGATCGAATAACCTGGCTCAACTTGACCTGCATAAGCTTTACCTCAAAGTAAGTTTTCTAAATTTAACAATTCGAATATAAACGTATGCACCAACATACACTCTCCCTCAGAATATAAATGTATGCACCAACACTGACTCCCCCTCAAAAATAACTCCTCTTTGATGAACCAATTGTTGGTTTAAAATAAACATTTTGCCATTCAAAGCACACTCCCCCTCACAACAATGTCATCATGTTTAGCACTTGGAATTTTGAAAAGTATCTTTCCAATATTAGTTGTCGAAAATCTTTTTGACTTTTTCAAAATTTATGCTAAAACACACTCAAAATCTTTTTGGAATTTTCTGAAAGAAAGTAAATGACACCACTTGTAGAAACAAAATGATGCAGAAATAAAATATTTACAAACAGTATTTTTGTGAGTTTGCGTAAGAGGATCATATCAGTTTATGAGACATGTCACTAACACCGTTAAGCTTGATTTCATTTTATGTTTTAAACAATTCACCTAGATTGTCAGTATGTTTGTCCACTTAAATTTTCACACAAATTTCAACTGATCCGTGATATGGTGTTAATGTTTTAAGCTCTTGAACTTATTCGTGTGTCCCACTACTTGAATATACTCCCGTATCCAGATCCCAATATTCAGTCTTACAGGTGAGTATACCACAGATGATATCTGTATAGGGGTTAATTGCGAGGGCCGTGAGAGCTCAGGTCGATACTTCCGTATACGCAAAGAGATGACGGCTTCGACTTTTCGGTGTGTCCCCTTTAGAGGATCTTTTTGATTTCAACAACAGCGACTATCAATTTTATTGTTTCATCAGCTTGCTGAGGGCGACGCTATGTTTCAAGCATTTGTGGAAAGCATTATCCGGAGACTAGGTCAGTACTTCCATACAACAGAAGTCCCGGGATAATACCCCAGATATCACTGAGCAAGTATCTCAGAATAAGGGACCTTTCAAACAAGATTTCAGGGGTTACCTATATATTCAAGGTGTTGTTACCCACAGAATAATCAATTTCGAATTTTTAGGTTTATATCTCGTCACAATTTACTAAATGTATAAAAATCTACTGCACATCCGCAATGAGATTGTTTATCACATTTTTAACATTTCAATTCTTTAGCATGTAGTGCTTCAGGATCAGGATCATGGATCATCTTAAGGATCCTTATACTAACGATTGTCCACTTTGAGTATGGTATTGTTTTGCAGGAGTACCAGCTTGGACTTGGTCTTGGCAACATTCCTGGGGCATCTTCCATGTTTATTCCGCACGTGCTTAGCTAAAAGTGGACGTTATGGAGACGTGGGGGACTTGCACCATTTGCGGAATGTTAGTTAGGGTAGATATTTTCCCTTTTTAAAGGGGTAGCGAGCTAATTAGAAAACACTTGGTTATTTTTGGCTACACATACACTCGTACAACTGCTCTCACCAGCTCTCTGCAACTCACTTGGCGATTACACACATTTTTACACAATACACTATAGTGATCCTTGTACTTAGCTCGCTATCATCCAAAGTTGTAATACATTCATTGTTTAATTTGAGTTGGTGATCGGTAGTTTCCATCACCCGAGGTTTTTTATGCCGGAGATATTCATTGATCAAGGGCTTTTTCCTCGTATAAATCTTTGTGTCACTTGTTCATTTCATTTCTGAGTGATCCTTATTGTTGTTCATCAATTCAAGCATCATACCTCACAACAGAAAGTTTGGTTACATTGTCTTAGCTTGATTTTTGACCAAAACAGTTTGGCGCCCACCGTGGGGCAATTGGTGCTTCATTCCTAAGAAATTCTTCTCTTTGTGATCATTTTGGTTCATTGCATCCAAGCAGATGGCTTCATCATCAAAGAACACTTCCAGTGCGATGTCTGCGGTCAATTCATCCCAGGGCATTCCACCTTTGCCTCCACCACCTTCTGGATCTCAGAAAAATGCCGAGAAGAAACCAACTCCCATTTTCTCAAAACCTCCAACTTCTTCTGCTTCTTTTACTCCTACTACTAGTGATTTATTTACTTTAATTTTGCAGATGAAGGAGCATATACAGCAGCAGGATAAGACCAATGAAAGGATTCTTAGAGAAATTGGAGATATCAAGAAACATAAGAGATCGGCAGAGGATCATTCCCCATTGATGCCCAGATCTTTGAATTTCGATACTCCGGTCATGACCTCTCAGCCTTCAGTGGTTCCAGATATTCAATACGTGGGAGGACCAAAAGAAGTGCACCACGGATCATCAGCAATGACTCAGCCTTCGGGATCATACTTCCAACCAGCAGGATCCCTCCCTCAGCATA
Organism: Helianthus annuus; assembly: GCF_002127325.2. Classification (NCBI taxonomy): domain Eukaryota; kingdom Viridiplantae; phylum Streptophyta; class Magnoliopsida; order Asterales; family Asteraceae; genus Helianthus; species Helianthus annuus. The sequence continues at coordinate 125,640,081 of NC_035444.2, read as the reverse complement.
TAGGATCCTTCGCTAGCTCAGGAGGATACTCGGGAGTGTAGCAGATTCAAGGGTTCTGGCCGTTTCAAGGATCCTCGCATGTTCAAGGATCCTCTCAGGTTCAAGGATCCTCGCAGGTTCAAGGATCCTCTCATGTTCAAGGATCCTCGCAGGTTCAAGGATCCTCTCAGGTCCAAGGATCCTCTCAGGTCCAAGGATCCTCTCAGTTTCATGGATCCTTCCAGATTCCGGGATCCTTAAGGAGTTTGCAACCAGGGAATTCAGATATCCATCAAGGAGATTTCATTCCAATGCAGACCATGGCTTCTACTGGTCCTTCAATCATCCCAGAGTCTCAACAATATGGATTCACATCCGGTGTTCCTAATTTAAACCCAATGGGAGGTAACACTTTCTATAATTCATATACCACTAACCATGGCCTTATGCAGGATACAGGTATCAATCATGCCATGGCTAGAGAATTGCAAAAGTTGAAGGATATGATATCAAGTGTTCCAGGAGTGGTCAAGCCTATCCCGGAGATTGCAGATGGGAGCCATAAGATATCTCGTTTTGCACCACCCATCTGTGATGCTGAGATACCCAAGAGGTTCCATGTGCCAACAATGAAGTTATATGATGGCTCAACGGACCGTGAAGAGCACATAGCACAATACAGGGAGAGGATGGAGATCAATCCCATCCCAGAAAGGTAAAAGGAAGCATGTCTGTGCAAGGGATTTGGATCCACCCTTACTGGATCGGCTCTTAAATGGCTGCTAAGTCTCCCCCTTACTCTATTACCTCGTTTGCTAATCTACTTAACCTGTTTAATAATCAGTTTTCTTGTAGTAGAAAATCTGAGCGTTTAACTGGTGATTTATATAGGATAACCCAAGGTCATAATGAATCATTAAGAGATTATATCACTAAGTTTAGTAAAGAATCCTTAGATATCCCTAACCTAGATATAGCAACGGCTGTTGAAGCCTTTAAAATGGGATTGCTTAGGGATTCACTATTCTATGATGATCTTGTTATGACACCTTGCAGGAATCTAGATGAGGTAAGAACCCGGGCCCTTAGGTTCATCCGGCTAGAGGATGATAAAAGGATCCAAGAAAGATTAGCAGGATCCTCAAAGCAAGAGAAGCAAGGATCCTCATTCAGGAACAACAAGTTCAGATCCTACAACAAACCTGATAACCAGAATGTGGATGCTGTAGAACAGGAAGAGGATGATGAGGATTATCCTCCAATTTCTGAATACTATTTTTCTGTTGATAACAACGAACTAATCCTTGCGATGCAAAATCTAGGTGATAAAGCCAGGTGGCCGAGAAAAAATGACAAACCAGCTGCAACTAAAGATAAATCAAAATGGTGTGCATACCACGAAGATTTTGGTCACCTCACAGAAGAGTGTATCGCATTGAGAAAAGAAATTGGATACTTGTTGAGCAAGGGGCACTTGAAAGAATTATTGGGGAGAAAGAAGTCAAGAACTCAGGATCCTGAAAGGATCCCAGAGAAAGCTCCAGCCCCTCCAGCGGACGCACAAGTTATAAACTTTATATCTGGAGGATCAGACATTTGTGGAACATCCTTCTCTGCAGCTAAAAGACATGCAAAGGAAACCAAGATGGATAATGGAGATAGACCCATTCGAACATCCAGTGTCACCAAAGGAAAAATCATAACTTTTGATGAGGACGATCGTGTTGACATTCAGGATCCTCATCACGATGGTTTGGTTATTACTCTTTTTATTTCTAACCATTTTGTTCGCAGGATCCTTATAGACGGAAGGAGCTCTGTGAATATCATCCAGCTTGATGTTCTTAAGAAAATGAATATTACTGAATCCGATATCATACCAAGATACTCAGTGCTTGTGGGATTCAGTGGCGAGACTAAGAATACTCTAGGGGACATTAAGCTCCCAATCTATATTGAAGGGCTACATTCTTACCAAAAATTTTGTGTTATTGATTGTTTATCTTGTTGTAATGTTATCCTTGGCAGGCCTTGGATACACGACATGAAGGCAGTCCCATCCACTTGTCATCAATGTATGAAGCTTCCTAGCCCATGGGGGATAGTGAAAATTGATACTGATCAGCAGGAGGCTAAGAACTGCTACACTTCATCAATGAAACCAGCCTCAAAGTCAAGGGAGCAATAGCAATCAAAGCAACGTCCGAGAGATGTCTTGGAGGCAAGGGAGCAGGATGTAGTAGAAATCCTTATGGATCCTGATGATCCTGAATCTAAAGTTTACATAGGATCAGGGATCCTTGGCGAAATGAAAGAAGACCTAGTATCCTTCCTCAAAAGAAGAAAAACTACCTTTGCACGGAAACACAAAGACATGACAGGTATATCTAAAGATATAATCACTCACAAAATTGGCTTCGACATGTCGTTCAAACCAATCCATCAAAAGAGGAGAAAGTTTGCACCAGAAAGAAATGCCATTATCCAGGAAGAGGTAGAAAGTTACTCCGAGCAGGTATGATTAGGGAGGTCAAGTATCCAAGATGGTTGGCCAATGTGGTTGTAGTTCAAAAGAAAAACGGAAAGTGGAGGGTATGTGTCGATCTTACAGATTTAAATAAGGCATGTCCCAAGGATCTTTTCCCATTACCCACATTGACTCCATGGTGGATGCAATTGCGGGTCATGAATTGTTAACTTTTATGGATGCTTCATCTGGATTTCAGCAACTTCAGATGGAACCATCAGATCAAGAGGATACAGCCTTTATGACTCCAACTGGTATATACTGTTATATTGCTATGCCGTTTGGACTAAGAAATGCAGGTGCAACTTATCAAAGGCTAGTGAATATGATGTTCAAGGATCAGATTGGACACACTATGGAAGTTTATATAGACGACATGGTGGTTAAATCTAAAAAGGCTGAGGATAACCTCAGAGACTTGGAGGAAGCATTCAATATCCTTGACAAATATAATATGAAACTTAATCCTTCAAAGTGTCACTTTGGTGTTAAAGCAGGTAAATTCGCAGGGTATATGGTGACAAAGAGGGGCATTGAAGCCAGTCCAGAGCAAATCAAAGCTATAATAAACATCAAGTCCCCTGCCAACGCTAAGGATGTTCAGAGGCTAACAGGCAGGATTGCAGCTTTAAACAGATTCACATCCAAATCCTCAGAGAAATGTAAAGAGTTCTATGATATCTTGATGAAGAACAAAAAGTTTGATTGGATTGAGAAGCATGAAAATGCTCTCAAAACTCTTAAGGATTACCTGTCCTCGGCTCCTGCCTTGATGAAACCAGAAAAAGGAGATGTGTTATCCTTATATCTAGCAGTATCCTCAAAAGCAGTAAGTGCGGTCCTTGTCAAGGATCACCAAGGTACACAACATCCTGTCTATTATGTAAGTAAGAGTTTACTTGATGCTGATTCCAGGTATTCACACTTAGAAAAACTTATTCTTGCCTTAATCATGGCATCTACTAAATTGAGACATTATTTTGAAACTCATGCCATTATTGTTAAAACTAATTTTCCAATTAAGAATGTTCTCAGGAAACCTGAAATGTCAGGAAGGATGGCTAAGTGGGTAGTGAAGCTTAGTGCTTATGATATAAGATATGAGCCTAGGACAGCCATTAAATCCCAAGCCTTAGCTGACTTTGTGGCAGATTTCAGTAGTGACTTGCAAAGGGAAGCCGAGTTAGAAGTCCAACAGCTAGAGGAGACTAAGGATCCTTGGATACTCTATACAGATGGATCCTCTAATGTCAAAGGAACAGGGCTTGGAATACTACTAAAATCGCCACAGGGGGACATAATACCCCACTCTATAGCTTGTGAGTTCCAAACTACTAACAATGAGGCTGAACATGAAGCCTTGATAGCTGGTTTGCAAATTGCTAAGCATATGAGGATCAGGTATCTTGAGGTACATGTAGATTCATTATTAATCACTAATCACTTTAATGGATCCTATGCTGTTAAAGGTGAAAAGCTAACCAAATATTTGGAGATAGTCAAAGAATTGGCACTCTCTTTTGTTTCCTTTAGTTTGACACAGGTACCAAGGGAGGAAAATACAGAAGCCGATGCATTGGCTAATCTAGGATCATCTTTGAAGATCCCGGAGGATATAAGTATCCCCATTATCCATATCCTGACCCCTGCCATCGAGGATTATGTGGCTATGGAGATAGGAGAGGATTCTGCAATCATCCCTAGTGATGATACTCAATCTCATTCAGGATCATGGATTCTCCCAATCATCAGATACATACAACATGGAGAGATTCCTACTGGAGAAAACCCTAGGGCTTTCAAAATTAAGGTATCCCAATTCACAATATTAAACAATATGTTGTATAAACGATCTCTTGCAGGACCATATTTAAGATGCATTGAGGATCCTGAAATCCAAGAAGTCCTAAAGGATTTTCATGAAGGAGATTGTGGAAACCACACTGGGGGCAGGGCATTATTCTCAAGGATCCTGAGGACAGGATACTATTGGCCAACTATGAAGAGAGATGCCATGGGGTATGCTAAGAAATGTGATCCTTGTCAGAGACACAGCAATATCCTTCATCAACCGGCTGAATTCCTGCATCCTATATCCTCCTCTTGGCCATTTATGAGATGGGGTATGGATATAGTTGGTGTTCATGCTTGCTATGACTGATTACTTCTCCAAGTGGATAGAGGCTGAAGCCTTTGCCTAAGTCAGAGAAAAGGAAGTTATATCCTTTATTAAAAGAAATATTATTACTAGATTTGGTATCCCTTCTGAAATTATTTGTGATAATGGATCCCAATTTATTGGGAATAGAACTACTAACTTTTGTGACAGCTGGGGGATTAAGATGATAACATCAACACCAGTCCACCCACAAGCTAATGGTCAGGCAGAATCATCCAACAAGATTATCATCAACAACTTGAAAAAGAAGCTTGGGTCCAAGAAAGGAAATGGGCAGAAGAACTACCTTATGTGCTTTGGGCTGATAGGACAACCCCTAAGAATGCTACTGGTCAAACTCCATTTTCTTTGGTATTTGGGGCAGAATCAGTTATCCCTACAGAGATGGTGGTTCCAACTGCAAGAACAAGTATTCGTGATCCTGAAGAAAATGATGAGAACTTGGTTCAAGACTTGGATACTATAGAAGAAATCAGGGATTTGGCAAGGATCAGGATGGCCAGTTATAAGCAAAGGATGGCTGGAGCCTACAACAAAAATGTCAGGATCAGGAAGTTCCAAGTTGGTGATATGGTACTAAGAAAAGCATTTCAGAATACCACCAATCCTGCTGATGGAAAGTTGGCACCAAAATGGGAAGGCCCTTACTTGATTGAAGCTGAGGCAGGAAAGGGGGCATATCGATTGCTAACAATGGAAGGTGATTTGCTACCTAGAGCCTTGAATGCTGTCCATTTGAAGAAATACTTCATGTGACAAGGATCCGTGATCCTCACATGATAAGTATCCTTGAAGGATCCTTAGAGCATAGATGATCCTTATTTTGGTAACATTTTAATCTTAAACTATTTCATTCTTTTATTTTCTCATATAAGGATAGGGATCCTGCATCCTTTATCCACCTTTCACTTGATTCCGAGTATTGAAGGTTCAGGTATCCTTAGCAAAGGGTTGGTTATCCACAGAAGCAACCAATTATTTGGGCTTGACCCCAGTTTCGCCAGTGGTGCACGATGATCCTGGTATAGTTCATGGCAATGGGACCAGTACTCGCTTTAGGGGCTGACAATTCCATTGTACTGGCTATACCAAGGATCCTATGTATAATGGTAGACGTACGATACATCCGTTCCTAAGGTTTCTAACGTCTTCACGTTAGCTAAGGTTTTGGCATTTTCATGTCACTAAGTTTGGATAGTCGCCAGTGAGGGCCATACTCCAGTTTACGTACGATCCTTGGGCCTGTCCCCAGTTATCCTTGGGCTTGTCCCGAGTTACTAACTTGTCTTATATATTGGCTTAGTCCCAAGTTATGTTCTATTTCAGGTTTTTGAAGTTAAACAACCAAGGATCCTTGATCCTTACCTCTTACTAAGGTTTGTCTTATGGTTATCCTGATTATAATATTAAGGGTTAGAATCCTAACTTGGATTCTCATGTATGATCCTTAACTATTTTGATTTTATTCATTATTTGTTTGAAAAACCCTTATCCTTTGACAACTGAACTTATGATTCATAAACTATATTACTTTTTAGAACTTATCGATAATGGGATATGTGATCCTTGATCATATCCTAAACTTTTTGGGGATATTTTTTAAATCTTTTCAAAGCTTGATAAGTTTAAACAAAATGAACATTACAACAGTTGGAAAGTAAAACATTAACAAGGATAACGTCACAGGATAAGTCAAAAGTTAAAGTTTTATTTATTAACAAAATATTTAACCCTTTTGAGGTTGTCAAAATTGCCAACCCACGTTTCTACCAGCAAAACGTGGCCCGTCCACATGGGTTGGCAAAAGGTGTCCATTGTTTATGCGGTCATAGCAAGTGCAGGAAATAAAAGTCGGCAGGATCACAATGGTTTCAACCCCCAAACAGAGGATTCATCCACCATTTGTAATCCTACCTATTGTCCAAAGGATCCTTGATTTTTAAACCTAAAGCTATTGTTCAAAGTACGGACCATCATTGTTTAAAACATCACAACCAAAAAACCACTACCAAATTTAAAAAAAATGGGCTCCGGCTATGTCTAGAAGTGTCCTTCATCGCCCATTTATGCAGCCTACACCTTCGCTGCCTCATTATCCCCTCCAGCTCTAGTATCCTTCGCCTGATCCTTGCCACTGCCACCAGCTTCGATTGCCAGAACCTCGTCAGCCTCCTCTTCATCATCCTCCAACTCAGCCAGCATAGCCTTCCATCCCTCCATGTCCCAGCTGCTCCTATTAAAGGCAGAATCCTGAACTTCTTGAGCCATCTGTATCTTGGTCTTGTACATGGCAATGGCCGCGGAGACTTTAGCATCCTGTGTGATCTCGTGCTTCTCGTAGTCAGCATTAATCAGAACCTTGGCCGTCTCAGTTTTGGCAGCATGAAGGTCTTTTTGGAGGTCAGCAATTTTGAGATCCTTGAGCATCGCAACTTGCTGAAGGTCTGCATACTTCTTGTCCAGCTCTTCAACGTTCCCAACATAGTCTTCAATCTCAGCAAATTTCTACAAAGAAGACAATGCAAAGATTAGAGTCAGGTGATCCTCAAGTGGATAGGATAACTAAGCTAAGTCAGTGATCCTTACATCATTGAAGTACTCGAGGAATTGATGACGGATCAGAGGTAAGCCTTGAAGGTTGTCAACTTCAGAGCTCTTTCTTTTCTTGCCACCTCTTCCCTTTGAAGTGGTAGCCTTGGTGATTGCGACAGAGGGGCTAGCAGCAGACTTCTTCTTTGAGGATCTGACGTTGTCAAGATCAGTGACATTGAACTTGGAGGCAGACTTTGAGGATTTACCAGCACCTGCACATTCAAAACAGATAAGTATCCTTATCCTATTTCTATTTAACTATTTACTTAAATCTTTAACTATACAAAAAACAGGATGCTTACTTGACATTGTGACAGAACCTGAGGATACTTCTTGTGAGTCCTAGGTGTTTGTTTTGAATGACCTTGTTGCAGGATCAAGTCTTCTGAAAGCAGCAAGCCTTTCCTCGGTGGCAGGTGATGGTATAAGGTGCGAAACAGAGACAGCTGTACAACAGAAACAAAAGGGTGTTAGTGATCCTTATACAACAACAAGGTTATCCTGGTGATCCTTCTCAGGATCCTCTATCCTACCATGGGTGGTCCACTTCCTTGGCAGATCCTTTCCATCTGGGATAGAATCCCTTCTGACAAAGAAGAATCGCCGTTTCCAGTTTGTATCATTCTTAGTGGCTTTGAAGATGGGATGTTCTTCACCGGGTTTACGCTTGAATAGATATCGGTGGGATCCAAATGTTGTGAGGTCATACATCTCTGCTAATTCCGACATTCCTAGATCGATTTCTTCTTGCTCAATGATCCTCTCAAGGGTATGTAAGACCCTCCAGATCATTGGTATAGCTTGAATATAGGAGATGCCGGTGAGGGAGAAGAAAGACTGGGTGAATTCAGGTAAAGGATACGAGTATCCTATTGAGAAAGGAGTGACCGGGAAAGCTACCCAAGTTTCAGAAATGTAATCACTCAGGACGGTGGGGTCAAACGGTTTGAAATAGGTGTTCGCCGGAAAGCAATGCTGGATTCTGTCTATTTGTGGATCAGTGAAGCAGCATCTTTCATTCACCAAATCTTTGATGATCCCCTAGCTCTTAAGAGGACTATCATTCTTATGATCCTTAGCAGGAGAGGATCTTAACATCATCTTGATTACGAGGAAGGTGAAGAAAGAAGGAGCAGAGAAAGAAAACGTAAAGGAAGAAGAGAAAGAGAAGTACCTGATTGATCTTCGGATATGAATTTAAAGGGAGTTTCGCTTGAATTTAAATGCGGATTGATCCCTATCTCTAACTCCTATTTATAATGATGATTTTTGCAGGATAGTCACTTCAGTGACGTCAGGTTTGTAACGGCAAGTCCGTCTTCAACGGCTAGTTATCCGTTAGCTTGTTGCAGATAAGAACAAAATACAACTCGTTTATTTCCATAATTACTCCGTATATTTTGGGGGCAATTGTTAGGGGAGGATTTCTCAATGACCTGTGATCCTTAATTACTGTTGGGTTTGGTGATCCTCACTTCTGTTTCAGTTAGTGATCCTCAGAAGTGCTTCAGGATCAGGATCATGGATCATCTTAAGGATCCTTATACTAACGATTGTCTACTTTGAGTATGGTATTGTTTTGTAGGAGTACCAGCTTGGACTTGGTCTTGGCGACATTCCTGGGGCATCTTCCATGTTTATTCCGCACGTGCTTAGCTAAAAGTGGACGTTATGGAGACGTGGGGGACTTGCACCATTTGCGGAATGTTAGTTAGTGTAGATATTTTCCGTTTTTAAAGGGGTAGCGAGCTAATTAGAAAACACTTGGTTATTTTTGGCTTCACATACACTCGTACAACTGCTCTCACCAGCTCTCAGCAATTCACTTGGCGATTACACACATTTTTACACAATACACTATAGTGATCCTTGTACTTAGCTCGCTATCATCCAAAGTTGTAATACATTCATTGTTTAATTTGAGTTGGTGATAGGTAGTTTCCATCACCCGAGGTTTTTTATGCCGGAGATCATTCATTGATCAAGGGCTTTTTCCTCGTATAAATCTTTGTGTCACTTGTTCATTTCATTTCTGAGTGATCCTTATTGTTGTTCATCAATTCAAGCATCATACCTCACAACAGAAAGTTTGGTTACATTGTCTTAGCTTGATTTTTGACCAAAACACTGGGAACAGGCCCAAACTGGGGACTAGCCCAAAGAACTGGGGTCAAGCCCAAATAAATAGGGTCAAGCCCAAATAACTGAGGTCAAGCCCAAATAACTGGATACTTCTGGGGAGACCTATCCTCTACCAAGGATACTCATACCTTTTGCAAAACATAGAAACAAGTGAAAAGAGGATAAAGGATCCAGGATCCCAATCCTTAAGTACATGATATATAAGGAGTTAAAGAGTTTGAGGTTGAATTATTACCATAACGAGGATCCTCCGTTGATCAAGGATCCTTCAAGGATCATTGTTGGCTAAGGATCATGGATCCTTACTACATGAAGTATCTTTTCAAATGGACAGCATTCCAAGATCTTGGTAGCAAATCACCTTCCATTGTTAGCAACCGATATGCCCCCTTTCCTGCTTCAGCTTCGATCAAGTAAGGGCCTTCCCACTTTGGTGCCAACTTTCCATCAGCGGGATTGGTAGTATTCTGAAATACTTTCCTCAATACCATATCACCAACTTGGAATTTCCTGATCCTGACATTCTTATTGTAAGCTCCAGCCATCCTCTGTTGATAACTGGCCATTCTTATCCTTGCCAAATCCCTGAGTTCTTCTACAGTATCCAGGTCTTGAACCAAGTTTTTAGCATTTCCTTAAGGATCACGGATACTTGTTCTTGTAGTAGGAACCACCATTTCTGTAGGGATCACTGATTCTGCTCCAAATACCAAAGAGAATGGAGTTTGACCAGTAGCATTCTTAGGAGTTGTTCTGTCAGCCCATAATACATAAGGTAGCTCTTCTGCCCATTTTCCTTTCTTGGATCCGAGCTTCTTCTTCAAATTGTTGATGATGATCTTGTTGGATGATTCTGCCTGTTAATCTTTGCACATCCTTAGCGTTGGTAGGAGATTTGATGTTCCCCAGAGTCTTCTTGGTCTCCCCACTGAATCCCACATGTACTGAGGATCTTGGCACAATATCAGACTCAAGAATATTCATCTTCTTAAGGACATCAAGCTGGATGATATTCACAGAGCTTCCTCCATCTATAAGGATCCTGCGAACAAAATGGTTAGAAATAAAAAGAGTGATAACAAGACCATCATGATGAGGATCCTGAATGTCAACACGATCATCCTCATCAAAAGTTATGATTTTATCCTTGGTAACACTGGACGTTCTGATGGGTCTGTCTCCATTCTCCATCTTGGTTTCCATAGTATGTCTTTTGGCTCCTGAAAAGGAAGTACCACAAATGGTATGTAATCGCTGAGCAAACTGTTGTAAACTGATGAGAGCTGTATGAGTGTGTGTGTTCTAGCCAAAAATAGCCAAGTGTTCTAATTTAGCTCGCTATCCCCTTTTAAATTTAGTAAAATATCTAAATAACTAACTATCCGCAATTCATGCCCTCTTCCCACGATCTCCATAACGTTCACCATGGTCAAGCACGTGCGGAATAAAAGAGAATATGCTCCAGGAATATCGCCATGACTAAGTCCAAGCACGTACTCCTGCAAAACAATCCCATATTCAAAGTAGACAATCGTTAGTGTAAGGATCACTATAATGATTCTGGATCCTGATCCTACAATACTCTCTGAGGATCACCAATTCAGACAGAATTAAGGACCCCTGAACCCGATAGCAATTGAGGATCACTGATCACAGGAAAATCTTCCCCTAACAATTGCCCCCAAAATACAAGGAGTAAAAGTGAAAATAACGAGTTGTATTTTCTGTTTTTATCCGCAACAAATCAATCGGATAACTAGCCGTTGTAAGCGGACTAGCCGTTACCATCCTGACGTCACTGAAGCGACTACCCTGCAAGATCATTATTATAAATTGAAGTTAGGGATAGAGATCAAATTGCATTTAAATTCGAGAAAGACTCCCTTTAAATCCTCATCTGAAGATCAAGCAGGTATCTCTCTTCCTCTTCTCCCTTTACGTTTTCTTTCCCTGTTCATCTTCTTCTCTACCATCATGACTAAAATGATGTTAAGATCCTCCCCGGCTAAGGATCACACCAAATATAGTCCTCTTAAGAGCCAGGGGATCATCAAAGATTCCATGAAAGAACGTTGCTGCTTCACTGATCCACAGATAGACAGAATCTGCCATTGTTTTCCGGCGAGTACTGTTTTGGTCAAAAATCAGATGCTTGAATTGGTAAACAACAATGAGGATCACTTAGAAATAAATTGCACAAGTGACACAAAGATTTATATGAGGAAAAAGCCCTTGATCAATGAATGATCTCCGGCATAAAAAACCTCGGGTGATGGAAACTACCGATCACCAACTCAAATTAAACAATAATTCCTTTACAACTTCGGATGATAGCAAGCTAGGTACAAGGATCACTATAGTGTATCGTGTAGAAATGTATGAAAATTGCTAAGTGTTTTGCTGTAAACTGATGAGTGCAGTTGTACGAGTGTGTGTAGCCAAAATTAGCCAAGTGTTCTAAAAATAGCTCGCTATCCCCTTTAAAAATTGAAAATATCTAGCCTAACTAACTATCCGCATTTCGTGCCTTCTCCCCACGTTCTCCACAACATTCACAATGGTCAAGCACGTGCAGAATTGAAGGGAATATGCTCCAGGAATATCGCCATGACCAAGTCCAAGCCGGTACTCCTGCAAAACAATACCGAATTCAAAGTGAACAATCGTTAGTATAAGGATCCATAGGATGATCCATGATCCTGATCCTGAAGCACTTCTGAGGATCACTATCTGTCACAGAAGTAAGGATCACCAAACAGGATAACACTTGAGGATCACAGGTCATTAGGAAATCCTCCCCTAACAATTGCCCCCAAAATATAAGGAGTGATTATGTAAAATAAATGAGTTATATTTTGTTGATCTTATCCGCAACAAACTAACGAATATATAGCCGTTAAAATCGAACTATCCGTTACAATCCTGACGTCACTAAGGTGACTTACCCTGCAAGATCATGATTATAAATAGGAGTTAGAGATAGGATCAATTTGCATTTAAATCTAAGAGAAACTCCCTTTAAATTCTCATCCGAAGATCAATCAGGTATTCTCTTCTTCTCTTCTTCCTTCTCTTACTCTGTTTTACTTCTTTTATCATCATCTCGTCGAAAAAGATGCTCCGGAATTCTCCCGCTAAGGATCACAAGAAGAACAGCCCTCTGAAAAGTCAAGGGATCATCAAAGATTCCGCAACAGAACGCTATTGTTTCACTGATCCACAGATCGATAGAATCCGTTACTGCTTCCCAGCGAACACCGTATTCAAATACTTTGATCCCACTGCTTTGAGTGATCATGTTTCTGAAACTTGGGTTGCCTTTCCTGTTACCCCGTTCACCATAGGCTATACCTATCCTTTTCCAGCCTTTACCCAATCCTTCTTCTCTCTTACTGGCATTTCTTATATCCAAGCTATGTCAATGATCTGGAGGGTTTTGTGTACCCTTGAGAGGATCATTGAGCAGGAGGGGATTGACCTAGGAATGTCAGAGCTGGCCGAGATGTATGATCTCACTACCTTTGGATCCCACCAATACTTGTTCAAACGTAAGCCTGGTGAAGAACACCCAATTTTAAAATCCACCAAGAACGACACCAACTGGAAACGGCATTTCTTCTTCGTCAAAAGAGATTCTATCCCGAATGGAAAGGATCTACCAAGAAAGTGGGCCACCCATGGTAGGATAGAGGATCCTAAGAAGGATCACCAGACAGTCTTCTATTTGTATAAGGATCACTAACACCCTTTTGTTTTTTGTTATGCAGCTGTTACTGTCTCACACCTCATACCGTCTCCTGCTACCAAAGAAAGGCTTGCTGCCTTTAGAAGACTCAGTCCTGAAACAAGGTCATTCAAGACAATCACCTAGGATTCACAAGAGGTATCCTCAGGCTCAGTCACAATGTCAAGTAAGTATCCTGTTTTTTGTATAGTTAAAGATTTGAATAAATAGTTATATAGAAATAGAATGAGGATACTTATCTTGCTTTGATCGTGCAGGTGCTGGAAAAGCTTCACGGTCCGCCTCTAAATTCAACGTGACCGATTTGGATAACGTGCGATCCACCAAGAATAAGCTTCCTGCTAGCCCAACTGCTTCAATCCCCAAGGCACCCTCCAAAGGAAGGGGAGGCAAGAAAAGAAAAGCCTCTGAAGCTGAGGATCTGCAAGGTCTATCTCTGATCCGCCACCAATTCCTTGAGTACTTCAACGATGTAAGGATCACTGTCCCTGCTTATATATCCTACTTGTTTGAGGATCACCTGGTCTTGAACTGTTGTTTATCCTCTTTGCAGAAATTTGTTGAGATTGAAGATTATGTGGGGAACGTTGAGGAGCAGGATAGGAAGATTGCTGACCTCCAACAAGTTGCAATGCTCAAGGATCTTAAGATTGCCAATCTCCAAAAAGACCTCGAGAATGCCAAAAATGAGATGGCCGAGGTGTTAATCAATGCTGATTACGAGAAGCATGAGATCACCCAGGATGCTAAAGTCTCTGCTGCCATAGCGATGTATAAGACCAAATTGTAGATGGCCTTGGAAGCTCAGGATCCTGACTTCGATAGGAGCACCTGGGATGTGGAAGGCTGGAAGGCAAGGCTGGCTGAGCTGGATGACGAGGAGGAGGCTGAGGAGATCCTGACGATCGAGGCTGGAGGCAGTGGCAAGGATCATGGTGGTGAAGCTAGCGGAGCTGGGGATGGTGATGCAGCGAAGGTGTAGGCTGCATGATTGGGCAATGAGGACACTTCTAGACATAGCCGGAGCCCAATTTTTTAGTTTTGATGGTAGTTTTTGTTGAACAATTGTTGGTTTGTACTTGAACAATAGCTTTAGGGTTAAGGATCCAGGATCCTTTGGACAATAGGTAGGATTACGAATGGTGGAGGGATCCTCTGTTTGGGGGATGAAGCCATTGTGATCCTGCCGCCTTTTATTACCTGCATGCTATGACCGCACAAACAATGGACACCCGTTGCCAACCCATGTGGACGGGCCACGTTTTGCTGGTAGAAACATGGGTTGGCAATTTTGACAACTTTTAATGGTTAATCCTTTATTAATAAAATAACTTTAGTCTTTTTTTGGCTTATCGTGTGTTGTTATCCTTGTATATCCTTTTAATTTTCAATTGTTTTGATATACACTTGTCTAAATAAGTAAAAGTTGAACAAATTAGATAGAAAATATTTAGGATATGATCCAGGATCAAATATCCTATAGTTGAGAAATTCCAAAAAGTAGTATATTTTAAGGGTTGTAAGTTCAGTTGTCAAAGTACAAGGGTTATTCAAATTATCAATGAATAAAATCAAAAGAGTTAAGGATCATACCTGAGGATCCAAGTTAGGATCCTAGTCCTTAATGCCATAACCAGGATACCCATAAGACAAACCTTAGTAAGAAGTAAGGATCAGGGATCCTTGGTTGTTTAACTTCAAGGACCTGAAATAGAACATGACTTGAGACTAAGCCAATATAAAAGTTAGCAACTGGGGACAAGCCCAAAGGATAACTGGGGACAAGCCCAAGGATAACTGGGGACAAGCCCAAAAATAACTGGGGACAAGCCCAAGGATCGTGTGTAAACTGGAGTATGGCCCTAACTGGCGACTATCCAAACTTAGTGGCATGAAAATGCCAAAACCTTAGCTAACTTGAAAACGTTAGAAACCTTAGGAACGGATGTATGGTACGTCTACCATTATATGTAGGATCCTAGGTATAGCCAGTACAATGGAATTATCAGCCCTTAAAGCGAGTACTGGTCCCACTGCCATGAACTATACCAGGATCATCATGCGCTACAGGCGGAACTGGGGTCAAGCCCAAATAACGGGTTGCTTTTGTGGATAATCATCCTTTTGCTAAGGATACCTGAACCTTCAAAACTCAGAATCACGTGAAAGGTGGATAGAGGATACAAGATCCTTATCCTTATGTGAGAAAGTAAGGAAATGAAATAGTTTGAGATTAGAATGTTACCAAAGTAAGGATCATCTGTGCTCTATGGATCCTTCAAGGATACTAATGATGTGAGGATCACGGGTTCTGCTCACATGAAGTATTTCTTCAAATGGACAGCATTCCAGGCTCTAGGTAGCAAATCACCTTCCATTGTTAGCAATCGATATGCCCCCTTTCCTGCCTCAGCTTCAATCAAGTAAGGGCCTTCCCATTTTGGTGCCAACTTCCCATCAGCAGGATTGGTGGTATTTTGAAATTCTTTCCTTAACACCATATTATCAATTTGGAACTTTCTGATCCTGACATTTTTGTTGTAAGCACCAGCCATTCTTTGTTGATAACTGGCCATTCTTATCCTAGCCAGGTCCCTTATTTCTTCTATAGTATCCAGGTCTTAAACCAAGTTTTCATCATTTTCCTCAGGATCACGAATACTTGTTCTAGCAGTTGGGACCACCATTTCTGTAGGGATCACTGATCTGCCCCAAATACCAAAAGGAATGGAGTCTGGCCTGTAGCATTCTTGGGGGTTATCCTATCAGCCCAAAGCACATAAGGTAACTCTTCTGCCCATTTCCCTTTCTTGGATCCAAGCTTCTTCTTCAAATTGTTGATGATGATCTTATTGGATGATTCTGCCTGACCATTAGCTTGTGGGTGGACTGGTGTTGATGTTATCATCTTAATCCCCCTGCTGTCACAAAAGTTAGTAGTTCTGCCCCCAATAAATTGGGAACCATTATCACATATAATCTCAGAAGGAATACCAAATCTAGTAATAATATTTCTTTTAATGAAGGATATAACTTCCTTTTCTCTGACTTGCAAAAGCTTCAGCTTCTATCCACTTGGAGAAGTAATCAGTCATAGCAAGCATGAACACTTTTCCACCAGGTGCCTTAGGGAGCTTACCAACTATATCCATACCCCATCTCATAAATGGCCAAGAGGAGGATATAGGATGCAAAAATTCAGCTGGTTGATGAAGGATATTGCTGTGTCTCAGGATCCTTGAGAATAATGCCCTGCCCCCAGTGTGGTTTCCACAATCTCCTTCATGGAAGTCTTTTAAAACTTCTTGGATTTCAGGATCCTCAATGCATCTTAAATATGGTCCTGCAAGAGATCGTTTATACAACATATTATTTAAAATTGTGAATTGAGATACCTTAATTTTGAAAGCCCTAGGGTTTTCTCCTGTAGGAATCTCTCCATGTTGTAAGTATCTCATGATTGGGAGGATCCATGATCCTGAATGAGATTGGGTATCCTCACTAGGGATAATTGCAGAATCCTCTCCTATCTCCATAGCCACATGATCCTCGATGGCAGGAGCCAGAATATGGATAATGGGGATACTTATATCCTCCGGGATCTTCAAAGATGATCCTAAATTAGCCAATGCATCAACTTCTGTATTTTCTTTCCTTGGTACCTGTGTCAAACTAAAGGAAACAAAAGAGAGTGCCAACTCTTTGACTATCTCCAAATATTTGGTTAGCTTTTCACCTTTAACAGCATAGGATCCATTAAAGTGATTAGTGATTAACAATGAATCTACATGTACCACAAGATACCTGATCCTCATATGCTTAGCAATTTGCAAACCAGCTATCAAGGCTTCATATTCAGCCTCATTGTTAGTAGTTTGAAATTCACAAGCTATAGAGTGGGGTATTATGTCCCCCTGTGGCGATTTTAGTAGTATTCCGAGCCCTGTTCCTTTGACATTTGAGGATCCATCAATATAGAGTATCCAAGGATCCTTGGTCTCTTCTAGCTGCTGGACTTCTAATTCAGCTTCCTTTTGCAAATCACTACTGAAATCTGCCACAAAGTCAGCTAATGCTTGGGATTTAATGGCTGTCCTGGGCTCATATCTTATATCATATGCACTGAGCTTCACTGCCCACTTAGCCATCCTTCCTGACATTTCAGGTTTCCTGAGGACATTCTTAATTGGAAAATTAGTTTTAACAATAATTGTGACACCCCAGGAAAACCAGTAAACAATACAACTTACCTAGCTTTCTCAGTAACCGCATGCTTAATTTCGGGACGAAATTTCTTTCAAGTTGGGGATAATGTGACAACCCGAGTTTTTTTTTAAGGTCTCTATTCGACTTAATTTATCTGATATGCATTATACGTGTTGTTTATAAATTTGTAATGTGTGTTATATGGGTGCATGCATTGATATATGTTGTTATGATTAATAAACTGTTGGACTTGGCCCAAATGCGGATCCATATGGTTGTGTAGTACAGGCCCGGATAGTTATTTTATTTAGTAAACATGACCGGCCCACTAATTAGATATTGGCTTGTATTATAATTGTACGTACCCAAAACTCTTGCCTCACATTTTGCAACACAGCAAACCCTACACCCCTACTTGTGACGGCAGTGATTAGTGAGACAACCCCCCCCCCCTTCGAAGCAGCCTCTTTACGAATCAATCTTGTGGTTAGTGATTATCTTTATTTGTTAACTTTATTGATATATAATCTTGATAGTGTATATGTTTAAAACGGAAGGATTCATTGTGTATATACATGATCGAGTATTGTAATCTGATGATATGACCAATTGGATATGTGATGGACAATTATTGATTTTAAGAAATTAATATTAGTAGAAGTGTACAAAGTCATGTGATGATGGCTGACAACATGGAACAAATAAACACATGGGGGCTAAATCATGTTAATTGAAAATAGTTATAGGATGTCTCTAGTGATTAATGGCCGACAACTATGTTTTTGATAAATTTCCATTGGGCCGCACACATATTACTTGATTTAGGCTGCATAAGGTTTGAGTAGGTGATGATTATTTAATCACTGATGCTATGGCCATGATTGAATATTGGTCCAATGAGCATTGTGTGGGTAAACAAATTGTCGGCCACTAAATTTTAATAGACAGCCATGTGATTTCATGTGTGATTGATGATGTATACATAACACATAGATGATGATTCAGATGGTATTCCTGATTGGTGAATGAATAATTAAAGTGATTGTATGATTAGATTAGGTTAATCAAATGATTGTTATAACCGATGTAAATGTTAGACAGACGATGATTAAGGCTGTTGTGGTATGTAACTGTTGTGATGATGATGATTTATTGTTTAGGCCGGCGAAAACCCCCACCCCACTTTCTTTTCATCTGGATGAAATCCCAAAGGCATTTCGGCTCAAAGTGTTTTCGGTCCAAAGTAATTTCCCCAGAAAAGGGTTTTCGTCCAATGACCTTTTATTTGTTAACTCGGTTAGTTATTAATTCAGTTAGTTATTAACTCTGCTAAGAAACTAATTCTATTAGTTTGTTAATTAACACTGTTTGTTTGTTAAATCTGTAATGTGTTAACTCTGTTAAGTTATGCACGCAACTCAGTTAAATTTGTTAATCCTGTTAAGCTTGTTAACCTTGTTAAGTATGTTGATCTTGTTAAGCCTGATAACCCTGTTAAGTTTGTTATTGAATAACTACGTTAGAATTGACCAAGAACTCTGCCATATGATGCATAATTGGATGAACGTGAAATATAACTGTTATGTGTTGCATGACGATGATTGCTTAAAGACACTTCGTGACATATATTGCATGCGAATCCTTGAGAGCTTAACTGATTGTGTATACATGCATACTATAGGACGTGATTGATTATTCGTGAGCACATAGTTTAGCATACAGAGCAAACCAAGGTGAGTTCACACAGCCAAGGCATGGGGTTCCCAGGGTGGGAATGGGATTGGATACATTTACTTGTACATCTCTAGATAATGGAACGTAGTGATATGATATGATCCTCGGGTGAGGAAGGTGATTGATAAGATACAACTAGACTAATGGTACAAAATTGAACTGATCTGCGCACACACGCCAGGGTTGGCCGCGATATTATGACTAATCTTCGCACACATGCCTAAGAAGGCCGCGAACTATACTTTAAACTTCGCATACATGCCAGGGTGGCCGCGATACAAACATACCTAGTCTAGAATACTTGAGAACTTTCCTTAATCTTCGAATACATGCCTAGAGGGCCGCGATACGAACTATTACGATACATGACTTAATGAACGAATACAAGGCTTACTATACTATTGCAAGTACCGAACTATAAATTGTGAACTCGCTCAACTAGTTGTTGATCCTCTGTTACATGCCTTGCAGGTCGTTAGATACATGGAGCTTGCACAGAGAGGAGCAGGTCGTTGTGGAGCATGGATCGTGGATGCCATGTTAAAACATTTAAACATTTGAACTTATGTTACACATTGGGTTTTCATACTTATGCTTCCGCTACACTTTGAAACTATGATTATGTTTTGAACACCTATCGTATTGAATGATTGGTTTACATTTATTTTACTTGATATTAATTACATGTTCGATATGTTTGGTGGCTTGATCCTGGTCAGTCACGCTCCCAAGCGGTGATACTCCGCAGGTGGATTTTGGGGGTGTGACAGATTGGTATCAGAGCCATTGGTTATAGAGAACTTGGTTTTAATATGGGCAAACGTTTTTATTAAAACCAAACTATAAGCAGAACAGTGCTCTCAGCGATCCACAACGACGCTTCGCTCCACGTGCAAGACTCAACATACTAGGTAATAAGGTTTATGTTTATTGCCTACTTGCTAGAATTACATAGAACTTTGCTCGTGGTATGCTTAGATCACATTGCTCACTACTTGTTATTGCTTGAAAACACTTGTGTGCTTACACTCTTCTGTCATCGCACTATTCGCGAACCTTTCTCACTTATGTTGCCTTTGATGTGAAGATCAATGGCCGGACGAATTAACATGACACAAGCCCAGTTGACGGCTTTCGTTAATGAACAAGTTGCTGCGGCACTTGCAGCTGCACCAGCATGTAGTATACCCTGCGGATGTGATTCACACTAGGATCTTTAGATCCTACATTAACTCTTGCGTTTAACTTTGCACTATTCGTACACAATAGGTCAACACGCTCAGCAGCCCGTCTGCACTTTCAAGAACTTCATGGACTGTCGTCCAAGCACATTCAGTGGCACCGAGGGGGCAGTGGGACTCCTCCATTGGTTTGAGAAGCTAGAGTCAGTATTTGAAATGTGTGAATGCCCTGAGGCTCACAGGGTCAAGTATGCCACTGGTACTTTGGAAGGAATCGCGCTAACTTGGTGGAACGCGCAAGTACAGATCCTAGGGTTGGCAGCTGCTAACGCCACCCCTTGGAATGACTTCAAGGAACTGATTAAACATGAATACTGCACACGGGAAGACATCCACAAGCTGGAAGATGAGTTCTACCATTTAAAAATGACTGGGTCAGAAATTGAAGCTTATTCTAAACGGTCGAATGAGCTGGCCATCTTGTGTCCTACTATGGTGGACCCTCCAATCAAGCGCATTGAGTTGTATCTCAAGGGGTTAGCGCCAGAAATTCAGAGCCATGTGACATCGGCTAATCTTGATAATATCCAGGCTATTCAGCGCCTTGCTCATCGTATTACGGATCAGGCAGTGGATCAGAACAAGCTGCCAAAACGCATCAGTGCTACCGCTGCTGTTGTCACTACTTCTGCTACTCCTAGTGACAACAAAAGAAAATGGGATGGGGATTCCAGCAAGGGATCAGATTCAGTTCAGTCACAGGTTCAGTAGCGAAAGACTGACAGTCATCAGAGTCCCAGTCAGCACTCTTCAGGCAATCAGGGGCAGGGTGGATATCGGGGAATTCACCTACTATGTAACAGGTGCAACAGACACCACAGTGGACGGTGTCGCAAGGAACGTTGTCAGAGATGTCTCAAGATAGGGCATGAAGCTAAAGACTGCAGGAGTTCGCGACCTGCAAATCAGAATCAGCAACACCCACCACAAGCTCCACAGAACCCGCAGCAGCAGCAACAGCGGGGCAACAAGGGATGTTTTCAGTGTGGGGCTGAAGGTCATTTCAAGCGTGATGGCCCCCAGTTAAACCAGAACCAGAATCGCAACAATAACAACAACAAAGGTAATGGTAACAACAACGGTGGAAACAACAACGGCAATGAAGCAAGGGGTCGTGTATTTGTGCTGGGGCAGGGAGAAGCGAGAAATGATCCCTACGTAGTCATGGGTAAGTTTCTTCTTGATGACTTTTATGTTACTGTATTGTTTGATTCGGGTGTGAATACCAATTATATGTCTTTGAAAGTTAGTCGAATGTTAAAACGTACACCAACTCCCTTGAACACCCAACGTGTCGTAGTGTTAACTAGTGGTAAAGGCCTAGAGGTCGTACATAGTTCAGGGTTGTAATCTTATCCTCGCTGGTCAGACGTTCCCTATCGACGTCATTCCTATAGTTCTGGACAGCACCTATAGCTCACGCACCGTACCGCATAGCTCCATCCGAATTGGAAGAACCATCGACACAGCTACAAGAACTCTTGGATAAGGGATTCATCCGACCTATCTTTTCGCCTTGGGGAGCTCCAGTATTATTCGTGAAAAAGAAGGATGGCACTTTCAGGATGTGCATCGATTACCGCGAACTGAACAAGGTCACAGTGAAGAACCACTATCCTCTTCCACGCATTGACGACTTATTCGACCAGTTGCAAGGGTCAAGTTACTATTCCAAGATTGATCTAAGGTCAGGGTATCATCAGCTGAGAGTCCGGGATGAGGACGTCTCCAAGACAACATTCAGAACTCGCTACGGCCATTACGTGTTCCTGGTCATGCCATTTGGGCTTACGAACGCGCCTGTAGTTTTCATGGATCTTATGAACAGGGTGTGCAAACCCTATCTCGACGAGTTCGTCATTGTTTTTATCGATGACATTCTGATCTACTCTAAGAGCCAGGTGGAACACGAGCGGCACTTACATCTTATCTTGGAACTTCTTCGAAAGGAACAACTGTATGCTAAGTTTTCAAAATGCGACTTCTGGCTTCGTGAAGTCCACTTCCTAGGCCATGTGGTGAACAGGGATGGGATTCATGTCGATCCATCCAAGGTAGATTCGATCAGGAACTTTCCTGCACCGCGTACACCAACGGAAATACGCCAATTCTTGGGTTTGGCGGGGTATTACAGACGATTCATCAAAGACTTCTCAAAGATCGCACAGCCGCTTACGATGCTGACATAGAAAGGTGTTACTTATCGTTGGGGTAATACACAACAAATGGCTTTTCAGTACCTGAAGGATAGACTATGCAGCGCGCCTATTCTCTCTTTGCCAGAGGGCGCGGATGATTTTGTGGTCTATTGTGACACATCGATACAGGGGCTTGGTTGTGTATTGATGCAGCGGGATAAAGTTATTGCCTACGCTTCGCGGCAACTCAAAGTTCATGAACGGAACTACACGACGCACGATTTAGAGCTGGGAGCTGTTGTTTTCACGCTTAAGATATGGCGACACTACCTATACGGTACCAAGTGCACCATTTACACCGATCACATGAGTCTCGAGCATATCTTCAAGCAGAAGGAATTGAACATGCGTCAACGACGATGGGTCGAGTTACTTAATGATTACGAATGCGCCATCAAATACCATCCAGGCAAAGCCAATGTTGTGGCTGACGTTCTCAGTCGAAAAGACACCCTACCTAGGCGCGTACGAGCTTTGCAGCTCACTATTCAGTCTGATCTTCCTGCACAGATACGAAATGCTCAGGTAGAAGCATTGAAACCAGAAAACGTCAAGGCTGAAGCCTTACGCGGCTCAAGGCAACGATTAGAACAGAAGGAAGATGGCGCCTACTATGTAACAGGACGTATTTGGGTCCCACTATATGGCGGTTTACGAGAACTTGTGATGGATGAGGCTTATAAGTCTCGCTACTCGGTACATCCAGGTTCGGATAAAATGTATCACGACCTCAGAACTACATACTGGTGGCCTAGCATGAAGGCCCACATAGCAACTTACGTCGGCAAGTGTTTGACTTATGCGAGGGTCAAGACAGAGTACCAGAAACCCTCAGGCCTACTGCAACAACCCAGGATACCACAGTGGAAATGGGAAGAAATTTCCATGGATTTTGTTACTGGTCTGCCTAGATCCCAGTGTGGGAATGATACTATTTGGGTAATCGTAGATCGACTCACAAAGTCTGCTCATTTCTTGGCTATCAAAGAAACGGATAAGTTCTCTACTTTAGCAGACACTTACTTGAAAGAAGTTGTTTCGAGGCACGGAGTGCCAACCTCTATTATTTCGGATTGGGATGCACGATTCACTTCAGAATTATGGCAAGCGATGCACAAATCTCTTGGCTCTCGATTAGACATGAGTACAGCTTACCACCCTCAGACGGATGGGCAGTCTGAGCGCACTATTCAAACCCTAGAAGACATGCTTCGGGCATGTGTTATTGATTTCGGCAAAAGCTGGGAAAAGTACCTCCCTTTAGTGGAGTTTTCGTACAATAACAGTTACCACACCAGCATACAAGCCGCTCCATTCGAGGCATTGTACGGACGTAAATGCCGGTCACCTCTCTGTTTGGCAGAGGTGGGGGATAGTCGGATTACAGGTCCAGAAATGGTAGTTGACGCTACTGAACGAATAGCACAGATACGACAACGCATGACGGCAGCTCGTGATCGCCAGAAAAGCCACGCTGATAAACGCAGAAAACCGCTCGAGTTCCAAGTTGGGGATCGAGTGCTACTCAAAGTCTCACCCTGGAAGGGTGTGGTTCGTTTTGGTAAACGAGGCAAACTCAATCCGCGGTATGTCGGACCGTTCGAAATCACAGAAAGAATAGGCACAGTGGCCTACAGACTGAACTTACCAGCTGAACTCAGTGCAGTTCACAACGTTTTCCACGTGTTGAATCTGAAGAAGTGTCTGTTAGATGAGACTCTCATACTTCCTTTGAAGGAACTCACTATCGACGATCAGTTGCGATTCATCGAGAAACCAGTTGAAATTACGGACCGGGATGTTAAGGTCCTCAAGCACACTAGAATACCTCTTGTTCGAGTTCGTTGAAACTCCCGTCGTAGCCCAGAGTTCACCTGGGAACGAGAAGATCAAATGAAACTCAAGTATCCCCAGTTATTCGAAAACAGTGCAACCACTGCTGAGGCTGAAGCTACTACAGAATTTCGGGACGAAATTCCAAATCAACGGGGGGATGATGTGACACCCCTAGAAAACCAGTAAACGATACAACTTACCTAGCTTTCTCAGTAACCGCATGCTAAATTTCGGGACGAAATTTCTTTCAAGTTGGGGATAATGTGACAACCCGAGTTTTTTTTAAGGTCTCTATTCGACTTAATTTATCTGATATGCATTATACGTGTTGTTTATAAATTTGTAATGTGTGTTATATGGGTGCATGCATTGATATATGTTGTTATGATTAATAAACGGTTGGACTTGGCCCAAATGCGGATCCATATGGTTGTGTAGTACAGGCCCAGATAGTTATTTTATTTAGTAAACATGACCGGCCCACTAATTAGATATTGGCTTGTATTATAATTGTACCTACCCAAAACTCTTGCCTCACATTTTGCAACACAGCAAACGCTACACCCCTACTTGTGACGGCAATGATTAGTGAGACAACCCCCTCCCCCCTTCGAAGCAGCCTCTTTACGAATCAATCTTGTGGTTAGTGATTATCTTTATTTGTTAACTTTATTGATATATTATCTTGATAGTGTATATGTTTAAAACGGAAGGATTAATTGTGTATATACATGATCTAGTATTGTAATCTGATGATATGACCAATTGGATATGTGATGGTCAATTATTGATTTTAAGAAATTAATATTAGTAGAAGTGTACAAAGTCATGTGATGATGGCTGACAACATGGAACAAATAAACACATGGGGGCTAAATCATGTTAATTGAAAATAGTTATAGGATGTCTCTAGTGATTAATGGCCGACAACTATGTTTTTGATAAATTTCCATTGGGCCGCACACATATTACTTGATTTAGGCTGCATAAGGTTTGAGTAGGTGATGATTATTTAATCACTGATGTTGTGGCCATGATTGAATATTGGTCCAATGAGCATTGTGTGGGTAAACAAACTGTCGGCCACTAAATTTTAATAGACAGCCATGTGATTTCATGTGTGATTGATGCTGTATACATAACACATAGATGATGATTCAGATGGTATTGCTGATTGGTGAATGAATAATTCAAGTGATTGTATGATTAGATTAGGTTAATCAAATGATTGTTATAACCGATGTAAATGTTAGACAGACGATGATTAGGGCTGTTGTGGTATGTAACTGTTGTGATGATGATGATTTATTGTTTTGGCCGGCGAAAACCCCCACCCCACATTCTTTTCATCTCAATGAAATCCCAAAGGGATTTCGGCTCAAAGTGTTTTCGGTCCAAAGTAATTTCCCCAGAAAAGGGTTTTCGTCCAATGACCTTTTATTTGTTAACTCGGTTAGTTATTAATTCAGTTAGTTATTAACTCTGCTAAGTAACTAATGCTATTAGTTTGTTAATTAACACTGTTTGTTTGTTAAATCTGTAAAGTGTTAACTCTGTTAAGTTATGCACGCAACTCTGTTAAATATGTAACTCAGTTAAATTTGTTAATCCTGTTAAGCTTGTTAACCTTGTTAAGTATGTTGATCTTGTTAAGCCTGATAACCCTGTTAAGTGTGTTATTGAATAACTACGTTAGAATTGACCAAGAACTCTGCCATATGATGCATAATTGGATGAACGTGAAATATAACTGTTATGTGTTGCATGACGATGATTGCTTAAAGACACTTCGTGACATATATTGCATGCGAATCCTTGAGAGCTTAACTGATTGTGTATACATGCATACTATAGGACGTGATTGATTATTCGTGAGCACATAGTTTAACATACCGAGCAAACCAAGGTGAGTTCACACAGCCAAGGCATGGGGTTCCCAGGGTGGGAATGGGATTGGATTCATTTACTTGTACATCTCTAGATAATGGAACGTAGTGATATGATATGATCCTCGGGTGAGGAAGGTGATTGATAAGATACAACTATACTAATGGTACTAAATTGAACTGATCTTCGCACACATGCCAGGGTTGGCCGCGATATTATGACTAATCTTCGCACACATGCCTAGGAAGGCCGCGAACTATACTTTAAACTTCGCATACATGCCAGGGTGGCCGCGATACAAACATACCTAGTCTAGAATACTTGAGAACTTTCCTTAATCTTCGCATACATGCCTAGAGGGCCGCGATACGAACTATTACGATACATGACTTAATGAACGAATACAAGGCTTACTATACTATTGCAAATACCGAACTATAAACTGTGAACTCGCTCAACTAGTTGTTGATCCTCTGTTACATGCCTTGCAGGTCGTTAGATACATGGAGCTTGCATAGAGAGGAGCAGGTCGTTGTGGAGCATGGATCGTGGATGCCATGTTAAAACATTTAAACATTTGAACTTATGTTACACATTGGGTTTTCATAATTATGCTTCCGCTACACTTTGAAACTATGATTATGTTTTGAACACCTATCGTATTTAATGATTGGTTTACATTTATTTTACTTGATATTAGTTACATGTTCGATATGATTGGTGGCTTGATCCTGGTCAGTCACGCTCCCAAGCGGTGATACTCCGCAGGTGGATTTTGGGGGTGTGACAATAATGGCATGAGTTTCAAAATAATGTCTTAATTTAGTAGACGCCATAATTAATGCAAGGATAAGTTTTTCTAGGTGTGAATACCTGGATTCAGCATCAAGTAAACTCTTACTTACATAATAGACAAGATGTTGTGTACCTTCGTGATCCATAACAAGGACGGCACTTATTGCTTTTGAGGATACCGCAAGATATAAGGATAACACATCTCCTTTTTCTGGTTTCATCAAGGCTGGGGCCGAGGATAGGTAATCCTTAAGAGCTCTTAGGGCACTTTCATGCTTCTCAGTCCACTCAAATTCCTTGTTCTTCCTTAGGATATCATAGAATTCCTTGCACTTTTCTGAGGATTTGGATATGAATCTGTTCAAAGTTGCAATCCTGCCTGTTAGCCTCTTGACATCCTTAGCATTGGCAGGAGATTTGATGTTTACTATAGCTTTGATTTGTTCTGGACTGGCTTTAATGCCTCTCTTTGTCACCATATATCCTAAGAATTTACCTGCTTTAACACCAAAGTGACATTTTGAAGGATTAAGTTTCATGTTATATTTGTCAAGGATATCGAATGCTTCCTCCAAGTCCCTTAGGTGATCCTCAGCCTTTCTGGATTTCACCACCATATCGTCTATATAAACCTCCATAGTTTGTCCAATTTGATCCTTGAACATCATATTCACTAGCCTTTGATAAGTTGCACTTGCATTTCTTAGTCAAAATGGCATAGCAATATAACAGTAGATACCAGTCGGAGTCATAAAGGCTGTATCCTCTTGATCAGATGGTTCCATCTGAATTTGTTCAAATCCAGATGAAGCATCTATAAAAGTTAACAGTTCATGACCCGCCGTTGCATCCACCATGGAGTCAATGTGGGGTAATGGGAAAGGATCCTTGGGACATGCCTTATTTAAATCTGTAAAATCGACACATACCCTCCACTTTCCGTTTTTCTTTTGAACAACAACCACATTGGCCAACCATCTTGGATACTTGACCTCTCTAATCATACCTGCTCGGAGTAATTTCTCTACCTCTTCCTGGATAATGGCATTTCTTTCTGGTGCAAACTTCCTCCTCTTTTGATGGATTGGTTTGAATCACCTGTCAATGCCAAGCTTTGTGAGTGATTATATCTTTAGATATACCTGTCATATCTTCGAGTTTCCATGCAAAGGTAGTTTTCCTCCTTCTGAGGAAGGATATGAGGTCTTCTTTCACTTCGCCAAGGATCCCCGATCCTATATAGACCTTAGATTCAGGATCATCAGGATCCATAAGGATTTCTACTACATCCTGCTCTCTTGCCTCCAAGACATCCCTTGGAGGATACTTTGGTTGCTATTTCTCCCTTGACTTTGAGGCTGGTTTCATTGATGAAGTGTAGCAGTTCTTAGCCTCCTGCTGATCACTATCAATCTTCACTATTCCCCAGGGACTAGGGAGCTTCACACATTGATGATAGGTGGATGGGACTGCCTTCATGTCATGTATCCAAGGCCTGCCAAGGATAACATTACAACAAGATAAACAGTCAATAACACAAAATTTCTGATAAGAATGCAGCCCTTCAATATAAATTGGGAGTTTAATGTCCCCCAGAGTATTCTTAGTCTTGCCACTGAATCCCACGAGCACAGAGGATCTTGGTACGATATCGGATTCAGGAATATTCATCTTCTTAAGAACATCAAGCTGGATAATGTTCACAGAGCTTCCTCCGTCTATAAGGATCCTGCGGACAAAATGGTTAGAAATAAAAAGAGTGATAACCAAACCATCGTGATGAGGATCTTGTATGTCAACACGATCATCTTCATCAAAAGTTATGACTTTTCCTTCGGAGACACTGGATGTTCGGATGGGTCTATCTCCATTATCCATCTTGTTTTCCTTTGCATGCCTTTTAGCTGCTGAGAAGGATGTTCCAAAAAATGTCTGATCCTCCAGAAATA
This sequence comes from Helianthus annuus, assembly GCF_002127325.2. Classification (NCBI taxonomy): domain Eukaryota; kingdom Viridiplantae; phylum Streptophyta; class Magnoliopsida; order Asterales; family Asteraceae; genus Helianthus; species Helianthus annuus. The sequence goes on along the minus strand of NC_035444.2, from coordinate 125,611,071 downwards.
AAATTTATAACTTTTGCATCTGCTGGAGGGGCTGGAGCTTTCTCTGGGATCCTTTCAGGATCCTGAGTCCTTGACTTCTTTCTCCCCAATAATTCTTTCAAGTGCCCCTTGCTCAACAAGTATCCAATTTCTTTTCTCAGTGCAATGCACTCATCAGTGAGATGCCCAAAGTCTTCATGGTATGCACACCATTTGGACTTATCTTTAGTTGCAGCTGGTCTGTCATTTTTCCTGGGCCATCTAGCTTTATCACCTAAATTCTGCATTGCAAGGATTAGTTCATTGTGATCAACAGAAAAACCATATTCAGAAATTGGAGGATAATCCTCATCATCCTCTTCTTGTTCAACAGCATGCACATTCTGGTTATCAGATTTGTTGTAGAATCTGAACTTGTTGTTCTTGAATGAGGATCCTTGCTTCTCTTGCTTTGAGGATCCTGCTAGCCTCTCCTGGATCCTCTTGTCATCCTCTAGCCGGATGAATCTAAGTGCCCGGTGTAACAACTCGAATTTCCAAGATTTCTATTTCGCATTTATTGCACGTTCATGTATTGTGTAGTTGGTTATTTGCACAATTGATTGCTATGGAATTGTATACGTTTTGATTCAATGAAGTGTATTGTGTGTTTGTGCATGGTTATGTGTTAATTGTGATAGACTTGTCAAATATGTGAATTTGGTGGTGAAACTGTGAAATTGATGTTAGATGGTGTACTTGTGTAAAATATAATAATTAAGGGTGTATAGAGTTATTAGTGAAACTTAAACTATACTTAACCCTAATCCCTCTTTCACTAATCATTCTCACAAAAATCCAAGCACGTTCTTTCACTTTCTTTGGCAATCATCATCACCAAGATATTCATCACTCTTGATTCCTCTCCATCTCTAGAATCATTCAAGGTAATTGTGTAATCATTGTTTATTGATTGTTTGATGGTTAGCAATGCTTGATTCTTGTAATACTTGTAAACCCTAGCCTTGATTTGATGGTTTTGTGCTTTGAATTGATTCTGATTATTGTAATTGATGGTGATTAGTTGTGTAATGGTTTGTTTGTTGTCAAGATACATGTTGTGCTACAATTGTGATTGATAATTGGATTAAAATGGTTGCCAGTGTATGAAACTAGGGTTATTAGAACGATGAATGAAACTGTTGAACATAAAACGTAACTGCTGCAATCACAATGAACGCATGATTATTTGTTAGTCAGAGTTTTATTGAATGTTAGTTGTCTGAGTTTGTCCATGATTTGATTATCTGAGTTTTGATAACATAGAATGGTCCGAATTATATACATAAGACATGTTGTCCGACGTTTAATCAAGCACATGGGGTCCGAGTATATACATGTCTTCTTGCCCGAGTTTTGATTAAGATAAGGGAGTCCGAGTTCTTTGTAAGGCAGCCCTTATCCGACTTTGTTAATCAACAAGTGGTCCGAGTTTTATGATGTCAGTCCAAGTTCTTGGCCCAAACCCCCTTGTCCGATTTTTTTTAAACCCCACACACAAACTATCCGACTTTTAACCCTTGGAAGGTGGTCCGACCTTTTAGATGGCACAATAGAAGGTCCGAGTTTTTGAGTTTTGATGTTTGTCCGACCTTTAAACAAGTTAATGATCTGAGTTTCTTGTCTAGTGTGTTGTCCGAGTTTTAATACATGTAACATCAGTCCGAGTTTGTTGATGAATCCACCTTATGGTCCGAGTTTCATGCCCTATGGTCCGGAATTGTTGATTATTAGGGTGGGGATGTCCGACTTTGGAAGGGTAAGGGTTTGTAGTCCGAGATTATACCTATGGAAGTCTGAGTTTTTGTTGTATGTTAATCTGTTAAGTGGTTAACCTTGCATGTTATGTGTGTTACTGAAGATATCATCATACACCACTGTATGCATGTCACTGCATGTTACTGTGTGACACAATATTGCGTAAAACTACATGTTACTGTATGCATGAACATCTTATGTGATGTTATTCTGTACACAACCATCACACGAATCACAATTATTTAGACACTAATGGCTTGCAAACCCTAATTGAATTTATATACTTACGTCAAGTATGTGCAATGTATCCTAGGTCGTGTGTAACGGACTTAGACAATTGTTAAACCCTAGAGCATAGCATACCGAGCAAACCAAGGTGAGTTCACACAGCCAAGGCATGGGGTTCCCAGGGTGGGAATGGGATTGATTTATTCATTTGTACTTCTCTAGATAATGGAACGTAGTGATATGATCCTCGGGTGAGGAAGGTGATTGGTTAAGATACTGCTAGACTAGTGATGCTTATAGAACTGATCTTCGCACACACGCCAGGGTTGGCTGCGATAATATGACTAATCTTCGCACACATGCCAGGGTTGGCTGCGATAATATGACTAATCTTCGCACACATGCCTAGGAAGGCTGTGAACTATACACTAAAACTTCGCACCGGTGCCGGGTGGCCGCGATACAAACATACCTAGTCTAGAATACTTGAGAACTTTCCCTAATCTTCGCATACATGCCTGGAGGGCTGTGATACAAACTAATACGATACATGACATAACGAACGAACACAAGTCTTACTATACAATTACAATTACTGAACTATAAACTGTGAACTTGCTCAACTAGTTGTTGATCCTCTGTTACATGCCTTGCAGGTCGTTAGATACATGGAGCTTGCACAGGGAGGAGCAGGTCGTTGTGGAGCATGGATCGTGGATGCCATGTTAAAACATTTAAACATTTGAACTTATGTTATACAATGGGTTTTCATACTTATGCTTCCGCTACACTTTGAACTATAATCATGTTTTGAACACCTATCGTATTGAAGGATTGGTTTACATTTATTTTTACTTGATATTAATTACATGTTCAATATGATTGGTGGCTTGATCCTGGTCAGTCACGCTCCCAAGCGGTGATACTCCGCGTGTGGATTTTGGGGGTGTGACAGATTGGTATCAGAGCCATTGGTTATAGAGAACTTGGTTTTAATATGGGAAAACGTTTTTATTAAAACCAGACTATAACCAGAACAGTGCTCTCAACGATCCACAACGACGCTTCGCTCCGCGTGCAAGACTCCACATCCTAGGTAATAAGATTTATGTTTATTGCCTACATGCTAGAATTGTATATAACTTTGCTCGTAGTATGCTTAGATTACATTGCTCACTACTTGTTATTGCTTGAGAACGCCTAGGTGCTTACACGCTTCTGTCATCGCACTATTCGCGAACCACTCTAACTTATGCTACATTTGCTATGAAGATCATGGCCGGACGTATTAACATGACACAAGCCCAGTTGACGGCTTTCGTTAACGAACAAGTTGCTGCGGTACTTGCAGCTGCTCAAGCAGGTAGTATACCCTGCGGATTAAACATACACTAGGATCTTTAGATCCTACATTAACTCTTGTGTTTTACCTTGTCCTATTCGTACACAATAGGTCAGCACGCTCAGCAGCCTGTCTGCACTTTCAAGAACTTCATGGACTGTCGTCCAGGCACATTCAGTGGCACCGAGGGGGCAGTGGGACTCCTCCATTGGTTTGAGAAGTTAGAGTCAGTATTTGAAATGTGTGAATGCCCTGAGGCTCGCAGGGTCAAGTACGCCACTGGCACGTTGGAAGGAATCGCGTTAACTTGGTGGAACGCGCAAGTGCAGATCCTAGGGTTGGCAGCTGCTAACGCCACCCCTTGGAATGACTTCAAGGAACTGATTAAACGTGAATACTGAACTCGAGAAGACATCCACAAGCTGGAAGATGAGTTCTATCATTTGAAAATGACTGGGTCAGAGATTGAAGCTTACACTAAACGGTCGAACGAGCTGGCCGTGTTGCGTCCAACTATGGTGGACCCTCCAATCAAGCGCATTGAGTTGTATCTCAAGGGGTTAGCGCCAGAAATCCAGAGCCATGTGACATCGGCTAATCTTGATAATATCCAGGCTATTCAGCGCCTTGCTCATCGTATTACGGATCAGGCAGTGGAACAGAACAAGCTGCCAAAACGCATCAGGGCTACCACTACTGCTGTTACTACTTATGCTACTCCTAGTGACAACAAGAGAAAATGGGAGGGGGATTCCAGCAGGGGATCAGTTTCTGTTCAGTCTCAAGCACAGCAACGTAAGACAAACGACTACCAGAATCCGAGTCAGCAGACATCAGGCAGTCAGGGGCAGGGTGGATATCGAGGAATTCACCCACTCTGTAATAAGTGCAACAGACACCACAGCGGGCGGTGTCGTAAAGAACGATGTCAGAGATGTCTCAAGTTAGGACATGAAGCTAAAGACTGCAGGAGTTCGCGACCTGCAAATCAGAATCAGCAACACCCACCACCAGCTCCACAGAACCAGCATCAGCAGCAGCATCAGCGGGGTAACAGGGGATGTTTTCAGTGTGGGGCTGAAGGTCATTTCAAGCGTGATTGTCCCCAGTTGAACCAGAATCGCAATAACAATAACAACAACAACCAGGGCAATGGGAACAACAACAACGGTGGGAACAACAACGGCAATGAAGCAAGGGGTCGTGCATTTGTGTTGGGGCAGGGTGATGCCAGAAATGATCCCAACGTCGTTATGGGTAAGTTTCTTCTCGACGATATTTATGTTACTGTTTTGTTTGATTCGGGTGCGGATACGAGTTATATGTCTTTGAAAATGAGTAAATTGTTAAAACGTACACCAACACCCCTAAACACCAAACACGTCGTAGAACTAGCTAATGGTAAAAGTGTAGAAGCCACGCATGTAGTCAAGGGTTGTAACATCGTTCTAGCGGGTCAGGCCTTCTCAATTGATCTTATTCCAATAGTTCTAGGTAGTTTCGACATCGTCATCGGCATGGATTGGTTATCCAAGCAGCAGGCGGAGATCCTATGCAAGGAGAAGATCATTCGTATTCCTCGTGCGGGAAAGGAACCTCTCGAAGTTCAGGGCGACAAGAGTGGTGCTGTGGTTGGCATCATCTCTTTCTTGAAGGCTCAGAAATGTTTACGAAAGGGTCATATTGCCATTTTAGCACTAGTTACTGATGCATCGACGAAAGAGAAAAGAATTGAGGACATCCCAGTGGTACGCGACTTTCCTCAAGTGTTTCCTGAAGATTTACCTGGTCTACCGCCTCATCGCCAGGTCGAGTTTCAAGTCGAGCTAGCTCCAGGAGCAGCACCTATAGCTCGAGCACCATATTGTTTAGCTCCAACTGAACTGGAAGAACTGTCAAAGCAACTACAAGAGATCTTGGATAAGGGATTTATTCGTCCAAGCTCTTCGCCTTGGGGAGCTCCAGTATTATTCGTGAAAAAGAAGGATGGCACTTTCAGGATGTGCATTGATTACCGTGAACTGAACAATGTGACAGTGAAGAACCGCTATCCTCTTCCTCGTATTGATGACTTATTCGACCAGTTGCAAGGGTCGAGTTACTACTCCAAGATTGATCTGAGGTCAAGGTATCATCAGCTGAGAGTCCGCGAGGAGGACGTCTCCAAGACAGCATTCAAAACTCGCTACGGTCATTACGAGTTCCTTGTCATGCCATTTGGGCTTACGAACGCGCCCGCCGTTTTTTTTGATCTTATGAACAGGGTGTGCAAACCCTATCTAGACAAGTTCGTCATCGTTTTCATCGACGACATTCTGATTTACTCCAAGAGTCAGGAGGAACACGAGCAGCACTTACGTCTTATCTTGGAACTTCTTCGAAAGGAACAACTTTACGCCAAGTTTTCAAAATGTGACTTCTGGCTTCGTGAAGTCCACTTCTTAGGCCATGTGGTGAACAGGGATGGGATTCATGTCGATCCGTCCAAGGTAGATTCGATCAGGAACTGGCCTGCACCGCGTACACCGACGGAAATACGCCAATTCTTGGGTTTGGCGGGGTACTACAGACGATTCATTAAAGACTTTTCCAAGATTGCACAGCCGCTTACTATGTTGACACAGAAAGGTGTTACCTATCGTTGGGGTAATACACAGGAAACTGCTTTTCGGTACCTGAAGGATAGACTATGCAGCGCACCTATCCTCTCATTGCCAGAAGGCACGGATGATTTTGTGGTCTATTGTGACGCATCGATACAGGGGCTTGGTTGTGTATTGATGCAGCGGGATAAAGTTATTGCCTACGCTTCTCGTCAACTCAAAGTTCATGAACGGAACTACACGACGCATGATTTAGAGCTGGGAGCTGTTGTTTTTGCGCTTAAGATATGGCGACACTACCTGTACGGTACCAAGTGCACTATTTACACCGATCACAGGAGTCTCGAGCATATCTTCAAGCAGAAGGAATTGAATATGCGTCAACGACGATGGGTCGAGTTACTTAATGATTACGAATGCGCCATCAAGTACCATCCAGGCAAAGCCAATGTTGTGGCTGACGCTCTCAGTCGAAAAGACACCTTACCTAGGCGTGTACGAGCTTTACAGCTCACCATTCAGTCTGATCTTCCTGCACAAATACGAGATGCTCAGGTGGAATCATTGAAACCAGAAAACGTAAAGGCTGAAGCCTTACGTGGCTCAAGGCAACGATTAGAACAAAAGGAAGACGGCGCCTACTATGTAACAGGACGCATTTGGGTCCCACTATATGGCGGTTTACGAGAACTTGTAATGGATGAAGCTCACAAGTCTCGCTACTCGGTACATCCAGGTTCGGATAAAATGTACCACGACATCAGAACAACTTATTGGTGGCCTAGCATGAAAGCCCTCATCGCAACATACGTCGGTAAATGTTTGACTTGTGCGAGAGTCAAAACAGAGTACCAAAAACCCTCAGGCCTACTACAACAACCCAGGATACCACAGTGGAAATGGGAAGAAATTTCCATGGATTTTGTTACTGGCCTGCCTAGATCTCAGCGTGGGAATGATACTATATGGGTGATCGTGGATCGACTCACCAAGTCTGCACACTTCCTGGCTATTAAGGAAACGGATAAGTTCTCCACCCTCGCAGACGTTTATCTTATAGAAGTTGTTTCGAGGCACGGGGTGCCCACCTCCATCATTTCGGATCGGGATGCACGATTCACCTCAGAACTTTGGCAAGCGATGCACAAAGCGTTTGGCTCTCGTTTAGACATGAGTACAGCTTATCACCCTTAGACGGATGGGCAGTCTGAGCGCACGATTCAAACTCTAGAAGACATGCTTCGGGCGTGTGTTATCGATTTCGGCAACGGCTGGGAAAAGCATCTCCCTTTGGTGGAGTTTTCGTATAATAACAGTTATCACACCAGCATACAAGCCGCTCCATTCGAGGCATTGTACGGACGTAAATGTCGGTCACCTCTCTGTTGGGCAGAGGTGGGGGATAGTCAGATCACGGGTCCAGAGATTGTAGTGGACGCCACGGAAAAGATTGCACAGATACGACAACGCATGGCGGCAGCACGCGACCGTCAGAAAGCCTACGCTGACAAGCGTAGGAAGCCTTTGGAATTTCAGGTCGGGGACCGGGTTTTACTTAAAGTCTCACCCTGGAAGGGTGTGGTTCGTTTTGGCAAACGGGGCAAACTAAATCCGCGGTATGTCGGACCGTTCGAGATCATTGAGAAAATAGGCAAAGTGGCCTACAAGCTAAACCTACCAGCTGAACTCGGTGCAGTTCACAATGTATTTCACGTGTCGAATCTGAAGAAGTGCCTGTCAGATGAGACCCTCATAGTTCCTTTTAAGGAACTCACTATCGACGAGCGGTTGCAGTTCGTCGAGGAGCCAGTTGAAATCACGGACCGGGATGTTAAGGTCCTCAAAAACAAGAGAATCCCTCTTGTTCGAGTTCGTTGGAACTCCAAACGTGGCCCAGAGTACACCTGGGAACGCGAAGACCAGATGACAGAAAAGTACCCCCAGTTATTCGGAACCAATGCAACCACTACTAAGACTGAAGCTACTACTGCGGAATTTCAGGACGAAATTCCAAATCAACGGGGGGATGATGTGACACCCCAGGAAAATCAGTAAACGATACAACGTACCTAGCTTCCTCAGTAACCGCATGCTAAATTTCGGGACGAAATTTCATTCAAGTTGGGGATAATGTGACAACTCGAATTTCCAAGATTTCTATTTCGCATTTATTGCACGTTCATGTATTGTGTAGTTGGTTATTTGCACAATTGATTGCTATGGAATTGTATACGTTTTGATTCAATGAAGTGTATTGTGTGTTTGTGCATGGTTATGTGTTAATTGTGATAGACTTGTCAAATATGTGAATTTGGTGGTGAAACTGTGAAATTGATGTGAGATGGTGTACTTGTGTATAATATAATAATTAAGGGTGTATAGAGTTATTAGTGAAACTTAAACTATACTTAACCCTAATCCCTCTTTCACTAATCATTCTCACAAAAATCCAAGCACGTACTTTCACTTTCTTTGGCAATCATCATCACCAAGATATTCATCACTCTTGATTCCTCTCCTTCTCTAGAATCATTCAAGGTAATTGTGTAATCATTGTTTATTGATTGTTTGATGGTTAGCAATGCTTGATTCTTGTAATACTTGTAAACCCTAGCCTTGATTTGATGGTTTTGTGCTTTGAATTGATTCTGATTATTGTAAGGTGATGGTGATTAGTTGTGTAATGGTTTGTTTGTTGTCAAGATACATGTTGTGCTACAATTGTGATTGATAATTGGATTAAAATGGTTGCCAGTGTATGAAACTAGGGTTATTAGAACGATGAATGAAACTGTTGAACATAAAACGTAACTGCTGCAATCACATTGAACGCATGATTATTTGTTAGTCAGAGTTTTATTGAATGTTAGTTGTCTGAGTTTGTCCATGATTTGATTATCTGAGTTTTGATAACATAGAATGGTCCGAATTATATACATAAGACATGTTGTCCGACGTTTAATCAAGCACATGGGGTCCGAGTATATACATGTCTTCTTGCCCGAGTTTTGATTTAGATAAGGGAGTCCGAGTTCTTTGTAAGGCAGCCCTTATCCGACTTTGTTAATCAACAAGGGGTCCGAGTTTTATGATGTCAGTCCGAGTTCTTGGCCCAAATCCCCTTGTCCGATTTTTTTTAAACCCCACACACAAACTATCCGACTTTTAACCCTTGGAAGGTGGTCCGACCTTTTAGATGGCACAATAGAAGGTCCGAGTTTTTGAGTTTTGATGTTTGTCCGACCTTTAAACAAGTTAATGATCCGAGTTTCTTGTCTAGTGTGTTGTCCGAGTTTTAATACATGTAACATCAGTCCGAGTTTGTTGATGAATCCACCTTATGGTCCGAGTTTCATGCCCCATGGTCCGAATTTGTTGATTATTAGGGTGGGGATGTCCGACTTTGGAAGGGTAAGGGTTTGTAGTCCGAGATTATACCTATGGAAGTCTGAGTTTTTGTTGTATGTTAATCTGTTAAGTGGTTAACCTTGCATGTTATGTGTGTTACTGAAGATATCATCATACGCCACTATATGCATGTCACTGCATGTTACTGTGTGACACAATATTGCGTAAAACTACATGTTACTGTATGCATGAACATCTTATGTGATGTTATTCTGTACACAACCATCACACGAATCACAATTATTTAGACACCAATGGCTTGCAAACCCTAATTGAATTTATATACTTACATCAAGTATGTGCAATGTATCCTAGGTCGTGTGTAACGGACTTAGACAATTGTTAAACCCAAGAGCATAGCATACCGAGCAAACCAAGGTGAGTTCACACAGCCAAGGCATGGGGTTCCCAGGGTGAGAATGGGATTGATTTATTCATTTGTACTTCTCTAGATAATGGAACGTAGTGATATGATCCTCGGGTGAGGAAAGTGATTGGTTAAGATACTGCTAGACTAGTGATGCTTATAGAACTGATCTTCGCACACACGCCAGGGTTGGCTGCGATAATATGACTGATCTTCGCACACATGCCAGGGTTGGCTGCGATAATATGACTAATCTTCGCACACATGCCTAGGAAGGCTGCGAACTATACACTAAAACTTCGCACAGGTGCCGGGTGGCCGCGATACAAACATACCTAGTCTAGAATACTTGAGAACTTTCCCTAATCTTCGCATACATGCCTGGAGGGCTGCGATACAAACTAATATGATACATGACATAACGAACGAACACAAGTCTTACTATACAATTACAATTACTGAACTATAAACTGTGAACTCGCTCAACTAGTTGTTGATCCTCTGTTACATGCCTTGCAGGTCGTTAGATACATGGAGCTTGCACAGGGAGGAGCAGGTCATTGTGGAGCATGGATCGTGGATGCCATGTTAAAACATTTTAACATTTGAACTTATGTTATACATTGGGTTTTCATACTTATGCTTCCGCTACACTTTGAACTATAATCATGTTTTGAACACCTATCGTATTGAAGGATTGGTTTACATTTATTTTTACTTGATATTAATTACATGTTCAATATGATTGGTCGCTTGATCCTGGTCAGTCACGCTCCCAAGCGGTGATACTCCGCGTGTGGATTTTCGGGGTGTGACACCCGGGTTCTTACCTCATCTAGGTTCCTGCATGGTGTCATAACAAGATCATCATCGAATAATGAATCCCTCAGCAATCCCATTTTAAAGGCTTCAACAGCCGTAGCTATATCCAGGTTAGGAATGTCTAAGGATTCTTTACTAAATTTAGTGATATAATCCCTTAATGATTCATTATGACCCTGGGTTATCCTATATAGATCACTAGTTAAACGCTCAAATTTTCTACTACAAGAAAATTTGATTATTAAATAGGTTAACTAGATTCGCAAATGAGGTAATCGAGTAAGGGGAAGACTTAGCAGCCATTTAAGAGCCGATCCAGTAAGAGTGGATCCAAATCCCTTGCAAAGACATGCTTCCTTTAACCTTTCCGGGATGGGATTGATCTCCATCCTTTCCCTGTATTATGCTATGTGTTCTTCAGGATCTGTTGAACCATCATACAACTTCATGGTCGGCACGTGGAACCTCTTGGGTATCTCAGCATCACAGATTGGTGGTGCAAAACGAGATATCTTATGGCTCCCATCTGCAATCTCCGGGATAGGCTTGACCACTCTTGGGACACTTGATATCATATCCTTTAACTTTTGCAATTCTCTGGCCATGGCATGATTGATACCTGTATCTTGCATAAGGCCAGGGTTAGTAGTATAAGAATTATTGAAAGTGTTACCTCCCATCGGGTTCAAATTAGGAAGAGTGGATGTGAATCCATATTGTTGAGACTCCGGAATGATCGAAGGGTCAGTAGAAGCAATGGTCTGCATTGGAATAAAATCTCCTTGATGGATATCTGAACTCCCTGATTGCAAACTCCTTAAGGATCCCGGAATCTAGAAGGATCCATGGAACTGAGAGGATCCTTGAAGCTGAGAGGATCCTTGAACCTGAGAGGATCCTGGAACATAGGAGTATCCTTGAACCTGCGAGGATCCCGGAACATAGGAGGATCCTTGAATCTGCGAGGATCCTGGAACATAGGAGGATCCTTGAACCTGTGAGGATCCTGGAACATAGGAGGATCCTTGAACCTGAGAGGATCCTTGAAACGGCCAGAATCCTTGAATCTGTTGCGCTCCTGAGTATCCTCCTGAGCTTGTGAAGGATCCTATATGCTGAGGATGGGATCCAACTGGTTGGAAGTATGAACCTGAAGCCTGAGTCATTGCTGATGATCCGTAATGCACTCCTTTTGGTCCTCCCACATATTAAACATCTGGAACCACTGAAGGCTGAGAAGTTACAACCGGAGTATCAAAATTCAAAGATCCAGGCATCAATGGGGAATGATCCTCTGCCGATCTCTTCTGTTTCTTTATGTCTCCAATTTCTCTAAGAATCCTTTCATTGGTCTTATCCCGCTGCTGTATATGCTCCTCCATCTGCAAAATCAGAGTAAACAAGTCACTAGTAGTAGGAGTAAAAGAAGCAGAAGAAGTTGGAGGTTTTGAGAAAATAGGAGTTGGTTTCTTCTCGGCATTTTTCTGAGGTCCAGAAGGTGGTGGAGGCAAAGGTGGAATGCCCTGATATGAATTGACTGCAGACATCGCAGTGGAAGTATTCTTTGCCGATGAAGCCATGTGCTTGAATGCAATGAACCAAAATGATCACGAAAATGAGAATCTCTTGGGAATGAAGCACCAATTGCCCCACGGTGGGCGCCAAACTGTTTTGGTCAAAAATCAGACAAGGATAATGCAACCAAACTCTCTGTTACAGGGTATGATGCTTGAATTGGTAAACAACAATAAGGATCACTCAGAAATAAATTGCACAAGTGTCACAAAGATTTATACGAGGAAAAAGACCTTGATCAATGAATGATCTCCGGCATAAAAAACCTTGGGTGATGGAAACTACCGATCACCAACTCAAATTAAACAATAATTCCTTTACAACTTCGGATGATAGCGAGCTAGGTACAAGGATCACTATAGTGTATCGTGTAGAAATGTATGAAAATTGCTAAGTGTTTTGCTGTAAGCTGATGAGTGTAGTTGTACGAGTGTGTGTAGCCAAAATTAGCCAAGTGTTATAAAAATAGCTCGCTATCCCCTTTAAAAATAGAAAATATCTAGCCTAACTAACAATCCGCATTTCGTGCCTTCTCCCCACGTTCTCCACAATGTTCACAATGGTCAAGCACGTGCAGAATTGAAGGGAATATGCTCCAGGAATATCGCCATGACCAAGTCCAAGTCGGTACTCCTGCAAAACAATACTGAATTCAAAGTGAACAATCGTTAGTATAAGGATCCTTAGGATGATCCATGATCCTGATCCTGAAGCACTTCTGAGGATCACTATCTGTCACAGAAGTAAGGATCACCAAACAGGATAACACTTGAGGATCACAGGTCATTAGGAAATCCTCCCCTAACAAGTACCATTTTCAAAACCTTTGATCCCACCATTCAGAACGATTTCGTGTCTGAAACTTGGGTAGCTTTCCCAGTCACTCCGTTCTCAATAGGATACACATACCCTTTCTCTGAATTCACCCAATCTTTCTTTTCCCTCACCGACATCTCTTATATTCAAGCTATGCCAATGATGTGGAGGGTCTTGATCACCCTTGAAAGGATCATTGAGCAAGAAGGCATTGATCTGGGAATGTCGGAGTTGGTAGAGATGTACAATCTAGTGAGCCACAGATCCCACCGATATTTACTCAAACACAAACCTTTTGAAGAACACCCCATTCTGAAAACCACGAAGAATGATACCAACTGGAAAAGGAGGTTCTTCTTTGTCAGGAGGGATACCCTTCAAAACGGGAAGCATTTGCCAATGAAGTGGGCCACCCATGGTAGGTGTTTTGGTCAAAAATCACACAAGGATAATGCAACCAAACTCTCTGTAACGGGGAATGATGCTTGAAATGATGAATAAAGAAAAGGATCACTTAGATGTAAATTGCACAAGTGACACAAAGATTTATACGAGGAAAAAGCCCTTGATCAATGAATGATCTCCGGCATAAAAAAACCTCGGGTGATGGAAACTGTCACACCCCCAAAATCCACCTGCGGAGTATCACCGCTTGGGAGCGTGACTGACCAGGATCAAGCCACCAATCATATCGAACACAGCATTTAATAATAAAAGTAGATAATGTAATTCATCACGACATAACTGATGTTCAAAACCAAACATTGTTTAAGTAGCGGAAACATGTAAGTAAACCCAACGTAAATAATAATGTATGAAATGTCATAAGTGTTTAATTAAGCATTCATGATCCATGCTCCACAACGACCTGCTCCTCCCTGTGCAAGCTCCATATATATAACGACCTGCAAGGCATGTAACAGAGGATCAACAACTAGTTGAGCGAGTTCACAGTTTATAGTTCGGTATTTGTAATAGTATAGTAAGCATTGTATTCGTTCATTAAGTCATGTATCGTAGTAGCTCGTATCGCGGCCCTTCAGGCATGTATGCGAAGATTAAGGAAAGTTCTCAAGTATTCTAGACTAGGTATATTTGTATCGCGGCCACCCGGCACCTGTGCGAAGTTTAGCGTATAGTTCGCAGCCTTCCTAGGCATGTGCGCGAAGATCAGTCATAATATCGCGGCCAACCCTGGCGTGTATGCGAAGATCAGTTCAATTAGTATCACTCGTCTAGCAGTATCTTAACCAATCACCTTCCTCACCCGAGGATCATATCACTACGTTCCATTATAGATAAGTACAAGTAAATAATCAAACCCCATTCCCACCCTGGGAACCCCATGCCTTGGCTGTGTGAACTCACCTTGGTTTGCTCGGTATGCTAGGTTATGCACTCACAAGTAATCAGTCAAGTCCTATTGTATGCACGTGTTATAAATCAGTTTTTCGTTCGTAACAGATCTTGCACACAAATCTAATGTCACATTGTGTTTGGCAATTATTCATCATACGGCATTTAAGTAGTCAGTCAAATCCATATAGTTTCATACTTGACAGGATAATCAGGCAGTTAACATGCTCTACCAGGTAAACACATTAAACAGGGTTACAGGCATATCTTAACAGATGAAATCATGAGTTAACATACAATGCATGGCCTCATATTAATCATACGCAAAATAGACAGGGCCTTGCCCTTCTTAAAACTCAGACAAGTATGGGGGGGCTTCCCCTGTTTACAAGTCAGACAATATATCTCCTCACAAAGCTCGGATAACAGTTATGATATCAAAACTCGGTCATGTTATCACATTAATAAAGCTCGGACATGTTATCACATTAATAAACTCGGACCTATGAAAGCTTTAAACGTCGGATAGGCTTCAAGCCTTATGAAACTCGGACAAGAAGTGGGTTCAGAAAGTCGGACCAAGGGTATGGTGCCCCCTTCACAACCTCGGACTCCCCAAGTCCTATTAAAAGTCAGACATGGGCAAAGCCCCCTTAAAACTCGGACATGGGTGTTGGGGGAGTTAAAAACTCGGATCACATGCTAAAGTCGGACCCCTTGTTCATTGTCCAAAGCTCGGACACACTACAATCAAGAACTCGGACTTCTAACATCCTAAGAAACTCGGACACACTACAAGCTTAAAGGTCGGA
Organism: Helianthus annuus; assembly: GCF_002127325.2. Taxonomy (NCBI): domain Eukaryota; kingdom Viridiplantae; phylum Streptophyta; class Magnoliopsida; order Asterales; family Asteraceae; genus Helianthus; species Helianthus annuus. The sequence goes on along the minus strand of NC_035444.2, from coordinate 125,595,966 downwards.
CATGCTTTTGCTTTAAAATTCGGACCATATGTGTTTAATGAAAAGCTCGGACCTCCTTATCATTCAAGAAGTTCGGACATGGCTAAGGTTTAAAAGTCGGACATGATGTTAACTCACAAAACTCGGATATTCATCACACATAAGGAATTCGGACCCTATGTTTATAACATAAACTCGGATCTAAATGTTTTCATTACAAACTCAGACAAAACATATGTTTATAAACTTCGGACCTTTATGCTTTACCCAAACCTCAGACAAGAGTATCCAATAAAACTCTGACTAAAAGCAACATACATACGAATGTTCAAGTTCGACGTGATTATATCAGTTACGTTCTTATATATAATCAAAACCCTAATTCACATTACAGAAATCATAAGCAGTCAATCTATGATTACAATAACTATCATAAAACGAACAATCCATCAAGCATACAACTAATCATCATCGTCATCACAGTAATTCAGAATCAAATCAATAATCACAGCCTATCACATGAAGAACTAGGGTTTTAACATCAATCAATCAATCAACAATTAACATCAAACAATGATTAAACAATTACCTTGATTGATTCTAGATGGATTGGAAGATTAAACTTGTTGCAAAAGACTTGTAAAGCCAAGAATGATGAGAAGATGATTGTAGAGAGGATTAGGGAATGTGAGGGTACGTGTTTTGATTCTTGTGATGATTAGTGAATGATTAGGAAAAGAGATTAGGGTTAAGTATCTCTAGGATTTCACTAATTACCCTCTACCTCCCTAAGTATCATAATTTACACATGTACACTGTTAGGGCTGGATTTTTATAATACATGATCCTTACACGTGATCCTAACCAGTGATCCTTGTTTCTTTGGCAGATAGTGATCCTCAGCGGAGTTCCAGGATCAGGATCACGGACCGTCATAGGATCCTCATGCTAACAGTTGCTTTCATTGAATTTAATGTTATTTTGCAGGGACATCTAGCAGGATCCGCTCTTAGCATCACAATCAAAGGACGCGTCTTTACAACTATAGCATGTGCTTAATCGGAGATGGACGTTGTGGAGGGTATGGAAACTTGGCATGATTTAAGGGCGATAATTTAGGCTAGATTTGCTTTTATTTCTAAAGGGGTAATGAGCTGATTATTAGTCTTTTTACCTAAAATAGGCCACCTACACTTGTATATATAACATTCTTCCCCATTCGGAAGACACACAACACAATTCTCACACGCTTAGACACACATTACGATAGTGATCCTTGTACTCAGCTCATTATCATCCGAAGTTGTAACCATTTTTCTTATATTGAAGTTTGGTGATCGGTAGTTGCCATCACCCGAGGTTTTTTATGTCGGAGATCATACATTGATCAAGGGCTTTTTCCTCGTATAAATCATTGTGTCTTTGCATATTTCATACTGAAGTGATCCTTTACTTTTTCAATAAACCAAGCATCATTCCCCATTTACTTAGAGTTTGGTTGCATTATCCTTGTGTGATTTTTGACCAAAACAGTTTGACGCCCACCGTGGGGCCATTGGTGCTTCATTCGTAAGAAAACCTTCTGTTCGAAATCATTTCAAAGAGTTACATGGCTTCATCATTGAAGAATACATCCACAGCGATGTCGGCAGTCAATTCATCTACTGGCATTCCACCTTTGCCTCCACCACCAACTGGATCTCAGAAAAATGCTGAGAAGAGACCAACTTCTATCTCCTCTAAACCATCATCTTCTGCTCTTACTTCTTCAGTTCCCAGTACTAGTGATATATTTACTTTGATTTTGCAGATGAGGGATCGTATGCAGCAGCAGGATGAAACTAATGACAGGATCCTCAGAGAAATCGGAGATCTCAAAAGGCAAAAGAAAACGGCAGAGGATCATTCCCCACTAATGCCCAAATCTTTGAATTTTGATACTCCAATGATTACTTCTCAGCCACCAGAGGTCCCAGACATTCAATATATGGGTGGATCAAGAGGAGTGCATTTCAGCCCAGCAACAATGACTCAGGCATCAGGATCATATTTTCAACCGGCGGGATCCTACCCCCAGCATTCGGGATCCTTCATGAGCTTAGGATCCTCCTTTGTCCCAGGATCATCCCAGGTTCAAGGATCCTCCTTTTTCTAGGATCATCCCAGGTTCAAGGATCCTCCTTCGTTCCGGGATCGTCTCAGATACCAGGATCCTTCCAGATGCCGGGATCCCTAAAAAGTTTGCAAACAGGAAGTCTAGATGTCCATCAAGGGGACTTCATTCCAATGCAGACCATTGCTTCCACTGGTCCCTCCATTATCCAAGAATCCCAGCAATATGGATTCACACCCAATGTTCCTAACTTGAACCCGATGGGAGGTAACACCTTAAATAATTATCTTACCACTAACCATGGATTCGTGCAGGATACAGGTATCAATCATGCTATGGCCAGGGAGTTACAGAAGCTGAAGGATATGATCTCAAGTGTTCCAGGGGTAGTCAAGCCTATCTCGGAGATTGCAGATGGAAGCCATAAGGTATCTCGTTTTGCACCACCAATTTGTGATGCAGAGGTACCCAAAAGGTTCCATATCCCTACTATGAAGCTGTATGATGGTACAACGGATCCTGAGGAGCACATAGCACAATACAGGGAGAGGATGGAGATCAATCCAATCCCAGAAAAGTTAAAGGAAGCATGCCTATGTAAAGGATTTGGATCCACCCTTACTGGATCAGCTCTTAAATGGCTGCTAAGTCTTCCCCCTTACTCTATCACTTCATTTGCTAATTTAGTTAATTTATTCAATAACCAATTCTCTTGTAGTAGAAAATTTGAAAGATTAACTAGTGATTTATATAGGATAACTCAAAGTCATAATGAATCATTAAGGGATTATATAACTAAATTCAGCAAAGAATCCTTGGACATTCCCAACTTAGATATGGCCACGGCTGTTGAGGCCTTCAAAATGGGACTGCTTAAGGATTCGTTGTTCTATGATGATCTTGTTATGACACCGTGCAGGAACTTAGATGAAGTAAGAACTCGGGCACTCAGGTTCATCCGGCTAGAGGATGACAAGAGGATCCAGGAGAGACAAGTAGGATCCTCAAAACAGGAGAAGCAAGGATCCTCCTTCAGGAGCAATAAATTCAAATCCTACCATAGAAATGACAACCAGAACGTGCATGCTGTTGACCAAGAAGAGGATGATGAGGATTATCCTCCAATTTCTGAATATTGTTTTTCTGTTGACAATCATGAACTAATCCTTGCAATGCAGAAGCTAGGAGAAAAAGCCAGATGGCCCAGAAAGAATGACAAACCACCCGGGACTAAAGACAAGTCAAAGTGGTGTGCATACCACGAGGATTTCGGGCATCTAACTGAAGAATGCATAGCATTAAGAAAAGAAATTGGATATCTGCTAAGCAAGGGACATTTGAAAGAATTGTTGGGAAGAAAAAAGCAAAGGACTCAGGATCCCTGAAAAGGCTCCAGCCCCTCCGGCGAATGCGCAAGTGATCAACTTTATTTCCGGAGGATCAGATATTTGTGGTACATCCTTCTCGGCAGCCAAAAGGCATGCAAAGGAAGCAAAAATGGATAATGGAGAAAGACCTATTCGAACATCAAGTGTCTCGGAAGGAAAGACGATAACGTTTGATGAGGATGATCGCATTAACATCCAGGATCCTCATCATGATAGTTTAGTTATTACTCTCTTTATTTCTAACCATTTTGTCCGCAGGATCCTTATCGATAGAGGAAGCTCAGTAAACATTATCCAGCTTGATGTTTTAAAGAAAATGGGTATCCCAGAATCAGACATCACACCAAGATCCTCCGTGCTTGTGGGATTCAGTGGAGAAACGAAGAAAACTCTGGGGGACATCAAACTCCCAATCTACGTGGAAGGATTACATAATTACCAAAAATTTTGTGTTATTGACTGTTTATCTTGTTGCAATGTTATCCTTGGCAGGCCCTGGATACATGATATGAAAGCAGTCCCATCCACCTACCATCAATGTGTGAAACTCCCTAGCCCGTGGGGGATAATCAAGATCGACAGTGATCAGCAGGAGGCTAAGGATTGTTATACCTCATCCATGAAGCCAACCTCGAAGCCAAGGGAACAATAGCAATTACAGTATCCTCCAAGGAATGTCTTGGAGGCAAGGGAACAGGATGTGGACGAAATCCTTTTGGATCCTAGTGATCCTGAATCAAAAATCTATATCGGATCAGGGATCCTTGGCGAGTTGAAAGAAGACATAATATCCTTCCTCAAAAGAAGAAAATCTACCTTCGCATGGAAACATGAAGATATGACAGGTATATCTAAGGATATTATCACTCATAAACTTGGCATTGACAGGTCGATCAAACCAATCCATCAAAAAAGGAGGAAGTTTGCACCAGAAAGGAATGCCATTATCCAGGAAGAAGTAGAGAGACTACTTCGAGCAGGTATGATCAGAGAGGTAAAATATCCAAAATGGTTAGCCAATGTGGTTGTTGTCCAAAAGAAAAACAGAAAGTGGAGGGTATGTGTCGATTTCACTGATCTGAATAAGGCATGTCCCAAGGATCATTTCCCATTACCCCACATTGACTCCATGGTGGATGCAACGGCGGGGCATGAACTATTAACCTTTATGGATGCATCATCTGGATTCCAACAAATTCAGATGGAACCATCTGACCAAGAGGATACAGCCTTTATGACCCCAACCGGTTTATATTGTTATATTGCCATGCCTTTTGGACTAAGAAATGCAGGTGCAACATATCAAAGGCTGGTGAATATGATGTTCAAAGATCAAATAGGACAAACTATGGAAGTATACATTGATGATATGGTAGTCAAGTCAAAGAAAGCTGAGGATCACCTAAGGGACTTGGAGGAAGCATTTGATATCCTTGATAATTACAACATGAAGCTTTATCCTTCAAAATGTCACTTTGGTGTTAAAGCAGGTAAATTTCTAGGATATATGGTAACTCAGAGGGGCATTGAAGCAAGCCCGGAGCAAATTAAAGCACTAGTAAATATCAAGTCCCCTGCCAATGCTAAGGATGTGCAAAGGCTAACAGGCAGGATAGCAGCTCTGAACAGGTTTGTATCAAAATCCTCAGAAAGATGTAAAGAATTTTATGATATCCTAAGGAAAAACAAGAAATTCGAATGGACTGAAAAGCATGAGAATGCTTTACAAGCCCTTAAAGAATATATGTCCTCAGCACCAGCATTAATGAAACCCGGAAAAGGTGATGTGTTATCCTTATACCTAGCGGTATCCTCAACCGCTGTAAGTGCAGTCCTTGTTAAGGATCACGAAGGTACACAACATCCTATCTACTATGTAAGAAAGAGTTTACTTGATGCCGAATCCAGGTATTCACACCTTGAAAAACTTATTCTTGCATTAATTATGGCATCTACTAAGCTAAGACATTATTTTGAAACTCATACTATTGTTGTTAGAACTAATTTTCCAATCAAGAATGTCCTCAGGAAACCAGAGATGTCCGGAAGAATGGCTAAGTGGGCAGTAAAGCTTAGTGCCCATGATATAAGATATGAGCCTAGAACAGCCATCAAATCCCAAGCACTAGCTGACTTTGTGGCTGATTTCAGTAGTGATCTACAAAAGGAAGCAGAATTGGAAGTCCAGCAGCTGGATGAGACCAAGGATCCTTGGATACTACACACTGATGGATCCTCAAATGTCAAAGGTACAGGGCTCGGGATACTACTAAAATCGCCACAGGGGGACATAATACCCCACTCCATAGCCTGTGAGTTCCAAGCAACTAACAATGAGGCTGAATATGAAGCCTTAATTGCTGGCTTGCAAATTGCTAAGGATATGGGGGTGAAATATCTTAAAGTATATGTAGACTCATTATTGATCACCAATCACTTTAATGGATCCTATGCTGTTAAAGGAGAAAAACTAACCAAATATTTAGAGATAGTCAAAGAATTGGCACTCTCTTTTGTCTCTTTCAGCTTAACACAGGTACCAAGGGAGGAAAACACAGAAGCTGATGCATTGGCCAACCTAGGATCATCCTTGAAGATCCCAGAGGATATACGTATCCCCATCATCCATATCCTAGCTCCTGCTATTGAAAATCAGGTGGCCATGGAAATAGAAGAGGATACTGCAGTGATCCCTAGTGAAGCAGCTCAATCTTATTCAGGATCATGGATCTCACCAGTCATGAGATACTTGCAACATGGGGAGATTCCTATGGGAGAAAATCCTAAAGCTTTCAGGATTAAGGTATCTCAATTCACAATCTTAAATAATATGCTATATAAACGATCTCTTGCAGGACCATATTTAAGATGTATCGAGGATCCTGAAATTCAAGAAGTATTGAGAGACTTCCATGAAGGAGATTGTGGAAACCACACTGGGGGCAGGGCATTGTTCTCAAGGATCCTTAGAACAGGATACTACTGGCCAACTATGAAAGGGATGCTGTAGAATATGCTAAGAAGTGTGATCCTTGTCAAAGACACAACAATATCCTTCATTAGCCAGCTGAATTTTTGCATCCAATACCATCCTCTTGGCCATTCATGAGATGGGGGATGGATATAGTTGGCAAGCTCCCTAAAGCACCTGGTGGAAAAGTATTTATGCTTGCCATGACCGACTACTTCTCCAAGTGGATAGAAGCTGAAGCTTTTGCTCAAGTCAGAGAAAAGGAAGTTATATCCTTTATTAAGAGAAACATTATAACCAGATTTGGCATTCCCTCTGAAATTGTATGTGATAATGGTTCCCAATTCATTGGGAGCAGAACCACTAACTTTTGTGACAGTTGGGGAATTAAGATGATAACATCAACACCAGTCCATCCACAAGCCAATGGTCAAGCAGAATCATCCAACAAGATCATCATCAACAATCTGAAGAAGAAGCTAGGATCCAAGAAGGGGAAATGGGCAGAGGAATTGCCTTATGTGCTATGGGCTGATAGAACAACTCCCAAGAATGCCACTGGTCAAACACCCTTCTCTTTAGTATTTGGGGCAGAAGCAGTGATCCCAACAGAAATGGTGGTTCAAACTGCTAGAACAAGTACTCGTGATCCTGAAGAGAATGCTGCAATCTTAGCTCAAGACTTGGATACTATTGAGGAAATCAGGGATTTGGCTAGGATAAGGATGGCAAGCTACCAACAAAGAATGGCTGGTGCTTACAATAAAAATGTCAGGATAAGGAAGTTCCAAGTCGGGGATATGGTGTTGAGAAAAGCATTCCAAAACACTATCAATCCTGCTGACGGAAAATTAGCACCAAAATGGGAAGGCCCTTACTTGATTGAAGCTGAAGCAGGAAAAGGGGCATATAGATTGCTAACCATGGAAGGAAATTTGTTACCTAGAGCCTGGAACGCTGTTCACCAAAAGAAATATTTCATGTGAACAGGATCCTCCAAGCATATGATCCTTAGATTGGAAGCATCCTCGAAGGATCCCGGCGACATCGGTGATCCTTTACTCTGGTAAAGTCCTTATCTCAGAACTTTTACGTTTTCTTATTTTTACCTAAGGATAAGGATCATGCATCCTTCATCCTCTTCTCACGGACCATTTGAGTTATGATAGTCCAGGTATCTTTAGCATATCGTTAAAGATCTTCAAAAGCACCACAGATCCTTGGGTTCAACCCCAGTTATCCTTGGGCTTGTCCCCAGTTTTCGCCAGTAGCGCACGATGATCCTGGTATAGTTCACGTCTTTGGGACCAGTACCCACTTTCGGGGCTGACAACCTCATCGTACTGGCTATACCTAGGATCCTACGTATAATGGTAGACGTACCATACATCCGTTCCTAAGGTTTCTAACGTTTTCACGTTAGCTAAGGTTTTGGCATTTTCATGTCACTAAGATTGGATAGTCGCCAGTAAGGGCCATACTCCAGTTTACATACGATCCTTGGGCTTGTCCCCAGTTATCCTTCGGGCTTGTCCCCAGTGATCCTTTGGGCTTGTCCCCAGTTATCCTTTGGGCATGACCCCAGCTATTAATTTATCTTTTACATTGGCTTAGTCCTAAGTTATGTTCCATTTTTCAGGTTCTCGAAGTTAAACAAATAAGGATCCTTAATCCTTATTATCCGTTAAAATTTCACTTATGGTTATCTTGATTAAAGGTTAGGATCCTAACTTGGATTCTCAGGTATGATCCTTGACTATTTTGATTATACTTGAATAACCCTTACACTTTGACAACTAAACCTATGATCCTTGAAATAGACTACTCGAAAATTTTCAACTTTTGTTACTCTAACAAAATTATTTCTAAAACAATTGGAAAACAAGAAGATAAATAAAGGATAACAAAACAAGATAAGTCAGAAAGATTAAGGTTATTTTATTAACAAAAGGATCTTAAACCCTTTCAAAAAGTTGTCAAAATTGCCAACCCACGTTTCTACCAGCAAAACGTGGCCCGTCCACATGGGTTGGCAAAGGGTGTCCATTGTCTATGCGGTCTTAGCAGGTGCAGGAAATTAAAGGCGGCAGGATCACAAAGGCTTCATCCCCCAAACAGAGGATCCCTCCACCATTTGCGATCCTACCTATTGTCCAAAGGATCCAGGATCCTTAACCCTAAAAACTATTGTTTAAGTACAGACCATCATTGTTTGAAAACACCAACAACCACAAAAACCACTACCAAATTTTAAAAATTGGGCTCCGGCTATGTCTAGAAATTTCCATCATTGCCCAATCCTGCAGCTCAAACCTTCGCTGCACCATCACCACCAGCTCCACTTGCTTCCCCCTGATCCTTGCCAGCATCACCACCTTCAAGCATAGGGATCTCCTCGGCCTCATCATCATCCTCCAACTCTGCCAGCCTTGCCTTCCAGCCTTCCACGTCCCATGTGCCTCTGTCGAAGGAAGGATCCTGAGCCTCCGCAGCCATCTGCAGCTGGATCTTATACATGGTTATCGCAGCAGAGACCTTAGCATCCTGGGGGATATCACGCTTCTCGTAGTCGAAGTTGATCAGTGCTTTGACAGCTTCATCCTTGGTAGCCCGGAGCTCCTTCTCAAGATCAGCTATCTTGAGGTCCTTCAGCACACCCATCTGTTGAAGGTCGGCAATTTGGCGATCTTGATCTTCAACGTGGTTAACATAAGTCTCTATTTTGGTAAATTTCTGCAAGAAAAACAAGATATGACGTCAGACACAAGTGATCCTCAAACAGGAAGGATATACAGGCAGGATATACAGGCATGATATTCGAGCAGGATATTCAAGTAGGATAACCAACAGGGGCAATGATCCTTACTTCATTAACGTAATCAAGAAACTGCTGGCGGATCAGGGGAAATCCTTGAAGATCCTCAGAAGCCTTTCTCTTCTTTCCCTTACCCCTAATAGGAGCTTTAGGGGCTGAAGCAGAGGGACTGGCAGCAGGAGCCTTCTTCCTTGCAGATTTAACGTTTGCAAGATCATCAATACCAAACTTGGAGGCAGACTTGACAGATTTCCCAGCGCCTACACAATCAAAATAAGATAAGTACTTTAACTAATTCAAAAAATCCTACATAGAACTACTTTTTAATGAGGACACTTACTTGACATTGTGGCTGATGCGGAGGATACTTCCTGTGAATCTTGAATGGCAACTTGAAAACTTCTTGTCTCCGGAACAAGCTTCTTGAAGGCCAAAAGCCTCTCTTTTGCCGCAGGTGTCAGCTTCAGATAAGAGATGGAGATAGCTGCACAATAAACAAAAAACAAAGAAAGACATTAGTGATCCTCATCATAAGAGACAAGTCTGATGGTGATCCTTCCAGGATCCTCTATCCTACCATGAGTAGCCCACTCCTTGGGCAGATCCTTCCCATTAGGGATGGTATCCCTCCTAACAAAGAAGAATCGTCGCTTCCAATTTGTATCATTCTTGGTGACCTTAAGAACAGGGTGATCCTCCCCAGCTTTCCGTTTCAACAAGTATCGACAGGAACCAAACGTGGTAAGATCATATAGCTCAGCCAGCTCCGACATCCCTAAGTCAATCCCCTCCTGCTCAATGATCCTCTCAAGGGTATACAGAACCCTCCAGATCATCGGCATGGATTGGATATAAGACATGCCGGTCAGGGAAAAGAAGGATTGGGTGAAAGCTGGAAAAGGATACGAATATCCTATGGTAATCGGAGTCACAGGAAAGGTTACCCATGTGTCAGATATAAAATCGCTTAGAGCGGTGGGAGTGAAAGACTTGAAGATGGTATCCACCGGAAAGCAGTGACGGATCCTATCGATGTGAGCATCGGTGAAGCAACACCTCTCAGTAGGAGAGTCCTTGATAATCCCTTGACCTTTCAAGGGGCTGTTCTTCTTGTGATCCTTGTGAGGGGAATTCCGGAGCAACATATTCACAGAAGAATAGAAACAGAGGAGTAGAAAAACAGAGTAAGAGAAGGAAGAAAGAAAAGAGGAGAATACCTGATCGATCTTCGGACGAGATTATAAAGGGAGTATATCTTGAATTTAAATGCAAATTGATCCTAACCCTATCTCCTATTTATAATCATGATCTGCAGGATTGTCACGTCTATGACGTAAGGGTTGCAACGGCTAGTCCGAGTTTAACGGCTAGTTATCCGAATCCTTCGTTGCAGATAAGATCAAAGCAAAATATAACTCATTTATTTACAAAATCACTCCTTATATTTTAGGGGCAATTGTTAGGGCTGGATTTTTATAATACATGATCCTTACACGTGATCCTAACCAGTGATCCTTGTTTCTTTGGCAGATAGTGATCCTCAGCGGAGTTCCAGGATCAGGATCACGGACCGTCATAGGATCCTCATGCTAACAGTTGCTTTCATTGAATTTAATGTTATTTTGCAAGGACATCTAGCAGGATCCGCTCTTAGCATCACAATCAAAGGACGCGTCTTTACAACTATAGCATGTGCTTAATCGGAGATGGACGTTGTGAAGGATATGGAAACTTGGCATGATTTAAGGGCGATAATTTAGGCTAGATTTGCTTTTATTTCTAAAGGGGTAATGAGCTGATTATTAGTCTTTTTACCTAAAATAGGCCACCTACACTTGTATATATAACACTCTTCCCCATTCGGAAGACACACAACACAATTCTCACACGCTTAGACACACATTACGATAGTGATCCTTGTACTCAGCTCATTATCATCCGAAGTTGTAACCATTTTTCTTATATTGAAGTTTGGTGATCGGTAGTTGCCATCACCCGAGGTTTTTTATGCCGGAGATCATACATTGATCAAGGGCTTTTTCCTCGTATAAATCATTGTGTCTTTGCATATTTCATACTGAAGTGATCCTTTACTTTTTCAATAAACCAAGCATCATTCCCCATTTACTTAGAGTTTGGTTGCATTATCCTTGTGTGATTTTTGACCAAAACATACACCATCTCATAACAATTTCACAGTTTCACCACCAAGTTCATATTTTTACCAAGTCTTTCACAACTAACAAACAACCATGCATAATCACACAATACGATTCATTGCATCAAGACGTGTATAATTCCATAGCAATTAATTGTGCAAATAATCAACTAAACAATACAAGAACGTGCAATAAATGCGAAATAGAAATCTTGGAAATTCGAGTTGTCACATTATCCCCAACTTAAAAGAAATTTCGTCCCGAAATTTGGTACGCACTCACTGAGGAAGCTAGGTAAGCTGTATTGTTCACTGGTTTTCCTGGGGTGTCACAGAAACTACCGATCACCAAGTTCAAATATAATAAATAATGTTTACAACTTCGGATAGTAACGAGCTAGGTACAAGGATCACTATGGTGTAGTATGCTAGAGCGTGTAAGAAATGTGTCGTCCCTTGCCAAACGCTCGAGAGTGCAGTTTATATAGGTGTGTGTGGTTGAATTTAGGCAAGTCACCTAACTACTAGCTCGTTACCCCTTTTAGAAATAGAAGTAAATTTAACCTAACAAAATATCCGTAATTTGTGCTAAGTTTCCATATTCTCCACAACGTCCATTTTCGGTTATGCATGTGCGAAATTAGCGTGGAAGATTCCTTAATGACGTTGCCAAGACCAGGTCCAACTTGTAATTCCTGCAAAACAACATGAAATTCAAAGAGAACAATCGTTAGTATGAGGATCCTTAGGATGATCCATGATCCTGATCCTGAAGCTCTTTTGAGGATCACTATCTGCCACAGAAACAAGGATCACTGTTAGGATATCATGTAAGGATCACATGTCATTAAAAATCCTGCCCTAACAATTGCCCCCAAAATATAAGGAGTAATTATATAATATTTGTTTTGGTCAAAAATCACACAAGGATAATGCAACCAAACTCTCTGTTAACGGGGAATGATGCTTGTAGTGATGGATAAATAAAGGATCACTTAATTGTAAATTGCACAAGTGACACAAGGATTTATACGAGGAAAAAGCCCTAGATCAATGAATGATCTCCCGCATAAAAAACCTCGGGTGATGGAAACTACCGATCACCAAACTTCAATATAATAAACAATGTTTACAACTTTGGATGGTAACGAGCTAGGTACAAGGATCACTATGGTGTAGTATGCTAGAGTGTGTAAGAAATGTGTTGTATCTTCCGAATGCTTAAGAGTGCCCTTTATATAAGTGTGTGTGGTTGAATTTAGGTAAGTCACCTAACTACTAGCTCGTTACCCCTTTAGAAACAGAAGTAAATTTAGCCTAACTAAACGCCCGTAATTTGTGCTAAGTTTCCATATTCTCCACAACGTCTATTTCTGGTTATGCATGTGCGAAATTAGCGTGAAAGATTCCTTAATAACGTTGCCAAGACCAGGTCCAACTCGTAATTCCTGCAAAACAACATTAAATATAAAGAGAACAATCGTTAGTATGAGGATCCTTAGGATGATCCATGATCCTGATCCTGAAGCTCTTCTGAGGATCACTATCTGCCAAAGAAACAAGGATCACTTGTTAGGATATCATGTAAGGATCATAGGTCATTAAAATCCTGCCCTAACAATTGCCCCCAAAATATAAGGAGTAATTATGTAATATTGACGAGTTATATTTTGCTGATCTTATCTGTAACTAACTCAACGGATATATAGCCGTTGTGAACGAACTATCCGTTGCAACCCTGACGTCACGGAGGTGACAGCCCTGCACAAATCATGTTTATAAATAGAGATAGGGATAGGATCGTTTGCATTTAAAATCAAGAACTTCTCCCTTTATAACCGCAACCAGAGGATTGAACAGGTATTCCCTTCATCTTCTCTCTCGATTGCTCTGTTTTTCTTCTTGTGTCTATTTCGTTCAAAATGTTGCTCCGGAATTCTCCTGCCAAGGATCAGCAGAAAGAAAGCCCCTTTAAGAGCCAAGGGATCATCACAAACTCTGCTAAAGCACGCTGTATCTTCGCTGATCCTCAGATTGACAGGATTCGGTGCTGTTTTCCTGCAAATACGGTGTTCAAAGCTTATGATCCTTCTGCCCTGAGTGACCACACCTCCGAATCATGGGTTGCCTTTCTTGTGATCCCGTTCTCCATAGGTTATACGTATCCCTTTCCAGCCTTCACCCAAGCCTTCTTCTCCTTGACCGGCATATCTTACATCCAGGCCATGCCGATGATCTGGAGGGTTTTGTTTACCCTTGAGAGGATCATCGAGCAAGAGGGGATTGACTTAGGTATGGCCGAGTTGGGTGAGCTATACGATCTGACCACCTTTGGTTCCCATCGTTATCTGTTTAAACGTAGACCCGGGGAGGAGCATCCGATCTTCAAGGCTACGAAGAATGATACTAATTGGAAGCGGCGGTTCTTTTTTGTAAGGAGAGATACCATCCCTGATGGGGAGGATTTGCCCAAGAAGTGGGTTACCTATGGTAGGATAGAGGATCCTGGGAAGGATCACCGTAGAACCTGTCCTTTAGTATAAGGATCACTGATGTTCTGTTGTTTTCTTGTTGTGCAGCTATCTCCGTTTCACATCTTAAGTTGACTCCTGCTGCAAAAGAGAGACTCCTGGCCTTTAAGAAGCTTGATCCTGAAGTCAGAACTTTCAAGATTACCACCCAGCATTCTCAGGAAGTATCCTCTTCTTCTGTCACAATGTCAAGTAAGTATCCTTATTTAAGGAGTATTTATATAATGAGAGTCAAATAAAATTAAGATACTTATCTTGTTTTGGTTGTGCAGGCGCTGGAAAATCCACCAAATCTTCCTCAAAGTTCAGCATCACTGATCTTACTAACGTCAAATCCTCTAAGAAGAAGACCCCTGCTGCTAGCCCAACTGCTTCGGCCCCTAAAGCACCTGTCAGGGGAAAAGGAAGCAAGAAGAGAAAGGTCTCTGAAGCTGAGGATTTGCAAGGTCTGCCCCTGCTCCGCCAACAGTGTCTGGATTACATTAACGAGGTAAGGATCACTGTCCTGCTTGTGTATCCTGCTAGTCTAAGGATCACTTGGTTTCTGACATCATTCCTTGTCTTCCTTGTAGAAATTTGCTGAGGTAGAGACATATGTTGGCCATGTTGAGGATCAGGATCGCCAGATTGCTGACCTTCAACAGGTTGGGGTGTTGAAGGATCTCAAGATAGCCGATCTTCAGAAGGAGCTCCAGGCCACCAAGAATGATGCTGCCAAGATGCTGATCAACTTTCACTATGAGAAGCACGAGATCACTCAGGATGCCAAGGTCTCTGCCGCCATAGCTATGTACAAGATCCAGCTGCAAATGGCCATGGAAGCCCAGGATCCTGCTTTTGATAAGAGCACCTGGGATGTTGAAGGCTGGAAGGCTAGGCTGGCTGAGCTGGAGGATGATGAGGAGAATGAGGAGATCCCGATGCTTGAGGGTGGAGGCAAGGACCAAGGTGGTGAGGCAAGCGGAGCTGGTGGTGATGGTGCAGCGAAGGATTGAGCTGCAGGATTGGGCGATGATGGAAATTTCGAGACTTAGCCGGAGCCCAATTTTTTTGTTTGGTGGTTGTTTGTTTGAATAGTTTGATGGTTTGTACTTTGAACAATAGTTTTTAGGGTAAGGATCGTGGATCCTTTGAACAACAGGTAGGATAATAGGTGGTGGAGGGATCCTCTGTTTGGGGGATGAAGCCACTTGTTATCCTGCCGACCTTTATTTCCTGCATTGCTATGACCGCACGAACAATGGACACCCTTTGCCAACCCATGTGGACGGGCCACGTTTTGCTGGTAGAAACGTGGGTTGGCAATTTTGACAACTTTAAAGGGTTAAATATTTTGTGAATGAATAAAACTTTAACTTTTGACTTATCTTGTGATGTTATCATTGTATATCCTTTAAACTTTCAATTGTTTTGATTTATACTTGTCCGAGTAAGAAAAGTTAAGCAAATTATGTTTAAGAAATTTAGGATATGATCCAGGATCAAATATCCTATAGTCGAAAACTTCCAAAAAGTAGTTAATTTTAAGGATCATAGGTTCAGTTGTCAAAGTGCAGGGGTTATTCAAAATAATGAATAAAATCAAAACAGTTAAGGATCATACCTGAGAATCCAAGTTAGGATTCTAACCTTTAACACTATAATCAGGGTAACCATAAGAAAAACCTTAGTGGATAATAAGGATTGAGGATGTTTTTAACTTCGAAAACCTGAAAATAGAATATAACTTGGGACTAAGCCAATATAAAAGACAAGTTAGTAACTGGGGACAAGCCCAACAATTCTGGGGACAAGCCCAAAGGATAACTGGGGACAAGCCCAAAGGATAACTGGGGACAAGCCCAAAGGATAACTGGGGACAAGCCCAAAGATCATAGGTGAACTGGAGTATGGCCCTTACTGGCGACTATCCAAACTTATTGACATGATAATGCCAAAACCATAGCTAACGTGAAAACGTTAGAAACCTTAGGAACGGATGTATGGTACGTCTACCATTATACGTAGGATCCTAGGTATAGCCAGTACGATGGAATTATCAGCCCCTAAAGCGAGTACTGGTCCTAAAGACTTGAACTATACAAGGATCATCGTGCGCTACAGGTGAAACTGGGGACAAGCCCAAAGGATGACTGGGGACAAGCCCAAACAACTGGGGTTGAACCCAAGGATCTGAATTGCTTCTGAAGATTATCAACAATACGCTAAGGATACATGGACTATCAAAACTCAAAATCTTGTGAGAGAAGGATGAAGGATACATGATCCTTATCCTTAAATAAGAAAATAAGAAAATGAAATAGTTCAAGATTAGGACATTACCAGGGTAAGGATCATTGACACCTTAGGGATCCTTCAAGGATACTTCTAATGTAAGGATCATATGTGCTAGGAGGATCCTGCTCACATGAAATATTTCTTCAAGTGGACAGCATTCCAGGCTCTTGGTAACAAATTACCTTCCATGGTTAGCAATCTATATGCCCCCTTTCCTGCTTCGGCTTCAATCAAATAAGGGCCTTCCCATTTTGGTGCCAATTTCCCATCAGCAGGATTGGTGGTATTCTGGAATGCTTTTCTTAATACCATATCCCCAACTTGGAATTTCCTTATCCTGACATTTTTGTTGTAAGCACCAGCCATTCTTTATTGGTAGCTAGCCATCCTTATCCTAGCCAGATCCCTGATTTCCTCAATAGTATCCAAGTCTTGAGCCAGGTTTTCATCATTCTCCTCAGGATCACGGGTACTTGTTCTAGCAGTTGGAACCACCATTTCTGTTGGGATCACTGATTCTGCCCCGAATACCAAAGAGAATGGTGTTTGACCAGTAGCATTCTTGGGGGTTGTCCTATCAGCCCAAAGCACATAAGGTAATTCTTCTGCCCATTTCCCTTTCTTGGATCCAAGTTTCTTCTTCAGATTGTTGATGATGATCTTGTTGGATGATTCTGCTTGTCCATTAGCTTGTGGGTGGACTGGTGTTGATGTTATCATCTTAATCCCCCAGCTGTCACAAAAGTTAGTAGTTCTGCTCCCAATAAATTGGGAACCATTATCACATATAATTTCAGAAGGAATGCCAAATCTAGTTATAATATTTCTCTTAATAAAGGATATAACTTCCTTTTCTCTGACTTGGGCAAAAGCTTCAGCCTCTATCCACTTGGAGAAGTAGTCAGTCATAGCAAGCATGAACACTTTTCCACCAGGTGCCTTAGGGAGCTTGCCAACTATATCCATTCCCCATCTCATAAATGGCCAAGAGGATGGTATAGGATGTAGAAATTCAGCCGGCTGATGAAGGATATTGTTGTGTCTTTGACAAGGATCACACTTCTTAGCATACTCCACAGCATCCCTTTTCATAGTTGGCCAGTAGTATCCTGTCCTTAAGATCCTTGAGAACAATGCCCTGCCCCCAGTGTGGTTTCCACAATCTCCTTCATGGAAGTCTTTTAAAACTTCTTGAACTTCAGGATCCTCGATACATGTTAAATATGGTCCTCTAAGAGATCGCTTATACAGCATATTATTTAAGATTGTGAATTGAGATACCTTAATTCTGAAAGCCCTAGGGTTTTCTCCCATAGGAATCTCTCCGTGTTGTAAGTATCTCATGATTGGTGAGATCCATGATCCTGAACAAGATCGAGTATCCTCACTAGGGATCATTGCAGAATCCTCTTCTATATCCATGGCCACCTGATTTTCAATAGCAGGAGCCAGGATATGGATGATGGGGATACTTATATCCTCTGGGATCTTCAAAGATGATCCTAGATTGGCCAATGCATCAGCTTCTGTATTTTCTTCCCTTGGTACCTGTGTCAAACTAAAGAAAACAAAGGAGAGTGCCAATTCTTTGACTATCTCTAAATATTTGGTTAGTTTTTCACCTTTAACAGCGTAGGATCCATTAATGTGATTAGTGATTAACAATGAATCCACGTATACCTCAAGATACCTGATCCCCATATGCTTAGCAATTTGCAAACCAGCAATCAAGGCTTCATATTTAGCCTCATTATTAGTGGCTTGGAACTCACAAGCTATGGAGTGGGGTATTATGTCCCCCTGTGGCGATTTTAGTAGTATACCAAGCCCCGTGCCTTTAACATTTGAGGATCCATCAGTATGTAGTATCCAAGGATCCTTGGTTTCATCCAGCTGCTGGACTTCCAATTCGGCTTCCTTTTGTAAATCACTACTGAAATCAGCCACAAAGTCTGCTAATGCTTGAGATTTGATGGCTGTTCTAGGCTCATATCTTATATCATGGGCACCAAGCTTTACTGCCCACTTAGCCATCCTTCCGGACATCTCTGGTTTCCTGAGGACATTCTTAATTGGAAAATTAGTTCTAACAACAATAACATGGGTTTCAAAATAATGTCTTAGTTTAGTAGATGCCATAATTAGTGCAAGAATAAGTTTTTCAAGGTGTGAATACCTGGATTCAGCATCAAGTAAACTCTTACTTACATAGTAGATAGGATGTTGTGTACTTTCATGATCCTTAACAAGGACTGCACTTACTGCTTTTGAGGATACCGCAAGATATAAGGATAACACATCTCCTTTTTCTGGTTTCATCAACGCTGGAGCTGAGGACAGGTATTCTTTGAGGGCTTGTAAAGCACTCTCATGCTTCTCAGTCCATTCGAATTTCTTGTTTTTTTCTTAGGATATCGTAGAATTCTTTACACTTTTCCGAGAATTTAGATATAAATCTGTTTAAAGCTGCTATCCTGCCTGTTAGCCTTTGCACATCTTTAGCGTTGGCAGGAGATTTGATATTCACCAATGCTTTGATTTGTTCCGGACTTGCTTCAATGCCCCTCTTGGTTACCATATATCCTAAGAATTTACCTGCCTTTACACCAAAGTGACATTTTGAAGGATTAAGCTTCATGTTATATCTGTCAAGGATATCAAATGCTTCCTCCAAGTCTCTTAGGTGATCCTCAGCTTTTATGGATTTCACCACCATATCATCTATGTATACTTCCATAGTCTTTCCAATCTGATCCTTGAACATCATATTCACCAGTCTTTGATATGTTGCACCTGCATTCCTTAACCCAAACGGCATAGCAATATAACAATATAAACCGGTTGGGGTCATAAAAGCCGTATCCTCTTGGTCAGATGGTTCCATCTGAATTTGTTGGAATCCAGATGAAGCATCCATAAAGGTTAACAGTTCATGACCCGCCGTTGCATCCACCATGGAGTCAATGTGGGGTAATGGGAAAGGATCTTTGGGACATGCCTTATTTAAATCAGTGAAATCGACACATACCCTCCACTTTCCATTTTTCTTTTGAACAACAACCACATTGGCCAGCCATCTTGGATATTTTACTTCTCTAATCATACCTGCTCGTAGCAATCTTTCTACCTCTTCTTGGATAATGGTATTTCTTTCTGGTGCAAACTTCCTCCTTTTTTGATGGATTGGTTTGAATGACCTGTCAATGCCAAGTTTATGAGTGATAATATCCTTAGATATACCTGTCATATCCTCATGTTTCCATGCAAAGGTAGATTTTCTTCTTTTGAGGAAGGATACAAGGTCTTCTTTCATCTTGCCAAGGATCCCTGATCCGACATAGATTTTGGATTCAGGATCATCAGGATCCATCAGGATTTCGTCCACATCCTGCTCCCTTGCCTCCAAGACACTCCTTGGAGGATACTTTAATTGCTATTGCTCCCTTGATTTCGAGGCTGGTTTCATTGATGATGTGTAACAATCCTTAGCCTCCTGCTGATCACTATCGATCTTGACTATTCCCCAAGGGCTAGGGAGCTTCACACATTGATGGTAGGTGGATGGGACTGCCTTCATATCGTGTATCTAGGGCCTGCCAAGGATAACGTTACAACAAGATAGACAGTCAATAAAACAAAATTTTTTATAATTATGTAATCCTTCCACATAAATTGGGAGTTTGATGTCCCCCAGGGTTCTCTTAGTTTCTCCACTAAATCCTACAAGCACGGAGGATCTTGGTGTGATATCTGATTCTGGGATACCCATTTTCTTCAGAACATCAAGCTGGATAATGTTTACTGAGCTTCCTCCGTCAATAAGGATCATGCGGAGAAAATGGTTAGAAATAAAGAGAGTAATAACTAGACTATCATGATGAGGATCCTGGATATCAACGCGATCATTTTCATCAAAGGTTATCACTTTTCTTTCCGAAACACTTGATGTTCAAATAGGTCTTTCTCCGTTATCCATTTTAGCTTCCTTTGCATGCCTTTTAGCTGCTGAAAAGGATGTACCACAGATGTCTGACCCACCAGAAATAAAGTTTATCACTTGTGCATCTGCCGGAGGAGCTGGAGCTTTTTCAGGGATCCTTTCAGGGATCCTGAGTCCTTGGCTTTTTTCTTCCCAAAAACTCTTTTAAATGTCCCTTGCTCAGCAGATACCCAATTTCCTTTCTCAATGCGATGCATTCCTCTGTTAAATGCACAAAATCCTCATGGTATGCACACCACTTTGATTTGTCTTTAGTTGCAACTGGTTTGTCATTTTTTCTGGGCCATCTGGCTTTTTCTCCGAGATTCTGCATTGCAAGGATTAGTTCATGGTTATCAACGGAAAAACAATATTCAGAAATCAGAAGATAATCCTCATCATCTTCTTCTTGGTCAACAGCATGCACATTCTGGTTGTCAGTTCTGTTATAGGATTTGAATTTGTTGCTTTTGAAAGAGGATCCTTGCTTTTCTTGTCTTGAGGATCCTGCTTGTCTCTCCTGGATCCTCTTGTCATCCTCTAACCGGATGAATCTGAGTGCCTGAGTCCTTACTTCATCTAGGTTCCTGCATGGTGTCATAACAAGATCATCATAAAATAATGAATCCCTAAGCAACCCCATCTTGAAGGCTTCAACAGCCGTGGCTATATCCAAGTTGGGAATGTCCAAGGATTCTTTACTAAACTTGGTTATATAATCTCTTAATGATTCGTTAGGACCTTGAGTTATCCTATATAAATCACTAGTCAAACGTTCAAATTTTCTGCTACAAGAAAATTGATTATTGAATAAGTTAACTAGGTTAGCAAACGAAGTAATACAGTAAGGGGGAAGACTTAGCAGCCATTTTAGAGCTAATCCAGTAAGAGTGGATCCAAATCCCTTGCATAGGCACGCTTCCTTTAACCTTTCTGGAATCGGATTGATCTCCATCCTTTCCCTGTATTGTGCTATGTGTTCCTCAGGATCCGTTGAACCATCATATAGCTTCATAGTTGGAATGTGGAATCTTTTGGGTATCTCAGCATCACAAATTGGTGGTGCAAAACGAGATACCTTATGGCTTCCATCTGCAATCTCCGGGATAGGTTTGACCACCCCTGGAACACTTGATATCATATCCTTCAGTTTCTGCAGTTTTTTAGCCATAGCATGGTTGATACCTGCATCCTGCATGAATCCATGGTTGAATGTCTGGGACCTCTGATAGCTGAGAAGTAATCATCGGAGTATCAAAATTCAAAGATGCTGGATATGAATCCATATTGCTGGGACTCTGGGATGATGGAGGGACCAGTGGAAGCAATGGTCTGCATTTGAATAAAATCTCCTTGATGGACATCTGAACTTCCTGTTTGCAAACTCTTCAAGGATCCTGACATCTGGAGGGATCCCTGAAACTGGGATGATCCTGGAACAAAGGAGGATCCTTGAACCTGGGATGATCCTGGAACTAAGGAGGATCCTTGAACCTGGGATGATCCTGGAACAATGGAGGATCCTTGAACCTGGGATGATCCTGGAACAAAGGAGGATCCTAGAACCTGCTGTGCTCCTGAGTAGGCTCCCGAATTCAAGAAGGATCCCATATGCTGGGTATAGGATCCTGCTGGCTGGAAATATGAACCTTATGCCTGAGTCACTATTGCTGAGCCGAGGTGTACTTCTCTTGATCCACCCACATGTTGAATGTCTGGGACCTCTGATAGCTGAGAAGTAATCATCGGAGTATCAAAATTCAAAGATTTGGGCATCAGTGGAGAATGATCCTCTGCCGTTTTCTTCTGTCTTTTGAGATTTCTGATTTCCTCAAGGATCCTGTCATTAGTTTCATCCTGCCGCTGAATACGATCCCTCATCTGCAAAATCAAAGTAAATATATCACTAGTACTGGGAGCAGAAGAAGTTGGAGCAGAAGAAGATGGAGTTTTAGAGAAAATGGGAGTAGGTCTCTTCTCAGCATTTTTCTGAGATCCAGCAGGTGGTGGAGGCAAAGGTGGAATGCCCTGAGATGAACTGACTGCAGACATCACTGTAGAGGTATTCTTCAACGATGAAGCCACGTATGCAATGATCCAGAATGATCAGCAACGGGAAACTTTCTTATGAATGAAGCACCAATTGCCCCACGGTGGGCGCCAAACTGTTTTGGTCAAAAATCACACAAGGATAATGCAACCAAACTCTCTGTTAACGGTTAATGATGCTTGTAGTGATGGATAAAGTAAAGGATCACTTAAATGTAAATTGCACAAGTGACACAAGGATTTATACGAGGAAAAAAGCCCTTGATAAATGAATGATCTCCGGCATAAAAAACCTTGGGTGATGGAAACTACCGATCACCAAACTTCAATATAATAAACAATGTTTACAACTTTGGATGGTAACGAGCTAGGTACAAGGATCACTATGGTGTAGTATGCTAGAGTGTGTAAGAAATGTGTTGTGTCTTCCGAATGCTTGAGAGTGCCCTTTATATAAGTGTGTGTGGATGAATTTAGGGAAGTCACCTAACTACTAGCTCGTTACCCCTTTAGAAACATAAGTAAATTTAGCCTAACTAAACGCCCGTAATTTGTGCTAAGTTTCCATATTCTCCACAACGTCTATTTCTGGTTATGCATGTGCGAAATTAGCGTGAAAGATTCCTTAATAACGTTGCCAAGACCAGGTCCAACTCGTAATTCCTGCAAAACAACATTAAATATAAAGAGAACAATCGTTAGTATGAGGATCCTTAGGATGATCCATGATCCTGATCCTGAAGCTCTTCTGAGGATCACTATCTGCCAAAGAAACAAGGATCACTTGTTAGGATATCATGTAAGGATCATAGGTCATTAAAATCCTGCCCTAACAATATTAACGAGTTATATTTTGCTGATCTTATCCGTAACTAACTTAACGGATATATAGCCGTTGTAAGTGAACTATCTGTTGCAATCCTGACGTCACGGAAGTGACAACCCTGCACAAATCATGATTATAAATAGAGATAGGGATAGGATCGTTTGCATTTAAAATCAAGAACTTCTCCCTTTATAACCGCATTCAGAGGATTTGAACAGGTATTCTCCCCTTCATCTTCTTTCTTGCTTGCTCTGTTTTCCTTCTCGTATCTATTTCGTTCAAAATGTTGCTCCGGAATTCCCCTGCCAAGGATCACCGGAAAGAAAGCCCCTTCAAGAGTCAAGGGATCATTACAGACTCTGCTAAAGAACGCTGCATCTTCACTGATCCTCAAATTGACAGGATTCGGTGCTGTTTTCCTGCAAATACTGTGTTCAAACCCTATGATCCTTCTGCCCTGAGCGATCACACTTCTGGTTCATGGGTTGGTTTCCCTGTGACCCCGTTGGCCATAGGTTACACGTATCCCTTTCCAGCCTTCACCCAAGCCTTCTTCTCCTTGACCGGCATATCTTACATCGAGGCCATGCCGATGATCTGGAGGGTTTTGTATACCCTTGAGAGGATCATCGAGCAAGAGGGGATAGACTTAGGCATGGCCGAGTTAGGTGAGCTGTATGATCTGACCACCTTTGGTTCCCATCGTTATCTGTTCAAACGTAGACTTGGGGAGGAGCATCCGATCTTCAAGGCTACCAAGAATGATACTAACTGGAAGCAGCGGTTCTTTTTTGTGAGGAGAGATACCATCCCTAATGGAAGGATTTACCCAAGAAGTGGGCTACCCATGGTAGGATAGAGGATCCTAGGAAGGATCACCGTAGAACTTATCCTTTAGTATAAGGATCACTGACATTCTTTTGTTTTCTTGTTGTGCAGCTATCTCCGTTTCACATCTTAGGTTGACTCCTGCTGCAAAAGAGAGACTCTTGGCCTTTAAGAAGCTTGATCCTGAAATAAGAACTTTCAAGATTACCACCCAGGATTCTCAGGAAGTATCATCTGCTTTTGTCACAATGTCAAGTAAGTATCCTTATTTAAAGAGTAATTATATACTGAAATTCAAATTAAGTTAAAATACTTATCTTGTTTTGGTTGTGTAGGTGCTGGAAAATCCACCAAATCTGCCTCGAAGTTCAGCATCACTGATCTTACTAACGTCAGATCCTCTAAGAAGAAGACTCCTGCTGCTAGCCCAACTGCTTCGGTCCCTAAAGCACCCCTCAGAGGAGAGGGAGGCAAGAAGAGAAAGACCTCCGAGGCTGAGGATCTGCAAGGCCTTCCCTTGATCCGCCAACAATTCCTGGACTATTTTAATGAGGTAAGGATCACTGCCCCAGCTTATATATCCTACTCGTTTTGAAGATCACTTGGTTCTGTTGTTATCCCTTGTCTTTGTAACATTTGTGCCTGTAATCATCATGAACAGTTCAATTATCAATAAAATAATGTTATTTGATCCCAATGTTTGATTCATTGTGTTTTACATTTTTCGTGTTGTGACTTTTATTCAATTCCAAACTCTACATCGCTTTCTGGAGAATTATACGCTAACTGGTGCGTAAACGTACTCAGTTTAGTGCGACAAATACTCCGGAACATCAACATATACTCAACATACCTTAAATAACCTTTACATAACTTAGAAATAAGTTTTGAAGGCTTTGGTATATCAAAAAACAAGTTAATTCGCTTACAGGGACTAAACTTGACAAACTGCGAAAGTATGCCAATTTGAACTGTAACGAACATTCCGGAACATGTCCATAAGTTAAACATACCATAAATATCCTTTACATAGCTTAGAAATAGGCTTTGAGAAGTCTGGTATGCTAAAACAAACTTTTGGATCATTCAGGGACTAAAAGTGTCAAAAAGTGCCTAAGTTTGCACTTTTGCGCATAACTTACGTTCTGAATACATCCGGACATCCAAAAATTTATGTAAGCATCCTTATATTATGCCTTAGTATTTGGCATGAGAAAAATCCATTCGTCGCGTCATTTGGATCGTCTTTCACGCTTATGCGCATTCCGTCGTAATTAAGCGAACATCGCGATCGTACGGCCAAACGAACCGACATCCGACATATTTTTGGGCATGTTTCATGTCCACAATGTTTAGGCATCATTTTAGGGCCTTAAAGATGACTTTTCAGGTCTTAAAAGGGCTGGAAATGGCTTAAAAACGCAACAGGGGCCAAAAGTGTAAATTCTGCAAGTGGGCAGATCAGAGGACTTCAGGCGACCCGCGTAAGGATTGCCCAAACTTGAGGCGGGGCGCGTGAGACTGTCAGACAGAAGATTTTGCATTTAATGCAGAATCTGGCCTTTCGTTCGATCAAAGGGCGATGCCTTTTCACCCAAATGAAGGGCCAAGGGTCAAATACACTGAATCTAACCCCTGGACACGTGTACGCACGAGATCAAAGCACGTTATTCGATAAAACGATCCTAACGGTTCCACCTTTCCTATAAATACCCCCCCCCCCCCTTTTTGTGTAAAAACCCACAAATCAGATCTAAATGCTCTAAGTTGATGCTTATGCTTCATACCTGAGCTATTGGATCTTGATTAGCACTCGGGGACCCTCCGTAAGTCTTCTTTCGCTCTTTTATTCGCTTTTCGAGTCCGAAAGTCAACGTTTTGTTGACTTTCTGCATTGACCAGCTTATGGTCGATGCGAAGTTCATGGAACTTCATAACGTGAGCGTGATCACGATGGTCATGGTCCGTAGTGACCATACCTACTGATCACCACGCTATCTAGGCTCGGTGACGAGTCGTAGTTTCGGCCAAAATGTGCATTCTTGCATATTTTGTAACCAAACTACTCGTGGGCATCAAAGCCGTTTGTTTTGATGTCAAACCTGTTTCTAAACTTAGTTAAGCATGTTCTAACATGCTTAGCTCGTCACTTTTAGTTTAGTGCTTATATAGGGTCGTAAGGTAAGCGATCTAAACCATCGCTTATGCTTTCGAACCCGACCCTTTTGGTCGGTCATTAGGATCCGACCAAACATATTAGGTGACCATAGCTATAACCTTCCGAGGTTATACCTTGTGGTCACGATGTTAGGCGTTCCGAGCGCGTTCTACGCGAACGACGCGTTAGGGTAGCATAAGCTACCTAAACGGGTCGTGATGGACCGTAAGCACTTAGATTAGGTTTCATTTTAGTATGTGGGCTTTGTTAAGCCATATTACACGAGTCTCCATACTCGTTTGGTTTACGAACCCGCGTACTGTCCGATCCTTCCGATTTGGTCCGGTATATTAACATAGCTACCAATTAGGTGCCGTTGATATTCCGTGACCTCTCGCATTACCTGGTTATTTCACAAGAACAACAAAGCAACCTCAGGTGAGTACATAGAACCCCTCTTTTACTGTTTTCCAACTGTTTTGGGGTGAAACACATGTGCCTACCTGTTACATTCATGCTTTCCATGTTTTCACATCATATATTTGCTATGCTCATTAGTACATTATAGTACATGATTTCATTACATTTTATGCTATGTATGCCCATTGTGTGCGTACTTAGTACATTGATTTACATAAACATTTTCTGTTGCATATGTTTACTCAGCATATGGACACATTGATTTACATAAACATTTCTGCTGCATATGTTTACTCAGCATATGGGCACATGCCTTCATTTTGTTATGACATTTGGTTTGTTTAACATGGGACAATACATTCATTAACACTAGCTACGCCGTTCGTTAGTAGGTAGTGGTACCATAGGAATTGACAACTCCCATTCCTGAAGTCCTGGGTTTGATAGGACTGGAAGGAATGACCGAATTCGATATACATAACTTAGATAAACCTTTAATTTGTTTAAGGGTTTATCGCCGCAGTCTCAAGGCTTGGATGTATGCATAGTTTACAATACCACATAAATGTTAATATCAATAGAGCATGCATTTCCCGCAGAACATAACGCTGATTTAAACCACGTTTTACTTCAACGACTTGTTTTGTGCATATGGTTTAAGTTGATACATTTCGCTTACCATACATGATACATTTTGGGATTTCACATTACATGGTTTACATTGAACATAAACACGTCGACATTGACATATACGTTTGGTGGTTTACATTTGAACATAAACATTTGACATGGTTTACAATAACACTTGACATTTGGTTTACACATGAACAATTTACATGGTGGATTGGTTTGGGTAAATGATTTAAGTAACGTGGCGTATGTAATATGATACAAACATGGTGGATACGCCGCTGGTACTTCCTATATATAAATGTTTGTATAATGTTACATATCGTGGCGTTATCTAAGTCATTTCAGTTTAGACACATTACATTTTACATAAATAACATATTCTTCACAAGACATTATTTTCACAAACAACTTATCTTATTCAACTCATTTTACTTGGTTATTCGTTTAACCTTGCACTTATCTATACATATCGTTTGATGTTATCGTTTTTCAAATGGTTTACAAAGCAAAACAAATTACAAGGTTCATGACTGACTGTTATTAAACATTTCTTTAAGCTCAAGTCATGAATCCCATTTTCACAAAAACTATGTATCTCACAGGCATTTTTATGCTGACGTACCTACTTTCACATGTGTTTTCAGGAGCTATTCCATAGGATGATGATCATGACACTAGGGCGGACCTGTGCCTTAGAGCCTAAAAATGAAGTTTGAACTAGCTTAATTATGTTTTGATTTCCGTACTCTCTTTCCAAGACAATGTAACACCTTTGTTTATAAATAAAATACAACTTGTATGCCATGGTTATGAAACAATTTAATTCTGTTCACGACACTCCCCGGCGTTTCCGCCGCGGTTGCATGTTATACGCGGCCGGGGTGTGACAGAAGAGTTGGTATCAGAGCCAATGGTTATAGGGAACTAGGTTATTAGTAATGCTTTGACCTAGACTATAACTTTAGGACCCTAACACAAGTTATCTTGTGTTTAGAGTTTAAAACATGCACATCACCTATCCTTAGGTGATAACCACAACAGGAACTTCGGTTCCGAATCCGCTTTGAAAATTAATCATCTGTTCTAGGATGATTGATTACTAGGTTTTGAACCCTCTATTATAAGGTTTTGAACCCTCTGTTATATGGTTTTGAACCTCTTTGGATTTCAAAAATCCCGTCAAAGTTTTGGGTTAATAGTGTGAACACGTGCGAACTGGAAGAGTGAATGCCTGTACCCTGGGTTTTCTGTCTAAGGCTAGAGTGTTCGTACAAATCCACATAATCGGACCAGTCACTCTTATCTGGGAACTCTTGGGGTGAGTGTTCACTTATAGGCGAGCATGTCTTCGCGATACACTAATTCCGACCCATTTACTTTGACTAGACATTTCACGTCGCTTATTTGCTTTGCGATGCATAACCGCCATCTTTGCTTTTGATTGCTTTTTCTTCATCTCATTCTCTTCATCCAATCATCTCACTCGTTTCATTTCATGTTTTTCTCTTCTAGAATGCCTCCTCGACGCGACAACCAGATAGCTACTGCCGAGCTGGCGGAGATTATTGCGCAGCAGATGGCTGCTCAATTTCCGAATCTCTTTGCTCAATGGAACCAGGCCAACAACAACAATGGTACATGCAAATACAAGGATTTTAGCTCGGCTAAGCCACTCAAGTTTAGTGGTTCTGAGGGAGCAACTGGGCTTCTTCAGTGGTTCGAAAGCATCGAGAACACTTTCCGTCATGTGCAGTGTCCTGACAATCGCAAAGTCGAGTTTTCTTCAAGCGTGTTTCAGAAGAGGGCTCTTACATGGTGGAATGGGGTTATGAGAGATCAAGGTGCAGAAGTTGCTCTAGCTCAGACATGGGCTCAACTGAGAGCTCTTATGATGAGGGAGTTTTGTCCTCGTCATGAGCAACGAGCGTTGGAGAAAGAATTTGATGTGTTGAAGCAAGATAGTGGCGAGCACAGGGCTTATACAGATAGGTTTGAGGAGCTGAGTCTTCTTTGCCCGAATATGGTTACCCCACTCGATAAGGCCATCGAAAGATACATCGACGGCCTACCTGACTCAGTACAAGACATCCTTACTGGTAGCAACCCTACCACACTTCGTCAGGCGATCGAGTTATCAGCGACGTTGACTGAGTCGCAAATTCGAAAGAATAAATTGCACAGGAAGGGTGATAAGGGCAAGAAGCAGTCGGCTGACAAGGAGGATAGTAAGAAAGGCCAGAACAAGAATGGAAAAGATTCTGGCTCATCAAAGAGGTCAAGGAAGCGTAAGGCTTCCCAAAATTTTGCTGTCACTGCCCAAGCAAACCAGGCAGCTCCCAACCAGCCTCCAGCAAAGAAACCCTACTCAGGAAGTGCACCTTTGTGCAATCGATGCAACAGTCACCACCAGCCACAATATCAGTGCCGTTTCTGTACTAACTGTGGGAAGTCAGGTCATCTTGCCGATGTTTGTCGGTTTGCTCAGAATCACGCAGTCCAGAACCCTGCTCAACAGGTTGCTCAACAACAGGGTCAGGCTGCACGACCAAACTACCCACCAGGTGCTTGTTATAACTGTGGGGATCTGACCCACTACAGAAATCGGTGTCCAAGACTAGTCAACCAGAACCAGAATGCAAACCAGAATCCGGCACCGGCTCGAGGTCGAGTCTTTAACATGAATGCACAAGAAGCACAAGCAGACAACGAGGTGGTGAACGGTACGTTCTTTATTAATAATCAGCCAGCATCTGTTCTTTTTGATTCGGGTGCCGACAAGAGTTTCGTGTCATTGTCTTTCGAAACAATGCTTCGCGTGTCTAGAACGAAACTAGGTAAACCTTTGACAGTAGAGGTTGCCAGTGGTGAACCCATTGTTCTAAATTCTGTTCTACGCAACTGCCAGTTGAATCTTAACGACCATATTTTTCCTATTGACCTCACGCCAATGCAACTTGGAAGCTTCGACGTTATAGTGGGAATGGATTGGTTATCCAAGCATCGCGCAGAGATAGTTTGTTCTGAGAAGATTGTTCGTGTGCCGCTGTCTACAGGCGAGATCCTACAGGTTCGTGGTGAGAAGCCTGCCGGTGGACTCAAACTCATGTCTTGTTTTAAAGCACGGAAGTATCTGCGAAAGCACTATGTGGCGTTCTTAGCACATATTACAGCAGATAAAGGCAAGGGTAAGTCTATTTCAGATATTCCTGTCGTTCGGGATTATTCCGAAGTATTCCCTGAAGACTTACCTGGTCTACCTCCAGCACGCCAAGTCGAGTTCCGTATTGATCTCGTACCTGGTGCAAATCCCGTTGCCAGAGCTCCATACCGTCTTGCACCGTCAGAGATGCAAGAATTATCTAAACAGCTTCAGGAGCTCTCCGACAAAGGTTTTATCCGTCCTAGCTTTTCACCCTGGGGTGCTCCCGTTCTCTTTGTAAAGAAGAAGGATGGATCTTTTAGGATGTGTATCGATTATCGTGAGCTTAACAAGCTTACCATCAAAAATCGATATCCCCTACCTCGCATTGATGATCTCTTCGATCAATTACAAGGCGCATCTTACTTTTCAAAGATTGATCTACGATCTGGATATCATCAGCTTCGTGTACATGAAGAAGACATTCCCAAGACAGCGTTCCGTACTCGTTATGGACATTACGAGTTCACAGTCATGCCATTTGGTTTGACTAATGCTCCTGCTGTTTTCATGGACTTAATGAATAGGGTCTGCAAGCCTTATTTAGATAAGTTCATCATCGTTTTCATTGACGACATTTTGATATATTCTAAAACGCGAGCTGATCATGAGCAACATCTTCGTCTTACGTTGGAACTCCTAAAGAAAGAACAACTTTTCGCCAAATTCTCCAAGTGTGAATTTTGGCTTAAAGAGGTTCAATTCTTAGGACATATTGTCAACGAACAAGGTATTCATGTAGATCCCTCCAAGATCAGTGCGATTAAGGATTGGGATACACCTACTACCCCTACTGAAGTTCGTTCTTTTCTTGGTCTAGCGGGTTATTACCGCCGCCTCATAGAAAATTTCTCGAAGATTGCAGTTCCTCTAACTGCTCTAACTCAGAAGAACAAGCCATTTGATTGGGGAGTCAAACAAGAGGAAGCGTTTCAGACTTTGAAACAAAAGCTTTGCGACGCACCTGTCCTAACATTGCCTGAGGGCAATGATGATTTCGTCGTTTATTGTGACGCATCTAAATTAGGGCTTGGCTGCGTCCTGATGCAAAGAAACAAAGTCATAGCATACGCATCAAGGCAGTTGAAGATACATGAGAAAAACTACACCACTCATGATCTTGAGTTGGGTGCAGTTGTCTTCGCTCTTAAGATTTGGAGACACTACTTGTACGGTACAAAATGTGTGGTTTTCACTGACCACAAAAGTCTTCAACATATCTTCAATCAAAAAGAGCTCAACATGAGACAACGACGTTGGGTTGAACTTCTAAACGACTACGACTGCGAGATTCGCTACCATCCTGGTAAGGCGAATGTCGTAGCCGATGCATTGAGTCGCAAGGAACGTATTAAGCTTCATTGTGTACGTGTCCAATCTGTTGTTCAAACCGATATCCAAGCCCGTATTTCTCAGGCTCAACAAGCTTGTGTTTCACAAGGTTTAATGGATAAGGAATTTCCTTATCACATAACACCTGCTCTTGAACTGAAAGACAATGGATCGTACTATTTCATGGACCGTTTGTGGGTCCCAAGCCAAGATGATCTTCGTACCTTGCTTATGGATGAAGCCCATAAGTCTCGTTATTCCATTCATCCTGGCTCAGATAAGATGTATAAGGATCTTCGTATTCAGTATTGGTGGCCTGGTATGAAGAAAGACATTGCCTTATACGTATCTAAATGCCTTACTTGTCTTAAGGTTAAGGCAGAACATCAGCGTCCTTCTGGTTTATTGGAACAACCGGAGATCCCAGTTTGGAAATGGGAAAACATTACTATGGATCTCATTACTAAACTCCCGCGCACAAAGAAAGGTCACGATGCCATCTGGGTAGTCGTTGATCGTCTTACCAAGTCAGCACATTTCTTGCCAATCCGTGAGGATTATTCAGCTGACAGACTTGCACAAATCTACGTAGATGAAATTGTAGCTAGACATGGTGTTCCTTTGAGCATCATTTCTGACAGAGATGCTCGTTTCACTTCTCATTTTTGGAGAACCATGCAATCCGCTATGGGGTCCCAACTTAATCTGAGCACAGCTTATCATCCGCAAATGGATGGTCAATCTGAAAGAACAATCCAGACACTGGAGGATATGCTTAGAGCTTGTGTGATCGACTTTGGTGGTAGTTGGGATTCACATCTTCCATTGATTGAATTCTCCTACAACAACAGTTATCACTCCAGCATCAACATGGCTCCTTTCGAGGCTCTCTATGGTCGAAAATGTCGTTCACCAGTCTGCTGGAATGAGATCGGTGAGGCTCAACTTACTGGACCTGCCCTCATTTTAGAAACAACAGAAAAGGTAAAGAAAGTTCGTGATAACCTTCAGACAGCTAGAAGCCGTCAAAAGAGTTACGCGGACCTAAAACGCAAACCCTTGGATTTTCAAGTCGGTGATCGTGTATTACTTAAGGTCTCACCTTGGAAAGGTGTGATCAGATTCGGAAAGAAAGGAAAACTTGCACCTAGATATGTTGGACCATTCAAGATCGTCGAAAGAATCGGTAAGGTAGCCTACAGACTTGAGTTACCTCCTGAACTTGGAAATGTTCATCCAACCTTTCACGTGTCCAATCTCAAGAGGTGTTTAGCTGATGAAAACCTCCACATACCGCTTGACGAAATTCGTGTTGATAGAACACTGAAATTTGTCGAGAAACCAGTGGAAATCATGGAACGTGAAGTCAAGTGGCTTAAACGCAAGCGCATTCCTTTGGTCAAGGTTCGTTGGGAATCTAAGCGTGGACCCGAGTTTACTTGGGAACGTGAAGACCAAATGAAGGCAAAATATCCGCATCTTTTTCAATCAGTTTCCTCTAAATAAATTTCGGGACGAAATTTCCACAAGTAGGGGAGACTGTAACATTTGTGCCTGTAATCATCATGAACAGTTCAATTATCAATAAAATAATGTTATTTGATCCCAATGTTTGATTCATTGTGTTTTACATTTTTCGTGTTGTGACTTTTATTCAATTCCAAACTCTACATCGCTTTCTAGAGAATTATACGCTAACTGGTGCGTAAACGTACTCAGTTTAGTGCGACAAATACTCCGGAACATCAACATATACTCAACATACCTTAAATAACCTTTACATAACTTAGAAATAAGTTTTGAAGGCTTTGGTATATCAAAAAACAAGTTAATTCGCTTACAGGGACTAAACTTGACAAACTGCGAAAGTATGCCAATTTGAACTGTAACGAACATTCCGGAACATGTCCATAAGTTAAACATACCATAAATATCCTTTACATAGCTTAGAAATAGGCTTTGAGAAGTCTGGTATGCTAAAACAAACTTTTGGATCATTCAGGGACTAAAAGTGTCAAAAAGTGCCTAAGTTTGCACTTTTGCGCATAACTTACGTTCTGAATACATCCGGACATCCAAAAATTTATGTAAGCATCCTTATATTATGCCTTAGTATTTGGCATGAGAAAAATCCATTCGTCGCGTCATTTGGATCGTCTTTCACGCTTATGCGCATTCCGTCGTAATTAAGCGAACATCGCGATCGTACGGCCAAACGAACCGACATCCGACATATTTTTGGGCATGTTTCATGTCCACAATGTTTAGGCATCATTTTAGGGCCTTAAAGATGACTTTTCAGGTCTTAAAAGGGCTGGAAATGGCTTAAAAACGCAACAGGGGCCAAAAGTGTAAATTCTGCAAGTGGGCAGATCAGAGGACTTGAGGCGACCCGCGTAAGGATTGCCCAAACTTGAGGCGGGGCGCGTGAGACTGTCAGACAGAAGATTTTGCATTTAATGCAGAATCTGGCCTTTCGTTCGATCAAAGGGCGATGCCTTTTCACCCAAATGAAGGGCCAAGGGTCAAATACACTGAATCTAACCCCTGGACACGTGTACGCACGAGATCAAAGCACGTTATTCGATAAAACGATCCTAACGGTTCCACCTTTCCTATAAATACCCCCCCCCCTTTTTGTGTAAAAACCCACAAATCAGATCTAAATGCTCTAAGTTGATGCTTATGCTTCATACCTGAGCTATTGGATCTTGATTAGCACTCGGGGACCCTCCGTAAGTCTTCTTTCGCTCTTTTATTCGCTTTTCGAGTCCGAAAGTCAACGTTTTGTTGACTTTCTGCATTGACCAGCTTATGGTCGATGCGAAGTTCATGGAACTTCATAACGTGAGCGTGATCACGATGGTCATGGTCCGTAGTGACCATACCTACTGATCACCACGCTATCTAGGCTCGGTGACGAGTCGTAGTTTCGGCCAAAATGTGCATTCTTGCATATTTTGTAACCAAACTACTCGTGGGCATCAAAGCCGTTTGTTTTGATGTCAAACCTGTTTCTAAACTTAGTTAAGCATGTTCTAACATGCTTAGCTCGTCACTTTTAGTTTAGTGCTTATATAGGGTCGTAAGGTAAGCGATCTAAACCATCGCTTATGCTTTCGAACCCGACCCTTTTGGTCGGTCATTAGGATCCGACCAAACATATTAGGTGACCATAGCTATAACCTTCCGAGGTTATACCTTGTGGTCACGATGTTAGGCGTTCCGAGCGCGTTCTACGCGAACGACGCGTTAGGGTAGCATAAGCTACCTAAACGGGTCGTGATGGACCGTAAGCACTTAGATTAGGTTTCATTTTAGTATGTGGGCTTTGTTAAGCCATATTACACGAGTCTCCATACTCGTTTGGTTTACGAACCCGCGTACTGTCCGATCCTTCCGATTTGGTCCGGTATATTAACATAGCTACCAATTAGGTGCCGTTGATATTCCGTGACCTCTCGCATTACCTGGTTATTTCACAAGAACAACAAAGCAACCTCAGGTGAGTACATAGAACCCCTCTTTTACTGTTTTCCAACTGTTTTGGGGTGAAACACATGTGCCTACCTGTTACATTCATGCTTTCCATGTTTTCACATCATATATTTGCTATGCTCATTAGTACATTATAGTACATGATTTCATTACATTTTATGCTATGTATGCCCATTGTGTGCGTACTTAGTACATTGATTTACATAAACATTTTCTGTTGCATATGTTTACTCAGCATATGGACACATTGATTTACATAAACATTTCTGCTGCATATGTTTACTCAGCATATGGGCACATGCCTTCATTTTGTTATGACATTTGGTTTGTTTAACATGGGACAATACATTCATTAACACTAGCTACGCCGTTCGTTAGTAGGTAGTGGTACCATAGGAATTGACAACTCCCATTCCTGAAGTCCTGGGTTTGATAGGACTGGAAGGAATGACCGAATTCGATATACATAACTTAGATAAACCTTTAATTTGTTTAAGGGTTTATCGCCGCAGTCTCAAGGCTTGGATGTATGCATAGTTTACAATACCACATAAATGTTAATATCAATAGAGCATGCATTTCCCGCAGAACATAACGCTGATTTAAACCACGTTTTACTTCAACGACTTGTTTTGTGCATATGGTTTAAGTTGATACATTTCGCTTACCATACATGATACATTTTGGGATTTCACATTACATGGTTTACATTGAACATAAACACGTCGACATTGACATATACGTTTGGTGGTTTACATTTGAACATAAACATTTGACATGGTTTACAATAACACTTGACATTTGGTTTACACATGAACAATTTACATGGTGGATTGGTTTGGGTAAATGATTTAAGTAACGTGGCGTATGTAATATGATACAAACATGGTGGATACGCCGCTGGTACTTCCTATATATAAATGTTTGTATAATGTTACATATCGTGGCGTTATCTAAGTCATTTCAGTTTAGACACATTACATTTTACATAAATAACATATTCTTCACAAGACATTATTTTCACAAACAACTTATCTTATTCAACTCATTTTACTTGGTTATTCGTTTAACCTTGCACTTATCTATACATATCGTTTGATGTTATCGTTTTTCAAATGGTTTACAAAGCAAAACAAATTACAAGGTTCATGACTGACTGTTATTAAACATTTCTTTAAGCTCAAGTCATGAATCCCATTTTCACAAAAACTATGTATCTCACAGGCATTTTTATGCTGACGTACCTACTTTCACATGTGTTTTCAGGAGCTATTCCATAGGATGATGATCATGACACTAGGGCGGACCTGTGCCTTAGAGCCTAAAAATGAAGTTTGAACTAGCTTAATTATGTTTTGATTTCCGTACTCTCTTTCCAAGACAATGTAACACCTTTGTTTATAAATAAAATACAACTTGTATGCCATGGTTATGAAACAATTTAATTCTGTTCACGACACTCCCCGGCGTTTCCGCCGCGGTTGCATGTTATACGCGGCCGGGGTGTGACAGTCTTCCTTGCAGAAATTTGCTGAAATAGAAACCTATGTTGGCTACGTTGAGGATCAGGATAGCAGGATCGCTGATCTTCAACAAGTTGATGTGCTGAAAGACCTCAAGATAGTCGATCTTCAGAAGGAGCTCCAGGCCACCAAGAATGATGCTGCCAAGATGCTGATCAACTTTGATTATGAGAAGCACGAGATCACCCAGGATGCTAAGGTTTCTGCCACCATAGCAATGTTCAAGATCCAGCTGCAAATGGCCATGGAAGCTCAGGATCCTGCTTTTGACAAGAGCACCTGGGATGTGGAGGGCTGGAAAGCAAGGCTGGCTGAACTGGAGGACGATGAAGAGGCTGAGGAGATCTTGACGCTTGAGGCTAGAGGCAGTGGCAAGGATCAGGGTGGTGAGGCAAGTGGAGCTGGTGGTGATGATGCAGCGAAGGATTAAGCTGCAGGATTGGGCGATGAAGGAAATTTCTAGACATAGCCGGAGCCCAATTTTTTGTTTGTTTGTTTGGTGGTTGTTTGAACAATTTATGGTCTGTACTTATGAACAATAGTTTTAGGGTTAAGGATCAAGGATCCTTCAGACAATAGGTAGGATTGCATATGGTGGAGGGATCCTCTGTTTGGGGGATGAAACCATTGTGATCCTGCCACCTTTATTTTCCTACACAACTTGAAAACCATTATCATGGACACCCTTTACCTACCCCAGCGGACGGGCCACGTATTGCTGGTAGATGCTCGGGGTAGGTGATTTTGACAACCTATGAAGGGTTAGTCTTCATGCTTAATAAATAAAATCTTAACTTTTGTCGCTTATCCTGTGTTGTTATCCATTAAGTTCTTTTAATTTTTAATTGTCTTGATGTATACTTATTAAATAAGTTACTTTGAATAACTCAGATTGAAAGCATTTAGGATATGATCCATGATCAAATATCCTATAGTCGAAAAATCCCAAAAAGTAGTGTATGTTTTAAGGATCATAAGTTCAGTTGTCAAAGTATAAGGGTTATTCAAATAAATAATGAATAAGATAAAAATAGTTAAGGATCATACCTGAGGATCCAAGTTAGGATCCTAACCATAATCAGGATAACTATAAGATAAATCTTAGAGAGAAATAATGATCATGGATCCTTAGTTGTTTAACTTCAAGGACCTGAAATAGAGCATAACTTGGGACTAAGCCAATATAAGATAAGAGTTAGTAAATGGGGACAAGCCCAAGGATAACTGGGGACAAGCCCAATGATAACTGGGGACAAGCCCAAGGATCGTATGTAAACTGGAGTATGGCCCTTACTGGCGACTATCCAAACTTAGTGACATGATAATGCCAAAACCTTAGCTAACGTGAAAACGTTCAAAACCTTAAGAACGGATGTATGGTACGTCTACCATTATACGTAGGATCCTAGGTATAGCCAGTACAATGCAATTATCAGCCCCTAAAGCGAGTACTGGTCCCAAAGACTTGAACTATACCAGGATCATCGTGCGCTACAGGCAAAACTGGGGACAAGCCCAAGGATAACTGGGGACAAGCCCAAACAACTGGGGTTAAACCCAAGGATCTGAATTGCTTCTGAAGATTATCAACAATATGCTAAGGATACCTGGACTATCAAAACTCAAAATCTTGTGAGAGAAGGATAAAGGATACATGATCCTTATCCTTAAATAAGAAAATGAAATAGTTCAAGATTAGGATATTACCAGAGTAAGGATCATTGACACCTTTAGGATCCTTCAAGGATACCTTTGATGTAAGGATCATATGTGCCAGGAGGATCCTGCTCACATGAAATATTTCTTCAAGTGGACAGCATTCCAGGCTCTTGGTAGCAAATCACCTTCCACGGTTAGCAATCTATATGCCCCCTTTCCTGCTTCAGCTTCAATCAAATAAGGGCCTTCCCATTTTGGTGCCAATTTTCCATCAGCAGGATTGGTGGTATTCTGGAATGCTTTTCTCAATACCATATCCCCAACTTGGAATTTCCTTATCCTGACATTTTTGTTGTAAGCACCAGCCATTCTTTGTTGGTAGCTAGCCATCCTTATCCTAGCCAAATCCCTGATTTCCTCAATAGTATCCAAGTCTTGAACCAGGTTCTCATCATTTTCCTCAGGATCACGGGTACTTGTTCTAGCAGTTGGAACCACCATTTCTGTTGGGATCACTGATTCTGCCCCAAATACCAAAGAGAATGGTGTTTGACCAGTAGCATTCTTGGGGGTTGTCCTATCAGCCCAAAGCACATAAGGTAATTCTTCTGCCCATTTCCCCTTCTTGGATCCAAGTTTCTTCTTCAAATTGTTGATGATGATCTTGTTGGATGATTCTGCTTGACCATTAGCTTGTGGGTGGACTGGTGTTGATTTTATCATCTTAATCCCCCAGCTGTCACAAAAGTTAGTAGTTCTGCCCCCAATAAATTGGGAACCATTATCACATATAATTTCAGAAGGAATGCCAAATCTAGTTAAAATATTTTTCTTAATAAAGGATATAACTTCCTTCTCTCTGACTTGGGCAAAAGCTTCAGCCTCTATCCACTTGGAGAAGTAATTAGTCATAGCAAGCATGAACACTTTTCCACCAGGTGCCTTAGGGAGCTTGCCAACTATATCCATCCCCCATCTTATAAATGGCCAAGAGGAGGATATAGGATGTAGAAATTCAGCCGGCTGGTGAAGGATATTGCTGTGTCTTTGGCAAGGATCACACTTCTTAGCATACTCCACAGCATCCCTTTTCATAGTTGGCCAGTAGTATCCTGTCCTTAAGATCCTTGAGAACAATGCCCTGCCCCCAGTGTGGTTTCCACAATCTCCTTCATGGAAGTCTTTTAAAATTTCATGAACTTCAGGATCCTCGATACATCTTAAATATGGTCCTGCAAGAGACCGCTTATACAACATATTATTTAAGATTGTGAATTGCGATACCTTAATTCTGAAAGCCCTAGGGTTTTCTCCCATAAGAATCTCTCCGTGTTGTAAGTATCTCATGATTGGTGAGATCCATGATCCTGAACAAGATTGAGTATCCTCGCTAGGGATCATTGCAGAATCCTCTTCTATTTCCATGGCCACTTGATTTTCAATAGCAGGAGCCAGTATATGGATGATGGGGATACTTATATCCTCTGGGATCTTCAAAGATGATCCTAGATTAGTCAATGCATCAGCTTCTATATTTTCTTCCCTTGGTACCTGTGTCAAACTAAAGAAAACAAAGGAGAGTGCCAATTCTTTGACTATCTCTAAATATTTAGTTAGTTTTTCACCTTTAACAGCATAGGATCCATTAAAGTGATTAGTGATTAACAATGAATCCACGTATACCTCAAGATACCTGATCCCCATATGCTTAGCAATTTGCAAACCAGCAATCAAGGCTTCATATTCAGCCTCATTGTTAGTGGCTTGGAACTCACAAGCTATGGAGTGGGGTATTATGTCCCCCTGTGGCGACTTTAGTAGTATACCAAGCCCCGTGCCTTTGACATTTGAGGATCCATCAGTATGTAGTATCCAAGGATCCTTGGTCTCCTCCAGCTGCTGGACTTCCAATTCGGCTTCCTTTTGTAAATCACTACTGAAATCAGCCACAAAGTCTGCTAATGCTTGGGATTTGATGGCTGTTCTAGGCTCATATCTTATATCATAGGCACTATGCTTTACTGCCCACTTAGCCATCCTTCCGGACATCTCTGGTTTCCTGAGGACATTCTTAATTGGAAAATTAGTTCTAACAACAATAACATGAGTTTCAAAATAATGTCTTAACTTAGTAGATGCCATAATTAATGCAAGAATAAGTTTTTCAAGGTGTGAATACCTGGATTCAGCATCAAGTAAACTCTTACTTACATAATAGACAGGATATTGTGTACCTTCATGATCCTTAACAAGGACTGCACTTACTGCTTTTGAGGATACCGCAAGATATAAGGATAACACCTCTCCTTTTTCTGGTTTCATCAACGCTGGAGCTGAGGATAGGTATTCTTTGAGGGCTTGTAAAGCACTCTCATGCTTCTCAGTCCACTCAAATTTCTTGTTCTTCCTTAAGATATCATAGAAATTTTTACACTTCTCTGAGGATTTGGATATAAATCTGTTTAAAGCTGCTATCCTGCCTGTTAGCCTTTGCACATCCTTAGCGTTGGCAGGAGATTTGATATTCACCAATGCTTTGATTTGTTCCGGGCTTGCTTCAATGCCCCTCTTGGTTACCATATATCCTAAGAATTTAACTGCTTTAACACCAAAGTGACATTTTGAAGGATTAAGCTTCATGCTATATTTGTCAAGGATATCAAATGCTTCCTCCAAGTCTCTTAGGTGATCCTCAGCTTTTATGGATTTCACCACCATATCATCTATGTACACTTCCATAGTCTGTCCAATCTGATCCTTGAACATCATATTCACCAGCCTTTGATATGTTGCACCTGCATTCCTTAATCCAAACGGCATAGCAATATAACAATATAAACCGGTTGGGGTCATAAAAGCCGTATCCTCTTGGTCAGATGGTTCCATCTGAATTTGTTGGAATCCAGATGAAGCATCCATAAAAGTTAACAGTTCATGACCCGCCGTTGCATCCACCATGGAGTCAATGTGGGGTAATGGGAAAGGATCCTTGGGACATGCCTTATTTAAATCAGTGAAATCGACACATACCCTCCACTTTCCATTTTTCTTTTGAACAACAACCACATTGGCCAGCCATCTTGGATACTTTACTTCTCTAATCATACCTGCTCGTAGCAATCTCTCTACCTCTTCCTGGATAATGGCATTTCTTTCTGGTGCAAACTTCCTCCTTTTTTGATGGATTGGTTTGAATGACCTGTCAATGCCAAGTTTATGAGTGATAACATCCTTAGATATACCTGTCATATCCTCATGTTTCCATGCAAAGGTAGACTTTCTTCTTTTGAGGAAGGATACAAGGTCTTCTTTCATCTTGCCAAGGATCCCTGATCGGATATAGATTTTGGATTCAGGATCATCAGGATCCATGAGGATTTCGACCACATCCTGCTCTCTTGCCTCCAAGACATCCCTTGGAGGATACTTTAATTGCTATTGCTCCCTTGATTTCGAGGCTGGTTTCATTGATGAAGTATAACAATCCTTAACCTCCTGCTGATCACTATCGATCTTGACTATTCCCCAAGGGCTAGGGAGCTTCACACATTGATGGTAGGTGGATGGGACTGCCTTCATATCGTGTATCCAGGGCCTGCCAAGGATAACATTACAACAAGATAAACAGTCAATAACACAAAATTTTTGATAATTATGTAATCCTTCCACATAAATTGGGAGTTTGATGTCCCCCAGGGTTCTCTTAGTTTCGCCACTAAATCCCAGAGCACAGAGGATCTTGGTGTGATATCTGATTCAGGGATACCCATTTTCTTCAGAACATCTAGCTGGATAATGTTTACTGAGCTTCCTCCGTCAATAAGGATCCTGCGGACAAAATGGTTAGAAATAAAAAGAGTAATAACTACACTATCATGATGAGGATCCTGGATGTCAACACGATCATCCTCATCAAAGGTTATGACTTTTCCTTCCGAGACAATCGATGTTCGAATAGGTCTTTCTCCATTATCCATTTTAGCTTCCTTTGCATGCCTTTTAGCTGTTGAGAAGGATGTACCACAGATGTCTGATCCTCCAGAAATAAAGTTTATCACTTGTGCATCTGCCGGAGGGGCTGGAGCTTTTTCAGGGATCCTTTCAGGATCCTGAGTCCTTGGCTTTTTTCTTCCCAGCAACTCTTTTAAATGCCCCTTGCTCAGCAGATATCCAATTTCCTTTCTCAATGCAATGCATTCCTCTGTTAAATGCCCAAAATCCTCATGGTATGCACACCACTTTGATTTGTCTTTAACTGCGGCCGGTTTGTCATTTTTTCTAGGCCATCTGGCTTTTTCTCCTAGATTCTGCATTGCAAGGATTAGTTCATGGTTATCAACAGAAAAAAAATATTCAGAAATTGGAGGATAATCCTCATCATCCTCTTCTTGGTCAACATCATTCACGTTCTGGTTGTCAGTTCTGTTATAGGATTTGAATTTGTTGTTCTTGAACGAGGATCCTTGCTTTTCTTGTTTTGAGGATCCTGCCAGTCTCTCCTGGATCCTCTTGTCATCCTCTAGCCGGATGAACCTGAGTGCCCGAGTCCTTACGTCATCTAGGTTCCTGCATGGTGTCATAACAAGATCATCATAGAACAATGAATCCCTAAGCAATCCCATTTTGAAGGCCTCAACAGCCGTGGCTATATCCAAGTTGGGAATGTCCAAGGATTCTTTACTAAATTTGGTTATATAATCCCTTAATGATTCATTATGACCCTGAGTTATCCTATATAAATCACTAGTTAATCGTTCAAATTTTCTACTACAAGAAAATTGATTATTGAATAAGTTAACTAGATTAGCAAATGAAGTAATAGAGTAAGGGGGAAGACTTAGCAGCCATTTGAGAGCTGATCCAGTAAGAGTGGATCCAAATCCCTTGCATAGGCATGCTTCCTTTAACCTTTCTGGAATCGGATTGATCTCCATCCTCTCCCTGTATTGTGCTATGTGTTCCTCAGGATCCGTTGAACCATCATACATCTTCATAGTTGGAATATGGAATCTTTTGGGTATCTCAGCATCACAAATTGGTGGTGCAAAACGAGATATCTTATGGCTTCCATCTACAATCTCCGGGATAGGTTTGACCACCCCTGGAACACTTGATATCATATCCTTCAGTTTTTGCAGCTCTTTGGCCATAGCATGGTTGATACCTGCATCCTGCATGAATCCATGGTTAATGGTAAGAGAATTATTAAAAGTGTTACCTCCCATTGGGTTCAAGTTAGGAACACTGGATGTGAATCCATATTGCTGGGACTCTGGGATGACAGAGGGACCAGTGGAAGCAATGGTCTGCATTGGAATAAAATCTCCCTGATGGACATCTGAACTTCCTGTTTGCAAACTCTTCAAGGATCCTGGCATCTGGAAGGATCCCTGAAACTGGGATGATCCTGGAACAAAGGAGGATCCTTGAACCTGGGATGATCCTGGAACAAAGGAGGATCCTTGAACCTGAGATGATCCTGGAACAAAGGAGGATCCTTGAACCTGCTGTGCTCCTGAGTAGGCTCCTGAATTCATGAAGGATCCCATATGCTAAGGATAGGATCCTGCTGGCTGGAAATATGAACCTGATGCCTGAGTCACTATTGCTGAACCGAAGTGCACTCCTCTTGGTCCACCCACATGTTGAATATCTGGAACCTCTGATGGCTGAGAAGTAATCACCGGAGTATCAAAATTCAAAGATTTGGGCACTAGTGGAGAATGATCTTCTGCCGCTTTCTTTTGTTTCTTGAGATCTCCGATTTCTTTGAGGATCCTGTCATTGGTCTTGTCCTGTTGCTGTATATGATCTCTCATCTGCAAAATCAAAGTAAATATGTCACTAGTAGTGGGAGTATAGGAAGCAGAAGAAGTTGGAGGTTTAGAGAAAATAGGAGTTGGTTTCTTCTCAGCATTTTTCTGAGATCCAGCTGGTGGTGGAGGCAAAGGTGGAATGCCCTGAGATGAACTGACCGCAGACATCGAGTAGAGGTATTCTTCAACGATGAAGCCATGTATTCGTATGCAACGATCCGGAAGGATCACCAACAGAAAACTTTCTTATGAATGAAGCACCAATTGCCCCACGGTGGGCGCCAAACTGTTTTGGTCAAAAATCACACAAGGATAATGCAACCAAACTCTCTGTAACGGGGAATGATGCTTGAAATGATGAATAAAGAAAAGGATCACTTAGATGTAAATTGCACAAGTGACACAAAGATTTATACGAGGAAAAAGCCCTTGATCAATGAATGATCTCCGGCATAAAAAACCT
Source organism: Helianthus annuus (assembly GCF_002127325.2). Taxonomy (NCBI): domain Eukaryota; kingdom Viridiplantae; phylum Streptophyta; class Magnoliopsida; order Asterales; family Asteraceae; genus Helianthus; species Helianthus annuus. The sequence goes on along the minus strand of NC_035444.2, from coordinate 125,551,351 downwards.
CGGGTGATGGAAACTACCGATCACCAAGTTCAAATATAATAAATAATGTTTACAACTTCGAATAGTAACGAGCTAGGTACAAGGATCACTATGGTGTAGTATGCTAGAGCGTGTAAGAAATGTGTCGTCCCTTGCCAAATGCTCGAGAGTGCAGTTTATATAGGTGTGTGTGGTTGAATTTAGGCAAGCCACCTAACTACTAGCTCGTTACCCCTTTTAGAAATAGAAGTAAATTTAGCCTAACAAACTATCCGTAATTTGTGCTAAGTTTCCATATTCTCCACAACGTCCATTTCCGGATATGCATGTGCGAAATTAGCGTGGAAGATTCCTTAATGACGTTGCCAAGACCAGGTCCAACTTGTAATTCCTGCAAAACAACATGAAATTCAAAGAGAACAATCGTTAGTATGAGGATCCTGAGAATGATCCATGATCCTGATCCTGAAGCTCTTCTAAGGATCACTATCTGCCACAGAAACAAGGATCACTGTTAGGATATCATGTAAGGATCACAGGTCATTAAAAATCCTGCCCTAACAGTAGGATAGAGGATCCTTAGAAGGATCACCGAATGAGCTTGCTTCTGATCAGGATCACTAACATATTTTCATTTCTTTTGTGCAGCTATTTCTGTTTCACATATTACACTGTCACCTGCCACCAAGGAGAGGCTTGCTGCTTTCAGAAAACTTGATCCTGCAACAAGGTCATTTCAAGCCATTACCCAGGATTCTCAAGAAGTATCCTCAGGTTCTGTAACAATGTCGAGTAAGTATCCTGCTTTTTTGTATAATTAAACGTTTAAATAATTAGAAATAGGATAAGGGTACTTATCTGTTTTGGGTGTGTAGGTGCTGGAAAGTCATCAAAATCTGCCTCTCGCTTTAGTGTTACTAATCTTGACAATGTTCGATCCGGAAAGAAAAAGTCTGCTGCTAGCCCCTACGTCATAGTCCCCGAAGCAACCACTTCAAAGGGAATAGGCGGAAAGAAGAGAAAGGCTGCCGGTAACCTTGAAGGCATTCCTCTGATCCAGCATCTATTCGAGGAATATGTTGTTGATGTAAGAATAGCTGATCCTTAAATGTGATCCTGGTACATGATCCTTCCATACTGACAATAAGGGATCCTGAATTGTATCTTCTTTTTTGCAGAAATTTGCTGAAATCCGGGACTATGTTGGGAACGTTGAAGAGCTGGAAGAGAAATACTCGGACCTTCAACAAGTGGCGGTGCTCAAGGATCACAAGATTGCTTCCCTTGAAAAGGACCTCAATGATGCCAAAACTCAGACGGTTAAAGCTCAAATTAACGCTGACTACGAGAAGCACGAGCTCATGAAGGGTGCTAAAGTCTCCACTGCCATTGCCATGTACAAAACCAAGCTGCAGATGGCCTAAGAAGCTCAGGATCCTGATTTTGACAGGAGCAACTGGGACATGGAAGGCTGGAAGGCTAGGCTGGCTGAGTTGGAGGATGAAGAGGAGGCTGATGAGGTTCTGGCAATTGAGGCAACCGAGAGTGGCAAGGATCAGGCCGGTGGAGAGGCAAGTGGAGCTGGTGATGGTGATGCAGCGAAGGTGTAAGCTGCAAGGATGGGCGATGATGGACACTTCTAGACATAGCCGGAGCCCATTTTTTAAGTTTGGTAGTGGTTTTTTGGTAGTGGTTTTTTGGTTGTGATGTTTTTAGACAATGATGGGTTGTATTTTGAACAATAGTTATTAGGTTTATGGATCATGGATCCTCAGACAATAGGTAGGATAATAGGTGGTGGAGGGATCCTCTGTTTGGGGGATGAAGTCACTTGTTATCCTGCCGCCTTTTATTTCCTGCACTGCTATGACCACATGAACAATGGACACCCTTTGCCAACCCATGTGGACGGGCCACGTTTTGCTGGTAGAAATGTGGGTTGGCAATTTTGACAACCTTAGAGGGTTGAACATTTTGTGAATAAATAAAATTTTAACTTTTTGACTTATCCTGTGTTGTTATCCTTATGAATCCTTTAGTTTCCAAGTGTTATTACATATTTTGTTTGAAAAGTTAAATAGATTAGGTTTAAGAATTTTAGGATATGATCCAGGATCAAATATCCTATAGTCGAAAAAGATAAACTTTAGAAAGGTTATGCCATTTTAGAATCATTGGGTCTGTTGTCAAAGAATAAGAGTCACTTATATAAATGATAAAATCAAAGTAATTTGAGGATCATACCTGAGGATCCAAGTTAGGATCCTATCTCCTTAACAATTATGATCAGGATAATCAAAAGACAAACCTTAGTAAAAGGTAAGGATCAAGGATCCTTGCTTGTTTAGCTTTAAAAACCTGAAATTGAATATAAGTTGGGACTAAGCCAACATATAAGACAAGTTAGTGACTGGGGACAAGCCCAATAATTCTGGGGACAAACCCAATATACTGGGGACAAGCCCAAAGGATAACTGGGGACAAGCCCAAAGGATAACTGGGGACAAGCCCGAAGGATAACTGGGGACAAGCCCGAAGGATAAGTGGGGACAAGCCCAAAGGATGTTGTGTACACTGAAGTATGGCCCTCACTGGCGACTATCCAAACTTAGTGACATGAAAATGCCAAAACCTTAGCTAACGTGAAAACGTTAGAAACCTTAGGAACAGATGTATGGTACGTCTACCATTATACGTAGGATCCCGGATACAGCCAGTACAATGAAATTGTCAGCCCCTAAAGCGAGTACTGGTCCCATTGCCATGAACTATACCAGGATCATCGTGCGCTACTGGCGATACTGGGGACAGTCCCAAACTGGGGACTAGCCCAAAAAACTAGGGTCAAGCCCAAATAAATGGGGTCAAGCCCAAATAACTGGGGTCAAGCCCAAATAACTGGATACTTCTGTGGAGACTTATCCTCTGCCAAGGATACTCAAACCTTCTGCAAAACTTAGAAACAAGTTAAAGGAGGATAAAGGATACAGGATCCTTATCCTTAAGTATTTGATATATAAAAAGTTAAAGAGTTTGAGCTTAGATCATTACCATAACAAGGATCCTTCGTTGATCAAGGATCACGGATCCTTATTACATGAAGTATCTCTTCAAGTGGACAGCATTCCAGGCTCTTGGTAACAAATCACCTTCCATTGTCAGCAAGCGATATGCCCCCCTTCCCTGCTACAGCTTCAATCAAATAAGGGCTTTCCCATTTTGGTGCCAACTTTCCATCAGCAGGATTGGTGGTATTCTGAAATGCTTTCCTTAATACCATATCACCAACTTGGAATTTCCTGATCCTGACATTCTTGTTGTAAGCTCCGGCCATCCTTTGTTGATACCTGGCCATCCTTATCCTTGCCAAATCCCTGAGTTCTTCTATAGTATCCAGGTCTTAAACCAAGTTTTCAACATTTCCTTCAGGATCACGGATACTTGTTCTTGCAGTAGGAACCACCATTTCTGTAGGGATCACCGATTCTGCTCCAAATACCAAAGAGAATGGAGTTTGACCAGTAGCATTCTTGGGAGTTGTCCTATCAGCCCATAATATATAAGGTAGCTCTTCTGCTCGTTTCCCTCTCTTGGATCCAAGTTTCTTTTTTAAGTTGTTGATGATGATCTTGTTGGATGATTCTGCCTGGCCATTAGCTTATGGGTGGACTGGTGTTGACGTTATCATCTTAATCCCCCAGCTGTCATAAAAGTTAGTAGTTCTACTCCCAATAAATTGGGATCCATTATCACATACAATTTCAGAAGGGATACCAAATCTAGTAATAATATTTCTTTTGATAAAGGATATCACTTCTTTCTCTCTGACTTGAGCAAAGGCTTCAGCCTCTATCCACTTGGGGAAGTAATCACTCATAGTGAGCATGAATACTTTTCCACCAGGTGCCTTAGGAAGCTTACCAACTATATCCATTCCCCATCTCATAAATGGCCAAGAGGAGGACATAGGATGCAAGAGTTCAGCTGGTTGATGAAGGATATTACTATGTCTTTGACAAGGATCACACCTTCTAGCATAATCCACAGCATCCTTCTTCATAGTAGGCCAATAGTACCCTGTCCTCAGGATCCTTGAGAATAATGCCCTGCCCCCAGTGTGATTTCCACAATCTCCTTCTTGAAAATCAGTTAAGACTTCTTGGATTTCAGGATCCTTCAATATTGTAAATTGGGATACCTTAATTTTGAAAGCTTTGGGGTTTTCTCCTGTAGGGATCTCTCGATGTTGGATATATCTCATGATTGGGAGGATCCAAGCCCTGTTCCTTTGACATTAGAGGCTCCATCAGTGTAGAGTATCCAAGGATCCTTTGTTTCCTCTAGCTGTTGGACTTCTAATTCAGCCTCCCTTTGCAAGTCACTACTGAAATCTGCCACAAAGTCAGCTAAGGCCTGGGATTTAATGGCTATTCTAGGCTCATATCTTATATCATAAGCACTGAGTTTCACTGCCCACTTAGCCATCCTTCCTGACATTTCAGGTTTCCTGAGAACATTCTTAATTGGAAAATTAGTCTTAACAATAATGGCATGAGTTTCAAAATAATGTCTTAATTTAGTAGATGCCATGATTAAAGCAAGGACAAGTTTTTCTAAATGTGAATACCTGGATTCAGCATCAAGCAAACTCTTACTTACATAATAAACAGGATGTTGTGTACCTTGGTGATCCTTAACAAGGACCGCACTTACTGCTTTTAAGGATACTGCTAGGTATAAGGATAATATGTCCCCCTTTTCTGGTTTTATCAAAGCGGGGGCTGAGCATAGGTAATCCTTAAGAGCTTTAAGGGCGCTTTCATGCTTCTCAGTCCATTCAAATTTCTTGTTTTTACTCAGGATGTCATAGAATTCCTTGCACTATTCTGAGGATTTGGATATGAATCTGTTTAATGCTGCGATCCTGCCTGTTAATCTTTGCACATCCTTAGCATTGGCAGGTGATTTAATGTTCACAATAGCCTTAATTTGCTCTGGACTTGCTTCAATGCCCCTCTTAGTCACCATATAGCCTAGGAATTTACCTGCTTTAACACCAAAGTGACACTTGGAAGGATTTAGTATCATATTAAATTTATCAAGGATATTGAATGCTTCCTCCAAGTCTTTAAGGTGATCCTCAGCTTTTTTTAGACTTAACCACCATGTCATCTATATAGACTTCCATAGTGTGTCCAATTTGATCCTTGAACATCATATTGACTAGCCTTTGATAAGTAGCACCTGCATTTCTTAGTCCAAATGGCATAGCAATATAACAATAAATACCAGTTGGGGTCATAAAGGGTGTATCCTCTTGATCTGATATTTCCATTTGAATTTGTTGAAATCCAGATGAAGCATCCATAAAAGTTAACAGTTCATGACCCGCGGTAGCATCCACCAAGGAGTCAATGTGGGGTAATGGGAAAGGATCCTTGGGACATGCCTTATTTAAATCAGTAAAGTCGACACATACCCTCCACTTTCCATTTTTCTTTTGAACAACAACCACATTGGCCAACCATCTTGGATACTTAACCTCTCTTATCATACCTGCTCGGAGTAATTTTTCTACCTCCTCCTGGATAATGGCATTTCTTTCTGGTGCAAATTTCCTCCTCTTCTGATGGATTGGTTTGAATGACCTGTCAATGCCAAGTTTATGAGTGATTATATCCTTAGATATACCGGTCATATCCTCGTGTTTCCATGCAAAGGTAGATTTTCTTCTCTTGAGGAAGGATACCAAATCCTCTTCTATTTTGCCAAGGATCCCTGATCCTATGTAAATCTTGGATTCAGGATCATGAGGATCCATAAGGATTTCTTTCACATCCCGCTCTCTTGCCTCCAAGACATCCCTTGGAGGATACTTTAATTGCTATTGCTCTCTAGGCCTTGAGGTTAGTTTCATTGATGAAGTGTAGCAGTTCTTAGCCTCTTGCTGATCACTCTCAATTTTTACCACCCCCCATGGACTAGGAAGCTTCACACATTGGTGATAAGTGGATGGGACTGCCTTCATGTCATGTATCCAAGGCCTGCCAAGGATAACATTACAGCAGGATAAGCAATCTATGACACAAAATTTTTGATAAGAATGTAATCCTTCTATATAGATTGGGAGTTTGATGTCCCCCAGAGTATTCTTGGTCTCCCCGCTGAATCCCACAAGCACTGAGGATCTTGGTATGATATCGGATTCAGGAAAATTCATCTTCTTAAGGACATCGAGCTGGATGATGTTCACAGAGCTTCCTCTATCTATAAGGATCCTGCGAACAAAATGGTTAGAAATAAAAAGAGTAATAACAAGACCGTCATGATGAGGATCCTGAATGTCAACACGATCATCCTCATCAAAAGTTATGACTTTTTCCTTGGTAACGCTGGATGTTCGAATGGGTTTGTCTCCATTATCCATCTTGGTTTCTTTGGTATGTCTTTTGGCTGCTGAAAAGGAAGTACCACGAATGGCTGATCCTCCAGATATGAAGTTTATAACTTGTGCATTTGCTGGAGGAGCTGGAGATTTTTCTGGGATCCTTTCAGGATCCTAGGTCCTCGACTTCTTTCGTCCCAAAAGTTCCTTTAAATGCCCCTTGCTTAACAAGTAACCAATTTCTTTTCTTAGTGCAATACACTCTTCAGTGAGATGCCCAAAATCCTTGTGACAAGCACACCATTTTGATTGGTCTTTTGTAGCAGTTGGTTTATCACTTTTTCTTGGCCACCTAGCTTTCTCACCTAAATTCTACATTGCAAGAATCAGTTCATTGTTATCAACAGAAAAACAGTATTCAGAGATTGGAGGATAATCCTCATCATCCTCTTCCTGTTCCACTGCATGCACATTCTGGTTATCAGACTTGTTGTCGGATTTGAACTTGTTGTTCTTGAAAGAGGATCCTTGCTTTTCCTGTTTTGAGGATCCTGCTAGTCTCTCCTGGATCCTTTTGTCATCCTCTAACCGGATGAACCTAAGGGCCCTGGTTCTTACTTCATCGAGATTCCTGCATGGGGTCATAACAAGATCATCATAGAATAATGAATCCCTAAGCAAACCCATTTTAAAGGCTTCTACAGCCGTAGCTATATCCAAGTTAGGGATATCTAAGGATTCCTTACTGAACTTAGTGATATAATCTCTAAGTGATTCATTTTGACCTTGAGTTATCCTATACAAATCACTAGTTAATCGTTCAAACTTTCTACTACAAGAAAATTGGTTATTAAACAAGTTAACTAGATTAGCAAATGAAGTATAGAGTAGGGGGAAGACTTAGCAGCCATTTAAGAGCTGATCCTGTAAGTGTGGATCCAAAACCCTTGCATAGACATGCTTCTTTCAACCTCTCTGGGATGGGGTTAATCTCCATCCTTTCTCTGTATTGAGCTATGTGTTCTTCAGGATCTGTGGAGCCATCATATAACTTCATGGTTGGTATCCGGAACCTCTTGGGTATCTCAGCATCACAAATAGGTGGTGCAAAACGAGATATCTTATGGCTCCCATCTGCAATTTCAGGGATAGGCTTAACCACCCCTGGAACACTAGATATTATATCCTTAAGCTTTTGTAACTCTCTAGCCATAGCTTGATTGATACATGTATCCTGCATAAGGCCATGGTTAGTGGTATAAGAATTATTGAAAGTGTTACCTCCCGGTGGATTCAAGCTTGGAATCCCGGATGTGAATCCATATTGTCGAGGCTCTGGTATGATTGAAGGACCAGAAGAAGCAATGGTTTGCATTGGAATGAAGTCTCCTTGATGGACATCAGAACTTCCAGGTTGCAAACTTCTTAAGGATCCTTGATCCTGCAGAACATTGGATCCTTGATGCACTGTGAATGGGAGTCTTGGAGGATAATCCATGGATCCGAAAACCTGAGAGGATCCTTGAGGCTGAAAGGAGGATCCTTGAATCTGAGAGGATCATTAAACTTGAAAGGATCCTTGAACCTGAGAGGATCCTTGAACCTGAGAGGATCCTTGAACCTGAGAGGATCCTTGAACCTGCTGCGTCCCCATGTATCCTCCTGAGCTGGTGAAGGATCCTGGATGCTGAAAGAAGGATCCCTGATGCTGAACAGAGGACCCCGATGGTTGAAAGTAGGATCCTAAAGCATGAGTCATTGCCGATGATCCATAACGCATCCCTGCTAATCCACCTAAGTATTGGACATCCGGAACTGAAGAATGCTGGGAAGTTATGACCAGAGTGTCAAAGTTCAGTGATCTAGGCATCAATGGAGAATGATCCTCCACTGATCTCTTCTGTTTCTTGATATCACCAATCTCCTTGAGGATCTTTTCGTTGGTTTTGTCCTGCTCTTGTATGTAATCCCTCATCTGCAAAATCAAAGTAAAAAGGTCACTAGTAGTAGGATTAGAAGAAACAGAAGAAGTTGGTGGTTTTGAGAAAATAGGAGTCGGTCTCTTTTCAGCATTCTTCTGGGATCCAGAAGGTGGTGGAGGCAAAGGTGGAACGCCCTGTGAAGAACTGATTACCGGTATTGAACTTGAAATGTTCTTCGCTGAAGAAGCCATCTGCTTGGTTGTAACAAACCGAAATGATCACAAAAACAAGAATTCCCTTGGAATGAAGCACCAATTGCCCCACGGTGGGCGCCAAACTGTTTTGGTCAAAAATCAAGCAAAGATAATGCAACCAAATCTTTATGTGTGAGGTGTGATGCTTGAATCAATGAACAATATTAAGGATCACTCTGAAATGTAATGAACAAGTGACACAGAGATTTATACGAGGAAAAAGCCCTTGATCAAGAGATGATCTCTGGCATAAAAAATCTCGGGTGATGGAAACTACCGATCACCAACTTGAATAAAATAAAATGTGTGTTACAAATTCGGATGATAGCGAGCTAGTTACAAGGATCACTAGAGTGAAATGTGTGACAATGGCATGTAATCGCCGAGCAAACTGTTGTAAACTGATGAGAGTTGTATGAGTGTGTGTGTTTTAGCCAAAAATAGCCAAGTGTTCTAATTTAGCTCGCTATCCCCTTTTAAATTTAGTAAAATATCTAAATAACTGACTATCCGCAATTCATGCCCTCTTCCCACGATCTCCATAACGTTCACCATGGTCAAGCACGTGCGGAATAAAAGAGAATATGCTCCAGGAATATCGCCATGACTAAGTCCAAGCACGTACTCCTGCAAAACAATCCCATATTCAAAGTAGACAATCGTTAGTGTAAGGATTACTATGATGATCCTGGATCCTGATCCTACAATACTCTCTGAGGATCACCAATTCAGACAGAATTAAGAACCCCTGAACCCTATAGCAATTGAGGATCACTGATCACAGGAAAATCTTCCCCTAACACCCCTTGCTTAACAAGTAACCAATTTCTTTTCTTAGTGCGATGCACTCTTCGGTGAGATGCCCAAAATCCTCGTGATATGCACACCATTTTGATTTGTCTTTCGTAGCAGCTGGTTTATCACTTTTTCTTGGCCACCTAGCTTTCTCACCTAAATTCTGCATTGCAAGAATTAGTTCATTGTTATCAACAGAAAAACAGTATTCAGAAATTGGAGGATAATCCTCATCATCCTCTTCTTGTTCTACTGCATGCACATTCTGGTTATCAGACTTGTTGTAGGATTTGAACCTGTTATTCTTGAAATAGGATCCTTGCTTTTCTTGTTTCGAGGATCCTGCTAGTCTCTCCTGGATCCTTTTGTCATCCTCTAATCGGATGAACCTAAGGGCCCTGGTTCTTACTTCATCGAGATTCCTGCATGGGGTCATAACAAGATCATCATCGAATAATGAATCCCTAAGTAAACCCATTTTAAAGGCATCTACAGCCGTGGCTATATCCAAGTTAGGAATATCTAAGGATTCTTTACTAAACTTAGTGATGTAATCTCTAAGTGATTCATTTTGACCTTGAGTTACCCTATATAATTCACTAGTTAAGCGTTCAAACTTTCTACTATAAGAAAATTGATTATTAAACAGGTTAACTAGATTAGCAAATGAAGTAATAGAATAGAGGGGAAGACTTAGCAGCCATTTAAGAGTTGATCATGTGAGAGTGGATCCAAAACCCTTGCATAGACATGCTTCTTTTAACCTCTCTGGGATGGGGTTAATCTCGATCCTTTCTCTGTATTGAGCTACGTGTTCTTCAGGATCTGTTGAGCCATCATATAACTTCATGGTTGGTATCTGGAACCTTTTGGGTATCTCAGCATCACAAATAGGTGGTGCAAAAAGAGATATCTTATGGCTTCCATCTGCAATTTCTGGAATAGGCTTAACCACCCCTGGAACACTAGATATCATATCCTTAAGCTTTTGTAACTCCCTAGCCATAGCCTGATTGATGCCTGTATCCTGCATAAGACCATGGTAGTAGTATAAGAATTATTGAAAGTGTTACCTCCTGGTGGATTCAAGTTCAGAATCCCGGATGTGAATCCATATTGTCGAGATTCTGGTATAATTGAAGGACCAGAAGAAGCAATGGTTTGCATTGGGATGAAGTCTCCTTGATGGACATCAGAACTTCCAGGTTGCAAACTTCTTAAGGATCCTTGATCCTGGGAAACATTGGATCCTTGAAGCATTGTGAATGGGAGTCTTGGAGGATAATCCATGGATTCGAAAACCTGAGAGGATCCTTGAGGCTGAAAGGAGGATCCTTGAACCTGAGAGGATCCTTGAACCTGAGAGGATCCTTGAACCTGATGTGTCCCCATGTATCCTCCTGAGCTGATGAAGGATCCTTGATGCTGAGAGAAGGATCCTGCTGGTCGAAAATAGGATCCTAGAGCCTGAGACGTTGCTGAGGATCCGTAGTGCATTCCCCTTGTTCCACCCAAGTATTGGACATCTGGAGCTGCAGAATGCTGAGAGGTTATGACCGGAGTGTCGAAATTCAAAGATCTTGGCATCAACGGGGAATGGTCCTCTGTCGATCTCTTCTGTTTCTTGATATCTCCAATTTCTCTGAGAATCCTTTCGTTAGTCTTATCCTGCTGTATGTGATCCTTCATCTGCAAAATTAAAGTAAAAAGGACACTAGTAGTAGGAGTATAAGATGCATAAGAAGTTGGAGGTTTTGAGAAAATAGGAGTCAGTTTCTTTTCAGCATTCTTTTGGGATCCAGAAGGTGGTAGAGGCAAAGGTGGAACGCCCTGAGATGAATTGACCACTGGCATTGCACTTGAAGTTGTTTTTCCTTGAGATGCCATCTGGTTGAATGTGATGAACCGAAATGACCAAAACGAACGATATTTCTCAGAAATGAAGCACCAATTGCCCCACGGTGGGCGCCAAACTGTTTTGGTCAAAAATCAAGCTAAGATAATGCAACCAAATCTTTAGATGTGAGGTGTGATGCTTGAATCAATGAACAATATTAAGGATCACTCAGAAATGTAATGAACAAGTTACACAATGATTTATACGAGGAAAAAGCCCTTGATCAAGAGTTGATCTCCGGCATAAAAAACCTCGGGTGATGGAAACTACTGATCACCAACTTAGATTAAACAAAATGTGTTACAACTTCGGATGATAGCGAGCTTGTGTTGGACCGTGTGCGACCCTAAATAGTCAGTAAAGGCAGTTCATCTTTGAATACAGAGGCGGAATCAAAGTAAACAAAGTCACAGCAGCTTTATCCTTTCAATTTCCTTTCTATTAATGCTTTTTGAGTGAATTTTGATAGCAATTCGAGACCTACAGCATGACCTGATTTCGCTCCAAACGTTACAAATGAAATCATCACTGACCTATGTATAGTAGTTCTGATTCCGCTTTAAATGGTTCAAGCGGAACCCCATGATGATGTTTCGAGCGGAATCACCATGTTTGTTTTGAGCGGAATCACCAACTTACATCTTGGAGCGGAATCACCTAAAACCTATCAGGAGCGGAATTACACAATATCCTAATTTCGCTTGAAATGACATAAATGTCATTTCGAGCGGAATTACAATCTAAAACCCACTTTTCATGTTTTCCAACTCCGTACAACCTATCTAGACCTAAGACTCGATTAAGACGCAGTAAACAGACATTCAGTGCACCAACAGACTCCCCCTTGGATGTTGACGAAGTCTTCGGCGTCGAGTCTACAGTTTTGGTCTCTTTCCAACTCTGTCTTCTCAATGTAAAAACTTTTTCTTCACAGGATCAGGATCTCTTCCAGGCTATATCTTTAGTCTCCCATTTGACTGTTGATCCAGACTCCCCCTTTCACAGACTCCCCCTTTCAGTGTGCTGGGTTCTGGGATCTTGATCTGGTTCAATCTTTGACTTTTTTCTGCCGAGGGGATGATGAAGTCCACAACCTGTTACTCAACCAATAACATTACGATCTATTGATTTTCAAAAATAAATCACAATATCTATCAGTTTAGAAATCCACTCAAGTATTCAGGTCCAAGTTAATGACCATGATTACTCAATTAATCTACCAAGTTGAATTTAATGACCTTGGTTGATCTTTTGACAAACAAACTGACTTTTGTTTAAACTTTTCAAACTTTTTCTAAAAATAACAAGCATCAAATTAATGAACTTGTTTTGACTTTTTCAACAATCCAATTTTTATTAAGATAAGCTCTCCTCATTCTCCAGTTCAGAACTTTTCCTGCATCTGCTTCAGTATTCAGAGAATCCAATGATCAACTCTCCACTTTGGTTTGTCGGAAAATAAAGCAGAAATAAAATCTTTTGGGATTTTAATAAAGTTTCTAAACTAAAAAATGAAATACAGAAACTTAAATTGCAGAATGTACACTATTTACAAACATAATTTTGGTGAGCGTGTTTGGGAATCATATCAGTTATCAGACAAGTCACTAGTACCGTTAAGCTAAATTTCATACTCAGAATTAAACAATTCACCTCGATTGTCGATATACTGATCCACTTTAAATTCTCACACAATTTTCAATCTATTCAGGATACGAATTCGATGTTTTAGGAACTTAACTCATTCATGTGTCCCACCTCTTGAATATACTCCCGTATCCAGAATCCCAATATTCAGTCTTACCAGTGAGTATACCACAGATGATATCTGTATGGGGTTAGATGCGAGGGTCGTGAGAGCTCAGGTCGATACTTCCGTATAAACAGAGAGATGACGGCTTTGTCTTTTCGGTGTGTCCCCTTTAGAGGATCTTTTTGTTTCAACAGCACACAATTAGCATTTTTCAATGTTTCATCGTTTTTTATGCTGAGGGTGATGCTATATTTCAAGCAATGCGGAAAGTATTATTCGGGGACTAGGTCAGAACTTCCATTCAGCAGAAGTCCCGGAATAATACCCCAGATATCACTGAGTATAAAGACCTAGTATTTCTGAAAGAGGGACCTTTCAAACGAGATTTCAGGGGTTACCTATATATTCAAGTAGTGTTCCCCATGAAATGCACAAGTTTGAATGTTTATGTTTATATCCCGAATAAGTCTACTAAATGTGCGAAAACCTATCGACACATCATCAGTGAGACTGTTTAACGCATTTAATTCTTTACAAATCTTTAGCGTACTGTAACTGTAAAACCGATGTACTATCATTTTCCCTTTTTACACAAGCTCTTTTTTCATTTTCTATTGTTTTTGGATTTTGAAATTTTATCATGTTTTTGTATTTTTGAATTTTTTTACTGTTTTTGTATTTTCTGAAAATATATCTACTCCCCCTAAATACCAAAACAAGTAAAAAATCGACAAACCATTGCAGATTGTTTCTCATCTTCATCCACAACAGTACCTTCATCAACGCCAATAATGCCATCCGACACCGAAAGAAGCTTCATACCGTTCAGTTTTAAAAGATATTTAAAACGTGTTGTGTCAAAAGCTTTGGTATGTAAATCAGCTTTCTGTTCGTCAGTGTGGATTTTCTCAATTCGAATCAACTTCTTCTCGAAGCAATCTCGGTTGAAGTGATGTCGAATTTCTATATGTTTAGTTTTAGCGTGATGTACTGGATTCTTTGTTATGTTTATTGCGGCCTCATTATCAACAAAAAGAGGTGTGTTAAGAAACTGTAAACCGTAGTCGCACATCTGTTGCTGTATCCACAGGATCTGAGAGCAGCAACTGCTAGCAGACACATACTCCGCTTCACATGTGGATAGCGCCACAGACGTTTGTTTCTTACACTGCCAGGTAACCAAGCGAAGTCCAAAGCACTGGCATCCTGCAGTTGTTGATTTTGCATTGACTTTGCAGCATCCGAAATCCGAGTCGGAAAACCCTTCGAGCGTAAAGTCGCCTTTTCTAGGATACCACAAACCCAGTGTAGGAGTTCCCTTCAGGTAGCGTAATATCCTCTTCACAATAATCATGTGCGAAGCTCTCGGGTTAGATTGATATCTTGCTGTGAGGCACGTTGGGTACATGATATCGGGTCGTGAAGCAGTTAAGTACATCAATGAACCGATCATGGAACAATAGAACGTCTCATCAGCCCTGTCTCCGGTGAGATCTGGGTGAATCCCATGATTTGTTGCTAAAGGGGTAGCAGCAGGAGTAGAACTTGACATCCCAAATTTCTCTAGAATATCATGAACGTACTTCGTCTGGTGAATGAAAATTCCTTCAGGTAGTTGTTCAACTTGAAGACCCAAAGAGAATTTCATCTCCCCCATTGATGACATTTCGAATTTTTGCTTCATCACTTGTTCGAAATCTTTGCACAGATTCTCATTCGTTGACCCAAATATTATGTCCTCTACATAAATTTGAACTATCAGAAGATGTCCGTCGACCTCCTTAGTGAAAAGAGTGGCATCAACTTTTCCACGAATGAAGCTGTTGGCTAGTAGGTGTTGAGACAAAGTCTCGTACCAAGCTCTTGGGGCCTGGTGTAAACCATACAGTGCTTTGTCCAGTAAGTAGACCTTGTTCTTGTGGATCGGATCGGTAAAGCCCGGTGGCTGTCCGACATATACCTCCTCTTTGACCTTCCCACAAAGAAACACCGATTTTACATCTAGCTGATATACTTTGAAGTTCTTCCAAGATGCAAATTCCAGGAAAATTCTGATTGCTTCTAGTCGTGCCACAGGAGCATAGACTTCAGTAAAATCAATTCCCTCATGTTGACTAAAGCCCTGGACTACAAGTCGAGCTTTGTTCCGTACAATAACTCCTCTGTCGTCTCTCTTACATTTAAATACCCATTTTGTATTGATTTTCCTGTGACCATCCGGCAAATCTACTAAATTCCACACTCCCAACTTTTCAAACTGACTCAACTCTTCTTGCATCGCATTGACCCAAGAATCTTCAGTAAGCGCCTCTTTGTAAGTTCGCGGTTCGATCTGCGAAATAAAACAACTTAATGAAAAATCAGTTTGTAAAGGTGCTACTGTCGAATAAAAACATGTAAGGCCCTGGTCAATTTGACGTCTCGTGCGAACGCCTGATTGTAGTTCTCCTATAATCAGCTCTTCTGGATGGTATGAAAGAGTTCGTGGCATTACTTCACTTGGAACATCTACATCGCCTTCCAGATTAGTAACATTCTGATTTGCACCTTGTTCACTAATTGTGTTTGTTTGACTTGAATCCTGAATTTGCTCCCCCTCAGAATCTGAATCACCATGATTAAAAATCAGCATATTCCCAGATTCTTGATTATCATTCTGAACCGTCTGATTATCTTGAGCAACTTCATTCTGTTGGACATCATCATGTTCACCAACATTGCTAGGACCTGCTTCATTGTCATTTGAAGTTTCCCGTGGTCTTCTAGAATACTCAGCTGGGAACCTTTGATGCGACTCGTACTCTCGCAAAATATCCAACTCATCAAAGAAATCTTCTTCTTCTTCTTGTTCTTCCAACATGTCAAACGAATCCCACAACTTGTCATAATGATAACGTCATGAATCTCCAGGATTCTGCGACGGCATTGTATTACCTTGACATTCAACATTTGTAGCTTCAATAATCCGCTTCTCACTTGGAACGAAGACACGTCGCATAGGACTTGCATAACCAACAAATATACCCTCAATGCACTTCGGACCAAACTTTCCATAAGGTTCTAGAACAGTATAGGGTGACCTGAACGGTTCAAGATACTTCAGATTCGGTTTGCGGTTATTGATCAACTCAAAGCATGTTTTGTTAAACTTCTTGACAGTGAGAACTCTGTTGAGCGTATAGCATGCGGCGGAAACAACTTCAGCCCAAAAATTTATCGGTAACTTTGAATCTGCGAGCATTGTTCTAGCCGTCTCGATTAGTGTCCGGTTTTTGCGTTCTGCAACTCCATTCTGCTGTGGAGTGTACAGAGCACAAAACTCATGCAATATACCTCTTTCATCACAAAATTCTTCCATCTTGCTGTTCTTGAATTCAGTACCATTATCACTTCTGATTCTTTTGATACGCCTTTGGTACAAATTTTCAACCTTCTTGAACAACGCCATCAAACTATCAAATGTTTCATCTTTCGTCTTCAAGAATGAAACCCACGAAAATCTTGATTAATCATCAATAACCACAAGACAATAGTAATCTCCCATAATACTCTTGACATTCACAGGACCAAAAAAATCCATGTGAAGACTTTCCAGGGGTCGTGATACTGAATTGACTTGCTTTTTATGGTGTGACGTTTTCTTTTGCTTGCCTTTGACGCAGCTTATGCACTCCCCTTCCAGATGAAAACCTTTGACGTGAACTCCTGTAACCAAATCATTGTGTACCAAGTGATTCATTTTCCTCAGATGTATATGCCCCATCTTGCGGTGCCACAATATCGATTCTTTCTCAGTTGCTCTGGACACAAAACAATGAGCCTGACCCGTGGTTGTAGTAGCTATACTCATATCCAACACGTACAGGTCATTGACTCTTGGTGCCCTCATGATAATCCATTCTTCAGGGATAACAAATCCTGGCTTCAAGATCAAACATTCTTTGTCAGTGAAGTGAGTAGTGTACATCCTGTCACAAATCTGCGAGATGCTCAGCAGATTATTCTCCAGCTCACCAATGTAGTTAACTCTTTCAAACGTCACAATCCCGTTGGATAACGTTCCTTCACCAATAATCCTACCACCTTGATTACCCGCGAATCCTACATAACCTCCATTGATATTCTTCACATCATACAGCAATGCAGTCTTCCCCGTCATATGTCGAGATGCTCCACTGTCCATAATCCATCGTGAAACTAATCTCAGAAGTTCCTGCACATATCACAAATTGATTTGAAACATTTCAATAAAGATGCCGATTCATGCTTCGCGATCAAGGAAGCTCCAGCAAAGACCACAAACACCTATTTAGATTTTGAAACTACCCAAGCCTCTTTTGACTTAGGTAACTCAACTTTAATGTGAGATTTTGTAGTGTAGAGTGGCGGAAAATTTTTATCATTCTTTTTCAAACTTTCTTCAGACCCAACCTCAACCTTTTTATATAGGAAAAATTCATCTTTTTGTGGTTGACTAGATAGTTGGTCTTTCTTTTGAACATTTTTCTTTTCAGATTTTTGCATTTCTTTTTCAAGTTTCACATAATAATCCAAAGGTAATTTTTCAATCTCAGAAACCTTTGGTTTAGAAACACTTTCTTTCTTCTGTCCAACAACTTTCGGCTTCCATGTTTGTTGAGCTGTTGCAACCCGTTTGTAAAATTTGTCATTTTTAGTTACCAGCTTCTTAACAGGTTCAGTTTTGACTTTGTTTTCATTTTTCAAAATCTTTTTCTCAACAACCAATGGAGCTTTTCCCTTCGCATCATCTTTCTTTTTCTGAATCTTCACAGCTTCAGTCTTAGGCTTCACGTTGGTACACTTTCGTGCAATATGTCCAACTTGATTGCATCTAAAGCATGTTCGAGTGTCAATGACTCGACTTGTGCCTTCAGACTGATACTGTGAAGCTCTCTTTTCAAAGAACTCTTCATTCGATTTCGAAAAAATTTGTTTCTCTTCATTAGACAATGAACTCGAACTGTTCACAAACACTTTCTTCTCAGCAAACTTCTTGTTTTGAACATTCTTTTTCTGATAAAACTTACCACCCTGATAACCACCCGACCATCTGTTTCGGTTGTTGTTGTAAAAACATGGTGGAACAACATGTTTCTTATAGTAAGCTTTACCTTTTTCAAAATTGATTTATCTCTTAGTTTGACTCAAACTATTCATTTCTGACAACTCAACTTCAACCAATTTGAAAACATTTGTTAACTTGTTCACATTAACATTCTTAATGGGAAACTCAGAATCCGAAAACAACTTATCAGATCCTGGCATCTTGTACATGACAAAAGTAGGTTCATCATTTAAGTTGTTTTTGGACTTTTGTTTCGGAATGTATTTGTCCAAAAAACATCCATCATCTTCAGCTGAATCAGACATCAAAACACTTTCAGCTGTGCTTTTAACAATCTCTGTCTGAACACTATCATCAGATGATGAAGAAGAAAATGTAATATCAATTGAATCAGGAAGTTTAACTTCATTCTCTTCTTCAATTTCAATCAACCCAGATTGCTTTTTCAAATAATTGTCAAGAACTGGTGGTGGAACTTGATGAAAACCCACCCCGGTTCCGTCAGAGTACACATCTTCGCCTGCTTTGTTTTTCCCTATGGGTTTGGGAACAATGTGTTGCAAAACAAAGCTTGCGGAGTTGTAACTCTTAAGCTTCAACTGGATTCGCTCATTTTCAATTTCAGCTTCTTGAACTTTAAGTTTCAATTTTGCGATTTCATCCAGTTGTTGATTGATTAATTCTTCTTTTAACCGAAGCACTGTCGACAAATGAACATTTTCTTTATATGTTTTACCATTCCTATCATCATTATCTTTCATTGTGCTTTTGAGCCTCTCAAATTTTTCAGTGATCTGATGATTTTCAAGAACTAACCTTTCATTTTCTTGTCTAACCTTTTCATGGTAAATTTTATCATTTTCAATTTTGTTAGTTAATTCTTTTAACCGTTCAGTTGAAGCTTTCACCATTTTATCACGATCAAGAATTTGATCCTCAACATTTCTGACTCTAGCAGTCAGATCTTCCACCTTCTTAACGTTGAGATAAGTGACTGTGCTACAAACTTTGCATTCCTTGATGCAATTTTTGCAGTCAACATCACCATTGACTTTCTTACCTGACTCAGTCGTTGACGCGTTTGAACTGACCTGGCTTTTTGACTCAGACATGGATTTAGATGTCACACCCCGACCACGTGTAACAACAAAACGTGGCGGAAACGTCGGGGAGTGTTGTAACAGAATCATTGTTTCATAACACATGGAAATTTAAATATTGTTTTATTGATTAAATGAACTCGTTGTTCTATTACAATCACATAAGTACAACTATGATCTTCCAAGTTTTAAAGTTGCTAAGGCACGAGTCCATCCTAAATGTAGCATGTATCAACAATCATCTCAAGACAGCACCTGAAACATGTGTAAAAATAGGTACGTCAGCATAAAAATGCCTGTGAGATACATAGGTTTTGTGAAAACGGAGTTCATGACTTATGTTTGAGAAAAATGTCTAGTCATGAACTTTGTAAATTTGCTTTGTCTTGTAAATCATTTGGAAAAACTATAGGATCAGATGATATGTATAAATAAGAGAATAATGTATGGTTAACTGGATAACCATGTAAAATGAGTTTGTATAAGTTAAGTTGTTTGAAAACAATGTTTTAATAAAACGTTTATGGTATATATAAATATACCTTGGTTTTAAGAAAGTTGAATAAGTAATATATTAAAATATATTTCAGTTCCAATATTGTTAACCCAAGTGTACTAAATAACGCCACGGTATGTAATACAATGAAAACACTTATATATAAGAAGTACCAGCGGCGTATCTACCATGTTTTCATCACATTACACTCGTTCCGTTATCTAAACACTAACCAAAACCAAATCGTTTGATAGATAGTATATTGAATATACTTTAGTTGTTCAAAATAATAGTTTTCAGTAGTATATTACAAGTATACCTTGGATTTATAAATAACACATTAAACCATGTTTTAGTTTTGTAACTAACATATCAGTATATGCTTTGGATGTGATAAATAACATATTAAACTATGTTTTAGTTATGTAAGTAACATATCACAATATGCTTTGGATGATTACAAAATATATATTGGTTCTGTACAATACCACACATGAGAGTATATCAAACTATACTTTTTGGGAGTATATCAAAATATACTTTAAAGGTGCGATTTAAGAATTCATTCAGACCTGGTGCATCAAACTACACCTTTGAGACTATAAGGATACCACAAAGGAAATCCCTATTTGGATGGAGAAATATATTGGTTTCAGACATTCCATGACAACAGGAATGGGGTGTCTAGTCCTATAGCGCTATATCATACTACCAATCGGTCTGGTGAACAAAATAAGTACTATTCCAACAATTACTTTGGTAATCTTTGAGAAATCAGTGTTTAAACCATAGATAGTCATTTAGTTTGTCAAAAGATAAATACTAACATGTATAATCAATTATACTTTGAAATCATGAAAATAACAGATAGGTACACATGCTTCACCCCAAAACAGTTTGGAAAACAGTAAAAGAGGGGTTCAATGTACTCACCTGAGATTGCTTTGGATTCCTTGTATAATAACCGGATAATGCTAAAGATCACGGAATATCAACGGCACCTAATAGGTAGCTTATGTTAATATACCGGACCAAATCGGAAGGATCGGACAGTACGCGGGTTCGTAAACCAAACGAGTATGGAGACTCGTGTAATATGGCTTAGCAAAGCCTACATACTAAAATGAAACCTAATCTAAGTGCTTACGGTCCATCACGACCCGTTTAGGTAGCTTATGCTACCCTAACGCGTCGTTCGCGTAGAACGCATTCGGGACGCCTAACATTGCGACCACACGGTATAACCTCGGAAGGTTATAGCTATGGTCACCTAATGTGTTTGGTCGGGTCCTAATGACCGACCAAATGGGTCGGGTTTGAAAGTATAAGCGATGGTTTAAATCGCTTACCTTACGACCCTATATAAGCACTAAACTAAAAGTGACGAGTTAAGCATGTTAGAGCATGCTTAACTTAAGTTTAGAAACAGGTTTGGCATCAAAACAAACGGCTTTGATGCCCACGAGTAGTTTGGTTACAAAATACGCAAGAATGCGCATTTTGGCCGAAACTACGACTCGTCACTGAGCCTAGATAACGTGGTAATCAGTAGGTATGGTCACTATGGACCATAACCATCGTGATCACGCTCACGTTATGAAGTTCCATGAACTTCACATTGACCAAAAGCTGGTCAATGCAGAAAGTCAACAAAACGTTGACTTTCGGACTCGAAAAGCGAATAAAAGAACGAAAGAAGACTTACGGAGGGTCCCCGAGTGCTAATCAAGATCAAATAGCTCAGGTATGAAACAACGGTTCCAACTTAGAGCCTTAAGATCTGATTTTGTGATTTTTACACTAAAGGGGGGGGTATTTATAGGAAAAGTGGAACCGTTAGGATCGTTTTATCGAATATCGTGCCTTGATCTCGTGCGTACATGTGTCCAGAGGTTAAATACACTGAACTTGGCCCTTGGCCCTTCATTTGGGTGAAAAGGCATCGCCCCTTGATCGAACGAAAGGCCAGATTATGCATTAAATGCAAAATCTTCTGTCAGACATCCTTACGCGGCCCGCCTACACATTTGGGCAAACCTTACGCGGGCCGCCTGGCCCCTCTGATCTGCACCACTTGCAGAATTTACATATTTGGCCCCTGTTGCGTTATTAAGCCATTTCCAGCCCTTTCAAGACCTGTAAAGCCATCTTTAAGGCCCTAAAATGATGCCTAAACATTGTGGACATGAAACATGCCCAAAAATATGTCGGATGTCGGTTCGTTTGGCCGTACGATCGCGATGTTCGCTTAATGACGACGGAATGCGCATAAGCGTGAAAGACGATCCAAATGACGCGACAAATGGATTTTTCTCATGCCAAACACTAAGGCATAATATAAGGATGCTTACATAAATTTTTGGATGTCCGGATGTATTCAGAACGTGAGTTATGCGTGAAAGTGCAAACTTATGCACTTTTTGACACTTTTAGTCCCTGAATGATCCAAAAGTTTGTTTTAGCATACCAAACCCCTCAAAGCCTATTTCTAAGCTATGTAAAGGATATATATGGTATGTTTAACTTATGGACATGTTCCGGAATGTTCGTTACAGTTCAAATTGGCATACTTTCGCAGTTTGTCAAATTTAGTCCCTGTAAGCGAATTAACTTGTTTTTGCCATACCAAAGCCTTCAAAACTTATTTCTAAGTTATGTAAAGGTTATTTAAGGTATGTTAAGTGTATGATGGTCTCCCGGAGTATTTGTCGCATTAAACTGAGTACGTTTATGCACCAGTTTGCGTATAATTCTCTAGAAAGCGTTTGTAGAGTATGAAATTGAACAAGAATTGATATGTGCAAAGCATACACATATTTATACAAATCCCAAGTATGAAATACAATATTTCCTTGGTTTGGCATTTGTTTGATGGTTGAAGTGACACAGGTGTCACAGTCTCCCCTACTTTAGGAAATTTCGTCCCGAAATTTAATTCTAGAGGAAACTCGTGAGGACAGCTGTGAAGGTTTCGCCTTATAATAGATCCATTGAACCCTTAGGTAAAACCCTGGGCCATGTTAGGATTCTTAGCGAATTTGTTAACCCTCAGAGTGAATTCCTTGAAATAGTAAAACATGAAATTTTGAACTACTGATTGACGAACGTTTCTTATGAAGGCTTATCATAGGAAAACTTGGTGTGTGATTGAGATCAGAATTGGGGGAGTGTGAGAATAAATGACATTGGTCGAGGTCCGAGACTTCTCCTGTATCATTATTCTTGTCACTAGGTCTTAACACATGATGAAACTTCCTGTGGTTCCTGTGCACTGAATTCCATAATTATGTAGGCCTCCATAATTACGTAATTCCTTGCACAGTCCGCACAGTCCATTTCATAATCCGTAGGAAAAATTACTTGAATAAATATGAAGCGATTTGACTAGACCACCAAAGGATCCTTTTAATTCAATCAACGAACGATCTTTTTAACTAGATCAACACATGATCTTCTTAACTAGACCGTCGTATGATCTCTTTAAATAGACCGCTTAAGGGATCATTTTTATATCATCACATGATATTTCTAATCAGATTTTCAAAATCAATCTGTTTAAGCAGACCTTTCAAGAGGTCCAATTATAGAATAATACTTTATAACCCGAGGGACTTAACTACACTGTTGAAATCCATTAAGGGTTTAAGATAATATCTTTGGATATCCCATTATGAATCTCTCGTATGAAGATATGAAAGATTCTATGAGGATTTGGATGGATCACATACAACCACAAAACATGTAAGAAAATACATAAGCACAAATTTAGTTAACTTGATTCTTTATTTTGTTATCCTTAGGTATGGATATTAAGGCACACTAGGAATCCAACCTATGGATTTCATTTGGCACTTTAACGATTTATGAAGATCTATCTATAAAGATAGAGGGATTCTCAATAAGTGTTTGACTTTGTTTCTTAAAAGAAACGAGAGTTTAAGGTTCTTGGGGAGATCACAAGTGATCATAATATGACAGAACCATACGAGTAGTTTGTCTTTGGGTTGACATCATAAAGTTGCATCAAGCATTCACACAAACGCATAAATTTTGCAGAAATAAAAACAACAAATCTTTATTTATGTAACAACGGAATTGTCTTGAAGTGTCAAAAGATAGCAACTAAGGTAATACAAAACACTAATTGTTCACTGATGCATCATTGTTCATGTTTGCCTCATTGATGTTGAACACTCGTCCACGCGCTGGAGGTATGTTAACAAGCCTTGGGCAATTGTTCCTGTAGTGGGTAAGGTCACCACAGTTATAACATGACCCTGGAGGGAACCGTGCTTGAACAGCAGCAGGGTTTGCAGCAGCTTGATTTGCATAACGACAAACATTGATCAAATGTCCCAACCGCCCACAGTGGGTACATTTGTGACACTACTCTTGCTCTAGATGATGACGGTTGCATTTGTTGCACAACGGTGCAGTACCAACATAGTTTTGTCTTTTACGAGGTTGTGTTGGCTGGTTTGGTGCAACTTGTTTGTCTTGAGCAGTTACAGCGTAGCTTTGAGAGGCTTTGCGCTTTTTCTTCTTGGGTACCTCAGCACTTTCTTCCTTTGTTTCCACATGAGCAGTCTTGTCAGATGGTCTTAAGTCGCCCTTCCGAAACAGCTTGTGCTTCCTGATTTGGGATTCAGTCAGAGTGGCAGCCAGTTCAATGGCTTGTCTGACAGTAGTAGGGTTGCTGCCAGTAACGATGTCCTGAACTACGTCAGGAAGCCCATCAATGTATTTCTCAATCGCCTTATCCAGAGGCGTAACCATAGTAGGGCATAACAAGCTCAATTCCTCATAGCGATCAGTATAGGCTCGATGTTCCCCACTGTCTTGCTTTAAATCATCAAATTCCCTTTCTAGAGCCCTAAGCTCATGACGAGGACAGAACTCCTTCATCATAAGAGCCCTAAGCTCGGCCCAAGTCTGTGCTAATGCAACCTCTGCACCGCGGTCTCTCATAACCCCGTTCCACCATGTAAGAGCCCTCTTCTGAAACACACTCGAAGAAAACTCGACCTTGCGATTTTCAGGACACTGAACGTGACGGAAAGTATTCTCAATGCTCTCGAACCATTGAAGAAGCCCAGTTGCTCCCTCAGAACCATTGAACTTGAGCGGTTTAGCTGAGTTAAAAATCTTGAAATTGCATGGAGCATTGTAGTTGTTGATGGCTTGAGTTATTTGAGCATAAAGAATTGGGAAGGCAGCAGCCATTTGTTGCGCGATGATTTCCGCCAGTTCGGCATTCGCCATCTGATTGTCGCGTCGAGGAGGCATTCTAAAAGAGGAAACATGAGAGGAAACGAGTGAGGGAATTAGACGAAAAGAATGAGATGAAACAAATCTGATGAAAGCAAGGATAGTGGCCGTCTGTCTGTTACTACAAAGCAACAAACGACCTGGTGATTAATCAAAGCAAATAGGTCAAAAATAATGTATCGCGAAGACATGCTCGCCTATAAGTGGACACTCACCCCAAGAGTTCCCAGGTAAGAGTGACTGGTCCGATTATGTGGATTTGTACGAACACTCTAGCCTTAGACAGAAAACTCAGGGTACAGGCACCCACCCTTCCAGTTTGCATGTGTTCACAATATTTAGACCAACTTTGACGAGAGTTTTGAAAATTCAAAGGGGTTCAAAACCTTATAACAGAGGGTTCAAAACCTAGTAATCAATCATCCTAGAACGGATGATTAGTTTTCAAAGCGGTTTTGAAATTTATGTTCTTGTTGCGGTCGTCGCCTAAGGATAGGTGATGGTGTTGTTTTATGACTAAACGCAAGTAAACTCGCGTTAGGGTCCTAGGAAGGTTATAGACTAGGTCAAAGCATTACTAATAACCTAATTCCCTATAACCATGAGCTCTGATACCAACTTTTCTGTCACACCCGGACCACGTGTAACAACAAAACGTGGCGGAAACGTCGGGGAGTGTTGTAACAGAATCATTGTTTCATAACACATGGAAATTTAAATATTGTTTTATTGATTAAATGAACTCGTTGTTCTATTACAATCACATAAGTACAACTATGATCTTCCAAGTTTTAAAGTTGCTAAGGCACGAGTGCATCCTAAATGTAGCATGTATCAACAATCATCTCAAGACAGCACCTGAAACATGTGTAAAAATAGGTACGTCAGCATAAAAATGCCTGTGAGATACATAGGTTTTGTGAAAACGGAGTTCATGACTTATGTTTGAGAAAAATGTCTAGTCATGAACTTTGTAAATTTGCTTTGTCTTGTAAATCATTTGGAAAAACTATAGGATCAGATGATATGTATAAATAAGAGAATAATGTATGGTTAACTGGATAACCATGTAAAATGAGTTTGTATAAGTTAAGTTGTTTGAAAACAATGTTTTAATAAAACGTTTATGGTATATATAAAATATACCTTGGTTTTAAGAAAGTTGAATAAGTAATATATTAAAATATATTTCAGTTCCAATATTGTTAACCCAAGTGTATTAATTAACGCCACGGTATGTAATACAATGAAAACACTTATATATAAGAAGTACCAGCGGCGTATCTACCATGTTTTCATCACATTACACTCGTTCCGTTATCTAAACACTAACCAAAACCAAATCGTTTGATAGATAGTATATTGAATATACTTTAGTTGTTCAAAATAATAGTTTTCAGTAGTATATTACAAGTATACCTTGGATTTATAAATAACACATTAAACCATGTTTTAGTTTTGTAACTAACATATCAGTATATGCTTTGGATGTGATAAATAACATATTAAACTATGTTTTAGTTATGTAAGTAACATATCACAATATGCTTTGGATGATTACAAAATATATATTGGTTCTGTACAATACCACACATGAGAGTATATCAAACTATACTTTTTGGGAGTATATCAAAATATACTTTAAAGGTGCGATTTAAGAATTCATTCAGACCTGGTGCATCAAACTACACCTTTGAGACTATAAGGATACCACAAAGGAAATCCCTATTTGGATGGAGAAATATATTGGTTTCAGACATTCCATGACAACAGGAATGGGGTGTCTAGTCCTATAGCGCTATATCATACTACCAATCGGTCTGGTGAACAAAATAAGTACTATTCCAACAATTACTTTGGTAATCTTTGAGAAATCAGTGTTTAAACCATAGATAGTCATTTAGTTTGTCAAAAGATAAATACTAACATGTATAATCAATTATACTTTGAAATCATGAAAATAACAGATAGGTACACATGCTTCACCCCAAAACAGTTTGGAAAACAGTAAAAGAGGGGTTCAATGTACTCATCTGAGATTGCTTTGGATTCCTTGTATAATAACCGGATAATGCTAAAGATCACGGAATATCAACGGCACCTAATAGGTAGCTTATGTTAATATACCGGACCAAATCGGAAGGATCGGACAGTACGCGGGTTCGTAAACCAAACGAGTATGAAGACTCGTGTAATATGGCTTAGCAAAGCCTACATACTAAAATGAAACCTAATCTAAGTGCTTACGGTCCATCACGACCCGTTTAGGTAGCTTATGCTACCCTAACGCGTCGTTCGCGTAGAACGCGTTCGGGACGCCTAACATTGCGACCACACGGTATAACCTCGGAAGGTTATAGCTATGGTCACCTAATGTGTTTGGTCAGGTCCTAATGACCGACCAAATGGGTCGGGTTCGAAAGTATAAGCGATGGTTTAAATCGCTTACCTTACGACCCTATATAAGCACTAAACTAAAAGTGACGAGCTAAGCATGTTAGAGCATGCTTAACTTAAGTTTAGAAACAGGTTTGGCATCAAAACAAACGGCTTTGATGCCCACAAGTAGTTTGGTTACAAAATACGCAAGAATGCGCATTTTGGCCGAAACTACGACTCGTCACTGAGCCTAGATAACGTGGTAATCAGTAGGTATGGTCACTATGGACCATAACCATCGTGATCACGCTCACGTTATGAAGTTCCATGAACTTCACATTGACCAAAAGCTGGTCAATGCAGAAAGTCAACAAAACGTTGACTTTCGGACTCGAAAAGCGAATTAAAGAACGAAAGAAGACTCACGGAGGGTCCCCGAGTGCTAATCAAGATCAAATAGCTCAGGTATGAAACAACGGTTCCAACTTAGAGCCTTAAGATCTGATTTTGTGATTTTTACACTAAAGGGGGGGGGGTATTTATAGGAAAA
Source organism: Helianthus annuus (assembly GCF_002127325.2). Lineage (NCBI taxonomy): Eukaryota > Viridiplantae > Streptophyta > Magnoliopsida > Asterales > Asteraceae > Helianthus > Helianthus annuus. The sequence goes on along the minus strand of NC_035444.2, from coordinate 125,523,487 downwards.
GTGGAACCGTTAGGATCGTTTTATCGAATATCGTGCCTTGATCTCGTGCGTACATGTGTCCAGAGGTTAAATACACTGAACTTGGCCCTTGGCCCTTCATTTGGGTGAAAAGGCATCGCCCCTTGATCGAACGAAAGGCCAGATTCTGCATTAAATGCAAAATCTTCTGTCAGACATCCTTACGCGGCCCGCCTACACATTTGGGCAAACCTTACGCGGGCCGCCTGTGTGACAACCGGTAATTTACGGATCTTAATTTCGTGATTAGCAGATAATTAACGTGATAATAAATAGTGTTTACAGTGCGAATCAACTTAATTAGGCCCTTGGAGTGCCCAGAAACGCTTGTTCAGCTATACTGTACGCGTATGAGGATTCGCGTGGAATCTGTAAAACAACAAATGACAACAGACTGAAACCGTACGAAATACTGACGACACCAATAAATATGGATGTTACACGAATATTTTTATGTTTATGGAATTTGGATTGCGATATCGGGTCTCGTAGGAATTACGGGCCACTTACACACGAGATGGGCTTGTGGGCCCTGGGCCCAAGCCCAAAACCCACAAGCCTAAACCCGCATATAATAAATTAAATCTTGAAATCTATACAAGATTTACACAATCTCTAAAAGATCTAGTAAATCTCTACTAAATCTTGATCAAATCTTATAAAATCCATACAAAAGATTTGTGTCTCAAAAATTGAGACACCATCCTCCTTTAAATATTCAAAACCAGTAACACAAACCACAAATATTCTTACTCTCTCTCTCTCGTTAACATACAGACAACACATGAGTCTTATGGCCTTCCACTCCCATTTGAATCCTTGTAGTTCATCACCTCCAAGCAAGAATCACCACATAAAACCCTCACTACCCACCTCTCTCTAGACTGGTTATACATACAAACACTACACAGCATATATTGATGCTCTTTTTGTGGAAATCTGATCATCTACACACACCAAGACCTCCAAAGCCCCAATCATTCTTTCAAACAAGTAACCCCCCCCCCCTCGATTAGCGAGACGAACCACCACCACCGGCGTCTGGTGGTGGTGCGACGACCGAACTGAGAAAGATGAGGACGACGACGAGACGAGAGAGGAGATCGGAGAAAACAGAGAACCGGCGACCGGAGCCGGTGGTACGTCTGCGGCGGCGCTTTAGAGAGAGAGAGACAGAACCGGCGGTCCCTGTCTCGGACCGGCGGTCGGTTCGTTTTTCCAGCGGTCTTCGTCATGAACCATCATGTTTCGCGATGTTTGATGATGACGTGATTTCTCCGGTAGGTTTCACGACAGCGACGGCAACCGTCTTCGGTGAGGGTGCTTTCTTTCTTTTTCTGTTTCGGGTTAACACAGTGATGTTACCCAATGGCTAAAGCTTTTATTATTTTTTTTTGGGGGGGGGGGGGGGATCTTGATCTAGACGATGGTGGACTCGGTTTCGGGTTTTGTTTCGGGCTCGGTCAACAGCTATCAACAGAAGGCTCGGTTCAGTTTTCGGTTTCGGGTCACCGAGTCAACAACAACGAGTTGACTGGTCAAACCGGGTCCACTCAGATTTGCTTCGGGTGCCGTTCGGGTCAGATTTGGATGCGAGTCAAAACTGGTCAACAGTCAACGCGGGTCAATGCGGTCAGATTTGGGTCAACGGTTAACCCGAGGCTCGGTAAATTATTACGTCGCAAAAATTTATCTTACATTAGTTATCAATATCCTATATTCGTGAAACCGAGCTCGAACCGACTAACTAACGTTTATACATTTAGCGATTTTGTTTCATTTTTGGCATATTTGATGAAAATATATTATATATTGTTTGAATTGTTGAAAAGTTATTGTTGAATCTTGAAAAATATATCGACACCTAGTTGTCGGGATCGTCCAAAAACAGAGGAAACTCTGCCCGTTTTTCGAGAAAACCCGTAAAATAAAACGAGTTTTATTATAAAAACGTGCTTTTCTTGTAAAACGACAACTATTGTATTAAAGCGACTCTTACCAGATACAAATATAAAGTTCCCTTCGACAACGACTTACAACTTACGAGAACAACGATACGGAAATTATTTTGACAACAAAAATAAATATAGTTATTATTATATTTGTTTCAAATAAACTCGAATCCTTTATAAATAAATATAGTATATATATTTATTTCAATATCACGCGACACGATTTCGCTTTACAAAATAAATATAGTTCTTATATTTATTTCATATATCATACGACAAACAAAACGAGTTCTTTTAAAAAAAAAAAAAATAAATATGGGTTATATATTTATTTTCAAACATAACAACTCGACGATTACTCTATAAGATAAATACAACTCTTCATATTTATTTTATACGCCTAAACGGCATATACGTATATTTTTGGCAAATATACACAAGACGTGATATATATAATACAAGTTATTATATATTATTTTCATACGAAGCGCGATACGAGTTTGTTATATGATATTTTCATAAAAATATTCTTTTATACACGTATGACTACTTGAGACGTCTAGCGCGATGATAACGATATATTTATATAATTTTATATAAATATTTATTTATTTATTTTAAGTCTCTCGGAAACTAAGTCTTTTTCAAGACTTATTAAATTGCTGCTAACATTAAACGAGACTTAACACGTATAACTTAATCTTTTCCGTTAAGTTAACAACTCACCGTTGAATCGTTCGATTAACGATTCGGTAGAGCTCGGTAACACGTAGTTACCGTTTTTGCTTAGAAACTTATTAGATATTCCATGTTAGGAATATTGTAGAATGCACGCTAGCAAGTCAAGCCTTGGAAACGACATCGCAAAGTCGTATATAGCTAGCTTTGCACAGGAATATTCAGGCGAGTTCATAACCCCCACTTTTTACTACTGTTTTACATTCTTTTTAAATGTTTTCGGGGTGGAAAGACATGCACAATTTTCAGAAACATACAAAGTTTTGAACAAAAGCAAAACTCGTATTTCTAAATCATATCACGAATGGATTTCGAGGAACTCAAACGATTTACGAAAGGTTTATACTAAACATACCGGTTTTTACAAAACAAATGCTTATTTTCGAAATATGAATGATTTTTCATAACTAAGGAGTCAGTCAGGGTGGCTGGGAAGGTTCAGTCAGGGTGGCTGGGAAAGCTCAGTCAGGGTGGCTGGGGAGGCTCAGCCAGGGTGGCTGAGGTGGAATATATGTTACAGTAATTACGAAAATTTTTTACAACGGTATGTTTAACGTAAGGAGGTGTTATACGATCATGTGAGTGGATAGGAACAACATGGGGCCATTAGTCCTCATGGAGGGACCGAGGGACAGGAGCGGTAGATCTATCTGGGTGTAGCGAGCCCAGCCCCCGGCCAAACTAGAAACGGACCGTGGGGTGACTTTGTCCACATACTTTGCCGTGGCGAAATCTGCTAGGTTTGAGTCTCCCTATTTGCACTTCACATATGTCAGTGGCCTTGCAAACCATTAGTGATCACAAGTCCTCTTACACTGCTACATACCAGGGATTTTATACTTACGGAAACTTCTTGTTCATACAAATTAACTACCATGTTTTATACAAATACAAAGAATTATGGGGGTATGGAGTCAAAGTCAGGGTGGGCATTGACGGTTATGCGAACATTACAAAGACAAGGCTTTACAAATACATGGTTTTATGAACATAACGTGTTACAAACACAACGTTTCCATATAACTTGGCAAGAAAATGATTTTTAAATTCATTTTCTCAATACTATTTCAAAAACCGGTTACCAAAGTTTTATTTCAAACCTTTCACAACTCAAAAGATTTATTTCAGATCTTTTACAAACAAACTATGAACTCGCTCAACTTTATGTTGACTTTTTTTTTTTTGCATGTTCTTTCTCAGGTTGCATTTCTAAGACAAAGCACGGTTGGAATAGGAGGACCATGAAGAGTCGAGTACTTAGTGGGCGTTCAGTTTCTAGAAAGACTTAGCTTATTTGCTTCCGCTGTGCAATGAAGATACCAGTCCAGTCACGCCAATGCTCTGATAATTTCGGGGTGTGACAGATTGGTATCAGAGCTATAGGTTACAGCGAATTAGGTTTCTGTTGCGACACCTAGGCTCTAACCTCACCTTTCCCCCTGGGGACTTAGATCATTGAGACGTTGAATACATACAGAACGCCTAGTACTCGAATATGGTCTCCAACCGTTGCCGAAAAAACAAGCAGTCAAAATATTGTTTTCAAACATACGCTGTTATGGTGTTTCATACACGGTGCATAAAATAATTACATACAGTACACAACAGTCTGAGAGGCTGGGAGGATAGTCTAGTGGGACTAGGAGATTCAGTCTGAGAGGCTGAAAGGATAGTCTAGTGGGACTAGGAGATTCAGTCTGAGAGGCTGGAAGGATAGTCTAGTGGGACTAGGAGATTCAGTCTGGGAGGACTGGAAGGGCAGTCTAGTGGGACTAGGAGATTCAGTCTGAGAGGCTGGAAGGATAGTCTAGTGGGACTAGGAGATTCAGTCTGGGAGGACTGGAAGGGCAGTCTAGTGGGACTAGGAGGTTCAGTCTGGGAGGCTGGAAGGATAGTCTAGTGGGACTAGAAGATTCAGTCTGAGAGGCTGGAAGGATAGTCTAGTGGGACTAGGAGATTCAGTCTGAGAGGCTGAAAGGATAGTCTAGTGGGACTAGGAGATTCAGTCTGAGAGGCTGAAAGGATAGTCTAGTGGGACTAGGAGATTCAGTCTGAGAGGCTGGAAGGATAGTCTAGTGGGACTAGGAGATTCAGTCTGAGAGGCTGGAAGGATAGTCTAGTGGGACTAGGAGATTCAGTCTGAGAGGCTGGGAGGATAGACTAGTGGGACTAGGGGAATTACTTGATTGCTTATTGGTGACTAACATGCTTATTTGATTATATGATCGATTATTGGTGCATGGTCATCACGTAGGAACCGCGAATATTAACTCGGGTACACACTCTTATCCATATTATCTATGATATCTTAACTTCCCGAGCAGGCAGCCTACGCATAACAAAACGCTAGCGCACGAGAATACATGGAACTCAATTTTTACGTCCACGGATGTCGGGGTACATCACCTTCTACATGGCACACGACGCTAGTGCACAGGTATACGTGGAACTTAAGCTTACATCAACAGAGGTTGAAGTACGACACATACAACTATCGAGGCGAGGCCTTTGAAAAGACGCGATGGCGCAATTCAACGACGACGCTAGATTCCTGTCAGCAGGAGAACTAACGGCCAGGAAACGACAACTTGTCACGCGATCCTACAACGACATGAATCACTCCAAGGAAAAGACGTATATCTCCACATCCCCCCTATTTCGGTTAACGACGGTAATGTCACCTAACAATTGGTCGTCACACGAAACCCCAGGTAAAGTCCTCAAATTTCTATTATTGAAATTTCGAATTTCACGCTCACTGAGTAGATTTTCGCATCTCTACTCCTCTTAATGGTCATTGTATCACGATCATTTCTTTACAAGTTACATACATGGTTTTTCATTGTGACCATGCCGAAAGTTTTCTTGTTGATACATATGTTTATTGTCGGATTGCACTAAAACCAGGTTCAATTGTTTGAACTTGTCCATTACACATGTTCGATTCAAAACACCATATGATGTATTGAAAACATCATATTCAAATTCGTATTAACAGGCGTTTCATTTGTTCCGAGTCGAAGTGAACTTGTTTGGCATTCGACTCCATTAAATTGTTTGTTGATTTCGACACCTTGTGGTGGTGTTTTCACTTAACTAAAGCTTGCGCTAAACTCATTTCGGAATCTCATGCACGGATTTAAATATTACTTATTGATTGCTCTAAATCCGCTTTGATTTATCATAATTAAAACAGTCTTAACACAATCGTGTGATAAGACAAGGGTACACAAAATTCGTTTCATATTCCGGTGTACCTTCTAACAGTCCTTTCAACATCGATCGACTATCTTACGATAGTCATTGCTTCTGCACCTTCGATCGAGAATATTATTTCCTTGGTATTTCATTTTCAATTGAAAATTCTATGATGTCATTTGAAACGAACTTTCAGATTCCCGTTACTGCGCATTCATATGACTTCAAACACGGTGAATTTGTTTGATCACCGCTATTATTGGATTGTTTAAATCATTACGACACCTTGTGGTGTTGGTACAAACTTGTAGCTTGGGCTAATCATGATCGATCGTTTCGTGCAAAACATAGGTGATACTTGTTCGATCACCGATATTATTGAATTGTTTCATTCATTGCGACACCTTGAGGCGTCGGTATAACTTGCAGCTTGTGCTGATCACAATCGAGCGTTTCATGCAAACTATTATATTTGAGATGGTTGATTCTAAGTTCATCCAATGGATGTTATTGCTTCTAGAACTCGTTTACATGTTATAAACGTTCATCTGGAATTCGATTGGTCGAAGTTCCTGTTCGTTGTTGGATCCTGCTAACTTAGTCACACTAGTGACTGTATCTATACATCTTGTTTCCCTTGACATCAACTTTTGAAACACAATTCTGAAGAGATAACATAGCCTAAATTTCGAGGACGAAATTTCTGTAACAGGGGGAGAATGTGACAACCGGTAATTTACGGATCTTAATTTCGTGATTAGCAGATAATTAACGTGATAATAAATAGTGTTTACAGTGCGAATCAACTTAATTAGGCCCTTGGAGTGCCCAGAAACGCTTGTTCAGCTATACTGTACGCGTATGAGGATTCGCGTGGAATCTGTAAAACAACAAATGACAACAGACTGAAACCGTACGAAATACTGACGACACCAATAAATATGGATGTTACACGAATATTTTTATGTTTATGGAATTTGGATTGCGATATCGGGTCTCGTAGGAATTACGGGCCACTTACACACGAGATGGGCTTGTGGGCCCTGGGCCCAAGCCCAAAACCCACAAGCCTAAACCCGCATATAATAAATTAAATCTTGAAATCTATACAAGATTTACACAATCTCTAAAAGATCTAGTAAATCTCTACTAAATCTTGATCAAATCTTATAAAATCCATACAAAAGATTTGTGTCTCAAAAATTGAGACACCATCCTCCTTTAAATATTCAAAACCAGTAACACAAACCACAAATATTCTTACTCTCTCTCTCTCGTTAACATACAGACAACACATGAGTCTTATGGCCTTCCACTCCCATTTGAATCCTTGTAGTTCATCACCTCCAAGCAAGAATCACCACATAAAACCCTCACTACCCACCTCTCTCTAGACTGGTTATACATACAAACACTACACAGCATATATTGATGCTCTTTTTGTGGAAATCTGATCATCTACACACACCAAGACCTCCAAAGCCCCAATCATTCTTTCAAACAAGTAACCCCCCCCCCCCCTCGATTAGCGAGACGAACCACCACCACCGGCGTCTGGTGGTGGTGCGACGACCGAACTGAGAAAGATGAGGACGACGACGAGACGAGAGAGGAGATCGGAGAAAACAGAGAACCGGCGACCGGAGCCGGTGGTACGTCTGCGGCGGCGCTTTAGAGAGAGAGAGACAGAACCGGCGGTCCCTGTCTCGGACCGGCGGTCGGTTCGTTTTTCCAGCGGTCTTCGTCATGAACCATCATGTTTCGCGATGTTTGATGATGACGTGATTTCTCCGGTAGGTTTCACGACAGCGACGGCAACCGTCTTCGGTGAGGGTGCTTTCTTTCTTTTTCTGTTTCGGGTTAACACAGTGATGTTACCCAATGGCTAAAGCTTTTATTATTTTTTTTTGGGGGGGGGGGATCTTGATCTAGACGATGGTGGACTCGGTTTCGGGTTTTGTTTCGGGCTCGGTCAACAGCTATCAACAGAAGGCTCGGTTCAGTTTTCGGTTTCGGGTCACCGAGTCAACAACAACGAGTTGACTGGTCAAACCGGGTCCACTCAGATTTGCTTCGGGTGCCGTTCGGGTCAGATTTGGATGCGAGTCAAAACTGGTCAACAGTCAACGCGGGTCAATGCGGTCAGATTTGGGTCAACGGTTAACCCGAGGCTCGGTAAATTATTACGTCGCAAAAATTTATCTTACATTAGTTATCAATATCCTATATTCGTGAAACCGAGCTCGAACCGACTAACTAACGTTTATACATTTAGCGATTTTGTTTCATTTTTGGCATATTTGATGAAAATATATTATATATTGTTTGAATTGTTGAAAAGTTATTGTTGAATCTTGAAAAATATATCGACACCTAGTTGTCGGGATCGTCCAAAAACAGAGGAAACTCTGCCCGTTTTTCGAGAAAACCCGTAAAATAAAACGAGTTTTATTATAAAAACGTGCTTTTCTTGTAAAACGACAACTATTGTATTAAAGCGACTCTTACCAGATACAAATATAAAGTTCCCTTCGACAACGACTTACAACTTACGAGAACAACGATACGGAAATTATTTTGACAACAAAAATAAATATAGTTATTATTATATTTGTTTCAAATAAACTCGAATCCTTTATAAATAAATATAGTATATATATTTATTTCAATATCACGCGACACGATTTCGCTTTACAAAATAAATATAGTTCTTATATTTATTTCATATATCATACGACAAACAAAACGAGTTCTTTTAAAAAAAAAAAAAATAAATATGGGTTATATATTTATTTTCAAACATAACAACTCGACGATTACTCTATAAGATAAATACAACTCTTCATATTTATTTTATACGCCTAAACGGCATATACGTATATTTTTGGCAAATATACACAAGACGTGATATATATAATACAAGTTATTATATATTATTTTCATACGAAGCGCGATACGAGTTTGTTATATGATATTTTCATAAAAATATTCTTTTATACACGTATGACTACTTGAGACGTCTAGCGCGATGATAACGATATATTTATATAATTTTATATAAATATTTATTTATTTATTTTAAGTCTCTCGGAAACTAAGTCTTTTTCAAGACTTATTAAATTGCTGCTAACATTAAACGAGACTTAACACGTATAACTTAATCTTTTCCGTTAAGTTAACAACTCACCGTTGAATCGTTCGATTAACGATTCGGTAGAGCTCGGTAACACGTAGTTACCGTTTTTGCTTAGAAACTTATTAGATATTCCATGTTAGGAATATTGTAGAATGCACGCTAGCAAGTCAAGCCTTGGAAACGACATCGCAAAGTCGTATATAGCTAGCTTTGCACAGGAATATTCAGGCGAGTTCATAACCCCCACTTTTTACTACTGTTTTACATTCTTTTTAAATGTTTTCGGGGTGGAAAGACATGCACAATTTTCAGAAACATACAAAGTTTTGAACAAAAGCAAAACTCGTATTTCTAAATCATATCACGAATGGATTTCGAGGAACTCAAACGATTTACGAAAGGTTTATACTAAACATACCGGTTTTTACAAAACAAATGCTTATTTTCGAAATATGAATGATTTTTCATAACTAAGGAGTCAGTCAGGGTGGCTGGGAAGGTTCAGTCAGGGTGGCTGGGAAAGCTCAGTCAGGGTGGCTGGGGAGGCTCAGCCAGGGTGGCTGAGGTGGAATATATGTTACAGTAATTACGAAAATTTTTTACAACGGTATGTTTAACGTAAGGAGGTGTTATACGATCATGTGAGTGGATAGGAACAACATGGGGCCATTAGTCCTCATGGAGGGACCGAGGGACAGGAGCGGTAGATCTATCTGGGTGTAGCGAGCCCAGCCCCCGGCCAAACTAGAAACGGACCGTGGGGTGACTTTGTCCACATACTTTGCCGTGGCGAAATCTGCTAGGTTTGAGTCTCCCTATTTGCACTTCACATATGTCAGTGGCCTTGCAAACCATTAGTGATCACAAGTCCTCTTACACTGCTACATACCAGGGATTTTATACTTACGGAAACTTCTTGTTCATACAAATTAACTACCATGTTTTATACAAATACAAAGAATTATGGGGGTATGGAGTCAAAGTCAGGGTGGGCATTGACGGTTATGCGAACATTACAAAGACAAGGCTTTACAAATACATGGTTTTATGAACATAACGTGTTACAAACACAACGTTTCCATATAACTTGGCAAGAAAATGATTTTTAAATTCATTTTCTCAATACTATTTCAAAAACCGGTTACCAAAGTTTTATTTCAAACCTTTCACAACTCAAAAGATTTATTTCAGATCTTTTACAAACAAACTATGAACTCGCTCAACTTTATGTTGACTTTTTTTTTTTTGCATGTTCTTTCTCAGGTTGCATTTCTAAGACAAAGCACGGTTGGAATAGGAGGACCATGAAGAGTCGAGTACTTAGTGGGCGTTCAGTTTCTAGAAAGACTTAGCTTATTTGCTTCCGCTGTGCAATGAAGATACCAGTCCAGTCACGCCAATGCTCTGATAATTTCGGGGTGTGACAGCCTGGCCCCTCTGATCTGCACCACTTGCAGAATTCACATATTTGGCCCCTGTTGCGTTATTAAGCCATTTCCAGCCCTTTCAAGACCTGTAAAGCCATCTTTAAGGCCCTAAAATGATGCCTAAACATTGTGGACATGAAACATGCCCAAAAATATGTCGGATGTCGGTTCGTTTGGCCGTACGATCGCGATGTTCGCTTAATGACGACGGAATGCGCATAAGCGTGAAAGACGATCCAAATGACGCGACAAATGGATTTTTCTCATGCCAAACACTAAGGCATAATATAAGGATGCTTACATAAATTTTTGGATGTCCGGATGTATTCAGAACGTGAGTTATGCGCGAAAGTGCAAACTTATGCACTTTTTGACACTTTTAGTCCCTGAATGATCCAAAAGTTTGTTTTAGCATACCAAACCCCTCAAAGCCTATTTCTAAGCTATGTAAAGGATATATATGGTATGTTTAACTTATGGACATGTTCCGGAATGTTCGTTACAGTTCAAATTGGCATACTTTCGCAGTTTGTCAAATTTAGTCCCTGTAAGCGAATTAACTTGTTTTTGCCATACCAAAGCCTTCAAAACTTATTTCTAAGTTATGTAAAGGTTATTTAAGGTATGTTAAGTGTATGATGGTCTCCCGGAGTATTTGTCGCATTAAACTGAGTACGTTTATGCACCAGTTTGCGTATAATTCTCCAGAAAGCGTTTGTAGTGTGACACCTGTGTCACCACGAACACCAAACAAATGCCAAACCTATGAAACATTGTGTTTCATACCTGGGATTTGTATAAATATGTGTATCTTTTGCACATATCATTTCTCGTTCAATTCCGAGCTTTAAATCGCTTTCTGGAAAGTTATACGCGCATTGGTGCGTAAACGTAATCAGTTTAGCGCGACAAACACTCCGGAATAGTGAAATAGGCTTAACATACCTTAAATGACCTTTACATAACTTAGAAATAAGTTTTGGAAGGTTTGGTATGGCAAAAACAAGTTTATTCGATCGCAGGGACTATTTGCGTCAAATTGCGAAACTATACCGATTCGTAAGGTAACGAATAGTCCGGAACTTGATCATAAGCTAAACATACCATATATAACCTAAACATAGCTTAGAAATAAGCTTTGATAGGTTCGGTGTGCGAAAACATGCTTATATGATCTTACAGGGACTAAAAGTGTCAAAAACGACGTAAGTTTGCATTTTCGCGCATATCTTACGTTCTGGACACATCTGGACATCCAAAATTTTTGTACACACTAAAATATTTTTATTTTAGTGATCGCCATGCAAAAATTCCATTCGTCGCTTAATTTGGATCGATTTTTGCGTTCGTTACGACTTCCGTCGTAATTAACCGAACAACGCGATTTTACGATCAAACGAACCGACATCCGAGATATTTTTGAGCATGTTTTGAGTCCCCTATGCTTTAACTTCATTTTAGAGCCTTGAAATGAGGTTAACGGGGTTTAAACGCATCGAAAAAGGCTTTAAACGCGTGCAGGGACCATTTCTGCCATTTTTGAAACTTTGCTGAATCAGACACGCCGTAGCGTAGCGCGAGCCCTATGGCCTATGCCGTCGCGCTACGCGAGTGCCTCATCTGGGCAGAATATGTGTTTTCAGCAACAGTTTGTAATTTCAGGGGCCAATCTTGCAATTTCTTTGTGTGGTAACCAAGTTACCACCTCTCCAAGGCTTTGTACCTGCTTATTACACTTGTGTGGCTAGGATTAATGCTTAATGGCTAAGAAAAACAAGTGGAATGATCTTGTTAATCCACTACAACTATAAATAGCCATCAAGTTCACTTCATTCCTTGCTCATTCCTCTCTTATCTTCTCTAATCTGCTTTGGAGCTCTCTTCTAAGCTTTTTGGGACTTGTCTTCTTTGTAGAAAAGATAGCAAGGACTTGGGTGAGCCTCCTTTCATTCTTTTTCTTGCTTTTTCCTTATATAGTGCAGAAAGTCAAACAGTTTGGCCAACAGTTTGACTTTCGGTTTTGACCATCAATTGGTCAAGTCAAAGTTCAATTGAACTTTGACACGTGATTGTAATCACGATAGTTATAATCCTTCGCGATTATAACCGCTGATTACCACGTTATCTAGTTGTAGTGTCGAGTCAAAGTTTCGGTCAAAATGCGTTTTAGCACGCATTTTGCAACGGAACTACTTTAGGGTATCAAAACACTTTGTTTTGATACCAAATCAGTAGGTTAGACATGTTTTGACATGTCTAACTCGACACTATTAGTTTGTGCTTGTTTAGGGTCGTAAGGTAAGCGGTCTAAACAACCGCTTAGCCTTCCGAACCCGACCCGTTTGGTCGATCTTTAGGATCCGACCAAGCTTAGTAAGTGATCATAGATTCATAGGGAATAACCACTGAGGTTATAACCTTATGATCACCTAGGATTGGTTAGTCGTATGCTAGTTAGCTTGTATGCCCATAGGAAATGACCAAAATGCCCTTTTGAAGCTAAAATCCGTATTTTGATTATGTGAACATATTTTTGACATATAATCTGATTTAGTAACATGTTTAGGGATAATTGGGCATGTAAGACTTGACATAGCACATAGTTAACCATCCGAACCTAGTTTTACGCAAACGACGCATTATAGTGGCTTATATTACCATAATGTGTCGAAACGGGTCAAAAGCACTTAGGTAGGCCTTCCAATCAGAATGTTGGGACTATTGAATCATACCATATGAGTTCAAATACTCATTTGATTTATAGAACCTCATTCTATCGTATCTCCCGATTTAAGATCCGATTGTTTAACATAGTGATCCATACTAGGTGCCACTTGATTCCTTGATTTCCCGAGCTTTGTTAGGACACTTAATCAAGGATACTTGCAATCTCAAGTGAGTACATAGTCCCCTCTTTTACTGTTTTCAAATGTTTTGGGGTGAAACATATATGCCTATCTGTTATTTTCCTGATTTTAAACTACATGATTATACATGTTTAGTACACATTCTTTTGACAAATTAAACGATTTCCTATGGTTTAAACACTGATTTTTCCAAAACTTAATAAACAAATTGTTGGATTGTACCATTTTTATACATTCACCCAGCCGATTGGTAGTATGATATAGCGCTATAGGACTAGACACCCCATTCCTGTTGTATGGAATGTCAGAAACCAAATTTAAACCAAATAGAAATTGCCTTCGTGGTATTTCTATAGTCTCCAAAGTGTAGTTTGATACACTAAGGCTTTGTTGAATACCAAATCACACTCTCTTTGTATATGTTGATATACTACAAAAGTACAGTTTGATGTGCTCTCAAATGTGATATACCAAAGTATATTTTGATATACTAAGTACAAAATCCAACATATGTTTTAACATACTACTTTGTTATTTACCAAAGCATAGTTGATATGCTATTTTTAAACCAAGGCATAGTTTGATATGCTACTGTTTACCAAAGTATAGTTTGATATACTACCAACATTGTTATTTCATAAACCAAAGTATAATTTGATATACTACTAAAGCATAGTTGATATGCTATTTTTAAACCAAAGCATATTTGATATGCTATTTACAAACCAAAGTATAATTTGATATACTACCAATACTTTTATTCTTAAACCAAAGTATACTTGAGATATACTACCGAAACTATTATTTTAATTACTAAAGTATATTTTGATATACTATCCATTTAACTATTTCAAAACTAAAGTATACTATGATATACTATTTGTACAAACTTTTCAAAACCAAAGTATATTTTGTCTATACTATAAATCCGTTTTCCAAAACGACACATTTTCAGAAACAAAACTTTTACATTAGATTCATGGCTATTTTGAAAAACATAAAACCTTTTCTCATATTATCTAAAGCCATGAATCTAATACACAAAATCCTATGTTACTCACAGGCATTTTTATGCTGACGTACCGTATTTTCATATATGTTTCAGGTACTGCTATGTGATGATTGTTGATGCACGCTACATATAGGATGGACTTGTGCCTTAGTGACTTAAAACTGAAAAACAATTATTTGTATTATTCTAAATTATACCAAAACATTGAATTCAATAATTCAATAAAACAAAACTATTTGATCCATGGTTGTGAAACAATGATTCTGTTACAACACTCCCCGACGTTTCCGCCACGATTTGTTGTTTTACGTGGTCGGGGTGTGACAGAAAAGTTGGTATCAGAGCCAATGGTTATAGGGAATTAGGTTATTAGTAATGCTTTGACCTAGACTATAACCTTCCTAGGACCCTAACACAAGTTATCTTGTGTTTAGTCTTAAAACAATACATGTCACCTATCCTTAGGTGATAACCACAACAAGAACACAATAACGAATCCGCTCCAAAAATTAATCATCTATCCTTGGATGATTGATTACTAGGTTTTGAACCCTTTGTTATAAGGTTTTGAACCCTTCCAGTTTGATTCATCTTTAGCTTTGTGCCTTTTGAGTTTTCAAAATCCCGTCAAAGTTTGAGTCTAAATAATGTGAACACGTGCAAACTGGAAGAGTGAATGCCTGTACCCTGAGTTTTCTGTCTAAGGCTAGAGTGTTCGTATAAATCCGCAGTATCGGACCAGTCACTCTTACCTGGGAACTCTTGGGGTGAGTGTTCACTTATAGGCGAGCATGTCTTCAGTGATACATTATGTTGACCCATTTACTTTGATTTGTCACAGTGTCGTTTGTTTGTTTTAAGTAACGAACAAATGATCACAATCCTTATGCTTTGTCGATATTCTTAACATCCAGTTTTGAATATCCAATGACATCTCACTCGTTTTTCCCTCATGTTTCTTTGCTCTTTTAGAATATGCCTCCTCAACGTGATCCAGCTCAGGATGCCGCTTTGGCAGCCTTAATCACTCAGCAATTCGCTGCTGTGCTCCCGAACCTTATCACCCAGATAAATCAGGCAAACAATAACAATAACAATGTTCAGTGCACCTTTAAAACATTCAACTCAGCTAAGCCACTCACATTTACTGGGTCTGAAGGGGCCACGGGACTCCTACAGTGGTTTGAGAGTCTCGAAAGCACGTTTCGTCATGTGCAATGCCCAAACGAGCGAAAAGTTGAGTTTGCGTCGAGTGTATTCCAGAAAAGAGCACTCACATGGTGGAATGTCATAATGAGGGATCGAGGTGCCGATGTAGCAATGGCACAAACCTGGGAAGAGTTTCGGGCTCTAATGATGAAGGAATTCTGTCCTCGTCATGAGCTTAGGGCTTTAGAACGGGAATTTGATGATCTCAAACAAGACAGCGGTGAACATCGAGCCTAAACTGATCGTTACGAGGAATTAAGTCTGTTATGTCCTACCATGGTTACGCCTTTGGATAAGGCAATTGAAAGATACATCGATGGCCTTCCTGATCCAGTTCAGGATATTGTTACTGGTAGCAACCCTACTACCGTCAGACAAGCCATCGAACTATCTGCCACCCTGACTGAATCTCAAATCAGGAAGGGTAAGCTTTTCCGAAAAGGCGATCCGAGACCATCTGACAAGTCAGCACAAGATAAACCAAAGGATAAACAGACCGAGTCCTCTAAGAAGTCGAAGAAGCGTAAGGTTTCACAAAACTTCGCAGTGGTCGCTCAGAATGATCAGGTTGCACCAAATCAGCCAGCACAGCCTCGTGCTAGGAAGAACTATATTGGTACTGCACCCTTATGCAACAAATGCAACCGTCATCATGTGAATCAGACACCGTGTCAGAAGTGTACCCACTGCGGGCGATTGGGACATTTGGTCAATACATGTCGCCATGTTATCCAAAACCAAAATGTTGCAAATCCTGCTGTTGTTCGAGCACAGTTTCCTCCTGGATCGTGCTATAACTGTGGTGATCTTACTCACTACCGGAACAATTGCCCAAGACTTGTTAATACAAATCCAGCACGCGGACGAGTATTTAACATAAACGAGGCAAACGCGAATGACAATGCAGCAGTGAACAATTAGACTTTTGTATTTCCTTTGTTGTTATCTTTTAACATTTGAGACAATTCAGTTATTATAAATAAAATGGTTATTCCAATTTTATTTCCAAAACTGATCCGATTGTATGTTGGCATACCCCTACAATACCGACACCAAAGAACCATGTTCTTTCCAGAACAAACTACTCGTATGGTTCCTTCATTCTATGATCATTTGTGATCTCCCAAAAAAAAAAAAAAAAAATCCTAAGTACTAGTTTCTTTTAGGAAACAAAGTACAGGTGCAATTCTTAATCAGATACTTGAAGTACCATTTCAAATCTTTGATTTGATAAAGGTGCTATCATAAGTCCTTAATTGGATTCTTTATATATCCTAATACGAATGTTATAAAACGACAGAAACAAATTCCAAATCCCTATAAGATCTTCCTATCTTCATAGTTAGATTCTCGAGGATATTTTAAAGTACTAATTGAAGTCCGTGATTGGATTTCTAGTGTACTTCAAATTCACAAACGAGCTAATAATTAAATTAACGAATACACAATTTGGTGATTTTGTGTTTATGTGTAACTCCAAAGCTCGTTATCTAAGTCCTGGTGGAATCTTCCGTATTTTCATATGTTAGATTCTCAGAAGGATACTCAAAGTACTGTCTTAAATCCTTAAGGGGCTTCTATGCAAATAGTAAGAACCTTGGATTCCAAAGTGCTGATTCAAAACGATTATTTGGTTCCGAGTTATAAAGATCCCTTAAATGGTCTATTTAAAAAGATCATACGACGATCTAGATAAGGAGATCATGTGTTGATCTAGTTAAAAAGATCGTTTGTTGATTTAATTAAAAAGATCCCTTGGTGATCTAGTCAAGTCATTTCATGTTTGTTTGATTTTACCCTACACATTATGAGATGAACTGTGCGGACTGTGCAAGGAATTACGTAATTATGGATGCATACGTAATTATGGAATTCAGTGCACAGAAACCACAGCAAGTTTTGTCATGTGTTAAGACCTATAGTGATGAGAATAACGAGACGGGAGCAATGTAAAAGGGCATGGTGGATACGCCGCTGGTACTTCCTATATATAAGTGTTCCTTATTACATTGCGAAAGTAGCGTTATTTAAATTGCTAGAAGTCCTGGACCTTGACCAATGTCAATCTTATTTTGCATTCTCCGACTCTGATTTCGAGCACACACAAGTTTCCTATAATAGTCTTCATAGGAAACATCCTCCTATCCGTCGTTCGAAACCCCATGTGTTTGTTACTGCAACATTTTGGCAGTTAACAGATTCGCTAAGAATCCAAACGTGACCTAGAGTTCTACTCGGGAAACGAAGGATTCACTTGAAAGCGAAACGATCACAGTTGTCTTCACAAGTTTCCTCTAGAATTAAATTTCGGGACGAAATTTCCTAAAGTAGGGGAGACTGTGACACCTGTGTCACCACGAACACCAAACAAATGCCAAACCTATGAAACATTGTGTTTCATACCTGGGATTTGTATAAATATGTGTATCTTTTGCACATATCATTTCTCGTTCAATTCCGAGCTTTAAATCGCTTTCTGGAAAGTTATACGCGCATTGGTGCGTAAACGTAATCAATTTAGCGCGACAAACACTCCGGAATAGTGAAATAGGCTTAACATACCTTAAATGACCTTTACATAACTTAGAAATAAGTTTTGGAAGGTTTGGTATGGCAAAAACAAGTTTATTCGATCGCAGGGACTATTTGCGTCAAATTGCGAAACTATACCGATTCGTAAGGTAACGAATAGTCCGGAACTTGATCATAAGCTAAACATACCATATATAACCTAAACATAGCTTAGAAATAAGCTTTGATAGGTTCGGTGTGCGAAAACATGCTTATATGATCTTACAGGGACTAAAAGTGTCAAAAACGACGTAAGTTTGCATTTTCGCGCATATCTTACGTTCTGGACACATCTGGACATCCAAAATTTTTGTACACACTAAAATATTTTTATTTTAGTGATCGCCATGCAAAAATTCCATTCGTCGCTTAATTTGGATCGATTTTTGCGTTCGTTACGACTTCCGTCGTAATTAACCGAACAACGCGATTTTACGATCAAACGAACCGACATCCGAGATATTTTTGAGCATGTTTTGAGTCCCCTATGCTTTAACTTCATTTTAGAGCCTTGAAATGAGGTTAACGGGGTTTAAACGCATCGAAAAAGGCTTTAAACGCGTGCAGGGACCATTTCTGCCATTTTTGAAACTTTGCTGAATCAGACACGCCGTAGCGTAGCGCGAGCCCTATGGCCTATGCCGTCGCGCTACGCGAGTGCCTCATCTGGGCAGAATATGTGTTTTCAGCAACAGTTTGTAATTTCAGGGGCCAATCTTGCAATTTCTTTGTGTGGTAACCAAGTTACCACCTCTCCAAGGCTTTGTACCTGCTTATTACACTTGTGTGGCTAGGATTAATGCTTAATGGCTAAGAAAAACAAGTGGAATGATCTTGTTAATCCACTACAACTATAAATAGCCATCAAGTTCACTTCATTCCTTGCTCATTCCTCTCTTATCTTCTCTAATCTGCTTTGGAGCTCTCTTCTAAGCTTTTTGGGACTTGTCTTCTTTGTAGAAAAGATAGCAAGGACTTGGGTGAGCCTCCTTTCATTCTTTTTCTTGCTTTTTCCTTATATAGTGCAGAAAGTCAAACAGTTTGGCCAACAGTTTGACTTTCGGTTTTGACCATCAATTGGTCAAGTCAAAGTTCAATTGAACTTTGACACGTGATTGTAATCACGATAGTTATAATCCTTCGCGATTATAACCGCTGATTACCACGTTATCTAGTTGTAGTGTCGAGTCAAAGTTTCGGTCAAAATGCGTTTTAGCACGCATTTTGCAACGGAACTACTTTAGGGTATCAAAACACTTTGTTTTGATACCAAATCAGTAGGTTAGACATGTTTTGACATGTCTAACTCGACACTATTAGTTTGTGCTTGTTTAGGGTCGTAAGGTAAGCGGTCTAAACAACCGCTTAGCCTTCCGAACCCGACCCGTTTGGTCGATCTTTAGGATCCGACCAAGCTTAGTAAGTGATCATAGATTCATAGGGAATAACCACTGAGGTTATAACCTTATGATCACCTAGGATTGGTTAGTCGTATGCTAGTTAGCTTGTATGCCCATAGGAAATGACCAAAATGCCCTTTTGAAGCTAAAATCCGTATTTTGATTATGTGAACATATTTTTGACATATAATCTGATTTAGTAACATGTTTAGGGATAATTGGGCATGTAAGACTTGACATAGCACATAGTTAACCATCCGAACCTAGTTTTACGCAAACGACGCATTATAGTGGCTTATATTACCATAATGTGTCGAAACGGGTCAAAAGCACTTAGGTAGGCCTTCCAATCAGAATGTTGGGACTATTGAATCATACCATATGAGTTCAAATACTCATTTGATTTATAGAACCTCATTCTATCGTATCTCCCGATTTAAGATCCGATTGTTTAACATAGTGATCCATACTAGGTGCCACTTGATTCCTTGATTTCCCGAGCTTTGTTAGGACACTTAATCAAGGATACTTGCAATCTCAAGTGAGTACATAGTCCCCTCTTTTACTGTTTTCAAATGTTTTGGGGTGAAACATATATGCCTATCTGTTATTTTCCTGATTTTAAACTACATGATTATACATGTTTAGTACACATTCTTTTGACAAATTAAACGATTTCCTATGGTTTAAACACTGATTTTTCCAAAACTTAATAAACAAATTGTTGGATTGTACCATTTTTATACATTCACCCAGCCGATTGGTAGTATGATATAGCGCTATAGGACTAGACACCCCATTCCTGTTGTATGGAATGTCAGAAACCAAATTTAAACCAAATAGAAATTGCCTTCGTGGTATTTCTATAGTCTCCAAAGTGTAGTTTGATACACTAAGGCTTTGTTGAATACCAAATCACACTCTCTTTGTATATGTTGATATACTACAAAAGTACAGTTTGATGTGCTCTCAAATGTGATATACCAAAGTATATTTTGATATACTAAGTACAAAATCCAACATATGTTTTAACATACTACTTTGTTATTTACCAAAGCATAGTTGATATGCTATTTTTAAACCAAGGCATAGTTTGATATGCTACTGTTTACCAAAGTATAGTTTGATATACTACCAACATTGTTATTTCATAAACCAAAGTATAATTTGATATACTACTAAAGCATAGTTGATATGCTATTTTTAAACCAAAGCATATTTGATATGCTATTTACAAACCAAAGTATAATTTGATATACTACCAATACTTTTATTCTTAAACCAAAGTATACTTGAGATATACTACCGAAACTATTATTTTAATTACTAAAGTATATTTTGATATACTATCCATTTAACTATTTCAAAACTAAAGTATACTATGATATACTATTTGTACAAACTTTTCAAAACCAAAGTATATTTTGTCTATACTATAAATCCGTTTTCCAAAACGACACATTTTCAGAAACAAAACTTTTACATTAGATTCATGGCTATTTTGAAAAACATAAAACCTTTTCTCATATTATCTAAAGCCATGAATCTAATACACAAAATCCTATGTTACTCACAGGCATTTTTATGCTGACGTACCGTATTTTCATATATGTTTCAGGTACTGCTATGTGATGATTGTTGATGCACGCTACATATAGGATGGACTTGTGCCTTAGTGACTTAAAACTGAAAAACAATTATTTGTATTATTCTAAATTATACCAAAACATTGAATTCAATAATTCAATAAAACAAAACTATTTGATCCATGGTTGTGAAACAATGATTCTGTTACAACACTCCCCGACGTTTCCGCCACGATTTGTTGTTTTACGTGGTCGGGGTGTGACATGTAGAGTATGAAATTGAACAAGAATTGATATGTGCAAAGCATACACATATTTATACAAATCCCAAGTATGAAATACAATATTTCCTTGGTTTGGCATTTGTTTGATGGTTGAAGTGACACAGGTGTCACATTAGAGTCTACCTCAAGTGCTTTAGCAGCCAGCACCTTGTCACCCATTTTTCCCAAGTTCTCAGCATTCAACTCTTGAGTCGTGTCAATGATTCCAGTATCAACCTTCTTTGACTCTTCTTCTTTCTTCTCCTCTTTCTTCTCCTCTTCTTTCTCTTCTCCGCTTCCCCACCATTTTCTTTGCCAGTAATCATCATCTTCTTTCATTTCTTTGATTAAGGTTTCCAGATCAAGAGTCTTCGGATCAATAGCAATGTTACCCTGGGGATCAAGATAACATTCTTTGTCTGGATCCCATCTATTTGCTCTTTTTGCTTCCAGATAGATACCAGATAATCTGATCATTTTGTTCTGAGATATCAGCTTTCTGTGACCATAGTTCTGTTCTTCAGTTCGGTTGTCTTTCCAAGGAGCCGGTTCAGTTTTTGCCATGAATGCATATCCAACCGCATCCTCCTCAGGTAACAACTCACTCCAGTCCAAACCTTCATCGTTGTGAATTACCTCAAGAGCTCTAGATTTCTCTTTGTTATCTTCAATTTGCTTCATTCTTGGTGGCTCCGATTTGTTCTGATGATAAATCGCCTTCTTGTAGTAGTCTTCTCTGAACGGGTTTTCAGACTCATCAGCATACGCGTTTCGGCATTCACGCTTAAAGTGGTCTTTCTGTTTGCACTTAAAGCATGTCACTTTGGTCTTATCAAAGCCCAACTTGGTAGAAGGTCCACCAATTGACTTTCTCCCACCGACGAACTGCACTGGCCATACACCACCTTATGTCAATTAGTTCCATTTCTTCAGGATCTATTTGATCATAGTCTTCTTTCGTCAGGTTGGTGTTGCCAATCTTCCCTGCCACAAGACTCTCATATGATTCCAGCACTGACGTTAAGAAAACCATCTGCTGCTTTGCGGACTCTTCGCTGAAGTTTTGAGCATTCTTTAAGTCTACAGCGATGTTGCATTGAAATAAGTTCTTTGCATCAGACTGGTTTGAATGTGATGAAGAACCACTGTGAAATCCACTGCTTTGGCTTTCTTTGCTTGTTATGGAGATATTTTCAGCAGAAAACGCAGTCTTGGGAGATGTATTCTTTGGCATCATGCTTTTTGGATAATACAAATCCAAGTTCTGCTGGTAAGACGAGTGATTGACTTTGTGTGTCTTCTTTAACTCCAACTCGTGACTCTCTAGTCTCTCAATCAACAGATCCACCATAAGCTCTGCAGGCTTGATCGTATTTTTCAGCATCAACGCATAATATTGCCAATCCATGTCATCTGGCAATAAATCAAACAATTTGTCCACTAGCTCTTTAGGTGAATAGAAAATTTCATGTCTCGCCAATTCAAGCTTCAGGTGCCCAGACCTTTCAATCATTTTACAAACTGATTCATTCTTTAAGCAACCAAACAAATCAAATTCTTTTCTAAGTAATTTCTTTTTGTTTTTCACTATTTCTGCACTTCCCACACATTTAGCTTTCAACATATCCCAGAGATCTTTAGCAGTAGTGTATTCGATCAAAGAGATTATATCTTCTCGAACAGATTGAAACAGCAACGCAACACATTTTTGCTTAGCAACAAACGACTCTATCTCATCAGGTGATGTTAAGCTTTCACCATCTTTGCCTCCATCATTGTATCCGTTCTTTAGACTCTTCCAGCTAAGATAAGAAAGGCCCTCAACCAATCTTCAAACTTTTTGGCCCACCGACTCTACTCTTCTATAGCCATCAACTTCGGGGGTTTGTTATATGTTCCAAATGCGCTTTCAACTTCCAAAGCATCCGATAACTTTTTCTTTGCATTTTGTGTGTTCTCATTCGTGTTGCTAGAAGAAGTATCATCCCCAAAATTTCCAGCAAAAGCATACATGTCGCTAAACGGGTTCATGAATAGATCATCCATCTTGCACGTACCTGAAAAAAAAACAGCAAACACTTAGAAAATTTTCAAAATTTTAAAAAACAGCTAATTCGAGCGGAATCAGCTTTCGAGCAGAATTAGAAGATAACTTTCGAGCGGAATCAGAATTTATCTGATTTCGAGCGAAATCAAAAACAAAATTTCGAGCGGAATCTGAATTTTATGACATTACAAGCGAAATCACCGAAGAAATTTTCGAGCGGAATCAAGTTTTTTTATGTCATTTTTACCAGTTTTACTTCGAATTTTAACCTGATTCTTTCTAGGGTTTGTTAATACTATGTTTTACACAATATATTCGAAATTCAGGTCATTTCAACCGCTAGAACTAGTTCAAATAAGAAAAGTATGAGAATAAGAGAGTAGAAATGAGAAAATCTCGTAGAATCAAGCTGCTATGGTATGAACTCCTCGTCCTGAGCTCTGATACCACTTGTTGGACCGTGTGCGACCCTAAATAGTCAGTAAAGGCAGTTCATCTTTGAATACAAAGGCGGAATCAAAGTAAACAAAGTCACAACAGCTTTATCCTTTCAATTTCCTTTCTATTAATGCTTTCTGAGTGAATTTTGACAGCAATTCGACACCTACAACATGACCTGATTTCGCTCCAAACGTTACAAATGAAATCATCACTTACCTATTTATAGTAGTTCTGATTCCGCTTGAAATGGTTCAAGTGGAACCCCATGATGATGTTTCGAGCGGAATCACCATGTTCGTTTGGAGCGGAATCACCAACTTACATCTTGGAGCGGAATCACCTAAAACCTATCAGGAGCGGAATTACACAATATCCTGATTTCTCTTGAAACGACATAAATGTCATTTCGAGCGGAATTACAATCTAAAACCCACTTTTCATGTTTTCCAACTCCGTACAACCTATCTAGACCTAAGACTCGATTAAGACACAGTAAACAGACATTCAGTGCACCAACAGCTTGTTACAAGGATCACTAGAGTGAAATGTGGAAAAGAAAGTGTGTAATCGCCAAGTAATGTTCGAGAGCCAACTGAGAGCAGTTATCAGTGTGTGTATACCGAAAATAGCTAAGTGTTCTAATCAAGCTCGCTATCCCCTTTTAAATTTAGCAAATATCTAAAATAACTAACTATCCGTAATTTGTGCACTCTCCCCACGATCTCCATAACGTTCACCATGGTCAAGCACGTGCGGAATAAAAGAGAATATGCTCCAGGAATATCGCCATGACCAAGTCAAAGCACGTACTCCTGCAAAACTATTCCATATTCAAAGCAGACAATCGTTAGTGTAAGGACCGCTATGATGATCCTGGATCCTGATCCTTCAATACTCTCTGAGGATCCTAAACTCAAACATAATTAAGGATCCTTAAACCCAACAGCAATTGAGGATCACTGATCATTGGAAAATCCTCCCCTAACACTTGCTATGACTAATTACTTCTCCAAGTGGATAGAGGCTGAAGCCTTTGCTCAAGTCAGAGAAAAAAGAAGTGATATCCTTTATCAAAAGAAATATTATTACTAGATTTGGTATCCCTTCTGAAATAGTATGTGATAATGGATCCCAATTTATTGGGAATAGAACTACTAACTTTTGTGACAGCTAGGGTATTAAGATGATAACATCAACACCAGTCCACCCACAAGCTAATGGCCAGGCAGAATCATCCAACAAGATCATCATCAACAACTTGAAAAAGAAGCTTGGATCCAAGAAAGGAAAGTGGGCAGAAGAACTACCTTACGTACTATGGGCTGATAGGACAACTACCAAGAATGCCACTGGCCAAACTCCATTTTCTTTGGTATTTGGGGCAGAATCAGTGATTCCTACAGAGATGGTGGTTCCTACTGCAAGAACAAGCATTCGTGATCCTCGAGAAAATGCTGAAAACTTGGTTCAAGACTTGGATACTAAAGAAGAACTCAGGGATTTGGCAAGGATAAGGATGGCCAGTTATCAACAAAGGATGGCTGGAGCTTCAACAAAAATCTCAGGATCAGGAAATTCCAAGTTTGTGATATGGTGTTGAGGAAAGCATTTCAGAACACCACCAATCCTGCTGATGGAAAGTTGGCACCAAAGTGGGAAGGCCCTTATTTGATTGAAGCTGAAGCAGGAAATGGGGCATATCGATTGCTAACAAAGGAAGGTGATTTGCTACCAAGAGCTTGGAATGCTGTCCACTTGAAGAAATACTTCATGTAGTAAGGATCCATGATCCTTAGCTAACAAGTATCCTCGAAGAATCCTTACAGGACAGAGGACCCTCATTTTGGTAATATCCTAATCTCAACTATTTCATTCTTTAATTATCCTATATATAAGGATAAGGATCCTGGATCCTTTATCCCCTTTTTACTTGATTCTGAGTTTTGCAGAAGGTTTAGGTATCCTTAACAAAGGATTGACTATCCACAGAAGTACCCAGTTGTTTGGGCTTGACCCCAGTTATTTGGGCTTGACCCCAGTTGTTTGGGCTTGACCCCAGTTATTTGGGCTTGACCCCAGTTGTTTGGGCTTGACCCCAGTTCTTCGGGCTAGTCCCCAGTTTGGGCTTGTCCCCAGTATCGCCAGTAGCGCACGATGATCCTGGTACAATTCATGGCAATGGGACCAGTACCCGCTTTAGGGGCTGCCAATTTCATTGTACTGACTGTATCCGGGATCCTACGTATAATGGTAGACGTACCATACATCCATTCCTAAGGTTTCTAATGTTTTGACGTTAGCTAAGGTTTTGACATTTTCATGTCACTAAGTTTGAATAGTCGCAAGTGAGGACCATACTCCAGTTTACATAGGATCCTTTGGGCTTGTCCCCAGTTATCCTTTGGGCTTGTCCCCAGTTATCCTTTGGGCTTGTCCCCAATTCTTGTCCCCATTTATCCTTTAGGCTTATCCCAGTTATCCTTTGGGCTTGTCCCCAGTTATCCTTTGGGCTTGTCCCCAGTTATCCTTTGGGCTTGTCCCCAGTTACTAACTTTTATCTTATATTGGCTCAGTCCCTAGTTGTATCCTATTTCAGGTTTTTGAAGCTAAACGCCCAAGGATCCTTGATCCTTATCTTCTACTAAGGTTTGTGTTTCGGTTATTCTGATTATAAGTGTTAAAGGTTAGGATCCTAACTTGGATCCTCAGGTATGATCCTCAAATTACTTTGATATTATTTATCATATACATAAGTGACCCTTACCCTTTGACAACAAGATTTATGATCCTTAAACTATACTACTTTTCAGAGTTCGTCGATTATAGGATATTTGATCCTTGATCATATCCTAAACTTTTTGAGAAAATTTATTAAACTTTTCTTGGTAAATTCAAACAAAGAATATATCATAATAACCGAAAGATAAAATGTATCCAAATGAAACAACACATGATAAGCCAAAAAGATTAAAGTTTTATTTATTCACAAAATGTTAAACCCTATAAGGTTGTCAAAATTGCCAACCCACATTTCTACCAGCAAAACGTGGCCCGTCCACATGGGTTGGCAAATGGTGTCCATTGTTAACGGGTCTTAACAGTGCAGGAAATAAAAGATGGCAGGATAACAAGTGGCTTCATCCCCCAAACAGAGGATCCATCCACCACCCATTATCCTACCTATTGTCTAAGGATCCTTGATCCATGATCCTAAAAATTATTGTTTAAAGTACAGACCAACCATTGTTCAACAAAAACATCAACAACCACAAAAACCACTACCAGACTATAAAAAATGGGCTCCGGCTATGTCTAGAAGTGTCCATCATCGCCCATCCTCGTAGCTCACACCTTGGCCGCATCTTCACCAGCATCACCACCTGCTTCTCCACCACCCTGATCCTTGCCGCTGCCACTTGCCTCAATTGCCAGGACCTCTGTAGCCTCCTCCTCATCCTCCAGCTTCGCCAATTTCGCCTTCCAGCCCTCCGTGTCCCAGGTGCTCCTGTCAAAGTCGGGATCCTCAGCTTCTTGGGCCATCTGGAGTTTGATCTTGTACATAGTGATGGCAGCAGAGACATTAGCATCCTCTATGATCTCACGTTTTTCTTGGTCCGCACCAATTTGTGCCATGACCGCTTGCCTTTTTGCCACATTGAGATCTTTTTCAAGGGAGGAGATATGTGATCCTTAGCTTGAGAGATCTTCTGGAACTCCGAGTGCTTTTGTTCAATTTCCTCAACATAAGCATCAAACAACTCTTGGATTTTGGCGAATTTCTGCAAAAGACAAAGTAAAGTTCAGAACTTGTGATCCATAACTGGTCAGGATACTCAGTCAGGATCCTTACCTCAGAGAAATATTCCAAGAATTAATGGCCGATGAGGGATAGCCCGTCAAGGTTTTCAGTTTCAGAGGCCTTCCTTTTCTTTCCCTTGGAGGTCACAGGCTTGGGAACGGCAGTACTTGGGCTAGTAGCAGTCTTCTTTCTCCCAGATCTGGGACCAACAACAGCAGTGAGATCAGTAACGCTGAAACGGGTGGCAGACTTGGATGATTTTCAAGCACCTACGAATCCAAAAAAAGTAAGTATCCTTATTTCATTTTTATTTAAACATTTAATTATACATAAATTGGGATACTTACTTGACATTGTGACAGATCCTGAGGATAATTCTTGAGAATTGTAGGATCGTGAAACGACCTAACGAGTCGATCAGAAGAGCGCTCAGACCGAATCAGAGGCGGAATACATTGATTTGGTCTTCATTTAGCCTGGATTCACTATTAATTGTCTCTTTTATTGATCTTGTAACAATTTATAGTACGTAGACACTTCGACGGAACCTCGGCGTCGGAAACAAGACTGTTACAAATGATGACAGTTTGAAGCCTATTTATAGTAGATGACCCTGACCGTTTGAAATCCTTCAATCGGACATCTAATTCAAATGGCCACTCATTGGACCTTTCAAACGGTCAACAGCAAACTAAATACATTCAAACGGTCATGACTTATTCTAATTGGACCATTCAAACTTTTGTCTTATATGTGATGATGCAATGATGATGTCACTATTGTGATGTCATCATCAAAGATGATGACATAATCTTTGTTCCAAACCGCAACGAACTCGAGACTCGACATAAGACGTAGACGACAGATGATTGTGTCACACCCCCAAAATCCACACACGGAGTATCACCGCTTGGGAGCGTGACTGACCAGGATCAAGCCACCAATCATATCGAACACAGCATTTAATAAAAGTAGATAATGTAATTCAACACGACATGATTGATGTTCAAAACCAAACATTGTTTAAGTAGCGGAAGCATGTAAGTAAACCCAACATAAATAATAATGTATGAAAGGTCATAAGTGTTTAATTAAGCATTCATGATCCGTGCTCCACAACGACCTGCTCCTCCCTGTGCAAGCTCCATGTATCTAACGACCTGCAAGGCATGTAACAGAGGATCAACAACTAGTTGAGCGAGTTCACAGTCTATAGTTTAGTAATTGTAGTAGTATAGTAAGCCTTGTACTTGTTCGTTATGTCATGTATCGTATTAGTTCGTATCGCGGCCCTCTAGGCATGTATGCGAAGATTAAGTAAAGTTCTCAAGTATTCTAGACTAGGTATATTTGTATCGCGGCCACCCGGCACCTGTGCGAAGTTTAGTGAATAGTTCGCAGCCTTTCTAGGCATGTGTGCGAAGATCAGTCATAATATCGCGGCCAACCCTGGCGTGTATGCAAAGATCAGTTCAATTAGTATCACTAGTCTAGCAGTATCTTAACCAATCACCTTCCTCACCCGAGGATCATATCACTACGTTCCATTATAGATAAGTACCAGTAAATAATCAAATCCCATTCCCACCCTGGGAATCCCCATGCCTTGGCTGTGTGAACTCATCTTGGTTTGCTCGGTATGCTATGCTCTAGGTTTTATCAAGTGTCTAAATCCGTTACACACGACCTAGGTTATATTGCACATGATACGATGTAAGTGTTTGCATCCAATTAGGGTTTGCAAGTCATTGATATTCAAGCAGTTGTGTGTTGTGTGCTTATCGTGTATAGAATGATATCACATAGAATACTTCATACATGCAGGATTATACAGTTGTATTCAGCATCTTACAATCATATATAGAGTCATACAATTATTTGCAGTAATGAACAGTTGCATGCAATCATATACAGACGCATACAGAAAGCTTTATCACTGGTGTTTACAGGTAAACCCTCATACTTCACTTATAACTCAGACAACACTTAACAGGTTCAATCATGTAATAACTAATAACATACTTTCGGCTTCACTTAAACATCATACAAAGTTAGACAGGGCCTTGCCCTATTGAAAAACTCGGACAGACAAGTGTGGGGGGCTTCCCCTGTTTAAAAGTCGGCTCAAGCGTAACAAGTCACAAAACTTAGACAATGACACACCCCTTGTGAAACTCGGACATGTGAGGGGGTGGGGTCAAAAGTCGGACAAGAAGACATGGTTCAAAAGTCGGACCAAGGGGAGTGGGGATCAAAACTCGGACCCCCTTCTCTTGGGTTTGAAAGTCGGACCAAACTTCATTTCTTTCCTGAAATTCGGACATCACCACACTAAGCAAAATTCGGACCATTTGCTTAAAGAAAGTCGGACAAGGTGAGGCTTCCCTAGTTAAAAAACTCGGACACTCACAAGATATCAAAAACTCGGACCCCCTTGATCCTTACAAAAGTCGGACCAAGCTGATAGGGTTCTAAACTCGGATCAACACAAGATGTCATAAAGGTCGGACCATGTTTGTAGTGGAAACTCGGACCATATGCAATGTTCATCAAAAATTCGGACAAGATCTATTAGCGAAGGTCGGACTTAACAACATATCAACAAAGTCGGACTAAGGCTTTTAAGCATAAAACTCGGATACATAAACTATACAAAACTCAGACAAACATTTAAACAAATCTTCGGACCTTGTTTATTATTCTAAAGCTCAGACAATAGAAATCATGCACAAAACTCTGAGTAAACATTAAGCGTGATTTCCAAATCAATGCACAGAACCAAGAGATCAGAACCGTTACGTTTTATGTTCATACAAGTCGTGAAACCCTAATTTCATATACTGGCAGCCCTTTCAATCCTATTATCAATCACAATCGTAGCATATCATGTAACTTGACACAAACAACCCAATACGCAACTAATCATCAACATCATTATTATCACAATCATCCAGAATCAATACAAAATCACAGAATGTATTATATAAGGAACTAGGGTTTCTATGAACACATAATCAGGAATCAAGAATTGATAATAATCAAGAAATCAATAGACAATAATCATTTACCTTGTGTTGATTCTAGAGAAAGTGTGGAAATCAAAAGTGATGAATGTCTTGGTGATGATGATTGCCAGAGAAAGTGAAGTACGTGCCTTGGTTTCTTGTGTGAGAATGATTAGTGAACAAGGGATTAGGGTTAAGTATGATTTAGGATTTCACTAATTACCCTCTACCTCCCTAAGTATCATATTTTACACATGTACACCATCTCATAACAATTTCATAGTTTCACCACCAAGTTTACATATTTGACAAGTTTATCACAATTAACACATAACCATGCACAATCACACAATACACTTCATTGTAACAAAACGTATAAAATTCCATAGCAACTAATTGTGCACTTAATCAACTAAACAAGACAAGAACGTGCAGTAAATGCGAAATAGAATCTTGGAAATTCGAGTTGTCACAGACTGCACCAACAGACTCCCCCTCAGATGTTGACGAGTCTTAAGTGTCGAGTCTTCGCATCTTCAGTGTTTATCAGTCTCTTTTGTTTCTTAGCATATACCAGGATCTTCTCTTTGGCTCTAGCCTCGTCAGACTCCCCCTTTCATCATGATGGGATCGCTATCTGGAATTTGCTATCACCTTGAGATCAAATCCTAGCTTTATCTCTGTTTAAGCTCATCTCAGGTTCTGATGTATCTCCTGACTTTCCGTAGCAGCAGGATCAGAAACCTACACATCTCACACACTCTATTACAAACCAACAAAGTTGTGATTCAACTTAATGAATCAACTAAACAATTGAGAATTTTTAACATTTAAAATTTAACAAAATTTGAAATAATTCAAACTCTGATTCAACATTTCAAGACAATTAGCCAAACCAACTGTTCATCATGCTTAGCCTTTGAAATTTTGAACATCGGCTCTCCAACAATAGTTGTCGAAAATCTTTTTAGATTTTCAAAATATGAAACATAAATGCAAAAATTAAATGTAGAAATGAAATATGTACAAACATATTTTTGTGAGTTCGTGCAAGAGGATCATATCAGCTGCCGACTAAACACTAGTACCGTTAAGCTGTTATTTCATTTTATGCTTTTAAACAGTTCGCGTTGATTGCCGATATACTGATCCACTTAAATTCTCACAAAACTTTCAACCTGTTCGGGATACTGAATTGGTGTTTTAGAACTAAACATCTACATGTGTCCCACCTCAGTATATACTCCCGTATCTAGACCCCAATATTCAGTCTTACAGGTTAGTATACCATAGCTGATATCTGTTAAGGGGTAGATGCGAGGGCCGTGAGAGCTCAGGTCGATACTTCCGTATACGCAGAGAGATGACGGCTTCGACTTTAAGGTGTGTCCCCTTTAGAGGATCTTTTATTTACAACAGCAGCGACTATCAATTTTATTGTTTCATCAGCATGCTGAGGGCGAGCTTATATTTCAAAGCTTTTTGCAGAAAATATTATTCGGGGACTAGGTCAGTACTTCCATACAGCAGAAGTCCCGGGATAATACCCCAGATATCACTGAGCATAAAGACCTAGTATCTCAGAATACGGGACCCTTCAAACAGGATTTCAGGGGTTACCTATATATCCTGGAGGTGTTCCCCACGTAGACGCAAGTGAAATTTATGTTTATATCCCAAACTGATCTACTAATTCTGTGAAAACCTATCGACACATCTTTAGCGAGACTGCTTAATTGCATTTATACATTACAAATCTTTAGCGTACTGTGCCAGTCTAGCTGATGTACTATCATTTCCCATTATTCGCACCAAAAACTCATTTTTAAGTTTTATCATGTTTTTGGCTTTTTCAAATTTTCTGATGTTTTTTGGATTTTCTAAAAATTCTTACTCCCCCTAAAATTCAAATACATCTAAAGAAAATTGAAAACAAACTGTAGAGAACATGACAACTGATATCGAATCGCTTCAATTCTCCATCCGTTTGGCTTAAACAATCAGAACTCCCCTCACAACAAACTATTTTCCCATAATGATTTCAAAACACTTAAGTTTGTTTTAATCAGAATGGTTTTTCCGGAAAATAAGTTTTGTTGATTTTACCACTTGTAAAATTTGGGGCAAGATCATCACTTTGTTTTTTTACTTTTTATAATGAATTGATCCCCATTTTTAATCACTTGAATATGGATTACATCAAGTTCAACTTAATGACCTTAATTAACCACTTGTAAGATCACCCTGGTTCACATTCTGAACCACTTATAACAATCACAAATATACAACTCAAACCTGTTTTTCAACCAATTACCGTCTGTTGGTTGAATTCTCAAGGTGCCGATTCCTACTCCACGCTTACAAACCTGGGAGTTCCGGCAAGTCCTGCTTTTCAAAAATACATTTTTCAATCATGATAAAGAATGATGCCGATTCATGCTCCGCGATTACCAACTTCGGAGCTCCTGCAAGTCAGGTTTTTCTATTTAAACAGATTCACCCAAGCCTGACGGTCCAAGGGTGATTTCGAATTCATGTTCAACAATGGTGGAAAGTTTGCATCATCCATTGTTAAACCCGAATTCTCCTTTTTTACCTCAACACCAGGCTCTTCTGGCTTTGACGAACCAGAATCATTGCCTGCACATGGCTTGTCTGACTTTGATGAGCCAGATTCATCGCCAACAACCTTATTTTTCTTCTTTCTCTCTTCTTTCATCCTCAGATTTGTATCCGATGAGTTCGTCTTGCTTGACTTTGCAATCGAGGGAGTTGATTCATCAGAACTCTTATTTTTACCAACAAAAGAACCCGAGGACAAAATCTTCTCAAGATATTCTCTGGCCTTCTTCCTCTTCTTCCTCAGTCTGTCTTTTTGCCCCTGAGAAAGCTTCACTTTATTTTCTTGAACTTTAGGTTCTTGAACCTTCTGTTCTTTGGGCTTAACGTTGACTGGTTTCTTTGCCAATTTCTGAGAATTAACCCTTAATCTTTCATTTGATCTCCTTGGGCAATCTCTGGCAATGTGACCTCTTATTTGACAGTTATAGCATCTTCTCGTCTCATAACTCCAATCCTGGCAGTTAACAGCAATGTGTCCTTGATAACCGCATCGGTAACACATTCTATTATCATACCAATCACCATTTTCAGCCTAAATGCTCAGATCAAAGCACTGTTTGGCTTGATGATACTCCTTCCTTCTCTTGATTGTTGGATTTGACTTTTGAGCACTGTGGTCCAACCTGCACCACTTATTGCCAAAAATTTTTGAGTTTTCATTTTTCAATTTTTGTGATTTTTGATTGCGATTGGATGATTGATCTGATGAGCTTTTATTTTCATTTTGTACAATTTTAATTTTTTGTTTTTGTTCCACTTTTTTCTTCAAAGATTTTTGCTTAGAGCATTCTCCCTTTTCAGTCGATTGTAGAACAGTTTTCTGAATTTTTTTTTTAATTTTAAAAACAATTTTTGTTTTTCAATTTTTTCATTTTCATCATCAGATTTCTCATCGCAATCTTCAACTTTGACATTATCAAAGTTTGTGACATCGTCACTTATTGGAACTGAATTGATTGGTTTTGGACAGGGAAAATTCAAACTGTCTGATGCAGTCACAGAACCTTTCAATTTCTTCTCAAGTTCATCAATCTTGTTTCTTGAATTCTCAGCTTCATGTTCAAGCTGAGATATTCTTTCAAGGTGAGACTTGATTACCTTTCCATTCTCATTTTTCATGTTTTCAAGAACAGACTTTTCATTTTTCAAAACTTTTATCTGTTCTTGAAATTTCGTTTCATTTGCTTTCAGATTCTTGTTTTCCAGCTTAATCCAGAAATCCTCATCTTCTGAAGATTTCTTTTTGCTTTCAAACTCTTTTTCTAACTCTTTGATTTTCTTTTGAGCACATTCACCTTCTTTTTCCAATTTTATAATTTTCTGAAGATGGGAATTTATCATTTTTTGTTTTTCAATGTTGTTTTTGCTAAACACATCTCTCCCATCTTCAAGAATTTTCATTTGTTTTTGAAATTCTTTTTCAATTTTTGATTTTTGAATTTCAAATTTTTAATCTTCTCTTCAAAAATTTTTGCCTTTTCTTTCACACTTTTGTTTTCAGATTTCAAACTGTTCAACCATTCAACAGTTTGTCATTTTCAGTTTTCAACTTCTCACAATTTTCTTTTAACATAAGAATCTGCTTATCATCGGTCTGCTTCTCGTCTTTCAACTTCTTGATCTCCAATGCCAAACTTTCCGCATGTTTTACGAGTTTGTCATTATCAGTCTTAAAGTTGTCACATTTGAAACACACTGATGCAGAACTTGAAAATTCATTCTTCACAAATTCTTCATTCTTTGGAACATCCTTTGTTTTAATCTTGTATGTTCCTGTACAAAAGAGTTTAACGAAATCAAAAGGATTCATACTTTCATCAATATAACATTTCCTTTTAATATCATATTTCAGAATACTCTTTGTTGCAAGACACACATGAATTCTTTTCTCAATTTCAGTAATTACATCCAATTCCAATTTTTGTAAATTCTTTTCCATTTCATTCAAAAATTCCTTCTTTTTCTTAGTTTCCTTACGAAACTCTGCATTAACCTCATTAAAGAACTGTTTTGGATAAAGTTCTTGAAAAAAATCTTTCTTTTTTAGCTCAACCAAGAATTCATCCCACTTAGCAGGTAATGCATTTGTCAATTTCGATATCTTTTCATCATTTGATATTCTAATATCCCTATTCCTCAAATTGTCCATTAAAATTTTAAACCGTATTTCCAACTCCTCCAACGTTTCATCCTTTTGACACATGAAATGTTCAAAACTTTTAACCCAAATGTCCGTACTCACATTTCTATAATTGGTATCCACAGTTCTCATATACCAACTATTTAAACATTCAAGATTTTTGTTTTCATTTTCATCAAAAAACCGTTTCCATTTTTCAAACGCAAACCTTCTTGCTCCAAACGATCACTTTATCAAATTTGTAAACAATACCTTCAATTTCTCTTCAAGCAAAAACAATAAACCCATCAGCTAAATCAACAATTATAGTCACAAATGGTCAACAAAGACTAAAACAAATCACATCAGCTAAATCAATTTGCAAATCGATATGATAGGGCCGAGAACCAATGATCAGTTAAAGCACATGGGCCGACAATAAATCTGAATCACTTTAAGGTGTGATTGGGCCGTAAAATTGTTCAATACGCATGGGCTGATGACATGTAATACTCTAAAAATATTCACATTCAAACATCACATAAATCGAGTACATTGAATCAGATAACATGCAGCCGACAAACAATTCAACAATTCAAGACATCTATTGGGCCGCTAAGATGTGATCACGTGAACTATGATTCCTTCAAAGTTGATGTAATATAAAATGTGAAATTCACATGTAATCACACATGTTTCTGATCACCTCGACTGACACAATACATGTGATTCCTTTTCCCAATATGCTGACAACTTTTTTAAAGTTTCACAAAACTCGATGTACTTTTCAAACGGTTGATGTTTTCAAACGAGATGGCTACCTTTTTCAAACGAGGATTTCAAACGGAATCCCTCACTTCAAACAATACAAGAGATTACGTTTGAAAAACATTTGCCATTTTCAAACGATAGAGTGTTTTTTTCAAATGGAACTATCGGAACTATCAGATTTTCAAATGGAAATGTTAGATTCGTTCAAACGGTCACCAACTTTCAAGTCATTTTTATCAGTTTTACGTCGAGTTTTGATCTGATATTTTCAAGGGTTTGTTAAAACACAATTACGCACACATTGTGAAAGTTTCAGCTAATTTTATCCGTGAAAACTTGTTTAATTTTGAAAGAAAGTGTAGAAGATCAGAATTTGCTAGCGAAAACAAGCTAAACGGTAAGAACTCTTCCTCCTGAGCTCTGATACCACATGTAGGATCCTGAAACGACCTAACGAGTAGATCAGAAGAGCGCTCAGACCGAATCAGAGGCGGAATACATTGATTTGGTCTTCGTTTAGCCTGGATTCACTATTAACTGTCTCTTTTATTGATCGTGTAACAATTTATAGTACGTAGACACTTCGACGGCACCTCAGTGTCGGAAACAAGACTGTTACAAATGATGACAGTTTGAAGCCTATTTATAGTAGATGACCCTGACCGTTTGAAACCCCTCAAACGGACATCTAATTCAAACGGCCACTCATAGGACCTTTCAAACGGTCAACAGCAAACTAACTGCATTCAAACGGTCATGACTTATTTTAATTGGACCATTCAAACTTTTGTCTTATATGTGATGATGCAATAATGATGTCACTATTGTGATGTCATCATCAAAGATGATGACATAATCTTTGTTCCAAACCGCAACGAACCCGAGACTCGACATAAGACGTAGATGACAGATGACTGCACCAACAAGAATCCTGGGTATTTGCTTGGAATGATCTTATTGCAGGATCAAGCTTTCGGAAAGCAGCAAGCCTCTCCTTGGTGCCAGGTGATGGAATGATATGTGAAACGGTAATAGCTGCAATATAGAAACAAAGGGGTCAGTGATCCTCATTGAAATCAGGGTTATCCTGTGATCCTTCTAAGGATCCTCTATCCTACCATGATTAACTCATCTCCTTGGGAGATCCTTCCCATCAGGGATAGAATCCCTTCTGACGAAGAAGAATCGCCTTTTCCAGTTCGTGTCATTCTTAGTGGTTTTGAAGATGGGGTGTTCTTCACCGGGTTTATGCTTGAATAGATATCGATGAGATCCATGGCTCACAAGGTCATACATTTATGCTAACTCCGACATCCCCATATCAATGCCTTCATGATCAATGATCCTTTCAAGGGTATACAGGACCCTCCACATCATTGGCATCGCTTGGATGTAGGAGATGCCGGTGAGAGGGAAGAAAGATTGGGTGAAATCGGGAAAAGGATACGAGTATCCTATCATGAAATGGGTAATCGGAAAAGCTACCCAAGTTTCAGAAACAAAGTCACTTAGGACGGTGGGATCAAAAGCTTTAAAAACGGTGTTCGCCGGAAAACAATGGTGAATCCTGTCTATTTGTGGTTCAGAAAAGGAGCATCGTTCCTTCGCAGAATCTTCGATGATCCCTTGGCTCTTCAAGGGACTGTCCTTCTTGTGATCCTTAGCCAGTGAAGATATTAGTATCATCTTGGTCATGATGATGATAGAGAAGAAGAAACAGAATAAGAAGATGAAGAGAGAAAGGAAAGAGAAGTACCTGATCGGATCTTCGAATGAGGATTTAAAGAATGAAACGCACGAATTTAAATGCTTCATAACCCTTATCTCTAACTTCAATTTATAATCATGATTTTGCATGATAGTCACTTCAGTGATGTTAGAATGGCAACGGCTAGTCAGGATGTAACGGCTATATATCAGTTGGTTTGTTGCAGATAAGAACGAGAAAATATAACTCGTTTATTTACATTTTACTCCTTATATTTTGGAGGCAATTGTTAGGGGAGGATTCTCCAAATATCAGTGATCCTCAATTACTGTTAGACTTATGGATCCTTAGTTCTATCTGAATTGGTGATCCTTAGAGAGTATTGTAGGATCAGGATCCAGGATCATCATAGTGATCCTTATACTAACAATTGTCTGCTTTGAATATGAAGTTGTTTTGCAGGAGTACGTGCGTGGACTTGGTCTTGGCGATATTCCTGGAGCATATTCCCTCTATATTCCGCACGTGCTTTGCTATTATGGACGTTATGGAGGTCGTGGAAGACTTGCACGAAATGCGGATAGTTAGTTAGCATAGATATTTTCTAAATTTATACGGGGATAGCGAGCTAGATTAGAACACTTGGCTATTTTTGGCTAAACACACACACTCGTAACTGCTCTTATTAGCTCTCAACTGTTTGTTCGGCGATTACACACTTTTTTGCACTTTACACTTTAGTGATCCTTGTAACAAGCTCGCTATCATCCAAAGTTGTAATACATTTTCTGTTTAATTTGAGTTGGTGATCGGTAGTTTCCATCACCCGAGGTTTTTTATGCCAGAGATCAACTCTTGATCAAGGGCTTTTTCCTCGTATAAATCATTGTGTCACTTGTTCATTACATTTCTGAGTTATCCTTGATATTGTTCATTGATTCAAGCATCACACCTCACATCTAAAGATTTGGTTGCATTATCTTGGCTTGATTTTTGACCAAAACAGATCCTATGCAGTTAAAGGTGAGAAATTAGTCGAGTACCTCGATATTCTCAAAAAATTGGCAGGATATTTCGATATTTTTACACTTGAACAGGTACCAAGAGAGGAAAATGTTGAAGCTGATGCCTTGGCAAATCTAGGATCATCGGTCAGGATACCGAAAGGAACCCGAATACCAGTATTACATATCCTATATCCTGCGATGAATCCTCAGGATAAGGAAATAGCAAGTATTCAGGATCCTGATGATGAGTATCCCGAGTAGGATCCTAAGTCCTGGACGGCACCAATCATGAGATATCACAAGAAAGGACACATCCCAAAGAATGAGAATCCTAAGGCCGTTAGAATGAAGGTATCACGATTCACTATTATAAATGACGTTTTGTATAAGAAATCTCTTGCAAGACCATATCTGAGGTGCTTGGAGGATCCCGAAACCAAAGAAGTGCTTCAGTATGTACACGAAGGGGATTGTGGTAATCATACTAGGGGCAGGTTGTTATTCTCAAAAGTATTGAGGAATGTATATTATTGGCTGACGATGAGAAAAGATGCCACAGAATATGCTCGAAGATGTGACGCGTGTCAAAGACATAGTAACATATTACATCAGCCTGCTGAACCGCTGTATCCTATTGTTTCCCCTTGGCTGTTCATGAAATGGGTTATGGATATAGTGGGAAAGCTTCCAAAGGCTCCAGGAGGAAAGGTTTTCATGTTGGCAATGACGGATTATTTCTCCAAGTGGATTGAAGCAGAAGCATTTGTTCAGGTTAGAGATCAAGAAGTGGTATCCTTCATAAAAAGGAATTTCCTGACTAGGTTTGGAGTACCAGCTGAGATAATTTGTGACAGTGGATCTCAATTTATAAGTAAAAGGACTACTGACTTTTGCAAGAGTTGGGGAATTAAAATGATCACGTCTACTCCGGTGCATCCTCAAGCAAATGGACATGCAGAATCCTCGAACAAGATAATTGTCAACAACCTAAAAAAAGAGACTAGGGGCTAAGAAAGGAAGATGGGCAGAAGAACTACCCTTTGTTTTGTGGGCTGATAGGACAACGGTGAAGAGTACAACTGGCCAAACCCCGTTTTATTTGGTGTTTGGAGCAGAAGTGGTGATCCCGACAGAAATGGTGATACCTACAGCGAGATCCAACCTCAGGGATCCTGAGCAGAATCCCGAAATCCTGTGCCAGGAACTGGATACTATTGATGAGACAAGAAACACAGCAAGGCTAAGGATGGCAGCATATCAACAGAGGGTATCTAAAGCATATAACAAGAATATAAGGACTAGGAGATTTCAAGTTGGAGATTGGGTATTAAGAAAGGCTTTCCAGAATACCACTAATCCTGCCGATGGAAAGTTGGCTCCGAAATGGGAAGGACCCTATGAGGTTGAATCAGAATCAGGAAAAGGAGCATACCGACTCAAGAATATGGAGGGGGATATGCTACCGAGATCTTGGAATGCTATACATCTAAAGCTCTATTTTAAGTGAGTATGGAATTCAAATTCTGACTTAGGGTGGTA
This sequence comes from Helianthus annuus, assembly GCF_002127325.2. Classification (NCBI taxonomy): domain Eukaryota; kingdom Viridiplantae; phylum Streptophyta; class Magnoliopsida; order Asterales; family Asteraceae; genus Helianthus; species Helianthus annuus. The sequence continues at coordinate 125,483,052 of NC_035444.2, read as the reverse complement.
TGGATTCTAACTCTTTTAATTAAACTTTGATATTATTTATTATTTTAAACCCATTACTGACTTAAGCATCGGAGGGGTGTTAGCCAGGCTAACAATGGTTTTGCAGAATACGCTTCAGGATATAGCACCAGGATACACACTTAGGATACTTCGAAAGATTAGAGGATTGGCCCCCTCTCTCACGTCTAAGGGATCCTGATCCCTTCACAAGTTTAAAGGTATTCACCTTTCTTCTGAATTGGGTTTAAACACCCCGTCTGGAGCGCAAGTTATTCGGGAATAGTTCAAGGTGGTAGGACCAGTTCATGTAAAAGTGGCTGACAATTTCGTTACTATTGGCTATATCCTAAATCCAAAAGGTATATGAGGATTGATCACCCTCTCTCACGAAAGGGTATTTTCATACTCTCTAAGGTTTAAAGGTTTTCACCTTTCTAAGTCTTGGAGTTTATACACTCCCGCCTGTAGCGCATGAAAATTTGGGATTTTCCCCAGGATACTAAGGATTTATCTCCAGTGTATTTTTGTGTTTTACCCCTGTAACACAAGAATCGTCTATACAGTTGGAACTAATGTTCAATAATTTTCTAAGTGTTCGAGGACGTCATGCACAGGGGACATTCCTTCTAAAGCAATTGTGTGAAGTTCGAAAGATCAAAATTGGGCTAAGTGTTTCGGACTGCGGACATCTTGGTAGGAGAAGTTGCAAAAGGGGTTGGTGTTTGATGCTAGGGTTACACTCAATTCCGGGTATGATCTTTCCATTGTAAATCTTACATGAATTATTTAACTCTGATTAACGACATATCTTTAGGATATGCCTTCAGAATGTGTTTTTGGATATGTTTCGGGATATCTGATTGAAATATTGGGGAAGTAATACTTGGTTAAAAATGAAACTCTGATCAAACAAGTGTTATCAAAACAGGTTTTAGAAAGTGGACTGTCTTTTATCTAAAATTGATTGAATTTTTAGAAATTCTATAAAAATTTCAACAATGTATCACTGAGTATATTGATCAGGATATGAGAGCAATAGCAAGCCAATTGAAAGAAGAAATTATTTGAAATAAGCAATTCCAGTTGATAACCGAAGGTTTCATCCTAAAACCTAGGACCCATCCACCTTCGGCTATCAAGTTGTTTTAATACAGAAATAGAAACTGTTCATAGGACAAGAAATAAAATTGTTCGAACATAAGCATAACTCTTAAATTTAAAGAAAATAAGTTTTAGGAGGCAGCGCCTTCTTCGTTCATGGTATTTTCAGCAGCATCCGTCTCGGGATCAGCCTCAACATCCCTCTCAGCACCAGTTGGTTTTTCGACTGCTTTTGAAGATCCTTCAGCTGCAGGTTTAGTAGAAGTGCCGCCGAGGCTCCTTAACTTTGTTTCCTAGGCATTGACGTCCCAAGAAGGGCATTCGAAGCCCAGTGCTTTGGCTTCATGGGCCATCTTTAGCCTGGCCTGGAGGAGGGAAGTGACGACGGAGCTTTTAAGGCTTTCCCGGTAGCTGACCATATCCCGTTCATGTTGAGCATGGGCAGCATCAAGATCGGCTTGGGCCTGGAGAGCAGCTTTGTTGAGAGCGGTCTAGTGTTCTTGGGTCATAGCCTTGAACTTCTTCTCGTAGTGCCGAGATTTGGTGGCTGCAATCATGCCCTGATCAGAGATGGTAACCTCGGCTTTCTTCAATTTGGATTCAAGCGTCTTGTTGAGCCCACAGGATTCTTGATATAGATGAACCAGACATTCAAGACCATGCAAAAATAAGAGGACAAGTATTGGTTTTGATAAATACTTATAAGTGGTATAAGCTGCAGGATATGGCTCAAGGATACTAACCTGGTTGAGAAAAGAAGTCATAAACCCGCTTGCTTCGATGAACCCGTGGTTCTCATAGGGGAATGTATCAGAGATAATAGGGGAATCAGGCTCTTTCCTTTTACGAGAGCTTGAACTCCGAGGCTTGGTAGCTGGCGAAGGTTTGGGAATGACGATGGCCTTGGAATTGTTGGGCTTGGATGAGGCAGTGGCCTTGGGACTAGGTTCCTTCTTGATCTGGACCTGATCGGAATAACTGTCCAACTCGTCGAGGTCAAAGACTTCAGGGATCTTGGCTGGTGCTGCATAAAGGGAAAAGTTTTACATCTTTATTACCCTTCATTATATTATATTGCGCTAATTAATTATTTCAAAAGTAATCCTTACCAGACATTTCGGATGATGAGTATTGACTGGAACTCGGGATATGTGTGGTAAAACTCCTGTCACTTGCAGGTAATTGGTAAACTGTTTTGATTCTATTTTCTGATTCCGCAGTAGGGGGAGCTACTTCCTTAAAATTCACTGCAAAAGGATCAAATAAGAGGATATTAGAAAAAGATAAAAGTCTAGAGGTACGTGGGGACAATCATGATCCTACCGGTGGTTAACCACTCCACCGGAAGGCTAGCACCCTCATAAATGGAGTCTCGTTTAACGAAGAAGAACTTGTATTGCCATCCGTCTTCGTTCTTAGTGGCTTTAAGAATAAGGGGTTTGTTGGAAGTTGAAAAAAGCAAAAACCGGCTAGAACTGTGGGATCGGAGGAGGTATGCGATTGGCATATCTTCGATACAAAGGTCGGGACAGTGAAGGTTTTTAATTTGGTTGAGTACGAATAATACCCTCCAGACCATGGGCATGGTTTGGGCAAAGGAAATACCGGTAGTCCGGAAGAATTGCATTATAAGTTCGGGAAAAGGGTGCCGAAGACCTAGCGAGAAAGGGTATGCCGGGAAGCAGACCCAATCAGTAGAAGAAACGTCCGATCGAATTGACCGATCAAATGGTCTAAAGACCGTGCCATCGGGGAAAGCACCGGAAGCTCTCAAAGCCGTAATGTCTGCGTTATCAAAAGCACAGACCTCCTTCTTGGGATTTTTAAGCAGATTCTGCTGAATGAAGGTCTCGGATGATTCGCCGGTTTGAGAATAAGTTCTGGCAGCCATTGCAAGTAAAGGAAAAGAGATTGACAGGAAATGAATAAGAAGTAGGGAATTACCTGGAGACTCCATTGGAGATATCTGCTTTTCAAACAAGAAGAGAGAAGCTATAGGAGCGTTGTGAATCTCCATCGAGTTAAAAGCGCGTTGGAAGTTATGGTGTAATCTTGACCGTCGTCTCGATCTAATTGCCTTGATTTATGAGATAGAATTTTTAAAATATTTCCGTTGGATTGGTATACCAACAGATATATTTGGGGACAATTGTTATGGGCCATTTTCTGAGCGTATATATCCTGACTAATATCTTGCTTTTGACTGTTTGCTTATGATCAGGATACTGGATCTGGATATTGGTAACATCCTGGGTGACATCCTGGTGTTAACTAAATAATCCACGTGCAGGTAAGAAGCTGTAGGTCAATAACGGTCAGATGGACTTCTTCTCCTAGAGACTCGGGCAAATCAGTTATTTGAGAGACGTTGGACACAAAAGACCAGGTCTACAATGTTCAAGTGGGGAATATCCACCGGATCCCGGTTTAATAGGATAGTATATTACATTTTTTTACTATAAATAGATGGGGCGGATCAGATTAAGGCACGCAACTTTACACTCACACTCTTTCGCACACTTTAGCTCTCTAGCTTCTAGCAAACACTGCACACAAACACTTGTAGTCGAGTTACATTGTAACACCTAGTTGATCCGCATTACATCCTGCACTGTATCCTGATATTTGAAGTAATAGAAGAACAAGGCAGCTGCGATTGTCAGCTCCTGAGGTTTTGTGCCGGCGATCTAGATTGATCAAGGGCTTTCCTCGTACATCACGTGTCAACCTTTACTTTTTTTGCTCATTGTTTGATCACAGATACAGCTCTATATCCTGAGTCGTATCCTGAAACTATTTTTGCAATTAATTTGATTAATACTTTTTCGACACTCATTTCTAGCACACTACCTCACTTAACTAATTTAATCACTTAATTGCTACGGTAATTTTTTACCAAAACACTAAGTATGCTAAGTTAACATACAAAGCAGGAAAGTCATGTAAATTAATGTGCTAGAATGCTCAGTAAACATACATAGTAGAAATGTAATGTAAATCAATGTGCTAGTATGCCAAGTAATCATACATAGCAAAATAATGTAATGTATGCGCTATCATGCTAAGTTAACATACACAGCAAAACATATATGAAATCATGTACTAATAGTGTACTAATGAACATAGTAAGTATATGATGTGAAAACAGGAAAACACGAAAATAACAAGTAGGCACATGTGTTTCACCCCAAAACGTTTGAAAAATAGTAAAAGAGGGGTCTATGTACTCACTTGAGATTGCTCAATAGACTTTAGATATCCACCAAGCAAAGCTAGAAGATCACGGATTCAAACGGCACCTAATATGGGTATCTACATTAATAAACGGACCTATTTGGAGGATCGGGTAGCATGAGGGTTTGTAAACCAAATAAGTGTAAGAACTTATGTAATATGGTTTAACAAAGCCTACATACTAAAATGAAACTTATCCTAAGTGCTTTTGACCCGTTACGACCCGTTCAGGTAACTTATGCTACTTTAATGCGTCGTTCGCGTAAAACGCGTTCGGAATGCCTAACTAGTCCTATGATAAGTAAAATATGCCTTAACATGTCTAATATGGTTGCCAAATCAGTTTAGATATCAAAAATTGGGTTACATAGGCTTAAAATGAATTTTGGCGCAAAAAGGGTATTTTGGTAATTTTCCTAAGGCATAGAAATTACTTATCATATAACTACTTAAACTACGTGACCATAAGGTATAACCTCGGAAGGTTATTCCCTATACAACGATGGTCACTTAATGTGTTTGGTCGGATCCTAATGATCGACTAAATGGGTCTGGTTTGAAAGCATAAGCGATTGTTTAGATCGCTTACCTTTACGACCCTATATAAGCACAAATCTAAAAAGTGACGAGTTAAACATGTCGAAACATGTTTAACGAGGTTTGAAAACAGGTTTGGTATCAAGACAAAGGGTCTTGATACCCAAAAGTAGTTTGGTTACAAAATACGCAAGAATACGCATTTTGGCCGAAACTACGACTCGTCACTGAGCCTAGATAACGTGGTAATCCGTAGGTATAGTCACTATGGACTATGACCATCGTGATTACGCTCATGTTATGAAGTTCAAACGAACTTCGCATTGACCATAAACTGGTTAATGCAGAAAGTCAAACGCCGTTTGACTTTTAAGCTAAAAACGCATAAAAAGAACGAAGGAATACTTACAAAGGGTCAACGTTAGTTTTGATCCGATTTACTCTCAGGTATGAAGCATATACTTCAACTTAGAGAGCAGAAGTCAGATCAAATTGTGAGTTTGAAGTGAAGTGGGTGGGGTTTATATAGAGTTTGGAGGGCTGTTAAGATCATTCATCGAAAAACATGCCTTAATCTCAACTGTACACATGTGCCCATGGTTTTGTAAAACCATGGGAGCCCCAAATATAGCCCATAGTTTGTAAAATACCATGTGCAATGCTCACAAACAGCTGGAACAACTGGAAACAGCTGGTAAAAAGATCTATGCAGATCTGGTGACCTGTCGCGGCCCGCGTAACAGACAGCTTTGGGCTACGCGGCCCGCCTGGCACACAGATCAGCAAACTATGTTCCATTTTGACAGTTTCAGTCCCTGCAGTGTTATAAGCTCCATTCCGACACGTTTAGGGCCCGTTAAGACAACCTTAAGGCCCCAAAATGATGCCTAAACATTATGGACATGAAACATGCTCAAAAATATGCCGAATGTTGGTTCGTTTGTGTCACACCCCCAAAATCCACACGCGGAGTATCACCGCTTGAGAGCGTGACATGACCAGGATCAAGCCACCAATCATATTGAACGTGTAATTAAGTAATAAAAATCAATATGAAAGGTGTTTATCAAAACCAACATAAGTAAGTGTAGCGGAAGCATTTATGTAAAACCCAACATAAGTATAATTGTTTGAAACGTAATAAGTGTTTATCAATCCGTTGCCCACAACGACCTGCTCCTCCTTGTGCAAGCTCCCATAAAGTACCTAAGGTCCTGCAAGGCATGCAGCAAATAATCAACAAACTAGTTGAGCGAGTTCACAGAAAGTAGGTGCGTAATAGTAAGTTCACGAGTATCAAGTGGCTCTACTGGGCCAGTATAGGTTTCTATTGGTGGGGGCTTCCCATGTTATTAATCCACTAGACTATGCGTAACCATAAGTGTTCTTCACAACCGAGAACAGTAATACGTACAAGTTTACGCAGGATTTACGTAAGTATCCTTCTCAACCGAGGATAGGGTACGTGGGGGGTTTATGTAGGTTTTACGTAAGTGCCTGACACAACCGAGGCAGTAGTGAATATCCGTTCACGCAGGTTTTACGTGAGTATCCTTCACAACCGAGGATAGCGAGTAGCATATGTGTACATAGGTTTTACGTACGTGTCCTGCACAACCGAGGACGATGGTATGGTAGTCTAGTAATGGTATCCGAATGAATCTATTCAACCTTAATAATCCAACCCAATCCCCAACCCGGGAATCCCATGCCTTGGCTGTGTGAACTCACCTTGGTTTGCTCGGCAGATACACAAAGAATACAGGTAAGCTAGTAATTAGTCAACCACGTCCTATCATGGTTATTATACAAGTCAGGTTTTGACTAAGGTAATACACATTGGTTTCACATAGATTAACATAGTACGAATATGTGAGTTTCATGGTAAACACATAACAGTCAACAATGTACGAATAACAACAAGCCCAACATAATGTACGATCCATTGTAAACCCGGCCCAAACGGGTAAGCAGTCCAAACAAAACATAACAGTCCAATACATGAGTCCAATTACTAGGCCCAATTGATTGGGCTCGTGACAGTGAAGGCCCAAAACAATGTACGTGCATAGCTGGTCTCGAGTCGCAACCGGCGATCTCGAGTCGCAACAGAGGTTACGAGTCGCAACAGCTGGTCTCGGCTCGTCATGGTCCGGTTACGAGTCGTAACGGGACTCGCAACCATGGTTCCGGGTCATGCTGTTTGTGGTCTCGAGTCGTGATTGTGAGGTTTCGACTCGCAATCTATGTCGCAACCGGATGTGTAACTAGTTTCCATAATTCGTGCAACAATTATTCCGTGATTCTAGCAAACATCTTAGGCAGTTTCGGAAACAGATCAATCAACGTTTATTTAGCATTCAATCATATTCATAACACTTCAAATCATCATCATTTAGCATGTTCATAACAGCATCAAAACAAATAATCGGATTATCACACAAACCTAAACCGAGTCATAATCATATCATCATCATCGGACTAGCATGCAACCTAACCGGTTATCATTCATACAAAAATCTGATTATATCTATCATCAAACAATCAATCCGAGGACCAAGCATAACAACATAATCTAATCGGCCAACATACTCTAATCAGCCCTAGTTTATTATCATGCAACTCTAATCGGTTTAACATATACTTGGACCGATTAATCATATCATACACGACATCACAACAAAACAGAAAATCATAATGCATCAAGTTATGAACCGAACCACTAGTAACGTCCTAATCCATCATGAAGTCCGATTACTATCAAAATCACATAAACACGAAAATCATGAACTCAAACTAACCGAGATGGAGAGAAGGGATCCGGATTCAACAAGCTTCGATGCGTGTTTTTCTTCTGCAGCCCTTGGTTCCGAGTTGAGAGAGAGTTTGTGTGTGTGTGTGTTCTTGGTTGCAAGGAGAATTGTAAAAACTAGCAACCCTAATTGTGTATGCATACGTATAAGAGGAGTGGGCCGGAACCTCACTTGGGCCGCCTTGTGGTCTCGAGTTGGGTGTGTGGCCCGAATGGGCTTGTATGCGGTTGGGTTAACATTTGGTTCACATAACATATGCATTCTCATTAAATCATATAGCACATAACAGTTAATCAATCAATGAAATCACAAAGTTCTAAACCGTTACACATAATCTAAGAGTCGGTAAAGTACGAGTTGTCACATTATCCCCAACTAATTGGAAATTTCGTCCCGAAATTTGGTATGCACTCACTGAGGAAGCTAGGTAAGTTCAAACGTTCACTGGTTTTCCTGGGGTGTCACATCCTCCCCCCGTTGATCTGGAATTTCGTCCCGAAATTCCGAAGTAGTAGCTTCAGCCTCAGTAGTGGTTGTATTGGTTCCGAATAACTGGGGGTACTTTTCTGTCATCCTGTCTTCGCGTTCCCAGGTGTACTCTGTGCCACGTTTGGAGTTCCAACGTACTCGAACAAGAGGGATTCTCTTGTTTTTGAGGACCTTCACATCCCGGTCCGTGATTTCGACTGGTTCCTCGACGAACTGCAACCGCTCGTCGATAGTGAGTTCTTTGAAAGGAATGATAAGGGTCTCCTCTGATAGGCACTTCTTCAGATTCGACACGTGAAAGACATTGTGAACTGCTCCGAGTTCAGCTGGTAGGTTCAACTTGTAGGCTACTTTGCCTATCTTCTCAATGATTTCGAACGGTCCGACGTACCGCGGATTTAGTTTGCCCCTTTTGCCAAAACGTACCACACACTTCCAGGGTGAGACTTTCAATAATACCCGGTCCCCGACCTGAAATTCCAAAGGCTTTTTACGCTTGTCCGCGTAGGCTTTCTGACGGTCGCGTGCTGCCGCCATGCGTTGTCGTATCTGTGCAATCTTTTCTGTGGCGTCCACTACAATTTCTGGACCCGTAATCTGACTATCCCCCACCTCTGCCCAACAGAGAGGTGACCGGCATTTACGCCCGTACAATGCCTCGAATGGAGCGGCTTGAATGCTGGTGTGATAACTATTATTATACGAGAATTCAACCAAAGGGAGGTGCTTTTCCCAGCCGTTGCCGAAGTCTATGACGCATGCCCGAAGCATGTCTTCAAGTGTTTGAATCGTTCGCTCAGACTGCCCATCCGTCTGAGGGTGATATGTTGTGCTCATGTCTAATCGCGAGCCGAAAGATTTATGCATCGCTTGCCATAGCTCTGACGTGAATCGTGCATCCCGATCCGAAATGATGGAAGTGGGCACTCCGTGCCTCGAAACAACTTCCTTAAGATAGACGTCTGCGAGAGTGGAGAACTTATCCGTTTCCTTTATAGCCAGGAAGTGTGCAGACTTGGTGAGTCGATCCACGATCACCCATATGGTATCATTCCCATGCTGGGATCTAGGTAGGCCTGTAACGAAATCCATGGAAATTTCTTCCCATTTCCATTGAGGTATCTTAGGCTGCTGGAGTAGGCCCGCTGGTTTCTGGTATTCAACCTTGACTCTCGCACAGGTCAAGCATTTTCCAACGTACGTAGCGATGTGGGCCTTCATGCTAGGCCACCAGTATGTAGTGCTGATGTCGTGGTACATTTTGTCCGACCCTGGATGTACCGAGTAGCGAGACTTGTGAGCTTCGTCCATCACAAGTTCGCGTAGACCGCCATAAAGTGGGACCCAGATACGCCCCGTTACATAGTAGGCGCCGTCTTCCTTTAGTTCCATTCGTTGTCGTGAGCCGCGTAGGGCTTCAGCCTTGACGTTTTCGGGTTTCAATGCTTCTACCTGAGCATCTCGTATCTGTGCAGGAAGGCTAGACTGAATCGTAAGTTGTAGCGCTCGCACGCGCTTCGGTAAGGTGTCCTTTCGACTAAGGGCGTCAGCCACAACATTGGCTTTGCCTGGATGGTACTTGATAGCGCATTCGTAATCGTTCAGTAACTCGACCCATCGTCGTTGACGCATGTTCAAATCCTTCTGCTTAAGAATATGCTCGAGACTCCTGTGATCGGTGTAAATCGTGCACTTGGTACCGTACAGGTAGTGTCGCCATATCTTAAGCGCGAAAACAACAGCTCCCAGCTATAAATCGTGCATCGTGTAGTTCCGTTCATGAACCTTTAGTTGACGAGAGGCGTAGGCAATAACTTTATCCCGCTGCATCAATACACAACCCAGACCCTGTATTGATGCGTCACAATATACCACGAAGTCATCCGTGCCCTCTGGCAATGAGAGAATAGGTGCGCTGCAAAGCCTATCCTTTAGATACTGAAAAGCAGTTTCCTGCGTATTGCCCCAACGGTAGGTGACACCCTTCTGTGTCAGTAGTGTAAGTGGTTGCGCGATCTTGGAGAAGTCTTTGATAAACCGTCTGTAGTAGCCTGCCAAACCCAAGAATTGGCGTATTTCTGTCGGTGTACGCGGTGCAGGCCAGTTTCTGATCGAATCTGCCTTGGATGGATCGACATGGATCCCATCCCTGTTCACCACATGGCCTAAGAAGTGGACTTCACGAAGCCAGAAGTCGCATTTAGAAAGCTTGGCGTACAGCTGTTCCTTCCGAAGGAGTTCCAATATCAGGCGAAGATGCTGCTCGTGTTCTTCCTGACTCTTGGAGTAAATCAGGATGTCGTCGATGAATACTATGACAAACTTGTCAAGATAGGGTTTGCACACCCTGTTCATAAGGTCCATAAATACAGCAGGCGCGTTCGTTAACCCGAACGGCATGACAAGAAACTCGTAGTGACCATAACGAGTTCTGAAGGCTGTCTTGGAGACGTCCTCATCCCGGACTCTCAGCTGATGGTACCCTGACCTCAAATCTATCTTCGAATAGTAACACGACCCTTGCAACTGGTCGAATAAGTCGTCTATGTGTGGAAGAGGATAACGGTTCTTCACCGTTACCTTGTTGAGTTCACGGTAGTCGATACACATCATGAACGTACCGTCTTTCTTCTTCACGAAAAGTACTGGAGCTCCCCAAGGCGAAGAGCTTGGACGTATGAAACCCTTTTCCAAGAGCTCTTGTAGCTGCTTTGACAGTTCTTCCAATTCTGATGGAGCTAGACGATATGGTGCGCGAGCTATGGGTGCTGCTCCTGGAGCGAGCTCGATTTGAAATTCGACCTGACGGTGAGGCGGTAAGCCAGGTAAGTCTTCAGGAAACACCTGAGGGTAGTCGCGTACGATTGGAATATCCTCCAATTTCTTTTCCTTTACTGATGCGTCTGTAACGAGTGCCAGAATGGCAGTGTGACCCTTACGTAAACATTTCTGCGCCTTCAAGAAAGAGATGATGCCAACCACTGCACCACTCTTGTCGCCTTGAACTTCGAGAGGTTCTTGACCAGAGCGTGGAATGCGAATTATCTTCTCACTGCATAAGATTTCTGCCTGGTGTTGGGATAGCCAATCCATCCCAATCACGATGTCGAAGCTACCCAATACTATGGGAATGAGATCAATAGAGAAGGCTTGACCAGCTAGGATAAGATTACAACCCTGAACTACGTGCGTGGCTTCTAGACTTTTACCGTTAGCTAACTCTACTACATGTTTGGTGGGTAAAAGTGTTGGTGCACGATTTAGCAGTTGACACATTTTCACAGACATATAGCTTGTATCCGCACCCGAATCAAACAAAACAGTAACGTAAATATTGTCGAGGAGAAACTTACCCATAACTACGTTGGGATCGTTTACTGCGTCGCCTCGACCTAGTACGAATGCACGTCCCCTTGCCTCGTTGCCGTTGTTGTTTCCCCCGTTGTTGTTGCCATTGCCCTGATTGTTGTTATTGTTGTTGTTATTGCTCTGGTTCCTGTTTAACTGAGGGCAGTGCCTTTTGAAGTGACCTTCTGCCCCACACTGGAAGCATACTTTGTTGCCCTGTTGCTGATTCTGCTGTGCTTGTGGCTGCTGCTGGTTCTGGTTCGCAGGACGAGGGCTTTTACAATCCTTAGCCTCATGACCCATCTTGAGGCATCTTTGACAGCGACCCTTGTTACACTGGCCACCGTGATGTCTACCACAGTTGTTGCACTTTGGGAGGTTCCCTCGATATCCGCCCTGCCTGTGATTACCCGAAGAATGCTGACTGGGACTCTGATAACTGTCAGTCTTTCGCTACTAGGCCTGAGACTGAACTGTAGCTGATCCCTTGCTGGAATCCCCATCCCATTTTCTCTTACTGTCACTGGGAGTAGCAGGAGTAACTGAAGTAGTAACTGTAGCAGTAGCGCTGATACGTTTAGGTAGTTTGTTCTGATCCACTGCCTGGTCTGTGATGCGGTGAGCGAGGCGTTGAATCTCCTGGATGTTATCAAGATTAGCCGAAGTAACATGGCTCTGGATCTCTGGCGCCAACCCCTTGAGATACATCTCGATGCGCTTGTATGGAGGGTCTACCATAGTTGGGCACATCACGGCTAGCTCATTAGACCGTTTAGTATACGCTTCAATCTCTGACCCAACCATTTTCAGGTTATACAGCTCGTCTTCCAGCTTGTGAATATCTTCACGAGTACAATATTCCCTCTTGATAAGTTCCTTAAAATCGTTCCAGGGTGTGGCGTTAGCAGCTGCCAACCCTAAGATCATAACTTGGGCGTTCCACCAAGTTAGCGCGATTCCTTCCAAGGTGCCAGTTGCATACTTGACCTTGCGAACCTCAGGGCACTCGCACATCTCAAAAACTGACTCTAGCTTCTCGAACCAGTGGAGGAGTCCAACTGCTCCTTCAGTGCCACTAAAGGTACTTGGACGGCAGTCCATGAAGTTCTTAAAAGTGCAGACAGGTTGTTGCGCATGTTGACCTATTGTGTACGAATAGGACGAGATTAAATACGAGAGTTAATGCAGGATCTAAGGATCCTAGTATGAATCTATACTGCAGGGTATACTACCTGCTTGAGCAGCTGCAAGTGCCGCAGCAACTTGAGCTTGAACGAGAGCCTCTAGCTAGGCTTGAGTCATGTTGATTCGTCCAGACATGATCTTCATAGTAAAAGTAACGTAAGTGAGAGTGGTTCGCGAGTAGGGCGATGACAGAAAAGCGTAGGCACATAGGTATTCTCATGTAATAGGATCATGTGTATCTAAGAGTAATGCGGGCAAAGTTCTAAGTAGTTCTAGCATACAGGCAATAAACAAAAACCTTATTACCTAGGATGTCGAGTCTTGCACGTGGAGCGAAGCGTCGTTGTGGATCGTTGAGAGCACTGTTCTGGTTATAGTCTGGTTTTAATAAAAACGTTTTCCCATATTAGAACCTAGTTCTCTATAACCAATGGCTCTGATACCAATCTGTCACACCCCCAAAATCCACACGCGGAGTATCACCGCTTGAGAGCGTGACATGACCAGGATCAAGCCACCAATCATATTGAACGTGTAATTAAGTAATAAAAATCAATACGAAAGGTGTTTATCAAAACCAACATAAGTAAGTGTAGCGGAAACATTTATGTAAAACCCAACATAAGTATAATTGTTTGAAACGTAATAAGTGTTTATCAATCCGTTGCCCACAACGACCTGCTCCTCCTTGTGCAAGCTCCCATAAAGTACCTAAGGTCCTGCAAGGCATGCAGCAAATAATCAACAAACTAGTTGAGCGAGTTCACAGAAAGTAGGTGCGTAATAGTAAGTTCACGAGTATCAAGTGGCTCTACTGGGCCAGTATAGGTTTCTATTGGTGGGGGCTTCCCATGTTATTAATCCACTAGACTATGCGTAACCATAAGTGTTCTTCACAACCGAGAACAGTAATACGTACAAGTTTACGCAGGATTTACGTAAGTATCCTTCTCAACCGAGGATAGGGTACGTGGGGGGTTTACGTAGGTTTTACGTAAGTGCCTGACACAACCGAGGCAGTAGTGAATATCCGTTCACACAGGTTTTACGTGAGTATCCTTCACAACCGAGGATAGCGAGTAGCATATGTGTACATAGGTTTTACGTACGTGTCCTGCACAACCGAGGACGATGGTATGGTAGTCTAGTAATGGTATCCGAATGAATCTATTCAACCTTAATAATCCAACCCAATCCCCAACCCGGGAATCCCATGCCTTGGCTGTGTGAACTCACCTTGGTTTGCTCGGCAGATACACAAAGAGTACAGGTAAGCTAGTAATTAGTCAACCACGTCCTATCATGGTTATTATACAAGTCAGGTTTTGACTAAGGTAATACACATTGGTTTCACATAGATTAACATAGTACGAACATGTGAGTTTCATGGTAAACACATAACAGTCAACAATGTACGAATAACAACAAGCCCAACATAATGTACGATCCATTGTAAACCCGGCCCAAACAGGTAAGCAGTCCAAACAAAACATAACAGTCCAATACATGAGTCCAATTACTAGGCCCAATTGATTGGGCTCGTGAAAGTGAAGGCCCAAAACAATGTACGTGCATATCTGGTCTCGAGTCGCAACCGGCGATCTCGAGTCGCAACAGAGGTTACGAGTCGCAACAGCTGGTCTCGGCTCGTCATGGTCCGGTTACGAGTCGTAACAGGACTCGCAACCATGGTTCCGGGTCATGCTGTTTGTGGTCTCGAGTCGTGATTGTGAGGTTTCGACTCGCAATCTATGTCGCAACCGGATGTGTAACTAGTTTCCATAATTCGTGCAACAATTATTCCGTGATTCTAGCAAACATCTTAGGCAGTTTCGGAAACAGATCAATCAACGTTTATTCAGCATTCAATCATATTCATAACACTTCAAATCATCATCATTTAGCATGTTCATAACAGCATCAAAACAAATAATCGGATTATCACACAAACCTAAACCGAGTCATAATCATATCATCATCATCGGACTAGCATGCAACCTAACCGGTTATCATTCATACAAAAATCTGATTATATCTATCATCAAACAATCAATCCGAGGACCAAGCATAACAACATAATCTAATCGGCCAACATAATCTAATCGGCCCTAGTTTATTATCATGCAACTCTAATCGGTTTAACATATACTTGGACCGATTAATCATATCATACACGACATCACAACAAAACAGAAAATCATAATGCATCAAGTTATGAACCGAACCACTAGTAACGTCCTAATCCATCATGAAGTCCGATTACTATCAAAATCACATAAACACGAAAATCATGAACTCAAACTAACCGAGATGGAGAGAAGGGATCCGGATTCAACAAGCTTCGATGCGTGTTTTTCTTCTGCAGCCCTTGGTTCCGAGTTGAGAGAGAGTTTTTGTGTGTGTGTGTTCTTGGTTGCCAGGAGAATTTTGAAAACTAGCAACCCTAATTGTGTATGCATACGTATAAGAGGAGTGGGCCGGAACCTCACTTGGGCCGCCTTGTGGTCTCGAGTTGGGTGTGTGGCCCGAATGGGCTTGTATGCGGTTGGGTTAACATTTGGTTCACATAACATATGTATTCTCATTAAATCATATAGCACATAATAGTTAATCAATCAATGAAATCACAAAGTTCTAAACCGTTACACATAATCTAAGAGTCGGTAAAGTACGAGTTGTCACAGTTTGGTCGTACGTTCGCGATATTCGCTTAATTACGACGAAATGCGCACAAGCGCGAAAAACGATCCAAATTGCGCGACGAATGGATTTTTCTTATGTCAAACACTAAAATAAAATATTTTAATGTTTACATAAATTTTTGGATGTCCGGATGTATTCAGAACGTAAGTTATGCGCGAAAATGCAAACTTATGCACTTTTTGACGCTTTTAGTCCCTGAATGAGTATAAAGTTTATTTTAGCACACCGAACCCCTCAAAGCCTATTTCTAAGCTATGTAAAGGATATTTAGGGTGGGTTTAACTTATGGTCATGTTCCGGAATGTTCGTTAAAGTTCAAATCGGCATACTTTCACAGTTTTTCGAATTTAGTCCCTGTAAGCGAATAAACTTGATTTTGCCATACCAAAGCCTTCAAAACTAAATTCTAAGTTATGTAAAGGTTATTTAAGGTATGTTAAGCATATGTTGATCTTCCGGAGTGTTTGTCGCATTAAACTTATTACGTTTACGCACCAGTTTGCGTATAACTCTCTAGAAAGCAATATAGAGTTTGAAATTGAATAAAAACCAAAACATGAAAAATGTCAAACACAAACAAACAAACATTGGGATTAAATCACTTTATTTCATTGATAACTGAACTGTTTACAATGATTACAAGCACAGATGTCACACCTTAAAGTCCTCAAGAAACGCGACACGCTTGGTTTCAACAATACGAGTAACATGGGAGGGACAATAGAATCTATAACCCTTTGAGTGATCTGGATATCCAATAAAGAAACAACTTGTTGTTTTCATATCCAGTTTCTTTAAGAAAGGATTATAAAGTTTAGCTTCGACAAGACAACCCCATACTTTCATATATCTAAGACTCGGTTTCCTTCCTGTCCAAAGTTGATAAGGAGTTTTAGGGACAGACTTCGAAGGAACTCTATTGAGTATATGAACAGCTCGGTCCAGAGGAATATGGGCAAACCTGAGTTGGCTAACATATTGCATACCATGTCCATTAGGGTTCTATTTCTTCTTTCAGCAACACCGTTCTGCTGAGGAGTACCGAGCATAGTATATTGGTTCACGATCCCTTGGCCCTTACAAAACTCATAAAATGGACCAGGAGCCTGACCCATGTCAGTATGTCGACCATAATATTCACCTCCTCTATCTGATCTAACAACTTTTATTTCACGATCTAATTTTTTTCAACTTCAGCTTTATAGTCTCTAAAAGTTTTGAGAGATTCAGATTTTTCTTTAATGAGATACAGGTGCATATAACGTGAATAATCATCAATAAACGTGATAAATGAAGTGTGTCCAGTTATGCCAGCGATGTTATAAGGGCCGCTAATATCAGTATGAATGAGTTCTAATAAATTAGAGCTCCTAGTTGCACCTTTCGTATTCGCTGATGTCATTTTACCTTTAAGGCATTTGACACATGTTCCAAAATCATTGAAATCGAGAGGTGGTAAAACCTCATCCTTCACTAGTCGAGTTAAGTGTTCTCATGAAATGTGGCCAAAACGTTGATGCCACAACATGGATGAAGTTTCTAAGTCTCGTTTGCGTTTTCTCTTTGTTAAATTCTCATTAATATTATATGATAACAAAGACTTGGAAAAATCATCATCTAATTCTAATCGATAGAGACCACCATCCAAGAAGCCATAACCAAATATTTGAGAATTAAAACTGATAGTAAGTTTGCCATGACCATGAGAAACAAGAAAACCGTCTACGTCTAACTTTGGTCCTGATACAAGATTTCGAGTAATCTCAGGAATATATAATGTATCATAAAGTCTAATATTTAAACGAGTTTTCATAACTAAATCTAATGTTCCCACGGCCTCGACTACTAGCGGCTTTCCATTCCCCAGCTTAAGTGTTCTTTGGTTTCTTTCCAGCTTCCGGATTGTATGGAATCCCTATAAGGAATTGGTTACATGAACCATAGAACCAGAATCAAACCACCAAGAATTAGATGGAACATTTAAACTAAAGGACTCAAGTATCACAAAAAGATTATCACCTTTCTTGGCTAGCCACTCCTTAAAGTCCGGGCAGTCCTTCTACTTATGTCCCACCTTATGGCAGAACTTGCAGTGAATCTTCCCTTTGGAGTCATTAGAGCCAGAAGCACTTGCACCTGTATCCCGCTTTTGGACCTTTACATTAGGCTTCTTATTGTAGTTCCCCTTCCTTTTCTTCGAGTCAGCAGTCATCATGTAAGCAACATCGGCTTTCTCCAGTTTCAGGCGTTCTTTTTCTTGCACGCACATGGCAATCAACTCGTTCATCTTCCATTGCTCCTTCTGAAGGTTATAGTTAACTTTGAATGCTTCATAAGATGCGGGCAGAGACGTCATGATAAAATGCACCAGAAAGCCATCACTAATTTCCATGCTTAATCCCTTGAGCTTTTGGGCCATGTCATTCATTTTCAGGATGTGCTCACGAATACCGCTGATCCCATCATATTTTGTAGTCAGCAATTTCAGAATGAGGGTGCTGGCTTGCGCCTTAGACGTCCCTTGGAATTGAGCCTCCACATTAGTCAAATATTCCTTAGCTGTAGCAGCGTCAGGAATGGCTCCCCTGATAGCAGGACTTATCGAGTTTTTCATGAACATAAGAGACAAGCGATTAGCTCTCTCCCACTTTTGATGGAGTAGTTTTTCAGCTTTAGTACTCTTATCAGTAAGAGCATGAGGAGCGTTTTCAGTTAGCGCACAGTCAAACTACATGAGTGCGAGAGTAAGGTTAAGAGAATCCTTCCACGAAGCATGGTTCGCACCAGTCAAAGTATCAATAGCCATAGCAGGAGCTGATATTGGATTAAAATGAGAAGAATAAGATACACTGCGAAAGAAGAAATTAGAGTGACTTATGGGTAACCTAAAACTAAGGCAGGCGGAAATCAAGACCATTATACTAAGGAAGCTGTGATAATGTTATTTATACACACCAATTTTAAATAAGGTTCTACTTGAATGACGGTTTTCGCTTTGGCTATGACCAATCATACAAGTATTATGAACAGTCAGACTGTGCAGATTAGGTGTAACACATCACCCTTGGGCAGAAGTTGAAACACCATAATTTTAGGCACAAGTCAAAGTTTGCGAGACAAGAGTGTAACACATCACCTTTGGGCAGAAAATGAAACACTCATGCATCTTAGGCAGAAATCATGTGTATATCATATGAACAAATGTAATAAGGCAAGTGTTACACTATGCTTGTTCATATAATAAGGATATACACCTAAGTGACTATGCTTAGATTCACTAAATAACACCACAAGTAAACACATCACCTTTGGGCAGAAGTGAGAACTTGAAAAAATGTTATTTTAGTTAAGCAATTTTTTTAAATCAATAAAAAAAATTAGTTGATTGATTATTTAAAAGTTAGATTTATAAAACATAATAGAGTAAGGTTTTATAAAACAAAAGTTAACGCACAAAATGACTTAAGGTACATTGCGTAGCGATTGTATTTTCGACGCACGATATAAAAAAATACAACATACGAAAGTTATAGATGCGATTTTAATAACAGATAACATGCATATTAAAATATGCATATTAAAATAATTGATAACTAATACTGTGATAACTAATTGATACAAGTGATAACTAATACTCATAACAAAAAACCTATACTTATAACATTATCATCAAACGATTATGAAATAAACAAATGATGGCCAACATGAATTAAAGGCTTTATTCATGGCAGCCAATAATTGATACAGCCGTCAATTAAAGGCTTTATTCGAACGCAACTTTGTAGGGTTTTTTTGAATGGTTTGATACAGCCGTCACATAAAAAATAAATTATTTTAATAAGAATCAAAAAACTATTAACATATAGTTCAAGAAACCCTTAATTTGTCATAAGAAAATTCATGCTAAACTTGATGATATGAGGTTTAATAAAACTTAATTTTTTCCGATTTCAATTCCAGATCATAAGGGAATTTTAAGAACTGAGTAACATCGTTCTGATACCACATGTTAGTCAGTTCTTTTAATATCTAATGGAAAACACTTTAGGGATCATGACATACCTGACAATCCAGTAGTGGTTAGAGATGAAGAAGAAGCCATCTTGATCGGTTACCGTTTAGGGTGAGCAGTTAGGATGGAGAGGGATGATAACAGATTGTATTAAGGGGAGCCGTAAACTTTTTGGTGTGTTTTTAGGGCTCCCAATAACATGTATTTATATGCTTCACCCAAGGGGCAACCCTAATTAACTAGTACGGGCCTTTATGTCCATCAAATAAAGCCCAGTTAATTTTATAGGGATATTAAGGTACATAGATCTGATTATTAGATAAATGATCAATAAGGACACCATAAATTATTTATTAATAATTTACGCTAACAAGGATAAGTTATTTTTAAAAGGAAATGCACATATCCAAGAACACCTGTCACATCAATAATGAATCAAACGACATTATTTTATTAAGGTTTCATTACATAAGAGAAGTTACATCTGAGTTTTCTTAAAACGCAATTATAGTCAAACCCTTAAGAAAAATATCACTTACATGTCCTCAAATGTTTTAAAACTTGATTATCATTTTATGATCAAGCCTAGAGAGACAAGCCTATGAGACTTAATTAGACTTTTGATAAAACACTTGGATTTATGTTGAAAGAACCGTGAGTCTAGACCCGCCATGATATTAGGACTAGTCCTTGACCTTATTTTTGTATACATTATTGCAACACTCGAGTAGGACTACCTTTTGTCGTTGTTTATGTTCATGGATCACATTTACTTACCACTGTCAGGTGAGTTCTCCTAGCACTGTTTCTTGACTATTATCCTGGGGAAACATGCTCAACTTATTTTTTTTACTATGTTGTGACTCTTAACTTTGAGACTTTGAGATTTGGCCCTTTATGTTTGATTTTAAACACATTGTAACTGTCATGTTGATTGCATAAGTGTCTTTGCTCCTGTCTTAAGTCCTATTGTTCTACACAATCAGTTAACTCATGCAATTAGGTCGATGAATAGATAATAAATAGTACTATTTGGGTTTACACCCCTACTCGTTCATGCTGGACTTGCTAGCTACAACCACCGAACGTCACTAGTCATACTTAAGTGAATATAATCCAACATACATTCATGAATGTCATTGATCGGACAGTAGCCAAGGCACATGTCATCATTAGGTTTGGTCGTGAACTCATGTAGATTGCATCACCCTACTTGACCCTACTTGTGTAAACGCATAGACATGTTGTCTTCGCTTTGACTTTGACATTAGACATCACTTTTGACATTGACTTTGACTACAACATATACTTATTTTGTGTCTTACACCTACGAGCTTGCTAACTACTTTTAGTTGACACGTTTCAAGCATGTTTTTTAGGTCTGCACATTAAAGACATTATGACTAGGCATAGACTATGAAGAGCATGACCTTCAAAGACTTCCTTGCTAGACTAGACTTACAAGATTACATGTTATTTCTTGCTCAATTGCTAGCATAAAATTTTGAGATATTGGACGGTGTATCTGACTTGTTCAAGACATTGTAATGACACTTGTAGTCGTTTTCTTGTAAACAATGTGTTCATAATAATAGATTCATTACATTCCCGTGTTTCGCCCTCGGTGGAGGTGTGACAGATCGAGTGGCAATTTGGCATGTTTATTTATCAAATCATTGTCTACAAATGTTTTGAGTAGCTTTTAAAGAATATCATCACCCGTCCCAAAAGTATACATATTAAAACGATGAGGAATATTATCCACATTATCCTTTCACTAGTTTTTTTTTCCCACTAGGTTTGTTAGCACATTTTTATAATAATTTTGAATATATGAGTGTATTAAGATGATATGGAATGAGAGGTTTACGAATATTCTTTATTAAACGTCATTCTCCTATATATGTTACACTGCATTTCATGCTTGAAAAAAGATATAATCATATCTCTCTCCTATACATTATTCTCATACATAACTTTGAGCCTAGTTTCAAAACAATTGTATACCGGGGAAGGTTCATTGGGGAACACTAAAAAAGTGGGGAACAGCGGGGAACCGACTTAAACGAACTCCGATTGCACTTATTCAAGCGGCATTGGAACCGGCTCGTCGAATCCTAACTAAGATCTCTTAACCCTAATGTCACACCCCGACCACGTAAAACAACAAAACGTGGCGGAATCGTTGGGGAGTGTTGTAACATAATCATTGTTTCATAACACATGGAAAATTGAAATGTTGTTTTATTGATTAAAAGAGTTACAATGTCTTAACAAACAAAGAAGTAAAACAAAATTTAACTAGTCTTGCATCTTTTATTGTCACTAAGGCCTCGTCCAATCCTATGTGAGCATGCATCAATATCATCATCAAATATGATCAACTATTGTACCTGAAACACATGTGAAAATACATCAGCATAAAAATGCCGGCGAGTACATAGGTTTTGTTGATTTAGGATTCATGACTTATAAGTTTAGAAAAAAAGTTGTTTAACAAAAGTCAGTCATGATCCTTGTAAAATGTTTTTGTTTTATAAATCATTTGAAAAGCGATGATAAGGTAGATGATATGTAAAAGAGTAATGCAAGTTTAAATGAATAACCAAGTAAAAATGAGTTTGTATAAAATAAGTTGTTTGTAAAACAATGTCTTGTGAAAAATATGTTATATGTCTAAACTGAAATGATTTATACAACGCTGCGATATGTAATATCATACAAACACTTATATATAGGAAGTACTAGCGGCGTATCCACCATGCTTGTATCATATTACACACGCCTCGTTACTTAAATAACTTTACCCAAACAAACCACCAATGTAAAATGTCGATGTTTAAACCAATTTGCCAAATGTATTGAATAATATGTCAAATGTTTATGTCAAAATGTAAATCATGTAATGTATAAACAATGTCAAAAATGTTTATGTGTCAAATTAAATCATGTAATGTGTAACCAAGATGATATGTATGGCTAGTGAAATGCATCAACTAAACCAAAGGTCAAAATGCACAAAATAAAGTATTGAAGTAAAACTTGGTTTAAATCAAAGTTATGTTTTGTGGAAATGCATGCTATACTGATACAAACATTTATGCGGTGTTGTGAAAATTCATACATTCAAGCTTTGTGACTGTAGAATAAACCCTAGCACAAAGTCTAAGGTCCACCTAGAAATGTATTCGGATTTGGTCATTCATTCCACCCAAACAAACCTAGGATTTCAAGAATGGGAGTTGTCAAGTCCTACGGTACCACTACCTACTACCGAGCGGCGTGATCAATGTTAGTGAATGTACATTGTCCCATTTAAACAACCCAAATGTCATACCAAAATGTAAGCATGTGATGTGATGTGAATGTACTAAGTATGAACAAAATGAACATACATAGCATATGATGTGATGTGATGTGATGTAAAACAATATACTAGTATGATGAACATACATAGCATGAAAAGGTAAAGTTAATCAAATGTACTAAGTATGCAACAAAGGACATACATAGCAAAAACATAATGAAATCATCTACTAATAGTGTACTAGTGAACACAGCAAGTATATGATATGAAAACATGAAAAGCATGAAAGTAACAAGTAGGCACATGTGTTTCACCCCAAAACGTTTGAGAAACAGTAAAAGAGGGGACTATGTACTCACTTGAGGGTGCTTAGAAGTCTTGAACAACAACCAAGCAAAGCTAGAGAGATCACGGAATCAAACGGCACCCTATATAGATAACTACATAAATAAACGGACCTAAAACGGGAGATCGGATAGTATGAGGTTTCGTAAACCAAATGAGTATTGGAACTCATATGATATGGCTTAACAAAGCCTACATACTAAAATGAAACTTAACCTAAGTGCTTAAGACCCATTACGACCCATTTAGGTAGCTTATGCTACTATGACGTGTCGTTCGCGTAAAACGCGTTCGGAATGCCTAACTAGTCCTATGACAAGCAAGATATGCCTTAACATGTTTAATATTGTTGCCAAATGTGACAACTGTGTTCTGTAGTCATGGTGCGATGTAAAACAATGTTGATTATTAATAAAACAATGTGCTTTGGTGTTATTATATGTGTTTCTGTGTTATTATGTGAGTATTTGTGTTTGGTGATTTTTGCAATTCGATTCGATTCCTATTTCAAGCTCTAAATCACTTTCTGGAAGGTTATATGCGCACGAATGCGTAAATATAACCAGTTTAACGCAACAAACACTCCGGAATAGTGAAATAGGCTTAACATACCTTAAATAACCTCCACATAAATTAGAAATAAGTTTTGGATGGTTCGGTGTGTTAAAATCAACCTTGTTCGATCACAGGGACTATTTGTGTCAAACTGCGAAACTATACTGATTTGTATGGTAATGAACATTCCGGTACATGATCATAAGTTAAACATACCCTAAATAACCTTTACATAGCTTAGAAATAGGCTTTGAGGGGTTCGGTATGCTAAAACAAACTTTATTGATCAATAGGGACTAAAAGCGTCAAAAAGTGCATAAGTTTGCATTTTCACGCATATCTTACGTTCTGAATACATCCGGACATCCAAAAATTTATGTTAGCAATAAAATATTTTATTTTAGTGTTTGGCATGATAAAATTCCATTCGTCGCTTAATTTGGATCGTTTTTGCGTTCGTTACGACTTCCGTCGTAATTAAGCGAGTAACGCAACCGTACGACCAAACGAACCGACATCCGAGATATTTTCGAGCATGTTTTGAGTTCCCTATACTTTAACTTCATTTTGGAGCCTTGAAATGGGGTTAACGAGGCTTAAACGTGTCGAAAATGTACTTAAAAGCATGCAGGGGCTAAAACTGTCATTTTTTCAAACTTGCTGCTGATCTGACATGGCCAGGCGGCCCGCCTACACTTCATGTAACTCTCAAGCGGGCCGCATCAGACTCCTAGTTATGCAATTTTGTTGCAAACAGCTGTTTACAGCTGTTAATCACTTCTAAACCACTTACAACTGGTTTCTAGCAATCCTAGGGGCTCCCATGGGTTTGTAATTCAGTGGGTGTGTGTTATACAGCTCAGATTTATCGCTTGGGGAACAAGAAACGATCCCAGCGGTCCTACGTTTCCTATAAATACCCCCCCCCCATGTTTGCTCATTTTTCCCTCACATTTGAATCTGATTCAACACTCTCTAAGTGGAAGTTTATAAGCTTCCTACCTGAGAGTGAATCGGGTTCGAATCTTGCGGGGACCTTCTGTAAGTATTCTTTCGCGTTTTTCTTTCGTTTTAGCGTTAAAGTCAAACTGTGTTTGAGTTTCTGCTTTGACCAGTTTATGGTCAACGCGAAGTTCGTTTGAACTTCATAACGTGAGCGTAATCACGATGGTTATAGTCCCAAGTGACTATACCTACTGATTACCACGTTATCTAGGCTCAGTGGCGAGTCGTAGTTTCGGCCAAAATGCGTTTTCTCGCGTATTTTGTAACCAAACTACTCTAGGATGTCAAAATCGTTTGTTTTGATATCAAAACCCGTTTTCTAACTTAACTAAGCATGTTTCGACATGTTTAGCTCGTCGCTTTTTTAGTTTAGTGCTTATGCAGAGTCGTAAGTCAAGCAGACTAAACACCCGCTTAGACTTTCGAGCACGACCCGTTTGGTCGATCATTAGGATCCGACCAAACACGTTTAGTGTCCATAGTAGCGTAGGGAATAACCTTCCGGGGTTATACCTTATGGTCACTTAGGTTTGATTAGTCGCATGATAAGTAGTTTATGTGCCTTTGGTAAATTACCAAAATATCCTTTTCATACATAATTGGTAATTAAGCATATTTAACCTAAACTTTTGACACGGAACTGATTATGTAACATAATTAAACATGTATGGGCATATAATACTTGTCATAGGACTAGTTAGACGTCTCGAACGCGCTTTTGCGTGTACGACGCGTTAAAGTAGCGTAAGCTACCTTAATGGGTCACGATGGGTCAAAAGCACTTAGGTTAGGTTCCGATTTAGGATGTAGGCTTTGTTAAACTGTGACATTTGTGCTTGTAATCATTGTAAACAGTTCGGTTATCAATAAAATAAAGTTATTTGATCCCAATGTTTGTTTATTCATGTTTGATGTTTTTCATGTTTTGGCTTTATTCGAT
This sequence comes from Helianthus annuus, assembly GCF_002127325.2. NCBI lineage: Eukaryota > Viridiplantae > Streptophyta > Magnoliopsida > Asterales > Asteraceae > Helianthus > Helianthus annuus. Next base: position 125,457,478 of record NC_035444.2, on the reverse strand, counting down.
TTCAAACTCTATATCGCTTTTTGGAGAATTTTACGCAAACTGGTACGAAAACGTAATCAGTTATATGCAACAAATACTCCGGAACATCATTTTATGCTTAACATACCTTAAATAACCTTTACATAACTTAGAAATAAGTTTCGAAGGCTTTGGTATGGCAAAATTCAGTTAATTCGCTTACAGGGACTAAAATTGACAAACTGCGAAAGTATGCCGATTTGAACTGTAACGAACATTCCGGAACATGATCATAAGTTAAACACACCTTAAATATCCTTTACATAGCTTAGAAATAGGCTTTGAGGGGTTCGGTGTGCTAAAATAAACTTTATGCTCATTCAGGGACTAAAAGTGTCAAAAAGTGCATAAGTTTGCACTTTCGCGCATATCTTACGTTCTGATTACTTCCGGACATCCAAAAATTTATGTAAGCATTAAAATATTATGTTTTAATGTTTGGCATGAGAAAAATCCATTCGTCGCGCAATTTGGATCATTTTTCGCGCTTATGCGCATTCCGTCGTAATTAAGCGAACATCGCGATCGTACGACCAAACGAACCGACATCCGAGATATTTTTGAGCATGTTTTGAGTCCCCTATGCTTTAACTTCATTTTAGAGCCTTGAAATGAGGTTAACGGGGCTTAAACGTGTCAAAAATGGGCCGAAACGCATGTTTCTAAGCTGCAGGGACCAAAACTGACAAATCTGTCAAACTTTGCCCAGGCGGCCCGCGTGAACATTCATGCAATCCTTAGGCGGGCCGCGTCAGGTCCCCAGAACTGCAAAAACAGTTTTAACAGCTGCTAACAGCTGTTATGCACTCAAAAACCCATTGCAAATGGTATTTTCGAATCAGGGGACTGAAATAATGGGCTCAAATGGTTTTTAAAAACTATGGGTACACATGGATGGCCAAGATCGAAGCACGCTTTGCGAGGAACGATCTTAACGGTTCACCAAATCCTATATATACCCCTCCATGTCTTGCCCATTTCCCTCACACTTGAATTCAGAGGTTGCTCTCTAAGTTGGGGTGCTTTGACACTTCATACCTGAGAGTACTCGGAATTCAATCTTGCGGGGACCCGTTGTAAGTATTCTTTTGTTCTTTTATTGTTTTTCGAGTCCGAAAGTCAAACTTTGTTTGACTTTCTGCATTGACCAGTTTATGGTCAATGCGAAGTTCGTTTGAACTTCATAACGTGAGAGTAATCACGTTGGTTATAGTCCCTAGCGACTATACCTACTGATTACCACGTTATCTAGGCTTAGTGACGAGCCATAGTTTCGGTCAAAATGCGTTTTCTTGCGCATTTTGTAACCAAACTACTTTAGGGTATTAAAACCGTTTGTTTTAATACCAAAACCTGTTTTCTAAACATGTTCTAGCATGTTTAGCTCGTCGCTTTTAGTTTTGTGCTTGTTTAGGGTCGTAAGGGTAAGCGATCTAATCAATCGCTTATACTTACGAACCCGACCCATTTGGTCGATCATTAGGATCCGACCAAACACATTAGGTGACCATAGTGTATAGGGAATAACCTTTCAAGGTTATACCTTATGGTCACGCCATTTGAGTAGTTGTATGACAAGTGGTTCTTATGCTTTAGGTAAATTACCAAAATGCCCTTTTTACACTAAAATTCATTTTAAACTTATGTAACATAAATTTTGACACCTAAACTGATTTAGCAACAATATTAAGTGTGTTAAGGCATATCTTGCTTGTCATAGGGCTAGTTAGGCGTTTCAAGCGCGTTTTACGCAAACGACGCGTTAAAGTAGCATAAGCTACCTAAGCGGGTCGTAACGGGTCAAAAGCACTTAGGATAAGTTTCGTTTTAGTATGTAGGCTTTGTCAAACCATATTACATAAGTTCCCACACTTATTTGGTTTGCGAACCCTCGTACTACCCGATCCTCCGATAGGTCCGTTTATTAATGTAGGTGCCTTTATAGGTGCTGTTTGATTCCGTGATCTTCTAGCATTGCTTGGTGGTTGTTCTACGACTTCTAAGCAATCTCAAGTGAGTACATAGTCCCCTCTTTTACTGTTTTCCAAACATTTTGGGGTGAAACACATGTGCCTACTTGTTACTTTCATTCTTTTCATGCTTTCATATCATATACTTGCTATGTTCATTAATACATTTGTTTTACATGACATTTTCACGCTATGTATGTTCATTATACTTAGTACATTTGTTTTTACATGACATTTTCACGCTATGTATGTTCATCATACTTAGTGCATTTATTTTACATGACATTTTCACGCTATGTATGTTCATCATACTTAGTGCATTTGTTTTACATGACATTTTCATGCTTACATTTTGGGTATGACATTTGGTTTGTTTAAGTGGGACAATATACATTCATTAACATTGATCACGCCGCTCGTTAGTAGGTAATGGTACCATAGGAATTGACAACTCCCATTCCTGAAATCCTGGGTATGTTTGGATTGGAAGGAATGACCGAATTCGATTAAAACATTTAGACAGATAGACCTTTAATTTGTTTAAAGGTTTATCACCACAGTTGCAAGGCTTGAATGTATGCATTTTCACAATACCGCATAAATGTTTGTATTCATTATAGCATGCATTTTCCACAAAACATAGCGTTGATTTAAACCATGTTTTACTTCAATACACTGTTTTGTGCATTTTTCCTATGGTTTAGTTGATACATATTTCACTAACCATACATTGACATTTTGATTACACATTACATGATTGATATTTGACATAGACAATGTTGATATTGATATATATACATTTTGACATGGTTTTCATAATAACATTGGGCAAATGGTTTAGACATGGGCAACTTTCATTGGGTGGTTTATTTAAGTCATTCAACTTGGACTTAATCATTTTTCTTACAAATAACACATTTTTCATAAGACATTGTTTTACAACACTGTTCGATAAATATATATACAAACTCATTTTACTTAGTTATTCATTTAACCTTACATTACTTTTTCACATATCATCTACTTTATCATCGCTTTTCAAATGATTTATAAAACAAAACATGTTACAAGGATCATGACTGACTTTGTTAAACAACCCTTTTCTAAAACCTAAGTCATGAATCCTATTTTCACAAAACCTATGTTACTCACTGGCATTTTTATGCTAACGTACTTTATTTTCACATGTGTTTCAGGAGCAAATGCGTAGGATGATCGTGACACGCTAGGGTGGACTTGGGCCTTAGTGACATAAAACAAAACTAGACGTAGTTTAATTTCGTCATGTGCTCTTTATTTCTGTAGTTTTAAGACAATGTGGCTTGTTGGTTCTTGTTTGAACAATGAATTCCACCCTCGGGTGATGAATAAGATAATACTTTAAATGCCATGGTTGTGAAACAATAATTCTGTTACAACACTCCCCGACGTTTCCGCCACGATTTGATGTTTTACGTGGTCGGGGTGTGACAGAAGAGTTGGTATCAGAGCCAATGGTTATAGGGAATTAGGTTATTAGTAATGCTTTGACCTAGACTATAACCTTTCTAGGACCCCAACACAAGTTGTCTTGTGTTTAGATTTTAAAACATGCACTTCACCTATCCTTAGGTGATCAACAAAACAAGAACCCAGATTTCTAAAACGATTTCTGAAAAACAATCCTCTATTTTTTTCAAATGATCTATTTTATTGTTTTGAACCCTTCTGACTTTTCAAATTGATTTTGGAAATTTATCATTTGCTTTAATGATTCTTTTGGCCTTGTGCCTTTCGAGTTTTCAAAATCTCGTCAAAGTTTGGGTCTAAATGATGTGAACACGTGCAAACTGGAAGGGTGAATGCCTGTACCCTGAGTTTTCTGTCTAAGGCTAGAGTGTTCGTACAAATCCACATAATCGGACCAGTCACTCTTACCTGGGAACTCTTGGGGTGAGTGTTCACTTATAGGCGAGCATGTCTTCGTTAAGCATTGTTTATGGACTCATTTACTTTGATTAGTCACTGTGCGTCATTTGTTTGCTTTGTGATACAGACAAATGACCACCATCCTTGCTTTGTTGATTTTGTTTCATCTCGTTCTTTTCATCTAATCTTCTCACTCATTCCTCTCGTGTTTTTCCTCTTTTTAGCATGCCTCCTCGACGCGAAAATCAGCTACCCAATGCCGAACTGGCGGAAATCATCGCACAGCATATGGCTGCGGCGTTCCCGAATCTTATTGCTCAGTTTAACCAAGCAAACGTCAATCAGAACGCTCCTTGTAACTTTAAGAGTTTCAATTCGGCTAAACCACTCAAGTTCAGTGGTACCGAAGGAGCAACTGGGCTTCTTCAATGGTTTGAGAGCATTGAGAATACTTTTCGTCATGTTCAGTGTCCTGATAATCGCAAGGTCGAGTTTGCTTCAAGTGTCTTTCAGAAGAGGGCGTTGACATGGTGGAACGGTGTTATGAGAGATCGAGGTGCTGAAGTCGCTTTAGCACAATCATGGGCTGAGCTAAGGACTCTCATGATGAGTGAGTTCTGTCCTCGTCATGAGCTACGAAAGTTGGAAAGGGAGTTTGACAATCTGAAACAGGTTAGTGGTGAGCACCGGGCCTACACTGATAGATATGAAGAGTTGAGTTTGCTATGCCCAACAATGGTCACCCCACTTGACAAAGCTATCGAAAGATACATCGATGGTCTACCTGATTCTGTGCAAGACATTGTTACCGGGAGTAAACCTACCACTGTCCGTCAGGCCATTGAGTTAGCTGCGACATTAACAGAATCGCAGGTCAGAAAGGGGAAATTGCATAGGAAGGGTGACAAGGGTAAGAAGCAGGATTCTGACAAAGGGGATAGCAAGAAAGGTAAGAAAGGGAAGGATTCTGGCTCATCAAGGGGCTCTAGGAAGCGAAAGGCTTCCCAAAATTTTGCAATCACTGCCCAACAGAACCAGGCAGCACCCAATCAGCCAGCGCAGCCTCCCGCGAAGAAACGGTATGAAGGGAATGCACCTTTGTGCAATAGGTGCAATAGTCATCATCAGCAACAACTCCCGTGTCGTTTCTGTACCAACTGTGGGAAGTCGGGTCATCTTGCAGAAGTTTGTCGTTTTGCTCGAAATCAGGTAGCTCAACCACCTGTTCAACAGCAAGCTGCACGACCTCACTACCCTCCCGGCTCATGCTTTAATTGCGGAGACCTGACTCATTATCGAAACCAGTGTCCAAGGCTGGTTAATGCAAATCCAGTTCAGGCTCAGGCTCGTGGACGAGCTTTCAATATGAATGCTGTTGAGGCGCAGGCAGACAACGAAGTGGTGAACGGTACGTTCTTAGTTAATAATCAACCTGCGTCTGTTCTTTTTGATTCAGGGGCCGATAAAAGTTTTGTGTCTTTATCTTTCGAACCATTGCTTCGCGTGTCTAGAACAAAACTAGGTAAACCTTTGACTGTTGAAGTTGCGAATGGTGAACCCATTGTTCTTAATTCCATTCTTCGCAACTGCCAATTAAACCTTAGCAACCACCTTTTTCCTATTGACCTCACGCCTATGCGTCTTGGAAGTTTCGACATTATTGTGGGTATGGATTGGTTAGCCAAGCATCGCGCAGAGGTGGTTTGTTTTGAGAAGATCGTTCGTGTGCCGCTCCCGTCAGGTGAGATCCTACAGGTTCGTGGTGACAAACCTGTTAGTAGCCTCAAGCTTATGTCTTGTTCTCAAGCTCGGAAGTATCTGCGAAAGAACTATGTGGCCTTCTTGGCACATGTTACAGCAGATAAAGACCAAGGTAAGTCTATTCAAGATATCCCTGTTGTTCGGGATTATCCGGAGCTGTTTCCTGAAGAATTACCTGGTCTACCCCCAGCACGCCAAGTCGAGTTCCATATCGATCTTGTACCTGGTGCAAATCCTATTGCCAAAGCTCCGTATCGCCTTGCACCATCTGAGATGCAAGAGCTATCTAAGCAGCTTCAAGAGCTTTCTGACAAAGGCTTTATCCGTCCTAGCTTTTCACCTTGGGGTGCTCCCGTTCTCTTTGTCAAGAAGAAGGATGGATCCTTCAGAATGTGTATCGATTATCGTGAGCTGAATAAGCTTACCATCAAGAATCGATATCCCCTACCTCGCATTGATGATCTCTTTGACCAGTTACAGGGTGCTACTTGCTTTTCGAAGATTGATCTTCGTTCTGGGTATCATCAACTTCGTGTGCATGAAGAGGATATTCCCAAAACAGCATTCCGCACTCGATATGGGCATTATGAGTTCACAGTCATGCCATTCGGTTTGACCAATGCTCCTGCTGTTTTCATGGACTTGATGAATAGGGTCTGCAAGCCTTATTTAGATAAGTTCATCATCGTTTTCATTGATGATATCTTGATTTATTCTAAGACGCGAGCTGATCACGAGCAACATCTTCGTCTTACTCTGGAACTCCTAAAGAAAGAACAACTTTTTGCCAAATTCTCCAAGTGCGAATTTTGGCTTAAGGAAGTTCAATTTTTGGGACATATTGTCAACGAACAAGGTATTCATGTAGATCCCTCCAAGATCAGTGCGATTAAGGATTGGGATACGCCAACTACTCCTACTGAGGTTCGTTCTTTTCTTGGTCTTGCGGGTTACTACCGCCGCTTCATTAAAAACTTCTCGAAGATTGCAGTTCCCCTAACTGCTCTAACTCAGAAGAACAAACCCTTTGAATGGGGTTCTAAGCAAGAAGAAGCGTTTCAGACCTTGAAGCAGAAGCTTTGTGATGCACCTATTCTAACTCTGCCTGAGGGCAACGATGATTTCGTTGTCTACTGTGATGCATCGAAATTGGGTCTTGGCTGTGTTCTAATGCAAAGGAACAAAGTCATAGCCTACGCATCTAGACAATTGAAAGTACATGAGAGAAACAACACCACGCATGATCTTGAGTTAGGTGCAGTTGTTTTCGCTCTCAAAATCTGGAGACATTATTTATACGGTACAAAATGCGTGGTTTTCACTGACCACAAAAGTCTCCAGCACATCTTCAATCAAAAAGAACTCAACATGAGGCAAAGACGTTGGGTCGAACTTCTAAACGACTATGATTGCGAAATTCGCTACCATCTTGGTAAAGCTTATGTCGTGGCTGACGCATTAAGTCGTAAGGAACGTACTATGCTTCATTGTATTCGTGATCAAACTGCTATCCAAGCTCGATCCGATATTCAAGCCCGCATTTCTCAGGCTCAGCATGTTTGTGTTTCACAAGACTTGATGGGTAAGGAATTACCCTATCACATTAAGCCTGATCTTGTTCTGAAGGAAGATGGGTCGTATTATTTCTTGGACCGTTTGTGGGTCCCAAGCCAAGATGATCTTCGTACTTTGCTTATGGATGAGGCCTATAAATCTCGTTATTCTATCCATCCTGGCTCAGACAAAATGTATAAGGATCTTCGTACTCAGTATTGGTGGCCTGGTATGAAGAAAGACATTGCCTTATACGTTTCAAAATGCCTTACTTGTCTTAAGGTTAAGGCCGAACACCAGCATCCTTATGGTCTTTTGGAGCAACCAGAGATTCCAGTTTGGAAATGGGAAAACATCGCTATGGATCTCATTACTAAACTTCCGCGCACTAAGAAAGGTCACGATGCCATCTGGGTAATTGTGGACCGTCTTACTAAATCAGCGCATTTCTTGCCAATCCGTGAGGATTTTTCTGCTGATGATTTGGCTAAAATCTACGTGGATGAAATTGTATCTCGACATGGTGTTCCTTTGAACATTATTTCGGGCAAGGATGCTCGTTTCTCTTCTCGATTTTGGAGAACCATGCAATCTGCTATGGGGACCCAACTCAATCTGAGCACAGCCTATCATCCACAAACTGATGGCCAAACTGAAAGAACAATCCAGACTTTGGAGGATATGCTTAGAGCTTGTGTGATCGACTTCGGTGGTAGTTGGGATTCACATCTTCCATTGATTGAATTCTCCTACAACAACAGTTATCACTCCAGCATCAACATGGCTCCTTTCGAGGCTCTCTATGGTCGAAAATGTCATTCACCAGTCTGCTGGAATGAGATAGGTGAGGCTCAGATTACTGGACCTGACCTCATTCTGGAGACAACTGACAAGGTAAAGAAACTTTGTGATAACTTACAGGCAGCTCGAAGCCGTCAAAAGAGTTACGCGGACCTAAAACGCAAGCCCTTGGATTTTCAAGTCGGTGATCGAGTATTACTTAAGGTCTCACCTTGGAAAGGTGTGATCAGATTTGGAAAGAAAGGAAAACTTGCACCTAGATACGTTGGACCATTCCAGATCGTTGAAAGAATCGGTAAGGTAGCCTACAGACTTCAATTGCCTCCTGAACTTGGAAATGTTCATCCAACCTTTCACGTATCCAACCTCAAAAGGTGTTTAGCTGATGAGAACCTCCACATACCACTTGACGAAATTCGTGTTGATAAAACACTACATTTTGTTGAGAAACCTGTGGAAATTATGGATCGTGAAGTCAAATGGCTTAAACGCAAGCGCATTCCGTTGGTTAAAGTTTGCTGGGAATCTAAACGTGGACCTGAGTTTACTTGGGAACGTGAAGATCAAATGAAGGCGAAGTATCCACATCTATTCCCACGAGTTTCCTCTAAACGAATTTCGGGACGAAATTCCCACAAGTAGGGGAGACTGTGACATTTGTGCTTGTAATCATTGTAAACAGTTCGGTTATCAATGAAATAAAGTTATTTGATCCCAATGTTTGTTTATTCATGTTTGATGTTTTTCATGTTTTGGCTTTATTCGATTTCAAACTCTATATCGCTTTCTGGAGAATTTTACGCAAACTGGTACGAAAACGTATCAGTTATATGCAACAAATACTCCGGAACATCATTTTAATGCTTAACATACCTTAAATAACCTTTACATAACTTAGAAATAAGTTTCGAAGGCTTTGGTATGGCAAAATTCAGTTAATTCGCTTACAGGGACTAAAATTGACAAACTGCGAAAGTATGCCGATTTGAACTGTAACGAACATTCCGGAACATGATCATAAGTTAAACACACCTTAAATATCCTTTACATAGCTTAGAAATAGGCTTTGAGGGTTCGGTGTGCTAAAATAAACTTTATGCTCATTCAGGGACTAAAAGTGTCAAAAAGTGCATAAGTTTGCACTTTCGCGCATATCTTACGTTCTGATTACTTCCGGACATCCAAAAATTTATGTAAGCATTAAAATATTATGTTTTAATGTTTGGCATGAGAAAAATCCATTCGTCGCGCAATTTGGATCATTTTTCGCGCTTATGCGCATTCCGTCGTAATTAAGCGAACATCGCGATCGTACGACCAAACGAACCGACATCCGAGATATTTTTGAGCATGTTTTGAGTCCCCTAATACTTTAACTTCATTTTAGAGCCTTAAAATGAGGTTAACGGGGCTTAAACGTGTCAAAAATGGGCCGAAACGCATGTTTCTAAGCTGCAGGGACCAAAACTGACAAATCTGTCAAACTTTGCCCAGGCGGCCCGCGTGAACATTCATGCAATCCTTAGGCGGGCCGCGTCAGGTCCCCAGAACTGCAAAAACAGTTTAACAGCTGCTAACAGCTGTTATGCACTCAAAACCCATTGCAAATGGTATTTCGAATCAGGGGACTGAAATAATGGCTCAAATGGTTTTTAAAAACTATGGGTACACATGGATGGCCAAGATCGAAGCACGCTTTGCGAGGAACGATCTTAACGGTTCACCCAAATCCTATATATACCCCTCCATGTCTTGCCCATTTCCCTCACACTTGAATTCAGAGGTTGCTCTCTAAGTTTGGGGTGCTTTGACACTTCATACCTGAGAGACTCGAATTCAATCTTGCGGGACCGTTGTAAGTATTCTTTCGTTCTTTTATTGCTTTTTCGAGTCCGAAAGTCAAACTTTGTTTGACTTTCTGCATTGACCAGTTTATGGTCAATGCGAAGTTCGTTTGAACTTCATAACGTGAGCGTAATCACGTTGGTTATAGTCCTAGCGACTATACTACTGATTACCCACGTATCTAGGCTTAGTGACGAGCCGTAGTTTTCGGTCAAAATGCGTTTTCTTGCGCATTTTGTAACCAAACTACTTTAGGGTATTAAAACCGTTTTGTTTTAATACCAAACCTGTTTTCTAAACATGTTCTAGCATGTTTAGCTCGTCGCTTTTAGTTTTGTGCTTGTTTAGGGTCGTAAGGGGTAAGCGATCTAATCAATCGCTTATACTTACGAACCCGACCCATTTGGTCGATCATTAGGATCCGACCAAACACATTAGGTGACCATAGTGTATAGGGAATAACCTTTCAAGGTTATACCTTATGGTCACGCCATTTGAGTAGTTGAATGACAAGTGGTTCTTATGCTTTAGGTAAATTACCAAAATGCCCTTTTTACACTAAAATTCATTTTAAACTTATGTAACATAAATTTTGACACCTAAACTGATTTAGCAACAATATTAAGTGTGTTAAGGCATATCTTGCTTGTCATAGGGCTAGTTAGGCGTTTCAAGCGCGTTTTACGCAAACGACGCGTTAAAGTAGCATAAGCTACCTAAGCGGGTCGTAACGGGTCAAAAGCACTTAGGATAAGTTTCGTT